>NC_091760.1:126479635-128979635 GCF_029378745.1 Bos indicus
CTGGTCTGGGAACTAAGATCCCACATGCCACGTGGCAAGGCCGAAGCAAACAAACAAACAAAAGCTGGTGGCTCAGGCAGTGAAGCGTCTGTCTACAATGCTGGAGACCCAGGTTTGATCCCTGGGTTGGGAAGATCCCCTGGAGAAGGAAATGGCGACCCACTCCAGTACTCTTGCCTGGAAAATCCCATGGACAGAGAAGCCTAGTAGGCTACAGTCCATGGGGTCGCAGAGTCAGATACAACTGAGCGACTTTACTTTCACTTTTGTTTACTAGGTATGATGTTATTAACTAGGAGACCAAAAAGGTAAAAAGAGGACACTAAGAAATCATACCTGTAGCAACTGTGGGCAGCAACTACCTTCCCACAAAGTGGAGCAGAGAGACAAAAACCAAGTAACTGGCACAAACATCATCTATGGAACACTTACTCCATGCCATGCACAATGCCAAATGCTTCACATGCCTTACTTTATTCAGTTATATTAACAACTTAGGGCAGTGTCCCCATTTTACAGGTGTGTATGTAAAGAAGCTGGGTTTATCTGACTCCATAACTCCTCTGCCATATATAATGAGACATTGTCCAGACAATGTCTCAGTAAGCAGACATCCCTCCCACCTCTACCCTTCCTCCCAGTTCCAATATATTCAGTATTCTCAGAGCTTGGCAGATCCTGGGGAGAGGCAAGGGGAATGGAGAGTCAGGCAAACTTACAGAGGACCTGTGGGGAAGAAGTGGACCCATTTTGTGGTTCAGAAGTGTATAACGTGACCCTGACAATAGGCTGATGGGAAGTAAGAGCAAGAAGGAATTCACTTGGCAGGAATTCACTAGGAAGGAGGAGTCTGAACTCATCGCCCTTGGTTCACTGGGAAACAGTGGTGCTGGTCACTGAAGCCTTGGGAGATGGTCTGATCCAAGAGGGTCATCAGCATGGAGGGTTCATAGGCAGGACTGTGAAGCTGGGGTGGAGCTCCTGAGAGAATCTTGAAGGGAAGAAGCCTTCTTCTTTGTATCTTAAGCCATCACTATGACCTGGAGCACTGGAATGAGAGAGCCATCTCTGGCCATCAGGGCTGGACAAAGGGTCCAGTTTAGAAAGAGCAGCTGTGATGAGGGGTGGCATCTTCCTGAATTTTGGAGGTTTCAGTGAAGAAGGCAAAGGTTTTTGCAGCAATGGCCCATAGTCATGTCACCTCAAACAGTTCTAGAAAAAGAGTCAAGCTCTAGAGAGGATTGTTGAGGTGAGAGCCACAAGGCTGAGTGAGTAGTATGTTCTATCTGCCTTGGGTCAAACTGCCTAGAGACAGACTCTGAGATGGAGACTTGCAAGTAGGTGGCTCACCAAGGTGTTTAGTCAGCAGTGACACCTATAAAGAAGTGAGGAAAGCAAGACTGGGCAGAGGAGGGACTGAACTGCACTGCAGATGCAACAGAGGCCTGCCTAGCTGACTCCAGCCTCAGTGGGAACTGGGATGGCCCCTTAGACTATTCCCAAACTGGGACTGGTCTTTTTAACTCCCACATAGACTTACCACTGGATGCCATTCTGGGGGAATGGTTGTAAATCTTGTCCTGTGGGAAATTCCTAGACATATGCCAATCAGGAGACCTTAGCATCTGACACCCCAGCATGCTGACACCCCAGCAGTTGGGGCAATGATTGCCTTGGTCCTAAGTGAGAGGTCAAAAAAGCCTACTACAGCATATCCTGTACATCCATCAATTTTAAAAGTATTTCTCAGATAACTCCTCTATGTCAGGCATTATATGGAGCACATGAAACACAACAGTGATTGAGATGGACAAATATTCAGCCTCAAAGTACAGTTACATTTACTAAACTTTTCTTTGCTTCAGTGACCTCATCTATAAACTGGATAATAATAGTTCCTGACACAGAAGGTTGCTGTTAAGAAGGAATGAGTTGCTTCCCTAGTAGCTCAGTGGTAAGGAATTCACCTGCCAATGCAGGAGACATAGGTTCGATTCCGGGTCCGGGAGGGTCCCACAAGCCACAGAGCAACTAAGCCTTTGTGCCACAACTATTGAGCCGGTGCTCTAGAGCCCAGGAGCCATGGCTCCTGAAACCTGCCTGCCCTAGGGCCCATGCTCTGCAGCAAGAGAAGCCACAGCAATGACAAGCCCTCACACCACAACAAAGAGTAGCCTCCACTCCCTGCAACCGAAGAAAAGCCCACGCAGCTACCAAGATCCAGCACAGCCAAAAATAATAAATTAATAAATAAGATTATTTTTAAAAAGAGTGAATAAGACAGCATATGTAAAACCCTTAGATCAGCCCAGTACACAGCAAGCTCTCAATTTGTATTAAATGTTGTTTTTATGATGTGCAATGTCCACTCTACAGTATTTGAGCACTGCCTGGAAAACCAGCAGGGCAGTCAGCTCCACCCCTGCCATCCTTCCCAGGCAAGAATTTGCATGAAGAATGGATCATCCCCCAAGGGATAAAGAGTTGGAACTCTGGCACTGATCCAAGAGCAACAGTGAGCAACTCCTGCAGGAGAGACGTGGTTCTCTGTAGTTTACCTTGTCGGCTGATGGCCAGCCCAGCCCGCAGGGACTCAGAGAGGCAGAGGACTGCAGGAAAGACTAAATATTAACACACATGGTGGTTTGACTAATCTCTGTGGCCAACTAAGCACAGCCTGGCCCAGCCAGCAGCTCTGAGAGAGAGGACACTCACCGGGCAATCAACTCAAGCTCAAGTTCATTTTTCCCCTTTGGTGCTTCTCAACTATCAGTTCCCCTCCCCTGGACTTGGGCTTTGAACTGGGACTTGAACCAGGCACTGCATCCAGGAATTTCCCTGGACTCGATGGATTCATTTCCTTGGCTTTGTAACCACAAACAGCTGTGCCCCAACCCCTTCTTCTGGCTTACTTGTTGGCTGGGCACACCTGAGCCCTGTCTGTCAGGTAAGAGGGCCTGAATGGCAGAAATGAGAGCGGAGGGTATTGTCTTCACACGGAGTCCTTGTTGGAGAAGAGAGGAGACGCCATGTTTTAAAGGGTTTGGGCCTTTCAGCAACATGTGCACCGCCTCCGCTGTCTCTGAAGGCCCTGGACATGCAGAGGCAGCACTGTGCTTTGGGTACCTTGGCTTTAGCAGCCATGGGAACACCACAGGAAGCCACCGCAAAGGGGGAAGAGGTTACAGGTCCTGAGCGATACCCAGAAGAATTGTTCCGCACATGTACACGGGACTCTTGCTAAAGTCTCCAGGGACTCCCCAGATAATTTGGAGGAAGCTGAGGTTCTGAAGTTCCCACATAGCAGGGAGGGATAAACCCAGAGAAATTCTAGTTTGTATGCTCTTGTGACCCTCTTTGTCTCTCCTATCTGCCTCCAGCCAATATCACCACTCTTGTGTGTCCTGAGGTCTTAAGAGTTATTTATAGGTAATTGACATTTGTTTCGTCATGTAGCTTCTATTCTCCCTACTACTAACCACAGTATAATTTCCCTTGAAATTTCCCTTGAAAGAGCTGGGGAATCACCAACTCTTCTTCTCTCAGTTCATAGAATGAATATGGGGTTGATTGTACCCTTGGCTCAACATATGGACATGTGTCTCAGCCTTGATAATCAGAAAAAAATACATGACATTTCTTTTGGTCACACTGATTGGTTTGCAGATGGGCACATGATCCAGTCATAAAGCTCAATGAAGTTTTTACTGGGAGTCTTAGGGAATAATTACTCTTTCCCAACATGCTTGAATGAGGTCTGCTGCTCCTGGAAGCATCTTCTAACCACATAATATTCGGAAATTGAACCAACACTGAAGATAACCAGAGATGAGAGAGAGTGTCTGGGATCCCAGATCTGTCTCGGGATTTTTCAGTTACAAGGGCCAAAACATCTTGTTTTCAGTTAAGGCTGATTGGGTTGTTTTTCTGTCACTTGCAACCAAGAAAATAAAGACAGATGCAGTCTGTAACAAGTGCACTAAAGGATACAGAACTTAAAAGGCGTGCAAGCTCACTTCACTTTCCATCTCTCCTTTCATTTAATCCTCATTTCAACTATGAGATGTATTAATAAGTAAGGATGAGGATTTTATTGTCCCACTGAGGAGGTGATAAAGCTATACCCTTGATATGCTGAATGACTTGCCCAAGGTTTTCTAGTTAATATTAATAGATGATGGAACTTAGGGTTGGTGACCTTCTCATTTGGGAGATAGAAAAAGTCAACAAGATCAGTTCACAACATGACAGGTGATCAGACCTACTTACTGATAGTACTGTGGTAAGGATACTTTTGAGAAAGCATCTAATACTGCAAACATTTTCTGTTTATATCCACTAATGTCATTTTATTTTGCCTTTGGTCATATTTATAACCCTAAGTGGGCTTCTCATATTAATGGAGACAAAAAAAGTACCTGGAGGAAACAAACTCAGTTGATCAATAAGAATTTAGCAAATACTGAGAAACTATTCCATGACTTTCAACCTCATCCCTCAGGTTTTCTGCCCTTGGCTCTCCAGAGCTGCTCACCCAGATCTTCTGAGAGAGAGCAGAGTTGGGGAAAGGTTGCCACAAAAATCAGTTTTGGGCATTAGGGGGCTTTTAAACAGCCCTGGGTTTCCTATTTCCAAGCATGAGTCACTCCTCAGCCTAGGAGTTCCAGCTGTGAGTGATGCCTAAGTAGATTTGGATAGACTGACTGACTGACTGACTGATGGACGATTGGTTCTTTCCACTGTTAACCCAAAATTCTCCATGACGTCACTCTGTCCAGCTGCTAGGATGTGAATATCACGTATAGGAAAACCTGGATACAGACTCTTGCCCCATTCACTGATTCATGTAACCAATGCTAGTCATATACCTACTATGTGTCAGACACTGGACTAGACTCTGAGGATACAAAACCAACGCATAGACAGCTCCTGTCCTCAGGAACTTTACAACTTAATAGAGAGAGAGCCACCAATGATAAGAATAAGGGTTCTAAAGCAATTTAGGTGTTTTGATACAAATGTGTGCGGAGTACAGTGGAGGGAAATGAAGGAAGTTCCACCTTGGGCCAGAGAGCCAGAAAAGACTTAGAGGTGATTGGTGCATAAAGTGAATCTTGAAAGAGAAGGACATATTTGCCAGTTGATGGAGGTGGGGTGGGGTGGGGTAACTCCATGCAGTGGAAGCAACAGGAATTTTCCATTTCAGTTGCATGAGACAGAAAACCTGACACCGGTGGGTTTAAAGAAGGGAATTGACTAGGGAACTGAGTGAGAAAACAGAGTCCCAGGATGGACTCATCAATCATGCTGGGATTCTGGGTCCAAGCACTGTCTTTAGGACCTGCTCTCTATCTCTCATCCGATTTCCTTTGAGATAGCTCCGGTAGTATCAAGATGGTGGCAGCAGATCTGACCCAACATCCCCTCAGATCTTAGCCTCAGAGCAAAAATGACTCCACATCCCATTCTTCACAGAAATGTCTCATTCTCCAAAAATGTTTCGTGGCAACCCATGGGCTCTGGGGAGGGAGCAGTCAGATGCCCATCCCTGAACTCCTCGCTGCGGCCAGGGGAGTAGGAAGCTCTGATTTACTGCTGCCTGAGTCACTGTTCTCCCCCAGAGAGCCAGGGTGGAGCCTCCTCGCCAGGACAACTTGGACTAAGAGTGGGGAAGGACAATCCAGGCACTAAGAGCACAAGAATGGGGAGTTGACCACAAGCGTCCATTTCAGCTCTAGCCCTGCCAATCTCCGCTGTCTGGTATCATTCAGACCAGAAACCTGGAACCAAGCAACTCACCACCACAGAGTCCCAGGTGAGCAGCTCCAAGTCAGAGTCTCCAAGAGGACCGATTTCTGGTCAACTCTCTTGTGAGCCTTGTCTTCTCTTGAGCCCACACTGTGGGAAAGGCTTTCTCTTCATTCCCACTGGAGAGTCCCCACCTCTAGGGGGAGCCAGCAAGCAGCTGCAGTCCCAGAGAGGCCCCTGGGTCTCAGGGGAGTCAGCGCTGCCCCTGCCCCCCCTACCACCCTCCTCCCCAGGGACCTAATGAGGCCAGGCCACAGGTATTACCACCTCAGTTTTTTACTTTGTATTATGCTCTATTGGAATCTATGAGCCACTGCTTAGGAAGAGCAGCTAGAAGCCTACCCTCCCAGGAACTGAATTTCCAGTGTGTGCAGTGGCCTCACTCTTATATTTTGGAATCTATTTCTACCTGCTCATTGCATGTTATCCTCAAAGCTGAGAAACATGCTCATTCTTGGTTACAGTGTCTTCTTTGTCTGGAACTTTGGCTTACATATAGTTCCCTACATCTTCATAAACCTTCTTATACAGAGGAAAGGGAATTTAAGAACTGCTACTGCTAAGTCACTTCAGTCGTGTCCGACTCTGTGCGACCCCATAGACGGCAGCCCACCAGGCTCCCCCGTCCCTGGGATTCTCCAGGCAAGAACACTGGAGTGGGTTGCCATTTCCTTCTCCAATGCATGAAAGTGAAAAGTGAAAGTGAAGTCACTCAGTCGTATCCGACTCTTAGCCACCCCATGGACTGCAGCCCACCAGACTCCTCCATCCATGGGATTTTCCAGGCAAGAGTACTGGAGTGGGGTGCCATTGCCTTCTCCGATTTAAGAACACACACACATATATATATACATTTTATAGGTAGATAGATATATATTTTTTTAATTGTTTTTATTGATATATAAATTTCATACAACATCTACCTATTTTAAGTGTACAATTCAGTGGGCTGTGACAAAAGCATATACCCATGGAACCACCACCACAATTGAGCTATAGAACATTTCTACCTCCCCCAAAAGTCCTGTTGCACTCTTTGTTATCTATACTCATCCACTACCCACCCCTATTTCTGGCCCCAGAAAACCACTGATATGCTTTTTGCTGCTCCAGATTAGTTTTCCTGATTCAAAATGTCATATAAATGGAATTGTATTATGTACTCTTTTAGGCTGGCCTCTTTTGCTCAGCATAATGTTTTTGAGATTCATCCATGTTCTGGTAGGCATTAAAAAAAGGTTCTTCCTTTTTTGTGACTGAGTAGTTTTCCATTGTATACATGTACTGCAATTTGTTTATCTACGTTCCTGTTGTTAAACACCTGGGCTATTTTACCTTTGAGCTAGTATGAATAAAATGACAATAAATATTCATGTATAAGTCTTTTTGTAGACATATATTTTTATTTCTCTTGAGGAAAGATGTAAGAATGGGATTTCTGGGTCAAAAGTACATGTTTAACTCTTTAGGAAAACAGGCAAAGCAATGGGCTTCCCCAGTGGCTCAGCAGTAAAGAACATGCCTACAACACAGGAGACATGGGTTCAGTCACTGGATAGGGAAGATCTCCTGGAGCAGGCTATAGCAACCCACTCTAGTATTGTTGCCTGGAGAATTCCACAGACAGAGGAGCCTGGTGGGCTACAGTCCATAGGGTCTCAAAGAGTCAGACATGACTGAGCACAGCACAGGCAAAGTAACACGGACATATTTACAGGACAGAGAATTGTAGACATTATTTTGTAATAACTTTTTTTCACCTAGTACAAAGTATTTATTTTAATTGTAAAAGAAAACTTAAATTATAAAATTGCCATATTCTTATTGTAAATAATTCATATATTCAGAAGAATGTAAGGTAAACATAGAAGTCCCTCTTGCAGTTGCCTACTTTCCAGATTTTTCATGCATATACAAATACATATGGATAAATATAAACATGTATGTGTGTATACAAATATGTACATGTACATACACACAGAGACATCTATATTATTTCACAAATGGGATCCTATTATAACAATGTTTAACAATTTACTTTTTAAGCATATAAAACTTGATCATCTGTTTCTTACCAGTACATAGAGATTTACTCCATTGCTTTTTTTCCTTCCAGTTTTTTTGAGACATAATCTACATAAGATTAGTAGTACTGTATAAGCTTAAGCTGTGGTGCATGATGATTTGACCCACATACACCATGAAGTGATTATCACAAGTCCAGTTACCACCTCCTGTAGGTATTGTGAACTTTAAAATGTAGTCACAACCTAGGAGTTCAAAGTCTCGTTTTATTTTTTGGGAATTTTTAGGACTTCAGCCTGGGAGACAGCATCTCAAGTGACCCTGAGAGAGCTGCTCCAAGGAGGCAGGAGGAGGAGTCAGTTTAGACAGAAGTTTGAAGCAAGGGGCAGGTAGTTTGAACACTGAAAGATTCTTGTTAATTAAGGAAAACCAGATATCTCAGTTTAAGAAATTTAGTGCTTTTGTATGTATGGGAAGAGGCAAGAGTCTAGACTTACTGAAATCATTCCTTTCACGTGTATCTCAGCCATCTGGGGCCAGCAGCCTGCGGTTTGATTACTCATATTCTTAGTTCCTTGCTCACCATAGGGAGTGGTGGCAGCTTGTGGTGGAAGCTCGACTGCTGTCAGATAGCAGGCATTGCTCTTCCTGGGCTCAGAAATTCATATCTGGAGGGCTGGATTCACGGATGCTTGGGACATCCTTATTTATTGAGATGGCAGGAAATATTCCATTTCACAGTACAGAAGTAAAGAAATACAAAACTTTTTTTCTTGTGATGAGAACTTTCAGTACCCATTCTCTCCAAAATGTTCACACATAACATGCAGCAGTGTTAATATATTTAACATGTTGTACATGGCATCTTTGGTTCTCACTTATCTTATAACTAGAAGTTTGTACCTTTTCACAGCCTTCATCCGATTCTTTTCCCTATGCTGCCTTCCACTTCTGGTAACCACAAACGTTATCTCTTTTTTAAATGTTTCTGAAGTATAATTGACATACAACACTATGCTAGTGTCTGATACACAACATAGTGATTTAGTATTTCTTTGAATGGAATATAATCCATAGAAATATTGAATTACTATGTTATACATCTAAAACTAGGACTGTATATCAACTATACTTCAATAAAAGATAATTTAAAAAAAGAAAGACAGATGGATATTTAATAGAGAATAGAGCACTCATAGATGTCAATACTCCAGGCTTTGGTTTCCTCATTAGCGAGATGGAAATAATACCTACCCTAATTCTTGCCACCATTGCAGTGGTCAGAATGGATAATGCATTCAATACATCATAAAGTGCTAAGCTGCACAGCATGGAAAAAGGGCCAAAGGGATTCCAAGGGAGGGGAGAGAGGAAAGGGTTTAAGCAGGACTGGATCAAGAAGGACCTGACCCTTGTATATTTGATGAAATCTGCCCAACAGGTGGATGGATGTATGGACATACAAATAGGTGGACAGATGACATAGCCTCAAGAAATAAATAATAATTTAAAGACTTTAGAGAGAATATTAGATGTATATTAATTAAGGTGTGTGTGTGTGTGTGTGTGCTCACTCATGTCTGACTCTTTGCAACCTCATGAACTGTAGCCTGCCAGACTCCTCTGTCCATGGTATTCTCCAGGCAAGAATACTGGAGTGAGTAGCCATTTATGTCTCCTGCTTGAAAGGCAGATTCTTTACTACTGGGAAAGAATAGTAGAGCCACCTGGGAAGCCCGTTAATTATGATATATGTTTTGAAAAATCACATTGGCATAAAGAAGTTCCCCAAGAACTTCACCATACGTATTTCTCGTTTTGGTGCCCAGCTGAGGCAAGAGTGACGACTGGCTGGTGTGGTCCTGCAAGAAAGATGATGCGCCTGTGAAAGAAAAAGCATCATCTTGGCTCTTGCTTCAAAAATTATGTTATACCAAACTCCATGCTTTCTTAATATTGTTTCTGTTCTGTGCTATTCTTTGTCGCTCAGTCATGTCCAACTTTTTGCGACCCCATGGACTGCAGCCTGCCTGGCTCCTCTGTCCATGGGGATTCTCTAGGCAAGAATACTGGAGTTGGTTGCCATGCCCTCCTCCAGGGGATCTTCCCAACCCAGGGACTGAACCCAGGTCTCCTGCATCACAGGCAGATTCTTTACCAGTTGGGCTATTTTCTACTAAAAGTAAAAAAAAAAAAAAAAGTTACACAAGGAATAGAAAATGAAAGGGGAGAAGTGCACAAGTTGATTAAAGAATGCTTACTTTTGTGTGGTAAAAGTCTAAGATAATATGAAAGCTTCTTTTTCCTAAGATTTGCTGGTTGCCCAAGTCCCTCCCTTACTGAGGTAGCCAGATGCATTGCTCAGGGTTAGGGAGGAGATACACTATCCCCTTTGCTGCTGCTGGAGCTCATGGAAGTCTTCAGAGACTAGAAGCCAAGCTCTTTCTCACCTTTGAGCTGGTGTCTCCTGTTTCCTTCATCCAAATGCTCTTTTCTCTTTCTCAAGCCTGGTTCTTTCTTATTATTCAGGTCTTGGCTTAAATATTATCACAGTGAGGATTCCCTGTTCACCCAGGGCTTTCTACCACAACATCCTGTTTTAATTTTCTCTAGAGCTTTTACTAGTGTCAATATTTTTCATGTATTTATTTGTTTGCTTTCTTATTGTCCTCCTTCCCGACTGGAACACATGCTCTCTGAGGGGAAGGACTTTGTCTTTATTTTTTAATTATTGTGCACACATGGCTTCTCTCTAGTTGTGGTGCATGCACGGAGCTCAGTTCTTATGACGTGAGGGCTTGGTTGCCCCTGGGCAGATGGGATCTTAGTTTCCCAACCAGGTATCCAACCCATGTCCCTATTATTGGAAGGCAGATTCTTAAGCACTGAACTACCCGGGAAGTCCTATGACTTTGTCTTATTTGCCATCATATCCCCAGTGCCTGGTTCCTGCTGAATAGTGGTAGCTCAGTAAATATTAGATGAGTGAATTAATGAGGTCACTCCTTGAAGAAGAGGAAGAGAAGGGAAATGATGACCACTGAGTAACTACCCAAAATAAACTGAGAAGAAACTGGCAGTGATTTGGGTTTAGACTCAAGAAGTAGGATGAGGCTTTCTGCCTTCTAGGGCTTTGTGTGTGTTAAGTCACTTCACTTAACACACTTTGAGACCCCATGAATTGCAGCCCACCAGGCTCCTCTGTCCATGGGATTCTCCAGGCTGGAATACTGGAGTGGGTTGCCCTGCCCTTCTCCAGGGAATCTTCCCAACCCAGGGATCAAATCCAAGTCTCTTAAGGCTCCTGCAGGCAGGAGGAATCTGGCGGGCAGGTTCTTTCCCACTAGTGCCACCTGGGCTTGAGAGATGGCATGATTTCAGCTCTAGAAAAATCGAGAAAGTTTTGCTTTTGTAACATCTAGCTCTAGCACTAGAGGATTCATATGTGCTGTGCAATTAAATTCAAAACTAGTGTCTGATTTGATGGGAAAGATTTTATTAATGATTTAAACAATAGACATAATTACAGTCCCTATTTATATATGTGACATTTGACCAAAGTAAATATAAAAATATTTCTGATTTCTTTGAAACACTGTAAGTTTCACATATTGTAAAACTTTTTAGAATTTCAGAGAGGCCATTGATTTTTCTAAAGACTCCTCTGAAAAGATAATTAAAGCTGTCTGTCCTAGCTTTCAAATATATTTTTCATTTTTATATAATTGTAAGTTCTTTTAAATCTGTACTTGGCTAAATAATATATAGAATTAAGCTAATATGATTTTGTTTAATTCTAACAATTTGAATTTAACCTGTTGCTAAAGCTCATTTTCAAGAGGAAGGGTACGAATCTCCAGTTAGTTTTCTTGAAATTCTAACTGATTTAAAGTCTATCTTTTCCCCTGGGCTTTAAACACCAGGGACGGGAGAGGCAGGCAAAACCTGCTGAGAATGTTTGGGAGCAACTTGTCTTCACACCATACAAGAAAAGAATCAATGAAAGGAAGGGCAAGAAAGAAGAGAGTGGAAGGTCAGCAAGGAGGGGAGTTCTCACAGTGAGACAGATAAGTTATAAACATTTGCTAAAGGCAAACGCACTATTTATTTAAACACTTGCAAGTGAGAAGCTGTTTGACTATCTTGTAGACCAGGCCAATTTATTTAAAATCTAACCAGTCATCTAAATCAGTGCTGCCCCATAGCTGTGGCTCCTGGATACTCAAAATGTGAAGTGTACAACTGTGGAACTGAATTTTTAAATTTTATTTTAATTGATATAAGTTTAATTTAAATTTAAATAGTCACATGTGACTGGTGGCTGTCATTGAATAGCACACATTTGGATACTCAGCTAAAGTATGTTTTAATTTACTGTTTCTCAGAACATTAAAGACATCATAGTTACGCTTTAAAATTAATGTAGGGAGCTAGTTTTTTGGATAGGTGTAGATCCAACCACAAAAATGTTGAGGAGTAGCATAGTGAGAATCTCCTAATCTCCTTCTCATTGTGTCTAATGTTCTCATGTTTCCCTTTTTGGAAACCAAGAAGCAAGTTTCTCCTGTTTCTTTAGTGCTTTTAGCAGAGATTAAAAAAAAAAAAAAGAGTCCAACCACCATGTCTTCATCTGAAATACTACCCATCTGGACACTTAGTATTCAGTTATTTGTTTTTGCCCTGAAGAATTCAGTTGACTGCTGGTATTCAATTTTTTCTTGGTGATAATCATTTTGGAGATGGAGAGTTGTTGGCTTGCTATACTATCGGTTAAAATCCTTTGGGCTGCCTATGTTTTCAGACCCACTAGAGCTACCTGATGGGAGGGCAAGCTGGAGGAGGGTCCAATGGAAATGCATTAGGGTACAACTATTCTGGAGATAATCACATGGTTTTGTAGTTTTCATTTTTTAATCCATTTTTTAACTTGGTCTATCTTTTCCTCAACTACAAGTCTTTTGGTGGTGGTGGTGGCATGGGATGGTGTGGTTTTGGCTTAATTTTGTTTAAGAGAAGAGGAAAGGCAATCCAAGATGTCCTAGAACTTCAGGGCTGGACGTCCTAGATTTGTAGGTAGCACAAGCAGTCTAGAAGAGACAGGCAATATAGGATGCCTGCTGTGTGTCTAATTTTATACCTTACTGCTGGTAAGTGTCTATTGTGCAAGAGTGAAAAAAAGGATTTGGAGCCTTAGACATCCAAAGAAATGCATCATTACAAACAGTCCTATTTACACTTTCAGTGCAGTTGGACCATGGAGGGCGCTAGACCTCTCTCCTAAAACAGAAGGACACAGTAATGCACTTGTTTAGGTGTTACAAAATTAATTTTTTTCACACAAAATTATTTTTGTTAAATTTCACCTTTCAAATTTTGTACCGTCACTGTGAATTCATAGTATACATTTTTATTCATATTATTTATTCTTAATAAATTTATTGAATATAGTTGATTTACAATATTGTGTTAATCTCTGCTAAACAGCAAAGTGACTCAGTTATACATATATACAGATACATAATCTTTTTCATACACTTTTCCATTATGGTTTAATCACAGGATAGTGAATATAGCTCCCTGTGCTTGCTTGTTTCCCTTGTTGCCAGACAGTTAAATTCTTATATAGCAGTCTTTACCTGGGGGCAGAAGTGAAATGTTTCTTCCACTCTCACTGTCCTCCTATGCCTTCCAAAAACTTGAAAATAAAGTTGCCTCTGAAGATCATCTCCCAGATGGCGCCATGGTAAAGAATCTGCCTGCCAACACAGAAGACACAGGTGACTCGGTTTTGATCCCTGGGTCAGGGAGATCCCCTGGAGAAGGAAATGGCAACCCACCCCATTATTCTTGCCTGGAAAATTCCACGGACAGAAGAGCCTGGAAAGCTACAGTCCACGGAGTCGCAAAGAGTTGGACACAACTGAGCATGCAGATATTGTACAATCTGTGGATAAAACCCTAAAATCTATCTACGTGGCAGCCATGGAGTATACCATACAGTTGTCCCTCAGGAGAGAACCTGGGTTAAGAACTGTCATTAGCTGGTAGCCTCCAGCTGCCATACTTTAGGAATCTACTAAGATGCATGCCAAGGCCACCAGGCTATTCCCAGTCAATGGCAGAAGTACTACAGCCAGGCCCAACCCAGGTCTCCTCTAACAGGCTCCCTGAGGGAGCTTCTTGATGACGTGGCCCGGCTTTTGCTCAGGACTGCACTGTTACCCAAAGTTCTTCCAACCCAACCCCACTTCTTTCTCAAACTCCTTTCACAGGTGCCAGTCTGCATTGCAGTCTGAGGCTCCCCATCTACTCGTGCCTCCTCTTGCCTTTATCTCCCACAGGCATTTCTTGGACACCTAAGTCTGTACTAGTGTCTGCCTCCCAGAGGACCAAACCAACACCACACAAAATGAAAGAGATTAGTTCCCTTGAATTACCAAGGAGAAATAATCTTGAAGGGCGTTCTCAATGGTGAGAATACAAGCTGGGTCTGCTCTATTCAACACTGTATATCCAGGACTTAGTGCAGCAATTGACATAAAGTAGACTCTCAAAAATTTATGAAAGGAAGAGAGGGAGGGAGGAAAGGAAGATTTTGGATTAGCTGAGATTAAAAAATCAAATTAAACTTTGTTGTTGTGTTGCTATTGGTCAGTCCTCAAGTCTTGTTTGACTCTGTGCAACTCCATGCATGCCAGACTTCCCTGTCCTTCACCATCTCCCAGAGTTTGCTCAAATTCATGTCCGTTGAATCAGAACTGTAGCATTATAAGGAAAAACATGTAGTTAGAAGAGGCTGGTCAGTTTGGCATTTAGAAAAGGGCACTTCAAAGAGCAAAAAATTTGTTATTGCATTCTCAGCACTGTCTAGGGACGATGCATACACACATTCAAAGCTGCATCCTTATCTACATATGCATAAACAGTACATGTACATAAAATGCTGGGTATATTATACATATATGTTCATATATTACGTTGTTCAGAATTCTCAATATTTACCAAAAATAAAGCACAAAGTTCAAAGGAAAATGAAACAAACAAAAAAAATCTCTCCACACTGCCAATGGAAACATTACCAATTGAGAAAACAGACAATGCCAGCTCCAGGCACAGACACAGCATTTCTGTTGGTACAACTTCTCATTTGTGCAATTAGTTCTATACAGAGAGCCAGGGTACTCCTGTCATTAGCGTCTGGCAAACATCCCTCAGTTAGGATGTTGCAATTGCAGTGTCCCTGAGAAGAGGCTCTGGACTCTGTCAAGAGCTGTAATCCTATTAAATTCCATCAAACAAGTCTCATGCAAATTTTTAAAATGAATAACCACTTAATATCCACAATAAATATATGTTGATGTGCAAACCTTCGGGCTTCATTTAAATTTATGCAAAGTGATATTTTCTAACATATATCTTCTTTTGCAATTATCTTAGTGGAAAAAAATACGTATTCAGAGTTCAACTCTTTTCTTAGGAAAAATGAAGTTTTCGTTGGGATTATTTCAAAAGCATTTATAAGACTATAAAATGTCTTTAGAACTCTGAAGTCAAAGGCCTTGGGACACATACTTGAAGCTAGTTTTATTAATAGCATGGATTTAGAACTGTTTTCATAGCCATAATTTATATATATTTATATATAAACATATTCATGTACTATACTGCATATAAATTCTTTACACATAATTTTATATTAATAAATTCTTTATATATAAAGTTTTTAGAGAAATTCTTAAATTTAATCTTGTTTAATTTTCATTCATTCTCAAATTGCAATATCTCTACAGAAATGCTTAAAAGAAAACAAACTGCATAATTCACAGCACTCTAAAGAATGTCTTAATGATTCAGTCTCATAGTTCTGTATTTATTTGTATAATGGCTTTTAGCTAGTTACCTCACTTTTTCAAAAGCAATAACCCCTAAACAATCTTGCAACTCATAACAAACAAGGTTCAGATTGCAAACACAATTTTTTTTATTCCAGATGTTTAACGAGCAATGAATGTGAATCTTTTCCTTGAGGGACAAATAAAAGACAGTTAAGTGGATGTAGATTTGCTAGTTCTGCCTGTGATTAGAATTGGTTTCTCCAAATAGCAGTTTAGAAGAGCTATGAGTAAGCAGGAAGTGACTTGTGAATGGAGTTAAAATAGAAAAAGATAAACCACCATTCCTCTTAGGAAGTCATGTTCAGCCTGTCATTGCAGTAATGTTGACACTATAAAATTATCACTGATTTTCTCTATTAGTAACTTTCCCAAAATCAAAGAAGGACTTGGATTGAAAACAAACTCTTCAAATCCCTAGATACAATTTTATAGTAGAAGAGGCACATCAGAAAGGACGGGGAACAAAATGGACACCAGTGTCATCTTCGGGAGGCAAAGTTAATGGTGATTTTCTTCTTTCTCTTTTTAAATGTGTTCCAGATTTTATATCATAAGCATGTATTTCCTTTTTACTGAGGGAAATTTTGACTTAAAAAATAAAAAGACGAAGACATGGTGACCGAAGATGAACACCACATAGCTTAAGAGAGGGTTTCAGTTTTCGCTCCTTAGGGTTGGGTCTGACACCAAACTCTTGAGCTTTGAGAATCAGTGAGGAGGGCATAGGACCTCAGGGTGGTCTAGGGCAAAGGGATCTGAGCTAATACTCTGTGGTACTCTGGTATTTCTTATTCCAGGCTCCTGGTTCCTTGTTAATGGGCAATCACGGTGGCATTCCTCTAATCTCTGGGGTCCCATCACTTTCCCCCAAGTGACTCCACTGCACTGCCTTCTTGAAGACAGCTGCCATCTTGGCATGACTCATGATTATGAGTAAAGTTGAGTCCTGGTGAGATAGCTGGATGAGTTACCTACAAAAAGCATCCAAATGACTTTTTTTACTTAATTATGGGATGTATATCTAACAAATAAAAAGAAACCTCTTACCTACAGTTAATAATAATCATTCTTTTAGGCAAATGTTTATCCCCAAAAGTCAACATAATAAAATCATTCAGAGGTGTTTTGGTTTGATTTGGTCATGTTGATAATTATACTCTATACTTCATGACCCTCAGTATCATTAATGTTCCACTCACTGAGGACTTTTTAGGATCAAGTTAGTTTTTTGACTAACACTGGTACTTGTATCTTTTCTCATGACCAAGTCTCCTTATTCTGTGGTAGAATCTTGGGTTCCCAACAGAATCTTTTCCAAATTCTTGGAGGTTCATCTTCATGTGGAAATTGAATAAGTTGTTTCTCTGAAGCATTTACCTCAGGCTCACTCCTCTTTCCTATAACATCTGCTTACATGCTGCTTCCAGAGGGTAGAAGAACCTTTTCGCCAATACCTCCAGTAGAAGAGATGCAGGTTCGATCCCTAGGTTGGGAAGATCCCTTGGAGAAGGAAGTGGCATCCCACTCCAGTATTCTTGGACAATCCTGTGGACAGGGGAGCCTGGCGGGCTACAGTCTGTGGGGTTGCAAATAGTCTGAGGCAACTTAGCACTAAACAACAACAGAAGAGTCCTGGGAGAGCTCTCTGATTGGACAGTCCTTGGTCACACGCCCCAAGGCCGGCAGGTGAGGCAGAGGCTGGAGAAATACCGAAAATGAAGTCAGTGTTCCTGGGTGCATATACACAGCATATATCCATCAACTCCAGGCACCATCTCCATGTACACTGAACTTAGAATCCCCTGCAAGGCTCTGTTGAATTGATGCACAGTGTTGATCAAGAGCCTGGACTTTCTAGTCAATGTGAGTTCCAATTCTAGCATTTCTTTTACATATGGCAGGTTTTGGTTTATTGGTTAACCTCTATACATCTCAGAATCTTCACCTGTAAAAATAGTGATAAACATTTTTACTATATAGGGTTTTTGAGATAATTAAACAAAACATTGTTACAAAGCATTTATATCACAGTTTCTGGTGTATAATATTGAAAGTGAAAGTGAAATTCGCTCAGTCCAGTCGTGTATAGTCATGGACTATACAGTCCATGGAATTCTCCAGGCCAGAATACTGGAGTGGATAGCCTTTCCCTTCTCCAGGGGATCTTCCCAACCCAGGGATCAAACCCAGGTCTCCCGCATTGCAGGCAGATTCTTTACCAGCTGAGCCACAAGGGAAGGCCATAATATTAGTGCTCAGTAAAAGTTAGAGATGGCGATGATGATTATGGTGATGATGTTGATGGTGATGATTTATCATGGAGTGCTTCCATTGGACAAAGTTTCATTCCAAACCAGGGAAATGTTGCTGACCTCTTTGTCCAATACGGGCAGATGAGTGGAGTTGGTTTCATTCAACACACATTAGGTTTCTTCAGGACCTGTTTACATAAAGACCACCTGGGAGCCGATTTCCTGAATCAGTTCAGTTGCTCAGTCATGTCTGACTCTTTGCGACCCCACGGACTGTAGCATGCCAGGCTTCCCTGTCCATCACCAACTCCCAGAGCTTGATCAAACTCCTGTGCATTGAGTCGGTGATGCCATTCAACCATTTCATCCTCTGTTGTCTCCTCCTCCCACCTTCAATCTTTCCCAGCATCAGGATCTTTTCCAATGAATCTGTTCTTCACATCAGATTTCCTCACTCAGTTCAGTTCAGTTCAGTCACTCAGTCATAGAGATAGGTTAATGGAACTTCATATATTCCCCTGTCTTGGACATTAATCATATTTGTGCCTGCCATTATTTTTTGAGTTGCTTTTTAATATTGAGAGAAATTTATACAACATGCAATTCTTATCACCCACAAAGAGCTGAGCTCCTAGCTTTTCTTGCAGCTGAGATGCAGGCACGTGACATGAACATTACCATATGCACTTGCAGGAGACTCATTCAACAGATCCAAGCAAAGAGGGTCTGTGATGAGCTTTCCTTCTGTAGGTGGCAGCAGAGCTGTCTGGCCTTTGAGGTAGGAGTGTTGGAGACTGAATTTCACTGGGCAGAAATTCATGAGCTATGCTCACAGAGGTGGCAGTGGCAACAAGTTGAAGTACTTGCATTTAGTGCTTAGCCTTGGTGGCAGCAATGTCAACAGATTTCTCATGGGGCCATTTCTGAAGCAAGGTTTTGTCTATTATTCTGGGGGAAATAGCCTTGAAATAAGTTTCCCCAGTTCTCTTAACGGTAATATAAACTACCTTCTCTTTTAAAATACATTCCTTATACTGCTTGAGCCAGCCAGAATAAACTCAGTTGTTTGAAGATAAGAAGACTAACGAGTACAATTCCCTTCCAATGTTCTGTTCTTAGGAGGAATAGTATGGCTACTAGTCATCAAAAAAAAAAAAATTTGAAGTTTTAATTTCCAAAATCCTTGGTGACAAGAACAGAGTATCTATGCACAAGAATTCAAAGATTACAGAGTGTTCCTAAATGTTGATAGTATCTAGAAAACTGAATTCAGGAAAGGCATTTCATCACTTAAGTGTTAATACCATAACTCTACACTATTATATTTTCCTAGATAAAAGAACACAGGGAGATTCCAGTGTGATAGTTTTGAAGAATGACACACGTTACGGAAACAAACATCCTGAACATTGTATTGTCACTAACTTGGGCTGCATAAAAAAAAAATTCTACACATTGCTTTCCATATACTTTTCATTTCCTTTATATATTTGGAGCACTTATAAATCTTGAGACTCGTGTGCTGCAGTTGGAGCAGTGTCGAGTTCAAGGAAGCACAGAGCACACCTGAGTTCCAGATATGGCTCATGCCCCTAAGAGAACAAATGGGAGGGATGTGAGGATAGAACCCAGCTCCCTATTATGTCCTCTCTTGGCCTCTCCTCTTCAATCTGATGCAGAGCCCTCATTGTGGTTCAGGTGCCTTTCAGGGTAATTAGAGATGATCATAGCTGAGATTAAAAGGCCACTTAAAATGTACTGAAAACAAGTTCCAAATTTTCACAGCAGATATTGAAAAACTGTTTAGAATTTTACCTTCAAAAACAAAACTAAAAAATTTTAAATTAAATTTTATATTTAACAAAATTTCATCTATATTTGCAGCTATGTGCCAATTCTCAAAATACTGAATCAAATGTGGATTTTTCAGAATAATTTTCCCTATGAAAATGCATTTGAGCAAGATACAAACGTTCTTCCCTCCACCTTTGACTTTCACAAAATCATAAAGTAGATTACTTTAGGAAAAAAAAATAGCTTAGGGAGTTTTAATTGTTCACACAGGCATCTCTAATATTTTTGGCATTAAAAATTTTTTTTTTTTCGTCAGAGACTTTTAGCTTTTTTCCTTCAGTTGTTCACTGGAGTGATTGTTCTAGGTTTTCATTTGTCAAAAAAGTCCATCATCCCTCCACTTCTTTCAACATCACTTGTTTCCATCTTGTGAGATTCTGGACCTTTTACAAGATCAGTACTGCACCATGAATTAAATGTGCAATGTATTTATGTTGCATTTTCAGATATTTGCAAGGTTGATAAACTGACCAGGTACTAACTAACAAAGATGTTGACATATTGGGCCTAGCTAGGGAGTTTCCCAGGTGGCTCAATGGTAAAGAATCCACCTGTTATGCAGGAGACACAGGAGAAGTGTGTTTGATCCCTGGTTCTGGACGATCCCCTGGAGTAGGAAATGGCAATCTGCTCCAGTATTCTTGCCTGGAAAATGCCATGGACAGAGGGGCCTGGAAGGCTACAGTCCATGGGGTCGCAAAGGGTCGGACACAACTGAGCGACTGAGTACAGACAGTTTAGTTCAGTTGCTCAGTCATGTCTGACTCTTTGCGACCCCGTGAACTGCAGCACGTCAGGCCTCCCTGTCCATCACCAACTCCTGGAGTCCACCCAAACCCATGTCCATCAAGTCGGTGATGCCACCCAACCATTTCATCCTCTGTCATCCTCTTCTTCTCCTGCCCTCAGTCTTTCCCAGCATCAGGGTCTTTTCAAATGAGTCAGCTCTTCGCATCAGGTGGCCAAAGCACTGGCGTTTCAGCTTCAACATCAGTCCTTCCAATGAACCCTCAGGACTGATCTCCTTTAGGATGGACTGGTTGGATCTCCTTGCAGTTCAAGGGACTCTCAAGAGTCTTCTCCAACACCACAGTTCAAAAGCATCAATTCTTTGGCGCTCAGCTTTCTCTATAGTCCAACTCTCACATCCATACATGACCACTGGGAAAACCATAGCCTTGACTAGGCCGACCTTCATTGGCAAAGTAATGTCTCTGCTTTTTAATATGCAATCTAGGTTGGTCATAACTTTCCTTCCAAGGAGTAAGCGTCTTTTAATTTCATGGCTGCAGTCACCATCTGCAGTGATTTTGGAGCTCAGAAAAATTAAGTCTGGCACTGTTTCCACTGTTTCCCCATCTATTTGCCACGAAGTGATGGGACCGGATGCCATGATCTTTGTTTTCTGAATGTTGAGCTTTAAGCCAAATTTTTCACTCTCCTCTTTCACTTTCATCAAGAGGCTCTTTAGTTCTTCTTCCCTTTCTGCCATAAGGGTGGTGTCATCTTCATATCTGCAGTTATTGATCTTTTTCCTGGCAATCTTGATTCCAGCTCGTGCTTCATCCAGCCCAGTGTTTCTCATGATGTACTCTGCATATAAGTTAAATAAGTAGGGTGATAATATACAGCCTTGACATACTCCTTTCCCAATTTGGAACCAGGCTGTTGTTCCACGTCCAGTTCTAACTGTTGCTTCCTGACCTGCATACAAATTTCTCAAGAGGCAGGTCAGGTGGTCTGGGATTCCCATCTCTTTCAGAATTTTCCACAGTTTATTGTGATCCACACAGTCAAAGGCTTTGGCATAGTCAATAAAGCAGAAATAGATGTGTTTCTGGAACTCTCGCTTTTTCGATGATCCAGAGGATGCTGGCCATTTGATCTCTGGTTCCTCTGCCTTTCCTAAAGCCAGCTTGAACATCTGAAAGTTCACGGTTCACGTATTGCTGAAGCCTGGCTTGGAGAATTTTTTTTTTTTTTATGCTGCAAAAAGCTTTATTGTTTCCTTTTGGTCCAAGGCTTGAGGGAGGGCTCCAGGGTGTTAAAAAGCTGCCTAGTGGCTGCAGAGAGGGGCTTCAGGCAGCCCTGATGTTAGGTGGGTTCTTCAATGGCCACTGGTCTCCAGAAGCTCCTAGTCGTGCTTGAGGATGAGCCTTTCGAAGAGATAGTCGCCCAACCCAGCCTGGAGACCAGCCAGCCTGAGGAGGTTGGTCAGGTGGTCACCCATCTTCTTGATGAGTTTCACTTCCTCATCTAGGAAGTGGTTCTCCAGGAAGTCACAGATGTGGGGGTCTCCGCGGGCAGAAGCCAGGCCATGCAGATCCAACAGGGCTTGATTCAGGTTCTTCTCTACGAGAAGGGCGGCTTCCATAGCGTCCTGGGTTTTACCCCACTCATCTTGAGATGGCTTTTGCACGTCCAGGAAGAGGGCGCGGCCGCCACGCTGTTTTTGCATTTTCAAGAGACGCTCCGCGCCCTCGCGCTTCTCCTTGGCCAATTCGCGAAAAAAGTGACCTACACCCTCCAGGGCCACATCGTCGTGGTCGAAATAGAAGCCCAGAGAGAGGTAGGCGTAGGAAGCCCGCAGTTGCATGTTAACCAGGCGGTTGACGGCGGCCTCCACCTCGGTAGAATAATTCTGACGAATCTGGGAGCTCAGATTCGGTAATAATCTGATCGGTAATAATGAGTTAAAAAATGGTGGCTGGTCCCGGTGATCGCGGACAGCTGGGTGGCTGACTCGGAGGTTGCGACTGGAAAAAAGGTTGGAGGGTGATCGGAGGCTGGAGCAAGGGGCGTCCCTGCGTCTGTTCGGTCCAAGCACTGTTGAAGCAAGAGACAGATCTGCGGGGCCGGCCCCGCACTTCTGGCTTGGAGAATTTTAAGCATTACTTCACTAGCGTGTGAGATGAGTGCAATTGTGCGGTAGTTTCAGCATTCTTTGGCATTGCCTTTCTTTGGGATTGGAATGAAAACTGATCTTTTCCAGTCCTGTGGCCACTGCTGAGCTTTCCAAATTTGCTGGCATACTGAGTGCAGCACTTTCACAGCGTCATCCTTCGGGATTTGAAATAGCTCAACTGGAATGCCATCACCTCCATTAGCTTTGTTTGTAGTGATGCTTAGGCCCTCTTGACTTCACATTCCAGGATGTCTGGCTCTAGGTGAGTGATCACACCATTGTGATTATCTGGGTCATGAAGATCTTTTTTGTACAGTTCTTCTGTGTATTCTTGCCACCTCTTCTTAATATCTTCTGCTTCTGTTAGGTCCATACCATTTCTGTCCTTTATTGAGCCCATCTGTGCATGAAATGTTCCCTTGGTGTCTCTAATTTTCTTGAAGAGATCTCTAGTCTTTCCCATTCTATTGTTTTCCTCTATTTGCACTGGTCACTGAGGAAGGCTTTCTTCTCTCTCCTTGCTATTCTTTGGAACTCTGCATTCAAATGGGTATATCTTTCCTTTTCTCCTTTGCTTTTCACTTCCCTTCTTTTCACAGCTGTTTGTAAGGCCTTCTCAGAGAGCCATTTTGCTTTTTCGCATTTCTTTTCCATGGGGATGGTCTTGATTCATGTCTCCTGTACAATGTCACGAACCTCCATCCATAGTTCATCAGGCACTGTGTCTATCGGATTTAGTCCCTTAAATCTATTTCTCACTTCCACTGTATAGTCATAAGGGATTTCATTTAGGTCATACCTGAATGGTCTAGTGGTTTTCTCCACTTTCTTCAAAATGTACACACAGGTGCTGATATTATGCAGCAAAATACATTTGAGTGTGGTCTGATTTTGTTAGTGGTTAGTCCACTGGTGAATATCCTCATACTCGTATGACTTTGAGTCTCTGTGCAATTTGGTTTATTGCAAAGGCTGGGTAATATACACTTTGAACAACAAGGATCACCTCACCTACCACTCTGCATCCACAGGGTTTGGTCCCCTCTACCTTTCCCCTTTCCTAGTGCCTGGAATTCTGTGGCTACCTACCACCATAGCAACACTGCATCTCTGAAGTCCAAAAATCGGTCTCACTGAAGGTTCTTACATGAACCTTCAGAGTCCACTTGGGTCTGTCTCAATTTTAACACATTAAACTTCTCGGGACATTAAAGGTTTATAATTTTGGTCAGAATTGTAGTTCCAAGTTAAATATTCATTTCTAACAGCAAATAATAAGGTCTTAGTAAATTTCTAAAATCATATGGTAACATTCATGTCTTTTTACATATCTCAACAATAACAGAACTATCAGTGCTGAAACTCTAACTTTTTTAGTGAGGATATAAACACAGTAATAAACACAGTCATTATATAAACACATAAATTAAGAAAAGAGTTGTTGCGTACTTATGTTGTTATCTATCCACTTAGTCATGTTTAATACTTTGTTTTTTAATTTAAAATTTTGAAAACTTAGCTTAGTCCTAAGAATGAAGTATTTTCTGGCTATGATCACTTCAAATCATTACCAGAAAGTGAGTTGAGTAATATTTTCACTCTATAATTTAAAACTCTGACTTTTCAATAAAATATCATCTAAAACACATATGCTATTGGACAGCATACTCTTGAAACATGTGCAAAATAAACAATCATTTATTTTCCTATTTGCTGTTTTAAAACAATTTTATTGGGTTGAGGGTGTAGGTTTCAGGATGTAATGTTGTTTGCCAAATTCTGTAATCCTTTTTTTCTTTTTTTAATGTCTCACAGGGTGTGGTGCCTTTAGAAAATTTTTTAAAAGTTGTAGTTCTTGGTGTATTTTTCCTTCACTTTTTCAAAAATAGTAAGAAAATCTAAACCCCACAGGGAAATTCTGGTTCCTACTATTGACTCCTGGAATCCACTTTTCTAAAAATAAGATTATTCTATGTAGCCAACTTTTGTTTATTTCCTTGCCAGGAGTATTTATGTTCTTAACACTAAAGGTTCTTAACACTGTAGGTTCATTATTAGAAATGAAGTCTTGGTAAGTACTATCTTAATGCTTATTATTATTATTCTGCTTAGAATGGTGAAAATAATGTAGGAGGAACATCTAAAAGGAGGCATGTAAATTCAGCTATATCCCTTTTGTGGGGACCTGGTCATTGAAAAACCTCAGTGAATCCATTCTGTTCTTGTTTTTCTTTTACTACTCTATGGTTATTGAGAAACACTTAGCCAAATAAATATTTAAAATTAGTCTTGACTCCATAAGACTGCAATTGTTCTTAGAAAAAACAAATTCTCTGTAAAAAGTAATTAATACTACAGAAAAAGACATTGTTGGAAAATATCTTTTTAAAAAGAGAGAGATGCCAGCAAAGAAATACTATTTTCAAAACATAACAGGGGATAGTGAGAACTGATGATCCGGATTTTGTCTTATATTTGGCACAATAATGATAATTCAGTCACAAATCGCATGGCTGAAAACTCGTTTCTAACTCCTAATCCCCCTCCCAAATAGAAACTATGTCCCTATTCTCACACACCAGTAAATACATAAAAGAATCTACTGACACTGTACGTGTGTATGTATAGACGGGTGTGTGTGTGTGTAGGTCCGTGTTTGCTTAAAGTAAGAGAACTAGGGTAGGAGTTAAAATATGATAGAATCCCTCTTTTATTTTCCCCTTTCTATCCTTGGAGCTGGGTGTTTGAAGGAGGAACCCTACGTTTTCCAGCAACCAGCAAGCGTCAATACTTTTTATTTAAAAGCAACTAGAGAAAAACACCCCCTAAAGCAAACCAAGGTCACACCACCCCCTATCATCTGTAGATCAAGGCACCGAGTCCCATTTGGGTACCACTTGGCAGGGGGTTCTCTTTCATCCTTCTCCTCACCGCCCCTGCCGGCGGGATGTGACCAGGACTGCGGGTCTCGGGGTGCCAGCGAGGAGCCGCCCGCCCGCCCCAAGAGAGGAGGAGGCTCCGGCCTGGGAGCCGCCCCCTCTCGCCGCTGGAGAACAAACGGGATATTCAGCAGTGGCCTGTGGCTGCCAGAGCAACTCCTCAGGGGACATCCAGCGGCGAAGCAGACTGCACCGTAATCGCCTCTAGAAAAGCGCCCCGGCCCCGCCTGCCGCGCACACCCAGCTACCTGGGCTGCCCCGCGGCGGCGCGTGCGAGCGAGCGGGAGAAGCCGGGGTGCGGGGCGCGCCGGGGCGGGAGCCCGGGCGGGTGCGGAGCGCGCGGTGCTCCGGTGTGCGCGCCGGGGTGGGGCGAGCCCCGAGCGTCTTCACCAGCCATGAGGGGCGCGGGCGCCTGGGCCCCGCTCTGCCTGCTGCTGGTCGCCGCCGCCCAGCACTCGCGTCCGCAGCTCTCCGAGAGGTAACGCGACCCCCAACCGCACCCCTCCCCTCCTTCCTCCATGCCCCTCGCCCGCTGCTTTACTTTACCCAGTTCGCTTTGGGGCGCCGGGGGACCCACGCGCCACCGGGACACGGGACGGCGCCCGTCGTCGGGGCTCCCTCCTGCGCCCCCAGTTTCGCCCGCTGGACGGCCCTGCAGCTGGCCAGCCACCACGTGGTAGGGGCTTAACCTGCCCTGGGTCTCCTCTGCCCGCAGCTTTATGCGGGTGCAAAGAAGCACTGGGGCCCAAATATGTGAACTTTGGTTTACTTCTGTTTTCTTCCCTGGAGACGCTTTGCCCAGAGGCTTAAGCCTACGGAAAAGCCCGAGTTGCCCGGCGCCCGGGAGCAGCTCTCGGAAAGTTAACTCTTCACCAACCTCTGAGCTGCCGGATGGCTCCAGGACCTGGGCTGGGGACTCGTCCTATGGCCAACTTTGGCATCTCCTTTTCCACCTCCATCACCATCAACATCCCTTTTCAGTGGGAGGCTCTGCCAATGCCCAACTATTTTCCAAAACAGGGAGAATTAGGCATCTCTCTTCATCTAGGAAATTAAAACTTTCCCACATTAACTAATTACTTGTCTGTCTTTAAAACCATGCACTTCACAGAGCCTAGCTCTCACCTTTTCTCTCTCACTCCCCCAAGTTACATTTTCTATTTACCATTTTCCAGTGATGTCTTATCACTTGATACGGACTTGATTGCATATGGATGGTGGATGGATGGATGGATAGATCGGTAGATTGATCTTGTTATTATAGTGTTACTATGGTGGAGATCATTGTAGCTGGACTGAATGTTTTATTAGGCTATAATTTAAATATTCTAAGAGCTAATAAGTATTTCAAATTCCCTATATGATGCAGGCACTTAATAGTCAGTATTCATTTTATCCCTATTAACAAACTACATCTTTCTGAAATTGACAGTGAATTGTTAGGCTCTGTTTCAGATTTCTTTTCCTCTTATTTTCCCAGACCTGTTTTCACATGTGGCGGCATTCTTACCGGAGAGTCTGGATTTATTGGCAGCGAAGGTTTTCCTGGAGTGTACCCTCCCAATAGCAAATGTACCTGGAAAATCACAGTAAGCAGTTTTTAAAAGATTATTCTCCAAAAATGAATACTGAAAACTGGAAGAGCTGCTGCTTTTCTCCTCTGGTGACAGAATTTGGGTTGGGGGTAAATGTCTGAAATAGTAAAATGTTGGCTTTGCCTCAACTATTTGGGAGATTTTTAATAGAACTGATGGTGTCCTGCGTTAACAATTAGAAAGGGCTCGAGATAATGCTTGGAGGGATAAATTCTTAAAGCAGATGTGTTTTCTGAAAACCCAGTTGGACTCAGCTGAATTTCATGGATTCTGAGTGAAGGCTATTTTCAAGCAAAGGCCCCTTGTAAAGACTTTTAGGAGCTATTTATTGCTTGTGCCTTTCATAAATGTCTCCCAGTGGTGGATAGAAAATCAAAGGTAGTACTCACCTCTGACTACTTTATATCCATTGGAGGGCGGTTAGGCAAAAGAAAAAGAAAAAAAAAAAAATCCTATTAATGTCTCTGACTTAAAACCACCCTAAAGGGACTTCCCTGGTGGTCTAGTGGCTAAGACTCTGAGCTTCCAATGCAGAGGGCAAGGGTTTGAGCCCTGGTGGGGGAAGTTCCACATGCTGCAACTAAAAGTTAGCGTGCTGCAGCTGAAAAGGATCCCACAACACAAGATCCTGCATGCTGCAGCTGAGACCTGGCATAGACAAATAAGTAAATACTAAAACAATTAAATGATTGTTCTCACAACTGCATTTGGGGGGAATGGATATTTTTGAAAAACCACCATTAAAGGCAATCTAAAAATAGAGAATAATAATAACTTAGTGGGGAAAAGGGCTTCCCTTGTGGCTCAGCTGGTGAAGAATCTGCCTGCAATGTGGGAAGCCAGGGTTCGATCCCGGGGTTGGGAAGATTCCCTGGAGAAGGGAACGGCTACCCACTCCAGTATTCTGGCATGAATAATTCCGTAGTTCATGGGGTCGAAAAAAGTCAGACAGTACTGAGCAACTTTTACTTTCACTTTCGGGGGGGAAATGCCTAAATATCAAACAAAAACTAACAGAACTAACAGGCTGGTTAGTAATAGCATAGATTACGTTAAGTCAAGATAAGAAGTCAGATTTAGAGACAGCTAGCTTAAAAAAGAGAAGGCGATGGCACCCCACTCCAGTACTCTTGCCTAGAAAATCCCATGGGCGGAGGAGCCTGGTAGGCTGCAGTCCATGGGGTTGCTAAGAGTCGGACACGACTGAGCGACTTCACTTTCACTTTTCACTTTCATGCATTGGAGAAGGAAATGGCAACCCATTCCAGTGTTCTTGCCTGGAGAATCCCAGGGACGGGGGAGCCTGGTGGGCTGCCGTCTATGGGGTTTCACAGAGTCAGACACGACTGAAGCGACTTAGCAGCAGCAGCTTAAAAAAAATAAGTCTGAAAAAAAAAAAAAAAGTCTGGATTTAGTCAACTAGACTAAGTCATTTTTCCAGTCAGCACAGTAGTGACTGTTATCTTCTGTATTTTTTCATTTTAGGGAAGTTGTTTAATAACTGAACACATTAGTTCACTGAAAGCTTCATTCAATGTCAGCCATGAATTATGATTTTTTTAAGTAGATACCTCTTGTTGAGCACTTACTGTGTGCCAGAAGTTAACAGGCATAATTTTACCGAATCTTTGAAATCACTGTGAGAAAGTACAATTATTCCCATATTATAGATGAGGAAACTGAGGCCCACAGCAGCGGTATAAATGTTCATGCTCAGTTGCTTCAGTTGTGTCCGACTCAATTGTAGCCCTGCCAGGCTCCTCTGTCCATGGGGATTCTCCAGCAAGAATACTGGAGTCGATTGCCATGCCCTCCTCCAGGGGTCTTCCTGACCGAGTGATGAAGCTCGGGTCTCTTGCATTGCAGGTAGATTCTTTACTGCTGAGCCACCAGGGAATCCCCTCGAAATATTGATATTAGCATAAATGTGAAATAAGGCCCTGAAACAAACATGTAACTTGCTTTTCACGTTATAGTTGTGTTTCAGTTGTAAGTAAATGGCTACGAGTTAAAAATGATCCAAGGAAATTAGGGACTGAGAGGCATCTTGTGCCTGACAAGTAGACTCCAAGGTTAGCCCAGTGTTTTGTGTGTTAGGGGCATTGTTAGTGTTGATGGGACAGAGGAGGGTGTCCAGTGAAAGTTCTCCTTGACAAACTGGAGTGCTCTCGAGAGCCCTGACTACCCCATTCTTATGTATGCGGGAGGGAAGTATTAATGGATGCTGCATATGGATACAATGCAAAGGTGAGGTAGGTGGGCTCACATTTCTTCACTCATAAGCTGTGTGATGGATTTATCTTCTTTAAACCTCAGGATTGTTGTAAAGACAACATGAGATGGTACATATAAAGCTCTTGGGCTGAGTGCCTGGGATATAATAAGTGCTCACTAAATATTAGCCAACACTGTTACCCTTTGCTGCTGGTATTGACTCATCTTTCCTTCTGACCCACAGGCAACATGGCAGATCACTGCCACCCACTTAGTATATTGGCTTAGCTGGGCTTGGCATCAGCTTAAAGCAGCTCATCTTTGATGGAACAATCAATGTTGTCATGTACTTTTAGGAAATTTTTGTACTTTGGTTCTCCTATAATCTTTTTGGGGAGATTCTATGTGAGTTAGGACTAGGTCAGCTCCCAGTTAAAGGGATCCAAAGTAACAGTAGCTCAACCAGAAGCTTGGGTTTCCCTGGTGGCTCAGTGGTAAAGAATCTGCCTGTCAATGCAGGAGATGCAGGTTCGATCCTTTGGTTGGGAAGATCCCCTGGAGAAGGGAATGGCAACCCACACCAGTATTCTTGTCTGGGAAATCCCGTGAACAGAGGAGCCTGGCGTGCTACAGTTCATGGGGTGGCAAAGAGTCGGACACAACTTAGCAACTAGAGCAACAACAAAACCAGAAACTTGGTTCTCTCTTATGTGAAGGGATCTGGAGGTAGACAATCCAGAATTGGTGTGGCTGCTTCAAATCATTAGTAACTCAGTATCCATTCAGATGTGTGCTCAAGTTCCAGCCATCAGGTAGGTGCATGGTCTAGCCAGCAAAAAGGAAGAGAAAAAGGGCACAGATGCTCCCTTTAAGGACATTGCGCAGAATTACATGCACTTTGCTGTTCACATCACATTTGCCAGTTACTAATTACATGGCCCTTACTAGCTGCAAGGAAGCCCTGAAATGAAGGCTTCTTGTCAGGAATCTGTGTGCTCCGCTAAAATCCAGAAGTCTTCTTTCGAATAAACATCTTCTATCACCTGTGGAAAGAAGGGAAAACAAGCAGACGACAGGCAGTCTCTGTGACATATTTATTTGTGGTTTGCCTAGGCTGCCCGAACTAATGTTCCAAAGTTGAGTAACAAATGCCAGCCTTTTTAGAAAAAAAATATATTTTTAGAAAGCATAGGTAATGTACAAGAAAGGACGGCACAATTTGTTTTTCTAGTGAAAAGCTTTATAGTTTTCACTCTTAGCTGGTTGATTCTATTTCAAGCAGCTGCCACTTGTATGTTTGCATGTGAATAGGACCAAGAGCTTCCAGAGGAGCCCAGCACATTCTCCTGGTTATAATTGTACCCTCAGCAGAATGTTCACAAAGGCCGTGGATGCTCTCAAGGTTATAGTTTGACGGTATCTTCTTTTCTTCATATTTCACAAGGAAAAGAACTGCATCATTGGTAAAAATCTTTACAGTTCTTTCTAATGGTCCTCTGGTGTGTCAGAGTAGCTAAAAGAAACTCCCTAGCTTCTGTGTGGGAGAAGGCGATGGCACTCCACTCCAGTACTCTTGCCTGGAAAATCCCACGGAGGGAGGAACCTGGTAGGCTGCAGTCCATGGGGTCGCTAAGAGTTGGACATGACTGAGCGACTTCACTTTTACTTTTCACTTGCATGCATTGGAGAAGAAAATGGTAACTCACTCCAGTGTTCTTGCCTGGAGAATCCCAGGGATGGGGGAGCCTGGTGGGCTGCTGTCTATGGGGTCACACAGAGTCGGACACGAATGAAACGACTTAGCAGCTTCTGGTGTCCCTGGGTTGATAATAGAAAGAGAACTGTGGTTGGGCTACAGTTGTAGAAGCTTGTGGCCCTAAGGTCTGTTATTCATTCAACAAATGTATGTTGGGTCTTGGAAACCACTGGAGTTATGGTGAACAAGCTCCTTGCCCTCATGCAGCTAGCATCCTAGTTTGGAGAGATGAGGGAATTAATGTTTAAACAAACAAGTAAATAAGAAAATATTTAAGTAAATAAGTAATGATGAATGAATTATAAAAATAAAGTGGCTACTACTTCACACCCATTAGGATGACTACTATAAAAAATAGAAAATAACAAGTGTTGGCAAAGAAGTGGAGACATTGGAACCCTTGTGCATTGCTGGTAGGAATGTAAAATTATGCAGCTGCTGTGGAAAACAATGGGACACTTTCTCAAGAAATTAAGCATAGAATTATCATATTACCCAGAGATTCCACATCAGGGTGTATACCGAAAAGAAGTGAAAGCTGGATTTGAACAGATATTTATATGTCCATGTTCTTGGCCACGTTATTCACAAGAGCCGAAAGGTGGAAGCAGCCCAGGTATCTATCTACAGATGAATGGACAAACAAAATGCGGTATACAGAGGAATATTATTCAGCTTTAACTATTAAAGAAATTCTGACACATGCTACAACATGGATAAACCTTGAAGACATTATGCTAAGTGAAATAAGCCAGTCACAAAAGGACAAATATTGTATGATTCTTTTAACATGGGGCACCAAGAGTAGTCAGAATCAGAGAAAGGAAGTAGAATGGTAGTCTTCTCAGGCGGGGGAGTAGCGGAAAGGAGTTAGTATTTAATGGATATAGAGGTTCAGTTGGGAGGGCTGAGAAGGTTCTGGAGTTGCATGTTGGTGATGGGCGCACCACAGTGTGAGTGCACTTAATGCTACTGACCTATACACTTAAAATAATGGCGGAAGCGGGTACATGTTATGTTACGTATATTTTACCAAGATAAAAAATACTTTCAAAATAAAATAAGGGAATTTCCTCGTGGCTCAGTGGTTAGGATGCTGTACTTCCATTGCCGAGGATGCAGGTTCGGTCCCTGGTCAGGGAAGTAAGATTCTGCAAGCTGCATGGCACGGTCAAAAGAAAATAATAATAATTAAAACAGAGCAGTGGAGTATTAGATAATAATTGTGTAATTCATTTACATGAAATATTCAGAAAAGGCAAGTCCGTAGAGACAGAGTATTATTGATTAGTGCTTGCCTGTGGCAGGGGACAGGTAGGTATGGGGATTAACAGTTAATAGTCATGAGGGATCTCAAGAACGTGGAAATGGTCTAAAATTGACCTATGGTGGTGGCTGTACAACTTGGGTGTTTTTACTAAAAGTGCACTTAAAATGGGTGAGTTTTATAATATGTTAATATTCCTCAGGAAATTTGTGAAACAACTAAACAGACATAATTTAGTGGTGGAATAGCAGGAGCAATGAATGAGGTGATCAGGAAAGGCCACTCTGAGGAGGTGACATTTGAACTGAGGCCTGAGTGATAAGGAGCCAGCCATGTGGAGGTCTGGGGAAGAGCATTTTAGGCAGAGGGACCAGCAAGCATCGGTACAAAGGCCCTGAGATTCAAAGAAGCTTGACTTGTCTGAAGAACAGCCAGGAGATCAGTGTGGCTGGGAACAGAATGAGCAAAGGGGTAACTAGAGAAGAAGTCAAAAAGGTGAGCAGGGCCTTGGAGGCCATGGTGAAAAGGTTGAATTTTTTGAGTAGGAAGCTACCGGAGAACCTTGCAGAGGAGTGAGATGATCTGATTTTTCTTTTTTTAAGATTTTTTTTCTTTTATGTGGACCATTTTTGAAGTCTTTATTTAATTTGTTATAATATCATTTCTGTTTTATGTTTTGGTCTTTTATCCTTCAGGCATGTGGGATCTCAGCTCCCTAACCAGGAATTGAACTCGCACACCTGAATTGGAAGGCAAAATCTTAATTAACCCCTGGACGGTCAGGGAAGTTCAGAGATGATTTGATTTGAAAAGATGATTCTGGCTGCTGTGTGGAAGATGAGTTGTAGGGAGCTAAGAGTAGAAGCCAGGAGACCAATTAGGAAGCTCTGTGGTCTCCAGGAGAGAGAAGGGGGTAGAATGGACAAGGGTAGTTACGAAGGAGATGAAGAAATATGGAGCCTTCTGCCTAAAGCAGTTGTCTTAGAGGTTCTGAATGCAGTAAGGGTGGAGTGGTACCAGCCAAGAGGCCTAATCCTCCAGGCTGTCTCTGGACCCTTCCTCGTCACCTGCTCCAGACAGGGCTGTGTTCTGGTATAGCCTCAAACAAGGCAGTCTATTAGAAGCTTTCTGAAAGCCAGTGGATCCAGTCTACCTTCCAGCTCCTGCAGTCAGTAAACTGAGGAGTTCCCACTAGTGATTCAATATCATAGAGACCCCTCAAGATGGAAGAGTCTAGAGTAGCCCTCAAACTCAAGTTCCCATAGCTAGAAATATCCCACCTCTCACCCTCATCTGCCTCCCAGTCCATTCTTCTAGACTGGAGATGTGTCCCAGTAAGGTGGTTTTCACCATCAAATCCTTGTCATCAAACTGTGTCTTATCAGTGGGGGATTGGGGAAAATCTGATGTTAATGTCTGTATACTTTGAGAAAGGTGAAGGCTAGTTAGTGGTCACAAGCAAACTTTCTAGCCATTTGTATTGGACTTTCTGATATGGAAGTTCAATTTGCAGAGTGGAAATTTAGATTTGTCCTTGAATTATAGTACTTAAAAGAATTCATTGCTATTCTGTGGACAGCTGCACTGTCTAAATGCACAATCAACATTGGCTATTTAAATTTAAACTTAATTAAATTTAAGTTGCACATTTTAAATCCAGTTCTTTGGAACTTCTCTGGTGGTCCAGTGGCTAAGACTCTGCACTCCCAGTGCAGGGGATCCAGGTTCGATACCTGGTCAGGGAACTAGGTCCCAGATGCCACAACAAAAGATCCTGCATGCCACAACTAAGACCCAGCATGGCCAAAAAAAGCTTTTAAAAAATCCAGTTCCTCAGTCATATTTCAAATGCTCAGTGACCACATGTAGATGGCAGTCACCGTATTAGACAGTATTTAATATGAATATGTCCATCATCACAAGAAGTTCTTTTGGACGGTGCTGTTGTAGATAATGTTCAAGGTTTGGTTGTGTTTTTTTTAATTGGAATGTAGTTCCTTTACAGCATTGTGTTCGTTTCTGCTGTATAGCAAGTGAATTAGCTATATCCCCACCCTCTTAGACCTCCCTTCCAACCCCCCTGCACCGACTTCCCACCCTTCTAGGTCATCACAGAGTACCGAGCTATGCTCCCGGCTCTGCACAGAAGCTTCCTGCTAGATACCTGTGTTACGCGTGGTAGTGTATACATGTCAGTGCTACTCTCAGTTTTTCCCACCGTCTCCCTCCCTTGCTGTGTCCACATGTCCATTATTTAAGTGTGCGTCTGCATTCCTGCCCTGTAGACAGGTTCATCCGTACTGTTTTTCTAGATTTCATATATATGCAGTATGACCCTCATAACTCAAAAAGACACATGTGCTCTAATGTTCACTGCAACACTATTTACAATATCCAGGACATGGAAGCAACCTAGATGTCCATTGATGAATGGATAAAGAAGATGTAGCGTGTATATTTATATACACACACACACACACACACACACACACACTGGAATATTACTCAGCCTTAAAAAGGAAAGAAATTGAGTCAGTCGTAGTGGTGTGGATAAACCTAGAGCCTGTCGTATGCAGTGAGGTTAGTATTCAGTTCAGTTCAGTCGCTCAGTCATGTCTGACTCTTTGTGACTCCATGAACCGCAGCACGCCAGGCCTCCTTGTCCATCACCAACTCCCGGAGTCCACCCAAACCCATGTCCATTGAGTCAGTGATGCTATCCAACCATCTTATTCTCTGTCATCCCCTTCTCCCCCTGCCCTCAATCTTTCCCAGCATCAGGGTCTTTTCAAATGAGTCAGCTCTTCGCATCAGGTGGCCAAAGGATTGGAGATTCAGCTTCAACATCAGTCCTTCCAATGAACCCTCAGGATTGATCTCCTTTAGGGTGGACTGGTTGGATCTCCTTGCAGTCCAAGGGACTCTCAAGAGTCTTCTCCAACACCACAGTTCTAAAGCATCAATTCTTCGGCGCTCAGCTTTCTTCACAGTCCAACTCTCACATCCATACATGACCACTGGAAAAACCATAGCCTTGACTAGACGGAACTTTGTTGACAAAGTAATGTCTCTGCTTTTGAATATGCTGTCTAGGTTTGTCGTAACTTTCCTTCCAAGGAGTAAGCGTCTTTTGATTTCATGGCTGCAATCACCATCTGCAGTGATTTTGGAGCCCAGAAAAATAAAGTCTGACACTGTTTCCACTGTTTCTGCATCTATTTGCCATGAAGTGATGGGACCGGATGCCATGATCTTCGTATTCTGAATGTTGAGCTTTAAGCCAACTTTTTCACTCTCCTCTTTCACTTTCACCAAGAGGCTCTTTACTTTCTGCCTTAAGGGTGGTGTCATCTGCATATCTGAGGTTATTGATATTTTTCCCGGCAACCTTGATTCCAGCTTGTGCTTCATCCAGCCCAGCATTTCTCATGATGTACTCTGTGTATAAGTTAAATAAGCAGGGTGACAATATACAGCCTTGACATACTCCTTTTCCTATTTGGAACAGTCTGTTGTTCCATGTCCAGTTCTAACTGTTGCTTCCTGACCTGCATACAGGTTTCTCAAGAGGCAGGTCAGGTGCTCTGGGATTCCCATCCCTTTCAGAATTTTCCACAGTTTATTGTGATCCACACAGTCAAAGGCTTTGGCATAGTCAATAAAGCAGAAATAGATGTTTTTCTGGAACTCTCTTGCTTTTTCCATGATCCAGCGGATGTTGGCAATTAGGTGCCTCTGCCTTTTCTAAAACCAGCTTGAACATCTGGAAGTTTACGGTTCATGTATTGCTGAAGCCTAGCTTGGAGAATTTTAAGCATCACTTTACTAGCGTGTGAGATCAGTGGTATTAGGTTTTACTAATTAATTTTGCTGACTGTGTTCTAAAAAATGTTCAAATCAATTTTCCTGAGTGTGTTCTAAAAAAGAGATCAAATCAGAGAATTTGAGGATTAAGAAATTTTAAAATATTTTGTTATCAGTGATGGGGTTAAAGGTTTCTTAGTTTCCTTTATGAGTTGATGCTCAATACTGTGACCTAAGGAGTGTCTGCATAAAATACTAAGCCTGCATACATAGGGGTGGTCAGGAGTTAAGTATGATTTGACAGCTGAAGGATGTCTAATTTTTAGAAAATGGTGGCTGGTCTTCTAAACAGGCTTGGAAGGACATGACTGGGTTGAGGCAAAAGTCATCCAAAGTGATTGAAGGATAAGAACTGTTAATAGTAACTGCACCTGTATCAAACCTGGCAACATGAAGTGAAGCTCCACTTATTGACATATCACCACCTGGACCTCTCTATCACAGTGGTCCTTGTGCTGGGCACATATGCCCAGAGGGCCAGGACTGTGCTGGAGACAGTCCTGCTGGAGATCCCCCGCCACCGCCCAAAAGTCATGCAGAGTGGACCATTGTCAACAAGAGCACAGCCAGTGGGATACCGCTTACTGCTACATTGACAAGGCATGTTTACGAAGAGCCCCCTAGGCATGGTTCTAGGTACTGGAGACACACAGATGAATACGTGGGAGATGTGAGCACGGTGGGCTGGGCAGCTTGGGATGACGTGTTTCCCAGGCTCTGAGTGGGAAGGGAGGTAAAGCCCAACAGGCACCTTGACTTCTTGATTCCAGAGGCACAAAGATCACCATTCTATTAATGGTTTCCTGATAAATTCGTTGCTAACTTGGCACATCACCAATGCTTCTAAACCTTGACGGTCTCATCCATAACTTGTTCATTATTCAGTCTCACAGTAGAACTAGAAATTCATAGTGATGATTTGAAACAATTTTTTAAAATAAGAAGACCATACATAGGTAGCAAAATAACACCTTGCAAAAGCAATTCTATTCAGAGTCTGACTTGGGCGGCATGTGGCAGGGCCAGCTAAGTGGAACCAGCTGAACCTTTGTTTATAGCTGCTATGCAAATTAGAGGAAACTTGAAGCCTAGAACCTTCTGGGAACTCTCCTCTACTAGGTATGTAGAAATCTTTATTTTAAATTGGTTCCTGACGTTAAAACTAGGTATTCCATTTGAATTGCTGTTATTATCTAAATAAATAGCAGTTGGTATGCAGATGTCAGTGAAAATTATTTTGTCCTTACATTTAAAAGTGGGCATCATTAACAAAACAGTTTTTAAAAATGAGATAATTCATGTATGTGGTCCTATTGTTATAAATCATCATTGAAATTGCAAAGCATTTATTTATGATTTATATCTCTTCATTTCCAATTTTTTTTAAAGGCACTGAAATTAGAGAGCAGATTATTGAAGGTTTCAGTTATTATTTTTGGCAGAAATCTGGCTTGGGAAAAAAACCAGCTAACATTTGAGCAGTTTAAAATTTGGTACTGGAGGTTCCTTTAACTCTGAAGTAAGTAATGTGGGCCGATCAGAAAGTCACAGACCTATGCCAGAAATGGGAGAATTACAGCAATGAATAGAGTCAGTCCCATTTAAGCTGAAAGTATGTGGCAAAATTTTCCTTGTTTAGCTAATTCATACAGAAGAAAAAAGGCATCGTCATATGTAGATCTTCAGGTTCCCCAAGTAATATACGTACTGTCACTTTGATAACTACCTTTTTTTCTGTTCAACAGCAATTAAATGTACTAGTTATTATGTAGGTCACAGATCTAAAATAATAACATGTAGTTATTTCATCTGCATCCTATTCCGTGATGTCAATGGATACATGTTATTATGTCCATTTCACAAATGGTGAAACTGAGGTCTAAAGCATTTGTATCTTTACAAATATCCCTGAAAATGGCATGAAAAGACTAGCACATTTCTAACTTGGCGATACAAATGCACTCTTATGCCCTTCTATAACAAATAAACAAACATTCATTCAGTGCTTGTTGAGCATCTACTATGTACTGAGCATTGGGTGGGGTCCTGGGAGTAAAAAGGGAAGACCTAGTTTCTACCCTTAAGGAGTTTATAATCTGGTAGGGAGTAGTTAGGGTCCCCTGGTGGCTCAGTGATAAAGAATCCACCTGCCAATGCAGGAGACCTGGGTTCGATCCCTGGGTTGGGAAGATCTGGAGAAGGAAATGGCAACCCACTCCATTATTCTTGCCTGGGAGATCCCATGGACAGAGGAGCCTGGTGGGCTGCAGTCCATGGAATTGCCAAAGAGTCAAACATGACTTAGCAACTAAACAACAACAGGGAGTAGTTAGATAGGAAAATCAAGGACTTCCCTGATGCTCCACTGGTCCACTTGCCAATGCAGGGGACACCAGTTCAGTCCTTGATCCGGGAAGATCCCATGTGCTGCGGGGCAACTAAGTCCATGCACCACAACAACTGAGCCCGAGCCCTAGAGTCTGTGAACTGCAATGACTGAAGCCCATGAACCCTAGAACCGGTGCTTCACAACAAAAGGAGTCACCACAATGAGTAGCCCCTGCTTGCTGCAGCTAGAGAAAGCCTGCGTGCAGCAACAAAGACCCAGTGCAGCCAAAAATAAATAGATAAAATTTTTAAAAAATAAACACCTTAAAATAGAAAATCAATAGCAATTCTGTTGTGTAAATAATTATGCTGCTCACTGTAAGTATAGTTTTAAGTATTGATAATGTGATTTTAAAAATTATTGAAGGTTTTAGATGATTTAAATGAAAATAGTTCTTACCTCATACAAAGAGTAAAAGATGCCATGACTCATTTTACCTCTATGCTGCTCTGAGACTTGAGAAATTGTTATATGCCCTTTGTTTGACAGCACAGGGCTATTTCACAACACATGCCTTGATATTTCTAAGTATGCCTAACAAACAATGATGTATAGGCATTCCCGTACCATGGGGGGATTTTGTTACTAATGTGTGTTAAAGTCATCATACGGAATACATCCTCCAAAAGCCTGATTAAATTTAAATGGCATTCACATTTAGTTTAAAGAAATGATAGACTGAAATTTTGATTGGGATGTACATCATCCCCATAACCTTCATATGGCTTCATGAAAATAAAGCAGGGGTGGGACATGGAATTTCATGGAAATTGATACATATAGTGATTATTTATTAAGATTAGCACTAGGTATATAATTTGAGAAAACAAATAGGGAATTTAGACAAGAACTCAACATTTAAGTCCCTTAATTATACTGAAGGCTATAGCAAGGAGTTCTAAAATTACTGTAATTATTATTCGCCTGGCATAACCACAGCAGGACAGATAGGGGAATGGAATTTTGGCCTTCAACAAATATTTCCTGGCTTTAAACTACATGTAGGATTTAGAGTTAAATAGAGATTTAAATTCCAGTCTTAACTGTGGGGTTTGTCTTAATGTACATATACATTGGTTGGACTAAGCTTCATTATTTCAGCTGCCTGAGTAGTAATTTAACCTAGTGCTTGACTTAATATTATTTATATCTAATTCCTTAGTAAAGATGAGTACAGTTAACAGAAATGTCTCATACCCAAACTTGATTGTATGAACAAGAGCGCCATAGCTGCTTGTTGTTTGCTTTTTAATTAGGAGAGTGTCATTCAGAAACTTTGTGATTCTTACAATCCTTGTGTGTGTGTGTGTGTGTGTGTGTGCGCGCTCAGTTGCTCAGTCGTGTCTGACTCAGTCGTGTCTTAGACTGTAACCTGCCAGGCTCCTCTGTCCATAAGATTTCCCGGGGAAGAATACTGGAGTGGGTTGCCATGGCCTTCTCCAGGGGATCTTCCCAACCCAGGGATTGAACCTGCATCTCCTGCATTGCAGACGAATTCTTTACCCACTGAGCCATTGGGGAAGCCCCCTTATGACCCTTAAATTGTCCCAGTGAGGTTTCAGTTGATAAAACACTGGAAGAATTAAAACGTTTTCCATCCTTGTGAGAAGGAGGGAGGAATATAGATCCTAAATAAATAAGCCAAGTAGATGACGTTTTCCCACTGGGGCCTCAGTCCAATTTTTCTGAATGTGTTTATTTTGCTGTTTGCTTTTAAGAGCTTCTGTTGCTTGTTTTTGTTTTGTTTTTCTTTGCTGTCTCACATGGAAATCAAATATGTTTTTGTTGATTGACAACATGATGTTTTATTAATGTGCTTATTTGTACTGCCTGTATTTTTAGTGCTCGGTGAAAGCAGATGCCTTAGAAAGGGCTTAATGAATAGAGAAGGAAATGAGAGACCATGAAAATGAACTCCTCTTTAGGTATTTTTTCTAAAAAAGATTCTTTTTAATAATAATGACAAAAAGTCATTTTTCTGAAATATTGCTATAAAAGAGCACAAATATTGCAATCTAAAACTCTCTATTAAAAATCTGTCTAATAAAGCAAGAGGTAAAACACCCAAAAGTGATTTTAAATATTTTATTATTAAAAAGACTGCTGGAGTTACTTTCCCAGAGTTCCCTTTCTCAGAGTTCAATTTATGATATGGAATTATAGGCAAATTTGAATTGTTCCAAGAATTTTGTGGATTGCTTGCTGTTGGAATGGGTTGCCATGGAGTGGTATTTCTCCTGGAGTGGGTTGCCATGTCCTCCTCCAAGGGATCTTCCCGACCCAGGGATGGAACTTGAGTCTCCTGCATTGCAGGCAGATTCTTTACTGACTGAGCCACCAGGGAAGCCCTTGAACTTACACACCCACCCCTTATAATTTAGCAACTTTATCAACAGTGGCAATGGCACTTTGGGGGTACTCTTGAATTTCTTACTCTAGGAACTTGGGAGAATAGAAGGGTTTTCTTCAGTTACATTATTTCTTAGATCATAAGAGTTAATGTGGCAGGTCTCTGCAAAACCAGTATGCTGCTGCTGCTGCTAAGTTGCTTCAGTTGTGTCCGACTCTGTGCGACTGCAGAGACAGCAGCCCACCAGGCTCCCCTGTCCCTGGGATTCTCCAGGCAAGAACACTGGAATGGGTTGCCATTTCCTTCTCCAAAGCATGAAAGTGAAAAGTGAAAGTGAAGTCGTTCAGTCGTGTCCGACTCGTAGTGACCTCATGGACTGCAGCCTTCCAGGCTCTTCTGTCCATGGGATTTTCCAGGCAAGAATACTGGAGTGGGGTGCCATTGCCTTCTGTGGGAAAACCAGTATAAATATCTGAAAATAAATGGAACACCCATAGAAATGTGGGGAGTCGCAGTTAAAGCAGGACACGTCCTGCCCCTAAGTGTCACCTCTCTTTTACCACCTCTCCAACACACTGCTGAGCATGACACATAATAAAATAGTGTTTGCCAAAGTGTGGAGGGAGGGGGAGACCTTTTAGTCACAGACGGGCTGTTCCGTGGACCAGGCTGAGAAGAAGCACAGGGAAGCCAGTGGAGATTGGATTGCTGTTTACTGCTCCCAGAAAGGAGTTGATATTGTTACTGACAAGGGTTCTTGGCCCTTCTTAATAAATGAAGACTGATAAGAAGCCAGACAAGAAATTCAGGCAAGGCTTCATTGGGGCCCCTGCAGCAGCAGAGGGGAGTGGAAACAAGTAACACGCTCCCTTGCTCATTCCCTGAAGAGGGGTGAGCTGGTTCCTCATATGGAGTCAGGGTAGGGGTGTGTCTTGGGGTTGGGTCAGAGGCGTGGCTGAAGTGGTTGGCCCACCTCTGAGGTGGTGTTGAGTGCAGGGATCATTCACAGTACCCGGTTTTTGCTCCTGGCTCTTCAGAAGTGGCAGTTGGGTATTTGGTCTCTTTGTATCTTGTTGTCCAGAATCTGCCCCAGCTGCACATGTGCACGGCTCAACTGCATGTGTGCACGGTTATTTTTAGTCCCTTAAAATTTCTTTGTATTTTGTTGATGGAGGAGATGTTTTTCCAGGTACAGGCACTGCAGCAAAAAGTCTGAAGTCTCAGCCTGTCTCAGTGGGGGTCTGATGGAGGTCTGACCTAGACTTCCTAAAAGCCTGGGCTATGACTGATCTTCTGTGAATAAATCATACTTCATGACAATTTAAAGTACCTACCAGAGATCAGGTGCTGGGTTGGGCACAGAGACTGTAATGATTGGAAAACCATGTCCCAGAACAGAGCTTGGAATAATAAGGAAGAGTCAGGAGTCTGGGAGATGTCCGGGCAATGAATCATGGTAGCATGTTGTGCCCGGGTTCACGGTGGAACTTTGTGAGTATGGCATTATCCAGTAACTAGAAGAAAGGGCATTGGCAAGTCATGCTGAAATATCGTTCAGCCATTTGCTAGGAATGTGATGCAGTTTCCAGAACTTTCCAAAGTTGGTTATCATGGCCAGACCTGCCTCATAAGGGTAGTGTGAGGATTGAAGGAGGTAGTAGATGAAAGGCCCTTGGCACAGCGCTTGATGCAAGAAAGTACTCAATAAATGTGTTTTTTTTCAACCTCTCTTCCAGGGTTGTAATAAGGCATAAAAGTGTGGTGTTTGTGTAGAATTTGTCTGCAAGCCAATGCATTTCAAACTGGATGGTAATCCCTTTGGGGCATGGCTAGCTCACACTGGAAATATCCATTCCTACTTACTATGTCCTTTCTTCACTTAAAATATGGTCTTTCATAAGACTTTGTCAACAGAAGCACTTCCAAACCTTCCCTGGTTCTCCTCAAGCCATGGGCCCTCAACCAACCACCCCCATCCCACACTACCTGAGAATGCCCTTTAACTTTTTTTTTTAATTAATTTATTTTTTAATTGAAGGATAATTGCTTTATAGAATTTTGTTGTTTTCTGTCAAACCTCAGCATGAATCCTCCATAGATATACATATATCCCCTCCCTCTTGAACCTTCCTCCCATCTCCCTCCCCATCCCACCCCTCTAGGTTGATACAGAGCCGCTGTTTGAGTTTCCTGAGCCATAGAGCAAATTCCCATTGGCTATCTATTTTATATATGGTAATGTAGGTTTCCGTGTCACTCTTTCCGTACATCTCACTGTCTCCACCCCTCTCCCCAATGTCCGTAAGTCTGTTTTCTATGTCTGTTTCTCCATTGCTGCCCTGCAAATGAATTCATCAGTACCATCTTTCTAGATTCCATATATTTGCGTTAGTGTATGATATTTATCTTTCTCTTTCTGACTTACTTCACTCTATATAGTAGGCTCTAAGGTCTTCCACCTCATTAGAACTGACTCAAATGTATCCCTTTTATGGCTGAGTAATATTCCATTGGTTGTGTGTACCAAAACTTCTTTATCCATCTGTCAATGGACATTAGGTTGCTTCCATGTTCTAGCTATTGTAAATAGAGCTGCAGTGAACATTGGGGTACATGTGTCTTTTTCAATTTTGGTTTCCTCAGGGTACATGCCTGGGAGTGGGATTTCTGGGTCATATGGTGGTTTTATTCCTTGTTTTTAAAGGAATCTCCATACCGTCTTCCATATGAAAATGCCCTTTAACTTTTAAAACTAAGATATTAGAGGCAGAGAAGTAATTGCCAGCTAAAAATTAGAAATAATTTTCTGCCTTTAGAGATGGAGATTTTAATTCACTTTTGGAGCCTCAAACCATCAGAATAGTCCCCATTATTACAAAGTAAGTAATGAATTTATTCATTATTCCTAATAGAGACACTTCCATGAGTATAGTTTCTGGAGCCAGACTGCCTGGGTTCAAACACCAGCTCTACAGTTGTGGTGGTGAATCTCCAATGATGACCTTTAAATAACCTCACCTTCTGGTATTCACGCCTTTTCCTAGCCTCTCCAAATGTTGAATCTTGACTGACCTGATGAAAAAATAGGATGAGGCAAAAGTGACACGACATGACTTCTGGAGTTTGGGCATAAGAATCTTAAAGCTTTTGTCTTAGTCTCTTAAAACATGAACTCTGGGGAAAGCTAGCTGCCATGTAAGGATGACCATGCTGTGAGGAAGCCCAAGCTAGCTCTGTAGCGAAGCTTCATGGAGAGAGAGAGAAACATGCTCAGATAACCCCCAGCTGTTCCAGTATTCTGAGCTAGGGTGTCAGACGTGTGAGTGGAAAAGCCATCTTGGAGGATCAGCCCAGTTAAGCCTTCAGATGACTTAAGCCCTAATGGAGAACTGATAGTAATTGCATGAGATAATTCAAGCAAGAACCACCCAGCTGAGACCAGTGAATTCACAAAACCATAAGAAATGAGAGTACATGAAAGAACCCACCTGCCAGTGCAGGAGATGCAGGTTTGATCCCTGGATTTAAAATAACTTCTGGAGGAGGAAATGGCCACCCACTCCAGTATTCTTGCCTGGGAAATCCTATGGACAGAGGAGCCTGGAGGGCTACAGTCCATGTGGTTGCAAAAAGTCAGACATGACTTAGCAACTAAATGATAATAACACTGCTATATTTAAAATAGATAACCAACAAGGACCTACTATAAAATAATAATAAATGTATTATTAAAAGAAATGAGTACATTGTTGTTTCAAGTCATCAAATTTTGGGGTTGTAACTTACTAGCTGTATGAGGTTGAGTTTGGAATTTGTTAGTTTCCCCATGCCCCAGTTTCCTTGCCTATAAATGGCTACTATATGGCTATGACATAGAGCCAATGTCTATATGGCTACTAATACTCCCTACCTCATAGGATCACTTTGAACATTAAGTTAGCTATTGCATGTACAGTGTTAAGAACAGTGGTAAATACTAAAATACTGTTAGCATGTGGTAAATACTAAAACAAAGATATTTTTCAGTCAGGAAATATTTACTGAATGCTCAGTACGTGTCAAGTCTTGTTTTATATTCTGAAGATACAGTACTGAACGTTCTTGCATTGAGGGTGTTTACTTTCTGGGGGGAAAGAGAGACAATAAAATAGATCACTGATTGTAGGATGGGAATGGGTACCATGAAGACAGTAAAAGAAGATGATATAATAGAGATTGATGCTGATGATGTGACATTTGAACTGAAACCTGAATGATGCAAAGCATTTCCCCACTGATGTTCCCTGAAGAAATGATGAGGTCATCACTGCTCTGATTGCAGATGACTTGGTACATGGCATTCAGCAACTTCTGAGGTTTCTTGCCTTTGTGAATACAAAATATCTTCCAGATGATTATGAGTGCAAAGGCCTTACTCACGAATTAAGGTTAGCTCCTGTGGAGAGAGTAGTGGATTTGGTTTACTTTTTTGTCTATTTATGTTTAAGTTGTTTGGTGTTTACTTTAGAAAGCTGCTTTAGAATGTAGGGAGGGTGGAGCTTAAGGGTCAGTTTTTGTGAGTAGTGTTGCCTTGGGTTCCAGGTGACACAGTGGGATGCAGAATGGGAGGTAGGTGTTCTCATCATCCCAGCTCACAAGTTTCTGCAACCTTTGTGGGGGTGGGTACTGCAGAATCTTAGGAGCATCAGGAGATAGCACCCTTGAAATAGATAGAGGCTTCCCCTTTATCGACCTGTTCAGGGGACTTGGATGGCACATCAGTTACCAGGAACATTCTGTTTATCCATTTGTCTGTGAAGGAACACTTGGATTATTTCCACCTTTTGGCAATTTTGAATAATGCTGCAACAAAGATGGATGTACAAGTGCCTGTTTGAGTCCCTGCTTTTAATCCCTTTGGGCATACCCTTTGGAGTGGAATTGCTGGATCATGTGGTAATTCTTGGCTTTTTCAGGAGCCATCAATTTGTTTTCCTGGAGGAAGAAATAGAAACCCACTTCAGTATTCTTGCCTGGAAAATCCTGCAGACAGAGGAGCCTGGCGGGCTACAGTTCATGGGATTGCAGAGTCGGACACACTTGGTGACTGAGCACGCACACACGCAACTTACTTTCCAGCAGTAAGAGAAGAAAGACCTGTGAATACTATCACCAGGGAGCCAGACTGCTTTGTGGGCCTGTGTAGATATCCCTTTGGGATACCCCAAGCCAACTGAGATTTTAGGAGGGATTCTGGCACAGTCATCAAGTTAATATGAACCTGCACCATTGTTTTTAGGGATTACAGCTAAGGATGTATTGTTTGGGGGATGCATATATGTTCAGTTCAGTTCAGTGCAGTCGCTCAGTCGTGTCTGACTCTTTGCGACCCCATGAATCGCAGCACGCCAGGCCTCCCTGTCCATCACCAATCCCCAGAGTTCACCCAGACTCACGTCCATCGAGTCAGTGATGCCATCCAGCCATCTCATCCTCTGTCGTCCCCTTCTCCTCCTGCCCCCAATCCCTCCCAGCAGCAGAGTCTTTTCCAATGAGTCAGCTCTTTGCATGAGGTGGCCAAAGTACTGGACTTTCAGCTTTACCATCATTCCTTCCAAAGAAATCCCAGGGCTGATCTCCTTCAGAATGGACCGGTTGGATCTCCTTGAAGTCCAAGGGACTCTCAAGAGTCTTCTCCAACACCACAGTTCAAAAGCATCAGTTCTTCGGCACTCAGCTTTCTTCACAGTCCAACTCTCACATCCATACATGACCACTGGAAAAACCATAGCCTTGACTAGACGGACCTTTGGTAGCTGAAAAAAATTTTTTGGAGCAAAAGGTTTATCAGAAGCCAGGCAGCTAGCCTAAGAGTTATCTAATATACTTGTTTTTATATAATTGTGAGTTACAGCTTTTAATGAACTTGCTTTATTATTCTCCATAAATCTTATATATATTTATCCATATAAATCTTAGCAATACATATATTATTTCATTACTTGCATCATTGTATTTAGGGATTACAGTGGTGTAGAGACAATTTATAGAGACAAATCTTAACTATTTATATATCTGAAAATAATGAAACTGTATTTCTTATTAGAGAAATGAATCATAGAATTATTAAGTCAGAAAGGAATTTGCAGTTAACATTTCTAGCTGTCTCTCTATCCCGCAGTGAAGACTGGAATCTACTTCCTCTGTGAAACCATAGCATCTGGGGAATATCTGTATTACAGCACTGATCACTGATCATCTGGTTACTAATCTGTCTTCTGTACTAAACTGCAAAGCTTTTGAGGATGAGATCCTTGTTTTAGTTTTCTGTTCTCCTAGTAGTTAACATAGTGCTTGACACATGCAGTATTAGCTGAGTGAAAGAATGAATGTATAAATGAGTGAATGAATGAGTAAACAGATTCAATGACCAAACCTGATTTTAGGCAGAACAGCACAGAAGCTACAGATCCTTGCAGAAGAGTATCTATTTGTTGCCAGAGCTCTCTGGGGGAAGGAGACAATCTGAAGATGTTCATAATCTGCAGAATGCTGCTGCTGAAAGAAATGTCCCCTTCCTCCATCCTCCCTTGTGTCTAGTTGTGTTACACGTGTGTGCTGTCCGCACTTCCCCTGGGGTTCGTGCATTATAAGTCACTGTATGGTTGTACTGGGTGACCGCCAGTCGGTTTGCATATCAGTGACATGAGCGAACAACACAGCCTGTGGATTGATTGTTGATTTCTGAATGTGTACTCTCCTTGCCAGTATGGGTGAACAGTCTTAGATGCATCATGGAGTGAAGCTCTTCTCTGCCTTCTGTTCCACTGCACAGTGTTAGTATTCGTGTACTCGTGTACGTATTCATTTTGTATAGGCGACAGTACAGTGCTGCACTATTCGTGTTGACTTTCAAAGCTGCAGCTTTACATAGACAACCATTTGGGATTGGAATCTGTAAATAGTAAAACAGAGAAATCGATGAACAGCTAATATAAATTGAGTGTATTCTACTAGCTAGTTCACTTTGGGAAAAATGTTATTGATTTTTCAAGCCAGCCAGTCTTACGAAAATGTGAGTGATATAGAGCTGAATGAAATGGGTTAGATTATAGTATCATTGTAACATTTGTAGAATTGTTTGGTGAATGAGTGTTTATAACATCCAGTCACAACATCTTAACAGTCCTTGGGGATGCAGAGTCATACACAACTGAGCGACTAAACAACAACTGTGTTCCAGGCACTGTTTGGGCACCAGGGATACATCAAAGAACCTGGCAGACAGAGCTTCTTGCCCTTGAGGAGCTTTTCATGCCTGGCATGTGCTGGGAGCAGCGAAGAGGCCTGTGGTATGAACCAAGGGAAGGGGAGCAGATGCTGAGGTCAGACAGGGAAGTGAAAGTGTGAAAATTGCTCAGTGAAAGTGTGAAAGTTGGTCAGACAGGGAAGTGAAAGTGTGAAAATCGCCCAGACTCTTTGTGATCCCATGGACTGTAGCCTGCCAGGCTCCTCTGTCTATGGAATTCTCCAGGCAAGAATACTGGCGTGGATAGCCCCTCCCTTCTCCAGGGGATCTTCCTAACCCAGGTCTCGCACAATGCAGGTGGATTCTTTACTATCTGAGCCACCAGGAGATCACATAAAGCCTAAAGACCAGTGTAAGCAAGGTAGTCTTATCAATCAGAGTCTCCATAGAAAACAGCTCATTCAAAAGATGATGATGATGGGGGGTGAGTGTTGTTTACAAAGAAGATGTTTAAAAAGGTAAGGGAAGCCTGGAGGAGGGAGACATTACTAGAACACAGGAGTCAACCCATGATGACCTCAGAAAGAACCAGGGAAGTTAACATCCCGATCTCACTCTTCCTAGTTTCAGTTTCCTGTTGGGGCTTCCCTTGGCTCCAGCACCCTGAACACAATGGTTGATATACGGATCCAGATCAACCATCCAGGAAGGGGAGTAGGGTGGAGGTGGGAAGAGAATGGACCCAGAGGGGCCAGTGGAAGGCATTGGACATGGGGAACTTGTGTCAGCGGTCTCCAGAGAAACAGGACCAGTAGGAACTAGATAAACATATACACACATACAAACATATGCATCTGTGCATATAAATATGCAACATGAATATGTATATACGGGCTTCCCAGTTGGCTCAGTGGGTAAGGAATCTGCAGTGCAGGAAACACAGGAGATGAGGGTGCTATCCTTGGATTGGAAAGATCCTCTGGAGAAGGAAATGCCAACCCCCTCCAGTATTCTTGCCAGGAAAATCCCATGGACAGAGGAGCCTGGTGGGCTACAGTCCATAGCGTCGCAAAGAGTTGGACATGACTGAAGTGACTTAGCACACACGCATACATATATACATCATGTATATGTGTGCTGTGCTGTGCTTGGTAGCTCAGTCGTCCATGCAACCCCATGGACCACAGGCTCCAGGCAACAATACTGGAGTCAGTTGCCATGCCCTTTTCCGGGAAATCTTCCCAATCTAGGGATCAAACTCAGGTCTCCCATATTGCAGGCGGATTTTTTATCATCTGAGCCACCAGGGAAGCCCAAGAATACTGGAGTGGGTAGCCTATCCCTTCTCCAGGGGACCTTCCCAACTCAGGAATCGAACTGGGATCTCCTGCATTGCAGGTGGATTCTTTACCAGCTGAGCTACCAGGGGAAGCCCCTTATATATACATGTGTACATATAAATATATACACACGTATACATACACACATATACCGACACATGCGTGTGTGTGCTCAGTTGCTCTGTCATGTCCAACTCTGCAATGTTATGGACTGTAGCCCTCCAGGCTCCCTGTCCATGGAATTTTCCAGGCAAGAATCCTTAAGTGGGTTGCCATTTCCTCCTTCAGGGGATCTTCCCCATCCAGGGATCAAACCCGAGTCTTGTGTCTCCTGCATTGAACTCTTAACCGCTGCGCCACAGAAGTACATATGTAAAGAGATTTGTTTCAAGGAATCAATTTACGCGATTGTGGAGGCTGGCCAATCTGAAGTTTGTAATGCAGGTCAGCAGGCTAGCACTTGTCAGTCAGGGTCGAAGATGTTGCAGTCCTGAAGCAGAGTTCTCTCTTCCTCAGGAAAACCTCAGTTTTGCTCTTAAGGCTCTTCAGCTGATTGGATGAGGCCTGTCCACATTATCAAGATAATCTTTATTTTAAGTGAGGTGATTGTAGGAACTTCAGTGGTAAAGAATCCACCTTGCAGGGGACTCAGGTTCAATCCCTGGACCGAGAATAAAGATCTCACATGCTGCAGGGCAACTCAGCCCTCATGCCACCACTACGGAACCTGAGCGCCACAACTAGAGAATCTATTAGCTGCATGGAAAGATCCAGCATGCCACAACTAAGACCCAACACAAGCAGATAAATAAATAGATTAATTAAAAAAAAAAAACAAGGTGATTGTAGATGTGAACACATCTGTGAAGTACCTTCACAGCAACACCTAGATTAATTGAATCCAACTAATTAGATTCAGTTAGAATCTAATTGTGTGAGATTGAATCACTGGGTGCTACAGGCCAGCCAAGCTGAAACTAACCATCCAGAGCCAGTGCCAAGCTCTGGGCGAGCAGTGGCACAACATGATGGGTGTTTGTAATAGATCCCTGGATGCTGTGTTAAGAGCAGAGCATGGGGGTGTGGCAGGGATGGAAGAGGGGAGGTTGGTTAAGAGGCTCTTTCTGTAATTTAGGCAAGAAGTAATGATGCTTGGACCAGCGTGGGAGCCACAGAGGATTAGGTGAGAGCTGGTTAGTTTCTGGATATACTTTAAAGTAGAGCCAATAAGAATTGTTGATGGACAGAATGTGGGGTGGAAGAGATAGGGAGGAGCCAAGGATGGTTTAAAAGTTACTGTTCTGAGCATACCAGGAAGGATGAGACCAAGTGTGGCAGGGAAGGTGAGATGGAGCAGATTTGCTGGGGTGATCAGGGGTGGTGTTTCAACATCCAGAGTGTAAGCTGGAGTGTACATCAGACCCCACATCAAAATGTCCTCCCAAATACTGCTTAACTCGGAAAGAGAACAGGTGGCAGTTAACAGTTGGCTTCCTACTGAATCAGTGCTTTAGGAAAATAAGGAAAATACAAAAATGATCACATGACATCAGCGAGCCCCCATCTTTAAAATTTGCAGTTCAAGGGACTAGCTGCAGTAAAGGATATGCTTAGGTGTCTGGCAGCTGAAGATAAATGTGCTCATGCAAGTTTTTGAAATGAAGTGGCATATAGAGTTAAAAAAAATAGCTTTGCTTCACTGATAATGTTGATAAAGACATTTCTTTTACTTCAAATGACTTGCTCTGATGTATGATGGCAATAAATCTTATTTCTTGCCTAGAGTAAATCTATTATTCAGATCCATAATGTCAATATTTTACATTAAAAATTAGGAATTAGAACCTTTTGAGATTGAATTGGGGTACATACGGTTTAGTTACTGAGAATTTGGCATATTCCCAACACTGGATGTTTTTCTTCACTTTTCAGAGAAATAAATCAATAACTTAATAATAGATATGTTTTCTAACCACACCCAAATGCTTCAGCAGAACACACTTTCTAGAGCTAAATGTTATCATAGACAGAATCAGGAACCCATTCATTGTTCCTGCCCAAATTGAAACAGTCAGCTTTCTAGGCCTTGAGTGTGATAAACCCATCAATCTGACATTTTACAGAATGCTGTCATTTATAATGAGAACTCACTCTGTTATTCTGGATCCTGATTTGATTTGACTCACCAGAACTTTCCAACAGAGCCAGGAAACACTCGCTGCCTTTATTGACATCCTATGATTCTTACTATTTTCTAAGTTTTAGAGACAAGAATAAAAAACAAAACTGACTGCCTCTGGGACTATTACAAAATGTATTGGTACACTTTTTTTTTGTGAAAGTGTAATTGATTTACAATGTTGTGTTAATTTTTGCTATACAGCAAAGTGAGTAACATATATATACATATATATATATATATACAGAGAGAGAGAGAGAAACAGAATGTGGTCCACTGGAGAAGGGAATGGCAAACCACTTCAGTATTCTTGCCTTGAGAACTCCATGAACAGTATGAAAAGGCAAAATGATAGGATACTGAAAGAGGAACACCCCAGGTCAGTAGGTGCCCAATATGCTATTAGAGATCAGTGGAGAAATAACTCCAGAAAGAATGAAGGGATGGAGCCAAAGCAAAAACAATACCCAGTTGTGGATGTGACTGGTGATAGAAGCAAGGTCTGATGCTGTAAAGAGCAATATTGCATAGGAACCTGGAATGTCAGGTCCATGAATCAAGGCAAATTGGAAGTGGTCAAAAACAGGAGATGGCAAGAGTGAATGTCGACATTCTAGGAATCAGCGAACTAAAATGGACTGGAATGGGTGAATTTAACTCAGATGACCATTATATCTACTACTGTGGGCAGGAATCCCATAGAAGAAATGGAGTAGCCATCATGGTCAACAAAAGCAGTACTGGATGCCATCTCAAAAATGACAGAATGATCTCTGTTCATTTCCAAGGCAAACCATTCAATAAATATCACAGTAATCCAAGTCTATGCCCCAACCAGTAATGCTGAAAAAGCTGAAGTTGACTGGTTCTATGAAGACCTACAAAACCTTTTAGAACTAACACCCAAAAAAAGATGTCCTTTTCATTATAGGGGACTGGAATGCAAAAGTAGGAAGTCAAGAAACACCTGGAGTAACAGGCAAATTTGGCCTTGGAATACCGAATGAAGCAGGGCAAAGACTAATAGAGTTTTGCCAAGAAAATGCACTGGTCATAGCAAACACCCTCTTCCAACAACACAAGAGAACACTCTACACATGGACATCACCAGATGGTCAACACTGAAATCAGATTGATTATATTCTTTGCAGCCAAAGATGGAGAAGCTCTATACAGTCAACAAAAACAAGACCAGGAGCTGACTGTGGCTCAGATCATGAGCTCCTTATTGCCAAATTCAGACTGAAATTGAAGAAAGTAGGGAAAACCACTAGACCATTCAGGTATGACCGAAATCAAATCCCTTATGATTATACAGTGGAAGTGAGAAATAGATTTAAGGGCCTAGATCTGATAGATAGAGTGCCTGATGAAATATGGACGGAGGTTCATGACATTGTACAGGAGACATGAATCAAGACCATCCCCATGGAAAAGAAATGCAAAAAAGCAAAATGACTGTGTGAGGAGGCCTTACAAATAGCTGTGAAAAGAAGAGAAGCAAAAAGCAAAGGAGAAAAGGAAAGATATAAGCATCTGAAAGCAGAGTTCCAAAGAACAGCAAGAAGAGATAAGAAAGCCTTCCTCAGCGATCAAAGCAAAGAAATAGAGGAAGACAACAGAATGGGAAAAACTAGAGATCTCTTCAAGAAAATTCAGTTTCATGCATTGGACAAGGAAATGGCAACCCACTCCAGTGTTCTTGCCTGGAGAATCCCAGGGACAGAGGAGCCTGGTGGGCTGCCGTCTAGGGGGTCGCACAGAGTCGGACACGACTGAAGGGACTTAGCAGCAAGGGAACATTTCATGCAAAGATGGGCTCAATAAAGGACAGAAATGGTATGGACCTAACAGAAGCAGAAGATATTAAGAAGAGGTGGCAAGAATGCACAGAAGAACTGTACAAAAAAGATCTTCATGACCCAGATAATCACAATGGTGTGATCACTCACCTAGAGCCAGACATCCTGGAAGCTAATGGAGGTGATGGCATTCCAGTTGAGCTATTTCAAATCCTGAAAGAGGATGCTATGAAAGTGTTGCACTCAATATGCCAGCAAATTTGGAAAACTCAGCAGTGGCCACAGGACTGGAAAAGGTCAGTTTTCATTCCAATCCCAAAGAAAGGCAATGCCAAAGAATGCTCAAACTACTGCACAATTGCACTCATCTCACATGCTAGTAAAGTAATGCTTAAAATTCTCCAAGCCAGGCTTCAGCAATACGTGAACCGTGAACTTCCAGATGTTCAAGCTGGTTTTAGAAAAGGCAGAGGAACCAGAGATCAAATTGCCAACATCCGCTGGATCATGGAAAAAGCCAAAGATTTCCAGAAAAACATCTATTTCTGCTTTATTGACTATGCCAAAGCCTTTGACTGTGTGGATCACAATAAACTGTGGAAAATTCTGAAAGAGATGGGAATACCAGACCACGTGACCTGCCTCTTGAGAAACCTGTATGCAGGTTAGGAAGCAACAGTTAGAACTGGACATGGAACAACAGACTGGTTCCAAATAGGAAAAGGAGTACGTCAAGGCTGTACTCCTTGTCACCCTGTTTATTTAACTTCTATGCAGAGTACATCATGAGAAACACTGGGCTGGAAGAAGCACAAACTGGAATCAGGATTGCCGGGAAAAATATCAATAACCTCAGATATGCAGATGACACCACCCTTACGGCAGAAAGTGAAGAGGAACTAAAAAGCCTCTTGATGAAAGTGAAGGAGGAGAGTGAAAAAGTTGGCTTAAAGCTCAACATTCAGAAGATGAAGATAATGGCATCTGGTCCCATCACTTCATGGCAAATAGATGGGGAAACAGTGGAAACCGTGTCAGACTTTATTTTTGGGGCTCCAAAATCACTGCAGATGGTGACTGCAGCCATGATATTAAAAGACGCTTACTCTTGGAAGAAAAGTTATGACCAACCTAGATAGCATATTGAAAAGCAGAAACATTACTTTGCCAACAAAGGCCCATCAGTCAAGGCTATGGTTTTCCCAGTGGTCATGTATGGATGTGAGAGTTGGACTGTGAAGAAAGCTGTGTCCAAAGAATTGATGCTTTTGAACTGTGGTGTTGGAGAAGACTCTTGAGAGTCCCTTGGACTGCAAGGAGATCCAACCAGTCCATTCTGAAGGAGATCAGCCCTGGGATTCCTTTGGAAGGAATGATGCTAAAGGTGAAACTCCAGTACTTTGACCACCTCATGTGAAGAGTTGACTCATTGGATAAGACTCTGCTGCTGGGAGGGATTGGGGGCAGGAGGAGAAGGGGACGACAGAGGATGAGATGGCTGGATGGCATCACTGACTCAATGGACGTGAGTGAACTCCAGGAGTTGGTGATGGACAGGGAGGCCTGGCGTGCTGTGATTAATGGGGTCGCAAAGAGTCGGACATGACTGAGCGACTGAACTGAACTGATATACACATTATTTTTTACATTCTTTTCCATTATGGCTTAATCATAGGACACTTGATATAGTTCTCTGTGCTATACAGTAGAACCTTGTTTTTATCATTGGCACAGTTTGTAGTCACCCCTCTTGGTTATGTGAAAATACTATTAATTATAAGATGTAAATGAGTTTAATTTTAGACTTTTTCAAAACAGACCTAAAGTTGACAAACTATATATTCTCAGTATCCGTAAAATGGTCCTTGGAGGTCAAAAATTTGAGAAACACTATTTAAGATGATGCTCTTTTGATTTACAGTGTTATGTTAATTTCTGCTATACCGAACTGCTACGGAACTGAACTTGGATCCTTTTGTCCACCCATGGAACATAGGCAATCTACTGACACTGAGTACAGTGTTTATTTGCAGAGCACCAAGCAAGACCAGCAATCTCTTCAAGAAAATTAGAGATACATTAGGGAACATTTCATGCAAAAATGGGCACAATGAAGCACAGAAACTGCAAGGACATAACAGAAGCAAAAGAGATTTAGAAGAGGTGTCAAGAATACACAGAACTGTGGATCCAGATAACAACAATGGTGTGATCACTCACCTAGAGCCAGACATCCTGGAGTGTGGAGTCAAGTGGGCCTTAGGAAGCATTACTACAAACAAAGCTAGTGGAAGTGATGGAATTCCAGCTGAACTATTTCAAATCCTAAGAGATGATGCTGTTAAAGTGCTGCACTCAATATGCCAGCATATCTGGAAAACTCAGCAGTGGCCACAGGATTGGAAAAGGTTGGTTTTCATTCTAATCCCAAAGAAAGGCAATGCCAAAGAATGTTCATTTCATTTCACATGATAGCAAGGTAATGCTCAAAATCCTTCAAGCTAGGCTTTCAGCAGTACATGAACAAGAACTTCCTGATGTACAAGCTGGATTTTGAAAAGGCAGAGGAACCAGAGATCAAACTGCCAGCATCCACTGGATCATAGGAAAAGCAAGAGAATTCCAAAAAAGCATCTACTCTGGCTTCGTTGACTACCCTAAAGCCTTTGTGTGGATCACAACAAACTGGAAAATTCTTCAAGAGATGGGGATACCAGACCACATTACCTGCCTCCTGAGAAATCTGTATGCAGGTCAAGAAGCAACATTTAGAACTGGACATGCAACAGTGGAACAACGGACTGGTTCCAAGTTGGGAAAGGAGTACATCAAAGCTATATATTGTCACCCTGCTTATTTACTTTATATGCAGAGTATATCATGCAAAATGCCAGGCTAGATGAAGCTCAAGCTGGAATCGAGATTGCCAGGAGAAATATCAAGAACCTCAGATATGCAGATGACCCCACTCTTATGGCAGAAAGCGAAGAGGAACTAAAGAGCTTCTCGATGAAGGTGAAAGAAGAGAGTGAAAAAGCTGAGTTAAAACTCAACATTCAGAAAACAAAGATCATGGGATCTGGTCCCATCACTTCATGGCATCAGATAGTTAAATATATCCTTTGAGGAGGAACTAAGACCCTTGTTTTTTCACTGAACTGTTGTTTAGGCTATCATTACTTTTCTTGCTTAACTGCTTTTCCTTTATTTCTGAATTCTACTACGTCTCTAATTAGTATAGCTTCTTGAATCTGTTCTCTGGAACTGAGGGAAGGCCCAGGAGACTAAAGCCTTTCTCTACAAACAAGAAATAGGAGACATGGAGGGGCTTTTGTGCCTCAGAAGGCTCTGAAGGGTCCTGCTCAGGTTCACTCCCCACTTCCCTTTGATACTCCTCAATCCTGAGGGGAAGGGAGGGGATAAGAAAGCTCAGTAAAGTTTTGGATTGGTTAATCATAAACTTAGCTGGGTAAGTCAGTTTTAAGGAGACTGGGTTTCATTAACAAAACAGGATAAATTGGATGTGGCATACAGTAAGAAGTGAGTTTTTATTCTAGATCACAGGGCAAGGAAATGTGACTAAACTTTATAGCAATTTGTTATACAGGTTCATATCAATTTCAAACTTCCTAAATAGTGGGTTTTAAGTTTGCACAATGTTGTGGGTGGCCTTAACTAGTGGCTAGGTTATAATAGATAATACTTATAATTTTACCCAGTATTTATTGAGCTTTTAATAACTGGCAGGCACTGTTCTAAACTCAGTAGATTGATAGGTATATGTTCTTACCACCTGCATGACATTGCGTGTTTCTGCTTATTTTAGTTTGGGTTTTTAAGGTATACTTTAAATAGAGTAAAATGCAAATTTAATGTTTACATTTTAGTGTATTTGACAAACACATTACACCTGTGTAACTGACACCTCCATCCATATAAATATTTCTAGCATGCAGAACCTTCTCTCTCCCTTCTTCCCCATTTGTTCCATATCCCTCCATGGCAAAAGCACCATAGATTAGTTTTTCCTATTCTAGAACTTCATAAAAACGGAATAATTTGGAATGCACTCTTTTTCCTTCTTCAGGGTTTACTCAGCATAATGTTTTTGGATTTATCTATATTGTTGTATCAGTAGTTTATTCCTTTCATTGCTAAGTATTATTCCATCGTATGAACCACAATTTGTTTATCCTTTCTCCTGTTGACATTTGGGCTGTTATGAATAAAGCTGCTGTGAATGTTCTTCTGTAAGGTTTTTTAATATATACATGTTTTCTCTTGCATAGCTACCTAGGGGTGGAATTGCTGAGTCACGAGATCGGTATATGTTTAACTTCATATGAAACTGCCAGATCAGTTTCCAAAATAGTGACCCTTTTACACTCCAGTGGTAGAAAGCAATGGTAGAAAGTTCTGTACGTTCCATGTTCTGGCATTTGATATCCTCATCAGTCTTTCTAATTTTAGCTGTTCTAGAGAGTGTACAGTAATGTCTCACTGTAATTTTAGTTTGCATTTCCATGATGGCTAATGAAGTTGAACGCTCTTTCATGTGCCTGTTGGTCTGGCTTTGTGACGTGTTCAAGTTTTGCTCCCGTGTTTCCTAATTGGATTATTTGTCTGTTATCATTAAGTGGTAGGAGTTCCTTATTTATTCTGAATATAAGTTCTTTGTTAGATACATGTATTGCAAATATTTTCTTATCATCTGTGGCTTATCTACTCATTTTATGAGTTTCTTTGGACGACCAGAAACTTAAAATTTTTTGAAGTCCAGTTTATCGGTTTTTACTCTTATAGTTGCTTTCTTGCTACCCAGGGTTCTAAAGATATTCTTCTATGTTTTCTTTTAGAAATATTATAGATTTAGCTTTTACGTTTATGTCTATGATCCATCTCAAATTAATTTTGTGAAATGTGAGGTGGGAGTCAAGATTCTTATTTTTCTGTGTGGATTTCCAGTTCAGTTTTTCAACGTCTTTTGTAGAAACTGTTGCTGATTGAGAAATTAAAATGAGAATCCCAGTGTTCCTAACAAACAGATTCTTTAAAAGGTACTGTTGTCAACTCACTGTAATTCTGTGTGGTAACTTCATCAACCAAACTTGTTAGGGGTGCCTTGCACGTTCCTCTTATCATGAAATCGATGTATGAAATCAGGTTTTGCAGTGTGACTCAGATGCTCATCTTTATTACACATTAAGTTTTGATGCTTTCTGTTTGAAATTTGAAACTATTTTAGGGTTAACAATTTAGAAAAACAGGCAAAACATTTGAATACACATTTCACCAAAGAAGATATACGAATGGTCAATAAATACATGAAGATATGTTCAGCATCATTAGTCACTAGGGAAATACAGCCCTAAACCACAATGAGCTATCACTTCACTTCCACTAGGATACCTATCATCAAAAAACAGATAATTTTAACAAATGTTGTTGAGGATGTAGAAAAATTGTAACTCCTGTATACAGATGGTAGGAATGGAAAATACTATAGCCACTTTGGAAAACAGATTCTTTTAAAGTTAAACATTTACTAAATGACCCAGCAATTGCACTCTTACGTGCACACATCAACATAAATTTTGCACAAAGATGTTTATGAAAGCACTATTAACAATAGCCAAGAAGTAAATACATCTCAAATATCCACCAACTGATGAATGGATAAATAATACATGGTATGTCACACAATGAAATATTACTTGCCCATAAAAGGGAATGAAGTGCCAATGAAGTTCGTGCTACAACATGCGTGAACTTCAAAGACACTATGCTAAGTGAAAGAAGCCAGATGCAAAAGATGACATGTTATATAATTCCATTGATATGAAATATCCAAAAAAGCAAATTTATAGAGATAGAAAGTAGTTTAGTGGTTGTCTGAGGCTGGGCATGGGAATGAGGAATGACTGAATGGGCTTGAGGGATCTTTTTGAAGTGATGAAAATGTTAGAAAATTGGATCAAGAGGGAGTTCCTGGTGTCTGGTGGTTAGGATTCAGTGCTTTCACTGCCACGGCCTGTGTTCAGTGCCTGGTCTAGGAATTAAGATCCTGCAAGATGCATGGTGCGGCCAAAAAAATTTTAAAGTAAAAATAAATTCACATATAAAAAATTGGATTGTGATGATGACTGCCCAACTCTAAATATTTACTAAAAATCATTGAGATGAATCAGTTTTATGGTTTGCAAGTTTTACCTCATGTATCCTTAAGAGGAATCAGTTGTATGATTTGTAACACCTCAGTGAAGTTTCTTGTTTTTTTTTTTTTACATTTTCAGAATTGAAATGGGGTCTGAGATACTAAAGAAACACTAAAACCCTACTTGACGCCTGTGGCCAAGTGGGGACTAATAAAAGCAGAACCGCTGTCTGGCATTACAGGGCTCTAGTTTCAAGAATCATTTTCTTGAATTAAAAACCCACATGATAACACCGCCTTGATATCAGCCATCCCTGTAGGCAGCCAAGAGCTTTGAGGAAAGGGTGAATTTTTTTTTTTTTTCCATTTTATGAATAAGCCCAAGGTTTGCAGTTGCAGAAACAAGAACAGACAGGGGACAGCGTGGAGGCGGAGCAGGACACCACGCCAGGCGATGTTTGACGTAACGACCTCCGCCCTCCCGTGACTTTCAAACCATCTGTGCCAATTACACGCCGTCTGGACTACTGAGTTCGTTCTCAGCTTCTCTCCAATTTTCTTCTTCCCATCCACGAGTGCCTTCTTTTTGTGATTTTCCCTAAATGTGCTGTTGTCACAGAACATTTAATTTAAATGTCACACCATCTGAGCAAAAGGATTCAGTGTCTTTTCTCCAGCTGACTAAACTCTCCTCTGGGAGTCCTGAGGTTTTTCTTAAAAAGCATGTTCGTTTATCCACTTGTGTGTGCAATTTCATTTACATTTTTTTTAAAAGCTTCCTTGGGGAATGGGGCTCTGAGGGGAGGAGAATTTATGAGCAGAGTTAGCGAGGTTGTTGGTCTTGGGAAGACAGTAGTGGAAATAATGGAGAAGCTGCCTGTGTTTACGCTCCTAACCGCTGTACCAAGGACATGCCCTTTGGGTTGTGGCTTCTGGCATCTCTCAGCCCCGCACACACCCTCCTCTCTTACCCTCTCCTTGTGGCTTCACATTTGGGAGACATGTGGCTAGAGTAAGAGTCATCCCTGGCCTCAGACTGTGTTTTCGCTTGTAAAAGTTTTCCATGTCCTATTTCCTGAGAGAACGACACCTTTTAAAATCATTCCCCTCCTTCCAACCATCATTCCAGCTGCCTTTTGATACTGAAATTATAGTCTGATATCTGATACTTGTCGTGTTCAAAAGCAAACTTAGGACACGCTCTCTCTGTCCATCCTGCTTTCCTCTAAAACTAAACAAAAGCTTTCTCTCTTTCTCACTGTTCTAATGTGGATGGTGTGGGCTTGAAGCCTCGAGGTCATCTTAGAGAAGTTTCTTTTCCCTGCCATTCTCCCTTTCATCTCTACCACCTTAAGTGAACCCAGGTGTCCCCTGCAGATGCCCACTGAAAAATTAAATCAACAGTGGAATGTCATTTTTTTGTCTACCAGATTGATATGTCTTGATTGCATCAGTGTAGCTGAGGGTGTGAAACATGAGAATATGCATTAGTTCAGCTTTTTCTTGGGTATATTTTGTAATCATCTAAAATGCCCATACTCCTTAACTTGACCGAGCCATTTCTAGGAATTCATCCTACATAAATATTCCCTTAAACACAAGAAGACTTATATAGTTGTGATCATATAGTAGTGAAAAATTAGAAACATATTGGCATGTGTTAATCACGCAGTTTCAACCCCACAGACTGTAGCCCGCCAGGCTCCTCTGTCCCTGGGATTCTCCAGGCAAGAATACTGGAGTAGGTAGCCTTTTCCTTCTCCAGGGGATCTTCCTAACCCAGGGATCAAACCCAGGTCTCACGCATTGCAGGCAGATTCTTTACCAGCTGAGCCACCAGGGAAGCACTCAAAGAAGGAAAGGGATAAGATAAATGTTAGTCTTTATAAAAATCACCTTAGTGACTTTTGGTTAAGCATGGTAGATTAAATGCTCATGTTTATTTCTGCCTTCTCTCAAGATCCCACAAAAATTATGGTAAGGAAATTTAAAAATTTAAACCCACAAGGACAAAGGGCACTGGAATGGAACTAACAGAAGGTGAGAGATACTGACAAAATTTTGGAGGGTAAGAAAGCAGATGATCAGTGGTAACCGAATTAGCAAAGGAGAGAGAATGAAAATTGTGTATCTGCCAGAGGGGCAGGGGACGGAGCTGCTGCAGAGCAAGCTGATTTGTGCCACAGAATCCCTGAAAGGAACTGAAGGTGCCAGATTTCTTGAAAGGCAGCAGAGGAGGGGAGGTTAAAAACTGGAGTTATAGTTGAAAGCGTTTTAAGAGTGATTGGGCTTCTCAGGTGGCGCTAATGGTAAAGAACCCGCCTGCCAATGCAGGAGACATTAAAGATGCAGGTTCGATCCCCGGATTGGGAAGATGCCCTGGAGGAGGGCATGGCAACCCACTCCTGTATTCTTGTCTGGAGAATTCCATGGACAGAGGGGCCTGGGGGCTATAGTCCATGGGGTCGCACAGAGTTGGACACGACTGAAGAGACTTAACATGCACACGTAAGAGCAATTAACCACCTCAGTTCCCTCCCCACTCCCTGCAGCATGGGCACCTCCCCTGCCTGTTGCCTCCATCATGGTAGGGCTGCTTCTTCAGGAACCAGAGGGATTCTGGACCTGGGAACTGCAGGCCCAGCAGAAGGGGTCAGGCCAAGGTGTGGCATTGAAAACTGGGTAATTAAAGTCTGCATATGGGAAGGGGAGGCCCTCCTGATCCCCTTATTTTCTGCTTCTTTCATGAAAGCTGCAGCAAGGTCTTTACCCTTTGGGCAAGACACTGAAGAATCTCAGAGAAGATGAATAGCCCCAAAGGAAGGCCCTCCAGACACTGACTTTTGGGAGACTCAAGGAAAAAGTCAGTCTGTCCCCAGTCACACTGTAGTGATCAGTCCTGCCACAGGGCTTTCTGTCAGCCTGGCCCCAGTTCTGAATATGAATAGACAGCTAGCTGAAGGTCCCTAGATATTTGAGGAAAACCTCTTACCTCAAAGAGTGGAGCCCCAAACAGACAAAAACCAGAAACTCCAAAGAAAGAAAGTACAGAGGACAGAAAAAAATTTCAAAATGAATATTGTTATCTCAGAGAGATTAAAAATAAGAAAGAGATCAAAAATAAAAAATTATTGTAAAATAAGAAGAGGATACTTAAAAAAAGAAGAAGATAAGCAAAATGCTCTTGGAAATTAGTAACTTGGAGAAATGAAAAAAATCAATAGAGGAGCTGGAAGATAAACCTGAACACACTCAAAAAGTAGAACAAAAGGAGAAGATAGGATATTGCAGAGAAAAGGAGATTAGGGAACCCCTGTATGACCAAGAAGAGTTCTAGAAAAAAAACAACAGAATATGAAGGGGAGGAAACTATCAAAGAAATAATACTCAGCACAATGAATGGAAAAAGATAAACACCAAGGCACACCTTTGTTAAACTTAGATGAGAAAATCCTTTCTGGAGGAGGGGGAATCACGTAGAAAGAGAAAGGAACATTAACTTATTGGAAACTAGAAGACAGTGGTGAACAAGGCCTTTAAAATTCTGATGAGAAGTATTTTAAGCTACAATTCTATACCCTGCCAAGCTGGCAGACAAATGTGAGCACAGAATTAAGGTGTTTTTAGAAATGCAAGATCTGAAACTTTTCATCTCTGTGTGCCCTTTGTAAGAAAACTATAAGAGGGTGAGCTCCAGCACAATGAGGGAATAAGGTAAAGAAGAAAAAGCCATAGGAGCCCCGTGGGGATTTCCTGAGTTGATGAGAAAGGGAAATCCCAGCCTCGGAGCTGTGCAGCTGCCAGTCCAGACTGGAAAGAGAGAGAGGACAGGAGGGTGGAAGGTTCCAGAATCATTGTTGGAATTCATAGGACACCAGTGCCTGCCCATTATTGTGAGGGGTTTGAGTGACAGGCACGAAGCAAACAAAGGTCACTTAAGGAACAAGGCAACTTATTAACCTAAGAAAAGCAAAAGATTATACAAGAATAGTAACAACTTAGTTCAACAGTGAGTAATATTTATGTGGTCACAATACTGAAAATTCTAAATATTGATTTAACCAGAATTTTGATGATTGGATTCTCTGGTGGCTCAGATGGTAAAGAATCTGTCTGCAGTGAGGGAAACCTGGGTTCATGCCCTGGGTCGGGAAGATCCCCTGGAGGAGGAAATGGCAACCGACTCCAGTATTCTGGCCTGGAGAATCCCATGCACAGAGGAGCCTGGTGGACTACAATCCAAGGGGTCACACAGAGTCAGACATAACTGAGCTACTAACACTTTCAGCAAAGTAGTGAGTAAAGAGATGAAGTTTTAAAAGGATAAGTCAAGAAATAGCAGCACAAGCATTTTGTTAAAAAGCAGGAGGTAAAGGCCAGATAAAACAGACGAAAGAGTTAATTTGGTTGTCCCTGAGTAGTGAAAATCAGGGATCGGAAGAGTCAAGGCTGTTATTTTCCATTAAAGTCTTGTAGTGCTATTTTAAATTATAAAATAGCATGAATTTTTTGGATAAAGGAATCAGGTTTATTATTTTTTTATTTTAAACTTTTATTATTTTTGGCTGCACTGGGTCTTCAGAAAGCTGCATGGGCTTTCTCTAGTCACGGCTAGTAGGGGCTCCTCTCCGGTTGTGGTCTGGTGGCTTCTCTTATTGTGGAGCATGGGGCTCTAGAACTTGGTTGGGCTCGGTAGTTGTGACTCATGGGCTTAGACGCCCTGCAGCATATGGAATTTTCTGGGACCAGGGATCAAACTCGTGTTCCCTGAATTGGCAGGTAGATTCTTAACCACTGGACCACTAGGGAAGTCCAGGAATTAGGTTTAAAAACAACTTGAGTTCTTTCTTGTAACAACCTAATGTGGCCACGTGAACCCTGTTTCTTACTCCTTGAGGAGAACATTGGATGCTCACATTGCATCTGTTTTGCTTGAAATGTGTTTATTACCTTCCTGTGACTTCTCTCATCCCAGAAGGGAAGGGCTTTCTGTTTCACTCCTAGTAAAATAGTAGAATTTTGTATTCCTTGGCCGTTACAGATTTCTCAGATGAAATCACAGATTACAAGATTGTTTTCTTGAAAATATTTCAGATTTTTTTCCTTAGGTCACTGCATAAAAATCAATGCTGTCCTATAAAAGCTTTAAAAAAAATTACACCCACATGTTCTTAAGGAGAAAACCCCGGGTACTGTATGACAGAAAGGCCCCTCACTAGCAAAGAACAACCCTGGCTTTTGTATCTGTTACCATTAAGCTTCGCTGTCAGAAAACATGAAACAGTGGCTTAGGGTAGAAATGCTTTTTCTCCAAGAATCTCCACCAATCATGTTTATCCCATTCTGGATTAACTTGTGTTGACATCTTCTAGAGAATTGAAAACATATCCTAAAATGACTTAAGTAAGTACCTTATTCCATATTTTGAAGGCATGAAAAAATTGGCTAGCTTTAATCTCTGTGACCTATCTGCAGTCTGCTGAAACACAGCTAAGAAGAAGCAATGAATATCCTGTAAAGAGTATCCATTATATTCAGGTTGAGAGTACGTGTGTGCTAAGGCATGACCAACCCTTTGCAACCCCATGGACTGTAGATGAGGAAACTGAGGCCCAGAGCAGCAGTATAAATGTTTATGCTCAGTTGCTTCAGTCGTGTCTGACTCTGTGATTGTAGCCCTGCCAGAGTCCTCTGTCCATGGGATTCCAGGCAAGAATACTGGAGTGGGTTGTCATGCCCTCCTCCAGGGGATCTTCCTGACCCAGGGATCAAGCCCAAGTCTCTTGCATCTCTGGCATTGGCAGGCAGATTCTTCACTACTAATGCCACCTGGGAATCCCATGCAGATTGAGAAAATATAACAAAGCAGACAGCTTGGGATGGGTGCTCTTACATATCAACTTCTTTCTCCTGAGGTCAAGGAAAACTTCTCTCACATGTCTTAGTGAAGCCCTAACTTACTCCAAGCAACTTCCCTGGTGGCTCAGATGGTAACAAATCCTGTGGCCAGAGTAGCCTGGCAGGCTATAGTCCATGGGGTAGCAAAAAGTCTGACACGACTGAAGCGACTTAGCATGCACAGCTTGCTCCAGGGAGGCACTGTGGGGTCACAGGGAACCTCGGAGTCTGTTTTCTCCAGCCTGATGTATGATGCTGTGCCAGCAGCTGGTATTTAACGAATACTTATTGATTTGCAGAACAAATAGTCAAATACCATAGAAATTCCCCAAACTGTTCACAGATCTGAGATGAAATGATTGGAAACTGTTCCCCATCTCCATTCTAATGATCTTGGAGAGAGCAGTGAGCTGTCCTGAAGAGAGATCTTAGTTCCCTGCCCATGATTGATCCTGGGTGGCCTGGATGAAAACCAGGAGTTCTAACCACTAGATCACCCAGCGCTAGAGGCTAGAAGCAAAGAGGTCCTCCATTTGAAAGCAGAAATGTTTCAAGGAGGAAAAAACTGTAAAAACAGGTACAAAGTATATTATTGAGACACAGTACAAGGTATGGGAGAACACACAGAGAAGCAGTTTATTATTTAAGACAGAAGCTAGGAAGAAATACACACCCAGAGAGGTGTGTGTGTCCTGAATGAGGAACACAGAAAAGGGGTGATTTAAATCACTTACATAGTTCTTCCGGGTCTTTGTTTGAAAGTGAAAGTCACTCAGTTGTGTTCAACTCTGTGAGACCCCATGGACTATTCAGTCCATGGAATTCTCCAGGCCAGAATACTGGAGTGGATAGCCGTTCCCTTCTCCAGGGCTTCTTCCCAACCCAGGGATCGAACCCAGGTCTCCTGCTTTGTGGGCGGATTCTTTACCAGCTGAGCCACAAAGGAAGCTCAAGAATATTGGAGTGGGGTAGCCTATCCCTTCTCCAGCTGATCTTCCCGACCTAGGAATCGAACCAGGGTCTCCTGCATTGCAGGCAGATTTTCTTTACCAACTGATCTATCAGGGAAGCCCGGGTCTTTGTTTACCTCGGCCAGTTGTCTCGTTTCTTTTTCCACACCTGACCTGTTCTAGGACCCTCCCCAACATGCATGTGCAACATTTTGCTAAGATGGAGTCCATTATTGCAGAGGCCTGTGGGTGCAAGCCCACACTTCTTACCGGGTGGTGCCCCCTCCCTTTTGACCCCGAAGTAACCTTCCTGCACGTGTGCAGACAGGGAAGTGTTCCTTGACCCCAAGAGTGGTCATCTTATCTCTGCTTCTGCAGAGCTCAGTTTCTGCCACTAGCTTTGTCCTTGGAGTGTCTGGGTGAAAACAAAGCTTCAGTTTTAATCCACTTGACAAACACCAGTTGTCCAACCCAGGAGCCATCTATCTGCTACCTAACTAACTTTCACTGCACTTTTTTTGATACCTGGCCTCCAGCTGCCTGTGGGTTCAGACTCAGACACAGATGAATCAAAATGAAACGGTCCTGCCTATGGAAGGTTCGCAGTCCTTCTGGAGGCAGAGAACACACACCCCAGGCCCTGTGGGCCCCGTAGATGCTGAAGGATGTACCAATAGAGCAGGGAGAACAGTAGATGAGTGGGCTCCGGGAGCAGAAAGAGGGAAGATAACGTCTCCCTGAGTGTGGACATTGGTGGAGGACTGGGAGACTCTTGGGTTCCTAGAAAGGTGCTGCTTGGCCCAGAATTTGGGATCGGCGTGGCAGTGGATGGTCTGAGACAGGAAGAAAGGATTCCAGGCGGGGGATGCACATGTGATCTCATAGAGGTGGAAATGGAAAGGGGCTGGGTGTGTTCGAGGATGGGTAGAATGTCAGAAGGGTGGGCCTCACACACTATTATTCTAAGGAGTTTGGACTTCATTCTCCAAGTATCAGGAAGCCATTCTTTCACCCTTTTATCCATTCAGCAGCTCTTCATTTAGTCAACCTATGGTTGTTATTTATGTATGTATGTATGTATTTGGCTATACCATGGCGGCCTGTAGAATTTCCCCAACCAGGGGTTGAATCTGTGCCCCTGCAATGTGGGAGTATGGAGTCTTAATCACTGGACCATCAGGGAAATCCTTTTTCTAAATTTTTAAATTTAAACTTTTTAATTTTTTTGGCCATGCCATTGGGCCTGTAGGATCTTAGTTCCCCAACCAGGAATTGAACCCAGGCCCCTGTAGTGGAATCTTAGCATCCTAGCCACCAGATCATGAGGGAAGTCTCTCAACCTGTGGTTTTTAATGGAGCAGCTTCAGACTTTAGAGGAAGGACCCAGGTGCCCTGAGGCCAGGATAGCCAGGTGTCCTCATTTGTCCTAGACCATTCTGATGTGTACCTGTCATTCAGGGCATCTCATGTGGTTTACTATTTGTTGTGGATTTTTCATTGTTTTAAAAGGCATATTACTCCTAAGAGTTGCTTCAGTAATCCAAGATGGGTTTGGTAGAGCTTCCCTTGGTGGTTCCATCTTCTGCCGAGATCTTGTCTCGAAGTACATATTTCACATATGCAGGGTGCAGAATTCTCTCTTAAACATGTGGTTAGATGACAAAGACAAATAGTGAGAACTTGTCTCTTTTTTCCCAACACAGCTAAGACCTCTCAAGGGCAGTATTCAGGACACACAGTGATCACATGAGATAGCTTGGGCTTCAGCCACTGTGTTCAGTCTTGGGTGGTGGAAGGATGAGTATTTTATGCTTCTGCTCCCCGCAGCCACGTGGCACCAGTGACACATGAGGCCGCCAGGCTGCCAGTGGGCTGGTCCCTTGGACAACATGGGAAGTATAGGTTCATTGTCCATGAAACGTACGCTGGCAAACAGAGGCTGAGCTGTTCTGTTTAAAATAGTCTGAGTGCTCTTGCTAGAATGGTTTTGTTATTTATTGCTTGGTATAAATCTATAGCTCTTTGCTGTATAAATCTTTATTTTATTGTTTGGTAGTGATTTTTTATTTTATTGTTGGATAATGCTTTTTTTATTTTGCAGTAAATCCTTTCAGGAACAAATGGCCAAAAAGGCAGCTTGTGTTTAGTGAAAAATTAAGTAGTGAATTTCCAGTTCTCAAGAAAGGTGATGATGAATTGCCTAACTTGCTCAGATTTGTCATCACTTACATCCACAGTACGGTACTAGTGATGTTATGAGCCACAGGAGAAGCAGAAGAGGCCCCAGTGTGAAAAGATGTGAGCAGTTTCCTTAAAAAACTAAGAATAGAGCTACCATATGATCCTTCAATCCCATTCCTGGGTATATATTCAGAGAAACTGCAATTCGAAATGATACATGCACCCCAGTGTTCATTGCAGCATTATTTAAAATCACCAAGGTATGGAAGCAACCTCAATGTCCATCGACAGATGAATCGATAAAGGAGGTGTGGTAGATATATAGTGAGATGCTAGTGAAAGTGAAGTCGCTCAGTCGTGTCTCACTCTTTGCAACCCCATGGACGGTAGCCTACCAGGCTCCTCCGTCCATGGGATTTTCCAGGCAAGAATACTGCATTGGATACTACTCAGACATTAAAAAGTGATGAAATAGTGCCATTTGCAGCAACATGAATAGACCTTCAGATTATCACACTAAGTGAAGTAAATCAGACAAAATGTGAAATCTTAAAAAAAAAAGATACAAATGAACTTACATGCAAAACAGAAATAGATCCACAGACATAGAAAACAAATTCTTTGTTATCAAAGGGGAAGGGGGAGAGGAATATAGCAATTTGGGATTAACATATACACTCTACTATATAGAGAGTAAACAATAAGAACCTACTGTATAGCACAGAGAACTATAGTCCTTATTTTGTAATAACCTATAATGGAAAAGAATCTGAAAGAGGATATGTATATATATGTCTCCCTGGAGAAGGGAATGGCAAAACACTCTAGTATTCTTGCCTGGAGAATTCCATGGACAGAGGAGCCTGATGAGCTACAGTCTGTAGGGTTGTAAAGAGTCAGACACGACTGAACGACTAACACACACACACACACACACACACACACATGTGCACACATACACACATATATATATACCAGTTCAGTTCAGTTCAGTTGCTCAGTCATGTCCGATTCTTTGTGACCCCATGGACTGCAGCACGCCAGGCTTCCCTGTCCATCACCAACTCCCAGATACACACACACACACACACACACACACATATAATTGTTTTATTTATATATATTTATATATAGTTATATTTTATATATATATATAACTGGATCACATTGCTGTATACCAGAAACTAACACAACTTTGTAAATCAATTATAATTCAATAAAAAATAAAATAACTTCATTCAGAATTTTTTAAAAAAGGAATACTCTACATTTAAACCTAACTTTTTCTTCTATCCCAAGCAAAACCTAAAGCCAGCTCATTGCCCAGTTAGTTGCCTGTCTCCCCATCCTGGCTGGAATTTTCTCAGATCCTGTTGCTCTGGGTTCTGCCTTATTGCTTCTTCAAGTTTTTCCCACCAGAATTTTCCCTTGCAGATAAGCCAAGTCTTCAGTCATAAGATCCATTTCTTTTCCCACCTGGAGCAGCCCCACTGGCTGCTAACCCTCTTCTCACCTTCACTACCCCGCCACAGATAAAGGCATCGTGGGGTCACGATGGTGGTGCCAGTTAGATTTTGCAGGAGCCATTGAATTTACAACACATACCTCAGTGACGCCTACTGAGTTCACTCACTTTCCTGATTGCTCCAAATTGTCTGTCACCTCTCTCACCATTCACACAGCCTGAGACGGCGCCCATTTTTTCGGTGGCCATGTTATAATGTAGATTTGTATAGAACTTAACAGGCACCAAAAAACAACAAAGACATCTCTCCAGTTGCCTGTCACCGAGCTGCTTGGTTAGGACAACTGACTCATGTCAGGATAATTAACCCAAAGTGCCAAGCTGTAACCCCAAGTCCCCCAAATCTTGGTGGCCTAGTACAACAAATGGAAATTTCTTTTTTAAAAAATTATTTTATTCAGGTATAGTTGATTTACAATGTTGTGTTCATTTCTGCTGTACAGCAAAATGATTCAGTTATCCATATATACACATTCTCTTTCATATTCTTTTCCATTATGGTTTAATTACAGGATATTGAATATAGTTCCCTGTGCTATACAGTTCAGTTCAGTTGCTCAGTCGTGTCCTACTCTTTGTGACCACATGGACTGCAGCACGCAAGGCCTCCCTGTCCATCACCAACTCCCCGATTTTACCCAAACTCATGTCCATTGAGTCAGTGATTCCATTCAACCATCTCATCCTCTGTTGTTCCCTTCTTCTCCCACCTTCAATTCCTCCCAGCATCAGGGTCTTTCTAATGAGTCAGATCTTCACTTCAGGTGGCCAAAGTATTGGAGTTTCAGCTTCAACATCAACCCTTCCAATGAACCCTAATCCTTAAGGACTAATCTCCTTAAGGATGGACTGGTTGTATCTCCTTGCAGTCCAAGGGACTCTCAAGAGTCTTCTCCAACACCACAGTTCAAAAGCATCAATTCTTCAGCGCTCAGCTTTCTCTATAGTCCAACTCTCACATCCATACATGACCACGGGAAAAACCATAGCCTTGACTAGACGGACCTTTGTTGGCAAAGTAATGTCTCTGCTTTTGAATATGCTATCTAGGTTGGTCATAACTTTCCTTCCAAGGAGTAAGTGTCTTTTAATTTCATGGCTGCAGTCACCATCTGCACTGATTTTGGAGCCCAAAAAATAAAGTCAGCCACTGTTTCCACTGTTTCCCCGTCTATTTGCCATGAAGTGATGGGACTGGATGCCATGATCTTAGTTTTCTGAATGTTGAGCTTTAAGCCAACTTTTTCACTCTCCTCTTTCACTTTCATCAAGAGGCTCTTTAGTTCTTCTTCACTTTCTGCCATAAGGGTGGTGTCATCTGCATATCTGAGGTAATTGATATTTCTCCTGGCAATCTTGATCCCAGCTTGTGCTTCTTCCAGTCCAGCATTTCTCATGATGTACTCTGCATAGAAGTTAAATAAGCAGGGTGACAATATATAGCCTTGACATACTCCTTTTCCTATTTGGAACCAGTCTGTTGTTCCATGTCCAGTTCTAACTGTTGCTTCCTGACCTGCATACAGAGTTCTCAAGAGGCAGATCAGGTGGTCTGGTATGCCCATCTCTTTCAGAATTTCCCACAGTTTATTGTGATCCACACAGTCAAAGGCTTTGGCATAGTCAATAAAGCAGAAATAGATGTTTTTCTGGAACTCTCTTGCTTTTTCCATGATCCAGTGGATGTTGGCAGTTTGATTTCTGGTTCCTCTGCCTTTTCTAAATCCAGCTTAAACATCTGGAAGTTCACGGTTCACGTATTGCTGAAGCCTAGCTTGGAGAATTTTAAGCATTACTTTACTAGCGTGTGAGATGAGTGCAATTGTGTGGTAGTTTGAGCATTCTTTGGCATTGCCTTTCTTTGGGATTGGAATGAAAACTGACCTTTTCCAGTCCTGTGGCCACTGCTGAGTTTTCCACATTTGCTGGCATATTGAGTGCAGCACTTTCGCAGCATCATCTTTCAGGATTTGAAAGAGCTCAACTGGAATTCCATCACCTCCATTAGCTTTGTTCGTAGTGATGCTTTCTAAGGCCCACCTGACTTCACATTCCAGGATGTCTGGCTCTAGGTGAGTGATCACACCATCGTGATTATCTGGGTTGTGAAGATCTTTTTTGTACAGTTCTTCTGTGTATTCTTGCCATCTCTTCTTAATATCTTCTGCTTCTGTTAGGTCCATACCATTTCTGTCCTTTATTGAGCCCATCTTTGCATGAAATATTCCCTTGGTATCTCTAATTTTCTTGAAGAGATCTCTAGTCTTTCCCATTCTATTGTTTTCCTTTATTTGTTTGCACTGATCACTGAGGAAGGCTTGCATATTTCTCTTTGCTATTCTTTGGAACTCTGCATTCAAATGGGTATATCTTTCCTTTCCTCCTTTGCTTTTCGCTTTTCTTCTTTTCACAGCTATTTGTAAGGCCTCAGCCATTTTGCTTTTTTGCATTTCTTTTTCTTAGCTATGGTCTTGATCCCTGTCTCCTGTACAGTGTCACGAACCTCTGTCCATAGTTCATCAGGCACTCTATCTATCAGATCTAGTCCCTTAAATCTATTTCTCACTTCCACTGTATAATCATAAGGGATTTGATTTAGTCCATACCTGAATGGTCTAATGGTTTTCCCTACTTTCTTCAATTTAAGCCTGAATTTGGCAACAAGGAGCTCATGATCTGAGCCACAGTCAGCTCCTGGTCTTGTTTTTGCTGACTGTATAGAACTTCTCCATCTTTGGCTGCAAAGAATATAATCAATCTGATTTCAGTGTTGACCATCTGGTGATGTCCATGTGTAAAGCCTTCTCTTGTGTTGTTGGAAGAGGGTGTTTGCTATGACCAGTGTGTTCTCTCAGCAGAACTCCATTAGCCTTTGCCCTGCTTCATTCTGTACTCCAAGGCCAAATTTGCCTGTTACTCCAGGAGTTTCTTGACTTCCTACTTTTGCATTCCAGTCCCCTATAATGAAAAGGACATCTTTTTTGGGTGTTAGTTCTAGAAGGTCTTGTAGGTCTTCATAGAACCGTTCAACTTCAGCTTCTTCAGCATTGCTGGTTGGGGCATAGACTTGGATTACCATGATATTGAATGGTTTGCCTTGGAGATGAACAGAGATCATTCTGCATTTTTGAGATTGCATCCAAGTACTGGATTTCAGTCAGACTCTTTTGTTCACTATGATGGCTACTCCATTTCTTCTAAGGGATTCTTGCCCACCATAGTAGATATAATGGTCATCTGAGTTAAATTCTCCCATTCCAGTCCATTTTAGTTCGCTGATTCCTAAACCATTGACGTTCACTCTTGCCATCTCCTGTTTGACCACTTCCAATTTGCCTTGATTCATGGACCTAACATTCCAGGTTCCCATGCAATATTGCTCTTTACAGCATCAGACCTTGCTTCCATCACCAGTCACATCCACAACTGGGTGTTGTTTTTGCTTTGGCTCCATCTCTTCTTTCTTTCTGGAGTTGGTTCTCCACTGATCTCAATTAGCATATTGGGCACTTACCAACCCAGGGAGTTATCTTTCAGTGGCCTATCTTTTTGCCTTTTCATACTGTTCATGGGGTTCTCGAGGCAAGAATACTGAAGTGGTTTGTCATTCCCTTCTCCAGTGGACCACATTTTGTCAAAACTCTCCACCATGACCCATCCATCTTGGGTGGCCCTATATGGCATGACTCATAGTTTCATTGAGTTAGACAAGGCTGTGGCCCATGTGATTAGATTGGTTAGTTTTCTGTGATTGTGTTTTTCAGTCTGTCTGCCCTCTGCTGGAGAAGGCTAAGAGGTGTATGGAAGCTTCCTGATGGGAGAGACTGACTGAGGGGGAAACTGGGTCTTGTTCTGATGGGCAGGGCCATGCTCAGTAAATATTTAATCCAGTTTTCTGTTGATGGGTGGATCTGTGTTCCCACACAAGAGGCTGACCCAGACTTGCCTGTGAGTCTCCAAGAGTTTCCAGCGGAGGCGTGGGTTGGCGTGGGTTGGTGGTGGCCTGCTGCAGGGTTGCTTCCCTGGTGGCTCAGAGGTGAAAGCATCTGCCTGCAATTGGGAGACCTGGGTTTGATCCCTGGGTCGGGAAGATCCCCTGGAGAAGGAAATGGCAACCCACTCCAGTACTCTTGCAGTACTTTTGCCTGGAGAATCCCATGGACGGAGGAGTCTGGTGGGCTACAGTCCACGGGGTCGCAAAGAGTTGGACATTACTGAGTGACTTCACTTTCACTTTGCTGCAGGGTTGGGGGCACTGAGTGTAGCAGTGCATGCATGGGATCTTTTGAGGGAGGTCACCATTATCTTCATTTCCTCCACTATAGTTTGGCCCCAGGTCAATAACAGGTATGCTATACAGTAGGACCATGTTATTTATCCATTCTATTTGGAAGAGTTTGCATCTGCTAGCCCCTAACTCCCAATCCTTCCCTCCCCCTGGCAGCCTCCTCTGTGTCTGTGTGTGCATGCTAAGTCGCTTCAGTCATGTCCGACTCTGCGACCGTATGGACTGTAGGGCGCCAGGCCCCTCTGTCCATGGGACTTCCAGGCAAGAATACTGGAGTGGGTTGCCATTTCCTCCTCCAGGGGATTTTCCTGACCCAGAGATCGAACCTGCATCTTTTACATCTCCTGCATTGGCAGGTGGATTCTTTACCACCAGCGCGGTGTGTGAAGCACTCCATGTCTGTGAGTCTGAACAGATGGTGATTTCTTGCTTATGACACCGTCCAGTGCTGTTGGATGACTGTCCTGGACAGCTCTTTTGAACATTAACTCCTGTGTGACTCTACCTTCTCCTAGAACCTTCCTGTTTCCTCCGTTGAGTTCCCTCCTTAGAGCCAAAAGAGAACTCTGAAAGGATTGGGCAGAGACATTTATGGCTAGGCCTCGACGTGGGTACCTGACTTCCCTCACTACATCCCATTGGTCAGGACCCCGGCATCTGGCCTTACCTAACTGCAGTGCAGGCTGGGACATGTCAGCTTCCTGTGGGGCTGGGGAAAGGACTTGAGATCGTAAGCACCTCCTCAGCCCCTGCCTGTATCAGGCCACGGGAAACATAGTCGGGAAGGAGTCAGGAGACCTGGCCTCTGCTGCTGACTTGCTGGGTGCCTCTAAGTCATCACAACCACTCTGAGCAGTTTCTTCCTTTTCAGAAGCGTGCCGCTACCGCTTGCCTTGAACCCGTTTGTTGTTGATTTTTAGTCACCAAGTTGTGTCAGACTCTGTGCCACCCTGTGGACTATAGCCCGCCAGACTCCTCTGTCCATGGGATTTCCCAGGCAAGAAGACTGCAGGGAGTTGCCATTTCCTCTTCCAGGGCATCTTCCTGACCCATGGATTGAACTCACGTCTCCTGTGTTGGTAGGATTCTTTACCACTGAGGCACCAAGGGAGCCCATTAGTTAAAGTACATTGTTACGTAAACTTAATGTGCTAGTTATAGGCTTTGTGGTCTGCTCTGTTTTTAAAAAATTAAGATTATGAGTGTTTGGGGACTTCCCTGGTAGTCCTGTGACTAAGACTCCACGCTTCGGATGCAGGGGGCCTGGCTTTGATCCCTGGTCAGGGAACTAGATCCCGCATGTGCCAACTATGACCCAGCACAGCAAAATAAATAAAAAAAATTTCTTTTAAAAAAAGATTATAAGGATCTCAGTCATTTATTCAATAGTTACTGTTTGAACTCATGTAATAGCCAGGTTAGACTAGCTGTGGACAAGCTGTGGTCTCTTGATTGTACATTCTGGTGGAGAGACAGATGAAAATCTATGAAGAAATAATATGGTTATGTAGATGACATGATCTAAAGCAACTGAAAGACTCAGGAGAGGGCCCTCTGGAAAGATGACACTTGAGCTGAGTGTTAAATGATGAGGTAGGTAGCGGCAGATGTGTGAATATCAGGGAGGAGAGTGTGCTGAGCAGAGAGGCCTGACTGTGCAAAGGCCCTGAGGTGGAGAATAAGCCTGGAGGGCTACTTGAACAGCCAGATTATTGCATGACAGAGAAAGATGAGGCCAGAGAGATAGTCAGGGGTATTATACAAGGCCTTTCCCTCTCTTTGCCTCAGTTTCCTTACCTGTACACTGTAAAACTGGGCTAACATCACCTTCATAGGGTTGCTGTTATTAAATGGAATAATATGAGTAAAGTGCTTACAAATAGCTGTGAAAAGAAGAGAAGCGAAAAGCAAAGGAGAAAAGGAAAGATATAAGCATCTGAATATAGAGTTCCAAAGAATAGCAAGAAGAGATAAGAAAGCCTTCCTCAGCGATCAATGCAAAGAAATAGAAGGAAACAACAGAATGGGAAAGACTAGAGATCTCTTCAAGAAAATTAGAGATACCAAGGGTATATTTCATGCAAAGATGGGCTCTATAAAGGACAGAAATGGTATGGACCTAACAGAAGCAGAAGATATTAAGAAGAGGTGGCAAGAATACACAGAAGAACTGTACAAAAAAGATCTTCATGACCCAGATAATCACGATGGTGTGATCACTCACCTAGAGCCAGACATCCTGGAATGTGAAGTCAGGTGGGCCTTAGAAAGCATCACTACGAACAAAGCTAGTGGAGGTGATGGCATTCCAATTGAGCTCTTTCAAATCCTGAAAGATGATGCTGTGAAAGTGCTGCACTCAATATGCCAGCAAATTTGGAAAACTCAGCAGTGGCCACAGGACTGGAAAAGGTCAGTTTTCATTCCAATCCCAAAGAAAGGCAATGCCAAAGAATGCTCAAACTACCACACAATTGCACTCATCTCACACGCTAGTAAAGTAATGCTCAAAATTCTCCAAGCTAGGCTTCAGCAATACGTGAACCGTGAACTTCCAGATGTTCAAGCAGGTTTTAGAAAAGGCAGAGGAATCAGAAATCAAACTGCCGACATCCACTGGATCATCAAAAAAGCAAGAGAGTTCCAGAAAAACATCTGTTTCTGCTTTATTGACTATGCCAAAGCCTTTGACTGTGTGGATCACAATAAACTGTGGAAAATTCTGAAAGGGATGGGAATCCCAGCGCACCTGACCTGCCTCTTGAGAAACCCATATGCAGGTCAGGAAGAACTGGACGTGGAACAACAGACTGGTTCCAAATAGGAAAAGGAGTACGTCAAGGCTGTATATTGTCACCCTGTTTATTTAACTTATATGTAGAGTATATCATGAGAAACGCTGGACTGGAAGAAACACAAGCTGGAATCAAGATTGCCGGGAGAAATATCAATAACCTCAGATATGCAGATGACACCACCCTTATGGCAGAAAGTGAAGAGGAACTAAAAAGCCTTTTGATGAAAGTGAAAGAGGACAGTGAAAAAGTTGGCTTAAAGCTCAACATTCAGAAAACAAAGATCATGGCATCCGGTCCCATCACTTCATGGGACATAGATGGGGAAACAGTGGAAACAGTGTCAGACTTTATTTTTTGGGCTCCAAAATCACTGCAGATGGTGATTGCAGCCATGAAATTTAAAGACGCTTACTCCTTGGAAGGAAAGTTATGACCAACCTAGATGGCATATTCAAAAGCAGAGACATTACTTTGCCAACAAAGGTCCATCTAGTCAAGGCTACGGTTTTTCCAGTAGTCATGTATGGATGTGAGATTTGGACTGTGAAGAAAGCTGAGTGCCGAAGAATTGATGCTTTTGAACTGTGGTGTTGGAGAAGACTCTTGAGAGTCCCTTGGACTGCAAGGAGGTCCAACCAGTCCATTCTAAAGATCAGCCCTGGGATTTCTTTGGAAGGAATGATGCTAAAGCTGAAACTCTAGTACTTTGGCCACCTCATGAGAAGAGTTGACTCATTGGAAAAGACTCTGCTTCTGGGAGGGATTGGGGGCAGGAGGAGAAGGGGACGACAGAGGATGAGATGGCTGGATGGCATTACTGACTCGATGGATGTGAGTCTGAGTGAACTCCAGGAGTTGGTGATGGACAGGGAGGCCTGCTGCTGCTGCTAAGTCACTTCAGTCGTGTCCAACTCTGTGCGACCCCATAGATGGCAGCCCACCAGGCTCCCCTGTCCCTGGGATTCTCCAGGCAAGAACACTGGAGTGGGTTGCCATTTCCTTCTCCAATGCCTGAAAGTGAAAAGTGAAAGTAAAGTCACTCAGTCGTGTCCAACCCTCAGCGACCCCATGGACTGCATGGGGGCCTGGCGTGCTGTAATTCATGGGGTCGCAAAGAGTCGACACGACTGAGCGACTGAACTGAACTGAACTGAATACACACTACCCAGGTGTGTGACTGTAGGTACAGTGAGGATTCTATTCCTACCTTGATGGGAAAGCTTTTGGACAGTTTTCAGAAGAGGAGTGTCTCCATTTTGACTGGTTCTCATGGCCTGGGCTTGAGGTAGATGGGGATTTCCACCCTCCTTTTCAACATACAGGTAAATAGAGTTGGTTTTCTTTAATCCCCAGCCAAAAAAATTTCTTTTCTAAACATCACATGTTATTTCCACGAATCAAAATGTGTGTTCTGGTTTCCAAATGCTTATACAGTTCAATGTTTCAAAAGAGTATTTACATAGACACAGAATATACATGAATAAGATCTTGAGGCTTTGGATTTATCCCCCTCTTGAGGCATCGCCAAATATTTGTACATAATTTGTATGTACGTTGCCCTGGATTACATTTGGGGATATAAATGAGTTGACAACAGAGCTGCTATGCCTCTTGAACTTTCCATAAATAAAATGTGGTCAGTATTTTAGAACACACTTTCCCCAAGGTCTGTTTGTGGAACAGGAGAATCTAGATTAAAACAAGGGCTTTTTTTTTTTTTTTAATTAGAGTATAATTGCTTTACAATGTTTTGTTAGTTTCTGCTGTACAACGAAGTGAATCAGCTATATGGATACATATATCCCTTCCCACTTCAGCCTCCTTCCCACCCCACCATCCCACCCTTCTAGGTCATCACAGAGCACCGAGCTAAGCAACCTATGCAAACCATAATTCAAAAAGATACGTGTACCCCAGTGTTCTCACAATTCATTCCGTTCATTCAGTTTTTAAGTTGTATCTGACTCTGCAACCCCATGGAGTACAGCCTGCCAGGACATAGAGCCAGGATGTGTGTATGCTAGTCACTCAGTCATGTCCAACTCTTTGCGACCCCATGGACTCTGGCCCTCCAGACTTCTCTGTCTATGGGATTCTCCAGGCAAGAACATTGGAGTAGGTTGCCAGTTCCTGCTCCAGGAGCTTGGACAGGGAGGCAACCTAATGTCCATTGACAGATGAATGGATAAAGATGTATAGTACATAATGGATCATGGAAAAAGCAAGAGAGTTCCAGAAAAACATCTATTTCTGCTTTATTGACTATGCCAAAGCCTTTGTGTGGATCACAATAAACTGTGGAAAATTCTGAAAGAGATGGGAATACCAGACCACCTGATCTGCCTCTTGAGAAATTTGTATGCAGGTCAGCAAGCAACAGTTAGAACTGGACATGGAACAACAGACTGGTTCCAAATAGGAAAAGGAGTTCGTCAAGGCTGTATATTGTCACCCTGTTTATTTAACTTCTATGCAGAGTACATCATGAGAAACGCTGGACTGGAAGAAACACAAACTGGAATCAAGATTGCCGGGAGAAATATCAATAACCTCAGATATGCAGATGACACCACCCTTATGGCAGAAAGTGAAGAGGAACTAAAAAGCCTCTTGATAAAAGTGAAAGTGGACAGTGAAAAAGTTGGCTTAAAGCTCAACATTCAGAAAACGAAGATCATGGCATCCGGTCCCATCACTTCCTGGCAAATAGATGGGGAAACAGTGGAAACAGTGTCAGACTTCATTTTTTGGGCTCCAAAATCACTGCAGATGGTGACTGCAGCCATGAAATTAAAAGACGCTTACTCCTTGGGAGGAAAGTTATGACGAACCTAGATAGCATATTCAAAAGCAGAGACATTACTTTGCCAACAAAGGTCCGTCTAGTCAAGGCTATGGTTTTTCCTGTGGTCATGTAGGGATGTGAGAGTTGGACTGTGAAGAAAGCTGAGCGCCGAAGAATTGATGCTTTTGAACTGCGGTGTTGGAGAAGACTCTTGAGAGTCCCTTGGACCGCAAGGAGATCCAACCAGTCCATTCTGAAGGAGATCAGCCCTGGGATTTCTTTGGAAGGAATGATGCTAAAGCTGAAACTCCAGTACTTTGGCCACCTCATGTGACGAGTTGACTCATTGGAAAAGACTCTGATGCTGGGAGGGATTGGGGGCAGGAGGAGAAGGGGACGACAGAGGATGAGATGGCTGGATGGCATCACTGACTCGATGGATGTGAATCTGAGTGAACTCCGGGAGTTGGTGATGGACACAGAGGCCTGGCGTGCTGCAATTCATGGGGTCGCAAAGAGTCGGACACGACTGAGCGACTGATCTGATCTGATGTGCATGCATGCTCAGTCTTGTCTGACTCTTTTGTCACCCTGTGGACTGTTAGCCACCAGGCTCCTCTGTCCTTGGAATTCCCATACTGGAGTGGGTTGCCGGGGGATGTTCCTGACCCAGGGATCAAACCCATGTCTCCTGCAGCTCCTGCATCAGCAGGCAGATTCTTTACCACTGAGCCACCTGGAAAGCATGGTATTAGTCATAAAAAGGAATGAAAAACAAGGGCTTTTTAAAAAATCAGGCTTTAGAAACAGATTTTTTTTGCTTAAATTAGTAAATGGTGTTTTGGGGAGAGAAAAGCTGTAGATACAAAGGAGCGTTCCCATTTCTGTGGAAATCTACACTCCAGACAAAAGAAGCTGACTTCTATTTGCATTTGCTTATAGTTTCCTGAAAATGCAAACAACCAGCCTAGAATGCAGTTCCCGGTTCCTTTTCTGGCAGCAGCCCTGGCATTGGCATTGGGTGACTTGGCACTCTTGCCTGTGACCGTGAGGACATCCCAGGAACTGCGGGGTGAGCTGAGGTCATTGTTGCAGCGCCGGGCTTTGGTCGACGAAGAATTCAGCTGCTGATAGGGAAAAACACGAATACAGATTTATTTTTCTACAGGCAGATAGTTTATCCCCTGGTCAATTTGATCTCACAAATCAGTGGCCTTGTCTAATATGTTACCCCAAGAAAGTGTCTTAATTGAGTTTCTGCATTGTGTTAGCATTCACAGGAGATTTGAAAGATAGTTTCCCCAAGGATATGTCTTCTTTTTTTTTTTTTTAAAGAATGACCTAGAAAAGAAAGAGGCCTTCTAGAGTTTTGCTGCTGGATAGGGTATGAGATGTTAAAACTCAAAGAGGCAGAGCCACCCAGGAGGTACCTTGTCCAGGATTTGTGTAAAGAACCTAATGTCCATTTAGCTCTTGATGGATTCATTCATTTAGTAAATCTTTATGATACAACTCTGCTTGCAGCCATGGGTTGTCCAGAAGCTGGGAATGGGACAGTGAACAAGGCATGAGGATCCTTACCTTCTAGAACTCCATCTTTCAGGGAAAACAGACAGGGGCCAAGTAAGTGGGTTGAGCCTTCTAGGGCTTGGAGACCCGAGGGCCAGGCTGTTAACTGGGCAGAGCCCATCTTGAGAGGAGGACGTGGGAGGGGTCTGGATGCACCTCCAGGAAGAGGTGACCTTGAAAATGAGACCCTGAGCCTGAGTAAGAGAAGGGCAGAAGTGGAAAAGTGCTCTAGGTAGAATAAATAGCTTACCAAATCCCTGTTGTTTTAATTTCTCCCACTTCTCTTCTTCCTCACCCTTGAGAAAATTCAAGGATGCCCATGTTGGAAAGTGATATGTACAGCAGTATCCCACTTTCATTCATTTTTAAAACTTACATAAAAACACAATTATGGATTTTGCATGGATACATATACAGGTATATTAATTTAGCTTTTTGAATAGCACAGAAGGAAACTCACTAAATTTGTGAATGTTTGCTTCTGAGAAAGGCAGGGGAATGAGGCTGTACATGAGGACAAAGAAAGCTATTTTATCTGAAATTATTTATTTACTTTATTGAAGGAGACTTTAAAGAATGTTAACAATAATCAATTCTGGCTTGTTGGTATCCAAGTGTATATTACTTTATGTATCTTTAAATATTTTTTTATACGCCTAACAAAGAATAACCAAGGGTACAGACTATATATTCTTGAAGTGGAAGGTCATCTTCAGAGAAGATGCTTTCCAAAATCCTTTAGAATGATAATCCAGGAACTCTTAGCAGAGTTCACATCACAGGGCAGCAATCTTCAGTTCAGTTCAGTTCAGTCCAGGCGCTCAGTCGTGTCTGACTCTTTGCGACCCCATGAACCGCAGCACGCCAGGCCTCCCTGTCCATCACCAACTCCCAGAGTCCACCCAAACCCATGTCCATCGAGTTGGTGATGCCATCCAACCATCGCATCCTCTGTCGTCCCCTTCTCCTCCCGCCCTCAATCTTTCCAGCATCAGGGTCTTTTCAGATGAGTCAGCTCTTTGCATCAGGTTGCCAAAGTATTGGCGTTTCAGCTTCAACATCAGTCCTTCCAATGAACACCCAGGACTGATATCCTTTAGGATGGACTGGTTGGATATCCTTGTAGTCCAAGGGACTCTCAAGAGTCTTCTCCAACACCACAGTTCAAAAGCATCAATTCTTAGGCGCTCAGCTTTCTTTATAGTCCGACTCTCACATCCATACATGACCACTGGAAAAACCATAGCCTTAACTAGATGGACCTTTGTTGGCAAAGTAATGTCTCTGCTTTTGAATATGCTATCTAGGTTGGTCATAACTTTCCTTCCAAGGAGTAAGCGTCTTTTAATTTCATGGCTGCAGTCACCATCTGCAGTGATTTTGGAACCCAGAAAAATAAAGTCTGACACTGTTTCCCCATCTATTTGGGATGAAGTGATGGGACTGGATGCCATGATCTTCATTTTCTGAATGTTGAGCTTTAAGCTAACTTTTTCACTCTCCTCTTTCACTTTCATCAAGAGGCTTTTTAGTTCTTCACATTCTGCCATAAGGGTGGTGTCATCTGCATATCTGAGGTTATTGATATTTCTCCCGGCAATCTTGATTCCAGCCTGTGCTTCTTCCAGTCCAGCATTTCTCATGATGTATTCTGCATTTAAGTTAAATAAGCAGGGTGACAATATACAGCCTTGATGTACTCTTTTTCCTATTTGGAACCAGTCTGTTGTTCCATGTCCTGTTCTAACTGTTGCTTCCTGACCTGCATACAGAGTTCTCAAGAGGCAGGTCAGGTGGTCTGGTATGCCCATCTCTTTCAGAATTTTCCACAGTTTCTTGTGATCCACACAGTCAAAGGCTCTGGCATAGTCAATAAAACAGCAGTCTTGGTTCCTCATATAAAGATGAACAGTGTTGTGCTATAGTGAAGGGTTCACTACGACGTGCATCTCACTTGCAACAGAATTTCTCTTGGCCTTCAGTGTGAGATGGCATTTATCTAGTTCCGGGAGACCCACAGTGAATACTGATCTCCCCTGAAATCTTCCCTCCAAAGAATTTTTGTTAGGGTTGTTGGATTTTGTGTTCAGAGTTACACGCTGTAACCCATTTTCTATTACCAACATATTTGTGTCTCATTCTCAGAGAAGCTTCAACTTTTCATTGCATCCAGACCAAGTAAAGAACGTTGGAAAATAAATGATTTACCCATAGGGAATGGATTTCCAAAGCTTGGGTTCCATTTCAACAGCCTGACTACAGTCACACTATTTTCTCAGTGACAGAGAACTGAGAAATTACCAGTGAAACAAGACCATCATGTCCCGTGTCCTTCCATGTTGCAGTCATCGGAAGACTTCACGACAGCCTTCCACATTTCTTATAAACTTTAGGCCCTGGCTTATGGTCACTGTTTTCAGGACTAATTCACAGCCATTTCAACATCTGTGTGGATGATCCCTTTGGGTCTTTTATCTTCTCTTCTCCATTGCTTCTTAGTCATCCACATTCATTGTCATTATCCTTGCCTCCACCACAATCTACAGACTTTATTTTCTTGGGCTCCAAAATTACTGCAGATGGTGACTGCAGCTATAATATTAAAAGACACTTGCTCCTAGGAAGAAAAGGTGTGACTGACTTAGAAAGCATATTAAAAAGCAGAGACATTACTTTGGCAACAAAGATCTGTCTAGTCAAAGCTATGGTTTTCCTAGTAGTCATGTATGGATGTGAGAGTTGGACCATAAAGAAGGCTGAGCACCAAAGAATTGATGCTTTTGAACTGTGGTGTTGGAGAAGACTCTTGAGAGTCCCTTGGACTGCAAGGTAATCAAACCAGTCAGTCGGAAAGGAAATCAGTCCTGAATATGCATTGGAAGGACTGATGCTGAAGCTGAAGTGCCAATACTTTGGCCAACTGATGCAAAGAGCTGACTCATTAGAAAGACCCTGATGCTGGGAAAGATTGAAGGCAGGAGAAGAAGGGGACGACAGAGGATGAGATGGTTGGATGGCATCACTGACTCCATGGACATGAGTCTGAGCAAGCTCTGGGAGATGGTGAAACCTGGCGTGCTGCAGTCCATGGGGTCGCAAAGAGTTTGACACGACTGAGCCACTGAACAACAACAACTGTCCTCACCCCACTGAGTCCTGACTTCTGTCCTTATAACCCAGCGTGGATTCCGTAGTCCACCACTGTGGTCATTCCCCTGCCTATGTCCCTTCTCCCTTCATCATCCTAACTTGGCAAATATCCCTCCACCTCCCCAAACTCCTCCCACAACACTGCTTAAATTCAACTCTGCCTACTCTGGACCTCCACCTAGGGAGCTGAACATGGCTGGGGAGAAAGAGAATACAACCACGCAGAGGACTCACTTTTTTCCTTTTAAATGAGACATAGTTTATGTACATGATTATGTAAGTTATAGGAATACAACATAGTGATTCACAACTTTTAAAGGCTACATTCCATTTATAGTTATTAACATTATAAATTATTGGCTGTATTCCCTGTGTTGTACCCTATATCCTTGTAGCTTGTTTATTTTGTGAAAGTGAAAGTCACTTAGTCGTGTCTGACTCTTTGCGATCCCATGGACTATGAAGTTCATGGAATTCTCCAGGCCAGAATACTGGAGTGGGTAGCCTTTCCCTCCTCCAGGGGATCTTCCCAACCCAAGGATCGAACCCAGGTCTTGTTGATTTTGTACATAATAGTTTTTACCTCCTACTCTGCTCCCTTTGCTCCCTGCCCTCTCCCCACTGATTTGTTCTCTGTTAACCTGCTTCTTTTTTTACATTCACTAGTTTGTTGTACTTTATAGATTCCACTCTTAAGTGATATCATACAGTATTTGTCTTTCTCTGTCTAAATTATTTCACTTAGCCTAATACTCTCCAAGTCCATCCTGTGCTGTGCTTAGTCACTTAGTCGTGTCTGACTCTTTGTGACCCCATGGACTGTAGCCTGCCAGGCCTCTGTCCATGGGGATTCTCCAGGCAAGAATAGTGGAGTGGGTTGCCGTGCCCTCCTCCAGGGGATCTTCCCAATGCAGGGATTGAACCCAGGTCTCCTGCATTGCAGGAGTTTACCGTCTGAGCCACCAGGGAATCCCAGAGTCCAAGTCCATCCATGTTGCAAATGGCAAAACTACATTCTTTTATGACTGACTAATATTTCATTGTATATATGTACCACATCTTTATCCCTTCATTATTGATAAACACGTAGGCTGCTTGAATATCTTGACTTTTGTAAATAATGCTGTTATGAACACTGGGGCCCAGGTGTCTTTGAATTACTGTTTTTGTTTTTCTCAAATATGTACCCAGGAGTGGAACTGCGGGATCATATGGTAGGGAGGACTCACTTTTAATTCATTTACTTCCAGTGGACCTCAGCACTCATGGCAGCCCTGTTACACTTCCCTAATCTATTACACTGGAGAAGGCAACGGCACCCCACTCCAGTACTCTTGCCTGGAAAATCCCATGGATGGAGGAGCCTGGTAGGCTGCTGTCCATGGGGTCGCTAAGAGTCAGACACGACTGAGTGACTTCACTTTCACTTTTCACTTTCATGCATTGGAGAAGGAAATGGCAACCCACTCCAGTGTTCTTGCCTGGAGAATCCCAGGGACGGGGGAGCCTGGTGGGCTGCCATCTATGGGGTCGCACAGAGTCGGACACGACTGAAGCGACTCAGCAGCAATCTGTTACCTATTCATCTGTTCTCAAACTCCCAGTAGCTCCTCCCATATCCACTCTTTTGCTGCTGATGACCTCATTCTCTATTTCACTGAGAAAAGCAAAGTAATCAGAAGAAAATTTCATATGCCACCACAGCCTCGTGTACCAACCTCCCTGCATCTGCCTGCCTTCCGCTCACTGGGCAGACCATCCGTGCTCCACGGTGTCTTAGATCAGCATTCCCCAGCCTGCTAATGTCCAGCAAAACAGCCATGTCAGAGTCACCAGTGACCTCTGGTTGCTAAACCCAGTGGTCATATCTCAGTCATCATCCTACTGACTAAACAGCAGCGCCTGATTCTGCCAATCGTCTTTCCTGCTTGACACACTCTCTTTGTCTGGCTTCTGGGCACCACATCCTTCCTCTGGTTGCCTCCTACTTACTGACTCAGTCCCTTTGGTGGTTTGGCTTCATCTTTGAGACACGATGACATTGGAATGCCCCCAGGACTCCATCCTTAGAACTCTATCCTTTTTCATCTACACTCACTTTGTGGGTGGATGAGTGTCATAACTTTGAATTGCCCTCCATAGAGTTTATACATTTACGCAAATAGTCATTATTCACTCAAGGACAATCCAAATTACTTTAGTTACAAATGTTTTTCTTAACTGGGAATTTTTCAGTGATTCATGGAGAGCTTGCCTATAGTCAAGGTAGCAGATGTGGCACCACATTGTGATAATTTTCTCATCATGGGATAAAGAAAGATTGTATGCAACAAAACAAAACAAAAAAACCAAGGACATTCTGCAACAAATATCTCAGTGAGAATGTTTAAAAATTAAATTGTGTTTTCTGCTGTCAGCTTCTTAGACTGTGGCTTTAGAGCTTCTGATGTTCATACTTAAGATAAGCCTCCAGCAATTAGAATGCAACAATGGTAAAGCTAAAATATCCCCCTTCTTGTGATTACTGGGTTATAGTTTCTCCGTTGGGTGTTATGTGTTTGATTAAAAAAGGCACGTAGCACTGACACACTTCTTATTATAGGAAAAAAAAATTTCATGTCACTTACCAGTATGGGGCACTTACCAACATGGGGAAGCCACGTACATGTGATGGCATCTGTTGATCCTTAAGTCTGAGATGGTTAATTAAGATGAAGTGAACAGTGTTGCTTGTGGATCTTTGTTGTTTTTAAATCACTGATCTGTGTCATCTGTAGGTTTTTACAGAATGAAATTCTTATGCTATTGAGTGTGAAACAAATCTGATCAAGACTTTATGACTAAACAGCTTGTATGAAGAAATTAAAAAATAGTGTGAAATAAATGGGGCTTTTTTAAGAATCCTGCCAAATGCTTTTGTAGCCATTTTTCTCTACCTAGTCAGGGAACAAGGAGGGAGGAGGAAATTATGGTGAAAAAAGTCTTATGAGAAAGTGGAGAAAGTGAAAATGCATCTTTTTCATCAGTGTATTTTGTTTCAAGGCTGCCTAGTATATAGTTTTCACCTGGAAAACAAAAACTCAGTGACTTTGAGAAGAGCTGATTCAACAATTAATCAATATAATCAGTGTAGATAATTGATCTGGCCTCTTGAGGACCCAAAGTGAATTATCTATAAATTACCTACACAGTTGCCAAATCACCCTTTGAGTTTGAATTTCATAGAAACATTCTATGTCTTGAGATTGTCCTATTGTGTTATTTGTAAGAATTGACATTTCAAATGGATCTTTGCCGAGCACTATGTCTGAGTGCCATGGTGCTTTAGAATGTGCAGATGTGAGATGTGTGCTAAGATCCAGTCAGGCCTGGTATTCTTTGTAAGCTATGATTTGTTAATTAATAAGACTGATCCAGGAACTTCCCTCATGGTCTAGGGCTAAGACTCCGTGTTACCAATGCAGGGGGCCCAGGTTTGATCCCTGGTCAGGTAACTAGATCGCACATGCCTCAACTAAGAGTTTGCATGCTGCAACTAATAAAAAAAAAAAAACAACCCAAAACGCATGCTGCTACTGAGACCTAGCGCAGCCAAACAAGTTAATAATTAATTTTCAAAAACAAGACTGATCCAATAGTTTGCAACTTTGAGACAGACTCCCTAAGAATAAGCTCATGTACCCTAGAGAATTGTGGAATTTGTGAAAAGATAATAAATGCTCGTCTTTTACTGGGAATGCATTATGGTAGAATGCCTTTTATGGCCTCATTCAGTGTTGAAGGAAAAAAGCATGATCTGGGGTATTAACCTTTTCTCTGCTCATTTCAGTAATTGGCTTAGATGTGAAGATTTCAGACACCATTCCCATGACACAGTTTTCCCCTTGGCCGTTTTCTTGGCAGGTTCCAGAGGGAAAAGTGGTAGTTCTTAATTTCCGATTCATAGACCTGGAGAGTGACAACCTGTGTCGTTATGACTTTGTGGATGTGTACAATGGCCATGCCAACGGCCAGCGCATCGGGCGCTTCTGCGGCACGTTCCGGCCTGGAGCCCTTGTGTCCAGCAGCAACAAGATGATGGTGCAGATGATTTCCGACGCCAACACAGCTGGGAATGGCTTCATGGCCATGTTCTCTGCCGCGGAACCAAATGAAAGAGGTATTGTTCCCACATTACAGCAATAATAAGGGCCCATAGTTACTGAATGCCTCCTGTATGACAGGCACTGTTCTAGGCACTTAATCCAAAGTTTAAGAGCAATTCTTCTCAAACGGAGAGCTAATAAATACCACCAAATCATCAAAGTGTTAGTCACTCAGTCATATTCGATTCTTTGCGACCTCATGGACTATACCCCACCATGCTCCTCTGTCCATGGAATTCTCCATGCAAGAATACTGGAATGGGTTGCCATTCCCTTCTCCAAAGGATCTTCCCGACCCAGGGATTGAACCTGGTCTCTGGCATTGCAGGCAGATTCTTTACTGCTGAGCCCACCAAACCATCAAAAAAATCAGTCTTGCCAATGGCCAGGGATGGACTGGAAGTTTGGGGTTAGCAGATGCAGACTGTTATATATAGAATGGTTAAACAACAAGTCCTACTGTATGGCACAGGGAATTATATTCATGTATTCTGAGATAAACCATATACAAAAATCAGTATTTTTTTAAAGCCCATATATATTCTTATAAAATTCAAATGTAGAAATTCATGGAGTAAAAAATGTGAAACCTTGCATACAGATATAGAGACTTTTGCCCCATAGTAGTCCCCTCTTAGAAACAGCCAGGCATGGCTGGTGGGTCCCATACATGCTTTGTGCACTTACTTACTAGTTTGTACTTTTGCAATAACTTTTAAAATGTATAAGTGGGGTCATGCTTTCATATTGTTTCACAGCTTTTTCTTTTTGCTTCGCCCTACAAGTTGGAGTAGTTTCACATCAGTACATGTGATCTCCCAAGGGTAGAAACCTCCATCCTTGGAAGACAGCTGCAATGGCCAAGATCTGCAGCCTTCTGCCTAAAGGCACTGCCTAATCTTTTCTTGCCTTGGACTGTAGCTCAGCCTCTCTGGTTTGAGATATTAGAGTACAGAATCTGGGGCTGACAGAGCAGCCAGAACACTTGGGAGGAAATCCTGGCTGGGAGCTTCTGAAGAATTGAGGCACAAAATATACACATAAAATCCACCCAAATCTCTGGATAACAGCTAAACTCTACATATATGGGGGAGAGCCCAGGTGGCCTGGCACAAAAGCATTATCTGGAATATGAAGAAACCGATCCAAGATACAGCTGCTGCCCATTAGCAGGGTGACAGACTTCGAGCTTGGATATAGCCAAGTTGAATGCCTGCCAGAACAAAAATCACTTTTCATTGGAACACAGTAGAATCTAGAGACTTTATAGTGTATCATAATGTATACACATACACATAATGTATATACATATACATATGTATATACTTTATAGTGTATTCATAATGTACAGTATCCAATCATCTGATGAAACCAGGAAAGTGTGTCTATATACAACAAAAAAAGCAGTCAATAAAAATTGACCCCCAGGGCTTCCCTGGTGGCTCAGTGATAAAGCATCAGCTTGCCAATGCAGGAGATACAGATTTAATCCCTGATCCAGGGAGATCCCACATGCTATAGAGCAACTAAGCCCGTGCACCACAACTGCTGAGCCTATGCTCTAGAGCCCAGGAGTTACAATTACTGAGCCCACGTGCCGTAACTACTGAAGCCCATGCACCCTACAGCCTGTGCTCAGCAACAAGAGAAGTTACCACAAAGAGAAGCTGCACACCACGACGAGAGAGTAGCCCCCGCTCACCACAACGAGAGAAAAGCCAGTGCAGCAACAAAGACCCAGCACAGCCAAAAATAAATAAATACTTTTAAAAAACTGCACCTAGCCCAGAGGTTACAATTAGCAGACAAGCATTTTAAAGCAGCTATTATACATATGTTTAAAGATTTAAAGGAAAATATATGTGTAAGAAAAATAAACTGAGAATCTCAGAAAAGAATACAGCTGAATACAGAAAAGAATAGAGCTGAAAGATAAGAGACTATGAAATTTTGAAATTTATCTGAGGGACTTACAAGTAGATTGGAGATGGTAGAAGAAAAATGCAGTGGTTTTGATTAGAACTGATTCAATCTGAAGAACCAGTAGGAAAAAGATGAAAAAAATGACAGCCTTGGAGATTAGTGAGACAATATCAGGTGGTCTAACATATGTGTAATTTGTATCCCAGGGGAAAAAGAGAGTGATAAAAGTGCAGAAAAAAGGTATCTCAAGAAATAATGGCTTGGAGCCACCCAAATTTAGTGAAGAACATCAATTTACAGAGCTAGGAAGGTTAACAAACCCCAAATGAGATAAGTAAAAAATGAAGCCACACCTGGCCACATCATGATGCAAGAAATCAAAAGATAAAGAGAAAATCTTAAAATCAATCAGATAAAACCCAAATTACATATAGAAAAACAATGGTATGCAGGATGGCTTTCTTTTAATCAGAAACAGTAGAGGCCAGAAGGCAGTGGAACAGCATCAACCCAGAATTCTATAACCAGACTTCAAAAATGAAAGTGAAATAAAGACATTTTCAGATAAACAACCATGTCACAAGAAATACTGAAGGAAGTTTCTTAAATTGAAGGGAAGTGGCCCCACAGGGTAACTGAAAGGTAACAGATTTGAAGGCCACTGGAAATGGTAAATATAGCAGACTATGTATTATTTTATTTTCTTCTCTTCATTTCTTTACCATCTGTCTGTTCAAAACAAAAAGCTTAAGTGCGTATTGTGGCAAGTATAATATATGATATAAAATATATGACAACAATGGAACAAAGGATGGAGAAGCAAGTGGAAATATACCATACATGAAGAAATATTCAGTTAACTCTAAAAGGTTGTGATAAGTTAGAGATGCATATTGCAGTCCCTAGAGAATCCATTAAAAATGCCTTTTTCATTTTAACTAAAAGCCAAAAGATTAAAATGAATACCAGAATTATTTAACCCCCGCAAAGAGGGCAGGAAAGGAAGAAGAGATGGAACAAGAGAAAGGTGTGACAAATAGAACAAAATAGTAGTTGGCACACTCAATCCAAGCATATCAATAAACACATTAAATATAGAGGATTAAATACTCCAATTAGAAGACAGTATTAGAATGGGTTAAAAAGCAAAGCCCTCAAGAAACAAGAAAAAAGTCAAATAAATAACCTAACTCTACACCTAAAGCAACTAGAAAAGGAAGAAATGAAGAACCCCAGGGTTAGTAGAAGGAAAGAAATCTTAAAAATTAGAGCAGAAATAAATGCAAAAGAAACAAAAGAGACCATAGCAAAAATCAACAAAACCAAAAGCTGGTTCTTTGAAAGGATAAATAAAATTGACAAACCATTAGCCAGACTCATCAAGAAACAAAGGGAGAAAAATCAAATCAACAAAATTAGAAACGAAAATGGAGAGATCACAACAGACAACACAGAAATACAAAGGATCATAAGAGACTACTATCAACAATTATATGCCAATAAAATGGACAACTTGGAAGAAATGGACAAATTCTTAGAAAAGTACAACTTTCCAAAACTGGACCAGGAAGAAATAGAAAATCTTAACAGACCCATCACAAGCACGGAAATTGAAACTGTAATCAAAAATCTTCCAGCAAACAAAAGCCCCGGTCCAGACGGCTTCACAGCTGAATTCTACCAAAAATTTAGAGAAGAGCTAACACCTATCCTGCTCAAACTCTTCCAGAAAATTGCAGAGGAAGGTAAACTTCCAAACTCATTCTATGAGGCCACCATCACCCTAATACCAAAACCTGACAAAGATCCCACAAAAAAAGAAAACTACAGGCCAATATCACTGATGAACATAGATGCAAAAATCCTTAACAAAATTCTAGCAATCAGAATCCAACAACACATTAAAAAGATCATACACCATGATCAAGTGGGCTTTATCCCAGGGATGCAAGGATTCTTCAATATCCGCAAATCAATCAATGTAATACACCACATTAACAAACTGAAAAATAAAAACCATATGATTATCTCAATAGATGCAGAGAAAGCCTTTGACAAAATTCAACATCCATTTATGATAAAAACTCTCCAGAAAGCAGGAATAGAAGGAACATACCTCAACATAATAAAAGCTATATATGACAAACCCACAGCAAACATTATCCTCAATAGTGAAAAATTGAAAGCATTTCCTCTAAAGTCAGGAACAAGACAAGGGTGCCCACTTTCACCATTACTATTCAACATAGTTTTCGAAGTTTTGGCCACAGCAATCAGAGCAGAAAAAGAAATAAAAGGAATCCAAACTGGAAAAGAAGAAGTAAAACTCTCACTATTTGCAGATGACATGATCCTCTACATAGAAAACCCTAAAGATTCCACCAGAAAATTACTAGAAATAATCAATGACTATAGTAAAGTTGCAGGATATAAAATCAACACACAGAAATCCCTTGCATTCCTATACACTAATAATGAGAAAACAGAAAGAGAAATTAAGGAAACAATTCCATTCACCATTGCAACGGAAAGAATAAAATACTTAGGAATATATCTACCTAAAGAAACTAAAGACCTATATATAGAAAACTATAAAACACTGGTGAAAGAAATCAAAGAGGACACTAATAGATGGAGAAATATACCATGTTCATGGATTGGAAGAATCAATATAGTGAAAATGAGTATACTACCCAAAGCAATTTATAGATTCAATGCAATCCCTATCAAGCTACCAACAGTATTCTTCACAGAGCTAGAACAAATAATTTCACAATTTGTATGGAAATACAAAAAACCTCGAATAGCCAAAGCCATCTTGAGAAAGAAGAATGGAACTGGAGGAATCAACCTACCTGACTTGAGGCTCTACTACAAAGCCACAGTTATCAAGACAGTATGGTACTGGCACAAAGACAGAAATATTGATCAATGGAATAAAATAGAAAGCCCAGAGATAAATCCACGCACATATGGACACCTTATCTTTGACAAAGGAGGCAAGAATATACAATGGATTAAAGACAATCTCTTTAACAAGTGGTGCTGGGAAATCTGGTCAACCACTTGTAAAAGAATGAAACTAGACCACTTTCTAACACCATACACAAAAATAAACTCAAAATGGATTAAAGATCTAAACGTAAGACCAGAAACTATAAAACTCCTAGAGGAGAACATAGGCAAAACACTCTCCGACATACATCACAGCAGGATCCTCTATGACCCACCTCCCAGAATATTGGAAATAAAAGCAAAAATAAACAAATGGGACCTAATTAACCTTAAAAGCTTCTGCACATCAAAGGAAACTATTAGCAAGGTGAAAAGACAGCCTTCAGAATGGGAGAAAATAATAGCAAATGAAGCAACTGACAAACAACTAATCTCAAAAATATACAAGCAACTCCTACAGCTCAACTCCAGAAAAATAAATGACCCAATCAAAAAATGGGCCAAAGAACTAAATAGACATTTCTCCAAAGAAGACATACAGATGGCTAACAAACACATGAAAAGATGCTCAACATCACTCATTATCAGAGAAATGCAAATCAAAACCACTATGAGGTACCATTTCACACCAGTCAGAATGGCTGCGATCCAAAAGTCTACAAATAATAAATGCTGGAGAGGGTGTGGAGAAAAGGGAACCCTCTTACACTGTTGGTGGGAATGCAAACTAGTACAGCCACTATGGAGAACAGTGTGGAGATTCCTTAAAAAACTGGAAATAGAACTGCCTTATGATCCAGCAATCCCACTGCTGGGCATACACACTGAGGAAACCAGAAGGGAAAGAGACACCTGTTCCCCAATGTTCATCGCAGCACTGTTTATAATAGCCAGGACATGGAAGCAACCTAGATGTCCATCAGCAGATGAATGGATAAGAAAGCAGTGGTACATATACACAATGGAGTATTACTCAGCCATTAAAAAGAATGCATTTGAATCAGTTCTAATGAGGTGGATGAAACTGGAGCCTATTATACAGAGTGAAGTAAGCCAAAAGGAAAAACATAAATACAGTATACTAACGCATATATATGGAATTTAGAAAGATGGTAACAATAACCTGGTGTACGAGACAGCAAAAGAGACACTGATGTATAGAACAGTCTTATGGACTCTGTGGGAGAGGGTGGGAAGATTTGGGAGAATGGCATTGAAACATGTAAAATATCATGTAAGAAACGAGTTGCCAGTCCAGGTTCGATGCACGATACTGGATGCTTGGGGCTAGTGCACTGGGACGACCCAGAGGGATGGTATGGGGAGGGAGGAGGGAGGAGGGTTCAGGATAGGGAACACATGTATACCTGTGGCGGATTCATTTTGATATTTGGCAAAACTAATACAATTATGTAAAGTTTAAAAATAAAATAAAATTAGAAAAAAAAAAAAAAAAGCAAAGCCCAACCATAATTGTCTACAAGAAAGCACTTGAAATATGAAGACAAAACAGGCTAAACATAAAAGGGTGGAAAAATATGTACCATGCAAATTTCATTAAAGTGAAAACTAATGCTTATAAAAAGATAATTTTACATAGATAGCCTAAAGAATAGGAAAAACATTTGCAAAAATACCTCATAACAGACGTGTATTCAGAATAAAGAACTTAAATAACTCAACAGTAAAAAGATAAAGATCCCAATAAATATAAAAATGAGCAAACAGTTGAACATTTACTTTCCAAAAGAAGATACACAAATGATTCATAAGTGCATGAAAAACTGTTCAGTGTCATTAGTTAACAGGCAAATGCAAATTAAAAACACAATGAGATACTGTTACATACCCACCAGGTTGGGTTAAAAACAAACAAACTGACAGCACTTAATGGTGGCAAAGATGTGATGCAGCCAAAGTTCTCATCCCGTGAGAGGCATAAAATACTAAAACCACTTGGGGAAATATTTTAGTTTCTTATGAAATTAAACATCTACATCTACTCTTGGCCCAGCAATTGCATTCCTGGGTATTTACATAAGAGAAATGAAAATACAAGTCCACCAAGAGATTTGTACAAAAATGTTCATAACAGCTTCATTCACAGTAGCCCAGACTGGAAGCAACCCAGATGGATATCAGCGGGAGAATGGGTGAACAAACTGTTGTTTCCACACCCCAGAATACTACTTAGCAATGTCAAGGAACAAGCTACCAATACACACAGCAACATGACTGCATCTCAGACATTGTGCCAGGCAAGAGAAGTCAAACACAGAAGAGGAACACCATATGATTCCATTTATATGAAGCTCTAGAATAAAACTAATCTACAGTGAAATCTTTCAGAAAAGTGTTGTGGAGATCCAGCAAATTGACTGGTGAAGGATACAGAAATTTTGGATACATACATCATAGGAGTGTGGCTCACACAGGTGTAACCATTTTTCAAATTTTTACAGCTAAGATTTGTGCATTTCAAAGTATCGAATTTACCTCCCTCAAACATATAAAGTAATAATAATAATAGTGCAAGTGGTGGGCATTGGCTAGCTATATTGATAGAATAGTAGAATGATGGGATTTCCCTGGTGATCCAGTGGTTAACACTCCACACTCCCAGTGCAGGGGCCTGGGTTCGATCCCTGGTTGGGGAACTAAGGGTCCCCATGCCACACAGCATGGTCAAAAAGGATAAACAAAAATAAAAAAACATTTAAAAAAAGAATAGTAGAATGATGATACTTGTTGAAACTGAACGACGAATACATAGAGATTCATTATATTGTCTGTTTGCTTTGTATATGCTTGAAGTTTTCCATAAACAAAAAGTTGTAGAAATTATTCCAACCACTATTTTTATAATACATTGTCTTCAATTTAAAGAATCCTTTTAAGAATGATTAGCTTCTGTGTCAAATATTTTATTAAAGTATATGAATTAGTTTGTTTTTCTTTCTTGGTTAAATCCAAGTAAAATTAAATTAAAACTTGTATTGAAATATCTTTCTAAAATTATTTCAATCAACCCTTTAGTACATATGCATAGAGATGTCTGAAATGCATTTGTCACATACTTATTGTGGTTAGTTTTAAGTGGTGGAATTTGAGGAAATCTTAACCCAAATTCAATCACCCCCCACGGGGAATAAGCAGCTTTACTAGGAGTCTAGATGTGTCCCGGAGAAGGCACTGGCAACCCACTCCAGTACTCTTGCCTGGAGAATCCCATGGCCGGAGGAGCCTGGTAGGCTGCAGTCCATGGGGTTGAGTTGAGCAACTTCACTTTCACTTTTCACTTTCATGCATTGGAGAAGGAAATGGCAACCCATTCCAGTGTTCGAATCCCAGGGACGGTGGAGCCTGGTGGGCTGCCGTGTATGGGGTCGCGCAGAGTCGGACACGACTGAAGCGACTTAGCAGCAGCAGCACCTCAGATATGTCCAGGAAACCCAGTTCAGTCCCAGGGAAGTGAGGCTAATATTTGCACAGGCCAGGAAGCTAGCATTGCAGAATATTCTGTTGAAAACCAAGTGTGAAACCAAACCTTCATCCTTAGTATCCTCACTGTCAGAACTACTGCTGAGTCTGGCTCTGGTGAAACTTCCGGAACCTCCTAGTGAAATAATGAGATTTGTGCCTAAAGGGAGAACCTTCAGCACGGCTGAGTCTGGGCTCTAGGTTAGGGTCTGGGGTGGGAGAAACAGAGGTATGAGTGGGGGACGGTCTCATCCCCCCACACAAGGCCATCTCAGTGTGCAGGCGAGGGAGGAACCGAGGGTTTGGGGACAGAGGGCAGACGAGGGACGCAGGCTGAAGAAGCACAGTCCCTGTCAAACCAAGCAGGCCTGTGCTGTGTGGTGTGAGGGCGCCGCCAACAGCCCCTTCCTGAGGCTCCTGGGGGCTAGCCTTCCTGGCTCTGTTCTGAAGTCATTCAGAGCAGAAATGCGCGTGCCCGGCCCCAAGTCCGGGGGCATGGTTAGCTGTGAGGCATGGAGCCACCCCACGTGACACCCCGTACCTGTTAATCCAGCAGACTTTTCTGGAGCAGTCACTTTTCTCAGACCAGGAGAGAGCTTGCCCAACATCAGGCCAATCTAGAAATCAATCCTACCTTTAATGCTTTTCTGTATCGCTGACAGTTTTATAAACATATATTGTTTTGACAATATTATTCTTGAAAATTGTGAAAGATTTATAAACAGCTTTCTAGTAATAAGAGTTGTCTATAATAACTCAGTCAGACTTTGTCCATGGACCTGAATTTTAGCCTTATTAATAAATACCCCTGCTTTGAGCTCTTATATACATAGAATTGGTTGAGCCTGCATGGTGTTTGAATGTGTGAGTACCAGCCCAGATGTTTTGTCTCATCCAAAAAATGGGGAAAAGAAAAGAGTCTATGGCCCTCATTTCACTCCTTCACTCTCTTATGCTGATGTGATCTGTCAGGTAACCTTGAGATCATTCTGTGTGTGCGTATGTGCGTGTATGTGTGTGTGTGTGTGCCTGTGTGTGTGTTTAAAGGAGACTATACAACCATTTTTTAAGGGAAAAACTAAGAGCATCTGCTACTGCCTTTATTATAGTGTCAGTATTCAAAGTTCCTATTTCCATATGGTTGCATTGCCATAAACGTGGACGTTTTTTCATTTTTAATAACTTCAGGTGATCAGTATTGTGGAGGCCTCCTTGAAAGACCTTCCGGCTCTTTCAAAACCCCCAACTGGCCAGACCGTGATTACCCTGCAGGAGTCACTTGTGTGTGGCACATCGTAGCCCCAAAGAATCAGGTGAGGTTCCCTGAAAACATGAAGAAAATATGCATGTGTGAATTGCCCAGTGTGAACTGTTAAAGATAACAGGCAAGGAAGGCCCTGCTGGACACAGGATTTCTTCATGCAGAGACCCAGGTTAAAGTTGCCTTTGTGCTCTCTGACTTGCAAAGTCATGGATTTAATTTCCCATTAGAGAATTATAATTTTCAACAGGTTTAAAATACAAACGGCCTGCAAATCCCACCTGAGGTTGTTTAAACACTGTGGAAGGTGTTATAAGCACGGGTTTATGAGCAGCAGTGACCAAGTGCAGGAGGACAACAAATCTCCAAGTTTACATACACCTCAGGTTACCATCTGCTCACAGAGCATCATGTCCTGGTAACAGCCCTCTGAATCACCAAATCCAAAACAGCCAGAATGCTTCACTTCAGCAAAGCCAGTGCAAGCACATCACATCATTTTTTCTAAGAACAAGGTCTCTGATATGAAAACTGCTGTGCTCCATGATGCTTTTTCTTTTTCTTTTTTTTGGTTGTTGTTTAAAATTTGTGCAGGTTCCCCACAAATACCTATTCATTGCTCTAAAACAATCAACAGAGATCTAGTTTTCCAGTGTTTATTAGTTTGTGGTTATATGAATTTTTACCCTTTCTGGGGACCACTTTCAGATATTAATTTCAGGATAGAAGTTAGCATGAAAATAGACCAACTCTTTGCTATAGGATTTTGAAAATAACTTTTAAAAATTATTGTTATGGGAATCATTATAGACTTTAATCCAAACACTGTATGGTGAATATTACGATATTGTTAAAAAATTTTTTCTAACTTGATCTTTTGTTTACACAAATACTATTTGCCATATATTCATTTCCTTAGTGGAAAATTATTCAGCAAATATACCGTGCAGGTCAGCGATTTGACTGCACACACACACACATACTTTGATCATAATCCTAAAACTCAGGTTTATGTTTAAATGAAAAATTTACTCATTTATTTGATAATAAAGGATTCTGTAAATCTATTGAACATTTTATAGTTTAAGATAACATTTAAAAATTAAATTTATCCAACATTTAAGCTATTATGTAATTCTTGAGATTGTATTGATCATTTTTCTCTTTGTGTCATTTGTAAATATGTTAGATTAAGTGATTTCCATTTAATTATACTTGCAGATTACAATTTGCCATCTTTTCCACAAGTTTTTCTCTTTATTTAAATTACATTTAGATTTTACTTATTTAATTTTTGGCTTTAGCCAGTTGAGTCTCTAGTCATAGTTGTAGTGTCTGAAATCAGTGGAAACTGTCCAAATGAGAAAAATAATATGAGAAAATTAAGTCTTAAGTAATTTCTCTGTAAATCTTTGGGCATTTTCTTCTATTAAAAGATATCTTTTAAAAAAATCATAGCTTTCTACTTTACCCTGTTTATTTTTATTTTCTCTCCCAAAATTTGTAACCAATTTCTAAGTACAAAAAGTTCAGCCAATTTTTTAGTAACCTGGAATGCATTTTGTTTCTGACCAATGAAAAGTTACAGGACCCAAAGGGGAAATATTTTAATGTAACTTAAAGCAGTGTTGAGTATGAATAAGCTATTATTTAGCCTTTGCTGGTGCTTTTGAAAAGTGGATAAATATGTGGATATGTGGCAATCATGTTCAAAGCCAAACTTTCCTTTTATGTCTCTTTGTGATGTCACTGCTGTTACAACTTCACCGACATTACTGTCCAAGTCTTCGCTAGCTAACAGCTAATAACATCGTGTCTGTCCTAACATGAGTTAACACCTATTATCTTCCGTAAGCATTAGGGAGGGTTGCCTGCCCACCCAGGAAGAATAGGGACCAGTCTCTGGGTGCCATGGGTATTTATGAACCCAGTGAGACTTCCTTTGATTCATACAGTGGAGGGCCTCTTGAAAGATCTGCTTTTATAAGGGGAATGATTGCTTTTAAATCAAAACTTCCTATCGACTTGAGTATTTTAGGACACTATTGTTGGTACCAGTGCCAAAAAAAAAAAGAACTTCAGAAATCTAACACTGACTTTGTGCATTCATGCTTCTATGCAGCCTCTTCAAAATCAACCAGATCACCAAGCACACTGTGCTTGGCAGACACAGTCTTAAAACATACTTCCAGAAAACATCAAAGTCAATTCCCACTTCCCTGAACCTCTGGCCCTGAAGAATTTGAGTTCTTTGCATGTGATGGAAATATTAGTCTCCTTCCCTTGAAGGTAGAACTGCTGCGTCCACCCATCTCAGACAACCAAACATGTACACAAACACCACATCCCAACTACAGGGGACATTGTAGGTAATACTTTTTATTTCTACTAGTTTTCCTCTAGAGAAGAATGAAGTTGGTATATAGCCCCAATTTCCACTCCAATACAAACCCAATTTAAGTCTTAATATTGATTGCTAGGATTATGTAGTGTTTCTGTACTTTCTTAGCTGTAAGTGAACAGAGTTCCCATGTTTAAGATCCTAGATCGGTAACCTTAAAAATGCATTCTAATATACAGTTGTTGTTAATCACTGAGTCGTGTCTGACTCTTTGCGACCCCGTGGACTATAGCCCGCCAGGCTCCTCTGTCCGTGGGATTCTGTAAGTGCAGACAAATACTGTTTGACTCCACTTATATGAAGTACCTAGAATAATCAAATTATAGAGTCAGAAAGTACATTGGTAGATGCCAGGGGCCGGCGGTGGGGGAGGAAGAATGGGGACTTGGAGTTTAATGGGGACAGAGTTTCAATTCAGGAAGGTGAAATATTCAGGAGATGGATGATGGTGAGAGTTGCACAAGAATGTGAATGTAAGTGCCACTATACAGTCCATGGAATTCTCCAGGCCAGAATACTGGAGTGGGTAGCCTTTCCCTTCTCCAGCAGATCTTCCCTAACCAGGAATCAAACCAGGGTCTCCTGCATTGCAGGTGGGTTCTTTACCAACTGAGCTATCAGGGAAGCCTGATTAAAATTATATGTTTTATATTATGTGACTTTTACCACAATTAAAAAAAGATCCTAACTAGGGTTGATCTGGGCTTAAAGTGATCTTTTGAGATAATTAAAAATGAAAGCAAGAGAATAACACAATGTTGTTAACTAAAGAAGTTTGAAAACAATAAGAAAAAATGTAAAGAAGGTGAATACATTTTTTTTAGGAAGGAAAAACACGGTACCCTTACAAACCTGAGGAGAGGAAGAATTCTGTTTGATGTTTTTCTGCACTACCCCTTTGACCCTTCTAATGTTGTGCTTTCACTAAAGCTTATAGAATTAAAGTTTGAGAAATTTGATGTTGAGCGTGATAACTACTGCCGGTACGATTACGTGGCTGTGTTTAATGGTGGGGAGATCAACGACGCTGAAAGAATTGGAAAGTATTGTGGCGACAGCCCCCCTGCGTAAGTAGCACCTGTTTTATTTTAGGGGCTCTAAACTTGTTTCTTATAAAATTGTCTATTTTTTACTGTATTTTTTAAGTATGTCTTTCTTTATTCGGCTACGTCACATCTTCGTCGCAGCACGCAGGATCTTTGTTATGTTGTGCACATGGACTCTCTGGTTGTGGTGTGTGTGCTTCAGTAGTTGTGGCGTGTGGGGTTAGTTGCTCTGCGGCTTGTGGGATCTTAGTTTCCCGACCAGAGATCGAACCCAAGTCCCCTGCATTGCAAGGGGGAGTCTTAACCACTGGACCACCAGGGATGTCCCCTAAAATTGCCCAATTATATTGTATTTTCTGGAAGGTGTTGTGTTGTTTTGTTCACAAATTCTTGGGTTCCTTCCCAGTGGAGTCCCATACAGCAACAAAACAAAGAATAGCCAACCCAGAGAGCAAGGCAGCATTAACAAGAGAGTAGGGAGCCTGGTGGGCTGCCGTCCATGGGGTCGCACAGAGTCGGACACAACTGAAGCGACTTGGCAGCAGCAGAGAGGCCTGGGCAGCTGAATAGATACACCGAAGCAGAGTTGGTGATGCCCCAGGCGCAGATGCTGAGCCAGAGACCTGGAAACCTCACTGCCTTGTGAGAGGAGCTCCAGTGTCATAGCAGAATGAGGAAAATTCTAAGGAAAAATTTGGGGGCTGTTTATTGAGAATCCAGATGAGGAAACCTGGAAGCTTAGGCTAGCTGGATGCAGATGATTTTACCTGATCAGAGGTATGTCCTGGACCTTTGGGGGCTTTATGCTTCCTCACATGGTTGCCCAAATTCTCGTTTGAGTAAGCCCTGGCAGCTCAGACTGTAAAAAATTCACTTGCAATGCAGGAGACCTGGGTTTGATCCCTGGGTTGGGAAGATCCCCTGGGAGGGCATAGCAACCCACTCCAGTATTCTTATCTGGAGAATCCCATGGACAGAGGAGCCTGGTGGGCTATAGTTCATGGGGTCACAACAGTCAGACACGACTTAGGACTAAACTACATGTCACACCTTCGCATAGAGTACTAGTAAAGGTGGCAGTTTAAATGACTACTGCTTGCCTGCAAGTCACCATTGTGCTAATTTAAATAGTCTTTCTAAAAAAAAGGTCTTTCTTACCCTGTTCTTCAACCTAGTGAAAGTATCTGCATCACTTGATCTTAGTGAATTTCTGTGATTTCCCATAGGCACATTAGAATTAAAGCACAGCATTTTCTTTATTTTTTTAAATTTACTTTTATTTATTTCTTTGGCTGTGCCGGGTGTCAGTTGTGGCATTCCAACTCCTAGTTGCAGCATGTGGAATCTAGTTCTCTGAGCATGGATCAAACCTGCCCCCTCTCCCCCCATCCCCCAGGCATTGGGAACATGGTGTCTTAGCCAGTGGGCCACTAGGAAAGTCCCAAGTCACTTTCCAGGTTAGATTCATTTATATTTATTAAGTTTGATAATAGTAAGAATTTGAATATGTACAAGTTAGTAGTAATTTAAACATGTATGTAATCAGTCGCTCAGTCACGTCTGACTCTTTGTGACCCCATGGACTGTAGCGCCCGCCAGGCTCCTCTGTCCATGAGATTTTCCAGGCAAGAATACTGGAGTGGGTTGCCATTACTTTCAAAATTACTATACACAAATTTGGCTTTGGAGATAGCTATGTGACACCAATGTGGTTGAATTAATTTTCCTCCCTACCCCCCCTACCGCAAGGGAGATAATAAGGAAAATTGGCTGGTTTTGGCCTTGGCTTCTGGTGAAAGGAAATAAAAATAGTCTCTGATGGGAATTTTTAACCAAAAACCAGTCCACATGTGAATTTGAGGTTATAATTTAAACTACCTGACTATTCCCAAAAAAATGCAGTCAGAAACTTAAAGAATCTCCAAGTTGTGAGTGCCCACATGGTATGACAGAGGAAAACACAAATCCTTGCTGAAAGAATGCATCTTAACTTAGGCTTTAAGAATTCCTATAAATAAAGTTTCAAGAACTACAAGTACTAATAAAAAAAATCATGAAACACGAAGAAAAAGCCAACATAAACAATCAGCAGCAGAAACAAGCTATAATCAGACCTACAAAGGCCTAATTATAGTAATCAGTAAAAATATAGTTTATATTAAATATAAATTAAATATATTAATTAAATATTAACTACATAATTACTATATATAGTAAAATTATGAGATACAGAAGGTAAAATAAGTATGTGAAAAGAAATTCATGTAAAATATATTACTTGAGAGCCTTTAAGGTACAGACTGTTGAAAGTGAATAAGAACCAAGAGACTTTTAGAAATGATCAATTAGATTTAACAAAGAGTCTAACAGAATTTCCAGAACTGAGATACATAATAATTTAAACAAGAAAGTTAATACATATGTTAAATAGTTGATAGACATAGTTCCAGAAGGGATTTAAGGTACTGAGAAATAGGTATGAAGTGATTGCCTGGAACATGGCACAAAGAGACAGATGGAAAATATGAAAGAGAGGTTAAGATTTATAGAAGCTAGAGTGAAGGAACCTAATATACATTAATCAAGGTTCCATAAGAAACAATATAGAATGTAGGAAATTTAATGTTTGAAGAAATACTAGTGAGCAATTTCCAAAATGGAGGAGAGATATCAATGATCAAATATGAGAAGTCAATAAAGCCTAAGCAATATATGTTTTAATAGATCCATGCCTACATGTATTATAGTAAAACCACAAAACAGCAAAGAAGGATGTTAAAAACATCCAGGAAGAAAAGACAGATTATCACAAAGAGCCTAACAACTGACTTCTCAGTAGAAACAATGAAAGTTAGATCTTAGAAAAATATCTTCAAAATGCTAACACAACTGTCACTCTAGAATTAATTACCCAGAAAACCTTCTCTTTTGTGAATGTGGGTGAAATACAGACATTTTTAGTTGAATAAGAGCTGAGACAGTTTACTACCAACAAATCCAAACTAAAGAAACTGCATTATGACTTTAAATCAGGCAGAAAGGTAATGACCACAGAATAAAAGACTAAAATGCAGAAACAAACACTGAGCAAAGATAGTGGATACAGAGTTGAAGGATTCTCAGGTCTCTGTGTTATTTAAGAGTCGGGTGAAGATATTGTGAAACTTTATAATATGCCAAAGTAAGTATGGATGGTAAATTGAGGTAACCTCTTAAAAAAAAAAGAAATGAAGAGGTAGAAGGTTGTAAACCAACAGGCTTGGTCTAATGGATAAATAGAGAACACTGTAGGACTTCGCTGGTGGTCCAGTGGTTAAGACTCCACAGTCCCAATGCAGGCAGCATAGCAGTTTGATCCCTGATCAGGGAACAGTTCTGAAGGAGAAGAACTGGCAGGGAGATTTGACCTACCATGATGGAACAAGGTCAGAAAGCTGTTGTAATTAAGACAGTGTGGTTTTAACAGAAAGATAGAAAAACTGACTAATGAAAACACCAGAGAAGCCAGAAACACATCCATGTGTCTCTGCAGAGTGGGCACATTCCAGAGTCCCACAGGTCAGCGGCCAAAGGTTGGCCCTGTTGAGAATGGAGGCAGGGACCATTTTTGTTTCCATGGAGAAATGAATTGTGTTCATATCTATGTCACACAAAAATCAATTACAGATGGGTTACAGGTGGAACTTAAATGAGAAGTTTAAATGAGAATTTCTGCTCATCAAAACACACCTTAAAGGGAGAGAAAAGAGAAGGCGCAAAACCAAAACAGATGTTTGTAAAATATTTGATATACTTGACAAAGACCTAGGTCTAGGTTCCAGAACATAGCAAGAAATTCTTAAAAGTGAATAAGGAAAAGGTAACAACTCATTACGAAAAATGGGCAAAGGACATGAAAAGGCATTCCCAGAAGAAAGCTGCACAGTGAATGCATCTTTGAGAAGAATGTAAATTGGTACCGTCACTTTGGAAATCAGTTTGGCAATATCTACTAAAATTGAACATGAACTTGTATCCGTTAACCTCGTGTAGAGTCTATACCCTAACCTTCTGGTGTGTCCACTAAGGATACTTTTGTCCTCCTGCATCACAGCACATAAAAGTGTTCTCTTTAACATTGTGTGTTCCAGAGGGAGAGTAAACAGCCCAGTGTTTATCAATAAGAGAATAGTCAGATTCTGTTGCAATTCACAGTCTATAGCCATGAACATAGTGGATAAGTCTCACAGTTGTAATGTTGAGGGTAGGAAAAAAAAAAAAAAACGAAAAAGACACACTATACGCTTTCATTTATATGAAGTTTAAGAGCATACAAACCTATAGGTTATATGGATTCATGATACAGACCATTGTTGTTCAGTCACTCAGTCGTGTCCGACTCTTTGCAACCCCATGGACTGCAGCACACCAGGCCTCTCCGTCCATCACCAACTCCCAGAGCTTACTCAAACTCATGTCCATTGAGTCAGTGATACCATCCAACCATCTCATCCTCTGTCACCCCTTCTCCTCCTGCCCTCAGTCTTTTCCAGCATCAGAGTCTCTTCCGACAAGTCGGCTCTTCACATCAGGGGGCCAAAGTATTGCAGCTTCAGCATCAGTCCTTCCAATGAATATTCAGGGTTGATTTCCTTTAGGATTGACTAGTTTGATCTTCTTGCTGTCCAAGGGACTCTCAAGAGTCTTCTCTAACATTGCAGTTCAAAAGTATCAATTCTTTGGCACTCAGCCTTCCTTATGGTCCAGTTCTCACATCCATACATAACTACTGGACAAACCATAGCTTATATAAGTAAATCTGTAGTAGATAAAGGAAGGGAAAGAAGGAGCACAAACTCAGGGTAGCGGTTGCCTCCACAAGGGTGGGTGGGGGCGATGGGGGCGCTGTTGAGCATCCCTGGCTTCCTGAGAAGTTTGCCTGGAAGAGCTTGGACCACAGGAATATCTCCCCACAGTTAGAGTACTTCTGGGGTGGGGCAGTACAGAAAGTGAGAAAACCTGTTTGGGGAACTTTTCCCCTGTTAGATGTGTGACTAGGAGGAGGAGTGTTGTGACTGGCAGGACATCACCAGCATCCCTGTGCCTGATTCAGCACAGTATCAGTACCATTGGATTCAGTTCAGAAACATTTACTATATATACCCCAGCCATGTGGTGGGCACGATGTTAGGGACCTGGAACTCCAAGATTAATAAAAAAATACAGAGGTGAGTAGCAGGAGGGGCGGAAACAAGGCAGACAGGTAAATTGGCAACAAAAAGTCTGGGTGGATTTCTGACAAGGAGTCCTTTGGTCCAGTAGGGACAAGTGGTGGGGAAATTGGGGGAGATTATGCTTCTTGAAGCTGAGTCTTGACGGAAGAGTGGAAGTTAGATACAGAACAGAGGATTCGTTCCAAGCAGAGTTTGATTGTAAAGATACACAGAGGAGATGGATGCTGTTCTGGAGCCTACGCCTTGAGTGGGAGAGAGAGACAGAGGAGGCTGAGAGTGGAGTGGACTCCACATCGTGCAGACGTGGGGGCCCTCCCCATGCAGGTGGGGGAAATGACAGGACTGGTGCCCCTAGAACCCCTCCTAGACAACAGCAGGGAGGAGGCTGTGGCAGTGGTCCAGGTAAAGACAAGGAGGTGAAGGATGGTGAAGATGAGGAGGAGGTGGGTCAAGAAATACGGTGGTTGGTTGGCTGCAGACCGTTCTCATAGGCAATTCTGTAAGACAGCAGTGAGCATCCTTCATCCAGTCCTGGGATTTGCTAGTGAGGAGTGGGCACACATGAGATGTCCCCTTGCCTTTCGAGTGATTTGTAACATTAATTTGCAAATGCAACACTTGGCCTTCAGTACATTTATGGCACTGCGGTTCTGTCACATTCATACTAAAGCTCAGTGGCAGCATAGCTGAAATATGTCTTTGTGACAAAAATACTCTTCCTTGAGAAAATTTAGCTTCCAGTATAGTGCTTCCAAGATTAGTTCATACAAGAGGCAGTGAATGATCACTATAATTATAACATCGTGCCCCTAAGGCTGGCTTGGTTGGATCGTCAGGTTTTCTTTGCTGCTTACAAGAAGTGCTTTTTGTAATGTTATCATCTAAACAAGGTTAACATGTCTTATTTGTAATTGTAGTTGAAAACTGTATTTCATGCACGCTGTGTTTATTTCATGGAATATTTTCAGAAGCAGGATTAAATATTCACGTTTGTGGCTTGATGCTCAGAAGCATTATTTAAATGACCTTGGTCCCATTTTTGTGACTGGAAGGTAAAAGGGAAGTCACAGAGCTCGTTCTTAGGTTTGGTTCATGTCTTGGCTCGGAAGGCAATAACCTTCAGGACAGAGAAGACCCTGCACTGTTCTCCCTGGTGGTCAAGGCCAGATCTACCTTCCCCTCCACGCTTCCAACTCAAAGTAGCTGATAGGTGAGGGAAAACAAGAGTTGCCTCATGTATTTATTGTCCAAGATGCCTAAGAAGTGATTCGGCTGAGAAGATGCCTCAAAAAAGGAGTTTAGACAAACCACCAATTAATTTGGTTAAATAACTAATTTTTTCCACTTCTGAATTAAATAGTTTTAAAATGGAATTAGCCAAACAGCATTTTTAAACCATTGTTTAAATAACAATAGCAAAAGATTAGGTGAAACTACCATCTTTTATAATATAGTTATCCCCTAAGACTTAAGTAAGAGAGCTTCTGAGCCTCAGTAATTAGCGCTACTAAATCTTTAGTCCCAACTAACCAGCACGCCCCTAAGATTGCTTTAAAATTAGATTCTTAATGAGGTTGTTCATGACCACCAAAACAAAGTAATCACTTTCTCTTTCTCCTTAAGAGCATTTTGCTACCCAGATTATAAACAGAAAGGTTTCCATTTCAGGCACGCGTGAGAACTCTTATTAACAATGAAATGAAAGTCCCATTAAATTCTGAGTGGCTTTCTTATCCCTAGGTGACCAGCCCGCTAAGACGATCCCTTTCGTTGTGTCTTCACAGGGTGTGGAAATTTGTTCACCAGGTTTCTCCATCTGATTCCCCATGGCCAGCAACCCCTAGCTCCCCAGGCCAGCCGGAACTGAGTCTTAGTTCAAAGATGCTGTGCAGTTGCTGAGTCAGACCAGACCCTAAAGCGCTTATGAAGCACCAGCTGCAGCTTCAGTGCTTACACTGTCCCCAGTGGCACCTGGTCCTGGGTTCAAATCCTGACTCTCCTACACACAAGCGGAGGGCCTTGGGCAAATCACTTTAACTCGCTGATCTTCAGTCACCTGTTCCATAAAAAGGGGATAATAACATGGTTGTTGTGAAAGCACAATTCAGCAGTTTGCAAAAAGCTCAGTGCCTAACTGAGCAAACGCTCAGGAAATGTTAGCTATTTGCGTGAATATTGAGCAGGTTAAGAATGTCATCTTTTTAAGTCTTTTAACTTTTCAGTTTAAACAGAGAGTAATCTATTGTTGGAAATTAAAGGAAAGTTAGTTCTACACTTTTAAATCTATATATATATATGCATTTTTAAAACTTTTTTTTTCCCTTTTAGGCCAATTGTATCTGAGAGAAACGAACTTCTCATTCAGTTTTTATCAGATTTAAGTTTAACTGCAGATGGATTTATCGGTCACTACAAATTCAGGCCCAAAAAATTACCGACAACCACTGCACTGCCTGTTACCACCACCTTTCCAGTGTCTACAACAAGTAAGTCTGCTTTGAAATTTCTACTCAGACTTGAGTATAAGAAGAATTCTTCTGAAGTGGGGGTGGGGGGGAGGGGGGAAACTGATTAAGAGGAAAATACTTGAAACTAAAATAAGTTAAATAAGACAAATACTTACATAAGAGAATAATATGATTCCATAAATGAAAGAAAAGTATAAGATATAAGAATGCTTATAAGCTAATAATTTTAAAATGTTATCCAGGAAAATTATGGTCACTTAAAAATACTAGGAACCCTATTATAGGTAGAGACCATAACAAGCCTAATTTTTCTTTCTTGGCATTTATAAAATCATGTTTTTCTTTTTATTACATAGAACTGTAGTATTTTGGGTTAAAATTTCAGGGCCCTGATTCCTGTCTGTTTTCATTTCTGCAAGTATTTGGACTTTGTTGTGGGGAGGGGTATGATCCAAAATGTGCCATACAAAATATATTATTTTTTTAAACTGAAGTAAATCAAACAAAAACATTGTATGTATTGTAGACACCAGTTGGGGACCTCTGGTTTGGGTATGACCTAAGAAATGAAAGGGCAACAGAGCGTTCCTGTTTCTTGTCTCTACACCCTGTCAGCAGAGCCCACCAGGATTTCAGGCCTCAGATCTCAAAATCTAAAAGGGAGGAGAAAAAAGTGGAAGGGGGAATCTAAGGTTAAGACGTGAAATGGGCTGAAATAAGCCCAGCTTTATTGCCCACCATTTTCTGCGAGTTCGCAGAGAGGGCTGTCCTGAGTACAGACACTTCCAGAAGGGCTGATTTTTCTGAGCACTCCGCAAGTGTGCCACCTTGTGGCCCGGAAGTGTACTGCTGCACATCGCAGCAATATTTCTCCAGTTCTCTCAGTGGACCTTGGTGTCCTTATTCTTCCCAGAGAATCATCTGTCTACACCCATGTGGTTCTCCAGCTTTTATATCCAGTCCTAAACTTTCTCTGAAGTTGCAAACATGACTTTTTAATTATCTCCTACAGGTTTGCAACTGCTAGACATTGAAAAATATATCAGATTTAACTCATTTCTATCACACTATATTCTGTCTCATTTCTGCTTCTCCACCTATTTTCTCAAGCCTGGGCCACAGCATCTGTAGCCACACTCCTAGGGTTCCCTTGACTTCCTCTATCTTAACTCCCCATGCATGCCCTGCCCCTTCCCCCCACCCCCAACAGCACAGACTGTGTCTCTCCCCCACTTAGATTTGCTGTCTACGCCTATGCCTTCCAATACGGTGGCCACTTTTAGATGATTGAAATGTGATTAGTGCAACTAAAGATCTGAATTTTTAACTTCATTAAATTTAAAAAGCCTCCTGTGGCCAGCAGCCAGACCAGAGGACAGCGCAGGGGCCAATCTCCTTCACACTTTGTCCCTGGGGCCTCCCCTTCTAGCTTCATCTTTAGGCTCTACCACCTTGCTCCTTATGCTCTAAGTATTTGGGATTTTATCCTAAGTGTGGAGGAAGCTGTTGGTGGATTTAAGCAAAGTTCAGGATTAGATTCTCACTTAATGTTGAGAATTCACCTCACTCAGATGTTGATGAGACTTTAAACAAGAGCAGGAATAGAATGGTACCATCTGATTTCGTGATGTGGAGGCTGCCGGACACCCTGGCAGGGGTTGTGTGAGCCGAGTGGTGCAGGTAGATGCTGAACAAGGGCGAGGGGGCGTGTGGAGCATGGCAAGGAAACGAACACCAAGTCCAGCAACTCAGTCTGAGGGTTTGGCCCTGAGGAAGGGAGGTAGAGAGCCTGAGTGTTTGAACATGGTAAAGCTAGGGGGAAGTAGCTTGCAAAGAGGGAAAACAGAAGGGCGGAGCAAGGGAATAAGTGAGGAGGAAATTTTCACAAAGATGGCAGGGTCTGGCCTCCAGAGGCCATGCAGAAGGATAGACCTTAGGCCAGAGGTAGGCAGCCTCCTCTCTTAGGAGAGGAAGGAAGTCAGGGTACAGATGGAGACAGCTCGGAGGTCTGGTGGAGGACATTTTGTTCTGTGATCTTTGTTCTCACCAGAAAATAGGCAAGGTCACCTGCTGAGAACAAGAAGAGAGGTGGGAGCCCTGGGGGTTGTGGGGCAGTTTGTCACTTGGATGAGGGTCTGTTTGTGTTCTCAGCTGTCTGTGAGCAGACACAGAAAGAGAAAAGAGTCTCCTACCGGACTGCTAGAGGGCAGAGCAGGAACAGGTGTGTAAGTATTGTTAAAAAAGTAACTGAACTAATGGACCATGAAAACTACGTGGAAAAGCTAAGGAATTAAGATGGGCCAGGGTGATGGAATGGGAAATAGGAGCGGGGCCAGTGTATTGAACCTCTAAAGAAACAAAGAATAAGTAGTCATGAGAGTAGGAGAGTGAATAAATAAGCCTAAAGGAGAGGAGGTTCTGTTGGATGAAGGATGAGAGATTAGTGATGAGACTTCAGCAGAAGGACACGTGAGCCTGGGACTGAGGGGCGAAGATGGACCAGAGGGAACATCTGAGATGGGGGGCCGGGGTTGAGGCTACAGCCAGAGAGCGATCGTCCCCAAGGAGGGAGGACCCACCAAGATGCTTGAGGGAGCACATGAAGAGGAAAGCTGAAAACCCCGTGCCACACTTGGGTGTGCAGGGCAGCAGAGAGCAGACAGGAAGATGAAGAATGTCAGGGTGGGCCACCCACCCAACCTCCAGACTAATGTCCTGAGGCCGAGAAGGAGCTGGGTTCAAGTGGTCCACGTAAGAAGATGCTCTTTCATCAGACAAGGAGAACCTCTAAGGCACTTAGCTTTGGACTCAGTGAATTAGATAAATTTAGGTCCCCAACTTTTAGAGCAATATTCCCTCTAAATGCTTTCTGAGCTCTTTCTCTACTATATATATATTTATATATGCTATTATGTATATTTTAACATTAAACTGTGTATATTTTAATATTGTAATCCACTTTAGATCCTTTTGGAGATAAGTAGGGATACAAATTAAGATTAAATTCACAGAAGGGTTAGCAGAACATATTAGAAGGGCAAATTCTTACCCGGTAAGTACAGCTCTATGACAGTTGTTCTGTTTAGTTCTTCCTAACACGTTGCCACATGTAAGGGAATCATTACCAAATGTTTTGGAAACATTTTTAATGATGAAAATGAGGATTCAATATTTTCATTTCATTTCATAAGGATTAAATATTATCATCATATCACAGCTTTCCAACCTTGGCACCATTTACATTTTTGGCTAGATAATTCTTTGCTTTGGGGGGCTGTCCTGTTCACTGTGAAATGTTGAGCAGCATCGCTGGTTATCTACCTACTAGACGCTGGTATCATCCTCTAGTCGTGACTGCCAAAAATATTTCCAGAGTTTACCAAATGTCACCTAGTGGGAGAAATCACCCCCATTGAGAACTACTGTGTTTGTCTATTTAGCTGTACTTTAAATTTGTCTACTTCTCAGTTCTTAAGATCCTTACAGGCAATGACAGGCTCAAAATAGCACACTTCATCACATGAGCATTGTTCCCCAAAACCTGTAATGCTAACATTTGGGTAATTGTGTATTTCAAATGCATCAAGAAAACTCCCTCCACTCTCAGGGGAACCCCATAAGATTCCTTTGGTGAAGTGAAGAGTTAACCTGTATTTCCTGTGTTCTTATTTGTTATTCTGGGTTTTTGGTAAGCAGGGCACATGAGACTGTATCTATTTTTGGTTACAGCATTAGTTATATATAAAGGAAGAAGAGAATGGGGCTAAATTTGGGTTATCTTTGATCTCAGGTTTAAAGCTCAGCAGAGGGCATTGAGTTACCCTGAGGAAATTAAGAGTAGAAGTTGGTAACGTGAGGAATATCCTTTGCAGGTTCTTTAATTATTTCATTGCAGTGACAGATTGGTGGCTCAGAGAAATAAATGAGAATTTTAAATGGACTGATTCAGATCTAAACACCAATTATATATGCATTCATTTTCCTGAATCTCATGTATTTCTTCTTGGAATGAAGGTTTAAAGCCCACCGTGGCCCTGTGTCAGCAGAAGTGTAGACGGTCGGGGACTCTGGAGAGCAATTATTGCTCGAGCAACTTCGGTAAGAAAGAAAACCGTCTTTCCTTTTTAATCAGAAACCCGAAACTGCATGCTTAACCTCAAAGGAACTGCCATGAATGGGATGGTAGTGGGTCAGTTACACTCTGCATCTACCCAGGAAAATATTTTCCTCCACGCTAAGGTGTGTTGCACCATTTGAAGTGTTAGAGTTCACAACTGAGAAAAATGTGTGCAGAAAATACGTTTTTCACACAAACTTAAAACTTAATCATTTGACTTCTGGTACATGACTCTGCTGTTCTGTTTATTCTGGCTAGCCCAGTGTTTCCCCCACCCCAGGAAAAAAACCCTGCATCCTTTTTTTTCTCACATCGTTTTCATGTTCTGAGTATTTTTTCACACATCTGTAATTCAACTTAAATAATTCAGAAACATATCCAAGCTGGCCTCTCTCAGAAGAAATTCAAGTATTTCCTCTGCTGTGTCCCTCCAGAGGATGAAATTAAAACTCGGAAATCTGAAATCCATTTGGAAACTCTTATAAACTGGAAGATATCAAGGAGATATTACCTAATGAATCAGAATTCCTAAAGAGTTTTTTTTCCAATTAAAAAAATCTTGCACATTCTGTGAAAACTGCTTAAGAGCAAACGATCCCAAGTTGAATTATGTTGGTTATGTTTGAAAGGAATATGGAAGAAAAGTCTTATCAGGAAAAGAAAGTTGCTACGGCCTAAATAGTTTACCCAACACAGGGCCTCCCAGAAGAAGCTTTGCTTGCTTTTTCTTATGCCTTCAAGTGATAACTGCAGCCCAGATTGACCATATTGTAGTAAAGATGTGAGGACAGTAAAGAATCTAGGGCCCTGTAGAGGGAGGGAATACATATATGTGTATATGTATACACATATAGCTAATTTGGGGCTTCCCAGGTGGCGCATTCGGAGAAGGCAATGGCACCCCACTCCAGTACTCTTGCCTGGAAAATCCCATGGATGGAGGAGCCTGGTTGGCTGCAGTCCATGGGGTCGCTAAGAGTTGGACACGACTGAGTGACTTCACTTTCACTTTTCACTTGCATGCATTGGAGAAGGAAATGGCAACCCACTCCAGTGTTCTTGCCTGGAGAATCCCAGGGACGGGGGAACCTGGTGAGCTACCATCTATGGGGTCGCACAGAGTCGGACACGACTGAAGCGACTTAGCAGCAGCAGCAGGTGGCACATTTGGTAACGAATTTGCCTGCCAGTGGGTTCAAATCCCTGAGTGGGTAAGATGCCCTGAAAGAGGAAATGGCAACCCACTCTAGTATTCATGCCTGGAACATTCCATGAACAGAGGAGCCTAGTGGGCTACAGTCCATGGAGTCGCAAAGAGTCAGACATGATTGAGCGTACACACACACACACACACACACAAGCACATAGCTGATTCAGTTTGTTGTACCCCATTATAAAGTAACTATGCGTGCTCAGCAGCTCAGTCGTGTCCAATTCTTCGTGAGCCCACAGAGGGGAGCCTGTCAGGTTCCTCTGTCCATGGGATTTCCCAGACAAGAATACTGCAGTGGGTTGCCATTTCCTACTCTAGGGGATCTTCCCGACCCAGGAATCGAACCTGAGTTTCCTGCGTCTCCTGCATTGGCAGGCACATTCTTCAGCACTGAGCCACCTGGGATGCCCCGAAAGCAACTATACCCCAATAAAAAAAACTAGGGCCCTAAATCTATCTGGAGTTTGCATGCCAAAATGCAAATAACCGGCATGAAAATGAAGACCAGTAGCACCAGGTGTCATTGCTCCCACATCCAGTAACAGGTGCTTAAGGAAATCTCCCTCCCTCCCTTCAGAGCTATCTGATTTCACTCAGCTACCAACTGACATTTTGCAGAGAATCGCTCATCACTGGGAATCACAGTAAGGTGTAATAAGAATTCTGATGTGATGAGCTTTGCACGCCACATAAGCAGTGAGTTTTCACTTTATCCTGAAAGGGTAATATTATCAAGTCCAAAACTCCATGTATTCCATTGTGACTTACATGGCAAAATGACCCAATACTACCACCAGAGGCCTGTTGGTTCCTAACCCACATTGGTAGCACTGTTTTAGGGGCAGGGTTTTGTTTTTGTTTTTAATTGGCCACATCATGCGGCATGCAGTACCTTAGTTCCCTGACCAGGGATCGAACCTATGCCCCCTGCAGTGGAAGCATGGAGTCTTAACCACTAGACCACCAAGTAAATCTCTTTAGGGGCAGGTTTTGATTTCACAATGACTGGGGGCTGCAGTTGGTTTTCTGGGTAAGGACAGGATTATCAAAAAGTCATTCAATCTAAGTCCTGCGTCACATGGAATACACCCCCTTCAAAAAATGCCCGAAGCATGCCTTTGTGAAACACTGCATCTTTCTTTCAGACAAGGCAATGGCACCCCACTCCAGTACTCTTGCCTGGAAAATCTCATGGGCGGAGGAGCCTGGTAGGCTGCAGTCCATGGGGTCGCTAAGATTCGGACACGACTGAGCGACTTCACTTTCACTTTTCACTTTCATGCATTGGAGAAGGAAATGGCAACCCACTCCAATGTTCTTGCCTGGAGAATCCCAGGGACGGGGGAGCCTGGTGGGCTGCCGCCTCTGGAGTCGCACAGAGTCGGACACGACTGAAGCGACTTTGCAGCAGCAGCAGCATCTTTCTTTATGTGGCTCAGAAGTAAGACTCTTCTCTGAGTGTTACATGGTAAGAAGAGAGAGTTACATAGTGAAAAGCAACGGAATTTTGCTAGAGTTTTTTCTAACCAAGGAAATGTTTAAAGTTATACCTCAGTTCTATACTTTGACTTGTTCATTGAGATAAAAAGGATGGATAAGAAAGAGAATATGAAAGACCCAGAGGGACTTCCAGAAGTCCAGTGGCTAAGACTCCAAGCTCCCAATGCAGGGGGCTTGGGTTCGATCCCTGGTTGGGGAACTAAGATCCTGCATGCGGCAACTAAGACCCAGCTCAGCCAAATAAATAAATAAAAAGAGAGGAACCAGGGGGAGATACAGAAAGGTAAGTGCTCACCCACACAGACACAAGGAATCAGATCTTTATGGCTCAAACCTCCATCATGCAACTTCTTATTATGGCACTGCCTTAAGGATACACGGTCCTGTTGAGTATTAACAAGCAGAGGTGCAATTACCATGTTTGGTAATTGATCCACACGTTGGATAACACATTGGAACAAGTCTCTGTCTCAGCAACTGACTGCAGTTTGGTAGTTATTTTGGTTTTTTTCAATGCCTAACAGCTAGGGTAACATTACAGCCCCATGACTCCTGGTTTTTAACCTGTATTTTGATGACAGATAGACAGAATTAAATTTAATGACTCTTATTATGCCCTTCTTTCTAACATTAAAATGTTTCCCATCTGAAAGTTAGAGGAATGTATCAATACAACTATTTTCAGTTCCGCTTACATTGGTCTTCACTGTCTTAGATTTTAAAAATGTTTTCTTTTGCAGTCTTGGCCGGCACTGTCATCACCACCATCCCTCGAGGTGGGAGTCTGCATGCCACGGTCTCGATCATCAACATTTATAAAGAGGGCAATCTGGCAATTCAGCAGGCCGGCAAGAACATGAGCGCCAAGGTCCTCGTGGTCTGCAAGCAGTGCCCACTCCTCAGAAGAGGTGAGCAGGAGGAAAACTCCAGGCTTTCTTCCGGGGGAGCTCAAGGGCCGGGAAGGGGAAAGGAGAGCCTCTCCGAGCAAGTCGTGGATCTTTCCATGCCGTGGCTGGTCTAGAGAAGTCAAGTCATGGCTCATGTATTGCCCACTTCTGATGGAGAAGGAGGGTCTTTGGCGTCAGGCAGAATTGGGCTCCAATCTCAGTTCCTGTAACTTGTGGAAGAAGACAGGATAATGGAAATGGTCAGTGAGTTCAAGAAGCATTTGAAGTTGGATCAATAGGGAACAGACAGAGAAAGAGGTTCAGGGGAAAGAGATTTTCAGTTACCGCACTTAAAGTACCACTACTATGTGTAGAGGAAAATATCTATCAAGGAATAGGAAATTCAAGGACTTCCCCGGTGTTCCAGAGGCTAAGACTCTATGCTCCCAAGGCAAGGGGCCCGAGTTCAATTCCTGGTTCAGGGAACTAGGTCCCACATGTTGTAGTTAAGAGTTCACATACCTCAGTGATGATTGAAGATCCCATGAGCAGCAACTAAGACCCAGTGCAGCCAAATAAAAGTATTTTTTTTTTAAAAAAAAAAGGAACAGGAAATTCAGAGTTGGTGTTCAGAAGAGAGAGGTATCTATGGGCTAGAATAAAAGATCTGGGGCTCATCTGTAGATATGAGATTATTAAATTCACGGGTGAGAATGAGTTTATTAAGATAAATTTTAGGAAAAGGAAAGTTACCCTAGAGCCAGAGGCACGTGATTTTTTAAAAACAGGTATATAAAAGTAATGTATGTTCTATGGTTTTTGAAAAAGTTAAATAAGTAGTGCATGCTTAGTCTCTTTAGCTGTGTCTGACTCTTTGCAGCCCTATGGACTATATACCCGCTAGGCTCCTCTGTCCCAGGAGATTCTCCAGGCAAGAATACTGGAGTGGGTTGCCATGCCCTCCTCCAGGGGGTCTTCCCAACCCAGGGGTCGAACCCACATCTCTGATGTCTCCTGCATTGGCAGGCGGTCTTTACCACTAGTGCCAACTAAGTGGAGAAGGATTTAAAATAAAAAGGGAAGCCCTTTCCCTTTCCCCAGAGGCACAATGAAAAAGCTCCTTCCAGAAGGTTCTGTCCATGTAAAAATGTACATACACATGTAGACAGATGGGATCTTTCTACACATATTCTGCTCAAACTTCCCTCCACATGATGTGTATATGGACAGCTTTCCATCAACAGCACATACACAGCTCTCTCTTACTTTGGAATGGCAGTCAGGGCAGTCACGCCCGGCACTCCACTGTGTGATGAACCATGACTTCCCATCCGGTATCAGCTTGTTCCTTTTCTCAGTCTTATTACAAACCTCTCCCACAATCAAAAGAAGCCAAACCTCTACCACACACATAGAAATACAGATACATTACATACAAATACATTAAGAAAGCTTTACTATGAATTCAGATTGTTCATAAAAGTCAGAGGCCAGCAGCTTCACATTGACTCTATTTTTGAAAAATATATATATTGTGAGAAAATCTTTCTATAATAAAATGGAAAATGCCAGAAAGGGAAATTTTGATCAGTTTTATCATAAAAATTTGATCTTCAGAGCTTCATATAACATTATAAATGAGATTAAAATGCAAACAAACATGATAAATAAAATGGTAGAGTAATTTTTGTAAACACAATGGATAAGAGGTTGATATTATTTAAGTATTATTAAGGACTTGATTTCTGAACAGAAAATAATTGGTGATTTCAAAGCAAAATGTAGAAGGGATATAATCAAGAATAAATTATAAATTAATACAGTAACATTGTACCTCACTTCTAAGAAAAGGAAGTGAGCATCAGAAAAATAAGACCAACACCACCTTATGGTTTGTTGAAAAAGCAACATAGTACAACTTTCATATGCTCACATACTGTTGCTCAGAAATTACACTCTAAAACATAGTTTCTTGAGGAAATAATCAGAGATGAGCACAAATATGTATGTAAAGACTTCCCCGGTGGCTCAGACGGTAAAGCGTCTGCCTACAACATGGGAGACCTGGGTTTGATCCCTGGGCTGGGAAGATCTCCTGGAGAAGGAAATGGCAACCCACTCCAGTACTCTTGCCTGGAAAATCCCATGGACGGAGGAACCTGGTAGGCTACAGTCCATGGGGTCGCAAAGAGTCGGACACAACTGAGCATCATTTACTTTTACTATGCATGTAGAACTCATAAATTCCAAATAATAATCCCATTGACTCTTAAGAGGGAATAGTAAAGACTCTGTAAAAGGTAACACTTCTTTCCAGAAGTGTCTGGAACAGCAAATAATCCAGGTCTGGATACTTACTGTCAGATCTCATCTCATCAGATCTCATACTTACTGTCATCTCTCTTGTGGTGGCATCTGCCCGCCCAGCCTGCCAAGCCTTCACGGGCTCAGGACCATTACGATTATAGTGGTGGACCACAGAGGAAGGCTTATACAGGGGAAATGTCTCCTATGACACCCGGGGGAGAGGAAGAATAAAGGAGGTGGTAACACATTTTTCTGAAGCAATGTAAATCTTCAGAGTTGAACCCAACATACCTCAGTGTGGGCTCCAGTCTAGGCCTACGTACCTTAGTCAGACAAACAGATATATAAAAAAAACAGAACAACAGATAGAAGTACTTTTTAGTACATATCTTTTTAGGGACTATAAGAATGTAAAGAAGTATATGGTCCAACCATGCCCTCAAAAAACTTACATAGTATAAATGTTGGAGGGGTTAATAAAAAGTTCAAGACAACAACGGAAGACAATGGATCAATAGTTGCCAAATGCCTGGGGAGATCCAGAAGCCTGGTGGGACCAGGAGGGGCCTTCTGAAGACAGCCCCTTGAGGAAGGAGAGCTTTTCCTAGGAATAGTGTTTGTATAGAACGCTCAGTAAATACATTAGACCTTATGCAGAGCTGGACCTGACCGGGTCTAATCATTCCATCCAGTTTCCTAATGTAAGCAGAGCTGGAACATTCTATTCTGTCAAAGTTAGATTTTTTTTTCAATGAGAGTCTTAAACAAGGTTTTATGCTAGAAAGAACAAATATCTAATTACACGATTTGTAAAACATTTACCTGGAGGTAAGTTATAGCCTAAGTTGTTTCAAACCAACACACACAGAGAAAAAAATTAATCTTACATTCTCTTTTAGGTTTAAATTACATAATTATGGGTCAAGTGGGTGAGGATGGCCGAGGCAAGATCATGCCCAACAGCTTTATCATGATGTTCAAGACCAAGAATCAGAAGCTCCTGGACGCCCTGAAGAACAAGCAGTGTTAACACTGTGTCCATTTAAGCTGCATTCTGTCACTGCCTTTGAAAGATCTTTTTTTCTCTGTAGAAGAAGAAAATTTATAACCTGAAATATTGAGCATTCAGAGAGATTTACTCTTCACAGGATGTAGGTAGGAGAGCTCGGGTGTTGCTGATGGAAGTTCTTGCCGGCACAGAAGAGGAGCAGATATCTGATGGGAAGCCTGCAGACTCAGTGGGGTGATGCGACTAAATGTATCAAGCGTTGACAGTTTGGAAGCCGTTTATTTATGTATCTCTGTAAAAGGGTATTTTAGAAATGAGTTGTGTGAAGATGTAAAAAAGAGATTTTTATACGTGCAATATTTATAGTGATATTTGTTTTACCTTCAAGCATTTGCTCTGAGGTGTTATATTCTTCTCTCGCATTTTTAAAACCAGTGCTTAATAAATATTTTTAAATGATTATATAACTGCCATTAAACTTTTTTTATTAAAAAGTGGAACACTATGAAAAGAATATTCCCTGGTATTTACCTGTAAGATTGTCCTTGTATCAAGGGGCTTCCCTCATAGCTCAGTTGGTAAATTATCTGCCTGCAATGCAGGAGACCCGGGTTCATTTCCTGGATCAGGAAGATCCCCTGGAGAAGGGAATGGTAACCCACTCCAGTATTCTTGCCTGGAGAATCCCATGGACAGAGGAGCCTGACAGGCTACAGTCCCTGGGATCGCAAGAGTCGGACACGACTTATCGACTAAACCACCACCACCAAAAGAGCAGTCCAAGGACGACAGGAACCAGTTGGATCCAGTCTTGTAAACAGACTATAATTCTTTTCTGCAGAACCAGAGAATTGAGAGCTGGAGTGGTGTCCCTCAGGAATCTCGTTCAGGTCCTTCACTTTGTAATGGAAATGGAAGCTTGGGTATATTTAGTAACTTGTCCAGAGCACACACGTCCCAAAAGACAGAACAGGCAATCAAGCTCATAAGTCCTAAGTTCAAACCCAGTGCCCTTCCTGCCGCTAGAAGAGGTCTTCTCTGCCCCAGAGGAAAACTCCCTCATCTTGCAGAGTTCAGTCTTTGTTTCCCTAGCCTAAATCAAGTCATTTTATAGGACTTGAATTAGAAGTACAGAAATTAGAAGGGCGCCTCCCACCGCTATTTTGTTCATCCCTAGTTAACTGGGTCAGGGTGTATCTACTGGGATGCATTCTGCCACTGCCTTTAAAAAATCTATACTCACCCAGGAGAGGAAGAACTATAAAAGGGCTCCCATCGTGTGCAGAGCTACTTAAAACGCAGCCGTACCTGCCAGGGGTGTGGCAGGCAACCAGCCTCAGGAGGTTGTTGGGCAGGAGCTGCAGAAGAGGGAACAACTGTCCCTATCCGAAGGTAAAAAGCACACCAGGGATAAACACAGACTTGGGTCATAAGGTCCCCCATAGCTGAAGCAATGTTTTAGAAGTAAGGGAAAATACTCTTTTGGGTAAAAATAATAACTCCCAGCTCTAGATGTGACCAGACACTCAAAGAGCAGAAAATGGAAATTCAAAAGGAAGAATCCTGCTTGGGCAGCTAAGGGAGCACAAGAAAGCAATGAATGTGGGCTAGTTTGAGGGTCAGGAATCATTCCTGAACTCTCCCAGTGGGGTGACCATCAGTACCAGGGAATTCAGGGCGTCCCTGGTGGCTCAGCAGTAAAGAATCTGCCTGCCAGTACAGGATATGTGGATCGACATAGGTTCGATCCCTGGGTGGGGAAGATCCACTGGAGGAGGAAATGGCAACCCACTCTAGTATTCTTGCCAGGGAATTTCCACGGACCGAAGAGCCTGGAGGGCTACAGTTCAAGGGGTTGCAGAGTCAGACGCAAAAACCAGACAACAACCAGGGAATTCACCAGCTGAGGAAGTGGATGAACTAGAAGAGCTGGTGGGTGGCTTCCCTGGCCAGTGCCACCTTTTAGAAAAGCCCTCTCAACCCACAGAGGGCACAGGGCAGCTGCGAGCAGCCAGAATTTAACTGTGGAATCCTGATTGATTCCACCCTTCTCTAGACAGCTCACTACCTTTCAAGAATGCATGTTGTGGGACCTTGGAAGCAATTACTAAAGATTTTAGCATTTCTTACAGAAACTTCTATTGGTGTACCACAGGTAGCAGGCTTGCAGCCATCAGCTTCTTTCACAACCAGTGTAAATACCTCCATAGGTTTCTGAGAGAGGGTTGGAGTCACAGTGAGGTAAAAAGAAATCCAGACTATTCATACCACTGACATCTCTGACAGAAGACTTAGAACCGTTGATGGGATTTGTGGTTAATAATAGATGGCAATGATTTGTCTTTTTTTTTTTTATTGAAGGATAATTGCTTTACAGAAATTTTGTTGTTTTCTGTCAAACCTCAACATGAATCAGCCATAAGTATACATATATCCCCTCCCTTTTGAACCTCCTCCCCATTCCACCCCTGTAGTTTGATACAGAGCCCCTGTTTGAGTTTCCTGAGTCATACAGCAAGTTCCCATTGGCTATCTATTTTACATATGGTAGTGTAAGTTTCTGTGTTGCTCTGTTCATACATCTCACCCTCTCCTCCCCTCTCCCCATGTCCATAAGTGTGTTCTCTATGTCTGTTTCTCCCCTGCTGCCCTGTAAATAAGTTCTTCGGTACCATTCTTCTAGATTCCGAATATATGTGTTAGAATACAATATTTATCTTTCTCTTTCTGACTCACTTCACTGTTCACCCACCTCATCAGAACTGACTAAAATGTGTTCCTTTATATGGCTGAGTAATATTCCATTGTGTATATGTACCACAACTTCTTTATCCACTCATCTGTTGATGGACATCTAGGTTGCTTCCGTGTTATAGCTATTGTACATACTGCTGCGATGAACAGTGGGATACATGTGTCTCTTTCAATTTTGGTTTCCTCAGGGTATATGCCTAGGAGTAGGATTGTGGGATCACATGGGGTTTTATTCCTCATTTTTTAAGGAATCTCCGCACGGTCTTCCATAGTGGCTGTATCAGTTTACATTCCCACCAACAGTACAAAATTGTTTCCTTTTCTTCACACCCTTTCCAGCATTTACTGTTTGTAGACTTTTTGATGAGGGCCATTCTGATCAGTGTGAGGTGATATTTCATTGTATTTTTTATTTGCATTTCTCTAATAATGAGTGATGTTGAGCATCTTTTCATGTGTTTGTTAGCCATCTGTATGTCTTTGGAGAAGTGTCTGTTTAGGTCTTTTCCCCACTTTTTGATTGGGTTGTTTGTTTTTCCAGTATTGAGTTGTATGAGCTGCTTGTATATTTTGGAAATTAATTGTTTCATTTGCTATTATTTTCTCCCATTCTGAGGGTTGTCTTTTCACTTTGTGGATAGTTTCCTTTGCTGTGCAAATACTTTTAAGTTTAATCAGGTCCCACTTGTTTACTTTGGTTTTTATTTCCGTTACTCTAGGAGGTGGGTCATAGAGGCTCTTGCTTTGATTTATGTCATTGAGTGTTCTGCCTATGTTTCCCTCTAAGAGTTTTATTTCTGGTCTTACATTTAGGTCTTTAATCCATTTTGAGTTTATCTCTGTGTGTGGTGTTAGGAAGTGTTCTAATTTCATTCTTTTACATGTAGCTGTCCAGTTTTCCCAGCACCATTTATTGAAGAGGCTGTCTTTGCACCATTGTATATTCTTGTCTCCTTTTCAAAAATAAGGTATCCATAGGTGCATGGGTTTATTTCTGGGCTTTCTATCTTGTTCCATTGGTCTATATTTCTGTTTTTGTGCCAGTACCATGCTGTCTTGATGACTGTAGCTTTGTAGTATAATCTGAAGACTGTATCTTTGTAGTATAATCTGAAGTCAGGAAGGTTGATTCCTCCAGCTCCATTCTTCTTTCTCAAGACCATTTTGGCTATTCGGTGAATTCCATATGAATTGTGAAATTTTTTGTTCTAGTTCTGTGAAAAATGCCATCGGTAATTTGATAGGGATCACATTGAATCTGTAGATTGTGTTTGGTAGTATAGTCATTTTCACAATATTGATTCTTCCTACTCAGGAACATGGACTATCTCTCTATCTGTTTATGTCATCTTTGATTTCTTTCATTCAGTTCAGTTCAGTCGCTCAGTCGTGTCTGACTCTTTGTGACCCCATGAATTGCAGCACGCCAGGAATCAATCCCTGTCCATCACCAACTCCCGGAGTTCACCCAGACTCATATCCATCGCGTCAGTGATGCCATCCAGCCATCTCATCCTCTGTTGTCCCCTTCTCCTCCTGCCCCCAATCCCTCCCAGCATCAGAGTCTTTTCCAATGAGTCAACTCTTCACATGAGGTGGCCAAAGTACTGGAGTACTTTCCTTCCAAAGAACACCCAGGACAATCTCCTTTAGAATGGACTGGTTGGATCTCCTCACAGTCTAATTAATGTCTTATAATTTTCTGTATACAGTTCTTTTGTCTCCTTAGGTAAGGTTATTCCTAGATATTTAATTATTTTTGTTGCAATGGTGAATGGGAGTGATTATTTCTCTTTCTGGTTTTTCATTGTTAGTATATAGAAATGCAAGTGATTTCTGTATATAGATTTTGTATCCTAAAACTTTGATAAATTCACTGATTAGCTCTAGTAATTTTCTGATAGTATCTTTAGGGTTTTCTAAGTACAGTATCGTGTCATCTGGAAACAGTGAGAGCTTTACTTCTTTTCAGATTTGGATTCATTTTACGTCAAGAGCCACGTTAGGCATTACTGACAAAATGGAGGCACGGCCCCAGCCCCCTCTCCTCATTCCGCAGGCACGGCCCCAGGTTGAAGGAGTTAGGCCTTTTCCTCTCCTAGGCTGAGTTGATTGAAAAGGAATATTAAGGTGCTTATTGTTCTTGAGAGGAGCATGAGAAGGCACAAAGCCTTCTGCAGCTGTGCTCAGAAAATAATTCATAATCATTGACATTCGTTCAAGGACTTTTACAAAAGAGTGTTCCAGGATGAGCACATAGGCCGTAGCTTGAGGCCATGGGAGGGATTGCTATCTGAAGCCTATTCGTCAGGAGAATGTTTATGGCAAAGGAGTTTACTGAATTTAGGGCTTAGAAATAATTAAAACAGTTAGAAGTTAAAGATTTAAGGAATGTTGTAAAGTTAGCATATTTTACTATAGCTTGCAGAAGTTTGGAATTTTTAGAGACACTATAGCTAGAAGCCTTTTTAAGAGATAGTGAGCTCAGGATGTTAGGGGTAAACAGGATTTAGGAAGATAAGTAGTAAACTGAGGAATGTAGCATGAGTTACAATGTAATCACAAGTTAACTATAGGACACATTAGAGGAGGTAGATAATAGATGATAAGGCTGATTCTTAAGAATCCCTGAAGCAGGAACTCTGTTTGAAGAGCAACAATGATTTATGGAGATAATAAATCTGGGAGAGGGGGAACTGAAAATGTCAAACCTCTGGCCTAATATTTTTGTAAAAGTATAAAAGAGAATCTTAAACTTGAAATAAACAGGCAGTCCAAAAGAAAACTGAGAGGCTGTCTCATCGCTGACACCATTCATCTCTTCAGGTTGAATCCCTGGCTGCTGGAGCTGGGCTCCAGCAGTTTTATTTCTTTTTCTTCACTGATTGCTGTAGCTAAGACTTCCAGAAATATGTTGAATAATAGTGGTGGAAGTGGACAACCTTGTCTTGTACCTGATCTTAGGGGGAATGCTTTCAGTTTTTCACCATTGAGAATAATGTTTGCTGTAGGCTTATCATATATGGCCTTTACCATGTTGAGGTAAGTCCATCTATGCTCATTTTTTGAAGAGTTTTATTCATAAATGGTGCTGAATTTTGTCAAAGGCTTTTTCTGCATCTACTGAGATGATCATATGGTTTTTATCTTTCAATTTGTTAATATGGTATATCACATTGATTGATTTGCGTATATTGAAGAATCCTTGCGTCTCTGGAATAAACCCAACTTGATCATGGTGTATGAGCTTTTTGATGTGTTGCTGAATTCTGTTTGCTAAAATTATGTTGAGGATTTTTGCATCTATGTTCATCAGTGATACTGGCCTGTAGTTTTCATTTTTTGTGCTGTCTTTGTCTGCTTTGGCATAGTCAATAAGCAGAAATAGATGCTTTTCTGGAACTCTCTTGCTTTTTCCATGATCCAGCGGATGTTGGCAATTTGATCTCTGGTTCCTCTGCCTTTTCTAAAACCAGCTTGAACATCTGGAAGTTCACGGTTCACATATTGCTGAAGCCTGGCTTGGAGAATTTTGAGCATTACTTTACTAGTGTGTAAGATGAGTGCAATTGTGTGGTAGTTTGAGCATTCTTTGGCATTGCCTTTCTTTGGGATTGGAATGAAAACTGACCTTTTCCAGTCCTGTGGCCACTGCTGAGTTTTCCACATTTGCTGGCATATTGAGTGCAGCACTTTCACAGCATCATCTCTCAGGATTTGGAATAGCCCAACTGGAATTCCATCACCTCCACTAGCTTTGTTCGTAGTGATGCTTTCTAAGGCCCACTTGACTTCACATTCCAGGATGTCTGGCTCTAGGTGAGTGATCACACCATTGTGATTATCTGGGTCATGAAGATCTTTTTTGTACAGTTCTTCTGTGTATTCTTGCCATCTCTTCTTAATATCTTCTGCTTCTGTTAGGTACATACCATTTCTGTCCTTTATCGAGCCCATCTTTGCATGAAATGTTCCTTTGGTATCTCTGATTTTCTTGAAGAGATCCATAGTCTTTCCCATTCTGTTGTTTTCCTCTATTTCTTTGCATTGATCGCTGAAGAAGGCTTTCTTATCTCTTCTTGCTATTCTTTGGAACTCTGCATTCAGATGTTTATATCTTTCCTCTTCTCCTTTGCTTTTCACTTCTCTTCTTTTCACAGCTATTTGTAAGACCTCCTCAGACAGCCATTTTGCTTTTTTGCATTTCTTTTCCATGGGGATGGTCTTGATCCCTGTCTCCTGTACAATGTCACAAACCTCATTCCATAGTTCATCAGGCACTCTATCTATCAGATCTAGGCCCTTAAATCTATTTCTCACTTCCACTGTATAATCATAAGGGATTTGATTTAGGTCATACCTGAATGGTCTAGTGGTTTTCCCTACTTTCTTCAATTTAAGTCTGAATTTGGCAATAAGGAGTTCATGGTCTGAGCCACAGTCAGCTCCTGGTCTTGTTTTTGCTGACTGTATAGAGCTTCTCCATCTTTGGCTGCAAAGAATATAATCAATCTGATTTCGGTGTTGACCATCTGGTGATGTCCATGTATAGAGTCTTCTCTTGTGTTGTTGGAAGAGGGTGTTTGCTATGACCAGTGCATTCAGGAAGCAACAGTTAGAACTGGACATGGAACAACAGACTGGTTCCAAATAGGAAAAGGACTTCGTCAAGGCTGTATATTGTCACCCTGCTTATTTAACTTCTATGCAGAGTACATCATGAGAAACGCTGGACTGGAAGAAACACAAGCTGGAATCAAGATTGCCAGGAGAAATATCAATAACCTCAGATATGCAGATGACACCACCCTTATGGCAGAAAGTGAAGAGGAACTAAAAAGCCTCTTGATGAAAGTGAAAGTGGAGAGTGAAAAAGTTGGCTTAAAGCTCAACATTCAGAAAACGAAGATCGTGGCATCCGGTCCCATCACTTCATGGGAAATAGATGGGGAAATAGTGGAAACAGTGTCACACTTTATTTTTCTGGGCTCCAAAATCACTACAGATGGTGACTGCAGCCATGAAATTAAAAGACGCTTACTCCTTGGAAGGAAAGTTATGACCAACCTAGATAGCATATTGAAAAGCAGAGACATTACTTTGCCAACAAAGGTTCGTCTAGTCAAGGCTATGGTTTTTCCTGTGGTCATGTATGGATGTGAGAGTTGGACTGTGAAGAAGGCTGAGCGCCGAAGAATTGATGCTTTTGAACTGTGGTGTTGGAGAAGACTCTTGAGAGTCCCTTGGACTGCAAGGAGATCCAACCAGTCCATTCTGAAGGAGATCAGCCCTGGGATTGCTTTGGAAGGAATGATGCTAAAGCTGAAACTCCAGTACTTTGGCCACCTCATGCGAAGAGTTGACTCATTGGAAAAGACCCTGATGCTGGGAAGGATTGGGGGCAAGAGGAGAAGGGGACGACAGAGGATGAGACAGCTGGATGGCATCACTGACTCGATGGACGTGAGTCTGAGTGAACTCCGGGAGTTGGTGATGGACAGGGAGGCCTGGCGTGCTGCGATTCATGGGGTCGCAAAGAGTCGGACACGACTGAGCGACTGATCTGATCTGATCTGTCTGCTTTTTGTATCAGAGTAATGGTGGCCTCATAGAATGAGTTTGGAAGTGTCCCTTCATCTGCAATTTTTTGGAAGAGTTTTACAAGGATAGGCATTAGCTCTTCTCTAAATGTCAGATAGAATTGTCTTGTGAAGCCCTGGTCCTGGGCTTTTGATTTTTGGGAGATTCTTGATCACAGCTTCAATTTCAGTGCTTATAATTGGACTATTCCTAATTTCTATTTCTTCCTGGTTCAGTCTTGGAAGATTGAACTTTTCTAAGAATCTGTCCATTTCTTCCAGGTTATCCATTTCATTGCAATAGAGTTGTTCATAATATTATAATCCTTTGTATCTGCATTGGCTGTTGTAAGCTCTCCTTTTTCACTTCTAATTTTGTTGATTTGATTCGTCTTTCTTTTTTTCTTGATGAGTCTGTCAATTTTGTTCATCTTCTCAAAGAACCAGCTTTTAGTTTTTTTAATTTTCAGTGTTGTTTCTTTCTTTTTCATTTCTTTATTCTCAGATCTTTATGATTTCTTTCCTTCTACTAATTTTGGGGTTTTGTTCTTCTTTTTCCAGTTGTTTTAGGTGTAAAGTTAGGTTGTCTATTCAATGTTTTTCTTGTTTCTTTTGGTAGGATTGTATTACTATAAACTTCCCTCTTAGAACTGCAGCTTTTGCTGCAGCCCATAGGTTTTGAATTGTCGTGTTTTTGTTGTCGTTTGTTTCTAGAAGCTTTTTGATTTCCCTTTTGATTTCTTCAGTAACCTGTTGGTCATTTAGAAATGTGTTGTTTAATCTCCATGTGTTTGTGTTTCTTACACTTTTTTTCTTGTAATTGATATCTAGTCTCTTGGGTTGCAGTCAGAGAAGATGCTTGATACGATTTCAATTTTCTTAAATTTACTGAGGTTTGATTTGTGACCCAAGATGTGGTCTATCCTGGAGTATGTTCCATGTGTGCTTGAGAAGATGTTTCCTGCATTGGGAATGTCCTGAAGATATCTATGAGATCCAGCTCATCTAATGTATCATTTAAGATTTGTGTTTCCTTATTAATGTTCTGTTTCAATGATGTGTCCATTGGTATGGGTGGGGTGTTAAAGTCTCCTACTATTATTGTGTTACTTCAATCTCTCCTTTTATGTCTGTTGGTGTTTGTCTTATGTATTGAGGTGCTATGTTGGATGCATAGATATTTACAATTGTATGTCTTCCTCTTAGATTGATCGCTTGATTATTATGTAGTGTCCTTCCTTATCTCTTATAATGTTCTTTATTTTAAGGTCTGTTTTGTCTGATATCAGGATTGCTACTCCAGCTTTCTTTTGCTTCCCATTTGCATGGAATATATTTTTCCATCCTCTCACTTTCAGTCATATGTGTCTTTAGGTCTGAAGTGGGTTTTTTGTAAACAGCATATATACAGGTCTTGTTTTTTTATCCATTCAGCCAGTGTGTGTCTTTTGGTTGGAGCATTTAATCCATTTACATTTAAAGTAATTATTGATATATATGTTCCTATTGCCGTTTTCTTAATTGTTTGGGGTTGATTTTGTAGCTCTTTTTTCCTTCTCTTGTATTTCTTGACTATATAAGTCCCTTTAACATTTGTTGTAAAGCTGGTTTAGTGCTACTGAATTCTCCTAACTTTTGCTTGTCTAAAAAGCTGTTTATTTTTCCATCAATTTTGAGTGAGATTCTTGCCAGGGACAGTAATCTTGGTTGTAGATTTTTCTCTTTCAGTACTTTAAATCCATCCTGCCATTCCCTCTGGCCTGCAGAGTTTCTGCTGAAAGATCAGCTGTTAAGTGTATGGGGTTTCCCTTGTATGTTACTTGTTGCTTCTCCCTTGCTGCTTTTAATATTCTTTCTTTGTGTTTAGTCTTTGTTAGTTTGATTAGTATGTGTTTTGGCATGTTTCTCCTTGGGTTTATCTTGTATGGGACTCTTTGTGCCTCTTGGACTTGACTGACTATTTCCTTTTCCATGTTCGGGAAATTTTCAACTATAATCTCTTCAAAAACTCTCTCATACCCTTTCTTTTTCTCTTCTTCTTCTGGGACCCCTGTAATTTGAATGTTGGTGTGTTTGATATTGTCCCAGAGGTCTCTGAGACTATCCTCAGTTCTTTCATTCTTTTTTATTTTATTCTACTCTTCAGAAGTTATTTCCACCTTTTTATCTTCCAGCTCACTTATTCGTTCTTCTGCTTCAGATATTCTGCTATTGATTCCTTCTAGAGTATTTTTAATTTCTGTAATTGTGTTGTTTGTCTCCGTATGTTTATTCTTTAATTCTTATAGGTCTTTGTTAATTGATTCTTGCATTTTCTCCAATTTGTTTTCAAGGTTTTTGATCATGTTTACTATCACTATTCTGAATTCTTTTTCAGATAGTTTGCATATTTCCTCTTCATTTATTTGGACTCTGTGTTTCTAGTTTGTTCCTTCGTTTGTGTTCTATTTCTCTGCCTTTTCATTTTTTTTTTAAACTTATTGTGTTTGAGGTCTCCTTTTCCCAGGCTTCAGTGTTGAATTCTTTTTTCTTTTTGGTTTCTGCCCTCCTAAGGTTGATCCAGTGGTTTGTGTAAGCTTCTTATAGGGTGAGATTTGTGCTGAATTTTTGTTTGTTTGCTTTTCCTCTGAAGGGCAAGGCTGGGTGAGGTGGTAATCTTGTGTGCTGATGATTGGGTTTGTGTTTTTCTTTTGTTTGCTGTTTAGGTGAGGCATCCTGCACAGGGTGCTACTGCTGGTTGGGTGATGCCAGGTCTGATGTTCAAGTGGTTTCCTTTGTGTGAGTTCTCACTATCTGATACTCCCTAGGATTAGTACTCTGGTAGTCTAGGGTCTTGGAGTCAGTGCTCCTACTCCAAAGGCTCAGGGCTTGATCTCTGGTCAGGAACAAAGTTTCCACAAGTGGTTTGTTATGGCATTAAGTGAGATTAAAACAAATATCCAAAAATGAAAAGCCAAAGATGAACCCCAGAAATGGCAGTTACAAAATCAGGCAAATAATAATTAAAATAATGGAATATACACATATACATATACACCCAGGAGCAAACTCAAAACAGTCCAACAAAAATAAAGTACAGTCGATTGACAAAGGTGAACAAAGGAAATAAAAAATTATATTTACCAGTTAAGAACAAAACTAACTAAAGCACAAACTGGAAAACAAAACTAAAGCTAGGTGCCAAGTGGTGACTAAAGCAATGGAAACAAAAGACTAACAAATCTGTTGAGAGGAAAGGAAAGAAAGAATAGATATGAAAAGTTAAATAGAGATAGATTAAGATTTATATATATTAAAGATTAAAGGCAAGGGGAAAAGAATAGTAGGAAAGGCAAACAAAGGAATAAATGTAGAAAAATATAATACTTTTTTAAAAATTAAAATTATAAAAAAGAGACGGGAAAAAAAAAAAAAAAAACTCCACAGAACTGCAAAAGCCCAACGTAGAGGCAGAGGTTTATAACAACAATAAAAAAAATGTGACTGAGAAGGAAAAAAGCTCAAAAGCTTAATTAGATTTCAGAGTGCCAATGAAATCGACAACTACAACAGAGAGGGGAAAAAAGGAATTTACAGAACAAGTGAAAACATAATAAATGTTTTTCTTGAGTCACTGACGTCAGATTCCTTTCCCTCGCTGTGAGTCACAGTCCACCTCACCTCCCTAGGATGCCCTCCAAAACTGTTCTGGTCTTTGGACCTGCTGTGGGGCCAGCTCAGATTCTAATCTGGTCCTACTCCTGGGTGTTCTTGCCTCCAATGTCCACAGCTATCAGAACTAATGCATTTCTTTTGTGGGAGCTCTCAATGACCTTTTATATATTCCATAGACACAGAGTCTGCCTAGTTGATCATGTGGATTTAATCTGCAGCTTGTACAGCTGGTGGGAAGGTTTTGGGTCTTCTTCCTCAGCCACACTGCCTCTGGGTTTCAACTGTGGTTTTATTTCTACCTCTGCATGTGAGTCGTCCACTGGGGTTTGCTCCTGAGGCTGCCCTGGAGGACTTGGGTTTGCCCCCGTGAGGGCCAGGTGTGGAGGTGGTGCAGCTGCTTGGGTTGCAGGGGTTCTGGCAGCACCAGGTACTCAGAGGAGTTGGCGGCTAAGGCAGCAGGAAATATATGCTCTAGAAAGGTATGACCACCAGTATTGGCCAATATGCTCCAGTATTCTTGCCTGGAGAACCCACCTCCCTGACAGAGAAGCCTTGAAGGCCATAGTCTACAGGGTCACAAAGAGTCGGACACTACCAAAGCAACCCTGCATGCATAGAGGTAAGACTTTTTGGTCTGTGGCAGCTCTGCCCCAGTGAGAGTTGAGCATGAAAGTGGAACAGCTGCTTGGCTTAAGGGGACCCGTAAGCCATGTGCAGGGACATGGATTGCCTCCTCCACAGGAGTTATGGCCCTATCAGAGTCTTTTTCTGAGCCTCTTGTAGCTGGTGATCAGAAGCCCTCTTTGGCCAGCCTTTCTCTGTAGCTCTGCCTGTTCAGGTACTTAGAAGGCTCCCTTGCCTGGGGTCCTTCTCTGTTGTTGGGTGCATCTGGCAGATAGAGGGGCCCCTCTGGCTGGAGTCCTACTCTGTAGATCAACGTGTCAGGCACTTAAAGGGGCACCCTGGGTGGGGTCCTACTCTGTAGTTTGGTGCATGAGTCACTTAGAGAAGCACCCTGGGTGAGGTCCTACTCTGTAGTTCAGTGCATCAGGCGTTTGATGGGCCAGCCTGTCTCTTGTTCAGCTACTGATGCTGGCATGTGGGGAGAGAGAGGCTATGGTGATGGCTGCACCCTCTATGCATGACTCAGCAGTATTGCCTTGCTTCCATGGCTGCCTGGCTTTCCTCCACAGGCATTTCCCACCACAGTCTCCTCCCTCACATCCTCAATCCACCTCTCCCAGTCAACAGCAGCCCTCGCCCTGGGGTTGCTGCACAATCCCTAAACTCCAGCTCCCAGCTGCTGTGCCTTGCAGGTCCAACCAACGCCGTGACAGTTCTGAGGCCAACCTTAAAAAAGGCCCAAAGTGGAAAGTGGCCCAATTTCTAGAAATCTCCACCCCTTCCACAGAAGAGTTGAAATAATCCTCCCACTCATTAGCCTATGAAATTATGCAGCCCATTTAAAACAAACAAACAAACAAACAGAAAATAAGCTGAATAGTGACATTGCTCTTTCTGGTTCAAAAACCATCCCTTAATTTCTTGTTTATTACATCATTTATTCTAACTGAACTTCAGCTTCCCTAGTTATAGATTGAAGGAGTTAGACCAGATGACTTCTGGGGTCCCATATTACTTTCCCTTTTAGGAATCATTTAAGAGTTTTGTTTCTTTTTAAAAAATAGTTGATAAAGTTTTTTGTTTTTAGGTATTTGCACTTGGGGAATAAAAAATACATGTAACTAACAAAGGGGTGAGCATACTAAACCACCACAAAACACATTTCAAAATGATAAAAACCAGACTCTGTGATATGTTTCAGAGGGTCCTGCTGGCCTAACTTTCATCCTTGAATTCAATTCAATTACTATAATAAAAACATGAGAATCTGCAAAGTTCCCAAATCCTAAATGTTGTCATAAACTTAGTTGGAAAAAGTTTACCTTCTTTTTTTCCCTTCCTATAGTAAAGTGCAGCCAGGCTCCCATTAGACTTTCTGAACTATCAAGTGAAAGAAACAAAAGACAAAATCTTCTTTAAAGAAAAGTCCTATAATAAAACAGCTGCTAATCCAAAAGCTCTAGTGTGAGCTAGTATTAACCAAAAAGTTCTTTTGCTTATATTCACAGATGTATTTCAGATCAGATCAGATCAGTCGCTCAGTCGTGTCCGACTCTTTGCGACCCCACGAATCGCAGCACACCAGGCCTCCCTGTCCATCACCAACTCCTGGAGTTCACTCAGACTCATGTCCATCGAGTCAGTGATGCCATCCAGCCATCTCATCCTCTGTCGTCCCCTTCTCCTCTTGCCCTCAATCCCTCCCAGCATCAGAGTCTTTTCCAATGAGTCAACTCTTCGCATGAGGTGGCCAAAGTACTGGAGTTTCAGCTTTAGCATCATTCCTTCCAAAGCAATCCCAGGGCTGATCTCCTTCAGAATGGACTGGTTGGATCTCCTTGCAGTCCAAGGGACTCTCAAGAGTCTTTTCCAATACCACAGTTCAAAAGCATCAATTCTTCAACGCTCAGCCTTCTTCACAGTCCAACTCTCACATCCATACATGAACACAGGAAAAACCATAGCCTTGACTAGACAAACCTTTGTTGGCAAAGTAATGTCTCTGCTTTTGAATATGCTGTCTAGGTTGGTCATAACTTTCCTTCCAAGGAGTAAGCGTCTTTTAATTTCATGGTTGCAGTCACCATCTGTAGTGATTTTGGAGCCCAGAAAAATAAAGTCTGATACTGTTTCCACTGTTTCCCCATCTATTTCCATAAAGTGATGGGACCGGATGCCATGATCTTCGTTTTCTGAATGTTGAGCTTTAAGCCAACTTTTTCACTCTCCACTTTCACTTTCATCAAGAGGCTTTTTAGTTCCTCTTCACTTTTTGCCATAAGGGTGGTGTAATCATATACATGCAAACAAATTTGCAAAAATAGTAAGTTCATGTGGAAAACATTTAAAAAAACAAGTCTTGGTTTGAGTGTCCTAAGCCTTTTCTACTGAGAAAGAGAAGGATAAATATATTGATTAATTTGATAACTTAAAGTATTTATATTAAAATATCTAGGGTAACCATAAAAGAGTATTTTCTGAAAAGTTTAAAATAGCAGAGGAGAAAAAGGTAAGAAATCAAAGAAAGTGAAATAAAGGAAAAGAGAACAACATATGATGGCAAAAATGCAAATATATCAATAATTTCAGTTTATACAACTAGACTAAAAAGCTAAAAGCCAAGATTATCAGACTGGATTGGAAAAAAAAATCCAACTATATGCTATTTGAAAGAAACATCTAAACCAGAAGGACACAGAAAAGTTGAAAGGGAAAAGATATAAAAACATAAATATACCAGGCAAAGGTTAGCCAAAACAAAATTGATGTGGCTTTAGTCATACAAGGAGAAAAACATACTTTAAGGCATTTCTCAAGATAAGGACAGTTACAAGAAGATACAACAATTCTAAAAATTGTATGCAGCTAAGAAAAGAAAAGAAGCGAAAAGCAAAGGAGAAAAGCAAAGATAAGCATCTGAATGCAGAGTTCCAAAGAATAGCAAGGAGAGATAAGAAAGCCTTCCTCAGTGATCAATGCAAAGAAATACAGGAAAACAATAGAATGGGAAAGACTAGAGATCTCTTCAAGAAAATTAGATACCAAAGGAACATTTCATGCAAAGATGAGCTCGATAAAGGACAGAAATGGTATGGATCTAACAGAAGCAGAAGATATTAAGAAGAGGTGGCAAGAATAAACAGAAGAACTGTACAAAAAAGATCGTCACGACCCAGATAATCACGATGGTGTGATCACTCATCTAGAGCCAGACATCCTGGAATGTGAAGTCAAGTGGGCCTTAGAAAGCATCACTACGAACAAAGCTAGTGGAGGTGATGGCATTCCAGTTGAGCTATTTCAAATCCTGAGAGATGATGCTGTGAAAGTGCTGCACTCAATATGCCAGCAAATGTGGAAAACTCAGCAGTGGCCACAGGACTGGAAAAGGTCAGTTTTCATTCCAATCCTAAAGAAGGGCAATGCCAAAGAATGCTCAAACTACCGCACAATTGCACTCATCTCACACACTAGTAAAGTAATGCTCAAAATTCTCCAAGCCAGGCTTCAGCAATATGTGAACCGTGAACTTCCTGATGTTGAAGCTGGTTTTAGAAAAGGCAGAGGAACCAGAGATCAAATTGTCAACACCTGCTGGATCATGGAAAAAGCAAGAGCATTCCAGAAAAGCATCTATTTCTGCTTTATTGACTATGCCAAAGCCTTTGACTGTGTGGATCACAATAAACTGTGGAAAATTCTGAAAGGGATGGGAATACCAGACCACCTGACCTGCCTCTTGAGAAATCTGTATGCAAGTCAGGAAGCAACAGTTAGAATTGGACATGGAACAACAGACTGGTTCCAAATAGGAAAAGGAGTACGGCAAGGCTGCATATTGTCACCCTGCTTATTTAACTTATATGCAGAGTACATCATGAGAAATGTTGGGCTGGAAGAAGCACAAGCTGGAATCAAGATTGCTGGGAGAAATATCAATAACCTCAGATATGCAGATGACACCACCCTTATGGCAGAAAGTGAAGAGGAACTAAAGAGCCTCTTGATTAAAGTGAAAGAGCAGAGTGAAAAAGTTAGCTTAAAGCTCAACATTCAGAAAACAAAGATCATGGCATCTGGTCCCATCACTTCATGGGAAATAGGTGGGGAAACAGTGGAAACAGTGTCAGACTTTAATTGTTTGGGCTCCAAAATCACTGCAGATGGTGATTGAAGCCATTGAAGCCATGAAATTAAAAGACACTTACTCCTTGGAAGGAAAGTTATGACCAAACCTTGATGGCATATTCAAAAGCAGAGACATTACTTTGCCAACAAAGGTCCATCTAGTCAAGGCTATGGTTTTTCCAGTGGTCATGTATGGATGTGAGAGTTGGACTGTGAAGAAAGCTGAGCTCCGAAGAATTGATGCTTTTGAACTGTGGTGTTGGAAAAGACTCTTGAGAATCTCTTGGACTGCAAGGAGATCCAACCAGTCCATCCTAAAGGAGATCAGTCCTGGGTGTTCATTGGAAGGTCTAATGCTAAAGCTGAAACTCCAATACTTTGGCCACCTCATGCGAAGAATTGACTCATTGGAAAAGACCCTGATGCTGGGAGGGATTGGGGGCAGGAGGAGAAGGGGACGACAGAGGATGAGATGGCTGGATGGCATCACTGACTCGATGGACATGAGTTTGAGTGAACTCCGGGAGTTGGTGATGGACAGGGAGGCCTGGCATTCATGAGGTCGCAAACAGTCGGACATGACCGAACGGTTGAACTGAACTGAATAACATCTTTCAAAATATATAACTAAATTTGGCAGAGCATAAATGGAAATTGACAAGTTCACCATCATAGTGAGAGATTTTAACATACTTCTCTCAGAAACTGGCAGGTGTAAAGGGGGAAAAAGATACAGATTTGAATGAAACAGTTAACTAATTTATCTGATGGACATAGAACAGAACCAAAATTCACTTTTAATTTCAGTAGGGAACCTCTTCAAAACTTGACTACTTACTACACCATGAAACAAATTCCATTAAATATCAAAGAACTAGTATCACACAGACATCCTTCTTCAGTAACAATGAATAATTAGAAGTTAATAATACAAAGTACACAATAGTTTTAAAAAATATGAGAGAAAAAAAACCCAGATGTTGGAAATTGAGAAATGTACTTTTAAATAATTCATGATCAAAAGAAAACTGTAATGAAAAATAGAAAATATTAAAAACTGAATAGAAACACTGAATTTTAAAACGTGTGAAATGCAATATATAACCTTATGTTTACATTCTAAAGAAAAAAGTTAAAAATATTTTATGAATGATATGAATTAGAAAGTTAGTAAAATAACAACAGAATACACTTCAAAAAAGGAGGAAATAAGCCTAAAAGCAGAAATTGAGTAAAATAGAATCATAAATAAAATTAATGAAGAATTGGTTCTCTTAAAATGACTAATACAATTGATAAAACTGACAAGATTAAGCAAGAAAATAAGTTTTAAAATATTGACAAGAAAACAATTTAGGCATGAAAGGGTCCTTACAACAGATGTTACAGACTCATAAAAGGCAGTAAGAAACCACATATGCCAGTATGGACCACTTATACCAATAGATTTGAGAACTTAGATGAAGTGGGAAAATTCCTGGCTAGGGGAGAGGACTTATCACTCAGACTCAAATAGAATACCTAAATAGTCTTATAACCGTTAGTGAAATTCAATCCTAATTTTAAAACTGTCTTTAAAGAAAACCCGAAGCCCAGACATTTTACTTAGAAGGTCTACAAAACATCTGAGGGGCAAATACTGCCCATCTAATATATACTATTCTAGAATATAAGTAGAGCAGTAACACTCAGTAATTCTTTTTATGAGATTAATGCAATTTCAACATCAAAATTTTCACAGACAATAGGATTTAGGAAAATCACTAGTCTGATTTTATATATGAATGTAAGTGCAAAAACCTTAAAATAAAATATTGTCCAAAAAAACTCTGGATAAAAATAGGTCATGATAAGTTGGGTTTATCCCAGAAATGTTTTGATTGATTTAACACCAGAAAAATCAATGATCAGAACTTCCCTGGAGGCCCAGTGGCTAAAACCCCATGCTCCCATTGGAGGGGGCCCCAGATTCAGTCCCTGGTCAGGGAACTAGAACCCACATGCCGCAACTAAGACCTGGGGCAGCCAAGTAAATAAATAAATCTTTAGAAAAGAATGGATCAGACAATAAATGTTTCTGAAACATGGGGAAATAAATGTCATTTTAAAAAAAGAAAAAGTCGCTAATCATATTTCACTGCATTAATAGATTTGTAATACCCAACTAGGGAATCTGAGGGACAATTACTCAGACTTGGCAATGCCACAAGCCTCCACTGGTATCAAATCCTCAGAAAGGTTTAGCTCAGGCACCAAAGCTTAACGAGACACCGTTACACTTTCTTCTACGGGAGCCTTTGCAGCCACCTGGCAGCAGTTCACATCAGCTATCCATGAGCTGTTCTCTTTGCCTCCTTAAATGATGTCTCAGATGCGAGGAGACGAGATTCATGCCCGGTGGATGCAGACACTCCGTTGAAGGTCCTATCTCCACAGAAGCCAGTATTTCTTGGAACAACTCCATAGGCCAAGCTCCCAGACTCCTCATAGATGACACACCTGGTTACAAGAGTTACACTCAGGAAAGCCCAAAGCTCTGGCTCCCCTTCAGGTATTTATAGTTTATTTATATTGGATTGGATTCCTCTCAATCCAATGCAATTTACCAATCAGGGAGCAACATAGTTGACACATTGTATTATCAGATTACCAGGTAAACTAAGCTAGAGCTAAGCAAAGACCATCTCTTAATGGGGAAAGGTCCTGTTAAGCCCTATTCACAATAGATTAAAGTGGGAAGAAGCACTTGATATAATTCAACATTTACTCATGACAAAAATAAATTCTGAGCAAGCTATAAACAGAGAGGAATTTCCTCAAGTTGAGAAGAAAACCTGCAGCAAATCTTATATTTATAGGTGAAATATTGAAAATATTTCATGTAAGAGCAGTGATAAAGCAAGAATGCTTGAAATCACCATTTCTATTAAAAATTGTACTGAAGAGTCTGGTCAGTGTAGTAAGGCAAGAAAAAGAAATGATATTAGAAAGGAAGAAACAAGACTATTATAATGCAAAGATGATGTGATTAGCCAAATAGAAAACCTGAAGCAATGATTAGAATTGTTTCACAAGTTTGTCCCTTAGCCCTAACCCAAAACAAACTATAAATATTTTATCTTTTATAATTAAGCACTTCGAATTAAGTACCTGAGGGATATTATTCACACACTAACAGTCTCTTTTTAATGCAGAACCTGTGGTGGTGTACATGGATGTGGAGAATTAGGGATTCAGATGAAGAAGCTCTAGGACATTCAGGGAAGTTTTTTGAGGGGTTTTAAAGTTATTTAAAAGTCTGACTTTGTTTTTGCAATTTGCTTCTTCCTCTTAAAAACATCAACAATTAGGTTTTTTTTAAATTAGAAGGCTAAATTTTAAATGGTATCGATTTTATTTGCAAAACAGAAACACAGATGTAGAGAACAAACATATGGACACCAAGGAGGGAAAATGGGGCTGGAATGAATCAGGAAACTGGGATTGACATATATACACTATTGATACTATGTATAAAATAGACAACTAATGAGAACCCACTGTACTGCACAGGGAGCTCTACTCAGTGCTCTGTGGTGACCTGAATGGGAAGGGAATTCTAAAAAAGGGACTGCATTTTTATGTATAGCTGATTTGCTTTGCTGTACAGTAGAAACTAACACACCATTATAAAGCAACTACACACCAATAAAAATTAAACCAAAGGAAAAAATTAAAAGGCTAAAATTTAATTAGATGTAAATTTGAAACAGTAGTTTTTGCTTAAAGGATGTCCCTGTGGCATTCTAATACCAAGATTAGGTTAAATTTAAACAGTGAGTTTTAAAGTATAGAGATAGTAATATATTAAGAAAAATTACAAGCTTCATGTATGACTTTATACAGCTGATAAATTTACCTCATGAGCAAGAAACTGATATTAATACTAACATAATACAATGAAGAGCCTCCTGGATGAGACAAAGACTTGGATTCTTCTTCATACTGTAGCACTGGAGATGTAGCTTCCTCATCTCTGAAATGACAAAGTTTAATTGGATTCTTTCTGAGATTCTGTACAGGTCCAAATCCTTGAATAACCAAATTGATCAGGATATAAAGTGGCACAGAAATAAAACTAACCATTTTCTCCCTTCTAAACACATGGCCCCTCCATGGTCTGGCTTGTTTATTTTCTAAGATTGACTTGTGCTTTTTTATTTATACTTACTACCACACTGTTCATCCTTTCCTTCTTCCTCTTGCTCATCTTCCTCTCTGCTTTTGACCTTGGTCATAAACTTAAAAGTCTTTCACAAACTAGTCATTTAGAAAAGTAGGGACTGAACATCTGAAGTTCTATTCTCTGACCAAGATGAAACTGCAGTGAGGAGTTCATTACCCGCCCACCCACCCAAAAAAAAAGGCAAAGTTTGGGGATATATCTTTCCCAACATAAATAAATTGAATTCAAGATCTCAAGTCAGTCATTATACAACCTGGACAAATTACTTAAAATGTCAGTTTTCTATGAACTGAAAAGTTTGAAGTAGATGATCGAAGTTATTGTCCAATCCAATTTGACGGAATAGGACAGCTAGAGCCTGCAATTGTTAGAAGCCTGTCTAACTGACTGGATATCCATCATTTCCAGGATATTTACACAAATAGATAATGGGTACATTTTCATTCAGTGAATCTTAACATCAGCACCAGCAGCTGAGAAGATGGAGACAAAGAGAACTGCCCCCTCTTCTGCTTAGCTTAGTTTTATACCTTAAAAAAGAAAAACCCCTCTGCTTTAAAATAATCTGTAAATATGGTAATTGCTATTTCCACTGAAATATAAAATGGGGGAAATGAGTTTTAAAATGTGGAGCTGAATTATCTCCCAGAATTAATTTCTGAATGAGTTAATGAGGTGGCTAGTACACTTTCTGTCTCAAAACGCTTTTCAAATGGCACTGGATAGTTTTATCTTCCAATAAGAATAATTTTGTCTATAACTGAAAGGATTGATCAAATAGTCTTTCTAATGGAAAAAGAGAGACAGAGAGAAAGGTCTGGATTGCTGGTAGCAGGATGAAGAAACCTGTCATTATCTGGCTGAAAAAGTTCGTTATTGAAACATATATTTACCTTCTACCCAAATATGCTGCCTTGCTTCTTGCACTATAGTAATTTAATTTATATCAGAAATCATGCTTCTTAAAGACGACTTTAAAAAATAAGCATGCAGCTAATATAAAAATTTTCCTACTCTTGAGCTGCATATCTGAAGTATGTATTTCAAACTGAAGGCAGGATGAGCAGGAAAAAAAAAGTGTGACACGATCAAATGAAGAACACTGTCATTGGCACTTCCTCTGAGTATATCTTTAAGAAACACAACGTATTTATCAAGATAGCAGCCAGAAAGCTAATGAATTTACTTACAAATGAGACATTCAGAGCAACATGGGTAAACATACGGCTGATTCATGTTGATGTTTCCTAGAAGCCAACATAATGCTATAAAGCAATTATCCTTCAATTAAAAATTTAAAAAAAAATTCAGAGCAGCCATTACCTCAGGTACTATTAATATTTTCTTAGTGTAATTTCGAATAACTTCACTCCCCAGAGCCTATAACCTCAGCCTATTTGTTATTTTATAACTGTAGTTTCTGAAGAAAACAAAATTTTCAATAACAATGCAATTCTAATTAAAATCATCCCAAGCTTTTTTGGTAGAAATTCATGGGTAGATTTCAAAATTTATATGAAATAGCAAAAAATCTAGAATCGCTAACATAAATTTCAAAAATACAAAATCCTTCACTTTGGCATTTACTACTGTACTTTACCTGTGTTGGGTTAGTGATGAGTTACCCGTTTTGAATATTCAAGCACTGTTTTCAGGACTTCCCTGTTAGTCCAGGGGTAGGATTCTGTGCTTTCACTGCAAGGGACGCAGGTTCAATCTCCGGCAGGGATACTATTAAGATCACCTGTGCCACGTGGTGTGGCCAAAAAAATTCCATTGCTCCCTTTGGGAGTGGTAATAAATCACAAAATCCTGTTTCTTTGGGGCGCTGCACCACACAGCATGCAGGACCTTAGTTCCTCAACTAGGGATGGGACTCAAGCCCCAGGTAGTGGAAGTGCAGAGCCTTAACCAATGTACTGCCAGAAGTCCCTCTACTATTACTTTCTTGGCTCTTTATCTTGGTATGTTGTAATATTATGTATCTTAGTCAGGTTTCAGATCAGATCAGTCACTCAGTCGTGTCCGGCTCTTTGCGACCCCATGAATCGCAGCATGCCAGGCCTCCCTGTCCATCACCAACTCCCGTTCACTGAGACTCACGTCCATCGAGTCAGTGATGCCATCCAGCCATCTCATCCTCTGTCGTCCCCTTCTCCTCCTGCCCCCAATCCTTCCCAGCATCAGAGTCTTTTCCAATGAGTCAACTCTTCACATGAGGTGGCCAAAGTACTGGAGTTTCAGCTTTAGCATCATTCCTTCCAAAGAAATCCCAGGGCTGATCTCCTTCAGAAGGGACTGGTTGGATCTCCTTGCAGTCCAAGGGACTCTCAAGAGTCTTCTCCAACACCACAGTTCAAAAGCATCAATTCTTCAGCACTCAGCCTTCTTCACAGTCCAACTCTCACATCCATACATAACAACTGGAAAAACCATAGTCTTGACTAGATGAACCTTTGTTGGCAAAGTAATGTCTCTGCTTTTGAATATGCTATCTAGGTTGGTCATAACTTTCCTTCCAAGGAGTAAGCGTCTTTTAATTTCATGGTTGCAGTCACCATCTGTAGTGATTTTGGAGCCCAGAAAAATAAAGTCTGACACTGTTTCCACTGTTTCCCCACCTATTTCCCATGAAGTGATGGGACCAGATGCCATGATCTTCGTTTTCTGAATGTTGAGCTTTAAGCCAACTTTTTCACTCTCCACTTTTACTTTCATCAAGAGGCTTCTTAGTTCCTCTTCACTTTCTGCCATAAGGCTGGTGTCATCTGCCTATCTGAGGTTATTGATATTTCTCCTGGCAATCTTGATTCCAGCTTGTGTTTCTTCCAGTCCAGCGTTTCTCATGATATACTCTGCATAGAAGTTAAATAAACAGGGTGACAATATACAGCCTTGATGTACTCCTTTTCCTATTTGGAACCAGTCTGTTGTTCCATGTCCAGTTCTAACTGTTGCTTCCTGAGCTGCATACAAACTTCTCAAGAGGCAGGTCAGGTGGTCTGGTATTCCCATCTCTTTCAGAATTTTCCACAGTTTATTGTGATCACACAGTCAAAGGCTTTGGCATAGTCAATAAAGCAGAAATAGATGCTTTTCTGGAACTCTCTTGCTTTTTCCATGATCCAGCAGATGTTGACAATTTGATCTCTGGTTCCTCTGCCTTTTCTAAAACCAGCTTCAACATCAGGAAGTTCACGGTTCACATATTGCTGAAGCCTGGCTTGGAGAATTTTAAGCATTACTTTACTAGTGTGTGAGATGAGTGCAATTGTGTGGTAGTTTGAGCATTCTTTGGCATTGCCCTTCTTTGGGATTGGAATGAAAACTGACCTTTTCCAGTCCTGTGGCCACTGCTGAGTTTTCCACATTTGCTGGCATATTGAGTGCAGCACTTTCACAGCATCATCTCTCAGGATTTGAAATAGCTCCACCGGAATTCCATCACCTCCACTAGCTTTGTTCGTAGTGATGCTTTCTAAGGCCCACTTGACTTCACATTCCAGGATGTCTGGCTCTAGGTGAGTGATCACACCATCGTGATTATCTGGGTCATGACGATCTTTTTTGTACAGTTCTTCTGTGTATTCTTGCCATCTCTTCTTAATATCTTCTGCTTCTGTTAGGTACATACCATTTCTGTCCTTTATTGAGCTCATCTTTGCACGAAATGTTCCTTTGGTATCTCTGATTTTCTTGAAGAGATCCCTAGTCTTTCCCATTCTGTTGTTTTCCTCTATTTCTTTGCATTGATCGCTGAAGAAGGCTTTCTTATCTCTTCTTGCTGTTCTTTGGAACTCTGCATTCAGACGTTTATATCTTTCCTTTTCTCCTTTGCTTTTCGCTTCTCTTCTTTTCACAGCTATATATAAGGCCTCCCCAGACAGCCATTTTGCTTTTTTGCATTTCTTTTCCATGGGGATGGTCTTGATCCCTGTCTCCTGTACAATGTCACAAACCTCATTCCATAGTTCATCAGGCACTCTATCTATCAGATCTAGGCCCTTAAATCTATTTCTCATTTCCACTGTATAATCATAAGGGATTTGATTTAGGTCATACCTAAATGGTCTATTGGTTTTCCCTACTTTCTTCAATTTAAGTCTGAATTTGGCAATAAGGAGTTCATGGTCTGAGCCACAGTCAGCTCCTGGTCTTGTTTTTGCTGACTGTATAGAGCTTCTCCATCTTTGGCTGCAAAGAATATAATCAATCTGATTTTGGTGTTGACCATCTGGTGATTGACAGGTTTACTAAAGTGTAATTCTCGCTTTTAAAATGTATACTTTGATGAGTTTTGCAATCAATCTTCTCCTCCCACCAGATCCTGGTAACCCATAATATAGTTTTGTCTTTTCTAAGATGTCATACTCATGGAATCTCAGCCTGTAGCCTTTTGTGACAAGCTTCCTTAGGTGGCATAGTACTTCTAAGAATCATCTATGTTACTGCATATATCAACAGTTTGTTTCTGTGTCAACTTGAGCAGGCTGAATTATGTTTCCCAGAATTCTCTCCATTGTATGCCAACAAGTAGGGTGGGCCCCAAGACACATTTCAGTGTGAAATTTGGAGGGCAGAAGTGGAGCAGCAGGCATTTGGGATTTTTTTCCAGGCCCTTTCATAGTTGACACATGTTGAAACTTATCTCCTGGATCAACTGGTTGGTGAGGGGCAGCAGCCAGGACTATAACTGTTTCACTTTTCCTTGGACTGTCCTTCAGTTTCTCTGATTCCTGGGCCAAGTGTGTTCATCAATGTGCCAAAGGGTAACTTCTCCCACAGGATACCCACATCATCAAGGCTGGAGACAGTGACAAGTGACATGGGTCTCAGTCCATCCTCATGGGTTCTAGCTTGTCTGTGTTTCCTCCACTTTGACATCTGTCTTCCTCTCCCAACAGCCTACCCTATGAACTTCAAGCTCCAGAATTAGATATAAAAACAGAGCTGGAGACTACTTATCCAGTCCAATAATTGTGTGATGTCAAATCCCTGTGAACAAATCACTCACACATACAGGTGTGCCTGCAAATATCTTAGTAGTTCTGCTTCTCTGGCTGAACTCTGGCTCATACAATGCCTTTTTATTGCTGAGAAGATATCCACTGTATGGATGTATGATTTACTTATCCATTCACCAGCTTAAGGGCATTCAGTTGTTTTCAACTTGGGATCTTGAATAAAGTTGCAATAAATACTCATATACAGGGTGTTTGTATAGACATATCATTTCAAAATATTGTATTTACAAACATAAGAAGGAATAGCTACAAGAGTTAAACGTAATTGCCACCACAGGGAGGAAGGGATATATAAGGGTCTGATATTACACTTTGAATTTTAGAACTTTGTTGCCATAATTAAAAAAAAAAATCAGGGACCCATGCACTTTAAAAGAGAGAATTTTATGATATGTGAATTATATCTCAAAGTATATAATAATATAATGAACAGACTCTGCCAATTTATAATCTAATGTCAAGTTTTATTTACCTTTTTTCTTACAATATGCTGTCATTCAAAATATACCTCATAAGTAACTCATGCATACAGTAGGCACTCTATAAATATTTTGATTTAATAATTAGATATTTTTTAGAATGACTAAAAACCCTGATGTAAAATCCCAATTGGGAAGTGCATAATCCCATCATAGACAAAATATATAACTTTACAATAAACATTTTTATAAGAATTTGCCCAAAAGAGGGAACACTTACAATTTAGAAATTAAAAAATAAAAAGTAAAAAGCAGACGAAACACAATACTATTTCAACATGATCCCTGGATTGGTGGTACTTACAGACCAAGGGCTACCCGCACCCTGTGGCCTTAAGACCATCAGACATTCAGTTAAGAAGATAATTGTATATATATAATAACGTCTTAACTGGAAATGCTGCAAGAATATATAAGCAGTACCCTATGAAAAATGTTATCTATATCCCTTATATGAACACAGGAAAAAATTTAAATATATATTTTATTCTATTTAAAAAGTCAATGCTTTTTATTCTAAGCGTCAAGAATGAGCAACAAGTAAGCATGAAGTCACTTTTATAGCAGCTCTGCTAAATCCTGGGGAATTCTTTGGGAGACAAGATCAAGAACCTTAGTTCAAAAATATGACAAATCCTTACATTAAAAGGTCTTTCAATGTTTACAAAAACAAAACAGGCTGTGACCAAACATGCTAAAGAATTATCTTCTAAGTCCTTATTTTGAGTTAGCTTTATAACTAGGAACATTCACTCCAACTTGAAAAAAAATTACATCACTACTGTGATAATAAAAAAAATAAAAGCCAATAAATACCTAATTTCACAGAAGCAGTTGTGCAAACTTATAAACATAATCAAATACTCCATAGCTATAAAATGAAAGTCTACTAACTATATTTTTCAAAAGCTATATAATTCTATAAAAATTTAAATATGTGGACTGACTATCAATAAATGAAAATGTATATATAAAATACTATTAAGTGAAAAAAAGAAAGATATAAAGTGATTACAACCATGTAAAAGTAAATATATTACAATAACAAACTCATTGAAGTGAATTTAATGTATAGACCCATAAATAGATTCAAATATTCATTAGAGCTTTATCTTTGCTGCTTAAGATTATAACAAAAGAACAAAACAGAATACTGTTTTAGGCAAACCTATATTTTGAAACAACAATACTGAACTATATGTAAACTCCTAAAACAAAGATTTTTAAAAACGTGACTTCTGTATCTCAAGTGTGTCACATGAAAGATCAGTCCACCTTTGCTGATCTTCATTTTTACAAAACCTTCTGGCAATAGTTACGACAGTTCTAACTGCACTTCTTAAGCAGAAAGGAAAAAATTAAGCACTATTTAAACAAGAAAACTAAATAGCATGCTAACAAAATCTATCTACTCAATCTGTTTTACTCCTGCAAAAAGCCACTGACAGGTTTTAAAAAAACTAATCCTATATACATACTTTACATAACATATATTTATGCTATAAATATTTCAAAGAATGGCTTTTACATAATTCTTTATTTCAATATATATCTTATTAATTTAATTGTAAGTTATGCAAATGCAGTCTTTTAGATTTATAATATTGAAAATTATTCTCTACACAATTTAGAAAATGGCTAATTTCTTGGATAAAACATAGCATATTTTGAAGTCCGAAAGCCAAGTAAATCCCTTATTTCATTTCGGAACTTTGACAGATCTTGGCGCAGTTCGTTTAGATTTTCCACAGTGGCCTGATCTGTGCTTTGCATCTTCTGTCTCATGGAAGTCAAGTAGCGATGCACCAGACAGCACATCACTTTCTGGTAGTTTTCATCTCTCTTTTGCTTCAAGTTTCTCCATTCCTTCAAAACAAAGTGATACGATACTAATAACGTACGTAAGAAAATACTTAAATGAGGTGAATTTTTAAAAAAGTTTACAGATACAAATATATATTTGTAATGCTTTATTAGATGATATTTTTTAATATTCAACATGTTTCAAATAAATATGCCCTGCATATTTGTTTTACTCACTTACCTGTATGCTTATCTTAGTTTAAAATCCTTATAGTAGGGATTAGCAAACTTACGACCCACAGGCCAAATATGGCCCACTTCTTATATCTGACGGCCTATGAGCAAAGAGTGGCTTTTATGGATGAACATGTGTAACTAACTTGATGATGGGGAAAACTAACTTTGAACCCCGATTAAACAAAATGGGTTATTCCAATATAGAATTCCACTCTTTTCATTAATGGACCTATATTATATATAAAGAAGTATTACTCAATTATTGTTTTATTTTTAATTTCATCAATAAAAGTTTTATGGAAATTTGTTTTCTCTCTTGTTATATTACTACCCACATAAAATCTGTAATTTTGTCATGGCCCACAAAATCTAAAATATTAATTATCTGGTCTTTTACAGAAAAGGTTTGCCAACTTCTGGTTTATAGCAACATGGATTGAATTATTCATATATTAAACAACTTTCAAAAAGAATGAAAAAAATATGAGTTCACTCTGGGAGTCACTCTTTATTTATGCTGACAGGCTAGATATCTTGAATATTTTCCTTGTTCTAAAACTGTGAGATGAGAATTCATGAAAAAAAAAATCACACCTCTCTTGCATTTTCAGTAAATATTTATTGAAGCCGTACTTTATGATAGGTTCTATGCCATGCATTAGGGATACAGGATTAGCCCGTTTTCTTAAGCGGTTTTGCTAATTCCTTTATGACTACAACAAATTAGTATAAAACAGCATAAATCTTAGCCCTTAGGACTCTGTATATTTATGCTTTAGGAAACATCTGAAATTACGAATTATTAAAATTATCATGTTGCAGTTCAAACATCTAACTTCTTACCTTCAAGCTGTTCTGCCGTTTAACCTTGCCTTTTGATGTATGAGAGCAAATCCACTTACTCAGGCTACTAATCATATAGCAGATAGTCTTTGGCGAAGGAATGATGTTGAAAGGTGGGGGTAATGTACATTTGTCATCAAAGTAGCTAAGCCACAATTTTGCTCGTGCAAACTTCCATTCTTTGTCTTCATGATTCTATAAGAGGCAAATGAAAAACTAACACAGGATATGATTAGGCATGCATACACACGTACATACATGGTGGGACTGGTATGCACTGCTTAAAACTGTTCAAATGTTTCCACACCTTGGAGGTAAAAATTTTGTTCCAGACTTGCAATTAATATACATTATTTACATTTTAAAACGATTTACACTTAATTTTTAAAAGATACTAATTCTTAATTCTTTTAAATCTTTGGTTGTCTTACCTACTATATACATTTGGTATGACCTGAAGAGAATATAAACATTTTATAAGAATGAATACTTACTGCTATCAACTGAAAACTTTTATGAAGCATTGCCACCAGCAGCTTGGTAAGTACTATCACAACCACAACGTTGTATGTCCCAACAATAACAGCTCCGACGAAGGACTGTAATTCTTCTCCGTAGCTAAATCTTGTGACAAAGATTGCCACATGTGCTAAGGAGAAAATATACCAGAACAAAGCAAAGCAAGTGCCGATGAACCTGTCAAGACAATGATATTTCTATTTGAAAGGCATTCTAAGACGCTATTTAGCAAAGATAAAGAATTTATTAATACAACATTACATAAAGAATAGATATTTTGTAAAATAACTAAGGATGGACCCAGCATCACAGATACTATAAACAAGGAAACAAACTCAAAAGGAAGACAAACCATTTCTGTTTAATCTCTTACTACTGTTCTTTCACAACACAGCAGCCTATGATCCTATTAATACTTAACAGGACCGTGCCACTTCTTTATTCAAAAACTTCAAATGGCTCTCAAGCTCCAATGCCCAAAGTCCATACAAGAGCCAACAAGGTCCTACGTGAGCCTATTATCTTTCCTTTTGCCCCTTCCTTTTTTTCTTTGAAGTATAGTTGATTAACCCCACCTTCTTCTCCTCTTTGGTAACCATAGGTTTGTTTTCTATGTCTGTGAATCTCTATCCTGTTCAGCATATGCATTCATTTGTATCATGTTTTAGATGCCACAATACATTATATAGTATTTGTCTCTGACTTATTTCACTAAACATAGTATTACCCAGGTCCATGCATTGTTGCAAATGGCAGAATTTCATTTTTATGGTTGAGTAACACTCCAGTGTGTGTGTGTGTGTGTGTGTACACACCCCATTTTCTTAATCCATTCATCTATTGATGGTCCTTTACCATAGGGCTCATATACATTGGCCTATATCTACTTGTTTTAAACTGACAGTCATTTAAGTTCAAACACATTCTAAAAGATCTACACTTTTTGTACCCACTCACCCACAGTTTTTGATGTCATATTTTACATCTTCATGATTATCTCTCAACTGTTTACTGTATTTATAGTTGCTTTTATATTTTTTCTTTTAATCTATCACTTTTTAAAGTGATCTTCAATCCTTACTCTATACCTGCCTTTCCTAGTGGGATTTTCCCTTTCCTATAGATTCTTATTTCTTTTCCATTTAGAGAAGACCCTTCAACATTTCTTTTAGGGTAGGTTCCATATTGATGAATTCTTTTAGTTTTTGATGCTTTGTTATCTCTCTTACTATTCTAAATGATGATCTTGCTGAGTAGAGTATCCTAAGTTATAGGTTTTTCCCTCTCAGCACTGAATAAATCATGACTCTCCCTATCATCTGCAAAGTTTCTGCAGAGAAATCAGCTGATAACCTTATGCAGTTCCCTTGTATATGCCTCTTTTTCTCTTGATGCCTTTGGAATTCTAACTTTTGCTACGTTACTTATGATATGTCTTGATGTGGGTCTGTTTGGTTTCCTCTTTCTTGGGACCCTCTGTGCTTCCTGTACCTGGATATCAGTTTCCTTCTTCAGGTTTGGGAAAGTTTCTGGCGTAGTGTCTTCAAATACATTTTCAATCCCTTTCTCGCTGTCTCCTTCTAGAACTATTATGTGAATGCTTATTTGCTTAATGTTATCCTAGAAATCTAGTGGACTGCTTTTACTTTTTTTCCCTTTGTCTTCCTTTCTGCTGTTCTGATTGGGTAATTTCCATTATTCCATCTTCTAAACCACTTATGAGTTCTTGTGTGTCACATAGTCTGCTATTTAGTGTTTTTTTATTTCAGATATTGAATTGCCTATCTTTGTTTTAATATTTATAATTGATTGATAATGTTTTACAATATTGGTTTGATTTCTGTCATACATAAACATGAATTAACCATAGGTGTACATACTGAATTGCTTATTTTTGAGTCTTTTTTTATATTTTCTAGTTCCTTGCTAAAATGATCTTTGTTTAGATATGTTCTCTTGATGTAAACTAATTTAGTTAGGATTTTTATTACCAATGATTTGAATTCTTTATCTGGTTAATTATTTCTGTTTCATTATCTTTTCAAGGTTTTTCTCTTTCTCAAGTAAGAGTAGTTCCTCTGCCTTTTCATTTTACTTAACTTTCTCTGCCTCTATGAATTTAGATGGAACAGTTGCCTACTGTGGTCTTGAAGAGGTGTTCTTATGGGTGTCCCCATAGGATTTGGTGGGATGGCTGGATTTGATGCAAGACACCAGTCTCTCCTCAGGATGTGCTGGCAGCTCTCACCTTGGTGGGGGGAATGGCTGGAGATGGAAGGTCTAGAGCCCATGCAGGGTGTGAGAAGGGACATCTCTCTGCTCAGTGGCCATCACCGCCCTGTGGTCAGGGGTGGGATCTACTCCCAAGCTGCTGGAGTAGAAGCCCTGAGAGTCAATCTGGAGCTGGATCTGCTCCTTTTAAGTGTGTGTGTTTTTTCTTCCCCCCACACCAGGATCTTTGCCCCAAAGGAGGGGAGTGCTGAAGCCAAGTGGGGCTCGTGTACTTACAGAGTCCCATGCGCTACCTGTCTTAAGTGTCCATGGCTCCGTTCAGATGCGGCCCGTGGTTGTGTTTCTTCCCTGGTCATGGCCACTGAGTGCGGCACTGTGGTGTGGAGCGAGTGGGGCCAGAGCATTCACTCAGATTGGATTTGGGCACACAGCAAGGTGGTCACAGGAAACCCAGCAGCTATGCTGCTGTCAAAACTATGGATTGCTTCCAGAGTGCCCCTGGAGTAAGCTGCAACAACAGCGACTACCTCCTCCCCTGGGCTACACTCCAGGACTGAGTTGCCTCTGTGTCTCAAGAGTCTTTTCCCAGGTCCTGATGCCCTAGATCCAGGGACACGCTGTGAGGTAGAATGAGCAGCGCTGGGGTATTCACTCAGTTCAGGCTGGGGAGAGCAGTGAGCTGGTCAGAGGAAACCTGGCAGCCACTTGGGCAGACCTCCCTCTCCCCTAGCCAGGGGCAAGCCAGCACCTGCACTCCTCATGAGTTGGAGTCCAGGCTTCTCTAGTCTTTCTATGTGTCCCAGGGATTCTCCAAACAACCAGCTAAGGCAGCTTGTCTCCTATGCATAAACCCCAGACTAGGAGAGTCTGTGACTTGACCCACTCACTCCCCAGGGTAAGTGTCCACCTGTGTAATCTCCCTTTTCCTTTGAATCCCCCCGTAGGGGTACAGGTCCTCATCAATCACCTTCTCATCCTACCCAATTACCTGTGTACCTTTCTTACAGCCTTGGTTGTATTGGAGTCCTTCTGCCCATTTCTAGCTGGCTTTCACTGAGAATTATTCCACATGTAGATGCATTTTTGATATGTCTGTGGAAGGAGGTGAGCTCCATGTCCTCTTATTCTCCCATCTTGATCTGTTTTATTCCCCATTGAAAATTTAAGTATTAGTTGCTCAGTTATGAGCAACTCAGTCATGAGCTGAGTCATGAGTTTTGACCCCATGGACTATAGCCTGCCAGGCTCCTCTGCCCATGGGATTCTTCAGGCAAGAATACTGGAGTGGGTTGCCTTCCCTTCTCCAGGGGATATTCCCGACCCAGGGACTGAACCCAGATCTCCTCCATTGCAGGAAGATTCTCTACTGTCTGAGCTACCAGGGAAGCTCAATTCCGCATTACCTTCCTGAGTCAATCTACAACTCTTCCTCTGATTCACTACATACCATCTAGACTTCTGGCTTTTCCTTGAGCATGCTAGTTATACTCTCATCTCAGGGCGTTTGCCTTTGCCATTCCCTTATCTGCCAGCTCTCTTCCTCCAGATTCTTCTTCATGACTTGATCCTTCACCAGCTTTATAGCTTTACTTGAATGTCATCTTTTGTGAGGGCTTCCCTAACCTCCTATCTAACTAAAGCTACACACCCTCTTATACAAAAATCCTCCTTGGCCCAAGCTTTCCTTGGGCTATTGGTCCTTATCAATATTGTATAATATCAGTTCAGTTCATGTCCGACTCTTTGCGACCCCATGAGCTGAGCACATCTGGCTTCCCTGTCCACTATCTCCCTAAGTTTGCTCAAACTCATGTCCATTGAGTCGGTAATGCTACCTAAACATCTCATCTTCTGCTGCCTCTTTCTCCTTTTGCCTTCAGTCGTTCCCAATCTTTCTCCAATGAGTCAGCTCTTCCCATCAGGTGGCCAAAATACTGCAGCTTCTGCTTCAGCATCAGTCCTTCCAGTGAATATTCAGGACTGATTTCCTTTAGGATGGACTGATTGGATTTCCTTGCAGTCCAAGGGACTCTCAAGAGTCTTCTCCAACACCACAGTTCAAAAATCAACTTTTCAGCATTCAGCTTTCTTAATGGTCCAACTCTCACATCCATACGTGACTACTGGAAAAACCATAGCTTTGACTAGACAGACCACTGTCGGCAAAGTAATGTCTCTGCTTTGTAATATGCTATCTAGGTTTGTCATAGCTTTTCTTCCAAGGAGCAAGTGTCTTTTAATTTCATGGCTTATTCTTATTTTTACTGCCTGTATCACCTCACCAGGAAATAAACTCCATGAGAGTAGCTTCTGTTCACTGATACTTCATTTCTTTAGCACTTAGAACAGTGTCTGGCATATTGAAGGTGTTTGTTGTTGATGAGTATCAAATGATTCACGACAAGGAAGTATTTCTTATTCAAAAGGCGTATCTTAAAGAAAATATGAAGTTCTAGTTCTATAGGTATGAATTCACACGTAACAGGGCAGAAAGAAATATGTTTACTAAAAATTTAAAAGACACTCACGAATGGAAGGTGTCATTGCTTTGCTGTTCACAGAATATGCCTACACAGTCCTTCTGTTCTTTGGGAGTGTAGCCTTTATCATACAGTTGTGTCAGCCCAATTGTGAAAGAAAACAAAACAAGAAGAAACATTCCAAGAAATTTTCCAAAATCTTGTAACATCTGTCCCATTGAAATCTGTGGAAATATTACATAGGTGTTCATTAAAATCATCTGGAAAACAAAAATATGAAAAACTAAATGACCAGGCAAGAAAATATATGATCCACAAGGCTATTCCTCTTTTTCCCCTGTGAGATATTTGGCACTTTTAAACATCAAAAACCCAGTTACCAGACAAAAAGCCATTCTGATCATGCCAGCACTGTGAGTGTTAGATGGTACATTTCTTGAATCTGGACCGAGTCTGCAGAAGATAGTCTTGCTATGAAGGCAGAGGAAAAGGCATGGAAATGGAAGAAAAGGCCTAATTTGCAAGTGATGAAAGGAAAATTTCTTGCTAAAACCTAAAGGGAAATAAATGCTTACATTTATAGTTTCGTAAAGTTTACAAATACAAAACCATTTTGACATTAAGTTTTCAAATTTTGTAACCAATTCTAAACCACTTCTTAAAGAACAGCATTTCCTCCTTGAGGACTGACCTAATCTCTGTTGCCAGGGTGATGAATTTTCATTTGAGGTCTATTAAGAAAAAAGTATATGAGTTAAGTCAAATGAGAGGGTCTAATATTTGTATGTGAGTATCTTTTGTAATTTAGATATGTGTAGCGCATCTGGCAATGGCACCCCACTCCAGTACTCTTGCCTGGAAAATCCCATGGATGGAGGAGCCTGGTAGGCTACAGTCCATAGGGCTGCCAAGAGTCGGTCATGACTGAGTGACTTCACTTTCACTTTTCACTTTCATGCACTGGAGAAGGAAATGGCAACCCACTCCAGTGTTCTTGCCTGGAGAATCCCAGGGATGTGGAAGCCTGTTGGGCTGCCGTCTATGGGGTTGCACAGAGTCGGACACGACTGAAGCAACTTAGCAGCAGCGCATCTGGAAGCTTTATTCAAGCCTAATTTCATTCTCCTTCAATACTCTTTCAAAATCTGGGGAATAGGTGCTTTTCATAAATTCCATACAAATTTGGAGACTAATTTAACATAACCTTTTGACCCTGAAATTCTATGCCTAGGAATTTAGCCCATAGGAAGTACACAAAGATGCATTACATACAAGGATTTTCAGTGGAGCATTGTAGCAAAAATTAGAACATTCTAAAGCTGTTGTTACAAAGAATGGAGTTCAATGTGGTGACGTAGAAAGGTACCTAGAAAATATTACGTCAAAAAAAGCAAGGTACATGATAGTATTATAACAGCTATTTTTTAAAGAATAGATCAAATATATTTTTTCATATAGATAAAGTTTGATATGCACAGGAAATTCCTGAAAGTTTACACAAGAAACCATTAACAGTGCCTACCTATAGGACTAGCGGTGTGGAAGGCAGACTTTCTCACTTTACACTCCTTTGAATCTTCTTTGCTATATGCATTTTTTAAGATAAAAAAAACTTAGTGTTTAGAAATAATCCTTCCTCAAATGTAACCAGGTCAAATTTATATAGTTTGTTAATCCAACTTCAAATAAAATTCTGAACTGCCTCAAGCCTGCCAACATAACATATGCCAGTTGCCAATGTTACAAACAGTAGGAGCAGGCAAGTGGCCAAGCCCCTCCAGCCTACTAAAGGGAGCCAGCTAATTAAGTAGAAGAGGTGCTAAAATTTTCAGGCACAGCACAAGCTAGTGTTTCAGGCAACTTGGAGTGGAGAGGTCCACCAGGCCTGATGTCTGTGCATTTGATCAGCATGTGCTAGTTTTCAAAATCTCATGCTTCCCTCACTTGGCCCTCTTGCAAAATTCTGATGGAAGAAACAGAGAGCTTTTAGAATTGGAAAGCTCAAACTGTGTGAGAAAGAGAAGAAATCCATTTCTCTCTTCATCAAGGATAGCTTTATTATGTCATTTTGGAAAGAAATCATTTATTCAGATTATAAGTGCTTAGAATAAAGCCATGTCATGTTAGTAGAGAACCTAATAATGTATGACGGTTAAGAATACAATAACTGCTTTAGATAATGATAGAAAAGACTAAATTTGAAGAAAATTTAGACACTGCGAGCTTAAAGGTAATTTCAAAAATTAAGTCCGAAAGTAAAATTCTTCATTTAATATTACTAAGTTTTAAAGACAAGTGTAATTCAATTTCAGTATCAAGATGAGCAATAATTGATAAGAACACCACAAACTTCATGACTTGTTTTTTAAAAACATGATATTAATCCTTGTATAAGATGGAAGAACCAAAATTACCTACAGTGGATATCACTGACGTGGACATTAGCTTGAATATGTGAAAGGCAAACATGAAAAGTAGTAAACTAATTTTAGTCTGAGAAATATTACAAGGCTTATTTGTAAAAATAACAATCATGCTTCCTTAAATATTTATTTTATTTATTTAAAACTAGTTAGCAGTTTTACTTGAGAAATGTGAACAGTAAGTAGTAAAAAACATAGTAATTTAAAAATTAATATTGAAATTTATACAATAGTATACACAGAAAAATATTTTCCTAGTAATCAGAAAAATGGAAATTAAAGAAAACTACTACGATAATAGAAGGAAAAAGGAGAACACTAAAGCTATGAATGTGATGAACATATTCTTTTTTTGTGACTGAAAATTAATACATCCTTTTATATACAAATACCGAGGCACCATGAGAATCCTATCTTTTAATAGGTTAATACTACTTTTAAGATGTATTATCTAGGAGCCCACCAAGGCTCTTTTGTCCATGGAATTCTCCAGGCAAGAACACTGCAGTGGGTAGCCATTTCCTTCTCCAGGGGATCCTCCCAACCCAGGGACTGAACCTGGGTCTTATGCATTGCAGGCAGACTCTTTACCATCTGAGCCACCAGGGAAGCCCAAGACATCCTTATGTGTGCTCTGTCACTCAGTCGTGTCCAACTCTTTGTGACCCCATGGACTGCAGCCCACCAGGCTCCTCTGTCCATGGGGTTTTCCAGGCAGAATACTGGAGTGGGTTGTCATTTCCTATTCCAGGGGAATCTTCCCGACCTAGGGATCAAACCCAAGTCTCTTGTGTCTCCTGCATTGGCAGGCGGGTTCTTTACCACTGAGCCACCTAGGAAGCCAAGACATCCTTATGAAATAATTTAACATAAGAAAAAGCCTCATGCACAGAGCACTATGTAGAATAGCAGACATATGCTAAATGCCTGATAGAGGAAAGAGTTGATATCATTAGGGGGCATATCATGTGTTAAATTTAAAAAGTTGTTGACAAGAATTACAAAAATAACTTCTAGTCATTCTTCCAAATCTTTCTTGAGACAAACCCATAATTATTTGTAGAAAAGTTCTATCTAATCAAGCTGCTGCTGCTGCTGCTAAGTCACTTCAGTCGTGTCCGACTCTGTGCGACCCCATAGACGGCAGCCCACCAGGCTCCCCCATCCCTGGGATTCTCCAGGCAAGAACACTGGAGTGGGTTGCCATTTCCTTCTCCAATGCATGAAAGTGAAAAGTGAAAGTGAAGTCGCTCAGTCATGTCCGACTCCTCGTGATCCCATGGACTGCAGCCCACTAAGCTCCTCTGTCCATAGGATTTTCCAGGTAAGAGTATTGGAGTGGGGTGCCATTGCCTTCTCCAATCTAATCAAGCTATTCATGCCCAAAACGTCCTTTATATCTGTCAAAATAATCAAAGTGGACTACGTTTTTCACACCATACACAAAAACCTGAAGCCATAAAACTCCTATAAGAAAACACAAGTATGCTTTTTGTCACTGTATGCTTTTTGTCACTGGTCTTAGCAATACATCTTTGGATATGTCGAATGGCAAGGGAGGCAAAAACAAAAATAAATGGAACCTACTGAAACTTAAAACCTTTTGCACAGCAGGGGAAACCATCAACAAAATTAAAAGCCAGCACACTGAATGGGAGAAGATATTTGCAAACAATGTATCTGATAAGGGGTTAATATACAAAATACACAGAGAAATTACAACTCAAGCTTCCTGACTCTCTCTAAGCACCCCCTCAGTCATGCTCCCAAGTCCTTTGTATGTAATCTCTATATTTTTCACTTTATACCAATATTTATGTTTGTCTCTTCTAAGAGTCAATCACTGCTGAATCAGGATCATTTTATATGTCCCATACAGGATAATTCTATGACCTTGATTTGCCTGCTATAGCTCCAGTTCAGAGCTGTCGTCCCAACTTAGTAATGAAAAACATCTTTTCATTCTCCAAAGTGTCTCTATAAGAATAATAAATCATGGTCATTCTAACTAAGGGAGAGAACTAGACTCCTACTATATAATCAGTTATAATAAAAGTCTGTCAGCTTCTAAATCTACAAAAATTTGGAAGGACAAAATGTTAGTGATTTATGTTAAATAATGTTAAATAATGTTAGTTATTTATGGAGATAAATTTAACAGACAACTGCAGGAATCACATAAAAACAGTATCTGATATAGCAGGTTATGTATGTAAAGAAAAAAGTTACACTTTAGCTAAAGTAGTTAACTTACTGTCAATTTTCCTCACAACTGGGTCAATCTATTTTAAGTGAGTTCCTGGCTTATGATTAACAAAACAGAAAAAAATGTTTTACAAATCTTCTGCACAAAATGATTTAGACTTCTTTCTTTTTTTTTTTTTCTGTTCTATACATCAGTGTCTCTTTTGCTGTCTCGTATACAGGGTTATCGTTACCATCTTTCTAAATTCCATATATATGCATTAGTATACTGTATTGGTGTTTGTCCTTCTGGCTTACTTCACTCTGTATAATAGGCTCCAGTTTCATCCACCTCCTTAGAACTGATTCAAATGTATTCTTTTTAATGGCTGAGTAATACTCCATTGTGTATATGTACCACTGCTTTCTTATCCATTCATCTGCTGATGGACATCTAGGTTGCTTCCATGTCCTGGCTATTATAAACAGTGCTGCGATGAACATTGGGGAACAGGTGTCTCTTTCCCTTCTGGTTTCCTCAGTGTGTATGCCCAGCAGTGGGATTGCTGGATCATAAGGCAGTTCTATTTCCAGTTTTTTAAGGAATCTCCACACTGTTCTCCATAGTGGCTGTACTAGTTTGCATTCCCACCAACAGTGTAAGAGGGTTCCCTTTTCTCCACACCCTCTCCAGCATTTATTATTTGTAGACTTTTGGATCGCAGCCATTCTGACTGGTGTGAAATGGTATCTCATAGTGGTTTTGATTTGCATTTCTCTGATAATGAGTGATGTTGAGCATCTTTTCATGTGTTTGTTAGCCATCTGTATGTCTTCTTTGGAGAAATGTCTATTTAGATCTTTGGCCCATTTTTTGATTGGGTCATTTATTTTTCTAGAGTTGAGCTGTAGGAGTTGCTTGTATATTTTTGAGATTAGTTGTTTGTCGGTTGCTTCATTTGCTATTATTTTCTCCCATTCTGAAGGCTGTCTTTTCACCTTGCTAATAGTTTCCTTTGATGTGCAGAAGCTTTTAAGTTTAATTAGGTCCCATTTGTTTATTTTTGCTTTTATTTCCAATATTCTGGGAGGTGGGTCATAGAGGATCCTGCTGTGATGTATGTCAGAGAGTGTTTTGCCTATGTTCTCCTCTAGGAGTTTTATAGTTTCTGGTCTTACGTTGAGATCTTTAATCCATTTTGAGTTTATTTTTGTATATGGTGTTAGAAAGTGTTCTAGTTTCATTCTTTTACAAGTGGTTGACCAGATTTCCCAGCACCACTTGTTAAAGAGATTGTCTTTAATCCATTGTATATTCTTGCCTCCTTTGTCAAAGATAAGGTGTCCATATGTGCGTGGATTTATCTCTGGGCTTTCTATTTTGTTCCATTGATCTATATTTCAAGTCTGTCATGTCATGTTAAGACTAGTCTGGAAAACAAATGTCTTCACTGGAGAAATTTTTAAAATAAACACCTGAAGATAGGACTCCACGGATTCCTATTCAATTTCTATTTTTCATCCTCTTTCTGACTAACTAGACCTTAGTTTCTCAGGGGCAATATGTTCAATTAAGGGCTTCCCAGGTGGCACTAGTGGTAAAGAACCCACCTGCCAATGCAGGAGACATAAGAGACACAGATTCGATCCCTAGGTCGGGAGACCCCTTGGAGGAGGGCAACCCACTCCACTGTTCTTGCCTAGAAAAACCTATAGACAGAGGAGCCTAGTGGGCTACAGTCCACAGGGTTGCAAAGAGTCAGTCACGACAGAAGCAACTTAGTACAGCATGACACGGCACAGCATGCTCAATTAAAAAAGTACTCATCTCTTCAGAGACACAAATAGCCATGTGACCCTATTCTGGCCAATGAGTTATAAGTGAAAGTATCTGGTGGGCCTCGAGGGAAAATAACTGTCCTCTTATTGAAAAAAAGAAAGACAGCAGGCTCATGCTTTCTGCCTTTCCCCTTTTCCCTGCTGAATGCAGACTTGATATAATGACTTGGAGCAGGGAGCCTGCAACCTTGAGAAGCAGTCATACTCTAAACAAGTTTATACATTTGCAAAACTTATCAAACTATCCAGTTAGGATGGGTGCATTTTACTGTATGGAAAACGATACCTTAATAAAGATAATTTTTATTATTTATTTTTTGGCCACACCCCACAACATGTGGGATCAAGTTCCTTGAAAGGGATCAAACCCACACCCCCTGCAATGGGAACAGGGTGTCTTAACCGCTGGATCACCAGGGAAGTCTCGAGATAATTTTTAAAAACTCATTTGCTGGACTAGATCGTAACCTTTTAATATATATTATGATTAACTTATAGACCTTTTTTAAAAAACAGGAACAAAATAAATATTTGTTAGCTTGACTTTAATTATTTGTTAATTCTGTGGCTATTTGAACAATATAAAGTACTCTGCTGGAGGAGGAAAAATACACACCACAGTTGAAAAGACAAATATCCATTTATGCAGTATTTGTACACACATCTGCAGTTCTTTTGGGAAGAGATTAAGTCAGGAAGACCTGACTCAACTGTTATCAGAAAAAGAAACAAATAATTTACCAAGAAATACTAATATACTTTCTCCTATTTAACCCCTCGTAAAAATCTATAAAGCAGTTTCCAGTATAGAAACCTGGTGACACCACTAGGTTTTAGCTAAGAAACAATGTGCGTGTAAAACACTGCTGACTCCTGGCTAAAACATTTATACAAGATACTAGCGGCAAAATTAAACCGAAATAACATTTAAATAATAGACAAACTAAACCAGTATTTCATAAATCATGTTTTGGAGAAAAAAAAGAGACCTGAGCATGTTTCATGAAAAATGGGTATGATGTTAATTTAGGCGATGATAGTTTGAACAAGGTTAAACAAGTTTCGTTACTTCTTTCTCATAGGCTTTAATGTCATCATGTGTACTGTGAATTCCCGAAAGAGGTTATATGGAATGCAGTGTGTCCCAAACTTATTTCAGTCAGAGCATCTCACAGGACTTGGCTTGAGGGAGCCACATTTCAGGAAACACTGTGAAGGATGACAGCACAAGTCAAATCAAATCAAATTGGGTTTTTCCTACATATTTTGTTTTCATATCTCTGTTGGAGAAGGTAATTATGCATTTTATTTAAAATATCTTCTTTAAAAATATAAAAAAGAATCTAAATTGTTGGTAAATTTTGACTTAAGAAAGATTGAATATTGCTCAGATATCCAGACTTATAAAATAACAGAGTATTATGTAGAGCTGGTCACAAGCAGAGTTGACCCCACCTTTCAAGAACAACCAACTACTAAAATCTACGGGGTACATGCAACCAAGTCTGAGTCCTTTCTTTAGTGTAAAGAGACTCAGAATTTATCCCTGGACTCTCTCAATAATAATCATATTACTTTGAATAAATAAAAGCTTGATTTCCTTAACTGTAAAAGTACCATAAAGTGTAAAGCTAGACGGCATAAACTATGAAATTTTTAGCTCTAAATATGTTATTTTCTGGGCTTCCTTCATGGTCCAGTGATTAAGAATCTGCCTGCCAATGCAGGGGACACGGCTTCAATCCCTGCTCCAGGAAGATCCCACATGCCAAAGAGCGACTAAGCCTGAACACAACAACTGGGCCTATGCTCTGGAGCCCAGGAGCTGCAGCTACCAAGCCTGCGAGCCGCAACGACTGAGACGGTATGCCTAGAGACTGTGTTCTACAACCAGGGAAACCACCACAGTGAGAGGACCACACTTCTGCAACTAGAGAGTAGCCCCCGCTCGCCACAACCACAGGAAGTCTGCACCTGCACAGGAAGTGTGCATCTAGCACAGCCAAAATAAATAAATCCTAAAGAAATTAAATATGCCCTCTTCTAACTTATTATGTTTAATAGTTATTAAGTAATGTGAGGGAGTATTTTATGAAATATAACTTATTTTCAAAACCATCATAAAGTATGAACTCTGCACAATATTTCCCTTATATTTGTCACTTAAAACTCTAAATGTGAAGTTCATCTTGGTAAAAAGCAAATTTTTATGTCCCTCTACTGTCTGAAGTATTTATTTCAAATACATCCATGTTTGTGGACTTGGGAAAGAGGGACAATGGACCACAACTTAATAAAACTCTGGATACCTAAAAGCAAAGGATTGTCATTCAGCCAGAAACAAAGCAGATGAACACGCTGTTACTTTTCAACTGTTAATTATTTTCAAAAGCAAAATTTAGTTTTGACATCATGAAAAACAATATTCCAGTGGACAAGAAAAAGGTGTAGTAGCTTTAACAAATATTCTTTAAGAAACTGTAACTGCTTACCTGTAATGGACCCAAGATAGAGCTTGTTGTATACATAAAAAAGAGACGAAGATAACTCAGAACGTTGGCAAATGCAAAAAGTCCCTCTGCCACCAGTGTAGGGTGGAACGCATCCCAGTCCTTCCGATCCGCAAAATCATGAAACTAAGATTAGGAGGAAAAAGCCAAAGGTAAGTGGCTCTCTCAACTTAGGAAAATAAAAACAAATACTCTGACCGTTTAAAGAAAACCATATTGGGTCTCCTTATGGCAGAACTCCATTTATGTTTCATAAATTTCTCTTTTAATAGAAATAACATTGTTTTAAATAAATAGATAATTTCTACACATGTGTAGCAATATTGTGTTCCATGAAGAGCTTTTCTCAGAAATTCTCAGGCTTTAAAAGACGAAATAATTTTTTAAAGACAGTCATTAAACTTTTTATGAATGAAATTTTTGCTAGTCTTTCTTAAATTCCGCAACACAAGCTTGAAATTCATTAACTTTCACATTAAATTAAGCTAGCTACTTGACTCAAGATTCTACAATGTACCATAGCTCTTCTCCCTTCCAAACAAGAACAAAAAGGGTGTATTATTATACCTGGACACCGAGTAACCACATGTTTCAACTGCCTGGGACACTCCCAGATTACATACCAGTTTTCCTGGCCTAATTATTAATTGTGCTTTTCTTCATTTGTGTGTCTTAGTTTGAAATAATAAAATTATATGGGTACCCTGCTTCTATAGGGTAGTCTAAGAGACCAGTCTAAAAAAGGGACCAGTCTAAAAAAACCAATGACCATCAACCTCTCTATCCAACCGTTTCTCTATAAGTGATCAATTTTTATTTTCTTAATAACCTCTCAACTCTGGTCATTGAACATACCTAATAAACATGTTCTGTACTAATACTCAAATACACGAATAGAGTTTTTAATAAAGTGGTATAAGAAAATCAGTTTGTTTTCTCTCTAGTCTGTAAATTAGCCAAAACTCAAAAAATATTATATAATAGTTCCTTGAATGTGACACCTCAGAATTCTAAACTCAGGTGTAAACAAAGATAGTCAACATAATTTCTGTTACCTTTCCTGGACTTTAAATCAATCTTTATAAAAGTAACATTGTAAGATGTCTATAAGGTTGGATTTTTGTCAAATTTTAAATATAAAACTTTAGGCATCAGAAAATAATTAAATTTACATCACTTTTTAAGCTATGGGAGATAACCGTCATGATTTGGAATGTGTAAAACACTATGATGAGTTCCATTCAGATAAACTTTTCCCTGGTAAATATGACCAATTTAAATAACTTTGTGTTCTCATTTTAAGTAATAGGTAAATGAACCTAGCTCAGATATAAGGAATTGGCATTTGGAAGAAAGAAAATGCCTGGACAGACCTGGATTTAAATCCAGTCTTGGTTTCTTACTGTGTGGTCTTGGACAAGTTACTTATTATCTCTGAGCTTCCTTTTCCTTATTTGCAAAATGGGGATAAGGACATCTGTCTCATAGAATCCCTGTGAGAATAAAATGAGATAAAGTATAGCAAGTATCAACCAAGGTACCTGGCATATAATAGGTAACCAACATTTAAAGGTAATTAACACCCTTGAAAGTATTAGTAAGGAAGGAAACAATGGGCACTATTTCCTTGCCAAAGATAGGTTTAAAATGAAAACACATCAGACACAGATTTGGGCCAAAGTAACTCTGAGATCCATAGCTAAATATCTTGGGTTTTTCCCTAAATAAACTTCACTTGTGCCTTCAATTGACATAGTTAATAGTCACCTTGTTGTGAGCCACCACTTTGAGGGCAAAGGTTGCCAAATAAAGTGAATTCATGACAAAACTGAGCTGATTACGAGATTCTTCTAAAAAGTCTTCCAACCCTTCATACCAGAGTCTTTTAATGTCTGACCATATCATTCCTAAAAAAAAAAGAAAAAAAAACTCAGATGATGCTCTCTTAATTCAATAATAAACTAAAAAGATATATTAAGATTCAAAGTATTAAATAACATGTATCATCTGTAGCCTTAATTCAATAATAAACTAAAAAGATATATTAAGATTCAAAGTATTAAATAACATGTATCATCTGTAGCCTTATTCAGAAGAAAAAAATAACATTCAGTAAAAAGTTCTTAAAATTTCAAAGAAAAGGAATCTTAAGCTTCATCTGACAATATCTTTCCCAGACAGGGATTTAATAAATGATGTGAAATAAGCATAAGAAAACAAATAAATCGTTGTTAAATGTCCCCTCCCCAAAGGCTCAGTTCCTGATTATTTTCTTTTCTCTATCTACACTCACTCCTATAGTGACCTCATCCAGTCTGGTCTAATGGCTTTAAATAGTATCTATGTGGTAGACTTTCAAATTTTAAACTAAACCTGTATTTACACAATAATAAGTATCTCTAAACCTCCCTCCTAAACTTAACTTGCACAGGTAGTTGGCTACTCTAAATCTCAAACTGGATGTCCCAACATGTCCGAACTGAACTCCTAGTCTCTGCTCCCAGGCTCACAGCACTTGAAGACTTCCGTATCTCAGCTGATGGCAACTCCATCCTAGATGCTCACTCTAAATGTCCTTGCCTCACCCTTGACTGATATTCTCTTAAACCACACATTCAATGCAATAATAAATCCGTTGGCTCTATTTTCAAAATATAGTTAGGAAGTAACCTTTCTCACCACCACTTCAAATTCAAGCCACTATCTTCTCTGGCCTGAATGTCTGAAACAACCCACTTGGTCTCCCTGCTTCTACTGTGTTTTTCCTGAAATCTATTCTCAACACAGCAATCAGAACAATCTTTAAAATGCAAGTGTTATTTCTCTCATCAAAACCCTGTAGCAAGTCCCAGAGGAGAAAGAATTAACTGCAGGACAGAACTCTTTCCCTATGGGAACAAAACCTCATGTTATCATTTATTAAAGTGGTTTCCTTGGAAACGTATAAGGAAAGTATGGAAAGTCAGCTGTGTTCAACATTGTTATAAAAACAATCACTGACTGGGAAACTGCATAAGTGGAATCATAGACCCCAAAAGTATACACAAACAGGACTATATAAAAACATGTTAAGAAACACAGGTTTCAGCTTCTCTGTGCGATGTTTCTTTAATTTGAAGTGTGCCTGTAGTGGGAACTACACTCTGCGGCTTTTTAAGATATCCTGATTTATAAGAAATCCTGCCAGTTTTCAGGCTTCTCTGGCTGGGGTAGCCCACACCCATGAAAATGGCCTCATTCCACACAACTGAGTGTGCCCTCTATGGGGCTAAGAAGTCCCAGTCTTTTGTAAGAACTGCCAATAAAGACGTATTTGAAGCTGTCATGCTTTATTTCCTGCCTTATATCCTTCTACAGAGCTAAGTAAATCTGGTGTCAGGTTTCTGCCTGTGGTGTCTGGCAAGTGTGACTGTTAATAAGAACCTAAGACCACTGCTGCTGACTGTGCATAGCGGGCACTGCACACTGCACCTTCCCTCATGTCTCCTTTTATTCAGAGTCAAAACCAAATTTTTTACAACGGTCTCTGAGGCCCTACATTACCTCTCCTCTTGGATCTCCTCTCCTCTCAATCTTTCCTTCCACTACCCTGGTCACACTGGCCTCCTGTCTTCCTTGCTGTTCTCTGAACACCCAAAACTCCCAAATGGGACACTGGCTCTTCTTCCAGCTGGAAGCTCCTCACCCAGACATCCATCCTGCATCTTTGCTCACCACCTACTCTGATCGTCCTATTTAAAATCGCAAATTTATGCCTGTCACTCCCAATCCTCCAACTCTGCTTCTCTTTCTTTTCCCTTAGTATTTATCACTTTTAAACAATGGACATAGTTTCTTTATTATGTCTATTATTAACTGACTATCTTTCTCCCACTTTGGGTAAAAACTCTTCAAAAGTAAGAATATTTATCAACCAATGTCCTTTATGTCCTAAATAGTGCCTGATACACAGAAGGTGCTCAAAAAACTTGCTCAATGAATAAATACACATAAATAAATACCAACCAAACCAAAACTTCCTTCCTCTTCTTTGGCTAGAAGTTTCTCCAGTTTTATATTCCTAGGAGTACCAGAGAACAGTACCGCAATCGAGGATTGCTTTATCATACATTCCTCCATTAAGATATTTTTAAGGAGAATGTAAAGTGACTGCAAGGAGATCAAACCAGTCAATGCTAAAAGAAATCAACCCTGAATATTCATCAGAAGGACTGATGCTAAAGCTCCAATACTTTGGCCACATGATGCGAAGAACCGACTCATTGGAAAAGACCCTGATGCTAGGAAAGACTGAAGGCAAAAAGAGAAGAGGGCAACAGAAGACGAGATGGTTAGACAGCACCACTGACTCAATGGACATGAGCCTGAGCACACTCTGGGGAGACAGTGGAAGACGGAAGCCTAGCATGTTGCAATCCGTGGAGTCACAAAGAGGTGGACATGACTTAGTGACTGAACAACAACAAATGACAAAAGAACAGAGTGCTACAACCTACATATGGGTGAAGATCAAGTTAAGCCATCAGAATCATCCTCTGGCTTACCAGTAGATAGACTAAGTCCCCTGGGAAAAGTATTTTGCGGGTATTCTTGAAAGACTCTGTTCATAATATCTTAATTATATAGAACATATACTTTATGTACAAGATCATTTTTAAATATCTGCAGATCTGACACAGAAAATACATTTTTAAAAATTGACCTGACACAAAAAATACTTTTTTTAAAATTCCATTTGGAAGAGCTTCTATTTAAAATGAATAGGGACTTCCCTGGTGGTCCAGTAGCTAAGAGTCCGTACTCCCCATGCAGGGGGCCCAGGTTTAATCCCTGGTCGGGGAATTAGATCCCACATGCCACAACTAAAGATCCTTTATGCTGCAACTAAGAGCTGGCACAGCCAAATAAATATTTTTAAAAACTGAAAATAATATAAATAAAAACTATCAAAAATGTTAAAGCAAATAACTTACATTTTATTAACCCAAACACTGTAACACTAAAACACTAAACTAAGATGCTTACAGAAATAAGTGTTTTATTTCTGTAAAATGCAATATTATACCTCAGTGGAACTCTTGACAAAAATTACAACATGGATTGGATAAGATTTTGATTTTAAAAAGGCAGATATATGAAAGAATATTAAGTACCACTGACAGGTATTTTCCCATCTCTTATGCAACACCCCACACCAAAATGAAGCTAATATACTTGATCTATTTCACATTTCTGAATTGGATTGGAAGAACACAACAATTTTAAACCATTATAAGCAATGCAATCACTACATAATCAATGGACTATATATATATATACAGAATTATTAATATTAGCAAAACTATAATCCCATCATTTGGGGATTTCTCAAGGCTTGCTCCTAGGTCCCCTCTTCTCATTTTATACTTTCTCACGTGTCTCATACACGCCCATAGTTTCATATACAACATATATGTAGATTACCTGCATACTGCTAACTCACGCTTAAACTTCCTCTTGAATTCTAGACTATAAAATCAACCAATTGGATGATTGATATCTCTTTTGAGTATCTCAACAGACTTTTCAACTTCAACATATCCAAAACCACTCTCAGATTCTATTATCTCACAAATTCCCAAACTTAGTACTCTTCCAGAATACTTACATTGCTTAATAATGCCCCACCTCCTCTCCTCCTATATATATATACATGTATATATATATATATACATGGAAATATATATATATGTGTGATGTGTATATACATGTATGTATGATATGTATATGTGTGTGATATGCATATGTGATATATACATATTTGCATGTTCTATTTGCTTTACTTTATAATCTCTTGAACCTGATTCTTTCTCTCTTTTTCTATCACGACCATTCTAAGTTCAAGGTATCCATCAGCTTACTGCAACAGGCTCTTTACTGGTCTCCCTCCATCTACTCTTGCCACAGCTCTTCCTCCCAACCCATTCTCTATACTGTAGCCAAAATGATCTTGTCACTTACCCACTTAAAAAATCAGTGGTTTCGCATTGTTCTTAGTATGAAGTCAAAATTACTTAACATGGCCGACAAGGCTGTTTTGGGTCTAGTGCGAAATCCGTATCTATGGCTTCATCCTGAATTCCACTTCTCTTGCTCTCCTTGCTCGACCATTAGTCAGTCCCTTCTTTGTGCCTCTTGTCACAGGGTCCTTGAATGTAACTTTTGTATCAGCCTAGAATATTTTCTCTCCCAATTCTCTGAGAATAATTTTCTTTCCCAATTCTCCAAGTTGACTCCTATTTATTCTTTAAATTTTAGCTTATTTATCACTTCTTCAGGACAGCCTTTCCAATCCCCCAACTAGGTAAAAAGCCCTTATAATATGCTTGCCCTCTTAGCTCCATGATCTTTACTTAGTAGCACTTAACTCAAATATAATTATTTATTCTATCTGTGTGATTCTCAAGTTACTGAGTTTTTTAAAAACAATAATTAGATCATAAGCATCATGCATGTTAGGCCATATCTGTTTCTGCCTGTGCCAGGACAAAGCAGGTATATAACATGTCAAAATGTACCTTTTTGTAAGGGCTGTTCTATTATATTCCAACAGTTAAAAAAAAACACCTAACTAAATGGATACCATTAATAGTCTGCGGATTCAACAACACATTGTTTTTCTTTTTTTACCTTGCTCTTTGTAATTCAACCCTATTTATTTTTCTGGAGGGTTAAGGAAAATAACAGAAAATAAATGTACAAAAGCCAGGTATCATGAGTCAGGAGTCACTGTACTCACTGCATGAAAAAGTAAACTGAACCAAGGAATGCCTTTAAACAAGCAGGCACAACCCCTCTCAAAAAGGGCAAGGGCAGTAAAAACTGCAGAAGGTCATTATTTATTTTACAGCATAATACTTATAAAAAAACAATTTTCAGCAAATAAAATATCTTTTTAAAAGACTGTTATTTCTAAAGAGATATGGCTATCATTGTGAAGAACTGATTTACAGAGTGAGTCACCAGGGAATCCTCTAAATTCAAATTTAAGTAATGCTTCTATAATACAGATGGGCTTCCCCGATGCCTCAGGAGTAAAGAATCCGCCTAAAATGTAGGAGACGTGGGTTTGAACCCTGGATCAGGAAGATCCCCTGGAGGAGGAAACGGCAACCTACTCCAGTATTCTTGCCTGGAAAACCCCATGGACAGAGGAGCCTGGAGGGCTACAATCCAAAGAGTCAGACATGACTGAGCAACTGAGCACCAACAGAAGTAAGGTAATATGCTTTTGCAAAAGTTCATAGGTTCTTAAAAGAAAAACTAATGATATAACAAAATAGTTAACTCTTAAAATGCAACCAAGTATAAAATATATTATATTTTAAAATACCTAAGAAAATGTTCATATTCTTATAACCAAAAAAAATTCATCAGCAAAATCTGTCTTTAACAAGCATGAACAATTTTAGTAACTGAGAAAGAATTCTTAGCTCCCATGTAATTAAATCATATGAAGAGATCTGCTTCCTTATTATCAAGTTTAAGAACATTTATCTTTTAAAAAAAATGTAAGCTATGTCTCCAATGATCATGTGCTTAGTCGCTCAGTCATGTCCGACTCTTTGCAACCCCTGGAACTGTAACCCACCAAGCCCTTCTCTCCATGGGGATTGTCTAGGCAAGAATACTGGGAGTGGGTTGCCACGCCCTCCTCCAGGGGATCTTCCCAACCTAGGTGTTGAACCAAGGTCTCCCGCATTGCAGGCAGATTCTTTACCATCTAAGCCACCAGGGAAGCCCCCCCAAATATGGAACGCTTCACAAATACAGCCATCTTCTCTGTATTGTTCCAATTTGAGTGTATGTGCTGCCTAAGCGAGCACTCAATGATTATGGAAGTGTTCAAATTCTTGCCGTATAAACTGTGTAAAATTATAAGTTGAATGCAGTTTATAATGCCAGCAATCAAGGGAGAATTAACGGGCTAAATAAAGGCAGAACCTTTTAAACTAACTTGATACCTACCAATAATCCACAGTATAAGGAGATAGTCTATTCTTTCAAGGGCTGGCCCCATTGTGTTTTTCTTATCCTCATTGTAGACAAGAGAGTATAGGTTTAGTAACAGTAGGAATGTGAAATATGATGCTCCATGAATAATAAATTTCATGAAAGGTGTGTGAATAATTCTGCCAAACTGAGATTTTGGAGCTATCAAATAACAAAGTGACAAAACTGGCCAAAAGATGCCAACTGTCAAAACAGTCATTATCTTCTTACAGGTAGGCTTACGACGGTAACCTGACATCTGTCCAAACCAAACAGTGTTCAGGAACTGCTGACAGTTGGACTGGGAAACAAACTGAAAAGGAAGCACACACACACAAGTAAAATATAACTTGTAAACAGGATCCAATAGTACTATTATTTCGTTGATATTCAAAGTTTTAATTATAGCTTGAAATCAGTTCTATATAGTCCAGTTTATTTTTCTTACATGTAATAAAAGAGTGTAGTGGTTAAGAGCATAGACTCTGGAGCCAGATTATCTAGATTTAATTCCAGACTCTGCCACTTAACTTACTAAATGACCTTGAGCAAGTTTTTAAATCTCTCTCAGCCTCTAATTCTCCATCTATAAAATGAGGATAGTAATAGTATCTAGCCAAACACTGGTTATGAGAATTAAATGTAAAGCTCTTAGAATAGTGCCTGGTCACAGCATGCATCACTTAAGTATTAGTGACTATTACTAGCCTGCTTGGCCATTATGAAACATTTACTTTATAAAGACTCATAACAGTGTTTATGAAATTTCAAAATTAACAAGCATAATCCATAGAAAGAGACTTCAGCCTAGAAAAATTAAGGATTTCAGTTTCCAGAAACCAACATGTCAAGCACAGCAAAGCAATTAAAGGCTAAACATCACATATATTTATGTTCCATGAAAACACTGAGAATTTCTTAAAATGTGTTAAAGACGCTCTTAAATCCTCATAAAATGGAATTCTGTGTGAGAAGAAAAGGAAAAATGTTCCCAAATAGGAGGAAAATTCTAGTTCAAATATAGAAATTAATTTACTGAAGTTTACAAAGATTCTTAGTTTGCAAAATTCAGAAGTAGTATTTTCCCAATATAATGTTCATGCTGGGAAGTATAAGTTAAGGATTCTGATGACTCTGGACTCAGTAATGTAACCAGGCTTGAAGTAAAGCACAAATGATTATAATATCATTCAGATATTCAATAATATTTGGTCAATGTTGTGTTTTAAAATGTTTCATCCCAAGACAGAATATAATTTATAGAATGCAACAGTGTACTTAAAAACCTTGGACAGAGTTTTGCTGTTTATTGTGCTTATCAAGAAATTTCCTAATAAGCCATACCTATTTTTGGCAATTAATATTTGTCCTTCTGCTTAGCTCTCAGTGTTGTTAGGGAATTGTTAATTTGTCCCTCAAAAGGAACTATCAGGGAGAAAAATACATATTTTCTTCCCACCAACCACCCAGTTTAGTAGCATCCCAAACTCAGTAGTTTCATCCTTCTCCCAAGTATCAAAGCAATCTCAGGACTGACTGCTACCCTCGTCATCTCTCTATACAATGATGATTTAATTAACCATAATGTTAAATATGTAATTGGAAGAACTTTCAACTGGAGATATTCTAAGTCTGTGGTGGTTTTAAAATATAGACACAAATTCTTTGATACTCTTCTCATCAACAACAGAGAGGCTACCAATATTCCCTACCCTTCAATTCACCAAGGTTGTTCTTGCTTTAACAAGTAGATTCTGGAAGAAGTGATGCTATGTGAATTCTAAAGGCTGGTCTTAAACGGACATTCAGCTTCCACCTTGTTGGGGAAACATTTGCTCTTGGAGCCAAAAGATGGCATATAAAACGTCCCACTGCCCTGAAGCCACCAGCCTACAAAGAAGCTGAGGCTACATGTAGCCACTCTGATTAACCCTCAGAGGCTTCTCAGACCATCTCCTTGCAGCCAGCGCACCATGAGGGCCATGCTCCTCCATGGTTCCAGTCCTGAGTTCTCAGGAAGACTGCCCTCAATGGACCCAGCCTACTGAGCATCCTGCCCACTCAGAGCTCCCTGTTTGAGACCTCAGGTGCTGCTCAAGCACCAGGCATATGAGTGAAGAAACCTCCCAAATAACTGTAGCTGAGATCATTGACATGGTGAAGCAGAGACAAATCAACCTTGCTGTGCCCTTTCCTAATTCTTGACCTCAAGAGATTTGTGACCTCACAAAACTCAAGAGCATAATAAAATGATAATGAAATTATTACAAAATGACTATGAAATATTGTTTTATACCACTTGAGTATCAGGGCAGTTTGTTATTCAGGATGTAGCACCAGAACAAAATATATCAACTATCTGAGAAAATATTATCTTTCCCTTTGATTATATTTAGAAATCCAATGTAAAAAACTAATTTATATTTCATTCATTTTTAAAATTACAGAATATTTTCCTCCCAACTAAAAAGTATTACCATTACTCCTTATTCCTTTTCTCTAATCTTCTTTACCCACTCCAGTACTTCTGCCTGGAAAAACCCATGGACAGAGGAGCCTGGTAGGCTACAGTCCATGGACTACCAGGCTACCAGGCTCCTCTGTCCATGGGGTCACAAAGAGTCGGACATGACTGAGCGACTTCACTTCACTCACTTCACACTTTGTCACTGGAGAAGGAAATGGCAACCCAATCCAGTATTCTTGCCTGGAGAATCCCATGGACAGAGGAGTCTGTCAGGCCGTGGTCCATGGGGTTGCAGAGAGTCGGACACGACTGAAGTGACTGAGCACACTGAGCAATCTTCTTTAGAATGGAACATTTGGTTATCCTCTGAATTCTTCAGGGATATATATATATATATCAATCATTAGGAAACTTCCTTAGTTTTTCTCCCCTTACCAGGATAATCTTGGTTTTTTCCACCTTTTTTGAGATTCTTTTTCCAATCACTTAAGTTGATTTTGTATCCTGCTATATCTTTTCTGTCATTTTCTAGTATTTCATGTCTATTTTAGGTTGTGGAACACAAAAGTAAATAAACATAAGATCTATTCAAATGTATATTAGAGGAAGATTATATCAGAGTTCTCTGTTTTTAGGTATACATATTAACATTGTATTTCCTTCTTAAGCAACATAGGTATGTTATTAATTTACCATCTTATAGCTACCTAGATCCAAATTCTTATACTTAATTTTTTTCCTATGAATCCTCTACCTTAAGTAAGAAACCTCAGAGTACTAGAAAAAGTATAGGATTTGAAGCCAGAGATCTGGATGAGAAATATAATATCTAGGTAATCTTATAGTAACATCTGAAAATTCCTGTATCAATCTCCCAAGTCACAAAGCTATTCAGAGGCTCAAACTGTCAACCAAGATAATAAAAAACTCTGCTCTGAGCACCAAAGGTCCTATATCTTGCCTTCTACCATAATCTATTTTGGGCCCCATTTTTATACTAATATAATTGTGATAAGCAAGTTTTACTCCAATATCTATATTGTTAATAAGAATAATGGGTCTTAGAAGCAATACCTTAAAAGTATCATACACCAGCATTCCCCAACTGAACATCATTGTCTGCATATAAATATCTATGTCTATTAACTTATCTCAAAAAATGAAATTAAAAATGCATACCTTCCTTCTTCAAGTTCCTGAATCATATGCATGTGAGTGTATGGGGAGTAGAAATAGGTATTTCCCTTAATAGGAAGGGATGATGCCAGAAGAGCCAGATTCAACTTAGTTATCATAGCATACGTCTCTCCACCTTTGGGTTTCACAATGAATTAACAAATAAGAATAAGGAACATAATATCTGATACTTTTATTTTTAAACAGAAAGGCCCTCTATCTGTAGAAAGGACTATTTATAACTAGGTTAATAATATAAATTCGTAACAGACATAACACAAAGTGGAAACTGCATTAGGAAGGCATTTACTATTCAAAATCTTACCTGCCTAGCTACTATTTAGCAAAAACATTACATTAATATCCATAGTATTATTATTGTTAAAAATAATAGCGACTACCATTTATTGAGTACTTACTTAAAGGTAATACTCATTGTACTAAACTCTTTAAATATGCATATCCTTAATTAATTCTTAAAACTAAAGCTCAGACAGATTCAATAACTTTCCCAAGGACATACAGTTTTTATGAAGCAGAACTAGGATCTCAATGTAAATGTATTGCTCCAAAGCCTTTGCCCTGAGCCACAGACTACTGTGGAGGAAATAATTTAAATATATCACAGAAAACTTCATACCTCCTTTTGGTTATATTTGATAGCAAGTTTTAGACGACTTAAGTTCATTCTTTCTTCTAGTAATCCTCGTTTGTCAAGAGGCTCATCATTGGATGTATGGTTTAGGATAACTTCTAATTCACGTGAATTCCGGGCTTGGGCAAGCAAATCTTTAGCAAACATTTTACACTGCCGGGCTAGTTCCTCATAATCATTCCTGCAAAGTGCACAGTCTATTATTAGAAATGCCACTTCCATCTTCTAATTAAGGTGTTTTCACTAGAAATATTACTCAATAACATTTTAATTCTGACAGTGCTACACAACATCTGAAGTCATTTTGTGCTGTCGGAGGAACCTGCTGCTGCTGCTGCTGCTGCTAAGTCGCTTCAGTCGTGTCCGACTTCGTGTCCATAATTGTAACACAATTATGTTCTCTGCATTCACACTGATAATCTCAGATGAGTACAGAGTTTTCTTATATATATTGATATTCCTAGAAATTCTGATAATATTTTCAACATGTTCTTCATGTAACTCATTTGCCTTTATTCTCTGTAAGTTCTGTATAAAGCTTTCTTTTATATTATTTACATAAACAATAGATAATAATATCTTGATGCTGCTGCTGCATCGCTTCAGTCGTGTCCGACTCTGTGCGACCCCAGAGATGGCAGCCCACCAGGCTCCGCCGTCCCCGGGATTCTCCAGGCAAGAACGCTGGAGTGGGCCGCCATTTCCTTCTCCAATGCATGAAAGCGAAAAGGGAAAGTGAAGTCGCTCAGTCATGTCCGACTCCAGCGATCCCATGGACCGCAGCCTACCAGGCTCCTCCGTCCATGGGATCCTCCAGGCAAAAGTACTGGAGTGGGGTGCCATTGCCTTCTCCTATCCAATAAATATTATTATATGATTTTTAACCAGAAATTTTTTCAATGATAGTTTGAAACATGTTTACACTACTTCTGATATCAAAATAGTATTTTGTTGCATTTTTAAGATGTTCCTTTGAACAAAATTCAAGTTAGAAACACTGAAACATTCCTAGTACAGAATCACTATTCCTTGAAACTTAGGACTTACCTGCTTATTAAAGGCAAACCTAAATCACTTGTGAGAAACTAAGAAGTTTTAATAGGCAATTCTTTATAAAATATCAATTACATTAAGCTTAAGCTTCAGTGGAACAACTTAAGAATAAAGTTAGAAATAAATAGTTATGAAACAATTGGGATCAGATTCCAGAAACTAATTTTTTATTCAGTGTTTTTAAAGTGAAAGGAAGGGAAAATATGAAGAATTTTTCATTGATTAATTTTCTATTCAATGGAGTTGTCCATGAACTGGCTGCATAAAGTTATAACTCAAAGAATTAAAAACTTTTCCTTACCGGCTAACATTTTCTCATCTATTCTTTGCATTTACTACATAACCAAAACTACCTAAGTTTGGTAGAATAACTAGTTGAATTTCTTTAACAAAGTATTATCTACTTCTTAGTCTAAAAATTTAATTGTAATCTTACCTAATTAGTTTTATGTCTACATGTTATGTTTCTCCTACTAGAAAATCTCACTAGTGAAATGGGACAATGTCTGGGTGTGTGAAATGTACCTGACATGCAAAAAAAGCATTCGATATGTTTCTGAAAGTTATGAAGGGCTGGGCTCCAAGGATGGTTATAGAATCTGAGAATGAGGAAAGAGAGCAGTTGTAAGTAAGTTTGCTCTTGTTTATGGCTACCATTCCCTTTATTCTTCACATTGCCGTAGAATGCCTCTGGTAACGTTGAACAAAGTAAGGATTTAAGGGAGGGTGGAAGAGTGAAGTTGGGGAAAGAGTGACCTAAGTGATAAGTGATACTAGGATCTGTTCCACTGAGAGAAGAGGAAAATCCTAAGTATGTGACAGGAAGGCCTGGTCATTTTGGATCACATGTAAATAAACATTAAGTGATAATTTGGCCTATGAAAAAATTCATGCTGAAAATATTTTGGAAAAAAAGAGAGATAATTTACAATTTCCATTCATTCCCACCTGAATTCCACCTCCACGAGGCTTAGTTCTTTTAAATCAGCACTAAGTTCAAATGCTCTCAGAATTGGATCCTCCTCTGTTAACATTATTAGAGCTGGACTGGCCAAGCAGCGATATATATCAAGACGAAACCTGAGATAAAATTTGATTCCATTATGTAAAACATTTATTATATACATGTGATTAGTATTTTTAACCTATAATTTCCATAAATTTAAAATATTATAAAATTAAAAAAAATAAAACATTTACAATACACTTATTATAAAGCCTACATAAAAATAAAGACTTAAAAATAAATATTCTGAGAAATAATTATTGAAAAATTTTATACCATTGCTTTTAAACAAATCGTTTTAGTATTTCTTTTCATAGATTTAAAACTCTGTATCCTTCAATTTAATTAAAAAGTTTCTATTCCTGAACTTAGTATTATTTTAAATGAAATCTGCTAATAACTAATTGAATATATGGATGCTTATTAAATTTTCCTTCCCCAGCAATAAATTTACTTTAATATGCTACATATATACAACACATGACTCATTCAATCAGGTTATTTTTGAAAGACGTTTTCAAATCTTAAGAATAAAATCATTCATTTATGCCTAATTTCTAGCTAATAGAAAAGTATTCCCTTTACCTTCCATGAGCTAATTAATGTTCATATTCAATATCTAACAGGAACCAAATCAAAAAAGTTTTGCTATTATTTTTTCATTTATAAACATATAATTCTTAATTTAAAATTTGGTAACTATTATATATTCTTACTTTTAAATAAAAATTTAATATATGTCTGTTTCTTTTAAAAAAGCAAGCAGTTTAGAAACATAATGCTCTGCAATTTTTCTCCTTCTACCAAGTCTACTCCTCGAAGATAGTCACCTTTCAGAGAATTGTGAAAAATCTTTCCTGATATTTTCTAGTCATACACAAAAGTGCTCAGACATACTGTATACAGGGACAATTATTTCTATGTCACTACATACAGAGTAACCTCATTATTTCCTAAAACTGGATGGTTTTCCATTTGATGGCAGTCCAACTTAATGGAAATTTAGGTTGCTTCTAATTTTTTACTTCAATTAATAATGTAACAATGATTATTCTTTAGCTCATATATCCTTTGCACACTCAGAATTGCTGGATAAAATGGCATGTGTATCTTAAAATCTGGAGGATGTTTCCAAAGCACAAACAATAAGGAAAGCTCATTTCCCCCCCACATCTTCATGCTGCCACCCTAAAGGAAGAAAAATGGAATTTTAAGAGTGGTATTACTCTAAATTTCTCTAAAAGCTCAAGCATCCTTTCATGTTTACTTTTCATTATAGTTCTGTAAACTATCTGTTCATTTGTATTTCCCTGTTTTTCTGGTGATTTTTAAAAAAATTCATCAACTTGTAAAATCTCTTTATATATCAAAGAAATTAGCCCTCTGTCTAGTCAAAAGTGTTTTAAATACTTTTCCCCAGTTGGTTGTTTGTCTTTTTACTTTGCAATGAAATTTTTCTGTATAGAAATTAAAAACTTTTATGAAATAAATTTATTGAACTATTTCTTATTTAACTGCTAGGTCTCATGTCTTAGACACAAAAATGGGCGCTATATAATGCATTTTTAAGAAAACAATATTTATGAAATCCAACTTTGATCTAGCTATTTAATAAACTAGTACAATTATTTTATCTTAAGCAAGGATTTCTAAAGCGGTATTTGTCTATACCAAAACTGCTCCAAAAACTTGAGAAAAAATATATACACTTAAGCAACTAATTTGTTTCCATCATTATGCCTGTACTATTTTTATGGTAATTAATTTCAGCGGGTTGTTTGTAAAAATGACTTTTGTATTAGCCTACATTATCATGTCTAAAAATATGGATTAGGGACATAATGCACAGAAAAACTGCTCGTATTGGTGGCAAACAAGTGGCTGTATAACAATGAAGTGCCATAGTACGGAAAGAAATTAGATAGAATCAGAAAAATAATGAGGCTGCACCACTTTATAACATCTGTCATTTTGGGCATAGAGAATAGATTTGTGGTTGACAAGGGGGGAGGGGGGAAGAAGATGGACTGGGAGTTTGGGGTTGGCAGATGCAAACTACTATATGTAGAATGGATTAACAACAAGGTCCTCCTGTTGAGCACAGGGAACTATATTCAATACCCTCTGATAAGCCATAAAGAAAAGAATATAAAAAAGAATGTACATATGTGCATCTCTGAGTCACACTGGGGTATAGCTAATATCAGTATCATGTTATAAATCAACTGTACTTCAGTAAATGAAAATAAAATAAAATCTGTCATTTTGGTATTCAAAACACTATCAAAAGTAATGGTGGAATATAAAGAGATCAATGATTTTACTGTACAAAAATATGCATAAAACGGACAAAATCATTTTTTAAAAAATCAACTATTTCAGGTCACTCAAAATTATCTATTGACAATCAATTACTGGAAAACTACCAGAACTTCAGGCAGGAATGGCTGGAACCTGTGGCCTTTTTGCCTAAGGCCACATCCATCATCTCTGCTTTCAGTTCATTTAAGGATAACCGTAGTTTTCCGTTCTGAAACTGGTAAATCTGCACCTTTGTGCTGCTGCTGCTGCTGCTAAGTTACTTCAGTCGTTTCCGACTCTGTGCGACCCCATAGACGGCAGTCCACCAGGTTCCCCCGTCCCTGGGATTCTCCAGAAAAGAACACTGGAGTGGGTTGCCACTTCCTTCTCCAAAGCATGCAAGTGAAAAGTGAAAGTGAAGTCGCTCAGTTGTGTCCAACTTTTAGCGACCCCATGGACTGCAGCCTACCATGCTCCTCCATCCATGGGATTTTTCAGGCAAGAGTACTGGAGTGGGGTGCCATTGCCTTCTCTGTGCTAACGGGGTATAAATCCATTTGTTGGGAGGTAAAAACCTACAGCTCTGCTGGCTGAAAGGATTGGACTTAATACGGATGACCAAGGAAAACCTGCAGTTTTTTACAAGACCAAGTTTGCAGGGTGAGGTGAGGGAAACAGTGGACCAAATGGAAATTTAATAGGGAGACCTTGGAAATGAGAAAAGATATACAAAGTCTCCACAAATTCCTAGCTGACTAAAAAATTAGGCATGTATGCAGAGCATCAGGAAGTCTGATAAAAAGAAAAAGACAAGGAACTCTTAAGAAATGGCTGCAACTTTGAATGCATTCCCCAACTAAACCATAGGTGTTTTTGTGCTTTATATTCCACAAAAGAGTGAAAACATACAGTATTTGTCCTTCTCCATCTGACTTGTTTCACTTAGCATAAAGCTCTCAAGGTCTAACCATGTTGTTACAAATGGAAAGACTGTTTCACCTAGCACTGCTCTGAAATTTAAAAACCAGTATCTCACAAACACAGACTGCCTCTCTTCCTTATTGCTAGTATACTGGCTCTTCAACTTCCCTGAAACCTTTATCCATCTCTTTTTTGGTTAGCTTTCTTTTCTCCTGCAGCTCTGCTTAGCAATTCCTGAAAATGACTTTAGTCAGAGCTCTTTTGACATTTGCTGTAACTGTTTTCTCAAACATTAATAACAAACTCTCTCAAAGCCTTCAACAAATATACCAAACCACTTGCAGTTCCCTAAATAAACCACATTCATGTACTATGTAAAATGCCTTTTACCTTTTAATTTTTATTCATACTTAAACACTGAGCTCAAGCCACACTCCTCTAAAAGCTTTCAGAGCAAGCTTTTTTCACATCTCAAATCAAAACAGCATTGTGTTCTCTCCAGCATCAAACCCTATCTCCAAATGCTTATTACACATGTAAGCATACTATTGGAAAATAATTTATATTTAACATTAATAAAGGATTTTAATACTTAGTCCCCTCACCAGGGATTGAACCTTTGCCTTTGGCAGTGGAAGCGTGGTGTCCTAACCACTGGATTGCCAGGGAATTTCTCATAGACTAGTAACCGCCAGGGGCGCTGGCCAGGAGGACCAACCCCACATCCAAGGAGTTGTGGCTGCGTGGGCGCAGGAGGGCCTAGAGGAGCTATCCCACGTTGAAGGTCAGGAAGGGCGGCAGTGAGGAGATAACCCCTCATCCAAGGTAAGGAGCAATGGCTGCGCTTTGCTGGAGCAGCCGTGAAGAGATACCCCACGCCCAAGGTAAGAGAAACCCAAGTAAGACAGTAGGTGTTACAAGACGGTAGGTGTTCAGAAGGCAAACACACTGAAACCATACTCACAGAAAACTAGTCAATCTAATCACACTAGGACCACAGCCTTGTCTAACTCAATGAAACTAAGCCATGCCCGTGGGGCCACCCAAGATGGGTGGGTCATGGTGGAGTGATCTGACAGAATGTGGTCCACTGGAGAAGGGAATGGCAAACCACTTCAGTATTCTTGCCTTGAGAACCCCATGAACAGTATGAAAAAGCAAAATGATGGGATACTGAAAGAGAAACTCCCCAGGTCAGTAGGTGCCCAATATGCTACTGGAGAAGAGTGGAGAAATAACTCCAGAAAGAATGAAGGGATGGAGCCAAAGCAAAAAGAATACCCAGCTGTGGATGTGACTGGTGAGAGAAGCAAGGTCCGATGCTGTAAAGAGCAATATTGCATAGGAACCTGGAATGTCAGGTCCATGAATCAAGGCAAACTGGAAGTGGTCAAACAAGAGATGGCAAGAGTGAATGTCGACATTCTAGGAATCAGCGAACTGAAATGGACTGGAATGGGTGAATTTAACTCAGATGACCATTATATCTACTACTGCAGGCAGGAATCCCTCAGAAGAAATGGAGTAGCCATCATGGTCAACAAAAGAGTCCAAAATGCAGTACCTGGATGCAATCTCAAAAACGACAGAATGGTCTCTGTTCGTTTCCAAGGCAAACCATTTAATATCACAGTAATCCAAGTCTATGCCCCAACCAGTAATGCTGAAGAAGCTGAAGTTGAATGGTTCTATGAAGACCTACAAGACCTTTTAGAACTAACACCCAAAAAAGATGCCCTTTTCATTATAGGGGACTGGAATGCAAAAGTAGGAAGTCAAGAAACACCTGGAGTAACAGGCAATTTTGGCCTTGGAATACGGAATGAAGCAGGGCAAAGACGAATAGAGTTTTGCCAAGAAAATGCACTGGTCATAACAAATACCTTCTTCCAACAACACAAGAGAAGACTCTATACATGGACATCACCAGATGGTCAACACCGAAATGAGACTGATTATATTCTTTGCAGCCAAAGATGGAGAAGCTCTATACAGTCAGCAAAAACAAGACCAGGAGCTGACTGTGGCTCAGACCATGAACTCCTTATTGCCAAATTCAGACTTAAATTGAAGAAAGTAGGGAAAACCACTCGACCATTCAGGTATGACCTAAATCAAATCCCTTATGATTATACAGTGGAAGTGAGAAATAGATTTAAGGGCCTAGATCTGATAGAGTGCCTGATGAACTATGGAATGAGGTTCGTGACATTGTACAGCAGACAGGGATCAAGACCATCCCCATAGAAAAGAAATGCAAAAAAGCAAAATGGCTGTCTGGGGAGGCCTTACAAATAGCTGTGAAAAGAAGAGAAGTGAAACGCAAAGGAGAAAAGGAAAGATATAAACGTCTGAATGCAGAGTTCCAAAGAATAGCAAGAAGAGATAAGAAAGCCTTCTTCAGCGATCAATGCAAAGAAATAGAGGAAAACAACAGAATGGGAAAGACTAGGGATCTCTTCAAGAAAATCAGAGATACCAAAGGAACATTTCATGCAAAGATGGGCTCGATAAAGGACAGAAATGGTATGGACCTAACAGAAGCAGAAGATATTAAGAAGAGATGGCAAGAATACACAGAAGAACTGTACAAAAAAGATCTTCACAACCCAGATAATCACGATGGTGTGATCACTCACCTAGAGCCAGACATCCTGGAATGTGAAGTCAAGTGGGCCTTAGAAAGCATCACTACGAACAAAGCTAGTGCAGGTGATAGAATTCCTGTTGAGCTATTTCAAATCCTGGAAGATGATGCTGTGAAAGTGCTGCACTCAATATGCCAGCAAATGTGGAAAACTCAGCAGTGGCCACAGGACTGGAAAAGGTCAGTTTTCATTCCAATCCCAAAGAAAGGTAATGCCAAAGAATGCTCAAACTACCGCACAATTGCACTCATCTCACACGCTAGTAAAGTAATGCTCAAAATTCTCCAAGCCAGGCTTCAGCAATATGTGAACCGTGAACTTCCTGATGTTGAAGCTGGTTTTAGAAAAGGCAGAGGAACCAGAGATCAAATTGTCAACATCCGCTGGATCATGGAAAAAGCAAGAGAGTTCCAGAAAAGCATCTATTTCTGCTTTATTGACTATGCCAAAGCCTTTGTGTGGATCACAATAAACTGTGGAAAATTCTGAAAGAGATGGGAATACCAGACCACCTGACCTGCCTCTTGAGAAATCTCTTTGCAGGTCAGGAAGCAACAGTTAGAACTGGACATGGAACAACAGACTGGTTCCAAATAGGAAAAGGACTTCGTCAAGGCTGTATATTGTCACCCTGTTTATTTAACTTATATGCGGAGTACATCATGAGAAACGCTGGACTGGAAGAAACACAAGCTGGAATCAAGATTGCCGGGAGAAATATCAATAACCTCAGATATGCAGATGACACCACCCTTATGGCAGAAAGTGAAGAGGAACTAAAAAGCCTCTTGATGAAAGTGAAAGTGGAAAGTGAAAAAGTTGGCTTAAAGCTCAACATTCAGAAAACAGAAGATCATGGCATCCGGTCCCATCACTTCATGGGAAATAGATGGGGAAACACTGGAAACAGTGTTAGACTTTATTTTTCTGGGCTCCAAAATCACTGCAGATGGTGACTGAAGCCATGAAATTAAAAGACGCTTAATCCTTGGAAGGAAAGTTATGACCAACCTAGACAGCACATTCAAAAGCAGAGACATTCCTTTGCCAACAAAGGTTCGTCTAGTCAAGGCTATGGTTTTTCCTGTAGTCATGTATGGATGTGAGAGTTGGACTGTGAAGAAGGCTGAGCGCCGAAGAATTGATGCTTTTGAACTGTGGTGTTGGAGAAGACTCTTCAGAGTCCCTTGGACTGCAAGGAGATCCAACCAGTTCATTCTGAAGGAGATCAGCCCTGGGATTTCTTTGGGAGGAATGATGCTAAAGCTGAAACTCCAGTACTTTGGCCACCTCATGCGAAGAGTTGACTCATTGGAAAAGACTCTGATGCTGGGAGGGACTGGGGACAAGAGGAGAAAGGGACGACAGAGGATGAGATGGCTGGATGGCATCACTGACTTGATGGACGTTGAGTCTCAGTGAACTCCAGGAGTTGGTGATGGACAGGGAGGCCTGGGGTGCTGCGATTCATGGGGTTGCAAAGAGTCGGACACGACTGAGCGACTGATCTGATCTGATCTGATCTGAGTCATTTTAAAACTAAAAAGTTAGATAAATTGCCATAGCTGGGCTTCCCTGGTGGCTCAGTGGCAACGGATCTGCCTGCCCATGCAAGGGACGGGGTTAATTCCCTGATCCAAGAAGATCTATATGCCATGGAGCAACTAAGCCTGTGTACCACAACTACTGAGCCTGTTGCTCTAGAACCTGCGAACCTGTGAGTAGTAACTACTGCACCCACATGCCGAAACTCCTGGAGCCTGACTGCCCTAGAGCCCATGCTCCATGAGAGAAGCCACCACAGTGAGAAGCCTGTGCACTAGAGAGTAGCCCCTGCTCCCCACAACTAAGAGAAAATCCACGCGCAGCAACGAGGACCCAGCACAGTCAAAAACAAATAAATAAAATTATTTTTAAAATGGTTTTTAAAATTGCCATAACTACCAACCAGATCTTATCAAAGAGAAACATAGATCTCATTGGAAAATAGACTTGGAAATAGAAAAAATTTTCAGTACAATCTCTGCAAGTAAACATTAAATCGATTCCCAGTAGACTTTTCCAATTTATGGATTTGTGACTATCTGTTGATCCACCAAAGATCTGTTCTTAAGGAGAGGAATGAGGTAAGGTAGATGGCGCACAGCTTTAAAGCTAATTTCACACATACTGTACAAGAAGACTTAACTAGAAAACAGTGACAACAGATGACATGGGACTTCCAACCATATTTTCTGTAGTAAATGCTTTATCTGACACTATGTTAACTACATCTGACCACTGTAAAGATAATATATACATAAAGGCTATGCTGAAAATGAGATTTTCAAGTCTAGCCCAAAACCACACACGTTATACCACATGCACATGTGTGATCTTGCTCAACCTGTCCAGGAAGAGATACTTTCTTGAGTTCATTCACCCCTCAGTTGTTAATACTTTTGACTGGGGAGAATGGGAAGAGAAAAAGACTTAAATATTGTGTGAGAGGGGACAAAGAGGCATAACAGGCTGAATATTTAGATAGGTAACAGTATTTATTTACTTATAAATAAGATAAGAAGTAGTTATCTTCATCCCTTCCACTACTTGCAAATTCTTTTAGATTAATAAACCCTACTTCTAAAAAGCAAATAGTGACCCTATCTCTGACCAGCAGAATTATGAGATAAACCTTATTCATAATCTGAAAAGTTTTCCTGCTTATTCATCATTTAGTAAACATTTCTTTAAAATACAGAATTCATTGTATTAAGCAAAGGAGCTAGAAGTTTAGCTTTCATTATTCACTGCAATACCAGATTTCTTAAAAGTCTAAACAGAACAACGATAAAAACTATATTGACATATACCTTACTGCATCACACATCTTAATTTAAATCTTAATTTTCTGACCTGGAATGTCGGAGGCTGTCCTTTTTGTTTTTTGCAGAACACAATGTACATTCACAGCCAACTGCATGGGGCTTAGGTAGAGATACATCCTGTTTTAACAGCATTGTAAGAATCTCATAGTTGTTACGATGAGCAGCTAAAATGACAGGTGCAACATCCATAGTTGTTGAATACTCAGGATTCTGAATTCTCTCCATTAGTTTCTGAAAAATATTTATATAAACATCCAAAAGTTCTTACTTGTGACATCAAAAAAGCATTTATCTAAAAAATGTAATGAACAAAAGACACAAAGAATATAAAAATTATTTTGAGAAATATAATCACATTTTACTAGGATTAAATCTTTTTTGAAACTTCAAAACAACTTTAGTTAGTAAATGCAGTATAATCATGACAGACAAAATCTTCACTAGGAAATATTCATATAGCCAGAGTTTTGTTTTCCTAACAAAGAAGAAGTGTGGATATCTGGAGAAATACTTTAGGAAAAAGCGTTTCATTTTCACAAGATTATGGCAACATGCATGACAAGGATAAAGAACAAGAATTTTAGAGAGAGAATATAATGGAAAAACAGAAGTGTTAAAAATAGGCAAAGTATAAAGGCATGAGAAAAAAATGTTTAAATCCACCTCTACGACAAAACCTTGCCACATTGATAGCAATGAAGTTACTTGTAAAGAATAAGAAAATAGGAGGCACTCTTCATTTTGTATAATTCTCTACATATTTTCAAACACCACTTATACTTCCTGTTACAAATGCACAAAAACACTAACAATCACAGCTCCTGGAACCACTAGGCAGTTTGTATTTATTATCTCATTTAATCCCCACAATAGCCTGCAAAATTAAGCATTATAATCTCCATGAAGAAACTGAGGCTCAGAGAAGTGAATGTGCCCGAGCTATACAACAGAGTGGCAAAGTGCAGATAGAACCCAGGTGTCTGGTCCTCTGGAGCCCGAGCTCCTTTCACTACATGGGCTCATGCCTGGTGACTGCATAACATGAGGAAAGAAACATCAGTAAATAAAGAGCCAGGTAAAGTAAATAAGGTTGACTATATTATGACTATTGTATATTCTTTCTAATACTTATCACTTTTTCACAGCTATTTTCCTGTGAGCTGTTTGATTCCATAGTATAAGCTCATCAAGTTCACAGTTAATTTTTGTAATTTTTACTAACATTGCAATAGTACACACATTATAAAAAACCTGAAAAATATACAAAAGCCGAAATAAAAATACCCAGTTTCTACAGTATTTGTTTTTAATCCTTTTGCCACCACACCTGCTTTTAAGGGCAACTTCAAGGAAGCTATAACAAAGACTCTTCTGGAAAAAAAACCTTTTGTACAGAATTTTGCATGCAATTTAAGGAAGTTCATAGATTTTACGTTCAAGGTATTTTATTTTGCTACTATAAATAATACTATCACAAACATCTTTATGAATACAGCTTTTTCAAACTTTAGGATTATCTCATTAACATAGAACCCTTGAAATGGAATTATAGGTCTAAAGGCCATGAACAATTTTGAAGCTTTGATACGTATTATCAAGACCTTTTAATAGTTTATATTACTAATAACACAGGAATGTACCCACACTCTAAGATTTACTCACCAGCACTGGGCATGATCATTCCCAATTTATGAGCGAAAAAACTATCACGAATATTAATTTACTTTTGATTACTGGTAAATTTTATTATTTTCTGACATTCTTATTTTTTTCCTTTTATGAATAGTTTGTTTATATACTTCCCTTCTATTTATTGGGGTCTTCAAATTAATGAATTTATTTAAAAATTACAGAGAAATCTATAAAAATTTACTCCATTTCCCCTAATTACAAAAGAAGAAGTTATAAAGAGGAGGAAGTCATATTTAATCTCTTACGAAAAAAATGGTCCTTATTTTTCCCATGAAACATACTTAACTATGTGAAAAACAGATGATTAAAATCCCTAATTTCATTGCACAAAATATAATCTACATACTGTAAAAAAGAAACCTGCATTTGAAAGTCAAAATTTATCAAAAGACAATTTTGATAAGCCAAGAATATAGAATGAATTCACTGAGATGACAAATTTAAAAAGTATATAAAAATACTTGACATTGCCTGTCTAGAGGTAATCAACCTGTTAAAAAGTGATCTTGCTGTCACTAGAAGTATTCAAAGCAAAGGCTGGATAGCCTTTTTTGTTAGAGACACTGAAAAAGTGTTCTCTTACTGAGTAGGTGAGGACTGCCTGGCCTTATAACTCAAGATTCGACTGGCAGTGGTAATGGTGATGAAATAATATCAATCAGTTGCTCCAATATCCTGGAACTCTACACTCAACCTCCTCAAGGGAGTAAATGGGTTAAGAGGTTAGGAGGTTGAACAGGTAGGGATACCAAAATATACTATAACTGGAGGACAGGTGACAGAAAATTGAATAGGATTCTAGACATTTCTGATCTTTTGAACAGGAACTATACTATTAGCTCTTTTTTCTCTACACTGTTGGTTGCTTGCTACCACTTAAAATTAGCTGGAACTATCCTTGGGAGAAAATTATGCTTACACAAATTTTGTCATAGTTTAAATGAGGGAAAATTATTTCAGTTAATATAAAGTATTCAATTTAGGGGAGCTTCTCATCTTTCTCAGAGAATGGCAGATCATTTGCAATGAATTTATAATTCTTTCTTAAACAATATTTTTCTTCTGATTATAGCCAGTTTACAACACTCCCAGAAATTATTTTTACTGATTATTTCACTATATCCTCACCAATAATAAATGTTATAACTGTTACATTTTGATACATACACAGAAAATATCTCATTTTTACAGTAGAATTTATTGCATTAGTGACTATCTTCTTTATCACAAAAGCAATAAAGAAAACAATATCCTTAATTTGGTAATGTGATGACTGCTGTTAGGTAACATTTTGCTATATTTCCATAGAATTCCTTTTCTATGCATATTTTTAACCTCAGATAATACTATATATACAGTTTACTATTCTCATTTTTTACCATTCTGTCCCAATGTTAGAATGTTAGGTGTTCCTAATTATTCCTTTAAAAATACTATTTTAATATACAGGTAGTTATTTATATTCAAATCTATTTTGGGATGTTTAAATTATGTCACATGGTTTTTTCATTGCTACAAATAAGATTACAAGTAACATTTTTGTCTACATTTCTGACCATTTCCTTGACAAATTCCTAGAGGAGGAAGTGATAGTTTAAAGAATATGAACATATTTCTTGTTACTGATACTTCCTGCCAAACCACTTTTCAAACTACCTTCCCTTCCAGTGGTGTATGAGACTATACTACTCCTTTGCTATCAATGGTTAGTACTTTTTAAACAATCTTTGCTATCTGATAAGCAAACATTTGCATTTCATATTTAATTATTAGTAAGATTATCATTTTGCACTTTGAGATTTTTCCACATCTTTTACTGATTTTTAAGTTTTTCATCAATTCATCCAATATTAAGATTATGAATTTGAGATATATGCTAAAAATATCTTTTGAAAGTTACCCATCTGCTTAATTTTTCCTGAGGTCTTGATTTCAGAAGTTTAACTTCTATACAACCAAAGGCTGTGCTACTGTGATTTTTGTTCAAAGTCCTTCCCTCTCAAACAGTTAAATATTCACCTACATTTTCTTCCAGTTTTATGGTTTCATTGTTTATATTTAAATCTTAAATCCAACTGGAAACTGATCTATATTTTCAACTTAGCCTGTAGAATGTTCCAAACTAAAAATACTGGATTGCATCAACAAAATTCTAGAAATATCACGAATTTTAAGGTTTCCTGAGAGCAATATTAGTTATTCTTGCAAATGTCTACTTAAAGTAATATTTTTACAGAGTAAAAAAAAAATCTATTTCTATAAAACGAAGTAAATTGGAGGGGAAGAAAAAATGGCAATGGGGCAGATCTATTTTGGTTTAAAAATTCAAATTAATAAATATTTAAGAGTACTAACTACTATAGTTGGTCTTGATGATCGTTTTGGTCGATGATTAAGTAGTATATCAACAGCTCCCACTACTTCAGAGTCGATTGCCACCAAAAGTGCATCTGCGGACTTTAAAAAAAAAAAAAGTTAAAAATGAAAATGGAGGGAAAAAGGTAAACTATTTTTACTAATTCATAAAGAAAACTATTTTTTTTAAATTTAAACTGTATTATATACAGTAATACTGAATTTTTAAAAATTTAGACTATCCAAACAGAACATTTGCTTGCCTTAGCCATACTTCTGTGTACCACAACACACACATTTTTATTCTGGTTTCACTGCTTGAGCTGATCAAATAATGAATGCTTGATAGTGGGGTTTATTAATGACACAGGGCTGATATAGGTAGTATTTAAAGTTGATATGTTATTTTTTCCAAGATGTTTATTTACTCTTGAACACTGGATCAAAAGAATCCTAACATTCCAAATCTATAAAAGAAATTGCCAAGAAAAATTACTACAAGCAAAGGATATAATCAATACAACCATGAAGTTAGGGGACAATGGAAAATAAAAGCAGGAGGAGCTGCTGTTCTCGTCTTTAAAGCACATATGGCTGACTGAAATTGTGTAAATCATGACATTAATATTAGCAATCTTTTTCCTTTTTTGGCCTTGCTGCACTGCTTGTGCTTTCTTAGTACCCTGACGAGGGATTGAACCCAGGCCACGGCAGTGAAAGCTCTGAGTCTTAACGAATGGACAGCCAGGAAATTCCCAATATTAGCAATTTTACCAAGTAAAAATCACAAAGAATTTTCTCTGAGGAATCAATGTCCTCAGAGACAAAGAGAAGTGACTTTACAGTTTGACTCCCAAACTATAGCTCATTTTGAAACTCCAACTCTGATAGGAGGAAAAAAGTAAATACAAGCGGAGTAAATGGAGACTTTTCAGCTTCTCAGTGTAACAAAACCTTCAGTCCTATTATGGTACTTAGCAACTGAGATCAGGTTTTCGGTTTCATTTTGTTTGGCTTAAGGAAAACCATAAAGGCAGAAACAAAAAGCGGGGATAAGTAACAATTTAATCTAAGAAAACACTGATTATTTTCAGTATATACATTTTTAAACTATTATAATCTTTAATAACTATTTAAATCAACATTATCTCCCATAAAAGTGAAACTGTATCAGATCTTTAATCTTTGTAGCTGAAAAGAATAAAGCTTTCATCCACTTTATCTAGATGTTAAAAATAGGACTAAAAATGGCAGACTTTATCTGGATGTCTAAGAATAGGACTAAGCACCCCAAGGAATCGGATGGGGCCACATTCAACCATTAGGAACTGCCTGTGTATTCCCATAGGAAAAACTCCTCACCATCACGGGAAATTTAATTCATTATTTTATCCCTTAAAACTTTAAGGTTTCACTGAGCTGTAGCCTATTCTTTAAAATCTAGCACTATTATTATTCTGCTTTGCATACATTTCTAACTTCAGTTTGGTACTTGGTCAAGTGAAACAAACAAAAAGAACCATGTGTTCATTTCTACGAAACAGTTCACTTATGATTTTTAATTTTAACCTATAAAGCTAGCTAACTATAGTAATGCCACTGCTCTCAAAGTCCAAACACCAAGCAATACCAATCATCTGAAACATCATCGTGAATTCAGCTGTACATTTCTTCCCAAACCATACTGAGCTGTCACAAACTAACTTTATGGGCATTATTCCTTAGAAGGACCTGCCTCAACCACACTGACTTAAGAGTTGTCTATAAATTACAGATATCTGGCTTTCCCAAGTACCCTTCCAGTCTTTATTGAATAAGAGAACAGCTAGATTAAAATCAACAAAGAAGGGAGGAAGGACAAAAAATTGCTAAAAGTTGATCACTGAGAAGATAAAATATCAGCATACCAAAACCACTATCAATTCAAAGCAGTCTGAAACCATTTGATGTAAGCAAAAACATATCAATAATTTCAGACTACAAGAAGCAAATAAAATGATTATACTCTTGATGAGTCCCACTTATGATGCTAAAGTTAAATTATATTCAGATACACTATTTAGTAAAGAATAAAGAAAGATTCATGTTAAATCTTTCAAAGCTTAAAAGGATAAGCTTCAGGTAGAGAAATACTTATTTACATAAAAAAAGTCAAGTAAATAACGAGTTGCCATTGACATGTTCTATACAAATGCTGTTACTTGATATATAAAAAGGTAGTTCTGAAGGGGAAAAATTATTTTTAAAATATCTATATGTACACAAAATGTCCTCATAAGTTTTGTTTCCCAATTTCTTACAGATATTTGACTATTCTTTATTAAATCTGCTTAGTACATATTTATTATGTATTAATGGAGTTACTCCCTTCTCATCTCAGACTTTGTCAACAATTCCCATACTCTTTCCTCTAAGCTCAGATTCTCATAAATTATCTATTTCCTTACCAACAATAAAATTTCCACCTTGGTATTCTATTTACTGCTCTTGTCTTCCACAGGACCCTGGTCCTTCATTCGCAGAAATACCAAATCCTAGCCCCTACCTCCCAAAACATGAAATACTTCCTCACTCTTTGCTGACTTGACTTCATCCTCTCTCTTGAGCAAGACAAGGTCCCTGCTATCAAGCAGCTTATTTGGTGGGAGAAGTTGTCATTGTTTAGCTCTTTGCGACCCAATGGACTGCAGCCTGCCAGCTCCTCTGTCCATGGAATTTCCCAGGCAAGAATGGAGTGGGTTACCATTCCCTTCTCCAGGGGATCTTCCTGACCCAGGAATCGAACCTGAGTCTTCTGCATTGCAGGCAGATTCTTTACCACTAAGCCACCTGGGAAGCCCATCTTTCTCTTACCACTCAAGTTTTCTTTCTCTCATTCTGCCAGACTTCTAAAACTCATGCGTGTCATTTTCTCTAATTCTACTGATGCCAGAGATTCAAAATCCAATGGCCTTTCCTATCATTTTCCTGATTTTTAACCAACTAAGAAAACTGTTTTTTTGTTTTTTCACAACGGTCCATGATCCTAACTCCTTTAATGAAATCCTCTCCTTCTAAAGACGTTTATTAATGTAGATGCTCCCTGAGAGCATCAGGGAATCAGCTCTAGTTGTTTGCTCTTCTCTGTGATTTCATCCATTCTCACGGTGTCGGATCATCCTCATGCCCATGACTGCTGTATTTCTCCAGCCCAACCTCTCCCTAGAGATGTAAGCTTTCCATTGAAAACTTCCTGATAGCCCCAAAATAAACAAGGCTAAAACCAGAATTCACAGTTCTCTGCCTCAAGTTTGACCTAGCTTTGTAACTTCCTGTTTTCCTTTCATCATTCTCCCAGTAACCCATGTTTATGATTTTCAGATCATCTTGGACTCTTTCTCAATCCTCCCTTCCAAAGTTAAATACTCACTAAGTTCTATCAATTCTTCCTTCACAATATCTCTTACATTTGCCATTATTTTTCCCCTATTCTCATAGCCACTATTCCGGTTCAGACTTTAACCTCTTCTTATCTGGATTACTATAAAAACTGCTCACCCAAGCTGTTTATAGCCTTCCCCATTTCCTGTTTTTTTAATCTATACACAGCCACTAGATTAGTTTTCCTAAAATACCACTGTATACATCACATCCTTTCTCAAAAATCTTGTAATGATCCCATTATTTATCACATAAAACCCAAATTCCTTAGACCGGCATTCAGGCCCTTTTCATCAGTTTTTAGTTATTTTTCCAGATATTTCCACTACCATCCAACCCAAATATCTTGTTCAAAAAGCCTAAGTCAAGTCACTGTCTCAAGAACACATATTGTACTTATCTTTGTTTATATCCTTCTCTATATCCTGTTCCCCTCCTATCTATTAAATACATATTTTTTACAGTTGTTTTAAGTAATAGTGTAAAAGCATGGACTCTGGCAGTCAGAACCTGAGTTCAAATTCCAGATCTGGCATTTATGGAATAAGTTTGGGCATGTTACTGAAGCTTTCTGTACCTCGGTTTCCTCCTCTATAAAACAGGGATAATAGTAGTACCTAACTCATAGGGCTTTTGTAGGGATTAAGAAGTGACTATATTTGCAATTATTAATATCTCAAGGCTTGAGCTCAATTGACACTTCCATGAAAGCTTTCTTGATAGTGCCAATCCACAGTGATCTCTTTCCTATGTTTCCAAAACACTTATGGTAAACCACTAAAGTTTAAGAATAAAACAGGGCTTCTCAATAGTGGCACTACTGACATTTTGGACCAGATCAATCTTTGTTGTGGGGGCTGTCCTGTTCACCATAGGATCATTAATAGCATCGCTACCTTCTACCCACCAGAGGCCAGGTACAAACCCACCCCTTAACTGCAAAACCAAAATGTTCCCAGATATTGCCAAATGTCCCTGAGGGACAAAATTGTCCAGTTGAGAGTCACTAGTATGACACAAGATAAAATACATGAGAGCACTTTATAACCCCTAAGCAATATACAAGGATCAATTATCATTACCACTCAGCACGTAGGAAATATACTTTTCTATTAATTGATTTAAAATTCATTGTTCAATTCATTTTAACATACTTTTGTACAGAACTCATGTTTTACTTATTCATTTCCACAAAGACACCCAACCAAAGGTTTTGGACATTTGTTGACTGAGAAATAAGACACAGGTAACCCAGGACAGGACACGGTGAACTAGAAAGAGCATGGGATTTGCGGACAGAAGAATTGGTTCAAATCTGAGCTCTTATTTATTTTAGAATTTTGGGCAATACATTACAGTCTATGAGCCTCAGTTTTCTGCTCTATAAAATATAACATCTATATAGGCTGGCTATGACATTCAAATATGTTCAGGTATCTGAAAGAACCATGTAAATTACAGAAATTTTATATACAGACATATATAAAAAGAAAATGATTATTGTACCATAATACCTCTTGTATATGGAATCATCAGAGACTTCCCTTGTAACCTTATTTTCTAGGTAACTGAAGCTTATGCTTTTAAGTATTTAACTTTAAAATTTAAACAATTTTGACAGAATTTTTCTGCTTTCAGAAGTACTATATATATTCCTCTTTCTTCTCAAGCAATATATACTGAACGTAACTTAATTTTCCCTTACTGACTCTGGGCTATTGTTATAAACATTAATTACCACTCGAACATACAGTTCCCTTAGAGATTATCAGGTATGTTAGGCTGTTGATCTCCTTAAACAGAGTCAGAGGTACTGTGCCTAACTTTGTTCCACTGTAGCCTCATGCCTCTTCTGTTGCTCCCATAATTCTCTATGGATTAGAAAACTAAGTAAGTTTGTTAAAAGTGTAATCTAAAATGAGAAAAAATAGAGTTGAGAGAAGATTCCAGATAAGTTCATAAATGGGAAACCTCATCACATCTAATCTGGCTGATCAGGGGTATTTTTTACTTATTTTCTGGTTCTTGGTGGTATTCTGGATAAATGAAATTTCTGGAAAAGCAATTTTTTTCTACTTAAACATGTATATACAGAGAGGATACCACATGTTGTAATACATATATATATAATATTTATAATAGAAATGTATATAGAACTAACCTATTTTTTTTTAATCTATGAGTACTTCCTGATATCACTCTTTAAAAAGGCTCATTAATTTAAAGCAATAACATAGCAAATGCTCAAACTATTTGAAAGGAAAAAAAAGAGCCAGAATTCAAATGCAAAGTCCCATGATAAGCAAAACAAAAAGGAAGGAAAATAACATTAAATTCCTTCACATCTCTGAACTAAATTCTTTCAAGATACACATGCCTACTTTTTTACCTGAACTTCTATGAAGACAAGCAAGAAAGGTCAATATTTTCCAATTTAAAAAATCTCATTCACATTTAGTTATAAGTAAACACTAAATTTCAGACAAAAAGAAAAATTTAATTAAACTTAGGAGAAAATCAAAGTCAAATTGAAAATTGCTTTGTATGTGAGAAGTACTTTGTTCTTATGCTTGTAAGTTATATGGGCCACAGAAATACCTGTTCCTCTGATACTTCCAGAATACTTCTACTATTTTTAGATATATAAGATAAATAGTAATAAGTAATAAAAACAAAGTCATCTTTAATAAGTCATAATAATTTACCTCTGTTGGATGTTTTAAAACATATAAGATGAGGAGGAGTGATAATTGGGGGAAAAAATCAAGTCAAAATATTATATTTTTTAAAAAGGCTTTTTTTGGTTTGTTTTTAAATTTTTAGTAGCTCAAAACAAAAGGTGAAAGAGAAAAGAAAAACAGAAAGCAAGAAGGAAAAAAAGAAAGGAAGGAAGAGAGGAAGAAAACTAGAGAGAAAGGACAGAACATGGCATATCTAACAGTACTTAAAAGCTACTGGATAAAATTATCTAGCCTTGTACCTGACAACCGTAGTCCAAAAGAAGCTGCAGTATATCCAAGTTTTCGTTTTCAATAGTTATGGTAACAGCATTTCTCCCAAGCACATCTACGCAATTTATGTTCAAGTCACCTGAACTGTTTTCCTCCAAAATCTTTTTAACCATATAATAGTCACCTAAATAACAATACACAAACATAATTTAATATCCATGACACATTAAATAAGAACAACTATAAAGAAAACTTAGCTTGATGATTTAAAAGATTAAAAAACCTAAACTCATTTTTGTATATGGAACTATGCAAAGAAAATGTGAACATTTCCTTGCTGAAAACTTATACCCTGATTAAAAAATGATATGTACATCAGCAACAAACAGAAAAAATAGAAAAATTTTAAATGTACAGTTTAAAATATAAGTTGTTTAAAATGCAAAACTGATTGATGATAAGGAGAAAAACTTTTAGAAGATATTTATAATAATAAAGAATGTCTAAAAGTACAGACTGAGTGCTAGAAAAATAAGATAGAAAGGATTTAAGTTTTATATCTCAAATACATACACACATTTAATTGTTAAATGGTTAAAAACAAGATCTAGTAATAAATGGAGGCTGTTATGAAGAGGTTTACTTTGGAAAAGCAGTGAATGTATATATGCACATTAAGAGGGAGAGATGCCCGAAATTACTAGTCTCCTCCCCACTCTACCAACACACACACACACACACACACACACACACACACACACACACACACACATCTCATTAATGAAGCTGTTTAGGTTACATGATGGGATATTCAGCTCACAGAACTCTAAAGCAGGACTATGATTAATGCTCGTAGAGGCCAATGTCAGACTATTTCAAAATGAAATCTGACCTGTCAGGATTATGCAGATTAGCTTCTGCCTCACTCTACCCCACATCAAAACAGCTAATGAATGGGGGAAAATGAGAATAATTATGGAGTAATCATTTTCACAGAGGGCCCACTATACTTGTCTGCTAACCAGCTGGTGCAGTAAGTAAAAGGGGAAAAAATCAAAAGAGAAATGCTAATTAAATGGAGAAAAAAAGCTAAGTAGGTTTTGCTTTATTTCATCTTGCTTTTTAAACATAAGATGAATAAACCATTTAAAGTGACTTGCAAATATAGCTGTTCCTTGTCAGTCTATGAATAAGAAACAGGAAGAGAACAATCAGAGTGGAAACCAGAAGGAAAAAGAAATGAATGATTTCATGATACAGAAAGAGAAATTCTAAAACTGGACTGAGTGAATAACAAAGAAAAGTAACAGATTTTCTTTTTTTTTTTGGTTAACATTTCAAATTACACTAGTATTTTTAACCAGTGACTTTTAAGTCCTCATTTTTGGAAGGTGTTGAATGGTAGTTTTCTTGGTGTATTCCTTAGTTCCCTCAAGAAAACCAGTCAGAAAAAGAAATTATTTCCTCAAAGCACTATTAATTTATATTTAAATACTAACGCTCCATGGCAAAAACGTAAAACTTATCACTTTGCAAAGTGAAGTTCTGAATCACAAGTTGAACCAATAGTGAACATGCAGATAGATCAGTGAAAATTTATCACTAATCCTAGAAAATAACTTTAAAACCTTATTTCAGGTGAATTTATTTCAGTGTCTTAGTTGTAGGAGAATGCTACCCATAAAAACTCTGGCTCTATTTTCTTTGATTTCATGATGTGCCTAGGTGAGGAACATTTTTTTTCTTTATCCTTGGGACTCATTTCTGAATCTGACTCTGCCCTTCATTAATATGCAATATTTCAGCCATTTGTTCTTAAAATATTGCTTCATTTCCATATTATTCTTTCTCCTATTGGAACTCCTTTAGATATTATGTTAGATCATCCTATTCCAAATTCTGTGTCTCTAAAGGTATATTTTTCTTCTTTCTTCCTCTCTTTTCTGCTTCAGGATAAATTCTTCACATTTCTCTTCAAGTCCTTTATTCCTCCTTTAACTGTTTCTGCTGATTTCTCCATTCATTATTTTTTTTACTGACTATATTTTTTATTTCTCTAAGCTTTATTGGATTCCTTTCCGAATCTTTTGATCTACTTTATGTTTTCATTATTTTAAGCTTTTTGTCATTTAAACACTTATTTTATGGTCTCTATATGACAACTGGGCTTCCCTGGTGGCTCAGTGATAAAGAAATCCCCTGCCAATACAGGAGACATGGGTTCAATCTCTCAGTCGAGAAGATCCCCTGGAGAAGGAAATGGCAACCTATTCCAGTATTCTTGCCTGGAAAATCTCATGGACAGAGGAGCCTGGCAGACTACAGTCCATGGGTTGCAGAAGACTCAGACATGACTTAGTGCTTAAATAACAACAAAACACAATAATTATCTGAGGGCCTTATGGATTTAACCCTATTCATTGTGTCATCTGTGATAATGAAATTTTCAATTGGGTACTGCAAACTCAACTTCATGTGGTTTAACTTTGGGAACCTAGACAGCCTAGTTTGAAAGCTTGCCCCACCAAGGATGTATGTGTTCACTTCTTCCAAATAACTCAGAGGTTCTGCTACACCACGAATCTTTTTTTATATTAATTTCTCAGTTTAGGTTTTCCCAGATCAAGAAGTTAATATTAATTTAAATTCCAAGCCAACAAGAGGCAGGAACAGTTACAAATCTTTAGGGAAATCGTATTTAAAAGCTTCTTTGTAGTCTCCCTTTGCTGATGGATGGGTTCTTTTCCTCATCTACCCCTTTGCTAGAAGTATATAGTCCTTTATGGATCCTGGTTTCATGCTTGCATGCTGTTCCAACTCTCCACTTTGTACAAACTCAAGGCTTTGTAACTTACTTCCACATGGGCATTAAAAGTCTAATCCCAACAACGTGCAGACCATTAACTCTTGCTCCCACCCACAGAGCAGTCAAATGTCTGCTTACACACTCCTCTGTTTTTCAGTCTTTTCTTTATGCTTGAATTTTCCTTACTTTCTTGAAAGCTCAGTTATTCATTTAAATGGACGTTTGTTATATTTTATCTAAAATTTCTATGTGATTTGAATCAAAAGGGTCTTCAAATTATTTAGTCAGCAATACTGTTAAGAGACAGAAAGGCATAAAGAACTATATAAATATAATTCTTACAAAATTTTATAAATTTCATGTATAACAAATGATCAAAAACAACTGCTACACATTTAAAAGTTTGAATTACTGTTTAAAAAGTAATTTGTATTGCAAATTCAGAATCTACGGCTTTATGGTTTCAAAGACTATTTCCATTACAGTTAGGGAGCTATACAAGGAAAATATAAATAAAATTCATAATAAAAATTTTATTAAAATTTCCACCCTGCCACAGCTGACACACTCACGCAAAAAAACAACCACAAACAATAGTCACAGAACCAATAAGAGACCTAGAGTGGTTCCTAAGCATTCTACTTAAGTTTAAATTTGCAAGCCATTTAAAACAATGTACTGTATTCAGAAAGCCCAAAACAGTCTTAATATTTATAATGGGTGTATATGTGAAAAGAGGTTAGTAAATTTTAAATACATAGCAAGAAGCTAGTTATAGAGAAGGATTACAAGTAAAAATGTCTTATGGGTCAGGCAAACGTAGAAATGTTTTTCATTTTACGCTAAAGTTGCTTTTGAAAGTTACATACATCTTTTCGAATATTACATACAGCAGGAAATGCAACATGATCCATTTACTTTTTTGGCTAGATGGCTGTCTTTATTCAGTGAAGGAAAAAGAAACTTTCAATCAATTCCACCAGTAAACAAACTCAACAGCAAAACTTCTCGGTCCTGTCTCCAAAATGTTTCCCATACTTATCTACTTGTACCCATGCACATACACTGCTACCTTCAGTCCAGGACACCATCATCTCTCTCCTGGACTCTGCACCTACCTCTTCACTGATATGGCTACCTAAACTCTACTACCGGGGTCAACAAACTTTTTCTCTAAAGGGCCATATGGTAAATATTTAGGCTTTGTGGGCCATACTATCCCCGATGTAAATACTCAACCCTGTTCTTGCTGCACAAAAGTGACCATAAACCATATGTACACAATGAGCTTCAATATGTTCTAATAAAAATTCATTTATGGACACTCAAGTTTAAATTTCATATTATCTTCACATTATGAAATATATTCTTCTTTTGACTTATTCCTGACCATTTGAAATGTATGTAAAAACCATTCTTTGCTCACAGGCTTTACAGAGACAGGTGGTGGCTGGATTTGGCCTGTGGGCCCACCTCTAACCTGGCATCAGCCCTTTAATCCACTCTCCACTCAGCAGCCAGAGTGATCATATGAAAATCAGGTTTTTAATCCTCAAGACTTTTAATCACACTTTAGTAAGTTCTATAATCTTTACTGTGGCTTACTAAGCCCTATGGGACCTAGGGCTTGCTACCATTCTGAATTTACCTAGGAGCCACTCTCTCTCTCACCATGATCTTTTTACAACCAGAGTTTTCCAAACTGCAGGTTGCAACCCATTTGCAGTCACGAAATCAATACAGCAAGTCCTAACCAACAATTTTAAAAAATGAAATCGTATATAAAAATACCAGGGTAATTCCATAGATCCTTAGCAAAAATTTTCCCTGACCACCTTGATATATTCACCCTGGCCAACTTGAGAAGGACTTCCCTGGTAGTTCAGACGGTAAAGCCTCTGCCTACAATGCAGGAGACCTGGGTTCAATCCCTAGGCCAGGAAGATCTCCTGGAAAAGGAAATGGCAACGCACTCCAGTACTCTTGCCTGGAAAATCCTATGGACAGAGGAGCCTGGTAGGCTACAGTCCATGGGGTCACCAAGAGTTGGACATGACTGAGTGACTTCACTTTCACTTTCTTTCAATTTGAGACAGTGGAGAAATGTCATAGTATCAATGAAGAACTGGTGGCATCTCATTTTATTTTCTGGCATATGACGATAAATTTCAAAATCACTGAAATGGGAGCACTCATGTTGGTCAGTTTAATTTTATAGTAACCAAATTTTCAGTTAGTTGTGAAGTATGGGATGATATATGTCAAAAAATCTGTTTTCAAACCAAGTTTCTATAACTTTTTGATTATGGCACATGTGACATTCTAGTTGAACTATATTAATGATGCTTAAAACAGATTTTATTTATTAAGAGGAAAAAATAATGAGATAAAAAATACAGTGCCAAGATCAAATTCAATTGTTGGCTCTAGAAATATAAGTAGTAACAATACTGATCAAAATGTTAACTCCACAGCAAACTTCAAATTAGTTTGAACCAAATTCTTTAAAAAAAGACAAAAACTACATGTAAGACTTTTAGAGTGAAAATGATTTAAAAATGTAGCTTTATCAAACATGCAAAAGCCCGTATTTATCATAGACCCCTAATGGATTTCCATTCACATTGCTGTGAATGAAATCTCCAAAATTAGATACTCAGAAGCATGGTATACTGACCTGTCCATAATACTCTGAATATTTCTGTAATAAGACAATTATTACTGTAATTTCTCATTTATATCTGTTAATGAAGACAATTAGTGATAATGAATATCACCTGGCAAAAGAGCAAAGCTGAAATGCTTCAGGAAAATATTATATTAATAGTATAGAAGGTAATGGTGTGGTTTTTTTTTTTAGAGTAAATTAGTTTATAAATTTAAAACCGCTAATATATTTTTGGATCTATTAGAAGCAATGTTTACTTTGTAATTACAGTCTGGAATATGATTTGAGACGCAATTCACAGTGATGTTACAAGTACTGTAAAACTTTGTTAATATCAGGTATATAGTATTACAGTTTCATAAATGATTTATTGTGTTGCTTAATCTCACATACATTTAAATTATACATATTTATAGAACTGAAAAAGTACACTAATGATCAATATAAATGGAGTTACAAAAATATAAAAGGACTAGTAATGTAGCAACAAATATGACCAGAAAACAAACATGAGTTTGTTTGTTTTTTAACAGAAACTAATATTAATAACAGTGCTGATCACCATTTTATAGGTCACAAAGTTTGGGCATCCAAAGAAATTCCACTGAATTTCACAACTATAGGATATGGTATTGGATAACCCCACATATTAGTCCTGATAATTTGTTTATGTTTTTAAAAGTCACTACTTAATCACCTTTTAGTGATAGCTTTTGAACTCATTACATATTAAATTACTAATCCTAGAATTTAAACTTCTTAGTATCAATATATCTGTATGAAGTCAGTATATGAAGTCAATTATAAGGAAGATATTTAAAATACTGGAAGCAGGGAAGAAGAGGAATTATTCCTAGGTTGCAACAATATCCATGCAATAAAACCTAATCTTTTAACATCCTCCCCGAAGTTTATAATATACTAGGTAAAGGGGTTTGGCTTGGGTTACATTTGTTTAGCTTCCCAGATAAAAGACTGACTGTATACTAAGAATATCCCATCTTCCAAATCATAAATAGGCCATGTAGTTAAATTGAGCACTTGTTTCTTCCCGTGAGACAGATTAGGCCCAAACATACTTTTTTTCCTTACTGCTCCTCACAAGAGAGCATCTTCATTACACAAGAAGCTACTAAAAAGATAGGGATGTAGTCAGTTATTTCTTGATAAACCACCTTTACAGTGCCTTAACAAAATTAACTTGATAAATATTATACATTCAGATGATGAATTGTAGAAAAGAGCAGCAAATTAAAAATGAAATAAAGAAATAAGGAAACTTGTGAAATCACTACAAAGAAATACTAGCAGTACAGAACTAAGAAGTAGCTGGCTGCTCGATGATCAGTCTGTTATACAATATCCACAAGATAACTGAACCATACGGCATGCCACCACTGGTGATTTGAAAAACTCTCTTGTCCAAAATACTTACACTAATGACATTTGTGAAATGTTTGTAGAATTGTGTCTATAGTACCCTCTTTACCTCTCCTTGCTGCAAAGTTTTCTCCCGTCACACCACATACCTCTTTACATTAGGTGTCCCTTGTCAACATAAGTTCTCGGCAGTTCCCAGTACTCTGCACTTTTTCTTCCCACTGCCATCCTCTCCAAGCCCAAACACTTCAAAGTCTCTTTTCAAACAGCTTCTTTAAAAGTCCCACTAAATACATTAAGTAAAAGTGCTATTAAACAGCAGCTTGATATTACTTCTCCTGGAAATGTTACCCATTTTAAAAGCATGCTGAAACAAAGGCAAGCAAAATTTAAGTGTAATCCAGGCATCAAAGCATGCTCCATACAATGCAACAAATCATACCACAAAGGTGACACAAGACTCTAGATTATTAAGCCCAAGAATAAGGGTGAAATTCGATTCTTTCCATCCCTCCCCTGACTCCTAAATGCTGAAATTCAAAGGCCTCCTGACATTAATTGCAAATCAAATTTCCTGAAAATGCTCTTCATGAAAAGCTGACAGGGAATGAATCCAGACTGAGTCCTTTCATCATTTTCTTTTTCTGCACTAGAACTGATGACCGATAATCAGCAAATTAAAGGATTTATACTAAAGCCACCATCTACTCAAGTTACTTTCAAAGAGCGTATGTAGCTTGCTGCTGCTGCTAAGTCGCTTCAGTCGTGTCCGACTCTGTGCGCCCCCAAAGACGGCAGCCCACCAGGCTCCCCCGTCCCTGGGATTCTCCAGGTAAGAACACTGAAGTGGGTTGCCATTTCCTTCTCCAATGCATGAAAGTGAAAAGTGAAAGCGAAGTCGCTCAGTCATGTCTGACTCTTCTCGACCCCATGGACTGCAGTCCACCAGGCTCCTCCGTCCATGGGATTTTCCAGGCAAGAGTACTGGAGTGGGGTGCCATTGCCTTCTCCAGCTTAGGTGCTCCCTAAATAAAGGTATTAATCTTTTCTCCAGCCCAAAGGCCTGAAGTAAACCACTGTCTCCCACAAATAAAAGCAGCTCATTACTACACTTAACTCTAAATGAGAAAGGAAAAAGACAATGGGTGCTAAGAATCACTGCTTGATACTTCATAAAATAACACATGTATGCTGCTGCTGCTGCTAAGTCGCTTCAGTCGTGTCCGACTCTGTGCGACCCCAGAGACGACAGCGCACCAGGCTCCCCCGTCCCTGGGATTCTCCAGGCAAAAACACTGGAGTGGGTTGCCATTTCCTTCTCCACATGTATAGCCGCTCTTATTTCAACTAACCTTTACCTCTAAACTACAGCATTCTATGTCTAAAAAGAACATGCGTACTCAGAATTTTACTAGGTGGTTGGGGCAGACTTTACAAAAACTGGCACAGGAATATTCTATTTACTTTTTCTTCTAAATTTTTCAGAAAGACAAGAACCAATGTAACCTTTGAGATGATTCTGACACACTTTCAAGACCAGCAACAGCCACTATTAAGTGGCCACTACCTAGACAGCATATTCAAAAGCTGAGACATTACTTTCCCAACAAAGGTCCGTCTAGTCAAGGCTATGGTTTTTCCAGTGGTCATGTATGGATGTGAGAGTTGGACTGTGAAGAAAGCTGAGCGCCGAAGAATTGATGCTTTTGGACTGTGGTGTTGGAGAAGACTCTTGAGAGTCCCTTGGACTGCAAGGAGATCCAATCAGTCCATCCTAAAGGAGACCAGTCCTGGGTGTTCTTTCGAAGGACTGATGCTAAAGCTGAAACTCCAGTACTTTGGCCACCTCATGCGAAGAGCTGACTCATTGGAAAAGATTCCGATGCTGGGAGGGATTGGGGGCAGGAGGGGAAGGGGACTACAGAGGATGAGATGGCTGGATGGCATCACCGACTCAATGGACATGAGTTTGAGTAAACTCCGGGAGTTGGTGATGGACAGGGAGGCCTGGCATGCTGCGATTCATGGGGTCGCAAAGAGTTGGACACGACTGAGCAACTGAACTGAACTGAACCTGGATCAGCACTTGCCTAGATCTATAGAACTAATTTACATAAAAGCCAGCTATATACACTATAAAATCAAACTGTAAAATCATTTTTATTTCCTATTTTTTTCCTTTATTCCTTAATCTGTACACAATTTTCAAAGAGCCACCCACCTAACGATAGATTAACACTGCATCTTCACAATTTCTGCTTTAGGAATTCTCAAGTGGAATACATTATGAACATTTTACACACATAGAGAAAAACTGCTAAATGAAAAAGGATGAGAAACACAGATCATCTATAGCAAATTTGCTCTCATCCTTTTTTACTTTTACTGGACAAATATAATCCATGGAAAGCTCAGTTAAAAAAAGAGTCATAGAGAGCAAGTTTAATTTCCAACAAGTAACTTCCAAATATGGATGTGTCTTTTCTATCACAAATGATTTTCATTCATTCAACTACAACTACATCAATAAAACTCAGTAGTTTAAAGAGTACAGACTCAAAATAGATCCTAGTTCTACTACTTCCTAACTAATGTAACCTTGGGCAAAGTAATTATAAAGTTTTGCTAAGCCTCATTTTCCTCATTTGGAAAACAGGGGTAACAACATATCTGGCTCACGGGGTTGTGAGGATTAAATGAAATCATCTATGAAAAGCATATGACTCTACCCAGAAAGCTGTCTGAGTAAACGTTTGCCATTTGGCTTGATGAAAGCTCCAAAGTAATAGTGAAAACCATAGCTACTTTAGGAAATTTTTCACTTTTAGATTTGGTTTGGGTAACCCTGAAAAAGGTTTAACTATTAGTGAATATAAACAAACAAAAAAAAAACCTGCTATAATTCAAATTTAAATTTATTTTTTAGCATAAATGTATATCATAAGTACATGTAAGAAATAAGCCATTTTTCAAAATCTAACCCAAGAATTCATTTCAACATACCTGAAACAAAAAGTACCTATTTCATCTCACTTGTTAAAATTGTTTTTAATTTACATGTGAGAGAAAAAGCATACATATTTACTTTTCACCCTACCTCCAAAAGCCAAATCTCTCCAAGGATCTTACTGATGTTATAAAAAGGAAACTAACAAAGAATACCAAGGCTATTTCAAATGGCATGACTGGACAGGCTACAAAGCTATCATACATTAAAACACTTGAGATATGTCATGCAATAATCCTAAATATACACACCATACAAGTATTTACTCAAGCTATGTTCCATTATGACATTCCTCTGTCCTCAGTTTGACAAGAATATTAAATTGCCTCTCTTGACATAATCTCTGTTTGCTTTAAAATAACCGTTGCTCAGTAAGCTGGGGTAGAAAGAAGTAGCAGCCACTTAGTAATTCTAGTATAAACACAATCTGTTCCCCACCCTCCACCCCGAGTTTTTTTTTTCCCCTCTGAGAGAAATTTTAAAGGAAGAGAATTCAGACTATCTACTCCAAAATACTAAAAATTTTACATAATCCACAGACAGTGACATTTATGAGGTTGTATGTTTCTTTACATTTTCAAGACTACTCCAAACTGTGTCCATGGTGGACTTCCACATATGCTTTCATCATATAATTTAATACTATTACATAAAAGCATAAAAGTTACTCACGATGGACACAGGTAGACTTTGCTTATACTTAAATGTGTTTTCAAAAAGTTGTGTAAATAAAATCCTATCTCAAAAACAGTGACAGGAGTTAAGGAGGCTGTCATTTATTTAAAAAACACAGAGACCAAAAAATCCTCTGTAATCTTTTCACAAGGTAAGTTGCCCTTTGGGTTTATGTTTTGGAAGTTTGCATGATCCTAAACATTTTTCCTAAGAAAGCATGGCCATTGGAAGCCAAGCTGAATAAATTTACAAAGAAAAGTTAGAACGCTTTTTTACATGTAGGAAATAAAAGCAGTCTTCGGGCAATGAATTTCCCATTCTTTTTATTATATTCATCAATAGAGAGATGAACGCTTAAGTGAAGAGACGTTATTATGGCCATAAAACTGATCGATTTCCAGATTAAAGAAAAAGAAGAAACACATTAAATATATTCCAAATCTTTGCCCTGTAATTATTTTGTTCGTTGCTGTTTGGTCGTGAAGTCCTGTCCGACTCTTTTACGACCCCAAATTATTTTGTACTACCTGTATTTCCCGAAGAAGGAAGAACAATAAACCTTTCTCTCCTATAAAAAGCATGAACAAAGCTGTTCCGTAAATTTGGAGAAACTTTGGAACTTAGAATTTTCGGTAAAGCCCTGTCTTTATGTCCACCTAGGATACTAAAATACCTAATCCCATCCAACAATCACAGAACACTAGGTGGCTGGAGTTAAATAATACAAGTAACGTTAAAAAAGAAAGAAAGAAAGAAAGAAAACAAAAAACAACTGAAAGCCCATAAGCAAGAGAAACCCCCCAAGCAAGGACATGGGATTTTAGGACTGAAAAGTCCCAAACTAGACAAAACCTCTGGGCTTCCGTAAAGAACTGAAACCCCAAAGGGGAGATCAGGAGACCCAGGTGGGCAGTAGCGGAGCTGAGGCTGAAACCCTAGCAGCGTCTCGGCTCCCACGACGCTACCTCAACTCCGGACCCCACGAAAGGAGACCAAGGGCAGAGCCGCCGCCCCCAGGCGCGGGGCTCCGAGGGCGGCACCCGCGGCTGCTCCCGCCCTTCAGCTCCGCACACCCGAGGCAGAGGCGGTGCCCGGCGGCCCCAGTGATGCAGCGGGCGCGGCGGGAACAGACGCTCGGCGCGAGAGCAAGAGGGAATGCCCCAAGTTGAGGCCGGGAAGAGGGTGAGGGGTGTGGAAGGCAGGAGCATCCAAAAGCGGAGAAAGGGGCCTCGCTCTCACCCTTGTCGCACGCCAGCAAGAAAAGCTTCTCATTCAGGGTGTTCTCCTCCTTCACTTCCCGCACATCCTTCAGCGCCATCACCTCGTTTGGCGACGAAGAGGAGGATGGGGAAGAAGGCAGGGAGGAGGAGGAGGCGCCCGAGAGGTCCGTGCTCGGGTACAGGGCCGCCATCATCGCGGCCCATGAAGGGGGCAGGCCAGGGGACGGGGGCGGGGCCCCCGCCAGCCCCGACCCCGATCCCAGCCCCGCCCCCCGGCTGGAAAAGGGATGAGTCGTTCCCACGGCCGCCTCTGCTCGAGGCCCGTTGGCCCCGAAGGGCGTCGCCTCCCCACGGAGCCAGCACTCGCCTTCCACAGACAGCCCCAGACTGGTGGCAGCGCATGCGCGGCCCCGGGGCCAGCGCCCCCTCCCCAGCCGCCGGCGCCCAGGCCGAGCGGGTCCGCGCCCGTCCGGGGACGACAGGGTGGCGCGCGCCAGGGCGGCAGCCGAGCGAGGGGCCGTGCCAGGAGCCGCAAGGGCCGCGCGGGGGGCGGCCCGGCCAGAGAGGACGACGAAAATCGGTGGGAGAGGAGCTCCAAGAGGAGATTCTACACGCGCCGGGCTCCAAGGCCCTGGGAATCATCAGCCGAGCAGTGCCCGGAGGAGATGTTCGTGGCTCTCCTCACGTCATCTTCTGCTCAGCGCTAGCTACGACGACGGAGTGGGATCGGCGGTGGGTGGGGCCTGCGACGGAGGCGGGGTCTGCGAACACCCCGCCCTCTACCCCTTGCGCTGCCTCCTGGAAGGCATCCTTGCAGCCTAGGAAAAGGAGAACGGTCCGGTGCACCCTCTCGACATCCGAGTTGCAAGTCTGAGGTAATTTCCCTCGCGGTCTCTGGGTGCATACATGTAAACATGTGGCGGGGTGGTTCGTTGAGCCTCTGACGACTTAACGCTGAGTCGAAACCCCTAGTGGAATTGTCGAATTATTGCATATTCCTTTGTCCTCTGGCTAAAGCATAAAGGACAGGACCCTTGCCACACCACTACACCCGTTTGTGTGCAGTTATACTGGGCTAGCTACCCTCGTTTCTAAAACTGTACTTTTTAAAAAACTAGTTTGTGATACAAAATTTGCATGACATTTCTGGTGTCATACATTTATTTGCCTGTAACCATTGGATAAGCACATCATTAGGATCTATCTATGTCACAGTCCTTCCAGTAGTTTCTTGTTCATATTCACATATATTATTATAACTCAGATTTTAGAAGATGAGTGTTATTTAAGCAAAAGCTAACTGAATGCAGTAAGTGCTACTTCCTTGAATATTTTTTAAAAAATTATGCTTGATTTAAAGCATATTTTTGCACCTTTAAGAACTGGGGGAGGGGGGCTGAAAATTGTATCCCGAATCGTTTTCATTGCTTTCCACAGCCAACTATGCAAAAATCTCAATTGTGCCCCGAGTGCTTGGGTTTTTAAGGCAATATATAAATTTACTTGAGTATCACATATTCGAGAGAAATACTTCCTGTTCTTTTCAAGTTGACTTGCTCCATCCCTGTCCTGCCAACACTAACTCCCAGATTTCCTAAATATATCGTCCTCATTATGCAAAGTCCTCTTTCCATCATCTCTGAGATCTTTAGTAGACTAGACTGCCCACCTTTCCAAACATTTTCATCTGTTTACTTCAAAATGGTTATCTATTGAATCATGTTAGCTTTTCCTCTCTTATCCCTAGTAGATCGTAAATCTGCCCTTCTCTAATGTTTAATACAGTTCTAAGTTTGTGTATCTGGTGGACTGTCAAAATTGCTCATAATAAATCTGGCCATTGAACACAGTGGTACATATTTGTTTACATGTGTGTGTGCTTACACACTCTTTGTAGTTCAGTAAAAAATTTTTGTCAGTAGCAGAACAACTCTAACCCTGACCCTTCCAAAAGTTCCGGAGTGTTTCAGGGTAAAAATTAAGGTGGCTCAGAACTATAATCAGTAGTTTTTTCAAGCTTCTGGGTTTAGGTGACTCCTTATCCATAGGATTCCCTCAGGGGCTGGACTGATTTTTTAGATTCAGGAGAATTCCAATGTACTTTAGGAGCTAGTCTTAGGAAACATTCTAAAGAATTAGAGGGTTTTTCCTCCTTCAAAGTAAGCTAGTGTTGCACCTGTATCTTCAGACGTCTTTTTGAATCATCCCAGATGCAAAAGATTCCCTTGTTTCTTGTGTTCATTTTTATCCAGCATAAATTGGGGTACTTTAGGATCCTCTATATTTTTCATCTTTGATATGAAATCAGTGATAGAATTATAATGAACAATGGCATGCAAGATTCAGAAGCAGCACATTGCTTAAAGCAACTCAGGGAACCTCAGGTACCAAAGAGAAGAGCCATTACAACTCCAGTTGGAGAGAAAATTCAGATTTAGTTCTATAAGTAACAGGCCCTATCTTCATCTCCAAATTCTCTTCTTCTCCCTCTCTAAGGCCACATTTGCATATTTCTTTGCCTAAAATGCCTGCAAGACTCTTCCTGCCTCAGAGCCTTTGCACTTGTTCCTTCTATTGAACAATTATCAGACTTCTCCTCATTCATATCTCAGCCTGAATATCACAATGCTAGAGGGACCTTTCCTGACCTACCAAACTAAAATCTTTACCCCAGTTCCTAATTCTGTATCACATTACCCTGTTTTATTTCTCTTATTGCATTTATCACCATTTGCAACTCTTATTGTTTACCATCTTTCTCCAATAGGAAATAAGATTCATGAGGCCAGGAAACTTTGTCTATATTTTTCTCAGTTGAATCTCTAGTGTCTAGCATTATACCTGGGTCATAATAGATGAATTTATTTTAATGAGTTAATTAACTCAAGTTATTTCATCACAAACCACTAAATTTAAACTAATCATGTGTTGATCTTTCCAAAAATTCTTCCTACTAAAGGATCATAGAACCACCTTTGCTTCTCCCAAAATAATAACTTTTGTTTGTTTTACTCAAGCATAGGGATTGTTCCTTTTTTTTTTTTTTTTTTAATTTAAAGGGATCATACCCCAAGATCATGTGGGATATATCCCAGGGATGCAAGGATTCTTCAGTACATGCAAATCAATCAATGTGATGCACCGTATCAATAAACTGAAAGATAAAAACCACATGATCATCTCAGTAGATGCAGAAAAAGCTTTTGGCAAAATTCAACATCCATTTATGACAAAGTCTTTTCTGGAAAATGAGTCTGTGAGATTAATTTTCAAAGTTATGTATTTTTCTTTAAATGAAATAAATACAGACACATTTGTACATACACAGAATTTTATTAAATTTTTTGTGAGAAAAAGAACAGTCTAAAGTGCCAAATTTCATGTAAGTTAGAGAACTTAGCGAATATGGTGGAAAAAAAAATCAAAAGGGGAAACATAATTTAAATAATCTCACAAAAGAGCAAGAACACATCTTCATATAAGATAATCATCATCAAACTATAAAATTAAGAAAGGAAATCTTTTTTATTTCTTTTATAGAAGAATATATTTCAAAGTCTCACCTGTTGATATTTCTTTCAAAAAAATTTCTATTCTAAACATAGGAGTTGTCTCACTCTTACCAACATGAATGTTCTAATCCATGGTAGATGGGGGATTTAGACTACTCATTCACAGTGAGATAGAATGACAGCATTTTTTGTAGTACAGCAGTACTGCTCACTGGCACAAACAGTGGAAGATGAAGGAACTAGACTTCTGGATTCACCTGTTAGGAGCAGAATCGGTCTATTGCCAAAAATTCAGACAAAAATACATCTGAAGCATTGCTACTCCCAAGTGACATAAATATTAATCAAACATTGCCAATTTGAAGGAAACTGGGAAAATGTGAAAATATGCTGAATATTAGCTTTGTGTTACTTTCTTCTAAAGATATTTAACAGGCATATTCTAAATTATTTAGGGCTAGAGTATCAAAAATTAGCATGTGTAACATGAAGCTAACAACACAGCATCAACATGTCTTGAGAGCTGTAGCCACAGTCGCTATAAACATTTGAAAGCAGTTGAAAAGTAACTATATGCATACCCAAAATGAATATTTCTAAAAGAAGTCTTCATGTACCAGATAGCTACAAACTGAAAAGTGTTACACAGCTAGTGGGGACACAATAATTATTTCACGGTTGGCTAACCGACCAATACAGTCTTCCTTCAGTATCCAGAGGGTTGGTTCCAGGAACCAGCCCCCCACCCACCCACCACAAGGATACCAAAATCCACAGATGCTCACATCCTTAATATGAAACAGTATTTGTATATAACCTACACATATTCTCCCATGTACTTTAAATCATCTCTAGATTACTTATACCTAATATACAATGTAAATACTGTGTAAATAGTTGTAAATACAATGAAAATGCAATGGAAATTATTGCTGGCACTTGGCAAATTTAAGTTTTGCTTTTCCTAACTTCCTGGAATTCTTTTTTTTTCCCCAAATATCTTTGATCTGCAGTTGTGGGAATCTATGGATGTGGGACCATCTGATATGCACGCATCAGATATGGAGGGCTGTCTGTATACATACTAGTTAAGAAAACCTGGGTAATTCAGGTGCAAAATATATATACGTACACACACATATTTCTCTAATAACATCTTACCTATATATATATATATATATCTGCATGTCATGCAGTATATATAAAGTATCATGTAGTTAAAATTAAGTGTTAAGTAAAAATCTCCTGCTATTAATACTTATATAAGAGAATGAACTTTGAAGTTTATTCATGAGTTAGTCCTTATATAAAAAAAGTTTAGTGTTAACAATACTTGTCGCTTAAAAATTTTAGACACTATAGAAATTTACAGAAAAGCTAAAGTTTTGGACCACTTTACATAGCTGGAGGAAAAAAATAAAAGGATTAAGCTGGATTTTGACTCTGAATACATTTATGATCAAAATCAACACACACACAAAATCAAAACATACTTCACATCAGGGCTTGCAGAAAAATTTTTGTATTGATCATTTCGAACCATGAAAAAGAATGAATTAGTCTTGTTTTAAGGAGACTTCAAGGAAATGAAAATAATCATAAAGTATCATCTTGAAAATAAACATATTCTATTATCAGTATCAACTGGTAAATTTAATTGTGTTATCCAAAAAGACCAACAAATCCTAACTAGTATGAACAGGCTATTAAAATCATTAATGATTTCTACAACTATTTTGAGCATACAAATAATCTCTGGTTTTATACCTACTACATTTCAGAATTCTGTAAACTGTGAGACATTCCATGTGTTTAATGTGGCAGAAAATCATATTAAATGCTTCATTATTTTATTTTGTTCAGTCCTTTTCCCATTAAGCATGCAAACACTGTCATAACCATCTTTGGTTTCACTTCCACAAGGTCATCAGGTAAGGCATATATCCGGGCACCGATCTTTCGAGCAACAGAAATGGCGTATCTTGAAAAGACAAGACAAATATCTTGGTATTTGTTTTCACTTAATATATGTTAACAAAAGAATGAAACATTTTGACACAATTAACTTTACGATAAAGTTAAGTTTCTGAGTCTTTAAATCATATTCCCCATATAAGTTGTATTTTAAAACGTCAATTTTTAGGACATAATACTTCACATATAAGGATTAAGAATGAAAGAGCCACTATGTTCTAATATAAACCATAAGGCTTACTTAGCATTGTTCAGCTTGTCCTCATCAGAAAGGTCTTCTCTCTTAATCATTTCTTGACGAACTGCATTTGGTGCAATGGCATCTATTAAATCTAAGACAGGTAAGCTAGTGCTAATTGATTTGTCCTAGAAAATAAAGATGAACATTCATAAACATCTTTGGTGCATGTTAGACTGGAAGGTCATAACCATATAAGTAAAAGCAATTCAAAAATTTTCATTATACTTAACATTCAGCTATTCTGCAACCAACACATATCACAAACCATTTAAAATATGCTTTTCCTTTTATCCTTGCTGAGCTTACAGCATAGAGAATGGTCACCATACCTGTAATAAAGTTTGGGGATATGACAGTTCCTTAAGTATGCTAACTACAGTATCCATTCTATAAAAAACAAACAACTTTCAAAAGGGAATAGATGAAATTTAAATGAACAGTTTTGCAAATTCTAGCAGTATTCTTTATCTTAGACCATGGATTCCTAAGACTTCACTTAATATTTTTCAGAAAAAAAAATAATAATGAAAAGGAACTAATATTTACAAAGGCATTATTCTTGTTGCTTTACATGTTTTTGTTTAATCCTAACAGTCTGGTAATAAATTAGAATCTCTCTTTTAAGATGAAGAACATGAAGGTCAGAGAGCTCAAAAGACCTATTCCACAACCAGTCCGTACAGAACCAGTATTTGAACATATAGCTGTCCAACTCTAATGCCCAGGATTCTTCAGTTTTGATGTTACTGTCAAAGCAACTAAAAATGAACAACAAAATTCTAATGGATAGAACTTTGCTATTGAAGTCAGAAATCATGGTCTGAATTGATTTTACCATTTATCAGTACTTGAACAAATTATTTGTTCTGTCTCTCAGCATGAATAGTGGCACCTGTTGCTTGCACCAGAGCCCACTCATTCCTCACTACTTTCCCCATCCTGACAGAAGCCACATTTTTACTCTGAATGCATACCTCCCACACATGGATGTGTGCTTCAACGAAAACTAACCCCACCACAGCTCCAAGGGTGACCCTGAATTAGTGTAGACCATTTATTCTGTGGGTGAGGTGGTAAACTTACTCTTTTTATGTATAGAGCATACTGTAAATAACAGATACACTAATATCTATGGCATTAAATTTTTGGTGGGGGCAGAAATTTAGGAAGAAAATGTCTAAAAGACTCATTAGGCAGACAAGAATGAAAAAGATTGGAAAAATAGTCAAAGAGTTAATGAGAGGAATCCCATCTGATTGCTATAGTGATTTATCTGGGCTTAATTTTTATATTCAAGAAGAGCTATGGAAAGCTAGCAACACCCCTTCCTGAATGTAAATGAGAGGATGAAATGTTTGTCACAACAAGCAGCTATCCGAAGATAAGAGGAAAACCAGCTTTAGAAGGAAGCTGGCCCTTTGGATGGCAAAGCAGAGATGATAAAGACCTGAAAGACATTCTTCAATTACTGGTGCAGCCAATCCTGACGTCTGCCCTACTTCAGGATCTCTGCTATTTTTCTGTACCTTTCCTTTTGGTTTAACTCATCTTAAGTTGAGTATCTCTTGCTGCTGCTACTGCTGCTAAGTCACTTCAGTCGTGTCCGACTCTGTGCGACCCCATAGACGGCAGCCCACCAGGCTCCCCCGTCCCTGGGATTCTCCAGGCAAGAGTACTGGAGTGGAGTGCCATTGCCTTCTTACTTGAAGCCAACAGCACTGTTTTCCTAATCACTACAATGGAAATATCACAGGATTCTTGGGAATATTAAATGAAAACATCTAGTAGAGTTCCTGGCCAAATGTGGTTCTTAATAACTGATAAAACAATTTGAAGCTATGTGAAGAATGCAGAGTTCTTTTTGAGGGCTGGGATCTATGAACTGCTACATTTATTTTTAAAAAAGTATATTCTTCATTTTCTAGAATGTTCATTTTATGAAATGGGTTTTTTGGAGTGAAGAAGATAGAAGAGTCTGGTGGGCTATAGGCCATGGGTCACAAAGAGTCGGACACGACTGAGTGACTAACACACACTTTAGGGTCCTTTATGATGCTAGTAATCCAGCTTCTGTTTTAGGGGCATCTTTTCTATTTCCGAAAAAAATCTCACACATGTTTTCTTAATGTACAGTCTGCAGACCACCTACATGAAAGTCGCCTAAGATGCTTATTAAAAGTACAAATTAATCCCTGCACTTAGAGTAACGAGAGGTTATTTGTGGATGGGGCAAGGAATCTACATTTTTAATAAGCTTCCTACAAGAATCTAATTACATATTACACTTTCTAAAAGCTTAACATGCATGTCATTCTATAATAAACTAAAATTTTCTATGTGCTTACTTTCATATGATATTTCTATGGTGGTTCAAAAACAGACATGTGGCTTAATTTTGTTATATTTTGATTATTTACATACTTAGGAGAGTTTTTTAAGTTTGGGGAAAATTGTTCTTTTTTCAGCTTTATTGAGTTAAAATTGACAAAATTCTAAGGTACTTAAAATGTACATCTTGATTATTTGGTATACCTACACATTGTGAAAAGATTCCTCCCATCTAGTTAATACATTTGTCACTCACTTCTGTATATATATTGTGTGTGTGAAAACAAATAAGTTCTACTCTCTCAGCCAATCTCAGTTATATTAAAATAGTGTTAACTATAGTTACCATGTTATACATTAGGTCTTTGGACCGTATTCGTCTTTTTATTGTTATTCAGTTGCTCAGTTGTGTCCAACTTTTTGAGACCCCCGTGGACTGCAGCATGCCAGGCCTATCCTGGAGGCTGCTCAAAATAATGTCCATTGAGATGCCATCCAACCATCTCATCCTCTGTCTCCCCCTTCCCCTCCTCCCCTCAATTCATCTTATAGCTGAAACTTTATACCTTTTTGTGGTATTTTAGATATTTCTTAACTTAGATTTAGGAAACAAGGATTTTCTCACCTATTTCCTTATGATTCATCTTGTGAAAAACTTACTAAGTTGAATGAAAAATTTGTTTCTAAAGATTATATTGGATCCCTTATCTTCCTGTTTCCAGAAAAAACCAACAGACCTATCCTCCAACTCCTCTGATTTGCATATGATCAGCGAAAGACATTTTACTGCAAAAGGAGCAGGGGTTATGGTAAAACCCTTCAGTTCAGTCCAGTCAGTTTAGTCACTCAGTTGTGTCCGACTCTTTGCGATCCCATGAATCGCAGCACGCCAGGCCTCCCTGTCCATCACCAACTCCTGGAGTTCACCCAAACTCTTGTCCATCGAGTCAGTGATGCCATCCACCCATCTCATCCTCTGTAGTCCCCTTCTCCTGCCTCCAATCCCTCCCAGCATCAGAGTCTTTTCCAATGAGTCAACTCTTCACATGAGGTGGCCAAAGTACTGGAGTTTCAGTTTTAGCATCATTCCTTCCAAAGAACACCCAGGACTGATCTCCTTTAGAATAGACTGGTTGGATCTCCTTGCAGTCCAAGGGACTCTCAAGAGTCTTCTCCACCACCACAGTTCAAAAGCATCAATTCTTCGGCGCTCAACCTTCTTCACAGTCCAACTGTCACATCCATACATGACTACTGGAAAAACCATAGCCTTGACTAGACGGACCTTTGTTGGCAAGGTAATGTCTCTGCTTTTTAATATGCTGTCTAGGTTGGTCATAACTTTGCTTCCAAGGAGTGTCTTTTAATTTCATGGCTGCAATCACCATCTGCAGTGATTTTGGAGCCCCAAAAAATAAAGTCTGCCACCGTTTCCACCGTTTCCCCATCTATTTCCCATGAAGTGATGGGACCAGATGCCATGATCTTAGTTTTCTGAATGTTGAGCTTTAAGCCAACTTTTTTAACTCTCCTCTTTCACTTTCATCAAGAGGCTTTTGAGTTCCTCTTCACTTTCTGCCATAAGGGTGGTGTTATCTGCATATCTCCCTTAGTTTAGTATATAAATACATTTTCATCATTTTTCTTTCACTTTCTTTAAGTTAATCACATAGAAATTACTTAAGCAAAAAGAATGCCAGAATCTTATAGACAACTTGTCTAGAGTTTGGCTTGATTTTCAAGATAGTGAAAATTATTAATTTGTTAATTTGATACACATTTCTTAATTTGATACACAAGAATTGATGCTTTTGAACTGTGGTGTTGGAGAAGACTCTTGAGAGTCCCTTGGACTTCAAGGAGAGCCAATCAGTCCATTCTAAAAGAGATCAGTCCTGGGTGTTCTTTGGAAGGAATAATGCTAAAGCTGAAACTCCAATACTTTAGCCACCTCATGCAAAGAGTTGACTCATTGGAAAAGACTCTGATGCTGGGAGGGATTGGGGGCAGGAGGAGAAGGGGACAACAGAGGATGAGATGGGTGGATGGCATCACCGACACGATGGACAAGAGTTTGGGTGAACTCCAGGAATTGGTGATGGACAGGGAGGCCTGGCGTGCTGCAATTCATGGGGTTGCAAAGAGTCAGACACGACTGAGCGACTGAACTGAAGAAGCTTTGAATATTTACAGAATTAATGAGCAGTATGTCACACAGCTAATAAGTAGCTAAGCCTATGTCAGACCCAGGGCTAACAACACCATAGCTTAGCTTTCAACCTGCAGTTAGATCTGGATGTGAAATCCAGCTATTCTGCTTAACATTCAATGACAGTGGACAAGTTATTTAACTTTTCTAAAACTTTTTGCTTATAGAATTAAAAGCAAATTAATAGAATTAAAAGAGAATTAAAAGAAACAATGTGTTCGTATAGTGACACATAGGAATCAGTCAATGGTAATTATGATTATCATTATTGACTGACATACCACCTCCTTATCTTCTTGGTGAGGAAAAGTAACATTGCTACTAAAAGGGGTAAATTTGTCTTTTCTAAAATTTCTGGGTACAGCACTGCCTTGATTAATAGGTTCTTACTAGTACCACTTACTATAGCTTTCAAATATAACATACCAAACTGGAAGAAACCTCCCTAGCCCAGATATTTTTTAGCATTCACTGCTGTATTTCTTAATTATTTATATTCTGTCTAAAGGTTTTATTATCAAACATATGTAAATGCCAAGCACTTTTGCAATATGTTTTTTCCACCTCAGTTCTAGTAAACCCATAGTCTCAAGTCTGCTTTTCTCTTAAGCCATCCCCCTTAAATGGTTTGTGTGTGTGTGTGTGTGTGTCTGTGTATGTGTTAGTCACTCAGTCATGTCCGACTCTTTGTGACCCTTTAGACTGTAGCCTGGGGCTCCTCTATCCATAGGATTTTTCAGGCACAAATACTAGAGTGGGTTGCCATTTCCTCCTGGGAATCTTCCCAACCCAGGAATTGAATCCGGGTCTCCTGTGCCTGCTTCATTGCAGATGGATTCTTTACCCTCTGATCCATCAGGGAAGCCCCCATTTTTCAACTATCTCTTCTGTTCAACTGATCACCAAGTTGTAATTCTAGTTTTAATATTTCTTTTAATCCAACTAATTTCCTGAAAATTACCTCAAATTCAATAAGTTGAAAAATGATTGTTAAATTCACTGCCTGTTTAGAAAGCAGCTGTATCTCAGACATCCCCACTTTTTACTACCCAGGCCCCAAATACCCAGTTTTTTTTTTCTCACCAAGAAGATAAGGAGGTGGTATGTCAGCCAATAACAATAATCATAATTACCATTGACTGATTCCTATGTATCACTATACTAACACATTGTTTCTTTCAATTCTCTCAACTTTATAAGCAAAAGAGTATTAGATAAGTTAAATAACTTGTCCATTTAAATAACTCCTCTCCTTCCTGTGCATCCCTAAGTTAAGAAGCCAAATCCTACCTATTTTTTTGCAAGTAACTATCCATTCTTGGGCTTCCCTGGTGGCTTAGATAGAAAAGAATCTGCCTGCAGTGCAGGAGATGGTGATTAGATCCCTAGTTCGGGAAGATCCCCTGGAGAAGGGAATGGCTACTCACTCCAGTATTCTTGTCTGGAGAATTCCATGGATAGAGGAGCCTGGTGGGCTACAGTCCATGGTGTCACAAAAAGTTGGACACAACTGATTAACACACACACAGACACACATCCATTCTTACAGATCCCAGTGCCCATTTCCCACCCCTACCCAGGATCTGTATTACCTTGAGTTCTGCCTCAATAGCTTCCTTGCACTTAACACGACTCTTCCTCCTATCATACTCCCTACCTTCACAACAGTATTTCTAAAATACTTTGCTTACATTACTTGCCTTATCAATATCCTCTTTAAAGCCAGATTTCTCTATTAGGGGAAACATTGACTGAAACTGCCCACCCTGGCCAGGCACCACAATAACCGTTTGCATGAGTTATTTTATGTCAGGAGGTCCTGGTAATGAACATGGAACTAACAAGCCACCAACAACCAAAAGCATTTGGGAAAGGTCAAAAGGAGATGGCACGTGTCCTACCAACCTCCCAGAATCCTCCTCTCTGGAATCCATCTTGGCTGAATGCTGGGTGCACCACCAGGAAAGACCCTAAGTCAGAATGATTGGCCAAAGACAATCCAGAAACTAACCCAATTACCATAAAACCTGAGACTAAGAGCCACGTGGCAGAGCAGTCCTCCTGGTTTCCCTTACCCTGACACTCTCCGCCCAGGCGCTCCTTCCCAATAAGATCTCTTGCTTTGTCAGCACATGTGTCTCCTCAGACAATTCATTTACAAGTGTTAGACAAGAGCCCATTCTCGGGCTCTATCTAGACCCCTTCCTGCAACACCTCCACAGTCTTGGCCCAGCCTATATCTTGCACCACATCCCTTAGGAACCATTCTGTCTATCCAAACTACTTCTAAACTTCTGAGACTTACCTTTATTCAAGGTGGACCCTCTTCTAGCTTATTATTACCCTTTTGTTCTTTGGTGCCTGTGTGCTGGGTCACATCCAACTCTTTGCAGGCAGATTCTTCACCACCGCACCACCTGGGAAGCCTTGTTCTCCATGCATTCAAATCCTGCTTCTATCTCTGATGCTCAAATAAAATCCAGCTTTCTCCATCTACCCTTCAACTGACCATTCATTTGGAAATTCGTTAAATTTTCCCATAATATTAGTTGTATTATATCTTTGGATTTTAACGTTTACCCTGTAGTAGTATTACTTCCTCAGTTATACCAATCTTCTCTCTCAAATAAATGGCAAATACTCTGAGAGCTGAAATAATTTCTTACATCCTTTCTTTACCTAAAAATGTTACTTAATAGCTAAGACCTCAAAAATGTTTTATTAATTTGCTTCTAGATATTATCTATTATATTTAATGATCTATATGCTTATTATTTTTCACAAACTAATGTACAAATGAATTTAATTTCAGTATAACAATTTTAAAGAGTATCTGTCAATTAGAGAGTTTTATATATCCCCCTTCCTGCCTTACATTTTAAGTTGTGTTTTATATAAAGACAAATCATGGCCTAAAAATTCTTTTCTTTTTATATCAGCAACAATAAAAACTCAAATGTAATTAGTTCCTTACAAGATGGAAAAGAAAGAAACACTGTTGAACTAGGACTTTGTGACATCTCTGCCAACATCCAGCTCAGTTTTTGGTAAAGAAAAGAAGATTGAATTTATCAATTTCTGACATTTCTTCTGCTCTACCATATTGTCAAACACATATAGCAAAGACAAAGAAGAAAGTAAAAATGAGTAGATAACTTTGGGGCGAGTTTAGGGTTTCATCTGTTTGCACTCTTCAGTCACTAAAAAAAATACAAATTGAAGGCTAAATTTTCACATATAATAAAATCACAAACACAAGGCTCACTGAATGGATGTGAACAAGCAGACATGCTTATTTGTAGCTACTATCAGCTTACATGCAAAAGCAAAACACAGTGGAAATGCATGAAAATTAGTCAGTATGTATGTGCAGGCTACATTCTGAGTGCTTTACAAATGATCCACAAATGCTCGGAAGTGAGTGGTAAGTGCCATTATGAAGCCAGATGACAGGATTTGATTTTTTTTTTCCTACCAGTTTTCTCAATTCCCACTTGAATCGGTTTGGCTGGCTCTGTTATGCCTTGGAAATGATGTCAATACAATTCTGAGACTGCTGCTAAGGAGCACAAAACATTATAGTCCTATATAAACAATAGCTATTTATCTTTCTCTTTCCTTTGACAATTGGATTTTTGGCTCAATTTCTTCTTGAACATTATATGACTAGAGTCCCATAATATTAACCTGCATTTATATTCAATAGGATAACCAGTCAAAATATATGAATTCAAATTAAATATTTCTGGTTTACACATCCCAAATAATCAGTATGCCTAAGCTCATCAACTGGGTGTTTTAACAAAACCTAAGTCAGTGTAATCCCCAATAAAAATTCTTTCCTAAACGTAATTTCTTACCCCTCCCAAATTTTAAAATAGCTTTTGATTACCTTAAAGCTGGAAATGAAAGTATTTTTGTTTGCACTTTTAAGAGTCTGATTGACCCATTCAATGATAATTGCATCATTTACTTTTTCACCCTCTCCAAGATCCGATAACACATTCAGTGTGTACCTGTAACAGAAAAGATACATATTTAAGGCTGAAAGTGGTGAAATTTACTCTTATATCATTTATATCAATATTTAGATGAATATTTAAGAAATATTTCAATTCTAATAAATATTTCTAATTTTACTCTCGTATTTGCACTTAGTAGATTCCAAACAGAGTTCAGTAATCAGAAACAAAAAATACTATCTAGTATATTAAAAAATTAAAACAAGTCTTTACTAAGCAGTTTTTCAGAGTCATTAAATAAGAATAATTGTGTTTCTAGAGATTGAGTCACTTTCAAAACAAAGTAAACATAAAAAATTTATTGTCAACAACAAATCATTAACAATATATTTTGCATTGTATATTTCTTCTGTGTTTGCTATTCTACAAAAGTAGCTAAAATTTTCCTTCAAATGACTTGTTGAAGGAAACTGATAGTGATGCCACAAACAAGTCAGTCTTTACCTTCTCATCAGCTGCCACACCAATGCCAGAGTGAGTGTTGAATTTCCTTCATTTAAGTCCTGCCCAGCAATGCCAACCAAGGAGAATTTGGCCTTATTCTTCCCAAGTTCCACTGCATAGTTACAGTTTTCAATCTGTAAATAGTAAATAAAAGTTTAGGTATCACGACAAATTTTTTAATGTATTTCTTGAATAGGCCAGCTTAGTTCAGTCATCTGAAAAATACTTGTGATGACACTGAAAATTTATAACAATTTCATATCCTAGTAACCAGTGAAATTAGGAAATAACTATTCCATTTTATAGCTGAAAATATCAGATCACCAAGGGGTTAACCAGGTAAAGAAACAACTGACTGAAAAGTTTAAAGATCCTCTCTTACTCTTAAAAGTCTTGACTGTCCAAGATGATACAGTGAATTAGTGGTAAATCTGAAACTAAAAACCTAGTTTTCTGTATTCCATCAGTTGAGGTAATCAGTGTTCTTTTGTCTACATTTAAAATTAGTGAACAGCGAAATTGTTTAAGAATCTAACTTCATCTCTAATATTTTATATCTAGATCTCACCCATCCTTTAAAATTAAGCTTTTAGCCAATGATTTTCAAAAAAGGATTAACCTTAACTATATCATCTGCTTCTTTTTGAACTTTGCTTCTTTGTTGAACTTCCAATCATGATTATCTTATAATGCTTATGCACCATCTTCTACTTAGCATTTTATGAACTTTCTTTTGCCAATCATACATAAGCTCCTTTTAAAGGAAAAAAACTATAAAATGCACAAACCTGTATCATATTCTCCCCACCCCTAGCTCAGGACTCAGCACAGTGTCCTGTCTACAGTAGGAATCGGATGCATGGTAGTGGTTTAATCACTAAGGCATGTCTTACTCTTATGACCCCATGGACTGTACCCTGCCAGGCTCCTTTGTCCATTGGATTTCCCAGGCAGGAATACAGGAGAGGATAGCCATTTCCTTCTCCAGGGGATTTTCCCAAGCCAGGGATCGAACCCAGGTCTCCTGCATTGCAGGCAGATTCTTTACCATCTGAGCCACCAGGGAAGCCCTGTCCCCTATAGTAAGAATCTGATGCATGAATACCAAGTAAACTATCTAACTACTTCTTTCCAGTGATAAAAGTACAATTAAAAAGTTTTTGTCTATCCTAGCCTCTACAGAAGTTCATTATTTCCAGTCATCTAGTATTATACTTATCTCAGAACACACACTCATTTGTGTGTGTATATACATATACATATACACACACAAATGAGTGTATACATATATATATACATATACACACACATATATATATGCCCCATACGTGTATGCACATATATATGCTCAATCCCAAGGAAGGGCAATGCCAAGGAATGTTCAGACTGCCACACAATTGTGCTCATTTCACAAGCTAGCAAGGTAATGCTCAGAATCCTTCAAGTGAGACTTCAACAATACATGAACTGAGAACTTCCAGAAGTACAAGCTGGATTGAGAAAAGGCAGAGGAACCAGAAATCAAATTGCCAACATCTGTTGGATCATCGAAAAAGCAAAAGAATTCCAGAGAAACATCTGATTCTGCTTCATTGACTATGCTAAATCCTTTGACTGTTAGGATCACAAAAAACCGTGGAAAATTCTTTAAGAGAGGGGAATACCAGATCACCTTACCTGCCTCCTGAGAATCTGTATGCAGGTCAAGAAGCAACAGTTAGAACCAGACATGGAACAACAAACTGGTTCAAAATTGGGAAAGGAGTACATCAAGGCTGTATATTGTCACCCTGCTTATTTAACTTGTATGCAGAGTACATCATGTGAAATGCTGGGCTGGATGAAGCTCACGCTGGAATCAAGATTGCAGGGAGAAATATCAATAACCTCAGATATGCAGATGACATCACCCTAAATGGCAAAAAATAAACAAGAACTAAAGAGCCTCTTGATGAAGGTGAAAGAGGAGAGTGAAAATGCTGACTTAAAACTCAACAGTCAAAAAACATAAGATCATGGCATCTGGTCCTATCACTTCATGGCAAATAGATAGGGAAACAATGGAAACAGTAACAGACTTTATTTTCTTGGGCTCCAAAATCACTGCAGATGGTGACTGCAACCATGAAATTAAAAGACACTTGCTCCTTGGAAGAAAAGCAATGACAAACTTAGACATTGTGTTGAAAAGCAAAGACATTACTTTACAAAGGTCCATATAGTCAAAGCTATGGTTTTTCCAGTAGTCACGTACAGACGTGAGAGTTGGACCATAAAGAAGGCTGAGCACCAAAGAATTGATGCTTTTGAACTATGGTGTTGGAGAAGACTCTTGAAAGTCCCTTGGACTGCAAGGAGATCCAACCAGTCAATCCTAAAGGAAATCAATCCTGAATATTCATTGGAAGGACTGATGCTGAAGCTATAATGCAAAGAGCTGACTCATAGAAAAGACCCTGATGCTGTGAAAGAGTGAGGGGAGGAGGAGAAAGGGGCAACAAAGGATGAGATGTTTGGATGGCATCAATGACTCAGGAGACATGAATTTGAGCAAACTCCATAAGATAGTGAAGGACAGGGAAGGCTGGCATGCTGTAGTCCATGAGGTCGCAAAGAATTGGACATCACTGACTAACACTTCCACTTTCAAACATTTAGTTAAGAAAAACAGTATGACTGATTTCTCCTAATTTTCTTTCCCAAGTTAGTTAAGACCTAATTACAAAACAAGTAAACCTGAGAAACAAAGATATACCTTTTTTTAAGAAGAAGAAAATGTTTCCAGGAAAAGTGAGAAAAGGACTACACAATAACAGAATTTGTATAAATTAATGGGTACTGTTCTTTAAAAAGCAGAATGCAAATTCCCAGAGGTCAGTGTGTTACAAATAAAAATGTAAGAAGATACTCTGAACCTGCTGTAATATCTGCCTTGCTCCCTTAATGAGTTAAATCTTTGATATGCATTCATTTTTTTTTAATGCATGGAGATAATGTTACAAAATTCTTTCTCTTTCCCAGGATTACAGATTTAGGCTTCTAAATAGAAATATGCACATAACTGAAAAAATGGATTCCTATGTATGGAACACAGCATCAGAGCTCTGTTTATGTAATAGTGTGGATAGAAGAGAGAAAAACCAGCATATTTGGGGCACTTCCCTAGTGGTCCAGTGGGACCTCCATGCAGGAGGCATGGGTTTGATCCCTGGCCAGGGAAATATTAATAAGATCCCACATGCTACAAAGTATGGGCAAAAGATTTTTTAAAAAAGCAAGTTTTCCACTGCCAGTCATTGCAACAGGAGAATTTTTGAACAAATTGTAATAATTACTCATGTAAAATGTATTTCAACAAAGGGCTATCTATTTTATGGCTAGTTTGAGTACAATTCCTGATGAGAACGATGGTGAGAAAAGAGCTCGGGGTTAATAGTTTAGAGGGCCGAGATGCTGATGTGACGAGCAGTGAAAGAGAAAATGGAAATGGATGCTAGCATAAGGGAAAAGATGAGTTCTACTTTTTGGCAACATTTGATTCCAAGTTGGGCAAAATAGTTCTAAGATGAAGAGAGGTACCAAACTAGAGAAAGAATAAGAAGTTAGGTTCCTAGAAGTAAGCCATGTTTATGGTGGTACTTAACACTCTAAAAAAGGATCTGCTCCCTAAGAATATAAATACAGAACGTTAAGAGCATTAGACCAAGAACTGAGCCTTGGAACTGAGCCTAGAGTTGTCAGGCTAAAAGTTTAAAACCCTGTGAAAGGTAAGAAGAACACAAAGCATGAAAAAACTGGAGAGTATATAGTCTCACAGAATTAATGGAAGAAACAATTACCAAGCATTTCAAAAGTGAAGATCAGATAATATGAAAATGAAAAAAACTATATAATGGGAGACAGAGTTCCAAGGGAAAAGAAATACCAAAGAAACACTGAAGAAAGGCTATTTAAGTGGTGCAGTTTTACCAACTTCACAAATGAAGCTAAGTGACATCCGGTGATGAATGCCCAAAGTTGATAAAAGAAGTCCCTGGATACTGTGTCATGAAAGTACTGCTTCTTTATTTTTTAAATATCTTGAACTTATTTCAGGACTTGTGTTTCATTCTATAAATAGCTAGTATTTGTTGAAAGGGAACATTCTACATATGATTAGTTTGTGACATCATATAATTAACATTAAAAACCTCCAGGTATAATGAATGAGGGTTCAGTTGGTTTTCCTGTTACATTTTGCATCTGAAATTTTGATTTAAAAAACTTATATGAAATTAGGTAACAAAATTTCCTGAATTTTACTCCCATGATAATTACAGGCATATCAAATAAAATATAAAACACAGATAGTCCAACCACTAGAAATACTGAAAAATGTGAATATATAGAAACCTCTTGTAATTATACTACCCATTTAATTACTTTTAATATTATGATGCCTTTCTTCCTTGTCTTTCTTTCAAAAATAGGATTTAAAAAAAATTTACAGTCTATAAATACACAGTCTAGAGATCAAGAGGAAGAAGTCCATTTTGAACACGTGTCTGTGTATGTGTGTGTCATACTGAGTGAAGTAAGTCAGACAGAAAAAGACACATCATATGATATCACTTGTACGAAGAATCTAAAAAAAAGAGTACAAATGAACTTATCTACAAAACAGAAATAGTCACAGATGTACAAAACAAATATAGTTTTGCCAGGGGTAAGGGGAGGAGGGATAAATTGGGAGATTGGGATTGACATATACACATTATTACATATAAAAAAAGATAAATAATAATGATAGATAATAAGTGAAATTATAGGTCAATTAAAAGGACTTTTGGAAGATTATTGATATATATTACCAAACTGTTTTAGAGAGTTTATACAGATGAACACTCCCTCTAACACTGGATGTAGTACAATCCATTTCTTTCGTTTTATTTTCTTTGGTTACACCATGCTGCGTGTGGGATCTTAGTTCCCAACCAGGGATAGAACTCAGGCCATAGCAGGCCCTAACCATTGGACAACCAGGGAATTCCCAATTGTTTCTCATCTTAAATTGCATTTCTTTACTGTGGGTGAATATTTTTTCATGTGTATATTATCTATCATTATTTATTTTTCTGTGAATTGTTCACACATATTGTTTACTCTCCCATTTTGCTATTACAATTTTCGTAATTGATTTGTATAAACTACTTTTATGTTAAGGATATTAACCATTTATTGTTCTGTTGCAAATATGTTTCATAGTTTATTATTTTTATTTACTTTTAAGTTTTGTTTCTGGTGTTTATTTTTGCATAAGAAGTTTTAAATTTGTATGTAATCTACTATATCAATAATTTATTTGTAATTTATCATTGTAAGAGTAAATTATAATTCACTTCCATTTTCTTAAAGTTTTATTTATTACATTTAAGCCTTTAAGTCTTCACTTATATTCCACTGGATTTTTTTGGGTGGATGATTTATGGTGAAAAGTACTTTTTTTCCCTACAAAATATTTACTCACTTGTTCCGGCATCATATTTTGGATAATCCTTTCTCTCCCTACTGGATTCAGTAAGCAATTTGTTATATATTAAGTTCTTATATTTTAGGATAGGTTTTTAGGCTACTGTAATCCATTTGATTTTTGTATGCATATTAAACTATTTCAATTACTTTAGCTTTATCATAAGATTTTTATGTTTGCTAACAGCTTCTCCCTCAACATTCCTAGAAAATGTTCTTGATGATTGGGGCCTGTTTCTTATTCCTTTTTATTTATTTATTTATTTTTTGTTTCTTATTCCTGTTGAACTTTAAAATCACTTTTATAATCCCATCCCCCAATATACACACATGCCCACATATGCATAAGGAGATTTATTGTAATTTTAACTAGAATTATTTCCCACCTGTAAGTCAATTTGTAAGAATTTGAATGTCTTTATAATATTTAGATTTCTATCCAGGAATATGGTTATAGTTCTATTGATTATATTTCACTAGAGATAATTTCTAACTCATGATACTGCAGGCTAACTTCACAGTTCAGTTCAGTTCAGTCGCTCAGTCATGTCCGACTCTTTGTTACCCCATGAATCGCAGCACGCTAGGCCTCCCTGTCCATCACCAACTCCCGGAGTTCACTCAGACTCACGTCCATCAAGTCAGTGATGCCATCCAGCCATCTCATCTCCTGCTACCAATCCCTCGCAGCATCAGAGTCTTTTCCAATGAGTCAACTCTTCACATGAGGTGGCCAAAGTACTGGAGTTTCAGTTTTAGCATCAGTCCTTCCAGTGAACACCCAGGACTGATCTCCTTTAGGATGGACTGGTTGGATCTCCTTGCAGTCCAAGGGACTCTCAAGAGTCTTCTCCAACACCACAGTTCAAAAGCATCAGTTCTTCGGCGCTCAGCTTTCTTCACAGTCCAACTGTCACATCCATACATGACCACTGGAAAAACCATAGCCTTGACTAGACGAACCTTTGTTGGCAAAGTAATGTCTCTGCTTTTTAATATGCTGTCTAGGTTGGTCATAACTTTCCTTCCAAGGAGTAAGCGTCTTTTAATATCATGGCTGCAGTCACCATCTGCAGTGATTTTGGAGCCCCAAAAAATAAAGTCTGCCACTGTTTCCACTGTTTCCCCATCTATTTCCCATAAAGTGATGGGACCAGATGCCATGATCTTCGTTTTCTGAATGTTGAGCTTTAAGCCAACTTTTTTAACTCTCCTCTTTCACTTTTATCAAGAGGCTTTTGAGTTCCTCTTCACTTTCTGCCATAAGGTTGGTGTCATCTGCATATCTGAGGTTATTGATATTTCTCCCTGAAATCTTGATTCCAGCTTGTGCTTCATCCAGACCAGCATTTCTCATTATGTACTGTGCATATAAGTTAAAGAAGCAGGATGACAATATACAGACTTGATGTACTCCTTTCCCGATTTGGAACCAGTTTGTTGTTCCATATCCAGTTCTAACTGTTGCTTCTTGACCTGCATACAGATTTCTCAGGAGGCAGGTCAGGTGGTCTGGTATTCCCATCTCTTCAAGAATTTTCCAGTTTGTTGTGATCTGTCAAAGGCTTCCTTAGAACTCATAATACTCACTTTTGCCCACATTGCATTGTATCATAGTTATTTGCACACATATCTTGAGCTTCACAGGTGGCACTAGTGGTAAAGAACCTGCTTGCCAGTGCAGGAGATGTAAGAGAGAGATGCGAATTCGATCCTGGGGTCAGGAAGGTCCCCTGGAGGAGGGCAGGGCAAACCACAGCAGTATTCTTGCCTGGAGAATCCCATGGACAGAGGAGCCTGGCAGGCTACAGTCCATGAGGTCACAAAGAGTTGGACACAACTAAAGCCACTTAGCATGCACACACACATATCTTATCTAATTTCTTTAGGATTTCCTGAGGACCAACTCCATGACTTGCTCTATTTTATATCCTGCATTGTACAGTATATTCAGGTTGTAGGTAATCAATTAATATCTACTGAAAATATTAACAAATAACCAGTAAATATCTGGCAAGTTTTGGCAATTATAAAATAGGAATTCATGGATGATGCATCTCCAAGAATATTAAATTCTGCTGCTGCTGCTGCTGCTGAGTCACTTCAGTCGTGTCTGACTCTGTGGGACCCCATAGACGGCAGCCCACCAGGCTCCCCCATCCCTGGGATTCTCCAGGCAAGAAAACTGGAGTGGGTTGCCATTTCCTTCTCCAATGCATGAAAGTGAAAAGTGAAAGTGAAGTCGCTCAGTCCTGTCCGACCCTCAGCAACCCCATACTCCTCCGTCCATGGGATTTTCCAGGCAAGAGTACTGGAGTGGGGTGCCATTGCCTTCTCCGTCTTAAATTCAACAACTTGTTAAAGTTGTAGTTATACAAAGTGTCTGACTTGGAGGACTAGTTTCATCTTTCCAAACACAAAAGCTCACCTGTATTAAGGATAATAAGCATAACATGATTTGGGATGAATCTGTGGGGACAGATTACATTTACTAAGCTTTATGAAACTCTTAAGTCCTCTGTTTTATATGAGAACAATAACAACAGATCCACGGGCATTATTTCATTCACCTTCTTCATGTTCCCTCCAAGAGCAGGATAAGGAGGTTTGTTCACATGGCTCCAGTCAACTGGCACACGGATCATTTCGTAGAGCTGAAAGATGACTAATGCATCTGCAAGGTCACTAAGACAAGAGAAAAAGAAAATGAAGGAGGAGGAAATGTCGGTATGATCTGGTTTTACTAAGCACACTGGAGATGGGCTTTGTCTACAAAAATACAACAGGACTACTGAATGCTTAAAGAATGGCAGGCAGAATAGATCATTTGACCCAGAACTTGTAATCTAGGAATCTGTCCAAATTTTTTTCATAAACGTGTACAAAGATATATGTACAAGGATATTCACTCCCATGGTATTTATAAATTTAGAGACAATTTAAATGCCTGACAGTAGGGGCTGTTGAGTAAGTTAACCTCACCCTGGACTCCTGGACCATTATAAGATGGAACAAGGTAGATCCCTATGTTCTAACATGAAAGCTTTATACAACACACTAAGTTTAAAAAAGCAAGAGGCATATATTTAAGTATTTAAAATATTATTTTTAAATATTTCTATTTAAGATATTATTAAATGTATTTTAATTACATTTATGCATTTTAATCTTTTAATCTAAAAGATTAAAAATATATTCAGAGTTAGTAGTATTTAAATACCTCTATTCATAGCCATTACCTCTGGGCAGGAAAAAAAGGAACATGGGATGGTAAGATGGGATTATCATGGTTTTTTTTTGTTGTTGTTCTACATACTTACATACTTCCTGAAGCTTGTACCATGAGAATGAGTTCATCTATTACTTATGTATTATGATTTTTTAAACTTTAAAAATCACAATAGCTACTCAGTAGGAAGCTGTTCATGTCAAACAGTGAGGGTTAAGAGGAAGGAATTTAGGAGAAAGTAGGAGTTACTGAAGTAAAAATACTACTACTTGGGATTCAGAAAAACATGTTCTCCTGAGGCACCCAGAGTACATCTATTGAATCTGTTTTCAATTCTGTATGGTAAGGACATAAAGCAACAGTGACTGATTTTTAAATTGCTAGCTCCATGCTGAATTACATGAGTTTTCTCCCTCAACAGCTTGTTCATTGAGCTCTGTTTTGCTAAGGTTCATATTAAAGTTACTTTGCATCTCTGAGCACACACCATATGGCCATGCAGGGGGCTGCGCCCTGCACTGAGTGAAGGAGAGAGAAAGTCCTCCTGTCTTAAAAGAAGCGTCTTCTTTTGATGAAGGTAAACAAGAGCTAAGTCATCTATCAGCACATGGGGAAAGCTGTATGAAAAGTAAATCACTGAAGTAGTTGTATAGGTTCTGAAATCTCATTTCATGAATGTTTTTGTTTTTTTACTTTAAAGGAATTCATTCTTATTTCTATGTAGTATGGTATTAATACTCATGTTTTGCAAATAGGGAAACTGAGGCCCAGAGAGTTGAAACGGTTTCCAGATGTGTTCTAGAACCAACCTGTCATAGAAAAATTCTAGGGCTGGTAATTCTTAAAATATATTTAATAACTTGAAAGGAGAGAATTTTCAGTTAAAAACAATCTAAATGATTCTTTTGCTTTGGTTTAGGTTGGGTTTGGTATACTACGGGTGGGGAGCTAATCACTTAGGGGTTGGTTTAGGAATATGACCCAGACACAAATTTATGGACATACAGTTCTGGTGCCAACTAAACCTCTGGTTCTTGTTTTTCTATATCTTGATGGTGATTTTTGAGAATTTTCTGAACTTCCCTTACCCCTCCAAAAATTACCTATACCTGGAAACCCTGTGCTAGCAGTTTAGGAACTAAATAAAAATAATCATCTTTAGCTAAAAAATTTAGCCAATTATTCTCCACTGTCAACCACAGAGAACTCTAGTATTCCTGACATTTATGAAGCTACCATGAAGTCTCAATAAATTCTAATCTCCTAGTTTTAAATGTCCTTATTAATTTAAAAGAAAATACATGTTTATTGTAAAACAAAGAAAAACCCTCCAAAACCATATTTAAATTACTAACATTAAAACTAAGTCTCCTCACTACCTTAACCCTCCTCTCTAGGTTGTATACAGTTTGGTTTTAATCCCTCTAGATTTTTTAAAAATTCAAATACGTATATGTATATACTCAACTTTAAAATAAAAATGAGATTATAGTAGTCCTATTATATCATTATGTTCTCTCAGTTATATATTGTAGACATTCTTTCAAATGAGTCCATAAAGATCTAACCTTTTTTTTTTGAGAAGAAAATTTCTATATTTATTATAAGTACAAAAGTAATGATAAAGCAGTATCATATTATATATTTACCTCAAGTAACAAGTATATCACAAGAGAAAAATTGAGAATCTCTGAATTATGTATTTTCTGCCTTTTAATTGTGGCAATATTTAGTGGGTTCAGAAAAGTAATATTTCACCTGAGGGTTTTGAATCAAGGATTTTTAGTGAGATATCACACTTAGAAAGATAAAGAAGGCAACAGAGTTTGCAGTCTTATTAAACTGCTATCCCTTTAGAAGAATAAGCTTAATTAGCATCCCTCTTTACCTCCAGTATTAGAGTTCTTTACTGCACCACTACTCTGAGAAGTTCCAGTCTAAAAGACATATGTCTTTTGTCATCCAGTTGGAATTCACACACTCCTATTAAAGACTTTATGAAATTTAAGTCTATCACATCAAAGCTAGTTACCACAACCAGGCAATACTGATTTTAAAGACTATTTTGAATATACACCAAGAAATAACTATACCATAAATCTGATCCAGTGAACATGGTCTTTTGTGGTATTAATCTTCAGTTCATATTTAAATAAAAGCAGTTATTGTTCATTAAGAAGTTTCCTTGGTGTGTCAATTATTAATAGGTTTAGTTAATTAGAAAAATATACAATTAGCTGGAGCTGAGTTCTTTTGCATTTTTAGGCATGCTCAGGTAGATCTTGTAATGGAGAAGGATGGTTTCCTCTCATCTACACCTAGAAAGACACCTTATTTGCACTACTGGTGAGCACAAGAAATGGTTCAGTAAAATATTTTCTTAATTCTATCAATGTTAATAATGTGTTGTCATTTTTAAACAAAAAAGAATAAAACAACAAGTATGAAGGGAAACAAAGTTATTTCTACAAATTAGAAAAAAGTATTCAGAACAAATTATAGGATAATTAAAGTTTGGGGCAAAAATAAATAGAATGTGAATTATAATGATGAACACTGATAAAATAAGAGCAATTAATATTACTGTTCTTCTAATCTGTTAAACTTGAAATAATTTATTATTTTCCTGATTAGCAATTATAAAAAAGATGAATTATCTTTACTAAATTATTTATATCATCAAAAATTATAACAATAACATCATAATATTATCTTTTCAAATAATACTTTTCTATTAAAATCCACTGTATTGCCAATCCTCAGGATTCTGAAACTCTAAATGTTGGCTAAAATTTTTGAGATTTTTACAAAATATTCTCATGTAAACACACCTACAGTTTGAAACTAGAGAAGTTGGACTCTGGCCCAGAAAGCTAAAACACATAAAATATTTACCTGTACAAATGATTAATATATGGGTTGACTCCCAAGGAATTCATCCAATTCCGAAATGTCCTCTCTTCCTTGCTCTCTCCTAAAGTAGACACAAGTTTACACTGATGATTCAGGACAAAAAAGGAATCAAGAATTGCATATTAAACCATTCTGGCAGGCACAAACTGGTCATACATATTTTGTATGCCATGGTTCCTATGATACAACAATCTTTTTGTTTGTTGTTCAGTCACTAATTCATGTCTGACTCTTTGCAACCCCATGGACTGTAGCCCACCAGGCTCCTGTGTCCATGGGATTTCCCAGGCAAGAATACTAGAGTAAGTTGCCATTTCCTTCTCCAGGACAATCTTTTTAGGGAAGAAAAAAAAAATCTCTTTCCACCAAAGCTCCCTTTCCCCCTGTCTAGAAAGTCTCCATTTGCTTTCTAAATGTCTTCATCTAGAGTCCCTTACTTGGTGTTTGTAAATTACTGAGCCATTAGTTTCTGTGTTCAGAAAAGTAACAGGTAAACCTATGTGGTCCTATCTGTAGTTATGACTTCATGCAAAGGGGACTGGTGCAAAATTAATAAAACAACCTTTTAGGGTAACATTAGCACTTTAAACAGAAATAGAAAAGCTCTACCTTTCCCAGTGTGGTATCTCTAAATCTGTACAGAGTATGGCTTTACACAGGAAAGTGTCTGAGCACACAAACCTACATTTTCATCACACCAAACAGCAATGAAGAGGAGAGGGGATTAGAGGTAATATAAAAACAAGCAATGAGGGGCTATAACTATTTTATAGGCTTCCTGGGTTATTTTAGATTGTCCCTACAGAAAACACATAAGGGACATAGCCCCTATACAGAGTGCGAAAAGACACAGTTCATCATAGTATAGTAAGTCACTAGACCTCAAAGATCACCTCAAGAAGTAACTCCTGGAGGCAGTATTATTAAACCTGAGATTACGTATGGTCCTTGAGCTTCCCCTTCATAGCAGCGCTTACCCCATCCATAAGGGGAATGTGGGCTCTGGTATGGACAGAGAGAGATGGGGGCTCTTTTGCCATATCTACCTTTTAGGAATCGCCAGCATTGCAGATTGTCCTAAGGGGCCATCTAGAAATATTATTGTTTGTTTTTCAGCTAAGTTAGGGGACAATGGAATAGCCTTGCCTACCTCTCATCACTAGACTCTTGAAAATGGAAACGTTTATACGTCTCATCACTTCCAAGACGTGGACAAGTCCAGGTCACCATCTGAACTTTGGCTTGTGGGGGATCCCCAGGATAATCTATCACATTTGACCATCTGAGCACCAGGGGCCCATTCCTATCGCGTCATCCTTGCAGTCTTCTTCAGACTGAGTGTCACACATAGAGTAAACCTACACACCCAGAACAGAAATCCAAATCTTGTAAAATTTAAAAGATTCTGGTTTTTGTGTTGACTGTCCCTTGCATTTTCATGTGGTTTTCAATACCATTATCTAAAGCCTTTCCCATAATCTGCTTTAATTCTTCTCTATTCAATTATATAGCCATATAATTTCTTGCTCGGAGAAGGCAATGGCACCCCACTCCAGTACTCTTGCCTGGAAAATCCCATGGACGGAGGAGCCTGGTAGGCTGCAGTCCATGGGGTTGCTGAGAGTCGGACACGACTGAGCGACTTCACTTTCACTTTTCACTTTCATGTATTGGAGAAGGAAATGGCAACCCACTCCAGTGTTCTTGCCTGGAGAATCCCAGGGACGGGGGAGCCTGGTGGGCTGCTGTCTATGGGGTCACACAGAGTCACACACGACTGAAGTGACTTAGCATAGCATAGCATAATTTCTTGCTGAAATTTTGTCTCCTCTGGTCTATATAAAAGGTCTGCAAAAAGGATCCATCTGTTGTATCTGCCACAGTCATTTTATAATACATAACTGATATGAGAATCTTTTTAAAAAGAACAAAGTTAAACTACTCCTAGAACTCATGCTTGCCTTGTTTTGGGAGTTATTAAAAGGTGCATAAATGGAAGCGAGAGTCAGTCCATAAAGAAAGCTGAGTACTGATGACTTGATGCTTTTGAACGGTGGTGTTAGAGAAGACTCCTGTGAGTCCCTTGGACTGTAAGGACTTCCTACCAGTCAATCCTAAAGGAATTCAGTCCTGAAAATTCATTGGAAGGACTGATGCTGAAGCTGAAGCTCCAGTACTTTGGCCACCTGATACTCACTGGAAAAGTCCCTGTTGGCTGGGAAAGATTGAAGGCAGGAGGAGAAGGGGACAACAGAGGATGTAAAGGTTGGATGGCATCACCGACTCGATGGACATGTGTTTGAGCAAGCTTCAGGAGTTGGTGATGGACGGGGAAGCCTGGCGTGCTGCAGTCCATAGGGTCGCAAAGAGTCAGACACGACTGAGCAACTGAACTGAACTAGGTGCAAATTAAATATTTCAACTTTCCTGAAAGTGACATAAATGTAACCATACTATGATTAGCAGCTTGATGCATGTGACTTGAATTTATCTTTTAGTTATTTCTCTATTACATTCTGGTATTTTGTTATATGTATAAATTTTTTCTAGTAATTAGAGAATTTTTACATTATTTTCATCTAGGAAAATCCCAATTATGTTTTAAGGTTTCAAACACCAATAGTGTAACAACAGTTTAAATTTTACTAAAATAATATCCAGTTTCTGCTGGACCTGATGAGACAAGACACTAAACTTGCATTTTCATTGACTTCTATAACTATTATAGACCAGTGTTTTCTGTTTCTTCCTATTGCTCTAAACTAATTGTATCATTATTTTAACTTTTGATACCTGGAAAGTAAAAGAGATTTTAAAAGTGAGCATTTATTTATCCACTACCATTTCAAGTTGTCTTGGTAAATAAATGCTCAAGGCCAGAAGCACTGTGCATTCGCGGAGGAGTCATGGTAAAGCATTACAAAAACATATGTATTCCAGACCGGAAGTGTTGTCTGGAGTTCAGACAACTAAAGCAATCTTGGGCGTAAACTCTTAAAGGCTGATAGAAAAGAGAGAAAGAATTATAAGACATTCTCTTCATTTTTAGGACTAAACTGACATTGCAATTGATAAAAGTTTAGAGAAAATAACAAAAGTAGGCTACTAAGAGGAAAGGAAGGAAAATATATTGAACATTCACTACATGTGCTAAAGTGGTGTATTGTTTTCCTCTTCCCGACCATTAGAGAGCACACAAAATTTGTTCATTAATGAAAGGTCACTTTAACTTGCTCTGGAACTCTTCAAAATAAGTATTACTATTAAGTCTGGTTTTATATATGAGAAAACCAAGGCTCATAAAAGTGCTCAGTTATTAAACTGGGGGTATCATGATTTAGACAAAGTCTAATTCCATGGTCTATGTATTTTCTATTACCACAAATAAATTTTGAGATGGTCTCTGTATCGGTAGCCCCATATTTGGCTCAATTTAATATGAAGATTTATTATTTAATTGGGCCTTTACTTTGCTTTAGTTCCATACAGATAAAATTCTTTGCCAATGAGGACATACTAATACATGAATATGAAGGTGATAAGGTCAAGCTTCAAATTTCATAAGGATCTACAAAAACTAATGTACAGAAGAAAAAATTCCAGTGATAGTCGACGTCAAATTCATTTTTGGCAGATGTATCAGGACATACATATGTTCTAAATAAAGATGACTGATAAATATTTCCCACAGTATTTTTTATATAAATAAATACTAATGGAAATATTTAGCAATCCTGTTCACACTGAAAAATCCCAAAAGCATGCTGAACACCAGCAAAAGAATTCAAACGTGACAAATAGGAGAACGAGCAAGTTGGAAAAGATATCTAGCAAGAATTCAGTGACTATAAAAAGCAGGTCATTTTTAATATGCCACTCTAAACAATGCCTTCTACTATAAGGCAGAGAGGAATTTTGAAATTTTCCAGACTGATAAAAAAAACACAGCCATCTCCCTTTTTAGTTTTTTTAAAAGTTCTAACCCCTCACCCTCAATTTCTCTGCTGAGAAATCAACATTTTTTAATCTATCTTACCTCTCAGTTACATGTCTATGTAGAGAACACAATCTTTATTTTACTGAATCTCAGAAAGAGTGAGGTAAAATCATAGTCCTCCAACAATGTATTTGTTAAATCTGAAGCTTCTTTCGTTAATCAAAAATCTGTCATTATAAAGTGACCAGGACATTGGAACTCTGGTCGTGGTAGTCAAAGAGAAAAAGATGATAGGGCTAATCTCTCACTCTGTCTCACAGACGAAGAGGGAGTAAGATGGGTGATGTGAGACAGTGAACACTGAAGTTCAGGTTCTCCCCACCAGGAAGAATCCTCGCCTCAGAACCAGCTTCTCCAAAGGCAACTATCAAGGCTACTGTCTGAGTAGTCCCTAACCTCTGCTAACCGCCACTGCTGCCACTATTTTTACTTTTGGTTCTAGTACGAATGTGGGTCTTGGTATACATGTGAGTAGTTGTGAGGATGAGAGGAAAAGGAGAGAGAGACTGGAACAGATGAGAAAGAATGAGACATTGAGCATGTTTTTGTCATTATGATGATTCATATACTGTAAGTGTCAATGACATTTAGTAAATGTAAGTAACATAGCTCAGCAATACAAAATGATATGTGTTATAGATCCTAAATCAATCCTTTCAGAGATTCTTGAGATAAAAGATAAGTGTGCTTATTCACAGCAGAGGGATAAAGGCTTTCCATCAAATCATGACATCCAGTTGTCAAAACTGATCCCTAATGTGTTTACAACTCCACTATCCCATAATTATAGAAGGCAAATTAGATAGAGTTTATTAATCAAGTCTTGCCCTGCTGTTCTAATTAAGTTTCATTTGTTTCTTGCTTGTCATCCTTCATTCTTTAGGCATATTAAGACAGATTAAAAAAAAACCCAAAACACAACATGAACAATACAAAAAATATCAACCCAGATAGAAAGAACAAATAGTACTGATAAAAAGCACATTCAGAATGAATATATTTATAGAGTATAGAAAAGTACTAAATACAGTACCTACATTAGGAGGGGTCAAATCTGCATTTCATGAAGCAAAATAGGAAAGTATTATAAATTATGAGACAGAAAACAACAGCCCACACACAAGACAAGTAATGAATATTGTCAATTTTTTCAAGTGAACTAAAAACAGAAAAAAGAGAACAATACTGGAGTCAAACTGAAGCTTTCAAAGGAGGAAAAAGTTACAAATAATTATTTTTTCAATAGCTATATTTCATTGTACATATTGGTGGTGGAATTATGTAGTCATTTAAGAGACTATTTTAAACGTATGATGGTTTTCACTAAACTCTTATGGAGAAATGACAGACAAGTACGATTTACCTCAGCATTTGCTTTTAACCCAAATGAACAACAATTTTCTTTAACTTCTTAATGCACGCACATGCCAGCACACAGTCAGCTACATCTCCCTCCGCAATCCCCTACCTCCGACAGTGAAGTAGGACGATGTCATAAAAAGATACACAGTGAATCAGTTAAAGACAGAAAGAGCATACCTTCCAATAAATTCACATCGATGTCATTATTATCAGGCTTGTGGAGGCCTGGGTACGTGTTAAACAGATTAGCTACAAAAGCCAGGTTAAGTTTAGGATTGCCTGAAACCACATCTGCAGGAGTAACAAACTGTCTGCAGCCCAGTTTGTCTGCTTCCTGAAGCATGAATTCAGCACGCTTCAAGTCATTTTTCTCCTAAACAATGAAATAAAACAAAAGTGGTCAAGATTAAACTTTTGATTAGCATAATTTCTTATTCATATACGTATTTATAAGCAATTACTTTTCTGGAAATGAATCAATGGATGGCTCAAAAGGAGGTCAGGATGCACAGCAATTCCAAATTAACTTCCCCATTTCTTTTAAATCAGTAAGAACAAGTCTCTGAGGTTTCTTGCTGGAACCAGAAGAATATTTCATCCTCAAAGCTAAAGTACTCAACAAAACTCTCAAATATCCTATCAGTAAGCTGCTGCCAAGTTGCTTCAGTCGTGTCAGATTCTGTGCGACCCCATGGACTGCAGCCTACCAGGCTTCTCCGTCCGTGGGATTCTCTAGGCAAGAACACTGGAGTGGGTTGCCATTTCCTTCTCCAAGTAAGCTGCTACTGGCTGAATTATAGGTAACTTGTTCAGGGCCATATATTAGAGTGCCTTCTGGCCAAGAGACTTACTTACAAATGGTACTAATAAAAAGATATCTACTCTGGTATTTCCAGTGTATTCTTTTCTCAGTGAAAAACACGTTGGGATACATGTAAAAAAATACTAAAATCAGAAGGAACACACTTTTCACAAATGCAAAACCTTGGAAACAAACCAATGCTTATCAACAGGAGAGCAGATGAAAACTGAAACTGTGTTAATAGTCATATAAGAACATACAACAATAGGAGTGACTCTCAGTAATATAATACACTCAAAATAAACACTAGAAATTTAAGTACAACATGATAAACTTTATATGAAGTTAAAAAATAAAATGCAAATTTTAAATCTGTAAGAAATACACTTAGTTGAAAAAAAAGTGTATTAAAAGCAAAAGAACATGAGCATAAGAATAAAGACAATGATTATCACATTAAAGGCAGGCAGAGAGATGGGACAGGGAAGAACTACACAGCTTTATATAATCTGATGTCAAAGTCCTAGCATTCTTGTTGGATTTCAATACAACAAACAACTACCAAAGAAAAATAAATTTAAACAAAAACATGCATGGACCCATGATTAGAGTATATCATGACCAAAGACTAAGATTTATCTAATTTTATGCACTAGAGTTGTAAATAAAATGTAACTGAAATCAGAGAAAGCAATAAATTCAATGTTATCAAACAACAATAAAAGCACCTCGAGTAGACATGAACAAGGCATAATACATGGACCTTATTTAGATTTTAATTCAAATAAATGATAAAAAGAAAATCTGACATTTATGAGGCAACTGGAAATGTCAACACTGATTAATCATTTTGATACTACAGACTACTGTTATTTTTTTAGGTACTATGGTTATATTTTCAAAGTGTCTTTATCTTTTAGAAATACATATTAAAATACTTATTGATGAAATGATAATATGTCTAGAATTTGCTTCAAAATAATATGGAAGATGAAGGAAATAGGTAGGTAATAAACGGAGAAACAAAACTGACCATGCATTGATAGCTGTTGAACCTGAGGAATTAACTCATGGTAGTTCAGTATACTGTCTGTTCACTTTTGAATAACTTTGAAACTTTCCGTAAGTTTTTTTCAGTTCCTAATATTTGTACTCAAGCAAATTTGCAAATTGTGCATAATTGCTTTTAGATTTTATAATAATGTGAAATAAAATTAGTGGTGACTCGAATTGCCTTTAAAACTAAACTTGGATGTTACACTTTAAGCACTTAATAGATTTTTATACAAACTGTAATCTGATCAGATTTTAACATTTAGATGTAACCCTGGTATTTACAGTTTATGCTAAAAGAATGGACTTCCCTAGGAAATTTTTAGATGACCCAGGATTTACATCAGTCCTTTCTACATCATAAATACTAGAATTGCCATCTTTTATTTTGTGTATTGCCAAATATAAATGGGAAGAAATGATAATTGATTGCTTATGAATCCATTAGCAGCTTGTTGCTCCCTTTCCTTGTACACTGTCACAGCTACAAAAGCACCCGAGTGAGTTCCAGTGATGCTGTGCCACGGACATATAGGTGGGCATAAAGTTGATTCGACACATACTCAATGTCAGGATCCCTTTCTTCACTCATGACAGCCATATGGCTTAGCATGGAAATTTGGAGCCTAGGGCACAGAAAAAAGCTTCTGAAAAGCATAAAAGCCAAAGTCTAATGAAGGGCTGAGGACTCTACCAGGGAATGCCCCTGTAGAGAACTGAATTCTATGACTCTACTCACTACTCAAATTCATAGAGGTACAAAGTTGAACACTGGTTACAAGGAGCTTGAGAGAGAGGGGGAAGGAGAGTTATTGTTTAATGCCTATAGACTTTACTATGTGATGAGGAAAAAATTCCAGAGAGGAAAGGTGGTGTTGATGGCACATAATGTAAATGTACTTAATGCTGCTGAGCTGTTCACTTAAAAATGGTTAAAATGTTAAGTTTTATGCTGTGCGTATTTTATAAATTTTTTTTTTTTAATTTTAGTTAAAAATTATACTCACACTAAATCCTGTAAGATCAATGGCAATGGCAGGTCCATCATCCCGGTCACCTTTAGGTGCAATCTGATTCAACAGATGAAAATAGGCTCTTGAATCCTTTAAGGGAAGAAACACAACAGAATTTTAAAAGTGAATAAAATCACCACTGGATTTAGGAAAAAAGTACTCATTGAAGAAATTGCCTTCATTTCACAGAATGAGTTATTCAATAACTTAGCAACCTTTACTTGTTACTCCAGGATTCTGAATGCACTACATTGTTTCACACTTCAGAGATTCTAGCAATTGTGTTTTGCACCTCAGAGCTTCTAGCAACACTGTCTACTACACTCTTTCATTGCCCTTCCTCACCTCTTTCCTTTGTTTACACTCCTAAGCATCTGCATCTCCAGTGGGTGGGTGGTGATGGGGAGGGATGGGGTTTCAAGTTACTTTGGTTCAGAGAGAAGCCTGAAGACCTCCTTCTGTCTACTGATTCCCTATGCCCTCAGATACTTTGGTTTCCTTTTTTTTAAAATAAATTAAATACATTTTTGCTTGCACTGGGCCTTCATTGCTGCGCACGGGCTTCCTCTAGTTGCAGTGAGCGGCAGCTACTCTTTGTTGCATTGGGCTCCTTATTGTGATGGCTTCTCTTATTTCAGAGTACTGGCTCCAGGAGCACGGGCTTCAGTAGTTGCAGCTCATGGGCTCAGTAGTTGTGGCTTATGTGCTCCAGAGTGTGGACTCAGTCGTTGCAGCACACGGGCTTAGTTGCTCCACAGTATGTGGGATCTTCCTAGATCAGGGATCAAACCCATGTCCCCTGCACTGGCAATTAGATTCTTATCCACTGTACCACCAAGGGAGTCCCCTTTGGTTTCCTCTTAACTGGTTATTGGCAAAGTGGAAGTAAGAGTAAGAAACAGGTTATGCCTACCAGGGCCTCTAGTCTAGCAAACAGATAATAATTCTCACTCTAACAGACTGATATCCTCATTATAACTTAGTCTATTAGTATCACAGAAAATGAAAAAGAATGCTTTAATTTGCTAATGCTAGCATCTCTTTCCTCTTACAACCAGTTGTATTTCTTTTTTCTAATTTACTTACTTATTTTTTGGCCACACCACTTGGCTTGCATGACCTATGTTCCCTAATCAGCGATTGAACCTGGGTCCTCAGCAGTGAAAGTGCCAAGTCCTAACCACTGGAGCGATAAGGAATTTCCCAGCTGTATTTCTTATTACAAGCCAACAAACCAGTTTTTTTTTTTTGCAAAAGATTTTGTGATTATAAGTGGGGGGATCACCTCAGATGGAGAAATGCAAAATTTCATTTTCTATACTGTGTGCTTGAGAATTAAACTCCAGTTCTAATTTACTTCTAAACCCCATTTGACATTCAAAACAAATTTGACATGTGTTTTGACATTCTTTTTTTAGTGTCACAAATCTGAGCATTTAAATATGAACCTTAATGTCGTGGCTGAAGTTGCTGATGGTAGGCCATCCTGCATTGGTCAGATGGTAGTTCACCCATTGCAGCAGTAATTCCTCTGGAGATAGCCTCATTAGCTCTTCTAGATCCTCACCTTCCTTTAGCAATGCAATCAGAGCTGAGAGGAAAACAAGGAAGTATAAATTCTTCCCACAGTAAATATATGTCAATGAGAAGCAAATATTTTTGATGACCTTACCTTCATTCCTGGAAATCTCAATATCAGCAAAAAGCCCAACTTTGATGATCTGCCAGAGAAGTCCCAAGACCAAGTGTGGTTTTCCTTCTGTGAGATCCTGAGCCCCAATGTTGACTACAGTACAACCAATGGCTGAGGCAGAATTCAGGGCTAGGTTTAAATTTTCCTAAATTGCCACAAAGAAAAATAAACGTGAGAAAGTACTTTCTAAACTCTTGTCAACAAGTTGTGGAGGTAAATAAACAATCGGTGCTAAAACTTAAGATTTTTCAACACAGTACTTGTATCACCTCTGTATGCCAATGACTTTCAGAAACCTATCTCCGGGCCACACTTCTGCCCAGCCCCCACTGTAAGCTCTACACCAATATACACCCTTGGCTATGTCCACCTGGATGTTTCACAAGTACCTCCAAGTCAATGTGTCCAAAACTGAAGCAATTTTCTGGCCATACTTCCCTAGTCTCCCTCTAATCCTCTGTTAAAACTAACGTTTTCCTTTATTTTCTGTTTTGGTCCATAGGCCCAACCTTCATTCTTGCCTTCTTTCTTCCTAAGAAGGCAACCTGAGCAGAATCCTTGCTCTTCTTGCCTGCTATAGCCTGTGAGCAATTGCTGTGTAATTTCACCTTCTAAAAACCCCTGGAAACTGTCTTTCTTCAAGTTTCTTAATTCCTTCCTAATACCCATGCTCAGACTTACTTTCTACAATCCACCTATACTTAGGTACTTTAAATACCCTGTGATCTTGGGAAAATGAGAACCTGACCATGTTCCCTGGCTTTAAAACCCATCAAATGTTCTCTATGTCCCACTGTGTCCTGTCACTCACTCTGTTCCAGCTCTAAAAATGGCTTTCTCTGATTATTCTACATGAAATAACAAGCATCACCACATCACCACACTCTTTGCTGGCACTCATTATTCTTTATTTTACTCTTTATCATTCTCTGACATATTATACAGTTACATATTTATTATTAACTAATATAACATATATTATAACATATATTGATATAATGTTTATTACATATTGTTATTACATATATTTACATATTATTATTACATATATTTACATATTATTATTACATATTTATTATTATTATTAAGAGTATGAGCTCTGATTATGTCAACAGAGGAAGAACGCCTACAACCCAACAACAAAAAACCAAACAACCTGATTACAATATGGGCAAAGGGCATGAATTTCTCTGAAGAAGATATCAAATGGACAGTAAGCACCTGAAAAGATGATCAACAGGAGAAATCATTAGGGAAGTGTCAATCAAACCCACAATGAGATACCGTTTTCTATCCATCAGGATGTCTGTTATTAAAAAAACAAACAAAATAACAAGTGCTAGAGAGGATGTGAATAAATTTGAACCCTAGTTCATTCCTAGTGAGAATATAAAATGGTGGAATTCCCATGGAAAACTGTATGGCAATTCTTCAAAAAATTAAACATAGAATTACCATGTCATCTTGGGACTTCCCTAGTGGCTCAGATGGTAAAGAATCTGCCTGCATTACACGAAAACTGAGTTCGATCCTGGGGTCAGGAAGATACCACGGAGATGGGAATGGCAAGCCACTCCAGTATTCTTGTCTGGAGAAATCCATGGACAGAGAAGTCTGGCAGGCTACAGTCCTTGGGGTCACAAAGAGTCAGACACAACTGAGCGAAAAGTATGGTGGCACCATGTAATTCAGCAAATCCACTTCTAGGTATATACTCAAAAAACTGTGAGCAAGGACTTAGATTATTTGTATACCCACGTTCATAGAGCATTATTCACAAAAGTCAAAAGGTGGAAACAATCCAAGTGTCCATCATCTTAAACAGACAAGTAAGATATAGTGTAGACATACAACAGAATGTTATTCAGCTTTAGAAATGAAGAGAATACTGACATATGCTATGAAATGGGTGAACCTTGAAGGCATTATAGTGAAAGTTGCTCAGTCATTTCTGACTCTTTGTGATCCTAGGGACTGTAGCCCACCAGGCTCCTCTGCCCATGGAATTCTCCAGGCAAGAACACTGGAGTGGGTTACTATTTCCTTCTCCATTGAAGACATTATGCTAAGTGAAATAAGCTGGTCACACACACACAAATAACTATTGTCTGATTCCAATATGAGGTATCTGGAGTAGCCAAATTCATGGAGACAGAAAGTGGAATGGTGAATAGCCAGGGGATGGGGGAGTGGAGAATGGGGAATTATTACATAATGGGTATAGAGTTATATTTTAGGAAGATGAGAAGGGCTCTTGAGAAGAATGCTATTGATGAATGCATAGCAATGTGAATGAATTTAATGCCACAGATCTATACACTCAAAAATGACTAAAATGGTAAATTTTATGTTATGTGTAATTTACAACAATGAAAAAAAGGGAAAAGAAACACCTTGAAGGTGCTCTCTACAGCCAAACCCGGAACGATTTAAGTACCAAAATAATCAAGAACACTAATGAATTAAGCTACTGGAAAAAATAGGAATTCCTAAGTCCATATCAATGCTAGAAAAGGAGAAAGAAGGAGAGAGAGAAAAGTGAGGTCTCTGGGTTACAGAAGAATGCCAAATAATAAATAACTGGTGCATGTGGAGAAGTGCTGGAGTTGAAGAAACAATTTCACAACCGTCATGCTAAAGGCTAGGTTAGAGGGACTTTCCTGGTGGTCTAGAGATTCATGCTTCCAGTATAGGGGGGCAGGTATGATCTCTGGCTGGGGAACTAAGATCCACTCAGTGTGACAGAAGGGGATAAAATGACAGGGGTAGGGGCAAGTAACTCAAAGTTGTTTTTATCCAAATATGCCATTAATTTTAATCTAAAAGCTTAATTGAAAACAATGTTTAATTAATATTAATGTTTCCTTTAGTTGTCATCTATCCAGCTTCCCTGGTAGCTCAGACGGTAAAGCGTCTGCCTGCAATGCAGGAGACCTGGGTTCGATTCCTGGGGTTGGGAAGATCCCCTGGAGAAGGAAATGGCAACCCACTCCAGTACTCTTGCCTGGAAAATTCCATGGATGAAGGATCCTGGTAGGCTCTAGTCCATGGGATTGCAAAGAGTCAGACACGACTGAGCAACTTCACTGATCAATGCTGTACCAGTGACCAGAAACACTAATGTACAGAAAAAGAACCACCAAACAACAACGAAAGAATACTTTGGGACAACACATGATGGCAAGTTGGAAAAGACAATGAATTAGAAAAATTCAGAGTTACCTTGGCTTTTAGCTATTTTATTCCCTTTGCAAATTTCTTCCCTAGAAATAACACATGCATAGTATGTAGCGACGACTTTTTTCCCAGTCACTTTTTCACCCTTTGGAAAGACACCATTTGCTATTAGGCACTGTTTTTGTGGCCATTTAATGGCAACAAATAATCAATACAGTCAGACTTTAAATTCACCAAAGTTAAGAAGCGATAATTTTAAGAGCTAGGGGATTTATTGTTAATTGTGTTTGATTTTCTTTGGGGAGAAAATATTGTCTTTTCCTCTTATATTTCTATAGTCTGTGTTAGGGTGGGGCCTCCCGTGTTTGTTTAAATTTTTATGTTTATTAGCCAGAAGCTACACAAAGGCTTACAAAGCAGAGTAATTATTTCAGTGGCTGCTTCTTGCAGTATGCTGAAGCAATTTATCTTGCTCGGCTCCAAGTAAATGGCTGTGTCTCTTGGGGTTCAGTCAAGGGTAATTAAAGTAAGCACTTGCAATTAAATTATTTTGTAGCGGAATTAAGCAATGTTCATTTAAAATTCAGTTCTCCCAAAAGAAGGCAGAACCAGAGGATTCTTCAATATATTTACAACCTAAATAAATATGATAAATATGACAATATTATTGGTAAATTTGAAATCTTTTCTATTCAGAAGATTATTTTCATATGTTTAATTATCTTAAATCAAATCAATTTAATTTTCAAGAGACAGCCTCTACCAATTCATGCTAGACCAGTAATATTTTTCTGTCTTCTTTTCCAAGAACATAAAGCATGTTTGCTCCAGTTGTGATTCCCCTGAATGTTGGGGAAGGAACCATACTGAAAGTGATTCCAGGAATAGTATTAATCTTACAGTGACACCTTACATTGACATCATGGTACTGTAGCCAAAAGAAATGTAATTTCACCAAACTGACTGTAACAACTAGTGAGAACCAAAATCTTCCACTGCTTCTCTCAGCCTGGACAGTGATAAGAAAGCCACATCTTAACATGATTTTGCACTTATTTGTCTATCTTACTGGCATGATTTTACTCTTCTAGGAGAAGCAGCAGAGTATTTGTTTGTTCATTGCAGGCACTACTTCACTGAAGGCACTATCTTCACCACTACTGAAGATCTTCAGTGGAAAACATCAATAGACAGTTAATACTCTAAAGATTCTTTGAGTCCCTCACCTTTAAACCTGTCCCTGCAATCTCCACCAGTCCTGACTGCTGTGTTGTGATCCTTACCTAGTCATCCATCCCCTCTCTTCCCCTTGCCCACCATGAAAGACCCAGCTTCAACTGCAATTCCAAATCTCCAGTTCCAACCTCAGCCTAAAGACACTGCCACAGGTTTGCAGGTGGTGTTTTCTCTTACTGCTGTAAGCAGTGAAACTCAGCTTTGTCATATCTACAAGTTATGTTGGTGACATGTGGACAACCAGCTTTTGATGTTAATTTTACTCAGAGATGTTGGTTTTACAAGTATTGCAAATGACTTACAAGTAATTGGCAAAAAATGGGTTGAAAATAAGGAGTGAAAATGTGCTTCCTCAAATAAATGGTAGTTTCTAATTGGTAAACACAATACCAACAAAGGTCCATCTAGTCAAAGCTATGGTTTTTCCAGTAGTCATGTATGGATGTGAGAGTTGGACCATAAGAAAGCTGAGTGCTGAAGAATTGATGTTTTTTAACTGTGGTGTTGGAGAAGACTCTTGAGAGTCCCTTGGACTGTAAGGAGATCCAACCACTCAGTCCTAAAGAAAATCAATCCTGAATATTCATTGGAAGGACTGATGCTGAAGCTGAAACTCCAATACTCTTGCTACCTGATGCGAAGAACTGACTCACTGGAAAAAGACCCTGATGCTGGGAAAGATTGAAGGCAGGACGAGAAGGGGACAACAGAGGATGAGATGGTTGGATGGCATCACCAACTTGATGGACGTAAGTTTGAGTAAGCTCCAGAAGTTGGTGATGGACAGGGAAGCCTGGTGTGCTGCAGTCCACGGGGTTGCAGAGTCGGACACAAATGAGCAACTGAACTGACGGACTGAACTGAAATACAATATTGCCCTACTGGTGATGAGGGACTAGAATGACTGCTATTGTCTAGAGTCAATTCTGAAAAATAAGAAGTAACAGGAGAACCCCACACAGAGGTTCTTCTCCAAGTTCTGTCATGGACAACTGCCTGTCATGCTCAGCCTTTCTTCCTGAAGACCTGTGTTGGTGGGGATAGAAAAGGACACTGGGGAAGCTCCAACAACTGAGACATTAGAGAAGTGCTTGTCCCTCCTTGTGTTTCAGTGTCTTAACCTGTAAAATAGGGTATCTTACCTTCCAGAGATATTAACAAAAGACTCAAGCAAACATGGCAGTTTTAACAGTCTCAAATAGGGACTGCAACTTTTCTCTCTTTTCATTCATTCCACCTTGCAAATTTTCATTGCCAATAAGGCTTCAATTCCAGATAGGTCCTCTTTTGTTAATTATTTTTTAGAGGGCTCTGTTATATATTTCTTGGGTCAGTAAGGACAAAGACATTATTTGTTATTCAGATTTCATTCTTATTTTACATACCATCACTTTTACTCCATTTGCAACATACAAATGAGATTTATGTTTTCCCTGCTTAAACTATAATTGAAATGAAGACTAATACATGTGTTTGTACATTTGTATACATATGTAAGGGTAAAGTATATACATACAACTTTGTATATATGTGAATATATCAATTACAATGGATGTTTTGCATTTATAAGGAACAGATTCAATCTCCTGTACCTACTCTTGCATTAGTTTCCTGACTTTTAGGTCCTTAAATCATTGACATCCACTTTTCAGACTTTTACATAATTTTTTCCAATAATGATAAACAATCCAAAGAATGCAGCTCTGTAACACATTGGGTAGGAAGAGAGATAAGTCTCCAAGATCATACATGAATCCTGCTGTTAGCTACTTGATCGGTTCCTTTCCCTTGCTTTTACAGTCTCCGTATGTCATTTTCATCCTTTTATATTTCTCTCTTTTCATACATCTTGATACATCATAAACCTATCATCGTGAGGTGAAAAACTATACTATCACAATCTTTTACAAATGTATTAGGCTTCTTCAAGATAAAGTTTCATGGGAAACTGGTAGCTTTCTGGCAGATCTATTCCCAGAGCTCTAAAATTACTGAGTAAACAAAACTGATTTAACAATCACAGTAACACTTTGCCTCTTCCCAGAAGACTGTCTTTTCTCATTCTACGTTAGTACTCTTTTTCAAGCATCCTAAAGACCTAGACTATTAACCCTACTCATATTGGTAGAAGAATGCTACCATTAAAAATAGAAATATTAAACAGTCCCTCAGACACATCCTACAGTTATTGCAAAATAGTTGCAGAACATTTTTTCTTTATTTTCTCCAAATGCATGACATGTAAGTATTAGAAGCAATATTTAAATTTTTAATAAATTAATTTAAAAATTAATTTATACAATAGTAAGAGATGTTGCAGTTCAGATTCAGGAACATAAAAAACTGTGTGACAAGTATCCTAAAAAGATAAATGTAAGTAAGTATTTTCAACAATGATAGGTATTAGATGATAGGTATTTCTTTCACATCTGACACAAGATGGGAAAGAAAATAAACTTCTGGCCATTACAGTCTGAAAGGAGCTTCTTCAAGAATAATAGTTTCTGCTAGGAACATGCAACATTACTGGAAAGTGAGGGTCAAGAAAGCCGTGTTAGTCAACAGCCAATTATATACTTCTTCAGGATAACAGGAAATGGGAGGAACCCTTAGTCTGAGACTAACCAAGTACCACTGCTCTAAAGGATGTAGCTTCCTTATAGAAGAGACTTAATAACCTTAGCAAAATCAAGAATTATACCCTGCCAATAGAAATGAAGGAAACAGCTTAGCAGTAGCTCATTTTTAATAGCCACAGCTGTGATTTGCATATTAACTAGTTGCTTATTACTACCACCTCAGGAGAGTGGCAGTATAGCATGATGATTAAAAGGATGGATACAGGGACTTCCCTGGCAGTCCAGAGGTTAAGACTCTGCACTTCCACTCAGGGAAAATGGGTTCCAATCCCTGGTATGGGAACTGAGATCCACACATGCAACCAAAAAATTAAATACATATAAACAAAAGAAACGCTGGACTGGAAGAACACAAGCTGGAATCAAGATTGCCGGGAGAAATATCAATAACCTCAGATATGCAGATGACACCACCCTTATGGCAGAAAGTGAAGAGGAACTAAAAAGCCTCTTGAGGAAAGTGAAAGAGGAGAGTGAAAAAGTTGGCTTAAAGCTCAACATTCAGAAAACGAAGATCATGGCATCTGGTCCCATCACTTCATGGGAAATAGATGGGGAAACAGTGGAAACAGTGGCAGACTTTATTTTTCTGAGCTCCAAAATCACTGCAGATGGTGACTGCAGCCATGAAATTAAAAGACGCTTACTCCTTGGAAGGAAAGTTATGACCAACCTAAACAGCATATTGAAAAGCAGAGACATTACTTTGCCAACAAAGGTTCGTCTAGTCAAGGCTATGGTTTTTCCTGTGGTCATGTATGGATGTGAGAGTTGGACTGTGAAGAAGCCTGAGTGCCGAAGAATTGATGCTTTTAAACTGTGGTGTTGGAGAAGACTCTTAAGAGTCCCTTGGACTGCAAGGAGATCCAACCAGTCCATTCTGAAGGAGATCAGCCCTGGGATTTCTTTGGAGGGAATGATGCTAAAGCTGAAACTCCAGTACTTTGGCCACCTCATGTGAAGAGTTGACTCATTGGAAAAGACTCTGATGCTGGGAGGGATTGGGGGCAGGAGGAGAAGGGGACAACAGAGGATGAGATGGCTGGATGGCATCACCAACTCGATGGACGTGAGTTTGAGTGAACTCTGGGAGTTGGTGATGGACAGGGAGGCCTGGCATGCTGCGATTCATGGGGTCGCAAAGAGTCGGACACGACTGAGCGACTGAACTGAACTGAACTGAACTGAACCAAAATTCCTTTAAGGATGGGCTCTGGAGCTAGACTACTGGGATCATGGCTCGTCCAATGTGTAACCTCTCAGTGCTTCAGTTTCCTCATCTTTAAAATCAGAGTATCTACTTTATTTTAAGGCCGTTGGGAGAAGTCACAGGGTAATTCATGTGGTGTGTTTAGGACAGTGTCTGATACCTAAAATGTACTTAATATAATATTCTCCTATTGAGCCAGAGATTTTAAGGGGAAAACTGTTGGTGACTATATATTCCTGAATTTTAACAAGATCTGAATGGAAAAGCTGACTACAAAAGAGTTTGGTACAAAAAAATGGTTAAAATGTTGTGCAATGGTAAAAGATGTGGTAAAACCATGGAGTATTTTTATCTCAACCAATAAGAACACTAGCATCAAGCAAATATTCATTAATGAAAATAACAATTATAATAACTTAATCTGAATACTATTTTCTTAAGAAATTTCATCCAACATAGTCTGAATCTTAATTTCTTCATTAAAAAAATTCAGCTGAATTTTTACTTAGTAAAAATCTAGCTTTTATAGGAAACCAAAAGTAGGTTAAATGAATGGTTTTGCCTGGACCTAAAGATCAATTCATAAGGGATCCATGATCCTTACAGTAAGATGATTACCAGCAAAGGACAAATACTTACAGAAATAGTGAAGGGGGTGAGCTTTTTCTTATTAATGGCTCTTTCATCAATTGTATCTGGTTCAGATAAGTTGATCATTTTGCTAAAGAGAAAATGGGAATAAATCAGTTTAAGACACTCAGAAATGTTTTTAGTTTATTTTTGTAAGTAAACAATAAAGTTAAATTTTGAAAAGTAATAATCCGTTTCTTTAAAATATACTTCATCTCAGGGATTTAATTTTAAAAACCTAAGAAATACTCCCTAATCTAAATCAAATTCATCATTCACTGTAATAGTAATCTTAGCATTTCTTCTAATTTTTTCAAAGTCTTGCATTATCTTTATGTGAATCTTGCTTTTATTTCATTTAATGATCATTGACATTCAGCAGCCTGAAATATAAAACAAAAAATCCTCAAGAAGTCAAATTTCATATAGTGGTCAACAGTGTTAAAATTACTGTTGTTGCAGAAAAATAAAGAGCAGAGACTTGACCAAAAATTTCAATAATTCACACATTTTAAAAGAAACTAACATAAATTTTACTTCTGTGTTTTAGAATACATTTTATATTATGAAACACAGATAAGAAAACACCCATTCAATTCATAATAGCAATTTACTCTGAAGGTTACAGGAAGAGATCTGAATTGTAGGTGGACTAAGATACAATTCTTGGGGTCACAAAGAGTCTGAGTGACTGAACTGAATGTCTTGAAAATTAATATCCCGTAATTGTGGGTAGTTTTTTCTTTTTAAGTAAACACACAGAAAAAAGACTGAGGAAATGTGCCAAAATATCAATAATAGCTTCTTATGGCTGTTAATATTCATGGTGGTTATTTTCTTCTTTGAACATTTTCTGTATTTTTATAAACTTAAAAAATAAAAGACATCTAGTTTTACAAAGAAGTATGCTGGGTCTTCAGTACACACAACCAAGCACAACAATAATGCCTTTAGAGAGTTTACAGTCTAGTAAGCAGAGACAGCCGTTGGAGAAGACTCTTGAGAGTCCCTTGGACTACAAGGAGATCCAACCAATCCATTCTAAAGGAGATCAGCCCTGGGTGTTCTTTGGAAGGAATGATGCTAAAGCTGAAACTCCAGTACTTTGGCTACCTCATTCGAAGAGTTGACTCATTGGAAAAGAATCTGATGCTGGGAGGGATTGGGGGCAGGAGGAGAAGGGGACAACAGAGGATGAGATGGCTGGATGGCATCACCAACTCGATGGACATGAGTCTGAGTGAACTCTGGGAGATGGTGATGGACAGGGAGGCCTGGCATGCTGCAATTCATGGGATCGCAAAGAGTTGGACACGACTAAGCAACTGAATTGAACTGAACTGAACTGAAGTAAAAACAGATTGCAAAGAGCCATGAATACAACATCGAATTAAAATATTAATCTGATTTAAGCACAAATGAGGTATATATTTCTATTACAGTTCCTCATGTTTCAGTTCTAGTCAATGATCTGCTGCTGCTGCTGCTAAGTCGCTTCAGTCATGTCCGACTCTGTGCGACCCGAGAGACGGCAGCCCACCAGGCTCCCCTGTCCCTGGGATTCTCCAGGCAAGAACACTGGAGTGGGTTGCCATTTCCTTCCCCAATGCATGAAAGTGAAAAGTGAAAGTGAAGTTGCTCAGTCATGTCCGACTCTTAGCGACCCCATGGACTGCAGCCTGCCAGGCTCCTCCGTCCATGGGATTTTCCAGACAAGAGTACTGGCGTGGGGTGACATTGCCTTAATCAACACTCCCTTATTGATAGATCAGATCAGATCAGTCGCTCAGTCGTGTCCGACTCTTTGCAACCCCATGAATCACAGCACGCCATATTGATACGTGAAGAAAAAAAAAATTCCGGGGAATTTCCTGGCAGTCCAGTGGTTTGGACTCAGAGCTTTCACTGCTGTGGCCTGGGTTCAGTCTCTGGTCAGGGAACTAAGATCCCATGTGCCACATGCAGCCAAAAAAAAAAAGAAAAAAGAAACCCTTTGAACATAATTAAATGCATTGGAGAGGTAAAGGTTTCCTGGCATAATTAAGAAAATAAATGAAAAAGATACCAAATAAGAGATTGCATTTGAAGGAAAATCTTGGAAAACATATTGTACTTAATTTTCTATGCAATATAAAAACTTCAAGAACTGTGTACTACTTGTTAACTAATTTCAAAAAACAGTGGACTCACTGAATTGTAGTTTTCATTGACTGCTCTTCAGTGGAGACAGTAAGAACACAGCTCCCTTAACCCAGTGCTCAACTCACCAAAGAAGGATACCATCAGCAAGTGATTTGAACAGACTGTCATCATTGGGGTTCATCGGTATGAGATGCTTACAGTCAGGGTCATTCTCCAGGGCTTTGTTTATCCAGTTAACAAAAGCCACTTTTTCTTCCTCTGAAAACAGAAAATCTTAGTTGCCATACCTCATTTCACCTACTGCACTACAAAAATATACTTTAAAATTTCTGTTCAAAAATAATAAATGCCAATTTTAAAAACTCTACTGAAACACTAAATGGTTTAAGAGGGCTTAGGTTTAAGGAGAAAGAGTAATTCATTCCACTTTTTCATCAATATATTAGGGACGAGGAAGGCATATAGCTTAAATGAGCAAAATAAATATTCGGTTTGATTCTAAAACTTTTCACATATATTTCTTCTGAGAATTAATGGATCAGGGACCAAACATCAGAGGTCAATTCATGCACACACACACATGCACGCGCGCACACACACACACACATCCCAAGGGGAAAATGTAAGAAACAAATAACCACATCAATCAATTCCACCTGTCCCAGAAAAAAATTTTTCATAAAGTTGTGATTTGTAACTTACAACAGAATACTAATTTTAATTGAGTTATTTGAATGAATAACATAGCTCCATTTCTGTGAAATTTCTATTATAAGGAAAATAACACATCTAAATACCAGTATGACTATCAGCCATCTTCATCCGCAACTTCTCAAGCTGTGGCTTCTAGCATGGGAATATTTATCTTTAGGCAGAAAAATATTGGTGGGCTATGCAGTGAAGAAAGTAGGAAGGAACTTAAAGGAAAATTGTTCTACTGTTTTATTATTATTCTGTAAGCATAAAAATGATTTAACAAAATCTGAAAGAAAATAATGCTCATTCCCATCACAAGGTAGCTGGACTTCCTGTTTATTGCCCTAATTCCTAGAACTAGGTAATTTTCCTAAAGGCATATTGGGCAGGTACTCTCAAAATTTAATGTATCACAATCAATCAATAAAGACATAAATATTTACTTTTGTACAGATCATTATCTGTCTTCTTATCTTCTTGCCTCATTATACATACCTCCTTAGGGACTTATCTTTAAATCAGTGGATTTAAAGGTTTAAAGTGGATTTAAATCAGTGGATTTAAAGATAAGAACAAGCTGGAATCAAGATTGCCGGGAGAAATATCAATAACCTCAGATATGCAGATGACACCACCCTTATGGCAGAAAGTGAAGAGGAACTCAGAAGCCTCTTGATGAAAGGGAAAGTGGAGAGTGAAAAAGTTGGCTTAAAGCTCAACATTCAGAAAATGAAGATCATGGCATCCGGTCCCACCACTTCATGGGAAATAGATGGGGAAACAGTGGAAACAGTGTCAGACTTTATTTTTCTGGGCTCCAAAATCACTACAGATGGTGACTGCAGCCATGAAATTAAAAGACGCTTACTCCTTAGAAGGAACGTTATGACCAACCTAGATAGCACATTGAAAAGCAGAGACATTACTTTGCCAACAAAGGTTCGTCTAGTCAAGGCTATGGTTTTTCCTGTGGTCATGTATGGATGTGAGAGTTGGACTGTGAAGAAAGCTGAGTGCCAAAGAATTGATACTTTTGAACTGTGGTGTTGGAGAAGACTCTTGAGAGTCCCTTGGACTGCAAGGAGATCCAATCAGTCCATCCTAAAGGAGACCAGTCCTGGGTGTTCATTGGAAGGACTGATGGTGAGGCTGAAACTCCAGTACTTAGGCCACCTCATGCGAAGAGTTGACTCATTGGAAAAGACCCTGATGCTGGGAGGGACTGGGGACAGGAGGATAAGGGGATGACAGAGGATGAGATGGCTAGATGGCATCACCGACTCGATGCACCTGAGTTTGGGTGAACTCCAGGAGTTGGTGATGGACAGGGAGGCCTGGTGTGCTGCGATTCATGTGGTCACAAAGAATTGGACACGACTGAGCGACTGAACTGAACTGAAGATGTTATAACTCCCATCAAGGAATTTTTAAGGTAATGATAAAACAGATATATGAAGAAATACAATAAATGAACATACCACAAGAGAGATATAAGCAATGTTTCAAAGAATTTAAAGAAAGAAAAATTTCTCATCAGGTTGATCAACAAAAGGCTATTTATGGGGAAGGAACTATTTAAAAGGTACATTTTTAATAGGTATGAAAAAATGGGCAGGGAAAGGGAAAGAAATTATTATTTCTTTATAGTTGGACTGTAAAGAAAGCTGAGCACCAAAGAATTGATGCGCTTGAACTGTGATGTTGGAGAAGACTCTTAAGAGTCCCTTGGACTGCAAGGAGATCCAACCAGTCCATCCTAAAGGAAATCAGTCCTGAATATTCATTGGAAGGACTGATGTGAAGCTGAAACTCCAATATTTTGGCCACCTGGTGCGAAGAACTGACTCATTAGAAAAGACTCTGATGCTGGGAAAGATTGAAGGCAAGAGAAGGGAATGACTGGGGATGAGATGGTTGGAAGGCATCACTGACTCAATGGACTTGACTTTGAGTAAACTCAGGGAGTTGGTGATGGACAGGAAGGCCTGGCGTGCTGCAGTCCATGGGGTCACAAAGAGTCAGACATGACTGAGCAACTGAACTGAGATGAACTGATAGGAATTAGAAATGAGATATCACTTCACAACGCCTGGATGGTTGTAATAAACAAAATTGACAACAACAAATGTTGTCGAGAATGGGAAGAAATTGGGAGTTTCATACATTGCTTGTGGGAATGTAAATGCTGTGGCCACTTTGGAAAACAGTTTGGTAGTTCTTTAAAATGTTAAACATAGAGTTAACAAATGACCACTCCTGGGTATATACCTTAGAGAATTCAAAGCATCAGATCAGATCAGATGCTCAGTCGTGTCCGACTCTTTGAGACCCCATGAATTGCAGCACACCAGGCCTCCCTGTCCATCACCAACTCCCAGAGTTCACTGAGACTCACGTCCATCGAGTCAGTGATGCCATCCAGCCATCTCATCCTCTGTCGTCCCCATCTCCTCTTGCCCCCAATCCCTCTCAGCATCAGAGTCTCTTCCAATAAGTCAACTCTTCGCATGAGGTGGCCAAAGTACTGGAGTTTCAGCTTTAGCATCAGTCCTTCCAAAGAAATCCCAGGGCTGATCTCCTTCAGAATGGACTGGTTGGATCTCCTTGCAGTTCAAGGGACTCTCAAGAGTCTTCTCCAACACCACAGTTCAAAAGCATCAATTCTTCGGTGCTCGGCCTTCTTCACAGTCAAACTCTCACATACATACATGACCACAGGAAAAACCATAGCCTTGACTAGACGGACCTTTGTTGGCAAAGGAATGTCTCTGCTTTTGATTATGCTATCTAGGTTGGTCATAACTTTCCTTCCAAAGAGTAAGTGTCTTTTAATTTCATGGCTGCAGTCACCATCTGCAGTAACTTTGGAGCCCCCAAAAATAAAGTCTGACATGTTTCCACTGTTTCCCCATCTATTTCCCATGAAGTGGTGGGACTGGATGCCATGATCTTTGTTTTCTGAATGTTGAGCTTTAAGCCAACTTTTTCACTCTCCTCTTTCACTTTCATCAAGAGGCTTTTGAGTTCCTCTTCACTTTCTGCCATAAGGGTGGTGTCATCTGCATATCTGAGGTTATTGATATTTCTCCCGGCAATCTTGATTCCAGCTTGTGTTTCTTCCAGTCCAGCGTTTCTCATGATGTACTCTGTATATAAGTTAAATAAACAGGGTGACAATATACAGCCTGTCCACATTTTTGTGTGGACATATTCAAAGCATATGTCCACACAAAAATGTGGACACAAGTGTTCACACAGTATTATTCATGATAGCCAAAAAGTGGAAACAACTCAAATGTCTATCAGCAGTTGAAAGGATAAACAAAACATGATATTAGCAACAGAACAAAAATGATTCAGCCATAAAAAAGAATGATGTACAATACATGCCACAACATGAATGATCCTTGAAAATATTCTGCTAGGGAAGAAGCCTGTCAAGTGAAAAGTCATTACTGTATAATTCCATTTCTATGAAATTTCCAGAATAGACAAATCTATGGAAATAAAAAGTAGATTAATGGTCGCCCAAGGCTGGGGGGAGGGGGAAATGGGTAGTGATTGCTAACAAGCATGGGGTTTCCCTTTGGGGTAATGAAAGTGTCCTAAAATTACATGGTGCTGATATACTACAACTCTGTGAATATACTAAAAACTACAAAGATTCATGGTGTTTCAATTATGTCTCAACAAAGTTGTTCTTTTCTTTAAAGCAGTTAAATGTTCTGTGCATGTGTGAAAATCACTTTGGTTGTGTCCGACTCTGCAACTCTGTGGACTATGGCCCACCAGGCTCCTCTGTCCATGGGATTCTCCAGGCAAGAACACTGGAGTGGGTTGCCCTGACCTTCTCCAGGGGATCTTCCTGACCCAGTGATTGAATCCAAGTCTCTTACATCTCCTGCATTGGCTGGCAAGTTCTTTACCATTAGTGCACCTGGGAAGCCCCTAAATGTTCTGTGTTGGGCTTTAAATAATGGTTACGTGGGTGTATTCATATGTAAAAAAACCATCAAGACATATACTTAACAATAGGGCACTGTATGCACTTTACTCTGCATCTTATACCTCAATAAACAAGTAAAAAAAATCTATGGTGACAGACATCAGAAAAGTGGACAGTTACGGCTAGAGGCGTGAGGGAGCCACTCAGGGCGAAGGAAATGTTAATGCTTTTTATATATATATATATATATGCTTTGCATATATACATATGTATATGTTTTATATATGTATGCTATATATACATATATGTTATATATATATACATATACTTATATGTATATGCTATGTATAATCTCATTTTTTTTAATGTAGAATCTGGAGAACAGAACTGAAACTCATAGATACAGAGAGCAGACTGGTGGTTACAAGAAGCAAGGGGTGATGGAGAATGGAAGAAATCGGTGAATTTTTTTTATCTTAAATAAATTGGATTTAAAATTTTTTAAATGACCAAATCTATGAACTGGTTACAGGTTCATTCATTTGGGTTACCTTTATAATCAGTAATGACTGCTAGAACCAACAAGATCAAAAAGAAATGTTTTAAATCAATGGAAAAATTACTTCTTTCATGTAGCTCTACCAGCCCAGAACCTCTCACTTCTTCTTCTCTTCCTCCCTTTCCTCCCTTTCTCTTTTTCCTTCAATTTAAGGGAAAAAAATCTGATTTCACTTTATTTAAAGTCCTTTAAGCAAGAAAATCTTTGTAATATGAAATGCTCAAAATGGTGTACATTTACTTTCATAGAGTTGTTGTATTTATGTATTATAATAATTTACATATTATTAGACTTAAATAATCTAGAAATAATCCTGGTGAAGAAAATGTTATATGTTAATCTACTGGGCAGCTGCATGAATGTAGCTACAAGATGTGTACACATGTGAAAACTCACTGAACTATACACATAATGATTGCAGCAATTCGCTAAATGCATATTATACCTTAATAAAAAATGAAGATGCCATTTCATTAGAATGGACAGGCAGAAACAGAGCTAAAGAGTAAGTACCTTTCAAAAAAAGGAGGTAGGAGTTATAGACCACTGCCTTCACCACTGCACTTCCCTAGTGGGAAAAAGTTAGGAAAATATATACGGTGAGTAGAAGTGTGAGTGTATTATTAGAGGAAAATCCATTTAGAAAGCAAGAGAATCAAGAGGAGAATTAACAGATTCAGACCTCAAAGAAAGAAAGAGGGAAAAGTTAAAGTGAGTTTTTATCAAAAATTCCAAGAGTATAGTTCTAATTATGTCAAATGAACAAAAAAAACTTGGCCAAAGGTTTTTAGGCATCTTGATCCTGAGAAGTAGCCTTAGCATGGGGCAAGCTGTCTCCTCTTCGGAGTCCATGTGACTCGGGATCTCCCACTGGGCAACGGTCCAGTGATTCTATCGGATCAAGCAAACCAGGTGCTGTGCTCTACTAGTTACTGAGTTGTCTGATAAAAGATGAATTGGGAATCTCAGCTCCTCCAAAATGGGGAGTCCTTCCAATAAACCTCTTCACCATCCCTAAAATTATAGGTCTAAACTAAACTCCGGAGAAGGCAATGGCACCCCAACTCCAGTACTCTTGCCTGGAAAATCCCATGGACGGAGGAGCCTGGTGGGCTGCAGTCCATGGGGTCACTAAGAGTCAGACATGACTGAGCGACTTCCCTTTCACTTTTCCCTTTCATGCATTGGAGAAGGAAATGGCAACCCACTCCAGTGTTCTTGCCTGGAGAATCCCAGGGACGGGGAAGCCTGGTGGGCTTCCGTCTATGGGGTCGCACAGAGTCAGACACGACTGAAGTGACTTGGCAGCAGCAGCAGCAACAGACTAAACTCATGTCACCAGTCAGGACGAAAAATCCACCCCAAGGTCATGATTAAACACATTCAATGCTGAAAATATAAACTCCTATTTTGCTGTTTCTAATCTCTTGTTCACTGTTTCTAACACACAGTAAACATTCACTTACTATTATCTATCTTAAATAATTCCAGGATTTTTCATTCTGACACTTCTGAAATTATGATACATTTCAAATCTAATGGCACATTATAATTTAGTCTCATTATAAAACAATGGCTTATAAAACAATGGCATATAAAACAACAGTGTAAATTACAATAAATGGAATCTTAGATCCTGTGAAATACAGGACTTGTTGAATGAACCAGTGACTGAAAGATTAAATTTGGAGCAGGTGGTTGGTTACCTGAATAAGAATGCTGTGTGCCCTCACTGGAAATGGATGAAGTTCCTCCAATAGCAGTAATCCCTTCCCTCTTGTTAATTATTTTTCTGAATGTTTTGCTGATGTCTTTGCTTTTTAACTCTTGCATTAGCTGGAACGGGAGAGAAGTAAAATTGACCCTCGATTAGATAGCCATTAAAATCCTTGCTGTGTAAAAGATAGTTATTTATTTGGAATGACATAAAAATAAATACGAATCAGTTGTTCTTGCATTTATTGCTTGTGTAGGCAGATAACCCTCATGTCATTTTATAAAAACATGAAATGGAAAAAGGTTTGCACCACAACCTATAATTAAGCTCAAATTGTACACATTGAAATTGTTCATCTAGACTTGCTGTGATCTCTTGTACTAACAACTAAAGGATAACTAAGTACATGATAAAGATTTTTAAATGTCTTAATGAAGATATTTTCCAATCTGAACAGCTTCAATGTATATGTTAAAGTCAAGGAGTCAGCGTTTATAGGAAATTACACAGGCTTCAACAAGTGCCCTCTGCCAGGTCCTGTCACTGGCGACTCTGGAGCCCGGCTAGACTGAATTCAATCAGTTCTCCATGCAACAGCCAGAGTGAGTTTTAAACAATGCATATCTGATCATGTCAGTTCATACTCTATTCCTCCCACATCAACAGCTTCCTTTTGCTCTTAGATAAAAACAAAAAATTCTACAAGGGTCTGATTATCTGACCCTGACTCACTTGTCTAAACACATTCCTAGCCCTCAATATCTCAGCTCCAGCCACACTGATGCTTTTTTCCCCAAGTGCTTGAGAACATCTACTATCCCTAAAGCCACAGAGGCTCTACACATGCCATCACCTCAGCCCGTCTTGCAGTTACTTATTTTCCCCACCCACTCCTTTTATCTGTTTAACATCTTCCTTCAGACGGCAATTCTGTCTTCACAGCATTGGAGACAGTTCCATTTCACTGAATCTCTGTGCATTCTCTCATCTCCCCACCAAGTTCAATTCCTCCTACACAAACTTTCAAGCGACCTGTCTCGCTCTGTCAGAGCATGTATCAGTCATCTTTTACCTCTCTGTGAGATTCTGTCTTCGCCTCCACCTACAAACTTCATGAAAGCTGGGGCTACATCTCTTTTTGTTCATCACATTACTCATAATACCAGAGTTCCTGGTATGAAAGGAGCTCAACGAATAAAGAATATAAAAGCAGACCATTACTATTTCCTAAACATCTGTTCACTTATATTAGTAAATAAACTATTTCATTAATTTTTGTACAAAAAGCACAGTCATGGTGCTGTTGATAGAAGGTAGTGACAGCCCTTGCTCAACTGCCAGCTGGCAACGGCAACTTAGTCATCTCTCTCAGCCTGAGAGGTTTAAAATACATGATACTCAGTATTTAGTTCTATTTTTCTTTTATTGGTGGAGTCATATATTATTTTGTATCTTGTTCAGTTCCCTGAGTCTCCAGGGAGTTTAATGATGAACCCAAAGCTGGTATCAAAATTCACCGGGTGGCATTTACAGAAACTGAACATATATAACTTATCACAAGAAAACGACCAGTTTCTAGGAGCTATATCCTCCAAATCTTAGCTATTTCAATTACAAAAATATTTCACTTCTCAAGACCAAGTACTAAGGTATGAAAATACTTTGCTTACAGAGACAGCCAATAACCATTTAAACTCAACTATAGTTTTAATACAGGATAAATGATTATTATCTAAACCTGACTTCAAATCCAACAATTTAAGAGTAACTTTTCCTTTGTTTTATGAATTATTTGTGGAAATTGCTGTTATTGTTACCATCATCATCCTTTAAAAGCAGTGTTTTTTCTGGTTTCTGAAGCCAGATTTAACCAAAGAAAGTAATGACATTACTAAAATTCTGCTCGAAGCAAACCCACCAGTAGCCAAGGAGAGGATTTAGATTACTTACCGATACAAACTCTTCGAAGCTGATTCTGCTATCTTTGTTGTTGTCAGCAACTGCTAGAATTTTCTCCACAATCTCACGCACCTTGTAGCCAGGCAGAGGAAGGCTTGCTTCCTTAAACAGGTCCTGGAGTTCATAGTCACTGACATACCCACTATTGTCAATATCTAAAAAGATAAATTATGAATGATCAGATCTCACTCGTACTTTGTTGCAGATGTGCACTCAGGAGGCTGCTTGGGAGATTCACGGGCAGGCAGAGCCTTCCAGCTTTGTTTCGTAAGTGGCAATAACCTTTTCTCCTGCATCTAAATTGTACAAGGTAAGCTAAATGCTTTATCAAAAAACTCATATTTCATGAACTTTGAAAGTGAAAGTGTTAGTCTCTCAGTCGTGTAGTACTCTTTGCGAACCCATGGACTGTAGCCTGCCAGTCTCCTCTGTCCATGGGATTTCCCAGGCAAGATTACTGGAGTGGGTAGCCATTCCCTTCCAGGGGGTATTCTCAACCCAGGGATCGAACTCCAGTCTCCCGCATTGTGGGCATACTCTTAATGAACTTCACCCCCCACCCATAGACTCAGGGCTAGCATATATATTTTAAGTGTGTAATAAGAACACTGCACTGACAGCTGAAAACCTCAAGTGTGGCACATCTCTAAGTTACAAAGAATTAAGCATGGGGAGGTCTCAGATATCTAAGGGAAATACAGCAGCAACAGTCATAGAGGAACACCCACCCAGACTTTGACTTCTTCCTGGAACTTAACCAAATGGATCTGCGGGCCCCACCTTCCATACAAAATTCGTGCATCATGTAAAATACACATAAGGCACTTTTGTTCAACATTTCACTTGGTGGCAGTTCTGTTTCACTTGTCAATAATTCATTGCTTCCTCATTATGTATTTATGATATCATTATGTAGGCTGAATCATGTTTGATGTCATTTTGAGATTAAGTGTTCAAGAAATAATTTCACACCCACATTTGGATTTATGGAAATAGGTTTCTGGGCGTTTTCATGTCATCACTGATATAACCTTCCCTGGGTTTTCCCGAGAGACTGGATTATCAGTTCTTGACACAGAAGAAAGGCAACATTAAACACTTGTGGCCAGAGTTGGCAACAGGGCTTAGGATTGATTGGTTAGTTGCCTGGATCCACCTTGTACTGGCTCTCTTCACTCATCTGGTAGTAGTTACTTTGCTTCCTATGTCTCTTTTTCCTCTCAGTAAAAGAGCTGTCATCACTATTAACTGAATGAATGATAAGACAGAAATTTCTTTTAAACTCTCAAACACAAGTTTTAGAATTAATACTGTTCAGAATGGTGGAAATTTAAACTAGAATCTACCAAGAACCAAAACAGTGCTGTGATCTCCAAAGGAAGCTAAATTGCATGATATTGCAATAATTGCTTTCTTTGAATTTAGAGTAAAATCTCATTACTTAGTACATCACCAGTTCAGAATTGCTTCCTATAATTCTGAAATAGACAAATAGACGAGGCAGACTCAGTGCCTAACAGCACTGTGGCGAGGAGTATTTAAACAAGATCATGAAAAAGTTATGTGCTAACCATCACACTAAACTAACATTAAGAGTTGGGCTCTGAAGATGGACACATCTGTGTGCTTAAATGCCAGCTCCTTCCCTACAACCTCTGTGGTTTGGGTATGATGTAACAAGAAATAATAGATACCACTTAATGAGCACATATTCTGGGTCAAGTGGTTTGTTAAGAACTTGAGGGCTTCCCTGGTGGTTCAGTAGTAAAGAATCCACCTGCCAATGCAGGAGACACAGGTTCAATCCCTGATCTGGGAAGATCCCACTTCCCGGAGCTGCAGAGCAACTAAGCCTGTGCACAACTTCTGAGCCTATGCTCTAGAGCCCGTGCTCTGCAACGAGAGAAGCCACTGCAACGAGAGAGTAGCCCCCAATCGCCACAACCAGAGAAGAGCTCATGCAGCAACAAAGACACAGCACAACCAAAAATAAAGAATAATCTTTTTTTAAAAAAAGAACTTGTCTAATGAAATCCATACAACTTTGAGGTAGTTAATAATAATATTCTAATTTTAAAGATGAGATAATCAAGGCTTAGGTTAAATAGCCATAAAATCACAGTTTATAAAGAAACAAGACTTTCCTACAAATCTGCAACAAAACAATGAACAACCTGATTTTAAAATGGGCAAAGGACGTGAATAGACATTTCTCCAAAGAAGACATACAAACAGCCAATAAGCACATGAAAAGATGTTCAACATCACTAATCATTAGGGAAATGCAAATCAAAACCACAATGAAATATTTTATATTCATGAGAATAGCTATTGTAAAAACAAACACAGAAAAACAGAAAGTAATAATCATTGGCATAATTTGAAGAAATTGAAACCCTTGTGCATTGCTGGTAGGAATGCAAAATGGTACAACCACAATTGAAAACTATTTGGTAGTGCCTCAAAAAATTAAACAAAAGTCAATGATTCAGCAATTTCACTTCTGAGTATATGCCAAAAATAACTGAGGAGAGAGACTTGAACAGATATTTGAAATACCCATGTTCATGGCAACATTACTCATAATAGCCAAAAGGTAGAAACAACTCAGAAGCCTGTCAACAGATGAATGGATAAACAAAACTTAGTAGAAACAATGAAATGTTATTCAGTCTTAAAAAGTAAGGCAATTCTGACACATGCTACAACACAGATGAACCTTGAAGACATCATGCTACATGAAATAAGCCAGTCACAGAAAAACAAATATTATATGATTCTACTTATATACGTTACCTAGTGTAACCAAACTCATACAGACAGAAAGCAGAATGGCGGTAGTCCCAGAGGACAGGGGTTGGGGAAAGGTGGATTGTTGAGGAGTTAGTCTTTAACAGTACAGTTTCAGTTTGGGAAAATGAAAAGGTTCTAGAAATAGATGGTGGTGAAGGTTGAGTAACAAGGTGAATATACTTAATGCCCATAAACTTGTCTACTACATTGGTGCTTGCCAAGGTCATTTGCCATCTGCCTAAACGGGGGAGTGAATCCTGTCTCCACACACCCTGAAGGGAGTTCAGGATGGAGAGCAGAAATAAGGCACTCTCTGCTCCAGGGAATTGGAGAAGGAAATGGCAACCCACTCCAGTGTTCTCGCCTGGAGAGTCCCAGGGACGGAGGAGCCTGGTGGGCTGCCGTCTATGGGGTCACATAGAGTCGGACACGACTGAAGCGACTTAGCAGCTGCTCCAAGGAAACTTGTGGCACAGGTCTTCCTAACAGTTAGATATTTTCAGAAACTGATTTTATAAGTCCAATCCTTGCACCTCTTCACATTTAGAAAAGCACTAAATTCTTTCATGGTAACATCAGCTTCTTGTGACTAGCAGAAAATCTTTTGTAAAGATAACTGCTTGATTAAAGGAACTCTCCCTTCATCAAAATCACATATATTGACCTCCCCCACTGCCTCTTTGGAGCAGTTTCTCAGAGCCACCTGTGGTGCTGTCTCTCAGGCTGCAATCCTCATTTTTCCCCAAGTAAAACTTAACTTGCAACTTTCACATTGTGCAATTTTTTTTAGTCGACAAACTGTACATTTGAAAACATGGTTAAAATAGTAAATTTTATGTGTATTTTACCACAATTGCAGAAAAACAGGACAAATATTTTAACATCTTACTTTTCCCTAGAGACCAAAAAATATCCCATCTAGCAAGGTTAGATGGGCATCTTTCTCCGTCTCTGAGAAAAGCTGTTTGGGACCAATTAGTAGAGGGTTACAGAGTTCATGAGTAGCAATTTATCTTGTAAATAAAGTAAGGAAGTATATATTCTGCTAGTGTTAGCACTTCCCTCACACACAGCAAATTGCCTTGCTGTCAGAATTGTTTCATCAATGATTCATCCAAAATACCATTAAATAAATATTGCAAGATTATACATCCATGAGTTATAAAGATTAAAGCTGGTGTGTGAAAGAAAACAGACTACTAATTTATTTTACTAGGACCAAGGTAGCATTTTTACTCAAGCTGCCAAACTGCTCCTATAAAATAACAAAAACGACCAAACTAGGAGATAAGGGGAGGGGGCAGGGTTTGTTTTGTTTTTTGGCTGTGCTACAGACCATGCAGGATCTTAGTTCCCTGACCAAGGAAGGAACGTAGGCCCCCTGGAGTGGAAGCACAGAGTCCTAACCACTGGACCACCGGGGAAGTTCTGGAGCTATGTTTTCACTACTTCCTTTCTTTCAGTGCTCCGAATTAGCAGAATATTCCAACATTGCTCCCACTTTTTTTTTCTTGAAATGACTCTGTGCACTGCATACAATGTTCCATAATTTTTTTTTTTTAATTTTACTGGTTTATTTTATTTTTGGTTGTGATGGGTCTTCATTGCTGCTGGGACCTTTTTTCTAGTCACAGTAAGCGGGATCTACACTCTAATTGCAGAGAACGGGCTCTAGGCTGCGTGAGCTTCAGCGCTTGTGGCACACGGGCTCAGGAGTTGTGGCTCCCAGGCTCTAGAGCACAGGCTCAATAGTTGCGGTACCTGAGCTTAGCTGATCTGCAGTATATAAAATCTTCCTGGATCAGGGATCAGACCCGTGTCTCTTACATTGCCAGGCGGATTCCTAACTACTGCTCCACCAGGGAAGCCCAAAATGTATTTTTAACAATAACGTTTTAGAAACCACATCATAGTCATGCAGTGCTCTAGCACTGCCAAAATAAAGAAAGTGAAAGTGAAGTCGCTCAGTTGTGTCCGACTCTTTGCGACCGCATGGACTGTAGCCTACCAGGCTCCTCAGTCCATGGAATTTTCCAGGCAAGAATACTGCAGTGGGTTGCCATTTTTTTCTCTAGGGGATCTTCCCAACCCAGGGATTGAACCCAGGTCTTCCACATTGCAGGCAGACGCATTACTGTCTGAGACACCAGGGAAGCCCATTAAAATAAAGACCAAGGTTAAGGAATTCATTATGAGCCAAAGGCGGCCACCAGGTGGATTGTATTCTCAAGGTCTGAGTTACTCTCAAAACAGCTAAGCAAGGAGAAGTGGAAAGGCCCACAGATGTGCAGAGTTCACTTTATTTCATAGCAATGTTTTGCAAGTCATAAGCTTCCTGAAAGCATTACTTTTGCTTTTTTTTTGAGAGAGGGAGCCTTGGGTTTTTTTTTTTCGTTTGTTTTTTAAGTTAAATCTTCCTTTCTTTATCTTAGTTTCTAAAACTTCCGCACTACATTTCATACATTAATTTTAGACATTATTCACTAAGTTTAAGAGAAATCGAGGCCCAAGACCAACTGTGACCACCCCATCCTCCCTGGTCTGACTCTGTTTTTTTGTGGGGTGCTCTAACGCACCAAGGCAGGAGCCCCCTGAGGCAGGAACAACATTGGGGCTGTCTCTGTTTCTATGTCTATTATTTCCTGTGCTCATCTTTCACCACTTGCAGAGTAGAGGAAAAGACGGTATCAACACAGTTCTCCTACGAGTAAAATGCAGGAGAATCACGATCCATCAGAGGATGGGGGAGTTTTTGGAAGAAAAAGACCTAGCTGTCAAAATGACATAGAGACAAAACACTGGATGGCTTTTAAAGTGAAAGAATAAGAAATAAATAAATAAAAGTGAAAGAAGAAGTATAAGGCATGCAGCCTTTAAAAACAATACTTTTAAAAAACATTATGCACAAGTGAAGAGGAAAATAAGACATATGGTCTTTAAAAATCATATCGAGGTTTTAAAATACTCTGCATGAAGTCAAAACATGTCATTGTTCATGACAAACACACGGAGGCCAGAGTTCAGTTTACACACAAGGAAGTGTTTCCATATTTTTTTCTCTGTAATGAGATCACATTAAGCATATTCAGTTACACTGTCATTCATTAACCTGGAGTATTCTCTGCAAAGAAATGATCAGAGAATTCAAAGTCCAATTCTCCCAGAAATTCAAGCCAGTCTTAGTTTATCTTTTAGAAAGAAAGAAAAGAATCCAGTGAAACCCAGATGGGATACAAAAGAAAAAGGGAATACATCTGGGGGTTAGAGAACAGTAGAAGCAATGGAAGGCATTGTTCCATTCCTGGAAGGCTGGTATCCAGCAGAATAGTAACTGTGCATTTAGTTTTTCTCAAGCATACCTATTTTATTAAAGGCTTCTTGTAGTTCCTCCAGCTCCTCCCGAGAAATGGTGGTGGTACTGTTCTCCATCTCTGAATAGGAAAGACTACCTTCAGGTCTTTATATCTGGAAAAAGCAACGTGAGAAAAAAGAACATGAGCCCTTTGCAAACATTTATCTAAACAAGAACAGAGGACACAGGCAGTAAAGCATCTGGAAGAAACCACCTGAGAGGTAAGGCTGACAAGGAACAAGTAGGAATAGATTCCCTGGTAACACTCTTTCCCAACATAGGTCAGGCAGACAATAACAGGGAAGAAACACTGGTTTTTTCACACCCTGTGCTTATCCAAAGCAAAGGCATTTCTCAATGGCTTGTATAATTTTCCTTTCTATTTGACTTCACTGTTTCAGAAAAATAAGCATTTCAAGTTGAGAAAAGTATAGCATTTAAAAATACTCAGGATGTGGTCGAAAAGTAAAATTTTAGGACGTGAATCATGTAAGTGAGAGGCTGATGATTTCGGGATGGAGCTTGTGGCTCAAATGTTCAACTTTACATTATTCAACCACAGCCACAGCCACCTCCTCTCCCTTTCCTTGAGCGAGGTCTTTCCCAGATTAGTGGGGCCTTTCTTATTCCAAGCAGGATAAACAAACTAAAACCAAAAAAAAGAAGACTGATGTAAAACTGGATTGTAAGAAAAGCAGGTATATAATAGTCATTGTAGAAAATAATTGGTAACAAATGCCCAAATCAGAAATGTAACTTATCCACAATCCTACTCTCCAGAAATATCAACTAGTACTTTTTGTCATCTACATCTTTCTGGTCTGCTTTTCAAATGCACCTGTACCTTTATGGGGGCGTGAAATGTGAGTATAATTTTTTGTGCTAATATATTATATGTATCAACATAATTTTTAGTGGCCACATAATAACTTATTTGGTAAATCCCTTGTTTCACAGTGTTTGCACTGCTTCCAATTTTGCATTGTAAATGAATGCTACAATGAACAGCCTTACAGATAAATCTCTGTACATAGCCATGTTTATTGCTATAAATAAATATCTCAAGGAGGAATTATTGACTTTTGGGGGGAGGCCACACCTCATAGCTTGCAGTGATCTGATTTTCCCAACCAGGGACTGAACTCAGGCCACAGCAGTGAAAGCGCCAAGTCCTAACCACTGGACTGCCAGAGAATTCCCAAGAATTACTTACATTTTTAATACTTCTGATATGTAACAAGGCAACTCCTATTTTTTTTTTTCAGATAGCAGGATTAATTTTATTTTATTTTTAAACTTTACAATATTGTATTGGTTTTGACAAATATTGAAATGAATCCGCCACAGGTATACCTGTGTTCCCCATCCTGAACCCTCCTCCCTCCTTCCTCCCCATACCATCCCTCTGGGTCGTGCCAGTGCACCAGCCCCAAGCATCCAGTATCGTGCATAGAACCTGGACTGGCGACTTGTTTCATATATGATATTATACATGTTTCAATGCCGTTCTCCCAAATCATCCCACCCTCTCCCTCTGCCATAGAGTCCAAAAGACTGTTCTATACATCAGTGTCTCTTTTGCTGTCTCGTATACAGGGTTATTGTTACCATCTTTCTAAATTCCATATATATGTGTTAGTATACTGTATTGGTGTTTTTCTTTCTGGCTTACTTCCCTCTGTATAATAGGCTCCAGTTTCATCCACCTCATTAGAACTGATTCAAATGTATTCTTTTTAATGGCTGAGTAATACTCCATTGTGTATATGTACCACTGCTTTCTTATCCATTTGTATGCTGATGGACATCTAGGCTGCTTCCATGTCCTGGCTATTATAAACAGTGCTGCGATGAACATTGGGGTACACGTGTCTTTTTCCCTTCTGGTTTCCTCAGTGTGTATGCCCAGCAGTGGGATTGCTGGATCATAAGGCAGTTCTATTTCCAGTTTTTTAAGGAATCTCCACACTGTTCTCCATAGTGGCTGTACTAGTTTGCATTCCCACCAACAGTGTAAGAGGGTTCCCTTTTCTCCACACCCTCTCCAGCATTTATTGCTTGTAGATTTTTGGATTGCAGCCATTCTGGCTGGTGTGAAATGGTACCTCATAGTGGTTTTGATTTGCATTTCTCTGATAATGAGTGATGTTGAGCATCTTTTCATGTGTTTGTTAGCCATCTGTATGTCTTCTTTGGAGAAATGGCAACTCCTATTTTTAAAGTGACTTCGTGGTTTGACTATTCAATATAAAGCTAAAGGTGAGTACAAATTATGTATACCTCTTATACACACCTCATTACTTTAATGTGTATTTCAGAAAGTGAAAATGAACTAAATAAGTACTGAAGCTAAGTAGGAAAAAAAATTTTTATACACATATTTATATAAGAGGTTCAACATCATCCCTGAACATCTCTGATTTGGGGGGAAGCATATAATTTTTTGAAATAATTGAATTAAAATTTTCACTGCTGCTGCTGCTGCTAAGTCACTTCAGTCATATCTGACTCTGTGCGACCCCACAGACGGCAGCCCACCAGGCCCTGCCGTCCCTGGGATTCTCCAGGCAAGAACACTGGAGTGGGTTGCCATTTCCTCCTCCAGTGCATGAAAGTGAAAAGTGAAAGTGAAGTCATTCAGTCGTGTCCGACTCATAGCGACCCCATGGACTGCAGCCTACCAGGCTCCTCCATCCATGGGATTTTCCAGGCAAGAGTACTGGAGTGGGGTGCCATTTCACTGATTACTTAAAAATCATATTAAATTATGTGAATCCTTCTAAAGAGTACAGTATATTTGTCATTCATGATCTGTAAACCAAGTTGTTTAGGATTTTTGTTATTCTTTCAAAAGACATTATTTTTGTTAAAGTACAGTTGGTATACAATATAGTGATTCACAATTTTTAAAGGTTATACTCTATTATAGTTATTATAAAATATTGGCTATATTTCCTGTGCTGTACAATAAATCCTTGTCACTTACTCTACACCTAATAGTTTATACCTTTTAATCCCCTATCCCTGTGTTGCCCCTTGCCCTTCTCTTTCCCCACTGGTAACCACTGGTTTGTTCTCTAAATCTGGGAGTCCACTTCTTTTTTGTTGTTGTTATATTCACTAGTTTATTGTATTTTTTTAGATCCCACGTGTATGTGATATCATGCAGTATTTGTCTTTCTCTGACTTATTTCACTTAGCATAATGCCTTCCAAGTCCATGCAGGTTGCTGCATATGGCAAAACTTCATTCTCTTTTACAGCTGAGCAGTATTCCATTGTGTGTGTGTGTGTGTGTGTATGTACATCTTCTTTAGCCATTCATCTACTGATGGACAGTTAGGTTGCTTCCCTATCTTGGCTACTGCAAATAAAACTGTTAGGAACATCGAGGTATAAGTATCTTTCGGAAAGCGTTTTGGGGGGGGTTTGGTTATATACTCAGGAGTGGAATTTTGGGGTTTTATGGTAGTTCTTGGAGAAGGAAATGGCAACCCGCTCCAGTGTTCTTGCCTGGAGAATCCCAGGGATGGGGGAGCCTAGTGGGCTGCCGTCTATGGGGTCGCACAGAGTCAGACATGACTGAAGCGACTTAGCAGTAGCAGCGTGGTAGTTCTATATTTAGTTTTTTGAGAAACCTCCCTACTGTTGTCCATGGTGGGCTTCCCTGGTGGCTCAGATGGTAAAGAATCTGCCCACAGTGTGGAAGATCCAGGTTTGATCCCTGGGTCAGGAAGATTCCCTGGAGAAAGGGATGGCTACCCACTCCAGTATTCTTGCCTGGAGAATCCCATGGACAGAGGAGCCTGGCTACAGTCCATGGAGTCCCAGAGTCAACGTAACTGAGTGACGAACACTTTCACTTTCACTATTTACATTCTCACCAACAGTGTACAAGGGTTCTCTTTTCTCCACATTCTCTTCAACATTTGTTATTTGCGGTCATTTTGATGATAGCCATTCTGACAGGTGTGAGGTGATATCTCATTTGGTTTTGATTTTCATTTCCCTGATGATCAGTGATGTTGAGCATCTTTTCATGTGGCTGTGACCACCTGTAATTCCTCTTTGGAAAAATGTCTATTCAGTTCTTATCTTCATTTTTTAATTGGGCTGTTTGTTTTTTTGATCTTGAGTTATATGAACTGTTTATATATGTTGGATATTAACCCCTTATCAGTCCTATCATTTGGAAATCTGTTCTCCCATTCAGTAGGTTGCAAAATGACAGATTTCTATGTCTTACAGTTACTCTGGGGCCTGATTCTAACTAAATATGTAATAAAATTGTTTAGTTTTTAAATACATACATACACCATTGCCCTCTATTTCTTTCTACACTTTTTTAAAAAAACCTGAAGAGCTCAGTTCTGTAGAGTAAGAAAAAGGCAGTAAATGCAATTTCTTACATGTTAGCAGTAAGTACATATTCACATTTTATTGAATTCTCACTTTTAGAATGTTTACTTATTTTGTGGTGAAAGAGATGGAACAGTCCTTTTAGAACGTTTAAGAATAACCTCCCAGTCTGCAAAATGCTAATTCTGCTGTGGCTGGCTTCCAGTTTCTGTGGTTTGGTCATTCTGCATATCCTTTCCCATATTCAGAATGGTTTCTATCCCTTGCCTCAAGTTTTAAAAATAGTGGTCCAATTTTAGCATTTGCACTCCACAGAAATGCTGCAAATTAACGGTCCTTGTGTTGACCTTGCCTATGAAATGATAAATACACCTGGGGTTCCATTCTTTGCTCAAGCCTATTTAAATATATGTCACTTGTTAATTACATGAAATATTTTTATTCTCCCATAATCCAGCAGAACCAGCACATAAAATTAGTGAAAAAGCAATTTACCCAAATGTTATTATAAGTATAAAGAAGTTTGTAGCATTACACAAGTCCTTTAGTATTTAAATGAAGCAAATATAATAGATGCATTACACAAGTCCTTTAGTATTTAAATGAAGCAAATATAATAGATACAGAACAATCTTTAAAATATATTCTTCTTCTGGTTTTTTTTTTTTTTTTTGGCCGCAACATGCAAGATCTTAGTTCCCTAATCGGGAATAGCATCTTCGCCCCCTCCATTGGACATGGGGTCTTAACTACTGGACCACCAAGGAAGTCCCTTTAAAATATATTATTAAAAGAATAAAACAAGGAGCAGAAAATTCAGTATGGCTGGGGGAGGGGGAGCTATATCAGTTGCATATTTATAAAAGCATTTCCAGAAGGATACAAAGAAAGGTAATAGTGATTGCCTTTCTAGGGGAAATGGGGAATTGGAGGCCAAGTAAAAAGGGAGCTTATTTTTCATTACATATTTTTAGTCACTTTTTTAGACTAAAGGCAGCCAAAATAAAAAATAACTGAAAAACAAGAGAAGTGATTGTGATGGGAACTTCCCAGGTGGTCCAGTGGCTAAAACTCCACACTCCCAATGCAGGCGACCCGGTTTTGATGCCTGGTCAGGGAACTAGATCACACATGCTGCAACCAACAGTTTTCATGCCATAACTAAGACCCAGTACAGTCAGAAATAAATATTTTTTTAAAAAAGAAGTAATTGTGGAAAGACAATGGAAACAAAATAAATACTAGTGGTTTGAAAGTATACATTATTGAATACTGACAGACAATAAGATTACTATATATAGTTCTTACACTATATGTTACGATTTTAAGTAATATTTGCCTCATATTTCCTTAGAGGCAAAATACTATGATTAAAATAGCAAAATAATTTATAGCTTTCTACAAAGGCATGAAGATTTAGCAGTAGAATGGTAATGGAAAACATATCGCCTCTTTCATAAGTGCAGACTCATGCATACAGTATCAGTATTTTTCTAGATTTTTGCAAAATTATGATAATCAAGTACAATGCAAAAAACTAAGACACTACATAGTGTATCTTAACAAGCATTTTTATATTGCACAATAAACCTATCAGGAGTAACACACTGTTGGCTGAGAAAATACAGCTGTTGAATTTGATGTATAAAAAACTGTTCTAGCTACATGATCCCAAATAAATTGCTTACTATGATGTTTTTCCATGGGAAAATGTTTCTGCTACAATAAGATAGCACAGACTCTTAAAATTTTGCGACCCCATGGACTGTAGCCCACCAGGCTCCTCTGTCCATGGAATTCTCCAGGCAAGAATACTGGAGTGAGTTGCCATTTCCTTCTCAGGGAATCTTCCCAACCCAAGGATCTAACCTAGGTCTCCCACACTGCCAGCAAATTCTTTACTGTCTAAGCCACCAGGAAAGGCCCTAAAACTTTACGGAAGAGAATTAAATTTTCAAAGTAGTAGGTAACATTTTAGAAGAAAACCCCAATGACCCTATAGCTAGTAGCCCAATATTTTTCTTACTAGTCCCATAGTTAGATGATTAATGCACTCTCTTAAATGCTTTGTGTCCATTCTCTTTCTCATGACTCCATAAGGCAGGTACTGTCCTCATTTTATAATTGACAAAGGGATGGTTCAGAGGATTCAATAACTTTCTCAGTGTCCCAACGTGAAGAACTCTCAGAGGCTCCGAACCAAGCTGTAGCAGAGCCCTACTGTGTCTTATTCCTTCCTCTAGGCCAGTACCTTCTGAAGTCTCCCCAATACAATCTGATATCAAACCATAAAATGTATAAATATGTAACTGTCCAATAATCATACAATAATTTATGTAACATATGAAGCATATATACCTGTGAAATAAGAATTTGCATTTTAAAAGAAATCAGCCCCTGTAAAATTCTTTGTAAAGTTTTGGGGACAAACTTCCAACTAGGTCAACTCATACTTATCAAGCACATAACTTGTCAGTCCTGAAACACCAAAACACAGAGTCACTAGAATTCACTCTGTAGTTTTAGAAATGAAGCACCCATCACTAATCGGTACCCAGACACCTGGCACTGACGCTCACCTACCTGGATGCCTGAGATGGCTCAGAACAGCACAGCTTTCCAAAGTCAGTCCTATGAAAAGGAGCCAGAGACAGCCAGGATCACTGTCAGAGACCCAGCAACAGGGAAGGTTATGCTGGATTTTCTAGACAGGTACATCTTATGTGTCGGTCCTATACATCTTCAGTAATTGCAACTCTTCTTTCCTCCTGTTTTTTTCTTTTTTTAGCCCATATAATTTTAAATAACACCTTCTTTTACCAAGTAAAACCTTTCTTCCCTGTCTTAATTCTTAAGTGTACCCTGACACAACCAAACATAAATTTGGAAAGTTAACAGTATATTCTAAAAATGGACTTCTTAATTTAGATGAAATTGGATCTGATCTTTTCTCCTCCCTCAAATTTCTAGCTTCCTTGAACCTCTAAAAGCTTTACCAAAATTAGCCTAAGTAGCTCTTTATGGCTGGCAGGTTCTAAAGTTCTTTGGACAGTTTCAGGAAAAAAGGCATCAGAAACAACTCTGAGACCACCAAGACTTTGATGCCTTTCTACCAGTCCCAAAGGCCCAAACTGTGAGGGACCGAAGCTGTCTTCACTGGTACTTTCTGGCTTCCCAGCTCTTCTGCTTTCCCTCCTCTCACTGCGGTCCCAGGTCCGGGTCACCTGAGATTCTGAATTCTTGAGGGAGCCACTGACTCAGGGCACACAGCCTTCCCCCTAGTCCGTCTTTCAAAATTCCCTTCTTCCCTCACTCCCCCTTCTCTAGTATTGTAAACACTGATGGCAAATACTTAGAACTTTCAGTGAGGCTGGAACCATGCTGTTCTCCTCACACAATAACCTCACCATTTACCTATTCTTCTACTGATGGAACAAACATCCTCCCTTAAAATGTAAATTAGAAGACTACTGAGATTAGATAACCTGCCCAAGGCAGGCAGGCAAAATAGAAGATTAAAAAACAAATCAGCTTCTTAACCTTAGCTCTCAAATCTACATACAGTTCAATTAATGTCCCTATCCCTGTTCTCCCACTGCCAGCATCACAGGTAGTTCCCACACACAAGTAGTTTTGAAGAAAGGGTTGAGGACCAATTGACACTTATGTATGAGTGACTAACAAACCCTCAAGGTGTTAAATTATTCCAACCGTATTTTTATTTTAAGGGCATCTGCCTGTTTTCTTTAGTTGAATAATGGGTAAATACATGATTGTTTAATCAACAAAATATTTATACAACAGTAGGATAAATGAACTGCATCTACCTGCTTCTTAAAAAAAATAGTAAATCGAAAAACCAAAGTGCTAAAGGATACACACAGTATACCAATTATTGTAAATTATAAAACACAGAATACTTTACGTGTCCTTTATCCTACCATACACATGTAGTAAGACTTAAAAACACACGGGAAAGACACAACAAATTAAGAATAGTGTTTGTCTATGGAAAAGGAGCTTCCCAGGTTGTCTAAGGAGAAGGGCTTCCCAGGTAGCGCTAGTGGCAAAGAACCCACCTGCCAATGCAGGAGACTTAAGAGATGTGGATTCGATCCCTGGGTTGGGAAGATTCCCCAGAGGAGAGCACAGCATCCCACTCCAGTATTCTTGTGTGGAGAATCCCAAGGACAGGGGAGCCTGGCGGGCTATGATCCATAGGGTCAAAAAGAGTCGGACATGACTGAAGCGACTTGGCACACGCATGCATGTGGAGAAGGAGGTAAGGGGCACATCTGCGGGCTAGAGCTGATCTTTTTTTTTTTAATGATAAATTCGAAACAATTATGGTAAACTTTTAACATCTGTTTTAAATAATTCATTACTTTAATTTTTAAACTCAGTAAAAATAATAAAGATAACAAAAGAATGTGTTTTGAAAAGGGAAAAATTTCCCAAAGCCCCTCAAGGTTTTTTGGGGAAAAAAATCTCTTTAATACTTTAATCATAAGCAATAAAAATAGTTAATAATATTGGGGCAGAATAATTTATTGAAATATAACTTGTATTTATTCTCCCACCCCGTTCAAAAACCAATAACTAAATCTTGTCTTAGGAGTTCTGGCAGTCCAGAAGGCAAAAGCAGATTGGAACCTGCGGTCCCTTCAGTCTTTGGACAGAAGCACAAGCCTTCTCGGGGCTCACTTAGGCTGGTTGTGCTGGGAATGGGGCGGCAGGAGAAGACCACCTCTGAAGAAGATGAAGAGAAGGAAAGATTATCCTGGTGGAAACGGAGGGGAAGCCGTGGATGTGAGCAAAGAGGCCCGGGGGAGGCAGAGAGAAGGGACGAAGTGCCACAGAACCTCTGCTGGAGGGACCCACGGGCTGAGCCGGTGCATGTTTCCCAGGCCCCCTCAGAGGATGAAGGACCAAGGATGAAAGCACTTCCTCCCAGCCTTTGCCGTCTCTAAGATCCCGAGACAACAGAGGCTGATGGACAGATTCCAGGTGCCTAAGACTTGACGGGACTCAGGCAGGATGAGGCATCACAGTCAAAATAAAGTTGCTTTCAAGAACATAAAGAGGGGATTCCTTGGCTGTCCAGCAGTCAGGACTCCACACTCTTGCTGCCGATGGTGTCGGTTCAATCCCTGGTCCGGGAACTAAGAACCCCCAAGTCATGTGGCCAAAAAATAGAATATAAAGAAATGTGATATTTCTTTCCTACCTGACTTTTTTACGGTAAAAGCCTTGATGGTGTCTCTCTAGAGAAGTGACTAGGATCAGAGGTGCCAGGGCATTTCAGTACCTTCTACTGGTGTCCTCTCCTTCCCTTCTTCACCAACTGTGATCCTAGCTCCCACCACAGCCCTCCTCTTTGCCTGTTACATTCTATATTCAACTCTCCATTACAGTTGAAAGATCACAGGGTCACTGGAATATATCCCTATGTGAAACGTAAACAGCAAAGAAATATAAATTAATTGAAGAGTTTTCTTTCTAGTGTAAAGGAAATCTGGAAAAATATTTTCATCTGTCTATAATATTTCCAGCAATTGCCTTTTTTGATTGTATTTCACTGCATCATTCATTCTGTAAAAAGCAAACATTCATGTTCCGTATCAACTTGTTCAGTTTTTCAAATCAGACTTTCTTTAGTTAACAGGAAAGTCCACCGACTCACTAATATAAGTGTGAATTTGGATACCACTGAGTTTGTTAAATATTAGTCTCCTACTCTACATACCAACCAGGATAGCCCTTTGGACAGAGAGAATTTTTAATGGGTACACTAATTCAAATTTTCCCTGAGCATCCTTCTGGTCTGACAGAACTGAGCTCAACTTCCTCATTCATTCTACAAGAGGCAGACATGTTAGGTAAAAAACATTCCTAAAAAGTGATTAATTTGATTGCTAACAGCTAGAATTTTTTAACCCCCAAACTATTTTTTAAAATAGTAGCTATGGTTACTATGAATTAACTTTTTCTCAAATAAGCAAAATAACTTCCTAAGTGCCTGCACCAGAAAACATAATTAGACACCATTATGAGGAGTTAAGCCAGGATTAACACCTGGGATGAAGGGGTTTGGCTCCAGGTTGACTCATTTGTGACCTCTCAAAGGGACGCCTGCCAATCTCCTGCTAAAACAAACAAGACAAAAAAATAACAATACTGTTATTGCTATCTTAATGTTGGGGCTCTTCCCCCCTCTTTAGTTTTTCCAAGTCTTAACCATCTCATTACTCCCCACACTACCAAGTTAACATGCTTTCTGCCCCTAACTCTCAACCAACAGTCCACTCACCACCCCCGACATGTCCTTAACTCCTTCCCACCTGCCTTAGATATGAGCACCTCTGTCTTTTCCTTGCCTCTTATGTATTATCTACATACATTATTGTGATGGCAATGGATACAATAATACATTCATTATTGTATTCTTGAATATGTGTTGTCTTGTAATAGTCACATTTTGCTATTTTATTCTTATCTTCCTAACATCATTGCTGTCTCTTTGCAGGTAAAAAATATATGTTTTCTTCTTTTTGTGTTCCCCATGGTCTTATCATATTATATATATGGGAAAATATTAGTAAAATTTATTAATAGCGATATTTCCCTTCATAGAGCAGGGATGAAAAAGTGAAAGTGTCAGTTGCTTAGTCGTGTCCAACTCTTTGTGATCCCATGGACTGAAGCCTACCAGGCACCTCTGTCCATGGAATTCTCCAGGCAGGAGTGGGGTGCCATGCCCTTCTCCAGAGGATCCTCCCAACCCAGAGATCGAACCCAGGTCTCCTGCATAAGCAGGCAGATTCTTTACCATCTGAGCCACCAGAGAAGCTCCAAGAGCAGGGATGGTACTAGATCAAAAAAGGGCCAAACCAAACAACGGTCCACGGGAAATGTGTCACCAACAGATGGGTAAAAAGACTAAGTGGGGGTTTCAGCATCTCAGTAACCAGTCCTCATTCTCTCCCCTCCTTATTATTTATTCAACAATGACTTACGAGCACCTGTTCATGGTGATGAGTATTAGAGGCACAAAGATGGCACTGAAATTTTGAACCCACATGGGTTCAAAATCTTTCAAAATAATCTTTAGTCAACCTTTCCCTTAAATCTTGCAAAATAATTTTTGCCAACTTTTTCCTAGTTCAATTTAGTCGCTCAGTCATGTCCTACTCTTTGCGACTCCATGGACTGCAGTACACCAGGCTTTCCTGTCCATCACCAGCTCCATCAGCAAAGTAGAGAAGAGCAGAGAGAATCTGTATACATCTTGTCCCCACTCGTTGCATGGGTCACCTCCGTGACCAGCCTCAGTTACACTCACTGTAGTTCTGTGTCTCTGTACACCTCAGCATGGAATTGGGGTTGGCTTCTGAGTATTGAGTGGCTGCTAGAATTTCCACCAAGATCTTTCTACATCCATTTACTTTAAAGCCCCATTATGAAGCCTCTGGTTGGGGAGCTTACATTCATTCAAGTACTCAATGAGTAAGTATTATTTGACTGGACTAATGAGATTTAAAGATGAATAAGAATCAGTCTCTTCTAAAACAACATTCAATATAATACTGACCACGTTCAGCTATAAACACCTGAGAAGCTTAACTAAAACTGATTTTGGGGTAAATGACAAAGTAATCTTATGATTACATCTCTCTGATAAACAAACGAGAATCAATTCCTAATTCACTTTCTGTTTTAATCTGGATTTAAAGGCCCCTCTTCTACACTATATATCATTTCCTGTAGGGGCATTCAGTATATATCATATATAATCCTGGGTTGGAACTTTCTGGATGAATTGTAGCCAAGGCAATCATAGCATATGGAGTAGAATGCAAGAAGGCTAAAAGAGGTGTGTGTGTGTGTGTGTGTGTGTGTGTGTGTGTGTAGTAGAATACAAGAAGGCTAAAAGGGTGTGTGTATGTGTGTGTGTGTACACATGCATGTGTATGTACACAGCACACGCAAACATATGCATTGGAGAGAAAACAAGAATGAGAGAAAGAGACCTAAAACTTTTTAATAAAACAGAAACAGGAGCTCTCAGAGAAGCATTTAGCAGGTGAAGGACTCATGTTGCAGCAAAACTCTCTTACTTTATTTCTCTTTCTTTCTTAAAACAAAAGTGCAAATCAGAGGTGGGCATGACCCAAATCAAAATACCTATGTAAAAGCATGTGGTGAGTCAACAAGTATTTGGAGTCCAAAAGTGGACTCAGACCCAAAAAAAGCAGATTATACAGAAGGACTTGGAAAAAATAACCATCCCAAGGACAGACACCAGAAGCTGCTGGCACCACAACTCTGACCTTCAATACTTTGTGTATGTGATTTGGTCACTCAAGCACAGAGGTTCAAAAGTCATTTGACTTATGCAACTGAATGAGTAGTTGTGAAGAGTCTGAGTTGCTCACTGAATGATTAAATGAGTGTGTAAAAAAATACTAGTAATTTGGTCTTTCCTCACAATGCCCTTATCAGAGTTCTCCTCATTATTCCTGACTAAAACCAAATAAGTGCTGGCTCAGTTCTGAAACCCTAATACTGACAGTGGGTGCAAGTGCAGAAGCGGTAAAGCACTAGCCTAGGCAGAGGGGACAATATGTAAAGCTCATCTCCCACTCTGTGCCCTCGGTCTACCCGGACAGGTGTTCTAAAGGATCCACCATGCCTGCATGGTGTAGACACAGCTCCTCCACTGCAGCCTGTCCAAGGGGCAGGGAAAGCTCTGCCCCTCCGTTAGCCAAAGTTAGTAATTTTTTTTAAGTTGAGAAATAGGAAACTACATTAAATGGATAGCTAAAAGAAGGAAAGTTATGACCAACATAGACAGCATATTAAAAAGCAGAGACATTACTTTGTCAGGAAATGTCCATCTAGTCAAGGCTATGGTTTTTCCAGTAGTCATGTATGGATGTGAGAGTTGGACTATAAAGAAAGCTGAGCACCGAAGAATTGATGCTTTTGAACTGTAGTGTTGGAGAAGAATCTTGAGAGTCCCTTGGACTGCAAGGAGATCCAACCACTCAGTCCTAAAGGAAATCAGTCCTGAATATTCATTGGAAGGACTGATGCTGAAGCTGAAACTCCAATACTTTGGCTACCTGATGGGAAGAACTGACTCACTGGAAAATGACCCTGATGCTGGGAAAGATTGAGGGCAGGAGGAGAAGGGAACGACAGAGGATGAGATGGTTGGATGGCATCACCGACTCAATGGACATGAGTTTTGGATAAACTCCAGGAGTTGGTGATGGACAGGGAGGCCTGGCATGCTGAGGTTCATGGGGTCGCAAAGAGTCGGACACGACTGAGTGACTGAACTAAACTGAAAAGATACAAAGTAGAGTTTATTGATCAAAGTTTAAGTCAAGAATATGTATAGAAGATTGTAATTAGAACCACTGGAGGTGTGAAACAACAGGAAGCCTTAGTCCCCCAGTCTTCCCGAAGCTTCAAGCTCTAAATTCAAAATTAAAGGAATATAACGAAAACTGAGGTTATTATGATCTATGAAGTGGCAATTGGTACTTCTCAGAGCCTACTGGCCAATGAAGCCCTATGACCCCAAGCTCAGCAATATCTCTGTTCTGCAAGCCATGGAAATTCTTCCCCGTTATTGAAGTCTAAGACGAGGGAGGAGGTCCCTATATCCTATATAGAAGGTCCCTGTATCTGACTCCCCATTCTCCACCCCTTTTCCTGATGTGTCCATGATGCTAACCAGGGCTTTAAAAGGGGAAGTCAAGGCAGAGGTCCAGTAAACTGTTGTCTAGCAGAATCAGGCCCAAAGTTGCCTGGTCTTCTGGTGTTTAAAGGGAAGCCAGAAATGCTTTTTTTCCTTCAGAAATCCACATTTTTACATGAACTTTGATTTTTAAATTTGGGAAACAATTTGAATTACTATAAACACCAGGGGTATCAAACTAGAACTCTGGTCTATTCATTTTGGTTCTGCAGCTCCCTAATTTTAAGTTATTCCACTTGGCCCCTCTAAGGACCTCAGAGGAAATGCTGTGTCTCTCTAGAAACACTCCAAACAAATTAGCTCATTCTAAGGGCCAGAGGAAAATATTTAGTCCCTTGATGTATGAAAACACAACCTCAGTTGTGCACCACTCATGACATCCCTGATCCCAATGAGGGACATTTCCAAGGGTCAGTTCCTCTGAGAGAAGAGGGGCCAGCAGGTCACGAGCCCATCAATCAGATTCCCACTCAGGTAACTGGATCTGCCCGCCATCCCAGGATCTTTTCTTCTCATTTATTATTTATATCCCATCTACTCTCCCCCAACCCTACCCCCGCTTTAGGACTTCTCTGGCTGAGAAAATTCAATACAAAGTGTTACCCAAGTTCCTATCATATTGTGTTACAATATCAACACTTCAAGTATTATTTTCTCCACATGCTTTGTTTCTTCTCTAGCAACTATCTCTGAACTTTGGGTAACAGCATTAATTTTATCTGGGGGGTTCTACTCGTTCCCTATAATCTATCCATGACATTTGAGCAAAGCTCCGGGTCCAAGCCAATCAGCACATCGTACTTCTCAGCCACAGTGATTTGGTTTAGGGACAGGCATATCACCCAGTTGGAGCCAACAAGACAGAAGAAAGTTTTTGTGAAACTTTCTATAATGAGGGCCTACACACTCCTCTGGATCCCTACTGATGAGGATGTAGAGGCCAGAGCATCTGTAGCCATTCTGCCTCCATGAAGAAGGAACCCAGGACTGAGAATGAAGCTAAAACCGACACTCAGAAGAAAGCAGAGACGATGAGTAAAGAGAAAACACCACACCTGGCAGGGCTGAATCTTGAATTCCACCATGCTAAAGCCTTTGTGCTTTTTCTGCTAAGTTGCTTTAGTCATGTCCGACTCTGTGTGACCCCAGAGACGGCAGCCCACCAGGCTCCCCCATCCCTGGGATTCTCCAGGCAAGAACACTGGAGTGGCTTGCCATTTCCTTCTCCAATGCATGAAAGTGAAAAGTGAAAGTGAAGTCGCTCAGGTTGTCTACTTGAAAGTTACAAAGTCGTGTCCGACTCCTAGTGACCCCATGGACTGCAGCCTACCAGGCTCCTCCGTCCATGGGATTTTCCAGGCAAGAGTACTGCAGTGGGGTGCCAGTGCTTTTTCTAGCTACTTGAAACTATATTTTAAAGCCAGTTAAACTGGCTTTCTGTTACTTGCAACAATGAGTCCAAACTGATAACAAAGAGCAATGACATACATAATTTACAAAAAGAAAATGGAAAAAGGTGGGTGTCATTTCCTCAAAGGATAGAGTATTTGGACATCCTGAATTGGGAAAGAAATTAACCATAATTATATTTTCTGAATAGAGTTACACTTAGATAAGAAACATCATTTTTTCATAATTTGTAATTTACCCCCACCACACCTAATCCCAGAAATTCAATGCGTCAGTTAGTTTACGGTTGCTCCCATAGCAATCATCGGCGTTAAGATTATAGTCATAGCCTAAATGCCTCCCAGTCTACGGCTTCTTTGTACTGTTTTTTTCCTTCTCTTTATCCACAAAGGTTTTTCCTACTTCTCTCATAAGTCACTTCTAACTGGAGATGATAAACTAAATAGTAATATAGTATGAGAAATGACAGATATTTCTGGTATGAGGCAGGGCACGGCAATCTAGCTACAATAAGGAACATTCAAAGTCAACAAATCATTAAAATCAGGAAATTACTAACTCAATGCAGGTAGAAGGGGAAAAAAATAATTTACATAGTCTCTCAGAGTAAAAAAAAAATAAACACACAAGATGTTTGGAGGTTTATCCCATGCTCAACCCAAAATAGGTACCCTCAGGCATCAAGTCCCTGTAAGTTAGTGCAATTTCCAAAAGGATACTTAACCCAGACCACAGTAGGACTCATACTATAATCTGCTGTGTGGAACAGCAATGTGCTTCCAACATACAAAGGGAACAAGAAAGATGCATGGCACACAGGATTTAGGAATGAATGAGGCTGAATAAATAAAACTATTTTTCTATTTTTATAATAGCGTTTTTATACATTATCAGATATCACATGGCTTCTCAAGGAAATTGGCCTGAAATAAACTTTGGATATGAACATTAGAAATGACAGATCTTTCTTTTCTGTACATAGATAAGATTTAACACTGTTTAAATCATCTAAACCCTTTATGATTTTTTTTTTTGTCTTCTATCAGTTACTGAGAATTTTTCTCATTGTTGTAAATTTCCCAGTGTAATTGCAAATTTGTGTCTTTCTCCTTTTTGTTTAATTTTTGCTCTCCCTCTGTGTATGTGTGTGTTAGGTGCATATAAATGTGGAATTGTTCTATCCTCTGATGGACTGACCCATTTCTATTATAAAATGCTAAACTTTAACTTTGCTATTTTGAAACAAATTCAGGCTTACAAAAAAGTTGTAAAAATTGTGAAAAGTGTCTCCATATACCTTTTACCCATCTTCCCCAAATGTTAACATTTTCTATAACCATAGTACATATCAAATCCAAGAAATTAATATTGATATGACTAATAAACAACAAATTTTATTAAAATGCTAAACTTTAGGACTCCTTCCCTCAAAACTTTCTTTGACAGTAGTACAACTTTTTTTGGATTAGTGCTTCTTTCTTTCCATTTTTCTGAATCCCCATATTTAAGACATAGCTCTTATAAGCAATTTAATATCAAATATCCAAACAATTTTTATCTTTAAATAGGAATATTTACTTAACTAAACTTAATGTAATTACTGATGTGTTTAGACATAAGGCTACCACCTTGTAATTTGTTTTCTATTTTCCCACTTGTTTTATCTTTCTGTCCTTTCTTGATTTCTTTGGAATTAATGGAGTGTCTTCTTTTTTTCTAGTTTTCTCCTCTATTAGCTTCTTTATCAAGTCTATTTCCTGCTTTTATTGTTGTTTTGGACTTCCAGTTTACAAAAATTTCCCAAGACATCACTATATTGCTGTTTAAAATTACACAAGCTACCTAATTATCCTCTTTTCCTGCCATCCCATTCTTGGGCATATATCCAGAGGAAAACACGGTCCAAAAAGATACATGCACCCCAATGTCCATGCCAAGACATGGAAGCAACCTAAATGTCCATTTACAGAGGAATAGATAAAGATGTGGCACACATATACAATAGGCTATTACTCAGTCATTAATAAGAATGAAATAACGCCATTTGCAGCAACATGAATGGACCTAAAGATTGTCATATGGAGTGAAGAAAGTCAGAGAAAGAGAAATATCATATGATATCCCTTATATGCGGAATCTTGAAAGAAATGATACAAATGAACTTACAAAACAGAAACAGACTCATGGACTTAGAGAATGAATTTATGGTTACCACCAGAGGGTAAGAATAGGGGGAAGGGACAATTAGGGAGTTTGGTGTTGACATGTGTATACTGTTATATTTAAAATGAATAAACAAGGACTGCTGTATAGCTCAGGGAACTCTGCTCAATATTATGTAATAGCTTAAGGAGAAACAAATTTGAAAAAGAATAGATACATGTATGCTGCTGCTGCTGAGTCGCTTCAGTCGTGTCCAACTCTGTGCGACTCCATAGACGGCAGCCCACCAGGCTCCCCCGTCCCTGGGATTCTCCAGGCAAGAACACTGGAGTGGGTTGCCATTTCCTCCTCCAATGCATGAAAGTGAAAAGTGAAAGTGAAGTCACTCAGTTGTGTCTGACTCTTAGCGACCCCATGGACTGCAGCCTACCAGGCTCCTCCGTCCATGGGATTTTCCAGGCAAGAGTACTGGAGTGGGGTGCCATCGCCTTCTCCGAGATACACGTATATGAGTGAAAAAAAAAAAAAAAAAAGAAAGAAAATTCTAGAGAAGGAAATCATTCCAAAAGTTCATGTTTCCCAGAAAGTATTCTCTCTTGTCTTTTTTGTCCCTTTAAACTACGTTCAATTTCCTTCATCAGATTACAGCCTCAACAATTTTGACTAAACCTATGCCTCCAGACTCTACTCTTTCCCTGTGAGCAATTCTTGTTTCCCACTCTATCCTGAGAAGGGCCTTCTCTTTCTCTTGAGGCCTCTTCTTGATGGTCCCATAATTTTCCTTCATTTTACTTACTATTTCTAAGCACAGCTCAAACTCCACCATGACTTCCTTCATTGCCCTCATTCCATTTTAACACATGTTTATTGAGAACATCTGCAGTGCGCGGTGTTGTACTAAGTTCTGGAGGCAATCAAATGTTGACTAACACAGGGACCACAAAGAATTTATAATCTAGGAAGGGAGTCAATAAACCACAGCTGACAGCAATGGCAAATGCATGAGACTCCCTCATCCACTCCCAACATGACTCCAATTGCCAGTTCTTAACCACAGAGCCTGGAGTAGCCTCAGGATCCCTTTTTCAATATGAGCCTTCACAAAGCTCCTACGAGGGGGTCAGGCTTCAAAATGAACTGAATGCGACCTCCACAACCACAGTACAGGCTGTAATGAAAAAAAACAGGAAAGGAAGAATCTTCTGGAAGATTCAAGGAAAACTTTACAGAAGAGGCACCATTTGAGACCTTAAAAAATGAATAAGAATAGAGAGAAACATGCAAATCCCAGTTAAGGGAGAAAAGTCTTAGAGGTCTCCCCTTAGAGCACGGGTCTGACAAAACAATTTTTTAAAATTTATGTTTAATTGGAGGATAACTGCTTTATTATGATGTGTTGGTTTTTGCCATACAACAATGTGTATCAGCCACAAGTATACATATGTCCCCTCTGTCCCTCCCTCTTGTAAACCATAAGTACACATATACCTACTCCCACCCCTCCCCACTCTACCCCTCTAGGTTGTCAGGGAGCACTGGGTTGAGCTCACAGTGTTATATAGTAACTTCCCACTAGCTATCTATTTCACAAAGGGTAACATATATGTTTCAATGCTACTCTCTCAAGTAGTCCCACCCTCTCCTTCCCTTGCTATGTCTACAAGTCTGTTGTCTATGTGTGCATCTCTGGGAACCCTTAACTAAGTATCCATGTCATCTTAGAGCATCTTATCACCATGTAAGTTTTAATTACAGAAGAAATGTAAGCTATGCCATTGCCCTCAAGAAACTTAAAATTTTCAGGGTGATAAGATGATGCAATAAAATATAAATACTTATTTTAAAAATCCATTTTTAACTCCTTGATGACAATGATGTTGAGTGATTCTACTTAATAAGTGTAACTCCTCTGAAAGTCTTTAACTTTTCTTTTAGCCCTTTTGCTTATGGTAATTTCCATTTCTGACATATTAAAAAAAAAAAAAAAAACCCTGCTATCTTTAAAGATGGCTGCAGACAACACTTTGTATTTAGAACAGACCCACATTGACCAATCTGAAGTCTTTTCTTTTTACCATTCAAGTAAGACAACAGTACTTTGGCCACCTCATGTGAAGAGTTGACTCATTGGAAAAGACTCTGATGGTGGGAAGGATTGGGGGCAGGAGGAGAAGGGGACAACAGAGGATGAGATGGCTGGATGGCATCACTGACTCTATGGACGTGAGTCTGGGTGAACTCTGGGAGTTGGTGATGGACAGGGAGGCCTGGCGTGCTGTGATTCATGGGGTCGCAAAGAGTCGGACACGACTGAGCGACTGAACTAAACTGAACTGAATACAAAGTCACCCTTTTTTGCACCTCAGGAAACAAATTATATTCTTCTCCAAGTCACAGTGTCTAAAGAGGACTTTTCTATGACTTAGAGGACTCTTGGCTTCATGTGTGTTCCCTTACCTACTGACAATAGAAACGTTAATCTATCTGCTTGGTATTGGTGCCAATTAAGGTATTTTGATTGAAAGCAATAAGGGCCTGCACTGGGGATTGGCTCAAAGAATTGAGAGAAGATTGGCTCAAAGAATCAAGAGAGGGTTAAACAAGCAGTCTCTGGAAGGGCTGGTGCCAGGAAGTCTAAGGACACCCACAATAGACACTATGACGTTCCACTTTGGAATGCTAGCTCCAGATGCCTCAGCCACCACCATTCATGGAGGACAGGCTCATTCCCAGGATGGGGAGTCTGACGGGCAGAACCCAGGCCTCATGCCCACTGGTGGTCAGAGGATACCAGGAAAACAAGACCTACAGCTGTAGAGAATCTCATTTGCCTTCTGCATGTCTCTGTGTTTGCATGAAGCCAAGATAAAAGTTTAAATCTGATTCCAAAGCAGATGCAAGCACTCCTGACGATCTTCTCCTGACCTGAACTAATCTCACTCAATCAAAAATCACCTGAAGGTGCTCCCCTGGTGGCTCAGGGGTAAAGAACCCACCTGCCAACTTGATCCTTGATCTTGGAAGATTCCACATGTCGGGGGGCAACTAAACCCATGTGCCCATAAGCCTGTGCTCCAGAGCCTGGGAGCTGCTACTACTGAGCCCATGTGCTGCAAGTACAGAAGCTGGCACGTCCTAGAGCCCGTAATCTGCAATGAAGAGTAGTCCTGGCTCACCGAGACTAGAGAATGCAACAAAGACCCAGCACAACCAAAGCTAAATAAATAAATACAGATTAAGATTGACAAAAACACCAGAAGGTCATATAAACCTGACTCATAAAATCTCCCCCAAGATCCCCATCCCCAAACAAAACACAGCACTCACACACAACGCAAGTCCCAACGTAGCAGGGGAGACTTGGGTGGTCACAAAGGCCAAGCAGTGTTCTGAGCAGTACACATAGTGTCTCATTTAATCCTCACAGCAACAGTATCAGGTTGGTAATATTATAATCCTCATTTCACAGTTAAAGCAATTGAGGTCAAAAGCTTCCCAATAAGTGGCAGAGCTGGGATTCAAACTCAGGGAGTCTGCCAAGTCCAGATCCTTCATTACATACTGCCTTCATAGCAGCAGTCTCCATCTATTCCTTCCCATCCCTGCTGCTGCTGCTGCTAAGTTACTTCAGTCGTGTCCGACTCTGAGCGACCCCATAGATGGTAGCCCACCAGGCTCCGCCGTCCCTGGGATTCTCCAGGCAAGAACACTGGAGTGGGTTGCCATTTCCTTCTCCAATCCCATCCCTATATCTCAAGTTATACATCCTGTGGCCTTTTCCTGTTACAAGCTGCCCTAGAACCTTCCTTGTCAGGATAAACTGTTAGGATGAAGTGTGGATACAGGGTGATCTGTCTTGCTAGAAACTGATGGAATGGGTAGAAGGGTTTGAATGAGCTTTGGGGAAGTGATATGAATTATTTCACAACAGCTTTGTTTTTTGTTTGTTTCTGGAAAATTACTTTGCTCCTATTATCCACGTATGACTTAGTCACGGGAAAGTGTACACTAGGGAGGTAACTGCCTAGATTGTTACGGCCTATATTGCCAAATATCTCATTTAGAATGAATGCCTCAACACCAATATCAAAGTGCTGTCAGAGAAAGGAATCCATGAGTCATTTCCCATTGCACTGGAATAAACCGGGCCTTACCTGCTGCTAGTTTATAATTCGTTTTCTCCTGATTCTAGCCAAGAAACTCTATGTAAATAATTCACAGCAACAGAGAAATTCCAGTCCAACTTGTGTCCAAGTGAACAGTGGAGTCCTCCCCAGGATGTTTCTGTGTCAGTGTCTGAACTTCAACCCCCAAAGCACACACTGCTGGTGCTCGGAACACACTGTGAAGTCTTCATGTTTTATGCAGAAAAATTAAACCAGTATTTTCCCGGAGCTGACCCTCTGAGGTCCTTTACATTACAACCTGCAGAATCCAACTCTGACATTTCTTTATTAACAAGGAAGGAATTATCATTTATAGGTGTGTGTTTTCAAGGATCCATAGAAGTCTTAACTAAAACCCTGCTGCTGCTGCTGCTGCTAAGTTGCTTCAGTCGTGTCTGACTCTGTGCGACCCCATAGATGGCAGCCCACCAGGCTCCCCCATCCCTGGGATTCTCCAGGCAAGAACACTGGAGTGGGTACCTAAAACCCCAAGTTTCTACAAATTATGGATAAAAATCAATAGTACTGAAAAATATTTTCAAATGCAAAGGATGCCATAAGACAAAAATTTAACTATCAAAATGTAATATGATTTTCTTAAAAAGTACCACTAGAAAACAAATCTATAGTTTTATCATTCTTTTAACAGCCTGTGTGCTGCCAGTTAAGGGTTCTAACAGCCAAACAGAACAAGTTCGAGTCTTTTCCTATTCACAAGAGATGGGTACCCTCACAGCACAACTAGATATTTGCTCAAGAATTATGAAGTTCCTTTGCTATCAGACAATGGAAGAAAGCAGTACCCACTACCAGCTCCGGAAATTTTCTCACCAGAATCTCGGCACTACAAAAATTAATAACAGCACTATATATTTGCCAAGCATTTTATACTTTCCAAAGTAGATTCACATTGATCGCCTCATTCTTAGACATAAAGAAATCTAGACACAATGAATTTTAATTATTTATAACACTGATAAAATCCAGTCCACACTTCTTACTCCACAGAGAAAGAGCTGGCACTCAGACTGAGGTGTTCAGAGTTCCAGACAAGTCATCAGAAATGCTGGATGAGAAGATGTACATCAAAAGAGAACTCAAAGGAAAAACTATTAAAGAAAAATACAGTCAAAATTAAGACACACAGGCATTAATGTTTATATGTCATGAGTTATATAGCTTTAGAAATTAACAAGAGCACTATTACTATAAAAGATGTTAAGTATTGATAGTTTAATTAGGCAAAAGCAAATAAGGACAAAAGAATTTGAAAAAAAAAATTAAGTTGTAGGGACTTCCCTGGCAGTCTAGTGGTTAAGACAACACGCTTTCAAGGCAGGGGGCACGGATTTGACCCCTGGTCAGGGAACTAAGATTCTGCACGCCATGTGGCATGGCCAAAAAAAAATAGGGGGAAAAAAATTAACTTGAAAGGGTATAATATTTTCTATGACCCTCAGAATATACCCTTTGTTTTATTAAATTAAATCAAAATTAGCTCTAAGGCCTACTCAGTATCACTTGAGAAGAGCGACACCAGTTGTCACATAGATGCCTTTCCACTCTCTTGAGTTATAATAGGACCATGGAGAATATATGAACAGGAACAACAAGAAGAACCCTTGCATCCTCAGTAAGCAAGAGAGATGCTTCCTCTTTTAGGTTTATGTCATACATTTAAAAGCACAGGCATCGGACATCCTGGTGGTCTAGTGGTTAAGACTCTTCATTTCCAACGCAAAGTGTGTAGGTTCTCCTGGTCAGGGAACTAAGATCCCATAGGCCACATGATGGAGCCAAGTCCTGGGGCCAAAAGAGGAAAAAAAAATTAAACTAAATTAAAAAAGAAGGAGAAAGTCACTGGCATCCACCCTCCCTGTTACAAGCCAGAAACAGTGACCTTTCCTCCCAGGGTCAGTCCCAGTCACTTGGGACATCTCCTACAGCTGCACTCTCCCCAGCTGCAAGCCTCAAAGTCATCTCGACTCTATTACTCTCTCCCTTCCAAAACCAGTAACTTACCACCAAAACCAAATTCTGGAATATTCCTCTCCACTCCATCTTTACCTGTCACTGCCTTAGTCCAGCAATCTATTGCCTTGTAAGGGCTACCTCAGGAGGTTCACTTCTGCTCTCCCTGACTTTCCTCATCCAGTCTTTGACTCTTACTCTATGCCCATCAGCTTCAACATATTTCCCTTAGGTAGAGCCAATTTAACAATGCATTGAATAAGAAATATGGAGAGGGGAAAAAAAAGAAATATGGAGAGGTAGAGAAGAAAATTTATATTGCACAGTCCAGTTCAGTTGCTCAGTCATGTCTGACTCTTTGGGACCCCATGGACTGCAGAATGCCAGGCTTCCCAGTCTATCACCAACTCCCGGAGCTTGCTCAAACTCATGTCCGTCAAGTCAGTGATGCCATCGAACCATCTCATCCTCTGTCATCCCCTTCTCCTCCCGCCTTCAATCTTTCCCAGCATCAGGGTCCTTTCCAATAAGTCAGTTCTTCACATCAGGTGGCCAAACCATTGGACCTTCAGCTTCAGCATCAGTCCTTCCAATGAATATTCAGGACTGATTTCCTTTAGGATGGACTGGTTGGATCTCCTTGCAGTCCAAGGGACTCTCAAGAGTCTTCTCCAACACCACAGTTCAAAAGCATCAAATTGCACAGCACTGGGCAAAACTCTGCTAATTTTCCTTTAATTATCCCCTCTTTCCTGAAAACTCCCCTCTGGGAGAAAGCCTCCTTCTCTACCACAACTCCTGAACTGTCCCCTCTCTGGGCTTCAGTCTGCTATCCTTAGTCTCTACCCTAATCATTTATCTTACATGGAGCAGTTCAACTCTTTCCTCAGCTTCTACCACGTGCAGCCTTTCACCCATCACCCAACACAACTCCCACCTAAGGATCTAACTTCCTTAGAAGACAGCAGGGGAATAGCAAGTACCAAAAGAGGACAAGATAGTTAGAGGACAGACTCCATATATGACTGCTTAAGAAAAAAATTTAACTGAGAAATCACTAACCTACTGAAAGATCTTTTTTTTTTTTTTTCCTGCACCATATGGCATGCAGGATCTTAGTTCCCCAACCAGGGATCAAATCCAAGACCCCTGCATTGGGAGCATTAGAGTCTTAACCACTGGACTTCCAGGAAAGTCCTTGAAAATATCTTTTTTAAATGACCATTAAGCTAAATGACTGGCATGACCAACTCAATGGACAGGAGTTTGAGCCAACTACAGGAGACGGTAAAGGACAGGGAAGCCTGGAGTGCTGCAGCCCATGGGGTCGCAAAGAGTCAGACATGACTGAGCGACTGAACACCACCATCCAAAAGCTAAATGAAAAACTGAAACAATGAAATTTCCTTGTTCTGCCCAGAAATCTAGCACCCATAATTTAAAAAGTATAAGAGTCAGTTAGAGCAATGGTGCCAGGAAACATAAAAACTTGCTATATGGGATGCAAACCAGACCCCACTGGTGGGGTGCACATTCCCAGTAATGATTCCAGATCCAGGTCAAAGACCATACCCCGGTGGAATCTTCCTCCCTGAGCAGATGTTTTGCTCAGTGATGCCAAAAAAAGTCATTCAACACTCTGTGAATGCCATTTTGCACGTTGTATTTTCTGTCCACCACACCTGCATCAAGGACTAAGCATCTGGGGATGTTAGAAACAACTTTTGTCAGATTATCGCTGAATACTGACTGTCCAACACACTGCTTACCTATAGTTGGTGCTCAACGAACATTTGTTACATGAATGAAAGAGTAGAAGATCATTAAAATCCTACCAATAAAACCAGGGGAATCGTTTGCTCAGCACTTTTTCTCCTTTAGCCTCATAGAAATGAACTGGATTCATCTATTCACTGCCTGCTTACATCCTCTTGAAAAGTGAAGTCGCTCAGTCCTGTCTGACTCTTTGTGACCCCATGGACCGTAGCCTACCAGGCTCCTCCGTCCATGGGATTTTCCAGGCAAGAATACTGGAGTGGGTTGCCATTTCCTTCTCCAGGGGATCTTCCCGACCCAGGGATTGAACCCAGGTCTCCCACATTGTAGGAATTCGCTTTACTGTCTGAGCCACCAGGGAAGTCCTACGTCGTCTTGAGTAATTGCCATCACAAACCTAGCCAGTACTATTTGTGATGGCAATTACATCACAAATAGTACTGGCTAGGTTTTTTATTTTTCTGGCCTAGTTTTATTTCCTACTGATGAAATGATTATACCTTATATGCAATCACACTCATTTTACCTTCCTTCTCTATTCTATCTATAAAACTCTCCCAGCTGATTTTAACCAATACTTTAAATTATTTTCAATAAGCAGTCTGTAGAAGACCTGGCTTCTCTAGACTTCTTCAGGCACTGTAAATATATGTAGAAAGAGTTAACATAAAATGACTCTCAAGGACTTCCCTGGTGGTCCAGTGGTTAAGACTCTATGCTTCCAACACAGGGGACCCAGGTTCAATCCCTGGTCGGGGAACTAAGACCCCCCATGCTGCATGGTGCAGCCAAAAAAATTTTTTTAGGGACCTCCCTGGTGGTCCAGTTGCTAAGACTCCACACTCCCAATGCAGAGGACCTGAGTTCAATCCCTGGTCAGCGAACTAGATCCCACATGCTGCAACTAACACCCGGTACAGCCAAATAAATAATTTTAAAAAACTTTTTTAAATTAAGTTAAAATGACTCTCAGTTCAATTAAATTAAGTAAATCATTTGGGATTGCTCAGTATTCAATACTATGTTAAGCATCATAAGAGATGTAAAAGAAATAATTCTCTGTACTCAAAAAGTTTACATTCATTCATTTGTTCATTCAGCCAATAATTACTGAAGACCAACTATGCACTTTGCCCAGTGCTAAGCACGAAGAAAAGCATCAAGACATCAAATCTCTGATCTGGGCATTCCAGGAGCTTATACACAAGTCAAGGAGGGTGAAAAAACACAGCAATGTTAGTGTTACACATATAATCAATAGCACTCATCAGGAAAAAAATGTTAAAAACATTATAAATGATGTTAAGATCACTTTTAAGATGTCCCGAGAGATGTCACTAGGTAGACGGCATGGTTGTGGTCTGGACACAAAGAATTAAGAGGGAGAGGTTTTTGTGTACCCCAACGATCCAGAGAGTGTTTCAGGGAGAAATGAGAATTGGGGACAGGCAATATGTTATCTCAGGTACAACAGAATGAAGTTGATCAATAGTAACTTACCGTTTACATTCCCTCTTCCCACACCCTCCATCATTTCACTACCACCAGGTGGACTTGAAAGGATTCAAGGTCTTAAAGAGGGGACACCACACGGACTACGGATGAAGTGGAGATTCAGACGCTTCTGCAGACGGCAGCAGAGGGCCAGCCACACCCAGGGACTAAGCAGGAACTGAGGTCCCAGCAGAAGCCAGTGACAGAGCAGCACAGCCCTGAACGAAACTCCTTACGCTCATACCCATGAAATTTCTGAAAACTAAATACCACCCAGGGAAGACAACCGAGTTCAGTTTGAAATGACTGAATTTTACCCTGTACAACTAAAAACGTCTTCCTCTATACGGGTACTGATGACAGAGACTGTGTAGAAAAATAACAACATTTCTTACACAAACAAAATTTTGAGGCTTGGGAATTAATATTCTGCTACAGAGGTTCTTAACATCAAATATAATACAAGGTAGTATATCATTACATTCCAAAATAAGCCTCAAAGACAAAGATGGTATGGCTAGAATGTAGTGTGTACATACTAAACACCACATCCAAGCAGTTTTTTTAAGCAGGTCTTACGTTTACTTATATGGTTCCATTTCCGGTGCTCTTCAGTCCTTTGTATAGATCCGTATTTCTGTATTGCCATGTGGTATCATTTTCTTTCTGCCTGATGGACTTCCTGTAACATTTCTTATAGTGCAAGTCTGCTGGTGACGGAGTTTTTCAATTTTTACATGTTTGAAAAGTCTAATTCATCTTTGTTTTTGAAATATATTTTTGTTAAGTATGGAATGGTAGGTTAGGGACTTCCCTGGCTGTCCAGTGGTTAAGACTCTATGCTTTCAATGCAGGGGGTGTGGGTTCAATCCCTTGCTGGAGAACTAGAATTCCACATACTGTATAGTGTGACCAAAAAAAAAAAAATTATAGGTCAAAGGTTTTTCTTCCAGTGCTTTAATGATGGTCCTCCACTGTCTTGTATACTTTTGTTTTCAACAAGAAATTTGTATCATCTTTATCTGTCTTCCTCTATATGTCATATGCCTTTGTTCTTTGGTATCTCTTAAGATTGTTATCACTGCTTTTGAACAATTTAATTGTAATGTGCTTTGATATAATCTTCCTTACACATCTTTTGCTGGGGTTAATTGAGCTTCTTGGATCTGTAGGATTACACTTTTCATCAAATCTGGAAAATTTTTAACCATGATTTCTTCAAATATTTTTCCTGTTCTCCCTTATCTTTCAGGGACTCTAAATACATGTATATTAGGTGACTGGAACTTGTCTCACAAATCGCTGATATTTTAATTTTTTTTTTTTGTAATTCTTTTCTCTATTTTATTCTGGATAGTTTCTAATGCCCTGGCTTCAAAGTCACTATTCTTTTCTTCTACACTGTCTAATCTGCCCTTAAACCAATCTACCATATTGCTCATCTCAGATGTTATAATTTTCTGTCTAGAAGTTCAATATGGGTCTATTAAAATATTTTCCATGTCTCCATATGGAATATAACAATCCTTTTATTGTCATTGTCTGATAATCATAATACCTGTCTCAGTTTCCAGATCAGTTTTGTTTGATAGACTTCTCTCATTATGGGTCATTATTTTCCTGCTTCTTTGCATGCCTGGTACATTTTGATTGGATGAGACACTGTAAAATTTACTTTGTTGAGTAACTGATATTCTTGCATCCCTATAATTATTCTTAACTTTTTACTGTGATTAAAAAGACTGAACATTAAAACTTCCATTTTAACCACTTTTAAGTTTACAGTTCAGTAAACTAAGTATATTCACATTGTCATACAACTGATCTTTAAAATTTTTGATCTTGAAAAAGTGAAACTCTATACCTACAAAATATTAGCACTCCCCTCGCCCAAGCCCTTGGCAATTATCTTTCTACTTCCTGTTTTTATGGCTTTGATTAATTTAAATACTTCATATGAATGGAGTCGTATAGTATTTGTCCTTTTGTTATTTCACTTAGCATAATGTCCTTGAGGTTCACCCATGTTGCAGCATGTGACAGGACTTCCTTATTTTTTTAAGGTGCATGTTATTTCATTGTATATATATCACATAGTCTTTATCCATTCACCTCTTGAGGGACATTTGGGTTGCTTCGTCTCTTGGCTAGTGTAAATAATGTTGCAATGAACATGAAAGTGAAAGTGAAAGTCGCTCAGTCGTGTCCAGCTCTTTGGGACCCCATGGGCTATACAGTCCATGGAATTCTCCAGGCCAGAATACTGGAGTGGGTAGTCTTTCCCTTCTCCAGGGGATCTTCCCAACCTAGGGATCAAACCCAGGTCTCTGACATTGCAGGTTGATTCTTGACCAGCTGAGCCACAAGGGAAGCCCAAGAATACTGGAGGGGTAGCCTAATCCTTCTTCAGCGGATCTTCCTGACCCAGGAATCCAACTGGGGTCTACTGTATTGCAGGTGGATTCTTTACCAACTGAGCTATCAGGAAAGCCCTGCGATGAACATAGGCGTGCAAATATATCTCTTTGAGGTATTGCTTTAAATTATTTTCAATATACACCCAGAAGTGGGGTTACTGGATCATATGATAATTCTATTTTTTATTTTCTGAGGAAGCATACTGTTTTCCATAATAGCTCCATCATTTTATATTCCCACCAGCAGTGCACAAAGTTTCAATTTCACCACACCCATGACCACACTTGTTCCTTTGATATTAGCCATTCTAATGAGTGTGAGGTGATTTTATGGGTTTAATTTACATTTCTCTTATGAATAGTAATATTGAATATCTTTTTATATGCTTATTGGCCACATGGGTATATTCTTTGGAGAATTGCTAATGCAAGTCCTTTGCTCATTTTTAACAGGGTTATAGGCATACTTCATTTTATTGTGCTTTGCTTTATTGCACTTCACAGATATTGCTTTTTTTTTTTTTTTACACATTGAAGGTTTGTGGCAACCCTTCATTGTCAGATGATTAGCAATTTTTAGCAATAGAGTATTTTTAAAATTAATTATATACATTGGGACATAATGCTATGCACACTTAATAAACTATAGTGTAGTATAAACATAACTTCTACATGCACTGAGAAATTTAAAAATTCATATGGCTTACTTTATTGCAATATCTGCTTTCTCATGGTGGTCTGGAACCAAACCCACAATATTTCCAAGGTATGCCTGTACCTTGCAGAAGTCCCCTATATGTTTTATAGGGAAATGATATTAAACTTGTGTCAGCTATATTATTTGCAAATAGTTTCTTCCATTCCATAGTTGCCTTTTCTGATGACTGTTTCCTCTGATACACAGAAGTTTTAATGTTTGATGTAGTCCCACCTGTCTACTTTTGCTTTTGTTGTCATATTCAACAAATCAGCACCAAATGTAATGTCCTGAAGCTATTCCTCTATGTATTTTTCTAGGAGTTTTGCAATTTTAGGTATTACTTTTAGGTCTTTGATGTACTTTAATTTCTATATATTGTATTAGGAGAGTCTAACTTCATTTTTTCTGCATGTAGATATCCAGTTTTCCTAACACCAGTTATTAAAGAGACTGTCTTCTCCCTGTTGTGTAGTCTTGGGACCCTTATCAAAAATCATTTGGCCAGATACACAAGGGTGAGTTCCTGGGCTCTCTATTCTGGCCCATTGGTCTATATTCCAGTATAGTACCATTTTGATTATTATTGTTTTGTAGTAAGTTTTGAAATTGGGAAATGTGAGTCTTACAACCTTGTCCTCCTTTTTCAAGGTTGTTTTGGCTACTTAGTACTCACTGAGATCTCATTTAACTTTTTTTTCTTTTTTTTCTATTTCAGAAAAAAAAAAGAAAGCCCTATAACCACTCTTGATCTTTGTTCTCAAATGCAGAAAAGTCCTTGGGAAGGGTTTGATCCTTTGGAGGTCTTATGTTTAAGCTCTGGTAGGCAGGACAAAGCAGAGTTTAGTCTTGGGCTGTGGTTCCCCAGCAGGAGATGATTATGTTCCCTAGAGGACATCTGGCAATGTCTAGAGACATTTCTGACTCTCATGAGTGAAGAGGTGTTATGGGCATCTAGTGTGTTGAGACCAGAGATGCTCCTAAATACCATACCATGCACAGCAGATCCCCTTGTAACAAAGAGTTACCCAGTGCAAAATTTCCATGGTGCTGAGGCTGAGAAATCATGCCCTAAGGGCTAATGATTCCCCACTATTAATACTGAGGTAAAATGCTTCTGCATATTCTACCCAATACCCTTTTGGACTATTTAAATTTACAAATACTCATTTATATATACATACCTAGGTACATGTATGATTATTTAATGGAGTGATGGCATAGATTTTAAATATTCTTTTAATAGCTACATAAAACAGAAAAGGCAAATGAAAACAATGACCTAACATCCTCAACCCATCAGGCTGCCAAAAATAAAACTGACAGAGACACCACATTCTGGAGAGAATATAAGAGATCAGTTACTCCTGCTGCCATACTGCTCTCCAAAGTAGTATATCTAAAAGAGGTGAAGATACGCATATTCTATGACCCACAATTCTACTTCTAGTAATTCATCCCAGAGGAAATCTTGTATAAGTAAGTCAAAATATAGGTAAAAGCACACCATTATTTATAGTATCAAAAAACTGGAAACAACCTGAATGTCTATCATCAGAAGACTAGATAATTTTAGAATATTCATTTAGTGAAATACTCCACAACAAGTTAAAATGAAGTAGTTATCTGTATTAATATGAAAAAAATCATGGACACATGTTAAATGAGAAAGCTGTATAGCAGATATTTGTAAAAAGTTTCAAGTACTTTATATTATTAATGAAAAGTGTTCATGGAAAAATAGTAAGATGGACAGAAAGAATAACTAACACATGCCAATTTCAGATGAGGAAAGGGATTAAATGGGAGAGGGCCTTCAATCATATCATTAGTGTTTTATTTCTTACAGAAAATGAAGAGCTGATATATACAAATTGCTGACATTTCTTAAATCAGGGTAGAGAAAATGAGCATATATTATATTATTCTATTCTTCTGCATGCTTTATTTTATAATTAAAGTTATTAAATAAAATTTGAACAGAATAATATTACATTAGGGAACATTCTACAACCATATGTATACAGTGGTCCTGCTTTCCATCTTACTTAATCATCCTTTTTATTTGGTCTTAAGAAAATATAGTAGAAAGCTTGTTTTCAGACTAAATTATATAGCAACTTCTCTAAGCTAACATTTAAATTTGGAAATAAGAGGAAATGCTTAAGAATGTCAGGATTTTGTTTTTCAGTTCAGTTGCTCAGTTGTCCGACTCTTTGTGATCCCAAAGATCGGATCCCAAAGATCGCAGCACACCAGGCCTCCCTGTCCATCACCAACTGCCAGAGCCTACCCAAACCCATGTCCATTGAGTCGGTGATGCCCTCCAACCATCTCATCCTCAAAGTTTAAATAAAAAACATCTGGAATGAAAGGCTAAATGATGAATGGGGGTTATAACAGCAGATCTGCGTGGACACAGGAAAGCACAAACATGGAACAGTGTAATTTATTTTTTACAGTTGATATTATGCACACATTAAGAGAATTTACTGCCAGGCACTTGATATAAATTATCTCTAATCCTTAAAACAACCTCCCAAAGTAGTGGTTACATCCATTTTTACTGATAAAGAAACTCAAGCTTTCTAAGGTTAAGAAACTTGTCCAATACCACTCAGCTGGTGAGCACTAGAGTCATATAATTCAAACAAGTGACAAGGTCCATGTTTCCACTGTTCCATATAAGGCTGGGCCCAGGAAGGTATGCTGGACCTGCCCCAGGGTAATTTAATCATTCTGCTTACAGAGTTAGTCTGACCCTACCCAACTTCCGCAATCTTGGAAAATTTTACTTAATTCTAGTATCTTAAAATAACTTAAATAGGCTGATTCCATGTTTTTTTGTTTGCATGTTTTAATGTGACAGGTTTTTCCTTAACTCTGTTTATTCAGTTAGTATAAGCATGCCAGGCAAATTTAGTAGAGATTTTATTCTTAGCTAATAATAATGACCTCAACTTTGTGAAAGAAAAAATAAGTATGAAACTGATTCTTCATAGTGGCCTAAAAGCAAAGACTAAAGAAAACCACCAACATGTCCCATATGTAAGAGAATTAAGTCTTACACACTTCCTAACTCATAAAGCACTTTCACATATGACCTTCAAGTCTCACATCAACCCAGTGAGTTAAGCAAAACTGAAAATATTATTATCATGATTATATATACATACACACACACTATAATAGTATTGGGTTGACCAAAAAGTTCACTCAGATTTTTCTGCAATATCTTATGGAAAAAGGTTTTTGGCCAACCCAATATTATGTTTCCTCATATTATTTTATTCTCATTTTACATGAGAATAAAACAAGTAAACAGGTAAGGTAAACCTACACAGCCTAGGTCATCCACTGGTGTCAAAGATGGTACTATTTTCATTGTGCCTGGGGCCCAGGCCCATGTTCCATGAGGAGTTGGGGGAGGGAAGGGAGGCTCCCGAGGGAGGGGAGATATATATATCTACATATACATACACACACACACACACACACACACACACACACATATATATATACACATACACATACAGTGTTACGACTGATTCACACTGCTGTACCACAGAAACCAATACAACATTGTAAGGCAATTTTCCTCCAATTAAAAAATAAAATAAACCATATCGCCCCTTGCATCATATCTGCTAAGGGTATTATAAAATCCTTCTAATTAACAATAAACTTTTTTTAAAAAATCACCTTATTCTTTCAAATTTATTTTTACATGGGCTCTAGTATATATCACATGTACATTAAGTAGCACTTGAATATATTAATAAGTTAAAAATGTATACCTTGAAAGTGTATACATTTTTTTTTTAACTGATGGGAGTAGAACAATTAAAAAAAGCCTATGTTCACCTGAAACGAACCCAACATTGTAAGTCAATTATAGTACATATAAAATAAAAATGTAAAGAAAAAAGAAATAGAAAAAAAGCCTAAAGGCCACTACTCCAAGGAAAAAGCACTCAACTTTCTACCTCCGCTGGAATAGATAAAAGGATAATTTCTCTTCATTTGCTCCTACTAGTTAATGACAGCATGGCTTCTATCCTGCAAGGCTGAGAACTAAGTCAGAAACTTTTGGAAGGAAAGAAAAAGAAGGAACTATAGAAACCTCAATGCTAAAGAAGAATGCCATCAGAAAAGGCCAGCAAACTTTTATCATTCTCAAAGCAATTCAGGCCCAGGCACACTGGATATTAGAGATTAAAATCAGCACTTAGAAGAAAAAAATGGGCATCAGGCAGTCAGTGGAATATATTCAGGAGTTCAAGATGCATGCAGTGCATGCCTAACCCAAATACTGTTCCCTCTTCATCGGCTCGTATTACTTATTACTAGGGTCCTTAGCAATAGGGGCTTTTATAGCATTGACCACTAAAGCAGCATGAACAGGGACTTTTAAATGGCTAGATAAGGCCGCACCATTAGCAACATTTGTAGCTACGCAAAGTAACATAATAAGGGTAATCAAATATCATGCTTTGGGTGGTAAGCTGATCTAAACTGGGGATCATAAAGGAATGTTATCCCCCTCCTCCACAAGAACACAATTGAACACTTGGCTTGTTCATTATGAAAGGACTGGCAGGAGGGCACAGCCTTTGTTGGACTCTGGGCATAATACAGGAAAGAGAATTCAATTCTGGCTCCTGAGAAAGCCTTCAAGAGTTGGTGCCTCTTTTTTTTTTTTTTTTTAAAGAATTATGTGGAATTTGTCCATGGCACTCAGTCTCCAGAGTTAATTGGTCATGATGTGTTTGTCTCTCTAGTAAGAGCCAGAGTCACCGTATTCTATGATGACTAAGAATAAACAGTTGACTGCTTCACAGAGCTAAACAGATAAGTCTTAACTTTCTACTTCAGTGTGAGACCTCAGGTCACTGCACAAAGGAAACACACTTAACTTTTTAAAAGCTGGTCTCTCTTTAGAAAACTCAAGAGTCTTTCATTCTCTGGCAATAAGATCGATGCAAATTGCCAGTGATACCAGTATCTAGGTTTCCTCAACATGTATCATTCAAGAGCATCTCAGTGTTACAGGGCTGGGAACTGTACATTTCCTGCTTTACTGAGAAAAAGAGCTAAACCAAGGCAGCTACAGACACCAAGACTATGTGGGGTAAAGATACGTAGATTCTTCAGCCAATTTCAGAAACCATTAAAAAGGCTCACTGAAAGGCAAACTGTTTTTCTAGAATTTGCACACAGTTTATAGGAAGCCCTTTCTGAAAGCCTACAGTCTCTTCTCAAATTCAGTGAAACAGTGAAAATAAGCTTTGAAGCAGAAGCACTATCTCCCAAAAGTAATGATAAAGAATTAATTTCAAATAAGATGTCTTCCTCAGACTCCAGGTGGATGTATATAATTGTGTCATAGCCCTAGAATCTACAATATCCTCTATTGATATTTGTTTTATATATCTGTAGGAATTCTTTAGGAAAAAAAGAGGAGTTTTGCTTCTACATGACTAAACTATAGACTACAAGTGTTGTTTCATCAGAATGAAAGAATCAGGCTTCAAAGCAATAATACATATACATTCTAGATGACACAAAAAGAGAACATTCAGTCATTTTAGCATTTTCCTAAAATTGCATGTATCTTTCTAAACGGAAAATTAATGCCAAAACAAAAATTATGAATTTAACTTTTTATCAAACCCTGAATAAACCAGATCAGTCCTTTCTTACCCAACAAATATTGCTTAAGAAAGAAATAATTTTTAAGACAGAAAGATTAAGAGAATTAAAAATTATGTGACCCTCACATCATGGTCACTGTGCATTGATTATGCAGAGTTACCTAGACTCCCAAAGCAAGAATGCACTAAAACCAACAACAACAAACATGAGGAGGTTTATCTCAATTTAACAATCTCATTTTTAAAAAGCAGCTCTAGAATCTGAGGCTGTATTTTCCTATTAACATAAGGAAAAATTTGCATACCTGTTTCTGGTGGTGTGATCACCTGAGATTTGGACATCCAAGAGAACAATTCAGAAGATTCAAAATTCAGTCACTTTAAACTATGTCTATTTTCAAATAATCTTCTGTCAAAGTCAGTATCTGACCAAAGAAAACAAGCAACTAACTCCACACTTAAGTATTCTGCCTACTACTATAGATTTCAATCTCAAAAAACAATTGGTCTCAAGCAGTCAGGTCAATTTGCACTGGGTGTGGTTTGGAACTATAAAAAAAAAAAAAAAGCAAAAATGTGAATGTCATCATCTTATCTGTTTGATTATGACTGTACAGCTTAAAATGTACCACGATATTCACCGTATACATATTTAAGTACATATATATGTCAGGATACTCACCTTTTAGATTCTACTAAACAGGTAGAAGAAGGAAGAAGTTCCTATGACATGGGACTGCCTGCCCTATGAGGTCTTACATGAATTTTATAAATATTCCTTTGCCACTGTAGCTTTCCTTCCCCATGTGAAAAATCATTAAGATTTCACATACACTGAGATTCATAAAATGATAAGGAAACTGTGTTAAACTTTAAAAATTGAAACAAAACCCTACAGCCTACTGAGTTTTTTTAAAAAAATATAGTCACTGGACTAACTTCAATCAAATGTACAGCATTATCTTTGAAGAGTAAATAGAAACATTACATAGAATGAAACAGTGTTAAAGCTGGAAAGTGCCCTCAAGGGTTATAATTCAACTCTACTTTTTAAGTGAGCGAAAGTTTACTCATAAAGTCTATAATACATTTTCACTAAATGGTTAGTTCTCTGAAGACAAAGTCTGAAACACCTTTTATGATGGCTCCATAAAAGTAAAGAATGGAGCAAAACTGCTTCATAAAGTGAAAGAAAAAGTTATGTTACAAGCCAGTTTTTAAAAAGAAAGTACCTACTGTATGATTCCATTTATATGAAATTTTAGAAAACGCAAACTAATCGATGGTAACAGAAGGTAGATCAATAGTTGCCTGGAACAGGGGAGGAAGGAGGGATGGACTGCAAAGGGACAGGAGGAAACTTTAAGGAGTGATGAAAATGTTCTGCATCGTGACTGTGCTGATGATTTTAAGGGTGTATGCTGCTGCTGCTGCTAAGTCGCTTCAGTCGTGTCCAACTCTGTGCGACCCCATAGATGGCAGCTCACCAGGCTCCCCCGTCCCTGGGATTCTCCAGGCAAGAACACTGGAGTGGGTTGCCATTTCTTTCTCCAATGCATGAAAGTGAAAAGTGAAAGTGAAGTCGCTCTGTCGTGCCCGACTCTTAGCAACCCCATGGACTGCAGCCTTCCAGGCTCCTCCGTCCATGGGATTTTCCAGACAAGAGTACTGGAGTGGGGTGTATACTCTGTCACAACACACCAAGGACTTCCCTGGGGGTCCAGTGATTGGGGATCCGCATGCTGGTGAGGGGGTTGTGGGGGGGGGGGTGTGTGGTTGCATGCTCAGTCGTGTCCAACTCTCTGCGTTTCCATGGACTGTAGCCCATCAGGCTGCTCTGTCCATGGAATTTTCCAGGAAGGAATACTGGAGTGGGTTGCCATTCCCTTCTCCAGGGGATCTTCCCGACCCAGGGACCAAACCTGCGCCTCTTGTGTCTCCTGCATTAGCAGTGGATTCTTTACCATTGTGCCACCTGGGACCCTAGTGCGGGGGACATGGGTTTAATCCCTGGTCGGGGAAGATTCCACATGTCACAGAACAGGGCAGATGAGCCCCTATGCCACAACTACTGAAACCAGTGTACTCTAGAGCCTGTGAGCCACAACAAGAGAAGCCACAACAATGAGAAGTCCACGCAACACCTAGAGAGGAGACCCCTGCTCACTGTGACTAGAGAAAGCCTGCTTGCAGCAATGAAGATCCAGCACATCCAAAAAGAAACAGTCCACTTTAAATGGGTACAGCCCATTACACCTAACTTACCCTTCAATGATGGCTAAAAATACACATACATAGATTTAAATATTTGAAAGGTACCTGTAATGAAGAAAGGCTTTCTCTTGCTCTGTATGGCCACAAGATGGTAGAACTAGATCCATCAAGCCGAAATACCAAGAAACAAATTCCATATCAACATAAGGAAACATATCCTAGCAAGTGCTCCACAACCAACCTGGGCTGTCTCTGGAACATTGGGGGTCTCCTCACTGAGTCTGCTCCAATTTAGGCTCAAAGTACATTTTGGGCAGATGTTGTTGTTTTGGGGTTTCTTACATAGAAAATTGGATGAAGTGACCATTAAAGTTTTTTGCACTGAAAGTTCCATTATTTCAAGGATAATTATTCATGAATAGATGTTTGTGACCCTGTGGCTGTGGTGTGGAATTCTGCCCACCTCTTGACTAGGCCATTTATTTGCCATGTCTTATTTCCCCCAAAGACTTTACTTCTCAGGAGAAGTCATTATCCGCCCAACACATCCTCTTAAAAAAAAAAAAAAGAATTCTGTGTATTTTCTGATTTTTGAAAAGAAATCTATAAAACGAAATATTTGTAAAATGAAAAAATTTAAGTTGCACTCAAGCACACTATTTAGAAACAACTAGAACCAATGGATAGCTCCTCTAGGCCCTCCTGCGCCCGTGCAGCCACTGCTCCTTGGACGTGGGGTTGCTCCTCCCGGCCGCCGCCCTGGCCTCGGGCATGGGGTAGCTCTTCTCGACCGCCGCCCCTGGCCTCGGGCTTGGGGGCGTGGGGTTGCTCCTTAGGGCTGCTGCCCCTGACCTCAGACGCAGGCTTCAGCAATACGTGAACCGTGAACTTTGTGATGTTCAAGCTGGTTTTAGAAAAGGCAGAGGAACCAAAGATCGAATTGTCAACATCCGCTGGATCATGGAAAAAGCAAGAGAATTCCAGAAAAACATCTATTTCTGCTTTATTGATTATGCCAAAGCCTTGGACTGTGTGGATCACAATAAACTGTGGAAAATTCTGGAAGAGATGGGAATACCAGACCACCTGACCTGCCTCTTGAGAAACCTATATGCAGGTCAGGAAGCAACAGTTAGAACTGGACATGGAACAACAGACTGGTTCCAAATAGGAAAAGGAGTACGTCAAGGCTGTATATTGTCACCCTGTTTATTTAACTTATATGCAGAGTACATCATGAGAAATGCTGGCCTGGAAGAAACACAAGCTGGAATCAAGATTGCCGGGAGAAATATCAATAACCTCAGATATGCAGATGACACCCATCCTTATGGCAGAAAGTGAAGAGGAACTCAAAAGCCTCTTGATGAAAGTGAAAGAGGAGACTGAAAAAGTTGGCTTAAAGCTCAACATTCAGAAAACAAAGATCATGGCATCTGGTCCCATCACTTCATGGGAAATAGATGGGGAAACAGTGTCAGACTTTATTTTGGGGGGCTCCAAAATCACTGCAGATGGTGACTGCAGCCATGAAATTAAAAGACGCTTACTCCTTGGAAGGAAAGTTATGACCAACCTAGACAGCATATTGAAAAGCAGAGACATTACTTTGCCAACAAAGGTCCATCTAGTCAAGGCTATGGTTTTTCCTGTGGTCATGTATGGATGTGAGAGTTGGACTGTGAAGAAGGCTGAGCGCCGAAGAATTGATGCTTTTAAACTGTGGTGTTGGAGGAGACTCTTGAGAGTCCCTTGGACTGTAAGGAGATCCAACCAGTCCATTCTGAAGGGGATCAGCCCTGGGATTTCTTTGGAAGGAATGATGCTAAAGCTGAAACTCCAGTACTTTGGCCACCTCATGCAAAGAGTTGACTCATTGGAAAAGACTCTGATGCTGGGAGGGATTGGGGGCAGGAAGAGAAGGGGACAACAGAGGATGAGATGGCTGGATGGCATCACTGACTTGATGGACATGAGTCTGAGTGAACTCCGGGAGTTGGTGATGGACAGGGAGGCCTGGTGTGCTGCGATCCATGGGGTCGCAAAGAGTCGGACACAACTGAGTGACTGAACTGAACTGAGAGCCAATGGGTTATGAATTTCCAGTCTTTTGTCTACACACATGTGCAAGGATGCATCTTTTTTTTTACAAAGTTGGTATATTTCAGTACATAGTTAATTCTATTAAGAAGTTTTCCATATAGTTAAGCATTTTTTTGAAACGTGCCTTTACAGCTTCATAAGGGTCCACATCATGACTATACCATGATTTATTTAAGCACTCATGTTGGTTAGGCAAGGTTGTTCCCAATGTTTTACATTTAGAAATAATGTTTTGACATCCTTTAACACAGAGAATGAATAGGGAATAAGAGAACTACAGGCCTGAATCCAACTTTTCTAACATTTTATCCATTTCATTTTGCTACAAGAAATTTCACTTTACACTCAACTAAGAAAGTGTTGTGGTAGACAGTTAAAATATGTGGTATGGGGACTGCCACCTTTACTGACAACAGTTTCTTTTTTTGTTTTTGAGTACACTACTATGAACCTCAACCAAAGTTCCAGAGAAAATATAAAATACACTAATTTGATCTCAATAAAAAAAATATGTAGAAACGGATGTGGTGCCAAGTCATCAATCAGGGTCAAGTGCCTGGTACAGTTTTAACAACCTGTGAGTATTCGAGGCAAAGGGGTTGTTTTAACCCTTAAAATATTCAATAAATATTGAGAAATAATCTGACTCAAAGTTGCTTTTTAACTCAAACTATCAAATAAAGCAAGAATATTTAGAAAAGAATTTACCATTTTGTGCTTAAATGCACATTCAGGGCAGGAGAGATTTTTTTAAATCTCTGTAAACCCACATGGGGCTTCACGTGGCTCAGGGATAAAGAACCTGCCTGCCAATGCAGAAGACTGAGTTTGATCCCTGGGTTGGGAAGATCCTCTAGAGAAGGGAATGGTAACCCACTCCAGTATTCTTGCCTGGAGAATTCCATGGACAGAGGAGACTGGCAGGCTACAGTATATGGGGTTGCAAAGAGTTGGACACAACTTGGCAACTAAACAACAACAACAAACCCACATACCTTTGCTTGGGAATTTGTTCAAAAGAAGTATTTTTACCACAATTATATGAATTTTTCTCTATTTTAAAAACAGTCCATTTCTCAAACTTCTAAAGCATCAGGGTAGTGATTACCCTTGACAGTAGTAACCACTAAAAGGAAGCAGAAAGGTTTCTGGGGTGCTGGTAACAATTCTGGTTTCTTGATATAGATGCTGATTTCATGGGAGTATCATTTTGTAAAAATTCATCGTTACACATTTACCATATGTGTATTTTTCTGCACACATATATCATTGAATATTCAAAAACAGACCCCCTTTGTAGTCTATTCCCTCACCCCCAATATACTGCTAAGTACTGACTGAACATGATTTAATATATTCAGTAAAGGAGAATTGGAAACTTCATCTCTAACAATCCCAGTTTTCCTCACCTACTCTTGACATTCTTAGCAATGTTCTCTTTGTTAACAACATTGTAAGGAAACAGTAAGTACGCACATCTTGCAGAATTGGGGTGTACAGACAATACAATTGCAACTGTTTAAGTTTTACTTCTTCAAATCCATAAGTAGTTTTGGGTACCGACTATATCCAAGACATGACAGGCTTTTTCAGTGCTGAACAGGAACTTATGGAGGAAGATATCCAGAGAAGAACTCAAAAAAAGCCTTCGAAAGACTGGGAGATAACATGGATTCTTTTTATCATTTGAATTCAGCAACTGGGAAAAATGACTAGATATACTTTTCAGCACCTTGGAAAGTGTTTCTTAGAATGAGTAGGTATCAAAATTTGCCATAAATATGTACTGTTACAGATAAATGGGCAAAAAGCTAGAAGGGCAAACTAGGAAATCAGTAGGGTACAATCAAAACTGCAGAAGCCTGAGAGTGAGTGGAATCAGTGGCCAAATGAAAGCCAATATCCTGGCTGAATGTCTGTGCCTATTTCACATCATCACCATTTTTTTCTGACTCTTAATGACCAGAAAAGCAGGCATTACCTCCTTTGTAACACACAGAGATAAGTGATGCTGCAGCTCTGCTTGACTGGACAAAAGTCCTGAAACATCCTTTCCCAAATTACTTGCATTAGAATCTGACCTTGAGATGATTTCAATTGAGAAAACGATCCAGTTCAGTCACATTTTTCTCCTGTGCATCAACATTAATGCCTGAAGCCCCGGTGTCAATGACAACTCCTACTGTCTTATTTGTCAGACAAAGGCAGACAATATGTCTGTGACAGGCAGAATAATACTCCCCCAAAGAGGCCCATCGTTAGTGGTAAAGAACCCACCTGCCAATGCAGGAGACATAAGAGACCCGGGTTCAAGTCTGGATTTGGGAGATCCCTTGGAGGAGGGCATGGCAACCCACTCCAGTATTCTTGTCTGGAGAATCCCATGGACAAAGGAGCCTGGTGGGCTATGGTCCATAGGATGGCAAAGAGACAGACACAACTGAAGTGACGGAGCACACACACAAAGAGGCCCACACCCTAATCCCCAGAACCTGTGAACTTGTTATCCTACATGGCAACATGTAACTCAGCAGAAGTGACTAAGGATATGCATGGGTTTTGGGAAAGGGTTGAGTATCTTGGATTATGTAGATAGGGCCAATCTAATCACCTGAATCATTAACAGCAGAGAACTTTCCCCTGCTGGGCTGAGAGAAGAAATAGGAAAAGGTGGAACAACTTCAATGAGTAAGAAGGGCTGCTGCCAGCTTTGAAAATGGAGGAAACAGATCACAGCCGAGGAATGCAGGTGGCTTCTAGACGCTGGGAATGGCCTTCAGTTTACATCCTGTAGAAAAACGGGGTTCTCAGGCTCACCACCTCAAGAAACTGAATTCTGCCAATACTCCGAATGAGCCATGGAAAGGATCTTCCTCTAGGGCCTCCATAGAGGAACACAGTATCTCCTGACTGCTCTTTGATGTTAGCCCAACGAGACCCATATTGGACTTCTGATCTACAGAACTATAAGATAATAAATTTGTGTTGTTTAAACTACTGAATGTGTGATATTCTGTTACAAGAGCAACAGAAAACTAAAACAAGCTTAGGCAGTTTTGTTCTTATCACCTAGGCCTTGGATTGTCCACAAGAGGGAACAGTTAGCATTTGGGGGAAGCAGAGGGAAAGGAAGAGTATATTTGGGGATAAGGGCCAACATCAGCTTTACAATTCTCCTAAAATTTTCCCTCCAGTAGGATATACACACCCACATATTGAAAGTCAAATATTCATGTTAGCCACTTAAAGAGAAAAACACAACAAAAATTCAAATATTCAATATTCTGCCAATAATGGTGAACAGAAATGCCTGTCTGAATCCTACTGGAGCTTGGAGATCCCTGCAGTAAACATTAAGCGCTACCCAGCAATTCAACATGATGGTTCTCATCAGCAGTCACAGGAACAACCAGTGGAGCTTATAGTAAATGCAGATTCCTGGATCTCCTCTCCAGAGATACTTATTCTGAAGTTTTAGAGTAGGGCCCAATAATCTGGATAGAATCAAAATGAAGAATTTCTGAATTTTATCATCTAACAAATGACTAATGTTGCTAAAACATTATCTACTTCTCCCACCAACCAGTGGCTAAGTCGCTTCAGTCGTGTCTGACTCTGTGCGACCCCATAGATGGCAGCCCACCAGGCTCCCCCATCCCTGGGATTCTCCAGGCAAGAATACTGGAGTGGGTTGCCATTTCCTTCTCCAATGCATGAAAGTGAAATCGCTCAGTCCTGTCTGACTCTTAGTGACCCCATGGACTGCAGCCTACCAGGTTCCTCCATCCATGGGATTTTCCAGGCAAGAGTACTGGAGTGGGTTGCCACTGCCTTCTCTGCACCAACCACTGGAGACCTCTGCTATTCTGCCCAAAGCCCAAAATGCAATTCATATTGGGAGTTAGCCCAGGAGCTGGCCCATCTAGTAGACAAGAAGGCCAAGAATATAACTTTGATATAAACAAATCTGGATTTGATTCTGCTTTAACTTCTTAGGAAGGGAGTGTTTTGAGTGTTTGGGGAAAGTCACTTAAGTTCTCTGTGGCTCAGTTGTCTCATTTGTACAAAGGGAATGATCTACCTACCCACAGGGTTGTGGCAACAGGTTGAACACAGTTCTTAGGAACAAACAACTATTCAGTTCATGTGATTTTAACACCACCATAAGTCCATTTCCAGATGAAACCAAAGCAAAATATTTATAAGCAGAGGTAGTTCAAATTTTTTAGCAATTTTCATTCCTGGAACAGTATCTAGAAAGATTAAATATATAATGGAAACAAGCTTCCCCTTTAGACTGGCTGTGTTTACAAGAGGTTGTGTTGTGGAGAAAATAAAGGAAACCATGATATCTCTATCTCATTGAGGTTGTATATACCCAAGGAGGCATAATTTCATACCAAGCCTCTAGAAAGGTGGGATGAAGCCAAAAGACATCTTCCCCAAGTACAAGCATTTGAGAAATGTATCTTTTGTTTTTCAGGCTTCCCAGGTGGCACAGTGGGTACAAAATCTGCCTGCTAATTCAGGAGATGCGGGTTCAATCCCTGGGTCAGAAAGATCCTCTGGAGAAAGAAATGGCAACCCACTCCAGTATTCTTGCCTGGAAAATCCCAAGAACAAGGGAGCCTGGCCGGCCACAGTCCATGGGGTTGCAAATAGTCAGACACGATTTAGTGACTAAGCACGCATGCACACGTCTCTGTTTTCAACCTTAGAATATGAAACGCTGACTCTATGGATGGTTCAGAGCAGTTCTGGTCGTCACTGAACATTTAGTGGCTGATTTGAAGACTGCAGAGAGTGAAAATGAACTTCCTGCTCAAGGTTATAGAACAAGTCATAGAATTTCAACTGCCAGGTGAATGTGAAGGACATAAATAATCATGTCACTGAATGATACACGTTTCAATAACATGAAAATGAATAGGCACAAATAGGAAGCAAACAGCTCAGCACCGTTGAGTCCGTGCAGATGACCAATGATTCTACCACAGCCAATTGGCCTGGAGTTGGGGTCACAACTAGAAAAATAAATCAGACTAAAAACTAAATTAGTAAAATACAAAATAAATGATGATCTAACTGTAAAGAATGATGCTGGAAGCAACAGAATACCTATTTATTACTTTCCGTTTATATCTTTTAGTGTTCTTTCCTCTCTGCTTGTGTATATTACTTCATCATTCCCTTTCCACTCTTTTTTCCTTTATAGAAAAGGTAGGGAGCGTTAACAGATAATAAAAGGGCATCTGAGGATTTCCCTGGCGGTCCAATGGCTAAGACTCGTCACTTCTAACGCAGGGGGCCTGGTCAGGGAACTAGATCCCACGTGCCACAACTAGAGTTTCACACACAACTAAAGATCCCATGTGGCACAGCTAAGACCCAGCACGGCCAAATAAACAAACAAGTAACTGGCTTCCCAGGTGGCTCGGTGGTAAAGAATCCGCCTGCCAATGCAAGAGACGCGAGTTTGATCCCTGGGTGGAAAAGATCTCCTGGAGAAGAGAATGGCAACCCACTCCAGTATTCTTGCCTGGGAAATCCCATGGACAGAGGAGCCTGGTGGGCTAAAGTCCATGGGGTCGCAAAGAGTCAGGCACGACTGAGCACACATGCACGTACGCAAACAAATATTTTTAAAAGCTTTCAGATCTCTGCAAAAAGTAAAGGGGCATCTGAAGAAAATCCTCCTGTTCTCATCTGCTGGTCCTTCTCAGACTACAGTCCTCCACAGAGGGTGCTCAGTCGCTCAGTTGCGTCCGACTCTTTTGAGGCCCCAGGCTCCTCTGTTCATGGAATTTCCCAGGCCAGAATACTGAAATGGGTTACCATTTCTTTCTCCAAGGGATCTTTCTGATTCAGAGATTGAACTCATGTCTCTTGGTTGGCAGGCAGATTCTTGAGCCACCAGGAAAGTCCCAGTCCTCCACAGAGGGCAGGATTAACTGTTGGGGGAAACCCACGTATGGCGTCTTTGTTTCCATGAGGGCCAATTGTTAAAGCAGGACTTGTGGCCTCTTTCTCTGTACTTCTTTATTACGCTCCTCTGAAGAAGGAAAAACGATTTCTCTTATTCATGAGAAGGTAAGTGTCTTGGGTCCCCTGAACCTCCTAGCTCCACTGCAATGATTCTCAAACTTTAATTACAAGAGAATAAGGAGGGCTAAGTAAAACACAGACTCTTGGGCCCTACTCCCTGGAGTCTCTCATGGGTCAGAGACCACAAAACTGCATTTCTAACAACTTTTAGGTAATGCAGAGGCTGGTCACCTAAGGACAACACTTTGAGAACCACTGCTGTAGTTCCACACCACTGTCCTCATGTGGCTTGCCCCTTCCCTCTTTAGCCAGAGTTTGTCCTCAGGACTTGACTCTCCTCTGCCTCCACATGATAAGCAACCCAGAGGCCTTTTCAGTAGGTGTGCCTGGAATGGAATGGGTAGAAGTTAAAATTCTGGAAGGAAAGGTATTTGGCCCCAGGCCCGGACTGTCATCCTGATCCAGCTCCACCAGTGAAAACTCTATAAGAGGCCTCTATCAGTTTCTCAATCAGTTCTGAGAATAAAGAGAAGAGTCTGAATTATCAGCCTCCTCAATCCAAGAGCATCCAGGATAACAATCATAGGAATGACAGGGAATAGGAGGAGGAATTCCAAAGGCTGTAGCCTCAATCTGGAAGCAGAGTGACCCTGTCTTGTGTGAGTCATAATGCTGAAGCCATGTCACATCAACTGTGTATATAATAAATAAAGGAATAACATTCCTGTGAGCTTTTCTGGTGGCTCAGACACTAAAGAATCTGCCTGGGTTCTATCCCTGGGGTGGGAAGATCCCCTGGAGAAGGGAATGGCTATCCACTCCAGTATTCTTGCCTGGAGAATCCCATGGACAGAGAAGTCTGGTGGGCTACAGTCCATGGGGTCTGAAAGAGTCAGACACAACTGAGCAACTAACACATACACACATGTTCCTGCTCTTGAAGAACAGAGTTGTTGCCCAAGCGATGTAGATGGAGACGAGAAGATACAAGACCTTCATGAAATTCAGCCTAGATTACTGCTCTGGGTCAATGATCAACAACCATCCAGTCCAGGTTGGCTGGCTTAACAACTCCCTCCTCACCCACAGCTAAGACAAGCCCTTGAGCTGTTCTTTAGCTCCCTGGACATCTCTCAGCCACCCACTCAAGCCTTGCTCCATCCTTGGGCCTGGCAGCTCTGCTCTGTGCCATGTTTTGTCCACCCGCCCAGATCCTGCAGAGATGCATTTGCATCTCAGTTCTCAGAGGCAGCCTGGTTTCAAACCCTGTGGTGTAACCAGCCTTGCCCCACCTCTGTTCAGTTGCACTCAGCTCCTGAAGTCCCCAGCTGAGTTCAACATCCCCATTCCCTTCTTCTCCAGGAGGGAAATCTGGATTCAGGAAATCTGGAAGCACAAGGTTTTCCTTCAGGTGAGCAGAAAAATTACAACACAACCTTGTCAGCCAAACAAAAAAGAGGGAAGAGGGTGAAACTCAAGCCAGGTCTTCTTTTCTACGGCCTCCATGCTCTGGTGCACTCATCTCAGGGCTCTTATAACATTTTCACCAAACTGAGAGGCCCCTCCTGGCTGCCAAAGGGTACCGTGGGCCAAATCCTGCCTGGACATGTGTCCTCTGTGGCTCACTGAGTATTTGTTAAATTTTGGAGCAAATATATAAAAATGAGAAGATAAACATAAAATTCAGATTTCTATTTTCTCTTTTCAGATCAGAACAACTGGCAATAGTTAGCCCACATTTTCACACGGTAACACTGAACTAGGCCAGTGACAATCATGCCCTTTAGACAAGGGGTAAAGTTGACCATCAGCCTTACATCCCCCACCATCCCCATTCTCCCACAGCCTTTCTCCCACAGAACATACACGAACCAACAGTGACTAAGCGCAGGTCTACAACCTGCTGCTGTTAACTTCCACAGATATCCCTGAGGAAGGGATATTCAAATCAAATTACTATGATCATGAGAGAAAGAAACATTATTTTTTTTCTCTTCACTTGGTGGTTGCTTCCATTCTCAGTCATGAAGCTGTAATTACAGGAATTATGAACAAATGGGCAAGTGCTTACTCCAGAGTGGCCCAGATTCACGAAGGGTGAGGAGAGAGAGAGAGAGAGGGTGAAGAGACTCAAAATAAAAAGGCATGCCCAGGACTTCCCCACTCCCAGTGCAGGGGGCCTGGGTTCAATTCCTGATCAGGAAACTAGATTCCATATGCCAAAACTAAGACTTGGGGCAGTCAAATATATTTTTAAAAGGCAATCCCTCTTCCAACATCTCAAGGTCTTTAAAAGATGAGGACTCAAAAAGAAAAAGTAGCTATATCCTTTATTGTTACAAGACAAAATATCCATAATCTGAAGTCACCAGATATAGAACTTTATGGTCCACTTACTTATATATAAAGCAAATTAAAGTTTGTTTTCAGAAAGACCCTGTCACCTGCTGGCCCTTTTTATTTAGCAATAAGCTAGACCACAAAAAACTTAGAGAATTATTAATTAAGAAATAATCACTGTGCAATAAAAGTGTACAAAGATCTTTCCTTGTCTCGAATCACCTGTTACTGGCATGCACCATGAGCTGGCTGAAAGCATTGCTGTACTACCACCAAATGACGCAGTGCTGTAGCCAGAGACTCACCCCAGAGGGGTACAAGTTAGGGTACCTTTGGAATTCCTGGTCTTTGCCCATAAGATTAGATGAATGAGTCAGTGTCAAGGTAAATGTTTGATTTCCAGAATGCTTCCTGCTCTTTCTCACCTCTTTCCCTCTAAGGCCAGCACTTGAATGGGAAAATATAATGTGTCCAGCCTACTTCTCAGAAACTTCCCAGGACAAGAATAGATTTTGTAGTCTTTTTCCTCCTGGATCAACATAAAGCTGGTCCAAAAGTAAATGAGGGAAATGGTCAATGGCCCACTAGGAATCTTTCACAGGTTATGTTCCCTTGAGACCTAACCTTTTCTACTGATCCAGCTTCAGGAGCAATGAAAGTAGGGCGAAGGCTGTATCTATAGCGGAATGGGCCACTGGAATGACTAGCAATGATCACTTTGGAATATGATTTGCAGGTTACAAAGTGCTTCCACCTAGAGTGTCACAAACAAGAGAGTATTTTCTAAATGTATATACAAATATAAAGTATCCATACTATGATATTTGAGGTGGACATGATGCATCATACTATTGTAAATCCAACCCTGCCCTGATTCTCAGTGATAATTCAGGAAAGAGGAAGTTCTCAGCACACTGAGAGTCAAAGTTGATTATCTTCGCTCATGGACAGACACAAATTAAAATTAAATTAGTGAAAAACTATTAGAATACTTGCTTCCTAAATGTTTCCTTTTATATGCTTGCTTCTCAGAAAAATAATATTTAATCTTTATTCACCACTTCTATTTTCTTATATAAAACTTAAAGACAAAGTTTAACTACTTTCATGCATATATTTCAGTACCCAGAAAGTTGTAATTTATCACTAGGATCCTTGACTCTGGAGTCAGAATTCTGAAGAATTTATTCTCCACTTCCTATGAACTACATCACCTCAGGTGAGTCCTTCTGAGTTTTGGTCTTCATAGCCAAAAAATGAAGATGGTGGTAATTTCAACTTCATAGAGTTCTGGGAAGGATTAATTAAAATAAACAGCAAAGGGCTTAGAAAAGGGTCTGATGTATAGTAGAGTGCCCAGTAGATACTAGCTATTATTTTACATATTGGTGATTCATGGCGTTAGTGGAATGTGGAACCCTGTACCAAGGGTCACAGGTGTGGAGCCCTGTACCAAGGTCACAGGATAAAAATCTCTGGAACTGACCAAACCCCATAGTAATTGTTGCCACAAGCCTCCAGATCTAAACTGGCCAGTTCACTGACCCCATATTAGGTAAAATACCTCCCTATTATTCACCCTATAGCATCCTAACGAATTACCTAATGTCACCATTCCAGTAGGAATTTTCTCTGTCTTGAGACTATAAAAATTGGCTGCTACCCTGTGAAAGGGTTTGGCTCTCCCTTGAGAGAGCGACTTCCATTCTAATAAACTTTATTCTCCTTCCATTCTGCCTCATGTCTGGAAATTCTTTACCAACCCACGCACTGACCACAACAGTCCTCAAAAGTAATACAGTTGTGAACACACTTGTATATTATGGGTACATGGATGTGTATATGGAAAAATCATCTCAATTTGCATAAATATTTTCTGCAAATATCAGAAAATTATTATTGGAAAGTTATTGGAAAGTCTCCCAATAACTGATTTATTAAGTAAAGGCCTGGATGAAGTTAATTATCTTTAAACACTGAACTTGAATAATGTAAGTAATCATTAAGGTAGTTCCCTATCTATTTGTGAGAAGAAATTCATACAGAGCTTTATAACTAAATTCAAATACTTACATGGATTCGTTATTAGAGATTTGTTTAAAAAAAAAAAAAGAAGAAGAAAAGCTAGTTCTAAACCAGGGATCAACAAAGTCAGCTGGAAGGCCAAATCTGGCCAACTGCCTATTTGTATACTACCTGTGAACTAAGAATGGTTTTTACATTTTTCAATAGATTTTTTAAAAAATCAAAAGGATAGGGACTTCCCTGGTGGTCCAGTGGCTAAGACTCTGCACTCCCAATGCAAGGGGCCCAAGTTCAACTCCTGGTCAGGGACCCAGATCTCACATGCCTCAATGAAAAGCCTGCATGCAGCAATTAAGATCCAGTGCAATCAAATAAATACATAATTTTTTCAAAAGAATTATTATTATTGAATTATTCTTTCAAAAGAATAATAGTTTGTGACATGTGACAGTAAAAAATCAAAATGTGAGTGCCCACAAATAAAGTTCACTGGAACACAGACAAGCTCATTCACTTACATCCTGTCTACAACAGCTTTTGAGCAGAATTAGGTAGTCGAGACAGAGACCATAACCCAGATAAGTCCTTATTATCTGTCCCTTTACAGAGTTTGCCAACCTTTGGTCTAGACTGCTGTTTCTATGAGGGCAGAGGCTGTGGGGCCTAGCTCAGTGCCTGGCCCAGACTGTGTTCAGTAAACATTTGATGAGTGAACATGGTGTCAACATAAAGAGCCTGAGGTGGGGCTCTCCTGTGTGCTTAAGAGCTGTTCTCAAACAACAGAGAACCATTTTCAGACAGAGAACAAGAGGGGCTGCTCCAATCTATGCAGCCCAGCTAGGGTCTTTTTTTTTTTTTTTGCTGTTTTTTTGTTTTAAAAATGTTTATTGCACAGAATTCAAGGAATTCCCAAGTGCACTCACATTTTTTTTTAATCAACATGCTTTTTAAAGTTAGTTTGAAAAAAAAATGATAATAAAGTTAGTTTGTTGTGCATGGTGACACCTTTCCCCAGAATAGCCCCAACCTGAGGACTCCCTTTTAATGAGGAAATTTTTTTAACTTTTTAAAATTTATTTATTCTTTATTTTTGGCTCTGCTGGGTCTTCACTGCTGCACGGGCTTTTCTCTTGTTGCAGAGCATGGGCTCAGGGCACACACGCTTCAGTAGCTGTGGGAGGTGAGCTTCCGTAGTCGCAGTTCCTGGGTTCTGGAGCACAGACCCACTAGTTGTGGCACACGGGCTCAGCTGCTCCACAGCATGCAGGATCTTCCCTCACCAGATAGCGAACCCATGTTTCCTGCACTGGCAGGCAGATTCTTTAGCACTGAGCCACCAGAGAAGCCTGAGGAAACTTTTAACAGACATGAATAAGTTAAAACCACCGAGTTTTCTAGATCCTCTTAAACATTATCCCCAAGGATCAGCTAGGGTCTTTTGATATCCTAGCTAATTCTAGCAGTAGAATTTTAGGGTACAATGGAGAATGGGGAAAGGGTAGATCATAGTGAAAGTGAAAGTGTTAGTCACTCAGTCGTGTCTGACTCTGTGACCCCACGGATTGTAGCCCACAAGGCTCCTCTGTCCATGGAATTCTCCAGGCAAGAGTACTGGAGTGGGTTGCCATTCCCTTCTCCAGGGGATCTTCCTGACCCAGGAATTGAACCTGGGTCTCCTGTATTGCAGGCAGATTCTTAATCTGAGCCAGCTAATTCTAGTGGTAGAATTTTAGGCCACAATGGAGAATGGGGAAAGGGCAGATCATAAGGACAAAATAAACAGGAGTTCTGCATTTACCAGCAATGTATTTTTAATAAAAAATGGCATCACAAAAGCGCAACCAAAGAGAATTAATTTGGGAAGAAAACATATACCTAAAAAAAAAAAAAAATCTATGACCTCAGGCCTTAGCTCACCACAAGCCTTATTTCTAGATACAGCTGCTAAAGAGGTCTGCAAAGTCTTAAGTTGCGTACATATGAGTATGGGTCCAAATCACAGTAAATATTGGGTCTCGTTGTAATTAGTGCTAGTTAAGACAACAAACAGAGTGCCACCTTTAATGTAACGAGGCTCTTTGTAAGCTAGTTTAGTGACGATCCCGTTTCTAGAAGAGATCTATCAGCATGGTGATGGTCTAATCTAGGTACCATATCCAACAAGGCAAATTGATAAAACTGCAAAGTATTTACCAAGGTGATGAAATCACAGTCCTCAGTCTGAATTAATCTAATTCAGGAAAAACACTTGGGACACCTCACCAAATACAACTTTGATCATCAGCACCATCACTTGAAGAATTACAATATGAAAGAAGTACACTTTAATGATATCCCCTTAGAAGATGCAGCCTTACTAGTCTATTACTAGAAGATACTAGCCAAATGGTATCAAGTCACCTAATTGGCCATACCTAAGTTATCTGGCCAGAGGAGGCAATGGCACCCCACTCCAGTACTCTTGCCTGGAAAATCCACGGATGGAAGAGCCTGGTAGGCTTCAGTCTATGGGGTCGTTAAGAGTCAGACACGACTGAGCGACTTCACTTTCACTTTTTACTTTCATGCATTGGAGAAGGAAATGGCAACTCACTCCAATGTTCTTGCCTGGAGAATCCCAGGGACAGGGGAGCCTGGTGGGCTGCCATCTATGGGGTCGCACAGAGTCGGACACGACTGAAGCAACTTAGCAGCAGCAGCAGCAGCAGCAAGTTATCTGGCAATTATCACTATCCTAATAAACTCCTCTCTTTATGGAAGGTTCTCCCTCAACTAACCAGTTCTCTTACTCTAAAGTGGTGAAGCAAAGACAAAATTCATGGAATAGCCATGTGCTGCCCCTCACTTTCAGCAGGGCCATGTGATTAGTTCCAGCCAATGGGCTGTGAGTAGAAGTGATTTGTGTCCCTCTAGGCCAAAGCATGGGCTTTCCTGGTAGCTCAGCAGTAAAGAATCTGCCTGCAATGGAGGAGCCACAGGAGATTCGGGTTTGATCTCTGGGTCAGAAAGATCCCTTGGAGGAGGAAATGGCAATCCACTCCAGCATTCTTGTCTGGAGAATCCCATGGACAGAGGAGCCTGGCAGGCTACAGTCCATAGGGTCACAAAGAGTTGGACACGACTGAAATGACTTAGCACGCGAACACAGGACAAAGCCTTTCAGAGCCACGTGATCCTCTAGCTCCCCTTTTCCTGCTGCAACAACCTAGAAGTCCCATGTCAAAAGAGCAAAATCACAAAAATTACAGCAGCCTGGATCTCTGAGTCATTGAATGCAGAACAGCTGCCCTGGAGGAGAGCCAATGCACACTGGCATTTATGTGAACAAGAAATCAATGGAAGTATCACGGTTGATTTGTTCCTATAACATAGCCTACTCTATCTTGACATATACAGAAAAGCTGAGCAGACAGAAGCCTTGTATCCTGTGATCAACCAATCTCAGCCATTTACAAGGATTAAATAGGGAAATTTTCCAAACCTTCCTCAGACAGGTATGTGGGCAACTTTATTATTTCACTTCAAGCACATTCACAAATTATTGCCACACCTACTCCTATTTCAAAAATCAGTATTTACAACCAAATCATCGTTATTAATAAAACTTAAGATCTTACCGAGACACACATCAAGCAATGTACCTTGAGTGATGTTCACTGAACACTGTAACTAACCACTGACAAACCTTAGCTGAATATGTTGTTCTTCCACATGGCTCATGTCCTACTTTATGACTCTTCATTTTCAGGAGACACATGTAGCAGTGGGGTTACACTCCATGGACAAGATGGTAGAGAGCTCTGAGCAGAGCTGGCCCAGTTCTCTTTTGTTAGCAGTCAACAGGTAAGCTGTTCATTGGACACACTGATGTTGGTGGGGCTTTGAACTCAGAGAGATGCTATCTCCTCCAGCTGGCAGTAAAAATACCCACTAAGATAAGGACTCAATCCTGTGTTCTTTGATACATGCCCGATTTAAAACCACTGGAAAGTCTGGAGCCTGGCCTGGCAAACAGTAGGGTATAAAGTTCCACAGCCCTGGGTCCAAATCTCAGCTCAACAATTGACAGCTGTGTGAGTCAGGCCAAAAGACAAAGACACAGCCTGTAAGAGCCTCAGTTCCCTGCCCCACTCCACAAGGAATCCGTGAGGATCAACAGAACGAATATAGATGGAAACACTGACTGTATGGTAGACCGCTGCTGCCTCAGATCTGTGGGATTGTTTTTTTAAATGCCTCAGAACTGTGGAATTCTTTTTCACAAAAATAAAATTTTTGACCCTTCACCATGTGGGATCTTAGTTCACTGACCAGGGGTCAAATCTGTGCCCGCTGTAGTGGAAGCATGGAGTCTTAACCACTGGACCGCAGGAAATTCCTCAGAACCATGGCATTCTCCTTAAAGCCGATTAAAATTTATATTTCCTTTATATTTTATTACAAGCGAAACAACTTTCTCAGGTACATTTAAAGCAGTGAAAAATATATCTTTGGTTTTATCCTTAGAGTAGATGCTGTCTATGACAGACATGAAAATAAATTCTATTACTTAATCTGGTCCTTTTATAATATGATCAAGTCCTTGGTATGAAAATATATCTTGGAATTAAACTTCTGCCCATTTTCCAGGGGCAAATGAACTTTTAAAATTCCGAAGAATTTCCTATTACCCATCCGTCTGCTGATTTCCAGTTCTGATTATGTATTTTTATGCTCCAAGTAAATTGCTCTCGGTTATTTTTTTAATACTAAAAATTAACGTCAATGTAGCCTAATCATAAAAAAGAAAAATCAGACAAATTCCAACTGAGGGGCATCTAACAATGTACCTAACTCTGTGTGTGTGAGCATATGTGTCTGTGCACACATGCTCAGTCCCTAAGGCGTAGCCGAGTCTTCACGACCCCATGGACTGCATCTCACCATGCTCCTCTGTCCATGGGATTTTCCAGGCAAAAATACTGGAGTGAGTTGCTATTTCCTTCTCCAGGGGATCTTCCTGACTCAGGGACCAAACCCACATCTCCTGCATTGGCAAGTGGATTCTCTACCACTGAGCCACCTGGGAAACAGCTCCTCAAAACACTCATTATTGTCATAGAGCATTGTTGACTTGAGCTCCCTGCATCATACAGCAAATTTGCACTGGCTATATAATTTTACATATGGTATTATATATGTTTCAATGTTACCCTCTCAATTCTTCCCTCCCTCTCCTTCCCCTCATGTGTCCACAAATCTGTTCTCTATCTCTGCATCTCCATTGCTGCCCTGTTCATCAGTACCATCAGTGTGAGGGAGGTTCAAGAGGGAGGGGACATACATATACCTATGGCTGATTCACGTTGATATATGGCAGAAACCAATACAATATTGTAAAGAAATTAACCTCCAATTAAAAAAAAAAAACAAATTTTAAAAAAGAAAAAAAAAAACACTTGTGGTCATCAAAAAACAAGGAAAAAGTCTGAAAAATTGTCACAACCAAGAGGAGACTAAGGAGCTAAATGTCAACTAACTATAATGTGGGTTCATCAGGAATCTATCAGGATTCCCAGATGGGATCGTGTAATAGAAAAAGGACTTTAGGCAAAAACTAAGGGAATGTGAATACACCATAGACTATAATTAATAATATAGCAATATCAGTTCATTAATTATAATAAATTTACCACACTAATGTAAAATGTTAATGACAGCATAAACTGTATATCAGTGTGAGGCACACGGAAAATCTCTGTACATTTTCTCTATCTAGAACTGTAAATGTCAACACAATGAGACACCACTTCACAGCCAGATGGTCATTATCAAAATGACATAATAACAAGTGCTGGTGAGGATGTGGAGAAACTAGAACCTTCGTACATTGCTGGTAGGAACGTAAAATGGTGCAGTTACCTTGGAAAATGGTCTGGCAGTTCCTCTAAGTGTTTACTGTTGAGTCATCAAGTGAACCAGCAATTCCACTTTGACGTATATACCCAAGAGAAATGAAAACACGTGTCCCATTGAAACTTGTTCACAAATGTTCATAGCAGCATTATCCATAGTAACTAAAAAGTGAAAACAACTCAGTGTTCATCAACTGATGAATGAATGAAGAAAATGTGGTAGATCAACACAGTGGACTATTATTCAACCATAAAAAGTGAAGTATTGGTGCTACAACATGAATAAACCTTGAAAACATTGTGCTAAGCGAAATAAGCAGACACAAAAGGCCACACACTGTATGATTCCCTTTATATGAAATGTCAAGCATATGCAAACTATAGAGACAGGAAGATCTGTCATTGCCTGGGGAGAGGTAGAGATTGACTAACAGGATTTTAATTATAGGAAGGCACATTTCCAAATAAAGTACTGTCCACTATATTTTTAGAAAAATGGGGAAATGAGGAATGCATGCTAATGGTATAGGGTGATGAAAATACCCTAAAACACTCTTATACTTTAAATGAATGTACTGTATGGTGTGTGAATTATACCTTGATAAATAAATAAAGCTATTAGCTTAAAAAAAACACACACATCATGTGCACCAAGAACACTGATGGAATACATTCAATGCTATTCAAGGCACATATTTTGACAGTGTCTGGTAGGGGTGATTTAGTCGCTAAGTTGTATATGACTCTTATGACCCCATGCGCTGTAGCCTGCTAAGGTCTTCTGTCCATGGGATTCTCTAAGCAAGAACACTGGAGTGGGTTGGCACTTTCTTTAGGGAATCTTCCTGGCCCAGGAAATGAACCCGTCTCCTGCACTGCAGGCAGATTCTTTACCAACTGAGCTATAAGGGAAGCCCTGACAATGTCTGATTGATATGAAACCTTTAATTTCCTGGGAAGCCTTCTGTTTGATTTTGTAATACCTTTAGTATAATGACGAAGGGCAGAACATAATGAAAGAACCTGTGCACACAGAAGGTCTGAATGAGGCTTCTCAGATTAAATGAGCAAACTACTGATACATAAACATAAGGCCTCCCTAAAGTGTGCCTGAGATGTAAAAGAGGATGCAAAAGAAATTTCCTGTTGGTATTATAATTAGCTTACGAACGGGCTTCCCATGTGGCCCAGTGATAAAGAATCCTCCTGCCAATGCAGGAGACACAGATTCAATCCCTGGGTCAGGAAGATCCCTTAGAGGAGGAAATGGCAACCCACTCCAGTATTCCTGCCTGGGAAATCCCACGGACAGAGAAGCTTGGCGGGTTACAGCCCATGCGGTTGCAAAGAGTCGGACACAACTGAATGACTGACTGGCTAGCTTACCTAAAGTGGGGGTATCGCTGTGTCCTTTTTTAGCCTACTACCTCAGAATGGAGTCATTTCCTCTGAATTACTAGAAAATTATAATGCTTTCAGTTCTTCTATCATTTGTTGTCCTAGTTCTATGAGAAATGTAAAACTCACTCGGAAATATGCAAATGAGCTTAGTCTCCCACAGCACAATACATATCACTAGGCTATAACTCAGTGAAAATTTAAAAAGGTTCATCTTCTTTATCCTACACATTCCAGGTGTATATTAACAGGAAATACAATAATTTTGAAAACCAAACTACTTTGTTCACAATGAAAGAGATGAACTTTTCTCCCATGTAAATCACATGGAACTTCATGAATCAAGAATTGAATTTCTGTTAACATTAGAGATATTGTAAAACCTAAGGTATAATCAAGTTTTGGTTCTTGTTTCATTTAACTGCAGGTAAAACAGGTACTCAAGTCTCTAGCAGATTAGAGTATTAATACACATTTCTTTGAGCATCTCCATAAGTTACTGTCCTACTCACCTCTAATCTGATTTCTCTTAAACAATAAGAAACACTTCAAGAAGAATACAACCTCAATTTATATTTGTCAGTTTCTTTTAGAGGTGAATCAATTTTTCATATAAGCATTATCGATATATAAAACATTATTATTAAATAATACTATTTAATTCATTTCTGGAATTAGTTTAGAACACTTATGAATCCACAAAGATCCTTATACTTTGAATTCAAGCTATGCAGCTGTCTCTTGAATAAGGCTGGAGTATCAAAATTTACTGTCAATAAAACACAGACCTGGGATTAGCAGTCTGAAAATAAGGCACCATGGATCTTAAGTCTCTACAAGCAAGTAGAAGCTAGAAAACATTAAGTATATGGGTGGAGGTGGGTACAGATTTTCATCCATTCATCCATTCCTTTTCATGTTCCGTTAATTCAACAATTTATCAAGTGCCTCCTTGTACAGTCATTGGCATTCAGGCAATGAGGATACAAACTGAATTAGACATAATCCTGCCCTCAAGAAACAGACTCTCTACATGGCCAGGTGTGGGCACACATGTGGCCACAAGAAAAAGTAAATCTTCATACTAGAAGATTCTGATCTAAAATGTATATCACAGAGTGAATTCAGAAAGAGAAAAACAAATATATCGTATGTTAACATATATATACAAAATCTAGAAAAATGGTACAGATGAATCTATTTTGCAGGGGGCAGAAACAGAGGACACAGATGTAGAGAAAGGACTTGTGGACACAGCCGGGGAAATGGAGGGTAGGCCGAGTAGCACTGACATATATACACTACCATGTGTAAAAGAGACAGCTAGTGGGAAGCCGCTGTAAAGCACAGGGAGCTCACCTTGGTGCTCTAGGATGACCTAGAGGGGTGGGATGGAGGTGGGGTGAGAAGGAGGTTCAAAAGGGAGGAGAGATACATATATGTGTATGTATATAGCTGAATCCCTTTGTTGTACAGCAGAAACTAACACAACATTATAAAGCAGTTATTGTTGTTGCTGTTTAGTCACTAAGTTGTGTTTTACTCTTTTGCCACCCCATGGACAACAGCCTGCCAGGCTCCTCTGTCCAGGGGATTTCCCAGGCAAGAATACTGAAGTGGGTTGCCATTCCGTACTCCAGACTATCTTCCCCAACCAGGGATCGAACTCATGTCTCCTGCATTGGCAGGCGAATTCTTTATCACTGAGCCACCTGGGAAGCCCAAAAGCAATTATACTCCAGTAACAAAATTTTTAAAAATTAAAAATAAAATACAATGTATACCCTTTCATTCCTATTGTACCTGTTTCATCCACAACAAAAAGAACAACAAAATACAAACAACAGTAACTTCACAACAAAAACCAAGGTTCATACAGGCTGAATGACTTGGAGATTCTCCCTCGGTTTCAGCCTTCACTTTTGAATTCCCTTCTCTTCCCAGAACAACACTGAACAAGTACTGTAACCACTTTTACCTGGTGATTGAATTATTTTTAACTTATTTTTATAAACTGTCACTCAGAAATGGAAATTGGTTGTCCTTTCATATTTTACATATTTTGAAAGCCACAGAAACCTTTAACATGATGGATTCATTTTTGCAAGTCTGTAAGATGACTGAAATACACATATTAAAGTCAGGGGATTCCCTGGTGGTCCAGTAGTTAAGACTATGTGTTTTCATTGCCAAGGGCATGGGTTCGATCTCGGTTGGGAAACTAAGATCCCAGAAGCCACGAGGCATGGAGATCCCCCCCAAAAAAGAATTAAAATCAGAGCCACAGAAAAGCATTTTTCTGTGTTTTTCCAAAAGAGTATGAACCACAGATCAATGGTCAGCAAAAAATGGGATTCCTCCTCCTCTGAGGTGTTGGGGGTTAAGAGAGAAGTGGAAGTAAAAGTAAGCCGATAGATAAGCAAGTCTGTGACTCACACTGCCTATAGAATAAAATTCCAAATTCCGCAGCCTCATACTCAAAAGGTTCTGCAATCTTCCCTAAATGCCTTTCTAGTCTTACCTCTCTGTACTTGCCAGAACGAATCAGAGACCCCAGCACTGGCTGAACCTGCACTTCCTGCTTCACTTCTGTTCTGAGGTTCAGTTGCCCGTCTGTCTGGCCCATCTCTCCAGTAATTCCCCCAGGGCCCATGCTACCTATGAGCACCTGCCCATCCTTCACCCCCTGCTTCATATGCCCCTCCTCCACTATTTTCTTTACATAGACAAATGATCAGCTGGCTCACAAAGATGGATAAAACATTATCCTCAACACTGCTCTGCTTTCCCTAACTGTCCCAATGGAAAGTGAACCTTTCCCCTTCTCAGACCTGTCATTGTGGTTTCCTATCATTCTTACAGCACTTACAGCACCAGCTGCCCTGTACTGGAGCCAGGAATTCATCTATCTTAACCTGACTATAGGACTGCACATTCTCTGAGAACAAGAAAGGAACTGTCTTCAATTGTGTACATCCTACCTCTGAGCTCAGATCTTGCAAGCTATTCCAAAATTACTTACTGGATGCAGTTTAACATTATATCCAGATTAACAAAATAAAATACAAACATACTCATTGGGTATACTCATCATTCACTCTTAGTGTGGGTCAGCTTCTAACATCTTCTTTCTAATGTCGGCTGTTTAGGACATCACAGGTGGAATGTCATTCTGGCTGAACAGCAGTTACTTAAAAACACGGAATGCAAGAAAAGAGCTGGTTTCTCATGGAGCACCTGAGCCCCTGTGCCACAACTACTAAGCCCACGTGCTACAACTACGGAGGCCCATGCACCTGGAGCCTGTGCTCCACAAGAGAAGCCTGCACATGGCAATGAAGAGTAGCCCCTGCTCACCGCAACTAGAGAAAGCCTATGCACTGCAACCAAGACCCAGCGCAGTCAAAACTAACTAAAAAATATAAAATGTTAAAAAAAAAAAAAGAAAAGGTCTGATTTTTGGGGAGGGCTGGGGGGTTGGGGTGGGGTGGAGCAGGCATGGAACTTCCAGAGGGCAGCAAGAGGCACAGGCAGCAACCACTGGTACATGTGTGCTAAGTCACTTCAGTCACGTCTTATTCTTTGTGATGCTATGGACTGTAGCCTGCCAGGCGCCTCTGTCCATGGGATTCTCCAGACAAGAATACTGGAAATGAGGCTAATTTAAGAAGAAAACAAAACCAAAAAAATACCTTAAAACATCAATTCTATGAAGATAGTACAGATAGTACAGTTACAAAAGAAAACCATTTGTTTCTTTGCTTCTAGTTCTCTTATCTCACCTACACTACACTCTAGTCTGGTGGCTCTCAAAATTCCCAGATCATCAGCCTCAGCATCACCTGGGAATTTGTTGAAATGAAATTCTCCAGCCCCACCTCAGACCCAAAGAATGAGAACCTGCAGTTGGGATTCAGCAACGCCTTCATTTACAAGCTGTCCAGCTGATTCGTATCCTGCTCACATTTTAGAACACATTAAAGGACCTGAATTTTCCTAAACAGATCAGCTCCATCCTGTTTCCGTACTTTTGTTCATGCTGTCCCTTCTCCAAGGAATGCCTTTTCCTCTAGCTAGTCCCTGTAGATTGAACTTGTGCTTTCCTTTCAAGGATCAGCTCAAAAGTCTTAACACTTTCCTCAAGAGATTTAACAGAATGATCTCCATTCGGGCTCCCCCAAAGCTTCACTCTGCCCTTCCTTCTGGTGCTCACTCCTGTCACAGCCTGGCCCTGTGTCTGCCTCCCTCAATTGACTGAGAACCTGTCAGTACAAGGACTATACTTCACTCACAGTGCTGTCCCCAGCCCTTGAGGCCATCTGATTCCTTTGATTCTGCAGAGTAGGAGAGAAAAGTATTTTTCTGCAACAAGCCTCTGATTGACCATGAGAAGGATGCTGAGAGGCATCCGACTCCTCTCTCCACAATGGAGATGAATAAAAGGCCCATCCAGTGAGATCGGAAGTTTACTGGGCAGCTATTGAAGGCACCATTGGGGACAGAGAAACCACTTAAAGGGCTCCATAGTCAAGGCTTAGCCATAAGCACATTTAGCATCTTATAAAAGCCACATATCAATTCATAGAAAAAGTATTCCCTCTCGTCAGTTAAAGAAGAAAATATGGATTGACTGAAAGAGCACTGTATTTGGGATAGACTGACACTCCATGTGGACAGGGATCCTGTATCTGTCTTGGCTATCGCTATGGTCCCAACACTGAGCCCTGACATTTTGTCAAACGTCAAAATTAAAAGACAAAGATGTGCATTCCATCTCTATCATTATTTCAAGCCATGTAGACTCAAACAGGCAAGTCATTCATTCTCAAAGCCTTGATCACTTAACAATGAAAGGCAGCGAAGATGGAAAACTATTATATCAATAAATACCTTACCTCCTTGCCTTACAGTTTACTAATTGCTTTCACATTTACTATCTTGATTAATCATCAAACCTGCAGCTGAAGAGAAGGCCTCTCTTCTCAAGGGGTCAGAGACAGAATCATAGACTTTGACTTCTCATGCATGGCCCTAATCATAAGCCAACTGATTTCAGCTATCTAAACTTTAAATTACCTTAAGGAGCTCATTCTGATTGACCACTAAACATTCAGAGCCTCTCAGATTACCTTTTTTCTACTAATGGAGATCTGGGGTTTAACTTGATGGAAAAAGTGAGCAAGTCAATTGCTGCTACGGTTGTTTTTCCAAAACTAATTCACTTGGCATGAAAACTTTTGCTAAAAAACATCAGTGGGTTTTTGTGGGCTGTGTTTCGTGGCTGGCATCTCATTGACCCAATAACACTTCAACTCTGCAAGAACTGGGAAGCTCTTGACAATACCCTTGAACCAAAACAGTGTCCCAGTGACCCTAAGACTGAGAAGAAAGGGAGGAAAAGGGAGATTTTACCAGCATAGAATGCTGAGAGAGCTTTCAGGTGAAAGAATTTCAGAGTCTCGAGAACTTTTGATTTGTTCCCAATGGTTATAAATACTAACTTGCTATAGACATAAAGGTTCAATTATGTACTTATTTGATACTGTTTTTCCAGCAAATTATTGATGAATAGCATTAAAACCCTAAGCAGAGTCACATTTATCAAACCTCAGAATTCTAGTTTGCATTGATTTTTATCTATAAACAGTACAAAATATATATCATCAAGGACAAAAAAGAAAAAGAAACCGATAGAGCCATAAAAGGTGGCATTTACAATGACAAAGTGAAATGAAACAACGTGCCTTTGATCATTCACTGTAAATGAGTGGGTTCTGAACCTTTTTTTTTTTTTAATTTGGACAATTTAATCTGGATTCTGAGCACTAGCTATGGGAACAAAGTGTGAATACAGCTAGTACTTTCTGTCTAAGGCATTCACATCTGTTTGATCAACATCAGTTTTAGGTCACAGATTGTCATGCATCATTTGAGATTTTTCAACTGTGATGCATGAAGATAAGTCTACTCTTTTATTTATGGAATGCAGAGGGCCCCACAGTGGGAATTCATTGTGAGGGATGGGCGAGTGGGGAAGGTCTGTAATTAAATAACATTCTTCTACACACATTTACCAATGTTTTAATCTCAAATTCAATAGAAGTTCTATTTTTTCAGCACTGCTAACATCTCCTGTTTCTTACTTCTCCAACAAATTGAAGGGACTTTCATTATTTTTATTTTAAATGTTATTTCCTGGGACTGGATCTTTAAACAATTTGAGTTTCTCAATAACAATTCTGGTTTCCTCTGAGTTTCTCCTGTCAACCATTCCCCCCAAAATCTTTTGTTTTTTATAGTGAAAGCCACACCACGGCAAAACCCTCTTCCACCTTACTAAGGTAGATAGCCATTTATCTTACTATCAGGAAAAGTCAGTTTCTCCTGTTTTCTTTGGAATTTCTTGAAATTTCTGAGGCAGACATGTCTCTGTGCAGTGAGTTATAACCCAAATATTCTAGTTTTATAGCTCTGAATTGCTCAAAAGAGTCGATCATAAAAATTTAGTTTGTTGTAAAGTCTAAAGTCTCCTTCACAACTGGAATTTATGAACAGATTATCTCTAACTCTCCTACAAAAGAACATCGATACTCTCTGATGAAACATGTGTTTCACATAAGAGAAAAACTCTCCTAATTAGCCCTCTCTCACCCTTTCTGCATCCACAGTATTACCAAAAAGCAACCTGCTTTCACAGAAGACACCCTCTATATTTCTCACCCAAAAAATGGCAAGTAGGCACTTTCAGACACCGTAGTACTGAAAAGAAATAAGATGATCAAAGTTGACACAGCCTCACATCTCATGTGATTTTAAGTCAGCAAAATTTCCAGCAATCAAAACTGCATCATCATTTTATAACCAATAAACCAACAGACAGCACAAAGGCCTCTTTCTCCCTGATTTTCATCAAAAGGCTGACTGGGATCATTGGATGTTGAAACATGTAATAGGTAAGGGCCTGAGGCAGGCAGCCTTCTCTTTCATGTCCAGAGACTGACCCTGAGGACGCACAGGACGAGCTCAGCGGAGGCAGAAGCCAGAGACAGAGGGGCTCAGGCAGCACAGGGAGGAGAGAAATGTCCTCACTGGGTTCCAGGCTGAGGCTCCCAGGAGAGAGCAATGAGGTCCATCAAGGAGGGAGGGATGGGACATTCTCTTACAGCCGAGTCAGCTGGTCAAGTGTGGGGCCTGCCAGTCTTGCCTCTAAATCACCTAAATGGTCTAGATGATTCAGGCCCCTGACCTGCGGCACTCCCTGAGGTATCGACACCCACCTCCACCTGCAACCCTGACTTCAGAACTCCCTGGACTGAAGGATCCTGGAGGAAGTGTCCAGGTGCGCATTCAGCCTGAGGATTTTGACCACGGTTTAAAGATCTGAGACCAGGGTAAGGGGCAGGACCCAAAGATCTTCCAGGAACTCCCACCATGGATCCCAGGTGAAAAAGTCCTTGTGAACTGTTCACCCTAGAGTCCTTAGGCTCATACACAAGATGAGTGTCTCACTTTCATACCCCAGAGGCATTTCCTGGATCACCACCAACTCACATCCATCACCTCAAAAGAGCTTTACGTGCACTCAGAGAAGTAGATGCCATCTCTGCTGCCTCCAGAAAGGCTTTGAGGGTAAAAAGTTAAGACTTAGTGGGATAATTATAAAAACAAAACCCAGAAAGATGCATCCCTGTTGTTTTGTTTCTCTTATGAAATTCTGGCTCATAGACCATTGGAAGTGTCACCAGATAAAATCTGTAGCCATTCTAAGCATCTGTTAGGGTTACCACGGATAAAGTTTTGCATTTTACTTTAGCTCCCCGTGCCTGAAGTCACGGGGGCCTGGGATCCAAGCTCAGCTTAGCCACTTGTTAATGATGTGACATCAGAAATGTGATTTCTACACAAGTCTCAGCCTTCTAGGCTATAAAATGGGAATAACTGCACCAGTTTCTCAGAATGGTTTGTAGAGATTCAATGATATATTGCTGGTAAAGTGTTCAGTACAGTGTCTGGTCTGTAGAAAACATCCTAAAATACAAGCTATGAATATTATTATTATTTTTAAAAAGTTAGGTAATGTAGTCATTTTACACAGGGCTATGATATATTACTCTAGAATTTAGTATCTGGGTATTGTTTAAGTGTATGAGATATTAACTTCTATGTACTGCCTGATTTTGCATTTGGCTGTCCAATCAATTTTGACTAACGTCATGATTAAAAAAAAAAACGTAATTCCTCTATATTTGGCCAAGCCTTTCCTTCCCATGAGTAACCATCTCTCAAGCTCAGTTTCTCTGCTCAACTGCTCTTTCTTCTTAACTCTTACAAGAGGAGGTATTCCCTGGTGGTCCAGTGGCTAAGACTCTCAACTCCCAATGCAGGGGACCTGGGTTCAATCAGTGGTCAGGGAACTAGATCCTATATGTGGCAACTAAAAGATCTGGTGTGCCGTGATTAAGATCAGCACAGCCAAACAAATCAGTATTTTAAAAAAGAGAGAGAGAGAGGAGACAACACTGCCAGTTGAAGACGGTGATCAACTATAGTGTGACTGACAACAGAAAGGACGGGTGCCTTCCAACAGCTCCCTTGATGCTGTGTGCTCATGGAAAGCTCAATGAAAAGACTGTGTTTTGATTTGCAAAACAGCTATTTGCAACATCTGTTCGAAATAAACAAAATATACCAAACTACTTCTTGATCCAAGATGGGTTGGGAAGCACTGCCTTCTGTCTGTTTTTTCCAGGTGGAAAGTCTGATCACAATTCTATCTCAAACTTAGCCCCACATTCCTTGGCCATAAACACTACTCTCAGAAACATTGCTCCTGGTAATGTAAAATGTCCCTCTCAAACACACTCTCAGTCCAAGGATCTGGGGCCCACCTGGGGCCCATCTGCTGCCCCTGACAAGATAAGCTACCACATCCTTTCCCTTGATGAAGGGAAGTCCTCGACTTCATCATGTGGAGGTCCCCAGGTCTGCAGTCCTGCCCCTATTCTGTGCACTCAACGTTGAATTGGCCAGTCACCTCTTGTGTTTCATCTCTTCCAGTTACACAGATATCCTTCCACTAACCACCAAGTTCCCCCCAGATCCACAGAATATCTCCATGGCAAATGAATCTTGGGATTGTTAACCTTGAAAAGTTAGGGTTAATGAAAGTATAGCAGATCTGGCTACACCACTAACTAGCTTAGTTAAGTATATCTCAGCTCCTCCTCTACATCATGAGGGGGTGATGGCCTGGATGAAGGGCTACCTCACAGCTCTGGTAGCTCAGCTGGTAAAGAATCCCGCCTGCCACACAGGAGACCCCGGTTTGATTCCTGGGTCTGGAAGATCCCCTAGAGAAGGGATAGACTACCCACTCCAGTATTCAGGCCTGGAGAAGTGCATGGACTGTATAGTCCAGGGGGTTGCAAAGAGTCAGACATGGCTGAGTGACTAAGCACAGTACATAGCTGTAAGATCCTTAATGCCCACCTTCCCCATGTCAAATACACTTGTTTGTTTGTTTATTCAGGCAATAACAGTTGAGTATCTAATACTGCAAAGCTACGTGCCTGGCATTGTGAGGAATTAAAGAACATCCCCCAAAGAACTTATCATCTAGAATGGGAAGTGAGACAACCACACAACTATATGAAAAAGAGAAGCAGACAATGTCATAACTGGGTATTATTTATAAGAAGAAAATTATCATTACCAACATCCCAAACCTGAAACTAAAGTGATTTTCAAAATATCTTTTCTTTTCTGCATCTACCCTTTTTTTGGGGTGGGGTCATGTGGCAAGGCATGAGGGATCTTAGTTCTCTGACCAGAGACCGAACTCCCTCTTGCCCCTTGCAGTGGAAGCTCTGAGTCTTAATCATTGGGTCGCCAGGGATATTCCTGCACCTAGTCTTTTACCAAATGCCTCCCCCTTTGTATGATTTCTTACATCTGAGTTCTTCACTCTGCACTTAGAATCACATGCTTATGTCCAGGCCGTAGGCAACTCTCCTCTATTATGGATTGACCCCTATCCCCAGAACTTAGAGGTCATGATCCATGACCTCTGATGAAGATACGAGAAACATCCCATCAGACTGGTTTGACTTGTCCACTGTCTTGCTAGAGCTCTAAGGTGACCTCCTTCATTTCACAGAACATCCACATCAAATCCCTTCACCAAACTGTCCCTGTTTCACTTCCTCCCACAAATAATACCAAGAGCATTATTTTTGCTTAGTTTTGTGTGGGATGTCTACGTCATAGGCCTGAAGCTCCCAGAGCTTACACACACTGGTCAGGAAGTTGGGTCACGTATTAAAATTCAACAATCCAGGATACTAAAGATGAAGGGGGATACTAGGGCAGACAACACTAACAAATGTTAGAGGCTTCAGAAGGGGGAGAGCTACTTTCTGGCTATAGTAATCGAAGAAGGCTTCTAGGAAGAGGCACACCTGAGTTACACCTTGCTTCGTAGGCAAGACTTCAACAGAGAAAGAGGCAAACAGATACTCTGAGACAAGGAAGGAGGGCAATTTCAAGACCAGTCAATTGTTAGCGGGGGCTTGAGAGGGTACTTTTTGTTTTGTGGGGGTAGGGGGGATGGCTATACCACCCGACATTCCAGATCTTAGTTCCCCGACCAGGGATCAAGCTGCACTCCCTGCACTGGATACTTGACGTCTTAACCACTGGACCTCCAGTGAGGCCCCTAGAAGGTACTGTTTGAAATGAGTTTACAAGGTAAGCAAGTTCAGTAGCAGGAGTAGCTAATTTTCGATTTCAGCCAGACTACAAAATAAAAGGGGGCTTCCCGAATGGCTCAGAAGGTAAAGAATCCGCCTGCAGTGCACGAGACATAAGAGACTTGGGTTCGATCTCTCATTGGGGAAGATCTCCTGGAGGAGGGCACGGTAACCCACTCCAGTATTCTTGCCTGGAGAATTCCATGGACAGAGGAGCCTGGCAGGCTTCGGTCCATGAGGTCACAAAGAGTTGGACACCACTGAGAGACTAAATGTGTGCACACACACATACACACACAATATAAAGAGGTAGAAGAGAAAAAGAAAGTACAATAATCTCAGTAAACTCTGAGGAGAGTATCAGCAGGGGATGGCATAAAGAGCCCTGCAAATCAGAAAACCTGGGTCCAAGGCCCAGCTTTGCTAAGGAGGGGCTCCACAGCCACATCAAGTCATTTAACCTGGTTGGTTTCGGTTTTCTCACTTGTAAACTGAAGCAGCTGAACTGCCTGACCTCGAAGGTCTCCACAGGCCAAAACTAAACCAACTGTATATTATTTCTTCCATTAAAACATTCATCATGGTAAGGGGGAGGGTCGGGGGGAGTTGAAGGAAATGGCAATATCTGTATTATCTTTCCATACAGGTGTCTGCTCCTAAACTACAAATTGCCTTCTTCTAAACTTATTAATTCTATGTATCTGCCTCCCATCTTGCAGATTTAACACTTAAAGAATGTTCAGTGTGTAGTCCAAAAATTTTGTTTATGTCTCACAGATTATCCAAGAAATGTGTGCGGCACAGCCTTAACATCTTATGAGTGTGTCCAATATGACAGACCCAGGATAAAATATTTCTGTGTGAGTTAGAAAATGTGACTGGGTAAAGAAAGGGGAGACAGTGAGAGCTCTGTTACTCATCTAAGAAACAGCTCCCTTTCAAGAGTACCAAACGATGCCTGAAAAAACTGTAATGTAGAAAAGTAAGGGGAAAATACATCTTGGACTATACGAAGTTTGTATTATACGTACTGCCGAAGCAAACACACAACGTCTCTACTTTAAAATGCGGCTGAAATGCATAAAGTTTTTGGCACTGAAATATGCTGAAAGTTGGCTTTTTTTTGTTTTTTTAATGCCGCATCCAGGAGACCCCTCCACACCCCGCTCCGGAAAAGGCACCCAAACCAGAAACCACAGATCTCACTCCAGTCCTATTGATCCTCTGCAGCAAAAGGCCAAAGGCAAATAAACCAGTCACACAAGCAAAAGAGGCTGGATCAAAGAGCCTCACCACTAGGCATCCAAAGTTTGAGAGAGGAAAATAGAAAAGTTAACAAAATGCCTAACTTCATGCAAAGAATCATAATGCCGTTCTCCAGCTTACTGTGCAAACAGCATAAATACAGGATGTAACTAACACCTGCCCACACTACTTGCTAGCCAGACTGGACACAAGCGCACCCGGAGGTCGGCGGGCGCCGGAGACACCTCTCCAGCGAGGGAAACCCGCAGAGACTCCTCTGGAGCCGCCGAGCCGGCGAGGAAGTAAAGCTCTGTTTTCTGCCTATCGGTCCAGGCTTTCTCTCGGATCCCCTCCGCCTCACCGCGCAGCGTACCTGCAGCCGCCGTTCTGCCCTTGAGCCCTCAGCTACCGCTCCGGATCCCGGCACACGCAAGTCTGCTCTGCGGCTCCCCAGTCGCGCCAGCCTAGCTGCTGCCCTGGCGCCACTACGCATGCCCGGCCGGCATTCTGGCAGGCAGACTCCGAATCCACTTGCCGCGTTTTGACTGCGGCTCCCGGGGGAAAGGACCCGAGGCCAAGAGCTGAAGTGGAGTTGCAGGTGCTGGGAGAGGCTAGGGGGAGAGGGGGAGAGGTGGAGGGGACCTGCGCAACTTTATCCCTACTGCCCAAAGCGACCCAGGACACATCCTCCGCCAAACCTAAAGATGACCATCTACACCACTTGAGTGAGCTTACAAGTGCTTCGCGAACTTGATCGTGGATAGGAATCACCTGGAGGGGTTGTTGAACCACAGATCCCACTCTCAAGAGTTCAGATTCAAGTAGATCTAGATGAGGCCCCACCATCTGCATGTCTAACATTTTCTCGGGGGAAACTGGCGCTGCTAATTCGGATACCACATGCGAACTTCTGATCAAGAGAAAAGATGTAGATATATATATACACACACACATATATATGGGCTTCCTCGGTGGCTCAGAAAGTAAAGAATCCTCCTGCAATGCGGGAGACCTAGGTTCGATCCCTGGATTGGGAAGATCCCCTGGAGGAGGGTATGGTAACCCATTCCAGTATTCTTACCTGGAGAATCCTCATGGACAAGGGGCCTCCTGGGCTGTAGGGTCGCAAAGAGTCGGACACCACTGAGCGACTAAGCAGAGCACAGCACCATGCCCTCCTCCAGGGGATCTTGCTGACCCAGGGATAAAAACTGCGTCTCCTGCATCTCCTGCATTGCAGGTAGATTCTATACCCACTGAGACACCTGGAAGCTGCGTGTATATGTATAAATTTATGTTATATATGTATGTAATTTAATATATATTAAATATATGTATGTACCAAATTGGAGAAGGAAATGGCAACCCACTCCAGTATTCTTGACTGGAAAATTCCATGGACAGAGGAACCTGGCAGGCTACAGTTCATGGGGTGACAAAGAGTCGGCCATGAATGAGCGACTGAGCACAGTGCATATATCAAATTACATATTTCTCTTGACATCTGGTCCAGAGAAAAGATATATAGATATAGATATTAAAAGAGAAAGTTTTCTCTCTCCTCCTCTCTGAGATTTCACATAGCACTTCCTCTTCATTTAACAGCCACACCTACTTTAAAAATAAATAAATAACTACAGCTTACAAGCAAATAAAGGTGGAATATTTCCTCTAGCATGTGAGTCAAATGAGTGGAATGCAACCACAAGAGTACTCATGTATTTTGCCTGTAGCATAACCTATTGTTGTGGTCTCTCAGACTGTGTCTAGGCAACAAGAGGGGGTCCCCATTTAACTCTTAAGTTTTGTGTGACCGTTTAGTGTTTAGCACAGTGCTGGGTACAAAACAGCTACTCAAGAAATCCTGAGTTGATATTAGTACAGCTTAAGAGAAGAAGAAGGATGTTGGAGTTATTTTAGAAACCCAAAGGAGGTGATAAGCAATTGGAAGTAGGTGGGCTAAGGCTGGACTTCTCTGGTGGCTCAGTGGTAAAGAATCTGCCTGCAATGCAAGAAATCCAGGTTCCATCCCTGGGTTGGGGAGATCCCCTGGAGGAGGGCATGGCAACCCATTCCGGTATTCTTGCCTGGAGAATCCCATGAACAGAGAAGCCTGCGGGGCTACAGTCCATGGGGTCACAAAGAGTCGGACATAACTGAGCAAGGCTAAGGCTGAGGAGGATGAGGATTTTTCCCTGTGTTAAACCTAGAGAAATCAGTGGCTCCTTATCTGAGCCCAGATGTATAAGAGGAGGTGTAAGTTCTCACAATGTATTTCTTAAAAGGTTAAACACACATCTGCCATATAATCTAGCCATTCCATTCATAGATATTACCCAAGAGAAATTAAAATATAATCATACAAAGATTGGAATAGGAATGTTCATGGCAGCTTTTTTTTTTCACAATATTCTTGCATGCATGCTCAGTCCTGTCCCACTCTTTGTGACTCTATGGACTGTAGGCTGCCAGGCCCCTCTGTCTGTGGGTTTTCCCAGGCAAGAATACTGGAGTGGATTGCCATTTCCTCCTCCAGGGAATCTTCCTGACCCAGAGATCCAACCCAAGTCCCCTGCATCTCCTGCGTTGGCAAGGGGATTCATTACAACTGAGCCATCTGGGAAGGCCTATTTTTCACCCTAGGCCCAATCAGAAGGAACCCAAATGCCCACCAACAGGTGAATGGATAAACAAATTGTGGTGCCTCTATGCAATGGAATACTACTCATCAGAAAAAGGGCAAGGGGAGAATTACTCATACAGGCTCCAACATGGATAAATCTCAAAATTATTATGCTGAGTTAAAGAGGCCAGAGGCAAATAAATGATTCCATTTATATGAAGTTCAAAATAACCTAAATTGACAAAAAGCAAACTAGTAATTGCCTGGAGCAAGGAGTGAAGGAAGGAATGGGCTATCAAGAGGCAGTAATAATCTTTTGGGGATGATAGAAAAGAAAGCTTTTATTGACTACAGTGGAAATTTCACAGAAATATACAACTGTCAAAACTAAATTGTACACTTTAAATTTATGACATTCATTTGTATATTTTCCAATAAAGGTAAAGAAAATTTAATCAAAGACTCCTATGAGTTCTTTATTTAGTGGGGGATATTGACCAAGATGAGGTCTTAAGGAAGTGTAAACTCTAAATATGGTGTAACCTGATTTTTGGAGAAGGCAAAAACAACAACAAAAAATCACTGTCTGTAGAAGAAGCTAAACATAATCAATATAAAATATCTGAAACAACCCACTTCCAAAAGTAACCAACTCCCAAATGTGATTTGTAAATGTATTGCTGAAAAAATAAAGTATTTCCCCAAAGTATCTCACAAAAATAAAACTGTGAACAAAGTACATAATTAGAAATGCACATGAATGCATAATAGTGATAAAGAAAACTGTTACCTGATTACATATCCACCAGTGAGAAATAAGTTCTCCAAATTGTGTTTCCAGGAGCCTGGGGTGTCATGGAGATGATAAATAAGCAGAACTCTGGGTTAAGGATCCCAGTCCAACCACAGCACTATTACTTCCTTATCCAGGGATACTCTGAGAATTTATTTGATAAGAAGATCCCACTCTTAATTGAAAGAGTAATAGTTTGAAAGCAATGGAAATAATGCCATCAGGTAGGAAGAAGTCACAGAGAAAAGATGTTGTATTTGGTTGGCACAAGTATCTGGTTGTGCCAGAAGTATACACTCAAAAGTATACACTCTAGTTATCATAACCTTATGTTCCTGTTTTTCCAGAATAGTCCCAATTTTAAACATTTGTTTATCACATGAATTTATGCCCAATTATATGCTCCACCTGTAGGTTAAAAAAAATAAAATCACCAACTTCAATTGAAATAGGGATTATTTTCTGGCTCTTCTACAGCTTATAAAAATATTAGCAATATAATAATAAGAATAATACATAAGTTCCAATATTTTGGCCATCTAATGCAAAGAGCTAACTCACTGGAGAAGACCCTGATGCTGGGAAAGATTGAGCGCAGGAGGAGAAGGGGGCGACAGAGTATGAGACGGTTGGATGGCATCATCAACTCAATGGCCATGAGTTTGAACAAACTCAGGGAGATAGTGAAGGACAGGGAAGCCTGGCAAGCTGCAGTTCATGGGGTCTCAAAGAGTCAGACAAGACTTAGCAACTGAATAACAACAAAGCATAAAGGTGGAGATTCAGAAATATTAAAAACAGAATGAATGAGTAGTGGACTAGGATTCCAACTCAAATCCAACTCCAAATTTGTGTTATCACAACAAGTCCCTGCAAATTTACAACATATCCCATGAAAGAAAGAAAAGTGAAGGAAAGTGTTAGTCACTCAGTTGAGTCCGACCCACCAAGCTCCTCTGTCCATGGAATTTTCCAGGCAAGAATACTGGAGTGGGTAGCCATTTTCTTCTCCAGGGGATCTTTACAACCCAGGGGTGGAACCTGGGTATCCCACATTGCAGACAAGACTCTTTACTGACTGAACCACTAGGCAAGTATATCCCATACTCAAAAAAAACCAAGAACCAACCAGGTATTTGGGGTTATAAAGTGAGTTTCTGTGAATGTGGTTAGTGTTAGTTCCCCAGAGTCTGGTGGTTTCTAAAATGCTTATAACCACACCCATTGCTACCCATTCCCTGATCCTAATCCTGAAGTCAGCTCCTACCAATTTACCTCCTATTTCAGGAAAAGTAGGAGCATTTTAATTTTTTTAATTTAAAATTTAAAAAAATTTGGCCACATTATGCAGCTTGTGGGACCATTCCTCAACCACCAAACCTATGCCCCCTTGCAAAATGCTCCCCTAAATTGGGAGCATTTACAATGGCATTGGCTAATACCAAGAGGTATGGTAGGAAAATTTTTATTTGATCTTTTTCTTTTTTTATTCTTTAATATTCTTTTTTTATTCTTTCAAGAATAAAGAAGAATAAAACAGGTGAAAAAGGCTAAGATTCAGTGTAAGTCTAGCTTTATTTTTTTTGGAGAAGAAAAGAATAATCTGAGAAATGAAATAGTAAATAATGCAAAAAATCTCTCTCTCTCTCTCTCTCTCTCTCTCTCTCTCTCTCATACACACACACACAGATACACTATTTAATAGAAATTGGATCAAAATAGCCAACCAAACACATGCACCTATACCCTACCTACCACATAAAATTTCAAGAAATGATAGAGAAGATACCTTTAAGAAGTTTAAAAAAAGTCCTAGGAAAACAAGAAAAAATGCCATCAACAAACCAGGAATGTTGAGAAAACAGAATACAGGGCTTTCCTGGTGGCTCAGTGGTAAAGAATCCACCTGCCAACGCAGGAGACACAGATTTGATCCCTGGGCTGGGAAAGTCCCACATGCCATGAGCAACTAAGTCCGTGCACCACAAATACTAAGTCTGTGCTCTAGAGCCCAGGAGCCACAGCTTCTGAAGTCCACATGCCACAACTACCAAAGCCTTCATGCCCAGAGTCCGTGCTCCACAACAAGAGAAGCCGCCAAAATGAGAAGCCTGTACACTTCAACTAGAGAGTAGTCCCCACTCACTTATGAAATTAGAGAAAAAGCCTGTGCAGTGGTGAAGACCCAGCACAGCCAAAAAAAAAAAAAAAAAAAACCAGAATGCAGAAAGATCACATCTCAGAGAAAGAAAATGGAAGGAGAATTCAGCTCAAATCATGCAGAGGAGGAGGCTAAGGCAAAGGATGGAACAGTTGAGGGAAAGGTGTGCAAGGTCAGCTAACAGATCAAGAAATGGAAAGAGGGCCCTGAGAGGTTTAGAGCAGCCAGGTTAGCCAACACCTTTCTACTCCTCAGTGGGGTCTAAACTGTGATCCAGTTAGCTACAGAGTTCCAGGAATAAGAACAGAGTCTTCCATACCTAGAGGGTGAGCTACCAACACATCCTTACCTCTAGAGTACTGTTCGTTACCCCAGATTGGCAGAGGATGGCTATGCACATGCTCAGTGACTAAGTTGTGTCTAACTCTTTGTGACTCATGGACTGTAAGCCCACCAGGTTCCTCTTTCCATGAGAATTCCCAGGCAAGAATACTGGAGTAGGTTTCCAAGGGATCTTCCCAGCCCAAGGATCACACCCAAATCTCCTGCATCTCCTGCACTGGTAGATGGATTCTTTATCACTGAGCCCCCTGGGAAGCCCTGAGGATGGCTACAGTGAATAAAAAGGTAAAATGAGGCCTTCACGGGTGGTCCAGTGTTTAAGACTCCATGCTTTCACCAAAGGTGATGCATGTCTGATCGCTGGTCAGGGAACTAAGATCCAAAAAAAAAAAAAGAGAAATTCTAAAATACAGCATTGTTAAATCAACAATACTTCAATAAAAATAAATAAAATACAAAATTGAACAGATAACTATACATTATATCACACATTTGAGGATAAATGACTGTGAGAAGCACCATCTCTACAAATAATACTAGAGAAAACAGAGCTAGGCAATAATCAGAAGATAACATTTGAAAAATATTATTAATACCTTCAAAGAATAATAATATATTTCAAGTACAAAAATTTTGATTAGATAGTTGGGAATTTAAAACTTTGATGACTGAGATAAAGGATGAAATAGATGAGCCCATTTTAGAATAGATGTAGATGAGCAGGTAGGAACTGGAAGAACCAGCTGAGGAATTTTTCCAGGACTAAGTCAGCCTGACAGACATTGAGGGGAAATCACTTGAAGGCATGGAAGGGTGATCTGGGACTGTTTACTATATTCTCTATCCTCCACATCTTCCACATTCTTAGTTGAAAAAAATAAACTACTGTGCAACATGAATTGTAACAGATGAGAAATAGGAAAGGAAAACAGCTGTGGGTGTAACAGACTGTCTCCAAATATTTTTTCATCTATCATGTATTTATGCAGAAGATGATACATCAGAATAATGGGGAAGTGGACTTCCCTGTTGGTCCAGTGGTTGGGAATCTGCCTGCCAATGCAGGGGACACAGGTTCGATCCCTGGTCCAGGAAGATTCCATATGCCTTAGGACAACTAAGCCTGTGTACCACACTATTGAGCATACATGCTGCAACTGCTGAAGCCCACACGCCCTAAAACCCCTGCTCTGAAACAAGAGAACCCACCCCAGTGAAAAGCCCTCACACCAGAACTAGAGAGTAGCCCCTGCTCTTTGCAACTAGGGAAAGCCCATGTGCTGCAACAAAGACCTAACACAGTCAAAACTAAATAAGTGAAAAAAATTTTTTTAAATGGGAAAGTGAGAGACTAGTCAATAATATACTAACTGACAATGTGGATTTTCCCAGCTACCTTCTTGAATGCCTTTAAGAAGTTTGGAGAGCCAAACTCTAACGACCCAAATTTACTTATTGGTATGGTTCCAGATATGATTTAGGTTTCATCAAGTCATGTAAGGCTTCATCAAGTCATTGTGGGCTTCCCTGGTGGCTCAGACAATAAAGAATCTGCCTGCAATGCAGGAGGCCTGGGTTCAATCCCTGGATCAGGAAGATCCCCCAGAGAAGGGAATGGCTGCTTACTCCAATATTCTTGCCTGGAGAATTTCATAGACCGAGACTGGCAGCCTTTTTAAAGAAATAAAAACCATCCATGGGATCACAAATGTAAGACCTTTTGGTTGAAAATTGAATTGTATGAGAAGAGAGGGAAGGCATGATCCTCTTTTGGCAGCTTCCTGATCCTTTTCAGAGTTCACAACCACTTTAACAGATAATTTGGGGAGTTCTTGAATTCTCATGATGAAGCCCGTTTCTCCCAACAATTCTGTATCTTATCTACATCTTGTAATAAACCTCTTTATTCTTAAACTAGAAAAAGGGACTTCAATCCCAACAAATATATGGTCCATATGGGAAACATGTTGTCTTACTCAAAAATGATCAATAAATAAACGAATACTAGGAAACTCAAATACAACGATCTTGGTATAAACTATAAAGGAACACTTTTGACCTTGGGGTTAATCTTCCTGTGTATGTGCTAAGTTGCTTCAGTCCTGTCCGACTCTTTGCAACTGTATGGATTGTAGACCACAAGTCTCCTCTGTCCATGGTATTCTCCAGGCAAGAATACTGGAGTGGGTTGCCATGCCCTCCTCCAGGGCATGACAACAAATACATGGTCCCTCCTGACCCAGGGATCAAACCCAAGTCTTCTGTGTCTCCTGCATTGCAGGCAGATTCTTTACTTAAAACCACCAGCTTCCCTAGTAGCTCAGTCAGTAAATCATCTGCCTGCAATGCAGGAGACCTGGGTTTGATTCCTGGGTTGGGAAGATCCCCTGGGGAAGGAAATGGCAACCCACTCCAGTATCCTTGCATGGAGAATCCTATGGACAGAGGAGCCTGGCAGGCTACCATCCATAGGTTCACAAGAGTAGGACAAGATTTAGCAAATAAACCTCTACCACCAGGGAAGCTCTTATCTTCCTAAGCAATACTCAAAACTCAGAAGACATTAGGGAAAATATGGACAGACTTGATACAATAAAAAATAAAATTTCTGTATGACAAGCAACTGACAAAGAAAAAGTATTTTCAGAGTATCTATCAGAAAAGAGTTAATGTCCATAATATATTAAAATGCTCCTATAAATCAATAAGAAGATGCAACCAAAATAAAATTGATAAAGTCCTAAGTAGGTAATTAACAGAAAAAGAAATCCAAATGATTAATAGGCATATGAGTAGATGCTTGAACTTGTTGGCAAGGAGACAAATGCATTTATATATATACATAAGCTCGATGTTCTTCTCTGGTCCCTGTAACCTTGCGTCAGGTGGTTTCTTGGCCACTCCTCCCTCGATTAGCAACTGTTGATCAGCTGTTTGGACCTCAGGAAAGGTCACGGAGGCTGGAGTCTTGCCTGGTGTCTGGACTTACTGAGGTTCAGATTCTTTGTGTCTCAGCACAGAAGGACTTCAGTGAGAGGCCAAGTAATAGGCAAGAAATAGATTTATTAACATAGGACGCTTGTAAGAGATACAAGCTGGCAGGCAAGCAAGCTCTGCCTGGCTTGAATATTCTTGATTGTAGGTTCCCCCTTTTATCTCTTTAAATACATCACACCACTCCATTCTGGCCTGCAGATTTTCTGCTGAGAAGTTAGCTGATAGACTGATGGGAGTTCCCTTGCCCATAGTTTGTGGCTTTTCTCCTACTGCTTTCAATATTTTCTTTACCTTTAATTTGTGTCATTTTAATTATAGCATGTCTTGGTGTGGTCTCTTTTGGGTTGATCCTTTTTGGGACTCTCTGTGCTTCTTGAACTTGATTGTCTGTTTCCTTTGCCATGTTAGGGAAGTTTTCAGCTATTATGTGTTCAAGGATGTTTTCTGTTCCTTTCTCTCTTCTTCTGGGATCTTCATAGAAATGTTAGTATGCTTGGCGTTGTCTCAGAGACCTCTTAAATTGTTCTCATTTCTTTTTTTTTTCTTTTCTCTGTTCAGTTTCAGCATTTCCACTACTCTGTCTTCCAGCCTGCTGATCAGTTCCTCTGTACCATCTACTTTGATCCCTTCTAGTGTACTTTTCATTTCAATTATTCTTCATCTGTTTCTTCTTTATATTTTCTCTTTGTTAATTACTTCTCATGTCTCACTCTGCTCACCCAATCTTCTCCCTAGTTTTTTGAACATCTTTATAATCATTACCTTGAACTGTCTATAGGGTAGATTGCCTATCTCCACTTAGTTCTTCTTCTGGGGTTTTGTCTTCTTCCTTCATTTAGAACATATTCCCTTATTGCTTCTGTTGGCCTAATTTTTTGCCTTTATTTGTATGTATCAGGTAGGTTGGTTATGTTTCCTGACCTTGGAGAAGTGGATTCTTGTAGATGTCCTATGAGTCCCAACAGCACACTGCCCTCTGGTCACCAGACCTATATTCTAGGAGTGCTCCCCACTCGGGCTATGCCTTCTTTTGAGACATGCTGACTACTGTGGGTGGTCTTGTAGGCATGGCTGGTCCCTGATCTGGTTAGTTGCCAGGTCCTGCTTTGTGTAGAGGCTGCTGGCTGTGGGGCCCTGGTGGGTCTGGGGACTAGTACTGGCCCCTGGTAGATGGGGTCAGGTTCTGGGGTGCATGATTGCAGGGCTGTAGGTGCGGGATCTAGTATTGACCTGCTGCTGAGTGTGGCCAGTTCCTGATATAAGGTGTCCCAAAGTTAGTGTTGGTACACTGGTGAGTGTGGCTCAATCCCAGGGCAGCTGGGTGAGGGGTCTAATTTGTCTCAGATCTGTCATCCATCTGCTGGTGGGCAAGGCCAGGGTCCAGGGTGGGGGTAGGGTGTCCTAGGGCTGGTGTTGGTCTGCTGGTGGGCTGGACTAGGACCCAGGGGGTCTTGGGACTGGTGTTGGCCTGTGGATGGGTGGGCTGGGTCCTGGTACAGCAAGCTGCAGGGCTGTGGCAGTCCTGGGACTAGCATCCACCCACTGCTGAGTAAGGCCACTTCCTGGGGCTAGTACCAGCCCACTATTGGACAGAGCTGCACCCTAGAGTCTCTGGTTGCAGAGCCTGGGGTCCTTGAGCTGGTGTTTTGGCCTACTAGTGGGTGGAGCTGGGGCCCAGGAGGTCCTAGGGCTGGTGTCTACCTACTGGTGGCTGAGGCCAGTCCTTGGGCTAATGCCAGCCCATTGGTGGATGGAACCAGATCCCAGGGTCTCTGGCTGTGGGGCCCTAAGGCTAATACTGATGCACTGGTGTTCAGGGCCAGGTCCAGGGCTCCCTAGTGTGTGGGGCTGAGTTAGGGTGGCTGTGTGCTCAGGGAGTCTTAAGGCAGCACGCCTGCTGGTAGGTGAGACGGTCAAATGCCAGTGGGCAGGGCTGAGTCCTGGTGCTAATCCTGCCAGTGACAGGATTCCAAATGGCATTTGTCAGCTCCAGTGTCCTTGTGGTAGACAGTGCTCCCCAAAATGGCTGCTACCACTGTCTATGTCTCCAGGGTGAACTCCTACTGCTGTGCCTCTCTGGGAGGCTCTTAAGATCTAACCCAGGCTCATTTCAAATTCTCACTTCTGTCCTGAGTTCTGGAGCATGTGAGATATTGTGTGTGCCCTTTAAGAGTCTTTAATTCCCCCAGCCCTCTGGCTCTCCCACACTTGTCTTCAAAGGCAAACTTTTTGAGGCCTTGTCTTCCTGGTGCAGAACCCCTAGTTTGGGGACCCGATGTGGGGCTCAAACCCCTCGCTCCTTGGGTGGGCAGATATGATTATGCTTCAGTTTGTGGGTTGCCCACCTGGGTCTTAACTATACCATGTTTCTGCCCCTCTTACCTATCACACTGTGGTTCCTTCCTTATATCTTTAGTTGTAGATCTTTTCTTCTGGTCTTCCAGTCTTTCTCAACAATAGTTACTCTGTAAATAATTATATCAATAATTCTGATGTGCCTGTGGGATGAGGTTAGCTCAAGGTCTTCCTACTCAGCCTTCTTGGACTCTAATGAGGTTTACCATCACCCAGATACTTTTAAAAAGCTTCTCACTCACATAATTTCAATGTGTGGTCAAGGGTAAGAAACACTACTCTAAAATAGTGCTAACCCAAAGTGTGGCACATGGACAAGCAGCATCAGCATTACCTGCTGTTGCTGCTGCTAAGTCGCTTCAGTCGTGTCTGACTCTGTGCGACCCCATAGACGGCAGCCTACCAGGCTCCCCCGTCCCTGGGATTCTCCAGGCAAGAACACTGGAGTGGTTGCCATTTCGTTCTCCAATTCGTGAAAGTGAAGTTGCTCAATCGTGTCCGACTCTTCGAGACCCCATGGACTGTAGCCCACCAGGCTCCTCCATCCATGGGATTTTCCAGGCAAGAGTACTGGAGTAGGGAGCCATTGCCTTCTCCATTAGCATTACCTAAGAGCCCATTAAAAATGCAAGTCATTGAGGTCCCTTTCAGACCCATTGAATTAGGATAGGCTAGTGCTCAGGAATCTGTTTTAATAAGCCTTTCAGGTGATTCTATGCATGTTCAAGTTGGAGAACTCAGAATCATCTCTTTAAGCTTTATTTGTATCACAGAGCTTCCTGCGTTCAGTTGCTAAATTGTGTCCAATTCTCTGCAACCCCATGGACTGTAGCCTGCCAGCTCCTCTGTCCAAGGGATTTCCCAGGCAAGAATACTGGAGCAGGTTGCCATTTCTTCCTCCAGGAGATCTTCCTGACCCAGGGATCAAACCTGCACCACCTGGTGGCTCAGTGGTAAAGAATCTGCCTGTCAATTCAGGAGACACAGGAGATTCGGGTTCAATCCCTGAGAAAGGAAGATCTCCTGGAGGAGGAAATGGCAACCCACTCCAGTATTCCTGCCTGATAAATCCTATGGACAGAGGAACCTGTCGGGCTACTGTCCATAGGGCTGCAAAGAGTCAAATATGCCTGAGCACACACACAAAATAATGGTTGCAAATGCAGATAATCCTTACCATTTGAACACATTTGGTATAATCTTAGGGTCATTCTTCAGACCTTAGCAATGTAAATGCCAATAATTCAATCCTGAGATAGAAATCTCCTGGACACATACAAAAGTACTCCATGTCTTTCTGTATTATCTCTAAATAGAATGGAGTCCTACTCCTGTAATACAGCTTTAGTAGATGTACACATGGGTAGGAAGACAAATAGTTTATGTTTAAGTTTCTTCAATATTTTAAGTTCCATTATGAGAACAAGGTGTTTTTTTAATAATGCACTTTTGCAATGTTTCTCTTAAATGGATTTAATAGAATTAAACTAATTCATTAATGCAGCTTGGCTGTATAGAATCACTTGTTGTGCGTTATTCAGAATGTTGACTTGTGGTTACGTTGGTCTGTTACTTGAGGCTTTATCCAGTGAAAACCAACAGACATGTGCCCCTTCTTACCCACTAAACTGACAATATTCAACACATGGTCAAGCTACTGAAGCACAGGAATGGCATAATCACATTCAGGTTTTGGAAAGATGCTCTATCTGCTGTGTAGAACAATTCCAAACAGGACTGGCATCGCCTAGGAGCAAAGTTTTAAAAACCATTAAAAATGAAAATTACTAAGTAGTAAAAAAAGAAATAACTTTAAAAATTTTTAAGAAATGAAAGTTATTAAAAATAATTTGAAATGTGAATCTGTGTGTGCGTGTGTACCAAGGAGGTGTGTATTGAAGTCCATTCAGTTGTAGAAAGGAACTTGTAAAAATGTTTATATTCCTTAAGCTCGTTTCTTTAAGATTTCTATTTTAGTATATACAGTAAAATCCTGAGAAAACGGAATTTAAAACAAAAAGTCCACTGCATTTCAATGGGACTTGCTGAGGTAAGCAGCCAGGAGTTTGGTTTGGGCATCTGACAGAACAAGTTCATCTTGGTCTCATTTAGGTTGTTGTGCCACCTGGTGGTCATTTCTCACTGTAGTTTAATCACGTGAAAGTGTTAGTTGCTCAGTCGTGTCAGACTCTTCGCAACCCCAGAGACTGTAGCCCCCTAGGGTCCTCTGTCCATGGGATTCTCCAGGCAGGAATACTGGAGTGGGTTGCCATTCACTTCTCCTGATCTTCCTGACCCAGGGATTGAACCAGCATCTCCTGCACTGGCAGGCAGATTCTTTACTGTCTGAGCCAACAGGGAAGTTTAGTCACAGTGGGGACAATTCTATAATTATTATAGAATAATAGTATACACAGGCTGGCTGAAACTTCCAGGACATTGGTAGGTGTCCTGTTGTCAATTAACCTGAGATTCTGGGTTAGGAAACCAAGGTCCCAAGGACGCAGGAACCCACTCACGTCAGCTTCTCTGCTTCCTGCTTCTCTCCCTACACATTCCACTACCCCAAATGAGACAGAGGGGGAGAGGATGAGAGGAAGACAAGAAGCAATCCATAGCTGAATTATGTCCCTGTATATTGGAATATAGCACTAAATATATGTGGTTAATAAATATGTATATGTCAGTGTACCTACTTTAAATGTTTTCAATAATACTGTTGAAGAGCAAAAAAAGTTGGAACACTTCAGTGAGGAGAATAGATTGGAGAAAAAACAAGCCCAAGGGAAGAAAGACAAGCAAGAATGTCATTGAAGTAATTTGGGCATAAGACATCCGATGCTCTGAAACTAGAATGGCAATACAGCACTGGGACTGGGAGAGAAGTGGATGGGTTTGACACTTACAGGAGGTAGAATTGAGTCCTTACCATTGCTATGCTATGCTAAGTCACTTCAGTCGTGTCCGACTCTGTGCGACCCAATAGACGGCAGCCCACCAGGCTCCCCCGTCCCTGGGATTCTCCAGGCAAGAACACTGGAGTGGGCTGCCATTTCCTTCTCCAATGCATGAAAGTGAAAAGTGAAAGTGAAGTTGCTCAGTCGTGTCCGACTCTTAGCAACCCCATGGATTGCAGCCTATTAGGCTCCTCCGTCCATGGGATTTTCCAAACAAGAGTACTGGAGTGGGGTGCCATTGCCTTCTCCGCCTTACCATTAAGAGACACAAAATAAAGTGTTTACAGATAACTTGATGAGTTGTCTGAGATTTTCCTTAAAATAATCCAATTAGAGAGAGAGGAAACAAGAGGGGTGGTTATAGATGAAACAAAGGCTGGCCATATGCTGATAGTTGTTGAGTTGAGTGATGGTCATAGCGGGGGGGTTGGGGGGCGCTTTCCTTATCCTACTCAGGTCTCAGTTCAGGTCAGTTGCTTCGTTGTATCTGACTCTTTGTGACCCCATGGACTGCAGCACGCCAGGCCTCCCTGGCCATCACCAACTCCTGGAGTTTACTCAAACTCACATCCATTGAGTCGTTGATGCCATCCAACCATCTCATCCTCTGTTGTCCCCTTCTCCTCCCGCCTTCAATCTTTCCCAACATCAGGGTCTTTTCTAATGAGTCAGTTCTTCGCATCAGGTGGCCAAAGTATTGGAGTTTCAGCTTCAGCATCAGTCCTTTCAATGAATACTCAGGACTGATTTCCTTTAGGATGGACTGGTTGGATCTCCTTGCAGTCCAAGGGACTCTCAAGAGTCTTCTCCAACACCACTACTTTTGTGTATAGTTGAAAATTGCCATAATAAAAATGTAAACAAAAATAAAATGCCTGGGAAAAATTCAAGAAAAAAATGCACCAGAAAGGTAGACATATGACATATAAAGCTCAGAGAGCCATCTGAACAGAAGGAAGAATTTGGGAGAGGTCAGTAGGTCACTCAAATACAACAAATGTTAAATTTATCATGATTAATCCTATTAAAAGAAAACCATGAAAGTGCTGAAACCTTATAATTTCATTCCTTTTTATCCCTATCCAGAGGTACTACTCTCCAGGAGTTGATGTATATCCTCCCCAACCATGTTTCTATACTTTTATCAGATATGTACGTATACATGATTTACTCACACAAAGTCTGGTTTTAAAATGTAGTGATTTAATATTGTTATGTATCTCTTTGCAATTTGCTTTTTTTCACTTATCATCTTCAGAATTCATACTTTATTTTCCCTAAGAAATGGTATTCTTGAATAAAGTTGTATATACAGTACACATTAGATAAAGAAGTTGTATATACAATATACAATGGAATATTATTAAGCCATAAAAAGGAATGAAATAGAGTCAGTTGTAGCGAGGTGGATGAACCTAGAGTCTGTCACACAGAACAAAGTCAGAAAGAGAAAAACAAATACCATATATTACGTATGGACTCTAGAAAAATGGTACTGATGAACATATTTGCAGGGCAGGAACAGAGATACAGACGCAGAGAATGGACTTGTGGACACAGAGGGGAAAGGAGACAGCGGGACGAATTGGGAGAGTAGCCCTGACATACATACACTACTTTTCGTACAACAGACAGCTAGTGGGGAGCTGCTCTATTGCACAGGGAGCTCAGTTCGGTACTCTGTGATGACCTAGAGGGGAGGGATAAGGGGTAGGAGGGATGAAGGCTCAAGAGGGAGGGGATATATATATATATACTTATAGCTGATTCACTTTGTTGTGCAGCAGAAACTAACACCACACTGTAAAGCAATTATCCGTCAATTAAAAACTTTTTAAAAGAACAAAAAAATGGTATTTTGCTGTAGGACACTGCTGCTGCTGCTAAGTTGCTTCAGTTGTGTCCGACTCTGTGCAACCCCATAGATGGCAGCCCACCAGGCTCCCCCATCCCTGGGATTCTCCAGGCAAGAACACTGGAGTGGGTTGCCATTTCCTTCTCCAATGCATGAAAGGGAAAGTGAAATTGAAGTCGCTCAGTCGTCTCCGACTCTTAGTGACCCCATGGACTGCAGCCCACCAGGCTCCTCTGTCCATGGGATTTTCCAGGCAAGAGTACTGGAGTGGGGTGCCATTGCCTTCTCTGACTATAGGACACTACCACCTCTTATTTAGTATTTACTGTAATCTTACAAGATAGGTATTATTAATCTTATTTTATAGATGAAAAACAAGTAAAAGAGGTTAAGTAACTTTACTGAACAACTTTATAGTTTTCTAGCAGATGAAAAGAGAACTTGCACAAGGCCTCATAACCTAATCTCATGTTCTTCCCACTATAGCATTCCACTGTTTTTTTTTTAATAAGACTAAAATTTAACCTTAAACCTTTACAAAACAGTTACTAGCTCTACATCTCCCTCTGCAAATACCACCTTTAGCAAAATATCATACAATGAACTGTCCTGTAAGTGAATTTTTGTGATAAACCAAGAATATGTTGACTTTGTTAAAGGACTTTCATTAAGAATGGTATACCCCTTTGGTGAGGCCTGATGTGTTCTTTCTCTTGATTTCTTTTTATTTTAATGTTTATTTTTATTACTTAAAAATTTTTTTAATCCGAGTATAGTTGATTTACAACTATTTACAAACAACAAAGTGAATCAGTTATACATATACATACATCCATTCTTTTTTTTTTTGCAAGATTCTTTTCCCATGCAGGCCATTACAGAGTATTGAGTAGAGTTCCCTGTGAAGCATTCTACTATTCTACTACTAAACAAATATTTAGTACACACCAACTATGTACCAGGCACTGTTTTAGATCCTGGGATATCTCAGCAGCAGTGAATAAAACAGAAAAAATCCTGCTCTCAAGGAGCTTATACTCTAATTGGAGGAGACAGCTAATAAAATAGTATAAAATTTGGTTCTATGTGTCATGAAGAAATAAGTCAGGATGGAGGAGAACAGAGTGAGTTTAAGTGTGCTAGTATATATGAAGCTCTCAGGTGACATTTCAACATGAAAGAAGTCAAGTCAGTTCAGTCGCTCAGTCGCGTCTGACTCTTTGCGACCCCATGAACTGCAGCATGCCAGGCCTCCCTGTCCATCACCAACTCCTGGAGTCCACCCAAACCCATGTCCATTGAGTTGGTGATGCCATCCAACCATCTCATCCTTTGTTGTCCCCTTCTCCTCCTGCTCTCAATCCTTCCCAGCATCAGGGTCTTTTCAAATGAGTCAGCTCTTTGCATCAGGTAGCCAAAGTATTGGAGTTTCAGCTTCAACATCAGTCCTTCCAGTGAACACCCAGGACTGATCTCCTTTAGGATGGACTGGTTGGATCTCCTTGCAGTCCAAGGGACTAGCAAGAGGCTTCTCCAACACCACAGTTCAAAAGCATCAATTCTTCGGTGCTCAGCTTTCTTTATAGTCCAACTCTCACATCCATACATGACCACTGGAAAAACCATAGCCTTGACTAGATGGGCCTTTGTTGACAAAGTAATGTCTCTGCTTTTGAATATGCTGTCTAGGTTGGTCATAACTTTCCTTCCAAGGAGTAAGCATCTTTTAATTTCATGGCTGCAGTCACCATCTGCAGTGATTTTGGAGCCCAGAAAAATAAAGTCAGCCACTGTTTCCACTGTTTCCCCATCTATTTGCCATGAAGTAATGGGACTGGATGCCATGATCTTCGTTTTCTGAACGTTGAGCTTTAAGCCAACTTTTTTACTCTCCTTTTTCACTTTCATCAAGAGGCCCTTTAGTTCCTCTTCACTTTCTGCCATAAGGGTGGTGTCATCTGCATATCTGAGGTTATTGATATTTCTCCTGGCAATCTTGATTCCAGCTTGTGCTTCCTCCAGCCCAGCGTTTCTCATGATGTACTCTGCATAAGTTAAATAAGCAGGGTGCAACAAATGCAAAAAATCCCTGAGGCAGGAGTGTATTTGGCTGTCACTCCATCACTTTGAGGTTTTTTTTTTTTTTAAGATACTGTGTAATGATTATTCTCATTTGCTAAGTAACAAATGTAAGCACACCGCACGCCTTGTCTGATCAAATACATAATTTTGACATGTTAACAGTCTCTTATTATGACTATTTTTCATAAACTGGGTTGAGCTAAAAAATATCCACAGCCAAAAGCCACTGATTTTACTTTAAAAATTAAATCACAGGTAATAGATGCCCGTAACGGTGACATAAATATATTAAATACATAGCACTGTTGCTTACTTTATGAAACACAAATAAATACAATTCAATTCTCTTTTTCAATATTAAAAGTGCGAGAACCCTCAAGGAAACCTAAGGGAGACGTCTAGTTGGCGGGGGAGGGAGGGTGGTGAAATCTGCTGAAACAGAAAGGACAAGAAGGAGCCCAACTTCTGCCCCGTAACTCTCAGAAAGGATGTCAAGAGAGTGGTAGAAAATGAGGAACCTGGGAGCGTGACTCCGAGGGGAGGAAACCGGCGATCTAATTCCGGGCCTTTAGCTGCTGAATTGCCTCAGTTTTCAAGTTTCTGATGCGAGGGATTCTGGGTTGGTCCCCACCACGCCCTTGTCGTCCCCAGATTCAGAGGTCTGGCTTCTCTGAGCCTCTGTGGCTGGGAGTGATAGAGCAGAGCAGCTAAAAACCAAAACTAGCAAATCTCGCCTGCCGGGCGCTCCAGGCTCAGAGAGAACCTTACCCGGGAAACCGGACCTGAGCGCGTCCCGCCCCTCGCCACGCCCCCTCACGGCCGCCAGGCCTCCCCCGGGTCCTACGCGGAAACGAACTCAGGCCTAGAGAGCTGACCGGCCGCGGCTTCCGGGAGGAGTTTTGGGCCCCGCGAGTTTCCGTCGGGCGCCGCGCCTCCTCTCCAGAGGTAGTTGTGGAGACGCCAGGAGCCCGCCTCGTTGTAATTGAAGAGTGCCGCGCGTCCTCAGAATGGGCGAGCATGGCTTGGAGCTGGCGTCTATGATCCCAGCCCTCCGGGAGCTGGGCAGGTAGGGCCAGGCTGGCGTCTAACGTGCTCTTCCTCACCGGTCGCGCGCGTCCATGCTCCGATCCCCTCAACCCCGACCGCGGCCCTTGTGGAGATGCTCCACGGCTGATTGGAGCGCTTCTCCCTCAGAGAGGCCGTTGAAAGGTCGCGGGGCGCGGGGAGTCGCCGCAGACCCGCGGGATACGGGTTGGAGGGGACGGGTCGTCTGTTGGTCCCACTTTACCTCAGCCGCGGGCGGGAGTTCTTCCCCCACCCCCCATCCCGATCCCCAGGGGATTGCCTCAGTGGCGGGAGGGAAGCTGCCTTCTGATCACTTTCTCGTCACTTTCCTTCACTCATTTGCTTCTCAAAAGCCTCGTCCCTTTAGATAGGGTGCTTGCCCCCTGCACTTTCCCCAGTTCCTATGCTTTATGATCACTGTTGGTATTTAGTATTTGGTATTGGTATTTAGCTTTTGACCCAAAACTACCCTCGGAAGAAAAATCACTCGTTCTGATTTTGTGCAAGGAAGCCCAGTTGTTTTAAAAAGTTTCTAAATTAGACCGTAGGCCATTCTGGAGGTGGGACCTTTTCATACTGATAATCCACTCTTCAAAACGTTATTTTATTCAGAAATCCCAGGGATCTCCCACAACGTCCACAAAGCATAAATGTTCACAGAATGTTGCTAAAATTTGAAGATAGCTTAATGTTCCAGTTGCAAGTTGTTATTTCCTGTAAACGTCATGTCTGCCTGACTCTTTGTGACCCCATGGACTTCAGCCTGCCAGGCTCCTCTGTCGATGGCATTTTTGTCCGCAGCCAACCAGGCTCCTTTATCCAAGGGATTTTCCAGACGAGAATACTGGAGTGGGTCTTCCCGACCCAGCAATAGAACGAACCCACGTTTCCTGCGTTGGCAGGTGGATTTTTTACCACCCAAGTAAAAGTAAAATTCTATAAACGAGCTGCCGAAAGAGAGGGGACAGATGTCAGTGGCTGCTATCCCCATTCAACACACACATAGCCTTTCCTAAACCTGGCCTGAAGACGAGAGACGGGGTTTTTGTTTGTTTAATTTTTATAATACACTGTGAATAGAAAATAAGTGGGCTTGTACCACTGCTGCAGTTGAACTGTCAATTGGAATAGTTGCTTTTCGATTTCTTAAACTGCTTGGAAACTTAGCACACAGCCACAACTGACATTAATCCCATGGGATATTTAATTCCCTTTCTTTTTGCCATACATTTGTGTCTATCTCCACTTGTAGATCCTACAGACATTGACATTTAGTCTTCCTCAGTTACATAGATAGGAAGATATAAATGAAGGGACCATACTTATCTTAACTGAATCATCCTATTGTTGTGTGTATAATTTTTTCCCCACTTTGCATGAATGTTGCAAGCATACTTGTGTTAACATTTTGTAAAGTAACATCTGCCTTTCTAAAATAAGATGAAGGCAAGTCTTCATATGGGAAACTGATACACAGATTTCATCTTTCAGGCTCAGTGTGAAGCTCAGTGTGTTTTCCCTGCCTTGCTTTTAGAACTTACTGATTATTACTTCTCTTCCCTTTTCTGTCTTCCTCTGTGATACTTGTTAATGAAAATAATAGTATCTTGGATTTGTTTATACTCTCTTTCATCAACAGAACTTAGGTTACCTTTTACTCATTTGTAGCCATTCTAATAGAAGGAGTAGAAAAACTGACACATAGAATTGTCTAGTAATAGTTCTTAATGATCATGATTTTTTCATTGCAACTGCTTCATTCACGCTTATTCAGTCTCCCAGTATCTCCATGATCTGGGAGAATGGAGCAGATACTGTCACTTGATTAAGAAATGGAGTCATGAAAATTGAAGGATTAAAGTCAAAGAGATAGCAGTTATTGGAGCTAGGTTTACAGAGTCAAGTCATCAAAGCTTTATTTTCCCATTCCCCACCCTCCCCCCCTTTAATTGATCACACAGTTACATTTCTGAAAAAAGTAAGATTTTACTATTTTAATGTGTAGTCTCTTCTTCCTCTGTCTCTCAGGGATAAATTTTGCTCCTGTTTTTTGCTGGTTGAACTTTTTTTTCTCTGCATAGCCTTTCTGGTATTCTCATCCATTCTCCTGCCTTTGACTACCATCTGCTATTTGATGACTCCAGATGTGTGTCTCCAAACCATATTTCCTTCCTGTAGAATCAAAATGCAACTGTATATTGGCAGTTGTTAGTGTAACCCACTTGTTCCCTGGGTGTCCTGTGTACAGTTAAGACTCAATATATCCAGTACAAATTCTCCACATATCCCAACCTCTCCAAGCTTTTTTTTTTTTTTATTCTCTCATTTGCTGAGGTAGAGATCTCTCAGTAAATGATACCATGTTCATTCATTTTTCCAAACCAGAAATCTGGGTGTCGTTCTTGACTCCATATGTGCTTTCAGGCTATATCCGTAGTCTTCTTTCCATCTTTTTTCTTTTTTAATATTCATTTATTGTTATTTTATTTATTTTTGGCTGTGATGGGTCTTCATTGCTGCACACAGCCTTTCTCCAGTTGTGGCGAGCTGGGGCTGCTCTCTAGTTGCAGTGTGAGGTCTTCTCATTGCAGAGGCGTCTCTTGTTGTGGAGCATGGGTTCTAGGTGTGTGGGCTGAGTAGGTGTGGCACACGGGCTTAGTTGCCTCACAGCCTGTGGGATCTTACCAGACTAGGGATCAAACCAGTGTGCCCTGTATTGCAAGGTGGATTCTTAACCACACAAACCCCTCTTTCCATCTTATTCCTCAGTAACTTGTCTAGTCCCATGGCTTTAAATATTGCCTATGTGCTGATAGGGTTTCCCAGGTGGTGCTAGTGGTAAAGAATTCACCTGCCAATGGAGGAGATGTAAAAGACATGGGTTTGATCCTTGGGTCAGGGAGAGCCCCTGGGGGAGAGCATGGCAACCCACTCCAGTATTCCTGCTTGGAGAATCCCATGGACAGAGGAGCCTGGTGGACTATGGTCCATAGCATCAAAAATGAATCAGACATGACTGAAGTGACTTAGCACACATGCATGCATATGCTGAAGGCTCCCAAATTTATATCTCTAGCCCAAAGATATATGTTAGGTTCTTACTCAACATCTACACTCAGAAATTAAAATTAATATATTCAAAGCAGCACTTGTGATTTACTGTCCTTAAATTCCTTCCCCAGGTTATTATAAATTTACCAACCAAAAGCCTAAGAGTTATCCTTAATTTTTTTTCCTTTATGCCTTAATAATCCATCAGCAAATCCTGTCCACCCTACCTTTAAAAAAACACTTTTCACCATCTCTACTGCTATCACCATAATTTCTTATCTAGACTATTAAAGTAATTTCCCAGTTAATCTCTTCATTTCTACTTTTACCCACTCACAGTGGATTTCCTACTCAGCAACCAAAGTGATTTTTACAACCATGAATCATATTGTAGATTACATAATATTATTCCCCTGCTCAAAATCTTCCCTTGGTTTTCCAGCATACTTAGAATAAAATCCAAACTCCTTCCCAGAGCCTCTAAGGTCCACCGTAATCTGGCTTCTGCCTGCCTCTCCTCACAGCCGTGTATTCATCCCTTGCCCACTCTATACCAATGACATTGGCCTTATTTTTAGAGTACACCAAGGTCATTCCTGCCTTCATTCCTTTACACTTGTTGTTTCTTCTATCTAAACACTGGCTGATTCCATTCAGAAATCATTTCCAAGGACCGTCTCTGACTTTCCTGCTTAAAATTACTTTGTAATCACAAAATATTTTCCAATAGTGATAGTTCCCATTAAAATGTTAAATGAGACAGTGGGAGGGAGATGAGGGACTGGAGAACAGCAACATTAGCCACTAGAGAAGGTTTAGATGGTGAGAAGAAGCTCATAATGTGAAACTGAGAGGAGAAGTGTCTGAGATGGAATAGGAAATACAAAGATCCCTAGGTGGGAATAAGCCTGCTTTGTAAAGAAGAAGCCTGGAACATAGGGAGCAAAGAGGAGAGTAGTATTAAGGATGGAGGGGTACACAGAGGCCAGATACTTTAGCACTTTATAGGGTAGACTTTAAGTTCAATAGGAAGCCATGGAATTAACATAATTAAATTCATGTTTTTAAAACATGTGAATTCATTCACTTACTTAGAACCTTTTGCAGTCCCATCGCCTTCTGCCAGAGTCCAACTCCAGCAGCCAGGGATTCAATCTGAAGGGGTGAGCGGTGTCGGCGAGAAACTGAGGCAGCCTCTCAGTTTTCTTGGACTGCCTGTTTATTTCAAGCTTATGATTCTCTTTTATACTTTTACAAAAGTATTAGGTCAGAGGTTTGATATTTTTAGTTCCCATTGACCCAGATTTATTTTTCTCCAAAAATCATTGTTGCCCCTCAAAAGGAGTTCCTTCCTCAGCGATTCTCTTATCTACTTTTTCTCATGTGTCCTTGTGAATACACTGTAACTCATGCTAATGTCTGGGCTGCATACCACATTCCTCAGTTTATTTCTTATCTAAGTCCTGTTTGCCCCTAGTATCCTAAGCTCAGTGTTTCTTAGGGCTTCTAGCTAATACTATCTCTAAAGTCCCTAATTTCTATAAGCTATAGTAGAATATACTAACATTACAGCATCCCTTAAATCTTTAGCTTCTAACTATTTTAATTATTCCTAAGCCCTAAATTCAGCAAACTCCTTTGCCATAAACACTTTCCTCACAAATAGGCTTCAGATAGCAATCCCTCCCATGGTCTCAAACTGCGGCCTGTGTGCTCACCCTGGAACAATTTTTTGTAAAAGTCCTTGAACAAATGTCAGTGATTAACTTTATGAATTATTCTCTGAGCACAGCTGCAGAAGGCTTTATGCCTTCTCATGCTCCTCTCAAAAACAATAAGCACCTTAATATTCTCTTCAGTCAACTCAGCCGAGGAAAGGAAAAAACAAGTCAGAATCACAAAGCCTAACTCCTTCATTCCGGGTCCATGTCTATGGAACAAAGGGAGGGGGTTTAGGGCCATGCCTCCATTTTGTCAGTAATGCCTAAAGCGGCTCCCAACAGCCTTCAATACAGAATTCAAACTCCTTAGCCGGTTCTTTGAGCTTTGACCTTATTGTCCCTCTTCAGCTTCATTTCCAGATAATGCCTCCCTGGTCTTTGGCCATGCAGACCCTCTGACAGTTTCTAGAGCAGCTTATGTTCTTTTTCCTGAGCCTTTACACATGTTTCCTCCACAGGAATACCCCTCTTCCTTCCCTTATTTTACCTGCCTAGCCCCTAGGGATTCTACTTTGTGTCACCTCCTCCAGACAGCCTTGATTCCTCCAAGGGCCTTGACTCCTCCAGGTCCTGCTCAGGACTTAGTGTCCCTTCTATGTTCTGTCTTGGCTGTATTAACTCTTAACCACACTGTGTTAAAATTGCCTTTTTACTTTTTTCTCCTTTAAACTACTCATTGGTTTAGAGCAGATACATCAGTTCAGTTCAGTTGCTCAGCTGTGTCCGACTCTTTGCGACGCCATGGACTGCAGAATGCCAGGCTTCCCTGTCCATCACCAGCTCCCGGAGGTTGCTCAAACTCAATGTCCATTGAGTCGGTGATGCCATCCAACTGTCTCATCCTCTGTGGTCTCCTTCTCCTCCTGCCTTCAATCTTTCCCAGCATCAAGGTCTTTTCTAATGAGTCAGCCCTTTGCACCAGGTGGCCAAAGTATTGGAGCTTCAGCTTCAGCATCAGTCCTTCCAGTGAATATTCAGAACTGATTTCCTTTAGGATTGACTGGTTTGATCTCCTTGCAGTCCAAGACACTCTCAAGAGTCTTCTACAACACCACACTTCAAAAGCATCAACTTGGTAAATACATGGCATCTTGGTTTTCCTGGCATTTGATGCTTGCCCAGGCAAAGTGCTCAAGTGTTTGTTAAATGTATCCAAACTCTATGTGGTACTAAAATTACCACCCAAATATTATTGTATACTTTTGAAAAAGTATGCCCTCTTCATTTCAGTTCAGTTCAGTCCCTCAGTTGTGTCCGACTCTTTGCGACCCCATGAATCGCAGCACGCCAGGCCTCCCTGTCCATCACCTAATGTCGAGGTTGCAAAATAAGAAATGCTTACCCTCCCATGAATTTCTTTATTCTAATAGTACATCTAATAAATGGTAATCACTTCACCTTTATAAACTGATTTTTTATTATTTTTATTTTTTATTTTTATTTTTTTATAAACTGATTTTTTAAAATTATGCAAATGACACATGAAGGCATAGTCTTTTTTACAAACTTAGACTTTATAGGAAACTCTCACCACCACCCACTATCCCAGTTCCTCTTCACCACAGACCTCCTCATTCACGGTTTTAAGTGACACTTGTCAAATTATACTTGGTTTATGACAAAATCTCCTGATTTTGTCTAAAACAAGTCATGTTACCTTGTAATTTCAGACTTGAAAATTTTTTGATTATATTAAATCTGTGATGTCCTATAGTATGCTATAGACACCAACTTTATGTGGCCACTGAGCATTTCACATGTGTCTAATCTAAAATTGAGATATGCTATAAATATGAGATACTAGGTTTCAAAGACTTAGTTCCCGAAAGGAGTATAAACAATCTCATTAATAATTTTTATATTGATTACATTTTCAGATAATATTTTTGACATATTATTGTAATGAAAATTGCCTGTTTCTCTTTACATTCTTAATGTGATTATTAGAAAATTTATAATTATGCCTGTGGCTTGCATTATATTTCTACTGGCCAGTTCTGATTTAAATAATAAGATAAATAACACAGTTTTTTCTCTTTCATGTATAAATACAACTACTTATTCTTTGATTCTGTGTGCCTAGGGTTTACATTATTTGTAAATATTTATTATTTCATTTAATGGTTTTTTTTTGTCAAACAGGACACAATTCTAGGTGGGCTGTAGGCAATGAAAAGAGAATTAAAACAGTTTCTCTTCTGCAGCAGCTTATGGTCTCTTGGTAGTGCAGAAATTCATAGAGAAACATAATCTCCCACCTCTAGGATCCTATGGTCTATTGGTAGATATTCCGCAGGTTCGGAAAAGATTATACATTAAGGATGAAGGAGGCATAAGATTCAGAAAGATTCTTATGAACCATTGACTCATTCAACAAAGTTTTTTGGACTGTTCACTATATATCAGGACCATTTCCATCATGGCAGTTATACACTGTAGATGCCTTGGGTCCTGTATGTAATCAATTATAATTGGACTTTGTGATTGAATAATCAAGAAAATAATTAGCTTTCTCGCTTTTTCTTTTAGCATTGTTTAAGTGGGAAAATATATATACATTTACAGTACTATGTAAATGTTATAAGTTATTTATATGAAATACTTAATTTTATTTTTTGTAAATAACCAGCTTACCTAATATATCCTCAGCTGTTTTGCCAGTAGAAGTGATGAAGTAAGCTCATCACTTATACACAGCTTTCCATGAGTCTTCTAGGCAGAGTTAGTTATTTCCTGCTGCGGGTGTATATAATGCTTGATTATTATTTTTGTGCATTCTTCCCCTCTCCCCAGCAACTTCCTTGAAGCAAGGCATCTTGCTTTATTTGTCTTTTGAATTTATTATATTACTAGTACCTTTATTCATCTTTTCATCCTATATTAATAAATATATATTAATGATTATCATTATGACTAATGATAATCATGCTGTTGAAGGATTCTCTCTACATGAACATGGATCCCAGAAAGGAAAGCCAAGTTTCAAGAATTAGTTGTTCAAGTCTCTTCATCTTGAGGGAAACAAAACAAAGTTGTCTTGATCTCATGTATTCATTTAGTTAGCACCAACTCCAATTCTTCCCTTCATTTCATGGTCAAGCTTTAGAAAGAGCATGCTCTTCTCAATATTCACATTTCATTTGTTTTTCAACCCTTTAAAATCTGGCTTCTGCCTTTACCTCTACATTAAAATTTTAAAATTCAAAGGACATTTAAAAAAATCAACTTAAAATGGATCAAAGACCTAAATGAAAGAGTAAAAACTGTAAAACTCTTAGAACTCTTAGGGTAAAAGCTTCATGACATTGGATTTGGCAGTGATTTCTTGAATATGACACCAAAAGCATGACAGCATATCAAAAAATAAATTAAATTTTAAATTATCAAAATTAAAAGTTTTATATAGCACAGTATCAGCAGAGTGAAAAGACTACCCATGGAAGGAAAGAAAGTGTTTGCGAATCATATATCTGTAAGGAGTTATCATCCAAAAAATATTAAGAACTGTAGCTCATTATCAACAGCAACAACAAAATTAACCTGATTTAAAAATGAGGAGAGAGTCAGTAGAGCATGAGACTTAAAAATAAAGAAAGGTCTTGAATAGACTTTCTCCAAAGAAGAAAGACAAATGGGCAAAAAGCACATGAAAAGATGTTCAACATCCCTAATTACTAGGAAATTGTGAATCAAAACTACAGAGATACCATTGCAACCCCATGAGGATGTGTACTATTAAAAAAAAAAGAAAACCAACAAAATAACAAGTGTTGGTGAGGATAAGGAAAAATTGGAACCTTTGTAAATTGTTAGTAGGGCTGTAAAATGGTGCAGCTTTGTGGAAGCAGCATGGCAGTTTCTCAAAAAAATTAAACATAGAATTACCATACAATTTTGCATTTCACGTCTGTGTATATACCCAAAATAACTGAAAGGGAATAAAACAGATATTGTGTTCTCACCTTTGTAGGGGCATTATTCACAATAGCTAAATGGTGGAAGCAGCTCAAGTATCTGTGGAAAGATAGATTAAATGTGATATATACACACACAGTCGGAGAAGGCAATGGCACCCCACTCCAGTACTCTTGCCTGGAAAATCCCATAGATGGAGGAGCCTGGTGGGCTGCAGTCCATGGGGTCGCTAAGAGTCAGACACGACTGAGTGACTTCACTTTCACTTCTCACTTTCATGCATTGGAGAAGGAAATGGCAGCCCACTCCAGTGTTCTTGCCTGGAGAATCCCAGGGATGGGGGAGCCTGGTGGGCTACCGTCTGTGGGGTCGCACAGAGTTGGACACGACTGAAGCGACTTAGCAGCATACACACAGTATATAGAATATTATTTAGCCTTAAAAAGGAAGGAAATTCTGACACGTGTTACAACATGCATGAACTGTGAAGACATATGTGAAGTGAAATAAGTCAGTCACAATGGACAAATATAGAATGCAACTTGTATGATGTAGTCAAATTCATAGAAACAGAATTGGAGGAAGAGGAGGAGGAAGTCGGGAGATAATTGTTTACTGAGTACAGTTTCAGTTTGGGAAGACAAAAAAGTGCTAGAGAGGGATGGTGGTGATGGTGTAGGATAATGTGAATGTGCTTAATGCCACAGAACAGTACTCTTAAAGGTTAAGATGGTAAATTTTATGTAAATGTATTTTACCATATAAAATATATATGCAAAGGACATTTTAACTAATTTTATTTGATCTTGTTGACAGCTCCTCCTTAGAATTCTCACCTCCTTGGATTCTAGAACACATCTCTCATGGCTTTTCTGTTTCTCTGACCCTTTTCTTTTCTCCTCATGGCTCCTCTAACCTTAACTTAAGGTTATGTCTTTGGCTTTCCTGTTACTTACTACCTTTGCATTCTTATTCAAGGCTTCCACTACTACTAGCTCTAATACTGGTAGATTATATAATCTGCATAAGAATCAGTTTCCTCATGTGAAAATTAGGGTCTAATTTCCTGATTTTGTTTCATGTGAAATATGAAATAATACAATATGTTTAGCTTTGCTTGATATGTACTATTATATATCAATAACAGTCTATATCTCTAGGCTAGTTAGTCTATATCCCATTTCACTTGAGGTCTAGAACTGTAATTCCAACAGTCTTTAGGACATCCCGTAGTTCCCTTGAGACCTTAAACTCACTGTTTCTAAAACTGGGGTTTTTTTCCTCCCCATACCTGTGTTTCCACCTGTGTTAACTGTTTTGGTGATTAGGTCATAATTGGTCTGGATAGAGGGCTAGATTGATTTATCCGTCTCCTGTATTAAACTATCTTTTACCTTCCCAATGGAGATCTTCCCTGGTGGCTCAGATGGTAAAGCATCCACCCGAAATGCAGGAGACCTGGGTTGGATCCCTGGGTTGGGAAGATCCCCTGGAGAAGGAAATGGCAACCCCCTCCAGTGTTCTTGCCTGGAGAATCCCATGGACAGAGGACCTCGATAGGCTACAGTCCACGGGGTCGCAAAGAGTCAGGCACGACTGAGCGACTTCACTTTCACTTTCACTTTACCTTCCCAATAGTAGCTTCTGATGAGTTCTCTAGTACATTATAGGCACTCAATAAGTGTTTGTTGATTACATGATTGACTGTATGATTCCTCATCATGTAGTGGAACCCAGACTTTCTATTATATTGTTATGTTCTATTCCTTGGTTACTTATACACAATTATAGAACTCAAGTTGAATTCATTCAGGATTCTAGGATGCTCTTCCTCAGATTAATTATTGTATCTCCTTTTAATATTACTTTTTCTTGGTTGTTCTTAGGATTCTATGTATATTTTTTCCTAACATTTATTGAACTTTTATTGTGGAAAGTTTTGAACATACAATAAAAGAGAAAATGGTATATAGATTTTCCATTTCACATAATGATAATAATCAATTCATGGCTCTCTTCCTCTCAGAGTTTAGTTCAGTTCAGTTCAGTTGCTCAGTCATGTCCGACTCTTTGCGACCCCATGGACCACAGCATGCCAGGCCTCCCTGTCCATCACCAACTCCTGGAATTTACCTAAACTCATGTCCATTGAGTCAGTGATGCCATCCAGTCATCTCATCTCTGTTATCCCCTTATCCTCCTGCCTTCAATCTTTCCTGGCATCAGGGTCTTTTCAAATGAGTCAGCTCTTCACATCAGGTGACCAAAGTATTGGAGTTTCAACTTCAACATTGGTCTTTCCAGTGAACACTCAGGACTGATCTCCTTTAGCATGGACTGATTGTATCTCCTTGCAGTCCAAGGGACTCTCAAGAGTCTTCTCCAACACCACAGTTCAAAAGCATCAATTGTTTGGCACTCAGCTTTCTTTATAGTCCAATCTCACATCCATACATGACTACTGGAAAAACCATAGCCTTAACTAGATGGACCTTTGTGGACAAAGTAATGTCTCTGCTTTTTAATATGCTGTCTAGGTTGGTCATAACTTTCCTTCCAGGGAGTAAGCATCTTTTAATTTCATGGCTGCAGTCACTATCTGCAGTGATTTTGGAGCCCCCCAAAATAAAGAGACCAAATTGCCAACATCCGCTGGATCATCGAAAAAGCAAGAGAGTTCCAGAAAAACATCTATTTCTGCTTTATTGACTATGCCAAAGCCTTTGTGTGGATCACAATAAACTGTGGAAAATTCTGAAAGAGATGGGAATAACAGACCACCTGACCTGCCTCTTGAGAAATTTGTATGCAGGTCAGGAAGCAACAGTTAGAACTGGACATAGAACAACAAACTGGTCCCAAATCAGGAAAGGAGTATGTCAAGGCTGTATATTGTCACCCTGCTTATTTAACTTATATGCAGAATACATCATGAGAAATGCTGGGCTGGAAGAAGCACAAGCTGGAATCAAGATTGCTGGGAGAAATATCAATAACCTCATATATGCAGATGACACCACCCTTATGGCAGAAAGTGAAGAGGAACTAAAGAGCCTCTTGATGAAAGTGAAAGTGGAGAGTGAAAAAGTTGGCTTAAAGCTCAACATTCAGAAAACGAAGATCAAGGCATCTGGTCCCATCACTTCATGGGAAATAGATGGGGAAACAATGGAAACAGTGTCAGACTTTATTTTTTTGGGCTCCAAAATCACTGCAGATGGTGACTGCAGCCATGAAATTAAAAGAGGCTTACTCCTTGGAAGGAAAGTTATGACCAACCTAGATAGCATATTCAAAAGCAGAGACATTCCTTTGCCAACAAAGGTCCGTCTAGTCAAGGCTATGGTTTTTCCTGTGGTCATGTATGGATGTGAGAGTTGGACTGTGAAGAAAGCTGAGCGCCGAAGAATTGATGCTTTTGAACTGTGGTGTTGGAGAAGACTCTTGAGAGTCCCTTGGACTACAAGGAGATCCAACCAGTCCATTCTAAAGGAGATCAGCCCTGGGATTTCTTTGGAAGGAATGATGCTAAAGCTGAAACTCCAGTACTTTGGCCACCTCATGCGAAGAGTTGACTCATTGGAAAAGACTCTGATGCTGGGAGGGATTGGGGGCAAGAGGAGAAGGGGATGACAGAGGATGAGATGGCTGGATGGCATCACTGACTCGATGGATATGAGTCTGGGTGAACTCCTGGAGTTGGTGATGGACAGGGAGGCCTGGCGTGCTACGATTCATGGGGTTGCAAAGAGTTGGACACGACTGAGCAACTCAACTGAAAAATAAAGCCTCTCACTGTTTCCAGTGTTTCCCCATCTATTTGCCATGAAGTGATGGGACAAGATGCCATGATCTTAGATTTCTGAATGTTGAGCTTTAAGCCAACTTTTTCACTCTCCTCTTTCACTTTCATCAAGAGGCTCTTTAGTTCTTCTTAGCTTTCTGCCATAAGGGTGGTTCATCTACATAACTAAGCTTATTGATATTTCTCCTGGCAATCTTGATTCCAGCTTGTGCTTCATCCAGACCAGTGTTTCTCATGATGTATTCTGCATATAAGTTAAATAAGCAAGGTGACAATATACAGCCTTGACGTACTCCTTTCCTGATTTGGAACCAGTCTGTTGTTCCATGTCCAGTTCTAACTGTTGCTTCCTGACCTGGATACAGATTTCTCAAGAGGCAGGTCAGGTGGTCTGTTATTCCCATCTCTTTCAGAATTTTCCACAATTTATTGTGATCCACACAGTCAAAGGCTTTGGCATAGTCAATAAAGCAGAAATAGATGTTTTTCTGAAACTGTCTTGTTTTTTTGGTGATCCAGTGGATGTTGGCAATTTGATCTCGGTTCCTCTGCCTTTTCTAAAACCAGCTTGAACATCAGGAAGTTCACGGTTCACGTATTGCTGAAGCCTGGCTTGGAGAATTTTGAGCATTACTTTACCAGCGTGTGCTGTTGCTGCTGCTGCTGCTGCTAAGTCGCTTTAGTCGTGTCCGACTCTGTGCGACCCCATAGACGGCAGCCCACCATGCCCAGTCCCTGGGATGAGTGCAATTGTGCGGTAGTTTGAGTATTCTTTGGCATTGCCTTTCTTAGGCACTGGAATGAAAAGTGACCTTTTCCAGTCCTGTGGCCACTGTCCAGTTTTCCAAAATTGCTGGCATATTGAATGCAGCACTTTCACAGCATCATCTTTTAGGATTTGAACTAGGTCAACTGGAATTCCTTCACCTCCACTAGCTTTGTTCATAATAATGCTTCCTAAGGCCCACTGACTTCTCATTCCTGGATGTCTGGCTCTAGGTGAGTGATCACACCGTAATCATCTGTGTCGTGAAGATCTTTTTTGTATAATTCTTCTGTGTATTCTTGCCACCACCTCTTAATATCTTCTGCTTCTGTTAGGTCCATACCATTTCTGTCCTTTATCGAGCCCATCTTTGCATGAAATGTTCCCTTGGTATCTCCGATTTTCTTGAAGAGATCTCTACTCTTTCCCATTCTATTGTTTTCCTCTATTTGTTTGCACTGATCACTGAGGAAGGCTTTCTTATCTCTCCTTGCTATTCTTTGTAACTCTGCATTCAAATGGGTATATCTTTTCTTTTCTCCTTTGTTTTTTGCTTCTTTTCTTTTCACAGCTGTTTGTAAGGCCTTCTCAGACAGCCATTTTGCTTTTTTGCGTTTCTCTTTCTTGGGGATGGTCTTTCTCCCTGTCTCCTATACAATGTCATGAACCTCCGTCCATAGTTCATCAGGCACTCTGATGAACTATGGAATCTATTTCTCAATAGATTTAAATAGATTTCTTAATAGATTTAAATCTACTCCTCAGAGTACTTTGCAGCAAATTCCAGACATCATTTTATCAATCAGATCAGATCAGATCAGTCGCTCAGTCGTGTCCGACTCTTTGCGACCCCATAAATCGCAGCACGCCAGGCCTCCCTGTCCATCACCAACTCCAGGAGTTCACCCAGACTCATATCCATCGAGTTAGTGATGCCATCCAGCCATCTCATCCTCTGTCATCCCCTTCTCCTCTTGCCCCCAATCCCTCCCAGCATCAGAGTCTTTTCCAATGAGTCAACTCTTCGCATGAGGTGGCCAAAGTACTGGAGTTTCAGCTTTAGCATCATTCCTTCCAAAGAAATCCCAGGGCTGATCTCCTTCAGAATGGACTGGTTGGATCTCCTTGTAGTCCAAGGGACTCTCAAGAGTCTTCTCCAACACCACAGTTCAAAAGCATCAATTCTTCGGCACTCAGCCTTCTTCACAGTCCAACTCTCACATCCATACATGACCACAGGAAAAACCATAGCCTTGACTAGACGGACCTTTGTTGGCAAAGGAATGTCTCTGCTTTTGAATATTCTGTCTAGGTTGGTCATAACTTTCCTTCCAAGGGGTAAGCGAAATACCACTATTTATTTCTAGAGTGTAAAGACTTTTTAGACATACCGCAATACCATTTTCATACCTAAAACTTTAATTTCTTAAAAACATCAAATATCTAGGCTGCTCAAATTTTCTCAGTTGTCATTTATAGTTTGCTATTTTTATTCTTGATTCAGAATCCAATGTAGGACTAGCCACTGTACTTGGTCGATATGGTTCTTAAATCTTCATTATAAGTTTCTTCTCTCTTTTTTCCCTTGGAATTTCTTTGTTGAAGAAACTGTTTTCTTTTGATTTTTCTAGAAGTCTAGATCTATTCAATAGAAATATGAAGGAAGTCACATATATAATTGAAAATTTCTCACATTACAAAATGCTACATTACAAAAAGGAAATAGGTGAAATTAATTTTAGCAATATATATTATTACCATATCGTATATATCACTTATATGTGGAATTTAAAATACAACACAAATGAACTTATTTATGAATCAGAAACAGACTCACACATAGAGAACAGACTTGTGGTGCCAAAGGTGGGGAGCAGGGGAGAGTTGAATGGGAGTTTGGGACTAGCAGATGCAAATTATTATATACAGATGGATAAACAACAGCATCCTATTGTATAGCACAGAAAGCCATATTGAATATCCTGTAATAAACCATAATAGAAAATAATATGGAAAAGAATATATGATAACTGATTCACTTTGCTGTATACCACAAACTAATACAATGTCATAAGTCAATTATGCTTCTATTAAAATAAAAGAAACTAAAGAAACCCAACATATATTATTTAACTCAGTATATCCAGATGTTATCATTTTAACATGTAATTAATATAACATTATTAATGCAGTATTACACATTTTTGGTAGTGAATATTCCAAATCCAATGTGTATTTCATACTTGTAGCACATCTCATTTTGGACTAGCTATATATCAGGTTCTCAATAGTGTGTGGTAAAGGTTTACCATATTGGGCAAGATAGGTCTAGACTTTGCAGATTGTATACTTTGCAGAATACTATCAGTGTCAACATTAAAACTAAACACATTTGGTAAGTTCAACTTTAGAGAATTTTTTACAGATGAAATCGTGAGTCCCTTAAGGGTTGTTGTTCATTCGCCCAGTTGTGTCCAACTGTTTGTGACCCCATGGATCGCAGCACACCAAGCCTCCCTATCCCTCATCATCTCCCAGAGTTTGCCCAAGTTCATGTCCATTGCATTGGTGATGCCATACAGCCATCTTATCCTTTGACACCCTCTTTCTTTGTGCCCTCAGTCCCTGCCATCAGGGACTTTTCCAGAGTTGGCTGTTCACATCAGGTGACCAAAATACTGGTGCTTCAACTTCAACATCAGTCCTTCCAATGAGTATTCAGGGTTGATTTCCTTTAAGATTGCCTAGTTTGATCTCCTTGCTGTCCAAGGGACTCTCAATAGTCTTCTCTAGGACCACAGTTCAGAGGCATTAATTCTTTGGTGCTCTGCCTTCTTTACAGTCCAGCTCTCATAACCCTACGTGACCATTGGGAAGACCGTAGCCTTGACTGTTTGGACCTTTGTTGGCTGAATGATGTCTCTGCTTTTCAACACACTGTCTAGGTTTGTCATAGCTTTCCTGCCAAGAAGCAATTGTCTTCTGATTTCATGGCTGCAGTCACCATCCACAGTGATTTTTAGAGCCCAAGACGAGGAAATCTGTCACTGTTTCCACCTTCTCCCCTTCTATTTGCCATGAAGTAATGGGGCTGGATGCCATCATATTAGTTTTTTTAATATTTAGTTTTAATCTGGCTTTTTCAGTCTCCTCCTTCACCCTCATCAGGAGGGTCTTTAATTCATCTTCACTTGCTGCCGTTAGAGTGGTATCATCCATGGTATCATCCCTTTAAGGGTTAAAAGCATTTTATTTGTGTTTTAGTGCCAGTCCAGAGGAATATAATACTGTTGTACAGAAGCCAAGACAAATTCTATGTCAGTTCATTGACCGAATACTTACAGACGTAAATGTTGGTAAGAAAAAGTTATTTCTGATATAAATCATGAATTGTTTTCTTTTTCATGTATGCACATTATAGTAGCATTTTTCTCCATGTAGCTTTAGATATATAGTTAGGACTTATGATAGTTACTTGTTGTTGTTCATATTAAAGTTTGTATTACTTATTACTTATTATATAATGTGATTTACACTTTTAAAATAATTCTGTTTTCTTCATTGTTATCTAGATAGTGCTTGCCATGATTCTTTTTTGATATATGAATTATTTTAAATAAAAATATTTGGCCAGTTCTCTTTTAGATAGGTCTTATGTCAGTGGTTGAAAAACAGCAAATGCCATTTTAAGAAACTCTTTGTATAAGAGTTGGCCACTTTGTCAATGAAAGGTAATAAAATTCTGTGAGTTGTTGAATCAACTATTTACTGTTTGTGACAATCTAAAAGACAAATCCTACCAACTTGGTAAGATGGTGTCATATGTGCCATGTCTGTTGAAATTACATGGAAGGGACAATCTGAAATGGCATGTGGCTCATGATTTATAAATTTAATTCCAAATTTGACATAGATTTTAAGAATTACAATAGTCATCTAGCCTTTCTTTTTCAATCAGTAAAATTCTGAGTTCCTGAAAAATAACAAGGACTACTGAGTACTTGCAAAATGTGTTTTCATATGATACTCCATCTGTTTAGACCACTTGTCCTTACCCTCTCTGTTTGACCAACTCCTTATCATCTAGGAATCAACTCCTTCACAGGCTCTTTCCAGACCCTTGTTTCATTTATTGTAGATTAGTGTAGTTAACACATCGTATTATTGATATAATTACTAATTTATTTGTCTGACTCCCTTATCTGATTGTTAGGGTTTTTTTTTAATCCTCAGATTTTAACACAGTGCCAGGAATATTATAGACCTATAGCCTACATGTTTGGTAAATGGATATATGATAGATGAATACATGTGATTATTAAACATTTAAAATTAGGAAGATAGGATTGTAGTGTTTAGTCCCATGAATTTATCATAAACTCTGTGTTGGACATAATTCTTGTCACCAGAGACTAGTTTCTTAACAAAAAAACTGCCATTTAATTTGTTATGACTTTTTAAAATGAATCTTTTGTTGTTTTAGTTGCTCTGGAACTTGTGAAGAAAACTGACTCTCAGCCAACCTCTGTGATGTTGCTTGATTTCATCCAGCATATCATGAAGTCCTCCCCACTTATGTTTGTAAATGTGAATGGAAGCCATGGGCAAAATGAAGCCAAAGGCAGTTGTATTGGTAAGTTCTAATGTTTGTACATTTATTTTTGATCTCTTTTATGAATTCTGCCTCTTCTGCTCTCCTGAAGTGTCACAAACACATTGTTATGTGTATTTTAGTCAAATTTGCTATAAGTTGAGGGAGCAAAATGGTTTTATTTCATGCATCCTTGTTTTCTTTTTTTTTTTCCTTGTTTTCTTTTATTATGAACTAGATACCACAAATGGAGCAGAAGTAACTGAATATGTTTATACGCCATTGAACATTTAAGCAGTTTTCTTTTTTCTGTTTTTGATAATGTCTTTTTTTTAGATCGTGCATTAGCAAACCATGGCTCATAGACTGGCTGCCTGTTTCTGGAAACAAAGTTTTGTTGGCACATAGCCATGATCATTCATTTATGTATTGTCTGCAGCTACTTCAAAGGCAACTGAGTAGTTGACATGGAGATCATATGGTCCTTAAGCCTGAAATATTTCATATATGGCCCTCATGCCTGAAATATTTCATATTTGGCCCTCTCAGAACAAGCTTACTACTCCCATTCTGGATGTTGAAACTTTTTTCCAGGCTTTTCTCCTTATTCTCACTACTTTTGTCCTTTTTGTTAGCTTCATCATAAAGAGATGTAAAGCAAATATCTTTTTTTCTGTACAATGCATAGAGTATTTAAAATTTTTTTGCTTGAATCTTAAGAGTCAACTTTGATAGTATGTTCTCTAAAAAGTCTTTTCTGACCATTACTGATGGTCTATGCTAGGACTAGCTTAGTTACTCTTTCTTTATGCTGTATTAATACAAAGTGTTCTACATTTCTTCTGTCATGGTACTTATTAAACTATTAATACATTATCAGTTCAGTTCAGTCGCTCAGTTGTGTCCGACTCTTTGCAACCCCATGAATCGCAGCACTCCAGGCCTCCCTGTCCATCACCAACTCCCGGAGTCCACCCAAACTCATGTCAATCGAGTCGGTGATGCCATCCAGCCATCTCATCCTCTGTCATCCCCTTCTCCTCCTGCCCTCAGTCCCTCCCAGCATCAGGGTCTTTTCCAGTGAGTCAGCTCTTCGCATGAGGTGGCCAGAGTATTGGAGTTTCAGCTTCAGCATCAGTCCTTCCAATGAACACCCAGGACTGATCTCCTTTAGAATGGACTGGTTGGATCTCCTTGCAGTCCAAGGGACTCTCAAGAGTCTTCTTCGACACCACAGTTCAAAAGCATTAATTCTTCGGCGCTCAGCTTTCTTCACAGTCCAACTCACATCCATACATGACCACTGGAAAAATATAAATACTTGTTAATCTATATTCTTTGCTACACTGACTTTTAAACAACAGGTTATAACCCATTTAGTGGGTATTAAAGATGAAATATAATTGACTAGAAATATCATAGTACATTGCAGAATAAGTAATATTTTATTAAACTTTTATCATTTATTAAATAAAATAATATGCATATTTATGCTACACTGTGATATAAAATATATCTCTTAGTTGCAATTTTCAGGAAATTATATTGTAGGATTTAGGAGGACAAGACTATGACTGATTTGTTCTTATGCATCTAAGGCAGAGTCACCATTCAATAATATTTGTGGGAATGATAACTATATATTGAGCATTTAGTTAACTTTGGGCACTATGCAGAAAATTTCATATATATTATCTTACTTGGTTGGGGTAACATATAAAGTAAGTGTCATTGTCCCCTTTTCAAAATGAAGTTATAGAAGTTTAGAGAAATTAAAAGTTCACACAACTACTAAGTGGAAAGCTAGAATCTTGTCTGACTCCAAATTGGTATTCTAAATTATTATAATATGTTTCCATTGTGTAGGGAATATTGTAGACTATTTTGCAATGAAGTTTATACTTTAAAAATAAATCAAGCATTTAGCAAATTAAGTAGCACTCTAATATACTTAATTATTTAATATCTTTTTCTGTTTATTTCAAAGAGTTCAGTAATTGGATCATAACAAGACTTCTGCGGATTGCAGCCACTCCATCCTGTCATATGTTACACAAAAAAATCTGTGAAGTCATCTGTGCATTATTATTTCTTTTTAAAAGCAAGAGTCCTGCTATTTTTGGAGTACTGATGAAGGAATTATTACATCTTTTTGAAGACTTGATTTACTTCCACAAAAGATATGCAATAGAACACTTTGTGGAATGGCCAGTGGTAGTTCACCGGTTTTTAAGTCAATTCGATGAACATGTAGGATATTTACAGCCAGCTCCTTTGCAGCTCATGAACATGCAAAATTTAGAGTTTATTGAAGTCACTTTATTGACGGTTCTTATTCGTATTATTGCAATTGTGTTTTTTAGAAGGCAAGAACTCTTACTTTGGCAGATAGGTTGTGTTCTGCTAGAGTATGGGAGTCCAAAAGTTAAATCCTTAGCAATTAGCCTTTTAACTGAACTCTTTGAGCTTGGAGGACTACCAGCACAACCAGCCAGCACTTTTTTCAGCTCATTTTTCGAATTATTAAAACAACTAGTAGAAATGGATGCTGACCAATTGAAACTCTATGAAGAGCCATTATCAAAGCTGATAAAGACCCTGTTCTCCTCTGAAACAGAAGCTTATAGAAATATTGAGCCTGTCTACTTAAATATGCTGCTAGAAAAACTCTGTGTCATGTTTGAAGATGGTGTGCTTTTGCAGCTTAAGTCTGATTTGCTAAAAGCAGCTTTGTGCCACTTACTGCAGTATTTCCTTAAATATGTGCCAGCTGGGTATGAATCTGCTTTACAAGTCAGGAAGGTTTATGTGAGAAATATTTGTAAAGCTCTTGTAGATGTGCTTGGAGTTCAGGCAGATGTGGAGGTAAGTCATTTTTTTGTTAAGCATATATTTTTGCCTTAATTTAAGTGGATGCATTGTGCAAGAGTAATAAAGAGGAAATAGAATATCTTTTTTTGGTTGCTAGATTATCTATAATAATGTACATTCAGAATGGGATACTTTTTATAATCTACTTTGACTTCCTATTACGGATTTTTAATTTTGTTTCAGAAAGATTTTTTCACTATGTTGGTAATGAATTGCCAATGGAGTAGAATGTGTTAAAGTAGAGTTTGTGAAGAGTAAACATGTTTGTTGCATTATTAATTAAAAAGGGGCCAGGTATCAACTTCATTGCAAAAACTTTGAGCACTCACCTAGACTTTTTCTTTGACAGGTTATAATCGATCACTTCTAGAAAATCTATGAGTATATAGTACTAGTCATGCCAAATTATGCCTTTTTTTTCTATTTGAACTATGGGAGTGTGATACAATAGATATGCAATAAATTGATTAAATATTTTAGTTTATATGTAATAATATTTTACTTTATCTGTAAATCTTGCTAGATTTGTTGTATAAAAGAAGTTAGTCATTTCCTTGTAGAATTTTTCTTTGTGGCATTTTGGTCAAGGGAAAACAAGTTATAGAAGGATTTGTCTTAGGCCTTCTAAAACTATAGAACCGTAGTTCTAGATATAGAGCTATATATGTGTCTATATATACACTGTGAAATAATTAGATTAACTTAGGTTTTTGTTTTGTTTGATGAGACTCTGAAAATAATTTACCTTCTTTGGAATCTTAATACCTAATGCATTTTTGCTATCTATGAATAATACATATAAACTTATTTTCTAAGAAATAGTTTTTTAAATTATTTTTGCTTTCTCAGTATTTGTTGGGCCCACTTTATGCAGCCTTAAAAATGGAAAGTATGGAAATCATTGATGAAGTTCAGTGCCAAATTCAACAGGAAAACCTCAGCAGTAATAGCAATGGACTGTCACCCAAAAGGCGTCGACTCAGCTCATCTTTAAACGCTTCCAAAAGAGCACCAAAACAGACTGAGGAGTATGACTTTCATTCAGTTTGTATTTAGCCACTTAATAGAACTTTAGTGACTTAAAAAATCACCTTTATTTAAGTGCTTTGCCTTAAATACACCAAGAACATTTGTTCTTTCTTTAAGTAGTCGAAGGAGTGCTTAAAAAGTCTAATAGTTCTTGTAGTCTATTTTAGTATAAAAGATTCCATGACTAAATATGGTTACCTAAAAGTCTTTACTTGCCTGATTTGACTTTTTAATACATTAAAAAATCTCTGTGACTATACATCTATCAACAATTTTAAAAAAGTTAGCAAATTATTTTTTTTGTAATATAGCCAAAGAATTCCCATATTTTAACCAACTGTAAAAGTTGTTATAAATTTCAGTAGTTGTAGGGATTTCCCTGGTGGTCCAGTGATGAGGACTCAATGCTTTCACTGCCGTGGCCTGGGTTCAATTCCTGGTTGGGGAACTAAGATCCTGCAAGCCATATGGTATAGCAAAAAACAAACAAAATGTCAGTAGTTGCCATGACATGCTGCCTTTTGTTTAAAATATTTTTCATGTACGAGCAAGATTATATAAATTCATATGAATATGAATCTTTACACTCTGGTTATAATTAATTACAGAATTAAACATGTGGATATAAACAAAAAGAGCATATTATGGAGTGCACTGAAACAGAAGGCTGAGGACCTTCAAATTTTCCTTGAATCCAATAATGTGAAGAATCCTATTATTGAGACTTTAGAAGGAATTGCCGTCATTCTACAACTGACTGCTCTGTGTACTGTTCACTGTTCTCATCAAAACATGGACTGGTAAAAACAACTTGTATTTTCTGGGTGTAATACATTTGAATTTAGTGTTTTGGAAGACCTCTTTATTCACTTGATTTTTGTGACCTTAGAACACAAAATTTTTCAGTGAAAGAGAAATTTATTTTTTATTGAGCATCTGCTAAATGCCAGATATTGTGTTAAGTACTATACATATCTTATTTAATCTTTACAACAATTCTGTGAAGTAAATGTTTTTATATCCTCTACACATTCAAAATTGAGGCTCTTTTTTGTCTGAAGCCTGAACTAATTTTCTGGGGTGGAAAGGTAGAACATTTTTTTATACAACTCAAAATTCAATGCTCTTCAAGCCAAATATTTCATCAAAAGAACTTTTCCCTTTGATGATAAAAGTAGGAATTTAAAACTCATTAGAGATATTTTTAGTTTAGCGTTAATATAGGTTAATTACTCTATCAGAAGGAATAAAGTGTGAACCCTCTCTGAAGATTTAGTCTTATTTTTTACTGCCATGTTATAGACCAACACTCCTTGATAATTTTTTATATGATCATTTATTCCGTGTTTCCTGATTCACTGTTTTTTTTTTAATCTTTTAATTTTCCTGGGTCACTCTTAACTACCTAATACAAAGTTATGAAGGAGATTAAATAAGCTGTATTAATTCAGATTGCCTTAAATTTGAAATTTGAGATAACTTGAAGTAATAGCTAATTTGGACAAAGTCTGCTTTTGTCCTATTATTAAGAAAGGGTTTACACAGCTGTATCTTCTGTTATTTTAAAGCCTGGTGGTATCACATTTAAATAGCATAGATTAACTTTAATTACCAACTCCTGTGTGCTTTAGACTGACATAAAGAGATTAAACTTAAAATAATAATGATATATTAATTGATATGCATATTTACTTTGAATTGGTTTAAAGTTTTAGGTTAGTTTTATACTCAAAATTTATTTTGGCTTACTACAATATTAGTTTTGACTATAATAAAATTCATTTTAGTTGTCTTAAAAAATGTTTTAACTGCAGCTATAATTTCAAGGACTGTCAACAGAAGTGTAAGAAGAAACCTTCAGTAATGATAACTTGGATGTCTGTGGATTTTTACACAAAGGTGCTTAAGAGCTGTAGGACTTTGTTAGAATCTGTTCAGAAACCTGATCTGGAGACAGTTATTGACAAAGTGGTAAAAATATATGATGCTTTGATGTATATTCAAGGTGAGTACAAAAAAGCAACAGATCAAAATAACCAATAATCAGTATGAAAATAGGTTTTGTTTTCTGCCTAAGGCCTAAATGAACCAATGTTGGGAATGCTCAAAAGTTTATTTTTAATTTCAGTTCTGTTAAGCGTATCAGTAATTTATAAGTTCTAAATTTATTTGTATAATACTTTTAGTATTCTTTTTCAGTCAGTAGAAATTATTTATAACTTTTAAATTTTACTTTAAGAATCTAAAGAATGCTACTAAAAATATAAATGCATATTTTCATAAAGTCACATTTAATTCCTTTGGATTCGCAGACCTCAGAACATCATCTTTATGTTAAGAACCCCTGTTTACTGAATGTTTGTTGTAATTCCATTTGATGTGTAGAATGTCTTTTTTTTAATTGAAAGAAGATATAGCTTCAAATATGATTAAAGAAAAGATATCATTAATCACCTATTGTGTGTTTCTGTAGTAAACACTTCATTTGAAGATCATATCCTGGAAGATTTATGTGGAATGCTCTCACTTCCATGGATTTGTCTCCATTCTGATGATGACTCTTTAAAGTTGACCACATTTGCCCTCAGTCTTCTAACATTAAGCCAGAGGATTTCAGATAGCTACTGTAAGTGGTCTCAAAATTCTATATGTGTGATTTGTTTTGTTTTAACTTATCCCTATACAATACTTCTAATACTTATCATTTCTGTTTTTTAATAATTACAAAATAAGGTACATTTTTAAATAATTCAAAAAGGAGTTGCACATGTAGAAAGGGGTAAATTGTAGCATTTATGCATCCTCAGCTCTATTCTGCCACATTGTTCTCCAAAGATGTCATTCCAAATTACATTGCTGTTAGCAAACTATGAGTTTCATATCTTCACCAGCACTTGGCATTATCAAATTTTAAATTTTTTGCTGTCTTAAAAAAGAGAGGGAATTCCTTGGCAGTACAGTGGTTAAGACTTTGTGCTTTCACTGTGGAGGGCCCAGGTTTGATCCCTAGTCAGGGAGCTAAGATGCCACAAACTGCATGGTGTAGCCAAAAAAAAAAGTCAAAGATGTAACTACCTAAACAAATATATATTTTTTGCTATTTGATGGGTGTAGTTTTAAATTTGGATTTCCCTGTTACTTGTAAGATTATACATAGACCTTTTTTAGTGCACGTGCTTAATAAATGGAAAAGGAGTTTTTAATTAAATGCTGTATGTATTTTAAATGTTATTTGACTTTACAATAAGGAATAAGTATGTATGGTGTGTGTATGTAAATTAACACTTAGAAATCTTGATTAATAGACTTAATTTTTTTAGCACCACAGGCCCAATCACGATGTGTATTTCTTCTAACTCTGTTTCCAAGAAGAATACACCTTGAGTGGAGAACAGCAGTTTACAGCTGGGCCCTGCAGAGTTCTCATGAAGTAATCCGGACAAGTTGTATTAATGGATTCTTTATCTTACTGCAGCAGCAGAATCCTTATAACAGAGTTCCCAAGATTCTTGTGTATGTATTAATATTTTAATTTGAATATACAACTTGATTGAACAGATATCATATATACAAATTTATGTTTATTGCTGGATATATAGAACAAGTGTTGCTTTTAGTTTTAGAATTTAAGTTTTTTTTGCTTCTATTCTTTGTTTAATCAGTACTTTTGCCCCAAATGAGGCAAGACTATTTAGACCACAAAATTAAACCAAAAGATTTAGTACTTTTTTTCCACCCCCCAGAGATAAAGTCAAAGATGATTCTGACATTGTCAAAAAAGAATTTGCATCTGTACTTGGTCAGCTTGTCTGTACACTTCATGGCAAGTTTTATTTGACAAGTTCTTTAACAGAACCTCTCTCTGAATATGGGCATATTGACCTCTTATGTAAGAGCCTAAAAGTCGCTTCTCAACCTGAATGTTCATCTTCTCGACTAAAAGCTTCTGTTTGCAAGCCATTCCTTTTCCTACTGAAAAAAAAAACACCTAGCCCAGTGAAACTTGGTAAGTGGTTTGTTATGATTTATTTAATATTTTAAAACCTATTTAAGCTCCTTTAAAAAAACAATAACAATGGTATAGTTAGCCTGAAGCCTTAAAAAATTAGACTTGCTTGATAGATTCAGTGCTTATGTAATTATTCATAAACAGGATGTCTGATATTAGACTGTATCACAGAACTAACAAGGGAAGTAATTTTTAGAGTTTTAAAATGCTCTTGTGATTGGACAGTGTAAGGGACATACCTATTGTTTAGTTCAATATTGTGAGGTTCAGTATGCTGTATCCTCTTTAGTGATCCCAGGGACCTTCTTAATGTGTCCCCTGCCACTGCTTTGGACCTTCAGAACCTCAAATAGTCTGATACTTTGCCCCCTGAGGAATATAGATTTTATCTTTACCACTTTCCAATGGTAATGGTGTACAAATTTGTTGGGAGCATGAAATATATACACATACTTGGATGGTGGCTTGCTTTGGGTGATTATTGTTATTGAGTCACTGAGTTGTGTCAGACTCTTTGCGACCCCATAGACTGTAGCATGCCAGAGTTCCCTGTCCATCACCAACTCCCAGAGCTTACTCAAACTCATGTCCATCAAGCCAGTGATGCCATCCAACTATCTCATCCTCTGTCATCCTCATCTCCTCTTGCCTTCAATCTTTCCCAGCATCAGGGTCTTTTCCAGTGAGTCACATCAGGTGGCCAAAGTACTGGAGTTTCAGCTTCAGCATCAGTCCTTCCAGTGAATATTCAGGGCTGATTTCCTTTAGGATTGACTGGTTGGGTCTCCTTACAGTCCAAGAGACTCTCTGGCTCAATGGTAGAGAACCTATCTGCCAGAGCAGGATGCATGGGTTCAGTCCCTGGTTGGGGAAGATTCCCTGGAGAAGAACATGGCAATCCACTCCAGTATTCTTGCCTGGAAAATCCTGTGGACAGAGGAGCCTGGTGGGCTACAGTCTATGGGGTAGCAAAAGAGTTGGACACAACTTAGTGACTAAACAACAAAAACAACAAGCTTTCCCTTTGTTCACACTTCTTTACATTACAGAAATGTGCTTTTAAGTCTATCCCAGTAATTTAAAAAATCTGAGTGAGTAATCATTTTATAACTTTAAAACTTCTAGAATTTATTTTAGATTTAAATTATGTAAAACTTTTACTAAAAAGCATAAAATAATTTTTTCTAATATAAAAGATGATTTATTTATTTTTGCCTGTGCTGGATCTTTGTTGCTACCTGCCATCTTTCTGTAGTTAGGGTGAGCAGGGCTATCCTTTGTTGAGGTGTGCAGGTTTCTCCTTGTGGTGGCTTCTCTTGTTGTGGAGCACAGACTCTATAGGGCAGGCCTCAGAAGCTGTGGCTCACAGCTTCAGGAGCTCAAGCTCAATAGTTGTAGTGCATTGGCATAGTTGCTCTGTGGCAAGTGAGGTCTTTCCTGACCAGGGATGGAACCCATGTCCCCTGCATCGTCAGGCAGATTCTTAAGCATTGGACCACCAGTGAAATCCTTAAAGTAAATTTAAATTTATAGGTATTAGTTTTTCACGTATTCATTTTAATCCACAATTCTATATGCTTTACAAATTTAAACACAAAATATTGATTTTATAAGACAACTTAGCGTTATTTGTAGTGTATTATTTATTGGCAATATTTTTATAGTACAACTTTTTAATGTAATGTGTTAACTTAGGTATTATATACTCTTGTTTTTAGCTTTCATAGAAAATCTGCATCATCTTTGTAAGCATCTTGATTTTAGAGAAGATGAAACAGATATAAAAACGGTTCTTGGAACTTTATTAAATTTAATGGAAGATCCAGACAAGGATGTTAGAGTGGCTTTTAGTGGAAATATCAAGCATATATTGGAATCCTTGGATGCTGAGGATGGATTTATAAAAGAGGTTGATGACTTTTATTTTAAATTTTTATTTTTACGTATTTTCATAAACCTGGTTCTAAAAATTTCTTTAACTAGTTAATACTATTGTTCTAGCTTTTTGTCTTAAGGATGAAGGAAGCATATACACACGCTCAGATCTCAAGAAATAATGAATTGAAGGATACCTTGATTCTTACAACAGGGGATATTGGAAGGTAAGTTTGGCGGCTTTCGTAGACTTCCTTATTTATTTTGGCCATTCATCTTTTTTGTTTACCTGCTGTTAGAAATGGTAATATGAGAGTTGTGATGTTATAGAGAGAAGTGTGATAACAGTTTGCATTTATTTATAGATTTTTATTTTCAAGACATTGATAATAATTTTTTTTTAAATAATTTTAGGGCAGCAAAAGGAGATTTGGTACCTTTTGCCCTCTTGCACTTATTGCACTGTTTATTATCCAAGTCAGCATCTGTCTCTGGAGCAGCGTACACGGAAATTAGAGCACTGGTTGCGGCTAAAAGTGTTAAACTGCAGAACTTTTTCAGCCAGTATAAGAAACCTATCTGTCAGGTGAGATTCAGCACTGGCCTTGACTAAAGGAAATAGCATTACTTTGCAAAAGCTAAAAAAAGAACATACATATGTTTTACTTTTCTTAAGAGAGAGATTTCTTTTTTAATGATGTATTTGGTTTATTTAAAAGACACTACATCTTGTCATTTTATATTTTAGCTTCCTAGTCTGAAGATGTAGGCTATAAATGGGAGAGGGGAAAAAATCATCTTATAATAATTATTACTCTATTGTTAATCTATTAAGAGAAGTCTTTTTTTTTATTAGTCTTTCTTTTAGTGATAAACTTTTTTATGCTTTGATATTATGGATAAGGTACTTTGTTTTAAGAAAGGTTCATTCAAGAAAGGTTCAGTCTGAAAAGTTGGGAAATGTTAAAATACAGGCTTTGCTCTGTGCTAGTGGTGTAATCCTTAAGAACGTATTCCAGTTTAACTAAGCCTGGTTACTTCATCTATAAAAGGGTGTTTATATATACCTCATTAAGGTTGTTATAAAAATTAAATGAACTATTCAGGTAATATGTTTAGAACTCTGATACTGGCCTTTGTGTTAGCCTAAAACATAATAGTTAAATGTTCTTCCTTGTGTGAAAACTAACATCATTTTGCTCTAGTTTTTGGTAGAATCCCTCCACTCCAGTCAGATGACGGCACTTCCTAGTACTCCATGCCAGAATGCTGAGATGCGAAAACAAGATGTGGCTCACCAGCGAGAAATGGCTTTAAATACCTTGTCTGAAATTGCCAATGTTTTTGACTTTCCTGATCTTAATCGTTTCCTTACTGTACGTTGCAAAGTATAGTTGACTTAATCGAGGTTTTCAGTTCAGTATTTTGTGTTTATTCCATTCTCTCTCTATTTTTTAAGAAAATTTGGCATTGTTTATTATCTGGCAAGTATAATGAGGACCATAGATTTTCAAATTTACATGTTATCTTTTGACTTTGATATAATATTACTTATGTTATAAAAGTGAAATATGTGTTGTTTTGAGTCATTGCTCTTTATGGTTAGCTATCTTGAAAAGTTAATACTAATTAATTAATGCTAATTAATTCCGTTTACCAAGCATTTATGTCTTTAGTGCTATGATGGGTTTCGTTGGTAATGCAAAGTCTAATATGATCATATCTATCCCTAAGGAGTAGGAGTACAAAATAATGCTATAGATGACATGTGAATTCAGATAATCGAATTTGTAGTATGTAGTGGTTTGGGAAGCCTTTGAAAAGTCATTAGTGGGGCTGAGGTTTCAAAGATGGATGGTGTAGGTTATCTTCTTATGTTTTCCCAAAGGCAAAGTTTATTATCATTAGTTAATAAATTATAATAATGATCTATGTAGAAATTTTCCCTACAGCATTTTATATTTTAACAAAATTAAATTGTGTGTAAATTGGACAAATCTTATGATACTATACACTAAGGACCACAAAGATATTTTTAACCTTTTTATTCAGTAATTTCATCTGGGGGCCTCAAAGCACAGAGGTTTACTGCAGCATTTTCCAAGTATCAAATAAACAAAACCCTGAGAAGAAACTTAAGTATCTAATAATTAGGTCATAAAATATTATGCACTGTAACACAATAATTATAAATACTTGGTAGAAACTACTTTATAATGTCCAGTCTTACTGGATTAACATTAAGTTGAAAGACATAACACAAATAAGGTGTAAGTGCCTCTGAGGGTAGGGCTTGGGTCTTATTTATTGTCACATCTTCAGTGCCTATAATAGTCACTGACATGTAGTAGTTGTTTGTTAGATATGTGAATAAATGAAAGGCCAATCATTTTATGTTTGGAATTTTATATAGTATTTAAGAACAAGATCTTAAAGGAAATAGACCAAAATCAAAATAGATTTGTTGCCATGTTGGGATGGCAGTGTATTAAAAAGGTTTTCTTGAATATTGTAGCATCAACTTCTTAATTTGAAGAAGGTAAAATACTGTATTTATCGTTCCTCTTGTTTATTGTCTAAATACTAGTTACCTCAAATAATAAATCAAGCTTGGAACCTCTGCTTTAATTAAGAGCATGAATATGTACTAATGAGAAATTATTTTCTTTGCTACTTGAACATTAGCTTATTTATTTCTATCTCTCCCCACCTCCAGTGTAAACTTTATACCATCGGGAACCTTGCCTGTTTTTCACTGCTGTATCTGCAGTGCCTGTGCCATAGTAGATGCTCAGTATACGTCTGTTGAGTGAATAAGTAGTAAATTTGAATTCAGATATGTCGTAGGTGGACTCCAAATTTGGGTGGTATTTTTGATTATTTTTGTACATAGCTCATGTGAATATTTTATCACCTGGTCAAATATGCTTTTTGGTAATTGTAGTATTTCTTTTTCAGAGAACATTACAAGTGTTGCTACCTGACCTTGCTGCCAAAGCAAGCCCTGCAGCTTCTGCTCTCATTCGAACTTTAGGAAAACAATTAAATGTCAATCGTAGAGAGATTTTAATAAATAACTTCAAGTATATTTTTTCCCATTTGGTTTGCTCCTGTTCCAAGGATGAATTAGAACGTGCCCTTCATTATCTAAAGGTAATTGAATATTTGTATATGTTTTACTCCTTTGTATAAATTAGCATTATAGGAAAGCTGTTGTGACATTCTTATAGAAGTAGAGTGAGTAGTTTATAATCTATCTTAGGGTAATATAAGTTCAAGTGGTACATAAATAAGTATTGTCCTGGGCCAAAGGAGAGTATTAAATAGAATTATTCTTTTGTTTTTTTTTTATTGTTTTACCATGATGGTATATGATAGTCATCCATTCATGGATCAGCTTCTCAACTAATTTCATTTTAGAATTTATTGATTGGAACTACCAATGACTAATGATAGATAATTATATCTGTCAGAAGAGGCAATATCCTTAAACTGTAGTATAATGACAGCATTGAATTTAGTTACTTAGTGCTCTGATTACAGTTTGGCCCACTTTCTTGCTAGTTTTCAAATTTAAAATTATAGCCTGTGCTGCTTTTTTTGGTGTCGTAGTACCAACAAAATCTGAGGAATAAGAGGCTACATGGGAACAAGAGAACCTGTCAGATATGCATATGTAACTATTGTTTTTCTCCAATGTTAATTTATTCCCTATATTTCATGATATGCCAGCTATGGATCTCTTTCTACATGAGTCTTTTTGAATATTGAGTGTATTTATTCATTTTGAGAAAGAAAATCTGTGTTATGAAAGTGGAATGGTAACAGCATTCCAATGCTTACATGTCAGAAACTTTGCTAATCAATATTTTGGATTATTTCACTTGCGTTAACTCCTCTCAGTTACCTGGTGAGATAAAGTACTATTATTTTTCCATTTTGTGGATGAGAAAGCTAAAGCAGAGAGAGGCAGAGCCACTAATTTTCCTCTCAGGGGTTACATTTCTTTGAATGTAATGACATTCTAAAACTTTATAAAAAACCATACTCCCTTTTAAAAATTTTATTTCAAAACAAAGTCTGATCACTTCACTTTTTTACCTGTAGTACATGGCAAACCTACCAGGAAAAGTTAAGATTAGTCCTTTTCCAATGCCTTTTTTAATATTATTAGTAATTCTTGTCACCTGATCCAGAGCTCCTGATTAAGTATAGTATATTAAAATCAATACGCTTATTTCCAAGATGTTAGTATGGAGGAAAAAAACAACTTTTTTTTTTTTAATGTATCTTTGGGTTAGAATGAAACAGAAATTGAACTGGGGAGCCTGCTGAGACAAGATTTCCAAGGACTGCATAATGAATTATTGCTCCGTATTGGAGAACACTATCAACAGGTTTTCAATGGTTTGTCAATACTTGCCTCATTTGCATCTAGTGATGATCCATATCAAGGTCCAAGAGATATCACATCACCTGAACTTATGGTAAGGAATACATTATATGGGTTTTTTGGTTTGTTTTTCTCCTTTTTGTAGCTTTATGGAATTGAAAAAACATGTGTTTTGTGTATTTCCCAAATGCTAGAGATTTATTTAAATTTTAAATTGGGATTTTTGTTTTGAAAAGACTGTTTATTTAAATTGCATGGTCACAGCATACATATTAGGATTGAAAAATAAACATTTTCAAATGATTTTAGATTTTATTTTTTCACTGGGTAAAGCTGTTTACTTTCCTTCACTACCTTTTAACTATGGATCAGAATATATTCATAGCTTCCCCCGGTGCTGCTATCCCTCCCTTGGCACAACATACTAACTTTATCAGTTCTAAACTATATTTAAATTCTTTGTTGGGTTTAAGGCAGGTTAGAAAATATTCCTTTTTGTCTTTCCCTGTCTTAAATTTGTATCTGAAATCATCTTACTGTTTTATTTCTTCATGTAGAAAAAACATATAAATCTCAGACTTACTATTTTTTCCTTTTGATTGTCTTCATTCTTTGAAGGTATTCAAAGTACTATCAGCAAAATATCTTGAGAGGTTTCTGTCTTGGCGTTCTCATTTAGCACCATTCTGTAGCTCATTCAACTCTGACTCTGTTTGAAATATTCTACTGAAATTGCAGCCACGAAATTAAAAGATGCTTACTCCTTGGAAGGAAAGTTATGACCAACCTAGATAGCATATTCAAAAGCAGAGACATTACTTTGCCAACAAAGGTCCGTCTAGTCAAGGCTATGGTTTTTCCAGTGGTCATATATGGATGTGAAAGTCGGACTGTGAAGAAAGCTGAGTGCCAAAGAATTGATGCTTTTGAACTGTGGTGTTGGAGAAGACTCTTGAGAGTCCCTTAGACTGTAAGGAGATCCAACCAGTCCATTCTAAAGGAGATCAATCCTGGGTGTTCTTTGGAAGGAATGATGCTAAAGAAACTCCAGTACTTTGGCCACCTAATGCGAAGAGTTGACTCATTGGAAAAGACACTGATGCTGGGAGGGATTGGGGGCAAGAGGAGAAGGGGACGACAGAGGATGAGATGGCTGGATGGCATCACTGACTCGATGGACATGAGTTTGGGTGGACTCCGGGAGTTGGTGATGGACAGGGAGGCCTGGCGTGCTGCAATTCATGGGGCCGCAAAGAGTTGGACATGACTGAGTGACTGAACTGAACTGAACTGACTGAAATTTTCATCTTGTCAAGGTCAAAAATGATCTTCCTGCTATCAAATCCAGTGGTTGCTTCTCTTTTTCAGTACAGCTGACACATCCCTTCCTATGTGACATCTGTGACACCATATTTTCTTAATTTTCTTTTTGCTTCACTGTCTACTCATTCTTTATTTCTTAATTTATTTTATTGAAGTATGGTTGATTTACAATGTTTTGTTACTTTCCGTTGTGAAGCACAGTGATTCAGTTATACATATATATCTATTCTTTTTCATATTCCTTTCTGTTATGGTTTGTTACATGATACTGAATATAGTTCCCTGTGTTATACAGTAGGGCCTTGCTATTTATTCATTCTATATATAATAGTTTGCATCTGCTAATCACAAACTCCCAATCCATCCCTCTCCCACTCCTGCAACCACGAGTCTGTTCTCTATGTCTGTGAATCTGTTTCTTTTCATAGATAAGTTCATTTGTGCCGTATTTTAGATTCCATGTATAAGTGATAGCATATAGTATTTGTCTTTCTCTTTCTGACATTTCGTTTAGTGTGATAATCTCTAGGTTCACCCATGTTGCTCAAAATGGCATTATTTCGTTCTTTTTATGGCTGAGTAGTATTCCACTTGGCTTCCCGGGTAGTTCAGCTGGTCACGAATCCAGTGTAGGAGACCCTGGTTCAATTCCTGGGTTAGAAAATTCCCCTGTAGAAGGAATAGGCTACCCACTCCAGTATTCTTGGGCTTCCCCAGTGGCTGAGACAGTAAAGAATCCTCATGCAATCCAAGAGACTGGGTTGGATCCCTGGGTTGGCAAGATCCCCTGGAGGAGGGCATGGCAACCCACTCCAGCATTCTTGCCTGAAGAATCCTCATGGATGTAGGAGCCTGGCAGGCTATATAGTCCATGGCATAACAGAGTCAGTCATGACTGAGCGACTGAGGACAGTATTCCATTGTATATACATATATGTGTGTGTGTGTATGTGTGTGTATGTGTGTGTGTGTGTGTATAATATTCATTCATATATTCATTCATTGGTGATTGTCCACTCATTCTTAATCTGTACTTTATCTACTTATTCTCTATATTTTACATTCAGTACTATCTAATTGGGTCTTTTTCTCTATAAATATTCTCTCCTTAATTGAGAGGGAATCTGAATTCCTTTGATCCCTTAATATGATCTATATTTTGATGATTTTATGATTGAAATTCTAGTCCAGAGCTCTTTTGAACTTTGGGCTTGTGGACTTAATCCAAGTTAGGTCCTGGCAGGAAATAGATGGCAAACATGCAAATGTTTCGTTGAAAATAATTTAATGAAGGGGCTATTTTCATTGACATAAGCAAGGTTAAGAGAACTAGCAGGGAGTGTTAAGAAACCCAAGACTAGAAACAGCAGAAAACATGCTCCCCTTCCTCCTGGGCAAGAAGAAATGGTATCACCAGAGAGCTAGAACCATGGTGCTTGGGAAGGGCTTTTGTCGTGGAGGAATATAACCACTGCCAGAAGTACCTCACAACCCAGATAGTGCAGGAAGTTATAAATATCACAGTCTCTACTCCTGCCCTATGTCCCCCTGTTGGTGGCTCCACTTGACTGAATTTAGTGGGAAACCCAGAGGAAAAGGAATATTGAGTGATGGAATCTGGTTGGCCTCCCAGTCACATCTGTGCAGTTCAGTTCAGTCACTCAGTCGTGTCTGACTCTTTGCCACCCCATGGACTGCAGCACACCGGGTTTCCTTGTCTATCACCAACTCCTGGAGCTTGCTCAAACTCATGTCCATCAAGTTGGTGATGTCATCCAACCATCTCATCCTCTATCATCCCCTTCTCCTCCTGCCTTCAATCTTTCCCAGCATCAGGGTCTTTTCCAATGAATCAGTTCTTCATATCAGGTGGCCAAAGTATTGGAGTTTCAGATTTAGCATCAGTCCTTACAATGAATATTCGGGACTGATTTCCTTTAGGATTGACTGCTTTGATCTCCTTGCAGTCCAAGGGACTCTCAAGAGTCTTCTCCAACACCACACTTCAAAAGCATCATTTCTTCGGCGCTCAACTTTCTTTATAGTCCAAATCTCACATCCATATAGGACTATTGGAAAAACCATAGCTTTGACTAGGCAGACCCTAAGCTTCCTTTCTACAGTGAGCTGTACACCTTTCTTACCTCCTCACCCAACCTGGTAGCATGTGTGACCTAAAGATACATTAATTAGGTACCTCAGTGTCAAACAATGCAGCTTTCTCCTGGAGTTGGAAAATATTCTAATTGCTGCTTCTCCCTAGCAATTACCTGACAAAGGTCCGCTTAGTCAAAGTAAAAAATTATGTCTTTGCTTTTTAATATGTTATCTAAGTTGGTCATAGCTTTCGTTCCAAGGAGCAAGCATCTTTTAATTCCATGGCTGCAGTCACCATCTGCAGTGATTTTGGAGCCCAAAAATATAAAGCCTCTCACTGTTTCCACTGTTTACCCATCTGTTTACCATGAAGTGATAGGATTGGATGCCATGATCTTGGTTTTCTGAATGTTGAGCTTTAAGCCAACTTTTCCACTCTCCTCTTTCACTTTCATCAAGAGGCTCTTTAGCTCTTCCCTTTCTGCCATAAGAGTGGTGTCATCTATGTATTTGAGGCTATTGATATTTCTCCTGGCAATTGTGATTCCAGCTTGTGATTCATCCAGTCCAGCATTTAGCATTATGTATTCTGCATAGAAGTAAATAAGCAGGGTGACAATATACAGCCTTGACATACTCTTTTCCCAATTTGGAACCAGTCTGTTGTTCCATGTCCAGTTCTAACTGTTGCTTCTTGACCTGTGCACAGATTTCTCAGGAGGCAGGTTAGGTGGTCTGGTATTCCCATCTCTTTCAGAATTTTCCGCAGTTTATTGTGATCACACAGTCAAAGGCTTTGGAGTAGTCAATAAAGCAGAAATAAATGTTTTTCTGGAACTCTCTTGCTTTTTCAATGATCCAGCGGATGTTGGCAATTTTATCTCTGGTTCCTCTGCCTTTTCTAAAACCAGCTTGAACATCTGGAAGTTCACTGTTCACATACTGTTGAAGCCTGGCTTGGAGAATTTTGAGCACTACTTTACTAGTGTGTGAGATGAGTGCAATTGTGTGGTAGTTTGAACATTCTTTGTCATTGCCTTTCTTTGGAATTAGAATGAAAACTGAACTTTTCCAGTCCTGTGGCCACTGCTGAATTTTCCAAATTTGCTGGCATATTGAGTGCAGCACTTCATAGCATCATCTTTTAGGATTTGAAATAGCTCAACTAGAATTCCATCACCTCCACTAGCTTTGTTTGTAGTGATGTTTCCTAAGGCCCACTTGACTTCACGTTCCAGGATGTCTGGCTGTAGGTGAGTGGTCACACCATCATGATTATCTGTGTCGCGAAGATCTTTTTTGAACACTTTTTCTGTGTATTCTTGCCACCTCTTCTTAATATCTTCTGCTTCTGTTAGGTCCATACCATTTCTGTCCTTTATTGTGCCCATCTTTGCATGAAATGTTCCCTTGGTATCTCTAATTTTCTTGAAGACATCTGTAGTCTTTCCCATTCTGTTGTTTTCCTCTGTTTCTTTGCATTGATCACTGAGGAAGGCTTTCTTATCTCTCCTTGCTATTCTTTGGAACTCTGCATTCAGATGTGTATATCTTTCCTTTTCTCTTTTGCCTTTCACTTCTCTTCTTTTCTCAGCTATTTGTAAGGCCTCCTCAGACGACCGTTTTGCCTTTTTGCATTTCTTTTTCTTGGGGATGGTCTTGATTACTGCTCCCTGTACAGTGCCATGAACCCCTATCTGTAGTTCTTCAGGCACTCTGTCTATCAGATCTAATCCCTTGAGTGTATTTGTCACTTCCAGTGTATAAGCGTAAGGGATTTGATTTAGGTCGTACCTGAATGGTCTAGTGGTCTTCCCTACTTTCTTCAACTTAAGTTTGAATTTGGCAATAAGGAGTTCATGATCTGGGCCACCTTCAGTTCCCGGTCTTGTTTTTGCTGACTATATAGAGTTTCTCCATCTTTGGCTGCAAAGAATGTAATCAGTCTGATTTTGGTGTTGACCATCTGGTGATCTCCATGTGTAGTCTTCTCATGTGTTATTGGAAGAGGGTGTTTGCTATGATCAGTGCGTTTTCTTGGCAAAACTCTGTTAGCCTTTGCCCTGCTTCATTTTGTATTCCAAGGCCAAATTTGCCTGTTACTCCAGTTATCTCTTGACTTCCTCCTTTTGCATGCCAGTCCCCTCTGATGAAAAGGAGATCTTTTTTGGGTGTGAGTTCTAGAACGTCTTATAGGTCTTCAAAGAACCGTTTAACTTCACCTTCAGCATTACTGTTTGGGTATACTTGGATTACTGTGATATTGAATGTTTTGCCTTGGAAATAAGCAGAGATAGGCAGGCAGAAAAGAACAGAGAATGGATCTGAGGATGAAGGAAATTGGCAAACCGAGACTGTCCAGCTTCCTCTTTGTCATCTATATTTGCCTGTCTTTTAAACATCTCAAACAAGTCCAAACATTACATTTCCATTCCCCAATGTTAGTCAGTCAGTCATGTCTGACTCTTTGTGACGCCATGGACTGTAGCCTGCCAAGCTCCTCTGTCCATCGAATTTTCCAGGCAAGAATAATGGAGTGGGTTGCCACTGGTTCCCTTATCCAGGGGATCTTCCCGACCCAGGGATTGAATCTGGATCTCCTGCCTTGCAGGCAGATTCTTTACCATCTGAGCCACTATGGAAGCCCAGATTATAAAAATCTTTATTTTCCTTCCCTAATCTGTTCCTCTCATAGTCTTTACTTCTCAGGAAATGATACCAATGTCTACAATATCTGTCCTCAGATATCAGTTCCTCAGATCAAAACCTGGAAGGCATTCATGAGCCCTCTATTTCCTATATCCTTAAAGTTAAGTATCAACAAGTCCTTTCAAGTCTGACCCCCAAGTCTGTCTTTCCTTATCTTCAGCCACCACCCTTATACAAGTGACCTCATCTTTCTCCAGGACAACTGTGATCACTTCCTAATTATTCTCTCTTTTTGCTCTTTCTTTCCTACATCTTTAATCAGTTACTTACACAGTATTTGAAGTACTCTTCTGACAGCTTAAACTCATTCCCTTGGTTAAATTTCTTCTGAGATTTTCATTAATCTATAAGGCTCTATGTGGTGCATACTTTTCTACCCTCACATATTGTGTAACTTTTATCTTCCTTTCTGCCTATGTTTCATATTGTTTGTATTTCTTAAAGATGTCAAGCTTTTTCTTCCTTCACAACCTTTACAGTAGATAGTCTCTTTACTTGAAATTTGCTCCTAGATGTTTCTCATTCTTTAGATCTCAGAGTTTCTTGGTCATCCCATCTAAATTCCCAGTCACTTCATCCCAGTTCTTCTCTCTCATGTGACCATGTCTGTTTCTTTATAGCACTTATTACACACTGTTTACATACTTATTAAATGTCATCTTCTTCTATCAGTCTCGCGTGTAAGCTAATAGGGAGAAAGTGACTCCTTATCTTGTACACTTGTACCTGGCAGAGTATTCTAGACATACATAATAAATATTTGGTGAATGGCAGATGAATGAAGTATTTGTCTAAGTGTAAGAGCTTTAAAATTAGAATGTTGACATAGATTATGTGAGTATCACCTGTATCAACTTTTCATTTAAGAATGAGCTAGAGCCTTGCAATTAGTGAATTATGACATGTTAAACTTGAGTCTTAATCCAAATTGGAAGTTTGTAAATTAAGTGCAGTTTTAGGCTTTGGTAAACAGATGATTCTCTGTACTCTGCAAGAGAAAAAAGTTTATCCCAACATCTAATCTGGAGAATGTGTTGGACACTAAGCTTCCTCTCTACAGTGAGCTAGTGTACACCTTTCTTACCTCCTCACCCAGCCTGGTAGCATGTGTGACCTAAAGATACTTGAATTAGGTACTTCAGTGTCAAACAATGCAACTTTTTCCTGGAGTTGGAAAATATTCTAATTGCTGCTTCTCCCCAGCTCCCCTCCTTATTTTTGGTCCCTTTTCTTGCCTATATAAGAAGTTTTTTTTTTTTAATCACAGCTTCATTGTGTTTATTGTGGAAGCTTAAACATGCACATTACTCATGTCCTTGTCCTAACTAATTTTGTTAAAGATTTTTTTTTTTTTTTTTTTAATTTTTGGCTCTGCTGGGTCTTTGTTGCTGTGCAGGCTTTTCTCTAGTTGTGGTGAGTGGAAGCTTTTCTTCGATGTGGTATGCTGGCCTCTCATCGCAGTGGCTTCTCTTGTTGCGGAGCACAGGCAGTCAGGATTCAGTAGTTACAGCACGTGGGCTCAGTAGTTGTTACTCCTGGGCTCTAGAGCACAGGCTCAGTAGTTGTGGTTCACAAGCCTAGTTGCTCCACAGCACGTGAGATTTTCCTGGACCAGGGATTGAATCCTTGTCACCTGTACTGACAGATGAATTCTTTACCACCGAGCCACCAGGGAAGCCCCCTATTGAAGGCTTTTATAGAGAGGAAAATTCTTCTTTGTGGTGTACTCACAGTCCCAGTTTGTAATAAGTCCCAGCTGTATTCTAAGTATTTAATACATATTATCTTATTTAATCTCTACAGCAGCTGTATGCAGTTGATACGTTCATTGTTCCCATCTTATAGACTCAGAAGAGCTGAGTAACTCATCCAACATCATAAACTAGGAAGTTTTAAAATTGGGATTTGGACCCAGGTTTGGCTGACTTAAAGTCCATACCCTGTCCTCTACTCCCCTCTTTCAAGAAAGAGTTAACCCTGTCAACTTCAGGAGACCCAAAATGCCATAATTAGTGATACCTAACTTGTAGCTGTTGATGCCTAAGGTTTGTAGCCCTTTTACTATTTCCTCAGGGGATATTGACTGCTGTGGCAGACTGTTATTCTGGGTGTGTGTGCATGCGTGCTAAGTTGCTTCAGTTGTGTCTGACTCTTTGTGACCCTTTGGACTGTAGTTCACCAGCCTCCTCTGCTGGGATTCTGCAGGCAAGAATACTGGAATGGGTTGCCATTTCCTCCTCCAGGGATCTTCCCGACCCAGGGATCGAGCCTGTATCTCTATGTCTCCTGCATTGGCAGGCAGGTTCTTTACCACTAGTGGCACCTGGGAAAAGCCCCTCTGGCAGAGTACCCGTTCCTTGTTCAAGTAACTTTTTTTTCCCACCTTAGCTCTACATGCTCTAAATAAGGACATTCACATGTCTTTTTCTATTCTTCTCCCTAAGATAAATATCCTCACCACTCTGGATCCTGACATGAGTCAGATCCTGAGGAGTCTATCATAGCTCAACTCTAGTTCAAAGGCTTATGATTTTCTCACGGTACAGAACTATTTAATCATATATTATCTCATATATTATCATAATAATAATGACTCAGTTTTATTAATTTTTAAAGTATTACATGTGAAAAGATATGCTTTGGGAGAAATGTAATTCTGCAACTGGTTATTTCCAGTATTCTAACGTAGTTAGATAAAACAGAAATGATATTAAGTAAATGGTTGACTTATGAAATTTGGTCTGTATGAAACTATGTAATACCTTTTTTATGTGTTGGTTTTTTCCCCTTAGGCTGATTATTTGCAACCCAAGTTGTTGGGCATTTTGGCTTTTTTCAATATGCAGTTACTAAGCTCCAGTGTTGGCATTGAAGATAAGAAAATGGTAGGTGATGATAGTTGGTTACAAAGGACCAGAACAGAATTCATATAGAATATGGAGGAGACATCTGCTTCTAGCTGCAAACATTCAAAGAAAAAAAATGATCAAACATGATATTCTGTATTCCTGAACAACTCACATATGCTTTTGAGGACTCTGAAAAGAAAATGTTATCATTTACTGTTCTTTTGTTTATAAGGGACAGAAAACTCACCCAAAGTGGCTTGAAGGAATTTGTTGTCTAGGTAACTAAAAATATAAAGATAATACATAGCTTCTGGTATAACTTGATTTTGGATATTGTATTCTCAGAATTAATCACTTAGCTCAGATTTCCTTGGATTAGCTCTAACTTAAGTGCCAGGTGATGGACCCAGCAGCTTCAGGCTCACATCATCACAACATGTAGGTCGATGGGAAAAAAAGAGACCAGCACTCCCTGACAGAGGAAACAAAAGTTGCATTTTTAAATTCATTAACCCAAATTGGTCTCATGTGAGTCATGTCCCATGGTGTTTTTGAATACCAAAAGTGTGATGCTGGGAGGGACTGGGGGCAGGAGGAGAAGGGGACGACAGAGGATGAGATGGCTGGATGGCATCACTGACTCGATGGACGTGAGTCTGAGTGAACTCCGGGAGTTGGTGATGGACAGGGAGGCCTGGCGTGCTGGGATTCATGGGGTCACAAAGAGTTGGACACAACTGAGTGACTGATCTGATCTGATCTGATAGAAAGTAAAGTAACTTCTGTATTTGTCTGTATATATTTAAACACATTTGGCACAGTGTAGTTTCATTATGATTGCAAACAAATTGAAATTTTTGCCTGTAGTTTGGGATAGTATTTTAGATACTGATTAAATTTTCCTTTTTATTGCTTCCCACTCTGCAGTCAGTAAAATTATAATAAAAACCCATTAATAGATGCTTTTTTTTCAATCTGTACTCCACTTTCTTAATGACCTTAAAGAGCTAGGAAAGACGGGGTACAATATTAATCTATAAAAATTTCAGCAACAAATACTTGTTCTTTTGGTGTCAACTGGTGAATTTAATCCCCAAAATGACTTCTGTCTATGTAAAATCTTTCTTATTGTTATCCCAAGTGAAAGGATAACCTCAAATCTAAGAAAACTAGAGTTTGTTTGTTTAAAACATAAAGAGCTTTCGTGTTTTTCCACAGAATTAAGGTTGACCAGAGAGTTTCTTTACCCATTCATTGGAATCTGAAGCTTTTCATACAAGTCTGATTCTGTGTTCCACACAATAAAATGTGTGTACTATTTTCTGAGTATGTCATTAGTTACCTGTTTTACTAAATTAGAGCATTTGAATTTAGTACCATTAGGACATAAATGCATGTGTTACATAGCTGTTCAGGATATATATGAAGAAGTTTAAAAAATAGGTATTATGGTTTTAATAAATTTGAAAATTACTGCTTAAGAAGACCACAAGGACCAAAATAACAAATCACTTTCAAAAGCAGGAAAAAAAAGGAACCCAACTGGTATTTTTTCAAATTATAATTCTTACATAAGCACTTGAACAAAATAAACTACTGCCATTAGGCTTTGTGTTGTCAGAGAATAGATATACACTGAGATTAGGATGGAAAGCACTTGTCCTTAGGGCTCATCTGCTCCTGCCAGCTTGTTTATGGCTTTATTTTGAAGCCCTACTTACTTTTCAGGCCTTGAACAGTTTAATGTCTTTGATGAAATTGATGGGACCCAAACATGTCAGTTCTGTGAGGGTGAAGATGATGACCACGCTGAGAACTGGCCTTCGATTCAAGGATGATTTTCCTGAATTGTGTTGCAGGTAAATGATGACCTGAGTTCATTAGATATTTTGCATCTTCCAGTAACACTAACTTGAATTCTTATCACTTTGAGGGAAATTGGGTTCAAACCAGATGTAATATAGAGAGGCATTTGCACTGAAAAGAGAATGTGTTTACTTCTTTTAAAACATTTTGCTGTGAAATCGTTTAATATCCTGAGAAATAGAATAATATAACGAACCCCTGCATACTCACTTCCCAACCTCAGTTTAGCAACCTTGTTAATCTTATTTTATTTAACCCTTCTACTTCTAGTTATTGTTACTTAGAATGTTTTAAAGAAAACCCAATATCGTATCATTTTATTTCTAAAATCTTAGATGTATCTAATGGATAAGGACATCTTAAAAATATGTAACCATCATAAATTATTATACTTAGCAGAATTAATAAGAATTTCCTTAATATATTCTAAAATTCAGATTTCTCCAATTGTCTCAGAGATGTTTTCCCCAAAGATGTTGACTTGTTTGAATTAAAATCCAAATAAAATGTCACATATTTGATTGTATGGCCCCCTAAGTAAGCCCTATAAATAGATTAATCCCTTAAACACCCTCTCCACATTTCTTTTCAGCCATTGAGATTTTGGCACGTAGGATTTGGCTGATTGCTAATTTCGGTTAATTTCAGTATTACTACTAACAATAAAACTCCTGAATGCAGTTTAAGCTTTTTAAAGTTTCTTTTTGTTCTTGACTAAATTTTATTGGAGATGTACAGTAAGAATAATGTTTTACTATATTCAAAATTCTGTGATAAATTATAATGGAAAAGAATAAGAAAGATAATTTTTTAAGAAAGAATAATATGTTTTAAAGTCAGGTAAAATAATTTTTTCCTGTGTGCCTGTGCCATCTATTTGGTATTGTGAGGTTCAGTTGTTTCAGTTTGCTTAATATTTTTAGAGATTGATTTTCCATCTATTTTATTTAATTTAAAAATCATATAAAACATTTACTTTGTCCGAAATTCAAATTTGTGTAATAAGTTACACTCAAAGAACCTAGCTGTCATTCCTAAATTGCTAAAAATAGATGTATCTAATTTTATTTTGTGTAGTCCCCTTTCTAAAAGTATAAGCAGATGCATACACACTCACAGATGCTTTTTTTTTTCATATTAATCCTGCCCCCAAAGGTAGCATATTATAAGCTTTGTTTTTCATCTTGCTTTTTTTGACTTAGTGTATTATAGAGGTCACTTGATTTGAGTATACTGACTGATCTTTATTACATTTTTACAGCTGCCTTATATTCTTATTGTTTGCATTTATCATTGTTTGTTCAGCTAATAATTAACTGATGTGACTTTTAACTTTTTTTTTTTTTTTCCTCATAGAGCTTGGGACTGCTTTGTTCGTTGCCTGGATCATGCTTATCTAGGTTCCCTTCTCAGTCATGTAATAGTAGCTTTGTTACCACTCATACATATCCAGCCTAAAGAAACTGCAGCTATATTTCACTACCTCATAATTGAAAACAGGTATTGTAAATGAAATAGAGATAGCAGCTTTTTATTACTGCATTTTTGTATCAAGGTATTAGGATTACTGTGGGTAAACTGTTCACATTCTTTTTAATTTAGAGTCCATTAATAAATAGAAGTAATTGACATGTTTAAAGTCAATACATATCAAACTGATATGACATGGCTTTCAGTTGTGACATGGCTTTTATTGTAATTGTATTTTAAACTTAGATCAATAGCTCAAAATTATTTTTCATCAGTTTTGAAAGAGGTGAGGCTCAATTTATCTTTCTTCTTACAGTTAAAAGGCAGACAGTTGAATGCATGAAAAAGGTTAGGAGGGCTAATCACATAGTTTCTACAGCTTGCCTTATTTTAAACCCTTATTCATTGCAATAACCCTTTAACCAGCCTCCCTTCCTTTAAGTTTTTATTATGTTTCTTCGTATTGTTCATGTTTTAAAGCATCTCTATCTTTATCATTCCAGCATGGGGAGACATTCTGTGATTCTCCATTTCTGAATTCCAAATTGTTTATCTGGATATTTAAAGCTTTCTAAAATCTGGCCACATCTTATTTCTTAAAATTCTTTGCCAAGATTTCTCAAAGCAGATACCAGGCTGTAGTCAATCCACATTGCTAATGCAAGAATATGTATTATTCCTTTCCATTTTTATTTTTCTCTCACGCTGCTTTTTAGTTTGGAATGTTTTTCTGTACACCTGTTTTTGTTTTTGTTTTTCATTTTTGTACATACTGTTGTATATCAGCGTTCCTTTGCTTCTGAAAAATTAGAATTTAAGTACTATTTACTTACTTATCCATATGCTATTACAATTCCATTAGTCATTTTCAGGAACTATCCAATCAAGGAGTAAATAAAGAATAAAAAGTTAATGGAGTTTTTTCCAATTAAAATACTTTTATTTTTGGTATTCTGAACAACATTATCACTGATCTAGATCACTTTTCAAATAGCTTTTGGATTGTTATACAAATAGTAGAACAACATTATCACTGATCTAGATCACTTTTCAAATAGCTTTTGGATTGTTATACAAATAGTTTATCTGTGCTGTTTATTATAGAGGAATCATTTCTCTACCTTTTCATATAATGAAACAATTCTCTTTCACTCTACTAGAGAGAAGACTTTAAGCTCTCTGAGTAGAACATTATCACCGATCTAGATCACTTTTCAAATAGCTTTTGGATTGTTATACAAATAGTTTATCTGTGCTGTTTATTATAGAGGAATCATTTCTCTACCTTTTCATATAATGAAACAATTCTCTTTCACTCTACTAGAGAGAAGACTTTAAGCTCTCTGAGTGAAGGAATTATTGAAGTTTTCTTGGTTGTTATAGCCCCAGTTTCTAGGAAATAGTAGCACATAGGAGTTACTTAATACCTGTGTGTTGCATGAGTTAGTAAAGATAGAATTTAGAAACCCTTTTATTTGGACCTAGAAATATTAGGGCTTTATATTTGAAGCATGTTAAAAATTGTAACCTCCAGTAAGAATTACTTATGTATTTTTCTCTAATATATCTTTGTGAGAATTTGTATTTTGGGGTTGAGTTTCTATTGCTGCATTATAAACCACTTCAAAACCTAGTACTCATAGTTTTGCAGTCTGGGCTGGGTTCAGCTGGTCAGTTCCTTGGCTGTTCTTACCAGTGGTCATTGCAGTCAGCCAGTAGGTAGACTTGACTGGACTTCTCCCTCTTTCCATTTAGTCTCAGAGCTTCTTACTCTCTCCATGTTGCTTGTCCCTGATGGTGACCAGACTTCTTACATGGTGACTCAGGACTCTCATGAGAACAAAACCAGGAGCTGCCAGACCTTTTTAACACTTAGGCCCAAAGTCAGTTCAGCATCTCCTCTGCCACATTCTAATTTTTAAAACAAATCACACACCTAGCTCAAATTGAAGCTGAAGTGACGCTACATGGGCAGACTGCTACCGGGTGATTTTCTCAGATTTGATTATTTGCCAGTATTGACTGAGCATCCTAGACATGTCAACAATCAGCTAGCACTTTTAAGTGTGAATTAAGTTGGCCTTAGTTTCAACCACTGCTTTGTATGTTGTTTTTTTTTTTTTTTAGTGTTCATATTTGGTAAATAATTCTTTTTCTTTCAACTGATTGTTAGGGATGCTGTGCAAGATTTTCTTCATGAAATATATTTTTTACCTGATCATCAAGAATTAAAAAAGATAAAAGCGGTTCTACAGGAATATAGAAAGGTATTCAATTTTTTATGTGTGGTTTAGGAGATCGTTCATACAAAATTATTTCCAAGTGCTAAAACACTGAATAGAGATTCTTTAGAATGATGTCTGGGGATATTATAGTCATATTGTGATGCCTAATTTATGATGACTGTATAATCCTATCTTGAGTCTGATTTTTAGAAGGAAGTTTTAGCATCTGGATCAAACATGTAACATAGAATTAGATAGAACAGAGAGCAAAGGATACAGTTTTTGTGCCATCCCTACCCAGATCAATATGTTCTTACTTACAGTCCCTAAAAGAAGTGACCATAGCTGCATACTCTGAGTAAAGGAAAAAAAATGCTGTGGGAAGATTCCAATTACTTTGTGCTATAAACCATGGTATAGATATGTCAGGTCTGACTAATTCTGAGCTTTAGAAGGAGAATCATCTGTCATTCCAACATCTGGAAATTCAGTGAACTCTCTGAAATTTAAAAAAGATTGTTGGTGATTTTAATTTAGGGCAGAAAGTGGGATACCTGAGCATGGGTCAGAGTAGAAAATGTATTTACTACAGATCCCAAGATTGATTCTGAAGACTTTATATGCTTTTTTACTGGGTAAATCATCAGTCATAAGAAAGTAAGTAGTCAAAATAAGGAGTGAGTTATCTGCATAATCTGTAGACCTTTATCAAGGCTTTTATGTAGCCCTTTTTAAATTAAGGGAAACTTGTATTTCTTACCAAGAAGGATTTATTTTGGATAAGTAAATTATTATTTAGTTGATATAAAATTTTTCTCTAAAACTAAAAATTTTGGAAGAAAATCCCTTTCTTTGAGAATTACTGAAAATTTATATGCTATACAAAAGAAGAGATAGAAATTACTCTTTAAAACTGCATTCAATTGAGGTACCGTTTAACTACTTTGATGGTAATGGTGTAGGAAATCCAGTCCTACTGAAATGGTTCCTGATGTGATTAACTGATAAGGTGTATCTCTCTGTGGTCTTTTTATAGGAGACCTCTGAGAGTACTGATCTTCAGACAACTCTTCAGCTATCCATGAAAGCAATTCAGCATGAAAATGTAGATGTCCGTATTCATGCTCTTACGAGCTTGAAGGAAACCTTGTATAAAAATCAGGTATGAAAAGTGAAAGTGTCAGTTGCTCAGTTGTATCCAACTCTTTGCAATCCCATGGACTATAGCCCACCAGGCTTCTCTGTCCTTGGGATTCTCCAGAATCCCAAGAATACTGGAGTGGGTACCCTTTGCCTTCTCCAGAGAATCTTCCCTACCCCAGGATCAAGCCCAAGTCTCCTGCATTGCAGGCAGATTCTTTACAGGTTAAGCCACCAGGGAAGCCTAAGATATAATTAAAGAGCTACAGGAAAGAAAGGGTGGATTTCAAGAAAAGATGACAATAGGCATATTTGCTTGAGATTCAGTAAGTTCAATGAAAAAAAGTGATTTTTATTTTAACAATAAAATCAGTAAATTCATGAGATGCCCTTTAAGGCTGAAGAGGTTTGCATATTTTTTTCTTGTTTTTTTTGAAGGATCATGATTTGGCAGTTATATTTTAGGTTATTGCATCTTCCTAAGGAAGGATGTATGCAGTTTATATGAGTCTTCTCATGTAATTTTCTGTAGGTATCTTTCATGTAAAATTTCAATAATTTTGCCATTTTTCATTTTGATGGAATTAATTGTTAGTTTTAATAAAGCTAAATTTTAAGTTTTTATGAGGCCAGTAAACTTTATTCTTTTCCTTGTAAACATAATATAGGTTATCCCGAACTTTGGTGAGAGTGAGAATTGGTATTTAAAATACCAGATCACTATAAATCTATAAAATGGAAAAAAATTGTTAATGAAGTTTTCATTTTTGCATATCAAGAACTCATATGATAAGATGTGAGAGCCTAAGACCCTCAGGAGTTAGTGGATTGCAAACTGGGTTGTATTTGTTTTCATGATAGAAAGAAGCATTTTCTTAGGATAAATGATATACATGATGGTAGCAAGTACATTCTGGGTCAGTAAGCTTGTAAACCCAAAGTGGGAAGTAGCCAGTGTGGACATGATGCTACCACATGGAGGAGCCTTGAATCTCTTTGAGTGTAGATATTACGCTCTCCTATCTGTAAATCTGCATTATCAGTAGAAAATATAATCAGCACACTGCCCCAAAACATCTAGGACAAACAAGAAAAATGATCTCTTTTCCAACTGTGGCAAGCAGATAACATCATCTAAGATATCACAAGCTATCTGGCATGCCCCCCTCCCCCAAAAAAGAGGAATTGAATGAAGAATTTAAAAAGAGAAATGGACAAAAAAGCAAGGTATGAAACAAGAGGTGACTGAACTGAAGAAAGAAATTGAAGAAATGAAGGTTAAATTATAAGGAGCATACAGGAGGAATATATATGACTAAAACTTTAGGAAGGAGCATTGAAGAAAGGCAGGAGAATAATCAAGAGAACGAAAATGAGATTAGAGAAAGGAGTACAGAGGATCAAAGAAGCAGGTGAAATGGAAACTCGGCAAAGATTTCACATTAAAATGAAGTTTGTAAAGAAGGAAAATAAAACAATGGTTCTAATATTTAAAGCTATAATCCAAGTAATTTTTCTCTAAATGAAAGACCTAAGTCTGTATATTGAAAGGACCCATTGTGTACCTGTAAAAATTGACCCCAGCATAGTCAACTCTGAGACTTATCTTAGACTTTAATAATAAGAAATCTTCAGGACCTACAGGTAAAAAAATATTCTTAAAAAATCACTTAAAAGGGCAAGAAAAGAAAATTAGTATCATTATTCTCAACAGTAATATACAGAATAGACCTAGAGGATAGCAGCATTTTAAAAAATGTAAAGGACATAAAGAATAAGGCAAGCTGTCCTTAGAATATCATGGATAATAAACAGAGTTTTAACATATAAGAACTGAAGAAATACAAGTTTCACAAGCAAGCCCTTCCTAAGAGATACGCTAGAGAATGGCTTCATTCAATGAAGTAATGACTGGGGAGACTTTGTCAAAAGAACTGATGGTTACTAGTTATATATTTAACAACAGTGGGGACAACTTCAGGAGAATTCTATGTAAATGCTATAGATTTTAATAAGATAGAAAGAATGCATTTTTTTTAAAATGAGAGAAGAAGAGACTAAGATATGAGTAAAATGAGCTTAGTCCTTATTGTGTAGGCAATAACTGGGAGTCAAAATATACTATTTAAAACTGGCAAACTGGTTAAAGAAGATTAAATAAAGATACTTTTTTATTAATATAAAGGATACCTCTAGGACCTTTTTATTTATATAAAGGATACCTCTATATAAAGGATAACTCTAGAACAAAAGTATACATTTTCTTCTGTACCAAAAGAAATTAAATTTTAGGAGCTAGTTATAATACATGCAGTATTATCATTTTAAAAGGCATGGGATTCTCCAGGCAAGAATACTGGAGTGGATTGCCATTGCCTTCTCCGAGTGATCTTCCTGACCCAGGGATTAAACCTGGGTCTCCTGTATTGCAGGCTGGTTCTTTACCATCTGAGCCACCAGGGAAACCTATGTATATAAAGGATACCTGTAGAACAAAAAGTATAAGTTTTATTCTGTACCAAAATAAATTAACTCTTAGGAACTGATTATAATATATATAGTATGACTGAGCGACTGATCTGATTCTGATCTGATTATAATTTTAAAAAGCTGATAGAATTGAGGCCCAACATATCAATCATATTAATAAATGTGAAAAGACTTTAACAGAAAAAAAATTACAAATTGTTTTACAAAGCAGAGAACAATTCTGTAATACATACATATAAAATAAATTATTTAGAAAGGCTAAAAGTAAAGGAAGGAGCAAATTTATGACAGATTAATTGAAATAAGAAAGCAGGAATTCTGATTCTGCCACTAGACAAAGTAGAATAAAAACCAAAAAGTATCAAATGTGACAAAAAGAGGGCACTTTATAGTGCTAAACGCTGTAATTCACAAAGATACAAGAGAAGATACAGAACTTACAAAGAAGATACATTATGGATGTATATACTTCTGAGGAACTAAACTCCTAGAGATAGGAGACAGATTAGTGGTTGCCTGGGGCTCAGAGACTTGGGGAAAATGATGAGGGAACTAATAATAGAATTAAACAGAAAATATAATACCGTTGTTTTCATAAATGCTGAAATAGCCTTTGACAAACTATAACATCCATTTCAGATAAAAGCACTCAAGAAAATAGAAATCGATGGATAATACTTTGATAAATCATAAATGTATACATATACATACATGTGTATATGTATACTACATACACGTGCACACACACATGCATGCTTCATGTGGAGATAAGACACCTTCCCACTAAAACTCATCTCCACTTGCTCATTATCTCCACTGCAATTTAATATTCAGTTGGAAGTATTGGCCAATGAACTTAGATTAGAGAAAACCATCAGAGGCATAAGATTTGGAAAAGACATTATAATAGGCCTATTTACAGATGACATGTAATATACTTGAAAAACTATAGAAACTATCAATAAACTAATTCAGACACAAACAGATTCAGTAAAGAGAATATAAAAATCATAATCTTCATATAACTAGCAGTAACCAGGTAGAAGACTTGTTGGAAAACCCAATTTGTAGTAGTAACAGAAAGAGATAATATACTTAGGAATAAGTGTAACAAGAAATGTATAAATCAGTAAGGAAAACTTTGAAACACTACTGATAGACACAAAAATATAATTGATTTAAACAGAAACACCCCTTACTTATTAAGTTGGCTCAATATTATGAAGATTTTAGTTCTCCCTAGTATAATATATAAAGTTAATGCCATCCCAAAGATGCCAAGTTTTTTTTTTTTAGCTAGAAACTTCATACTAATGTTCAGACAGAAGAACAAACATGTAAAAATAGCTAGGAAAAATCTAGGGGAAAAAAAAGCAACTATGAGTGTTCAGTAGCCCTCCCAAACATTAATATATTCTATGTAGTATACCCTATAGCCTCTATAATTATTATAAAAGTGTGATACTGGTACATGAATAAACAAACCAGTGGGAAGAAATAGAAAGTCCAAAAATAGACTCAAGCACATATGGACATTTATGATATAAAAATAACATTTCAAATAATTAGAGCAAACATGGATTTGTTTTTTGACAACTGGTTAGGCATTTGGAAGAGGATAAAATTGGATTCATACGTTAAAAACACTTTCTAAATAGATGCATTGAACACATAATTCTTTTGGAATTGGATATTTTTTGTTGAAAATACAAACCCAGTTTATGTAACCTAGAAGTAAAAACATTTTTAAGTAAGTGATTTCACTCAGTTGTGTCCAACTCTTTGCGACCCCATGGACAGTAGCCTGCACCAGGTTCCTCCGTCCATGGGATTTTCTAGGCAAGAGTACTGGAGTGGGTTGCCATTTCCTTCTCCAGGGAATCTTCCCAACCCAGGGATCAAACCCAGGTGTCCTGCATTGTAGACAGACGCTTTACCGTCTGAGCCACCAGGAAAGTCTGAACTTATTAAATAAGTATATTTTAAAATTATCTTTCTTTTAGTGTCTCATTTATATATTTAGTATGAATTGCATTTATCTTTTACAACTAAAATATTCTTTTCCTTATTATCTAATTTTAGCAAGGTAAAAAATGCCTATAATTTTATTAGTTTTGCTGTTTATTGTTTCCTAGTTCATCTCTTTTAAGTATTTATGCCTGAATTAACCTATAATGTTAATTTAAGTGAACTATTATTAAAGATTCTAGATGAGATAAAGTTGTCTTTTTATTTTTCTTTCGAAATATATTACACTAATTTGAATCACAGTTTTAACATGGAGTTTGAAGTGCTTGTATGTGCCTTTTGCTAGCAGGAAAATTATGTATGAAGTAGTTCTAAAATGGTTAAAAAGATACAATACAATAAATCTTACCTGGCCTGAAAGTAGTCACTTCTTATCCCTAAGTTTTTTATTACAGCATCCTCAGGAGATGGTTTAATAAAGATTATTTGAACCAACATATTTTTTTCATGAAGCCTACCTCTTTTTCCTGTGTCCTTTTTAAAAAATTCATCCCCATCGAATTCTTTTCCTGTATCTTTTTCTCCTGTACTTGCTTTTTATACTTTTCAGTTTTCTTATTTGAACTAATAACTCTTCCTTCTTGAATTATTTACTGAAATACCTATTACGCTTGAAAAATACTCTGGTCTCTTTTTCATCTTTTTCACTACTTCTTTACCTTGTACATATATTTGTTAATGCACATATTGTATGATATTTTAATTGTTTGTTTGTATGTCTATTTTCCCTTTAGATTGTGAACTCATTGGGATAAGACCATGTCTTACTTCTGTATACTGATGTAATAATACTAAGTCCCTATTTATTTAGTGGATTAATAATAAAAACTCTTAAACACAATTATGATTCTAATCCTACAGAACATATTGTGAATTATATTATGTGAACTCAGCAAAAACTCAGTGAGAAGACTGCAGAACAAGAGTTTAATTTTGTCAATATTTATCAGATATTCCTTAATGTTTTTAAGCTTTCTAGTTAGGAAAGTATATTAGTTTGTAGAAGTTACATATAAACTTTCTTTCTACTTTTATTTTAGGAAAAACTGATCAGATATGCAACAGATAGTGAAACCGTGGAACCTGTTATCTCACAGTTGGTGACAGTGCTCTTGAAAGGTTGCCAAGATGCAAACTCTCAAGCTCGGTTGCTCTGTGGAGAATGTTTAGGGGAATTGGGGGCAATAGACCCAGGTCGACTAGATTTCTCAACCACTGACACCCAAGGAAAAGATTTTACATTTGTGGTAAGTTATGATAATTTGGAATGACAAGAAGAGTTCTCTCTCCTAATGGGATTTCTACAAGAAATCTGTAGAAATGGAATTTCCATTTACAAGAAACTATTCAGTTTGTCCTTCAATTCAGTTCAGTCACTCAGTTGTGTACAACTTCTGCGACTCCATGGACTGCATCATGCCAGGCCTCCTGTCCATCACCAACTCCCAGAGCTTATTCAAATTCATGTCCATTGATTCGATGATGCCAACCATCTAATCCTCTGTCATCCCCTTTTCCTCCCGCCTTCAGTATTTCCCAGCATCAGGGTCTTTTCAAATGAGTCAGCTCTTCACACCAGGTGGCCAAAGTATTGAAGTTTCAGCTTCAACATCAGTCCTTCCAAAGAATATTCAGAATTGATTTCCTTTAAGATGGACTGGTTGGATCTCCTTGCAGTTCAAGGGACTCTCAAGAGTCTTCTCCAACACCACAGTTCAAAAGCATCAATTCTTCGGCGCTCAGCTTTCATTATAGTGCAACTCTCATATCCATACATGACTACTGGAAAACCATAGCCTTAACTAGACGGACCTTTGTTGGCAAAGTAATGTCTCTGCTTTTTAATATGCTGTCTAGGTTGGTCATAACTTTGCTTCCAAGGAGCAAGCCTCTTTTAATTTCATGACTGCAGTCACCATCTGCAGTGATTTTGGGACCCCAAAAAATAAAACCTCTCACTGTTTCCCTATCTGTTTCCCATGACATGATGGGATCAGATGCCATGATCTTTGTTTTCTGAATGTTAAGCTTTAAGCCAACTTTTTCATTCTCCTCTTTCACTTTCATCAGGAGGCTGTTTAGTTCTTCTTAGCTTTCTGCCATAAGAGTGGTGTCATCTGCATATCTGAGGTTATTGATGTTTCTCCCATCAATCTTGATTCCAGCTTGTGTTTCTTCCAGCCGAGTATTTCTCATGATGTACTCTGCATATAAGTTAAATAAGCAGGGTGACAATATACAGCCTTGACGAACTCCTTTTCCTATTTGGAACCAGTTTTTTGTTCCATGTCCAGTTCTAACTGTTGCTTCCTGACCTGCATACAAATTTCTCAAGAGGTAGGTCAGGTTGTCTGGTATTCCCATCTCTTTCAGAATTTCCCAGTTTGTTGTGATCCACACCGTCAAAGGCTTTGGCATAGTCAATAAAGCAGAAATAGATGTTTTTCTGGAACTATCTTGCTTTTTCGATGATCCAGCGGATGTTGGCAATTTGATCTCTGGTTCCTCTGCCTTTTCTAAAACCAGCTTGAACATCTGGAAGTTCACGGTTCACATATTGCTGAAGTCTGGCTTGGAGAATTTTGAGCATTACTTTACTAGTGTGTGAGATGAGTGCAATTGTGCGGTAGTTTGTTCATTCTTTGGCATTGCCTTTCTTTGGGATTGGAATGAAAAGTGACCTTTTCCAGTCCTGTGGCCACTGCTGAGTTGTCCAAATTTGCTGACATTGATTGTAGCACTCTCACAGCATCATCTTTTAGGATTTGAAATAGCTCAACTAGAATTCCATCACCTCCACTAGCTTTGTTCATAATTATGCTTCCTAAGGCCTGCTTGTGGAGAAGGCAATGGCACCCCACTCCAGTTCTCTTGCCTGGAAAATCACATGGATGGAGGAACCTGGTAGGCTGCAGTCCATGGAGTCGCTAAGAGTCGGAGACGACTGAGCGATTTCACTTTCATGTTTCACTTTCATGCATTGGAGAAGGAAATGGCAACCCACGCCAGTGTTCTTGCCTGGAGAATCCCAGGGATGGGGGAGCCTGGTGGGCTGCCGTCTATGGGGTCACACAGTCGGACACGACTGAAGTGACTTAGTATAGCATAGCATAAGGCCTGCTTGACTGCGTGTTCCAGGATGTCTGGCTCTAGGTGAGTGATCACACCATCGTGATTATCTGGGTCGCGAAGATCTTTTTTGTATAGTTCTTCTGTGTATTCTTGCCACCTCTTCTTAATATCTTCTGCTTCTGTTAGGTCCATACCATTTCTGTCCTTTATTATGTCCATCTTTGCATGAAATGTTCCCTTGGTATCTTTACTTTTCTTGAAGAGATATCTAGTCTTTCTCATTCTATTGTTTTCCTCTATTTCTTTGCACTGATCACTGAGGAAGGCTTTTTTTTATCTCTCCTTGATATTCTTTGGAACTCTGCATTCAAATGGGTATATCTTTCCTTATCTCCTTTGCTTTTTGCTTCCCTTCTTTTCACAGCTATTTGTAAGGCCTCCTCAGACAGCCATTTTGCTTTTTTGCATTTCTTTTTCTTGAGGTGGTCTTGACGGATGTCTCCTGTACAATGTCACGAACCTCTGTCCATAGTTCATCAGGCACTCTGTCTATCAGATCTAGTCCCATAAATCTATTTCTCACTTCCACTGTATAATCATAAGGGATTTGATTTAGATCATACCTGAATGGTCCAGTAGTTTTCCCTACTTTCTTCAATTTAAGTTTGAATTTGGCAATAAAGAGTACATGATTTGAGCCACAGTCAGCTCCCGGTCTTGTTTTTGCTGACTGTGTAGAGCTTCTCCATACTTGGCTGCAAAGAATGTAATCAGTCTGATTTCGGTGTTGACCATCTGGTGATGTCCATGTGTAGAGTCTTCTCTTGTGTTATTGTAAGAAGGTGTTTGCTATGACCAATGCATTCTCTTGGCAAAACTCTTTTAGCCTTTGCCCTGCTTCATTGTGTACTCCAAGGCCAAATTTACCTGTTACTCCAGGCGTTTCTTGACTTCCTACTTTTGCATTCCAGTCCCCTATAATGAAAAGGGCATCTTTTTTGGTTGTTAGTACTAAAAGGTCTTGTAGGTCTTCTTAGAACCATTCAGCTTCTTCAGCATTACTGGTCGGGGCATAGACTTGGATTACCATGATGTTGAATGGTTTGCCTTGGAAACGAACAGAGATCATTCTGTCGTTTTTGAGATTGTATCCAAGTTCAGCATTTCACTCTTGTTGACTATAGGGCTATGCCATTTCTTCAAAGGGATTCTTGCCCCCAGTAGTAGGTATGATGGTCATCTGAGTTAAATTCACCTATTCTAGTCCATTTTAGTTTGCTTATTCCTAAAATGTCAAAGTTTCTCTTGCCATCTCCTGTTTGACCGCTTCCAATTTGCCTTGACTCGTGGAGCTAATATTCTAGGTTCCTATGCAATATTGCTCTGTACAGCATCGAACCTTGCTTCCGTCACCAGTCTCATCCACAACTGGGTGTTGTTTTTGCTTTGGCTCCATCTCTTCATTCTTTCTGAATTTTTTTCTCCACTTATCTCCAGTAGCATATTGAGCACCTACCAACCTGGGGAGTTCATCTTTCAGTGTCCTATCTTTTTGCCTTTTCATACTGTTCATAGGGTTCTCAAGGCAAGAATACTGAAGTGGTTTGCCATTCCCTTCTCCAGTGGACCACATTTTGTCAGAACTGTCCACCATGACACGTCTGTCTTGGGTGGCCCTACGTGGCATGGCTCATAGTTTCATTGAGTTAGACAAGGCTGTGGTCCATGTGATTAGATTGGTTAGTTTTCTGTGATTGTGGTTTTCGGGCTGTCTGGTCTCTGATGGAGAAGAATAAGAAGCTTATGAAAGCTTCCTGATGGTAGAGACCAACTGAGGGGGAAACTGGGTCTTGTTCTGATGGGCGGGGCCATGCTCAGTAAATCTTTCATTCAATTTTCTGTTGTTGGGTGGAGCTGTGTTCTCTCCCTGCTATTTACCTGGCTCCAAACTATGGTGGAGGAGGAAATGGCAACCCACTCCAGTATTCTTGCCTGGAGAATCCCAGGGGCAGGGGAACCTGGTGGGCTGCTGTCTATGGGGTCGCACAGAGTCGGACACGACTGAAGCGTCTTAGCAGCAAACTATGGTGGAGGTAATGAAGATAACAGGGACCTCCTTCAAAAGATCCCATGCATGTACTGCTACACTCAGTGCCCCCAACCCTGCTGTATGCCACCACTGACCCACGCCTCTGCCGGAGACTCCTGAACACCCACTGCCAAGTCCGGGACAGTCTCTTGTAGGGTGACTGCTCCTTTCTCCTGGTTTCTGGTGCACAAGGTTCTGTTGTGCCCTCTAAGAGTCTATATCCCAATCCAGTGTAAGTTCTGGTAGCTCTGTGATGGGGTTAATGGTGACCTCCTCCAAGAGGGCTTATGCTATACCCAAATCAGCTGGACCCAGAGCCCCATCCCTGCAGCAGACCACTGCCGACTCGTTTTGTCCTTAGTGGCAACTTGGTCTAAACTAGATAATTTAGGTAATTTCTGAGTTTATTCCTTAATACTATTGCAGAGACCTTTAGCCAAAAAAATAAAGTTGAAGCCTAGTCTGGAGTGCTGCATTCTTTTAAATAAACTTTCTAACATAATTGTGACAAATACTTAAAATCTAATTGATTATTTAAAGTTTACTATTTAAACCCAATTGCTCAATATCTCCATGAGAAACTAATTTCCCAGGTGTTTTAATAGTGTGTATATAAAAATGTTTTCATGGTCAAATGAGTGTGGGAAATCTTGTAAAACAAAATTAAACAGGACTTTTAACATATTGGAGAACATTATGAATCTCCTACAGAAGGGCATGTTAAAATTATTTTTTGAAGCTTCTCAAGTGGCCAAGGTTCTACAGAATGTAATTTAGGAAATTCTGTAGAACAAGTTTTCTTTTTAAGAGTTGAAAAACCAAAATATGCATATTGCTGACTCTGTAAAAGTTGAATGAGTCTAACACTTTAAAAATAGTTTAAGAAGTGTTAGATTTGGCTTCTTAGCTACAGATTATATTTTAGACTTGGTACCAAACTTCATTTGATCCTTACTGAGCTTTCCTTCTCTAAGTTAAATTCACTTAAATAACTAAGTTAAATTCACCATGGTATGCACAGTACAATTTAAGAAAATGTATACAAATTATCCTATAATTTTTTTTTTTTTTTGAGACTGGAGTAGAAGATTCAAACTTTGCCTATGGATTATTGATGGAACTAACAAGAGCTTACCTTGCATATGCAGATAACAGCCGAGCTCAAGATTCAGCTGCTTATGCCATTCAGGTAAGAGTGTATGTAGACCTTATTGGGTTTATGTTATTAACTTCTATTAAGAAAGTTGTAAATTCTATACTTTAGGAACTCTTAATTTTTAACTATCATTTTTATTATCAAAGTAATACAAGTTCTTGACAAAAATTTCAAGAGTACAGAAATGCACCCTTCTAACATTATTATACATACTTTGACATTTTTTTCTATTTATATACAAATACATGTGTGTTCTCCAGCAAGCAAGCAGATCATATTTGTTGATTTTCTTTTGTGTTTAACAGTATATGTTGTGTAATTTTCCATGTCAGTATATATAGCTCTAATTCATTCTTTTCGGTGACTTTATGTTCAATATAACATACTGTAATTTGTTAAAAAAACTTTAAGATAAATAGGTTCTGTTCAATAGCTTGTTTTTACAAAAAAGTTATTTAAAAAACATATATACAATTTCTGAGTATTTGAGTGAGTATATAATAATATAGATATCTTAAAATTAAAATCTCCAAGCAAATACAGAGTTTACATTTGATTATCAAAAAAGCTTCACCACTTTATACTCCCTTGACAAACCTGCCTTTAATTAAAATTTTTAATCTTTGCCAATGTGACAGTTAAGATATGATATTGTTTCATATTAATTTACACTTAATAATAAGAGCAGTGTAACATCTTTTATATATTTATTGCTTTTTTGTGAATTTTCTCTAAATGATCTTTTCCCATTTTTCCCTTGGTAATGATCTAGTTTTTTAATTGACCTTTTAAGACCTATTTGGATGTAGTGGAAATTATCCCTGTGTTCCATATGTGTAACAAACACTTTTCCAGTTTGATTTTCTTTGCCCCTTTTCATATTTTTTCGAATAAAATATTTTTTTATTTTGTTAGATATTCAGGTCTGAAATTCATGATTAGAGGCCTGAGTTAAAGATACAAATTGGAGGTGTTCATAGTTCGTTAAAACTATGATTCTGAGGAAGTATGTATAGGTAAAAAGGTTCTAGTAACTGAGACCTGGATAATGAGGAGTCACTGAGAAGAGGGAAAAAGTAAGAAAATTTAGAAGGAGCTACCAGTAAGGTGGGAGAAGATGGTGTCCTGGAAGACAAGAAAGTGTTTCAGAAAGTATGTCTGTGTGTGTGTTAGTTACTCAGTCATGTTGGACTCTGCAACCCCATGAACTGGAGCCCACCAAGCTCCTCTGTCCATGGAATTTTCCAGGCAAGAATACTGGAGTGGGTTGCCATTTCCTACTCCCATGATGCTAAAGCTGAAACTTTAGCATCATGGGAGTAGTTTGGGGGTCTTTCTGACCCAGGGATCTGACCCAGGTCTCCCACATTGCAAGCAGATTCTTTACTGTCTGAGCCACCAGGGAAGCCCCTTCAGGAAGTATGGAGTGATCTAAATGCTGACCATATTCTATAGGTGTAATAATTTCAGGACTAAGAATTGACCATTGGCTATAGTAACGTAGAGATCATTGCTGTCCTTGAAAAGAGCAGTTTCAGTGTAGTTTAGAAAGCCTCATTAGAGTATTTTTAAGAACATGTGGGAGGAGAGGAATTAGAAAAATTACAGAAATTCTTTTGAAGAGTGTTGCTATCAAGGAGAGCAGAAGAATGAGATAGCTAGGGAGGAAAGAGGGGTAAAAATAGAAAAAATGACAATGTGTTTACATGTGCTTGGGAACAGTTCAGCAAGAGAAGAATAGTGATGATATAGAAGACAACTGATGTAACACTACTTTAAGTAGGTAAAGAGATGTGGAATATAGTGTACAAGTGGGAAGAATCAGATCAGATCAGATCAGTCACTCAGTTGTGTCCGACTCTTTGCCACCCCATGAATCGCAGCACGCCAGGCCTCCCTGTCCATCACCAACTCCCGGAGTTCACTCAGACTCACGTCCATCGAGTCAGTGATGCCATCCAGCCATCTCATCCTCTGTCGTCCCCTTCTCCTCTTGCCCCCAATCCCTTCCAGCATCAGAGTCTTTTCCAGTGAGTCAACTCGTCACATGAGGTGGCCAAAGTACTGGAGTTTCAGCTTTAGCATCGTTCCTTCCAAAGAAATCCCAGGGCTGATCTCCTTCAGAATGGACTGGTTGGATCTCCTTGCAGTCTAAGGGACTCTCAAGAGTCTTCTCCAACACCACAGTTCAAAAGCATCAATTCTTCGGCGCTCAGCCTTCTTCACAGTCCAACTCTCACATCCATACATGACCACTGGAAAAACCATAGCCTTGACTAGACGAACCTTTGTTGGCAAAGCAATGTCTCTGCTTTTCAATATGCTATCTAGGTTGGTCATAACTTTCCTTCCAAGGAGTAAGCGTCTTTTAATTTCATGGCTGCAGTCACCATCTGTAGTGATTTTGGAGCCCAGAAAAATAAAGTCTGACACTGTTTCCACTGTTTCCCCATCTATTTCCCATGAAGTGATGGGACCAGATGCCATGATCTTCGTTTTCTGAATGTTGAGCTTTAAGCCAACTTTTTCACTCTCCACTTTCACTTTCATCAAGAGGCTTTTTAGTTCCTCTTCACTTTCTGCCATAAGGCTGGTGTCATCTGCATATCTGAGGTTATTGAGATTTCTCCCGGCAATCTTGATTCCAGCTTGTGTTTCTTCCAGTCCAGCGTTTCTCATGATGTACTCTGCATAGAAGTTAAATAAACAGGGTGACAATATACAGCCTTGACGAACTCCTTTTCCTATTTAGTTCCATGTCCAGTTCTAACTGTTGCTTCCTGACCTGCATACAGATTTCTCAAGAGGCAGGTCAGGTGGTCTGGTATTCCCATCTCTTGAAGAATTTTCCACAGTTTATTGTGATCCACACAGTCAAAGGCTTTGGCATAGTCTAGCCTTAATTAGAAGCAAAAACAGTTCATCTTTAGTAATAAGAGGGAAAGCAGAGCATGTAAGCACTGATGTGGTATTGTCACGCTGGGGAGATATTAGCATGGAAGTTGTAGAGGTATCTTGTAATTGCTTATTTTCTCAGTTAAATATGAAACAAGATGAACAACTCTAAGTATATTAGTGTTTTTTGTTTGTTTTTTCTTCCAATTTTGTAGAGATATAATTGACATACAGCACTGTATAAGTTTAAGGTGCATAGCTTAATGATTTGACTTAAGTACATCATGAAATGATTATCACAAGTTTAATGAATATCCATTTATCTCATATAAATACAAAATTAAATTTTTAAAAAGTTAAATTTTTTTAGCACAAGGAATGTTTTCCCTTGTGATTAGAACTCAGGATTTACCTTCTTAACAGCTTTCATATATAACATATGCTAATGCTAAGTCACTTCAGTCGTGTCTGACTCTGTGCGACCCCATAGACGGCAGCCCACCAGGCTCTTCCGTCCCTGGGATTCTCCAGGCAAGAATACTGGAGTGGGTTGCCATTTCCTTCTCCAGTGCATGAAAAAGAAAAGTGAAAGTGAAGTCGCTCAGTCGTGTCCGACTCTTAGTGATCCCATGGACTGCAGCCTACCAGGCTCCTCTGTCCATGGATTTTCCAGGCAAGAGTACTGGAGTGGGGTGCCATTGCCTTCTCCGTATATAACATATAGCAGTGTTAATTATATTTATCATGTTATACATTATATCTCTAATATTTATTTATAACTGGAATTTGTACCTTTGATCTAATTCTAAATATAAAGTACATATTCTATTAGTGTTTATAATTGTTATTAATAGGAATATATCTGTTGCATGTTGTCCTTTATAGTGGAATATAAAGAAAGAATAGTAGGTGATGAAAGATATAATATACTAACATTTGTCTTATGTTAAAGATTGATATTAGAAAGGTTTTTTTTCTTCATCTATAAAATCCCACTTGTTTTATTTTCAGGAAAGTAAAATATAACCATTTCATTGCTGGATTTGACTAATAAATTGGTGTTTAACATTTGCATCTTATTATCAGAATTTTTAACTCAGTATGTTATATCTAGAATTTGAAATATCTTGAATTTTTGAACTATTTTGGATTTATAGTACTTTAATTAAAATTCAGAAAAGGTCACACTCTAAAAATTCTGCAAGTATAGAAGATTCCAATTTTTTCCTCCGAATAACTCTTAGTCATTTATTTTAGAACATGTTATATGTAGCACGCAAATTACATGTTCCATTATTGTTACTACCACAGCTTTGTGACCTTGAGTAAATCACCTGAATGGTTTTAAGCATTGAGATAAATCTGAACAAGTTCATAACTCCAAAATGTTATAATTTTATATACTTTTCTATGTATTTTTATAGCTGTAATATGTAGAATATTGGTGGATGTAAAGGTGTATCTGTTTCATTGATAATTTACAACTGTAAAATATATATTTGTAGGAGTTACTTTCCATTTATGACTGCAGAGAGATGCAAACTGATGGCCCCGGTCACCAATTGTGGAGGCGATTTCCTGAGCATGTTCGAGAAATACTGGAACCACATCTAAATACTAGGTCTGTAAACTCATTAATACTATTTTGATAAAATTGTTTTTAACTATATAAAATAAATGTTACTTTTGATATAACTTTTTAGCTTTAAAAGTGTTTTTAGTATGTTCTAATATGTATTTTTCCGCTATGATTTATGTTTATAATCTTGTCAAAATGAGAACAATATGCTCATTGTTTAAATTCTATAACTTTGAATATTTAGACAAATTCATTGACGCTGAAAGGATTATTTTTTAATTCAATTGTCAGTAGTACTTTGGAAAAAATCTACTTCAAATTGAATATGAGTTGAAACTTTTGATGTGTATGTGCTAAGTCACTTCAGTTGTGTCCAACTCTTTGCGACCCTTTGGACTATAGCCTGACAGGCTGCTCTGTCCATGGTATTCTCTAGGCACGAATACTGGAGTGGGTTGCCATGCCGTCCTCCAGGGGATCTTCCCTGACCGAGAGACTCAACTCGTGTTTCTTAAGTCTCCTACATGGGCAGGCGGGTTCTTTACCACTAGTGCCATCTGGGAAGCCCTGTGAAAATATTTTTTTTCTCCTTTAAGAAAAAAAAATTTCTAACCTTTTTTTTTGCCATTTTAAAAACTTTGTTAGGCTTGATTGAAGCCCATTAATTATTTTTAGTTAGAAACTTTAGTTTTAGGTAGTCTAAGTCCCAAAACTATTGGCTATTTGACCTTGGATAATTACTTTAGCTTTTGAACCCTAGTAAAGTACCTAGGTACATAGTAAAATGTTTTATAAGAGCCCTTAAATATGTATACTTATTTGCTACATACCTTTTAATATTTAGAAACCTCTTAAACATCATTTTGTTTCTTATGAATAGTACTATTTAAAGATATAGTTTATTAAGATAAAATAAAGTTTGTTTTTTCTATTTTGAGAACTCTATACTTCTCCATTTCTTTATCTGTATTTTATAGCACTTATAGATGCTTACGAGTTTCTGTGAACTAGATAGATAAATCACCTATGGTTCACAATTGCCACAGAAATAATTTTAGGAGAAAATATCAGGATGTGACTTGACAGAGCCTTACTTGTTCCCCAATATCTATAGTTTTCTAAGTTCAGCATAAAACTTGTAAAAATCATCCAGAGAATTATATTCATGATGGTTCAAAATAATGATGGTTAACTGAGAGACATTGGATTTTTCATTTTTTAGCAATTTGCGATACAGTGAAATACATAATGTTTGCTGAGACCCTTGAGTGTAGGGCATTAATTACATTTGTCATTTCCAAACCTTACACTGGTGATTAAAAAGGAATCCACTCACCTCAATAGTTGCTGTACGCATGTGTAAGATGAGACCTATTTGAACAGCTTTAAATGTTAGTGCTGAGGAGCATATAGAAAGAATCATGTTGAAGTTATGGAAGAGAGAGAAGTGATAATTGATAAAATAAGGCCCCAAGAAGCATCCAGAATACTAGCCATATATCTCATGGGTGATTAAAGGAAGTAAAGTCTCTTTCTCTGTAATAAGGCAAGATAAAATGATGGATAGAACTTATTTACAAATTTAACTGTGGGGTTGTGTTAATGGTTTCTTTTTTCTCCATGAAGTAAGAGGTATAAGAGATAAGATTATTGGCTGAAAGTATCAGTGCAGTTGGTAATAGGTCATGTAAGGAGAATAATGATTATTTGTAATAGCCACTGTGGAAAACAGAAGAGAGAGCTGATAAGGAATATTTAGGATTTCTGGGCACCATAGAGGTCTACTGAGGTTGAAAACTAAGATATGTAGTAGTACTAATCTCATAAACAATTTCATGATTTTTCCTCTATCAATGCAGTGGCCTTGATATCGTTTCAGTGAAAGCAAGCATTTAGACTGATCCAAGATTTGGAGCTTGGCGGATGGGTCCAGCTGGTAAAGAACAGTGTGGCAGTGGAGTGTATAGAGGATATTACCAAGAGAATGCTTGAAGTGAAGGACCGTAGAAACCAAGCTGGTTAGAAAAAGAAGTAAATGAAAAGGAGGTATTATAGATTAGAAGAGTTTAGCAGAATCAAGAGACAGAAGATCTCAATGAGAGAGAACAGATGTGTCAGTGACTGGGTGAAATAACTGGAACTTTGGGAAACCGTGGCCGTAAAATGGGGTCTAAATAGTACATTTTGGAAGTGAAGAAGTTTCTCTGTTTTGGAAAGGGAGTCCCAAAAAAGAAGTAGAGGAGACAGTCATTGAGAAGTTTTCAGTTTGACTAGATGGTCCAACCAGACATTGAAGTCACTCAGGATGGTAAGACTTGGGGAGGAAAGAAAATGCTGAGCAGTCTGCTAACTGTATCAGTGAGTTGGTAGATGTCCATAATGAGTATAGTATAGTATATATATGTGGATGACTTGAACTTCAAAGGAACAGATCTTTTTTGTTCCAGGGTGGGGTTGGAAGGATCTGAAAGAGCATTGAGGAAGGGAAGAAGCAGACTCAAATACTTTGTACTTGGGGAGTTCAAGAATGACTATCACCCCATCACTAAGAAGGCTTTAGGGAAAGTAGTGTCTTTAGCCAGATTTCAGTAAAGGTAAGGCTGTAGTGGGGTAGTCAGCAAAAGAGTTGATATAATTCCTTATACTAAAGTTCTAGACAGACGAATATATATTTATTTTTTAATAAACAATTTTTAAATTACAGATATAAGAGTTCTCAGAAATCAACAGATTGGTCTGGAGTAAAGAAGCCAATTTACTTAAGTAAATTAGGTAATAATTTTGCGGAATGGTCAGCATCTTGGGCAGGTTATCTTATAACAAAGGTAAGAGAGCCTTGTCCAGAATTTAACTGAATAGAAATTGTGAAGGAAATGAGAACATTTATCTGAATGCATAGCACACACAGTAGGCACTGAAATATTTGTGCTGTTAGTGATAGAAATTTTTGTAGAAAACGTTTACTAATAGAGAGTTTCTCTTTTGTTACTAGTAACAGTTTTTGAGTAAAAAGGTAGTTTTTTAATCAAGCAAATAATTGTGTTCTTAGTGTGTTTGTAAAATGTCTATTATATTATGTCCTATCATTTTATGTTTTAAATAATATTGTTTAAAAGAATATAAATGCCTTATCAGACTTTTTTATACATAATAAAAAGATTTCTTAGGTAATAAAAAGATATATTATCCCTCAGTGGCCATTTCTAAAAGAGAATACATTATCTGAACTTCCTCCAAAATAAAAATAATGTGAATGTGAAAGTTGTTCAGTCATGTCCAACTCTTTGTAACCCAGTAGACTATCCCGTCCATGGAATTCTCCAGGTCAGAATACTGGAGTGGGTAGCCTTTCCCTTCTCCAGGGGATCTTTCCAGCCCAGGGATCAAACCCAGGTCTCCTGCATTGCAGGTAGATTCTTTACCAGCTGAGCCACCAGGGAAGCCCCCCAAAAAGTAAAGGTTTTTTAAAAATAAAATTTCATGGAAAAATAGAGATATGTTCCTGATATTTTCCTAATATGAAATTTTTACATACCTGACAGAAAAAAGGTACCTTTGTGTTTCCCCAAAATGTTTAACGTGTATTTAAAATTCACAACTTTTGTTGTTAATTCATATTTCTATTAGTGTTTTAAAGCATTATAATAAACTATATTTGGTAATTTCAATAAAGTTTTTCTCTTTTTTAGTGAATATACTGAAAATATAATATGTGAAATGTTAAATTAATACAATTTAATTACTTTCAGCTGTGGAATATTTTATTTAGCTGTATTTAGTTTTTTTTTTTTTTAGTGAAGGATTTATATTTGAAGAAGGAAAAACCTTTAAACTTTTATAGGAGAACGTTAATGCTGGTAAATTGAGGGTTGGATCATACCAATAACATTTGACTCTAACACCAAGTAATTTAAACTTTTTATTTCTTTCATTTTCTTTCCTATAGTTAATCCTTGTTGATTACTTAATAAAAATGTGATCTTGTATGTAATTTGCTGGCCCAGGAAATACTTTCTGGTTACTTTCCTCATTTATTTGTTCAGGGAATAAATGTACTAAATTTAATGTAGCTAAGTAAAAGATAATGTAATTAGCAAGGTTAATCTGTAACAAAACGTGATGCATTTTAAAATGAAATCTAGGAGGAAAAGACCATTTTTGCTGAGATAGTTGGCAGCCCAAGTAGCTATATTGCTCTTGTAGGGGTCTCAGCAGTTTAGACACTTGACCAGAGAGATGGTGAGCTAAATCCTCCCTATTTGAGTGCCTTTCTTCATAGGAAAATACCTACTCTACAATGATAGACTAGCTCACATGTTGTCTTTTGGTGTTAATCAAAAGAATAAAATGTACAAAACTACTTACTCTCTAAACCATTGGAGTTTATAGGTTCGGCATGATCTTGCCAGTAAAATCTTCACCTGCTGTAGCATTATGATGAAGCATGATTTCAAGGTGACCATCTATCTTCTTCCACATATTTTAGTGTATGTTTTGTTGGGGTGTAATCAAGAAGATCGACAAGAGGTGAGATACATCATTTTATTTGGTTTCTGTTTGTACGAACATTTGGGAAATGTAGTTAGTACTAAAAAGGCTATGTATTAGTTGGACATGTATATGCTATGTAATGGGATATCTAAACACTTACAAAATCCTTTTTTAAACTTTATTTATCAAAGAGTTGTTAAATGCTTAGTTCATATCCTTTGCCTATTTGGGGTTGTGTATGTGTGTGCCTTTTTAAATAATTAGTAGGAGTTTGATATGTATTCTGGATACCAATTTGTGCCAGTCATATTGTAGAAAATTTTTTTCCAGTTATATCTTTTGCCATGAGAAATTTTAAATATAAATGCCAGATTTGTATATATTTTATAACTTTTTAATGTTAAGCCTTTTATGCGATGCCTTCTCTTATCCAGTATCATGAACATATTTCTCCATATTTTCTTTTGATATTTTTTGTTTGTACATGCCCTTCAATTACTCTGAAATGATCTCTGCAGATACTGTATTTATTTTTATGACTTTTTTTGTTGTTGTTGGTTTTTGTTTGTTTTAATAGGGACTCTGCTTTATTTCCTTAAATATTAACTAATACACAACATTTAGCACAAATCCAAAGTATGATGACAAAAGTCACTATTAACTTTTTATTTCAAATATATCATTTTAGTTTAAAAGGCCTTAAGAGGCTTGCAAATTCAAGCTTGACAGATTTCCTACTGTCAAAACCAAGAGACCTTAGAAAATGAGAAGGAGGGCACTCTGTGCCCTTTGATCTGATTCAGTAAGGCAACAAAACTTTGCAGTGTGATTTTGTTTTGCTTTAGAATTGGTGTGTCATTACAGAGCATGGTCTGTTATTCCATTCTATTGATGAGGAAATTAAGACACAGAGAGGTTAAATGACATGGAAACACAGACTCTTTGAGCAGAAGGAACCTTAGAATTAACACAGATCAGATTTTTGAGGCATAAAAGTTTTGCTTTGGGGAAAGGGCCCACCTTAAGGAAATCAAACTGCAGGCTAGTACCCCAATGTGTCATGACTGCCTCCCTTGAACCTCTAAACCCATACTGTATTTATATTTAGCACTTAAGTGCTCCATGATATTGTCACTCTGTTTATACCTTATCATATGCTACCTTGTATTGTTCGTGTGTGCAATCAAGTATACACACAAGAGGGCTTTCTTGGAGCAGAACCCATAGCTGGTGAAAGTCTGAATCCCACCCAGAGCCCGTAGCTGGGGAATGTCTGAATCCTACCACAGGGCTTTGCACATGAATATCTGCTTGCCTGTTTGACAGTGACATTCTAGAAACTACCACAGTGAGCAGCGGGCTTTCCTTTTGTTTGAAGTGTCTGTTTGCAGATGAAGCATGAAAGAGACATCATAATCTCTCACAGGCACTTGGATAGTCTCAACCATCTTCACCAAGTCTATTTTTGTGACTCTTTTACAGTATATTTTCTCTTCAGAGAAACATTTTATTGGCTTAATTTTAATGAGAAAGATAATTTATTATTAATCCATCATGGATTTTTTTTCTTTTGAAAATTATTCCCTAGAATGGTCAACCTTATATGTCAGGTAATAGTAAAATAGTATTATGTAGACATATCATTAACCATAAAATGGTTCTTCTTAGGTTTATGCAGAAATTATGGCAGTTCTAAAGCATGATGATCATCATACCTTAAGTACCCAAGACAGTGCATCTGATCTGTGTCAACTCAGTACACAGACTGTGTTCTCCATGCTTGACCATCTCACACAATGGGCAAGGCACAAGTTTCAGGCACTGAATGCTGAAAAATTCGCACAAGGCAAATCACATAGAGATAAGGTAGACTCCATGGGTAAGTCGTAAGTTCTATATACTTCCTTCTCTTTATTATTAACCAGTTAGCTCCTTCCTATATCAATCTATAATTTAAGCATTATCTTTTAAAAGACCTATATTCTCTTTCATGCCTTTCCCCCCCACCTCCCTGGGAGATGGCCTTGTCTGAGAAAAAGCGGTGACTTTATAGTAAGAAAGCCTCTCTTTAAACTCTTACTCTCAATTCCTTAAGCAAAACACCTTAATTTTGCTTAATTTTTCTTTGCATAAAATTTTCCTTAATTTTTCTTTGCATAAAATAAGGTTTATATTATCTCCCCTAGAAGATTGAGGATTAAGTGGGTTGATGATTATATATAGTAAATTATAAAGTGTGAAATAAATGCTATGTTAATGTTGTTATTAATGCACTCCTCACTGTTAACTCATTTATTCCATGTTCCCTCAATGTGTGTATACATTGTATATATACATATATGTGTATGTATATAAATGTTCTTTATCTTTTTTCACTTATGAGATACTCTTTGCAGTCTTTTTCACAGTTAAGTTTTACATTTCAAAGATTTTACTTTCATTCATTTCATGACTTATTTTTTTTTATTTTTTATTCATTTCACTTATTTTATTCTTTTTTTCCCTGTCTCTGGTAGTTTGGTATCCAGCAGCCTCTCCAAATATGCTTAGTATGAGGAGGGAGGTGGGAGGGGGGTTCAGGACAGGGGGACACATGTACACCCATGGCTGATTCATGTCAATATATGGCAAAAACCACCACAATGTTGTAAGTAATTAGCTTCCAATTAAAATAAATTAATTAATAATAAAAGGAATTAGTAATCTTGTTAATCTGTACTGCTATGTACTTATCTACCCCATATTGTTTGTAAGTAAATCCTAGGTATCATTATTTCATCTATAATATTTGAGAGTGTAGCTCTAAAAGATAAGGACTCTTTGCAAAGAAATATAATCAACATGTCTTTATGATACCTAAAAAAACTGGTCATTATCCCTTTTAATATCAAATATCTAGTTTCCGAAGTTCTAATTATCTCATGAATGTCATATTTTTAAATAATTTGTTTGAATTAATTTATAAACAATATTCACACTTTACAGTTTCTTTCAGTTCAGCATTGTTATATCTTTTAATTTGAGTCTAAAGATTCTCTCCAAGATAGAGGGGATAAGTGTATACATATAGCTAATTCACTTTGTTGTACAGCAGAAACTAACACAACATTGTAAAGCAATTATGTGCAATTAAAAAAACACCACTACAAAAAAAAAAAAATCTCTCTCCAAAAAAAAAAAATATGGTTAGTATATACTACAACACTAACCCCCTGTTACACCTGCTAACATGTTTTTTTTTTTTCCCTTTGATTTTACAACTCCCACTAAGGTGACTAAAAGAAGAATCTCATTAGAGTCTAAAATGACACTTGCCCCTATGATATAAGCATTTGGTAAGATTTTGATGAATTACATTCTTCAGACATTAATAGATACACTTAATGTCTTTAAACTTTTGCACTTTTCATTCTTGTGGCAAATGGGTAAAGTATATGGTCGTTCTGTTCTCTGTACTTCAGCCATCTTAGTGGGAATACATTATTTTCCCCCAAAGCTTTGAGACTAATTGGAAAAACTGACTAAGACCCTTAAAGAGGCTTTTACTTAAGTTCTGCACTTGTGAGCATCTCCTTCTTGTTCCTCTATTTGTGGAAACACAAACATTCCTGTTGTTAAGCACAATAGTTTATTTTTTTAGGATATTTTGGACTGACAAATAATTATCTTTTTAGGGGAATGTTTTTCTTTACAATATGACTTTTTTTCTCTACAACATATTGATATGTTTTACATTAACTCTACAATTAAAGGTTTGTTTCTGTTTCTGCATGTGAAAATGGTACATAAAAACCAAACATGAACTCAGTTATTATCATTTCTTACTAACATTGTAATAAAAATTCTAGCTTTTAAGAGTAACATTTGTAATATTTCAAAAGTACATTTGAAATAGTACATTACCTTTAACATTTCTCAGAATTTGAAATGAATTACACATTTTGATGGAAGTAAGAAACTTATTTTAAATATAATTTCATTTAAATTTACTATCTTGATTATGAAATTTGTTTCCTGTTTTCTACATGCTATAATGAGTCATTATTAAAAGCTATAGCTTTTAAATAAGACTTCTTAAACTAGCTAGTCCAGAAGTTGTTAGGTCTTTTCTTAGATTCTTTTAAAAAAATTACCATTTTAAAGTATTTGTGATTTTACTTGAAAGGCACTTTTACTTTCTATTTCCACCTTAATAGTTAATGTAGATATAGCAACACAGTAAAGAAATAGATTGTTAATAAAGAAAGCTATTTCCATAATTCTGCTTTTTTCCAACTCATACTTTATCACTGTTTTTATAGTTATTAATAATAAATAACTCATCTTTGTATCTTTTGTGCTTGCGTGCTAAGTTACATCAGTCGTATATGGACTGCAGCCTGCCAGGCTCCTCTGTCCATGGGATTCTCCAGGCAAGAATGCTGTAGTGGGTTGCCTTGCCCTCTTCCAGGGGATCTTCCTGACACAGGGATCGAACCTGCATCTCTTACATATAACCTGCATTGGCAGGAGGATTCTTTGCCACCACATCTTTTGTATCATCTTTATATATCCTCAACATTTAATGTGAATTTACATTTAATCCTTACAACATTTAAGGAAGGCAAAACAGATGCTAGTATTTATAGGAAAGTGTGTGTGTTAGTTGCTCAGTTGTGACTGATTCTTTGCGACATCATGGACTGTAGCTCCCCAGGCTCCTCTGTCCATAGAAACAGAAGTTCAAATAAGTTAAATGACTGTTTAAGGTAAGGTAAGTAATAATTGCTGTTGGAGCAAGAGTCTTCTGAGCAATCATCTTGCTGGTAGTTACATTCTAAATAAGATACACTGGTACATGTAGATTAATTTATTTCATGAAATAAAATTAAATGTATACTTTTAAAATTTCATCTTCTAAGTCTTTAATTACTCAATTATCTTTTTATGATCTAGTGTCTAGTGTGGATTATGAAGACTATCAGAGTGTAACTCGTTTTCTAGACCTCATACCTCAGGATACTCTGGCAGTAGCATCCTTTCGCTCCAAAGCATACACACGAGCTGTAATGCACTTTGAATCATTTATTACAGAAAAGAAGCAAAACATTCAAGAGCATCTTGGATTTTTACAGGTTTGAAATTAATATAGTGAACTTAATAATGATGTTTAATATTGCCAGTCTTTTATGTTTAGATTGTTCATTTTATTGGTTTAGATGATAATACTATGATTGTATATGGAAGAGAAAGTAAGGACCAGTGGGACTAATACAGTGAATTAAATAAGAGGTCAAGATTGGTGGGCTTCTTTTCAGGTCGAAAAGCAGAATGCTGTGAGAGAACTGGAAAATAGCTTGTAGTCTTTTGGTGACAGTCTCTCCTGTCTGTTTGCCTCCTTGTCTAGCATTAGTCTCTCTTAATTATTAAAGTCATTCTTTTATAAGGGTATTCAACTCCCATGTCTTTCTCCCTCTGTATTGTATTCACTTTGTAAGACTCCAATCCTGAATAAACTCACCCATGTGTTTTCCCAGTTTGCATGTAAGCAGCTGAATATCACTGGAGTAAAATCACACTGTGGATATTTAACTGGTTTTCCTTCACATTCATAATCTCAAACTTCAGCAGAACTCTTTAACACTGCCTTCAGTCTATGTTTCTCCAATTAAGACTACTTTCCCTCTCTTCATGATGACTATTTCTTACCTTCTCTTCATGTCTCTTCTCACCTCACTTATTCTCAGTTGATGACCTTGCTTTATTGTTCCTTAGGAAAATAGAAGCCAAATCTACCAAATGTGAAAATTCATTGGATTCTGCACCATATTCTTTTTCTTCTCTATTCTGTTCCTAAGGAAGAATCCCTTCCTGCCAAAATTCAGTTCTTCTACTTTTGTTGTTGATTTCAAGAATTTCACTCCTTCAGATATTCCTTCTTTCTCCAGTATGATTAACTTTTCTTTCTCAACCAGAGTAATAGAGTATATAGACATGTTCTGGTATAACAGAACATTTTAATTTTTTTCTAATTCCCTTGAAAAGATCTTACAGTATCTTTTTTCAGATACTTCCCAACTTTCTGTTTCCCTCCATAGCCAGTTTTTAAAAGAATTGCCTATCTTCTTTATAGACCTTTATTTCTTATTTACTCTTTGCCCATTCCAATAAGAGTTCTTTCTCCATTCAACTGACTCTATTCTTGCTAAGAAAATCACTGACATATATATATATATACTATTATGTATAAAATAGATAACTAATGAGAACCTTTTCATACTGTTCATGGGATGAAGCACAAGCTGGAATCAAGATTGCCTGGAGAAATATCAATAACCTCAGATACGCAGATGACACCATCCTTATGGCAGAAAGCGAAGATGGACTAAAGAGCCTCTTGGTGAAAGTGAAAGAGGAGAGGGGAAAAAGTTGGCTTAAAACTCAGCATTCAGAAAACTAAGATCATGTCATCCGGCCCCATCACTTCATGGCAAATAGATGGGGAAACAATGGAAACAGTGAGAGGCTTTATTTTCTTGGGCTCCAAAATCACTGCAGATGGTGACTGCAGCCATGAAATTAAAAGACACTTGCTCCTTAGAAGAAAAGCTGTGACCAACCTAGACAGCATATTAGAAAGCAGAGACATTCCTTTGAGAATGTCTTGTTGTCCAGAGACGGCCAACAAAGGTCCATCTAATCAAAACTATGGTTTTTCCAATAGTCGTGTATGGATATGAGAGTTGGGCTATAAAGAAAGCTGAGTGCTGAAGAATTGATGCTTTTGAACTGTGGTGTTGGCCTTGGACTGCAAGGAGATCCAACCAATCAATCTGAAAGAAATCAGTCCTGAATATTCATCGGAAGGACTGATGCTGAAGCTGAAACTCCAATACTTTGGCCACCTGATGCAAAGAACTGACTCATTTGAAAAGACCATGATGCTGGGAAAGATTGAAGGCGGGAGGAGAAGGGGACGACAGAGGGCAAGATGGTTGGATGGCATCACCGACACGATGGACATGAGTTTGAGTAGGCTCTGGGAGTTGGCGACGGACAGGGAAGCCTGGCGTGCTGCAGTCATGGGGTCGCAAAGAGTTGGACACAACTGAGTGATTCAGTTGAACTGAATGAGAGCCTACTGTATAGCACAGGAAACTCTACTCAATACTCTGCTCTGTGGTGACCTAAATGGGAGAGAATTCTTAAAAAGAGGGGATATGTGTATATGGTTAGCTGATTCATTACTCTGCCGACAAAGGTCTGTATAGTCACGGTTATGGTCTTCCCCATGGTCACATACTGTTGTGAGAGCTGGACCATAAAAATCCAGAGAACCAAAGAATTGATGCCTTCAAACTGTGGTGCTGGAGAAGATTCCTATGGGTCCCTTGGACAGCAAGGAGATCAAACCAGTCAATATTAAAGGAAATCAACCCTAAATACTCATTGAAAGGACTGATGCTAAAGCTGAAACTCCAATACTTTGGCCACCTGATGTGAAGAAATGACTCAATGGAAAAGACTGTGATGCTGGGAAAGATTGAGGGCAGAAAAGAGAAGAGGGCTTCAGAGGGTGAGATGGCTGGATGGCATCACCAATGCACTAGACATGAATTTAGGCAAACCCCAGGAGATGGTGAGGGACAGGGAGGCCTGGCATGCTGCAGTCCCTGGGTTTGCAGAGTTGTACATGGCCAGGTGACTGAACAACAGTGACACTGCTGATTCACTTTGTTGCACAACAAAAACTAACACAACATTGTAAAGCAACTATTCACCAATAAAAGTTTAAAAAGAAAGAAAATTGGTGGCCTCCATGTTGCCAAATCCAATAAATACCTCCCAGTCCTCATTTTCTTAACCTCATGGCATCATTTGACCACTCCTTTATTAAGACATTTTCTTTTCTCTCACAACTTCTGGGATACCACATATTCTAGGTTTCTTCAAGCTAGTCTCTGCTCTCAGTTTCATTTGCTAGTTCTTCCTCATCTATAAATATAGAAGTACTCTAGTGTCCTCTTTTCTTCTCTGCCTCTGTTCATTTCATAAATCACTTCATCCTTTCCCCTGCCATCTTTGTGCTAATTGGTCCCAAATTTTTATCTTCAGCCTGAATATCTCCTTTGAACCCAGATTTAGTGTCTTGTGTTTCTTGTTGTTCAGTCTCTAAGTTGTGTCCAGCTCTTTGTGACCCCTTGGACTCAAATTCATGTCCATTGAGTCAGTGATGCTGTCTAAGCATCTCATCTACATTGCCCCCTTCTCCTTTTGCCTTCAGTCTTTCTAAGCATCAGTGTGTTTCTTAAAAGTATGTTAATACCAATATATTAAATGCTTATTTAAAATATTTTAAAATTTTAGAATGTAACTTATAGACTGTACTCAACAGAATTTATTATATATCGGATTTTTACAAGAGTTCAAGACCTTGAGAGTCTTTACAGTTCTCATTGTCACTGGCAGTTACTAGTGGAGATTTGTATTTAAGTGGAATATGGGTATATTTAAGTGGAACAGAATGCCTGGAAATAAATTTGCAGGTTTACTGTGAATCTACCCTGAAACAAATACTTATTGTTGCTTTGAGGAAAAAAAATACTTATATGCTTTTTTACATGAACGGGTGGCTTTATTTCTAGTTGTGTCTTTTTTTCTTATTTTACTGTTTCTTTAATGATTGAACAAAGAAATTATATGCTGCTATGCATGAACCAGATGGAGTGGCTGGAGTAAGTGCAATTCGAAAGGCAGAGCCATCTCTGAAAGAACAAATCCTTGAACATGAAAGCATCGGCTTACTGAGGGATGCCACTGCTTGTTATGACAGGGCTATTCAGTTAGAACCAGACCAGGTAAGAAAAGAAATGAAAGGCAACATAATAAAAAGAACTATGAACTAGAATCTCTGGAAACCTTAATTTCAATACTGTCTCTACCAGTGTCACTCTGTGTCTGGAAAATATTTAACCGTCTATGAACTTGAGTTTCCTGATTGATAAAATTAGAGATATGCTAGATGATCTCAAAGATCCTTTCCAGTACCAAACTTCTATGACCTTACAAATCCCCCAAATGAATGAGATTTATTGTGGAATATACTTAGTTTTAAGCTGTATATTCAATTACTCTGAAATTAAGGTAATTTTGCTTTACTATTAAAAGTGTAAGACTTGCATCAATTTTTAACAATAATAGTGATTCTATAGCCTAAGAAAGTTTTTCAGATTACACATGCCCCATCACCATCTGGGAATCTCCGAAATGGTCCCTTAGTATCACTGAGCTACAGTTACTAATGAAGGCACGTCATGTATCTCATGTATATTAGAACAGGAAGGAGGTTTAGAATCATTGGTTTACAATCTTGGCTTAGAATCTCTCTAATCTTAGGTATCCCTTTTTTGTCATAATTGGCCTGTTCATTTTCTCAGAAGTTCAGTGTATAGGGCCTTTATTTTTCACAATCTTGTTCTCAATTTTAAAGAATACTTCATAATCCTATTTAACTTTTCAGTTTCTATAGCCTAAAATCTATACTAATAATATTGTGACCTTTGAGTTTAATTTTTATATGAGAAATAATGACAGTCTTTAAATGAAGTATTAAGAAATCCTGTTAGTTTTATATTTGATCTGAACAAAAAATTAGACCTTATCTGGGAAAAAATAATAAATTCAATCTGAGATGCTTTTTAGAAGTTGTCTGAATTAAAAAAAAAAAAAAACAATTCAGATGTGTATAGAATATTGGCAGAGGACTTTGCCATATAGCCAAGCAAATCACTTGTTAAACTAAGAAAGGTAGGCTCAGTGAAGAAGATAGCATTTTTTAAGGACAAGTAGTTAAACACTTTTTGGTTCCTAAGATGTATTTGAAGTAACAATTGCTATTTTAAATACTTTAAAATTTCCAGATCATTCACTATCATGGTGTTGTGAAGTCCATGTTAGGTCTTGGTCAACTGTCTACTGTAATCACTCAGGTGAATGGAGTGCATGCTAACAGGTAATGCTTTTGAAAAGAATTTTTTTTTATCATTGTTTTGAAATGGGAAAGTTTAAATTGACTGATTGGGTTGAAGTAATGTTTACTACAGTAATGAAATCTTTTTTGTTTTCATGGTGTTAGAGATAAGCACCAAAAAATATTTTGTCCTACTCTCTCTCTCGTAAGTCAGTCTAGCACTTAACAGCTTATCTTTTGTGCAAAGAATCATCTTTGAAGTAAATTTGCTTTATGACAGGAACCCGCCAGACTTTACCTACTATGGGTGAAGTTCATATTCATGCTTCTAAAGGGTATCTAAGCTGTGCCTACATAATCAGCACCAGTTATTTTATGTGTTGGAAAGAGGGAAATTTTGTGACTGAATTAAAGAATACCACTCTAAAATCTAGGGATTGTTTTCCCCTAAAAGACTAATAAAAATGAAAACAATCTTCTTTTCCTAAAGAAAATAGGTTTCTTAGAGCAAACCAAATGATACCCCCTAAAAACTGTTTATACGTGGCAAAGATTAAAGCATCCATGTTTCTTTTAATATAAAAAATAATTAGGAAGGTTGGTTTTGCTCTTGAAACTGCCTTGCTCTGCCAGCTGAAAGCCTTTTTCCTTAATATATTTGCCAGACCCCAGATAACTTTTCCGAACAGTGTTCAATTCAGTTCAGTCACTCAGTCGTGTCTGACTCTTTGCAACCCCATGAACCATAGCACGCCAGGCCTCCCTGTCCATCACCAACTCCCGGAGTTTACCCGAACTCATGTCCATTGAGTTGGTGATGCCATCCAACCATCTCATCCTCTGTTGTCCCCTTCTCCTCCTGCCCTCAATATTTCCTCGCATCAGGGTAACAGGTGACCAAAGTATTGGAGTTTCAGCTTTAGCATCAGTCCTTACAATGAACACCCAGGACTGATCTCCTTTAGGATTGACTGATTGGATCTCCTTGCAGTCCAAGGGACTCTCAAGAGTCTTCTCCAAAACCACAGTTCAAAAGCATCAGTTCTTTGGCACTCAGCTTTCTTTATAGTCCAACTCTCACATCCATACATGACTACTGGAAAAACCATAGCCTTGACTACACACGTTTCTTGACAAAGTAATGTCTTTGCTTTTTAATATGCTGTCTAGGTTGGACATAACTTTCTTTCCAAGGAGTAAGCGTCTTTTAATTTCATGGCTGCAATCACCAACTGCAGTGATTTTGGAGCCCCAAAAAATAAAGTCAGCCACTGTTTCCATTGTTTCCCCATCTATTTGCCATGAAGTGACAGGACTGGATGCCACGATCTTAGTTTTCTGAATGTTGAGCTTTAAGCCAACTTTTTCACTTTCCTCCTTCACCTTCACAAGAGGCTCTTTAGTTCTTCACTTTCTGCCATAAGGGTGGTGTCATCTGCATATCTAAGGTTATTGATATTTCTCCCGGCAATCTTGATTCCAGCTTGTGCTTCATCCAGCCCAGGATTCTCATGATGTACTCTGCATATAAGTTAAATAAGCATGGTGACAATATACAGCCTTGATGTACTCCTTTTCCTATTTGGAACCAGTCTGTTTTTCCATGTCCAGTTCTAACTGTTGCTTCCTGACCTACATACAGGTTTCTCAAGAGGCAGGTCAGGTGGTCTGGTATTCCCATCTCTTTCAGAATTTTCCACAGTTTATTGTGATCCACACAGTCAAAGGCTTTGGCATAGTCAATAAAGCAGAAATAGATGTTTTTCTGGAACTTTCTGGCTTTTTCCATTATCCAGCGGATGTTGGCAATTTGATCCCTGGTTCCTCTGCCTTTTCTAAAACCAGCTCGAACATCTGGAAGTTCATGGTTCACGTATTGCTGAAGTCTGGCTTGGAGAATTTTGAGCATTAATTTACTAGCGTATGAGATGAGTGCAACTGTGCGGTAGTTTGAGCATTCTTTGGCATTTCCTTTCTTTGGGATTGGAATGAAAACTGACCTTTTCCAGTCCTGTGGCCACTGCTGAGTTTTCCAACTTTGCTGACATATTGAGTGCAGCACTTTCACAGCATCATCTTTTACGATTTGAAATAGCTCGACTGGAATTCCATCACCTCCACTAGCTTTGTTCATAGTGATGCTTCCTAAGGCCCACTTGACTTCACATTCCAGGATGTCTAGCTCTAGTTGAGTGTCCAGACAGTGAGATCTGGTCAAAAGGGATAGGATCATCTTACTTTACCAAAGAGCACAGGGCACTGTCTTTAGTTAGTTCATGCAGTACTTCTAAATAACAGATTCTATAAATTCAAAACTATGATTTTAAAGACCACTGTTCTACGGTGTCTGAGAGCAGAGAAACTCAGTCTTAGTTGTATGGTTTCAAAGTAGTGGAATTTATAAAATGATGGGAAAAAAAAGCTTTACAGAAACAGGGAAAGATTGGATACATGTTTTAGACTTGTCTCTCCAGATTATTTGAGAGACCTGATGAATAAAAGGGTTGCAGGAATTTGGGAAAGTTTGTCATGGCTCAAGCCAGTGTGTCTTATTTCCTTATGATGCATACTGCACGCTCTTCTTTTTGGGTCTGGGATACATAGAGCCTCTTGATCATTGGACTGTGAAAAGGCAAGCTTCAGTATTCAAAAAAGGATACTATATCACTGGTGCAAGTGGTCATTGAGGGGATGTGTTTTTCTTGGGGTGAATACTTGTGTTTAAACAAATATTTCTCCAAAATTATTGTCTGTGCTTAAACTACACATTGTTTTATTTTTTAAAATTTTGTATTGGAGTATAGCAGATTAACAATGTTATAGCAGATTAACAATTAACAATGAAACAGTAGTTTCAGGTAGACAGCACAGCCATCCTTATTATACCTGTATCCATTCTCCCCCAAACTCCCTTCCCATCCAGTCTTCCATGTAACATTGAGCTGTGTTCCCTGTGTTGTACAGTAAGTCCTTGGTTGGTTATCTATTTTAAATACAGCAGTACAGAGTCATCTTTTTAATGCATTTATGGAAGTATTATCACAGCCTGATCCTCATGGCCATTTGGTACAATACTTCTTGGTACAGTGCTTGGTGTGACCCTCTGCTTTAAGGTCATGGCATCTAGTTCCATCACTTCATGGCAGATAAAAGGGGAAAAAGTAGAAGCATTGACAGTTTTATTTTCTTGGGCTCCAGAATCACACAGATGATGACTGCAGCCATGGAAATAAAAGACACTTCCTTCTTGGAATTAAAGCTATGACAAACCTAGACAGCATATTAAAAAGCAGAGACATCACTTTGCTGACAAAGGTCCATATAGTCAAAGCTATTCCAGTAGTCAGGTACAAATGTGAGAGTTGAACCATAAAGAAGACTGAGTGCTGAAGAATTGATGCTTTCAGATTGTGGTATTGGAGAAGACACTTGAAAGTCCCTTGCACTGCAAGGAGATCAAACCTGTCAATCCTAAAGGAAATCAGTCCTGAATATTCACTGGAAGGACTGATGCTGAAGCTGAAGCTCCAGTGCTTTGGCCACCCAATGCAAAGAGCTGACTTACTGGAAAAGACCCCGATTCTGAGAAGGATTGAAGGCAGGAGGAGAAGGGGATGACAGAGGACGAGATGGTTGGATGGCATCACCAACTCAATGTACTTGAGTTTGAGCAAACTCTGGGATATGATGACGGACAGAGGAGCCTAGTGTGCTACAGTCCATGGGGTTGCAAAGAGTTGGACATGGCTTAGTGACTGAACAAGAACAACAGTCCCCTCTGGAGAGCAACTCTTGCTAATTCTACTCAGATTTGGATCCTAAAATTTTTGATACTTCAGCATGTTGTAATAAACTTGTGAAGTTATTCAAATTTGGATTTTTAAAGTTATGTTTCTGCTGTATTTCTTTTAGTTTGTTCTAAATCATTTTTGGTGGTATTCAGAAATTAGAAAATATTCAGTATTTGTGTTGCTACTTTATTTTTTTAATAATTGATTCATTTGTTACATTTTCTTTATGTATTTTTACTACAGAAAGAACAAAGAGGGCTTTTAAGGGCGTTGATCCCAGCCTGTCTGAATCTGTTACCTTATTTATAATATGGGGATATGTGTACATTTTGGTATTATTAACTAATTAAATGGAAAAATGTGCCTGGCCTAAGGTCTAACATATAGCAGGTATTCACATAATATGATTTAATAAAGAAGAAACATGGGGAAAGTGTAGCTTCTTCTATACAGTCATGATCTAAATATCACTAGCCATCTTAGTCTCACATAAGTAGGACGCTTAAAAAAAATAGTAACCTATATCATACTGCTTTTACAAACCCCAATTTTAAAGTAACTGAAAATAATAAGAATAGATAAGTATTTTAGGTAGCTAATTTTGTATCTTTTTTTACACTATTGACACATAATTAGTAACTTGGTTATGCTCTTCTTATTGAGTATCCTTTGTTCCCTAATGCTCAATGCACACCACCAGTTTCTATGTTTTTGTCTTTGCTGCTGTTGCTAAGTCGCTTCAGTCATGTCCGACTCTGTGCGACCCCACAGACGGCAGCCCACCAGGCTCCCCCGTCCCTGGGATTCTCTAGGCAAAAACACTGGAGTGGGTTGCCATTTCCTTCTCCAATGCATGAAAGTGAAAAGTGAAAGTGAAGTTGCTCAGTTGTGTCCAACTCCTTGCGACACCATGGACTGCAGTCTTTAATTTTGTTCAAAATCCCATGTTATTAGAATTACTTACCTGTGATACATATATGTTCAGTTGGCTCTTTTTCCTCACTGCTCTTTGTTAAAGTTAAATCTGCAGCTAATCTTACAACTGTTCTTTGTAATTATCCAAGCATTAATTCTGATTTAATATATGGCAAATTTGTCAAAAATGATATTTTTAAATGGCTCTATCAGAAGTAATTATTGAAAATAATTGAATTATTGAAATTGTAATTCAATTTCAGTTGTAATTATTGAAAAAAATATTTGGGGGGACTGGAAAGATTAAAATTGGGATTGTTGCAGATAGAAATTAATTATTTTGTACTTAAGTACAAAATACAATAAATAGAGTATCTAAACCAATGAAAAGTCTGTAAATGCCACCTTAAATTTAAATACATGTTTAATTGATATGGATTTCTTTTAATAGGTCTGAATGGACAGATGAATTAAACACATACAGGGTGGAAGCAGCTTGGAAATTGTCACAGTGGGATTTAGTAGAAAACTATTTGGCAGCAGGTACAATTACTTTTTAAAAAATAACCAGTTTTAATATGAATAAATATTCAGACCTAAGTAGCTAAACAACATTCATAATTAACCTGTCAGCTTTTCTTATGATTGCCTTGTTTAGTTCAAAGTGGAATGAAAGCATCTGTTCCAAATTTCTGTTGACTATTTTACCAAATGAAATAAAGCTTGTTCTGGGACCAGCTATTATGGCATTTCTTGACTCTGTCAGTTGTTTTTCAGATGGGAAATCTACAACGTGGAGTGTCAGACTGGGACAGCTATTATTATCAGCTAAGAAAAGAGATACCACAGCTTTTTATGACACATTGAAACTAGTGAGAGCAGAGCAAATTGTGCCACTTTCAGCTGCAAGCTTTGAAAGGGGCTCTTATCAACGTGGATATGAATATATTGTGAGGTATTTTGAGGTTTCCATATTTATATTCCTGGTTTGTAGGTGTCATATGACTAGCTTGGAATTTTGTGCTTACTAAATAAGCGATAGTATGTTTGGTGTCATGCATAGCTACACAAATGGCTCTTGCATTTTTTTAACTTCACAGTCACCCCATCTATAGTTTTTTTTTTTTTAATGTATATCCTTTTAATTAGAAAGGCAATTATGAGACTGCTAAAAAATTGTAAAAATATCTTACATTCATCCTGATATAGTGTCATAGTTTCTTTTCTTTATAGCCTAAATAATTAGACACCTACTCTGCCTGGCACATTGGTGTCAGTACTTTTGGTTCCTTTTCCTTTTTCTCATTTAGAAATGCATTTGACATTTCCCACCTCAAATTTTCCCCCTCAGATGTAGGCATTACATTACTCACAAGGAATATTAACTTTTAGAGGTAAAGAAGGCAATGATGGAAAACATTTTAGATCTGTTAATTTACCTGAAGAAAATAATAAAACATGTTATAACTGAACTATAGGAAATTGAAAAATAAGCAGGTTTTTTTTTTTTTAGTTCATAAAAATGTATTAAATTTTGTATCAGCCCCTTTGATAACAGCTTAATGAAACCAGAGATTGGATCACTGAGATTAATAATTTGGTTCTGTAGCTACTCAACTGCATGCTTGAATGCTGTCATAGAAATGGGAGGAAGCTGGTATGAATGTATCACAGATGTTTCCATCAGCCTTAGCAAAAGAACAATTAAAATTGTGTTCATTTCACAATTTTTTACTGGCATCTACCATACCAGGTCCTCTTACAATAGCACCAGCGATATATACAAATATTTATGTTGAGTTTTCCCAGGGGACTCAGTGGTAAAGAATCCTCCTGCCAAGCAGGAGATGGGTCAGGAAGATTCCCTGGGTCAGGAAGATTCCCTGGAGAAGAAAATGGCAACCCACTCCAGTATTCTTACCTGGGAAATCCCATGGACAGAGGAGCCCAGCAGGCTACAGTCCATGGGGTCTCAAAGAGTCGAATACAACTTAGCAATTAAACAACACTATCTTCTTTTTTTTTTTTTTTTTGAATTTTATATATTCAAATGGCTTTCATACATTTGAATTTAGTTATATATACCCTTCTCCAGTTTAATTAGGGTAATCTGGGAATCATAGCATAGCACTAAATATTCAAATCAACATGAATTGGTGTTTATACTCAATTTGAAACATTATAAATGTTAGTGTTTATATATCAAGAATATATATCAGTTAAAGTTCTTCAAAAGAAAACTGCACATTCCATATTCTTCATGGTTAAAGTACATGCTTTATGTGTCAGATTAATGTAACTAAATATATGACAACATATTAATATAGGCTCTGTCTGTCTTCAGATTGCACATGTTGTGTGAGTTGGAGCATAGCATCAAACCACTCTTTCACCAGTCTCCAGCTGACAGTATTCAAGAAGATTCACTAAATTGGGTAGCGCGACTGGAAATGACCCAGAATTCCTACAGAGCGAAAGAGCCCATTCTGGCTCTCCGGAGAGCTTTATTAAGCCTCAACAAAAGGTTTTACACCCTTTTTTTTATGTCAGTTATTGTGTATTTAATATTATATTTTCATATTATTTGGAGTATTTGTCTTTCCAAATTTGTCTCTGAATCTGTTTTTTCTATTGTCAATTGCCAAGACTGCACTAGATAGTTGAAATGAACCTAGAACTTAAAAATTACTTTTATGTGCTATATATCATATTTTTTGAATATTCAAAACACTTGAGGGAGGTACAGGTATAAGTCAGTAGTAAAATCTTCATAGCCTTGTAATCGATAACAATGGAGAACTCTAAGAAAATTAAAATTAGTCTTTTAACAAATTAATCTTCTTGATTCCTTTGAAAAGATATACTGAGAGGGTTCCATATTGGGAAGAGATAGTACAATTAAATTATTGAATATACTTAAAAATGCTCTTTTCCCTGTTTTGTCATGTTTCTTTAGACCAGATTACAGTGAAATGGTTGGAGAATGCTGGCTACAGAGTGCCAGAGTAGCTCGAAAGGCTGGTCACCACCAGACAGCCTATAATGCTCTCCTTAATGCTGGAGATTCACGACTCGCTGAACTGTATGTGGAAAGAGCAAAGTGGCTCTGGTCCAAGGTAATGGCCAAGGATCATCATCATATATATCTTCTGTTGTAGACTGGGTACTTCTACAGAGTCCTGACAGAGATGATCCCTAATCTAAATTCAGAACCTTCCTTTTCTGTCACCTTTCTGCATCATTTATCTACCATCATTTGGAAGAAACTTCATTCTGTACTGAAGTCCCAAATATTTTCCCATTCCAAGACTGAAAATGCAGTACTTTCAGTTTTCATCTTGTCTTTCATTTTTTTCTTGAAGGAAATGACCAATTTTTACTTTGATTTTACCTTCTATATGTTTACATGAATGCATGTTGTAGGTACTTTAAAAATATTTAAGTGAGCATAACCCTGTCCTTACTTACATTCTTGGCAGATAATTAGTTTTGTGTAGACTTGCCAATGTTGCTGTGCAAATTCACTTTTAATCTAGCCTGTTAGGAAGGGCTTAGCTTCAGAACAAAAGTTCTCAGCAATCCTCAGATTAAGGCTATGGTTATAGGAAGGGGACTTTTTAAATATCTAAACTCCTTGAAAAACTTGTGCCCCAGATTTAAATGGCTCTTCCTTACATCTCTTCATGCTTGCCACCAGTCTAGAATTAATAGAGGCATAGCTTGTTCTGAAATTGACAGTTAGTAACTATAGTTTGTGCCATCTGTAAATGCCCCAAGTGTTATGGTGACTAAGAAAGGACAGGGGAGGAAGCATTTCCTAGATGGGAAGTAAAAATAATAATTCAGCCTGCATCAGTCAGTATTTGGTCATTTTCAGAGCCAGTGATGGTCCATGTGTATATTGTAGTACCTTAAACTCAGTATGCTCAAAATAAAATTCATTATGTAAAATTCAGTGTCTCTTTCCCCTCCTGTATTCCCACTTCTTCTAAGTAGAGCTCTAAGCACATCCTGTTATCTATGACAGAAATCTGGCCCTTAATCTCCCTCACTTTCTACATCTAATTGAAGACTAAATGTATCTTAAAAATATCTTTTTAATCCTTTCTCTCTTACTTTATCTTTACTATTTTCCTTCGTGCCCTTAGCATTTACAGCCTCTGACAATATTAACAGATTTTTGTTTTTGTTTTTCTTGAGGTCTCACCACTTCTTGGTGTTCATTACTACAGTCTTTCCTCATTCTAAAGTGCACACTGAATCGTACTGCTCCCCCATTAAAATCCTTCAAAGTATTCTTTGCAGTTTTAGGGTTAAGTCAGTACACAAGGCTCTTTCTCACTGAGTCCAGACTTCCTCTTTGGCTTCATTTGTCACTATCTCACAAACCTTTTAGTCTTCAGCTAAAACCAGACTACTCGCCTTCTCCCAATTAAAATCATTATTCCTTCTACCAAGAAAGGCCTTCACTGAATTCTTTGCCAGGAAAATTACTGTTCATTAAGACCTAATTCAGGTTTTCCTCATTTGATTATCCTGCATGACCACAGCTCAACTCTATTTTCTTATATTTTTAGGTAGATTTAGCAGACCCTTCTCTTTCTTCCGTAATACCCATGTATATTCTTCTATTTATTGCACTTGGCACATTGTGTTGTTGTTTTATAGTTTATTTCCTCACTTGACAATGAACTTTTTTAAGCTGGAGATTTTGACATATTTATGGCTATCTCTAACCATCTACTTATATCTTTAGTGCCCTATTCTTTGATTGTTAAAAAAAAAAAAAACAATTGAATAAATGAATATAGGAGTTCTACATGAAATGAAGCAATAGTTTCTTTTTAGGATTTTACTTTCATAGAAGGAAAATGCAAGATGAACATGAAATTACACAGATTTATACATACAATACCTAATGAACTATAAATTCTAACAATATTATTTACTTTTCAGAAAATGAAAATTGGTTCTTAAGTTAAAAATCTTTTGTTGCCTTTTTTCTTTCAGGGTGATGTTCACCAGGCACTAATTGTTCTTCAAAAGGGTGTTGAGTTATGTTTTCCTGAAAATAAAACCCCACCTGAGGGTAAGAACATGTTAATCCATGGTCGAGCTACGCTACTAGTGGGCCGTTTTATGGAAGAAACAGCTAATTTTGAAAGCAATGCAGTTATGAAAAAATATAAGGTAAGTGTATGTATAATGCAATTTCTCACTTTTTTGTTGTTTTTGAAAATAGAAAAGTTATTTTAAATTCCATATGGAAGAACATGTAGAAAAATAGCCTGGAAGCTTTTTTGACTTTTTAGAGTGTGTAATATAAGTATATAGTTTGAGGAATTATCACAAAATAAATATACTCATGAAACCACCACTCATATCAAGAAGTAGAGTATTAGCACTCCACAAATCACCCTTTCACCCTCCTCCCCAAAATATCCTAGCCTGAAAATTTTTGAACACAATGAATACCTTCCTTACCAGAAAGTAAGCCCTACATAGATAGTGTTACAAAAGGGATACTTCTCAGTAACCCATGGGTCAAAGAAAAAACTACAATAGAAATTTAAAAACACTTTGAAATGAATAAAAATAAGACATAGCAAAACTTGGATTCAGCTAAAGCCATTCTTAAAGAGAATTTGAAATTTAATTACATTGTTAGAAGAAAATAAAAGTTCAAAATTAATGAGCTAAGAATCAATTTCAAAGAGTTAGAAAAGGAACAGGAAAAAAAAAAAAACCCTAAACACTTAGAATATAGAAGATAAAGAATAATAAAATAAGACAGATGGCTAGAATTGTGAGCTAGACCACCTGAGAAAAAGGAGTTAGATGAAAAGTTCTAAATTTTTTGACCTATATATGTACATATAACTAAAACTCTATGTAAGGTCCAGATGGAAACAGCTGCTAAGGAAGGAACAATCATGAGGGAAGTATAAGAAAAACAATTTTCAGAAGGCAAGTAGGCCCATTGATATAAATCAACAGTGTCCATCTTTTGGGACACAGAGCAGGGTAGAAAATAATAGAGTGTGACAACTATAGTTTGGAAGGGCAAACAACTGAGAATAACTAGCGTGTGTTTTAAGACTTATTATAAAGGTATAGTATTTCAAGTGAATACTTATTCATGTAAGGTTAGACAACCAGTAGGACAGTAGAGAGAACTCAGAAATGTATTCTTGATGATATTAGAGAATTGTGAGAAATACTCTTTTCAATAAATGGTGTTGTGTCATTTGGATATCTTATGGGGGAGAAATCAAACTTTATGTCTTCTTTATAACATAAAAATAAACTTCAAGGAGATTGTAGATCTAAATGAAAGGCAAAATAATAAATTTCCCAAAATAGAATATAAGAGAGTATCTTCAAACTTAGATGTAGCCCAGGACATCTTAAACAGACCAAAAGCAACAACCATAAAAGGAAACAATGAATAAATTTGACTAATATAAAATTATTAATTTCTGTTCATGGAAAGGTACCATTAAAAAGATAAATGCAAGAGTGAGGGGAGGTGGGTGGAGGGGGAATAGATGAAGGGGATTAAGAGGTACAAACCTTCAGTTATAATAACTAGGTCATGGAGATAGATATACAGCATAAGGAATATGGTCAATAATATTGTAATAATTTTGTATGGGATAGATGGTTACTAGACTTAGAGCGATCATTTCATTGTGTATGGAAATGTCAAATCACTGTGTAGTATACCTGAAACTAACATAATATTGTACATCAACTGTATTTCTATTTAAATATATATTTATTAATAATTATGAATACTTTATTTATTTTGGCCATGCTGGGTCTTCATTGCTGTGTGGGCTTTTCTCTAGGTAGAGCAAGCAGGGGCTACTCTAGTTGTGGTATGCAGGCTTCTCATTGCGGTGGCTTCTCTTGTTGCAGAGCACAGGCTCTAGGGCACGTGGGCTTCAGTAATTGTGACACGTGGGCTCAGTAGTTGCAGCTCTTGGGCTCTAGAGCACAGGCTCAGTAATTGTGGCACATGGGCTTAGCTGCTTCACGACATGTGGGATCCTCCCAAATCAGAGATAAACCAGTATTTCTTAGCAGGCTGATTCTTTACCACTGAACCACCAGGAAAGCCCCTAATATAAATATTTTTTAAAGAATGTAAAGACAAGCTGTGGATTACAAGATATTTTCCAATATATAAATGACAAGAGACTCATATCTAGAATATAATAACTCTTAAAAGGCAATAAAAATACAGATAGCTCAATTTTAATACTGAATAGAAAACTTCATGAAAGTAAATATACAAATGACCCCACCAAAAAAAAATATGTTCACTGAGTAGATAAGAATAGATGCAAATTTAAAAAGTATTATGATGAAACTAATAAAATATTGTAAATCAACTGTAGTTCAGTTTTAAAAGTATTATGACCTAACACTATATACCTACAAGAATGGTTAAAATTTAAAAGACTGATATTTTAAAGTTTTAGAAAGACTATGGAGCATTTAGATGCTCATACAGTGCTGCTGGAAGTATAAATTGTCACAGTCATTTTGGAAAACAGTTTGATGTTTTCTTCTAAAGCTGATAATACTATGACAGCCACTTTACTAACATTCAACATGTCTCCATATAACACATAGAAAAAAAACAAAAACGTTTGTACCAACATTATTTGTAGATTTTAAATTGGAAGTAAAAATGTCATTTAGTTATAGAATAGATAAACAAATTATAACATATTCATTTAATGGAATACTGTATGTATAGCAATTGTTGTTGTTGTTCAGCTACTCAGTTGTGCATTTTGGGAGACCTGGGTTTGATCCCTGGTTCAGGAAGATCCCTTGGAGAAGGGAATGGCAACCCCCTCCAATATTCTTTCCTGGAAAATTCCTTAGACAGAGGAGCCTGGCAGGCTACAATCCATGGTGTCACAAGGAGTCGGACACGACTAAGTGACTAACACTTTCACACTTCTCATGACTAGATGGTAAAAGCACACTGGGATCCTCGTCCCTGTGGCCAGTTTTAGTCACATGAATCCAGCATCTCTGTTCCATACATCTAGTCCTGTCATTCTCTCCTGTCCACAAGCAGGTTTGTATCTGGAAGGTTTTGGGATTAAATTCAGAGAAAACTTAAGATCTCATTTAAAGGTTCCTGGCCTAAACCATGTTCTTGAATTAAGAGCAGAGCTTTATAATTTTTTACTCAGCTATTCTGTGTATTTTTCATCACATTTTAAATAATATCATTGAAAAATTAATAAACCACACAAATATACAAATATAAAGGAAAGGGAGAGGAAATGACAAAGGCAACTCAGAAGGAGTAGCCAGAAAGGTAGGAGAAAACTTGGAAGGTTGTGGCCTCACAAAAGCAAAAGGAAGAAAGGGATTCAAAGGAGACAACAGCAGGCTGCCGAAGGAAAGTATCTGTTTAAGTTGCTGCTTTAGCGGAGTGGTGTCAACTGAAGGCGAAAAGCGACAGTTTGAGGAATGAATGTAAGATGGAGAATTCTTTTTAGAAGCCTGGTTATGAAGTAGTTGAGAAGAGGGAAGCAATAACTTATGAGAGATCTTAGAGAAAAACAAGATATGTGGTTTTTTTAACCATATCTGTTTGCTTTTAAAGTCCTATCCTCTTCAGAGATTTGATGTTACTTCTTTCTTTGAGGTTTTTTTTTAAAACAATAAAAATAAACATACACACACATATATGAGATACTTTAATCCATCTGAAAATTATTTTGATGTATTATATATAGTGGCAGTGAAGTGGAGTTTTTTCCCCCTACATAGCTAATTATCATGACATGTTGGTCAGTAGGCAACCCATCAGAACATCAGCCATCCTGAGAAAAGCTTTATAAGAAAGTAGCTCTTATTTACATTAAAGTGTCAGTCTGCCTTTGACTTCACCCTGACTAGATGTGGGTCTCATACTTTGGATCCCTAATTATCTATTCTTGCTTTACTTACCAGCATAATGGGGGATTTTCTTAAGTGAATATTCTGTGTTCTCTTCTACAGGATGTAACCTTGTTTCTGCCGGAGTGGGAGGATGGACATTTCTACCTTGCCAAGTATTATGACAAATTGATGCCCATGGTCACAGATAACAAAATGGAAAAGCAGGGTGATCTCATTCGATATATACTTCTTCACTTCGGAAGGTGAGAATAAGAACTGCGTGTTTGCTGATTAAACAGATCAGGATGGTTCTGTGGATACTGAACTGTTATCACAGATCTTTGCATAAGTAGGATGTTTTCTGCTTTACCACTGGTTCAGACTATCACTTTAGATGAGATGTAAGTTTTTTTCTTTATATAATGTTTCCCTTCCTTTTAAATAATAACTATTTTAATGGAGTAAGTAATATATTCATGTGTTTTTAAAGTTCAGTAGTACCAAGAACATACAATGAAAATTGTGTCCTTCCCACTCTGGACCCTCATCCTCTGAGTCCCCTTCCCTAGAATTTTAGAATACCCTAAATCTAATGTATTTAATGGTTTTATTTAATTGCCAGTGAAATCTTTCCTTCCAGACCATTCTGCTAAGAAGTAGTATATATAAAAGTGGTTCTTACATTGTGCATGCTAAGTCATATGAGTCATGTTTGATTCTTTGCAACGCTATGGACTGTAACCTGCCAGGCTCCCCTGTCCATGGGATTCTCCACTAGAATACTGGAGTGGGTTTACATGCCCTCCTCCAGGGGATCTTGCCGACCCAGGAATAGAACCCACATCTCTTATGTCTCCTGAATTGGCAGGCAGGTTCTTTACCACTAGCGCCACTTGGGAAGCCTGGTTCTGACATTAGACTTGTAGAAAGAGCTTATCTCCTAAACTAGATAACAGGTACAATGTAACTTAATTTCATATATTAGCGTATTATAGTCATATAGTATATTATCTCATGCCTACAGTTTATATTGTTACAAATTGTTAATTCCTGAGAAGTAATAATAACATTCTATTCATTCTTCTTATACTCATGTACCATTGCTTTACCTTGAAAAGTAACTTAATTCAGATAAATAAATCTATATAAAGTTACCTATTATTTGGTATTTTGGCTTCTCAATTCAGTATTTTTAGGAATTAAAGCAGTATTTGTTTATTCATTGTCAGTGTTAAGATTGTAAGATTTGGCAAAGCCTTTCTTCCCAAAATGGAATTCAGAGGTTTTTTTGTTGTTGCTGTTTGTTTTTTTGTTTGTTTGTTTTTTGGCCCTACTGCATGGCTTGTGGGATCTCAGTTCCCCAACCAGTAAGAGCCACAGCAGTGAAAGCCTGGAGTCCTAACCACTAAGCCTACCAGGGAACTCCTTGGAATTCAAGTTTTATAAAATCCAAACCTAATTTAATTTATCATTGATTACTAATAGCTTGTTATTGGGGAAGAATTTCTGGCATATTGGCATTTTGAAATGGAAGCATAAGCAGAGCATATGCATTTTTCTTTTCTAAAATGAGTAATGCCTTTCATTTGCTCTTTAGTTTTGACATATATCATGTGATTGGTATACAGAATTTATTTTATACATTTCTTCTAAAACAACCAGTTATTTAGAGTCCTCGACTGCTTAAAACTATTAGGTAATGTGAGATTTTTAAAAGTACAGTTTAAAAAAGCAGGACTAAAAAAATATAAGACTATTTTAGAACATATTTTATCCATAGTAGTTAAAATAAAACATTTGTGTGTTTAAAGGTGTAAATAAACTCAGCTATTGATGCTTATTCCCTGAGTGACTGAATTACTGTGTTATTACTAATATCATTAGTGTTTTCCCTCAAGGAGCTATAGTTCAATTGGATAAAGAAACCTTAGCACACAAAATGTTTAACTAATGGTACATAATAGAATGTGATCGAATATCAAAATAAATGGTATAGATATTAGAAATATTTTCTTGATATTAGCAAGATACCAAAAATGAGCCAAACAAGTCCAGTAGTCATGGATCTGGGGCAAATCTGAAGTCAAAAACTGAAGCCTCTGGCTTCATGATATCAAAAGTAATATAGCTCTTTGCACTGAATTGCTGCAGAAGTTTGTTAGGCCTCATGAAGAAGGTAGGATTTAAGAGGTAATTCAACTAAAAAGCAGAGACATTACCTTGCCAACAAAGGTCCGTCTAGTCAAAGCTATGGTTTTTCCAGTAGTCATGTATGGATGTGAGAGTTGGACTATAAAGAAAGCTGAGCGCTGAAGAATTGATGCTTTTGAACTGTGGTGTTGGAGAAGACTCTTGAGAGTCCCTTGGACTGCAAGAAGATCCAGCTAGTCCATCCTAAGGGAAATCAGTCCTAAATATTCATTGGAAGGACTGATGCTAAAGCTGAAACTCCAATACTTTGGCCACCTGCGGCAAAGAACTGACTCGTTTAAAAAGACCCTGATGCTGGGAAACATTGAAGGCAGGCAGAGAAGGGGACAATAGAGGATGAGATGGTTGGATGGCATCATTGACCTAAGGGACATGAGTTTGAGTAAACTGCGAGTTGGCAATGGACAAGGAGGCCTGGTATGCTGCAGTTCATGGGGTCACAAAGAGTCAGACACGACTGAGTGACTGAATTGAACTGAATTGAAACTCAAAGAAGAGAGGACATTACAGGCATATCACATTTTATTGAGCATCTGCATTTTTTACAAATTAAAGTCGTGTGGCAACCTTGCATCAAGCAAGTCTATCAGTGCCATATTTCCGACATCATTTACTCACTTCATGTCTCTCATTTTGGTAACTGATACTCACATTTTGGTAATCCTTGCAATATTTCAAACTTTTTCATTATTATTGTGTTTGTTAATGGTGATCTGTGATCAGTAATCTTTGATGTTGACTTGTTTTGGGGCACTGCAGACTGTGTCTGTACAGGACAGCAAACTTATTCCATAAATGTGTGTGTTCTGACTGCTCTGCTAACTGGCTGTTCCACCATCTCTTTCCCTCTCTTTGGGCCTCCCTATTCCCTAAGACAACAGTATTGAAATTAAGCCTGTTAAGAGCCCTTTAGGTGTTCAAGTGAAAGGAAGAGTCACATGTCTCTCACCTTAAATCAGAAACAGAGATGATTAAGCTTAGTGAGGAAGCCATGTCAAAAGCTGAGATAAGCCAAAAGCTAGACCTCTTGTGCCAAAGAATTAGCCAAGTTTTGTGAATGTAAAGGAAAAGTTCTTGAAGGAAATTAAAACTGCTATTCCAGTGAACACATAAATAATAAGGAAGTGAAGCAGCTTTATTGCTGATGTGGAGAACATTTTAGTAGTCTACAGAGATCAAACCAGGCACCATATTACCAAAGCCTAATCTGGAGCAAGGCCCTAACTCTCTTTGATTCTAGGAAAGCTGAAGGAGGTGAGAAAGCTGCGGAAAAAAAGTTTGAAATTAGCGGACATTGGTTCACGAAGTTTAGGGAAAGAAACCATTTCCATAACAGAAAAGTGAAAAGTGAAGCAACAAGTGCTGATGTGGAAGCTGCCACAAGTTATCCAGAACATCTAGCTAAGATCATTAATGAAGGTGACTACACTAAATAACAGATTTTTCGACAGAACAGCCTTATGTTAGAAGAAGTTGCCATCTGGAACTTTAATAGCTAGAGAGAAGTTGATGCCTGGCTTCAAAGGACAGGCTGACTCTCTTATTAGGGGCTAATGTAGCTGATGCCTTTTACTTTGAAGCCAATGCTCACTTACTACTATGAAAATCCTAGGGCCCTAAGATTTATGCTAAGTCTATTCTGCCTATGCTCTATAAATGGAGCTCAAAGCTTGGATTTACAACTTGTTTTACTACATATTTTGAGCCCACAGTCAAGTCTTACTACTCAAAAACAGAGTCCTTTCAAAATGTGAGGTGCTCATTGACAATGCACCTGGTCACCCAAGACTTCTAATAGAGATGTATCGTGAGACTAATGTTGTTTTCATGCCTGCTACTACAACATCCTTTTTTCAGGCCATGAATCGGCATAATCTCAGCTTTCAAGTTTTATTGTTTAAGAAATACATTTTGTGATTGGGGTGATGTCAGCAATATGGCACAGTGAAAAGATACTTTTGCCTCCATCTACAATAAGTAAAACGTTCACAGTACACCAGAGATACTTCTGCTGAACACATCAAGATATGGAGAACCCATATATCAGTACATTTAAAGGTGGGTGGACTAGAACACAGAGAGGAGATAAAAGCAAGGGAACAGCAGAGGTGGTGCCTGCAAACCCAGCTCTCCAACCACAGCAACTGAGTCTGCAGCCGCAGAGAACCTTATAGAAGCGGGAAGGAGGTACACATTCCAGCCTCCTGGCCTCATAAGTTTCTGTGGCCAGGGTAACTGGGAAGCAGTTGCAGTGGGGCCTGAGATCCTTTCCCTCCAACTGCTGAGGCACGACTCCAGGTCCACTGTGGCAGAGCCCACAAACACCACAAAAACAAACACAACAGAGGTGCCCACACAACTTTGGCTCCCCTCCCAACTTTCCTCATTACCCTCCCCCTGTGGCAGGGGAGCCTGCAGTTCATGGGATTCCAGGCAAGATGGCAGAACCTATCACCCAGGTGCCCAGGCAGCAACACCAGTGACAGTGGCAGGAGGAAGGTACCAATGGCTCCAGAGGCACAAGAAACAATAACTGGGGCAAGGAGTCATACTTCTAACTGAGGAGCTGGAAGACAGAAAGGGCAAAATCAGAAAGAACCAGGGACACCGCAGAGAAAAACCAAAAACCTATACTATAGTGCCACCTACTGGAAAACAAATGAAAGGCCTGTAATCTCTAGCCTGTCCCTGCTCCTAATAAGCTGGCAGAGGAACAACTCATCTAGCACCATGAAAAACTACAGTAACAGTGGACCACAAAAAGGAACCAATCATTTTCCAGAAACCAAACTTAAAGTCATAGGCCAGTGCAGGCTGATAGATAGTTCAATACAGCTGTGATGAAGAAACTCAGTGAGCAAAACTTAGGAAGGCAGTTAGTTCAGTGGGTCAGGAATAAAAATTAATGAACAGAAGGAGTACTTACCTAAGAGACTGAAACTCTATAAAAGAACCACACAAATTCTGGAGTTCAATGCAATGAACAAGATGAAGAATGCATTTTAAAGCACTGGAAATTGTAGGCAAATTAGAGAATTAGCCAGCTTGAAGATAGAAATCTAGAAATGGTACAAATCGGATAGGAAATATTTTAAAAATGAGGAAGTTCTATAAGAGCTATCCACCTCTTTTAGGAAGGGCAACATAAGGGTAGTGAATATCCTAGAAAAGAAGGCAGAGAGAAGGGAGCAAAGAGTTTATTTAAATAAATAATAGCTGAGAACTTCCCAAACCCAGAGAAGAAACTGAATATACAAGTCCATAAAGCCAAGAAAACACCCAATTACCTTTTTCTAGACAGATTATACTAATTTGTCAAAAGTCAGTGACAAAGAATTTTAAAGGCAGCTAAGGAAAAAAGTGATGGTAACCCACAAAACTACCTCTTTGGGTATCAGATTTCTCAACAGAAATGCTAGAGACCAGGAGGAAGTAGAGTGACAGTCTGAAAATACTGAAAGATAAAAATTGTCACTCAGGAATACTCTGTCCAGCAAAGTTATCATTCAGATATGAAGGAAAAATAGACTTTCCCGTACAAATGAAAGCTGAGAGAGTTCATCAGCATTAGACTTGCCTCATAAAAAAACTTGAAAGGATCTTTTCTAACAGAAACAAAACAGCAAAAAAGTACACAAAACTTTCAGTAAGGTGATAAATAGAATCAAAAATTACAAACCTTTATCACAATAGGGTTTTTTTCTCTTTTTTTAAAGTTTATTTAAATTGTAGGCTAATTACTTTACAATATTATGGTGGTTTTTGCCATACATTCACATGAAACAGCCATGGGTGTACATGTGTTCCCCACCCTCAACCTCCCCCCCACCTCCCTCCCCATCCCATCCCTCAGGATCATCCCAGTGCATCAGCCCTGAGTACCCTGTCTCATGCATCGAACCTGGACTGGCAGTCTATTTTGCATATGATAATTTACATGTTTCAGTGCTATTCTCTCAAATCATCCCGCCCTTGCCTTCTCCCACAGAGTCCAAAAGTCTGTTCTTTACATCTGTGTCTCTTACGCTGTCTTGCATATAGGATCATTGTTACCATCTTTCTAAATTCCATATATATGCGTTAATATACCATATTGGTGTTTTTCTTTCTGACTTACTTCACTCTGTATAATAGGCTCCAGTTTCATCCACCTCATTAGAACTGATTCAGATGCATTCTTTTTAATGGCTGAGTAATATTCCATTGTGTATATGTACCACAGCTTTCTTATCCATTCATCTGCTGATGGACATCTAGGTTGCTTCCATGTCCTGGCTATTGTAAACAGTGCTGCGATGAACATTGGGGTATACATGTCTCTTTCAGTTCTGGTTTCCTCATTGTGTATGCCCAGCATTGGATTGCTGGGTCATATGGCATTTCTATTTCCAGTTTTTTAAGGAATCTCCACGCTGTTCTCCATAGTGGCTGTACTAGTTTGCATTCCCACCAACAGTGTAAAAGGGTTCCGTTTTCTCTACACCCTCTCCAGCATTTATTGTTTGTAGACTTTTTGATAACAGCCATTCTGACAGGTGTGGGATGGTACCTCATTGTGGTTTTGATTTGCATTTCTCTGATAATGAGTGATGTTGAGCATCTTTTCATGTGTTTGTTAGCCATCTATCTGTATGTCTTCTTTGGAGAAATGTCTGTTTAGTTCTTTGGCCCATTTTTTGATTGGGTCGCTTATTTTTCTGGAATTGAGCTGCATGAGCTGCTTGTATATTTTTGAGATTAATTCTTTGTCAGTTGCTTCATTTGCTATTATTTTCTCCCATTCTGAAGGCTGTCTTTTCACCTTGCTTATAGTTTCCTTTGTTGTGCAAAAGCTTTTAAGTTTAATTAGGTCCCATTTGTTTATTTTTGCTTTTATTTCCATTGCTCTGGGAGGTGGGTCATAGAGGATTCTGCTATGATTTATGTCAGAGAGTCCTTTGCCTATGTTTTCGTCTAGGAGTTTTATAGTTTCTAGTCTTACATTTAGATCTTTAATCCATTTTGAGTTTCTTTTTGTGTATGGTGTTAGAAAGTGTTCTAGTTTCATTCTTTTACAAGTGGTTGACCAGTTTTCCCAGCACCACTTGTTAAAGAGATTGTTTTTTCTCCACTGTATATTCTTGCCTCCTCTGTCAAAGATAAGGTGTTCATAGGGGCGTGGATTTATCTCTGGGCTTTCTATTTTGTTCCATTGATCTATGTTTCTGTCTTTGTGCCAGTACCATACTGTCTTGATGACTGTAGCTTTGTAGTATAGCCTGAAGTCAGGCAGGTTGATTCCTCCAGGTCCATTCTTCTTTCTGAAAATTGCTTTGGCTATTTGAGGTTTTTTGTATTTCCATACAAATTCTGAAATTATTTGTTCTAGTTCTCTGAAAAATACCATTGGTAGCTTGATAGGGATTGCACTGAATCTATAGATTGCTTTGGATAGTATATTCATTTTCACTATATTGATTCTTCCGATCCATGAACATGGTATATTTCTCCATCTATTTCACAATAGGTTTTTAAACTCTCACTCTGTTATAGCATAGCAGTTAAAGGGGGAAAACAGTTGAAAAAACAACTATAGTTGTTGTTCAATTCAGTGACAAATTCACAACATAAAAAGGGATAATTTGAAACAACAAAAAATACAAAAGGGAAAGAGGAAAAGGACAGATCCTATGTAGTTAAATGAAGATAAGATCCTATCAGCAGCAAAAGTACTATTTTATCTATGAGAGGTTTCATACAGATTCCATGAGAACCACAAAATGTAAATCTAGAGTAGAAGCATGAAACATAAAAAAGTAGGAAACTATGAAAGACAGAAAACCTCTAAACCAAAATGGCACACATCATATAAGGAAAAAAAACAATGGAGATCTAGAACAACCAGAAAATGAAAGCTAAAATGACAGTACTAAGTCCTCATCTATCACCAAAAATATAAATGGATTGAATTCACCAACCAAAAGCCACAAAGTGGTTGGATGGATTAAAAAAACAAGACCCAATGATATGCTGCCTCTAGATCAGCTCTGAAGACAAACATAAGCTCAAATTGAAGAAATGGAAGATGATAGTACAGGCAAATGGAAATTGACAGCAGCACAATAATAACAGGGGATTTTAACATCTCACTTGCATCAATGGATAAATCATCTAGAGAGAAATTCAACAAGGAAACAGCAGAAGCAGATGGATTTGATAGATCTGTACAGAACATCCAAATGCAGCAGAATATATATTCTTCTCAAGGGCACATGGAACTTTCTCAAGGACAGGCCATATCTTCAGCCACAGAACAAATCTCAGTAAACTTAAGATTAAAATCATATCAAGCATCTATCCCAATGGTATGGTATGAAACTGGAAATCAACTACAAGAAGAAAGGTGGAAAAATGGCAAGTATATGGAGACTGAACAGCATGCTGCTGCTGCTGCTGCTGCATCTCTTCAGTCGTGTCCGACTCTGTGCGACTCCATGGACTGCAGCCTACCAGGCTTCTTTGTCCATGGGATTCTCCAGGCAAGAACACTGGAGTGGGTTGAATACTGAACAACTATTGGGTCAACAAAAAAATCAAAGAAGAATTTAATTTTAATTTAATTTAAAATTACCTGAAGATAAATGAAAATGACAATATGGCAGATGCAACAAAAGCAGTATTAAGAGTGGAATTTATAGCAGTACAGGCCTACCTTAAGAAACAAGAAAAATCTCAAACAATCTAACCTTACAACCTAAAGGAACTAGAAAAAGAAGAACAAACAATGCCCAAAGTTCATAGAAGGAAGAAAATAATATCAGAGTGGAAATTATTAAATGAAATAGAGACTAAAAAGGCAGCAGAAAAGATCAGTGAAAATAAAAGCTGATTCTCTGAAAAGGTAAACAAAATGGACCAACCTTTATCTAGACTCACCAAGAAAAAAGAGAGGAGCCTCTGCAAAATCAGAAATTAAAGAGGAGAAACAGCAACAGATACCACAGAAATACAAAGGATTATAAGAGAATATTATAGACAGCTATTTGAACAAATTGGATGACCTAGAAGAAATGGACAAATTCTTAGAACCATATACCCTTCCAAGACTGAATGATGAAACAGGAGCAGACAGCTTCACAGGTCCATTCTACCAAACATTCAAAGATTTAACACTATCCTTTTCAAACTCTTTCCAAAAATTGAAGAGGAAGAAACGCTTCCTAACTCATTTTATGAGGCCAACATCACTCTGATACCAAAACCATACAAAGACAACACACAAAAAAGAAAATTACAGGCTATTATCTCTAATGAACATACACAACAAAATCCTCAATAAAATAACTAGCAAATCAGCTGCTACAATGCATTAAAAAGATTAAACATGTGATCAAGTGGGATTTATTCCACGGATGCAGGAATGATTCAACATCCACAAATCAATTAACTTGGTACATCCCATTAATAAAATGAAGGGTAAAAACCATATGATCCTCTCAGTAGATGTAGAAAAAAACATTTGAGAAGATTCAATACCCATTTATGATAAAAAGTCTCAATAAAGCGGTTATAGTAGAAACATACCTCAACATAGTAAAGGCCATATACATCAAACCCACAGCTAACATCATAGTCAACCAGGCTATTGCACACTTAGTAGACTATACAGTATAGTGTAAACATGACTTTTATATGCACTGAGAGACCAAAAAATTTGTGTGACTCACTCTACTATGATATTCCATTTGTCGCAGTGGTCTGATACCAAACATGAAATATTTCTGAGATATGCAGAGGAACCAGAGATCAAATTGCCAACATCCATCTGATCATAGAAAAAGCAAAAGAGTTCCAGAAAAGCACCTACTTCTGCTTTATTGACTACACCAAAGCCTTTGACTGTGTGGATCACAACAAACTGTGGAAAATTCTTAAAGAGATGGGAATACCAGACCACCTTACCTGCCTCCTGAGAAATCTGTATGCAGGTCAAGAAGCAACAGTTAGAACCGAACATAGAACAACAGACTAATTCCAAATTGGGAAAGGAGTACTGCAAGGCTGTATATTGTCACCCTGCTTATTTAACTTATATGCAGAGTACATCATGCAAAATGCCAGGCTGCATGAAGCATGAGCTGGAATCAAGATTGCCAGGAGAAATATCAGTAACCTCAGATATGCAGATGACACCACCCTTATGGCAGAAAGCGAAGAAGAACTAAGGAGCCTCTTGATGAAAGTGAAAGAGGAGAGTGAAAAAGTCGGCTTAAAACTCAACATTCAGAAAACTAAGATCATGGTATGTGGTCCCATCACTTCATGGCAAATAGATGGGGAAACAATGGAAACAGTAACAGACTATTTTCTTGGGCTCCAAAATGACTGCGGATGGTGACTGCAGCCATGAAATTAAAAGTCGCTTGCTCCTCAGAAGAAAAGCTATGACCAATCTAGACAGCATATTAAAAAGCAGAGACCTTACTTTGCCGACAGAGGTCCATCTAGTCAAGGCTATAGTTTTTCCAGTGGTCATGTATGTGTGTAAGAGTTAGACCATATGGAAAGCTGAGCACTAAAGAACTGATGCTTTTGAACTGTGGTGTTGGAGAAGACTCTTGAGAGTCCCTTGGACTTCAAGGAGATCCAGCCAGTCAATCCTGAAGGAAGACAGTCATATTCATTGGAAGGACGAAGCTGAAGCTCCAATACTTTGGTCAGTGAAGACCTGACTCATTGGAAAAGACCCTGATGATGGGAAAAACTGAAGGCAAGAAGAGACAGGGATGACAGGATGAGATGGTTGGATGGCATCACCGACTCAATGGACATAAGTTTGATCAAGCTCCAGGAGTTGGTGATGGACACGGAAGCCTGGCATGCTGCAGTTCATGGGGTCACAAAGCGTTGGACACAACTGAGTGACTGAACTGAACTGATGCCTGTATTAACTTTTCACAAAGAGACAGGGTTGCGTGGTTTGCTGAGAGGATGGTGAGGAAATCAGACTTGATAGAAGATGTATGCTTGTGAACAGTGAAAGACTAAGACTGCAAAGTTTTAAAGAGAAAAGGTTGTATATATTTGAATCCTCAGCAGAGTCATTCATATAGTCTTATATACAGATAATTGATTCCTGTTTTTGAATAGGAGGAAGTATAATAAAGCTAGAATTTCAGGAATGTTAGTCTGGAATTTACTGAAGGAAAGAAATGTCAAATGATCACCCCAGAAATGGAGCGATTAGGCCTAACCTACACTTATGGCCATGGAATACAAATAAAGGCACAATCCTAAGGACAATTTGGAAGAAGTATTGACAGGACTTTGACTCAGTCAAAACATGAGTTTTTTTGGTCTGTGTAATGAAGAACTTAGTGAGGAAGTTATAAAGGAAAAATTGGAAGAGATGAGTCAAATGGGAAGAGAGGAAAAATACTGATACTATAATTATAGTACAGAATTATAGTTAGAAGGTTATATATTCCTTAAGTGGTAGAGTCTTTAAATTTTAATCCATATGATGTAAAAATTAATACTATGTTAATATCTTTTCTATATAATTACAGATCTTTACAGTATGGAAATCAGTTCATATATCAATCAATGCCACGAATGTTATCATTATGGCTTGATTTTGGTGCTAAGGCATACGAATGGGAAAAAGGTATGATTTTTTTGATAAAAAATTTTAAGGGAATGAGATGGAAATCAGTTCATATATCAATCAATGCCACGAATGTTATCATTATGGCTTGATTTTGGTGCTAAGGCATACGAATGGGAAAAAGGTATGATTTTTTTGATAAAAAATTTTAAGGGAATGAGAAGAATTAACATGTGAGCAAGAAATTAAGTGTTAAAAAAGAGGAGAAAGACTAAACAGACTTTTTAAAGTTGTTGCAGTTGCAAAGCCTGCAAGTGAAGATTTGCTCGTTCCTTGGTCAGCCTAATACATATTGAAAAATACTAGTTTAAGCCAAATAGTTTACCTTAAAAATTACTATGGATTGTGGCTTGTTTTCTTTGCTTCTAGTGAAAATTAATGGGCCTTGAGTTTTTCAGTGGACTTAAATATTTTTTCCTACAGGGATAGAAAAATTATCTTTTCATAAACTGGCAAGTGATGTAGCTTTGGACTTGGGAATAACATATATCATAAACCTGTTTTTAAAGCAAGATTGTTTTCTGTGAAACTGATACACTGTTTTGGGGTGTTGTTTTCTTTTTAATAGTATTTTTAACTTTTTTTTTTTTTTCCAGCTGGCCGCTCTGATCGTGTACAAATGAGAAATGATTTAGTTAAAATAAACAAAGTTATCACAGAGCACACAAATCAGTTAGCTCCGTATCAGTTTTTGACTGCCTTTTCACAGCTGATCTCCCGAATTTGTCATTCTCATGATGAAGTTTTTGTTGTCTTGATGGAAATTATAGCCAAAGTACTTCTGGCCTATCCTCAGCAAGCAATGTGGATGATGACAGCTGTGTCAAAGGTGATATATTAAACCCAAAGCCATTGTCTTTTTCCATTTTATGTGGCATTGATTATTTAATGCTGATACATGTCCCAGGGTATCTCTCTTATATTAGATTTGTAGCAAGAAAATACATTTTAAGTATTTTTTAAAAGAAATTGTAGCACTATTTCTCATTATAAAATTCAGAAATATGTATCAAATTAAGTAAATAGTGTGTTTAAGATCAAAGGATTTATCATGCATTTTCTTTATGAAAGTATAGTATAGTAACTGAGAAGGCAATGGCACCCCACTCCAGTACTCTTGCCTGGAAAATCCCATGGATGGAGGAGCCTGGTAGGCTGCAGTCTGTGGAGTCACTAGGAGTCGGATGCGACTGAGCGACTTCACTTTCACTTTTCACTTTCCTGCATTGGAGAAGGAAATGGCAACCCACTCCAGTGCTCTTGTCTTGAGAATCCCAGCGATGGCGGGGCCTGGTGGGCTGCCGTCTATGGGTTGCACAGGGTAGGACACGACTGAAGTGACTTAGCAGCATAGTATAGTAAACTGTTAGTGCTTGGTGTAAAATGGTAACCAGTTTTTTGTTCAAGTTTTTTTTTAATTAAAAGTGCCTGTGCTATTAATACTAGAAAGTTTTTAGTGCATTATCTTAATAATGTACAAGTTGGTAAATATATTTAATGAGTAAGTATATTAGGAGATTTAGAATATATACAGAATAAAAAAAGATAATTAAAATTCAGTTTATATCATTAATATTTTGATGTATTTTTGTATTTGTATTATCTCTGCATATTTTAGCACTAAATTTGGATTACATATATAATTTCATATTTTTCACTTAAGATTGTTACCATAATCATGTTCCCGTGTTATTAAATATTCCTTTGAAGACACAATTTTTTAAAGTTTGTAAAGTTCTATAATGATTACCCATCTATGTTCAACTCTTATGGATTATTAAGGTTGTTCACTTTCTTTGCTGTTATAAAACATCTGGACACATCTGTATTCTCATTTCTGATTATTTCTTCAGGGTAGATCCTAAGAAGAGGATTCATCAGGTCACAGGATAAGCAGCATTTCTTTGGCTGTTGATAGTATTGCCAAATAGATTTCCAGGAAATTTGTATCACTGTAAAGTTTCATCATGCATATTGTTTAAGCTGATTTTTGTCAACCAAAGTTTTGTTATCTTAAAAAAAAAAGATTTTGTTATCTCTTAAAAATATTTTAACAATTGAACTTTTTTTTTATGACAGTCTTCTTACCCCATGCGTGTAAACAGATGCAAGGAAATCCTAAATAAAGCTATTCAAATGAAAAAATCCTTAGAAAAGTTTGTTGGAGACGCAACTCGCCTAACAGATAAACTTCTAGAATTGTGCAACAAATCGGTACTATCATAAATCTTACTACTTATAAATCAAGTTGGGTAATTTTATACAAAACTTCCATATGATTTTAGTGGGTTTTACTTTGATTAGTTAAATTTAAATTCTCACATCTTAGTGTACACATATATCAAAAGTTATCAAATCATGTACTTTAAATATGTGCAGTTTACCTTAATGAAGCTGTTTTTTTAATTTCTTATACCCTCTCTCAAATATTCTCTAAATTTCTAAAAGTTCTTAATATAAATTCTTCTGAGAGTGAATTGTCTGTATTTATTAGAAAATTTTTAAGTGGCAGATATGAAATTTATGCATATAAAATATTCAGAGTTCTCTATATGATTGTTTTCTGTCATATATTCGAACTTTCAAAATTCATATACATTAACCTACACATGCAAAAGGAAAGTTTTGAGTTTCATTCTCTTGGTACACATTTCATAATCTTCTAGGGGATAGGCACTGTGCTAAGGGAAACAAAGATGAATAAGACATGTTCTTCTGCCCTGAGGTACTCATAGTCACATAGGAAACCACACAGATGGCTGTCATCTAGTGTAATAGCTACATTTTTAGTAGGTGTATGACTGGAATATGGATATACTTACAGGAATGAACTGCTGTTCTTCCTAAGGAATTGGAGGGGAAAATACCTAAAGAATGTGTAGGAAAGGTAAAAGTGAGGATAAAGGTGTTTATAAGGAGGGACAGACTATAAGATAAATAGCTAAACTTCACTTTACAAATATTCACTCTATCATCGATTTACAGGTGAGAAAATATAGAATACCCTATGTCTCACCTTCCCTTCAATAAACATCTTCAAAGAATAATCTGTTTTGGCTATCTGCATTAGTCCTATGTGACCCCTGATGCACTTGACATTGTGAAAGATAATGTTATGATAACAGCCAGCATTTATAAACTACTGGCACTTTTTTAAGTGCTTTACATGTACAAACTTCTAGTTCTTTATGTAAAATCTTTATGGCCAGCTACATTAGAAATTCAGGATTTTTCAGATTTTTAAAAGTAATACAATACATATACTTTTTATTAAGTATCATCACTAGGAGTAATCTGACAGTATATCCCATAATCAGATACATAACTATTTCTGCAGTAAAACATGTTAATCTTTGCACTAAGTGAGAAATTCAGGTATCACATAAAATTTGGTACAAAAAAAAGTTTGATGTAAGGACCCCTTTGGAATTTATAATGTGTGCTAACAAATTGTAGGCCACTATTATCTTGTCATTTAGTATCCTATAATGTAGGTACTATTATTATTGATGAGGTAAAAGAGTACAAAGAGGTTTAAATGAGATGATGTATTTTTTTAAAAAATTAGAAAACTACAGGCTGCTGAGCCATTGAAATTAAGATATTATAGAAGTAGAATTTTTCTTTGGGTAAAATTAAGCATTCTGTAATTGAAGGTAAACAGAGAAATTAAAATGTACTACTTTTTTTCCCCCCAGGTGGATGGAAGTAGTTCCACACTGAGCATGAGCACTCATTTTAAAATGCTTAAAAAGCTGGTAGAAGAAGCAACGTTTAGTGAAATCCTCATTCCTTTACAGTCAGTAATGATACCTACTCTTCCATCAATCCCAGGTGCCCATGCTAACCATGAGCCGTTTCCTGGGCATTGGGCCTATATTGCAGGCTTTGATGATACGGTAAACTGCATTTTTATGTTGCTGTTTTTAAGATTGTTAAAAAATACAAATTAAGTTTAAAAGTGTTTTTCTCAGAGACTAAGTGAATTTTTTGTGTTTGTGAAGAAAAAAATGATTAGAAATACAGAAAATTAATACTCTTATTATACTAATGGGACAAAATTAAGTGATAAAAATCCCATATTCAATCTGGTATTTTGATTTTTCAAATGTTCATTTTCTCTTAGTATGACTAAAATCCTTATTTTTTCCATAATTTTCTTTTTCCAGATTCTTCTTTGTCATAAAAATGGAGAGAGAAGGAGAACAAAATACAATTTTGTTTGTAATTTGTGTTTTGGGAAGAAGTGAAATTCGGCTAGGAAGAGTTTGTTTCATTGTTGTTGTTGCTATCTTAGAGAAATAGTACCAGAGCACTTCTAAATAAATACTTTTGAAAACTCTAGATTTATTCTAGTACTTCTGTGGCTCAAAATGTTTTAACTGTTAGCTTCAGAGCCAGCTACTAAGCCACATAATGAAATCATTCTTGTTACTTATAATCATGCTTTGTTCTTAAGAATATTATTCAGCTTATTAAATTCCATCTTTAATTGGACCTGATTTTGAAGGAGTTTTTTTGTCAGAAATCAAATTACTTTCTATTGATAAACATTTCTTACCATTCAGTATCAGTATCAGTTCAGTCACTCAGTCGTGTCAGACTTTTTGTGACCCCATGGGCTGCAGCATGCCAGGCCTCCCTGTCCATTGCCAACTCCCAGAGTTTACTCAAATTCATGTCCCTTGAGTCGATGATGCGATCCAACAATCTCATCCTCTGTCGTCCCCTTCTCCTCCAGTCTTCAATCTTTCCCAGCATCAGGGTCGTTTCAGATGAGTCAGTTCTTTGCATCAGGTGGCCAAAATCTTGGAGTTTCAGCTTCAGCATCAGTCCTTCCAATGAATAGTCAGGACTGATTTCCTTTAGGATGGACTGGTTGGATCTACTGATAGTCCAAGGGACTCTTAAGAGTCTTCTCCAACACCACAGTTCAAAAGCATCAATTCTTCGGCACTCAGCTTTCTTTATAGTCCAACTCTCACGTCATACATGACTACTAGAAAAACCATAGCTTTGACTAGAAGGACCTTTGTTGGTAATGTCTCTGCTTTTTAATATGCTGTCTAGGTTGCTCATAGCTTTTCTTCCAAGTAGCAAGCCTCTTAATTTCATGGCTGCAGTCACCATCTGCAGTGATTTTGGAGCCCTAAAATATAAAGTCTGTCACTATTTCCCCATCTATTTGCTATGAAGTGATCTGGGACTGGATGCCATGATCTTCGTTTTCTGAATGTTGAGCTTTAAGCCAACTTTTTCACTCTCCTCTTTCACTTTCATCAAGAGGCTCCTTAGTTCTTTGCTTTCTGCCACAAGAGTGGTGTCATCTCCATATCTGAAGTTACTGATATTTCTCCTGGCAATCTTGATTCCAGTTTGTGCTTCATCCAGTCCAGCCTTTCTCATGATGTACTCTGCATATAAGTCAAATAAAGCAGGGTGACAGTATACAGTCTTGATGTACTCCTTTCCCGACTTGGAACCAGTCTGTTGTTCCATGTCTGGTTCTAACTGTTGCTTCTTGACCTGCATACATATTTCTCAGGAGGCAGGTCAGGTGGTCTGGTATTCCCATCTCTTTCAGAATTTTCCACAGTTTGTTGTGATCCATACATCAAAGGCTTTGGCATAGTCAGTAAAGCAGAAGTAGATGTTTTTTCTGGAACTCTCTTGCTTTTTCAATGATCGAACAGATGTTGGCAATTGGATCTCTGGTTCCTCTGCCTTTTCTAAATCCAGCTTGCACCCCTGGAAGTTCATGGTTCACGTACTGTTGAAGCCTGGCTTGGAGAATTTTGAGCATTACCTTGCTAGTGAGATGAGTACAATTGTGCAGTAGTTTGAGCATTCTCTGGCATTGCCTTTCTTTGGGATTGGAATGAAAACTGACCTTTTCTAGTCCTGTGGCCACTGCTGAGTTTTCCAAATTTACTGGCATGCTGAGTGCAGCACTTTCACAGCATCATCTTTTAGGATTTGAAATAGCTCAACTGGAATTCCATCACCTGCACTAGCTTTGTTCGTAGTGATGCTTCCTAAGGCCTGCTTGACTTTGCATTCCAGGATGTCTGGCTTTAGGTGAGTGATCATACCATCGTGATCACCTGGGTCATGAAGATCTTTTTTGTATAGTTCTTCTGTGTATTCTTGCCACCTCTTTTTAATATCTTCTGCTTCTGTTAGGTCCATACCATTTCTGTGCCCATCTCTGCATGAAAAGTTCCCTTGGTATCTCTAATTTTCTTGAAGAGATCTCGAGTCTTTCCCATTCTGTTGTTTTCCTCTGTTTCTTTGCATTGATCACTGAGGAAGGCTTTCTTATTTCTACTTGCTATCCTTTGGAACTCTGCATTCAAATGGGTATATCTCTCCTTTGCCCCTTTGCCTTTCATCTCTCTTCTTTTCATAGTTGTTTGTAAGGCCTCCTCAGATAACCAATTTTCCTTTTTGCATTTCTTTTTCTTGGGCATGGTCTTGATCCCTGCCTCTTGTACAATGTCACGGACCTCCATCCATAGTTCTTCAGGCACTCTATCAGATCTAATTCCTTGAATCTATTTGTCACTCTCACTGTATAGTTGTTAGGAATTTGATTTAGGTCATACCTGAATGATCTAGTGGTTTTCCCTACTTTCTTCAATTTGAGTCTAAATTTGGCAATAAGGAGTTCATGATCTGAGCCACAGTCAGCTCCCAGTCTTGTTCTTGCTGTTTTATAGAGCTTCTCCATCTTTGGTTGCAAAGAATATAATCAATCTGATTTTTTACCATTTCTTTCTGATTTGTTACCATTAAAGGCATTTAAAAACTGTCTTAGGTTCTACAGAAAAGTCCTAAGGAAAATGTTTCAAAAATCATTTAAACATTGTGGCTGCTTTAAGAGGCTGCCTAAATTTGGATACTATGAACTTACATTGCTGACAAAGTAATCCTTTTACTTCAATAGCTATGTCTAATGGGTGAAAATGTGTCTCTACTTATGGGTAACCATTCTTTTCATAGATCATAGATAAAGATAAATTAATAAAACCGTCAACTTTCTATATAATACAGGTTATTATATTTTCCTTTATTTATGAGATAACAATACACATAGAAATTTAAACAAAAAATTTGACCTTAATTTATATATAACTCATCATCTTTTAGGTAGAAATTCTTGCTTCTCTTCAGAAACCAAAGAAGATCTCTTTAAAAGGATCTGATGGAAAGTTCTACATTATGATGTGTAAGCCAAAAGATGACTTGAGAAAGGATTGTAGACTAATGGAATTCAATTCCTTGATTAATAAGGTTTGGATACAGTTTGCTTTTATTTTAGAATTGCTATAATTACTATTAATGAGATATAGGCAAGTAGATCCCTCTTGAAGAAGTGAGCTATACTGCCTTTTTCATGTTCACTTAATTTATTTTATCAGGATAAAATATACTTACATAAAATTTACCATCTTAACCATTTTCAAGTGTTCAGTTCAATTTAGTGGTATTAAGTACATTCACATTGTTGTATAGTCATCCTTCTCCAGAACTTTTTTCATCTTCTCAAACTGAAACTCTGTATCTATTGAATAGTAAACTCCCTATTCCCGTCCTCGCCCAGGCTCTGGTAACCACCATTCTACTTTATGTCTCTATGAATTTAAGTACTCTAGATATCTCATTTAAGTGGAGTCAAATAGTATTTGTCCTTTTTGCTCAATCAGTTGTGTCCAACTCTTTGTGACCCTGTGGACTGTAGCCCACCAGGCACCTCTGTCCATGGGGATTCTCCAGGCAAGAATACTAGAGTGGGTTGCCATGCCCTCCTCTAGGAGATCATCCCAACCCAGGGATCGAACCCAGGTCTCCTGCATTGCAGGCGGATTCTTTATCATCTGAGCCACCAGGGAAGCCCCTATTACTGGCTTTTTCACTTAGCATTATGTCATCAAGTTCATTTATATACAGCATGTCAGAATTTCTTTCCTTTATAAGGTTGGATAATATAGAATTGAATGTGTAATCCACATTTTATTTATCCATTCACCCATCAGTGGACACATGGGTTGCTTCTGCCTTTTGACTGTTGTGAATAATGCAGCCATGAACCTAGGTGTATAGATATCTATTTGAGTCCCTGCTGTCAGTATTTTGGATATGTGTCCTGAAGTGGAACTTTCTGGTTTCACTTAATTTTTTAAAAGTAAGATACTTTTGTTATATTGAGAAAAAGAAGTAAAAGACATATTAACAAAGGAAAATATTTTCTATGTAATGTTTAAATTATCTATAATGTATTTTTTCTATCAGATTTATTTGTGTTTTATGTTTCAGTGCTAGGAAAAAATGTTAGTTCTATTTTTACCAGCACTCTTTTTAAAGGTGATCATTAGGGGTTTTTTTTTTTTTTTTCCCAGTGCTATTGGTAAGTGCTTGATTTCTGTCTCAGAGATGGTATGAAAAATCTCATTAAAAGGTTATTATAAATGTATGGTCTTTTGGTGTTTTGAATTATTCTCTAGCCAGGTTTTTATAAGTGCATCTATTTTTTTATTGGTAAAAAATTAAACCATACTGTGAAAACCTTACTTTTTTTTGATATGCTATTCATTCTTCCTTTCTATCCCCTTCCTACATTTTACTGGTACCTCTTTTATTAGCAGGAAAAGTTATGGACCCTTAAAATAGAAAACATATAGCAGCAGATGAGTTTTGTTTTGTTTTTTTAAGAAGAATTATGATTTGTGCTCAGTTTAACCAAAGGTAGTTTAAAAACTAATTCCATATTAAAAACCCATTTCAAAGGTATTATGAAGGGAAGGAATATTCTTTATTTAAAATGTTGTTTAGTAACTTGGTACTTAATTTACTGATATTAAACTATCAGTATGTTTGTTCCAAAGCTCCTTGAGTGTTTTTCTAGTTGGGAGTATCAAGTGGCCTGGATTTCATTTATAAATTTATCTTAATCAGCTTTGTTACCAATTAAGTTGTTTCATTACCATTCCCCCACATTAACATGGTCAAATAGCCTGATGGTGAAAAACTAGTCTCATTATGTTGGTCTAGGAGGCCATATTACTGATCTTGTTATGTGATTCTCATGCCATACTATTTTGCTGACATTTGTGTAGCCTATTTATTCCTAACACTTAAAATGTATTTTTGATCAGTTGCTTGTGTTTTTGAATTTGACAGGTTACAATTATAGATCTGTGCATAGTTTGTTCATTTCATACAGTTCCAGAATTAAATAACATACTGTTTATCCTTACCTAGTATATTTTAGGATTAAGCAGATGAGATGTGAAAAGCTTTCCTCTGCTAGATGATTTTTCAAATGAGGCTATATGGGGATATCGTAAAACTCGTATTTTTTTGATCATGCATCTTTTGGGTAAATTAAATAGCTTCTCTGTGACTAAGGACTTAATGTTTCAGGAATGTCTTGGAAGCAATTTTTAAAGATTATTTTGTCATTATTTGTCATAATTATAATATTTTTGAAGACTGTATTGTTGTCATATTAATAGTGAGTAATTTAAAGAAGTACTTACCAAAGGCATTTCTAATGATTTGGTAATAAATTATGGATACTGTCCCAGTAGTTTCCTGCTCTACCATTCTAAAGAATTATTCATCTGTACTACATAGTAAGCTTTATTTGACATTCTTTTGCTATGAAAAGAAAAATCTTTAGATAGATTTGACGTAACATTTAGAAATTTTTAACTTTTAAGTGTGTGTGTTGTTTTTTTTTAATAGTGCTTAAGAAAAGATGCAGAATCTCGTAGAAGAGAACTTCATATTCGAACATATGCAGTTATTCCATTGAATGATGAATGTGGGATTATTGAATGGGTCAACAACACTGCTGGTTTGAGACCTATTCTGACCAAACTATATAAAGAAAAGGGTACTAAAATTAATTCTTACGGTATAAACATATAATATAGGTATAATAATTATTAACATATATCATTGTACATTTTAGGGGTATAAGCCATAGTAAAATTTCTAGGTACTATATGCAGAAGTACTTAAGACATTTCTTCCTTCCTTCCTTCCTTGTGTTTTAATTCTTTTTATTTCTTCCAAAAGGATTTGAGATAGCTTACAAACATGTATATGAAAATGTAATTTTTTAGGAGTTATTGGTTAGCAATTCTTAAACTACTTTATGTGTAAACTAGACTTGAGTAAGTAAATAAATACACTATGGTTAATGAGAGCTAGTTTTACATTATTAGAGAAAGAAAAGGAAAGATAAAGCTAGAATGAAACCAAAGTGTTAGACTAGGATTAGACTCTCCCACTGGCCAAACATCGAATAATTTAAGCACCAAAATAAACAGTGACAGTATTAGATTATAACCCATGGAATAAAATAATTTGAATACAATTTGATTAAAAGTAGATATTTTCCTGTCCTATTTTCACCAAAAGAAAATTGCCCCTTTTTCCATTTGGCTTGTGTGATTAATGGAAATCACTTTACCTTGCAGGAGTTTATATGACAGGGAAGGAACTTCGGCAGTGTATGCTGCCAAAATCAGCAGCTTTGTCTGAAAAACTCAAAGTATTCCAAGAATTTCTCCTGCCCAGGCATCCTCCTGTTTTTCATGAGTGGTTTCTGAGAACATTCCCTGATCCTACATCATGGTTAGTTACCAAGAATATAATATATTGTTATGGTTAGCTTTTAAAAAAAATATATTTATATGTATGTTGCCTCATATGATACAAGGATATTTGATAGGCATTATATTTCCTTTAGGTACAGTAGCAGATCAGCATACTGTCGTTCCACCGCAGTTATGTCAATGGTCGGTTATATCCTGGGCCTTGGAGACCGTCATGGTGAAAACATTCTCTTTGATTCTTTGACTGGTGAATGTGTACATGTGGATTTCAACTGTCTCTTCAATAAGGTATGTGATATGACTTACCATAGGTAATTGTATGTTTTCTCCTAATATCCTTTCCTCAACAGCTGTTCTTCCTAGACAATTTGTAGCAGTTACAGTCTCAGTTAAGTGACATTGCAAGTTGGTTAACTGGTTTTAGTCAGTGGATCCCATATCCCTCAGTAAAGCAACTTAGGTTGGAGAGAACTCAAAAGAGTGATACAGTAAAACTAAACTAAAGCACTGAACTTTTTAAGTCCAAAAGTATAGATCCAAGTTCTGACTCATAGTTCTCTTAAATGAACAGTTCATTTTACTAAGACTCAGTTTTAAAGGGACAGTAATTTGATGTGATTGTTTCCAAACCTGGCAGCACATCAGAATCATCTAAGAAATTTTTTGTAATGCAGATACCTAGGAAACATCCCAGGAAATTCAGATTCTGTAGGTCCAGACTGGGGTTTGGTAATAAATGAAGGTTGGACTCTCCTTAAGCCCACCCTCCAATTTTCCAATGTTATGATCCTGAAAGGTGAACTGGTAATTAAACCCAGTTTAATTTTCTTCATCCTGATTCTCTATGGGTTGCCATCTGCTGTTTGGAAACCACGAAAAGCCACAGACCCAACAGAAAACAAATCAGAGATAAATCACTGGTATAGGGGATTCATACATGAGAGAAACTTAGGGAAACTGACCAGAGTGATGAAAACATTCTAGGAAAGGCAGGTTAGAGAATGGCAGAAAATAAATGAACTGGACTTCATCATAATACATGTTACATACACTTCCTGTGTCAGGGATGTGTGTGTGTGTGTGAGTTGCTCAGTCATGTCTGACTCTTTGCGACTCCATAGACTATAGCCGACCAGGCTCCTCTGCCCATGGAATTCTCTAGGCAAGAATACTGGAGTGGGTTGCCATTCCCTTCTCCAGGGGATCTTCCCAACCCAGGGATTGAACCCGGGTCTCCTGCATTGCATTCTTTACTGTCTGAGCCACCAGGGAACCCCCGTTAATATAAGGCTAAATAATAAATCATAAATACTTCTCTATAATGCTATTCACTTCAGTAATTCAGTGAAAGATGAATCTACCCATTCTCTAGATCTTATCCAAGGAGTTGTGTTTCAATTCCTCAAAAGCAGAGGTGGAGTCATATGACTCATGATATAGGCCACTAATGTAAGCTGCAAATATAAATATTTTGAGAGAATGTTTGCTCTTTGCTAAAAGAGTCAAATATGAAGCTTCAAATTTTTTGCATAGTTTAAAATTACAGCATTTTTACTTTTTAATGGAATGCCTTGTTTTAAGGGAGAAACCTTTGAGGTCCCAGAAATTGTTCCATTTCGCCTGACTCATAATATGGTTAACGGAATGGGTCCGATGGGAACGGAAGGTCTTTTTCGAAGAGCTTGTGAAGTTACAATGAGACTAATGCGAGATCAGAGAGAGCCTTTAATGAGGTAATCCTTTATATTCTGTAAACAATTTAATAGTAACTTTGGATGTGACTATTGGTTCTTAAGTATGTTTTCTTTATACAGAAGCTACTTTGTACTGAAGTTTTTTTTTAATAATACCTTTCATTAAGATATATTTTACATAACAAAAAATTCAGTCTTAACACATATACTACAGTGGTTTTAGTATATTCACAAGACTGTGTGACCATCACCACTATCTAATTATAAAATATTTTCATCACTTCCAAAAGAAATTAGCAGTCACTCCCCAATTCTACTCCCCCACCATCTCCTGGTAACCACTGATCTCTTTCTGTCTCTATTTGTTGTTGTTGTTCAGTTGCTAAGTCGTGTGCTACTCTTTGCAACCCCATGGCACGCCAGGCTCCCCTGTCCTCCACTAACTCCTAGAGTTTGCTCAAATTCCCGTCCATTGAATCCGTGAGGCTCTCTACGCATCTCATCCTCTGCCGCCCCCTTCTCTTCTGCCCTCAGTCTTTCCCAGCATCAGGGTCTTTTCCAATGAGTCGGCTCCTCACAGCAGGCCAAAGTATTGGAGCTTCAGCTTCAGCATCAGTCCTTCCAATGGATATTCAGGACTGATTTCCTTTAGGATGGACTGGTTTGATCTCCTTGCAACCCAAGAGACTCTCGAGAGGCTTCTCCAGCACCACAGATCGAAAGCATCAGTTCTTCAGCGCTCAGCTTTTTTTATGGTCCAACTTTCACATTTATACATAACTATTCAAAAAAACAAAGCTTTGACTATAAGGACCTTTGTGGGCAGAGTGATGTCTCTGCTTTTTTAATACACTGTCTAGGTGTGTCATAGCTTTCCTTCCAAGGAGCGTCTTTTAATTTCATGGCTGCAGTCACTGTCTGAAGTGATTTGGGAACCCAAAAAATCTGTCACTGCTTCTGTCTCTATAGATTTGTGTATTCTGAATATTTCATATATAAATGGAATTACACAAAATGTGACCTTTCGTGTGTGTCATCTTTCACTAGCATAATGTTAAGGTTTTATCTGTGCTGTAACATGTATCAGTACTTCATTCTTTTTTATTGCCAAATAATATTCTATTATATGGATATACCACCTTTTGTTTATCAGTTCATCAGTTAATGGACATTTGGATTGGTTTGGCTATTGTGTATAGTGTGGCTGTGAACACTGAGTACAAGTTTCATGTTGATACATGTTTTCTTTTGGTTATACCTAGGAGTAGAATCCTGGATCATAAGTTAACTCTAAGCTTAACATTTTGAGGAGTTTTCAAACTGTTTTGAAAAGCAGATGTAATACATTATAGTCCCACTAGCAGTGTCTGAGGGTTCTAATTTCTCCACATCCTTACCAGAACTTGTTATTGTCTATTTTATTTGGGGCTTCCCACATGGCTCAATGGTAAAGAATCTGCCTGCCAATGCAGGAGACACAGGTTTGATCCCTGGGTCGGGAAGATCCCCGGAGAAGGAAATGGCAACCTACTCCAGTATTCTTGCTTGGAAAATCCCATGGACAGAGGAGCCTGGCCAGTTATAGTTCATGGGACTACAAAAGAGTCAGACACAATTTAGCGACTAAACAGTAACAATGTTGGTGGGTGTGAAATTGTATGTCATTGTTTCAGATTGCATTTCCCTAATGATCAGTTATGTTGAGCATCTTTTCATGTATTTATTGGTCACCTGTATATATTCTTTGGACAAATGTCTATTTAAATCCTTTGCCCATTTTTAAAATTGAATTATTAGTCTTTCTTTGAGTTGTGAGAGTTCTTTAAATACTCTGGATATAGACCTTCATGAATATATGATTTGTAAGTATTTTCTCTGATATATGAATTGCTGATTAATTTTTGATGATGCCCTTTGAAGCAAAACAGTTTTACCTTTGATGGCTAATTTATCTACATTTGTTGTTATTTGTACATTTTGGTGTCATATCTAAGAAACTACTGTATAATTCAAAGTCATGAAGAGTCACATATATGTCTTAGTGTTTTACAGTTTTAGCTCTTATTTAAATCTTTGATCATTTTTAGTTATTTTGTGCATCTAGAGTGAAGTTGGGCTCTTTATTATTTTAAATATGTGTATCCAGTTGTTTCAGCACCATTTTTGAAAAGATTATTTTTCTCTTATTTAATTGTCTTGACACTTGTGTTGAAAATCAATTGACCATACATGTAAAGGCTTATTTCTAGATTCTCAGTTTTATTCCATTGATCTATATATCTAACCTTATGCCAACAGCAACACTGTCCTGATTACTGTAGATTTGTAGTAAATTTTGAAATCAGGAAATGTGAATCCTCCAACTTTTTTTTTTCCCGAGATTATTTAACTGTTACAAGTATATTGCATTTCCATATGCGTTGTAAGATCATATTGTCATTTTCAGCAATGGCCAGCCTAAATTTTGATAGGAATGACACTGTAAATCAATTTAGGGAGCAGTGCCATCTTAACAGTATTAAGTCTTCTGATCCATGAAGTTGATAAGTCTTTCTATTTATTTATTTAGTTAGTTAAGTTGCTCAGTCATGTCCAACTCTTTGCGACCCCATGGACTGTAGCCCACCAGGCTCCTCCATCCATGGGATTCTCCAGGCAAGAATACTGGAGTGGGTTGCCATTTCCTTCTCCAGGGGGCTATTTATTTAAGTCTTCTTAAATTTCTTTCAACAATGTTTTATAATTCTTAGTTTGCAAATCTTGTAGTTAACTTTTTAAAAATGTGTTCCTAAGTATTTTATTCCTTTTAATGCTATTCTGAAAGGAATTTTTTTCTTAATTTCATGTTTGTTCATTGCTAGTGTATAGAAACATAACTAAATTTATATATTGATCATGTATCCTGTAATCTTACAGAACCCATTTATTTGTTGTAATAGTTATTTTTATAGATGCCTTAAGATTCTTCTCTCTACAACAGCAGGTCATCTGTAAATAGAATTTTACTTCTTCTTTCCAATCCAATCTCAGTGCCTTTTCTTTTCTTACCTAATCGCCCTAGCTAGATCAACATCAAATAGCCATGGGGAGACATCTACATCCTTGTCTTGTTCCTAACCTTTGGGGTAAAGAAGCCAGTCTTTCACCATTAAATATGATGTTAGTTGTGGAAAGTAGTTTTTTAGAAGAACATGTAAAGCTTACTTACCCACTTTTTTTAATTTAAGAGCTGTCTACCAGGCATTATGGTAGAATACATTGGTTACGTGTAGGCAAAGGCAAATTCTCTGAAAGAGAAAGTATAGCATTTTCTGAAGCAGTAGTAATGTGTTTAGTAAAGTATTATGATTAGCTTCTCATCCTTCAGTTACCTTCACCTAAGTGTTGACTTTAATGAGAATTCTTTTTATAAAAATAACACTGTATTATAATATTTGTTTCCATTTTAGTGTCTTAAAGACTTTTCTACATGATCCTCTTGTGGAATGGAGTAAACCAGTGAAAGGGCATTCCAAAGCAGCACTGAATGAAACAGGGGAAGTTGTCAATGAAAAGGTCAGTAGAAGGTGCAGCTTGATATGAACTGATATTGTATTTCTCTGCAAATGGAAACTGATTCTAAATACTGTCAGTGACTGACCACTTAATACTCTGAAATCTAGTTCTCCATGTAGTAGGACAATGCCGTAAGTTTTCTCATCATTACTAATGTTAACACTATTATCCTTCATGTAATAAAAACAGTTCAAGATATGCCTGTTTAATCATAACAATTCACAATTATGATAAAGAGTGGGAAAAACGTGAACACAAATTGCCTGAATTTATAGAGCAGCAGGTCTCAGCTTCAATATGTAGAAGTCACTCTACTAACACAGTAGTCCCTTTTCCCTGGGTTTCCATTGGAGATAGGTTCCAGGACCCCCTTGGAATGGATACCAAAATCCCAGATTGCTCAAATCCCTTATATAAAATGACATGGCATTGTATATATGACCTGTGTATATCATCCCATATACTTTAAATCATCTCTAGATTACTTATAGTACCTAATACAAAGTAAATACCATGTAAATAGTTGTAAATATAGTGTAAATGCTATGTAAATAGTTGCTGGTACGTGCCAAATTCAAATTTTCTGTTTTGGAACTTTCTAGAATTGTTTTTCCCTGAATTTTTTCAGTCCACTGTTGGTTGAATGATTGGCTGCAGTGAGCTGACTATATTGGTTGAAGACTCAAATTTTCCAGATAGTTGTTTTAAGTAAGTTAGAATAGGTTGAGGATTGTTATTCTAATAACATCATTCTCACTTTTGCATTCTGATATGCTATCTTGATTGAGAGAAATATGTAGGATTCCAGGTGCTCATGTAGAATTCCCATTTGCATAAACTAATGGAAGATATTAGGCATCAGAGTTTTATTGCTATTCCTAGAATATTAATATTCAAATGTTTATGTCCTAAACACTTTTTAGGGTAGATTTTTTTTTTTTTTAATTATTTTTCTAGACTTCTAATGTGGAAGAGATTCTTGATATTTCACTTAGTCCTGAAAAACTTCCACGCAGTTGATGTTAGGTCAACATTGCAAGTTTTAAGATCAGTATCTCAAGTTATCATATTTGTTTCTTCTCTCTTTTGTCTGTATTTGCTCTTAACAAAAGGGGTAAGGGTCAGTAAAATGGCATTAATATTTGTTAAATAACAGAAAGTCAGTAATTCCAGTTTATAAACATACATCCACATGTCACTAGGACCTTAGTTCTTATGATCTTCCATTTCTTTTTAGGCCAAGACTCATGTTCTTGACATCGAGCAGCGACTACGAGGTGTAATCAAGACCCGAAATAGAGTGACAGGGCTGCCATTATCTATCGAAGGACACGTGCATTACCTTATACAAGAAGCTACTGATGAAAACTTGCTATGCCAGATGTACCTTGGTTGGACCCCATATATGTAAAATGGAATTACTTTAAAGAATATGTTAATAATCTAAATTTAATGCATTTGATGCATTAATCTGTGGTTGTTATCTATTCAGTTCCAAAGTAAAACATATGTTTATATTCTCAGAGTAACTGGTATTTCTCCCTGATTGTTAATAATATTTAAAATAATATATGTTGTTATGAAATAAACTTTTCTTAATATATACTGTGTATTATAGAGAAATGGAATATTTTATGTTTTTATGCTCTAAAAAGATATTTGCAAAAAACAAGCCAGCCTAATTTCATTTCACAATTTTCACTGATTATAAGTGCTAGCATAAGGATTCATTTGAACAAAAAATTATATTGAATAAATACTCTTTATGTTAACACTGTGCTATATTTGTGCACAAAGCTAACAATAGTTGCCCTGCCATCTGGGAATTGTCTAGTAAGAGAGATGTAAAACATACACAGCACATTATTAACTTCATTTAGTAAAACTCCCTTTTTTTGGTATGGTTGAAAATATGATAGGGAGAGAAAAGTTAGCCAATTAGCATGAATATGAAAACTGTATAAACATTCTGTAATTTCTAAAGATGCTACCATACTAAAAGTGCACCAGAATGCAGAATCCTGTAGTTTGGGGGAAAAGCAGTACGTAACATTTCATGAGGTTTTAAAACCTAAACAATTTTAATAATAAATTTGGGGGTATGTTTTATTACAGAAGATTTAAAATAATTCATAGTAATTACAAAGCAATGAGATTATATGCAAATAAATGGTAATTTCACTTAAGTTCACCTTACAGAATTCTGCCTTTTGTACAGTTTAAGTGTGATGGGGGTAACCCAAGAAGTATAAATGTGAAAACTAAACATGTACTTTCCTATTCAAGGAAAGTCATAATGTAAACAGTTGTAGAGTAAGTTGGATGGAGGGGTGTTGGGAAATTATTTTAAGCAAGTAATTTGGAAGAAGAAAGTTTTGAAAAGAAACCGTCATAACCTCGAAAAATTAACGCTCACAAAGTAAACCAAATAAATCATCAGACCTTTACAAATTCGTGTTGAAAACCACTGAGATTTGTAATCCCAGGAGACAGAAAGAGCCAGGATTCTTACAGTCGTCTCATGGGGTTTCCACACCACTTACAAATCCACTGATAGAGAACCGCTCCATCAACTGACATTTTCAGAATTGAATTTCACACGCACATCGAAACGCGCCTTGGGTTTCTTCCGTGTAACCCACCAGGAAGCTCGGCGGCGGGCCTTTCGGCCGGGACTAGAGCCCCGCCCCGGGGATGCGGCCTCGGAGCCGGCCGCTCTAGGCCTGGCGGCCGGTCTCTATGGTCGGGCGGGCGGTGTGTTGTCATCCGCGGAGCGACGGCTGGAGGCGGCTGCGTAGGCCCCGGCGGGGCGTTTGGTTTCCGTTTGGCCCTGACTGGAGTTAATATTGACGGCCGAAATGGGAGTCCCCAAGTTTTACCGATGGATCTCGGAGCGATATCCCTGCCTCAGCGAAGTGGTGAAGGAGCATCAGGTGGGTGAGCACGGGGGCAGCGGCTGAGAAGGCGGAGGGCCTGGGGCTCGGCGGCCCTCTCCACCCTAGCACCTGGGCTCCCAGCCGCCTCCTGCTGCTCGTCGTCAGCTGGCTGAGCGGCGAAGGGAGGGGAGCAGGACATTTGAGGACACCCTGGTGATCTGAGTGGGAGCGAACGCGCAGGTCGCCCTCCTGTGGGCAGAGCCGCGGGGATGCGGCGGTTCTGACAGCTGCTGCCGGGGCAGGGCCTGCGTGACTCCGACATCAAGTTCGGGGGAGCAACGCTCTCGGGAGTGCTTCCCCTTCCTTCCCAGGAAGTTGCAGGTTTCGTTTTTCTTTCTAGAGGTTTCGAAGCGGAGTGGATGTTCTCCTAGGGCCTCCCCCGGGTCCTCACCCAGAGCCAGCCGACCCACCCACGAACATTACTAACGGCCTCAGCCGTTGGATACCCCTGTTTACTTTCCCTTATCTCGGGCTGCATCCCGCCCCACCCCCAACGCCTAGACTTTCTGACGTGGCTGATGGTTCATATTTATGATGCCTTTCTGTACATTTTTTCTATTACCCCAAGAACCGTACCAATCCTCCGTTCCGAAAGAAATAAAAATATATTTGGACGGACCAGGGCACTTATTTGAAGGCTTCATTGTGCGTGTATGTGCGTGTGTGTGTGTGTGTGTGTGTGTGTGAGAGAGAAAGAGAAGGGGAGAGAGGGAGAGGAGCAGGGGGGAGAACGGAGAGAGGAGCAGACTGTAAGAGCACTAATACTTGTAATCGTCATATTCGGTATATAATGACCCCAGCAAAGAGTTTATGTGCACGCTTCAAAAATGTAGTTCATGTATTGGAACTGTGGCAAAAAAATAGCCAGCAAACTCCGGGAGATGGTGAAGGACAGGAAAGCCTGGCGTGCTGCAGTAGACGGGCAAAGATTCCGACACGACTTAGCAACTGAACGACAGCAATATATTAGATAAACTAGAATTTGGGGCTAGTGTTTGTTGCTTGTGTTTATTTAATGGTTTTGGTAGATCTCTTGTCCATTTTATATTTTACAGGGGAAAAATTTTTTGAATTTGTATAGCTTATTGACTTAGTTGTGATGATAGCATTGTTTAATATGAGGGGAAATAATCCAGTGAACACGATCATGCTGTCTCTTAAATTATGGTTTATTCTTTGTAAAAAATACTAATAGTGGGAAGGTAGGGTTAAACTTCCTGGAGGTATTCTTTGTTGTCGGATTCCTATCAGATTTGGTATATGAGGAAAAGCTTACCAAAACTTGCAGAATGGTAGTTTGTCTTTAATTTATCTGAAATGTAGTTTGAGTTAGACAGGAAAACATTTCTTTCAGAGAAGAGGATGAAAATAGTGACAACTAACTTAGATTTTTCCTGGATCCTTCGTGCAACAAACATTTGAGTACCTGCCATGTATCAGTCACTTTCTCTCTAAATTAAGACATTCAGACTAACTTGATAATACACAATCTGTTCAGTATTGTCTTACCTCCCTACTCTTTGGCAAAGAATTTGGTTTGATGTAAGGATCTTGGATTTTCTCCATCTTGAGAAATTTTGTTGCTGAACAAAAATAATGGCTCTCAGGCAATTTTATGACATGAACACTAATAATAGGTTTAAAACTGTGATCATCAAAGTGGTGTCTTTCCAAAAGCAATCACCAGCTACTCTCCCAAGCAGTACTTAAAACATGGTAGTGCTAAGTAAGTCACAGTAGTTCAAAAGCTAGTTGGGGGAAGGGATTGGATGGAGGAGTGAGTTCTAGTAAAATGATGGTAGTAATGACAGGGCATAGTTTTTGGTTTCTCTGAAATCGTATTTAAAAACAAACAGATACTAGATTGCAAAATTTAAACTGATAAAACAATTGCAAGAAAACCGTGTGACAGGGTATTCCCAAGAATTCCAGGATAAAATAGGTGGAGACAGACTACCAGTAACCTCTAGACCCTGTTGATACTGGCATCTCTGCAAGAGGAAGAAGAAAAAAATGGGGTAGCATCTGATGAACCTGAGAACAGAACTTCAGGATATTTACTAAGACTCTCCAAGCCTATTAGTAGCAGTAGCTGTAACTGAAGGGTTTTAAATGGCAAGAGCCGACTAACTCCTGTGAACCTTCAAAACTGACTTGCCAAGGCACTATTCTAAGGCACAGCCTACCCTAAAGAAAAACTGCCAGGAGTGAAATAAAATTTTATCAGGAAAGGGACAAGACAGATAAGAGAAGAAAGTGAAGATAAAAGTGGGGAAGAATTACAGAGTCAAGAAATCTTAGAAAACAAACCAAGCAAACCACCATATTTCTAATACTATCCCAAAGTAGCAGAAGAGGAAGCTTTAAAGTTTTCCTAAATGCATTGTTCTTCCAAAAGTTCAGGAAAAATTAAATTTACATAAAAATAAACAATAGAAAAATGTCAAGGGTGTATAGTATGCAAAGTTATGGGGGAAAGGGGAACAAAATAACATTTGTACAGACAATAACCCTGGTGGCCCTAGTGATGAAGAACCTGTCTGCCAGTGGAGACATTAGAGACCAGGTTCGATCCCTGGGTTGGGAAAATCCCATGGAGGTGGGCATGACAACCCACTTCAGTATTCTTACCTGGAGAACCCCATGGACAAAGGAGCCTGGAGGGCTACTGTCAATAGGGTCGCTAAGAGTCAGAGATGACTGAAGCAACTTAGCGCACACACACACACACAGTAAAAGCTTGCAATAAAGACATGCACACAAAACAGATCAAAATTATAACCTATTTCAGAATAAGCTAAAGAGGCACTAAGAAAATGATATAAGGCATGAAAAACAACATATAATCAGTTACAAAAATTCAGGAATAGGTGACAGAACCTAGAGAAAATTAGATGTAAATGACAAAATCATGTCAGAAATGAAGCCTAGTAGCAAGGCAAAAGCAAATTAACCATAAGAAAAAAGAAGGTGAAAATAAAATTTTAAGAGAAAAAAGATTCAAGTGAAAGTAATGATAATCAACACAAATAATAGGCATTATTGAAAAAGGAAATCAAAGCAAAATAATAGAAAAATATGAAAACTATAATTAAAGAAAACTTTGAAGTTATAAAACAAATTGAAACCATGTTGAAAGAATATACCATGTACCCAAGAATATTTACAACATCAAAATATGTTCTAGTAAAATTCATGGACTTTAAAAAGAAAAAGAGAAAAAAGCTTTGTCACCTAGAAAAAAGAAACATATGACTTTTAAGGGAAAGGAAATTAGGTTCCCATCAAAATTTTTCACAGTAGTGCTTTATGGAGTAACATAAGGATACAGTACTCACTTTTAAGTATAAGCTGATCAAGTATAGTTCATCAGGCACTTCATCAGATCTAGTCCCTTAAATCTATTTCCCATTTCCACTGTATCATAGTAAGGGATTTGATTTAGGTCATACCTGAATGGTCTAGTGGTTTTCCCTACTTTCTTCAATTTAAGTCTGAATTTGGCAACAAGGAGTTCATGATCTCAGCCACAGTCAGCTCCTGGTCTTGTTTTTGCTGACTATATAGAGCTTCTCATCTTTGGCTGCAAAGAATATAATCAGTCTGATTTCGGTATTGACCATCTGGTGATGTCCATGTGTAGAGTCATCTCTTACATTCTTGGAGAGGATATTTGTTATAACCAGTGCGTTCTCTTGGCAGAACTCTATGAGTGTTTGCACTGCTTCATTCTGTACTCCAAGACCAACTGTGCCTGTTACTCCAGGTGTTTCTTGACTTCCTGCTTTTGCATTCCAGTCCCCTATAATGAAAAGGACATCTTTTTTGGGTGTTAGTTCTAAAAGGTCTTGTAGGTCTTCATAGAACCGTTCAACTTCAGCTTCTTCAGCATTACTGGTCGGGACATAGACTTGGATTACCATGGTGTGGAATGGTTTGCCTTGGAAACGAACAGAGATCATTCTGTCGTTTTTGAGATTGCATCCAAGTACTGCATTTCAGACTCTTTTGTTGACTATGAGGGCTACTCCATTTCTTCTAAGGGATTCTTGCCCATAGTAATAGATATGATGGTCATATGAGTTAAATTCACCCATTCCAGTCCATTTTAGTTCACTGATTCCTAAAATGTTGACATTCACTCTTGCCATCTCCTGTTTGACCACTTCTAATTTGCCTTGATTCATGGACCTAACATTCCAGGTTCCCATGCAATATTGCTCTTTACAACATCAGACCTTGCTTCCATCACCAGTCACATTCACAACTGGGTGTTGTTTTTGCTTTGGCTCCGTCTCTTCTTTCTTTCTGGAGTTATTTCTCTGATGATCTCCAGTAGCATGTTGGGCACCTACCGACCTAGGGAGTTCATTTTTCAGTGTCCTATCTTTTTGCTTTTTCATGCTGTTCATGGGGTTCTCGAGGCAAGAATACGGAAGTGGTTTGCCATTCCTTTCTCCAGGGGACCACATTTTGTCAGAACTCTCCACCATGACCCATCTGTCTTGGGTGGCCCTATGCGGCATGGCTCATAGTTTCATTGAGTTAGACAAGGGTGTGGTTCATGTGATTGGATTGGTTAGTTTTCTGTGATTGTGGTTTCTGTCTGTCTGCCATCTGATGTCTTCACCCAGTGACTACCATCTTACTGGGGTTTCTCTGACCCTGGACGTGGGGTATCTCCTCACGGCCCCCGGTCCTGACCTTAGACGTCGCGTATCTCCTCTTGGCTGCTCACTGCTCCAGCGTCATGCGGCCGCCACCCACCACTCCTTACTATTGAAGGAGGTTAGTGACGTTCTACAGAAGAAAGAAAAAGAAATGCAAAAAAGCAAAATGGCTCTCTGAGGAGGCCTTACAAACAGCTGTGAAAAGAAGCAAAAAACAAAGGAGAAAGGGAAAGATATACCATTTGAATGCAGAGTTCCAAAGAATAGAAAGGAGAGATAAGAAAGCTTTCCTCAATGATCAGTGCAAAGAAGTAGAGGAAAACAATAGAATGGGAAAGACTAGAGATCTCTTCAAGGAAATTAGAGATGCCAAGGGAACATTTCATGCAAAGATGGGCTCGATAAAGGACAGAAATGGTATGGACCTAACAGAAGCAGAAGATGTTAAGAAGAGGTGGCAAGAATACACAGAAGAACTGTACAAAAAAGATCTTCACGACCCAGATAATCACGATGGTGTGATCACTTACCTAGAGCCAGACATCCTGGAATGTGAAGTCAAGTGGGCCTTAGGAAGCATCATTACGAACAAAGCTAGTGGAGGTGATGGAATTCCAGTTGAGCTATTCCAAATCCTAAAAGAGGTGCTGTGAAAGTACATGCCAACAAATTTGGAAACTCAGCAGTGGCCACAGGACTGGAAAAGGTCAGTTTTCATTCCAATCCCGAAGAAAGGCAGTGACAAAGAATGCTCAAACTACCGCACAATTGCACTCATCTCACACGCTAATAAAGTAATGCTCAAAATTTTCCGAGCCAGGCTTCAGCAATACGTGAACCGTGAACTTCCTGATGTTCAAGCTGGTTTTAGGAAAGGCAGAGGAACCAGAGATCAAATTGCCAACATGCTCTGGATCATGGAAAAAGCAAGAGAGTTCCAGAAAAACATCTATTTCTGCTTTATTGACTATGCCAAAACCTTTGACAGTGTGGATCACAATAAACTGTGGAAAATTCTGAAAGAGATGGGATACCAGACCACCTGATCTGCCTCTTTAGAAATCTGTATGCAGGTCTGGAAGCAACAGTTAGAACTGGACGTGGAACAACAGACTGGTTCCAAATAGGAAAAGGAGTACATCAAGGCTGTATGTTGTCACCCTGCTTATTTAACTTATATGCAGAGTACATCATGAGAAACGCTGGACTGGAAGAAACACAAGCTGGAATCAAGATTGCTGGGAGAAATATCAATAACCTTAGATATGCAGATGACACCACCCTTATGGCAGAAAGTGAAGAGGAACTTAAAAGCCTCTTGATGGAAGTGAAGAGGAGAGTGAAAAAGTTGGCTTAAAGCTCAACATTCAGAAAACAAAGATCATGGCATCTGGTCCCATCACTTCATGGGAAATAGATGGGGAAACAGTGGAAACAGTGTCAGACTTTATTTTTCTGGGCTCCAAAATCACTGCAGATGGTGATTGCAGCCATGAGATTAAAAGACGCTTACTCCTTGGAAGGAAAGTTATGACCAACCTAGATGGCATATTCAAAAGCAGAGACATTACTTTGCCAACAAAAGCCCGTCTAGTCAAGGCTATGGTTTTTCCAGTGGTCATGTATGGATGTGAGAGTTGGACTCTACAGAAAACTGAGCGCCAAAGAATTGATGCTTTTCAATTGTGGTGTTGGAGAAGACTCTTGAGAGTCCCTTGGACTACAAGGAGATCCAACCACTCCATTCTGAACAAGATTTCTTTAGAAGGAATGATGCTAAAGCTGAAACTCCAGTACTTTGGGCATCTCATGCAAAGAGTTGACTCATTGGAAAAGACTCTGATGCTGGGAGGGATTGGGGGCAGGAGGAGAAGGGGACGACAGAGGATGAGATGGCTGGATAGCATCACTGACTTGATGGACGTGAGTCTGAGTGAACTCCGGGAGTTGGTGATGGACAGGGAGGCCTGGCGTGCTGCGATTCATGGGGTCGCAAAGAGTCAGACACGACTGAGTGACTGAACTGAACTGACTGAAGTGAAGTGAAAGTGAAAGTCGCTCAGTAGTGTCTAACTCTTTGCGATCCCATGCACTATACAGTCCATGGAATTCTCCAGGTCAGAATACTGGAGTGGGTATCCTTTCCCTTCTCCAGAGGATCTTCCTAACCCAGATATTGAACCCAGGTCTCCCGCATTGCCAGGTGGATTCTTTACCAGTTGAGCTACCAGGGAAGCCCCGTTGTTACCTATGCCTATGGTAAAATTTGAATAATTGTTTCAGAAATAGTTTTAAGTTTAAGAAAGCCCATAATGTTTTTATATTTCAAAATTCAAAATGCCTTTCTTTCGTTGGCATATAAGGCAGACTCCTCTCACGTTCCTTTATTTTTCTAGATATTAAGTTGTGCCTGTTTCAGTTTTTTGTGTTGTATATTGTTTCAGACCATTCGCCTTGAAGTGAAGTGTTAATTGCTCAGTTGTGTCCAACTTTTTGTGACCCCATAGACTATGGCAACCCACTCCAGTACTCTTGCCTGGAAAATCTCATGGATGGAGGAGCCTGGTGGGCTGCAGTCCATGGGGTTACTAGGAGTCGGACACGACTGAGGGACTTCACTTTCACTTTTCACTTTCATGCACTGGAGAAGGAAATGGCAACCCACTCCAGTGTTCTTGACTGGAGAATCCCAGGGATGGAGGAGCCTGGTGGGCTGCCGTCTCTGAGGTTGCCAGAGTTGGACATGACTGAAGTGACTTAGCAGCAGCAGACTATAGCCGGCCGGGCTTCTCTGTCCATGGAATTCTGCAGGCAAGAATACTGGAGTGGTTGCCATTCCCTTCTGGGGATCTTCCCAACCCAGGGAAGGAAGCTGGGTCTCCTGCATTATAGGCATATTATTTACCTGAGTCTGAGCCATGAGAGAACCCTTGCTCATAAATATGTAAATGGAGGAAAAGTAGATCAGAATCAGAACCATGAAAACCTTTCTGTAAAATCATATGCCTCTTAGCCAAAATTTAGAAATTATTTAGTCCATGTATGAAAAATCAGTTTTCAAAATTTCCTAAATTTCTTGGCATAATCTAAGCTTTTTAAATTAATGTAACTAATGATTCTGTTTTCAGTGAAAGCTTTCCAGGTGGTGCTAGTGGTAAAGAACCTGCATGCCAGTGCAGGAGACATAGAGATGCAGGTTCAGTCCCTGGGTTGGGAAGATTCCCTGGAGGAAGGCATAGCAACCCACTCCGTCAATCTCCCCTGGAAAATTCTATGAACAGAGAATCCTGGTGGGCCACAGTCCATGAGGTTGCAAAGAGTTGGACACAGCTGAAGCAACTGAGCGTGTGCACACACACACACACACACACACTTCAGTGAAACCAAATATTCAATAAGGCTTTAAATGACTTGTAAAACCTTTTAATGACCATGTGCATAGAGCCATTTGATAAAAATGTGTATCATGTTACCCATTTATAGAGAAAATAGAGGCTTTTAGAAATTAATCTCAAACAGAAGAAAGGAGACTAATATTTTGGGTACCAGATCAATCAAGTACTTTATTTGATGTATTCTCAGGTTATCATATTTTAAATAAGTAAATAATTTCCTGGCAGTAAATGTGATCAAGCTTTTGGTGCATAGTGTAACCATATAATATGTCTTTATCTTCCTTATTCCTCCTGTTTGTTTATTTATTCAACTGTGTTTACTGAGTTTTTATATAATCAGAATAAGTCCCTATATCCTGCTTTTTATCAGATGCTTATGTATATGTGATTGATTATAATAATGGTCTTGATCATTTTTTTGTTTTTTAGATTCCTGAATTTGATAACTTATACCTGGATATGAATGGAATTATACATCAGTGTTCCCATCCTAATGATGATGATGTTCACTTCAGAATTTCAGATGATAAAATCTTCACTGATATTTTTCACTACTTGGAGGTGTTGTTCCGCATTATTAAGCCCAGGAAAGTATTCTTCATGGCTGTTGATGGTGTGGCTCCTCGAGCAAAGATGAACCAACAGCGTGGGAGGCGTTTTAGGTAAAACATTTATGATTTGTTTTAGAATGCCACTTAGATTAATAAAATGTAATATTTTAAAGATAATTGGCTTGGCTTAACACAGTGCATCTCCTTTTCATGTTTCTTTTCTGCTTAAATCCCCTGCAGAAATGGAATATCTCACACTTACAATGTCACATTTTACCAAGTAAACAAATTAATTATTCAAATGGCATGTTGTTTCTAAGGGTATATGTTGGGTTAGATAAAGTTATTCTGTTCTCTGTCACAAATTTTTCAGACTTCTCAAAACTTAGTAATTCGGAAATAGTCATAGTAAAGTTCCTATAGTATTTCATCCTGAGCTATGGAACTGCATAGTGAATGATTGATTGTGCTAATGAGAATGTTGCTGACGTTTAATTTGACTCTGGGCTTGATTCTGACTTTGCTTGAATATGGGTCCTCCCTGGATAGAAAGGCAAATGAAACTGGAAGGTGATTGTGGAGTAGAAGAGAGCTGAGTTAGGACACTTGAGATATTCTTAGCCCTTTGGATGACTTGCGGAGTAAGAGAAGTAAAAGGTTGGAAAAGGATTGTACACAGAAAGACTATGCTAAAGTAAAAATCCTGTACCTGTGGGTTATTTCTAAATAACAATGCAAGCATGCTGTGTCCTTGTTTTGAGTAGCAGAAGTAAAGTTTAGAGGGTTGTTGGAAGTGCAGGAAAGAAACCCTGAGTCTAGTGAGTTTGATAGGTCATTAGCATAATAGATCCTTTCCTTTTATCACAATCGTTGGTAAAGGAGTAGAAAGGCCACTGTTGAATCAAATGTGGAAAAGATCAAGGAAGGTTGGGAGAGTACTTTGGAGGAGTTTAGGCCTGAGAATGGGAAGAGGATGGTGAACTATAGAGAGTTAAATATCAAAAGAGAAAAGACACTGAAGATATTGGAACAATGAAATCCTTGAAGACAGGGGCCATCTCTTACTCAAATTTAGATTCTCAAGTACCACCCAAGACTTACTTTAATCTGAATCTCCAAAAACTGTGCCCTAGAAACTGTTTTTTTTTTTTTACCAGATTCTCCTGATAATTGTTAAACTAATTCGGGGGAGCTGCTGGGCTAGAAAATCTAGTGTTGAAGAAGGATTATATGAGCCCATTGTGTCAGTCAGTGTTCAGTTGCAGGTAATAGAAGTTCGTTCTAAGCAGAAAGGGATATAATAAGAGAATTGGGTACTTATAAAATCATTGTGAAAGGCAAAAGACTTCTTGCCCACGATAGTAGATATAGTGATCATCTAAATTAAATTTGCCCGTTCCTGTCCATTTTAGTTCACTGATTCCTAAGATGTTGATATTCAGTCTTGCCATCTCCTTACTCATATCCAATTTACCTAGATTCATGGACCTAACATTCCAAGTTCCAACGTTGTATTGTTTTTTACAGCATCAGCTTTACTTTCACCACCAAACACACCCACAATTGAGTGTCATTTCCACTTTGGCCCAGCTGCTTCATTCTTTCTCGAGTGACTTGTAATTGCCCTCCACCCATCCCCAGTAGCATATTGAACACCTTCCAACCTGGGGCACTCCTGTTCCAGTGTCATATCTGTGCCTTTTCATGCTATTCATGAGGTTCTCTAGGCAAGAATACTGAAGTGGGTTGCTGTTTCCTCCTCCAATGTACCACATTTTGTCAGAACTCTTTGCTATGACCCGTCCATCTTGTGTGGCCTGCATAGCATGGTTCATAGCTTCATCAAGTTATGTAACCCCCTTTACCATGACAAGGCTGTGATCCATGAAGGGGTCAATTCAGTTATAATTCAACAATGAAGAAGCCATAAATTTATCTGTTAGCTCCAAGGCCCCAATATACCTGCCATATCCATACTGGGAAAAATAAAATGCCCTGGACCTTGCTTCTCAGCACTTATAAAGCTGCTAAATATTGAAATCTCTTCTACTATTGTTTTTTTGGGCTCCAAAATCACTGCAGATGGTGACTGCAGCCATGAAATTAAAAGACACTTACTCCTTGGAAGGAAAGTTATGACCAACCTAGATAGCATATTGAAAAGCAGAGACATTCCTTTGCCAACAAAGGTCCGTCTAGTCAAGGCTATGGTTTTTCCAGTGGTCATGTATGGATGTGAGAGTTGGACTGTGAAGAAAGCTGAGCGCCGAAGAATTGATGCTTTTGAACTGTGGTGTTGGAGAAGACTCTTGAGAGTCCCTTGGACTACAAGGAGATCCAACCAGTCCATTCTGAAGGAGATCAGCCCTGGGATTTCTTTGGAAGGAATGATGCTAAAGCTGAAACTCCAGTCCTTTGGCCACCTCATGCGAAGAATTGACTCATTGGAAAAGACTCTGATGCTGGGAGGGATTGGGGGCAGGAGAAGGGGACGACAGAGGATGAGATGGCTGGATGGCATCACTGACTCGATGGATATGAGTCTGGGTGAACTCCTGGAGTTGGTGATGGACAGGGAGGCCTGGTGTGCTGCGATTCATGGGGTCACAAAGAGTCAGACACGACTGAGTGAGTGAACTGAACTGAACTGATTGGTAAACACACCCCTGCCTACAAGCCCAGTGCCACAACTGTTATGTACACGTCACCAAACTTCTCCCTTCCAAATGTTTTGTGGAAACATCTGACAAAATCTAAGTCACATCCAGAGGCCTAGCTGAAGGAAGCCTGAGAGTTTAATTTTTTATAGCTTTCCAACCTCAGAAGATGAACTAGAAGAAAGGAGTGGATGTTCAGGGCCAATTCACCATAACCACCACAGGCACTTACTCGATACTTTGTAGCATCCCGTGCTCCATGTTTCCCCAAAGTCCCCCAGTTAGCCCTTTCTCATTCTCCATAGTGCCTTTTTTCCTTTATTCATACTCTCTGATCATAATCTCTACACATCTCTTACTCATTTTTAAATCTGCTCCTATCTTTCATCACCCTCATGTCACTGAAACTTCCTTACAAAATTACAAACAAATTTCTTAAAGAGACTAAATCTAAAGAATAATTCTGTCTTTATATTACTTCATTTATCTCTTGTATTTAGCAGTATTGACCCTTATTTCTCTCTTGAACTTCCTTCCCATAACCTTCAGGTAACTACTGTCTTTGACCAGGAGTCCAGCCTGGGCCCCAGGAATGGAAGCACCGAGCCCTAACCACTGGACCACCAGGGAATTGCCTCCAACACTACCTTAAAAAAAAAAAAAGTGTGTTTATTTGGTTGTGCTGGGCCTTAGTTGTGGCGTGTGGAATTTAGTTCCCTGACCCGGGACTGAACCCTGGCCACCTGCATTGAGAGCTCAGTCTTAGCCCCTGGACCACCAGGGAAGTCCCCGACTCTACCTTCTTAATCTCCTTATCTTCTCTTCCCCTGCTTTTTTTTTCTTGAAAACTGATGTTTCTTAAGGTTCTGTCCTAGGTCCTGAGAGATTTTATCCAATGGCTTTAATTACTGAAACTGTACTGACTCCCAAATTATCTTTCTGGTGGATATCTCGTCCCAGAACTTCTATATATCCAAATGCCTGCTAAATGACTCCTTCTGGATACCACAGATACAATTCAGGCTTAACATATTCAGAATTGAACTCATCTTTGCCTCAAATTTGCCATCCTTCTACGTTCCTGTTTCCGTGAAAGCACCATGTAAATAGCTGCTCAACTCCAAAGTCCAAGAGAAATTTGGGCCTCTCCCTCTTCCTCATTCCTCACATCTGAGTCATATCTATTTACTTCTTTTCATCTTTACTGCTATTGTGTCAGTCTGGCCTTCATAATCTTCTACCTAGACTAGTAGTTTTACTTTGTTCCTGTCCCAGACATTCTCTGTGTTGCAGCTACATTAAACAATGTTTTATTTCTATCTATTTCTTATACTCTAGGGCTTCCCTGGTGGCTCAGATAGTAAAGAATCTGCCTGCAATGCAGGAAACCTGGGTTTGATCCCTGGGTTGGGAAGATCTCCTGGAGAAGGGAATGGGTACTCACTCTAATATTCTTGCCTGGAGAATCCCATGGAAAGAGGAGCCTGGCAGGCTACAGTCCACGGGGTCACAACGAGTTGGACACGACTGTGCGACTGACTCTTCACTGTTTTCTTGCACTCTGTCTAGCATGTAACTCTTAAGACGAGGAATCATTTCTTTTTTATTGTAGCCCAAGAACTTATCACATAGTAACACTGAATAATCATTTCTTCAAAGAAGAAAGAGGAGAAATGAGGAAAGAATGGATTCATTTGGAGAGATTACAAATGAGTTGTTATCTTCAGAGTTTTTATTATATTGAAGAGGTTGGTGAGAGAGAGGTTAAATACAAAGAAGAGTTTGTTTATCACAGAAATAGAATTCAACAGAACACAGTAGTTAGAACTAGTAACTGCTACTGCTGCTAAGTTGCTTCAGTCGTGTCCGACTCTGCGTGACCCCATAGACAGCAGCCCACCAGGCTCCCTCGTCCCTGGGACTCGCCAAGCAAGAACACTGGAGTGGGTTACCATTTCCTTCTCCAATGCACCAAAGTGAAAAGTGAAAGTGAAGTTGCTCAGTCGTGTCCGACCCTCAGTGACCCCATGGACTGCAGCCTACCAGGCTCCTCTGTCCATGGGATTTTCCAGGCAAGAGTACTGGAGTGGGGTGCCATTGCCTTCTCCAAGAACTAGTAACAGGGCTGTAGAAAATGTACATAAAGCAGGACTTACTAAATTATGTGCCATATGGCATATTTGTGTGCCATACACGAGTTACCAGAGAAACCATACTGGAATTGGGATGCTGATATTCAAACCTATTTCTATCAGACTCTAAAATAATCATGTCCTTCCTAGTAAACTCTGTTGCCTCAAAAATGAAATCATTTTGGCTACTGATGTCATTAGTGTTATTAGGCTTTCATTTTAGATATTTTCATGAGGGAATCCAAAGTTGTACATTATAATTTTATAATTATTTTTATGTAATATTCTTAGAGATCCTTTTAGTAATGTACTTCTTGTTTGATGTTATTAAATGTAGTGCATATAATGAATGTTTATGCTATACTTTTGAAATTATTTCTAGAACCAATATGTATATTTGTGATAAGAAAAGATTTATTTTATAATAAGTATTTATAACATTCTACGTCAGTTTTACACCATTATAATGTTCTGCTTCTATAGTCCATAGCTGAAAAACTTAATTCTTTAAATAAATAAACAACTCTAAGGCTCATCTTTATTGACTGTAGTCATTTCAAAACTTACATGTTTTGAACTTAAAATTGATGAATTAGTATTTTAGTTACAAAAGCTTCTAAATGACAGTTTACTGTATGTAGAGATCTCTTTTTTCCCCAGAAAGTTGAGGATTCTTTTTTTCCCCCTTAACATTTAAGGTCAGCAAAGGAGGCTGAAGAGAAAATTAAAAAGGCAATAGAAAAAGGAGAAACTCTTCCTGCAGAGGCCAGATTTGATTCCAACTGTATTACACCAGGTAAATTCACTGAGAGAAAAATTCTAGGAAATTTAAAATGTAAATTTAGTTTTCTTTTGTAACCTCTATTTTGTGTGTGTGTCCTTAGAATTCCATTTGTTGTATTTTCCCAGTTATGTCGCTTCATAAGATGGTTTGGTCACCTTGGTTATAAATGCCCCTATGAAGACCCACTGTAGGAATTTACAGATGCTGATAAAAGCAGCTGTGGACAGGATTCTCCCACATGCACAAAATTCCTGACCTAGACCGAACTTACAAGATCAGTCCTACTACTCTTGACATTTATTTGTATGAAAACTGACTCAGTGAGGTTGTGACTCACCCAGGTTCATATAGCCAGCTTGTTTTATTCTGGATAAGAAAGCCATTTTTCCTATCTAGAATGCTTACTGTTCTGCTCCTCAGAGGTGGTTAAGACTTCTGTGACTTTAAGAATTAATTATCAGTATTACAAGTTTAATTTTAAACGCAACAGCATAGTCTGCACTTCCTAGAGTCTAACATCATTATAACCCTTCACATTGAAGAAAAGTCTTAAAATTGTATCTTCTCATTAATTCTTTACTGTGGTAGTTTTTGCTTTCATTAAGTGCCCTAATGACAGTGCTCAGTTTAACAAGCAGTTGTATCATTATATGGTTTAAGACTATGTTGCCTTGACTGTTGATCATCTAGGCTTTTCCTAAAACATAATCATTGTATACTCTGTTTCCAGATTAATAGTAATTTTTTTGAGTTAAAAGTAGTAATAATAACAGTTGTTGTGGTTATTGGCAATCTTATTGAGGCTGCATGTCTTACAAAAAGAAAACAAAAACTTTTTAGAATCCAGCAGAGAAGATTTAAGTTTGTTAGAGAGTTGAAACTCTGCCCTTGTGTGAAAATATTTGAAGTATACTCCCAAGGAAGTAGTAAAATTCTTTGACTTTCTGTATCTGACATTAACTTCATTTAGGGCTGACTAGTGAAATTGGAAATAGCTGTGATCTTTGCTCGGGAAAGCTGCAACATGATTTGCTTTTCAAGATAAGCCAGAGAGCTTTCAACCTCCACACCCATATCCAGTTTCATGCTGTCACTGATAACTCTGTTTTTATTTCCTACTCAGATTAAATTTCTAAAATCCTTTTATTTAAAGGGACTGAATTCATGGCCAGGTTACACGAACATCTGAAGTACTTTGTAAATATGAAAATTTCTACAGACAAATCGTGGCAAGGAGTTACCATCTACTTCTCAGGCCATGAGGTTATTATCTTTTCTTATTTAAATAGTTTTTTAGCTGAATCTTGAGAAATGTAGCATATTACTACATTTTTTTTTTAACATTATATCTAGACTCCTGGAGAAGGAGAGCATAAAATCATGGAGTTTATCAGATCCGAGAAGGCAAAGCCAGATCATGATCCAAACACCAGGCACTGTCTTTATGGCTTAGATGCTGACTTGGTAGGTAAAATGCTTATTGTTATTGTAGTCTTAATGCCTCATGCGAAGAGTTGACTCATTAGAAAAGACTCTGATGCTGGGAGGGATTGGGGGCAGGAGGAACAGGGACGACAGAGGATGAGATGACTGGATGGCATCACCGACTCGATGGACGTGAGTTTGAGTGAACTCCAGGAGTTGGTGATGGACAGGGAGGCCTGCTGCTGCTGCTGCTGCTGGCGTGCTGAATTCATGGGTTCGCAAAGAGTCAGACACGACTGAGCGTGAGAGTTCATCAGGACTGAACTGAACTGATGCCATTATGATAAATACCTATTTAGGAAACTTAGTCTTAATATTAGCAGATTTCTAGTTGTGGAAAGAAATATTGCTGCTGCTAAGTTGCTTCAGTCGTGTCCGACTCTGTGCGAGCCCATAGACGGCAGCTCACCAGGCTGGGATTCTCCAGGCAAGAACACTGGAGTGGGTTGCCATTTCCTTCTCCAACGCATGAAAGTGAAAAGTTAAAGGGAAGTCGCTCAGTCGTGTCCGACTCTTAGCGACCCCATGGACTGCAGCCTACCAGGCTCCTCCGTCCATGGGATTTTCCAGGCAAGAGGACTGGAGTGGGGTGTCATTGCCTTCTCCGAAAGAAATATTAGAGACATGATAATAATTGCTACTTCTGCTGTTACCAAAGTTAAAAACATTTGGAAAAGGTGTTCTTTTGCCATTGTTTATGATCAACAGGTGCATATAGTTAGTGTTCACACCTGACTGACCCTAGTGCTGTGAATTCTCTGCTGAGTTCTGGGTAGAGGACCCTTTTTATCCTCATGCTTAATACGGGATTTTTAATACCACCTGATCTGATAACTCCGTAACCAAAGTTTGCTAGACTTTGTTGTTGTTGTTGTTGTTGCTGCTGCACAGAGTCTCCATTGCTGCACGCGGGCTTTCTCTAGTTGCAGTGAGTGGGGGCTATTTTTCATTGCATTGTGCAGGGTTCTCTTTGCAGTGGCTTCTCATTTTAGAGCATGGGCTTAGTAGTTGTGGCTCAAGGGCTCAGTTGCTCCACAGCAGTGTGAGAACTTCCTGGACTAGGGATTGAGCTCATGTCCCCTGCATTGGCAGGTGGATTCTTAACCATTGGACCACCAAGGGAAGTCCCTGCTAGACGTTTTTTAACTTTTTATTACAGAAATTTGCAAGTATAAACAAAAATAGAAGAGCGAGCGTAATGAACATCTTTGTGTCCTTCCTCCTTCGATTACTTTCAGCTCCTTTTCCTAATCATCTGTATCCTTCCTCCTCCTCTGGATTCTTGAAGTATATGACATTATATTATTTAATCTATAAATCATGATTGAGAATATTAAAAATAATAAAATAGCTCCAGTGTCATTATCCCATATAAAACAATATTAATAAATCACTTTAATATATATGAAAACCATTCAGTATTTTCATTTCCCTGATTGATTCATAAATGTTTTATTTTGTGTGAATCGGGATTAAATTAAACTCTGCATTGCAGTTTGTTGATATGTCTCACTAAACTATTTGACTTACTTTGGGGATTAGAATACTATGTGAGAATATTAACTGAAAAGATCCTTTCCCAGTTTTTTTCCCAAGTTTTCACATACTAAAGGTATCCTGAACTCCAGAAGAATCCTGTATTCTTCTGATGTGGAAATGCTATTGCCTCTAATTCCTTCCCATTCCCGCATGGCAAGCAGAAAGAAATAAAAACCAAGAGAGATTATTATTATAGGGATGCAGTGGTGTGGTTGTAAAGGTTATGTGAGTCTAAGGTGAACATTGTTTTCTTAGGAAAGTACACACAATTTACCGCATTCATCACCTATAAATGGATCATATTTTGAAGTTTATATATTTAACTTGCTAATTATTTTCCTTAAATAAGCATGTTCTTCTTTATATAGAAATGTTGGTTGCTTTTGTGAACCTGATGCTATAAAAAATGAGAGAATAAAAACATTTCATAATCATTTTTCAACAGATTATGCTTGGATTAACAAGTCATGAGGCACATTTCTCTCTTTTAAGAGAAGAAGTTCGATTTGGTGGCAAAAAGACTCAAAGGTAAATCATACTGCCTATATATTGGAAGGTAGACTAGAAATTAAATTAGAAATAGTAATCCCTTAACAGGCATATGATGATCTGTAAATATTTTCTCCCATTCTGTGGGCTGCCTTTTCACTCTGTTGATAGTGTCATTTGATGTACAAAGTTTTTAAATTTGATGAGTTCCAGTCTGTATTTTTCTTTTGTTGCCTATACATTTTAGTGTTGTTCAGTCATTCAGTCATGTTCAACTCTTTGCGACTCCATGGACTGCAGCATGCCAGCCTTCCCTGTCCTTCACTGTCTCCCAGAGTTGGCTCAAATTCATGGCCATTGAGTCGTGTACACTTTTTAGTGTAGTATCCAAGAAATCATTGCTGAATCCAGTGTCATAAAGCTTTTTCCCATTTTAGTCTAAGGGTTTTATAAGTTTTAACTCTTACATTTAAGTCTTTGATCCATCTCAAGTTAATTTCAGTCTTTCAGCATTGATTATGCTATTAGCTGTGTGGATTTTTCATAAATTCCCTTAATCATTCTAAGGAAATTCCTTTCTATTTCTACTTTGCTGAGTATTTTTATCATGAAAGGGTGTTGAATTTTGACATAGGCTTTTTCTGTTGAATGAGTATGTGGGTTTTTTCCTTTGTTTATTAATATGGTATATTACATTGATTTATCTTGAACCACTTTTGCATTCCTGTGGAAAATGCCATATGTTCATGGTGGATAAGTGCTTTTAATATGCTCTTAAAAACTTATATTCTTACTTGTAATTAATCTTGGAATATAAGCCAACAGCCAGGAATATAGACCCCTGGACCAAGCCAGGGAAAGGTAAGAGGAGAAAGTAATAGTGCTGCACCACTGAAGCTTTAACCTATACTGCAGTAGATATAAAAGTATGTATACTCACTAGTCTATATGCCTTTTGCTGGTGGCCAGCCTTAAGTGGGCCAGAACAGATCCCATTGGTTTCTTACATTTGTTATTTATTATTTAGACTTTCTGAATTCTGTGAGTCCTTCCACAGAAAGCATGCTGTAAACCAATTATTTTGAACTTTATATCTATTATAATTGTTACTATGTTTTTATCTTAACATTACCCTGCAGCTTACATATAAATTACATGCCTTAATGTCAAGAATTAATTATACTGCAGTGATAAATTTTATTTCAAGCTGCACTATTAAACTTGAACCTTAAAAATATAATTAATTCTGTGTTGATCATCTTGACTAATTACAGGGTATGCGCACCAGAAGAAACCACATTTCACCTCCTACACTTGTCTTTAATGAGAGAGTATATTGACTATGAGTTTTCAGCATTAAAAGTAAGTATTAATATAAATAGATCAGAGGTGAATATGCAGAAATTTCCAAAGGATTTGACTCTTTTCTTCATATTGCTATAGGACAAGATCACATTTAAATATGATATTGAAAGGATAATAGATGATTGGATTTTGATGGGATTTCTTGTTGGCAATGATTTTATCCCTCATCTACCTCATTTACATATTAATCATGATGCACTGCCTCTTCTTTATGGAACATATATTACCATCCTGCCAGAACTTGGGGGTAAGAAAAGTTTAATATTCATTTGAGGCTACTTTAATTTAAAACTCAACTAACCCTGGAAATGTCACTCAGTTTATTAGATTATTGCTTGCAGAGCTAAAGTAGAAAAAGAATTTGGAGTTTCTTGTAGTAGAAGGCACCAAGTTCTAAAGTTGCAATTTTCAATGGTTCACAAACAGAGAAATGACACAAGTTAAGCAATCTCATTTATTCATAGATACCTAACTAATCTCTACCTTTAATGGCTTACAAAAGCCTGCAGAGGTTGTTGGTTTCACTTAGCTCTTTTCATATTTAACTGTAGAAATTCAGTTTCTGAATGGATAAGCATCAGAGTATTTACTATCAGGGAGAGACTTTTAAGTTACAGTGGGAAACTGACAGGTAGTGACGATGCTGAATAAAGCAGACAGCCGAATTCCCTGGCGGTCCAGTGGTTAGGACTCCACACTTACACTGTCAAAGGCACAGGTTCAGTCTCTGGCTAGGCAACTAGAATCTTGCAAACCATACAGTGAATCAATCAGTCAGTCAATCGAATAGCAGGATATTGGTCTTTTTCTTCTTAAGTTAGTATATCAAATAAATGACCTCAATTCTAGAACTTACTTAATTTAATTAACTGTCACCCCAGTGTTTGGAAATTTAGGAGGATTATTATTATGTAAACCTGGAACTTTTTCTGTTTTGCTTCAATTCTTACATATTGTGTATTATAGTAACATCAAGTTTGTAGGAACTAGGGTCACTTAGATGGTCCAACACTGAGTGTTTTTTCTTGATTAGTAGAATGTCAAAACTCAACGTTTTGTAAAAAAGAATTTTATAAAATTGTTTTTTAAAAATGTCAGCATGTAGTGCAAATTCAGATTTTGTTCCTTTTAGGTTATATTAATGAAAGTGGGCATCTCAACTTACCTCGATTTGAAAAATACCTTGTGAAACTATCGGATGTAAGTAACTATAAGTTTTTGTTTTTCTGTCCCAGGGTAGCTACAAATGGTCAGTAACCAATTATATAATACCAGAAGAACAAATTTTTATAGTTCTACTCCAATTATTTTGTATAAATAATTCCGTCTAAATTATTTTTATTTCTACTTGCTTTTTAGTTTTAGTTTTCAGAGTAGTAGATGATGTCCCTATGTGCATCAAAAGTAATATCCTCTGATTTCCTATGCCCTAGAAGCAGTCATTGTTAAAAGTTTGTTTTATTTTCTTCTAGACATACTTAAGTTATTTTAAAATAAATTTAAATGTTTCTGTATAGTTTGATCGAGAACACTTCAGTGAAGTTTTTGTGGACCTAAAGTGGTTTGAAAGCAAAGTTGGTAACAAGTACCTCAATGAAGCAGCAGGTGTTGCCGCGGAAGAAGCCAAGAGCTACAAGGAAAAGAAAAAATCAAAGGTGTCCGTTTTTTTAGGTGTCCTTTCATTTTTTTACCTGTAAAGGTAAAACTGATATTCCTTGTTTCTCATTTTCTTTCTTATGATTTTGGGGTTCCTCATTTTGGTTTCATTTCCTCTTTTCCTTTATGTACATTTTAAAAATTGTTTGATTTCTTTTTCTCTATTAGATACTGTCATTTAAATCTGATCTTTGAAAAGCAGTTTATTTTTGCCATTGAAAAGCATTGCTTTTTCTTTGCTCTTCCATTCTATTAATAAGTGTAGAGACATTTCTAAGAACCCAGAAAATTAGTTATCTCTTTAAAAATGTGAATATTTATAGCATTTAATGTTATAAGATCATTTATTTTTCTCTAGAAATGATTTATATATAAAATCATATATACAATACAGTGTCACAGTATATGGTAAATGTTAGGTGCTCAATAAATGAATAATAGAGCCAATTAGAATATGCTAGTACCCTGTAAAAGAGAAGGCAATGGCACCCCACTCCAGTACTCTTGCCTGGAAAATCCCATGGACGGAGAAGCCTGGTGGGCTACAGTCCATGGGGTCGATAAGAGTCGGACACGACTGAGCGACTTCACTTTCACGCATTGGAGAAGGAAATGGCAACCCACTCCAGTGTTCTTGCCTGGAGAATCCCAGGGACAGGGGAGCCTGGTGGGCTGCCGACTATGGGGTCGCACAGAGTCGGACACGACTGAAGCGACTTAGCAGCAGCAGCAGTAGCAGTACCCTGTAAAACACCTTTTGTAAGTCATAAAGAATGTCTTATGTGTGTTAGCTTGGAAAATAAACCTCTTCTGGAATTTTCCTCAGTCAATCTATAGTTATTGGATTCTGGTGATATTGATGAGCTTCCTGCACTCTCTTTGCTGAACTGCTTCTGTTTAGGTTCAAGCCTAATATCTCTTGCTCCAGAAAGGGCAGCTATCCTGATTTTGTTTAGTGTAGTCTTTCTAACTGCTTAACTTTTCCTCTGTGGAACTTAGCAGCAGTCTGTATTCTACTCTGTTTTTTATCTTAATAAAACAGGCTCTGCAACTTTTGGGGGACGTGTAATCACAAAATTAAATATTAGTAATCCCTGGCTCCACCCACCTCAGCTCATTCCTTAAACTTCACAAGTCATCTGGGGGTATGTAGTTAACTTTAGAGACACAGGTAAAAAAAGGAAGCTGGAGAAACAGCCCAGGCAAGAAAAGTGGCAGAGGCCCTAGTTTGGAAGAACTAGTGAAAGTCACTGGCAGTTGGTAGGCAATCAGAAAATAGAGAAGAGAAAGGATGAAATCAACAAGAATGGAAAAATAGATGGCAGGATATGAAGGATGTGATGAAATGGAAGAACTTTAGAAAAGCAGATGAGTTGCATGGAAGAAAATAGAAGTGGAGGGTAGAGGTATAAGAATGATGGGAACCAGAGATATAAAAAATAGGTAATAGTTGTAATTATTGGACTCCATTATAAACAGATTGTTTCTTGTTAACAGTAGCCCGGAATTTGACATATAAAAATGTTGAAGTTGAAAGGATTTGATATTGATTGTGTACTTTTCTCTAAGTAAATGAAATGTTTTTGAAAATTTTTTTTTCTTAGAAAACATATGTAATTAAATATATTTCTTTTTTGTATTGGTGAGCATTGTTAATACTTATCATTGAGGGGCCTAAATGTTAAGTTGTAATAATAAAGATTTATAGCTTCAGGAAACAAGTGATATAAAACCAAAAACATTTACACAGCATTTGAGGATTATTTTTAAAATAAAATTTTACAGTATGTCACTTAAAGATAATTCAGCTATCTTTAATATTTTATAAATCTTTCTGTTAAATGTCTCATCTTGAAGTATATCTTGCTTTTATATTGATTTATAATTTTTAATAGGGCCAGGAAAATTCCATATGTTGGGCTGCTTTAGACAAAAATGGAGAAGAAGTGGTAACTTCTAAGGGTGAGTACAAACTGTATTTTAATATATGTTATTTTTTTTGACAGAATAGTTATTATATTCCATTATTAGGACTAATTCAGTAATATTGAATTCACAGATTTCTGTGATAGTTTATAAACATCTACTTTGACATATTTATCAAAGCATTAAATGGAAAAATGGAATATTCATAATTGTCAGTCACTGTCTGTTTATCTTTTTTCCAGACAATGTAGAAGAAGAGATGGAAGATGATGACCTATTTGAAACCGAGTTTAGGCAATATAAAAGAACATATTACATGACAAAGATGGGAGTTGACGTAGTTTCTGAGTATGTTATTGCCATTGCTTTTACTTTAAAGTAGGAAAAAGTAGACTTTGCAGTTCTACAGAAAACAGCATAATTTTGATGATTATGGTAATGGGAAGAAAGGATTTTTTGTTTCACAAATTATTGTAGACCTTTCAACTACTGTGGTTTTGGAGAAGATAATATTCATTGGCATGTATTATGCAGTATACCCTTGAACAACATGGGCTTGATCTGCATAGGTCCATTCACATGTGGATTGTTTTTACTGAAGACTTAATACAGTACTACATGTTTCCCATTTGGTTGAATCCATAGATGTGGAACTGCAGATACAGAGAGCTAACTAAAGTTATGAGTGGATTTTCTCCTGCAAGAGGGTTGGCATCTCTAACTTCTGCATTGTTCAAGTCTCAACTGTATGCCTATGATAAAAATGGCCAGATAGAAAATGGTTAGTGTTTTTCTTCATTTCTTCTGAAGCTCACATCACACTTATCTCAAAGGCTACCTGGCTCAGCCTCAGGTTAAGAACTAGTATAAAAGTTCCTTAACAACTTGACCTCTAGAATGGTGGCTCACATTTCTGAACTACAGCCCTCTAAAGTTCAGCCACTCAGTTGTGTCCAACTCTTTGCAACCCCATGGACTGCAGGACACCAGGCTTCCCTGTCCATCACCAACTCCCGGAGCTTGCTCAAACTCATGTCCGTTGAATCAGTGATGCCATCCAACCATCTCAAACTCTTGTCGTCCCCTTCTTCTTGTGCCTTCAGTCTTTACCAGCATCAGGGTCTTTTCCAGTGAGTCAGCTCTTTGCATCAGATGGCCACAGTATTGGAGCTTCAGCTTCTGCATCGGTCCTTCCAATGAATATTCAGGACTGATTTCCTTTAGGATTGACTGGTTTGATCTCCTTGCAGTCCAAGGGACTCTCAAGAGTCTTCTCCAACACCACAGTTAGAAAGCATCAGTTCTTTGGCGCTCAGCCATCTTCATGGTCCAAATCTCACATCCATACATGACTACTGGAAAGCCATAGCTTTGACTGTATGAACTTTTATTGGCAAAGTGATGTCTCTGTTTTCTAGGTTTGTCTAGGCTTGCATAGCTTTTCTTCCAAGGAGCAAGCATCTTTTAATTTCATATCTACAGTCACTGTCTGCAGTGATCTTGAAGCCCGAGAAGATAAAATCTGTCACTGCTTCCATTTTTTCCCCTTATTTGCCTTGAAGTAATGGGACCGGATGCCATGATCTTAGTTTTTTGAATGTTGAGTTTTAAGCCAGCGCTTTACTCTCCTCTTTCATCTCCTCAGAAGGCTCTTTAGTTCCTCTTCGCTCTCTGCCATAGGGTGGTGTCATCTGCATATTTGAGGCTGCTGATATTTCTCCTGGCCATCTTGATTCCAGCTTGTGATTCATCCAGCCTGGCATTTCACATGATGTACTCTGCATGTAAGATAAATAAGCAGGATGACAATATACAGCCTTATCATACTCCTTTCCCAATTTTGAACCAGTCCGTTGTTCCATGTCCAGTTCTAATTGTTGATTCTTGACCTGCATACAGGTTTCTCAGGAAACAGGTAAGGTGGTCTGGTACTCCCATCTCTTTAAGAATTTTCCACAGCTTGTTGTGATCCACACAATCAAAGACTTTCACATAGTCAATGAAGCAGAAGTAGATGTTTTCCTGGAATTCCTTTGTTTTCTCCATGATCCAACAAATGTTGACAATTTGACCTCTGGTTCCCCTGCATCTTTGAAACCCAACTTGTACATCTAGATGTTCTTGGTTCATGTATACTAAAGCCTCGCTTCAAGAATTTTGAGCATAACCTTGCTAGCATGTGAAATGAGCACAATTATCTGGTCATTAGAGCATTCTTTGGCATTGCTCTTCCTTGGGATTGGAATGAAAACTGACATTTTCCAATCCTGTGGCCACTGCTGAGTTTTCCTAATTTGTTGACATGCTGAGTGCAGTACTTTCACAGCATCGTCTTTGAGGATTTGAAATAGCTCAGCTGGAATTCCATCACCTCCACTAGCATTGTTTGTAGTAATGCTTCTTAAGGCCCACTTGACTTCACACTGCAGGATGGCTGCCTCTAGTTGAGTGACTACACAAACATGGTTATCAGGGTTATTAAGACCTTTTCTGTGTAGTTCCTCTGTGTATTCTTGCCATCTCTTAATCTCTTCTACTTCTATTAGGACCTTACCATTTCTGTTCTGTATCTTCCCCGTCTTTGCATAAAATGTTCCCTTGGTATCTCCAGTTTTCTTGAATATATGTCATCCTTCCCATTCTGTTGTTTTCCTCTATTTCTATGCATTGTTCATTTACTTATCTCTACTTGCTGTTCTCTGGAACTCTGCATTCAGTTGGGTATGTCTTCCATTCTCTCTCGCCTTTGGCTTTTCTTCTTTCCTCAGTTATTTGTAAAGCCTCCTCAACCAACCACTTTGCCTTTTTACATTTCTTTTTCTTTGGGATGCTTTCATTCACTGCCTCCTGTACAGTGTTATAAACCTCTGTCCATAGTTCTTCAGGCACTCTATCAGATGTAATCCCTTGAATCTATTTGTCACCTCCACCATATACTCATAAGGGATTTGATTTAGGTCGTACCTGAATGGCCCAGTAGTTTTCCCTACTTTCTTCAGTTTAAGCCTGAGTTTTGCAGTCAGGAGCTCATGATCTGAGCCACAGTCAGCTCCAGGTTTTGTTTTTGCTTACTGTGTATAAAGCTGCTCTATCTTTGGCTGCAAAGAACATTATCAATCTGATCTCGATATTGACCATCTGGTCTAGTGCCAGGTACTGTGCTAAACATTTAAAAAATAACTCATTTATAATTTAAAAATATAAACATATATAAATATATGTACATAATGTGAAAATGTTAAGTTGTTGTAATTCTCACAACAGTTTTTTAAGATAAGTAGAATTATTATTATTTTAAAATAGAGGAAGTTAAGGAATAGAGAGATTTAAGTGATTTGCTCCATGTGACATACATAGGTAATGAGTGGCAAAGCCAGAATATAAGTAACAGGCAGTCTGGCTCCGAAGCCCATCCTTAACCATCAGATGAGGCTGTTTTTCTGTCAGTGAGATAAAAGTTTCATAAAATTCTTTGTACCCTTATTGTATGTACTATACTTAGATATTTTCTGTACTATTATTTTTACTTTTTAAAAAAATGAAATACTGAGAATCTTTCCTAGAGACTGCCCAAGGAAAGACCCAAGATTTCCATGTTGCTCCATTTACTCAGACTGTTTTCTAGTCTAGACATAGCCTTTGTGTAAGGCCTGTATTCACACTTATCTCTGGTAGCTAGAGATAAAGAAATTGTAGTACAACTCATCAGGTCATGTGAAGTTTTGGCAGATATCATTAGCAAGTAGGACTTTTGAGACTTAGAAATAAAATATTTATAATAGTTATGCACTTAATTCTTTATTCCTTAGTTCTTATATTTGCTTGATTATGTTATAGAGAAGTATAGTAGCTGCAATTAAATGCTTGATTTGCTAGGGGACTACTCTTCTGTTTTATTTCCTTTTCTTTTTATATATTAAAATATGAGGTTATGAAAATGAGATACGGTTTGTTTGCCTAGCAAATAAGCAAATCTTTTTAAGTTGTTATATTCAGTGTTGGTCCGGGAGTGGTGGTAGATTTCTTCCTTTAATTACTGATGGAAATATAAGTAGGCAAAATTATTTTGGAGGGCTTTGCTGGTGGCTCAGTGGTAAAGAATCCACCTGCCAATGCATGGGACACGAGTCTAATCCCTGATCTGGGGAGTTCCCACATGCTGCAGAGCAACTAAGTCCTTGCACCACAGCTCTTGGGCCTGTCCTCTAGAGCCCAGTTGCCACAACTACTGAGCCATTCTCTGTAAGAAGAGAAGCCACTGCGATAAGAAGCCCACACACTGCATCTAGAGAAAAGCCTGCACAGCAGTGTAGATCCAGCACAGCCAAAAATAAATAGAAATTATTTTTTTTAAATATTTTTGAAAGTATGTATCTAAAAGCCTTTGACCCAATAATTCTAATTATTAATCTATCATAAAAATATAGACTAGACACAGATCTTTATACACAAGGAAGTTACTACAAAATTTTTTTAAATAGTAAAAAGTTAGAAACAATGTATGTGTCCAGTGAGAAGGTTCATCATAATTGTCTCCACTTCCTCCTCATTACAGTCACTATCTCTGCCATCTCTAGTGCTTCTGGAATAATAGAACTGTTAAACTGGTAGTTATGAAAAGTTCATAAAAATTTAGAAAGATACTTTCAGTATATTATTAAATACAAATTTTAAAAGAGGATACAAATTCATATACACAGTATACTCTCATTAATATTTAAAAAGGAAAAACTTGGGGATAAAAAGACTGAAAAAAAAAAAAAACCAAAATGTCATAGTGATTGCTATAAGGTAATAAAAATGCTTTTCATCATTATCTAAATTTTCAATAATGAAACATTTCTTTTATAATAAGAGTCATTCATTTTAAAAAATATAACTTTCAGAAATATGTAATCTACAATTTCACTTAGAAGTATCCACCTGAGGGCTTCCCTGTTGGCTCAGATGGTAAATCTCTACCTGAATTTTGGTAACAAACACTAACAAGTTTTATAGCCACTTTGGGGTTTACCTAGGGTCCTCTTTTTTTAATTAATTTTATTTTTGTTTGCTCTGAGTCTTTGTTGCTGCTCACGAGCTTTCTCTAGTTGCAGCAAGCGGGGGCTACTCTTTGTCGCAGTACACAGGCTTCTCTTGTGGAGCACAGGCTTTCCGGCTTGCAGGCTTCTGCAATTGTGGCTTACAGGCTTAGTTGCTCTCCAGCCTGTGGGATCTTCCAAGTTCAGTTCAGTTCAGTCGCTCAGTTGTGTCCGACTCTTTGTGACGCCATGAACTGCAGTACACCAGGCTTCCCTGTCCATCACCAACTCCTGGAGCCTACCCAAACTCATGTCCATTGAGTCGGTGATGCCATCCAGCTATTTCATCCTCTGTCGTCCCCTTCTCCTCCTGCCCTCAATCTTTCCCAGCATCAGGGTCTTTTCCAATGAGTTAGCTCTTCGCATCAGGTGGCCAAAGTATTGGAGTTTCAGCTTCAACATCAGTCCTTCCAATGAACACCCAGGACTGATTTCCTTTAGGATGGACTGGTTGGATCTTCTTGCAGTCCAAGGGACTCTCAAGAGTCTTCTCCAACACCACAGTTCAAAAGCATCAATTCTTCAGTGCTCAGCTTTCTTTATAGTCCAACTCTCACAACCATACATGACCACTGGAAAAACCATAGCCTTGATCTTCCCAGACCAGGTATCAATCTCTTGTGCCCTTAGTTGGCAGGCAGACTCCCAGCCACTGTACCACCAGGGAAGTCCCCAGGGTGCTCTTTTTTTGCTGTGTGTGTGTGTGATTATTTTACCTTAAATATTAGTTTTTTTGAGAAAATGACATTAAAGGGAATATTGTTCAGTGGATATAACACTTTTCAAAATATGTTCTAGCTGCTATAACCAGATTTTAAGATCTTCCTGATTTCCTTCTGTGATTCACTCAGGCATCCTCCCAAATAAGATTTCCATCTTTGTCTTCTATCACACTCTGAATATGTAAGAAAGTGGTAGTGCCATTGTTTAGAAAGCTTCATTAAACCCTCAAACTTGATACCAAAGATATAGTACATTGACTGAATAAGTATGTACAGCAGGTTTAAGTATTCTGATAGTTGGTTTAGGAAAACTATAAGGCAAATTTTTAATGTGGCATGATAGAATTTTTTTTAATAATACTTTAGAGTTTTTTCTGATTGCAGTTTTTGGCTTATTCATTGATTAAATCATGTGAGACAGAATGTGATATTAGGAGATACCATGTTTTAAACACAATGGCCTGTCTTCAGAAAATAATGTTATAATGAAAATATTCTTTTCTATTTTCAGTGACTTTCTGGCTGATCAAGCTGCATGTTATGTTCAGGCAATACAGTGGATTTTGCACTATTACTATCATGGAGTTCAGTCCTGGAGCTGGTGAGGGAATAAAAACAAAAATAAAGTTTTATATTTTATAATGGCTCATTCTACTATAAGCTCATTTGATAATCTCTTCTTTTTACTTTTATTTGTGATATTAATAGTATTTTTTAAAAAATACATACAGCCAAGTTTAAGTGAAAAGAATCTTTTTTAGTATTGTAATATTTTAAAAAGATCCTTTTATAACAAAGATACTCCTAGCTGTAGTAGATGGCCCATAATAAAAAGCTCTCTGTTAATCTAAGGATTTAAAATTTTCTATCATAATGAATGAAGTGTCACAAAGTCTTGACAATTACTGGGTCTGAGTGATGGTTAAGTGGGATTGTTTATTCTTCTCTACATCTTTATGTGTTTGAAAATTTTTTCTGTTAGGAGTAATGAAGAATGGATTATATGAATGTTAAACTGGGAAGGGTAATGAAGAAAGGAGAAAAGAATTTACTTCTCCTGGAATAGTAATAATTCTCTATTTATCTCATGTTTTTTATTCCAGCAAATTCCATCTACATTTCCAAACCATCCACTGAAATAGAAAACAAGTAAAAAATAGATACAGGGAAAAATAGACACTTTTAAGTGATGAGATTGCTTGTTTTGTTTGTTTTCAGAGCACCTTGTAGGCTCTGCGTTAAAGCACCAGCAGCAAAACATACCAGTGCACAATAATGTGGCATTAATTATTAATAGAATCTCACTTACTAATAGCCTTTTAAAAAATATCTGCAATAACTAACAAGATTCTCAGGGCATCTCTAAAGAACACTGTAGTGACAAAATAATCCCTGATTTGCCATTTTTTAAGAAGGTGAGTGTAAGTTATACCTATTCTATTACCAGGCATTGAGGCCAAGCACTTGTAAAGCATGTGCTCATATAGGCCTCAGAGCTGTTTAAAGTAAATATTGTTTTCTGCTTTTGACAGATGAGGCTCAGAGAGGTTAAATAGCCTTTCCAGTATCACACACCAATATTCAAGTACACGCCTATCTGATTTCCGAAGTCTATACATTTTCCATTGTTCCACATGCCATTCTGCCTCCTAAACTTTCCCATTCTTTTGAAGTATGCCATAATTGTGGAATATAAAAATATTTTGTTGGCTTTTATTTTGGTATTTTTAGTCAGACATTAAGAACATTGAAATTTTTTTAATTTTTTAAAAAATTTTGAAATTTCTAAAAATATTTCTTCATGTTAAATATGGGAAGATTTTAAAAACAAATAGTGTGCATGATTGACAAATGGTTTAATCCTTATCACAAACACAATATATATATATATACATACTAATTCAAAGTTGATGATTCTTAGAGCTGACTAGTAACAACCATATGAGCTCAGACTTCCCTGTGTCTTCATGAGAGAAGCTCAGGCCCACATGAAGTAACTGAATGTCTTCTGACTGCCTCATTAGTTCATTCTGAGGATCTATTGTTTGGAAGATTCACACTCAATACTTCTGAAACTGGAGTCATTGTATTATTTATATAAATAATAAATTATATTTTAAATGTGTTATTAATATATATACCCTTCAATTACATACATCTAAGTTTTTGAAATATAAACCACTTTAAAAATTAAGGAAATAAAATACTTGTTGTCACCAAATAATCTACATTTTCCAACATTGCTGATCTCTTCTATTCATGTGGCATAATTGTGAGTGATTTTTTCTTTAGAATTATTGCTATGTGTGGACACAACTGAACATAACGCACAGAGGCACAGCTGTTAGAATAGAATATTGAGAAGTATATACTAACTGTTGATCTGTTTCATAAAGTTTGTCAATTGTTTAAAGCTCAGTTTTGTCTTACAGGTTTTATCCGTACCATTATGCACCTTTCCTGTCTGATATCCGCAACATCAGTACACTCAAAATCCATTTTGAACTGGGAAAACCTTTTAAGCCATTTGAACAGCTTCTTGCTGTACTTCCAGCAGCTAGCAAAAATTTACTTCCTGCATGCTACCAGGTGGGTTTTAGAATTAAATATATTTGTGTTCTTTTTAATATTTAGGAGTTCCTCCTCCAAACCTAGAAATATCATACCAAATTTCTTTAATAGCTAAATATATTTATTTTCAGTTTCAAATATAGTATTCTTTAAACAAGTCCCTTGAAAAGTAATTCCTTGATTTAAAATTAACTTGTTTTAAAAATGCAAACACATTTCATAAACCATTCAAAGCATAGCTTCTTTGTTTTCAGTATCTTTAAGCGCATCTCCAGTTTGTCTCTGCACTGATGAAAGGAAATAGAGCTTGGCAAAATCTAAAGCCATCTGCTCTGTCCAGATATTACAGATTTTGTTTCTGTTCTCTTTTACCCTCTACCTAATAGAATATGGATGATTCTAATAAGTTGTTTATCTCAACAAAATGCTACTTCCATTTATATTTGGATTTTAAGAATTTCATTTATCAAATTATGGAATAAAAAACTTCTCTCTGATTAACGTACTTCATATACCAGGAGAAAGCTGTTTCAGGGGTGATTGGGTCACCAAAATTACACTAAGCCTACTAAACTGATTTTGAGGGTAAACTTCAGTTTAGTTCTTCTAGAGCATCAGTCGATTCTTCTAATTCTGTGGTCTGTGCCAGGAATTGAAATAGACACACATAAATGTATAGATATCACATACCTTCACTGCTTGAACAGTATCCAGCTTCCTTCTAAATCTTTCTGAAACTTAACTTCATGGGCCTTCATGGGCCTTGATCCTGGCCCATGGCCTTCCTTCCTTTAGTTTCTTTGATGCTTTTTTTCCTACCTTCAATACATTAAGAATTGATACTCAACCACTCTGGATTAATATAGCCATGCAGGTTTTTGTAGCCACATAAGTTTTGATTCTTCTGTACCCATGATTATTTTATTTTGAATATTACCCTGAGAAATATGCTTTTATTTCTTTAAAATTTTTTATGTCATGATCTTCTATATTCATTTCCTAGAGGATATCTTTAGGTTTATCTACTTCTGTTATAAAATCTCTAACTAAAAACATGTCTTATTGGGCTTTCTATCTTTGCTGTTGGTGGTAAAGAGATTCTTGTATTTTAGGATTTTTTTTTTCTTTTTAAATTATCTTAGATGACAGTTATATAACTTAATAAAATCAGTTGATTATGTTCAGTTCAGTCGCTCAGTCGTGTCTGACTCTTTGATTATGACATGAAAATAAATTGTCTAAGATTAAAAATGGAGTGTGTGAAATGAACTGAAATCTGAATGGAAAAACAGAATTTAGATGAGCCTTGTAGAGTGAAAAGACTATAGAAGACAGAAATAATAAAATTCAGAGTAAGGATAGTTTGGCTATATAATTAGCTTAGTGGAATGAGAAAGTGATGAGTGGCAGTGAAATTAGAAGTCTCATATTTGAAAATCAAAATATAATAAGTATACTGTAACATACCTAAGATGTGAAAATTTACTTTTGCTTTGCTTAGAAATTTTAAATTGTAATAGGTAAATATTATAAATATATTAACAAAAAGTTACATTGATATTAGTTCTTACATTTCTATTATACTGTTTTATGTTTTCACAGCATTTGATGACCAGTGACGATTCGCCAATTATAGAATATTATCCACCTGATTTTAAAACTGACCTAAATGGGAAACAACAGGAATGGGAAGCTGTGGTACTAATACCTTTTATTGATGAGGTCAGTGCATGAAATGGTTATATATACACTTGTATTTTAATTAGAGATTACTTCACATAAATGAATGAACAATGGATTTTAATCACCATTTGTGTTAATGAGTTTTAACTACTCTCATCTTTGTTCTGTGCATCAAAACTTCTGTGTATGCTAATTATAAGGAAGCTGGCATTGCTTTACTAATATTAGACCAAGTAGGCTTCAGAACAGAGAGTATTACCAAAGATCAAAGACTTAAATAACACTATAAACCTACTTAACCTCATTAATATTTGTAGTACAGTATAGTACTACAGTGTAGTACAGTAGTAGTAGTAGTACAGTAGTACAGTAGTAGTACAGTGTAGTACAACTAAGGAATACAGTAGTAGTAGTACAGTGTAGTACAACTAAGGAATACACATTTTTAAGTGAAAGACTGTTCACCAAGATTATTTGGTAAGGCATAAAAATGTCTGAATAAATTTAAAAGGGTGAAATCATAATGTGAATGTTCTCTGACCACATAGAATTAAGTTAAAAATCAGCAACAGATCTCCGAAAATTTATAAAAATTTTGAAATTAAATAACACACTTCTAAATAATCCATATATTAAAGAAATTTAAAGGAATATTTGAAATGTTTTATCTGAATGATAATGAGAACACATATCATAATCTGTGTGATAAAATTAAAGCAAGACCTAAAAGAGAAACTTAAGGCTCTAGGTGCTTATACTAAACAAGAAAATATTTTGAAGTAAATTAAACTTCCTACCATAAGAAGCTAGAAAAACAAGAGCAATTTAAATCTAAACTAAGCAGAATGAAGAGAACAAAAAGACAGGAGCAGAAATCCATGGAAAAGGAACAAACAATAGAGAAAAATCAATGAAACCAAAAGTTGATCCTCTTGAAAGATTAATGAAATTGATAAATCCTAGGAAGACAGATCAAAAAAGGTTTAAAAAAACTAGAGCACCAGGGGAGAACACATAAATTTAGAGTGAAAGAAGAGGTGTCCTATAAATCCTATAGTTATTTTTAAAATTGATAAGGCATATTGTAAGCAATTTTGTGCCAACAAATTTAACAGCCTAAATGAAATGAACACAGGTCCTTAAACATGATTCAGAAAAACTGACAGGAAAAAAAACATAAAAATCTAAGTAATCCTATATCTTTTAAAGACATTTTAGTTCATAATTTAAAATCGTCTCAGAGAAAAATTCTAGGCTCAGATGTCTTGATTTGTGAATTCTAGTAAGCATTCATGAAAGAAATAATACAAATTTTATACAAACTTTGAGAACATAGAAGAGGAATAATCACTTCCCAATATATTATATTAAGCCAGCATAATAGTCAATGATACTATAAGAAAAGAAAATTACTTGATAATATTCCTCCTAAAGTAGATGGAAAACTTTTAACACAGTCAAGCCAGATGGGATCAATAATATAGAAGGATAATACTCATAACCAAATGAGATTTATTTTAGAAATATAAAATTGGTTTTCAATGTGATTTACCATGTTTGAGTATTCAACATCCAATTTTAATAGAAATGCTTAACTACTAGAAATAAGAGGGAACTTCCTCAACCAAATATGTGAAGTTGCTCAGTCGTGTCCAACTCTTTGCGACCCCATGGACTGTAGCCTACCAGGCTCCTCCGTCCATGGGATTTTCCAGGCAAGAGTATTTCCTTTCCCAGGAAATCTTCGCGACCCAGGGATCAAACCCTGGTCTCCCTCATTGTAGGCAGACGCTTTTACTACTGTCTGACCCACCAGGGAAGTCAAAACCAAATAAAGTGCATGTTTAAAAAACCCATGGAGAGAGGAACCTGATGGACTACAGTCCATAGGGTCACAAAGAGTCTGACACAACTGAAGTGATTTAGCACACACGTATGCACTGTTAACAGTATACTTAATAGTAAAATTTTGAACGTTTTCTTCATAAAATCAAGTTTAAGACAAGGATGTTTAGTCTAATCAGTTCTCTCTAATACTGTACTAGGAATCCACTGTATTAAGTCAAGGGAAAGAAATAAAGGCATGTAGATTAGAAAGGAAGAAGAAAAATTGTTTTTGTATGCACATAACATTGCCACAAAAACAGAAAATTCTAAGGAATCTTCAAAAAGATACTGTTAACAATAAGTAAATTTAGCAAGGTCACAAAATATAAAATCTATACAGAATTCAATTGTTTTTATATATACTAACAACAAAAAATTGGAAAATATAAATTTTTTAAATAAAAAGACTTTTACTTTCAGTAGCAAAAGAAATATAAAATACACATTTATAAATTTAACAGCATGCACAGTGAAAACTACAAATAGTGTTGCGATATGGAGACGTGAATAAATGGAACAATATACCATGTTCAAGGAATAGAAGATTTGATATTGATAAGAAATAACCTCTTCGCATATTGATCTTTGGGCTCAACATAATCTCAGCAAAAATGCAGCAAATGTTTGTATAGATTATCAAAAATCCAGTTTTAAAGTTTGGATGAAATTACAAAGTGTCTAGAGTAGCCAACGGAAAAGGCAATGGCACCCCACTCCAGTACTCTTGCCTGGAAAATCCCATGGATGGAGGAGCCTGGTAGGCTGCAGTCCATGGGGTCGCTGAGAGTCAGACACGACTGAGCGACTTCACTTTCACTTTTCACTTTCATGTACTGGAGAAGGAAATGGCAACCCACTCCAGTGTTCTTGCCTGGAGAATCCCAGGGACAGGGGAGCCTGGTGGGCTGCCAGACGTCTCTGGGGTCGCACAGAGTCGGACATGACTGAAGCGACATAGCAGCAGCAGAGTAGCCAAAACAATCTGTAAGAAGAACAAAACTGAAAGATTTTCATTATCTGATTTCATGATTTATCATTAGGCTAAAGTAATCAAGGCAGTATGTTTCCTACATCATAATAGACATAGATCAGTGAAACAGAATAGAGGCCAAACAACCTAGATCTCTACTTGTCCAGTTAAATTTTCAATTAAGACATCAGAGCTATTCAATAGGTAAAGAAAAGCTTTTTAACAATTGGTACTGAAACAGCTGGCTATAAATGTGGGCAAAAACCTGTATATTATTGTCCAGAGCAAGTTATTTGTGATAACTCCAAACTGGAAAAAAATTCAGATATCTTTCAATGAGTGAATGGATTAAAAAAAACCTGTAGTACATTCACATAATGGAATACTACTCAGCAATAAAAGGAACTATTTATATAAACAAAGGATGGGAAAAAGTTCATTTGACTGAAAAAGTCAATCTTAGAAGGTTTTATATGGTTCCATTTATGTAATATATTTGAAGTGATGAAATTATCATAAAACAGGTCATTGGGGGATAGGGTATGACTATAAAGGGATAATGTGAAGGAGTTTCTTTGCAATGATGTGACAGTCCTGTATTCCAGTCTTAGGGGTGGTTACATGAAGTTTCCGTAGTGGCTCAGATGGTAAAGAATCCGCCTGCAATGCAGGAAACCTGGGTTCGATCCCTGAGTTGAAAAGATCCCCTGGAGGAGGGCATGGCAACCCACTCCATTATTCTTGCCTAAAGAATACCCTGTGGACAAGGACCCTAGCAGGCTACAGTCCATAGGGGTTGCAAAGAGTCGGACACCACTCAGCAACTGAGCTCACACACATGAATCGGCACGTATGATAAGAATTCCATACTGTTGTACACACACAGTTCAGTTCAGTTCAGTCGCTCAGTCGTGTCCGACTCTTTGCAACCCCATGAATCGCAGTATGCCAGGCCTGCCTGTCCATCACCATCTCCCAGAGTTCACTCAAACTCACATCCATTGAGTCGGTGATGCCATCCAGCCATCTCATCCTCTGTCGTCCCCTTTTCCTCCTGCCCCCAATTCCTCCCAGCATCAGAGTCTTTTCCAGTGAGTCAACTCTTCGCATGAGGTGGCCAAAGGATTGGAGTTTCAGCTTTAGCATCATTCCTTCCAAAGAAATCCCAGGGCTGATCTCCTTTAGAATGGACTGGTTGGACCTCCTTGCAGTCCAAGGGATTCTCAAGAGTCTTCTCCAACACCACAGTTCAAAAGCATCAATTCTTCGGCACTCAGCTTTCTTCACAGTCCAACTCTCACATCCATACATGACCACTGGAAAAACCATAGCCTTGACTAGACGGACCTTTGTTGGCAAAGTAATGTGTTTGCTTTTGAATATGCTATCTAGGTTGGTCATAACTTTCCTTCCAAGGAGTAAGTGTCTTTTAATTTCATGGCTGCAGTCACCATCTGCAGTGATTTTGGAGCCCAAAAAAATAAAGTCTGATACTGTTTCCACTGTTTGCCCATCTATTTCCCATGAAGTGATGGGACCAGATGCCATGATCTTCGTTTTCTGAATGTTGAGCTTTAAGCCAACTTTTTCACTCTCCTCTTTTACTTTCATCAAGAGGCTCTTTAGTTCCTCTTCACTTTCTGCCCTAAGGGTGGTGTCATCTACATATCTGAGGTTATTGATATTTCTCCCGGCAATCTTGATTTCCAGCTTGTGCTTCTTTCAGCCCAGCGTTTCTCATGATGTACTCTGCATATAAGTTAACTAAGCAGGGTGACAATATACAGCCTTGACATACTGCTTTTCCTATTTGGTATTTACATATAAAAACTAGTGAAATCTGGAGCTTCCCTGGTGGCTCAGACAGTAAAGAATCCACCTGCAATGCAGGTGTCCTGGGTTCGATCCCTGGGTTGGGAAGATCCCCTGGTGGAGGGCATAGCAACCCACTCCAGTATTCTTGACTGAAGAATCCCCATGGACAGAGGAACCTGGCAGGCTACAGTCCATAGGCTCCCTAAGAGTCAGACACAACTGAACGACTAAGCACACTGAAATCTGAGTAAGTCTGTAGTCATGGTGTACTAGTGTCAGTTTCCTAGTTTTGATAATGTACTGTGGTTATATGTAAGATGTTATCATTGGGTGAAAAGTACATGGGAACACACCATACTAATTTTACAAATTCTTACAATTCTTCATGTTTTTGCTATTGTACACAATGCTATGATAAAAGTACTTATGCATTTATGTATTCTTTTTGTTTGTTAATATATTCTTATGTATTGGTAGTTTTATTTTTATAAGGTAGAATCCCCAAAGCAGAAATGCTTGATTAATGGGAGTGTATGGTTTTTGTTTTAATTAATTCTTTTTCAAAAAGACTGGTCTAATTCACACCATCAGTACTTGAGAGTACCTACTTCTCTGCTTTTCTAGTCCTGAATGTTGTTGTTTAATTTTGTCCAGTCTACTGATGATAAAGAATGCCATTTTATTATTATTCAAGTTATTTTTACCTGCTCCCTAACTTGATATATTTTTATATGTGTTTGTCTTTTGCATTTTCCCTTTTATAAATTGTTTATATCCTTTCCCTCATTTTCTTTTTTTGATTTTGAGCAACTGTTTGTATGCTAGGAATATTTTTTCCCAGTATGGCATTTGCCTGTTGATTTGCTCATGACCTCTTTTATCACATACATTTTCTTTTATTAAAAATGTCTTTTTCCTTAAAGTGGCTAGGCTTTTTTCTGCCTTACTTGAGAATTTTTCACTACTTGATATACTACTTATAATTGATAATAATCACTACTTATAATTGATAAGTAATTATCAATACTTTCCTAGATTTTCTTATAATACTTTGTTGTCTTATTACTACTTATTTTATATATAGTATGATATTGAAATATATATGTGCTTTCTTGGACAAAGCACATATGGACAAAACATTATTTTAAGTGTCTGGAATACTATGTTTGACATATATTTGAATTTGTTTTTTAACTATTTATCTTTTTCTTCTCTGTGGGTCTTTTGTGGTGTCAGTACTTAAGTGTTTTGCTTATAGGTGATTTTATAAAAAGATAGGATCTTGTAAGACAAGTTCTTGATAACTTTTTAGTTCAGCCTTTATTATTCCAGTATGAACACTAACATCATTTTTCCTTTGAAAAATATATTTTAAACCATTGTGATTTTCATTTGAATTGCATTAAATATAAAAGATAATCATAAATTTGAATATTTATATATTAATGCACATTTGCAATGTGAGAGATTAAGGAGCAGTGAATTGTGATAAATTCATATTTAAATTTTGATTATCTGCTGTTCTTATCCACACTTTAGTGGCTGTTCTTGGAGTAATATTTTCAGAGGAATTTGTAGTGACAAGAAATATTCTAGGGCCCTTAGAAACAAGAATAGTATATCAGTTTTTCATATAATTAAATTGAAAAGATTTCTATTATTAAGATTTTTTCTTTTTAAGAACACAAATAGTAATTTTGTTTTTTGAGGGAAAAGATTCATTCTATGTGTTAGGATTACAGAATTTTTATGTTAATGACCTCTCTCTTCAATCTTATATTCAGAAGCGGTTGTTAGAAGCCATGGAGACATGTAACCACTCCCTCAAAAAAGAAGAGAGAAAAAGAAATCAACATAGTGAGTGCTTAATGTGCTGGTTTGACAGCAACACAGAGTTCACCTACCCCTCTCCATGGCCAGAAAAGTTCCCTCCCGTAGAGCGATGCTGTGCAAGGTAATGTGTGGTAATTCTTCAAAAACAGAGAGTGCAAAAAATAAGATAATAAAATTAACTTTTACAAAGCTTTTAAATATCTGTTTCGAGAATTAACAGATAATTTATGACATGTAAGCAACTGGTAATTACATCCAACTTTCCAAGGAATTTTCTCTATCTGTCTCAGTTGTTTCTGTAGTTCTCTGCTTTGGTCCAATTCTGCTTCTCTGTTTCTCTCTTCTATTAAAGTTATTCCCCACCCTACTTACTGCCCCTGGCATCCCATGGTGTATATCTCTTCTCTTCCTCAAGAAATGTGTGAATTTTTATTTTCATTGCCAGTGTCTACTCCCAGCATTGTTTGACATGCTATGACTTTACCTTTTACATTCCCTAACCACCCAACAGGAAAGAAGAAAAGCAGGAAATAAAAGAGCTCCTCTCTTTTCTTGCCTCAAATCCATTTCAGTCCATTTCTTCTTTCTCTTCTTCATTAAAATGTTTTCCTTGTTTTTTCTCTTTTCTCATCTTCCCTGCAGTAATACCCAGATGGAAGTTGAGTTGCAGATAAAGTAAATGTCTCTCCATTACAATTTTTCCTTTTCTTAAAGCAAAGGGAAAGATGAAATAGACATTATAAAGTGTTTATTTTCCATTCTGGGTTTTGGAAAATGGAAGATGTAGATGTAGTATGTGTTATATATTCCTTTAGTATAAAAATCATATATACCTGTATAATTTATATATTATATATATTTATGCATATATATATATATTTTATATGTATTCTTAAATAAATGGGAAAATTTCCACTCAGTATGTTACAGTCATGGTTGTGTCTAAATTAGTAACAACAGAGAATCTGCTGCTTTATATTTTCTTTTTCTTAAAGGACAAATTGTTATTCTCATGTTTAAAAGCAAGGGTAACTCTTGCAAAATACTGAAGGGATGCTGAAAAACTATGATTGCTTGTAATGTATGAATTTTAAATCAAATACCTTGATTTATTTTCTAGGTATAAAATAATATCATTAGATGCTTGGCGTATAGATATAAGCAAGAACAACATAACCAAGGTTGACCAGAAGGCATTATATTTCTGTGGATTTCCTACTTTGAAACACATCAAACACAAAGTCAGTGGCTATTTAGTTCAGAAATTTTTTACTGTATTGAAAGTGAAGTAATTGTGGAAAAATAATTAAAAATTAAATTCTACGAATTCTTTTAAAGTTTTTTTTAAAGAAAAGTGGGGTTCAAGTATTCCAGCAAAGCAGTCGTGGAGAAAACATGATGTTGGAAATCTTAGTGAATGCTGAGTCAGATGAACTTGTAAGTATTTTCTTTACTGTATATTATACATAAAAGCATTCTAGCTGCAGTGTGTTTGCCAAAGTAGTATAACATGTAGGAACTCCACAAGTTCACAGGAAATAAGGATAGAGTAAAGAAACATTTACACAGATTAAAGGATGTGTATAATTGTGACATAATGAGCTAAAAAATGCTGGAGGAATTTTGAAAGATGAGCTGTGTGAATTTAGGTTAAGTACAGGTCTGTAGATAGAAATAGATTTAAGCAGGGTACTAACAGAAAGCTTATCACAAAGAGGAAGAAGGAGGGGAAGGGTATGCCAGTTGAAAAAAATAACATGAGCTGGGAATTACAGTGAAAAGTAAGTGTGATATTAGCATATTATCTTTTTAACCTTTCTGTATGTCTGAAATTTTTAATACTTTTTCTTTTTTTAGAGTAAATGTGATGTATTTGAGGAGAAGGAATAGATAAACCTGACTGAAGCAGAGGACTTGTGTTGGGCAATAGTAGAAGATAAGGCTGAAAAAACAGATTGAGGCCAGATTATGGAGGACCTTGAATACCAGGCTAAGGAGTTTGGACTTATTTTTTTGTGACTGTTATCTTGAAATTGGTATTTTCATAAAAATTAATTTGGTAGCAGCATAATAGACTAAATTGCATAAAAGAGAAATGGAAGAAAATGGAAAAGCCTGTAAGTTGAGGTTGTGGTTGTAGAAGCCTTAGATAATAAAGACATAAACTGTGAAAGTGGTAATAGATCTAGATGAACAAGACTAAATTCACAAGTTCCGTCATTTGTTCAAAAATAGGGGATGAAAAGAAAAAGAAAATATTAAATATGACTGACTCTAAATATCAGACTAATCAATTGAAAAATTTATTGGAATAAAGAAGTTAAAATGGGAGAGGCACTTGTTTGAGGGGATAAATGATCAGTAATAGAATTTTAAGTTGGTTCTAGAACATTTATCTGGAGCTGCCCTGTCAGCCTTTCTTAGCAGGGTTCCACAAGAGATTTAAGCCCTAATGTGCTAAGTCATCCATTTGCTTATAAAAATTAAATTAGTTTTTATGCATTTGGAATAGTACTAGTTATGTATCATCCTTAGGAGAATTAGTAAAATCCCTAGTCCAATTGTTTTTTGTGTTCTGTGGTTCAGATTAAAAACTTCAGTCAAGAAAGATGATTATACTCAGTTGAATACGTAGAGCTGAGGCTTGGAGGGCAATGGGGATATGCAGGTCGTGAGCAGGGAAATGATGGCTGGGGCCTTGGGGCTGACTTCCCTGAAAAAAGGGAATTCTGAGGGTTCAAGGGTATAAAGGGTATAAAGGGTTCACAGGTATAAAGGGTAGAAAAGGAGCCAGTAAAAGTGAGAGTGCTCAGAGAAGAAAGAGAATGATTCCCAAGTTAAGTAGTATCACAAAAGCACGAGCAGATGGTACATGCAGTTCAAGAACAGTGAAAACTAGGTCTGTGAATTAGACCTAGTGAATTAAACTAGGTCCTTTGGTCACCATTATTGGACTTTGAGAATTCCATTCCAGTAGGTTGTTGGAGGCAGAAGTCCAGTTCCTGAGTACTAGTCTGCGACTAGTTAGATGGAAAGTAAAGGAAGCAGATCTTAACCCCTTAGTTCAGAAGTTTCTCATTGAAAAAAAGGCTGGAAACATAGCTGTAGGTAAAGAAGAGGCAGTTTGTTAAGCAGAGCAGAACAGTAGAGCTTCTTAAGCAGAGCAGTAGGGCTGAAGAACAACAGAGGTCTTAAAGTCACCGTGGAGGGAACGGATGTGAAGAAATAAGGGATTTCCTGTAGGGCTTAAGTGAAAGGATTAATCTGGGCAAGTAGGATAAATTTTCCTCCAAATGAAGGGAAGTGTGGGAGAATGAAATTAGATATATAGAAAGGAAAAGTATGAGCCTAGTTCTAATAATATTGAAACTTGTTGTATCAGAATAGTCATTTTTTTATATGTTCACAGTAAGAAATGTCTTCATATAATAAATACAATAAAGTTATCTCCCAAAGTCAAAAAATAGTCATCTCTAATTATTAAAGAAATATTTGCTTATAATGATCAAGCATAATAAAAAGGGGATGAAAATTTATACTTCAACTTCAGTTTCTACTACAAAGCTGTCTAACCAATAGTAGTAATGTTTCCTTTTAAGAATTTTTACTTAAGATATTTTTCAAACAGAATATTTATACAGTAATCAGTTGGTATCCATGGAGCATTGGTTCCAGGACACTCGGTTGATCCTAAAATCCAGTGGATGCTCAAGTCTCTTATATAAAATGGTGTTGTAGCTTCCGTGGTGGCTCAGTGGTAAAGAATCTGCTAGCCAATGCAGGAGAAAATGGGTTCAGTCCCTGATACGGGAAGATCCCACATGCCTGCGGAGCAGCTACATCCATGTGCCCCCCCCCCAAAAAAAAAGCTGTAATGTTTGCATATGACCTACATATATACTCCCTTTATTGCTTATAACACCTAACACAATATAAATAATTGTAAATACAATTTGTATGCTATGTAAATAGTTGCCAACATTTGGCAAATTCAAGTTTTGCTTTTTGAAACTTTCTGAAGTTTTTTTTTTCCTCAAAGTATTCTCCATTAGAGGTTGGTTGAGTCTGCAGATGTGGAACCCATGGATACAAAAAGCTGATTATACAGCATTTTATAGTTTACAAAGGTTTTTGTGTATATTATTTTATCCTTAAATGAATATTGTGAGGTAGATGTTACAGCTTCTCATAAAACAGACTCAGTGGGATTAAAGGATTTGCTTAACACTCTGTAGCTGAAAAGAAACAGAATCCAATTTTGAACCCGTGGTTTCTAACTTGAGATAAGTCTAGTGTTCTTATTTAATCATACCAATCACAAACGAAATCACATTTCTTAGATTCTTTTTTTGCTGTCCGTCTGATATACAATAATGAGTAAAGCTCTTTTCTAGATATCTGTGCTGTTCTTTTCACTTTTTTCAGTTCCAATGAGAAAAATAAACAGATAATCATGAGAATAATAGAATCATAGAATTTTACTACTGGATGGAATTTTGTAAAGCAACTAATCCAGCTCATTAATTTTACAAATTAAAAACAATTAAATTAAGGAGATTGAAAAGCAGACATTGGCTCAGCTAGTTAGAAGCAGAACTAAAAACCTGAGTTTCTTGGTGAACATTATTTCTATTAATGTTGGCTATATTATGAGCAATAATACTCACGTTATAGGTCAGTGTTCTTTTGTTTGAATTTACTGATATCTCTTTTCTCACCAAGTAATCTCATTTAGGATTAAAATCAGTGGGCTATACTTCAGTAATAACTGCCAATGCTGTTGAAGAAATGAGGAGGAGGCAAGCTTCCTAGTGTGATATTTATACTGTTGAAAAGTACTTAAGTTGGTCATAGTTCCCGTCTAATAAGAGATTGGCAGAGGAGAAGGTTATGTTGGTAAACTTCCACAGATTCATAATAAATTATAAAGAGTAAAATAAGGCAGATAGGTAAAAACAACTTAAAACTATTTTTTTAAAAAAGGAAAGGGGAAAAAACCAAAAATCTAAAGGAACAGAAATCCTAGAAAGAAAAAAAAAAGAGTAGTTAGCAATAAAGGCACAACTTAGAGAAGAGAAATTTAAAAAGCAAAATTTGACTGGATAGAATAATTAAGTTGAAATAAAGTAGTGAAGAGGAGTTACTAGCAGGGAATAATTAGCTTGAGTGATCAAATATTTTTATATTTTAATTACTAAGGTGGGGTTTTATAGATTTCAAGTACACAGTTGTAAACACAAGCCAGTTTTAATTATTTAATTTTGCCTCTGTAAAATTTTCTCTTGGACCTAAAACAGTAATGAACTTTTCTGCTTTTACTTTAAGAGTGTAGAAAATATAGCTTCATCAGTGCTTGGGAAGTCTGTCTTTGTTAATTGGCCTCATCTTGAAGAAGCTAGAGTTGTTGGTGTATCAGATGGAGAAACTAAGTAAGATTTTATTTGTAATTTTTAAAGTGTGTATATGCTTTGCTATTTGATGGCTTTTATTCATACATTTTGAAGAAGGAAATGGCAACTCACTCCAGCATTCTTGCCTAGAGAATCCTGTGGACAGAGGAACCTGGTGGGCTGCTGTCCATAGGGTCGCACAGAGTCAGACACGACTGAAGCGACTTAGCAGCAGTAGCAGCATTCATACATTTTAACTGATACAGTATTTGTAAAATATTTACACTTTCTAGTGGAAATGAAAGTTCTCTAATCACACGCTTCAAGTTCAACCACTGTTGACATTTTATTGTACATCCCTTGAGATGCATATATTTTAGACGCATATATTATTTTTACCCTTTTGCCTTCTTTTCCTTTTAATAGCTTGAAAGTTTCCATATCCTAATTCTTTTCTACCAGTTGTCATTGTTAGCAAATATATTTATTTCTGACAAGACTGACTAGCATATGTAACTTTACCTTTTCCATACCCTTCCCAGGTTTCATTTAAATAATATGTAATTTTTAAAACATATATCTTCTATTCTAAAGATAATTTCTTAACACTTTATTAAATTTCACAATCATTTTATCAGTGAGTATTTAAACAATCTATTCTTTGACATCTTTTATGTTTATATCATATAAACTTGGTCTGACGTCTTATTCTTTTTTCATGTTTAAAACTTCCTAAAGTAATTTTTTTTTCCAGAGAAAATGTAAGGATGTTAATGCTTTCTGAATTATTACTTATCCAAAAAATTTTTTGTGTTGTTTTTCCCCCACATATGTTTAGAATTAGAAACCTTAGATCTCTGCAAACATATCTCAGTTTGTCTTGTCATTTAATTTTGTTGGTGAGAAGTCAACCCTAATATGAATCTTGAGGATTCTTTTTTAATCACCAGAATTCACTTCCCCTGCCTTTTTGTTGAAGTTTAGTTTTTTATTAGTTGTTGTTTGTTTTTTTTTAATGGATCATGCTTTTGGTCTAAGCACTCTTCACCTAACCCTAAGTCCCAAAGATTATCTTGAAATTTTTTTATAGTTTTTCCTCCTTTTGCACTTAAATCCATGATCTATTTTGAATTGATTTTTATATGAGGTATGAGGTCCAGTTTCATATATTTACCTATGAATATTGAATTGCTTGCTCTAGCACTGTTTGTTGAAAAAACTCTCCTTCCTCCATTAGGTTGCTTCTACATCTTTGTCAAAAATAAGTTGAGCATATGTGTATGGATCTGCATTGTGGGTTCCCCATTTTGTTCCATTTGTCTCTGTGTCTGTTTTTATGCCAGCACCGCATTGTGTTGTTACTGTAGCTATGTAGTGAGTCTTAACCTTAGGTAGAGGATTCCTTCCACCATTTTTTTATTTTTCAAAATTATTTTAAGATATTTTTGGTCCTTTGCCTTTCCATATATATTTTAGAATTTTTTTAATATCTATAAAAAATCCTTGATAGATTTTGATAGGAATTTTATTAAACATAATTTGGGGAGATTTGACATCTTTGTTGAATTTTCTGATCCAAATGGATCTCCTTTTATTGCTCCATTAATTTTAATCTTTGATTTCTTTTATCGCTATTTTGTTGTTTCAGCATACTGAACCTGTGCATATTTTGTTAGATTTATACCTGCTGCTAAGTCGCTTCAGTCGTGTCCGACTCTGTGCGACCCCATAGACGGCAGCCGATGAGGCTCCCCCGTCCCTGGGATTTTCCAGGCAAGAACACTGGAGTGGGTTTATACCTACATAAGTATTTAAAATTTTTGAAGCCACTATAAATGGTATTGGGCCTCCCAGATGGATCGGTGATAAAGAATGCGCCTACAGTGCAGGAGATGTGGGTTCAATCCCTGGGTCAGGACGATACCCTAGAGAAGGGAATGGCTACTCATTCCAATATTCTTGCCTGAAGAGTTCCATGGACAGAGGATCCTCTCAGGCTGCAGTCTATGGGGTCACAAAAGAGTCGGACATTACTTAGCGACTAAACAACCACAATAAATGGTATTATATTTTAAGGTTCCGTTTCCCCTGCTAGTATACAGAAATATAATTGATCCTGTATATTAATTTTATGTCCTAAGACCTAGCTAAACTTACTTCCCTGCCTTTTTTTCTTAGAGTTCAGGTCAGTTATTTTGTAGAATTCTGAATTTATGTAGTTGTTTCCTATTAGTGTCATTTAAATTGGTCCTCCATCCCACATATTTCCTGTAAACTGGGAGTTAGGTATGGTGGCTTGATTAGGATCAAGTTAAACTTTTTTTCAGCAAAAATACTGTATTGAATTTGAGATTATTAATTCTTTAAAAATTTGTATTTTATTATGTATTTATTTTCATTTCTTAAAGAGACAGAATACTATTTGTTTTTAAATTTTGATTAAAATATTTTACAAGTCCTTGTTCTGAAATTGCTTTTACAGTTTTAAAAAAGGTTTTTTGTTTTTTTTTTTCTATTATACCATGTAGAAATTTTTTCACTCTGAAGACTCACACTACTGGAACTCTATGTTAAACCACAAATTTGGGGGTAATTTAATTTTTATTTTAATTTTCAAGGTTTTACTTGGAAGAACCTCCAGGAACACAGAAGCTTTATTTGGGAAGAACTGCACCACCATCTAAAGTGGTCCATCTTGGAGACAAAGAACAATGTAATTGGACAAAAGAAGTACAAGGAATTTCAGAATAGTGAGTGTTATAAACAGTATTTAATGTCATTGAACTAGAATGTGCTGGTCTAATGTACTTATTTTTTAACTGATTTTTCACTTAACACTGTGGTCACATCTTCATTTTATATATTAAAAAAGTAATGAGTTCTAATTTAAAATAAAACCTAATTAAAAGCAGTTAGAACCTTGTCCAGTTTGTCAGTAAAATACTTCACCACGTACTGAAAAAGAAAGGAGGGAAGGAAAGACATAATCACTTACCCTAGGAATACACAGTTAATAAGTTGCCTGAATTTCAGCATTCATTTTACTAACCATAAGGTCATGAATTTCTTGGCCACATGTAAGTAATAAGAATAAGATGGAATACTCTCCTTTGTTTTTCACCCTTCCCTCCTCCCTACGCTTCTGTCTCCCTATGTCCAAACCCCTTATGCCCCTGAATTCAGAAATGCAAGTTCTATACCAACTAATGAACGAAGAAGCTAACCCTGGATTTTCAGGATGCTTTGTGTCCCATGATCCCACTCTAACAGTACCTCTCTTTTTTCATCCAAACACTGGAATTCCTTAAATCAAGATAGAGTAATAGAAACTGGCAGTGGCACATAAAGTGTTGTTATAAATGTACATCCATCAGTCCTCTTGTTTAAACTGTAATAGCATCTATTGATAAATAAGAACTCAAGAAGATATCTCTTCTGTAATTTAGGAGCTAATACCAGGCCATAATATTCTAAAATTATTAAACAGGAAAAATTTTAAAACTACCATGAAAAGCTATCCAGCATAAAAGGATAGCTGTTAGAGGGAAAAGTAGAGCATTTTTTGCCTCCCAAGGCAATGGCACCCCACTCCAGTACTCTTGCCTGGAAAATCCCATGGACGGAGGAGCCTGGTAGGCTGCAGTCCATGGGGTCGCTAAGAGTTGGACACGACTGAATGACTTCCCTTTCACTCTTCACTTTCATACACTGGAGAAGGAAATGGCAACCCACTCCAGTGTTCTTGCATAGAGAATCCCAGGGATGGGGGAGCCTGGTGGGCTGCCGTCTGTGGGGTCGCACAGAGTCGGACACGACTGAAGCGACTTAGCAGCAGCAGTAGCAGTTGGCAACCCACTCCAGTGTTCTTGCCTGGAGAATCCCAGGGACGGAGGATCCTGGTGGGCTGCTGTCTATGGGGTCGCACAGAGTCGGACATGACTGACGTGACTTAGCAGCAGCAGCAGTGTAAGTCAGATACCCTTGTCATGGCTCACATTATTCTGAATTTTATTTTATAGCACGTAAATAGAATTAATAGATTTATGAGTATGATTAATGATTCTTTTCATGGATAGTATGCTCCATAAGGATAGGGAACACATCTGGCTTTTTCACCATAATTTAAATTTTGCTATAAAAAATATATATAGTAATGTTATTAAACTACATACTATGTAGGTAACTATAATATAATATATACATATTATATAATATACTTAGGTATATATATAATACATATATTTAAGTATAAGCGTGTATACAAAAATTAAAATTGTGATTTTTATAATTAGTTCACTAGATGTTCTAAGTATTAATATGGGCATACTGAAGACTGAATCAGTGAGCTAAAAAATCAAGCTGAGAAAGGATCAGCAAACTTTCTGTAAAGGCTGGAGAGTAAATACTTTAGGTTTTGTGGATTTTATGGTTTTTGTTACAACTACTCAACTCTGTTGTTGTATCACAAAAGCAGCCATTGACGTTAAATAAATGAATGGCTGTTTGAACAAAATTTACTTACAACAGCAGGAAGCAGTCTGAATTTGGCCAATGACCATAGCTTGCCAACCCCTGGTTTAGATTGAAAAGGCCCACTGAATGCCTGTCAGTCAGTCTCTATTGTCTGTGTTTTTAGATTCACCTGTTCTGGATATTTCATACAAATGGAATCACATAATATGTGACCTTTTCTATCTGGCTGATTTCACATAGCATGTTTAGGGGGTTCATACACATTGTAGTATATCAGTACTTACTTCTTTTTATGGGCAAATATTTCATTGTACGTATGTGTCACCTTTTGTTTATGCGTTCATCTGTTGGTGGACATATGGTTTCTTTCCACCTTTCTGCTATTGTGAATAGCACTGCTATGAGCATTGGTTTATAAATATTTATTTGATGACATGTTTCCAGTTCTTTGGTTATATACCTAAAAGTGAAATTGCTGGGCTGTTTAGCACTTCTGTGTTTAACTTTCTGAGGAACTGTAAAAACTGTTTTCCACAGTGGGTGCACCATTTTACACTCCCATCAGCAGTGTACAAGTGTTTCAGTTTCTCCATATCCTTTCCACCATTCTTGTTTTTGCTGCTTTTTGTTATAGCCAGCCTAGTGGGTATGAAACATAGGAGTTTCTTATAACTCTCTAAATTCTTATTTAATCTTACAGACTTTGGGAAGGGTAGCCACAGAATAGTGTAAAAAGTCTTATTAGGTACTCAGAACTACTAGCATATTTATTTAAAATTTATTTATGGATTTGATTATGAGTTGGTGGTTTGATGTTGATTATCATTATAGAATGTATATACACTCGTACATGACTTCGTTTATTTTTTATTTTTTCTTTGAGCTACCTGAGAAGAAAAGGAATAATAATAAACGAAACATCTGCAGTTGTATATGGTCAGTTACTCACAGGTCGTAAATATCAAATAAATCAAAATGGAGAAGTCCGTCTAGAGAAACAGTGGTCAAAACAAGTTCTTCCATTTGTTTATCAAACCATTGTCAAAGTAAGTCTCCATCAGGTCTCCGTCCTATCTTAATGTACACTGTTGTACACTGTATGAAGAAAAGATTAAATCATATTAATATGCAGCAACATATAATTGATATTGTTATTTAATGTAATTTGCAAGATACTATGGTCTTTAAAAGGAGTATAACATGCTCAGACACTCATTCTGGGTATGTCTAGGAAACTTGTCTTTTGTATTTATTTATTTTTATCCTTAAAAAATCTTGCTTTAAATAAAGTAGTAAATTTATTGCTATTGTGTTTGTGATCTTAGATGTTGTGAGGGGACCAAGTTTTTTTAAAGCATGTAGCGATAATGTAATTTTGGTGAGATAGTGTAGCATAGTGAGTAAGAGCACCGACTGAGTTTATTTCTTAGCTATATAACCTAAGACAAGATTGCCTCTTTCCATGCTTTAGTTTCCTCATCTATAAAGTGGGTCTAGTAATGGCCTTTGCTACAGAGGGTTGTCTTGAGGATGAAATGAGCTAATAAATTTGTGAAGTACCTAGAAGAGTGTGTGGCATGTAAGGAGATAAAATTTCATTTCTAGTATTGTTATGTAGAAAATCTTTACATTTGACATTTGTAGACTACATAGTCATAATCCCATAGGAAAAAAACCTTGATATACAATCTATAGAAATTTTGACCATGATGACTCACTTTTGTATTTCATTCTACATAGGACATCCGAGCTTTTGACTCCCGTTTCTCCAGTATAAAAACATTGGATGACTTGTTTCCTCCTAGAAGTATGGTCTTTATGCTGGGAACACCCTACTATGGATGCACTGGAGAGGTTAGTTTCTGTTATTATTACTAATTAAAATTCTTCCTGGTTTCAAGTTAATACAATTATTTAACTTCTCTTCATTTAGGTGTAAAGTAAAAATGTAATACTGAAGGGGAAAAATAAGAAAAAATTTATTCATCTAATTTATAAGCACAGTATTTGGCTATATATTTTTAGTGTTGAGCACATTGAGATCAGGAGGTGATGGAAAAAGAATTCAGATTCTGATCTGGTTTTTTGTAGGTTTATTTATTGTGGTAGCATGCATGAGGCGGTTCTGAAATTATTTTAGATGTATTATTATGTATTTTAGATGTAAATTATGATGAATTTATATATGTGTTGATGTTTTGGGGAATTCCACCTCTCACATGAGAAGAGGTACATGCATGTATAGAACAGGAGAATGCAAGAAGAACTTGTGAGGAAAGATTAAAATTGGAGGTAGTAATGTGGACTCATAATTACTAAAATACCTTTAAAGATTTATAGGTATGTATATAGGCACATGTGTGTATATATCTTTGTGTGTATATTTGTAGATGCATAAATGTATATGTCTCAATACATAGATATATTTTCTGGCTCTATTTGCTTTAAGAATTGGAAGCAAAGACACCGTGGTACCATGTAACATGTTGATCTTGATCTCTAACACCATATCCCAATAAAAGGAATGAGGCTTCTCAAAGAAAAGCCTGAATACAGGGCTGGGGCAGAATAAGTTGAAGATGAGCCTAGAACCTCTAGTTATGTGGGAAAGCAAGGAAGTATTCACAAGAGTGATGAGAGCATATCACATAAACACAGGAACCAGGTTGAAGAGCCTCCGACTGGCCAAATGTGGGACTGTTTAAGTACTAAACTAATCAAGTACATGTTAATTATAAATCATTAGGAATGCATGATTCCATAGTGATAAGAAATAGATAAATGAATGGGGAGGGGAAGAGTTTTTGCTTCTAGTATTATTTAAAGGGTAATTGTGGAGGGAGTGAGGGAGTTAGAAAACCAGAGGGAGTTGGAAAACCACCGTTTAACACGCATTGTGATTCAGGTTGGATCAGGCAACAGTCATTGGAAGATAAATCTAAAGGGAGCCTTTGATCCAGGAACAAGATATTTTCATGGTCTTAGAAAATGTCTCCCCATAGGTTGTTAATTTCATTTCAGGGAAAACAAAAAACTATCATTGTACAGTTAAGAAGTTGAGCAACATCTTGATTTTATGATTAATATTAATATCATTGAGGGACAGATGAATATTCTGTACCTCCAGACAGGATAGTCTACAAAGGACATATTTTCTGTGCACTCTTCTGGCTGAGAATATATAACATTAACCTAATCACAAAAAAGCACTAGAAAACTCCAAATTGTAGAACTTTTTTTTAAAACACAGGGTGGAGAGGGAGGAATGAAATAGATTCTTTGAAAGGTTAGTGTATAAAAGACAGGCACTCTGGGTAAATTCTAGATTAAAGGAGGCTAAAGAGATATGACAACAAAATGCAGTATCTGATCCTTGCTTGGTCCTGTGGTAGAGGGAGAAAAGAGTTTTCTATAAATATAGTCATTTTTAGGTCAACAGACAAAATTGATATACAGGCAATAAATTAAAGTATTTGTCATAAGTTTATGTACTTAATAACTATACTATGGTAATATAATAAAATATCCTTCTTTTTATTTACCAAAATGTTTAGTGGTTACAGATACGATATATATAATACACTCTCAGAAATTTCCAAAAAATAATTATGTACATGTAAATACATACATGGTGAAAGTGTTAGTCGCTTAGTTATGTCCAACTCTGCAACCCGTTGGACTGTATGTATCCTGCAGGCTCCTTTGTCCATGGAATTCTCCAGGCAAGAATACTGGAGTGATTTGCCATTCCCTTCTCTAGGGGATCTTCCTGATCCAAGGGTCTCCTGCATTGCAGGCAGATTCCCTACCATGAGCCACCATGGAAGCCCATATATGATATATATAATATATACCCTCAGAAATTTCCAAAAAGTAATTATGTGTATGTAAATACACACATGGGGCTTCCCAACGACTCAGCAATAAAGAATCCTCCTGCCAAGCAGGAGACACGGGTTCTATTCCTGGGTCAGGAAGATCCCCTGGAGAAGGAAATGGCAAACCACTCCAGTATTCTGGCCTTGGAAATCCCATGGACAAAGGAGCCTGGTTGGGCTATAGTCCTTGGGGGTCACAAAGAGTTGGACACAACTTAGTGACTGAGTATGGAATCACACAAATACACATAGAGCACAAACGTTAGTAAAGTGCTGATAATAGGTGAATCTGGGTAAATGTTCTTTGACTTGTTTTTATTTTTGCAACTTTTTGGTAGTTTGAACTTACTTGCAAATTGAAGTTAGTTTTTTTTTTTTTTTTTTTAAAGACTGGTTAACAACTGGTTAAAGCAAAGTACAGTGACTCAAATTTATAATATAAGCTCATTGACTTACAAGTTCCAAGAAAATTTCCACTATCCACCTTGTTTTACTGTATTGCAGAAATAATAAACACTGTTCAAATAAGTAGAAAAATAAGTAAATAAAATGTAATGAAAGAGACTCAAATATATTGTGACTTTTTTTTTTTTCCTCTAAGGTTCAGGATTCAGGGGATGTGATTACAGAAGGCAGAATTCGTGTGGTTTTCAGCATTCCATGTGAACCCAATCTTGATGCTTTAATACAAAACCAGCATGTGAGTATAATAGTCCATATTGTTTAATTTAGAATTAACTTTTAAAATGTTAGAAGGACATTTTTGGTACCTCCTTTAAGTTATCGCAAATATTTTATTTAACACTGATTAAATTCTCTCACAGTTGCCTCTAGTATTATTTAAAAATAAGTATGGCATCTGTGCTCAAAACTTCATGCAGATCTTTGGGAGGGAAAAAAACAGATCTTTGGGAGGCAAATCCTATTATTAATCTGTAATAGTTGTTATGGGTTATTTTGTTCAAGCTTGTAAGTGGCACATTGATTAGTATACCTTCTGGGAATAGACAGGTTTTTTAAAGCCTTTCATAATTAAAGCCTGAACTTTCAGTTACAAGTGACAAATGACCTTCTTGCAAAGGTTATGCATCTCTATTCAGCTAAAGATGAACAGTCCCTGGAGAAAATTAGAAACTTCACTTAAGTTCATGACATTCTTTTATTTTTCACTTTTAAAATAAGGTGGTAATCCTGATATCTATCATTTGTTCATACTGATTGATTAGATAATTAACTTGACTGAAATTAATTCACGTTTAGCCAGCTGTTGCTACTTATATTTTATTTTCACTAGTGGTAAAATCTAAAATTTTATTTCCTGTGAAATGAATTTAAGGCATTAGTTATTAGCATACACGTGAGGAACCTTTATGGAGAGCAGAGAAGGCCCTAAAATCTTGCCACAGGGTCTCTTTTGGAGAAATAATGCAGAAGTCAGGAAATCAGGAAAGTGAACCTTTAAATGAAGAAGCTGGAGCTTTGTTTGGGAGTCAGTGGAGGTAGAAGAACTTGTGTTGCTTCATCTTTGGCTTTTTCTAGATCTGAAACAGCCTGCCCAGTTCTAAGGGGACAATGTTGCTAGGAATGCCCTCTCCAGTATATTTTCTTTCTTTAACTTTCACTCAAACCTTCTTTCTCTACTGCTTATTTTACATATACTAGGATATTTGTGGTGATTTAATTAATTTTAACCGTACTATAACCCAGTATTTTTCAAAAGGAGTACTAATTATTTTCTGAGTGGGTCAACTGTGTGTTAAAGAGGACTGCCCTGTATATGGCAGGACAGTTGGCATCCTTGGTCCCTGGACACTAAGTACTTGTAGGCTGTGTCATTTATTGTTTTCAAATGCTTATTCAAAAAGCAGTACTATCTGTGATAGAGAACTACTGCCTTAATTCTTCCTTTCTATTCTGGAAAGCATTACTTGATTTGTTTGTGTTATTTCTAAATCTGATAATGATTTTGATGGAAAAATTGTGTTGCATTCTTTACTAGCATATTAATGTATTGTGATAGTGACATTATGGGGCTTCCCTAGTAGCTCAGTTGGTAAAGAATCTGCCTGCAATGCAGGAGACCCTCGTTCGATTCCTGGGTCGGGAAGATCTGCTGGAGAAGGGATAGGCTACCCACTCCAGTATTCTTGGACTTCCCTGGTGGCTCAGCTGGTTAAGAATCCACCTACCATGCAGGAGACCTGGGTTCAATCTCTGGGTTGTGACGATCCCCTGGAGAACGGAAGGGTTACTCACTCCAGTATTCTGGCCTAGAGAATTCCAAGGATTGTATAGTCCATGGGGTCACAAAGAGGCAGACACAACTGAGTGACTTTAAGAAAAAAAGTGACTCTATGTCTCAAGTGCCTAAAGAATTTGTTCATTTAGGGATCATTATAGATATGATCATTAAAAAAAAAAATGGTGGAAAATAATTCCTTACAAATCTCTGGAAATTTTGCTTTACTTTTGATAAACTATCCTTATATTCCCATGAAATAAGAATATAAAATAATTATATAATTTATTAATAAATATAGCATTTATTGTATTTATATATTCATTTATAAGAATATAGTATATGAAATCTATATAAAATAAGTATGTGTGTATTATTGTACACATGATATTAGTAGTATATGATAGCTTACCCTTGTTGGTACTGAATGTGTGAGTAATTTGCTTCCTGGGGTTAAAAATTAAATGATCTGATACTTTTTTTTAATTTGACTGTCTTCATAGTTTCTTCCCCTAAATACATAAAATTTCATTGACTGAATTATATTAACGATGCTATTATGAGCCTCTACATGTTATTTTCGTATGATAATTAACAATTAGGAGAAATAAATATTACATATATCCACGTATGAAGGGCACTCAGTTTTGCTCAGTAGCAACTATTTTGATGACATACTCATGTTTTAATTCAATGTTGTAATTATCAAGACCTCATTTTGTCCCAGGTACTCTACCAGGTCCTTTTTAGAATATGAAAAGTAATTTTTTAAAACTAGTTCTCATCTATGGAACTTGCCATTTAGTACTTACAGTAGAGTTTTTGTCTTGAGACAGTTTCACAGACTGTGTTATTTCCTCCCCCTTTCATTCATCCTTGGGAATCCTGTCCTTTAAGGATAGAAAAGAGTAGAAAAATTCTACCTATAAATCCTCTTTAAAAAAAGTTGGGGGTGAGGTGGGGTGGGAAAATAGGTCACTTACTTTTTTAAAAATCTTTTCATTGCCACAATCCAAAATGTTAGTGATGTCTTGATTGTCTCCAGATTTTAAAGGTAAAGATATACTGCTTTAATTCTTTGTGTTTCCATAATTGACTTTTTTGTTTTTATATTTAAAGAAATATTCTATAAAGTACAACCCAGGATATGTGTTGGCCAGTCGCCTTGGAGTGAGTGGATACCTTGTTTCAAGGTTTACAGGAAGTATTTTTATTGGAAGAGGATCTAGGAGAAAGTAAGTTTATGTTAGAGAAATTTACTTAAAGTGGCAGAAAAAAATAAATGATAAAAATAAAATGGTTAATATTTCAGTAATTATTTTCTCTTATTGCTTTGAATTTTCCTTAAAAATTACGTATAAATCCTCTGATGGTGGTCTTTCATCTAAATGGCACATGCTGTAGGTGGTTGGAAAGACAGTTCTTATTTTTAGCAGCTAACAAATTGAACCTTGAAAAAAGGTATCAGAAGGTGTGTGTGAATCTCATAATATATTTCCCTGAATTTTCTTGTTTCATTCTCCTCTCTAATTATATAATCTGTTTATATGCTTTGTTAACTTGGGTTTTGAAGCCTTTCCTCTAGTTTTTCTACTTCTACTACTTTGGAAATAACCATGATAACTAAAACATAGAAAACTTTTCTAAAAATTGAAAGCAAAGCTTTGTATTCTTTGAACAAAATTTTAAAACTTTTGTGTGTATGTGTGTGTGTGGTTTAAATTCAGCCCTCATGGAGACCATAAAGCAAATGTGGGTTTGAATCTCAAATTCAACAAAAAAAATGAGGAGGTACCTGGATATACTAAGAAAGTTGGAAACGAATGGATGTATTCATCTGCAGCAGAACAACTTCTTGCAGAGTACTTGGAGAGGTAAGTTCCTATGGCAGGATCCTGCTAGACATCCAAAAACGTAGGAATGTGATAAGGATTTTGCCTTCCTGATAAGGAAAGTGTTTCCTTTAGTAAAACATGATACATATAAATTAACTTAAAGTCATGGAGTGTTATAGACATTAACTAAAACAGAGTGGGAAAATACTGTACTTAAATTATTCACAGTGAAAAAGGATAATGAGACTGGCCCTCCCTTTAATTAAAAATTTCTTAAACTTACTGTCATAAATTTTTCTCTAGTCTAAATGTCTGTGTCAGTAGTAATAAAATTGGTATGTATAAATACAACGACCCTTGGCATAGTGAATTTTCTTAAAACTCCAGCTGGACAGTCGACTATTATCCTAAATTATTGATTTTTATTACTGAAATAGTCTGAAAAATCAACAGGTCTCAACTCCTCATTATAAAAGTGAGAAATCTGAGTACCAGGATTTACTGAGTTTACTCAGTGTCAAAGATTTACAGGAAATATCTCTTATTTCTATTAAATGATTGAATGTTCTCTCCATTGCTTCACTGGTTTCTAACTCTCTCATATTTGAGAATCATTAGTTTTCTAGGGCTGCTTTGCCAAAGTACACAAACTGCATGGCTTAAAATGACAGGAATTTATTGTCTCACAGTTCTGGAGACCAGAGTCCAAAATCAAGGTGTTGATAGGGCCATACGTCCCCTGGAGGTGCTAGGGAAGGAACTGTCCATGCCTCCCTCCTAGCTTCTTGTAGCCTCATAAGTTTTGTTCCTTAGCCTATAGCTGTATTACCCCAGTCCTCCATCTTCACATGGTTTTTCTCCCTATGTGTCTTAATATCATCTTTTTCTTTTAATTTTATTGGAGTATAGTTGATTTAAAGCATTGTCTTTCAGATATACAAAAAGGGATTCAGTTTTATTAAAACATATATATATTCATTCCTTTTTTACATTCTTTTCCCTTACAGGTTATCACAGAATATTGAATAGTGTTCCTTGTGCTTTATAATATGTCCTTGTTGGTTATGCATGCGTGCTGAATCACTTGAGTTGTATCCAACTCTATGCGACCCTATGAACTGTAGCCCGCCAGTCTCCTCTGTCCTTGTTGGTTATCTGTCTTATATATGGTAGTGTATGTGTGTTCATCCCAAGCTCCTGATTTATCCCTGTCCCCCACGTTTCCCCTTTGGTAATCATAAGTTTGTTTGTGAAAGTCTGTTTCTGTTTTGTACATTTGTATACTGTACAAATATATAAGTTCATTTGTCTCTTTTTTTTTGAATTAGATTCCACATATGAGTGATATCATATTTGTCTTTCTCTGTACTATTTCACTTAGTATGATAATCTAGGTCCATTCATGTTGCTGTAAATGGCATTATTTCATACCTTTTTATGGCTGAGTAATATTCCATTGAATATATGCATACATCTTCTTTAACCATTCTTCTGCTGATGGACGTTTCCGTTGCTTCTATGTCTTGGCTATTGTAAATAATAGTGCTGTGGTGAACATTGGGGTGCATTTATCTTTTTGGATTATGTTTTTCTCAAGATACTGGCCCAGGAGTGAGATTGCTGGATCAGATAGTAATTCTATTTTTAGTCTTTCATGGAACCTCCATACTATTCACCATAGTGGTTGTATCAATTTATATTCCCACCATCAGTGTAGGAGGGTTCCCCTTTCTGCACACTTTCTCTAGCACTATTGAACGTATTTTCATGTACCTTTTGGCCATCTGTGTTTCTTCTTTGGAGAAATGTATATATTTCTCATAGATCTGCCCATTTTTTTATTGAGTTGTTTGTTTTTCTAACATAGAGCTATGTGACCTTTTTGTGTATTTTAGAGATTAATCCTTTGTCAGTTACTTTGTTTGCAAATATTTTCTCCCATTCTTTGAGTTATCTTTTTGTTTTGTTTATGGTTTCCTTTGATGCATATCATCTTTCCTTTGTTTGTGTCTACCTCTTCGTCCTTTTATAAGGACACTGGTCATATTGGATTAGGGCTTATCCTAATGACAGGAAGCAATAGCTAGAACTGGACATGGAACAACAGACTGGTTCCAAATAGGAAAAAGAGTGCGTCAAGGCTGTATATTGTCACCCTGCTTAGTTAACTTATATGCAGAGTACATCATGAGAAACGCTGGGCTGGAAGAAACACAAGCTGGAATCAAGATTGCTGGGAGAAATATCAATAACCTCAGATATGCAGATGACACCACCCTTATGGCAGAAAGTGAAGAGGAACTAAAGAGCCTCTTGATGAAAGTGAAAGAGGAGAGTGAAAAAGTTGGCTTAAAGCTCAACATTCAGAAAACGAAGATCATGGCATCTGGTCCCATCACTTCATGGGAAATAGATGGGCAAACAGTAGAAACAGTGGTTGGCCTTATTTTTTTGGCTCCAAAATCACTGCAGATGGTGATTGCAGCCATGAAATTAAAAGACGCTTACTCCTTGGAAGGAAAGTTATGACCAACCTAGATAGCATATTCAAAAGCAGAGACATTACTTTGCCAACAAAGTTCCGTCTAGTCAAGGCTATGGTTTTTCCAGTGGTCCTGTATGGATGTGAGAGTTGGACTGTGAAGAAAGCTGAGCGCCGAAGACTTGATGCTTTTGAACTGTGGTGTTGGAGAAGACTCTTGAGAGTCCCTTGGACTGCAAGGAGATCCAACCAGTTCATTCTAAAGGAGATCAGTCCTGGGTGTTCATTTTAAGGACTGATGCTAAAGCTGAAACTCCAGTACTTTGGCCACCTCATGCAAAGAGTTGACTCATTGGAAAAGACTCTGATGCTGGGAGGGATTGGGGGCAGGAGAAGAAGGGGACGACAGAGAATGAGATGGCTGGATGGCATCACCGACTCGATGGACATGAATTTGAGTGAACTCCGGAAGTTAGTGATGGACAGGAAGGCCTGGCGTGCTGTGATTCATGGGGTCACAAAGAGTTGGACATGACTGAGCAACTGAACTGAACTGAACTGAATGACATTTAGTTTGATTACTTCTTTTAGAACCCTATTCCCTGTATTCAGTATCCTGTGATAAACCATAATGGGAATGAATATAAAAATGCGTTTATAACTAAGTCACTTTGCAGCGGAGATTGCTACAACATTGTAAATCAACTATACTTCAATTTTTTAAAAAGCATAAAAAAAATAGAGAACAGATTTGTGATTTCCAAGGGGGAAGAGGGAGGGAGAGCGATGGATTGGGAGTTTGGGGTTGGTAGATGCAAACTATTACATTTAGAATGCGTAAACAACAAGGTCCTAATAGCACAGGGAACTATATTCATATCCTGTGATAAACCATAATGGAAAAGAATATACAAAATAATGTGTATATATATATATTTTTAACTGAATAATTTTGCTGTGTAGCAGAGACTGTTACAACATTGTAAATCAACTGTACTTCAGTTTTTTTAAAAAGACATTTTAAAAAAAACGTATTTCACAGTAAAGTCACATTCTGAGGTACTAGGAGTTGAAACTTCATCTGTTATTTGAGAGGGATGGAGGGGATTCATTTCAACCCCAAATTACCATCTGAAAATTTAGATTATTTCTTCTATTTACCTCCATATTTCTTTTAAAATGTCATATTTAGCCTGCTTTTCCTTGACTTTTCATCTTGATATATGCAGGTAGCTTCCTGAGAAAGCTTGTATGTCTGGACATTTCTTCAAACCTCCCTGACTTCACTGATAGCTCACCTGGGTCTAGAGTCCTAGATTGGAGATTCTCTTCGTTCAGAATTTGAAAAGCACTGCTCCATTTTCTTGTTTCCTTTGCTGTCAAGAAGTCTTGTGCCATTCTGATTCTGAATCTTTATGGATGATCTATTTTCATTTTCTGAAAACTTTCTAGAATGTTCCGTTACCAAAGCTGTTTAATAATGCTATGGTGTGTCATTTTTCTTTCATATTGCTGTTCAGCCCTTTCAGACTTGAAACTGTGCCCTTCTATTCCAAAAAACTTTCTCGTATTATTTATTTGATGATTTCCTTGTCACCATTTTGTTATTTTCTTTCCAAGATTCCTTTTGATAGATGTTAGACCTACAGGATTAATTCTCCTAATTTTCTTATCTCTTCTTATCCATTTTCTGTATTGTTATACTCCTGTTCTACTCTGTGGGAGATTTCTTCACCTTTAACTGATACTATTTTTTATTTTTATTTAACCATTTTTAATTTCTAAAAGAGTGTCCTCATTCTCTGACATTCCTTATTTATAGAATCTTTTTCTTATAATAAATGAAATATCTTTTATTATCTAATGATAGCAATCTAGATTTTCTTCTGTTCTCAGTATTTTCTGTTTTCTACAGATTGCTTTTCTTTTTTTTTCTTTTCTGTTTGATTTGATCTCTCCTTTCATGTTAGAGTTTTCAGATTTGGGGTGGGAAGGGGAGTGTTGTTTGTTTATTTTGAGGCTTTTTTTTTTTCTTTTGGCGTGGTAGTTCTTTAGTGTCTTACCGTATTTTAGTGTGCAGTGTTAAAAAACTGATTGGAAATTTAATGTGCTTCAGTAAGGCTTGTCCAGTGGGACTGGGCTATTTTGGCAGAGCATCTCGAAATATCACTACCTATATGTATATCTTTTCTGGTGGGCTGAGTAATTTTCCCAGAAATGTGTTCTCCAGTGTTTTGCTTGGAGGACAGATGTGGAGAACAAAACAAACTTCGAGTGTTCTGGAAATTAATCAGAGGAATAGGGTCTCATTACATAGTGGATTCTGTAGTACCCCTCCAGATGCCTCTTCAGAATTAAAAATCTATTCCCTGTGCAGCAGGAATGCTGCTGTCTCTCAGCCCTCAGCAGTAAGACCTCTGTAGAAATTGCCTGGCAGAAGAGAACTGCCTCACCTACAGTTACATCCCTTTCCCGCAATAGCCTCATGTCCAGTACCCCATCAACAAGGAGATATGTTTAAAAAAATAAACAAATAAAGTGATATAAAGGCTCAGCCAGCCTGATTGTCCCACTTCAGAATAAGTCTGGGGAGCCATCCTGGTTTGAGATCTCTGTGCTGCTGGCCAAGGAGTTCATTAAGAATGAACCACAGCCCAACTTCTACATGTGCCCGGTTCTGCTTCCTTCACAGGTGTTGTTTTCACAGCCCACACTAATAAACTTCCTCTATGTTTATCTCCATCTCAGGGACTGCTTCTTAAAGATGTTATACTTCCTACCCTGCTTCCTAGTGTAGAGTAGTTATACTTTCACTGATGCCCTGTTTTCAGTAGAGCACCTAGCCTCTCCTCCTCATGCCCTTCGCATCCAGTTTCCTGTGCCTGCAATACACAAGGTTTGAGCAGCCCCTGTTCAACTTCTCCGAAAATAAACTACAGGATTTACACTGAGGTAGAGGTGACTGCCTAACTGTTTATTATACAAAATTTTCAACTAAAAGCCTCATAAACCTCACCCTATAGTGGGGCATTAAAACATACAGAGGTCATATCTCCTGAGCTTTTTCAGACTTCCACATTTTGCATCAACTTGGTTCTTGTTGACTTCCCACTCTGGTGGCTTAGCGTACAGCTTATTCCCATCTGTCAAATCATTTCACACTTATCTATTCAGTTTTCAGTTTCTAAAGTTTTGTTAACTCACATATGCTGTCAGATTCTCTGCTTCATTCTTCATCTGTCTTCTAGGTCCATGCCCTTTTTTATCCTTTACTATTGTTTTCGTGGGCTGGGAAAGAAACAAAAATAAGCACATATATTCTGTCTGGTATTTATATTTAGAAGTACTGCTACACTGTTCAGGGAGCAATGGAATTTTGAAGAATATCAGAAGAAATTTTTAATGGATTTTCATTCGTTCTCTTGTGAAGTGCTCTAGCTTTATTGTGAATCTGTACATATTATTTTATATACTTATCACCTGTCATTATAGTCCAAGAAGGATAGAATCAGTGACTGGAGTTTATAAGTATTGTAATAGTTTATTATATTTATGAATTGTCATTTCTCCATCGTCTTTTTATGAGGGCCTGGGAATACTTTCAATCTTTTAGTCTCTATCCCTTATGTGTATATAATAATCAGTTCTCAATATATTTAATATATCCCCTTAAGACCCAGAATTATTTGATCAGAAGTTTTTATGAAATTTGCCATGTATATTTTTAAACTCAGTGTTGTCATTTGTTTCTTTGGCTAGAGCTCCAGAGCTATTCAGTTACATAGCCAAAAATAGCCAAGAGGATGTGTTCTATGAAGATGACATTTGGCCTGGAGAAAATGAGAACGGGTAAGCAAAAGTTACGAGATTCATCGCCTCGGAGTTTAGTGGTTCCACTTTTAAGTGTAGTTGATTTCTCAAGAATTTATATTACTTTTTGGGGGGAAAATTTTGTATTGTTTTGTTCTTGCTTTAAGATCTTAAAATGATTTTTTCTTTCATTTATATCAGTAAAGTACTTTTAAACCAATTTTTGTGTTTTTTTAAAATGACTGAGAAGTAACATGTCCATATTTACATTAGATTTATAATTAGCCCTAATTAAGTATAGTGATTAATTAAATATTTTATATCATTTATAAGTCACAGCCTTCAGAAAGTGTATATCAAGCTTTTTATATAAGTCCTCAGGAAGTTTTAATTAATGTGAAAAATTATTGTTTTTAATACAGTGCTGAGAAAGTTCAAGAAATTATTACTTGGCTAAAGGGACATCCTGTCAGTACTTTGTCTCGGTCTTCTTGTGATTTACAAATTCTGGATGCAGCTATTGTTGAGAAAATTGAAGAAGAAATTGAAAAGTGCAAGGTATAATTTTCAATAATGAAGATTACTGATGAGATTTAAAGTTAAATGAACTATTTGTTATCCTATAAATAATTTGTTTCAGTCAAATAAAGCATATATTTAGTGATTCTAAATTATATCAAATTATTCTATAATTTTAAAAAGTATTCCAGCCTTTTATAGTGTCCATCAAGTTTGTCTACATAAATATAAATGTATGTCAATATAAGAAAGCCCATAGCATTTAAATTTTTATGTCCTTGTAGTGTTTCTGAGGGCTTCCCTGATATCTCAGTTGGTAAAGAATCTACCTGCAATGCAGGAGATTCCAGTTCGATTCCTGGGTCAAGAAAATCCACTGGAGAAAGAATAGGCTGCCCACTCCAGTATTCTTGGGCTTCCCTTGTGGCTCAGCTGGTAAAGAATCCGCCTGCAATGCGGGAGACCTAGGTTCAATCTCTGTGTTGGGAAAATTCCCTGGAGAAGGGAAAGGCTACCCACTGTAGTATTCTGGCCTGGAGAATTCCATGGACTGTTTCTGATTTTAAGAATTAATATTTTATGAGTCTAGTCAATAAAAAGTTTGTGATTGAGAAATAAGGTTAATTCTCAGTTCTTTCCTATTCTAAGTTCTTTAAAGATACAATTCATTTTTATTTTAATTATTTGCCCTTTGGCTGCACCGGGTCTTTGTTGCTGTGCATGGGCTTTCTCTAGTCCCTGCGAGTGGGGCTACTCTTGGTTGCAGTGCACTGGCTTCTCATTGTGGTGGCTTCTCTTGTTGTGGAGCACAAGCTCTAGGTACTTGGCTTCAGTAGTTGCAGCACTTGAGCTCAGTAGTTATGGAACATAATGCCTAGGTCCATGGCATGTGGAATCGTCCTGAACCAGGGATTGAACCCATGTTCTTGTCATTGGAAGGTGGATTCCTGTCCACTGTGCCACTGGGGAAGTTCCCATCTTTTTATAAAACGTGAAAATTACACTTATTTCACTTTTACAGAATCACTCCTAAAATATACTTTCCCACTGATAAACTCATTCAACTACTGTGTATTTTTGAAACTCCACTTAAATTATCTGTTTTTTATGTCTTGATTTTAAAAAGTAATAACCTTCTGTGTAGGCTTAACTGTTTTTGTCTATTTTGATTCTCTGTCTTGATGAAATAGAAAATGGGCTAATTATGTTCCTTTTCTAAGCTTACAATTTTATTTTTCACACATTTGCCTTTTTATTAAAATAATGTTGCTTTGCTCACACAGTGCTCTCTTGTTTGAACTAATAGCAGAGCCTAAGTTAAGAACTGGGTCTCAAGCCCTGGTCCCCCATCCATCTTTCAATACTTAAAACCTTAGGCAAGATAGTTAACCTTTCCATGCCTGCATTTCCTGACTGGTAAAATAAGAATAAAATAATTCCATCTCATATAGTCCTCAAAAAAAAAAATTAACTGCATTAATACATATAAACTCCTTCTAATAATGCCTGGCTATTACTGATGCTTAATAATACTTAGCTGTTATTATTTGAATTCTTTTATCACATGCTGAAGAGCTGTGAATACAGCCTGGAAAATCACCACTAGATGACTCTTAAAAAAAAAAATGTAAGGCTTGAAGCCAAGAATTTGATATTTTGAAAGGTTAATGATATTCAGTTGAAGATAGAAAATCTGCATTTCTTTTTAATAATTGTCTTTCAATGTAAAGTCTATTTGTCCAGCATTACTTTTTAAATGAGTTTTCCACTTAACAAAAAGTTTATATCTTTTAAGTACCCAAATTTTATCTGAACCCATTTGGATGCAGAGCACTGTAAAATGTTTTACACATTCTCCCCTTATTTTGCAAACTGATGATGCACATGCAAAGTTGTAGTCTGTCATTTTGATGATAGCATTTAAAAAATGTGTGTACATATAGATAAGACAGGATTTTTTTTTAACCTATTAATGAGTCAAGGTTGAGAAGTTATGAGTGATTTTTTTTTCCCTTTTTGGTTTTATAGTGTTATTAGGTAAAGAAGGAGAAAAACTAAAAAATGAACATAACATTCTGAATATAATTTAAACTTTTCTTTTTAATGCAGGGTCATGATTAAAAGTATCCATAGTTTTCTTATTGGACAGTGGTTCCCAAACTCAGCTAATTATCAAAATTACTGGAGAAGTATTTTTAAAAACACACAGTCTGGATTCCACCTTCAGAGCAGTACTTCTTAAACTTGATGTCCAAATGAATCACTGGAGGATCTTGTTAAAATACAGGTTCTGATTCAGTAGCTCTCAGATGCGGAGAAAGAAATGGCAACCCACTCCAGTGTTCTTGCCTGGAGAATCCCAGGGACAGGGGAGCCTGGTGGGCTGCCGTCTATGGGGTTGCACAGAGTCGGACATGACCGAAGCAACTTAGCAGCAGCAGCAGCTCTCAGATGAGCAGCTCTCGATGTTCTGCATTTCTAACAAGCTCCCAAGTGATCACACTTTGAGTAGTTATTCCCCATAACTTTTTATTCAGTAGCTATGGATTAGGACCTATAGTGAAAATACCCTTGTTTGTTAATTTGCCTCATAATCAGGTTTGAATGCCATATTTTCTCATCAATGCTGTACTTTTATTGATAGTAATAATGTCTAGGGATGTGTTAAGCATATGGGTTGTATTTTCATATGCATTCTTCCAGGCACAGTTCTTTTAAACTACTTTAAATTTCTTCTCATATCTTTCTTTCTTGCTGTTTTCAGTAGGCGCCAGTTGTACCTTATTAGTACTTCTGGTCTGCCTTGGGCTGAAAACTTGTCAGTAAGACCGTCATTTTTTATCTTATTAAAATTTTTTCTATATGTCTTATATGTCAACAAAAAAGTTTTACTTTAAAAAGATTCAAGAATTAATTTATTCATCCTTGCTTGCATCTAAAGAAAGTCATATAGTCTTAAAATTACTCATTTCTTCTGGCTTTTTAAAATTTAGGCATGTGCAAATACGAGATAATAATTTTTAATTTTAAAAATATTTTTAAATTTTTCTTTCCTCAGCAAAGAAAGAATAATAAGAAAGTTCGAGTGACAGTGAAGCCCCATTTGCTATACAGAGTAAGTTTCCTGTCAAAGAATTCTAAGTTGTTGTTTTGCTTTGAAAGTACAGAAGGAACAAAATGTTTTCAGTATATTAGTAGAAAAAATTTTAAATGAGAGTCGATAATTATATTTACATCTTTCTTTTCAGCCTTTGGAACAGCAACATGGGGTTATTCCTGATCGGGATGCAGAATTTCGTCTCTTTGACCGTGTTGTAAATGTGAGAGAGAACTTTTCTGTTCCAGTTGGCCTTCGGGGCACCATCATAGGAATTAAAGGGGGTAATAACTCAATACTTGATATGTCTCCATCTGCATTTATACTGTATGTCTTATATACAAGCAGAAAGCAACTGTAAATCAGGAAAAACACTAAATCCTTTTATATTTTAGTTAATTATTTTCCCAGCTTTAGTTTTCAGAGGAAATTGTCCTTTTCCGTCTGTGTAATCATCTGGGAAGTTATTAAAAAGATGTGAAAGTTGGAGAAGGACTGCTGAAAATTTGGTAGCTTATGTGTAACACATTAAAATTATCTAAATGCTTAGTGAGAATACATACATGTGTTTTCATGAAACTAAGACAAACATTTCGTTAGGTTTCATCTAACCGTGTCCAGGGCTTTGCCTTAATTGTCCTTGTAGTCACTTGATTTCTGCAGAGAAATAAACAAACATGATGTATGTGCTTATTTACAGTTAAGAGATTTACATGTTAATTTTAATTTTATGAGTACAACTAGATTGTGTATATAAAACAATTCTATCAATCCATTGTGCAACAATGTACATATAGTTAACACTGTAGTACTATACACTTAAAAATTGTTACAACCGTAAATTTTATGTTGTGTTTTTTACCAAAAAAAAAGGAAAAATGAGTATAGAAAGAAAAGGGAAGAATTAGCTAAGAATCTAAAAATTCTTCAAAGGGATGCCTGGAGTGAGAAGCTTTGCAATACAGATTCTAAAACTAGTCAACCCAACACAAAGGAACACATCGGGTACCTAGAGGCTAGGGCACCGGCAGCACTGTCCTTCCATATCCCAGGCACCCAATCTTGGTCTCACTGTCCAGAAAGATGGAAGAGCAGACAGGCCATGAGCCTAAGAGAATTGCTTATTTATTGGCAACAGTGTGCTGGGCACTTTTACATTTAACCCTCCCGTCCACCTGAGAAGTATTATTCTTTTTTTATTTAATTATTTTTGGCTGTGCTGGGTCTTTGTTGCCGTGTGGGCTTTTCTCTAGTTGTGGCAAGTGGGGGCTACTCTCTGGTTGTGGTGCGTGGGCTTCTCATTGAGGTGGCTTTTCTTGTTGTGGAGCACCAGCTCTAGGTGCTTGGGCTTCAGTAGTTGCAGCACATGGGCTCAGTAGTTGTGGCTCTCCAGCTCTAGAGCACAGGCTCAATAGTTGTGCATGGCCTAGTTGCTCTGAGGCATGTGGGATCTTCCTGGATCAGGGATCAAACCCGTGTCTTCTGCGTTGGCAGGCGACTTCTTTACCAATGAGCACTAGGGAAGTCCTGATATTGTGTCATCCAAGAGTTCAAGTGACTTGCCCAAGTTTACACAAATAAGTGACAGAGCTGGGGTTTGAACTCCTTCCCCTGATTCTTTTCTGACTTTGAGTGCTAGTTCTCTGTATTTTGCACATCTTCTTGGGGTCTACCTCTAAAAGAGAATTTTCTTCTCTGATTCTTCTTTGAATTTTTTAGATGTGTTTTTTGGTGCTTAAAACAACGACAAGACAGTCAACTAGGTTAACAAACCCAGGCTAAGTATGGTAAGGGTCACATGCATGTCATGAAGCAACCCTCCTTCTGCTGTCTGCCCGGCCTCACGCATTGGCAGTTCAAATTCTGAGCTTAGTGGAGTCTACTCTGATTAGGTTGTCCTGAGAAGGCCTTAGTTCTGATAACAGAAGTTTCCTTTCTTCTGACAACCCCAGTCAGTAATAGTGACCAGTTGGAATTTTGTCTAGAGAAGAATTTTAAAGCTGTATCTGTCTACACTGAGTGGAAAAAGCATTGTCATTTATTAAACATATATCCCATGGACATAGAATATAAAGGGGAATATTTGTCTTACTGCCTTCACCTGATGCCTCATCTCCATAGAATTCTCCACTAAAGGGGGTGAACAATCCTTTGGTCAATAATCTTTTCAGTAAGTGGCTCCTCCCTAAGACAAGAAAAGGAACCTAAAAAGTAGATCTTAAACCTTCACAAAAAAAAAAAAAAAACCTTCACAGAAGAGACTCTTGCCTCTCATTGAGCCCCACTTTCTTGGGTTTAGATTTTAGGTAAAAGTGTCAGATGAAAGATAAAGCTGCTGGGAGAGAATGAGTAAGCTCTGCAGGCCTGGTTCCAATTGGACAATGAAAGACTGAGAATGAGGGAAATATCCCCCACATCTACCCTGGGTTAACACAGTATCAGATATGGTATTAGTCAGGGTTCTCCAGAGAAGCAAAACCAAGGGAATGGAAAGGGTGGGGGTAGAGGTGGGAAGAGAGAGAGATTCTGTTCTGAAGTTATGTGATAGACTCTGATTAATTTGGGCTTAGAATTCAAATGTTATTATAGCTAATGATTTCACTTTACCTTGGAACTTTGGTAAATTTAAACTTTCCAGTTTTATCCTATCATCCTCTCTGCCAATGGAGAAGGCAATGGCACCCCACTCCAGTACTCTTACCTGGAAAATCCTATGGACGGAAGAGCCTGGTAGGCTGCAGTCCATGGGGTCACTAAGAGTCGGACGTGACTGAGCAACTTCACTTTCACTTTTCACTTTCATACATTGGAGAAGGAAATGGCAACCCACTCCAGTGTTCTTGCCTGGAGAATCACAGGGACAGGGGAGCCTGGTGGGCTGCCGTCTATGGGGTCGCACAGAGTCGGACACGACTGAAGTGGCTTAGCCTCTCTGCCAAATTTATTCTTCTCTGCTCGTCTTTAAGGTTTATTGTACCATAGTCTTTCTCACATGTCTCATGTCTCAATCATGACATCCATTATCTACCAAGTCATCTCCTGCCAGAACCTTGGAGTCATCTTTGCCATCTCCAGTCTTTTTATCTACACAGGTCACAAACTCCTGCCAGTTCTATCTAGTAATATATCCTTTGTCTCCATTCTCTTTCCCTCATTACTGCCATGTCTTCAAATCTCCGTTTCCTTTGTCTAACTGTAAAACCTTCTAAACTACAAATTCCAGAGTTCTCTCTTTTATTAACTCTCTTTTTGTGAATAATTTCCAACATATAAAAAACAGATAAAAATATAATTAATTCTCACAGCATCTAATTTAAAATAGTATTATTTTTCTTTAAGATAATACAAGTAAGGGAATCTGTGAGCTTATCTTCTTTTCATTTGCATCTGTATTGATAGTTGTAATGCTTCTAATACTCCAAAAACTCACATTCTATTTTTTTTAATCATATGATTTTTCAATCTCTCTTTTTTAAACAGCTAATAGAGAAGCTGATGTACTATTTGAAGTATTATTTGATGAAGAATTTCCTGGAGGCTTAACAATAAGGTTTGTATTTCCAGATGATAATTACACTTCGAAAATATGTCCATATGGCCAATGACTTTACATTACTTGCTTTTTTGTCCACAATTTCAGTTCCTAGTACATATGAGACTCATACTTGTAATAGGGTTGTAACACTGAATAAGACAGACATGGTTTCTACCCTTACAGAGCTTTCACTTTAGTAAGGGATATAACTAACTTACTAAAAATAGTAATTTTTTAATTAAAATGTGACAAGTGCTGGGAAGAAGTATTAATAGTTCAGGTGTCTATAATAGAGTGTGATCTGAGCATTCTAGAAAGGCTTTCTTAAAGTGATGTTTAAAACGGGACATGAAGACTAGGTACTGAAAGAGTAGAAACAGGTGGTCAGAAAAACAGAATAGCATATGCAGCAGAGGACATTTTCACTCATTTAAAAGACTAAAAGAACGCAGGTGTGTCAGCCTCAGCAGCCATGTAAGATTAGAGTAAGGGAAAAGAACAAGGACCACACTGTGCAGGAACTGGTAACCTGCTTTCAGCACATGCTAAGGATTGTGGTATCTTGGCCTTTATCCTTAAAGCAGTGTGAAGCTATCAAAATCAGAGATGTGACATGATCAGACTGCATTTTTTTAATGGTTGAATAACTTGAGGAATAGAAACATTCTTTGAATTAAGGGACATGATAACTCTTTGTCATTTGATTTAGTGAAATTGTAGACGCTCAGGCTAGGTTGGAATGGTTTGAGGAGTGAACAGCCAGTGGGGTAAAGGAGACAAGAAACAGCTGACCCTTGAGAAGTTTGACCTTGAAGGGGAGAAAAGATAACTGGCAGTTAGGATAACTGGCAAAGGAGAAAATGAAAGATACACCTATTTGAATGCAGAGTTCCAGAGAATAGCAAGGAGAGATAAGAAAGACCTCCTTGGTGATCGGTGCAAAGAAATAGAGGAAAACAATAGAATGGGAAAGACTAGAGATCTCTTCAAGAAAATTAGAGATATCAAGGGAAATTTCATGCAAAGTTGGGCTCAATAAAGGACAGAAATGGTATGGACCTAACAGAAGCAGAAGATATTTAGATGAGGTGGCAAATACGACCCAGCAATCCCACTTCTGGGCATACACACCGAGGAAACCAGAATTGAAAGAGACACGGGTACTCCAGTGTTCATCACAGCACTGCTTACAATAGCTAGGACATGGAAGCAGCCCAGATGTCCATCAGCAGATGAATGGATAAAAAAGCTGTGGTACATATACACAATGGAATGTTACTCAGCCATTAAAAAGAATGCATTTGAATTGGTCCTAATGAGGTGGATGAAACTGGAGCCTATTATACAGAGTGAAGTAAGTCAGAAAGAAAAACACCAATATAGTGTACTAATGCATATATATGGAATTTAGAAAGATGGTAATCATGACACTATATGCGAGACAGCAAAAGAGACACAGATGTAGAGAACAGTCTTTTAGACTGTGGGAGAAGGCGAGGGCAGGATGATTAGTGAGGGCAGCATTGAAACATGTATATTATCATATGTGAAGCAGATCGCCGGTCCAGGTTTTGATGCATGAGACAGGATGCTCACGGCTGGTGCGCTGGGATGACCCTGGGGGATGGGATGGGGAGGGAGGTGGGAGAGGCATTCTGGATGGGGAACACATGTGCGCCTGTGGCTGATTCATGTCGATATAGGGCAAAAACCACTATAATATTGTAAAGTAATTAGCCTTCAATTAAAATAAATTAATTTTTTAAAAAAAGAAGAGGTGGCAAGAATACACAGAAGAACTATACAAAAAAGATCTTCACAACCCAGATAATCACGATGGTGTGATCACTCACCTAGAGCCAGGCATCATGTGAAGTCAAGTGGGCCTTAGGAAGCATCACTGCGAACAAAGGTAGAGGCAGTGATGAAATTCCATCTGAGCTATTTCAAATCCTAATGCTGTAAAGGTGCTGCACTCAGTATGCCAGCAAATTTGGAAAACTCAGCAGTGGCCATGGGACTGGAAAAGGTCAGTTTTCATTCTAATCCCAAAGAGAGGCAATGCCAAAGAATGCTCAGACCTCTGCACAATTTCACTCATCTCACACGCTAGCAAAGTAATGCTCAAAATTCTCCAAGCCAGGCTTCAACAGTACGTGAACTGTGAACTCCAGATGTTCAAGCTGGTTTTAGAAAAGGCAAAGGACAGAGATCAAATTGCCAACATCCACTGGATCATCAAAAAAACAAGAGAGTTCCAGAAAAACATCTATTTCTGCTTTATTGACTATGCCAAAGCCTTTGACTGTGTGGATCACAGCAAACTATGGAAAATTCTGAAAGAGATGGGAATACCAGACCACCTGACCTGCCTCTTAAGAAATCTGTATGCAGGTCAGGAAGCAACAGTTAGAACTGGACATGGGACAACAGACTGGTTCCAAATCGGGAAAGAAGTACAACAAGGCTGTATATTGTCATCCTGCTTATTTAACTTATATGCAGAGTACATCATGAGAAATGCTGGTCTGGATGAAGCACAAGCTGGAATCAAGATTGCCGGGAGAAATATCAATAACCTCAGATACTCAGATGACACCACACTTATGGCAGAAAGCAAAGAACTAAAGAGCCTCTTGATGAAAGTGAAGGAAGAGAGTGAAAAATTTGGCTTAAAGCTCAACATCCAGAAAACGAAGATCATGGCATCTGGTCCCATCACTTCATGGAAAATAGATGGGGAAACAGTGAGAGACTTTATTTTTCTGGGCTCCAAAATCACTGCAGATGGTGATTGCAGCCATGAAATTAAAAGACACTTACTCTTTGGAAGAAAAGTTATGCCCAACCTAGACAGCATATTAAAAAAGAAGAGACATTACTTTGCCAACAAAGGTCCATCTAGTCAAAGCTATGGTTTTTCCAGTAGTCGTGTGGATGTGAGAGTTGGACTATAAAGAAAGCTAAGCCCCAAAGAATTGATGCCTTTGAACTGTGGTGCTGGAGAAGACTCTTGAGAGTCCCTTGGACTACAAGGAGATCCAACCAGTCCATCCTGAAGGAAATCAGTCCTGAATATTCATTGGAAAGACTGATGTTGAAGCTGAAACTCCAGTACTTTGGCCACCTGATACCAAAAAGAGCTGACTCATTTGAAAAGACCCTGATGCTGGGAAAGATTGAAGGCAGGAAGAGAAAGGGACGAGATGGTTGGATGGAGGATGAGATGGTTGGATGGCAGCACTGACTCAATGGACATGAGTTTGAGTAAATTCCAGGAGTTGGTGATGGAAGAGAGGCCTGGCGTGCTGCAGTCCATGAGGTCACAAGAGTTGGACATGACAACTATTGAACTGAACTCGGAGGTTTAAAGCAAGATGGTTGTATTGTTTGTTTTTAGCTTACCATGGCGGAGACTTCCTCAAGTCTATTTTGGGTGACCATTAATAGAAAGTTTAAAGTGACAGAAAAAAGGATCGTTAGAGGCTCCATGGAATATTAGAATTGTGACCTCTCTCACTTAACTTTGTTGTTTCCTTGGGTAGATTAGTTAGAGGCATTCTGACCCTCAATATCATCCATAATGAAGATGTACACTTCACTAGGTGATTGTGAGGATTAAATGAAATCCTTTCCAGTTTTCCTTTCTTTTCTAAACACCAGCTGGAAAACTGAACTGCAGTTTGTTTAGTTTCTTTTCTGTTTTGATTAGTGGTAATTAAAATTAAAAGTGAATTACTGTTATTTAATCTCTTTGCATGAAATCACAATCTTCAGTCCTTACAGCAAGTGATCACCTTCAGAATGCCATTATTGTTTTGCAACTTGAATGTGCCTGTTACCCAAAGACATTGTCTGTGCCTTTAAATGCAGCAGCAGAGTCTGGATCCCATATCTGATTTTGATTTTCATTTGGTTACCAATAACCTTAGCCAAATAACTTTTGAAATATGTTTTTAAGATTAACTTCTTTCTTAATTGATTGAGAGTTATATTAAAGATTGCCTGCCTGCAGTATATTCATTTCATAATGCAGAATCTTATAGTATAGTTCTCACAAAAATATTTTCTGGAAATCTTACAAAGATTTCTTATGAAAGAATTCTACTTCCCCATGATCTCAGAATATAAGAATATTACATTCTAAAGAAGTAACAGAGCTGAAAGCTTTTGACCACAGAGGGCTTATTTTAATATCTAAATACTTTTATCATGACCAAGAAGGAAGAAATCACAAATGCTTGTCTCTTAGCCTTCCCAATTCTAGAACTTTAAGATGGAAAGATGAGGATAAAAAGAGCTGGACTCAACAATTGATCAGGAGATGGAAGTGATCAAAGCTAACATTTTTCCTGTTGCATCAGTAGAGCCACACTAGCTGCACACTGGCTAGCTTTATAACCCAGACTGTTAAAACCACTATTTTTTTTAAAGAAGTTTGGAATTTTATTCATTAGTTAACTAAGCTATTCTTTTGCAAGCCTTCTGAAGACAAGCTTAGCTCACACACACACCCCTCCACTTAAAACTACACCTCTAGAACATTTTTCTCCCACTTAATAGCGCTGAATAGTCTATTCTAAAACTTTCCAGAGATATATCATCTTACAGATTGAGATTTTTCTCTAATTTCAAGTTCCTGAATTTAAAAGTAATATTCAGGACTTCGCTGGTGGTCCAGTGGTTAATGCAGGGGACACAGGTTCAGTCTCTGGTCCGGAAAGATTCCACATGCAGCGGGGTGGGAAGGACATGAAGCCTGTGCACCACAACTACTGAGCCCACACTCTAGAGCTTCACAACACCGAGCAGCTACCGCCCAACTAGAGGGTAGCCCTGCTTGCCACAACTAGAGAAAGCCTTCATGCAGCAGCTAAGACCTGGTGCAGCCATAAATCAATCAATTAATTGAAAATAAAAATAATATTTATTAATTAAATTATGAACAGTCCACCCAAAATTATTTGATTCTTCTCCCTAGCACATTTAGTTTTAGTTCCCTCTTACCCTGTTACAACTTTTTACTTTTAGGTGCTCACCTGGTAGAGGTTATCGACTGCCAACAAGTGCTTTGGTGAACCTTTCTCATGGGAGTCGCTCTGAAACTGGAAATCAGAAGTTGACAGCCATTGTGAAACCACAGCCAGCTGTGAATCACTATAGCTCAAATTCATCAGTTTCATCTGGGCATTTGGGAGGCCTGAACCATTCCCCTCAATCACTTTTTGTTCCTACTCAAGTAAGATTTTTATTTAAATAATGAGCTTGAAAATAACTGTTTTCTCTTTATACATTTACTTCATGGATTAACTCTTATATTTTGAATTATATCACCCAAATGATCTATGTTATCCCCTACGAAATGACATTAATTGGAAAGGTAAAAAGGAGGGGGCTATATCATGTTTTTCAAAAGCAGTTTTCAAATGCCCACCATATAACTCATGTGTGATTTCCTTTATTTCATTTCCCTGAGGGCAAAACTTGAATTGTTTTATGTGAGATACTTGATTTAATTTCATGGTCTAAAATTTTAAGGAGACTTTTAAATCCAAATAACAGGTTTATTATAGACTAATTAAGAAACAGGTAAGTAGATGATAACAAAGGAAACAAGCAAAAATCCTCAAATCTTATAGATAACTACTGTTTTTTTTGGTGCATATTTATGCTTCAGTTTTCCTTAAGAAGTTTTTTGTACTTCCCCAGGTACCTGCTAGAGATGATGATGAATTTTGTAACATTTGGCAGTCCTTACAGGGATCTGGAAAGGTTCAACACTTTCAGCCACTGCTACAAGAGAAGGTTAGTATACCTTGCTTAATGGACATTTCTTTTTTTTTTTTTAATATATTTTATATTTCTCTTTTAGGTATGCAGTGATTAGTTTTTCTTCTGAAATCTCATAAAAGAGAAATAACACTTTGGATCTTAAATTTTCATAGTTCTCTTCAACCACGTATGTTTTTGGACCAGTGAGTAAGACTATAGAAAATTTTTATTTTAAATCAGTTTTGGATTTTTTTCTAGTTGTTTACAAATCATAATAACTATATTTTAAATTTAATAAAGGCTTTAATGGTATGTATTAACTTATTCACCTCTACTTGAATGTATAGCTTTATGCTGGCAGGTGATTGTCTTAAATATGAATGAGCAAATCCTTGATCAAGATTAAGAAGAGGAAAGAAATTCTGCTAAAAGAGTAGACTCAGTCACCAAACAAAAGAAGATGAAAAGAAACAAATTCCTATTACATTTTTAGCTAGTTACCTTCTTCTCAGCTTCAGTCAAAAAGGAACGTCCTCTCAAGTTTATAAACCAGTGGCCTGCACCATGAGGGCCTAATTTATTCTAATACCTTCGATAATGATAGCATTATCAGTGCTGCTGCTGCTGCTCCTGCTAAGTCGCTTCAGTCGTGTCCAACTCTGTGCAACCCCATAGACGGCAGCCCACCAGGATTCTCCAGGCAAGAACACTGGAGTGGGTTGCCATTGCCTTCTCCAATGCATGAAAGTGAAAAGTGAAAGTGAAGTCACTCAGTCGTGTCCGACTCTTAGCGATCCCATGGACTACAGCCCACCAGCCTCCTGTGTCCATGGGATTTTCCAGGCAAGAGTATTGGAGTGGGGTTCCATTAAAAAAGCAAAGGCAATGATGGTGAAATTAAAATAAAAATGAGAGTGACAACAACATTTTAAGTCAGCTATACTTCAATTTTAAAATAAATAATAAAATGGGGGAAAAAATCTAAAATTAAAAAAAAAAGCTGAGAGTGACAGTGCACAAGTCACCTCTGCCAATATGCTGTATTTTAAGTTTTCCTTAGACATTCATAAGTGCTTTCTACATAAATGTAACCCATATCCAGATTTTTAAACCCTTTATTCCTCTGTTTATTTAATACTGCTAACCACTCATTCTTCAGGAGTGCTTTTTTAAATCATTCTTTCATTCATTCAGCACATTAAGTGCCTACCATGTGCCAGGCATTGTTCTATGCACCAAGAATATAGCTGTAAACAAAACAAAAATCCGGACTCACATACAATTAGTATTGTAGGGAGAAAAGGATAATAAATAAGACAAAAGAAAATAAATGTTATTAGATGATAATATAAGTTTGAGAAAAATTGTAGGGAAGCAGGATAGGGAATTTAGTGGAGAGGGCAGGCAAGGTTTTGTAATTTTTTAAATGGAATGTTCCAGTAACATTTGGGCAAAGATTTGAATGAAATGAAGAAGAGGATATACAGATATCTGAGGAGAGAGTATTCCAGACGAAGTCAAAGTTTCTGTTGGGAGTGATGGTCTCTGACATACACAAGGAAGCAGACCATGTGTCTGAATCAGTACAATGAGTTGTAGGAAATGTGATTAGAGAGGTAACAGATAGATACTAGTAGGGCCTTCTGGATCATTATAAGGACACTGGCTTTTACTCAGTGAGATAAGGAATCAGTAGAGGGTTTTGCACAGCAGAGTGACATGATTTGACTTATATTTTAATTCCATCACTCTGCCTACTACCTTGAGAACAGAATATAGAGGACCCAAGGTGGAAACAGGTTAGTTCAGAAACTACTGAAATCATCAAGATTGAGTTGATATTGACTTGGATCAGGATAGTAGGACCCTGTGAGAAGTAGTCAAATTCTTAACATATTGGAAGGGATTTCCAGCTGATGATGAAATGGATATGGGGTAAAAGAGAAATAATGTATTAAAGGATATAATTCTTCAGGTCTGAGTAACTAAAATGATAGATGGGCTGTTAACTGAGGTGGGAAAGATTGCAGGTCTGGTAGATCTGTGGGGGAATATCAGGAGTTCAGTTTTGGTAAGTTTGAGATGTATGTTAAACATTAAGAAGAGATATCAGAGTTAGATATCTGAGTGGAGATGTAGAATTGGACATTTGAGTCTGAAGGTCATAAATGTTGTCCAGGCTGGAGAGATAGATTTGAAATTTGGAATCATTTTATGTTTGTGTGTATGTATGTGCAGATGTGAATATATGTGCATATATATATATATATATTTAAATATACCCAAGATATATATATATATATATGTTATCTACATCCACTTTCTTGGTTATAGATAGAAGAAGGGTTCAGTAACTTAACCTTAGAGCGTTCCATCCTTCAAGTGTTGGAGAGACTAAAAAGAAGACTGAGAAGGAATGGCCCATGAGACAGGAAGGAAACCAGGGAAGGGTGGTTTCTGCATGCCAAGTGAAGAATAGATGTTAGAATAGAGTAATCAACTGTGTCAAATGCTGTAGATGGATCAGTTAAGATAAAAGCTGAGAATTGACTACATACAGAATTTAACACATGAAGGCCATTGGGAACCTTGACAAGAGCAGTTTCAGTTGAATGATAGGAGTAAAATACTGATAAGATTGGGTTTAAGAGAGAAGAGGAAGAGAGAAATTGGAGGAAGCAAATATAGGTAATTCTTTCAAGGAGTTCTGCTCTAAGAGAAAACATTACTCTGAATCTCCTCTTTCCCTTCCCTCTGTGTTCAAGTTCTTTGTTAACCTCTGTGCTTTCAACCTTTCATTGGGGACTGTTCCCAAAACACAACAGATTTGTTTTCCTTGTTGCCTCATTGCTTAACGGTGACTCTTACTTCTCTACTAATTACCACTCTGTCTGTGTCTCTGATTCCAACCTTTCAATCAAGATCAACCCAGTATCTCCACTTTCTAGAAGACAGGTATAGATGGATGCTATACCATCACCTCAACTTCAAAATATCTCACAACTGACCTCACCTAAAACCTCTTCTATCCTTATTTCCAGCATAATAATTTACCCGGGCATATAATCTGGAAAGGATAAAGTTAAAAGTTTTTGCTTCTTTCTAATATTTTTTGCATTGAGATCCCAAATCTTTTTGCCCCTTCTCAGTTTTTACAACCAGACCTTAAATTGTGCCCCTAGCCCTAGATAAACCTCCTATCTGTGCTTCCTGTTTGTTATGTCTTTCTAGCCCTTCTTCGGAGAAGGCAATGGCACCCCACTCCAGTACTCTTGCCTGGAAAATCCCATGGGCGGAGGAGCCTGGTAGGCTTCAGTCCATGGGGTCGTGAAGAGTCGGACACGACTGAGCGACTTCACTTTCACTTTTCACTTTCATGCGTTGGAGAAGGCAATGGCAACCCACTCCAGTGTTCTTGCCTGGAGAATCCCAGGGATGGGGGAGCCTGGTTGGCTGCCGTCTGTGGGGTCGCACAGAGTCGAACACAACTGATGCAACTTAGCAGCAGCAGCAGCAGCTCTTCTTACGTAGTACTACCTACACAATCTTTCCTAAAGATCTTTTCACCTGTGTTGTCCCCATAGCATAATTGAGCCAAGTATCTAGTTAATAAGAACTCCTGGGGTTTTTTTTATAATTTTTATTTATTTTTTGGCTGCGTTGGGTCTTCGTCCTTTTGCATGGGCCTTCTCTAGTTGTAGTGAAGGGGGCTAGTCTCTAGTTGTGGTGTGTGGGCTTCTCATTGCTGTGGCTTCTCAGGCTCAGTAGTTGTGGCACATGGGCTTAGTTGCTCCACGGCATGTGAAATCTTCCCCAGACCAGGGATTGAACCCGTGACCTCTATGTTAACAGGCAGGTTCCTATCCACTATGCCCGTAGGGAAGTCCAAGACTCCTGGTTTTGAACTCACTTTATACCCTGAGGCAGTATAGTGAAGATAAATCTGATATTAGACTCAAAATTAGGAAATCAGGTTTTGTGCCTCAAATTGCACAAATCTAATTTCCCTGGGCTTCTTTGGCCTCAGGTATAAAATTAAGGCATTGGACTTAGCTGAACTCTGAGGTCTTTTCAAACCCTAAAACAGTGTTATTCAAATATTCTAGAATGTATAGGGCTCCCTGTTTAAAACTACTGGAGTTCAGCCTTAACTCAAACTAATGTCTAGGTCTTCTATAATCCAACCCTGTACAGTTCTTATATAAAGTATGTCCAGCTGTTTGGTAAAATACTCTCTTCCAGTCAAATTGATCTCCTTATTTTCCCTCTCCCATAAACAGATAATTTCCATTTCAGGTTATATGTTTGCATTGTTCCTTCCTTCTCTTTCCTCTCTCACTGCCAAAAGGTCTACTGGCATATTATCACCAATTTCCTTTAGATGGAACTCAACACTTGATACCGGAGAAGGCAATGGCACCCCACTCCAGTAGTCTTGCCTGAAAATACCATGGATGGAGGAGCCTGGTAGGCTGCAGTCCATGGGGTCGCTAAGAGTCGGACACGACTGAGCAACTTCACTTTCACTTTTCACTTTCATGCATTGAAGAAGGAAATGGCAACCCACTCCAGTGTTCTTGCCTGGAGAATCCCAGGGACGGGGGAGCCTGGTGGGCTGCCGTCTATGGGGTCGCACAGAGTTGGACACGACTGAAGCAACTTAGCAGCAGCAGCCGCAACACTTGATATTTTGTATTTCCATAGAATCTTCTGTATGCATCTCCTGTTATTAAGGTGCTATTTCATTATTCATATCAGCTGAACACTCCCATGTTTTTTCTACTTTATATTCTAAGAATTATGAGCTACCACATATAACCCTTATATCCATGAAGCATTAATAAGCAGCCTGGTATTCATCTAATAAGCAAATTCTAGAGAACTCAACATGATTTTTTTTTAAGGTATTCAAGCTTCTGGGAAAGGCAAAACCATAGAGACAGTAAAAATATCAGTGGTTGCCAGGGATTATTGGGAAAGGGAGAGATAATAGATGGAGCACAGATTTTTGGAGCAATGAATATATTCTGTATAATGGTAGATAAATGTCATTACACATTTGTCCAGACCCACAGAATATATAACAACAAGAGTGGAACCAATGTAAAATACGGACTTTAAGTAGCAGTTATGTGTCAATGTAGGTTCATCAGTTGTCACAAATGTCCTACTCCAGTGGGAGATGATAATAATGGGGAAGGCTGTGCATGTATGGAGGTGGGGGTGAGGGGAATAGGGGAATCTTTGTACCTTCCTCTCAGTATTATTGTGAACCTGTTGATAAAGAGTCAGACATGACTGAGCGACTGATCTGATCTGATAAAACTGCTTTTTTAAAAAGTCTTTTAAGAAATGAAGTCTTTATTGGCAGAATATAACAATACAACTAACATAAATAGACATGTAGACATCAAACAGAATAATTCAAAAAACTATAGTTAAAAGTGGAATATTTTCTTTCTTATTAAAGTTATGGCACTTTTTCTCTGAAATCATACTGTGAACATGGGTTTTAGAGTTAGGGCTCAGATGTCAGCTCTCCTGTTGTTTAGTCCTATAACCATTATCATTTTGAGCCTCAGTTCTGTCATCTGTAACATGGAATCTGACTACACCATAGCATTTTTATGATTGTAGCATTATTATAATGATGTTAAGATAATGGATGCAAAGTACATCTTACTATGCCTGGCACATAATAGACACACAATATTTGTATCCTGATGTTTTGATTCCCTGTTGTAGCATCAGAATCCCCTCAAATGAACTGCTTTAGCCCAAATCCCCACCAGCCATTGTGCTGTGCAGATGGAAATCTCTTGGCCCTTTTCTTTAGTCTTAAAGACCAAAGAACCCTAAATGTTCCTGTGCATGTGAGTTCACTAGACCTTCCTTCACACTTTGGTGCATATCACAGCTGTTTTGGAGCATGTCCACTGCCAACTAGAACATGAGGTGCCTTTGCTCATACCCTGTGTTCATTCATCTGTGCTCAGAAGAAAATAAATAGGGTCCACCAGAAGCAAAATTAATCATTATAGAGAGATTAATTTATATTGAACATCTCCAGCCTCCACTCTGCTTCTGTCTCTCACTTGCTATGGCAAGTTATCTGTCTCTTTTTGCCTTCATGCCTCTTCTCCCTATCAGAAAGCAAAAAGATCAGATATGATCTTTATGTGAAACTTACTCATATGTCATTTTGCTAATTTTGTCCATTCATGTGCTGTCTCAGTTACAGTAGCTTTGCAATCAGTCTTGCTATCTGGTAGTAGTAGTCTTCCAGCACTTGGATACCTTGACAATATAAATATTAATAAAGATCAGGTGCTGAAGGAAGGGATGTGGAAGGACTGATATCCTCAACTTTTATAACATAGGGGCAGGAATAATAAATTTTTAAAAATTCATTAATGGAAATATTTAAAGTAATGAAGTCAAAAGAATAGTACTCATCCTTTACCTTGAACATGTCCAGTTCTCTCTTCTTAATACCTACTCATTTCCCATCTCACATACTCTAGAGGAAGGGTTACTTTGAAGCAAATTTAGAAAGATCTTTAGAGGCTGATATTTCTGTTGTGAAGAAACATTCAACTAAAATTTAATCTTTAGTTTCTGTATTAACTTCAAACAAAATTAAACTTAATTCTTTCTGTTGAAAGCATTTTTGTAAAGTGATTGTTTTCTATGTACCTTGCTATCTAGTGCATAGAGAAGTGTCTGGACTGATGATCATAATGTCAATAATAGTTATTTCAAGGGTGGTAGAATTTGAATGGTTTTCTTAAATTCTCTTTACTTTTCTGAATTCCTTAAATCTTTTTCTAGGTAAGTCTATAATTTTTACAAAAAAATAATAAAGTTAACTATTAAGCATTGAGAAAGAAAAGTAGTTTTAATATTAACAGTTTATTTAGATCATTTATAAGAATTTTAACTTTCAGGGTGCAGTTCTACCTCAAGAAATAAGTCAAGTAACTCAACATCATAAAACTGGCTTTAATGACAACAGCGTTAAGCCAAGAAAACATGAGCCTCACAGAAAATGTAAGTTATGAGTTAGAAAGTATACATATGGTGCTAAGTGATTCCTTTTATTTTTATAAATTAACAGCTTTATTGTTATAATTCACATATCATAAAATTCATCCTTTTATTGTTCAATCAGTGTTTTTTTAGTGTTTTCACAAAGTTGTACAACCAAATGCTAGTATCTAAATTTAGAACATTTTCATCACCCCAAAAAGAAATATCATACTTATTAGTAGTCATACTCATTAGTCTGTACTTACTAGTCGTCATTCCCCTATCCCTGGCAACTGCTAACTTACTTCTGCCTCTGTGGATTGACCTGTTCTGGACATTTCCTATAAATAGAAACATAAAATACGTGATCTTTGAGACCGACTCCACTCACTCGGTGTAATCTTTTCAAGATTCATCCGTGTTGAAGCATATATCAGTACTTCATTCCTTTTTAAGACTGAACAATTTTCTATTATATGAATACAACGTTTTGTTTATGCATCCTCCCATTGATGGATATTTGGGTCATTTGCACTTTTGTGTTATAATAAATAATGCTGCTGCTACTGGTACTGCTGCTAAGTCACTTCAGTCGTGTCAGACTCTGTGCAACCCCATAGACGGCAGCTACTGTGGATATTTATGTACAAATTTTTGTGTCAAAACCCTGGTGGCACAGACAGTAAAGCATCGACCTACAATGCAGGAGACTCAGGTTCGATCCCTGGGTCGGGAAGATCCTCTGGAGAAGGAAATGGCAACCCAGTCCAGTACTCTTGCCTAGAAAATCCCATGGATGGAGGAGCCTGGTAGGCTACAGTCCATGGGGTCGCAAAGAGTCAGACACGACTGAGTGACTTCACTTTTGTGTGAACATATGGTTACAGGTCTCTTGAGCATATATGAATTAAAGGAATAACTGAGTCTTTTATTTATTTACTGAGTTAACTGAGTTAACTCTATGCCTAACTTTTTGTGGAACTACCACACTGTATTCCAAAATGGCTGGACCATTTTACATTCCCACCAGCAATATATGACAGTCCAATTTCTTCACATCCTCCACAACACTTGTTATGGAGTGTTGTTATCCAACTTTTTTGTTATAGTCATCCTAGTAAATGTAAAGTGGAGTCTCCTTGTGGTTTTCATTTCTAATTCATTAATAATTAATAGTGCTGAACATGTTTTCATGTGTTTATTGGCTGTTTATTTGTCTTCTTTAGAGAAACATTCAAATCCTTTGCTCATTTTAAAATTAGGTTGTCTTCATGGGGGGAGGAAATGGCAACCCACTCCAATATTCTTGCCTGGAGAATTCCATGGACAGAGAAGCCTAGCAGGCTATAGTCCATGGGATCGCATAGAGTCAGACATGACCAAGTGACTAACACACACACCCAGGCCACTTGAATCTGCAGCCTAACCCAGGAGACAGATAAGGCACAGAGGGTGGCAGGATGAAGTGTCATTCCAAACCCTACAAGATAGGGGCAAGGTGGGGGAAGTGGACGGAGCCAAGAGACAAGCTTTCAGGGGTCCATGCCTGCGTGGAGGGCTTCCCTGAGGAGGAGGCAGGTGAGAAGAGGCCAAGAGGGTGTGTGAGTGTTGGCTTGCAGAAAGGGAAGGACAAAGGGTTCTAGGCAGAGATTAGAGGGCCAGCTGTGCAAGTAGCCACTGGGCCCAGGGTGTATGTGCCACACCACACTCCATGCCAGGGGTGTGGTGGGGTGCCTCTCCAGATCCTAGGCTTTGGGAAGGTGCTATGCTGCTGGGGTCCCAGGGACACAGGGCAGGCAGTACAAATTCAAACTTTGGCAGTGACACACCCTGCAAAGCAGATGAGCCCCCAGATACAATGCAGGTGAGAAAAGCCAAACACAGAAGGCCATAGAATGTGTGATTCCATTTCTACGAAACGTCCAGAACAAGAAAATCCACAGAGATAAAGAGTGGATGTGTGGTTGTCAGGGTCTGGGGGAAGATGGGGGTGGGGTAACGGCTTATGTGTCTCTCAGGCCGGAGGCAAGTGTGGGTACCCTGAAAGGAGCATGCACCCCAGTTGGGCACACACTCAGCTGGGAAAGTGTGCCAGCCTGTACCCCACTGCTCCTGGTACCCAGCCCCCAGCAGTGGCAGGCCCGGCAAGGGAGTAGCTGTGTCAGTGGCCAAGCCTTGGTGACCCCGTGGCCATTCCACCCTGAATTCTGGAAGGAGCAGGAGTGTATTGGGATGCAGCCTGCCCTCTCCTTGTACCCCTGGGTTTTCAAAAATCCTGGCCAAGCCTGGGCTCCTCCATGCTGGGCCTCAGGCTTCTCTTCTGGAAGATGGAACAACAGCATCGTCCTCAGTGGACAGTGGTCAAGTTTAAGGGTATTTGTACCCAGAAAAGACTGACTCAGCTGAGCTGCCCTTATTGACTCCTTGGAACAGCCATTGGGTTCTGGGTTCCATCAGGAACACTCAGTGCTTTTATTAATGACACCAGCAGCAGCAGCAATAGTAGTAATAACAATAATGGGAGAACTAGTGTGAGAACATAAGAACCATGACCTTGCACTTTCACATACTGTGGCAATTGAGTTCAAAGCCTCAGGTCCCCTCTCCTAGGAAACCGTGCCCCTAAGAAGTCATGTCCATGTGAAAATGCCACGCCCCTTACAAGCCTTCAGTTCTCCACCTGCAAAGTGAAAGAGCCAAATACCCGAAGTTTAAATCAAACTGGGTCAGGAACACTGCCCAGAGGGACAAATCAGCTAATCCTACCTTGATTTACAGTTTTGGTCCCCAAGGAATTCTCTCTTTTTCTCTCTCTCTCTTTTTTGTTTGTTTGTTTGCATCCGAGTTAAAAATACATTGCTTGGAAATAAAATTTTTTAAAGTTAGGTTGTCTTTTCGTTCTTGAGTTGTAAGAGTACTTTTAATATTCCATATCCTATGAAGTACTTTTTATGTTCTATATACTATATGCTGTTCAGATATTTGATTCGCAGCTATGTGCTATCATTCTGTGGTTGTCTTTTAACTTTCTTTACAGTGTCCTTGAAGCACAAAAGTTTTAAATTTTGACCAAATCCAATTTACCTATTTCTGATTTTTCTTTAGTTGCTTGTGCTTTAGGTATCATCTAAGAAACCATTACCTAATTCAAGGTCACAAAAATTTACACCTGTGTTTTCTTCTAAGAGCATTACAGTTTTAGCTGTAACATTTAGGTCTTTTTTCCATTTTTGAATAAGTGCGTATATAGTATGAGTCCATATTCACTCTCTTGCATATAGACATCTAGTTGTCCCAGCACTATTTATTAAAAGACTGTTCTTTGCTCATTGAATTTTCTTTGCACTGCATTGAATTGTCTTGGCACCCTTGTCATAAATCAGTTGACCATAGATGCATAGGTTTATTTCTAGTCTCTAATTGCATTTCACTGATCTATATTCCATCTTTTTGTGCACAACACATCATCTTCATTACCATAGTTTTGTTATCAGTTTTGAAATTAGAAAATTTGAATCCTCCAACTTTGTTTTTCAAGATTATTTGTCAAGTTCTGGTCTCTTGCATTTCCGTATAAATTTTAGGATCAGCTTGTCTATTTCTGCAGATATGGCAGCTGGAATTTTTATAGGGATTATACTGAATCTGTAGACCACTTTGGGTAGTATTGTCATCAATACTACCCAATAAGCCTCTCTATTTCTTTCAACGATGTCTTATAGTATTCAGTGTATAAGTCTTGAATTTTTTGTTAAATTTATTAATAAGTATTTTATTACAGTTGTCAGTGGAGCTGTTTCCTTAATTTTGGGAGCATATTGTTCATTACAATTTATAGAAATAACACTGACTTTTGTATATTGATCTTGTATTCCTCCACCTTGTTGAACTTATTTATTAGCCCTAGTTTTTTGTGGCTTCCGCAAATGTAGTTTTACTTCTTCCTATACAATCTGGGTGCCTTCTATTTATTTTTCTTGCCTCATTGTTGTGGCTATAACCACCAGTCAAATAGAAGTGGTGAGGGTACGCATCCTTGTCTTGATCTTAAGGGTAAGCTTTCAGTCTTTCATCATTAAATATAATGTTAACTGTAGGGTTTTGGTAGCTGCCCTTCAAGGTGAAGAAGTTTCTTTGTATTCCTAGATTGTTGATTTTTTTTTAACCTAGGAGGGATATTAGTTTTTGTCGCATGCTGTGTCTTTGACTTTTGAGATGATCACATGGATTCTGTCCTTTATGCATTCAATGTGTTTTTTTTTTCACTGATTGTTTTTCATATGTTGAACCAACCTTGCATACCTGGAATAAATCCCACTAGATCTTGGTGTATCATCCTCCTTATACAGTACAAGATTCTATTCACTGGTATTTTGTTGAGGATCTTTGCATCTGTATTCATAAAGGACATTTGTAATTTTCTTGTGATGTCTTTAATTTTGGTATCATGGTAATACTGGGCTCATAGAATGTTGGAATAACACTTTGAAAGAACTCTAGCCTGATTCTAATCTCAAGTAGCAGCCAGGCTATGGATTTTCACCAAAAATATACTACCTGTTTTTTTTTTTCAAGGCTTCATGGAACTGGAGAGTAAGAGATAGAACTGGGCAGGGCAAGTTAAAATGTCACAAAACTCACTGTTTTTACTAGATTCAGTCTTTTTTCTTGAAGAAATACATCCCAGATTGTTGCAAGTCTTTGATTAATTTCTATCATTCTGAAAATTAGGATTCTGGTGATTTATATTCATTTTCTTGTTGCTTTTATGGAGAAAAGAATTTGTAGAGGTCCTTCAGTATTTTTGCTGATGTCACCTCACTAACCACATTTTGAGATAAATTTAAATTTTATTTAGAGTAATCCAGTTACCTTTTTATGTATATAAACACTTGCCTATTACATTACTCCAGGGACTTCCTTGGCAGTCCAGTGGTTAAGACGTCATGCTTCCACTGCAGGGGCACAAGTTTAGTCTTTGGTTGGGGAACCTAAGATCTTACATGCTGCAAGGCATGGCCAAAAAATTTAAAATAAATGAATAAATAAATTCAAATTATATTACAGATTTTTGTTAAGAATATGTGCAAGTATTTTGTTGTTAATATTCTCTAACGTATTTTATGTATTTTGACTCTTCATTTGTTTCAGTAATCCACTGTGTTTTAGGCACAGTAGGGAGTACAGATACACATATGAGAATCTTCATCTTACAGTACTTTTTCTCTTCTCTTGATCATAGTATTCCCAAATTGTATCAAATTGCTCTTCATGTTCAAAATATGACTCTCTTGTTATTCATTTATTTATTCAGCTGTTTTATGTGCAAGGTATTGTTTTAGGTGCTGGGGATAAGTCAGACAAGTTTTCTGACCTAATGGACTTTATATTCTAAGGTTGAGACTAATAATAGGCAGAGTAAATTCCATAATCTGTAGTAATGATAAATCTATGATGAAAAATACAGCAAAGTAAGAAGATTGAGTGATGCAGATGCTGTTTTAAATATGGTAGTCAAGTAATACCTCTCCAAGGACACATTTGAATAGAGACCCAAATGAAAGGGAAATGGAATCAGCTTACTGAAGAGCTTTCCAGCAGAGGAAATACCAAGTGCCGAGTCCTGAGTCTAATTGATTATATTTTATATGCACATGGTATTTTATGTATTTATATATTTCCTATAGTTTAAGAATAGTCTTTATAAAATGTTTTTCTTCTTTTTTTTTTTTTTTAGCAGGAGTCTTTTTTTTTTTTTTTTTAAACTTTACAATATTGTATTAGTTTTGCCAAATATCGAAATGAATCCGCCACAGGTATACCTGTGTTCCCCATCCTGAACCCTCCTCCCTCCTCCCTCCTCATACCCTCCCTCTGGGTCGTCCCAGTGCACCAGCCCCAAGCATCCAGTATCATGCATTGAACCTGGACTGGCGACTCGTTTCATACATGATATTATACATGTTTCAATGCCATTCTCCCAAATCTCCCCACCCTCTCCCTCACCCACGGAGTCCATAAGACTGCTCTATACATCAGTGTCTCTTTTGCTGTCTCGAACACAGGGTTATTGTTACCATCTTTCTAAATTCCATATATATGCGTTAGTATACTGTATTGGTGTTTTTCTTTAAAAATTATTTTGAAAAAACTTTTCTTGTTTTATAACTTTGGTTCAGATTTTTGTTTTTGTTTTGCACCAATGTGTGTGTGTGTGTTAGTTGCTTAGTCGTGTCCGACTCTGCAACCCCATAGACCGTAGCCCACCAGGTCCCTCTGTCCATGGGATTCTCCAGGCAAGAACACTGGAGTGGGTTGCCATTTCCTTCTCCAAAAGGAATTACAGAAAGAAAGTGAAGTCGCTCAGTTGTGAACGACTCTTTGTGACCCCATGGACTGTAGCCTACCAGGCTCCCCAATCCATGGAATTTTCCAGGCAAGAGTACTGGAGTGGGTTGCTATTTCCTTCTCCAAATATCTATATGTTATTTTTGTTTCTTTTACATTTTAAGTTAAGTATAGATTCTGCTGCTGCTGCTAAGTCGCTTCAGTCGTGTCTGACTCTGTGCGACCCCATAGACGGCTCCGCCGTCCCTGGGATTCTCCAGGCAAGAACACTGGAGTGGGTTGCCATTTCCTTCTCCAATGCATGAAAGTGAAAAGTGAAAGTGAAGTCGCCCAGTCTTGCCCGACTCTTAGTGACCCCATGGACTGCAGCCTACCAGGCTCCTCCATCCATGAGATTTTCCAGGCAAGAGTACTGGAGTGGGGTGCCATTGCCTTCTCCAAAATATAGATTCATGTCCCCATAAATCTGATAATTAAAGCTTCAAGATTTTATAGTTAATTAAAATGTTTGTGATTTTTTCTTCAAGTTATTCTTTATATAAAAGTGTGTAAGCCATTTACATTATGTGGAATTCCAATTAGTTTTCTTGTGTGTCTCAACAAAGGTTTAATGTTGAATCCAGGAATTCTTCCTTGGCTTCTTCTCTTACCCTCTCTGTTCTCCCTTCCCTTCTCATCTTTGTGCCTTCCTTCCCTTTTCTCTCATTCCAACCCCTCCCTCCCTTCTATCCATTCCTTCTACTTCTTTCCTCATCCTCTCTTTCCTTTTGTGTCCCTCTCTTTCTTCCTCCTTTTTTCTTCCTTTCTTCTTTTCTTTTCTTCTTCCTTTTTCCCTTCCCTCCTTCCTCTTCTAATCTATCCTTTTTCATTTTCTTTCTGTTCTCCTAATTTCCCCTTAACAAGAATACTAACATAGCTTCCTCATTGGTCTCTAACTCCTTGTATATAATAGGCCACTGCTATATTTTAATTTTCTTAAAGCTCAATTCTGATCAGATTCCTACCTGATCAAAACTTTTCTGTGATTATGCCCATTACCTCCAGTGTAATTCCATAGTCTTCAGTCCTTGGCAGATTATGGCTGCAGCCTGCTCCTCTAGTTCAACTAAGCTGCATTATACTTCTTAGCCTCCAGCAGAACTTGTCTATTTAGAGTGCCACAAATATTCCTTGCTTTCTGCTACTCCTATTATTTGTCTTTTCTCTTATTATTTTCTTTGCTGAAATACTTAGCCCCCTATTCTGCCCTTTGGAAACTTGCCGTTCTACAAGACTCAATTAGATGCCACCTTTCTTTTTCCCTTGTTGTTGCCTGTATCTTTTCTCCCCCTCATCTAGATTACAAGTTCTTCAAAAGCAGGGCCTTTTTCTCCCTCCGTGGAATTCAGTGAATTCTTTAGCACAGTGCCTTGCTGTGGTAAATATTTGGTAAATTTAATAGGTATGGAACAAATTTCATTTAACAGAATTTCTATTTTCTTGTGTCTAGTTAAAGAAGAGTGTAAGAGTCCTAAAACTGAGAGTCGGTCACAAAAAATGTCAAATAGGCAGGTAAGCTTCTTAAAATCAAATTTCTAGTAGTCCACTTTTTATTGGAATTGGTGGCTCTGTGGCATCTGCCTTAAATTTGCAGCCCTTTCAACCTGATTCATAATGTGTGTGGCAAGAGGGTTGCTGAGCCTATCAGTCCCTTGGATGGGAGGTTGCGCAACTAGAGTCCAAGACTTGGAATTAGAGATACATTCTGCTTCTGCTGTTTCATGGTTCAGTGGCCTTGAGCAAATCACTGCACTTCTCACAGCCTCAGTTTCTTCATCTTTAAAATGGAGACTAAAATATATCACTTGTGCCTCTCATTCATTATATATAGTCTGGTGCTACTGCTTAGTCCCTCACTCTTGTCCGACTCTTTGCTACCCTATGAACTGCAGCCCTCCAGGCTCCTCTCTCCATGGGAATTCTTTACCAGCTGAGCTACCAGGAAAGCCCTATATAAGTACTTACAAACATGCCTACTTATATGAGTGTGTGTACATTTTATATATAAACTATTTGGAAATACGGGCTGCTGTCCATGGGGTCACAAAGAGTTGGACACGACTGAGCGACTAAGCATGCATGCATGTTTATATATTCAATGAAAGTATATAGACCAACATGGAAAAGTTAACAGTTAATTCTGTGGAGTTAGGTTAATAAGAGAAACTGAGATCATTTATATTTTATTTTAAGAGTTTCTGCTGATTGATAGTCTATATACATTTTATAATAAAAAACACTTTAAATCACATGTACACATGTGTATACTTCACATGTGTGCATTTTATATGCATATTATGTTTTATAACAAAGTGTTTTAAAAAGTTAGATCTCTTATAAGCTATATTTATAAAAGATATCTTAGCAGATATCTTGGCACATAACAGGTTCTCAGTAATGGAACCCATTAATTTTCAGATACCAATAAAGGGTTGAATTACATAACTTTCAAACCTTCTCCTTCTGAAATTCTTATGCTATAATTTCCTTTCTTCTAGAAAAGGAGTTCATAAACTCTTTAGTGCTGTGGGCCTCTTTGGTGAAGTATATGGACTCTTTCTGAGAATAATAGTATTAATGTAACAATAAAATATATAAGATTTGAAAGAAAACCAATTATATTGAAATGCCATTAAAATCACCACCATTGTATTAATAGTTTATTGCCTACATTCATAATTGAAGGGAATGCTAAATCTTATTTAGAAATGAATGGAGGTTAAGATGTAATTTTTTCCCTCATCAAGTTTATGGGCCCCCCTTTTTTCTTATGATATAAAAGAAAAAATAACACTCCAAAAAGTTGGCAGTGATTTATTTAGAATACTGTTAAGTAGTAACTATAATTTTATTTGCACAAAAACCCATTCTTACTCTTTTATAGGCATTTGGAGGGCCTGCCAAATGTAATATTAAGCTACTGAAGAGAAATGAAAATTCAGAAGTCTCAGAAAATCAAAAGGTTGTGACTGGTTATCCAAGTGGTGTTGATAAGGTAAAAGACCATTCATTCAGTTTATCTTCCCACACTTTAACACTTGGAAAGACGAGTGAGTGAAAATTAAATGATCAATTTTGTACATAAAACTCTTAGTGATTTTCAGGTCCTTGTACTTTCAAAACTTCATGCACAAAATATTTATTCTTTTAGCCTAATCCTGGAATTGAGAACTTCTTAGCATCCTTGAATATCTCCAAAGAAAGTGAAATACAGTCATCTCATCATGAAGAGCCTCCAAGTGAAGAACATTTGTCACCACAGTCATTTGCTATGGTTCGTATTTTGTAGGAGCTTGTACAATATGGTAATTTTATTATTGTTGGCCATACGTACCCTGTGCAACAGTTAAGATACCTTCTCTTACATAGACTGATGTGAGGCATATTATTTTCATCCTGTGAGGAAAACTGGGCTGTCCTGGGCAATTTAGCCACCATAGCTCCCTTGTTTTTCTTTTTTTTTTTTCATAGTTATTTTGTTTTTAGATTTTACTTAGTTCTTTTAAGCTGTTTGCACGTATGAAATTGCATTGTGTTTCTTTTTTTTTTTTTTTAATTTTATTTTATTTTTAAACTTTACATAATTGTATTAGTTTTGCCAAATATCAAAATGAATCCCTTGTTTTTCAAACATTGTTCCCAGACTGTTTGGTCAGAAATTAAGCAGGAATGATAATTATTATTTCTTTGCCAGGAAATGTGGATTTTTTTTCAACTCTATTGATTTTCCTTATTCTTTATCTGAATGTAGTTATTGTCTTAATTTTTAACAATAGAACTTATTAAAAGGAGGATCAGTAAGCTCTGTAACTCTAAGTTTAACTTTTCTCTCTACCCCCACTATCTCCACACTAATCATTTTCAAAGCAGAAAGGAACTCGGATGCTTAAAGAAATTCTAAAAATTGACAGCTCTGACAGTATGGATCATAAGAATGAAATGAAACAGTTTGGTAATGAAGTCACTGTTTCCTCTAGTAGAAGAGATGAATATGGATCTTCCTCACAACCTAAACAAAATAAGAAATTGAGTAAGTAAGCTAAGTACTTAATAAGAAATTAAGTGAGCTAATAGCCAACTTCAAAAATTCAGTTCATTTGGTTTTTTAATCTTGGAATTTTTAAAGATAAAACTACTTTTATTTTTTTAAGTATAATGAAGGGTAATAAGTGTGTTTTCTTATGCTTATGTCATTACATAACAATGTATTAAATAACTGTAACCAGTAGATCTCTAATTATCTTCTTGTAACTACTTAAATTATACTGTAACAGATACTCATTCTGTAGATTCCAAACCTAGAAAAGTTTTTACATTTTACCTTTTTCTCAATAATTTAAAAATTATTATGTAATTTAAATATATTATTTAACTTTTATCTATGAAATAACATTGCAGATGTCTGTTGCAGTAATTATATGACATATATAAAGCAGTTAGCACTGTGTCTAACACATCCTAGGTGCCAATAATTGGTATTAGTATTATGTTAAAATAACTTGACTCACATAAAAAAGAAGAAGCTGTAAAATCAATTAAAAATAATTAATGGAGGCACACATTGGAAAGTGGCACTCACCATAAGTCTGTGAAGCCTACAGCATAACATGTGGCACACAGCTGGACTTCACTAGATGTCGGTCATTGCCCCTAATTCTGTGTCCACTATACTTAATATTTGTCTCTGTAATTATCTTCAAAAGTCCACCAGGAATAATGGTAGGTGGGGACAAAAGTTTCTCAGGTAAAAAACATTTTGAAATAAGGCAATTTGAATTTATTAAGGATCAAAATCTGGAACAATATCAGAGCCTAGCTTCATTTATCTACTGAGTATCAGGATAAATAATTAAAATTCCAATAACTCTCAGGAAACAATATATATCATAGTGACAGATGTATTCTTGAAATAGAGCAAAATAAAATTTTAAAACAGTATCAGCTAAGTATGATCCCACTGTCAAAAACAAGTAACTTTTACTATATTTCAGTACAGTAAAAAGTATTATATACCTTAGAATGAAGAGCTCAGAACCCAGCCCATGTAACAGAACTAATTATGACTTTGGGCAAGCCACTTATTTTTTAATCTATAATAGTTAGAGGTTTAGATTCATTCTCCGCTAGGGTGTGCTTTTGTTCTGTTGGTGAGTTTCTTGATTATAAAGAATGTGCTCTTTCAGAATTTTTAAAATCATATTCTATATAAAGGCACTTAGAAGGTTTGATTTCAGAAAAAACATTCAAGAAGCACTATTTTAGAGCAAAAAACATTGATCCATGTGGCTCAGAAAGTAAGATGGATTTTGAGAAAACCAAAGCTGAAGCCTCAAAACTTAAGAATTTTAACACAAGGAACTCTACTCAGTGATCTGTGGTGACTAAATGGAAAGAAATCTAAAAAAAAGAGTGAATATATGTATACATATAACTGATTCATTTTACTGTACAGCAGAAACTAGCACAACACTGTAAAGCAACTATACTCCAATAAAAATTAAAGGAAAAAAACATTAAGAATTAATTATAAATCAGCTCAAGAAAGCCGTTTGCTTGTTTAGATTTTGCCTACAATGTGTTAATCTCTCACGATGTTAATTTTTGGCAGTCATCAACTTATATTTTTTAATCTTTATCTTAATTATATATCAGTAATTAATTATAATCATCTAAAAATCTTCATTTAGTTCTAGTTATTTTAGGCAAGACTAAATAGTTCTTACATTTGCTTCATAGGAAATGTTCCTCTTTTCACTTTCTAACTATGTCTTACTTGCTATTCTGTAAAGCCCTGCCATAATTGCATAGTTTGAATTATCATTTAATGTAGATACGTCCTTTTCTCTTTTTTTTGTAGCATCTTATATGAACAAGCCTCACAGTGCTAGTGAGTACCATAATGTTCAGTCTATGGACAGTGTGTGCTGGCCTACTGGCCAGATTCCTCCTATGTCCACACCAGTAACTGAACTTTCTCGAATTTGTTCCCTTGTTGGAATGCCACAACCAGATTTCTCCTTTCTGAGAACACCACAGGTATGGTAAACTACTGTTCTTCTGTTCGCATAAGTTATTATCACTGAGCTTAAACAAATCAACTGAAAATCTTTGGCTGAAAATAATATAGTGGAGCTGGTATTTTTGACTTTATGAGAAGCGTAGATGAATACTTTTCCATTTATGCATAACCAGAGCCCTCATGACACTGACAGGAACTTGGGCAGCAGGTCACCTCGCAGGATTCTTCAGAGTGGTGACAGGGCTAGGGGTCTTGGCGTACAGTGCAGCTGTCAAACTGTTTGGTCTCAGAAACTACCCATCTTTTTTTTTGAGAACCCCAAAGAAATTTTGTTTACTTGTATTATATCCATATTTACCAAATTAAAAATGAAAAAATTTTAAGTAGTTAATTAAAAATGACTTTTTGAAAAAATTTACTGAGAAGAATGTCATTCCCCTACATTTTTGCAAGTCTTTTCCATCTTCTAGATTAACAGGAGAAGCTAGATTTTCATCTCTGCTTCTTACTATCCATCTCTTGTAATACATGGTTTTGGTTGAAATACATGAAGAAAATCTGACCTCACACGAATGGTTGGAAAAAAGAAAGAAAATTTTAATAGCCTTTTCATATCATTGTGGATATTTTTTGATAAACAACATTAAAACATGGTATTTTCTTTAAAGTTAGTGCAGTTGTAGAATTTGAAATTATATTAATGAACGTTTTGTTCTCTCTATACTTATGAAAAAGAGAGAGTGAAAAGAGCAAATAACATTTTCATATTATTATAAAAATAGTTTGAAGCTCTGGAAAGGGTCTCAGGGACCTCTGAGGTCCCCATACCACACCTTGAGAACCACTACAGGAAATCTGTTTTATCCTTTATCCAAACTCTTGACATATTCTTACCTAAAACAACCATTAGTAATAATGGTAATAATACTATGTTAGTATAATGATACTGTGTTAGTATAATGATACTAACATAGTATTAATAATAATAGTAATAATACTATACTTAGTAATCAGATCAGATCAGATCAGTCGCTCAGTTGTGTCCGACTCTTTGCGACCCCGTGAATCGCAGCACGCCAGGCCTCCCTGTCCATCACCAACTCCCGGAGTTCACTCAGACTCACATCCATCGAGTCAGTGATGCCATCCAGCCATCTCATCCTCTGTCGTCCCCTTCTCCTCCTGCCCCCAATCCCTCCCAGCATCAGAGTCTTTTCCAATGAGTCAACTCTTCACATGAGGTGGCCAAAGTACTGGAGTTTCAGCTTTAGCATCATTCCTTCCAAAGAAATCCCAGGGCTGATCTTCTTCAGAATGGAGTGGTTGGATCTCCTTGCAGTCCAAGGGACTCTCAAGAGTCTTCTCCAACACCACAGTTCAAAAGCATCAATTCTTCGGCGCTCAGCTTTCTTCACAGTCCAACTCTCACATCCATACATGACCACTGGAAAAACCATAGCCTTGACTAGCCAGACCTTTGTTGGCAAAGTAATGTCTCTGCTTTTGAATATGCTATCTAGGTTGGTCATAACTTTCCTTCCAAGGAGTAAGCGTCTTTTAATTTCATGGCTGCAGTCACCATCTGTAGTGATTTTGGAGCCTAGAAAAATAAAGTCTGACACTGTTTCCACTGTTTCCCCATCTATTTCCCATGAAGTGGTGGGACCGGATGCCATGATCTTCGTTTTCTGAATGTTGAGCTTTAAGCCAACTTTTTCACTCTCCACCTTCACTTTCATCAAGAGGCTTTTGAGTTCCTCTTCACTTTCTGTCATAAGGGTGGTGTCATCTGCATATCTGAGGTTATTGATATTTCTCCCAGCAATCTTGATTCCAGTTTGTGTTTCTTCCAGTCCAGCGTTTCTCATGATGTACTCTGCATAGAAGTTAAATAAGCAGGGTGACAATATACAGCCTTGACGAACTCCTTTTCCTATTTGGAGCCAGTCTGTTGTTCCATGTCCAGTTCTAACTCTTGCTTCCTGACCTGCATACAAATTTCTCAAGAGGCAGATCAGGTGGTCTGGTATTCCCATCTCTTTCAGAATTTTCCACAGTTTATTGTGATCCACACAGTCAAAGGCTTTGGCATAGTCAATAAAGCAGAAATAGATGTTTTTCTGGAACTCTTTGGCTTTTTCTGTGATCCAGTGGATGTTGGCAATTTGATCTCTGGTTCCTCTGCCTTTTCTAAAACAAGCTTGAACATCAGGAAGTTCACGGTTCACATATTGCTGAAGCCTGGCTTGGAGAATTTTGAGCATTACTTTACTAGCATGTGAGATGAGTGCAATTGTGCGGTAGTTTGAGCATTCTTTGGCATTGCCTTTCTTTGGAATTGGAATGAAAACTGACCTTTTCCAGTCCTGTGGCCACTGCTGAGTTTTCCAAATTTGCTGGCATATTGAGTGCAGCACTTTCACAGCATCATCTTTCAGGATTTGGAATAGCTCAACTGGAGTTCCATCACCTCCACTAGCTTTGTTCGTAGTGATGCTTTCTAAGGCCCACTTGACTTCACATTCCAGGATGTCTGGCTCTAGGTCACTACTACATAAATATGACTACTTTCTGAAAAAGCATTTTTCTTAAAAATCTTTTTTATCAAAGGAAAAAAGTATACAGTAAAGAATTGTCATTCAAATGTAAATATAAAATCAGTCAGAACTTCAGAGTTTTTAAGATTTTGGCAGTTAATTCATGTTAGTAAAATGTCTGCTATTTAAAGGATGGTGGAAAGCAGGGGTCAGCACATTTTTTCTATAAACAGCCAGATAGTAAATATTTCAGGCTCTGTGGGCCATGTGGTCTCTGTCACTTCCCTCTGCAGTTATAGTAGGTATAGGCAAACCATAAGAGTGGACTTGGCTGTGCTCCAATAAAATCTTACGTACAAAAACAAGTAGGAAACCTAGTTTCCTGATCCTCGATGTAAAGAAGAAAGTTTAGCTGACTTTCATTTACAATAGGATTCCGACCCTTCAGCTAGCTTAGAGATAGATCATTTTAACTTTGTAAACACTGAAAGATAAGGCAACAGTTTTAAAGTTTTTGTATCATAACTGAAAACTTAAGCTATAGTCCCTCTTTGAATTCTTGAAATTTTTTTTTACAGAATGTTAGATGAAATTATTCTACTTGTTTAAGCTTTCTAGAAGGAGGTCAACTTCCTGGACAGATAACTTCATAAACATTCCTGTTCTCTTTTTTTAGACAATGACAGTTTGCCAGGTAAAATTATCTAACGGCTTACTGGTACATGGGCCACAGTGCCATTCTGAAAATGAAGCCAAGGAAAAAGCTGCATTTTTTGCTATACAACAATTGGTGAGAACTGCCCATGAATTCTCTACTAAATCTTTAAATAATCCCTCTAGATGTTTCTGATGCATTGTTTTATAACTTTAAATACTTCCATAGGGCTCCTTAGGAGTGAATTTCCCTTTGCCTCCACCAATATTTCCAAGTTATCCTCCAGCTATACCACCTGGAACCATTCCTCCAGTTTTTCCCCAGCCTACTGGTAAGGTATCTTTCTCGTCTAAATATTTACCATTTAATTATTGTTTTTAGTAAGTTCTTTTAAGAAGCATCACTTCAAGGAAACCAAGAAATGATCTAAATATCTCAGTAATGTAAGGAGTTGTAAGGGGTAAGCCTGAAACCAGAGCCTGCAGATTTATCTAGAAATGCAGGGAGTATTAAACTGGTTATCTCTTCTCTTTGCCCAGACTCCATTAAACTGAATAATAAACTATTTTAAATGTGAACCTATAAAGACAAAGAGATGAGAAAAGAAATATCAGCACATTAGAATTTTTTTTGCATTTTATTTATTTAATATAAATTTATTTATTTTAATTGTAGGTTAATTACTTTACAATATTGTATTGGTTTTGCCATACATCAACATGAATCTGCCACAGGTATACACGTGTTCCCCGTCCTGAACCCCCCTCCCACCTCCCTCCCCGTACCATCCCTCTGGGTCATCCCAGTGCACCAGCCCCAAGCTTCCTGTATCATGCATCCAACCTGGACTGGCGATTCGTGCACATTAGAATTTGAAAACAGTTTGTGATGAGAAAAGAAGAGAAATAAAAACCAATGCAACAGAGTAGAGTTATGTTCAGACTGAAGAGTGAATAAAAGAGGATACAAACCAAAAGATGAGCAGATTGTCCCTCACAGTTCCCAAGAGATTCACAACTTGAAAGTGTCAGACACTACCAGTGGCATGGCCTGAAAAGAGGGGGTCAGTTCAACATCTGTAGCAAGAGTGATGGAACCCCTCCCCAGAGCCTTCCCCCACACAGTCAAGCAGTTAACATCTACAGGCAAAAGCCTGGAGGTATGGTCTCCAGAAGGTTCCATACATACGAGACACCAGGTACAGAATAGAGAATGAGATACTAGGCTGGAAACTGAGGTTATATAAAGTTCCTTTTCCCATCCTATTCCCACGCTGTAACAAGCCTTAGCCCAGATAGGAAGTTGGGGGATGGTTTTTTGAGAAATTCATTGAATTCCAAGCGAAAGACCCACCAACTTTTGGAGGATGTCCCAACCAAAAGGCTGGCTCACTATTCAGTCATCCTAGGGAGAAGCTGAGGATCTCAAGTCATCTAGCCCTACACCCTCCCAACACTGACACTGCTTCTAATCATAGTTTTAATGTCTTGGTCTTTAATATGAAGAAGTAATAGACTACTGAACATTTTAGGAAAATCTCTATAAGAGCCTGCTGCTGCTGCTGCTAAGTCGCTTCAGTCGTGTCCGACTCTGTGCGACCCCATAGACGGCAGCCCACCAGGCTTCCCCACCCCTGGGATTCTCCAGGCAAGAACACTGTAGTGGATTGCCATTTCCTTCTCCAATGCATGAAAGTAAAAAGTGAAAGTAGTCGCTCAGTTGTGTCCAACTCTTAGCGACCCCATGAACTGCAGCCTATCTGGCTCCTCTGTCCATGGATTTTCCAGGCAAGAGTACTGGAGTAGGGTGCCATTGCCTTCTCCACTATAAGAGCCTAAATGAAGATAAATGAAAGGGATCTGGAGATAGTGTTGGAAAGAAGAGAACTTCAGAGACAGCTTTGGTTAGCATTCTTATGAAATGAAACAGTATTGCAACCAAAAAAAATTAAGAACAAGAATTCACGAATAATAAATAATTGGAGAACAAAAATTGTAGAGCCAAAATTTTAAAATTCAATAGGTAAAGCAAAGTCATAGAACTCTCAGGAAAAAGATCAATGTAAAAGGAGGAAAATAAGAAGTAAGAGAGATTTAGAGGAACTGTCCATACATCCAATACCTATCTAATTGCAGTTCCAGAAAGAGACCAGAGATCATGGGAAGGAGGAAAGTTATCAAAGAAATAGTTTCTTCTGACCAAGGGACATGCATCTATAAACTGAAAGGGCCGCCAGATGCTTAGCACTAAATGAAAAGAGACACAGATTGCCTTGGAATTTAGAATACCAGTAATAAAGAGAAACAATAAACAAAGCAAAAACAACACTCAGTTGTGGATGTGACTGGTATGGAAGTAAAGTCCAATGCTGTTAAGAGCAGTATTGCTTAGGAACCTGGAAGGTTAGGTCCATGAATCAAGGCAAATTGGAAGTGGTCAAAAAGGAGATGGCAAGAGTGGACATCGACATTTTAGGAATCAGCAAACTAAAAAGGACTGAAATGGGTGAATTTAACTCAGATGATCATTATATCTACTTCTGTGGGCAAGAATCCCTTAGAAGAAATAGAGCGGCCATCATAGTCAACAACAGAGTCCGAAAGCAGTACTTGGATGCAGTCTCTAAAATGACAGAATGATCTCTGTTCATTTCCAAGGCAAACCATTCATTTTCACAGTAATCTAAGTCTAAGCCCTGACCAGTTAATGCTGAAGAAGCTGAAGTTGAACGGTTCTATGAAGACCTACAAGACCTTTTAGAACTAACACCCAAAAAAGATGTCCTTTTTATTATAGGGGACTGGAATGCAAAAGTAGGAAGTCAAGAAATACCTGGAGTAACAGGCAAGTTTGGCCATGTTGTATAAAATGAAGCAGGGCAAAGGCTAACGAGTTTTGACAAGAGAACACACTGGTCATAGCAAACACCCTCTTCCAACAACACAAGAGAAGACTCTACACATGAACATTACCAAATGGTCGATACCGAAATCAGATTGATTGTATTCTTTGCAGCCAAAGATGGAGAAGCTCTATATGGTCAGCAAAAACAAGACCAGGAGCTGACTGTGGCTCAGATCGTGAACTCCTTATTGCCAAATTCAGACTTAAATTGAAGAAAGTAGGGAAAACCTCTAGACCATTCAGGTATGACCTAAATCAAATCCGTTATGATTATACAGTGGAAGTGACAAGTAGATTCAAGGGATTAGATCTGATAGAGCACCTGAAGAACTATGAACAGAGGTTCATGACATTGTACAATAGGCAGTGATAAAGACCATCCCCAAGAAAAAGAAATGCAAAAAGGCAAAGCAGTTGTCTGAGAAGGCCTTACAAACAGCTATGAAAAGAAGAGAAGTGAAAGGCAAAGGAGAAAAGGAAAGATATACCCATCTGAATGCAGTTCCAAAGAATAACAAGGAAAGATAAGAAAGCCTTCCTCAGTGATCAATGCAAAGAAGTAGAGGAAAACAATAGAATGGGAAAGACTAAAGATCTCTTCAAGAAAATTAGAGATGCCAAGGGAACTTTTCATGCAAAGATGGGCTCAATAAATGACAGAAATGGTAGGGACCTAACAGAAGCAGAAGATATTAAGAAGAGGGGGCAAGAATACATGGAAAAACTATACAGAAAAGATCTTCACAACTCAGAAAATCATGATGATGTGATCACTCACCTGGAGCCAGACATCCTGGAATGAGAAGCCAAGCGGGCCTTAGGAAGTGTTACTACAAACAAAGCTAGTGGAGATGATGGAATTCCAGTTGAGCTATTCCAGATCCTAAAAGATAATACTGTGAAAGTGCTGCACTCAATATGCCTGCAAATTTGGAAACTCAGAAGTGGCCACAGGACTGGAAAAGGTCAGTTTTCATTCCAATCCCAAAGAAAGGCAATGCCATAGAATGCTCCAACTATCGCACAGATGCACTCATTTCACATGCTAGCAAAGTAATGCTCAAAATTCTCCAAGCCAGGCTTCAACAGTACATGAACCTCCAGGTGTTCAAGCTGGTTTTAGAAAAGGCAAAGGAACCAGAGATCAAATTGTCAACATCCACTGGATCATCGAAAAAGTAAGAGAGTTCCAGAAACACATCTGTTTTATTGACTGTGCCAAAGCTTTTGACAGTGTGGATCACAATAAACTGTGGAAAATTCTGAAAGAGATGGGAATACCAGACCACCTGATCTGCCTCCTGAGAAATCTATATGCAGATCATGAAGCAACAGTTAGAACTGGACATGGAATAACAGACTGGTTCCAAATCAAGAAAGGAGTACGTCAAGGCTGTATATTGCCGCCCTGCTTATTTAACTTATATGCAGAATATCATGAGAAACACTGGTCTCGATGAAGCTCAAACTGGAATCAAGATTGCCAGGAGATGTATCAGTAACCTCAGATACTCAGATGACACCACACTTATGGCAAAAAGTGAAGAAGAACTAAAGAGCCTCTTGATGAAAGTGAAAGAAGAGAGTGAAAAACTTGGCTTAAAACTCAACATTCAGAAAACTAAGCTCATGGCATCTGGTCCCATCACTTCATGGCAAATAGATGGGGAAACAGTGGAAACAGTGAGAGACTTTATTTTGGGGGTCTCCAAAATCACTGCAGATGGTGATTGCAGCCATGAAATTAAAAGACACTTGCTCTTTGGAAGAAAAGTTATAACCAACCTAGACAGCATATTAAAAAGCAGAGACATTGCTTTGCCAACAAAGGTCCATCTTGTCAAGGCTCTCATTTTTCCAGTAGTCATGTATGGATGTGAGAGTTGGACAATAAAGAAAGCTGAGCACCAAAGAATTGATGCTTTTGAACTGTGTTGTTGGAGAAGACTCTTGAGAGTCCCTTGGACTGCAAGGAAATCCAACCAGTCCATCCTAAAGGAAAATCAATCCTGAATATTCATTAGAAAGATTGATGCTGAAGCTGAAACTCCAATACTTTGGCTACCTGATGCGAAGAACTGACTCATTTGTAAAGACCCTGATGCTGAGAAAGAATAGAAGGCGGGAGGAGAAGGGGACGACAGAGAATGAGATGGTTGGATGGCATCACCGACTCAATGGACATGAGTTTGAGTAAACTCCGGGAGTTGGTGACAGACAGGGAAGCCTGGCATCCTACAGTCCATGGGGTAGCAAAGAGTCAGACATAGCTGAGCGACTGAACTGAATAAAGAGAGGTCAGAGATGAAGGAAAAATACAAATAAAAGATCAAAAATCAGAATGTTTTTGCATCATTGAACAGAGACTAGAAGCTAGAAAGCAGTTGAACATTGATTACCTCAAAATCCTGAGACAGAATTAGTTTCATCTCAGATTTCTCTCTAAAGCTAAAGTGTGAATCTAGTGCAAGGGTAGAATGAAGACCTTTCAGACAGGCACATTTTCTTATTATGTACTCTTCTTTAGAAGTTACTGAATTCTGCATCCAAAAAGCAAAGCAATAGTTTTTTTGTTTGTTTGTTTTAAAGAAAACCATGAAACTAAAGACTTCCCTGATAGCTCAGTAGGTAAAGAATCTGCCTGCAATGCAGGAGACTTTGGTTTGATTCCTGGGTCAGGAAGATCCCCTGGAGAAGGGATAGGCTACCTACTCCAGTATTCTTAGACTTCCCTTGTGGCTCAGCTGGTAAAGAACCTTCCTGCAGTGTGGGAGACCTGGGTTCAATCCTGGATTTGGAAGATCCCCTGGAGAAGGGAAAGGCTACCCACTTCAGTATTCTGGCCTGGAGAATTGTCCATGGGGTTGCCAAGTGTCAGACACGACTGAGCGACTTTCACACACACACATGAAACTAAACTGCACGATACCTAATATGCAATGAATGGAAATTCCAGAATGCCAGCTGCTCAGCAGGTGTAGAAAGTAACTGGTCTCAACTGAGAGGGCAGAGGAAGGTCTTGGCAGGTGAGATAATGATCTGATAGATGGGCAGCATTTGGAAAAAAAACATGAAGGATAGATGCATAGAAGACTAAGGTGCTTTTAAAAGATAATTACTCTTAAAAGAGTTTTTTTTAAGTTTTACAAGGAACAAAAAATAATCAGAGTACCCTACTTGGCTTTGAAGTGATAATATTTATATGGTGACATACCACAAACACTGTATTTTTTAAACGAATATTATAATATATTGGGAGGACAGGGCGAGTAGTGAAGTGTGGTATAAAAGAACTGAATTTTGATCTATCATAGTAGTTTTAGTCTAAAAATGCCTAACGTTGAAAAATCAGCTAGTAGTATAAGAAAATTATTGAACAGTATGCAAATAAATAGCTAAAACAATTAAACCTGGGAGGCACCAGATGACTGCTATATTTTGTTGAAAACCCTTTTTATTACAATATGTATGTGTATAATTATTTTTACTTTGATTTGTTTAAAAAATGCAATTTGTCTGAGGCCATAACTTACTAAGTAGCAGTAGTAGCATTCAAAAGCAAATCTATCTGTTAACAAAACCCACAATTTTGTTACTATACTACACTGGCATTCCTTTGCCTGTATAAACAATGGTTAGTCATAAAATTTTTATGGCATAATAAATCTGATGTTTTCATATAACTCAAGGTAGTAAGTCCACTATAACTTGGAAAATCCATTTTGATTGCTTTTTCACTTTCAAAAATGAATCCAGGGGATTTCCCTGGCGGTCCATTGGTTAACACGTCACCTTCCAATGCAGGTTCAATACCTGGTTGGGGAGCTAGGATCCCATATGCCTGATGGCCCAAAAAACCAAAAGCATAAAAACAGAAGCAATATTGTAATGAATTCATTAAAAGTTTTAAAGATTACCCACATCAAAAAAATCCAGCAACTATATATAAATTAGTTTTAAGTAATTAGTACATATAGGTTATCTAAAGGTATACTCGCAAGCTTCTCTCAAACGTAGCTGAGTTTTAGTTGACTATATAGTCTTAAATTCTGTCTGCTTTTTTCTCTCTCTGAAAAGAAACTTTGAGCACAGTACAGACTTTCTTTGGTGGCAGTGTGCCAGAGTCTTGGTTGTTACTGTTCAGTGCAGTAGTTCACAAATATTGCACTGGTACTGACTGTGTAAGGATCACTTGTGGAGCTTATTAACAATACAGATTCCTGGGCCCTCAGAGTCTGATTAGTACGTCTGGAGTATTGCCCAGGAATCTGTATTTCACAAGCTTCCGTGTGATTCAGACAAACAAATCAGTTTTGGGAACCCCTGATTCAGTGCACTTTCAGCAAGAAACAAGCTGTGAGATTTTTTTTTTTAGTTCTTGAATTACAAATGTTAGAATAGGAAAGAGAAAGATTGTGTATATCATATGAAAGTGATCAAATTTCAAGACTTGAGCTTTTCTGTTTTTTTTTTTTTTTTTTTTTGTAGGCTGGGATCACTATGGAAGCAACTTAGCATTGGGGGCAGGTGAGATCCTTAAGGTTTCTCTCTTTCTGCCCTGGCTTTTCTCCCCCAAGGGACAGATTAATGACCCTTTTTTTTTTTTTTTTTTAGTAGTATTACAAATATTCCTAAGGCTTGTATCAATATAAGGTACTGTTGGCCTTCATAGGCCAGACAGCATAATGATAAGCTGAATGTAGGTGTTTCATATTCCTTAAGAGGACTTTGAATGTTGTAAGCAAGGTTAAATAGAACTTAAGTGTATGCTCTTTGCCAAAGTGAAATAAGCTAAAAGGAAAAGTAGCAAAGGGAGGTCTTAAATTTCAGGGCTTTAATGATGCCATTTTGCTAAAATAGCTTTTCCATGATTTTTAATAGCTAATATCATGCCTTCATCATCTCCTCTCTTTGGCTCAGTGCCATGGGGACCACCAATGCCAGTTCCTGGGAAGCCCTTCCATCATACATCGTATGCTGGGACCATGCCCATGGCTGGGGGGATGCCAGCTGGTGTACACAATCAGTTCATACCTCTACAGGTGAGACCTAGAAGATAATTGCTATATTTTTAAGAGAATTTTTTTTACTGTTCAAAGCTATTGATAAAATTTTATTTATTCAGTGATTTCATACTTAGTGCCAAGTAGAAGCCTGATCAGTACTGGAGTGGGTACTGAGAATATATTTTGACCACTGGTGAACCGTCTAACCTAATTCCTGCTGTCTGAGTTTGTGTTCTAATAAATAATTGTAGCAAGTAATAATATCCTTTTCTAAAACAGTGATTTAAAATCAGGAACATAAATTTTCTTTATACTGAAATTATGGATAAATTTTAAATATCTTATTCATAACTACATTCCTTGAATTTCTAAAGTCTGGTTTGGAGATTATAAGTGAAAGTCACAAGTCAGCAATGCTTGACAAGTATTAGCAGCGTGATTTATGGTATTTTCTGACACTAGTTTTTTTTGCCTACATTGTTACTTAATTATTCTTTTATTCCTCAAAGGTAACTAAAAAAAGAGTTGCGAACAAAAAGAACTTTGAGAATAAGGAGGCCCAGAGTTATCAAGTCACCCCGCTTCACACTAGCCAGTCAGCATCTTCTGATGTCACCAAAGGAATTCCACAGGAGACTTCATCAGCTTCCTTACCATCCTCTCAGATCCCTCAACCTGCATCTTCTTTTCAAGTTGCAGCTGCTTCCCCAGGCCATAGTATGCCTCACCAGAAGTCGGCACCAAGCTCTTCAAGAAGAAAATCAAGAAAACTGGCTGTCAATTTTGGCGTTTCTAAACCTTCTGAATAAATTTGGTACTTGGAATTAAATTTCTTTCCTTTCCTCCCACCTTTTTATAAATCCATATCTGTGTCTCACAAGAAATTACAATGTACTATTTTAAAACAATACATTTCAATTAAATTTTTTAATTTTCTAGTTGCCAGGCACTTTCATGCTATTTAAAAGACTGTAAATCAAATTGTGCATCTTAAGTATGTACAATTTGTTTTACATCAATTATACCTCAACAAAGCTGTAAAAAAAAACAAAACTAAACTAAAACCTTGTGTTAAAATACTATCAGTGGACTGAGCATTTACATGTACCACTCTAACCATTGGCCTTGTCATTAAAAGCATCCTGAACTATGAATTAGACATGGTACTGCAATAATAATAAACGTTTTTTTTTACACTGTCATTGAGGGATAATTAAATGGAGCATGAAAATTGGGCCTCAAGTATAATTTACTGAATGTAGATTTTATTTCTCTTTTTAATGATGTAATAGAATTGTCAGGAGAGTGGCGCTTATTTATAGGTATTTTAACTTATGTTCTGTTATCTCTGAGGGTCCTTTAGACCTGTTGTGACGTGATCACATTGTGCTGGTGCTGCCAGTTTTGCTTTATTCTCCATTTTGTACCAAAGCAATTTCAGAATACTGATCAGAATATTTCATTTAACTGCTTAGAACTATACATAGTGATCTAGATTTGAGGAAATAATTACAATTTTTTAGATTATTCAAGAACCAGCATTAGTTAACCTCTAATAAAAAAATTAAGTTTCAAAATCTACAGGGTATAATGATTACAAATTAATCTTCTGATAGAAGTACAAAATATTAATCATGTAGTTAAAATGTATTAGCCTTTTGTTTAGCTTTTTACTTGCTTACTTAAACATACATGACAGCTCCATTGTTGATCCATGAGTAGTGTTTCCTGGGATGATGAAATTCTAAATTTTTAAAAATTCCAAGGTTTGCACAGGCACAATTAGTATATAATACACGTTATTTACATGACAAATGCCCGTCCTCGTTCCCTTTCCATACTTTTAGCTTTATGCTGAACTGTGCCGTGACTCTGGCATTTTATCTGTACATGTCATGTGTGGGTGTGTGTTATTCAATCTGTGGCTGTTGAAATTATATCAGAGTTTATGAAAATTTCTCAGTGGTACCAGGGCCTGGATTTATATACATATATATATATACATATATATATTTATGCTTTAGTTTTTGTGATATGCTTATATTTTTAAGGAAGTAAGTTATCATACTTTTTTAAAAGTATTTTAAAAGTAGGAACCACAATCTTTGTATGGAGCTGCTTATTATTATATCTAGTTTCATTTGGCTCATTGAAAACTCTGCCATGAGTCTTAGTCTGTTTGTTTTTTAAAACGCTACTATTGAGTTAAATGGATTTCTTTCTCTAATTGCTAAATGTTAAGAGTTTCTCTAAGTGTTAATAGGATATTTGTATATTAGTAGTGCCTTTAGTATGAAATAAGTGTTCATTATTTGTCATTTATGATAGTCATGTGAGTTTCTATGATTTTATTTTCTATTAATTTTCCTAGATTCAGATGTTCATTGGTTCCCAACATTTCATTTTTGGGAATACATGTTTCTCTGTAGTAGGATCTGAAGTAATGAGGCTCAAGTAATTCTGAGAGTGTGTCCTTTTTGCCTCACAAAGTAATTTTTTTTTTTATGGAAATACAAAAAAGTTGAATTGTGACATAAGATTATGTTAACCTCTACTACTTTAACGTGTATGATATTTTTCACCTTATGTATCTGTACAAACTCCAGCATTCAAGAATTGCCTCACTCATCATTTCTCTGTGACCACCCTATATGAACAGTGTACAGCCCACATCTTTATTTAAGCACTGAAGAAGGAGCACATGCCATCTTCCAAAAACTTCAAGAGAAACTTTGATAAGCATAGTGCCACTGAACCCATATAAGGAGGTTTCCTCAATATTCAAACAAAGCAAACTGACAATTCTAGATGGATAGGCAGTAAGTGTTTTCTTTTCCTTCTTCTCCTAAAGCAACTCAAGACTAAAGAGAAATTAAAATGGGAGAGAAACCCATAATGACCAGATAGTGTCATGCATTCGTCTATATTTTCTTCACCTTGTATACCTGTTCCAGAGATGGGCCTGAGAGCAATAGGTGTGCTCTCTCTGGAGAGGATGTGAGAAGCAGAGACTGTATCTCATGACAGTCTTGAGGAGTCCAGGTCCACTGATAGATTTGGGAAACTTACAGTTTTTCCTTTGTGGATGGCACAGACTCAGACTACCCCAAAATTTAGAAATATGCCCATTCAGCTGTTGAATCTGTTGTGGACTGTGTGTGGAAACCGTGGACTGTGTAGAGCACAGAAGAGCAGATTCCCCAAAATGCTTCATGTTTCCACGTCACAAGAGCAGCTGAATCTATTTAAACTTTCCTCTCCTTACTAAAACATTATTTCTAGATAACTTTGTTCAATAAAGTTTTCTTTTCTTTTTTTTTTTTTGAGCAGATTAAGTGAATTGTGAAGCTTGGTCCTTTCAGTCCTTTTTACCATTTCCAATACATTACCTGAGTCTTATCATTTTACAGATAGACTGTATTAATTGATTTAAGTATCATGCAGACTCATGTCTTAAACATCTGAGACTCAGTTGCCTGAAAAATTAATTTCACCTCTGTGTGTACTTTGGTTTCAATTTAAGACTTTCCTTGCTGTTCAGAGGGATAAGTAGTTCTTTTAGAACAGGCAAACAAAAGTTTGATCTTTTTTTTCCTATTGGTGGAAGAGATGAAGAACTCTTGCGGCAGGTTTTGTTGTTTATTTCCTTTTTCATGATCAGGTACTTGCTTTGGTTTTAAACTGATATTTTTCAAACTAGTCTGGATTTGGGAGGAGGGGCAGATAGGGAGGCAGAAGGCAGAAGGAGACCCGTTAAATAAGACCTGTCCTTCACTGCATTTTCAGACTATACTCTTCCTAGCTCAAGGACATAGATGAACTGCAGTGATTTATTTACTCACTTTTAAATCATCTGTTCTATTTGTATTAGTAAATCATACATTATCATAGTGATTGTCTAGTTTAAGATAGCTAGAGTTGTCCCCCTCCCCACTAAAGTTCATTCTAATATGCTTCAGCTCATTGTCCAGAGCCTCTTTTTTTAAAAAGCTACTATGTATGATTTCCCAGCTTTCTGAGCTTGCTATATTTCTTAGAACCATCTTGCTTCCAAATCGTGTTTTTACTGGGGAGGGGAATTCATTTATTGGAGAGAAATGACAGACATTCTCTACCTCTGAAAAAAAAAAAAGAATCACAGAAGTCCCCTTATCATTTTTATAGAGAGTGACAGACCTTAAACTGGCAGTGTTCTTTCTGTACATCTTATAAGCTTTGTCAGTGAAGCAGTCTTTTGCAGGAGCTTCCTTTCCTAGTTAGGATATGTTTCAGACAGAGCTGGCTGATATTTCCCTCAGACTGCTCCATCTTCGGCCAGGGAGCAGTAAGAGACCATGACGATCAGAACGAGGACAGGCTGGAGTTTCACTGGCTTATCTCCAACACCACTGATGCGTCTTTCAGAGAGGAAAACAGGTACTAGTCTTCATAGTTAAGAATATCGGAAATCCATAGCTGCTTTTGTGTTTGTTTGTGTGTTTCAGTGAACCAACAATAATGCCTTGCTCAATCAATGCATTCAGCCATCTCAAGTGCAATTCGTGATGGAGACTCTGGTTTCCAGTAGATAAAGTTTTACATATTTAAACCTATAAAAATTAATTTTTTTCCAACAATACACCTATTGCTGTTATTTCAGCAGTTGACATACTAGTAAATTGCCAAGGCCAAATAATTAAATGCCTGTAGATGTTTTAGTGATTGGAACCAAATCTTCATACTGTTTTCTCATGAAGTAATAGGAGTGAATTTTTTGTTTGTTTTGGAACTTAGGGGCTTTTTTTACCTTAAGTCTCATATTTTCTTTTGCCTGCATCCAATTGCTTCTTTGAGTGTTTGCATCTATTTTAATATATGAGTAATAGTGTACTGTATCATCAACATGTTCAACATTTTTTTCATTTAAACAATATAAGTATAATTCATACGTATAGATCTTAATTCTTTTTTTCCCTCACAAAAGTATTTTATAAGTAACTGGAATTTTTCATTAGATCTTATACAGAGCAGTATTTTATTAAAAATTCAAAAGGGAAGACTTTTATGTGCTCATTTTTTAGCTTTTGTTTTTTTAAATATCTATACATTGTCTGCAATTAAAGTGTTTTAAACTTGCATTGGAATGGACTCCAAATGTATTTTTGTTTTAAACTGTACATTTGTAGATTTTTGGCATGAAGTTAGCCTCAAAATGTTGTGTAAAAGGATTTTAAAATATGAGTCACTGAAAGAGTTTAAACATCTATACATGTTAAATGCTATATGGATTTTAATTAAACATTTGAGAATGATTTCATAAGCTTTTGTTCTTGTATGTTTGCAGTGATATTAAAAATAGATTACAGGATTTACTTAAACCTCATATCCATTTATATTGATGTTTGAATCTGTGTCAATGGGTGATAGAATTCCAGTTGAGGTATTCTAAATCCTGAAAGATGATGCTGTGAAAGTACTGCACTCAATATGCCAGCAAATTTGGAAAACTCAGCAGTGGCCACAGGACTGGAAAAGGTCAGTTTTCATTCCAATCCCAAAGAAAGGCAATGCCAAAGAATGCTCAAACTACCGCACAATTGCACTCATCTCACACGCTAGTAAAGTAATGCTCAAAATTCTCCAAGCCAGGCTTCAGCAATATGTGAACCGTGAACTTTCTGATGTTCAAGCTGATTTTAGAAAAGGCAGAGGAACCAGAGATCAAATTGCCAACATCTGCTGGATCATGGAAAAACCAAGAGAATTCCAGAAAAACATCTATTTCTGCTTTATTGACTATGCCAAAGCCTTTGACGGTGTGGATCACAATAAACTGTGGAAAATTCTGAAAGAGATGGGAATACCAGACCATCTGATCTGCCTCTTGAGAAATTTGTATGCAGGTCAGGAAGCAAGAGTTAGAACTGGACATGGAACAACAGACTGGTTCCAAATAGGAAAAGGAGTACATCAAGGCCGTATATTGTCACCCTGCTTATTTAACTTATATGCAGAGTACATCATGAGAAACGCTGGACTGGAAGAAGCACAAGCTGGAATCAAGATTGCCGGGAGAAATATCAATAACCTCAGATATGCAGATGACGCCACCCTTATGGCAGAAAGTGAAGAGGAACTCAAAAGCCTCTTGATGAAAGTGAAAGTGGAGAGTGAAAAAGTTGGCTTAAAGCTCAACATTCAGAAAACAAAGATCATGGCATCCGGTCCCATCACTTCATGGGAAATAGATGCGGAAACAGTGGAAACAGTGTCAGACTTTATTTTTCTAGGCTCCAAAATCACTACAGATGGTGACTGCAGCCATGAAATTAAGAGATGCTTACTCCTTGGAAGGAAAGTTATGACCAACCTAGATAGCATATTCAAAAGCAGAGACATTACTTTGCCAACAAAGGTCTGGCTAGTCAAGGCTATGGTTTTTCCAGTGGTCATGTATGGATGTGAGAGTTGGGGCATAAAGAAAGCTGAGCGCCGAAGAATTGATGCTTTTGAACTGTGGTGTTGGAGAAGACTCTTGAGAGTCCCTTGGACTGCAAGGAGATCCAACCACTCCATTCTGAAGAAGATCAGCCCTGGGATTTCTTTGAAAGGAATGATGCTAAAGCTGAAACTCCAGTACTTTAGCCACCTCATGCGAAGAGTTGATTCATTGGAAAAGACTGATGCTGGGAGGGATTGGAGGCAAGAGGAGAAGGGGACGACAGAGGATGAGATGGCCAGATGGAATCACTGACTCAATGGACGTGAGTCTCAGTGAACTCCGGGAGTTGGTGATGGACAGGGAGGCCTAGCGTGCTGCTATTCATTGGGTCACAAAGAGGTGGACACGACTGAGCAACTGATCTAATGTGATCTGATCTGACAGGATGATTGGTGGAGAAAGTCTGAACTATAGATTCTGATGCCACAGTTCAGATCCTGGCTCTGCCTCTAATTGTAAATATGTCATTATATTAGGATTGGCAAGTTATGTAATGTCTATGCCTCAGTTTCTTCATGTCCTAAGGGAAGAAAACAACACCCCTTGTATGGGTAATATATTTAAAGCACTGGGTACTTAGTGCCAGTTTTTTTACTTGAAAATCAATAAACAAATCAAAGTCCTCTCAAGTTAGCTTAAGAAAAGGAAATTTGTTGTAAGAATTCAGGACTGTCTTAGAGAATCCAATCCAGGAAGTACAACGAGGCTTCTTAGGAACCGAACCTTAATTGAGGTGTTACTTTCAAATGCACACTCTTATTCTCCATGGGACCATGGGCTCTGAAGTGTGACCCTCTGTAGATCACGTGTTTGTTCCAGCATCTATAGTTGGGGATTGGGGCAGGTCACCTTGAGGGGCTACCACTACTGGACTGTGGGTTGTTGAGGAAACCTGGACCTCTCAAAGGCAGGCTGTTAAGAAACAACCACATTCTGAGCTGGCAATCAGTCCTTACAGTTCATACCTAAAAGAGGCTCTGTAAAACAGCTTTGCCCTAATGGTAATCGGAGTTTACTCTCTGATGTGCCTGCAAACAGCCTTCATACAAGGGTAATCCCAGTAAACTCCTTCAGCTTAGGAAATGGTTGCCTTTAGAATTTTGAGGTCCTTTATGAAGTCATGTATTCCTACAGTTGCAAGAGTCTTAGCCATGTTTCACTGACTTCCTAAATATAGAAACAATAAATAAATATACCTACTAATTATTAAATCCTTATTAAGGATTTAATATCACAGGCCAATATACTACCTGGTCTACAAAGATCGTCTCCTTTAATTCTCAGGACCCTACCATGTAGGCAGGTTTCACCTATGCAGTAGTCTGATTACAAATCCTATGGTATTTACTTTGCTTTACTCTAAAGCTTAGGCTTTCTAATCTAGTTTCTATATCAATTCTCTCTAGTTTTATTTTAAACATATTATTTCATTCATTTCATTTGCTATTTATTGGTATCTTTTAAGGGTTTAGCTCAGGCATAGAGTTATGAATAAGACCTAGACCGAGTCTTGATCATCCATGAAGTCTAGCAGAGAAGGAACAACTAAACCACCAAGAGTAATAGCAATATAACAAGTACATAGAAGAAAGGGATATCTCACAGACGGAAGATATCAGGGTGTCTAGAAGAGCTGAAACTTAAAGGAGCCAAGCAAGGGAAGGAAATTGACCAGAGCTGAATTGTATATAGTGCAGATTAAGCGGGATCAGAGGAAAAATGGAGGTGAAGGTAGGCATAAGACCATAACACTGCAAACCATGCTAAAGTGTCTGACTTTCAGGCCAAAAGCTTAGTCCAAGCTTTTTTGTTTGGATGTAACAAAATCCCACTTAAAGTAACTCAAAAAAATAAAATGAAGGAGGGAATAGAATGTATTATATGAACACAGAAAATCTAGAACCAAAAAGCAGAAACATACCTGAGTTTCATAGGGGCCTGGACCAAGAATAGGAAGCTATCAGAAGATACCTCCCTTCTCTAGTCTCACCTCTGCCTTTCTGTTTAACACCGGGCTTCCATATTCCCTTTGGACATTGCTTCAGTTCCAGCAACCAGCCTAAGGCTAGCGTCTCTCCATCTCAACTCCAAATGACTATTTGTGTCAGATGTCCATCACCATGTAAGCAAGTAAGATCAACTAACACAAATATGGCTGCCGCAGCCCATTCCTAAAGAGCTATGTTCTTTGAAGCAAAAAAGGTCAGGATGTGAGGTACTCCTAAATGCTATTCTCATAACAGCCATCACATGATTTTAAGAAGGGGTTGTTTTCTTTCAAGATGAAAACTGGTGTCATTGCAGAGAACAGATTAAAGAGAGTGGAAATCAGAGACAAACAGCCATTTCAGTCATTTAGGAAGAATGATGCAACCTCACTAACTCTTAGAAACTCCCTATATTGCATAGCATGTTGGACAGCAAAGAGAAACAGAAATGTAGAATCAGAGTTTCCAGCATTACCTTCTCAGGCTGACACATTAATATTTTACCAGAGATTCTCTCTGCAATTCATGGCATATTGGATCTAGAAACAAGACAAGAGCTCCAAGTCTTCCTGAGAATTACTTTCTCCCACATCCTGTCATTAATTATGCCTCTATGAATATAGCACTGAAGGTTTGTGCTCCAGGCTTAGTGATAATAACAGTTACTAGGTACAGGCTATCCACTAGGTACCATTCACTTCATATAACACTTTCAATCTTCAAAACATAGTAACATAAAAATGGTATTAACTCATTTCACAAATAAGGAAAGTAAGACAAAAAAAAAGGCTGACTTGCCCAAAGATAGAATATATTCCTGAGCTGAAATTCAGAAGAGATCTGTTGAATGCCCAAACCCATGTTCTAGTCTACTTCTTCCTTTTAAATTAATTTTTAACCATTTAAGTATTACATGGCTAAGTTTCCTAAAATTTTGAAAGCAAGTAAGAGTAAAAGAGGAGAGTGAAAAAGAGTGAAAGAGGAGAGTGAAAAAGTTGGCTTAAAGCTCAACATTCAGAAAATGAAGATCATGGCATCCGGTCCCATCACTTCATGGGAAATAGATGGGGAAACAGTGGAAACAGTGTCAGACTTTATTTTTGGGGGCTCCAAAATCACTGCAGATGCAGCCATGAAATTAAAAGATGCTTACTCTTTGGAAGGAAATTTATGACCAACCTAGATAGCATATTCAAAAGCAGAGACATTACTTTGCCAACAAAGGTCCATCTAGTCAAAGCTATGGTTTTTCCAGTGGTCATGTATGGATGTGAGAGTTGGACTGTGAAGAAGGCTGAGCGCCGAAGAATTGATGCTTTAGAACTGTGGTGTTGGAGAAGACTCTTGAGAGTCCCTTGGACTGCAAGGAGATCCAACCACTCCATTCTGAAGAAGATCAGCCCTGGGATTTCTTTGGAAGGAATGATGCTAAAGCTGAAACTCCAGTACTTCGGCCACCTCATGCGAAGAGTTGACTCATTGGAAAAGACTCTGATGCTGGGAGGGATTGGGGGCAGGAGGAGAAGGGGACGACAGAGGATGAGATGGCTGGATGGCATCACTGACTTGATGGATGTGAGTCTGAGTGAGCTCCGGGAGTTGGTGATGGACAGGGAGGCCTGGCGTGCTTCGATTCATGGGGTCGCGAAGAGTCGGACACGACTGAACGACTGAACTGAAGAGTAAAATCTTGTGACTACCTTCGAGGTAATTGCTGTGAGCATGTGATGTGTATCCTACACAAAAAAGGTATGTATCTTTTTTTGATGCCACACACTATCTGCACATATAACTACTTAACAAAGTTTTTATTTGTTTTTATTTTATGAAAATGGTGTCATGTTTTAGGCATCATTCTGAAACTTGTCTGTTTCTGTCAGCAAGTATCTCTGAGACTTGGCATGCTCTGCCACAATGATGTTCCCCTTCCTAGGTCTACAGGCTTCTCTGAACACCTGGTCGAACAGCTAAAGATAGCTGATCACCACTCACAGCGCTAGACACTTGAAGGGAGTTTTTTTCTCTTTTCCAACGTTTCACTATGAAAATTTTCTAATAGATAGCAACATTTAAAATATTGTACAGTAAACATCTATATACCCAATACCTGTGTGTGCTCAATCATGTACGACTCTTTGTGACCCCATGGACTGTAGCCTGCCAAGGTCCTCTGTCCATAGCATTTCCCCAGCACAGATACTGAAGTAGGTTGTAATTTCCTTCTCCAGGGGATCTTCCCCACCCAGGAATCAAACCCGAGTCTCCTGCGTCTTCTGCATTGCAGGCAGATTCTTTACCTCTGAGCTACCAGGGGATCATAACCAATACCTAGATAATACCATTAACATATTACTATGCTTGCTTTCGGAGAAGGCAATGGCACCCCACTCCAGTACTCTTACCTGGAAAATCCCATGGACAGAGGAGCCTGGTGGGCTGCAGTCCATGGGGTCGCTAAGAGTCGGACAGGACTGAGTGACTTCACTTTCACTTTTCACTTTCATGCATTGCAGAAGGAAATGGCAACCCACTCCAGTGTTCTTGCCTGGAGAATCCCGGGGACGGGGGAGCTTGGTAGGCTGCTGTCTATGGGGTCGCACAGAGTCGGACATGACTGAAGCGACTTAGCAGCAGCAGCAGCAGCAGCAGCATACTTGCTTCATTACATATCCATCCATCCACATTAGCAGAGCTCCCTCAAGCACCTCATTGAGCAATTAGCTCTGCTCAGGTTGTCAAATGACTGATATGACACCTAACTGGATGACTGATATGACACCTAACTGGATGAGCAGTGGTCAAACTACCTGTGGAACCCAAAGAGTTTGTTAGATGTCAGCAGAGTTCTCTATCCTGGAATGGAGGTCTTTTACAGAAAAACAACCTACCCTGCAGGACATCCAAGACTATTTGAGTGAAGGAATCACTCAGAATGGCCTAGAATTGTACTTAAAGTCGGAAAGACCAAAGAGAATGGATTACACATCAGACTGCCAAAGCAAACTGTCCTGGGTCCCTGCTTTTCTGGAGGCAGCACCATCAGGAATCTAGACACTCGAGGAAGCCCTCATGGTTGATAGCTTCTCAAAATGGATCCAGGTCTCTCTCTATCCAACTCATACCTCTGGAACAACAACCCCGAGAGACAACCGCTTGCAGCACCAGGATGGCAGGAACCACTATTTATGACAGTATATCGATCTTTATTTCATTTGACAAGAGGAAATTTGTGGTCCAGATCTTTAGTGTGCAGTACAGCTGGACAGACTGCAAAGACAGTACAGATCTCTAGGTGCAAACTTGCCAGGTTTTGTGCCCCTCCATAGCTGATATTTTTTTAAGGAATGTGGCCAAGAGTGAATGAATGAACCAACATTTTAAAAAACAGAGCATTATCTCAAAACTGGCTTTGACTACTTGCTAGGAGTACTTAAGGTCGGTTCCTCCAGGACTACATTCCCACTCCTGTGACTCGGGTTACAGGGCCAGTGACAGGTACAAATAGGCCAGTGGGCGTTTCCACACATAGCTGAGGCAGAAGTGCTCCTCGGAGAATGGAGAGGGTGAGGCTTCCCCAGTGGATCAGTGATTAAGAGTCTGCGCCTTTACTGCAGGGGGCACAGGTTTGATCCCTGGTCTGGGAATTAAGATCCCACATGCTGCATGGTACGACCTAAATAAATAAAATAAAAATACTTTTAAAAGATTATTAAAAAAAAAAAAAAAAAGGGATCCAAGGAGTGACACAGTACCAGAAGAGGTGAGCTCTCTAGCAAGGGCAATAAATTAGTGGAGGAAATGCCAGCAGAGACCAGGGTAGATTTAGCAGGGCTGGGGCTGGCAGTTGCAGAAGGGAGAACCTGCAACACCACCTGAAGGAGATGCTTTGATATGGTTCCATAAGTGTTAGTTGAAGGCCTACTATGTGCTGAGTGCTGCCAGGAAACCCAGGTTTCCAGGGAAGAACTTCAAAGGAGCAAGAAAAGCCAGGAATCAGCCAGCATACAGTCTTTATTCCCTTCACAAAGAGATGACTATATATTTATCACACAAGGCTCCTACCTCATTCAGGACCCTTGAGGGAAGTTTTCTTTTTCTCTCTCTTTTTAATCAGAACATTTAAAAGTAAGCTGATGATTTCCAGCCAAAGAGGGACTTTTGATTGGGAATATTGTTGCAAAATAATATGTTTGTCTTTTCTGGAGAATGAGCACATAGATGCTTGCCTAAGAACAATAGATATTAGTCACAGCTCATTGATTTCATTTATTCCTCTCTGAAAAGAAAAAAAGCCATTATGGGGTAATATAGAGTCCCCCTAAGGAGACTCAACTAAGAATACGAAGCAAAGCTCAAGTTAACAGTATCAGACAAATGCAGGTGTCCGTAGCAAGGAATCCAGGAGCTAAATATTGCAGAATAAGCTGTGAAACAAATGATTAATGCTGCTTTTGTGATCTTTGCTTTCCTTCTTTAAGCTGTAGTCCACCATTGGTAGAGATTCCCAGGTGGCTCAGTGGTAAAGCATCCAGCTGTCAATGCTGGAAACAGAGACGCAGGTTCAATCCCTAAGTCGAGAAGATCCCCTGGAGGAGGAAATGGCAACCCACTCCAGTATTCTTATGAACAGAGGAGCCTGGTGGGCTATAGTCCATGGAGTTGCAAAGAAACAGACATGACTGAGAGACTAAGCAGGCATGCACACTCTCCAACATTGCTAGATAAATGCTTCCTGAATTCAACACACCCAAACCACTTCCCCCACCTCAATAACTTAATCAAACACCAGTGGATTCTTAAACAGCATCTCTGGGGTTTTCAGAAGATAATTCTCCAATGACACTTCCTTAGTGCCACTAAGTGAAAGAAGTCATCATTTTTGGCTGAAGTATCATCATATGATTGTTTCTACACTTATTACTAGTAAATAATAGAGGTCACAATCGCATGAGCATCTTTGATTTCTCCTTTTCTTCACCCCCCACATGTAGTTTGCAAGCCGTGATGCAATGTTATCTCCTATAGCTGCTCTTTTCTCTCCATCCTCATGATTATTAGCTCTATGCAGGTCCTCTTCTCAGAATTGGCTTATTGCCAAAGAAAAACAGCAATACTGCTTACAGACGAAGTGCTTTATAGTATTGTCATTTAATTCTCACCACAGTGTTCTGAGAAGGGCACTTTCAAAGCTTTTTCTTTTGTTGCAGTAAAAACAGAACATGAGATCTACTGTCTTTACAGGATTTAAGTGTACAACATGACATTGTTGACTATTGATGCAGTATTATACAGCAGGTCTCTAGATCTTATTCCTCTAAACTGAATTCATGTAGAACTTAACTAAAATTGTATGCTCATTAATTAATAATTCTCCAGTCACTCCTCCTTTCAACCTCTGGCAACCACCTCAGATTGAAGTTTTTTCTGAGATTTCTTCAGATCGAAGTTTTCCTCAATGACCCAGCAATGAATGAACATATGCTAAGGTCTATCATCATGGCATTGAGACAAAGAAGCTTTTGAAAGCCTTCAAGAAAAAAAAGAATCACATACAAACAATTAGGAATAATAATGATTCAAAGATCTCAAAGGTGGGCTTCCCTCATGGCTCAGATGGTAAAGAATCTGCCTGCAATGCAGGAGACCTGGATTCAGTCCCTGAGTTAGGAAGATCCCCTCGAGAAGAGAATGGCTACCTACTCCAGAATCCTTGCCTGGAGAATTCCATGGACAGAGGAACCAGGTGGGTTATAGTCCATGGGGTCGAAAAGAATCGGACATGACTAAGTGACTAACACACACACTCATACACACACCTGGAAGACAGTGCCAGATGCTAGAGAATTATGGAGCAATCTCTTTCACATTCTGAAAGGAAATAATTTCTAACATAGAATTCTATGCTTAGCTAAATTATCAAGAAAATGTTAGGATATAAGAAAGAAATTTTCTAACATAAAAATCTCAAATAGTGTAACTTTTAAGTGTCCTTTCTGAAGAAACTACTAGATGATATGCACTAGCAACATGAAACTGTAAGCCAAGACTGAAGATTTAAACCAGATGGAAAGAGAAATTCTAATTTACACAAGATAAATTTCTCAATGATAGCAAAGTGAGATCCCATTATGAAAGCTGTCCATCAGGTCTAGAAGTTGACTGGTACAAATTGGAAAAAGTTAGAGAGCTCCAAAAGAGATGGCTTTAAGAAATTGAAACAAAATTGAAACCCACTGGAGTGGGTTGTCACTCCAAGGGATCTTCCTGACTCAGGGATCGAACCCAAGTCTCCTGTGTCTCCCACACTGGCAGGTGAATTCTTTACCATTGTGCCACCTGGGAAGCCTAGGGAATGTTGCCACTCCAGGACAAAAAAGGCAAAAAGAACACGCCATCACTCAACTCCAAGGAGACTATCTTGCAGAGGGTGTTGCCTGACAAGAGCTGTGACTTTTGCAGAACTAAGCAGCTAATGCACGCCAGCCTAGCAATGCAGGGTCTGGGGAAGAACTGCTGTGACCACTGTTTCTCTCTCTAGTGTCCTATTGGTGCTTTCTATTGGTCAAAACCAACTGAGTAACCCTGGGGCAAGGGACCCCTTCGATGGAGTTCATGCCTATCAACCTTGAGGACCCAGTGGAATGAAGAAGGATGAAAAGTGAGTCTAGGAAAGTAAACAGAAGAGATAGAACACAGTGTTGATACACGGGGTCAACTGCGGATTATGGTTATAATAACCATATTGTAATGTACGGTGCAATAATGGAAGCCAAATAACAATCTAAACACCATGTTATAACTGAATTAGGAAGGTGGGAAGAGTGCACGTATGTGGTTGTGGATAGAAATGTGCATATATTCTTCCATGGTGAAAGAATCATGCCCCAAAAGTGATCAAACATGTCACTAATGGAAGGAAATATGAAAGAAGATTTAGTGTGAATGCCTATGAGGAAATGAAATAGAACAATAAAGAGATCAACTAGGAAGATCTTTCACATCTTTCTCAGCCCTAACACATTATTATTATTATTATTCTCACGGTCCATAGGTGGAAATTCTGCATTTGACAAGTGAAACCTCCACCTCAAGAACAATTAGTGATTTAAAAATCCTGAATTAGATGTTCTCACAGTCTCAAAAATATCATTCCACGGATTACTTATTAAGTACAAGGGAGAATGTACCTCCACCGTGGCAGTCACTATTTCTGAAGCACGTGGTCAAGTGTGGCAATAGTTGCGAAACTGGTAGAGAAGGACTGACCTTCTGTGCTTCTTGACATGATGTCAGGGGAGGACACAGGCTTTCCAGTGTGGTGTTCTTGCCAAAAATGCTTGTCCTGACTCTAGTAGAGGGAAACTTTATGGCATCTATCCAGGCCAGATAGCTGGCCTGTTCTCTTCAGGGGCAGGGAGGACAGGGAGAGCTGAAAGAAAACCAACAATCAGATGCAATGTGTGAACCCTGACTGGACCTAAGTTAGGAAAAATTAACATTTCTAAGGCATTTTATGGAACAATGGGTATCTTTGAAAATGGGTGCTGTTATTGACCTGACCCCATTGAATTAGGGTCAATTTTCTCAGGTACAACAATGATGCTGCAGTTATGTAGGAGATTTTCATAATCTTGGAAGGTGCACACTGTTGTATTTAGGGGTGAAATGGCATATATCTGCCTCCCACTCTCAGATGGCCTGGCATAAAGGAAGTGTAGAAAAAGATGGAGCATGGTCAGATGCCAGCAAGAGCCCTTTAGATGAGGACTGTTCAGGTATGAATGCTGACTACTATTCTTTCAACTCTCCTGCAGATTGAAAAGAAAAAATTGTAAGTACTTCTGAGGAGGGACAAATGTCAGGAAGAGTGGGCTGCTGTTTCATAAACAAGCCTTGTTCAACATGAACTCTATCTACACAGTACATGTTAAACCTTGAGAAAAAGTAATAAAATTGGTCGAAGTCAACAGGAGAAACATTACAGTTTTGGGAAATGTCATTTGGAAATTAGTACATTTTAAGTTTGACCAAAAGATGATGCTGTTAAAGTGCTGCACTCAATATGCCAGCAAATTTGGAAAACTCCAGTCCTGGCCACAGGACTGGAAAAGGTCAGTTTTCATTCCAATCCCAAAGAAGGGCAATGCCAAAGAATGCACAAACTACCGCACAATTGTACTCATCTCACATGCTAATAAAGTAATGCTCAAAATTCTCCAAGCCAGGCTTCAACAGTACGTGAACCATGAACTTTCATATGTTCAAGCTGGATTTAGAAAAGGCAGAGGAACCAGAGATCAAATTACCAACATCCACTGGATCATAGAGAAAGCAAGAGAATTCCAGAAAAACATCTACTTCTGCTTTATTGATTACGCCAAAGCCTCTGACTGTGTGGATCACCACAACTGTGGAAAATTCTGAAAGAAATGGGAATACCAACCACCTGACCTGCCTCCTGAGAAATTTGTATGGAAGTCAAGAAGCAACAGTTACAGACAGACATGGAACAATGGACAGGTTCCAAATCAGGAAAGGGGTACATCAAGGCTGTATACTGTCACCCTGCTTATTTAACTTATATGCAGAGTACGTCATGAGAAATGCCAGGCTGGATGAAGCACAAGCTGGAATCAAGATTGCCAGGAGAAATATCAATAACCTCAGACACCCAGATGACCACCCCTATGGCAGAAAATGAAGAGGAACTAAAGAGTCTCTTAAGGAAAGTGAAAGAGGAGAGTGAAAAAGCTGGCTTAAAACTCAACATTCAGAAAATGAAGATCATGGCATCCAGTCCCATCCCTTCATGGCAAATAGATAGGGAAACAATGAAAACAGTGACAGACTTTCTTTTCTTGGGCTCTAAAATCACTGCTGATGGTGACTGCAGCCACGAAATTAAAAGACCCTTGCTCCTTGGAAGAAAAGGTATGCCCGACCTAGACAGTATATTAAAAAGCAAAGACATTACTTTGCAGACAAAGGTCCATCTAGTCAAAGCTATGGTTTTTCCAGTAGTCATATATGGATGTGACAGTTGGACCATAAAGAAAGCTGAGTGCTGAAGAATTGATGCTTTTGAACTGTGGTGTTGGATAAGATGCTTGAGAGTCCCTTGGACTGCAAGGATATCAAACTGATTAATTCTAAAGGAAATCAGTCCTGAATATTTATTGGAAGGGCTGATGCTGAAGCTGAAACTTCAAAAGTTTGGCTACCTGATGCGAAGAACTGACTCGCTAGAAAAGACCCTGATGCTGGGAAAGATTGAAGGCAGGAGGAGAAGGGGACGACAGAGGATCAGATGGTTGGATGGCATCACCAACTCGATGGACATGAGTTTGAGCAAGCTCCGGGAGTGTGTGATGGACAGGGAAGCCTGGCATGCTGCAGTCCATGGGGTCACAAAGAGTTGGACACGACTGAGTGACTGAACTGAACTGAAGTTTGGCCAAGAAAGAATGGCAGGTGAGTTTTAGGGTTAAAACTTGCCTGGAGCACCTCTCAGCCTGCTTCATCCACTGCAGAGATTGATAAACTGAGGCTCAGAGGAGTTGAGTGACTTGCCCAAGGTCACACACCTACGAAGCAGCAGGGCCAGGTCTAGGATCACCACCCATCTGCTTCAGGAACCTCTCCTTTATGGATCATGAATCGGTCATCTTCTATTGTATAGTATTACTGCATAGTGAGCACACAACTCAGCAGTAATCTGTGCGCTTTCTCAGGAAAGATGACAGCAACAGATGTGAAAAGGGGAGGAAGAGGGAAAACCAGGAGGCTGCAAAGACCACAGTTGGATATTGGCTGGTAGGGAAATAGAGACTGACAATGAACAGTAGTTACCCTCAGGCAGTAAAGGATCCATTCCACCAAATTAGAGGGTTTCATCAGTTCACAATGTAATTGGCCATTAAAGCTTAGTAATTGATTCTAAGAAGCTTGACTCGGAATGTTTGTCCCAGCTGTCAAAAGTCCATGCAGTCCAGATAGACAAAGAAGCTTTGTAACAGCTCTTGGTGATCACTGAGATTTTTAGACAAAGAGAAACAGTTCTTAAAATTTGGGGTACTTGGCTAGGTTTAAAGAATATTTGTCCAATTTTCTTGTGACGTTTTAAGACTCCAGACAATAAGCGTGGGTTTGACAACGTATATTTTATTATTTTCTCCAATATCTTTGTTTTATTGTTTATTTATCTCCTTATTTGGTGCACTGGGTCTTAGCTGCCATGTGCAGGGTGTTTTAGGTACAGCAGGTGGGATCTAGTTCCGTGACCAGGGATGGAACCTAGGCCCCCTGCATCGGGAAGGTGCAGTCTTAGCCACTGGACCACCAGGGAAGTCCCTCCTGTATCTTACTATAAAAAGTTTCCAAACATACATAAAAGTTAAAAAATAAAACAACTCCTGAACATTCATATACACATCACCTAATTCTACCATTAATATTTTACTATGCATCAGTCCACCTCTCTTTCATTTACCAATCCATCTTATTGTTGTAGGCATTTCAACGTAAGTTGCAGATGTTAGTATGCTTCCCCCAAACACTTCAGCATGCACATCACTAACTAGAATTCAATATTGTATGGTTCATTTTTGTTTCTCTACAGGTAAAATTTCCATGAAATGTACAAATCTTAAGCGGGCTGTGAGGTCCAACAAACAGTAAACACACGTGCAGTGTAAATCATCTCCACGATACAGAACAGGAACATCACACACAGAAAATTCCCTCGCACCCTTTCCCAATAAATTCCCAAGTACCAAGAGGCACCCATTATTCTGAAAATTTTTCACCAAAAATTAATTGTGTCAGCTCTAGAACTTTATGTCAACAGAAAAATACAGTATGTTCTCTTTAAAAAAAAAAAAACAAAAAACTGGAGTTTAAAAAACAACTATAAACAATATTATTAGTTTCAGGTGTATAAATATAGGGATTCAATATAGAGTATACATGCTTTATACTGGGTTTCTTTTACTCAGTGTTTTAGGATTCATTCATGTTATTGTGTATATCAGTAGTTTGCTTCTCTTTATTTCTCAATAGTAGCCCATTGTGAGAAGAACATAGTTTGAGATTTATTCTCCAACTGATAAACAGCTGATCTGTTTCCAGTTTGGGGCTCTTATGAATAAAGCTATTATGAATGTCTTTGTACAAGTCTTTTTGTAGACATTTGTTTTCATTTATCTTGAGTAAATACCTAAGGATGGAATTTGTGGGTCATAGGATATGCATACGTTTAGTAACATAAGGATGGAGAAGGCAATGGCACCCCACTCCAGTATTCTTGCCTGGAAACTCCCATGGACGGAGGAGCCTGGTGGGCTGCAGTCCATGGGGTCGGTTGCTAAGAGTCAGACACGACTGAGCGACTTCACTTTCACTTTTCACTTTCATGCATTGGAGAAGGAAATGGCAAACCACTCCAGTGTTCTTGCCTGGAGAATCCCAGGTACGGCAGAGCCTAGTGGGCTGCTGTCTATGGAGTCGCACAGAGTCAGACATAACTGAAGTGACTTAGCAGCAGCAGTAACATAAGGAACTGTAAGACTTTTTTCAAAGTGGTCATACCATCTCACCATCCATGGGTGAGAATTCAATTTATCCCACATGTCCACCATACTTTGTTTTATTCATCTTTAGTATTAGCTATTCTGTTGGAGTGTAGAGTATTATTTATTCTGTGATAAATGCATTAATACCATTAGTCTTTTTTTTTTTTTTTGACCCCATGAAGTGCGGGATCTCAGTTCCCTGACCAGGGATTGAACCCACAGTCCCTGCATTTAAGGCGAAATCAACCAGTGAACTACCAGGGAATTCCCAGAGTCAATCTAGTTATAGAAAAAAAGTGTACCTCAAAAGAAGTTAAGACTTTCTTTTCTTGCACTCACAGGAATTGACATATTTTAAAACATGTACCTTTAGCCTCTCTTTCTCTTTTTTTTGACTTGGTCTTATTTTTTGTCTTGTAGTTTTTTTTAATTGTGGTAAAATACACTAAGCACACACACACACATAACCGAATTTACCATTTACCATTTACCATTTTAACAATTTAAAAGTATACAACACAGTGATACTAAGTGCGTGTCTGATGCTGGGCGACCACTACTGTGCGTAGCCGCAGAACTCTTCCATCAGCTCAGATGGAAACCCTACTTGTCACTCTCGCTTCTCCTTCCTCGTGGCCCCTGGCAGCCACAAAGTTGATTTTCATCTCTATGGATTTTCCTATTCTGGGTATTTATAAAAACAGGATAATAATTACAAGATATTAAGTATAACTATAGATTCTTTGGATGACAGGACACAACACAAAGACATTCTGGGTGGAGAAAAGGCAGAACACTTTGTTACTTCTCTAAATGAGAGAAGGCTTCCCTGAAGGACCAAACTGGGTTTGAACCCGAGACAGGGTAGGAAGAGGCTGGAGCTGGAGGAAGCAGCTCACATATAACCAGCAGGGTGAGGTTAACTCGATTTTATGGGCTTCCTGGGAGTTGGGAATTTTGAAAAATCATGTAGGTCTAAGGAAGAAGAGGTCACCCCTGTTGGGTATCTGGGGACCTCTGGCGACAGGGAATGTGCATATATACCCCAGGAGTGCCAGAGCCCCAGAAGGAAGTAGTTAGGGTGGAGGCTTAGCAAACCGCCCACGAAGAGGAAATAAGAATTTTCACCATGACTTTAAATTGGGTCAAGACACTTGTCAGCAATTTTTTGTGTCAGGCTTCTTTCACTTAGTACAGTGTTTTCAAGCCTCATCCACGTTGTAGCATGCCTCACTACTTCATTCTTTGCTATAACTGAATATGATTCCATTGTATAGATATACCATATATTTTTTATTCCTTCATCCATGTAATGGATTTTTCGGTTGTTACCATGTTTTGGCTATTATGAATAGTGCTGCTATAAACATTCACATACGAGTTTTTATTTAAATACTTATGTTCAATTCTTTAGAGTATAATTGTAGGAGTGGAATTTCTGGGTGGTAGGTGGAATACTGAGGAATCTCTAAACCGTTCTTCCCAAAGGCTACATGATTTTACATTTCCACCAGAAATGGACAAAGGTTCGAATTCCCCTACATCCTCACCAACACTTACTACTTTCCCTTTTTGAATTATGACAGTCCTAGGGGGTATGAAGTGGTGCCCCTCTGCAGTTCTGATTTGCGTCTCCCTAACGGCTGATAACGGCGAGCACCTCTTCTGTGCTGGTTACCCATCTGCATGCTTTCTTTTGAGAGCCGTCAATTCAACTCCTTTGCCCATTACTAAATTGGGTTGTTTGTCTATCTTAACTCCATTAAGCAACTTTTTTTTCCCCAAATAATTTCCTCTTATTTTCAATACAAGCATACCTCAGAGAGAAGAACGGTTTTGCAGGTTCAGTTCCAGACTACCACAATAAAGCAAGTATCACAACAAAGTGAGTTATGTCAACTTTATGGTTTCTCAGTGCATATACAGGTTATGTTTACACTATATTGTAGACTCTTATGTGTGCAAGAGCATTATGACTGAAAAAACAATGGACATAACTTAATTTAAAAATAATGCTGTTGGGAAAATGGTGCTGTTATATATGGTCAATATGAGGCTGCCACAAACCTTCAGTTTGTACAAAATGCAATTTCTGCAAAGTATAAACTATAAAGGAAGCCTGCCTGCGTTTTAATTCTAACTTAATAAAAGATTGTTTGTTTACTCCAACATGTGGTATTTTTTAAAACATGCTTAAACAAAATGTGTGCTTTGTTTACATAAAAGGATCAACTTTTCAGATGACATTATTCTAGTTTTCAGAAAAAGAACAGAATATCCTGATTAGGAGGCATTACGTTAAACTGAAATTCAAATCTTATCTTATTATCAAAACAAAAAAGAACAGAATATCCTGATTAGGAGGCATTACATTAAACTGAAATTTAAATCTTATCTTATTGTCAAGACAAAAAAGAACAGAATATCCTGATTAGGAGGCATTACATTAAACTGAAATTCAAATCTTATCTTATTATCAAAACAGGTAGCAACAACACTGTTCTTATAACCAGAGATGTTAAATACAATGGAGAAATGAGTCTCCTCAATTAAACCTGATTAATCCTCCAAATCATATTTTGCTATTTGCTAAGTCACGTCAGTCGTGTCCGACTCTGTGCGACCCCATAGACATCAGCCCACCAGACTCCCCTGCCCCTGGGATTCTCCAGGCAAGAACACTGGAGTGGGTTGCCATTTCCTTCTCCAATGCATGAAAGTGAAAAGTGAAAGTGAAGTCACTCAGTCTTGTCCGACTCTTTGTGACCCAATGGACTGTAGCCTACCAGACTCTTCCATCCATGGGATTTCCTAGGCAAGAGTACTGGAGTGGGTTGCCATTGTGGGCAAAAGTTCATCGAGCTGTAGCAATAAAAACTAAATTTTAATACTATAAAAATTAATCAAAAACAGGCCTTTGCCACTATAATTCTAATCAGGTTTTTTTTGCCGGCATCAGACAAACTATCATAATCAGGAAAATCAAAGCCAACATGACCAACTGAAGGATTTAATTTTCACATATATATCAAATTGCTAACACCCAAGCATCAGGGAACACATGCAAACTAACTTCTAGTAAGTACTAATTGAATTCAACCCGTTTAGGAACCACAGTTTCTCAAAGTGGGAAAACAGAGCAGAGCAGTCAAATAGACTTTGAACTTTCAAGTGCTAAATAAGTGGCCATAAAACATATAAACAAGAATAAAGATTATTTAGTCTAGAAATATGACTGCAACTAGGCTTTACATCAATATCTCTTTTTAAAAAAAGTTTCCTTGATCTTAAGGAAAATTTATCTGGAGATCTGCCTTACAGATGAGAAACAGGGCAAGAAAGAATGGACTCCTCTTTCAATTTCACATGTTTCATTTAACATTTTGGTATCCAGTCTGGGAGAGGAAGTTCATTGTGACATATAGGTTGTTTGATGAACCCAAATTTTTCTGTTATAAAAATGTCAGTCAATAAATACAGAAAGAATGATGGAATTTTAAAATATCACCATTTGGCAACCATCTTAATAATTTATTAGAGCCTCCCTGGTGGCTCAAACAGTAAAGAATCTGCCTGTAACTCAGGAAACCCAAGTTTGATCCCTGGGTTGGGAAGATCCCCTGGAGGAGGAAATGGCAACTCACTCCAGCATTCTTGCCTGGCAAATACCATGGAGAGAGGAGCCTGAAAGGCTACAGGGTTACAAAGAATTGGACACGACTGAGTGACGAACACTTTCACTTTTTTTTCACTGATTAAAGCAAGGATCATCAATGGACATTAAACTTACTGGGTGAGAGTTTGAAGAGTGATAGGATATTTATATAGTCTCAAAGTATCTCCATATCAGATGTTCATTAACTGCAAAAGACATTTATTAATTTCAGATTTCTGCATAATGAAGAAATCTGGCACCACATTATCAAGTGACCAACAAACATCATATTAAACTAATAGATACCACATACTTCTTAAGATGATGTACTGGCAAGCAGGACTGGACTCAGGTGGGAGAAATGAGGCATTTAGGGCTGACCTTGTACTTGCATGTAGCTAAGAATGGATATCTCCTTAAATGTTGTGCACTGGGTACTTCCTCTGCTTTATCCAAGTCCCAGCCCTGTTTAAGAAGAGCAAGTTGCTTTTGTGCTGCTCTGGCCCAAAGTGCATAACCTGAATCAAATCACAAAGAAACATGAGATGAACTCAAAATGAAGGACTTTTGGGACTTCCCTGGTGGTCCAGTGGCTAAGACTCTGAGCTCTGAATGCAGGAGGCCCCAGTTTGATCCAGGCTTCCCTGGTAGCTCAGACAGTAAAGAATCTGCCTGCAATGCAGGAGACACAGGTTTGATCCCTGAGTTGGGAAGATCCCCTGAAGAAAGGAATGGCTTCCCTTCTCCCATGGAGTGGGAACCCACTCCAGTATTCTTGCCTGGAGAATCCCATGGACAGAGGAGCCTGGTGGGCTACAGTCCATGGGGTTGCAAAGAGTTGGACATGACTGAGTGACTAACATACACACACACACACACACACACACACACACACACACACACACACACTCCTGTTTGATCCCCTGGTCAGGGAACTAGATTTTACAAGCCACAATTAAGACCAGGGGCTGCCAAATAAATATTATAAATAAAAATTCTAAATTATTTTTAAAATGAAGGACTATCTACAAAATGACTGCCTTATACTTTTCAAAAATGTCAGTATCTCTAAAGACAAAAACAGAGCAATGGTCCCAAGCGAAAGGAGACTAAAAAATATGACACTGAATGCAACACACAGTGTGGGGTTTTCATTTTCTGTGAGGGGCACTGTTGTGAGAATTGGTGAAATCTGAATAAGAACACTAGATTAGCTAATGGCTTTGTGTACGATGATTATGCAAGAGGATATATTTGTTTTTAGGAAGGTCTGACCCAAGTGGGCATCATGCCAGCAACTTGCTCTCAAATGGTTCAGAAAAAAATATGGATAAATAGATAAATAGAAAAAGATAAGCTTAATATGGTAAAATGTTAATGTCTCAGAAATCTGGGTAGAGGGTATATGGGAATTCTTTGTGCTATCTTGTAACTTTTCTGTAAGTCTGAAGCTGTGTCAAAATAATTTTTAAAATCAAATCTCTAATAGGAGAAGTTAGGGAGAATAGGAAGAAGGCAACATGTACAAAGCAGCAGTGCATTTTCCAAACTAAAGGTCAGGGCCTCAATCTGCAGGATCACATCTAAGAAGACAACACATGAGAAGACCAGAACATTGAATTTTAATAGAAAATCTTAAAGGCCCCGGAGAGAAAAGATAGACTTCCCACAAAAGAATGAGAATTAGACTGGCAGCAGACTTCTCATTAGTAATTACACCTAGAAGCCAATGAAACAGTGTTTTCAGAGTGCAAACAGTGTGAAACTAGTATTCTCTACTATGTCAAACTATCTTTTAAGAGTGAAGATATATGTTTAGATATTCAGAAACTATGGAGGTTTATTCCTCAAAGATCCTCACTGAAAGGACTACTTGTCGAGCCCCATATCAAGGTCACAGGTGTGGAGCTCTGCAACAGGGTCACAGGATAAAAATTTCTGGAATTGATCAAGCCCCATAGCAACTGTGGCCATGACCCAGCCAGGTCCCTGACCTCATATTAGGTAAAATACCCACCCTATTACCCAACCTGGGCTTCCCTCGTGGCTCAGAGAGTAAACAATCTGCCTGCAATGCAGAAGACCTGGGTCAGGAAGATCCCCTGGAGAAAGAATGGCAACCCACTCCAGAATTCTTGCCTGAAGAATTCCATGAACAGAGGAACCTGGCAGGCTTCAGTAAGTGGGGTCACGAAGAGTCAGACATGACTGAGCGACTAACACTCACTCATTACCCACCCTATTCAGTTCAGTTCAGTTCAGTAGTTCAGTCATGTCTGACTCTTTGCAACCCCATGAACTGCAGCACACCAGGCCTCCCTGACCATCACCAACTCCCAGAGCCTACTCAAACTCATGCCCATTGAGTCAGTGATGCCATCCAACCATCTCATCCTCTGTCATCCCCTTCTCCTCCTGCCCTCAATTTTTCCCAGCATCAGGGTCTTTCCAAATGAGTCAGCTCTTCGCATCAGGTGGCCAAAGTATTGGAGTTTCAGCTTCAGCATCAGTCCTTCCAATGAACACCCAGGACTGATTTCCTTTAGGATGGACTGGTTGGATCTCCTAGCAGTCCAAGGTCTATAGCATCCTAACCAATCATCTGATGCCAGAATTCCAGTAGGAATTTTTTCTGTCTTGAGGCTATAACAATTGACTGCTAGTCTGCAAAAAGGTTCAGCTCTCCCTTGAGCCAGCCTGCTGTTCTAACCACGTCTCCCTTTTTAATAAATTTTATTCTCCTCTCATTCTGTCTCATGTATGGAAATTCTTTTCCAGGCCACTCATGGACTATGACACTACTTACTGGTATAATCTGAGAAAAATGAAACTGGCCTAGAAAGATGAAAATTGATTGAGATATGAAAAGCATTGCTGGGAAAATAAGATAGTGGAAGTGTTAGTTGCTCAGTTGTGTCCAATTCTTTGTGACTCCACGGACTGTAGCCTGCCAGGCTCTTCTGTCCATGAAACTCTCCAGGCAAGAATACTGGAGTGGGCTGCCATGCCTTTCTTCAGGGGATCTTCCTGACCTAGGGATCAAATGCAGGTCTCCTGCATTACAGGCATATTTTTTACAATCTGAGCCAGCAGGGAAGACCAATAAACGTGTTGCTGCTGCTGCTGCTGTGAAGTCGCTTCAGTCGTGTCCAACTCTGTGCGACCCCATAGACGGCAGCCCACCAGGCTCCCCCGTCCCTGGGATTCTCAGGCAAGAACACTGGAGTGGGTTGCCATTTCCTTCTCCAGTGTGTGAAAGTGAAAAGTGAAAGGGAAGTTGCTCAGTCGTGTCCGACCCTCAGCAACCCCATGGACTGCAACCTTCCAGGCTCCTCCATCCATGGGATTTTCCAGGCAAGAGTACTGGAGTGGGGTGCTATTGCCTTCTCCGAATAAATGTGTTACTAAATCTAAATACAGAGAGACTTAGAGACAGCGAGTGCACATTCCAGCTGAGCTCAAATAAGACATTCTGCCTTCTTGTTTCACTCTTCATACTGTAAACACATGTCCTTCCTATAGTCTATTCAGTGCCACGTTTTTCACATGCTTGTGCTTTTTGTTGGTGATTTTATGTTTAAAATGGCCCCAAGTATAGTACTGAAATGCTCTGAAGTGCTCTGCAGCCCAGGCAGGCCACAATATATACTGCAGGGAGAATACGCATGTTAGATACACTTCACTCAGGCATCAATTATAGTGCTGTTGGCTCTAAGTTCAATGGCAATGAATCAACAATATTAAATGACATGTCTTTAAAAACCGAGCAACTAAAAAAATAAATAAAAACCAAGCAACTGAACACACACACACAAATGGAAACACACATTGAACAAGGTCAGAACATTGATCAGCTGTTGCAAATGTGACCAGAAAATGCAGGAGCTTAACCCTGTATTTCCTCTGGGAGAAATGACTCAGTATTGGCCAATTCAGTGTTGGCCATAACCTTCTAGAGCATAACTACTGCAAATTATGAGTGTCTACTATAATTCTTTTTCAGTTAACTTAGCATCTACTGTTTACTCTTTATGGTGTTTTCTTTCTTTCTTTACTTTGTGTTCTTAGTTAATTAGATTTTATTCTGAGTTTCATCCTCTTTATAGTTAAAGGATCTATCTTAATATTTCAGGATAAGAGAGTTTATTAAAGTGTATTATCTAGAGTTTACAAAACAGGGCTTTTCCTTCCTTGACAGGATAAAATGTATGTATGCCTACTGAATGTTCTCATTGCTAAGAACCATATCAAGCAGTGTGGATTCACTCAAGTCATAGGAATGAATCAGGAATTTTCAAGCTATTGTTTAGCTTTACATAAACATTTCATTTGGTAAAAATCCCTGTGTGTGCTAAGTCACTTCAGTCGTGTCCAACTCTGTGTGACCCCATGGACTGTAGCCCGCCAGGCTCCTCTGTCCGTGGGATTCTCCAGGCAAGAATACTAAAGTGGGTTGTCATGCCCTCTTCCAGGGGATCTTCCCGACCCAGGGATCGAACCTGTGTCTCTTATGTCTCCTGCATTGGCAGGCAGTTTCTTTACCACTAGAGCAACCTAGGAAGCTCCAAAACCCCTAGGTTCAAACAGCTGGCTCTTCTGAACTGGCAACTTCTTTCTGGGATGGGGTGTATATGAAATGACTGAGATCAATCAGCTAAATTCAAGAGTTCTGAGTTATATATGTAGATAACATCACCTTATAGTAAAGGACTCGGAATACTGAGTGTAAAAGGGACTTTTTAGGGTGATGGAGACATTTTCTATCTTAATGGTGGTGGTTGTGGTTACATGGCTGCATATGTTTGTCAAAATTCATTGAACTGTACATCTCAATAAATATGACTTTAAAAAAAAAAGAATCCTGTGGAATCCGGGAAGAAAATAATGCCAATAGAAGCTAAGCAGTAGACAGCAGTTTCCTTCTTTATTTTGGCTTATTCCTAGTCAAAAGGCTGAGATAGTTTTATTTTTGAAAACTTACCTTAAATCTAGTAACAGCTTGTTTTCCACATTTTCTTCTACAGTATCATTTTTTATTTTGGATTTAAAATTGCCTTCTACCAAAAATTCAAAATTTTCCTCAAAAAACAAAGTTTTATTTGTATCGAAGAGTGTTTTCAGCCATTCTTGAATGTGGTTTAAATCTTAACTCACAGAACTCATTTATCTGAGATTTTATAATGTCCCTAGTTGAAGAAGGGCTTCTGCAGTGGCTCAGCAGGAAAGAATCTGTCCGCCAATGCAGGAGATGTGGAAAACTAGGTTTGTTCCCTGGGTTGGGCAGATCTCCTGGAAAAAGAAATGGCAACCCACTCCAGCATTCTTGCTTCAAAAACCTCAAAGACCGAGGAGCCTGGCACTGGCATGCTACAGTCCACGGGGTTGCAAAGAGTCGGACATGACCGAGTGACTAAACAATTCATTGAATAAAGGATTCTGACCACGAGTGAAACAGGATGACTGGGATGAGGAGGGGAGGCAGAATGGCCTTGCTTCAGAATTTTCCGGCTTCTGGGTGTTCACAAACATGAAAGTTGTGTTAAAAAACCTGGTCAGAGAGGGCTCCTTCCCCTCCCACAAGGTATATAGACAGGTGAGTGAATGAAAAGATTTCCTGGCACTTAATCCCTTTCAGGAGGGAAGAGTTTAAGACACGGACGAATGGGTCAGCTCAAGTTTCTTACACTGAATGCCTCAGAAGGGCATGGAGATGGGCAGATCCCTGGGCAGGTGTGGCTCTGGTTTCCCAGAGATTAGATGGCAATCTTTTCTGAGGCTCCCAGCAGCTCAGTCATGTAGAGGACACTGATTTCACCAGGGCCCCTGCCAGGTCTAGACACGCCATGGACCTTTTCAGCTCCCTCTCTGCTAAGGACAGGAGACATCTTCCACATGGTGGCAGCTACGCCGTGGAGTTTGTACAGACCTATCAGGTGGCAGGATATGTTCTTATTTACTTCTGGAAACAGGTTGATATTTCAGGCTATCTGAAGGCCCACTGTATAGGGGAAGAAGCCTGCTTTCTTTACAAACTAGCTGTGCAGCCTTGAGGGGGTGGTTTTTCCCCACAGTAACAGCACAGTGCGCCTCCCTGGGTTCTGGAGAGAATTAGTTCAGGATCGTACAAGTAAGGTCATAGCGACTGACACAACTGTTACTCACATGACTCCTTTCCCTCTGCACAGATACGAAATTCACGTTTCCCTTTATGCTTTGTTTGCTAGGAAGCAAGGAACTAAGCTTTCCTTTTTTATTTAAAAATTAACTTCCTTTAGCCTGTGTTTTCTGGTATAGTTTTTCAACTTCAGTTTCCAGTTCTCCCCTAGATTTTGGTCTGACCCAAAGTCTTCTTTTATTTTCAGGTCTTGATGAACATCTAGCCTGAGAACTTGAATTTCTGGATTTCCCCCCCATTCCCCCTTCCAGTTTGACTGGTTTGGGGAGTGAATGGGCTTAACAAGAAGGCAAGCAAGGACCTCAGCAGAACAATGGGGAGAATTGTCAGGGGCTGGATCTTAAATTGGCCCAGATGGAGGAAGCCAGCTCTGAGTAGTCTGTATAGGGTGGACAGCCTTCATCCTTGCTGATGTCAGTATTCAGGGATTTCTGAATGCGGAACTGGGGACTGTGGTAGTCAGAGTGTGTGCAGACAGCATTCCAGACCACCTGGGGGTCCAGATGAGCATGTCCAGGCTTTGAGGGCTCTGCAAAGGTGGGGAGGATTATGGCATTTTTTATAGTTTTTATTGGAGTATAGTTGTTATAGCAATCCACTCCAGCACTCTTGCCTGGAAAATCCCATGGACAGAGGAGCCTGATAGGCTATAGTCCATGGGGTCGCAAAGAGTCGGACACGACTGAGCAACTTCACTCACTCGCTCAGTTGTTTTACAAGATTGTGTTAGTTTTGAGTGTACAGTAATGTGAATCAGGTATATACATATACCCACTCTTTTTTTTTTCATATACGCACTCTTTTTTGGATTCTTTTGCCATATATAGGTCATTACAGAGTATCGGGTAGAGTTCCCTGCGCCATACAGTAAGTCCTTATTAGCTATCTCTTGTATATACAGCAGCGTGTATATGTTAGTCTCAATCTCCCAATTTATCCCTCCCTTCCCCCACTTCCCCCCTGGTGGGAGGGTTATGGTTCTCTGGGAATTGAAGCTTGTACAATTTGGAGGGCCCCATTTAAGAAAATAATACAAAAAGAATCCACTTTTGCAGATGCCATAAATCACAGGACACTGAACAGCCTGCTAGGGCTCTGCTCAGGGCCTTGGCAGGGGCCTCTGCAAAGTGGGGAACATGAAGCCATACCACCCAAGTCCACCCGTGTCCTATAGAGAGAGGTGTTGCGGGCAGGACTGCAAACACAGCCATGAGCAAAGGTACTGAGGCAGGAGCCTAACCCAAGTTAGACTGAGCTCATGAACAAGAGTGAAGAGAAAGGAGGCTCACATGGGGTTCTGGAGCTTAGTCCCGGTGTTCCAGCTGCCAGGCTCAGGGCTGGCAGCTCCAGACCCCCCTCCACACGAGAAGGGCTGCATCTGTGGTCAGAGGACAACACGCCCAAATGAAGTACAGACGTTAGGAAGGTCGCACTGCCCTCTGCGTCTTGTGGCCACATCAGGCAGAAGGTAAAGTCTGATAAGGACTTGCAAATATTAAGTTGTTTGTTCACTTATTCATTCAGCAGTTACTTTGTGCATCTTGGAGGGGAAAAGACTCAGGGTACTCACTGTCTAAAAGCAGTGGCTGGCACCTAAGCATGAAGTAACCAGGATCCCAAAGGAAGTTCCCTGTGGACCCCTGCTCTCTCAGTAGTAAGGAAAACTCTTCTGGTTTTAACATCAAAAGTCCTGTGTTTTAAGAAACCCCTCAGACCAGGCAAATAGGGACAGTCGGTCATCCTAGGAGGGAGGGACAGTGGCCAGTTTCCTTGGAGGGAGAAGGGCATCAGGTGCGAGAGGGTGGGGGCGGCGTCCCTGGGCTCAGCCCTGAAGCCCCATTCACTTCCCTTCAGGGAGTGGCAGGGAATGGTGGCCTCATAGACTTCTGGTCCAGCCCTGAGGAATGAATCCACATTTCTCAAGAGTGTGGGAGGCTGCTCCAAGTTTTAATTCTGGGCCTGCCGCTAGACGAGAAAGTGTAAGGAGAGACAGTGGCTGGGAATGAGCCTGGAAGAAAGCCTTAGTGGCCACCTCTGGGGCCTGAGCCCAGAACAGAGGGGAGCAGCAACCGAGTCAGATGCAGATGTGACGGAACTCAGAGCAACTCCTGAATCAAGAACAATGAACCAAGGGGCTTCCCTGGCAGTCCAGTGGCTAAGATTCCAAGCTCCCAATGCAGGGGGATGGGTTCCATCCCTGGTTGGGGAACTAAGAGTCCATATGCCACTCCGCACAGTTAATGAAGAACAATAAACCAATCCACTAGCAAAGGGACTTTCAGAGTCTCTGAACCCTGTAGCCACTTGCTCCTTTTCCTGACGACAGAGCAGGTTTAGAACAAACAGCAGAGAACAAGGAACTTGGAAGGAATACAGCGTCCCTTTGTCCCCCTAGGTCTCTCCTACACAATGGTCTGTCCAGATTAGGGAACTGGCTCTGGATTTTTAATCTGATATCTTCATGTTTCGTTTATCCCACACCTGCCTGAAACCACATGCCAAGTATTGTGTATATAAACAAGCTCTTGAGAAGACAGCATTCACCAGGGTCTTGAAGTTGTTCAAAGGACTTCCCTGGTGGTTCAGTGGCTAAGATTTCAAGCTCCCAATGCAGGGGGCCTGGGTTCAGTTCCTGGTGGGGGAAGTAGGTTCCTCATGAAGCAATTAAAGATCCTCATGCTGCAACTAAGATCTGGTGCAGCCAAATAAATAAATATAAAAAAATTTTTTTAAGTTGTTCAAGATCAGAAACAGATTAAGAAACATAAGACTAAGTGGTTTCTAAGCCTCCTATTTTGTGTGTGTGTGTTCAATGAATTTATTTTTTTGCCCACAAGTTGATTTTGTTCCAACCCCAAAGATAAAATGTTGCTTCAAAGAATTCCTGACCCTAGGAAGGTGGACTCTCCAGTCTGCAGGGGGCTGGGAGAGGATTCCTTTCAATGCATTTTAGGGTTCTTGTTCATTCTTACCTGTGGTCAACCTAGGACCTCGTAGGGCATGGTCTTTCAGTGTTCCTCGTCCAGGCGTAAAGGGCCATCCCAGCGACCGCTACCGGCACAGCTGGCCTCACCGCAGACCCTATGGCCTTTAAACTCATAGACAGAGGAGCCCTTGCCCCATGGAAGATGTATGCACTTTTCACTACTGTCATCTTCTCAAGGTATCAGAGTTCGCCCCTTTTGAAGGAAGCCGAGCTCTCTCCTCTCCCACTCTCAGCTCTACCTAGGCTAGATCAGCAAATGGACTTGGGACTGCTGGTTCCTTTCTTTCTCTCCTGTGCATCACACCCCACCACCACGGCTTCTTAGAAAAGCAGTAGCTTCCCAGAAACCATGTTTCTAAGATCACGCATGCGTCCCCCTATTTTCATAGTCTGTGATTCTTTGATAATACTCAAGATATTTGATGTGAATGTATAAAAATGATCACACAGTAAAGTGTAGGTGTCCAAGAAGCCCAAGCATTATCACTTTGAGAAATATACTAAATATTCATATCAGGGAATACAAAACAGCTTTCACTTGTGAAAGAGTATTTGTGATGGCTAACTTCATGTGTCACTAGACCAGGCTAGTGGGCACACTGTGGGTACCCAATTTTTTGGACAAGCATCAACCTAGATGTCAGATATTTTTTAGAGGTGATTAACATTTAAATCCGGAGAAAGTGATGGCACCCCACTCCAGTACTCTTGCCTGGAAAATCCCATGGTCAGAGGAGCCTGGTGGACTGCAGTCCAGGGGGTCGCTAAGAGTCGGACACGACTGAGCGACTTCACCTTCACTTTTCACTTTCATGCATTGGAGGAGGAAATGGCAACCCACTCCAGTGTTCTTGCCTGGAGAATCCCAGGGATGGGGTAGCCTGGTGGGCTGCCGTCTATGGGGTCCCACAGAGTCGGACACAACTGAAGTGACTTAGCAGCAGCAACATTTAAATCAATGAATTCTGAGGGCTTCCCTGGTGGCTGGGTGATAAAGAATCTACCTGCCAATGCAGGAGACACAGCTTCGACCCCTGGTCTGGGAAGATCCCACATGCTGTGGAGGAACTAAGCCCATGCAGCACAACTATTGAGCCTGAGCTCTAGAGCCTGGGAACCTCGACTACTGAAGCCCGTGCCCCCTAGGGCCCCTGAAGTGAGTGAAAGATCACTCAGTCGTGTCCAACTCTGCCACCCCACAGACGGTAGCCTGCCAGGCTCCTCTGTCCATGGAAATCTCCAGGCTAGAAAACTGGAGTGGGTAGCCATTTCCTTCTCCAGGGGATCTTCCCAAGCCAGGGATCGAATCCAGGTCTCCCACACTGCAGACAGATTCTTCACCGTCTGAGCCACCGGGGAAGCCCTGTGATCCACAACAAAAGAAGCCACCGCAATGAGAAGTCCACGCACTGCAACTAGAGTAGACCCTGCTCGCTGCTACTAGAGAAAAGACTGCACAGCAGTGAAGACCCAGCACAGCCAAAAATAAATTAAAAAAAATAAATCAGTAAACTTTCAGTAAAGCAAATGACCCTTCATGATGTTGGTTGGTCTCATCCAATTAGTTGAAGGCCTTAAGAGCAAAGATTGAGCATTCCCAAAGAATTATCCTTAAAACTGCAAGGTAGGAAAACCGCCTGAGTTTCCAGCCTACGTGTCATCAGACTTAGACTCAAATTGTAACATCAACTCTTATCTGAAGTTCTAGACTTTCAGCCTGCCCTAAAGAGTTCCAGGACAGTCCTCAGAAGCATGTGAGCCAGTTCCTTAAAATATGTCTCAATCTCTATCCTGTTAGTTCTCTAACAGAACTCCGGCCAGACTCCATGCCTTTTTTTTTTTTTTTTTTTACAACATGGGGATTAACATAGTACATGACTCACCAAATGGTCAAGACTGGTGAAAGCAGCCCTGGGACCATTTGGAACAAATTAGTACTATTAGGCAGGAACAGGGTTTCTGGAAGAGGAAATAGCAACCCACGTAAGTATTCTTGCCTGGAAAATCCCATGAACAGAGGAGCCTGGTGGGCTACAGTCCATGGGTTGCAATGGGTCGGACTCGACTGAGTGACTAAGCTTTCTCCTTTCTAGACAAGAACAGGGTACAAAGACAAAACCCAACCCATACTCTTCCAGGTGCTTGTTCCAAGTTTCAAGTAATATGGCCAAAGACCCCAATTTGGTCAAATGGGCTGAAAGCAAGTGGGTTAACATGACAAGTTGGTTAAAAGAACTGTTCGGTTCAAAATGAGTATCTTTTGCTTTTTAATAGATACACCACTCTACACTGTTAAAACTTTTTCACCAAGAGCATATATCCATATTACTTTCATAATTTTACAAAAAGATATTGAATATGTTCAGGCACTGGGTTTTTTGTAGTGTTGGTGGAAAAGTAGCTGAAGAAGACATGAACACTTCCTCACTGTTCACAGATAAGGAACTGGGAGCTGGACTGCCACATGGGAATCCCCCTGGGTTCCAGGCTGGTGACCAGAGGTGCAGGAAACTCGAACTTTCCACAGGCCTCCTTCCTGCCCCATGCGTGGAAGAGCCCACGCCCTTAAAGCCCGAGTGAAAGGTAAAGAACCCCCCTAGGGACTTTCAGACTCCTGAAAAAGCAGTCATTGGCGGTGGAGGTTGATGGTAATAACAACCACCCAGCGCCTTGTCCCTTTTGCCCCACCAGAGGGCTGGGGAAGTTCTAGAGCGTTATTTCATTTAGCAAACCTGACCAGGTTTTCTGGGGAGATAAGTCCTGGAGAGGAACTTTCAGTTTATGAATAAATACCTTCGGCCGAATTTTTAATTTCTTTTCAGTTTACTATTTTTCTTAATAGATTCATAATATGTAACCAGTTAAAAGAAATGCGGGCACGGTCGCAGGGCGCTTAGAGTTAGGAGGGAAATCATTAAAATTACCGGCCAAGGTAACTTTGAGAGAGGCTAGTGTTTGGAAAACGGGGCGGAGCCGGGTGGCCCGGACTCCAGGGACCCACCACCTTCCCGCTCACCTCCACCCTCCACGCTCGGGCACCGGGCCCGCGGGCTATCCTGCAAAGAGTCTTTGCGCAGCCGTGACGTCACTGCGTCGGGGCGGGGCCCGCGGCAGGGGCGGGGTCTGTGCCAGATCTCGCGGAGGGGCGGGCCGGGGGCGGCGGCCGGGCGGGGCGCACTCCGCCACTGAGGTGCGGGAGTTTAGAGCGCGTCCGCTCTGCTGGCGGCTACGGGAGAGAGGCGTGCGGGTCGGGATGTCAGAACAGTCTACGGTCCCGGAGCAGAGCGCGTCGGACTCGCGGCGCGCAGGCTTCGTGCTGGGCGTGGACGTAGGCAGCTCGATGATTCGCTGCCACGTCTATGACCGCGCGGCACGAATCTGCGGCTCCAGCGCGCAGAAGGTGACCGGGGAGCGGGCGTCGGGGCAGCGGGTCTAGGTCGCGCAGGGCACCCGGGATCTGGTCGCTGGGGGGCGAGAGGGCTGGACCGCCTATCTGGCCTGGACGCGGCCACCTGCGGCACCGCGGGCCCTCGGTCCTGAGCGGCGCGCCTGGACCGGCCAGATCCCTGCATTCCCTCCCCGGGCCAGCCTGAAACCTGCGCGCTCTTTCGGTCCTGGCTGAAGACATTAGGGGCTCGGATTGTGACCTCCGATCACTCACTCGCTTCCGCTCACCTGAGGATTCTGCTCTTTGGCCTAACCTGGGTGGGACTGCGGTGAGTGGCAGGGCAGGGCAGGGCAGGGCTGGCTACGCGTATCCAGCCAGAGAGGGTGCTTTTTGATTTGCTTGGTTTTTCCTGCACTTCCTAGATAGACCTCCAACCTTGTCTTTACTTACATTTGAGATTTTTAAGACTTAATGGAATTTAACTTTATGTTTGTCATTCAGTTGTCATCATGAACTGCTTCTCAAAGTGCAGAGCAACTGATTTCCAGGAATATAAGTATTGCACAAGTTTGGTTTTTTTTTTTGAAATTTTATTTTATTTTTAAACTTTACATAATTGTATTAGTTTTGCCAAATATCAAAATGAATCTGCCACAGGTATACATGTGTTCCCCATCCTGAACCCTCCTCCCTCCTCCCTCCCCATACCATCCCTCTGGGTCGTCCCAGTGCACTAGCCCCAAGCATCCAGTATCGATTGCACAAGTTTTGAAGGCTGTGTTGTCATGACCTTTCTCCTTTCCATCTTTGTTCATGCAGATATCTTTTTCTGGTTTGAGAAACCTCCCAAGTCATTAGTTGTTACTAGTAAGGCAACTAACAGATTGGTATTCGTCTGATCTTGTTTCCATGAAGTGTTGATTTCTTATAGTTGCCAGCAAACAAAAAATAATGGGAATTCCATATGACGTTTTTATTTACTCTTCTTTCCAATACCAACATCTTAAAAAAAAAAAAAAAGTTTATTTGGCTGTGCCAAGTCTTGCAGCATGCAGTATCTAGTTCCCCAGCCAGGCCCCTAGCATTGGGAGCGTGGACTCTTAACCACTGGCCCACCAGGGAAGACCCTCAACATATTTATGTTAGTAATTTCACAGGTACGGAAGCTAATCCATTCCCAGCAACACTGGTCTCCCTCATTTGCTTGGTTCCTACACCTCTTCCCATCCGCTTAGAAGTGTTTTTCAGCCGCAGGGGTTGCCCAGGAGCAGGTCCAGCCAAAAGAGTGCTTTGAGCATTTTTTTTTTTTTTTGGTTTGAGGACTTCCTCATTCTGGTTTTAGGACCCGAATAGAGACCTGCTCACCTGTGCATGAACACTGCCCACCTCTCCACCACATACCCGACCCCTAACCCCACCTGAAAGGAGAGATGAAAGGTGGATTTTCTCCTTCAGCGACTATGTACTGCTTATCTCTTTATGTCTTTATCAGAAAACAAAGATACTTTTCACAGTCTCCCTTATAATTCTAGACACAAAGTACTTTTGTTTTAAGCAGTGATTTTTTTTTTAAAGGAGTTAAAGTGTTTAGAACCAAAGGGATGCAAAAATTGTAAGAAGATAACAAATTTCATAGTTGCTATATAATTTGGAAGAAACCATTATTATTTTTTTTTTTAATGAGGTAAGAGTCTCAAAGATGAATCAAGATTGCTGTTAAGTAGCAGGAGACTAGAATGGTTTGCCCAGATTCAAAACTGGTGAAGGTGTCTGGAAAGGTATGTAAGTAAATAAAAATACAAAAATTCCTTGCCCTTCGAAGATGAAGTATTGTATCTTAAATTAAGGAGTAAGTAGAAAGCAATGCCTCTCAAACTGATAGGAGTTTGCACCAGTGCTTCTGAAAGCGTGGTTCACAGTCTTCGGAGGTTGAAAGAGAGAAACTAAGATTTAGAAATTTGTGTAGCAGTTTGGCAAAGTCATTTTATATTTGTTGACTGTAGTAATAAAACATTTGGGATTTTACTTTGTATGTTATTTTTTCCCTATAAAGTTGTTTTAATTATGTCTTTGAAATTGTTGGTCTACAATGAATTAGAAATCAGAAAAAAACCCAACAGCAACTGGTCCTTTGCTTCAGATATCTTGATTCCTTTGGCAAAAATGGTCTTCTTGGCCTACGTTGCTTCTTCAGTTCAGTTGCTCAGTCGTGTCCAACTCTTTGCACCCAATGGACTGCTGCACACCAGGCTTCTCCGTCCATCACACACTCCGGGAGCTTGCTCAAACTCATATCCGTCGAGTCAGTAAGGCCATCCAACCGTCTCATCCTCTGCCGTCCCCCTCTCCTCCTGCTTTCAATCTTTCCTAGCATCAAGGTCTTTTCCAGTGAGTCAGTTCTTCATATCAGGTGGCTGGAGGTATTGGAGTTTCAGCTTCAGCATCAGTCCTTCCAATGAATATTCAGGACTGATTTCCTGTAGGATTGACTGGTTTGATCTCCGTGCAGTCCAAGGGACTCTCAAGAGTCTTCTCCAACACCACAGTTAGAAAGCATCAATTCTTTAGCGCTCAGTTTTCTTTATGGTCCAACTCTCACATCCATACATGACCACTGGAAAAACCATAGCTTTGAGTAGACGGACCTTCGTCGGCAAAGTAATATCTCTGCTTTTTAATATGCTGTCAAGGTTGATGATAGCTTTTCTTCTGAGGAGCAAGCATCTTTTTATTTCATGGCTACAGTCATCATCTGCAGTGATTTTGAAACCCAAGAGAAGAAAGTCTGTCACTGTTTCCATTGTTTCCCCATCTCTTTGCCATGAAGTGATGGGACCAGATGCCATGATCTTAGTTTTTTGAATGTTGAGTTTTAAGCCAGCTTTTTCACTCTCCTCTCTCAATTTCATCTATAGGCTCTTTAGTTCCTTTTCACTTTCTGCCATAAGGGTGGTGTCACCTGTGTGTCTGAGGTTATTGATATTTCTCCTGGCAATCTTGATTCCAGCTTGTGCTTCCTCCAGCCCAGCGTTTCTCATGATGTACTCTGCATATAAGTTAAATAAGCAGGGTGACAGTATACAGCCTTGATGTACTCCTTTCCCAATTTTGAACCAGTCTCTTGTTCCATGCCTGGTCCTAACTGTTGCTTCTTGACCTGCATACAGATTTTTATTGAGGCAGGTCAGGTGGTCTGGTATTCCCATCTCTTTCAGAATTTTCCACAGTTTGTTGTGACCCACACAGTCAAAGGCTTTGGTGTAGTCAGTAAAGCAAAAGTAGGTTTTTTTCTGGAATTCTCTTGCTTTTTCTATGATCCAACAGATGTTGGCAATTTGATCTCTGGTTCCTCAGCCTTTTCTAAATCCAGCTTCTTAGCACCTAGTTTATTATTTCTTGGGTACAGAATAAATAATTGAATTACATTTAGTCATATTAGGAAAATATTAGGAAATCAGTTTCCTTCATGGGACTCTATGGATTAGACACAGAACTTTATATTTGTTTTCTCAAAAGGAAATCACACCTCTGCTAAGTTATGTTGGAAAGAATATATAATAGAAACACACACTTAGCATAAGATTTGATTGGTACTGCCAGTACTATTTGGAGAAGGCGATGGCACCCCACTCCAGTACTCTTGCCTGGAAAATTCCATGGACGGAGGAGCCCGGTAGGCTGCAGTCTGTGGGGTCGCTCAGAGTCGGACACGACTGAGCGACTTCACTTTCATTTTTCACCTTCATGCATTGGAGAACGAAATGGCAACCCACTCCAGTATTCTTGCCTGGAGAATCCCAGGGACGGGGGAGCCTGGTGGGCTGCTGTCTATGGGGTCGCACAGAGTCGGACACAACTGAAGCAACTTAGCAACAGTAGCAGCAGCCAGTACTATTGCCTGGAAAATCCCATGGACAGAGGAGCCTGGAAGGCTGCAGTCCATGGGATTGCGAAGAGTCCAACATGACTGAGCGACTTCACTTTCACTTTTTACTTTCATGCATTGGAGAAGGAAATGGCAACCCACTCCAGTGTTCTTGCCTGGAGAATCCCAGGGACAGCGGAGCCTGGTGGGCTGCAGTATATGGGGTCGCACAGAGTCAGACATGACTGAAGTGACTTAGCAGCAGAAGCAGCCAAATAAGTAGCTTGAGAAAGAAAAACTGAAGAGATCACTCTTTAGAGATATGAACAAAATAGGCTTTATTGGTATTTTCATTAACATGGAAATCCCAAACAGGAACTTTTACATGAGAAGGCTAGTACTGAGGCCTCTCAGAAGATTTTAATTTTACCTCTTACGGTATTCATTTTTTAATAGCAGAGACCCACATTTGTAGCCTTTTTCTATAAGTTGTATTTTTTCTTTCTTTTTTTAATATTTATTTATTCATTTGACTGTACTGTTCTTAATTGCAGCACAGAGGATCCTCAATCTTCCTTGCAATATGCGGGATATTTTTTTTTTTTAAGTTGCAGCATGTGAACTCTTAGTTGCATGCAGCATGTGGGATCTAGTTCCCTGACCTAAGATCGAACCTGGGCCCCCTGCATTGGGAGCACAGAGTCTTAGCTGCTGGATCACTAGGGAAGTCCCAATAAGTTAAAAAAATCTTTCTGTGAACTCTTAAATATTGGTGTTATATATGAGAGTAGTGTGCAGAGCTTTGGAAATCCTACATGTGTATGTTTGCTATTTTTAGTTTATCAAAGCGAAGAAAGTTCATCATGTTCCCCATTGGAACATCATGCCATTGTGAGAAAATAATAACATTTTGGTTGGAAGAACAGGACAGAAAGACCACTCCAAAGAAAACTGGACTTGCCAATACTGTGTTCCCTCTGTACATTCTTGAAAAGAACTGGTTGTTGTCTTTTGTTTTTAATCAACACATTTTCTTCTTAGCTTTGATTATATTCTTGATCTTGTATTTCAGTTTGATCTTCTAAACTGTTGTGACGTGTTTGGTGATGGTGAGCTGTCTGGGTTGGTGAAGTGGGGGGACGTGACCCTGGAGTGCCACTGCCAAGTCCAAGTTGTTGACTTGACACAATGATGGCCATATTGAGTTTTTTGGGATGCGGAAGTATTTATTGCAGTTGAGTCATTACATACAGTGTGTGGTCATGAAAGTTTTCCATGGAAAGAAGAGAAATGTTATTGATAGAAGGGGAATTGTTGTTCAGTCACTAAGTCATGTCCGACTCTTTGCGACTTCATGGACTGCAGCGTGCCAGTCTTCCCTGTCTTTCACTATTTCCCGGAGTTGGCTCAAATTCATGTCCATTAAGTCAGTGATACCATCCAACCATCTCATCCTCTGTCGTCGCCTTCTCCTTCTGTCCTCAGTCTTTCCCAGCATCAGGGTCTTTTCCAGTGAGTCGGCTCTTTGCATCAGATGGCCAAAGTACTGGAGCATCAGCTTCAGCATCAGTCCTTCTAATGAATATTCAGGGTTGATTTCCTTTAGGATTGACTTACCACCTGGGGAGTCCCTACAGAAGGGGAATAGATTTTGTTAAATCTGTTTATTTCCAGTGGGCTCACTGGGGAATAATACTGATTGATTGGCAATATAGATTCTTTTTTCGTGTCATCTCTGTGTCACCCTCATGCTCCCCACATTGTCAGTGTTTTCTCCCAGTTCCTTTTTTTCTGTTTATTTTGACCTTTTCTTATGTGTTAGAGGTTTTCCTTAAATGATGATCTTTGGTTGGTTATCCATTCATATTTTCAGTACCATGTCTTAGTTTTCTCAGCTATATCTAGTATTTGCAAGTAAAGAATGCCTCTGGTTCAGCTCCTCCAGAGAGTAAATCTCGTACTTTCTGCTGTGTTAGGGAGGGGCAGTGTGGATCTGACTGCACAAGGAGTGTGAGGGTCCTTATAAAGAGTGAATCCCTCTGTTCAGCAGCATCTGGCATCCCAGTCTTCTGAGGTATCTCTAATTTTCAGAGTTCTACCTGAGATTCTGCCAGGGGTTGAACAGAGATGTATAATCTGAGTGGGTAGTGAGGTGTGCAGTTGTCTCCTCCATTCTTAGCCGTGTACCACCTACCCACTCACTGAGAGTGTTCAAGACAATTATTAAAACCTGGTCTGAGCTTCCTTGCTCTCTTCTTGTCTTTCTGCATAAACCTTTTTTCATGTTTTTAGTTTAATGGCAGTCTTGAGAGAAATTGGAAATAAAACACTTATGTTCAAGCCATTGTTTTAACCTGAAGCCAAAGATTCTTTTTTATCTTATTTTTTAAATTAGCAGAGTAAGATGAGACTTATTTGGTGAACAGCTTCTGTGAGTTTTAGTACATGTTGGAAGTAACCAAAAAACCCTTGTACAAGCCATTTATAGTCACTTTCCTCCCACACCTAATCTCTGAAAACCACTGATCTGTTTTGTATGACTATGGGTTTTTTTTTTTTTTTTCTGTCCTTCTGAAAATATCTTGTAAGTGGAAAAATATAGTAAGTAACCTATGAAGACTGACTTTTTTTCAGCGTAATGCCTTTGAGATTCATATATATTGTGTGTATCAGTAATTCATTCCTTTTTATTTCTGAGCAGTAATCCATTATATGAATATACCACATTCATTCACCTGTTGAAGTATATTTGCATTGTTTTCAGTTTCTGGTGATCTTGAATAGAACAGCTGTAAACATTTGTGTACAGATTTTAATGTGAATGTAAGTTTTCATTTCTCTGGGATAAATACCTAGGAGTGGGATTGTTGTATCACATGGTAAGTGAATATTTAACTTAACAAGAAATTGCCAAACTTTTCCAGAGTGATTCTTATCATTTTGCATTCCCACCAGCAATGTCTGTGAATTCTGTTTTTCATCAACACTTGATATTGTTAGTATTTATTTATTATATTTGTTAGCAAGTAGTGTTATCTTGCTGTGGTTTTGATTGCATTTACCTAATGATGTTGAATATTTCCATGTGCATATTTTCTATCCATATGTACTCTTTGATAAAGTGCTAGTTCAAGTTTTTTGGCCATTTTTTAATTGAATTGTTTTCTAACTGTTGTTTTTTTTTTTTTTTTTAATATATTCTGGATATAAACCCTGTGTTGATTTTCAGATATTTTTCAACTAGTCTGTACTTGGCTTTTTCATTTTCTTAACAATATCTTTGGCAGAGCACACATTTTTAATTCTGATGAAGCTCACTTTATCAATTTTTCTTGTTTTATTAATCATACTTTTGGTGTCATGTCTAAGAACTTTTCACCTAATCCCAAGTCACAAAGATTTTTTGCTGTGATTTCCTATAAGCATTTTACAGTTTTACATTTACATCTGGGATCCATTTTGAGTTAGTTTTTTGTGTAAGAAGTGAGGTTTTTTAAGACTGAGGTTAATTTTTTTTTGCATATGGATGTCTATTCCAACTCTGTTGAAAAAGCTATTTTTCTCCATTGAATTGCCTTGTATATTTGTCAGAAATCAACTAGCCATATTCGTGTGGGTCTACTTCTGGATTCTCTTGTGCTCTGTGATTTATTTGTCTGTTTTTATAATTACACTATTTTGATTACTCTGGCTTTAGAGTAAGTCTTCAAATTGTGTAGTGTGATTCCTCCAATTTTATTCTTTTTCCGTATTGTTTTGGCTTTTTTAGTCTTTTATCTTTCCATGTAAATTTTAGAATGATCATATCTATATCTATTAAAAATCCTAGGATTTTGATATGGAATTGTAGATGAAAGTTTTTTGCACTCTAAAAATGTCGAGCCACTTCTTCAGGCCTGGCCTTTGTTCTGATGAGAAGTCCACAGTCATTTGAATTATTATTCTGTGTATTTATTCTGGCTGGTTGCTTTCAGTTTTGTTTTGTTTTGCTTTCAGTTCTTAGCATTTGAATTATGTTGGACCTGGCTGTGGACTGCTTTGGACTTATCCTGGTAGGGCTTTTCTAAGCTTCCTGAATATATAGATTTTAAATCTTTTACTGGGCTTGGGAATTCTTAGCACTATTACTTCCCTTAAGTAATTTGTTTAGGCACTGAAGTCTTTAATTTCTTCTTTAGGGCCTCTGCTGACATCAATATTAGACCATTTTCTCTGTCCCACAGATCCCTGAGGTTTTCTTCTTCTTTTTTTTTTCTGTTGTTCAGATTAGAGAATTTCTATTGATCTGTCTTTAAGCGTATTGACTTTCTTCTGTTATCTCCATTCTACCATGGAGCTGATCCAGTATGTGTTTCAATCATTTTCTTTTTCTAATTAATTTTTTCCAATTTTATTAAGGTAAGTTGACAAAAGTTGTATGTATTTAAGGTGTGCAAATTGATCTTTTGGCATACATATATATTGTTAATGAAATAACATAATTAATGTTAATTAAACCACTCTTCATCTCACAAGGTTATCATTTGTATCTCTGTGTGTGTGTGTTGAGAACACTTAACTAATCTCTTAGCAAATTTTGAGTGTATAATACATTAACTCTAGTTACCATACTGCACATTAAGTCCCTAGACCTTATTCATCTTATAACTGAAAGTGTGTATCCTTTGACCAGCATCTCTCCATTTCCCCCACTTAATTATTGTATTTTAAATTTTGAAATGGTAAGATTTTTGTTTTTCCTTATGTTTTTTATTTCTTTGCTAAAACTTTCTACATTCCTATTTGTTTCAAAAGAATTCACCCTTACTTCTTGGAGCATTTTTATAATAGTTGCTTTAAAATCTTTGTCAAAATTATCTGTTATGTTGATACTGGTATCTATTATCTTTTGCTATATGAGCTGAAATTTTTCTGATTCTTAATGTACCTTGTAGTTTTGGATTGTATCCTGGACATTTCAAATATCATGTTATAAACTTCTGAGTCTTGTATAAGGCCTATGACAAATGTTGATATTTTTCTTTAATAGGCAGTTAATGCAGCTGTGTTCAGTCTACACAGTCTGACCAGCCTTCCTTGGATTTTGATTTCAATGTTAATTCTGTTTTTAAGATCTTGGAAGTGCTATTTAGATCTGTCCTGTGTAGTATGTGCCACCTAGAGTTCAGTCTGGGACCTGGGAGTGCTCAGTTACATCTGACTTTGCGACCCCATGGATTGTAGACCGCCAGGCTCCTCTGTCCATGGGATTCTCCAAGCAAGAATACTGGAGTGGGTTGTCATCTTCCCCACCCAGGGATTAAACCCATATCTCTTGTGTCTCCTGCATTGGCAGGCAAATTCTTTACCAGCTGCACCATCTAGGAAGCCCCAGGACCTGGGCAGTGATCTGTTTTTTTTTTTTTTTAAAGTTCTGCTTTTAGCATCTTTGCTATGCTGTCTAGGAGGGCTTCCTTGGTAGCTCAGTGGTAAAGAATCTGCCTTCCAATGCAGGAGACGCAGGTTTGAACACTGGGTTGGGAAGATCCTGGAGAAATAAATGACAACCCACTCCAGTGTTCCTGCCTGGGAAATCCCATGGACAGAGGAGCCTGGCCGGCTACAGTCCACATGTGCTAAGTTGCTTCAGTCCTCTCTGACTCTTGCAACCCTATGGACTGTAGCCGGCCAGGCTCCCCTGTCCATGGGATTTCCCAGGCAGAAACACTGGGGTGGGTTGCCATTTCCTCCTCTGGGGATCTTCCCGACGCAGGGATTGAACCTGCATCTCTTAAGTCTCTTGCATTGACAGGCAGGTTCTTTACCCCTAGCGCCACTTGGGAAGCCCGGGACTTCAAGCCCATGGGGTTGCAAAAGAATTGGACACTTAGTGACTAAACAAGAAAATGCTGTCTAGGAGTGTATTCATACATGTGCAGCTTCCAGGAGAGCCTGGGAGTTCATCCACATCTTTCTGGAATAGCTTTCCCAAGCTCTTCCCTCTCTGAGATCTTCCTGGGACTTTTTGGTTCCCTGAGCCTCCTCATTTGGGTCCTCTTACCTGAAGCTGGACCTTTCACTATCCCATTCTGCAGGGCACTTCCTGTGCCCACATCCAAGGCTAGGGATCAGAAGGACACAAAGAGGAAGAAGCCATAGGGGGATCACCTTACCCTGGTGGGTCTCCAGCACCTGTTCTGAGAGAGGAAGTTTTACCTCCCTCAGTATTTGGGGTGCTTGTGGATACTGCTGTAGCTGCCACTGTGAGATAGCCAGCATATAAAAGGATGGAGACGGTGGATAAAAAAGAAAAGTGAGAGATTTGTTCTGTTCCTCTCTGAGTGTTAACAAATGTTCTCCTGGCTTTTCCAGTACACCTTGGTACCTGCTTCTGGGTTTTCAGGCTGCCTTGAGTCTAGGCCAGGTGATACCAGAAGAAAAATGGGAAACTCACTACCACTTTGGTGGTATTCTAATTCTTATCTTCTTTCCCTGTCTCAGTTCAGTTCAGTTCAGTCACTCAGTCATGTCCGACTCTTTGTGACCCCATGAATCGCAGCACGCCAGGCCTCCCTGTCCATCACCAACTCCCGGAGTTCACTCAGACGCATGTCCATCGAGTCAGTGATACCATCCAGCCATCTCATCCTCTGTTGTCCCCTTCTCCTCCTGCCCCCAATCCCTCCCAGCATCAGGGTCTTTTCCAATGAGTCAACTCTTTGCATGAGGTGGCTAAAGTACTGGAGTTTCAGCTTTAGCATCATTCCTTCCAAAGAAACCCCAGGACTGATCTCCTTCAGAATGGACTGGTTGGATCTCCTTGCAGTCCAAGGGACTCTCAAGAGTCTTCTCCAACACCACAATTCAAAAGCATCAATTCTTCGGTGCTCAGCCTTCTTCACAGTCCAACTCTCACATCCATACATGACCGCTGGAAAAACCATAGCCTTGACTAGACGGGCCTTTGTTGGCAAAGTAATGTCTCTGCTTTTGAATATGCTATCTAGGTTGGTCATAACTTTCCTTCCAAGGAGTAAGTGTCTTTTAATTTCATGGCTGCAGTCACCATCTGCAGTGATTTTGGAGCCCCCCAAAATAAAGTCTAACACTGTTTCCGCATCTATTTCCCATGAAGTGATGGGACCAGATGCCATGATCTTCGTTTTTTGAATGTTGAACTTTAAGCCAACTTTTTCACTCTCCACTTTCACCTTCATCAAGAGGCTTTTGAGTTCCTCTTCACTTTCTGCCATAAGGGTGGTGTCATCTGCATATCTGAGGTTATTGATATTTCTCCCGGCAATCTTGATTGCAGCTTGTGCTTCTTCCAGCCCAGCGTTTCTCATGATGTACTCTGCATAGAAGTTAAATAAGCAGGGTGGCAACATACAGCCTTGATGTACTCCTTTTCCTATTTGGAACCAGTCTGTTGTTCCATGTCCAGTTCTAACTGTTGCTTCCTGACCTGCATACAGGTTTCTCAAGAGGCAGGTCAGCTGGTCTGGTATGCCACCATATACGTTTTGGAGGTTACAAATAGCTTCTCCATGCATCCTGTCCAGGTGTTTTTTTTTTCTTTTTAAAGTTTGACATTTTTTTAAATTACAGAAATAATGGATTTTCATTGTAGAAAGCCTGGGAAATAAAGATAAAATCTTCTGTAAATTTCATGAACTGAATAAAACTGCTATTTCGGTGTATCATCCTTTTTTATTTCATATTTTTTCCATCTTAACATTAGATAATAAATAAAATCTTGTTTTTAATTATTTTAACTGGTGCCCTTAAGGCCTATATGCTATTGACTTGTTCTGATTTGTTTTTACTGAATTTTCTCTTTTCCTTAATAGGTAGAAAGTCTTTATCCTCAGCCTGGCTGGGTTGAAATTGATCCTGATGTTCTCTGGCTTCAGTTTGTTGCTGTAATAAAGGAATCTGTCAAAGGTAATTGGATTTATGAAAGTAGAGATGGTAACATGTATTTTGTATATAATAAGAATTTTGTGGGTTTCCTGAATTACACATACAATATTTTATTGGAGTCACAGGTTCCCAGTAGTTTGGGGAGGAAGGACATTTGTGGTTTGTAGTGAACCCACTTTGTCAAGGGAGGGTAGCAGCAACTCTCTCCTCGGCTTCAAGTCTTTTTGAGCTGTAGTATTAAAGGCTCACCTTACTATTTATTCCAGGTTGTAGCCAGTGCCCATTCCATTTCCTGTTTTGTACAAATACCAGAGGGTTGTAAACAAAGTTTCAAAGCTCAGTTCCTGCTCTCAGGAGTTTACAGCTGCCTTATCTTTATTGTAAAATAAGTTTTTTTTTTGTTTTTTTTTTTCTGTTCGACCTCTTAGGGCAAGTGTTCTCTTGGCTGCAGCCAGGGTCTGGAATCTTAGCTCTTTAAGAACAGTCTCAGTACAGCCTTCTTTAAGAACATGACGAAAGAGGACTTGTAATTTCAAAAAGGTCTTTCACTTCATTTCTCTGACTGAATTGCTTCTCCTAACTTTTCTGGTTTGAAATATTTCAAAACCTATTTTTAAAAAGTTGGAAGAATACCTGTGTGCTTTCTCCTAGACTCAAATTAGCTGTCCGAGGGGAGAGTTGGTTATGATTTAATAACCTGTCATCTTTAAATACTTAAGCATTATCTCCAAAGATAAGGAGTATTCTCATACGTAAACATCACACAGAAAATTTAACATTAACCCAGTGATATTTTCTAATACTTGATCCTCATTATTCCTCTCTTATTTCAGTCTTGAATAATTTTTTTTTTTCCAATCCAGAATCCAACAAAGATGAGGCATTGCCTTTAGTAGTCAGTCTAGTCTCCTTTAATATAGACCACGTACCTCATGTCACTGACAATTTTCAAAAGTACAGATCTGTTTAATAGACTATCCTGTGTTTGGGGATTGTCTTGTTATTTCCTTATGATCAGACTAGGAAGGAGTACTGTACAGGAGGTGGTGTGTCATCCTTAAATTGAGCACAGCTCAAATTGAAGCTGTCCCTAATTTGTTCAGTGGGACAAATTGCTTTTTTAAAAGAATGTCACAGAAACATGTGAGCTGCTGTATTTCAAGAAATTTGGACTTTGCAAAATCCATGTTTCTATTTGCATCCTAGCATGAGTTTGTGTAGTAAATAAGATCTGTGCTTCAGTATTTATGCTACTTTCCATGAGGGTTTCTTTTGTTGCCATCAACCAGCTTCTGTTATAGCTGATCGTTGCTTAAATGAAGATTCTCATTTTTAGTGTTATCAAGAAGTAAATACCATCTAACTTACTTTAAGTGGTGTTTGTTTTCTTTCTAATTTTTAAAGCAAAAAGTACATTTTATTATTATTAGATTATAACTTATTTTCTCTTTAAGTAAAAAAAAAAAAAAAAAAACACTACAAAATCATCCTAGTAATGTTTTATTTATTAGCTCCAATTGTGTTATTAAAATGCTGAACCAAGTTGCTTTTCTTATAGATTATATTAAGTAATTTCTTTTCCATATGATAATATTATAAACTTCCTAGGTTTTTAAATGTGTTTTATCTATCTTTATTTTTAGCTGCAGGAATAGAAACAAATCAAATTGTTGGTCTTGGCATTTCAACACAGAGAGCAACTTTTATCACATGGGACAAGTAAGTGCATTGTGTGATAAGAACTCTCATCACTGGGTTTATGCCACAGTGAACACATTGCTTTGAAACCTGTTTGGGGAGTTTTAAAGTTTGTGAAGAAAGAGGTGTTGCTTGATTAAGAGAAAAGAAATTGGGTTTACTTTCTGGCTTATTACATAAGTTCCCTGCATGTCAATTAGGCTTAACTTATATAAAGTAATAGTAGTAAAAAGACTATTGCTTTCATTAAAATTCAGATTAAGTGAGGATTGAAGTTCTAAAAAATTAGCTTATACCTAAAAAGATTGAGGAGAACCTGACAAATTTTGGATACACAAGACTATGATATGATTTATATTTTAGTCTATTTCAAATTTAATTTTAAATACTTACAACATATGAGGTATGTATGAATTAAACACGATTATAATAGTATAATGGATACCATACAGTGAATACTTATGATATTTCTTCAGGTTTCAGTATCCTTACAAACAAACCTGTTAGTGGTTACATCTATTTTACAAAGAAATAAACTGAAGCTCAGAGAAATAACTGGAGAAGGCAATGGCACCCCACTCCAGTGTTCTTGCCTGGAGAATCCCAGGGATGGGGAGGCTGGTGGGCTGCTGTCTCTGGGGTCACACAGAGTCGGACACGACGGAAGCGACTTAGGAACAGCAGCAGCAGAGAAATAACTACATTATTCATAGTCACTCGTTAATAAATCAAGCTAAAATTCCAAATTATCTTTTTGGTTCCAGAGAATATACTCTTTCCACCACTCCTATATTGCCTTCAACATGTATTTCTTTTTTTTTTTTTTTTTTAAGAAAAACAACAAAATCATTGTAAAATATTTCTTTGTTACAGAGCTCTAGACTCTAAAAGGCATCTTGAGCTTGGGGCAGTGGGGACGAAAAGTGGTGGATGTAAGGGGTAAGGGTAAGTCTAAGAAAGGTAATCAAGCTGAATTCACAAGAACTTTACCTTTAATTCAGTGTTAGGAAAGAGAAAGAAGTGGAAATTTTTTAATATTTGATTGTATGGGATTAGGATGGTGAAGCAGGTAGACCTTGAGCCCACCTCCCTGAGTAAACATATCAAAACTGTAACTACTTATTGAGTACTTTTTGAAAACACTCTGAAGACTATCAGAAAGGCTCTTCTATAACCAAGGTTATTAAAGGAGGGACCATTTGGAGTCTGGGAGGAAGGAAGGAGAAGCAATCTAATCAGGATCTACACTCCTAGTGGGTGACCCAGAAGAGGAGGGGGATACAGGCTTGTGCATCATCCCTAAGAAACAAGGGGTTTACCATATTGGGCATCCTAACCCTAAGGTCCAGAACCAAGAATACAAGCCTGCTTGGTTTGAAAACCAGTAGGGCTTGGAGAAGGCAATGGCACCCCATTCCAGGACTCTTGCCTGGAAAATCCCATGGATGGAGGAGCCTGGTAGGCTGCAGTCCATGGGGTCGCTAAGAGTCGGACGTGACTGAGCGACTTCACTTTCACTTTTCACTTTAATGCATTGGAGGAGGAAATGGCAACCCACTCCAAAATTCTTGCCTGGAGAATCCCAGGGCGGGGGAGCCTGGTGGGCTGCCGTCTATAGGGTCGCACAGAGTCGGACATGACTGAAGCGACTTAGCAGCAGCAGCAGCAGCAGGGCTTATCAGAGAGCTATAGAAACCGAGACTCCAGACTTGAAGAGCATGCCACAGACTCACCTGCTTCCAGTCCCAGTGCAGAAGCAGATTGAAAACACCTCATGGTCTGGGGTTACCCTGCCAGGACTGCTCCAGCACACATCCCAACCTGCACTGGGTTGCTGCTCCAGCCTTGCCTGTTCCAGCATTGCTCCCAACCAAGTACAAATAACCACTGTGCCAGGGAGAAGTTGAGTTAGCTCAAATTTAAGATTCCAGCCCCTTGGGCCTCAACCATGCCTCTGGCCAAAGGAGAAACCACCATCACACTGGAGAGAAGAGGCACTAGCTCAGATTTACAGCTCTAACCCGTTTGCTTGTGGGCCTGCCCTAAGCTTGGGAGAGGCCCCAGCTCACATCTGGCTCCACTTCTAACCATTCCTATTCCAATTCTATGCCCTGCTAAGATGACAGCTTTCCATGCACCCCAAATGAAGACACGGTTACTGCTCACTTCAGGTCCAGGTCTCTCACCAAAAACTGGGTACATGCAGATTGCACAGGAATGCTCCCACACAAGGACATGTCTTTAAGCCTGGGATAGGTACTGCTAAGTCACTTCAGTCGTGTCTGACTCTGTGCGATCCCACAGACGGCAGCCCACCAGGCTCCCCCATCCCTGGGATTCTCCAGGCAAGAACACTGGAGTGGGTTGCCATTTCCTTCTCCAATGCATGAAAGTGAAAAGTGAAAGTGAAGTCGCTCAGTTGTGTCCGACCCTCAGCGACCCCATGGACTACAGCCTTCCAGGCTCCCCTGACCATGGGATTTTCCAGGCAAGAGTACTGGAGTGGGTTGCCATTGCCTTCTCCTGGGATAGGTAACTGTTTCACATAACTTTATAGAAACAAAAAGTGAGAAGACAAATGAATGTATACCAAACGAAAGAATAACTTCCCCACACACAAAAATACCCCTAATGAAACAGAGATAGTAATTTACTTGATAAAGAGTTTAAAACAATAGTAATAAAAATGCTCACAAACTCAGGAAAAGAATATAGGAACCCAGTGAGAACTTCAGCAAAGAACTAGAAAATATAAAAACCAATCAGAGCTGAAGAATACAATAATTGAAATGAAAATTTCACTAGAAAGAATTGCCAGCAGATTAAGTAATACAGAAGATGGCATAAGCGACTTGGAAGACAAAATATTGGAAACCACCCAATCAGAACAACAAAAAGAAAAAACAATTTTTAAAGGAAACTTTAAGGGATCTGCTCAGATGGTAAAGCGTCTTGTCTGCAATGCAGGAGACCCAGGTTCGATCCCTGGGTTGGGAAGGTCCGCTGGAGAAGGAAATAGCAGCCCACTCCAGTATTCTTGCCTGGAAAATCCCATGGACGGCAGAGCCTGGTAGGCTACTGTCCGTGGGGTTACAAAGAGTCGGACTTGACTGAGTGACTTCACTTTCAAGATAACATCAAGCATACTAACATTCAGGTTATAGGGCTCCTGGAAGGAGATAGAGATAAAAATATTTCATCACATATTTGATGAAATTATGGCTGAAAATTTCCCTAACTTGAAGGAAACAAATACCCAGATCTGGAAAGCACAGAGAGTCCCAAAACAGATGAACCCAAAGAGACCCACATGAAGACATATCATAATTGAAATGGCAAACATTAAGGAGAATTCTAAAGGCAGCAAAAGAAAGCAAAATCACATACAAAGGAACCCCCACAGGGCTACCTGCTGATTTTTCAGCAGAAACTTTGTAGGCCAAAATGAAGTGGCATGATATACTTAAAATGCTGAAAGGGAAAAACCTGCAACCTAAGATACTCCACCCAGCAATGTTATCATTCAGAATGGAAGGAAAGTCAGTTTCCCAGACAAGCAAAAACTTAAGTTAATCACCACTAAACTGGCCTTACAAGAAACATTAAAGGATCTTTAAGTGAAAAAGAAAAGCCTATAACAAAAATAAGAAAATATTTAAAAATCTCACTGACATATGTAAATATACTGTAAAGGCAGTTGATGAGCCACTTAAATAAGCAGCAATGAAGGTTAAAAAACAAAATTGCAAAGTTAACTATTAATCAACTATAACTGCAATAAACAGTTAACGTGAAAATGTTAGTCACTCAGTAGTGTCCAGCTCTTTGTGACCCCATGGACTATACCCCGTCAGGCTCCTCTGTCCATGGAATTCTCCAGGTAAGAATACTGGAGTGAGTAGCCATTCTCTTCTCCAGGGGATCTTCCTGACCCAGGGATCAAACCCAGTTCTTCTGCATTGCAGGCAGATTCTTTACCATCTGAGCCACGAGGGAACACTTAATGGATACTCATGAAAATATAAAATATAACACCAAAACATAAAATGTTGTGGGGTGGTTAGTTAAAAAAAAAAAGTAGAGCTTTTAGAATGTGTTTGAACTTAAATGACTATCATTCTAAAGAAAGTGAAAAGTGAAGTCACTCAGTCCTGTCCGACTCTTTGCGACCCCATGGACTCTAGCCTACCAGGTTCCTCCATCCATGGGATTTTCCAGGCAAGAGTACTGGAGTGGGTTGCCATTTCCTTCTCCAGGGGATCTTCCCAACCCAGGGATTGAACCCAGGTCTCCCACATTGTAAGCAGATGCTTTACCATCTGAGTCACCAGGGAAGTCATTCTAAAACAAGTAGATATATTTACAGATTGATATATATATATATATATATATATATATAAACCTTGTGGTAATTGCAGATCAAAGTTTTCCAATAGATACACAAAAGCAAAGGAACCCAAACATAATTTTTAAAAAGTATCAAACCAAAAGAGAAGAGATTAGAAAAAGAAGACAAGAGCAAAGAACTACAAAACAACCAGAAGACATGTAATGAAATGGCAAAAGGTATGTGCCTATTAATTATCCCTTCTAATTTAAATAGACTAAATACTCCAATCAAAAGACATAGGGTACCTGACTGGATGAAAAAACAAGATCCATGTATATGCAACCTAAACAAGATTTAATTAAGTTCAGTTCAGTTCAGTCGCTCAGTCGTGTCCGACTCTTTGCGACCCCATGAATCGCAGCATGCCAGGCCTCCCTGTCCATCACCAACTCCCGGAGTTCACTCAGACTCACGTCCATCGAGTCAGTGATGCCATCCAGCCATCTCATTCTCTGTCGTCCCCTTCTCCTCCTGCCCCCAATCCCTCCTAGCATCAGAGTCTTTTCCAATGAGTCAACTCTTCACATGAGGTGGCCAAAGGACTGGAGTTTGAACTTTAGCATCATTCTTCCAAGGAAATCCCAGAGCTGATCTCCTTCAGAATGGACTGGTTGGATCTCCTTGCAGTCCAAGATTTACTTCAGAGCTTAAGACACACTGAGAGTGAAGAGCTTAGAAAAAGATGTTTCATGCAAGTGGAAATGGAAAGCTGGGATAACAGTATTCATTTCAGACAGAATAGACTTTAAAACAAAATATATACCAAGACATTATTTAGGGCATTAAATAATGATAAAGGGAGGATTCTCAATCTAAGAGGAGGATATTAGACTTGTTAATATATATATACACCCAACACAGGAGCACCTAAATATATAAAGTAAATATTAATAGACATAAAGGGAGAAATTGACAGTAATAAAATAATAATAGAGAACTTGAATACCCCAGTCACATTAATGAATAGATCAGACAAAAACCAATAAGGAAACAATGGGCTTAAATGACATATTAGGCCAGATGGACTTAATAAATATCTATAGAACATTCCATTCAAAAATAGCACAGTACCCATTCTCAAGGGCATATGGAACATTCTCCAGGATAGATCACATGCTAGGCCACAAGAAAAATCTCAGTAAATTTAAGAAGATTGAAATTAAGTCCAGCCTCTTTTCTGACCACAACAATAAGAAACTAGAAATCAATTGCATGAATAAAACTGGTAAAAATACAAACAAGTGGAGACTGAAAACACACTACTCAAAAGCCATTGGGTCAATAAAGAAAGAAGAAATTTAAAAAATAGCTTGGGATGAATGAAAAATGTAGAAATACAACCTTATAAAATCTATAGGACACAGCAAAAATGATTCTAACAGGGAAATTTATAGTGATAGAAGCCTCCTTCAAGAAACAAGAAAAATCAAATAAATAACCTAACTTTCCATCTAAAGCAACAAAAAAGAACAGAGCACAAAGTCAGTAGAAAGAAGAAAATAATAAAGATCAGAGTGGAAATAGAATAGAGACCAAAAAAAAAAATAGAAAAGATAAACCAAGAGCTGTAGTTTTTGAAAAGATAAACAAAATTGATGAACTTTAGCCAGACTTATAAATCAAAAGAGTGCTCAAATGTAAAGAAAATAAGAAATGAGAAAGAAATTACACCTAATATAACAGAAATACAATCATCAGAGAATACAGCAAACAGTAATATGCCAACAAACTGGATAACCTAGAGTAAGTGAATAAATTCCTAGAAACACAGTTTTCCAAGACTACGTCAGGAGTAAATAGAAAATCTGAATAGATTGTTTATTAGTATTGAATCAGCAATGGACTCCTAACTAACAAAAGTCTGGGACTAGATGACTTCACAGGGCAATTCTACCAAAATTTTTAGAAGAGTTAATATCTGTAGCCTTCTCAAACAAACAGTTTCAAAAAATTAAAGAGGAGAGAACACTTCCCACCTCATCCTGTGAGGCCAGCAGTACTCTGATACCAAAATCAGATAAAGATACTATAAAAAAAATTACAGGCCAATATCTCTGATACAATAGATGCAAGAACCCACAACAAAATATGAGCAAACCAAATCAGCAATATATTAAAAAAAAAAAATCATGCATCATGATCAAGTAGTATTTATTCTAGGAATGCAAAGGTGGTTTAATATCTGCAAATCAATTAACACGATTAACAAAATCAAGGATAAAAATCACATGATCATCTCAATAGATTCAGAATAAGCATTTGGCAGAACTCAATATGCATTCATGATAAAAGCTCTAAACAAAGTTGGTATAGAAGGAAGGAACATCACCATAATAAAGGCCGTGGGACACATCAACACCTGGCATCATACTCAGTGGTGAAAAGCTGAAAGCATTTCCTCTAAGATCAGTAACAGATGAGGATGCCCACTCTTGCCATTTCTATTTAATATAGTATTGGAAGTCCTAGCCACAGCAATCAGACAAGAAAAAGAAATAAAAGGCATATAAATTGGAAGGAAAGAAGTTAAACTACCACTGTTTGCAGATGATATAATACTATATAAAGGAAAATCTTGGACTCCACCAAAAAAAAGAAAAAACCTGTTTGAACTAATAAATGAATTCAGTAAGGTTTCAGAATACCACATTAATGTACAGAAATTTGTTGCATTTCTATACACTAATAAAAAAATTCAATTTATAATCAAATCAAAAAGAATAAAATATCTAGGAATATATTTAATGAAGAAAGTGAAAGATCTGTACTCTGAAACCTATAAGACATTGATGAAGGAAATTGAAGACAATAGAAATAAATGGAAAAATATCTCATGTTTGTGAGTTAGAAGAATTAATACTATTAAAATACCCATACCACCCAAAACAGTCTACAGATCTAATGCAGTCCCTATCAAAATACCTATGACATTTTTCACAGAACTAAAACAAATAATCCTAAAATTTGTATGAAACCAAAAAAGACCCTGAATAGTAAAGTAGTCGTGAGCATAAAGAACAAAGTTGCAGGTCATGGTCTCTGACCTCAGACTATACTACAAGGCTAAAGTAATCAAAGCAATGTGGTACCAGCACAAAAACAGACACGTAGAATAAAGAGCCCAGAAATAAACCCATGCACACGTGGTCAGTTAATCTATAGTAAAGGAGGCAAAAATACATAATTTTTTTAAAAGAGACTTCAATAAGTGCTGTTGGGAAAGCTAGACAGATACACATAAAAGAATGAAGTTAGAACATTTTCTCACCCCATTTACAAAAATTAACTCAAAATGAATTAAAGATGTAAATGAAAGGCCTAAAATCATAAAACTGGAAGAAAACATAGGCAGTTCACTCTTTGACACTGGTTAAGGCTTTGTTTCTTTGGTTCTTTTTCTTCAGGCGAGGGGCAAAAAAGGAAAAATAAACAAATGGGAGCTAATCAAACTCAAAAGCTTTTGCACAGTGAAGGAAACCATCACGAAACAAGGAACCCACCAAATGGGAGAAGATAGTTGCAAATGATAGTCTGGTAAGGGTTTAATATCCAAAATGTAAAAAGAACTCATACAACACAATATATTTGCTGGTGGTTCAGACGGTAAAGAATCTGCCTGCAATGTGGGAGACCTGGGTTTGATCCCTGGCTTGGGAAGATCCCCTGGAGAAGGTAATGGCTACCCACTCCAGTATATTCTTGCCTGGGAAATTCCATGGACTGTATAGTCCATGGGGTCGTAAAGAGTCTGACACGACTGAGTAATTTTCATTTCACTTCATACACCACAATATGAAAAAAATAGCCAATCCAATTTAAAAATGGGCAGAAAATCTTAACAGACGTTTTTCTAAAGAAGACATACAGATGGCAAACATACATGAAAAGATGCTCAACATCACTTATCAGGGAAATGCAATTCCGAATCACAAGATGTCACTTCACATGTATTAGAATGACTGTTATCAAAAAGATAAAAAGTAACAAATGTTGGGAACCCTTGTGTACTGTTGGTGAGAATGTAAATTGGTGCAGCCACTATGGAAATCAGTATGGAAGTTCTTTAAAAATTAAGAACTAAAAAAAAAATTAAGAACTACCATATGATTCAGCAGACTTCCCAGATAGTACAGTGGTAAATAATCTGCGTGCCAAGCAGGAGATGTGGGTTCAATCCCTGGTCTGGGAATATCCCCTGGAGAAAGAAATGGCAACCACTTCCAATATATTCTTGCTTAGGATTTCCCATGGATGGAGAAGCCTGGTGGGCTACAGTCCATGGGGTCACAAAGAGTAGGACACAACTTAGCGATGGAACAACGACGACAAGCAGTCCCACTCCTGGGTATTTATCTAATGAAAACATTGATTTGAAAAGATAGTCACCTCAGTGCTTATGGCAGCATTATTTACAGTGGCCAAGACATGGAAGCACCCTACATGTCCGTTAACAGATGTAAGGATAAATAAGTTATAATATATCAATCAACTTTGAATATTTATTGGAAGGACTAATTCCAAAGCTGAAGCGCCAGTCCTTTGGCCACCTGATGTGAAATGCTGACTCATTGGAAAAGACTCTGATGCTGAGAAAGATTGAAGGCAAAAGGAGAAGGGGGCGGCAGAGGGTGAGATGGCTAGATAATACTGACTCAATAAACATGAATTTGAGCAAACTCCAGGAGAGTGGAGGACAGAGGAACCTGGCATGCTGTACTCCATGGGGTCGCAAAGAGGTGGACACAGCTTAGTGACTGAAAAACAGCAAATTATATAGAGAACTGTTTACGTAAAATTATACAATATTATCTATTCTGCTTGGTGAAATAAGTTAGAGAAAGACAAGTCCTGCGTTTTCACTTACTATGCAGAACAAATGAATCAAATATGCAAACAAATGAACCAGTGTAACTAGATAGAAACTGGCTCACCAATACAGAGAATAAACTAGTGGTTACCAGAGGGGAGAGGTGTGAGGGTTCAGCCAACAATAGGTGAAGGAGATTAAGAGTTACAAAATACCAGTTAAAAAATACCAAGTTACAAGGATGTTATATGCAGCACAGGGTATAGAGACCATATTTGATAATATCTTTCTATGGATTTTATTCTATAAAAATATTGAATTAATGTGTTATCTATCTGAAACTAATATAATATTGCAAGTCACATATACTTCAGGAAAAAATTGTTTAATTAAAAAAATTTTCCAGTATTACTGCTTTTGATCTTTGGGAGGACATGACAGAAATTGTAGAGAGTATAAGAGAAGGAATGAGTTAGGTGGTGATGAGGGTGAGCAGGAGGAAACACGATAAAGTGTTCGATTTGGGATGTGAATTTCCCCCAGACAGGTGGTGCATTTCCTTCGGATACTCTTCCTTTCAGAGCATAATCTGCATTACAGGTTGATGCCCGCATCTGCAGTTGCCCCATACGCTCCTCCTCACCCCGACTCTCCGCCTAGTGTCTTGGACACAAGTTAGTACCTGAGTCAGATGAAGGAGTAAGTGAATTCAAGTCTTCTGTGGGGATCAGTGTTTCTAACCAGTGGTACTGTTGCCATTTTAGGCCAGATACTTCTTTGTTCTTGGGGGACATCCTGGGCATCTAATGGGTATCCTGGGCATCTAATGGTATCTAATGGGTAGAGGCCAGGGAGGCTGCTAAACACCTGTGTTTAGCAGCCTCCCTGGCCTCTACCCATTAGATACCATTAGCACCCCGCTTCCTAAGTTTCCCAACTAAAAATGTTTCCACATGTTACCACATGTGCCTGGGAGATAGAGAACTCCCAGTTGAGAACCACTGATGTAGATGAAGTGTGAAGAATTACGTGTGTTCTCTGGTAAAGATTATATGGGTAGAAGAGACAAAGGCTGAGGATTTGTACAGAGTTTCTCCCCCCTTCCCAACCCCCCAACTGATTTTTTAATTTATTTTTGGACACACTGAGTGGCATGCAGGATATTAGTTCTAGGACCAGGGATCAAACCCAGGCCCCCTGCAGTGGAAATGTGGAGTCTTAACCCCTGGAACACCAGGGAAGTCCCACCGACCCCCCAATTTAAAGGGAATCAGAATGTCAGTGCTGGCAATTCAGGACCTAGGCAAACTGGCGAAGTAGATGGTGTGGAAGTGGCGGCAGGAGAGTGTTCCTAGGGATGGCTAATTGCAAGTGTCACGTTTAGTTGGATTTGAAAGTTGGGTTATTGACCACCGAGATTGCTTTCATCAGAAGCTGCAAAGCAAGGTCATTTGTGGCAGCAAGTTTACCCTAGTTGGAGGCAAAGATTTTATGCAGCAGTAGAACCATACTGCCTCACTTTTAGGAGAAATAGAATCAGATTCCAAGACAGTTCATTTCCCTTACTGGGGCTGCTGTTGTACTGTTTTCCTAAAGCAGTTAACTGTGGATTTTCTTCTTTGCTGTCTTTTTGTGAGATATCTGTATTCTTTTATGAGTTTTGAAAGTTTCATGGGAACTGAATCACTGGATATTTTCCTGCAAAACCCAGACACATAAGGCTTCCTGCATTTTTGGTTTTGTTTTTGAAATATCATGATATATTTATTTCAATGAAATTCAATCCTCATCTTTCATCTTACAAAATATTTTTTAATATAAATTTATTTATTTTAATTGGAGGCTAATTACTTTACAATATTGTATTGGTTTTGCCATACATCAACATGAATCCGCCACAGGTGTACACGTGTTCCCCATCCTGAACCCCCCTCCCTCCTCCCTCCCCGTGCCATCCCTCTGGGTCATCCCAGTGCACCAGCCCCCAGCAACCAGTATCATGCATCGAACCCGGACTGGCGATTCGTTTCATATATGATATTATACGTGTTTCAATGCCATTCTCCCAAATCATCCCACCCTCTCCCTCTGCCACATCCTGCATCTTTTATAATTCCTTAAAATAATGGAGTTTTATTCTGTTCCCTGGTTCCCATGAGCCATGGTGACGTATAATGCTGGCAGGTTCTACACCTCCCCAACAAACAGCTGAGACACAGCATAGGAACGGGCCCAGCCCTGAACCAACATGAAGCACTTCTTCATTTTTGAGAGAAAAAGAGAGGCAGGTTTGACCCGTGGAACCCCCTGTTGTCCATTCCACTCACAGCCAGCACCTCGTCCTCTTCACAGCTCACTGGTTTTCCCTCCTGTGTCCATGGTGCATTCTGTTGTTGTGGCCATAGAAACGTTGTTTTCCTTAGAATTGATGTTAGGAAGTCTAAAACTCTGAACGTTCTTTTTATTTTTTCCTCCTCATTTTCCCCCCTTCAGATGCCAGGAAACTCATTTGTTACCTTTTTTTTTTTTCCCTCAGTCCTTGTTTTCTTCATATGCTTCAAGTTAAACATTTTTTCATTATATTTGATCAGTGTTTGTGGTTAGCCTGTTTTCTAAAACAACTGTAACTATCTCTTCCATTTTGATTGTTCTAAAAAAAAAAAAAATCCCGAGTTGTTTTCTTTCTCCCGTCACTGTGTCTCTCAGGGAAGCTTCTACCAACTAACCTCGGACCAGGGTGTGTGCCAATTAGTAGTATAAACCATGAGTCGTTGCGTCGCAGTTCACTCAGTAACTGGCTCATTGAAAGTAAAGCATTGGGCTGACTACTGAATTGAGTATAAAGACGAATCAGAACAGCAGCTCTGTAGGAATTTATACTCTGGTGATGCAAGTATTGACATTGCTCTATGTTCCTCCAGCACCACATACATCTTTTATTGTGGCACTTGCTACTTATGTTAATGGTTCTCACTAATTATTTATGATACAAAATATATTTAGAGCCACAGAATAGTATACTGTGTTAGAGAGGGCTCGAGCAATTCGTTTACAATATTGGCTTTTCTGCTTTCCCTCCATTTCTCCACGGATAGAGTGAAGGCAAACCTAAGTCACTGCTGAGTGAATGTTGAAACATGAGTTATTACTACATGTGCTACAACCGCATCAGCCTGCTGATGTTTCTTGAACACTTTGCTAGCTGCAGGCTTTGTACCTGCTCCTCCCCCTGCCTGAAGCCATCTTACCCAAGAAATTACCTTTCTTTTCACTTGGACCTCACCTCAAAGAGCATTTCTAAGGAACCTTCCCTGACTGTTTTATTAGGTTGGTGCAAATGTAATTATGGTTTCGGACTGTGAATTTTAAATCATTATAACTAGGCTCAAACACATTAATCAAAATAGGAATCATTGTAGTCAACACTTATTTGCCAATGAGAAGTAAGTTTGTTTATTCCTACAGCATAAAAAGCTGTGCTTTGGGATTCAACCAACTCTTGGAAAGCATTTTCTGCTTCCTGCTGGTCATGGGAGTGTTTTTTCTGCAAAAAGTTATCGAGGTGCTTGAAGAAGTGGTAGTCTGTTGGCAAGAAATCAGGTGAATATGAAGGCTGAATATTCAGATGACTATGAAGCCCAGTTTGTTCAACTTTTGAAGTGTTGGTGGTACAGTGTGCCGCTGGTCCTTTCTGTTGACCAGTCCTGTCTGCAGGCGTTGTAGTTTTTGGTGCATCTCATTGATTTGTTGAACATCTTTCACAGATGTAATGGTTTCTCCGGGACGTGGAAAGCTGTAGTGGTTCATACAGGCAGAAGACCACTAAACAGTGACTGTGACCTTTGTTTGGTGCAAGTTTGATTTGGCTATGGGAAGTTCTTTGGAGCTTCTTGGTCCAGCCACTGAGCTGGTCATAGCCAGTTGACATATACAATCCCCTTTGCATCATACGTCACAATCCGATAGAGAAATAGTTCATTGTTGTTGCATAGAATAAGAAAAGATGACACTTCAAAAGGATGATTTTTTTTTTTCAGCTCACAAGACACCCACTTACTGAGCTTTTTCACCTTTCAAATTTGTTTCAAATGCTGAACAACCTTAGAAAGGTCGACATTGAGTTCTTCGGCAGCTTCTCATGTAGTTGTACAAGGCTCAGCTTCGAAGATTGCTCTCAGTTGGTCTGTTGTCAACTTCCAATGGCCAGACTCTATGCCCTGCATCTTCAGGGCTCTCGTCTCCTTTGCAAAACTTCCTGAACCACCACTGCATGGTACAGTCTTTAGCAGTTTCTGGGCCAAGTGCGTTGTTGTTGTGAGTTGTCTCCACTGCTTTACACGACCCATTTTGAACTCAAGAAAATCTCTAGAATTTCCTTTTTGTCTAACAGCATTTCACTAGTCTAAAATAAATATAAAATAAACAGAAAGTGATAAGTCATTAGCAAAAAAAAAAGTGAGAAATGCACATTAAAATGATACATAACATAACCACATTTATGTAGAATGTATTCCAATATCAAATGGCAAAAACCGCAGTTAAGTTTTGCACCAACCTAATACCTCCCTATAACTTGACCATTATATTTTCTTCATATTGTTCATCACTAAAAATTTTCATATCTAAAATCACTTCATATCTAAAAACTTTATTTACTTATTAACATTTTTTAAAAATTATATCTCTCTCATGAAAGAAGTTCCATGAGTGTTGTGACTTTTGTCTGTCATGTCCTGGCCTAGAACAGCACCTGGCATATGTAGTCTCTCAGGGCTCTGACTAAGATGAACCTGGAAAGGAAGGCAGGCTCTGGACCAGAGAAGGCCGTTGGCTGTGGTAGAGAGTCTGCCCCTTATAAGCAGTGGGAAACCATCAAAAGCTGTTAGGCCGGAGAGTAATGTTATCAATTTTATATTTTCAAAGAATATTCTTTTTTAGCTTTTTTTTTTTTCACTTTTTGGCCATGCTATGCAACTTATAGGTTCCTAGTTCCCTGTCCAGGGATCAAATCCATGCCCTTGGCAGTGAAAATGCAGAGTCCTAACCACTGGACCACCAGGGAATTTCCTAGAAAGAATATATATTTTTTTTAATTGCAGGATAATTGCTTAACAATGTTGTGTTGGTTTCTGCCATATAAAAATGAGAATCAGCCATAGTGTGTGTGTGTGTGTGAATCCCCTGTGTCTTAAGCGTCCCCCCACCCCTCTTGGTTGTCACAGAGCACCAGGTTGAGCTCCTTGTGTTGTATAGCAACTTCCCAGTAACTATCTGTTTTACACATGATAATGTATATATTTCAATGCCACTCTCAAGTAGCAAGAACAGTGGATTTGAGGTCAGTAAGGCTGAGACTAAGAAGTCTCTTTGAAGGCTATTGCTTATTCAGGTCTTTGATTTCATATCAAAAAGTCACCTCATCCCCAATTACTCTGTTCCTTTACCATGCCAGTGTTTTCAAAGCATATTCATTGTATGAAATTATGTGTTTTATTTATTAACTCATTTGTTTTTCAACCCCAACTAGAATGTAAGCTCCCGAGATTTAAGGGATCTCTTTGAGGACCTCAGAGAAGGCGATGGCACCCTACTCCGGTGCTCTTGCCTGGAAAATCCTATGGATGGAGGAGCCTGGTGGGCTGCATGTAGTCCATGGGGTCGCGAAGACTCGGACGCGACTGAGCGACTTAACTAACTTTGAGGACTTAGGATGAACCTTCCCTACCCAAGTTTTTGGCTATAGCAGTAGAAAGATAGCGTTAGCTCAGGAGTGACACGCCAGAGGGAGAGGAGCAGCAGGTCTGGTTAGACGTGTTGCATTTGAGATGGCGTGAGCAATCTTTGTTTTGTTTTGTTTTAGCTGCACTGCTAGACGTGCAGAACTTCCCCAACCAGGGATTGAACCTGTGCCCCCTGCATTGGAAGCCTGGAGTCCTAACCACTGAACCACCAGGGAAGTCCGGTCTTGGGAGATAGGAGGAAGGCAGTTATTTGTTTGTGAGGGGATAGAACTTAAGTGAGAGACTGGCCCTAGAGATGAGGATTGGGAGAGTCTATGAGTGTGAGTCAAGTTTCTGAGAGGGCAGCTAGTTAAAAGAGAAAGAGACTACAGATGCAGCCCTCGGCAAACACCAGCATGTACCTGGCAGTCAACGGAAGAAAAATCTGCAGAGAAGACTCAAGAGACGTGCTTAGAAAGGCAGGAGGAGAAACAGTGCAGTGGTACCATGGAGACTTAGGAAAGTGACTTCTAGGAAGGAGGAAGTGATCATCTGAAGCCAGTATTGCAGAAAGGTCAAGTCAGATGATGGAAAAGGATCCTGTAAATCTGGGAATTAGAAATATATTAGGGGGAATTTCCTGGCAGTCCAGTGGTTAGGACTCTGCACTTTCACTGCCAAGGGTGTGTGTTTAATCCCTGGTTCGGGAACTAAGATCCCACAAGCCATGCTGCCAGAGAAATAGAAAGGAATATATTGGTGGCCATGGTGAATATAATTTTCATGAATGATTGGGAATCTAAACTGCATTCGAATTATATGTAGTTGAGATAATGGGAGGTGATGAGGAAACACCAAGAGGGCTTAGCTGGATGGGGAGGCATCCTGCATCAGGAATTTTGGTTTTGGTCAAAGATGGGGAGATTTAAGCATGTTTAGAGAAGACAGCTGAAGGAATGCGTGTGAAATGAAGTAGTAGAAAGCATGGATACCGAGAGTCCAAATGGAGGTGCCAGCCTTAGTCTTGGAGAAAGAAAGCTTCTCCTCTGGACCAAGAGAGACCCACAGTGGCTGAAGGGGTAACTGGTGGAGGAGTGGGGAGTAGAGGAAGGTCCTTCCCTGTGTCCTGACTTCCTTTGAGAAACAAGAAGCCAGTGGTGGCTTAGGGCTTGAGAAATCTGGTGAACATTTAGATGGGCCCTTGAGGGTGAATGGAGAGGAAACTGATTAGGGATACAAGAAAGACTTTCATCAGCTTTAGTGACTCTGAGAAAGGAGATGAGCTTATATCTCATAAGTAGGGGCTGGTACCAATTAACAAGGCTATATGATTTTTTCCAGCTTCTCTCAGCGGTTCTGACATTGAAAGTGAACCCAGAAGAAAGAGTGATCCCAGGTTAGGTATTGAAAAGGTAGGTAGGTAACTTGAAAGTCCAGGGATAGAGAGTGACATCACCACAATAGTAGAGTGGGAAGCTGTAGAGATTGGTCCCTCCACCACAGCAACTGCTGATTGGGAAAGACTGGAACAAGCTCTTTCAGAACTCTGGAACCTGACCTGTCCTGATATTAACTTGCAGATTGCTGGATGAAGGTAGAGACCCCTGTCCTTGGGGAAGAGATGGCATGTGCCACCAGCTCCATTCTTCAGCCCTACTGCATATGTGGGGAAGGCAGCCCACCTCCCAGGACTGAGGGCAGGTGCCAGGGCAGGTCATGGGAATCTTGTCCCACAAAGATTTGGGGTTCCTAGTGAAAGGTTGTTGTTGAATCACGCGAATACACCAGGATTCTTGGCCCCCGGAGGAGAAGAATTCAATCCGGGGCCAGAGACGAGGCTTGATCGCTCAGAGCTTTTGTGTAATAAAGTTTTATTGAAGTATAAAGGAGATAGAGAAAGCTTCTGACATAGGCATCAGAAGGGGGCAGAAAGAGTACCCCCCTGCTAGTCTTTAGCTGGATGTTATATAGTCACTAGCAGTCTGTTAATGAAAGAAAGGAATGTCTTAAAATTCAGAATGGCACCAGGCCCCTCACCCATAAGATGCATTTTGGGATAATCTTGGCACCAAATGGTTTATCCTGGGCCATAAAATGATTAACTTGAATCTTGAAGAAGGGCAGACCACCATACAAATGGTTTCATTTACATAGATTAGGGGAACAATATCTGAGTATAACATACTGGTTTGTCAAGTAGGTTCTGGGCCAAGAGGCGGAACCGACTTGGAGACAGAGTCTGGGGTAAAGGCATAGTACATTAGCATAGCTTAAGACGAACATTTCCATAAGAAAAAGGCATTGGTTATCTCTAGGTTCGAGAATAGCTAACTTCAGGCGAAACCAGGTGTCCTTATGGCAACACAGTATTTTAAGAGAAACCTCCCTTTAAATTTGTATAGAGAAGGAAAAAATATTGCTAGTTTGTTTCCTCCTGCCGCTTAAGAGAGATAAAAATGTCTGACACTTGCAGGCTATTTCCTCCATTTGGAGACCCCTGGCCTTCCTGCCTGTTACCCTCTCACTAGTGGCTCTAGTGGTAAAGAACCTGCCTGCCAGTGCAGGAGACATAAGAGACACAGGTTCGATCCCTGGGTCAGGAAGATCCCCTGGAGGAGGGCTTGGCAACCCTCTCCAGTATTCTTGCCTGGAAAAATCCCATGGACAGAGGAGCCTGGTGGGCTACAGTCCATAGGGTCACGAAGAGTTGGACATGACTGAAGAGACTTAGCATGCACACATGCAGAACCTATTGAATAGAGTGAAGTAAGTCAGAAAGAGAAAAACAAATATCATATATTTTTATGATTAAAAATTTAATTAAAAACTAATGCCTACATATGGAATCTAGAAAAATGGTACTGATGAACCTATTTGCAGGTCAGGAATAGAGACACAGATGTAGAGAACAGAATGTGGACACAGTGGAGGAAGAAGGTGGGACAAATTGAGAGAGTAGCGTTGGTGCATATGTGTACTGCCACGTGTGAAATAGCTAGTGGGAAGCTGCTATATAGCACAGGGAGCTCAGATCAGTGCTTTGTGACAACCTAGAGTGGTGGGATGTGGGGCTAGATGGGAGGGAGGCTCAAGGGAGAGGAGATACATGTATACTTACGGCTCATTCACACTGTTGTACAGCAGAAACCAATACAACGTTGTAAACCAATTATCCTCCAATGGAAACTGAACTTAAAAAAATTGGGCCTATATACTCTGGTGGATTTTGCAATGCCCTGCAGAACTGGCACAGATGCTTACCTAGGCTCTGGCCCTCTCAGCTACAGTGGCTTCCTTTGGCACATCACTTGAAAGATTTAAAGGGCCAGTACCTTTTTTGGGATTTGGGGGCCGCACATTTTAGAAAATGTGTGTCAGATCCCTAGCTGATCACATAGGAAAGATAACAGAAGCTTCAGAAACATCAGTGACCACACATAACAAGGAATACACAGGTTGCAGGACCAGTTTGGAAAGTCACAAACTGATAGCTGCAGCTCTCAGTTAAGAAAGAATTGGCAATGACTGAGGAGTGGGAAAAACAGACTTCTAGAGCTACCACGTTTATTTTCAAAAGAATGAAAAATTAAAGTATCTCACTGAGGGACCTCCCTGGTGGTCCGGTAGTTAAGAATCCACCTTCCAGTGCAGGGGACGTGGATTCTACCTCTGGTTGGGGAATTAAGATCCCACATGCCTCAGGGCAACTAAGCCCGAGTGCCGCAACTACTGAGCCCACGTGCAGCAAAGAAAGATCTGTATGATGCAGTGAAGACCCCACGTGCTGCAACTAAGACCAACACAGCCAAATACGTACATACACACATAAACAAACTTTAAAAATATAAAAAGAGAAGAATCTCACTGACCTGAGTTAAAAACTAGTTGATGTAAGGAATGTTGGATAGATTTATCATTTACAAACTGAAATTATGTATGAAGGTATAAAATTACACATTACAAACAGTATAAAACCATACAGTTCAGAATTCATGCCTTTTTTTTTTAATTTAATTTTATTTTTAAACTTTACATAATTGTATTAGTTTTGCCAAAACTCCCTTAATTGCTCTGCCTTTCCTGTAAACAGCCCCTCTGTATTCAGCCTCACAAGTTATTAAAGCAAGATGTGTTATTATGTATTAAACTAACAAAAAAATCAGTGTGGGTGAGATGATGGCAAATTTGTTTCAGTCATGCATTGCTGTCATATTCTATAATATATTCATGCTTGCTTCATATCTAATTGACACCTCCAAATACTTATCAAGGAAAACTGATACTACATTCCATGCACCACCTAGTAGGGACACCCTAACTGAGAAGGCATTTGACTGTGTGGCATCAAAAGTTATTAGAACAGTCACTATGCGGTACTGATTACAAGATCAAATATAGCAAGTTTCGCCACATTTAAGGAGCTGGAAAGTTGTCTTACTCTTTGATTCAGTAATCTCACACATAAAAGTGGGGGAGATTTGGGGGAATGGCCCAATAAAACCAACAGTAGTGCCTTGGCAGTCACTTTTGGAAATAGGGTCATTGAAAATGTAGTTATTTAATTAGGATGAGGTGTTAATGCAGTAGGGTGAAGTGTAGTCGCTCAGCCGTGTCCGACTCTTTGCAACCCCATGGACTGTAGGCCACCAGGCTCCTCTGTCCATGGGATTCTCCAGGCAAGAATACCGGATTGGGATGCCATTTCTTTATCCAGGGGATCTTCCCAACCCAGGGATCGAACCTGGGTCTTCCACATCACAGGCAGATGCTTTACCCTCTGAGCCACCAGGGAAGAACTCTTCATCAAATGTGACTGATTTCCTCATGAGAAGCAGACACAGGGACACTACCCTGTGAAGAAGGAGGATAGGAGAGATGTGGCTGTGAGCCAGGGGACGCCAGAGATTGCTGCAAACCCCCGAATCCCTGGGTTGGGAAGGTCCCCTGGAGAAGGGAATGGCTACCCACTCCAGTGTTCTGGCCTGGAAAATTCCATGGACAGAGGATCCTGGTGGGCTACAGTCCATGGGGTCGGAAAGAGTCGACCATGACTGAGTGACAATCCACACTACCAGAAACTAGGCATAGATGAGGGCAGACACCCTTACGGGTTCCAGAGGGAGCTCGGCCCTACCAACACCATAATTTTGGACTTCTAGCCTCCAGAACTGGGAGAGAATAAAGTGCTATTCTTTTAGCCTCCCAGTTTGTGATACTTTGTTATGGCAATCCATAGAAACTAGGGAGCCATGACCAGGCAATGGGGAAAAAAGAGTCTTTTCAACAAAGGATACTGAGAAAACTGGACATCCATATGCAAAAGAATAAAGTGACACCCTTCCATATACCAAATATAAAAATTAAGTCAAGGGACTTCCCTGGTGGTCCTGTGGTTGGGACTTTGCACTCCCACTCTTGGGGGCACAAATTCAGTCTCTGGTTGGGAACTAGAATCCCGCATGCCATGCAGCCAAAAAATTTTAAAAAATAAAAATTCATTAAAGAAAAGGTAACTAAAAATGGATCAATGAGTAAATTTAAAATACAAATCTATAAAACTCTTACAATAAAATGTAGAGGAAATCTTCATCACTGTGGATTTATTATGATTTCTTAAATGACATCAAAAGCACAGCTAACAAATGAAAAAAATAGATAAATTGAACTTTAAAAACATTTTTAAAGTTGAAAATTAAAAACTTTTGTGCATCAAAGCATGCTATTAAAATGTTTTTATCTGTTTATGATGAGTAATTAAAAAATTTTTTTCTTAACTATTAGAATTCTCCAAAATAGAAACAGAATTACCCTAATTTAATCTAAAATAATAAGAAATAAAGTTGTCTTGAAATTATTTTGGCATAATGTATAATGTGCAATTTAAAAATGTGTCTGAAAAAGTTTATAGCCTTTGATATCTTAAATTTGATTTCTGAAAACTGACTGAAACATGTAATGTGAAAGGTGTGTGTCTTGCTGTTTGGCTTCTAATTTCATTTAAGACTGAGGACTAAAACAAATGGAGAATCACTCTTCTGATTGGTAGGAGTAATAATGGTGACCATTTGGATCATTCAAGGAAAAAGAAGTACTCTGTTCATGATGTAGGGGAATGCTGTGATCCCATTAATAAAAGTGAAAACCAGAAAGAAAAAAACAGTTTTCACACTTTGAGTGAAAACTCACAAAATGGTAGAAAATATTGCAAATTGTACATTTGGTAAAGGATTAATATCCAGAATATATAAATAACTCCTGTAGCTCAACCATACCACCAAAACCTATACCCAGTTACGAATTTATGAATGGTCAAAGGCTTGAATAATATTCAAATGGTCAATAAGAACATGAAAAATTCTTGTTGGGGAAATGCAAATCAAAACCACAATGAGGTACCACTTCACACCCCCCAGGATGGCTATAAGTTTTTAAATGTAAAATAACAAGTGTTGGTAAGGATATGGAAAAATTGGAACTCTTATACACTGGTTGTTGAAATGTCAAATGGTGCAGCCATTGTGGAAAGCTGTCTGGCAGTTCATCAGAAACTAAACATAGAATTATCATATGACCCAGCAATTCTAATCCTCGATATGTACACAAGGAATTGCAAACAGGGACTCAAACAGATACTTTACAGCAGTGTTTATAGCAGCATTATTCACAGTAGCAAGGAGGAGGAAACAGCCCAAGTGTTTGGAGATAGTGGCTCTGTTAACACAACATTAATGCCACACTATATTGTGCACTTAAAAATGGTTAAAATGGTAAACTTTATGTTATGTATATTTTACCACAATTAAAAAAAGAATTGATAGCATGTGAAGGCAAGTTGTTAAAGTGATTTGTTGTTCAGCCGCTAAGTCGTGTCCAACTCTTTGTGACTATGGACTGTAGCCACCAGGCTCCTCTGTCCATGGAGTTTTCCAGGCAAGTATATTGGAGTGGGTTGCCATTTGCTCCTCTAGGGATCTTCCCAACCCAGAGATCGAACCGCGTCTCCTGTGTCTCCTGCATTGGCAGGTGGATTCTTTACCACTGGGAAGCCCCCATTAAAGTGGAAGAACATGTAAATAAGCCCAGTAGGAAAGTAAACCTAGGTAGGGGTCTCAGGAAGAAAAGGGGATGTTTGAGGGATTAAAGGAAGGGAAGGTATTTAGGGAGTAAGACTGAGAGAACTGAAATAATACTGGGTTGGCCAAAAAGTTCATTCAGGTTTTTCCATAACATGGTACAGAAAAACCCAAACAAACATTTTGGCCAATCCAGTAGCAAGACATGCCTACTGATATATTACAAAGTTAAGTTTTGGGGGGGGTTTTGGTTAATTTGCCTAATTTATTTATTTTTTAACAAGTTAGAATTGCAATATAGGTAAAGTTTTTAATCCTGCTTTTTTTCCTTTAATATTATACTGTGAGAATTTTCCTCTCATTAAGCTATTTTGTGTTTTCAGTTGAAGTATACTTGATTTACAGTGTTTCAGGTTTATAACACAGTGATAGAATACCAGTGGTAGAATGTTTCCAGGTGGTAAAGTTGAGGATGTGACCCTGGGTGAGGACTGCTAAAGAAGCATTGGAAATGACAGTCTTGGGAACTGAACGTGGTCTGGTGGCCCAGATGGTAAAGAGTTTGCCTGTGATGCGGGAGACCTGGGTTCAATCCCTGGGTCGGGAAGATCCCTTGGAGAAGCAAATTGCAACCCACTCCAGTATTCTTGCTTGGAGAATTCCATGGACAGAGGAGCCTGGTGGGCTACAGTCCATGGGGTCGCAAAGAGTTGGACATGACTGAGGGACTAACATTTTCACTTTTCACTTTCACGGTCACGCAGGGGTAATGTTTCCTCCTGGAGGAAAGACAGCAGGCCAGCCAGGGCTGGATGCTGGAGCTGAGTGGATGACAGTGATTGATTTGCAGGAGCCTCAAAGGAAAAAGTATTTATTTCTACTATATTTCTTAAGGCTATACTTTCATTGTAGTGTTGACCCAGTTTGTTGAATTTATTTATTTATTTTTTTGAACAAATTTTGGGAAGCCGGGTAGGTTGCCAGTGGCTAACCAGTCCTAAAGTTGAGAAGCATAAAATAGGATAAGGCTACATTTCAGCACTCCTGTAGGTACAGTTTTTATCTGATTGTGTATTATCAAGATAAGTACAATGAAAGGAAAAAGCATCGGCTTCTTTATCTTGCTTTTAAAGTTGTATCAGCTTCTTTAAAGATGTTTCATCAGTTTTGCTTTGTTTTTGGAAGTGCCCACATTGTCATGCTTCAAAAAGGATAACTTTTTGGATAGAATCTGATTGAAAAATTTATGCTATATATCACATAATTGTTACAAAGTGTGCTCAATTTGTCAAATCAAAAAGAGACATTTACAGAGCCCCACCTAATTAAATCATATGTTGAAATTACAGTTTGACCTCTAAATTTGTTTTCTCTTGTGGCAGCAGGTCTTTTATATAATGTAGTCACTGATTTATAATGAGTCTCAAAATACTGTTTCCATCTTAGGAAAACGGGAAAGCATTTCCACAACTTCATTAGTTGGCAAGACCTACGAGCTACTGAACTTGTAAAATCTTGGAATGGTTCTCTTTTAATGAAGGTAATCTTTTTCTTATGTTCTGTGATTTGGATGTTACTGTTTTTCCCGTATATATTCTTCAGCTGTATGCTGAATTATATAATCTACTGATGATGTTTTAGGACATTAAGAAGAGAATAACATGCACGTGCACACTCCCCATACTAGTGAAATTTAATAGGAGTCACCCAGAAGTATGTGTGGTGGGTTGAAGTGCTTAACAGCTACTCTTCATGAAGTCCTGAGGCGATTTGGGGTGGGCCAGAGGTTCACAAGTTACTGAGAATTCATTCTTATTCCTGGAGAAATAGAAAAAATACAGACTATGTCCAGTATAGGTACAGACCATGTCCAGATTTTATCATCTGGACATAGTTATGAAAGTGGAGAATGGATATTGAGGTAGATAACTAGCTGACTGCCTGACTGCCGCAATCTTTCAGCATGATGCCTGGCACGTGGTAAGGCGGTGACAGCGCTGGTGACGATGGGCAGCGGTTGCGATACATCACTCAGAAGTGTGAGGTTACTGAGTCGAAGAGGAAGGCAGTTTTCCAGCCCCTCAAATGTGATACCTGCAGTATTTGGTCTTATAATCAAGACCAAATGTTATTATATTATACTAAATATTAATTATAAGACTGCTGCTAAGTCGCTTCAGTCGTGTCCGACTCTTTGCAACCCCATAGACGGCAGCCCACCAGGCTCCCCCATCCCTGGGATTCTCCAGGCGAGAACACTGGAGTGGGTTGCCATTTCCTTCTCCAATAATTGTAAGACTAACTATGCAGTATTGATTATTTTAATGCTTCTAATACCACACAGTTAAATGCTTTCTCAGCTAGGCTGCCCCTCCCAGGTGACGGATAGGGGAGTGTCTGGAACATCAGGTTTCCTTGATAAATGTTTGAAGACATTAATTTTATATGAAAAGCAAGTCCAAATATTGGGTCGGCCAAAAAGTTTGTTTGGCTTTTTCATAACATCATGAGGGAAAACCAAACCAACTTTTTGGTCAACCCAACATATTATAAATATGACAGTAATACATGAATGAAGCATATCTGCCATAGTCTCACCCACACTGATTTTTTTGTTAGTTTAATATATAAAAATGTATTCTCCCTTAAAAGCTTGTGAAGCTGAATATCAGAGATGCTGTTTACAGAAAGAGCAAGGGTGTTGAAAGGGATTATAAGGAAATGTTGTGAACTTTGGAATACTTTAAAATTGTACTGTGTATAATGTGCAGTGTAATACTTTAACATATAATTTTAGTTTTTAATCAGTCAATTTATTAGACATTCGATTCCTTAAGATGGCTTCCCTTGTGGCTCAGATGATAAGCGTCTGCCTACAATGCGGGAGACCCGAGTTCGATCCCTGGGTTGGGAAGTTCCCCTCTAGAAGGAAATGGCAACCCACTCCAGTACTCTTCCTGAAAAATCCCATGGACGGAGGAGCCTGGTAGGCTACAGTCCATGGGGTCGCATAGAGTCGGACACGACTGAGCGACTTCACTTCACTTCACTTCTTCACTTCACTTCACTTCACTTCACTTAAGTTGGTCACTGAAGTGTTTAAAATGTTTATGCCCTTGAAAATAAATTGTGAGAACATTTATTTCTGTAGAATAAGCCCCAAATCTCAAGCTGTGACATAAAACTGGCATCAGGCACAAAACTGAACATTTAAAGGACTTTGGCTACTTGATACCGAACATGTCTATGACGTAACTTTGGGCCTCTCCTAGCAGAGAAATGCATACAAACAGATTCATAAGAGTTTAGCACACAAAATTGCAGAGCCGGTCCTGCTGAAGGAACCCTACCCTGTAACTGTCCTTTTCCAGATCCTTGTGGTGACAGCAGTGATGGAGGTTCTTGGAAATGTTTAGGGAGAATGTGTCAGAGCTGGCACCAAGGTAGTGAGTTTAGCCACCACTGTCCCCAGGCAAAGTGATGAAGAAATTGGCGCATGGGGCCATTTCCCAGCACCATGTCTCCTCCAGGCACCAGTGCTTCTTCTCACTGTTGTCCTGATTCGTGCCTAATGGCTGCTAAGGCTTTTCTTTGCTTTTAGCATAAAATCCTAACTTCTTATCATAGTTTGACCCTGACCTCTTTCCAGACCCCGCTCTCCCTGAAGCTGCTAAGGGTTAGGCTCCCGTTTTGCCAGCCCTCAAGCCCTTTCTCACCCTAAAGCCCTCATCCCTGCAAGGGACCCCCTCCACCATCATGGCTGGACTCTTCTCATCGTCGGGGCCCGGCTCGCTGTCCCCTCCTCTGTGGGAGCCCTTCTCTGCCATCTTATTTATAGCAACATCCCCTGCCTCCAATCCAGTCTTTATTACTGTCCTTTCTTTCACAACAGTCCTCAACTTCAAAGATCTAACACACATTTCTCAATTGAAGTTTTAATTGAGACAATTGTAGATTCACATGCAGTTGTAAGAAATAATACAGAGATCCCTTACCTTCTCTCAAGTGGTAACATTTCACAAAACTATAGCATAATGTTAAACCAAAATATCGACATTAATATATTCCATAGATCGTATTCAGATTTTCCCAGCTTTACTCTTACTCATCTCTGTTTATAGGTGTATGTGTTTTAGTTTCTGTAGTTTTTTCCGCATGTTCGTTTACCTGGCACCACAGTCAAGGCACTGAATACTTTCATCACTACAAGGACCCCTCGTGCTGCTTTTTTATAACCACATCGGCCTCACTCCTGCGTTCCTCCCCACCCTCTCCCATCCTTAGCTCGTTGCAACCACTAATCTGTCCTTCATTTCAAATTTTTCTCGTTTCAAAAATGTGAGACATGTGGCATCGTGCAGCATAACCTTTTTTAATCTGGGTCATTTTTCGCTTAGTATAATTCCCTGGAGAACACAAGTTGTTACATGTATCAGTACTCCTTTCTGCTTTATTGCCGAGTTTTATTCATGAGCCACCTGCTGAGGGACATCTGTGCTAGAGTCAGTTTGGGGCTGTTACCAATAAAGCTGTTATGAACATTTGCTTATGGGGTTTTATGTGAGCATAAGTTTTCATTTCTCTGAGATAAGTACCCCAAGAGGATGACTGCTAGAATATAGGGTAATTGTGTGTTTTGTTTATAAGACAATAAATGCTATACTTTTTTTTCAGAGTGGTTGTACCATTTACATTTCCACCAGCAGTGTATGAGTTATAAGATGTGTATTTTTTCTAATTTTGAAAAGAATGATTTTTAAAGTGAAAGTTGCTCAGTCGTATCTGACTCTTTGCTACCCCACAGACTATACAGTCCATGAAATTCTCCAGACCAGAATACTGGAGTGGGTAGCCTTTCCCTTCTCCAGGGGATCTTCCCAACCCAGGCATTGAACTGGGGTCTCCTGAATTGCAGGCAGATTCTTTACCAACTGAGCTATCAGGGAAGCCCGATGATTTTTAAACAGGATGCATTTTTAATCATCAGGGATTTTTTTTTTTTTTTGGTCATTTTAACCATGAATTATATCTTAGCATTATGTCACAACATAACTTATAGCATTTTTTCTTTTTTAGTAGTATATTAAATAGGGGTTCATTTTAGAACCATTGTATTCTTGGATGATCTCATTTATTGATTTGATTACTTATTTACCTGTCTCTTCCTGCTAGAATGTAAATTTCAAGAAGACGGGGATTCTGCCTGTTTGCTCTATTTTCTCAGGGCCTTAGCACTGTTCTTGGGACTTGGAAGGCATTCAATAATAGTTGTTCAGTATATGAACAAAAGTGTTCATTGTTCGTATGTTGACTAAAAGTGCAGGTGTTAGAAGTCTTAATATTTTTTGTGTGCCCCCACCAAAGTATCTACATTTTAACAGAAGATCCCTGAAGGATCCCAAATCTAAGTCTTTATAGAGAAAAATCTAGTTGCTTGTAGAGGAAGAACTTCAGTTTGAAGCATTTCTTAACATATAACACATCAGAAAGAGGATTATTAAATACTTTTTTAAAAGTCTTGTATTTAATAAGTAATGTAAAGTGCAGAAGGTTGGCCTGCAGAAGGTCAGAGTACTGAACAGGATGAAAAGGAGGGTACTATTTCTGGTTATAAGATGAATAAGGTCTGGGAATCTAACGTGTAATGTGATGACTATAGTTAATAATTCTATATTGTATAACTGAAATTTGCTAAGAGAGTAGAACTTAAATGCTCTCATCAAAAAGAAAGAAAAGGTGAAAAAAGTTGAAGTCTATTGTTCAAAAAAAAAAAATGAAGAACGAAACTGTAATGAGAGAACTGAGTCTACACATTTATTGATTGATGCCTTATGCCAAAAATGAAGGAAAAATAAATTTGTATTTCTATTTTAAATAAACCAAAATCTTTCAATTTCTTTTGAGGAGGAGTAGGAATAACCGAGGGAAAAATGCAAGTAGATAAATTCTCTGTAATTGAATTTTTTGTAAAACATCAGTTTCAGAAGTTGAATCATCCATCTGCATCTTTGTCATTAGGTAGCAGGATACATGTTTATTTTGTTGTTTTGGGGGTTTTTTCCTAGTATGTCTTACAAACCTTAAAACTCAATGCTAGTTTTTTGTATAAGGCTTTTTTTTTTTTTTTTCCAATTAAAGATTTTGCATTACTAAGAAGTAAACTTAAAACTGTATATTTCATCTTTAATCATTAGATAAATATAAATAGTATTAAATAAAATAATTCATCCCAAATTTTAAACACTTAATGTGTAGGGAAACTTCCCTTCTGGGTTAATACTAAGTTGATTAAAAATATATTTCTAATAGAAAAATAGCCTTCTCCCTTGACCCTCTTGCTTTACTTCCATAGTTGAAAATAGGTAAAGAAGTATAAAATAGTTATTTTTCAAAGGTTTTTGTAAGTACTTGAGCCTGCAGTGTTCTGAAGACATTCATAGTAGGTGTGTCACGTTTCATATTTTAGACTGCAAATTGACCTCTTAGGGTGCTTTGCTTGATTTCCTTATGTGCTGAGGACACTATATAAGGAATTAAAGAAGTTGTTTGCTGTTGAGTTTGTTTGCATGTGTATAGAATTGATATAGAAACATCAAACGCCATTAAACACATTTTCCTAAAATATCTTTTTTTTTTAAAAAATAGCTCATACACAGTTCCTGCCGAGTACTGCACTTTTTCACTAGAAGTAAACAATTTCTAGCAGCCAGTTTGTTCACTTTCACAACTCAGCATGTTTCTTTGAGATTGGCCTGGATTTTGCAGAACCTGACTGAGGTAAGAAAAGATTGTGTGTGTGTGTGTTTGAGGAATGAAAAAAATGGAAGGAATAAGGACATTAATTTGATTATTTGAGGGAAAATTGTGTCTACCACATTGGGATGGAAGACAAGGAATCTTTACTCAATATTTCTTTAAACCATTTTAATGGTGAATCATGTCACATACAGAAAAGTAAATGAACCAAAATGTACCTACCACTCAGTGATATTTTGTGGAACAAACGTCTGTTTAACACTACTTGAATCAAGAAATAGAACATGGTGGCACTGTGTGTGACATTTTCTTTCCATTTTTGTAATTTACATGTTTATTCCTGGACACTACACGTAGGTTTCTTTGCTGGAATATTTTTGAACTTTGTAAATGGAATCATGCAGTGTTTATTCTTCTGTATCTGACTCCTTTTGCTTGGCATTATATTTGTGAAATATAGCACTGTGTGTACATTAATTTTATTATATTCTCATTGTAATTTAGTGTTCAGCATGTGATTTTACCAGGGTGTGTGTATCCATTCTGTTCATGTACATTAGCGTTATTTCCAGTCTGGGGCCATTATGAATAATGCTCTGTATTTCTATTGCTGTAAATGTATTTCTATTGTATCTATACATGGGAATGGAATTTTTTAGGGCATAAAAGTGTATATATATTTTCACCTTTAGTGGATAATATCAAACGTTTTTCCAGTTTTTGTCAATTTGCACACTCCTCAGCAGTGAATGAGAGATTTTAATTTCATTTACCATCATAATTGATATTATCAGTCTTTAATTTTAGCCATTTTGGTGGGTTGGTTGTGATATTTCATTGTGATTTTAGACTAGATTAAAAAAATGAAATCAAACTGTGTGCTATCTTACAGGAGACATACTTTAGACCAGAAAAACAGATCAGTTAAGATTAAATGGGGAGTTCCCTTGTGGTCTGGAGGGAGAGTTCTGGGCTTTCACTTCTGGGGCCCAGGTTCAGTCCCTGATCAGCATGCCCCTCCCCAAAAAAGAAAATGCAAAAGGCTGGTAAATGAGTCAAAATGACACTTAAATAAAAGAGTAAATGGATGGAATCTACTATACAGAACAGACTCACAGACATACAGAAGACAGACTTGTGATTGCCAAGGGGGAGAGGGAGTTGTTAAGGGAATGATTGAGAGTCTGAGATCAGCTGGTGCAAACTAGAATATATAGGATGACAAGGATGACTTACTCTGTAGCACACAGAGCTACAGTCAATATTCTGTGATAAACTGTAATGGAAAAAATATGAAAAAGAATATATATACATATATATAATTGAATCATTCTGCTATATAGCAGAAATTTATACAACAATGTGAATCAGCTATACCTCAGTGAAATATTTTTTTGAAAAGTCAGTGGATAGAAAAGATGTCCATGCAAACAGCAACCATAAGCTAAGTGACCATTCTAATATTAGATAAAACAGACTTTAAAAACAAACAAAAGTTTTACTAAAGATAAAGAAGAGCATTTTATAATAATAAGTCAATCCATCAGAAATACACAACAATTACAAACTTGTATGCACCTAATAACAGTGTTCTGAAATACAGAAAACAAAAATTGGCAGAACCAAAAGTGAAAATAAACAATGCATCAGTGGTAGTCAGAGATGTCAGTACCCCATTTCAATAATTGGTAGATCAGCTGGAGAGAAGATCAATAAGGAAACAGAAAACTTGAACCATAGCATAAACTATCTAGACTAATAGACTTTTATAGAAAGCTAATAACAACAGGATACACATCCTTCTTAAGGGTGTATGGAAGCTTCTCCAGGATAGACTATACACCATAATACAGTCTCAATACATTTAAAAGGGCTGAAATTATACAAAGTATTTCTACAACTACAAAGGAATGAAATTTGAAATAAGTAATAGAAAGTTGGGAAGTTCAAAACTACGTGGAAATTAAACAAAGCATTTTAAATAATCGGTTGAAAAAAGAAATCTCATGAGATATTAGAACATATTTTGAGATGAATGAAAATGAATGAAAACATAGTATACCAAAATGTGATGTACCAAGAATAGTGTTTACAAGGAAATATAGATTAAGACTATATTATATAGAGAGACTATGTTAAAACAAATCTAATATTCTATCTTAAGACACTGGGGGAAAAAATGAGCAAACTGAAAACCCAGACAAGCAGAAGGAAAGTAATATAAAGACTAGAGTGAAAACTGTTGAAATAAAGAATAGAAAAACAGTTGAAAAAATCAACAGAATCAAAAGTGGGTTTGAAAAGATTAGCTAGACTGACAAAGAAAAAGAAAAAACAAAAAGAAGATCCAGATAACTAAAATTATGAATGAAAAAGTTAATATTAATTCCAGCTTCACTGAAGTTAAAAGCATTAGACAATACTATGAACAAGCGTATGCCAGCAAATTAGATAACTTAAATAAAAGGGGAAATTTCTTAGAAATTGCACAAACTACCCAGACTGACTCAAGAAGATATATGCAAGCTGAATAAATCATTTGTCCATTAAGAAATTAGTAAATTTTAATTTTAGAGGAGTTTTAGGTTTACAGAAACCTTGAGCAGAAAGTACAGAGTTTCCATATTTCCCCAGTACAGTTTTCCTGTTATTAATATGCTGCATTTGTTACAATTGATTAATCAATAGTGACACATTATTATAAAGTATTATTAATGTGGTATATCTACAATTACAGTATCATTCACAGTGGTTTCACTGTGCAGATTTTATATGAACATAAATTTTCACCTCATTTGGGTAAATACCTAGGTATGCAATTGCTGGATGATAAGGTAAGAGTATGTTTTAAATTTGTTAAGAAACTGCCAAATTGTCTTCTGAAGTGGATCTACCATTTTGCATTCATCCCAACGATGAATGGGAGTTGCTTCGTATCCTTGCTAACATTTGATGTCAGTACTTTGGATTTTAGCTCTTCTAATAGTTGTGAGGTTGTGAAGTGGAGAAGGAAATGGCAACCCACTCCACTACTCTTTCCTGGAGAATCCCATGACAGAGGAATCTGGTGGGCTACAGTCCATGGGCTTCCCTGTTGGCATAGATGGTAAAGCATCTGCCTGCAATGTGGGAGGCCTGGGTTCAATCCCTGGGTTGGGAAGATCCCCTGGAGAAGGAAATGGCAACCCACTCCAGCACTCTTGCCTGGAGAATTCCATGGACAGAGAAGCCTGGTAGGCTACAATCCATGGGGCAACAAAGAGTCGGACACGACTGAGAGAATTCACTTTCACTTTCACAGTCTATGGGGTCGCAAAGGGTTGGACATGACTGAGTGACTAACACACAATAGTTGTGAAGTAGTATCTCATTGGTTTAATTTATAATTTCCTAATAACATGTGATACAGAAATATGACTCTACTTTTATTTCTTATTCTTTATGTTGATAAAGACCTGCAGGATATATATTGACTAGAAAGGATGACTGCAAAGATCCTTTTCTCATCCTGATCTTGAAACAAAAGCTTTCGACATTTCACCATTTAGTATGAATCTATGATAGGTTTTCTTTAGATATTCTTTATCAAATTTAAGGAAATACTCTCCTTTTCCTGTTTGCTAAGATATTTTGTTATGTATGGATGTTGGCTTGATCAAGCACATTTTCTGCACTTATCTCAGTGTGACATCCTGCTTGGGCCTCATGCATGCATGCACACTAAGTTGCTTCAGTCATATCTGACCATGTGGGACCCCATGGACTATAGCCCGCCAGGCTCCTGTCCATGGGATTCTCCAGGCAAGACTACTGAAGTGGGTTGCCATTCCCTTCTCCAAGGGATCTTCCCAACCCAGGGCTTGAACTCATGTCTCTTACATCTCCTGCATTGGCAGACAGATCCTTTACCACTAGTGCCACCTGGTAAGCTTGGGCCTTGTAGGAAGTTTTAAATTCATTGCTTGATATCTTGTTGATTTGGAAAACTGATAATATCAACTGTTATCTTCAAGTATAAATTTCTGCTCCATTCTCCTGAAAATCTGCTTACATGTATGTTGGATCTTTTGACTAAATCCTTTTTGACTCCCACTCTTTATTACATATTTTCCATTCTTTGGTCTCTATGGGCCTTATTTTGGGTATTTTCATCTAACTGGTCTTCCAACTCTTTTATTATCTCTTTGTTTCTAATACACTGTTATTAAAACCCAAGCATTAAGTTCTTCGTTTTTAAGTTTTAGAATTTCTTTCCACCCCCATGCCTCAAATCAGCATGTTATTTTAAAATCCATGGCTAGTATTTGTAACTCCTATGGATTGTCTCTTTCTCTTTCCCTCCCTCACCAGCCACCCCCGCCACAATGTTCTCTTGTTTCCTCATATGCCTGATTAGTTTGTTGTTGTTATTCAGTCACTAAGTCATGTCTGACTCCTTGTGATGCCATGGGCCGCAGTACACCAGGCTTCCCTGTCCTTTACCATCTCCCAGAGTTTGCTCACACTCATGTCCATTGAGTAGGTGATGCCATCCAACTATCTCAGCCTCTGTTGCCCCTTTTCCTCCTGCCTTCAGTCTTTCCCAGCATCAGGGTCTTTGCCAGTGAATCAGCTCTTCGCATCAGGTGGCCGAAGTATTGGAGCTTTAGCTTCGGCATCAGTTCTTCTGATGAATATCAGGGTTGATTTCCTTTAGGATTGACTGGTTTGATTGCAGGGTGACAATATACAGCTTTGACATACTCCCTTCCCAATTTTAAAGCAGTCCATTGTTTCACGTCTGGTTCTAACTGTTGCTTCTTGACCTGCACACAGGTTTCTCAGGAAGCAGATAAGGTGGTCTGGTATTCTCATCTCTTTAAGAATTTTCCACAGTTTGTCGTGATCCACACAGTCAAAGGCTTTAGCATAGTCAATGAAGCATAAGTATATATTTTTCTGGAATTCTCTTGCTTTTTCTGTGATCCAGCAGATGTTGGCAATTTGATCTCTGATTCCTCTGCCTCTTCTAAATCCAGCTTGATTGAAATGATTCAAAGCTGAGATGGAGTTCCTGTAAGAAGCTTTTAGTTTACCCCTACTCCTAGAGTAGAGTCATTTGGAGTCTTAACCCAATGTGAAGAGGATTGCTCTTGGTCCTCCTGCGTTAGGAAGCCCTGACTACTCTCTCCCTCGCTAACCTAATGAGGACCTACTGCCTATCAGAGGGACTGGCCCTGAAGTAGTTTTTAAATGAACAGGTGAGTTTACTACCTGGTGGGCATTGTTGCTACTTGCTGAAATACAGATTAACCTTTGGGGACCTGCCTGTTGGTCCAGTGGTTAACACTGCACTCCCAATGCCAGGGGCACAGATTCAGTCCCTGGTCAGGGAACTAGGATCATGACACATGGCATGGCAAAAAAAGAAAGATGCAGATGAACCTTTGTCTAATTTGAAACAAATTAGAGAATCACAATTTCTAAATTTAGAAAGTTTCAAATATCATTATTTTACTTAAAGTATTCCATATTTAGGGTTTCCTCAGTGGCTCAGCGGTAAAGAATCCACCTGCAGTGTAGGAGTCACAGGAGGTACAGGTTCAGTCACTGAGTCTGGAAGATCCCCTGAAGGAGGGCATGGCATCCCACTCCATATTCTTGCCTGGAGAATCCCATGGACAGAAGAACCTGGGGGGCTACAGTCCAAGGGATTGCAAAGAGTTGGACACGACTGAAGCGGCTTAGCATGCATGTATGTACACACTCCATATTTAAGTGATATAACACCTGACTCTTCAAAATACTTGTTATAAGAAATCTACAGGTGACTTCTCTTTTTAAAACTTATGCCATTCATCTTCTTTCATTGATCCCTTCTACTGTTAAAATATAATTCATTCTTAAATATGTGCATTTGCTGTTTTTTTACCTCATTTAGCAAGTTTTTTTTTTTTTTTAACATCTGTTATTTGAAAGGGATAAGGGATGTCCCTAGGTGTTGGAGTTATAAATGGAATCTAGTTCCTGCTCTTAAGGAGCTTAGGGAATGAATGGTGTTGTGAGATAGTGACTGTATGAGAGATGTCCTTGGATGCTGGGTTGGGCATATCCAGGAAACGCTAGTCTTAAAGGACAAATAAGAGTTGGAGAGATGACCAAGTAGGATTTGGGGAATTGTTTTCCAGTAAGTTAACGATAGCTTTACAAGCTTGGCAGTTTCTCTGTTAGCTAGTTTAAGGAGGTTTTGATTCTTTTTTTGCTTTGGCAGATTTCTTCTGTGATGTGCCAAGTAAGTAATATTTAGGCTTTCAGAGGTCATGAGGACTCCCTCGCAACCAGTCCGCCAGTGTAGCATGAAAGTAGCCATAAATAATACAGAAAGAAATGAGCGTGGCTGTGCTCTCTGTGGTCAGTAAAACTTAAAGGAAATGGAAAGTTGAATTTCACGTTTCGTGTGTTACAAAGTATTCTTTTTGTTCTTTTAACCATTATAAAATTAAAAAAGCATTCTTAACTTGTGATACAGAAACAAGCAACTGTTTTGATTTGACCTGTGAGCTTTATTGTGCTATATCCCACTTTAGACTTTCTATATTTAGGCATATTCATATATGTAAACTAAGAAATAGATACACTTTTTCTTCATCACAAAAATAAGCATGCTCAGTGTAAAACTAAAGCCTTTCATACTCTGTAGTAATTGCTTAGAATTGTTGAGGGTAAATTCTAGAAATTATTTCTCTGTATATAAATTTTTATAAAAAATGGGATGATACTGTGTTTAGTGATTGGCACTTGATCATGCACTTAACAGTTTATCCCTTTTGAACTGATCATGTGCTGTTGTGTTTTCAAGGTGCAAAAGGCAGTGGAAGAAGAAAATTGCTGCTTTGGGACTGTTGATACCTGGTTGTTACATAAGCTCACAAAAGGTAAAGGTGATTTGATAGATCTGCTCAGGTAACTGGAATTTGACTGATAGAAATCATTCATCTTAAAGAAGCGAAAGTTTTAAACTTTTTCCCCCATATCCCAGACATCCTGTTTTTTCTGGGACCCTAATAACTTCCTGTTATTGTAAAGCTAGATTAATTTCAGATATTTTCTAAGACAAGAGTGATTTTTAAATTGTGATGACACCTCAAACATAAGACTGAGAAAAGTCTTATGTTTGAGAGTGGTAAGACTTGAGTTCAATACTGAATCTGCTTCTTTGCAACTGTACCTAGAGTATATATAGCTGTAGGTAATCACATTGCTTCTCTGAGCCCCTTTCCTCATCTTTAAACTGGGAATCATGAGCTGACAATGTGCCTAAAAGCGTTAAACAGGAAATTGCTTTGGAGACTTTGCACTGGAAATGCACATTTTGAATGAATTTGAGAGCAGGCAGGGTTGAGACTGATAAGGATATGGGTGTAGATTGACACTACCTGATAATAAATAGATCATTTCCAATGTAAATTTAGGTTCTGAATTTGCCACAGATTTTTCAAATGCCAGCACAACTGGACTTTTTGACCCATATGAGGTAAAGTTTTTTCCCCTTCCTTTTGAATCACCAATTTTTGTATAATTTAGCTAGGATTTTGATGACATATTTTTATGCCCAGATGTGTTGGAGCAAGATCATTACCTCCCTGCTTTCAATCCCGCTCTCTCTCCTGCCTCCTGTGAAGGATACGAGGTAATAATGAAAATCAGATATAGAAACCAGCAAAATTGTCCCTGAATTCACCTCGCCTTCGGGGGGAAAATTATTTTATCACTATTACACCTCCAAGGTGCTTGTATGTTCATTATGTAACTTTTGGGGCTATGTTAAATTTTAGAATTAATATTTCTAGAGCTATAACTTACTTTTTAATCAATTTTATTTGAAGCCACAATTTTGGATCAGTGGATGAAGAGATATTTGGTGTGCCTATACCAATAGTGGCCTTGGTAAGTAGAAAACTTGAGGATTTTTCCTTGTATAGTATATAAACTAAATGAATATCTGTGAATAGTTAGGTTTAGTTTAAGAAACACAAACGTCCAAGCAGAATAGAGTGTGTTTTTTGTTTTTAAGTTAAAGGGCCCTGAATATAATCAGAAGGATTCTCTGTTTTCTGGAAAGGGGACCAATGGGCTAGTGTTCTATCATGGAAATTCTTTATAACTTTTTCTGACTTCTCTATATGTTGTTTTTCAGAAAAGTACTATGCTAAATTTTTAGAAAATGTTGTAGTCTGAGTAATATGTGGTTTATATTTGATACTCTGAAACAGGAAGCAGTGATAGGGCCAGTGCTTAATTTATATTAATATAAGAAACTGTGAGAGGGCAATTAAAATAAAGAAGACAAATATTTGCATTTTATTTTTTATTATTTTTTAAAGTGCATTTACATTTTATAAAATCCTTCCTCTACTGAGACAGTAAAGAATCTGTGGATGAGTGAAAAATTAGCTGTTTCTGGTTTTTGAGGTTTCTTTGTTTCCTTTTAGTAATTAGTTACTTAATTTGGCTGTGCCAGGTCTTAGTTGATACATGCAGGATCTTTAGTTGTGGCATGTGAACTCTTAGTTGCAACATGTGGGATCTAGTTTCCTGACTAGGGATCAAACCCAGGCCCCCTGCATTGCGAGCACAGAGTCTTAGCCACTGGACCACCAGGAGTGCCCCTGAGGTTTCTTTCTTGACTATAGAAACTCAGGCCTTGCTTTTAATTTCCTGTAACAGCTTAAGAAGGAGGTGTAGAACATCTGACCCTACATAGACAATCACTCCAGTAGGTGGAGGAGTCAAGTGAGGGGACGGGAATTTAATTCTCAAATTACAAATTCCTGGAGAAGATCAGTCTTATTCAACTCAGAGTAGGCTCAGGTTTAGATTAAGGTATGACTAGAAAACTTACTCGGAGAAGGCAATGGCACCCCACTCCAGTACTCTTGCTTGGAAAATCCCATGGACGGAGGAGCCTGGTGGGCTCCAGTCCATGGGATCACGAAGAATTGGACATAACTGAGCGACTTCACTTTCACTTTTCACTCTTATGCATTGGAGAAGGAAATGGCAACCCACTCCAGTGTTCTTGCCTGGAGAATCCCAGGGATGGGGGAGCCTGGTAGGCTGCCATCTCTGGGGTCGCACAGAATCGGACACAACTGAAGTGACTTAGCAGCAGCAGCAGCAGCAGAAAACTTATTGATTAGTGAGAAAGCATTCTTCAGGTGAGTTTTGGTTCTTAAAATATTGTGGTGTATATATATTAAATATATCTACATGTATTACATTAGCAAATGTTATAGGGAGTTCCCTGGTGGTCTGGTAGTTAGAATTTGACACTTTCACTGTCATGGCTAGAGTTCAATTCCCGATCGGGGGACTGAGATCCCACAAGCCATGTGTTGTGGCCAAAGAAAAAAGAAGTTATAATTTTTCTTTTTAACAAAAATGTATGGTTGGGAAATATATGGTTTTAACCTACATCTACTTATTCACCTATGAAAGTGAAAGTGAAGTCGCCCAGTCGTGTCCTACTCTTTGCAACCCCATGGACTGTAGCCTACCAGGCTCCTCCGTCCATGGGATTCTCCAGGCAAGAGTACTGGAGTGGGGTGCCATTGCCTTCTCCAGGGAGTCTTCCCAACCCAGGGATCGAACCTGGGTCTCCCGCATTCCAGGCAGACAATTTAACCTCTGAGCCACACCTATGCTACTTCTTAAAAGGGAAATTTGTGTGGTCTGTTATTTTGACTAATGAATGAAGGTGCTTGCAAGTTGCAAATAACGAACCTTAGCTGTTTTTTTCTGCACAAATTTTATTCTGACTTTTGTTATTAAGATTATTCTTATGATTCTTCAAAGTGGTCAAGTAGATTGCCCACTAAAAATTCCCGAGACATGTTAGTTTTCCACATAATATTATGGTCCTAGAGAGACTCCTGTTATATAGTTGTTGCTATGTTCTCACCAGGGAGTTTGTTTAAAGGAAAAAGAAAAAAAGGAAAGAAAGTATTGAACCATGAGACTATAGTGAATAAGACAGTGGGATACAGTGAAATGGACCAGTGCTAAAGGCATAAAGACCTTATATTTGTTTGTTTTGGCAGGTCGCTGACCAGCAAGCAGCCATGTTTGGAGAATGCTGCTTTCAAACAGGAGATGTGAAGTTAACCATGGGAACTGGGACGTTTTTAGATATTAATACTGGAAATAACCCTCAACAGAGTGTTGGAGGTAAGGAGTTAGAATTTATCCTATTTGTTAATGAAATATCATTTTTTTTTCACTCACTTTTATGACACTACTTTCCTATTTTATATTAAGGATATTCTCTAATATTTTTCATTATTCGTCTTAGAGATAGTCAATACCCACTTGCTTTTATTCTTTTAATTAAAAGCACTAAGAAATAACCAGGATTCTATGGAAAAATTCAGAAAGATTAGGATATTTTGGTCAGCTTTTCAAAGATTTACCTTTAACACTTGTTATATTTATTTAAACCATCTTTCTAGGTCTCTAAAATTTCTTTCATGTGTTGGGATTTATTCTTTTTGTGAATATTTTTGGGGTTGGTACTTCTCAACTAGTGATGCATGTGTATTCAGGGTTTCATTCTAATTTGTTTTTTGGCTCACAGTATGGCATGTGGGATCTTATTAATAGTTCCCTGACCAGGGGTGGAACCCCTAGCCCCTGTGGTGAAAGCATGGAGTCTTAACCACTGGACCACCAGGGAGTGTGTTAGTTACTCAGTCATGTCCGACTCTTTGTGAGCCTATGGACTGTAGCCCGCTAGGCTCTTCTGTCCATGGAATTCTTTAGGCAAGAATACTGGAGTGGGAAGTCCTGTATATTTAGAATTTTAATAACAACTACTAAGAATTTGTTCTGCCAAATTGAAGAAATCCTGGAATGCAGAATCCAAGAAATTTAGATTGTGTAACTACACTCGGGAGCGCTTGGGGCTTTTAGTCTGAGCCCTGCTCCTTTAACATGGTTACTTAGAGGTGGATTTTAAAATCTTGTTCCTGTCTTTCATCCTGCCTACTGTTCTTCATTTCCCCTTAATTGGGAAAACAAAAGCTAGAAAAATGATCTTTATAAAAATTAAGGGAAAAAAAAAAGGAAAATGATCGTTGTTTCTGTTTAGAAACCTTATTTAGAAACTGCAGATAAATGTAATAACATGGTTAGTTCTCTAACAAACAAATCTTGTAATAACCATTACTTTCTCAATTAAAATATTGTTTCTGTGTTTCTAGAGACATAGATTGCTTGTAGCTGATAAAAGCTAATATTTATTTTTCATACTCTATGCCAGGCACTAATTCTTTTTCTGTATTAACTCAGTTTATTCTCACAGGAGCTCTCTGAGGTAGGCCGTTTTACAGTCAAGGAAACTGAAGCTAAGAAGTTGGAAACTTGTAAAACCACACCTAGAAAATGAGACAGGGCGGGGATTTGAACTCAGGCAGTCTGACCCCATAGGCATGTTGCTAGTTTTTGAGATAATCAGATTGCTCCACTGCAGACACCTCTGTAATGAATTCACTCTTTATTATGTGACTTATATTGTTTATTTGTTTTTAAGGCTTTTATCCATTAATTGGGTGGAAGATCGGGCAAGAAGTGGTGTGCTTAGCTGAAAGCAATGCGGGAGACACAGGCACTGCCATAGAGTGGGCTCAGCAGTTAGGTAAGTTATCTTCTAAATGGCTTTCGTAGATAGGCCAGCCCTAACTCAAGACAACCACATAAGCTAATCAGCAGGGAGTGAATGGATTGTTTGAATGAAACTCAAAATAAAATGACACATGCTAGAAGAAAATCTGGGCCTCCCTGATGGCTCAAATGGTAAAGAATCTGCCTGCAATGCAAGAGACCCAGGTTTGATCCCTGGGTTGGGAAGATCCCCTGGAGAAGGAAATGGTCACCTGCTCTAATATTCTTGCCTGGAGAATTCCACGGATAGAGCCACTATTTTGTGATGCATTCATTGTCTTTCATCTTTGTTCTTCACTGTCTAGTTGGTCTGTGACTGTGTCTAATCAAAATTCTGAGTCTGCAAAGTTGGACTTAAGTGATCTCTAGAAACCTGCTCTCCCTTCCAGTTGTGACCTGTCCTGGCTTTCCCTGGAGAGCCCTCCTTTTATTCTCCTTCCATCCACTTAAAATATGCTCCTGTTTTTCACTGGCTGCTCAGAAGTCTTTGATTTCTTTGTTTAGAATAGTTTAAATTGCCTTTATAATGTTCTCAGTGTCATGAATAGAGTCATGTATGAGAGAAAACCTACTATGGAGGAGCTATGCAGTGTTATGCATAAGAGTATGGCCCTGGTTCCATCAGCCTCTTTTTTTGTTGTTTTTTTTTTAAATTTTTATTTTATATTGGAGTATACTGGTGGCTCAGTGGTAAAGAATCCCCTTGCCAATGCAGGAGATGTAGGTTCGATCCCTGGGTTGGGAAATCCCCTGGAGAAGGCAATGGCGACCTACTCCAATATTCTTGCCTGGAGAATCCCATGGACAGAGCAGCCTGGTGGGGTTCAAGTATGGTTGATTTACATTGTTGTGCCAGTCTCTGGGCTAGTCACAGCAAAGTGACCTCATTTTACACATATATTCATTCTTCTTTTAATATTCTTTTCCATTGTGGTTTATCTCAGGAGATTGGGTCTAGTTCCCTGTGCTACAGTAGGACCTTGTTGTTTATCCATTCTAAATGTAATAGCTTACATCTACCAACTCCAAATTCCCAGCCTTCTCTCTCTTTTCCCCTGCTCCCTCTTGGCAACCGCAAGGTCTGATCTTGACACCACAATCTAAATTTAGAATTTTTTTGTTCTCCCTAAAAGAAACTCCCGTATCCATTGGTGGTGATTTCCCATTTCACACCCCACTCCCCCAGCCCTAAGCTACTGTTAATCTACTTTCTGTATCAATAGATTTGTGTATTCTGGAAATTTCATATGGATGGAATCAAACAATATGTGGTCTAACTGGCTTCTTTCACTCACCCATATTTTAGCATGTATCATTACTTCATTTCTTTTTATTGCTGAATAATTTCCCATTATATGGATGTGCCACAGTTTATCCACTCATCAGTTGATGGGCATCTGGGTGGTTTCTACTTTTTGGCTATTGTGAACAATGAACAGCCTGTATATTACATAACCATATTTAATACATGCAGTATGTAATGCTATATACCTAAGTATTAGCAATAGCTATCTCTGATAATTACATTTTGAGAGGGTCTGGCTTTTTACTTTGCTGATTTGAACTAAGCTGATTTTGTTTAAAGACAAAAATAGTTCTGTTGGCAGAAAACATACAGTCTGGAGGAAAACACCAATCTCTGCTTCCTCCTTTCTTTCTTTCTCTTTCTCTATAAACCTGAACCTGCATTATAAGCTTAAGATATTTGCTACCAAAAAGCAAATGTTTACTTGAAAAGTTTTTATCACTTAAAATCTCTTCTTTAAATGTACTACTTTCAATTTTTGGACGTGTTTTTAAGTCAACTCAGAATTATCAGAAATAGAAAATATGGGAAGTTCCCTGGCGGTCCAGTAGTCAAGCCTCTGCACCCGCACTGCCAAGGGTGAGGATCCAATTCCTGGTTGGGGAACTAAGATCCCACAAGCTGCACAGTGCGACCAAAAAACAAGCGAAAAAGGTTACATATCAATATTTTTTCTTCTTTAGTTGTTCCTTGTATTAATTTTGCTCCTTCCTAAAAGATGCAAAGGAAAAGCAGAATGACTTCACATGCCTCATTTAAAAAGAAAATCATTCCCTAGTTCCTTACGACAGCATGTGCACATTGCCAGTGGAAATCATTTCCACTGCTTTGCTGGCTTGAGGCTCAGTCACTGTGACTCTCAAATGATGAAGACTATTTTCTGGGAGATGGAACTAAATGGCCCTGACCTAGAAAAGTGATGTGTTTCCAGTGGAGGCATAAGGAGCCCCCCAAAGGCCAGTCCCATCTCTGGCAGGAAATAAACCATTGGACTGATTGAAGAGAGAGAGAATTCAGAGTTGAATTATTTACTTTAAAATTTTTATTATTAACAGAACTACGCAGTGATATTTATTAAATTACTGGTATATACCTGTCTGAAATTCATGCAAAAAGTTGACCTTTATTTTAATATATCTCTTTCTATTCTGAGAATTCACTGTAATATCTGTGAATTAATAATGGAATTATATTAATTATTAATTATAATTAATGATGTAAAATGAATTATAACAATATATAATACAATACAATATAAATATATGTAAATAATTATATGATTATTAATTACAATTAATTAATTCAGAAAAAAATAACTGAATTATATTCAGGAGAAACGCAGTGTATCAGAGCTTAATTAACCTGGTCATTTCCTTGGAGATGTGTATTCTGAGCCTTTGTGTCTTTGTGTGATGTTCTAGATTTTTTCCACTCTGAATGGTGGGTTCCTTCTACCCCTTTTCTGGGTTGAACACTTCAGGCTTAGGTGTAAAAGCTCTTCTAAGCCAGTTCCATCTTCATTTTTTAGATTTATTTTCTTAATCTTTTTACACAGGCCAGTTCTCTCTCACTTCTCCCCCTTACTCCCTATGTTAACGGCCCCATTTGAGTCCCTGTGGGATCATCTCTTTTTCCTTTTCCTCTGGTCCATCTCTGCTCCCCTTCACTCTTTGTTCTCTTTTGGTATCTCAATCTTAGAAATATGTTTATGTCTTCCAGCTTTTCTTCGCTTAACAGGTAATTGAGTGCTAAGTACAAGCCCGGAACTCCATGCTAGGAGACACGTGGGAGTAAGACAGATACTTCCTGCCTCATGAAGGTCATAGTCTAGCAGGAAAGGTGTGTGTTAAATGCATAATTGGGGAAAAACAACCAAAAAATAGTGTTAAATACCAGGAAGGAGAAGTATAAATAGAATCAATGATCCTTTTCTAAAGGGAGGGCTTTGTCTGGTATGGAGACTCAGAAGGCTTCTTTAAAGAAGTGATATTTCAGCTGAGCCCTGAAGGATTAACAAGAGTGATTGGACAAATGGGGGAGGCAGCTGGTCAAGGAGCAGCCCAAGCAGAGAGGACCAGCGAAGAAGGCCCTGAGGAGAGAGGAGCGCGGGCCATTTAAGGAACTGAAAGAATGCACTATTTCTTTTCTACAGCTGAGACAGTTCCCATCTCTCTTGTCCTCCAGTGATGTGGATCAGGAGACATCTTTTCCCTAGCAGTTTCATTTTTAATTGCTACATGCCACATCTGCCTGCTCCAGGCAATCCCCATCAGACTCTGAGCATACACTGAAAGTTACCCAGGACTCTTGTTTACTAGAAATAAAGTAAAACTGATTTCTTCTCTCTGGGTATCTTCCCAAGAGAGAGAATAGCCTCTCTCATTAGAGAAGATGAGATAAACATTCTCTCCTCTAGGAACTAATTAGGTGGTGGTGAATGGTTGTATGTCATTACTAGTGACTAGTGTCTTTGTTTATGGTCTTGCATCCCTCTTGCTTCCTGCTGGGACGACAAACAGTAAGGTAAATATGGCTGCAGCTGGCGTAAAGGAAGCCTTGAGCTGTCGAGGAGACTCTGCAGACACAGGGTCTGTAGAGGGCACCAACAGAGTCTTACTGGTGAACATACTAGAGGCTGTTGAGGACGCTATAGATGTTCACTATGGATTGAGCCGGCCGAGCCAAGAGCAGATCCCCTCAGCTGTGGAGAAGCAAGCGCTGGGCTTGATCACCCCAGGAGAGCCTAGTAGAGATGGACCCTGGTACTGATTTGTCTGATTACTCCTCCTCCAGGCTGAAGGGAGAGGCCTAATCTTTCTCATAGTTTGAGAAACCCCAGAGCCAAGGGTGTCCATTCCCTTACCTTTCACTGCCTGCCAGCCCCAACAAGCCTGACCTGAAAGAGAGCACAAAATATTTAAGGATACACAGCCCCTTGAAGGAGGGTGACCAAGTTCGATAAACTACAACAAACTAAATGTGAGATACATATTGATAGAGGAAAGATCAGAGGAAAAAAGTATGTGACCAATAATAGTCTCTTTTCTGGAATATGAAAATGGAATTATGGAAACAGAATTATGAAAATGTAAAAATTGAAGAGAGAATTGAAAATAAACTTTCCTGAGCTGAAGAAAGACCTAAGTTTCAGAGTGAAATGGCTTTACCAAGTTAAAAAAGGTACGAACTAAGACAGTCTTAGGGAGATGAATTGTGTGAATCTCAAGAATAAAGAAAAGAGTCACGATAGAAAGGTTTGTTTCTAAAGAGGAGAGAATCAGATCAGCATGGAAGTTAGTTGCAAAGTTTGGAAAGTGGAACTACATCTCCATGTTACAGAGAAAAAAGAACAGTGAGCCAGTTTTCCAGGGTCCGACTAAGACATTCAGATTAAGTGCAGAAGGCACATGTCTTGGCCTTGCAGTAGATCTGTCTGAAGAAATTACGCAAAAGAACTAGAACAGAAAGTCTCAAAATGGAGAAGGCAAAGGATGCAAATAAAGTGATTCCAAATAAAAATATATTTTGTCCTGGTAGCAGGCCAGACTTCTCTTTGTTCTATTTTATTTGAGCTGCTCTTATACCAAACTGACTTAAGTTTTCTTACTGTAATGTAAATACTTTGTTTTCATACATTAAGAACATAGTTTTTGATATCCTTTTAGGAGATTGAATTGATCTTAATACCAAGAGCCCCTAATTAAACTAGGCTTAAAGATTTCATGTGTGTTCATGCTTGGTCTACAAAAGAAAGTAGTATTTCTGTTTGATGCTTCAAAATGCTATTCTTTTTTTCTTGCTTCCCACGGATGCTTTTAATTCTGTTATGTGTCATTTGTGGGGCAAATTGTTGATCAAGTATAGACAACAGAGTATACATGTTTTCTGGTTTTTGTTCTTCTTTCTGTTTCATTTATATTTTTGTTTCAAGTCTGTGTAAATCCCTTTTCTCACACACACACACACACAACAGCCACCACCACCAAATCCTTTTCTCAGTGCCATACTTGTAAAAGCAAGAGTGGAACATCGCAGCTTTTTATGTAATACGGTTAGAATAGTAGAATGAACAGTAAAAACAGTATTTAAATGGTACTTAGCCACCTGGAAACTTGAAAATATCTTTTCTAAGGTAGCATAGGGCCAAGGAAAGCATTTGAAACACAATTTAATAGCAGAAAGTAAAAAAAATGGCTGTAATTCTATAAAAAAGAAAATAAAAAAACAATACTTGGAGGAAAATGATGAATGCTTATTAATAAGCAAATAAAGAGAAGCATTTTAAATTTCTAAGCCAAAAATGACAAAGGTATGCAAATCATGAAATTGAGAGAGAATAATAAAAAGTTAATTGGTAAACTGATCTCTTTTATTTTTTTTTTCTTCTTTTAAACATCTCTGAGTTACGTATAAATACGTATATGGAGAGACAGAGGAGAAGAAGAGACAATGAGAACGGTTTCAGCTTTTTGTTTTGAAATAATTTCAAAATTGTAAAAATAGTACAAAAATTCTTATATACCCTTTATCCCAGATTTGCCGTGTTTCAACATCTTGCCATGACTGCCATATCTGTCTGTTATCCACCCATTCATCTTTCCATCCAGTACGCTCTTGTTGTTGTTTAGTTGCTCAGTCATGTCTGACTCTTTGTGACCCCATGGACTGTAGCCCGCCATGTTCCTTTGTCCTTGAAATTCTCCAGGCAAGAATAATGGAGTGGGTTGACATTTCCTTCTCCAGGGGCTTCTCCTGACCCAGGGATCAAATCCTCATACCCGGTATTGGCAGGCGCATTTTTTACCACTGAGCCACCAGCGAAATCCCCAATATGCTATAAAATAGATAAATATCTGTATAATTTTCTCAGCTCTTTGGTAATAGATTGCATGTATCTTACTCCTTTTCCTGTAGTATTTCACTGTGTTATTTCCTAAGAACATCTTCTTACTAATATTCTCCTCTTCCTAATATTCTTAGAAATACTATCTTCCCAAGAATAAGAATCCTTCAAGTGGGATTATTAACTTCAGAAAATTTAACACTGGGTCCAGTACTTTCATCAGATTTACAATCTACATTCCAGTTTTGTCATATGTCCCAATCCTGTCGTTCATGGCAATTTTTTCCACTACAGAATCCAGTCCAGGATTGCTTATGCATGTGTGTGTGTTAGTCACTCAGTCGTGTCTGATTCTTTGCAACTCCATGGACTGTAGCCCTCCAGGCTCCTTTGTCCATGGAATTTTCCAGGCAAGAATAGTGAAATGGGTAGCCATTCCATTCTCCAGGGGATCTTCCTGACCCAGGGATCGAACACGTGTCTCCTGCATTGCAGGCAGATTCTTTAGGGTCTGAACCAGCAGGGAAGCCCAGGATTGCTTGTAATTTCCTTTAATCTAGAACAGTTTCCTCAGCTTTGCTTTGTTCTTCATGCCACTGATATTTTTGAAGAACGTCAGTTATTTTCTGAAATGTCCCTCAGTTTGGGTTTTTCATGTCTTTGCGCCCCCATGGACTGTAGCCTGCCAGGCTTGTTTGTCCATGGGCACTCTCGCCATGCCTTCCTCCAGGGGATCTTCCTGACTCTGGAATCAAACCCATGTCTCTTATGTCTCCTGCATTGGCAGACAGGTTCTTTACCCCTACCGCCACCTGGAAAGCTCTTTCATGTCTAGATCTAGGTAATGTATTTGTGCTAAAATTATAAAGAAGTGACAATGTGTCTTTCTCAGGATACATACCTGGAAATGCAGAATGTCCCTTATTCCTGTTTTGATTCTGTTAATTTTTTTCACATGCATAAGATATTTTCTGATTTCTCTGTTGTATAATTACTATTTTTTTTTGTCATAAGTAATATGTAGGTAGATAATTTGCGATTAGGTAATATCCCATTTTTCACCAAACTTCCCCCACCCCCTAAATTCAGGTTTCATTGGTATTTCATACCTGGATCAGTCTTCACTGTGATGGCTCAAAAAATGGTGTTTTCTAATTCCATTTTCCACTCTGTTTATTCTGTTGTTATATTAGGAAGAGCCCTCCATTTCCTGTTATTATTGATATAAACTAATGGTTTCTTAGTTTACTCAGCAGGTTATAACTCTTCTAGTTCTTATGTATTTGTTTTAATTCTCAATAGTCCCAGATTTGGCCAGTGAAAATCTCCTCAGACTGGCCTCCGTGTCTTAGAAATGTCTATCTGTATTCTGTTTTTTAGCATTTTCTTAATTTCTGGCACAACGTGATAAGTTCATCTTGTGTTTTTTGTATCTGCCATCAAGTTTTCCAGTGAGCCCTGCCTCCTTTTAGGAGGAAATGGTATTTAAAACCAATGACTGAGGGAATTCTCTGGTGGTCCGGTGGTTAGGACACACTTTTATGGGAGGACCTGGGTTCAATCCATGGTTGGGGAATTAAGATGCCACGTGCAATGGGGTGCAGCCCTCCAAAATAAATAAATAAGTATCCAATTTCATAAATTAAAAAAAATTTTTTTAATATATAACAACAATGGCTAGAGCTAGAAATGTAGAAATGTGTGTGTGTGTACGAGAGAAGGGTCCCAGTTTTATCCTTTTCTCTCCCTTTTTCCACATTGAGAACCCTAGTTCCCAACACAATATTATATACTCATTTGCTCAACCTTTAAATATACACCAAAGAATCTGAATTACTAGACCCATGCCACTGCAACAAACAGCATTCAAAATTGTTTGCAGAGTTGTTGTTTTTTCTTTATAGTAAGCATATATGGTCAAACCATGCTATTCAAGTTCACTTGGATTAATTCTTTTTCTTCTCCCTTCACTGAGTTTATTAATTTGAAAAGAATCAGGTTTATTTGTTTTTGTTATCATTCAGTTTTAGTTTTCCCTGCTGCATCCTTTTTGAGTGCCTTTTTTTAAAATGTGGAATTTTAATGTGATTTCTAAGTAAAATTCATAAAAGGAGCAGTTGACTCCCTCTCCTATCCCTTCATCCTGTCTTCCTACCCCTTGTAGAGAGTCCCTTCATCGGTTTTTGGTTTATCTCTCCTATTTGTTTTTGCAAAAACTTGAAAATGCAATATTTTTTCTCTCTCATTCAGGTAGAATGAAAAAGCATTCAAAAAACAAGAACAAGGGGATTATTTCCCCACTCTCTGTTCTGTAGGAGACGCCTGGCTCCTCCTCCTCCTCAAATCAGAAAGAGAGGGCTTCCTCAGAAGCTCTTCATGATTTCTGCCAGTGTGCAGACCCAAGTTTCAGGTTTCACGCTGTCCCTGGCTCTAGGACAGGAGATATCAGAGAAAAGAAAAAAGAGGAAACTCACTGCCGGTTTGGTGGTAGTCACAGTCTCCTGGCTGGACTGCCTGCTTATTCTTTTGCGTCCTCAGATAGCTCTGCTGTAATCCATCCAGGATTCCATCCGGGCTTCTTGGTTGCGTTCAGTGGGAGAGACTGAGTGAAGTCTGTTCACTCCTAAAGACTTGCCGTCAAGAAGCTCATATGAGAACAGTTCAAGTAGAAGATGATTTAGAGAAATTCCTCAAGCAGGAACAGAATAACCAGTAAAGAATGTGAACAAACTAGATTTTTTTCCCCTGTTTCCTTGTCTGTTACCAAAATCTTCCCTCAAACCAGCCGTTTAGTATAGTTTCCACATCTTGATTTTAAAAGTTAGACATTTGGACGTGATTTCTTAAATATATAGATTTTAAGAGCAGTATTTTCTTCTTAATATATTAGTTTTTGAAGTGTTACCTGGACATTTTGAACAAATGAACGTAACCTATGGATCTAAATAACTGTCATTTTGAGTAAAATTTGCAATAATTATTGAGCAGTCCATATTAATGTTTTATCACACGTGCATGCATGCTCAGTCATGTCCGACTCTTTGCGGCCCCATGGACCATAGCCCACCAGGTCCTCTGTGCATAGGTTTTCCTAGTCAAAAATACTGGAGTGGGTTGCCATTTCCTTCTCCAGGGGATCTTCTCAACCCAGGGATTGAACATGCATCTCCTGCATTGTAGTTTTATCATAAATGTTCCTTAATCTTCTTGTCTTTAATAAATTTTTCATTATTACTGTGTAAGGCCGACAATATTTATTATGACCAAGTCCTGATCCTTTTCATATAATCTATGCTGTCATTCTCACATGCTCATTCAGGAGTCACTTTACAAACAAATGTATCCAAATGGCCAGTGAAAAATATTTCATTAGTTAACAGAGAAGTAAGAAATCAAGCTATTGTGCAATTCCAGCTAATAGTGAAAATGAAAACCACAGACAGTATCAATTGTTAGTAAGAATATAGAGTAACTGGAACTCTCATATGGCTGAAGGAGCCTTAAAGTGAAAGTGAGGTCGCTCAGTCGTGTCTCACTCTTTGGGACCCCATGGACTGTAGCCCACCAGGCTCCTCTGCCGATGGGATTCTCCAGGCAAGAATACTGGAGTGAGTTGCCATTTCTTTCTCCAGGGGATCTTCCTGATCCAGGGATTGAACCCAGGTCCTCCCGCATTGCAGGCATACGCTTTAACCTCTGAGTCACCAGGGAAGCCTTAAATTGGTTTTAAAAAAAAACCCACTTTGGAAAATGATTTGGCAATGTCTGCTAAAGCTAGTGTAAATATGAAAATCCTAGGACTCGCAATTCCATCCCTTGGTTTATAACAACCAGAAATATGTACATATTCTTACCAAAAGGAAGATACACGTGTATTTAAAGTGGCCTGTTTAAATTAGCCAAAAACTGGAAACTACCTATATATATATCAGCTGTAGAGCAGTTGAATGAATTGTGTTTGGTGAGAATGGAATATGATACAGCTATGAGAATGAGTGAAGCACAGCTGCTTGTAACAAAATGAAGGAAGCTCACACTTGAACAAAAGCAATTGGTATCTTGGTCTTGGTGTTGGCTTCCTGAGTGTATCCACACTGAAAATTCTTCTAGCTGTATACTTAGGATCTGTTTGTCTTCCTATGTTCATCTTCTTATATACTTCAGTAAAAAGGTATACTAAATTAGATCTTGATTTATTTTTGTTTGTTTTATAAAGATTGACTTTTAGTATATGTATCACCAGCCCTTTATAGAACTCATTAGATAGAATAGTCTTTCAGTTGACTCTCTTAGTTGTTATAGGTTAATATGGTTGACTGTTCTAGTCGTTATAGTAGCTGACCTAGAATGAGTGTTATCTTTAGGAGAATTTTTTTTTTAATGCCAAAAAACACATAGAATTGATTTTTGATCAGCCCAAATATATTTAAATGAGAAACTAAGGCCTGCTCATGCAAAGCCCATCTATGAGGGTCCTCTGTTTCTCTTACTCCTTCCGTGGGCTGTAAACCTTTGCAGTGGGAGAACCCACTTAACACTAGAGCTGCTTGCCTTTTTGTTGACCCTTTTAAGTGAGCAACCTTTCACATAATATTTGTAGTAAATGTTGATGCAGGTGAATGATAGTCATGTAGCATAATTCTGTTGTCCCTCCCCAACCTCTTCGTTTTGTTTTAGGGTTTTGTTTTTTTTTTTTCGGTTGTTGTTTGTTTTTGTTTTTGCAGATCTGTTCACAGATGCTGCTGAAACTGAAAAAATGGCCCAAAGCTTGGAAGATTCTGAAGGAGTTTATTTTGTTCCATCTTTTAGTGGATTGCAGGTATTTTTTTTTTTAAGTTAATTGCAATTACAAACATTTCCCTTTTCTTGTTGTTTAGTTACTCATTCATGTCTGACTCTTTTGTAGCCCATGTACCGTAGCCCATTAGGCTCCTCAGTCCATGGGATTATTTTGGCAAGAATACTGGAATGGGTTGCCATTTCCTCCCCCACAGGATCTTCCCACCCCAGGGATTGAACTCGCGTATCAGTGTTTGCTGCATTGCAGGCATATTCTTTATTGCTGATCCACCTGGGAAGCCCCTTCCCTCTTCTTACTCACAATTAATATTATATCTGCCATTCCCTTACCTGAAACTGTGAGCACTGAACAGAACTAAGGCGGGGAAGGTACTTTCCAGGGCTCAGAAGTTGTGTTTTTTCTTTAATGATTATCAAGCTTTGTTACAGTGTGTGTTTTTTTTTAAAACAGTGTTTTATTTCATTTTTATTTTTGGCTGCACCATGTTGCATGAAGGATCTTAGTTCTCCAACCAGGGCTGAACCTGTGCCCCCTGCATTGGGAGCACAGTCCACACCACTGGGCCATCAGGGAAATCCCTGAAGTTGTGTTTTGATCTGGCATGAATTCCACAAGAGGGAAGAGCAAATTCTCCTGGCTTCTGCTCAGAACTCCATCTCTGTGGAAACTGAGTTGGCAAGTTTATTATAGAACTTTTACATAAGACCCATGGTTACTTTATCATGACCAAAAATAGCCATTTCTCAGTGGGGGAAAATAGATCAGTAAATTGGCATTCTTTACTTACAGGAGGTATACCACTGAGAATTAGAAAAGTAATGTTAATGTATATACTACACCAATATTTTTCAGTTGTTTATAAGTTTCATTAACATTTTTTTTTTAAATCAGACTTTCTTTTGGTTAATTGTTGTGGTGTGGGATGTTGGTTACTTGGCCTAACTAAAAAGTGAACTCAGTAAAAGGCTTGATTTTATAATATTTAATTTTGTATTTAATTGAAAGATCTGTGATATTGTCTCTAATTTTAGCATATTGTTGCAAAGACTTTTAAAAACTGTTTCCAGGTGTAGTATTATATAAACAATATAAACAAAATTCCTTTTGCAGGTGGGGAGGTGGAATTAGTCCTTTTAATACTCCTCTAAATCTCTCCACTAAATATTTTCTCTTTCTAAAAATAAAAATTTCTCCTCCTTCTAGTCTATTCCATACTCAAGCAATCAGTTACAAGAAACCCCAAATTTAAAAGTTTGGATGGGGACTCCCTTGGCAGTCCAGTGGTTAAAACTCCCCACTTGCAGTGCAAGGGGCATGGGTTTGATCCCTGACCGGGAAACTAATATCCCTCATGCCATGCATCATAGCCCAGAAAACATAAGACAAAACAAAACAAAATAAAAGTGTGGATAATGTAGAATCTGGTGAAAAAGAATTAGATAGAATTAGATCCAGGGTAGTTTTAAATCCCTAAAATTACCATATTTTCAAACTAGAGTTTTAAACGAGCATTATTTTAATATCTGTGAGAATTTCCTTCTGTATACTTTATCCTAAAAGACTAAGAGGTTATAGACTACATATAGAGATTGTATTGCATCTTCTTCAGAGCAGTGCGAGGCACCTGATGATCATCCATGCTAGGACAGGGAGTGCAGAATATTTGTCTGATTGAGGTTTGAGGGGGACGATTAGATGAAGAGTTGTCATCAGCAAAGGGAGGGTTTAATTAGTTGACTGTGGATTCTTCCCTTTTTGAAAAATGTGCTGTGGGACCTTGCTGTGACTATCTTGGCAGCTCTGTCTTTAACTTCTCAACCAACTGATATCCCTGTAAAAATAATATGAAATATATAATTAAAAACCCCAAAGTAACGCTAGAGTCCTAAAGATTAGACCCCACTGTCACTCATATGGTTTTTAATTTTGTGTTGCTCACAGAGTATCCCTGCCTTGCCTTGCGTGTAAACTGGCCATGTGTTGAGGTGGGGTGGGGGAGGACCACAGGACAGTTATTTCCTAATGTAAAATGAAACTCTGAATTGGAAACTGAAAGTTAATTCAAACAACAATAGTGCGTTGATACTAAGCTGTTCGGAAAATAGTGGGGAGATCACTCATAAGCTGCCAGCATCAACAACTAGAGAAAATGCGGGTTAGGAGAATGGAAGGAAGGGTCATGTGTCTGTGATACTGCCTTTGATTTTAGAATACTGTTACAACTGCAGATAGTGGAAGGCAGGATATTAAAGGCTTCTGATAACCTCAGGGGTGTCAGAGAAAGGGACAGCCCTTTCTTCAAGGACAGACGAACTTGTGGGACAGCCACAGTAGGGAATGGGCCAGAGGGGCTAGAGCATGGGGTTGGACACTGGGTGGCATTGATTGGTGCAGCCACTGTGGCTTTGTCTAGGGAGGGGGTTGCTAAACTAGAGCATCACTCACAGGTATCAGAGGCAAGCATCAGTCATCATTTACTTGATGCTAAAGTTACTGTGACATTGGCTGTACATAGTAGAGTGGACAGGACCTTGAGCTAAGTGCCAGTCTTCAGCAGATGAGTAGGCACGCTCCAGTGAGTGTTCTTAGATTTGCAAGGAATGGGCTTGCTTACCTCCACTCCCCCAGGAGGAGCTGTCTATCCACACACTCCTGAGCATTGGGAATGGAAAGGAGTTAGCAGCTGACTTGGTAATTCTCAGTGTTCTTCTCTGTGGTTTCTGTCTCTCTGTGGTTCTGCTTTTTTCTTCTCCTTACCAGCTTTGCTCTGTACCCTTTCTTCCTTATAGCTTCTGTTTATTGTCATTCATATCCTTCAACTTTCTGCCTTTTCACATTTTGGAAATAAATACAGCCTTCTTCCACCTCTTGCAATCTTTTCGCATCAGCTCCCTCTGAAGAGTTTCCTCGTTCACATTTCCAGGGGAGGAGTCTGATTGGGTTTCCTTGTGTTTTCAAGCCTCGGTAGACTTTGAGTCCGTTGTGTTCATACCCTGCAGTTGTGGTGCTAGCAGTGGGTCTGGGGCTTAAAACATGGCTGCTTTAGGCAAGGATTCAAGTGGTTTGCTATGACCTCCTCTCCCTGTGGCCAGCAGAGACTGGGAACTCCCCCTCTAGTTCTATGATCACTGCGACGTCTGAGCCATGGAAAGGGAAAGGGAGATAAAGCATGGTGTTGATACAGACCTTAGCAAACGTTGACAGCAGAGGTATAGTGGCCGACAGTGGTCATGGGAGACTAGAACAGTGTCCTCCTGGTCCTGGGGTGTGGAAGCCTGAGGACCTGCCACTGAATGGCTGTGATTGAAGCCATTTGTCCAGCCCAGAGCCAGGCTTGTTAGAGCAACCAACCACAAAATCAGTGGAAGACACATCTCAGAGTTACTTAAGGGTTAGGGGAGTTGATTTACAATGGAAGGGAATCTTGAGAAAGCATAGTGAAAGAGTTATGAAGAAATTGAGTAGTAGTGGGAAGGATTTGAATAAGAAATGACAACTAAAATTAAAATCGTGAGAGGATGTCCCTGGTGCTCCAGGGATTTGGACTTCACCTCCCAGTGCAGAGTGTATGAGTTTGAACCCTGGTCAGGGAACTAAGATGCTACATGCCTCACTGGCCAGAAAAACACCAAGACATAGATATTAGAAGCAGTATTGTAACATATCAATAAAGACTTTTAAAATGGTCCTCATCAAAAAAAAAAATCTTAAACTAAAAATTGTAGTGACAGCTAACCTGTGAATATATACTGTGTCTTGGGCACTGTCATAAATTCTTCACATGTGTTGTCTTATTTAACACTCAGTAACTCAATAAGTTACACAATTGCACTCATCTCACACGCTAGTAAAATAATGCTCAAAATCCTCCAAGCCAGGCTTCAGCAATACGTGAACCGTGAACTTCCTGATGTTCAAGCTGGTTTTAGAAAAGGCAGAGGAACCAGAGATCAAATTGCCAACATCCGCTGGATCATGGAAAAAGCAAGAGAGTTCCAGAAAAGCATTGATTTCTGTTTTATTGACAATGCCAAAGCCTTTGTGTGGATCACAATAAACTGTGGAAAATTCTGAAAGAGATGGAAATACCAGACCACCTGACCTGCCTCTTGAGAAACCTGTATGCAGGTCAGGAAGCAAGAGTTAGAACTGGACATGGAACAACAGACTGGTTCCAAATAGGAAAAGGAGTACGTCAAGGCCGTATATTGTCACCCTGCTTATTTAACTTATATGCAGACTACATCATGAGAAACGCTGGACTGGAAGAAACACAAGCTGGAATCAAGATTGCCGGGAGAAATATCAATAACCTCAGATATGCAGATGACACCATCCTTATGGCAGAAAGTGAAGAGGAACTCAAAAGCCTCTTGATGAAAGTGAAAGTGGAGAGTGAAAAAGTTGGCTTAAAGCTCAACATTCAGAAAATGAAGATCATGGCATCCGGTCCCACCACTTCATGGGAAATAGATGGGGAAACAGTGGAAACAGTCTCAGACTTTATTTTTTTGGGCTCCAAAATCACTACAGATGGTGATTGCAGCCATGAAATTAAAAGACGCTTACTCCTTGGAAGCAAAGTTATGACCAACCTAGATAGCATATTGAAAAGCAGAGATATTACTTTGCCAACAAAGGTCTGGCTAGTCAAGGCTATGGTTTTTCCTGTGGTCATGTATGGATGTGAGAGTTGGACTGTGAAGAAGGCTGAGTGCCAAAGAATTGATGCTTTTGAACTGTGGTGTTGGAGAAGACTCTTGAGAGTCCCTTGGACTACAAGGAGATCCAACCAGTCCATTCTAAAGGAGATCAGCCCTGGGATTTCTTTGGAAGGAATGATGCTAAAGCTGAAACTCCAGTACTTTAGCCACCTCACACGAAGTGTTGACTCATTGGAAAAGACTGATGCTGGGAGGGATTGGGGGCAGGAGGAGAAGGGGACGACAGAGGATGAGATGGCTGGATGGCATCACTGACTCGATGGACGTGAGTCTGAGTGAACTCCGGGAGTTAGTGATGGACAGGGAAGCCTGGCGTGCTGCGATTCATGGGGTTGCAAAGAGTTGGACACGACTGAGCGACTGAACTGAACTGAACTCAATAAGGTAGAGAATACTTGCATCATTCCATTCTGAAGCTGAGGAAACTGAGATTTGGAGCCATTCTGTCACTTGGCAGACAAAGATTCTTTGGACAAGAATCCTTGTCTAAAGCAGCCATGTTTCAAGCCCCAGACTGGCAGCCTCACACAGCCAGTGAGTGACACAGCTAGCTTGTAGGACTCTGAAGTCCAGGTTCTTAACCAGTCTGCCAGGCTGTTTCCTGATGTAGCATAATATATTCTTATAATGCTAAGACAACTAGAGCCAGAGGAACTTACTTTTATGGTCTAGATTGACAACGATAAGAGACATGGGGGCATGAACCATCCTGCAAGCCCCCAGGAAATTAGGCTGAAGTTCGCTGGGGACAAGGGCCTGCTGGGGCAGGTAGTCTGTGCCCCAGGCAGGAGTCTGCGGGTTTTGCTCAGGGGACCACACAGAGTTTTGCTGAGTCCTGTTGTTCCTGGTCTGTTGATGGTTCTGGAGAGCTCCCTTGTTGGGCTTGGCAGTGACAGATTGGAGGTGCGGCTGGAAGCTGTCTGCCCTGGCAAGATGTGACCAGGCCTTTTCAAAGGACCTTGTTTTTCCTGTTTTATCATCCCAAACAGAGATTCACTTGGATTAACAAATGCAGGGACATTGTAACCTGTAAAGAAATTTTTAGGTTTCCATGGAATTTATAACCCCTCAAGTTGGCTTATTACTAATGGTAAAATATGTTCATAGCTATTGGTACAAGAGTGATTTCAGGCCAGTTCTATCAAGATTTTATGTGGTATATTGGAAGAAGTCATTTTTATGCAGGAAAAAAACCGTAGGAAAGGAATTCCCTGACAGTCCAGGGAAATTTCACTGTCAGAGGGTGGGTTCAATGCCTGGTGGGGGAACTGAAATCCCACAGGCCACGTGGTGTGCCCAAAAAATAAAAATAAAAAAATAGCATACTGTGCTGTACTTGGTCACTCAGTCGTGTCCAACTCTTTGCGACCCCATGGACTGTAGCCCACCAGGCTCTTCTGTCCATGGGGATTCTCTAGGCAAGAATACTGGAGTGGGTTGCCATGTCCTCCTCTAGGGGGTCTTCCCAACCCAGGGATCAAACCCAGATCTCCCACATTGAAGGTGGATTTTTTACCATCTGAGCCACCAGGGAAGGCCTAGCATACTACTAGGGACTAATTGAACTGGTTGAGTCTGACCCATCTTTGTTTTACTGTGTTCTGTCATTTGGTATATACACCAGCTCTATTTTGTGTCAGCTTTTACTGTGTAAATCACCAAAAGGTATTAATGATTGTGGAAAATTATCAAAATAAAATCACAGGAGGAGGAACATCTAGGTCATGGTAAAGATAAGACATAAAGCAGAATTTCTTCAGTTGAGACATTAGGAAAAGTATTGTTTGTTCGTGGATTCAGCAGATATGTATTGATCCCTTGTGAGGGGCAGGTGCAGTGCCAGGCCCCAGAGATACACGTGAACACGTCAAATGAGTTTCTGCCTGTCATGCTAACAGTGTAGCGGGGAAGATGAAGTTTCAACAAACACAGATACATGTGATGATAAACTGTGGCACGTGATATGATGAGGAGTTACAGGATTCCATAAAAAAGTAGATGGTGGGGAACCTGATTTAGTCTCTGAGATTAGAAGTTTTCCCAGAGGAAGCTGAGCCAAATTGTGGAAGGGGAGTAGGATTAACTAATAGGAGGTGTGGTAGAAAGTTTTCCAGGTAAAGGTGTGTCAGGCCCTGAAGTTAGAAGGTGCTTCCGGGCACCATTATTTCCTGACAGCCCCAGCCTGTCCCTCCATCATGACCTTGTGTAGGTGTGTTGAAACAGTTCTGCCTGTTTCCTTCAGAGACGGCAAGCTCTGACAGGAACTCTGTGTTTCAGTCTCCTGTCTCAGAATCGTCTTGCATTTCTGGCAATGCGAAGAAGAGTCCAAACTTCATCTGGTGAATGCCTAATTCCAGCTCAAGATTATGGCCTTTTCAACGCAAGTGTTAGGTTGAGTCATTTCTGATGTTAGTCAGTAATACTATGTAAACTAAGAAATAGAGTTTAGTTTGAAAGTCTGACACTATATTGGATATAAATTATGACACTGAAAAACACATTTTTTTGCATTGTGGTTTTATTGAAGTCTTAACTTAGTATCTTCAAAAAGCCTTTCTACTTAGCAGACAATCTTGGAGAAAAGGGGAAATACTAGCATTGCTTTACATGTATCTAGCTAAGCATTTCATAATTTATTACTCTGGGCTTCAAACCCTTTTCTTTGTAGAGGCGCAAACAGAAGATCCGACTCACAAATCTAATATCTGTGACTCAAACTTGCTTAAGTCCTATCAAAAAGTTATTTGAATAATTGACATAATTTGGGGGCTGTCGTTTATGTTAAAACTGTCTCTAAATAAGCATTCTTTTCTCCTAAAATAGCTATATTTTTATTGTTTTAATATACTTTCAAGTCTATAGATATAATTTAGAGCAATAATTGTATATTCTTACTGTCTCTTACTTTAGGCTCCATTAAATGACCCCTGTGCATGTGCCTCTTTTATGGGTTTGAAGCCTTCCACCAATAAATACCACCTTGTTCGAGCAATATTGGAGTCTATAGCTTTCAGGTACCAGAACCTGCCCTAAACTACCCCCTCCTCACAGAGTATTGCTATTTCCTTTTATTAATTTCTACTAAACTAAATTAAAATTTTTTCTTAATTTTAATTCTTTATACCTTTAGTTTAATTCATACTGAATATGGCCCAGCTAGCTCAGTCAGTAGAGCATGAGACTCTGAATTCATACTATATGATATAATCTATTCTTATTGCTCTTTGCTATTTTTTTGCATCTTTTTTCTGCAATTAATAGTACCAGTACCACTTTAGATTTGATATCTGAAAATTGAATGATTTTTAAAATATATAATTTATTATGAATAAAAAATTCAAAATTTGTACTTTGAAAAGTTTTTGTTTTCTCATTCATAAAGGAGAATTCTAACTAATAATGCTGCTGTGATACTCAAAGATTGATTCACCAAGACTATTCTTTCTGTATATTTCCTTTGGTCTTTTTGTTATGAGTCAGGTGTAGCTTATTAAAATTAAGAATGCAACTGTCATGAATGGATCTAATGGAACACTTGTAATGTTTACCTTTTCTCTGATTATAAAATCATTAATTTTTATATTTTATGATTTTTAAAAAATGCCATTTATGGTGTGTCATCCATACCTATTAAATGGATACTTGCTTTACATTTGTATTTGCAAGAATGGTAATAGATTAAATTAAATTCTGAAAGAAAAAGTATGTTCTCTTGTATCACAGTGAAAAACAGAAGGCCCTGAGTCTCTTGCTTATTTGAGCATCTGTTACTGATGTCCAGTTAGCATATTTAATGTTTTCTTTTGCATATTTTATAAATATCATGTAAATAAAACCACAGTTTTTACTATTCTAGATTGGAAAAAATAGAAAATTATTATGATATGAATTGCCTCTAAGTAGTTTCTTTGTTTTTTAACTAGAAACAAACAGTTATATGAGACGATGCAGAAAGAGATCCATATTCCTGTAAGAAAAATCCGGTATGTACACTTTGTTTCTAAGAGATTTCATTAGAAATTAGAAATTAGTGCTAGCTGCTATTGGTATTTTCATCATTAGGATTATTCAGGATTTCAGAAAGAACTTATGCTTACCTTCTTTGCAACGAAATTCTTGGTCATAGGAATTTGGAGAGGACGGAAAGCTAATTTTGGATTTAAGGAAAATATAGACCAATATGGAATTTGAGAGGCTCTGAGCACCTATATCGGAGAAGGCAATGGCAACCCACTCCAGTACTCTTGCCTGGAAAATCCCATGGACGGAAGAGCCTGGTAGGCTGCAGTCCATGGGGTCGTTAAGAGTTGGACACGACTGAGTGACTTCGCTTTCACATTTCACTTTCATGCATTGGAGAAGGAAACGGCAACCCACTCCAGTGTTCTTGCCTGGAGAATTCCAGGGACAGCGGAGCCTGGTGGGCTGCCGTCAATGGGGTCACACAGAGTCGGACACGACTAAAGTGACTTAGCAGCAGCAGCAGCAGCAGTAACACCTATATGTATATTATAAAAATCTTTAATGTTTCTTTTTTGAGTGTGTGGGTATCCTTTTATTATGGAAGCTGTATTTTTTGCCAGAATGTCCAAATGAATTTTTATGTTAGCTTAGTTCACTTGGGCACTAGTCCCAGGACAAGCCAGGCAGGTAGGAAAATTGATGGCAGGAACAAGGAAAATGTTTAAAAATTGTGATCTTCAGGTCAATGCTAAGTGATATAATTTTGGAATTAAAAAGTTAAACTTTAAAAATAAAATCAAGGCTCTAAACAAAGATGTGTGGGTCTTTTTTTAAAAAAGAATAATAATGTTTTTATGCTTTTGTTACAGTAATTTATCTCCAATATCTTGCTCCCCACAGGGCAGATGGAGGAGTTTGTAAGAACAGTTTTGTTATGCAGATGACTTCAGACCTGATTAATGAGACTATAGACAGACCCGTCCACATTGATATGTCCTGCTCAGGCGCAGCTTCTCTAGCTGGCCTTGCTGTTGGTATGTGTGGGTTTTATGAAAATGAGAACTGTCTTGCAAAACCATTTCTTACAGATAGCATTTCTCCTCTCAAAGCACAAAATTACACCAAAGATCTGGAAAGCCTTGGTGGCCATATACTCCATACATGCATGCCCTTCACTAATAAAATACTCCTATGACCCATACTCTGCTATGGTGGGTCTAGCTGCACCTCTTCTATTCTTGCTGCTCTCCTTCAGTGAGAAGTATGAGGCCAGGAAAATTAATTCTCAACTGCTCTGGTCTTTAGCTTGGGAGTCTCTCTGGGTAAACTTTCTGATTAGATAAGCTTGTCTTTGGCATTATTGTTGTGTAGTTGCTAAGTCCTATCCAACTCTTTTGCAACCCCATGGACTGTAGCCTACGGGCTCCTCTGTCCATGGGATTTCCCAGGCAAGAATACTAGAGTGGGTTGCAGTTTCCTTCACAAGGGAATCTTCCTGACCCAGGGATTGAACTTGCGTCTCCTGCATTAGCAGGCAGGTTGTTTACCACTGAGCCACCAGGGAAGCCATCTTTGGTATTAGAAACCACTTTATTCTTCTACTTGTTGAACATTTGTCTAGCTCCTGTTACCACAGTCACTGCTGGGATTAAAGTTTAAATGACATAGTCCCAGTTATGGGAGTCTCCATTGGGAACACTCAGGCAAACCAACCCATTATTTTGCGATAAACCCAGTGAAAAGCTGCAGTATGAGGCAATAGGTGTAGGTTTTCCCAGAGGAGACAATGTATAGTTCAGTTTTGAACGGGTTGGCACACAGCCAGGTGAGGAGAGACTAGAGGGTGAGGGGTCCAGTAGTGAAGGCAGTTCGTGCAAAGGTCCTGGCCCATTCTGGTGCTGATGAATGAGAGCAAGAGGGGAGGCTGGGGAGGTACAGATCTGTCCAGTCACAGGGCCTCTTCATAAAGAGGAGTTTGGACTTGATCTTGAATGCATAGGGGAGCCACTGAAGAATTTTAAGCAGAAGGATATGGATAGATCTACATTTGAACAGATCACTTTGGCAACTAGTGTTTTCACTAATTAGTTGGGAGGCCAATTAGAGGGTTCCCTAGGGAGCAGGAAGTGACTCTTCCTTGAGACTGTGGGAGTGTCTTCCTGTGTTCCTGTATGGAAGGGAGGAGCGTTTGTACAAAACAAGATATCTTACACTTAAAAGTTTAGGCTATTATTTATTAATTAAAGTTATGGACCGAAAAAGCATCAAATCAAATTAAGGTCATCTTAATCTTTATTCTACTAAAAATTTGTTATCTTGGAATAAAATTGAAACAGTTACTTTCATGTGTTCATTGATGTTTGATTAATTCAAGTTGAAGAAAATAATTATCCCTTAAATTATCATTGTCATTCAAAAATGTTAGTTCCTCTATATATTTCAGCTCTTAAGTTTAATATAGTTGATGTTGTTTTTAATAATTTCACATGCCTAACTGAGCAAAATTGGAACTATAATAAGAAAAATGTTCTAAGTATGTAAACAACTCTTGAAAATTGGATAAATTAAGCTTATCATTACAGTAAGCCAAATGCTCATAAGCATCCCAGTATTGTTTATAAGGTTAAGCAAATTGTTCTACACTTATCACCATATGAAACTAAGTATGTCAGATTCTCTTGAAGCCAGCTACAATCTGAGGTATAGCAAAGAGGTGGACATGACTGGGCAGACACTACTACTAAATAAAAAACACAGGCATATTATTCTCACACATAACATAGTGACTTTAATTGTATTTACTTCATTTGTATTTAATTTCAAAACAAAGATACTTTACTAGCTATAGGGAGCAGTTTTACCTTCTTGGAAAATCTGAAATTTCTTTTTTTTTTTTTAAATAATGATTATGTTATATTTATTTGGCTGTGTCAGGTCTTAACTGTGGCATGCAGACTCTTAGCTGCTGCATACGGGATCTAGTTCCCTGACCAGGGATCGAACGCAGGCTACCTGCATTGGGAGGGCAGAGTGTTAGCCACTGGACCACCAGAAAAGTCCTAGAAAATCTGAAATTTCTGATTGGATTATTTCTCTCTCAGAAAATTTAGACATGGAGGCTATGTAGATTCTCTGTATTTTCAAAATTCACCCAGAAACTGGGTGTGTTCAATACATATTTAATAAAATAACTCTTAAAAATATGCAAGAATTAAAAAAAAAATATGCAAGAGTTGACTCATTGGTAAAGACTCTGATGCTGGGAGGGATTGGGGGCAGGAGGAAAAGGGGATAACAGAGGATGAGATGGCTGGATGGCATCACTGACTTGATGGACATGAGTCTGAGTGAACTCCGGGAGATGGTGATGGACAGGGAGGCCTGGCGTGCTGCAGTTCATGGGGTCGCAAAGAGCTGGACATGACTAAGCAACTGAACTGAACTGAAAAATGTATATGCCTTTAAGTGTAAATAATAAATTCTGAAAATAAGAATTTTAAGAACATATTTATTTTCATGACTAGATTTATCCAATTGTGTAGTATACTAAGAAAAACTATTTCTAGTCTTTTAATAACTTCTATAAATTAATATCTTTAAATACAATTTAAAATGCTGACTTTGTAAATAGAAAGAATGTGACCTGACAGAAAACATTAGAAGAAAGCCTTGCATGAAATGTAATAGTTTTAAAAAGAAAGTATTTATTATATTAATTCCTAAGTTTGAATTTTGTGCTTATCCTAGGGAATTGCTTCTTACTTCCAAGATATATGATAGAAATCTTAATTTAGGGAATTCCCTGGTGGTCGAGTGGCTAGGATTCAGTGCTTTCATTGCCATGGGCCCGGGTTCAGTCCCTGGTCAGGGAATTAAGGTCCTGTGCAAGTTGCGCAGCATGGCCGAAAAAAATCTTAATTTATCCTTTTTTAAGAATTGTATAAAAAGAAAGTATACTATTTCTTACTTGGTTTTTTTCTTTCTTTCTTAATAGCTATTCATGAAATTAAATGATGGCAAGATATGGTTATTCTAGAAATGATTTGGTGCCCTTCCATACAGAAATTACTCTGCTAGTTAGAAACCAAAAGGTTTTTGTTAAATCCTAGTGTATATTATTCCCAGGGATAGTCAATCTAACAAAGTTCAAAGCAACAAAACTTTTGAATTGTGCTTTAAAGTAGTGACTGTTTACCTTTGCACCAGTTCACATAGCTTTGTAGGTAAACTTTTTGGGCTCATTATTTGCCTTCAAACTTGAGAATAAATTTTTTCATCTATAGGGTTTTGGAGTGACAAGGAGGAGCTAAAGAAACTGAGGCAAAGTGAAATGGTTTTCAAGCCCCAGAAGAAATGGCAAGAATATGAAGTGAATATGGGGAACTGGGTCAAAGCCGTGAAACGCTCCATGAATTGGTATAAGACGTAATCCTGGTGGAATGACTGAAACCACAGAGGGCTGATCATCGGAGGGCTGATCATCGTGATGTGCAGCTGAGACAAAGCTCAGGAATAACAATGAGACCGACCCTGACCAAGAAAAGACTTAAACTGAGCTTTGCAACCCCAGAGAAAAAGCACTGCTTTTTGTAAAACAAAACAAAATACTCATTAAAAAAAAAAAATGTAAACCTTGGTGAGAGATTATAAGGTAACAATACCTCAGAATTTCTGAATCTTCGTTTTGTACCAAATTCTAAAGGACATTAGCCATTTCCAACCATGTTTTGAGTCTCACGGGGCCTCCTCCTTTTTATACCGCGCCCAAATGAAATAATTGTTTACTGTCTGAGTTAATCGTTCCAGGTCAAGCATCATTCATGTTTTGTTCCAAAATGATGTGGAAAGTGTTCCCTTAATTCTTTAAAATTGAGTGAGCTACTCAAAGTCCATAGAGATAAAAAGAAAGAAGATGACTGAGGAAACGTGGAATTTTGAAACATCAGTATTTTTTGTTTAAAGCCGTAATTGTTCAATGTTGTATCCAATAGTAACTCAATATGTCTCTCTCAGACAGGCTTATTTGATGGCCAGTTGTTTCCTTTATTGAGCTTAAAGGCGCTGCCTTAATTTTCCCTTGTTTAAAAAGCTGAGCTTTTTTTATATATTGCAAAACTCTGAAAAAAAATAATTTTAGTTAATAAAACCAAAAAGATTATCGATTCATAAGGAACAAGAAGTACTGGGTTGGCCAAAAGTTTCCATAACATTTTATGGAAAAACCTGAATGAACTTTTTGGCCAACCCAATACTTCTCAGATAGCATTTCTTTCAAAAATTTCTGGCTGACGTATAACATCTCATTTTTTATAAAATGCAGGTGGTAAATATAAATCTTGCCTTTCTTCTCTTGTTCTTTTTGTTGAGATGCTAGTATAAACATCTTTTGTTTTCATTAAGTGCCTAGTTGACAGAGCTTCCTTTGAAGACAGTGCCCTAATTGATCGGCGACTCGAGAATTGCCTTCATTGGGATATTTTACTTGTGTGTTGGTGTCTTATTTTAGTCCAGTCTACTCATCTCACCAAGATCCCTGCTGATGGGATGGGAATGCAGTTGTGCTAGTGACTGCCCCTCACGCACTGAGCCAGAGATCACAGGGAGGAGCAGGGAGAGGTCTCCATTGTCAGACTCTCTTTATAGAAACAAGGTTGAGGGGTGAGAGTTGTGAGAAGCTTCAGGCCAGGTGTAAAGTCATCCGAAGACAAGTTGATCACCTTCCAGCATGTTCTCATGTTATTTGCCCCTCCCTACTTATGGACTGGGTTCCTTTTTTTTTTTAATTGATTACAATGATCAATTAAATATAATTGATTTACAATGTTGTTACTTTCTGCTGTACAACGAAGTGAATCAGCTGTCTGTATACATATATACATATATCCCCTTCCTCTTTGACCTCCCTCCTTTCTCACCCCATCCCAAGTTCCTTTTAGATTTGTAGCAATAATGTATTTCCCTTTTAGGCTTTATCACATAAAGTCCTACAGTTACAGAGCTAGCTGCTAGATAATAATGTAATTAAAGAAGTGACTATTTTTTTTTTCAATTTTAAATTCATTTATTTTTTAACTAAAGAATAATTGCTTTACAGAATTGTGTTGGTTTCTACCAGACATCAACATGAATCAACCATAGATATACGTATGTCCCCTCCCTTTGGAACCTCCCTCCGATCTCCCTCCCCATCCCACCCCTCTAAGTTGATCTAGAGGCCCGGTTTGAGTTCCAAGTTGTACAGCAAATTCCCATTGGCTGTTTATTTTCCATATGGTAATGAAGAAGTGACTTACAGAATTTTGCCGTTGCTATCACATATGTCCATTTCAGAGACCAATAGCGAAGTGAAAATCGCTCAGTCGTGTCCGACTTTTTGCAACTCCATGGACTATACAGTCCATGGAATTCTCCAGGCCAGAATACTGCAGTGGGTAGCCTTTCCCTTCTCCAGGGAAACTTTCCAACTCAGGGATTGAACCCAGGTGTCCCTCACTGTAGGCAGATTCTTTTGCAGCTGAGCCACGAGGGAAACCCAAAATAGTCATAGTGGGAGACAGAAAAGATCACAGATACTGGATTTGGAAATATTTTTGTTAAACGTTGGTGTTTTGTTTATAGTAATAAATCAGCTCCCTTATGTAGATAATATTATTTTCATTCTTTCTGTTTTTCAAGTTTTTTTTTTTTTTAACAAACAGTGACCAATTAATAAGCTTTCTTACAGAAGTCATTTGAAACCTGCTGTGTTGTTTTGCTGTTCCTTATTGATTCTGCTTCGCAGAGGGTATGATTTCCATAGGAAATAATTGTCTTTTTGTATTAAGATATAATGCATTGAAATAATATTAACACAGTCCATGGGGTCGCAAGAGTCGGACACGACTTAGTGCACTGTCTCTGTCTCTCAAGTGTGTGTTAGCTTTTTCATTTTCCACATTATTCTTTCTTATTATAAAATCACAAAATAAAGGAGAAATATCTTTTAGTAATGGGCACAGAAAAATAATTTTGAATATCTTTGACTGGAATTGAGCATCTCCTCAAAAATCACTTTTTTCTTCTGTTGGTTTAGAAGCTAATCTTTTATTTTTAGTATTCCTGGCTTTTTTCTTAGGAACAGAGTTTATTTAATCTTTTGTCAGATTTGATCTAAATCACAAATGTGACCACATTGGCTTCTGTGGTTGTAGAAGCTGTTGATTATCAAAATCAATTGAGCAAAAAATCGTCCCATCTTTCTAGTTTATTTTTCATGTGTATGCTGATAATTGAAGTTAAAACTATTTCTGTGCTAATATTTCTCAGCATGTTTTATTTCCTCACTATGGATCTATCAGATAGTTTTAGGAGAGCTGCAGCTATCTTGTCAAGGAGGAGAATCTTACTGTACAGTCCTTCTTAAAGTGGTTCTAAACGCTTTTATACTCTAGACTTACTGATTTTTAAATTTTTAAAATATCCAACCATGCCTTAGTTTCTCAGCCTCAGCATCATTGACATTTGAGGACAGATAATTCTTTGTTTTGGGGTGCTGTGTATTATATGATGTTTAGTAGCAGATCTCTGAGCTTCACCCTCAAGCATCTCTCTACTTTCTATGGCAAAATGTCTCCAGCATTCCCAAATGTGCCTGGGAGACAAATTACCCCAGCTGAGAACCCCTGAGGTAGGCTGTTGGAAGAAAATTGAAGACTCAGTGAATGCAGAGTGTCTGTCCTCCTCCTTTCCTCTCTGCTTCATTGTTACCTTAGGAAAGGTTGTTAGCAAAAAGAAGTGATACTGTCTTAAAATAAATAGCAGTTCTTCTTTGCTGCTTAATAAGGTGGGGGAGGCCTGGCGTCCTGCAATTCATGGGGTCTCAAAGAGTCCAACACGGCTGAGCGACTGAACTGAACTGAACTGAAGGTGGGGGAAAATGTCATGTTGTAGTTGTCTTCTGCTGTTTTTACCCACCTACCCTCACCCTCATGTCTGTATTCTCCGTGGTCTTAATGAGTGGGTTGATGACTTCAGTATAGAATTAATGTAGCAGCCAGATCATCTTTGATTTGATCTGCCTTTTTGTTTCCTTTTCATCTCTGAACAAAGGGGATGAGTTCTCTTTTATCTGCCTTTGAGCAAGCCTCTACCAAACTAGAAGTTCCCTGCAAGCAGAACTCATGTCTGCTTCCACAGAACTTAACTCTGTGACTTCCTATTAATGGGGTGAATTTTTACTTTGTGTTTATAAGTGCAATTTTTTTTTACCTATACATTTTATCCTTGATGTTACATATGTGTATTGACAGGGAGCAGCTTCTGTTTGTTACAGTAAACTATGTTTTCTTGAATTAAGAAGGACTACTTTATTATGGACATGAGTTTGAGTAAACTCCAAGAGTTGGTGATGGACAGGGAAGCCTGGCATGCTGCGATTCATGGGGTCGCAAAGAGTCGGACACGACTGAGCGACTGAATTGAACTGAACTGAACTTTATTACGAGAGCTATTAATAGTATCTTCATACTATTTATTTTAAAATTCTTCTTATGTTTATATATTTGCATATCTATTTGTGTAGAGATACTCATCCATAAATACACATGTTAACTTTCTAAGGCACAACTGAAGCTTTTTTTTTTTTTAAACTGAAGCCTTCCTATTCACAGGTTTTGTGTATTTACCTGCAGATGACTAACACATAGAATCTGAGGAATGCCAAACACTCTCATGTTAGAGGCAAGAACCTTCAGAAATAGCCCTTTATACAAGGCATTTATACTGAGGACCAGTCTTTAAAAATAATTTAGCCCAGGAGTTTGGCAGTAATTTTAAAACTCTTTGAGGAGGGCCATAGCTGGACCCTGGTGTTCCTCAACTTTAAGTGATTTTAAATAATCTCAGAGATAGCTTAGAAGGCTTGAATCTACCCTGGAGGATTCTGAATCCCTTTGGGAAATTTATATTCTGTTTCTCAATTAGAATTAAAAGCCTGAAATACACCCTGGACCTATTTGGTCCCATAGTTCTCATCCTGCATACCCAGGTCATCTGGTTCAAACCAGCCTAAAGGGATAGCCCCAGAGAAGCCAAACAGGCCATGGAGAATCACATTGTTTTTTTTAAAGCTGTGGATCCTCATGGCCGTAAATATGTTGGCACCAGCATCTGTTGTGAATCTCTAGCCATTTTGTCACCATACTCCCATGGGACCCTTTCCCCTAGAGGGATGCAGGGATGATCATGGGAATGGAAATGATAGAGTCCGGAACCTGCCAAATAAGATGTTTTTAAAATTTGCTATTATTCTATTTTCCACTGTCTTTCCTCCCCACTTTACATTTGGTTTATTAAAACGGCTGTGTCTGTACAGATATCTCTATTGTTAAGGAAATACATGATAAGACTTCCAATTTAAATGAACCATATCTTTACAAGAAACTGCCAAACTGTTTTCCAGAGTAGCTGTACCATTTTACATTCCCACCAGAAATGTATGAGCGATCAACTCTCTACTCACCAGCATTTGACGTTGTCACCATTTTTTACTTCAGCCACTTTGATGAGGATGTGGTTTACTCAGTGTGGATTGAATTTGCATTTCCCTGATTAATAATAGTGTTGAACATCTTTTCATGTGCTCTTTTGCCATCTGTTTATCTGTCAGTGAAATGTCTGTCCATATCTTTTGTCCATTTGCTAATTGTGTTGTTTGCTAAATGAGCCATATCTTTAAGGGAATATCTTTTTTAAAAATTAAAAAATAATCAGTCCAGTGACTTAAGTCACTAAGTAGCATTTTCAAATTCTCCTGGGCAAAAATGTACATAGTATTTGAACATGATTTTGTAATGTACTGAGCAGAAAAACTTTCATATTCTTTTCATACTCATTATACAATGTGATGCTAATACTATATAATAGCAAAATAGTTTTTTTTTTTTTTTGCAAAATAGTTTTAAAGATACGTCAGAATGTTAAATATACAAATACATGTCTTGAACATAGCTACCATAATGCTAAAATATTCTTTATTTTAAATAAGCTGACTTGTGTAATTGTTTCAGAATGATTTTGTGGAAAACTAATTAGAACTTTCCTATTTGTACAAGACAGTTATTATAATATCCCAATTCATCTGTATCAGTAAATTTATCATTTTATTTTTCTGATGTTCTTTATGAACTTCATAGTTTTATTAAATAGTCATGGAAAACCTCACAAATCATTGTTAAGATCTATAGATGAAATTGAGAATGCAGAATAAAAGAAATCTTTTTCATGTATATGTGAATTTTCCCCTTACCTTTTTGTCTGTTTTTAACTTTGGATTCATTGAAAAATTTTACCTGGAAATTCTTAATATTATTTCCTGTTTTGGTTTCTGCACATTAAGTATGTCACAGAAGAATAAGCATATGTTAACTTCAGTTGTGACTCAAGGTAAGTTTGGTCTCGTGTTTTCCTTTTAACTAGAAGAAAAATTGGGGCTTAATATGATTAGAGAAGAAAGGTTTTCTGTAACTCTGCCTCTTTAGATACTGTTCAAACTTGCTCTATATTCTACTTTCTTGCACAAAGGAAATTGCTAGAGAAGAGATGTAATTTTTTTGTAGTGGGAAAAAGATGATACAGTCTCTTGTGAAAATATACTGTATACTTAAATGTTTAGGAAATTTTTAAAATAACTGGAGAAAACAATTTCAAAGGCTAATATGATGGAATTAACCTAGGAGCTCTTAAAAATCCATTGTGAAAATTATTATTAAAATTATTTCAAAAGTTACAATAAAACAGTGAGTGATGATCTATACATATTATGTATTAAAGCCATTTTTATTTAATGTTTCTCTGTTGCTTCACATATGTACACATAAATAGTGATATCCCGATGATCCTGGTGGAGGAGTCATCAGACAAATCTAGATTCTATTCCCTGATGGAAGTGGAGCCTGGTTCATTCTGCAGTAGGAATTTTGAAGGATGATAAACATTCAGTTATTAGAAGAAAGGAAGGGGTTTGTTTTTTGTTGTTGTTCAAGTCATACTAGTTTGATAAAGAGGACAAGGAAGGGGGAGATACATGGAGCTGACTTTTCTGAAATTCATGTGACTATAAATTACACTAAATAATATAAAATTATTTTTAAAGAATGTGACTGTAAAAGAAATCATAGGAAAAATTTAATGAAAATGATAGGGAGTAATAATTTTTTTCCCATTTAGAAACAACCCATTAAGAGGTGGAAAATATAAGGCAATTATCGTGTGTGTGTGTTAGAGAGTCGCTCATTAGTGTCTGACTCTTTGGGACCCCGTGGTAGCCTTTGTCCATGGATTTTCCCAGGCAAGAGTACTGGACTGGATTGCCGTTTTTCTTCTCCAAGGGATCTTCCTGACCCAGGGGTCGAACCTGCATCTCCTGCATTGGCAGGCGGATTCCTTACCACTGTGCCACCGAGGTGGTTGTTGTTCAGTCGCTAAGTTGTGTCTGACTCTTTGATCGCAGCATGCCAGGCTCCTCCATCCTTCACTATCTCTTAGAGTTTGCTCAAATTCATGTCCATTCAGTCTGTGATGCTATCTAACCATCTCTTCCTCTGTTGTCCCCTTCTCCTTTTGCCTTCAAACTTTCCCAACATCTGGTCTTTTCCAATGAGTGGCCACCTCTTCGCATAAGGTGGCCAAGGTACTGGAGCTTCGGCTTCTGCATCCGTCCTTCCAGGGAATATTCAGGGTTGATTTCCTTTAGAATTGACAGAGAAAGGAAGGGCAAATCAGGTGGGTTCAGTGGCTACACATGTCTAAGATCATCAGACTACTGACTTGGTGCATCGTTTATTGCATGTCAGTTTCACCTTAATACAGCAGGAGGGGAAAAGTCTTGCTACTCCCATGTGCTATTGAGACTAGCAGTCTCTAGGTCACCAGAGTGCTTTTCACAAAAGGTGCACTCCAAGCCTCACTCCAAATCTACTGGAACAGAATCTGTTTAAAATCTAAGATTCCCTAGTATTTAGAATTTTTTTAAAAAAATTGAAGTATAGTTGATTTCTACTACTTAGTTTTCTTTTTATTTTGAAATAATTGTAGACTTAGTGGAAAGTTCTAAAAGTATTAATAGTACACAGAGTTCTTCTGTCCCCCAGCTTCTCCTAATTTACATCTTACATAACCGTAATTGCTCAAAATGGGAAATTCACACTGGTACAGTAGTATAATCTACAGACCTTACCTGAATTTTGTTGGTTTTCCAACTATTGTCCTTTTTCTGGCCCAGGATTCAATCCAGTATCCCACATTTCATTTAATTTTTCTGTCTTCTTAATCTCCTGCAGTCTGTGACTGCCTAGCCTCTCTTTCATGAACTTCACATTTTTTAAGAACACTGGTAGTTATTTTATAAGATTTTAAATAAAATAATATTTTATTATTTTATAAGTTATTTTATAACTGGCCCTCCATTTAGGTTGGCCAGATATTTTCTTCTGATTAGGTTAAGGTTCCGAATTTTTGTTAGAATCCTGCAGAAGTGATATCCATGGCCTCAGTGCATCCTACCAGGAATCAGTATGTCTTATTATTGTTGTTAACCTTGATCCTTTGGTGAAGAGGGTGCCTGCCAGGTTTTTCCATCATAAGTTTACTATTTTCTCCTTTGCAGTTAAGAATCTTGTTAGGAGGGACTTCCCTGGTGGTCTAGTGCTAAGACTTCATGCTCCCATTGCAGGGGGCCTGGGTTCAGTCCCTGATCAGGGAACTAGATCCCACATGCTGCAATTGAAAGTTCTCATGCCACTGCCAAGACCCATCGCAGTCAAATAAATAAATATATATATTTTAAAGAATCTTGTGAGGAGATACTTTTAGACCATGTAAATTTTCTGTTTCCCACCACAGTTTCACTTACTAGTTTTAACTTCCACAGATGCTTCTTGTCTGCAATAATGATTCTTGTACTATTTGCCTATTATCAGGAGTTTTCTATTTCCACTTCCATTATTTCTTTACATTTATTCATTGGAATTCTACTGTAAGGGGAAGCTGTTGCCTGTTCTCCATTTATTATTCAATTACTTATATCATTATTGGTCACCTCTTGCCCCATTCCACATCCTCTTAGCCCACATTTTTATTCCAGTTGCAGCAATCCGCTACCCGAGTGTAACATGAACACACCTTACTTTACCATATCTCTGGTTTTCTGAGCTGGAATTTCTCTGCCTCCCAGCTTGGAATACTCATTTAAACTCATTCTGTCATTTTTCACCCCTGGTTAAGTCTGGAATGCTAGACAGTTGCTCCCATATGAGTAATGCATAAACAATGGGGTCAGGAGCCAGTGTATAAATATACCTCTCTCTATTAGTTAGCAGATATAATAGTTTGCATCTGCTAATCCCAGCCTCCCCCACTCCATCCCTCCCCTATCCCATTCCCCTTAGAAAGCACAAGCCTGTTGTCTATAGCTGTGAATCTATTGCTTCTTCATAGATAAGTCCTTGTGTGTCCTATTTGAGATTCCACATACAAGTGATGTCACATGCTATCTGTGTCCACCCATGTTACTGCAAATGGCATTATTTCATTCTTTTTTTTTGGCCGAGAATATTCCACTATAGACAGGTACCGCATTTTCTTTTATCTATTCTTCTGTTGATGGACATTTAGTTTGTTTCCATGTCTTGGTTATTGTAAATAGTGCCACTATGAACACAGAGGTGCTGCTATGAACACAGAGGTGCATGTATCTTTTTGAATTATAGTTCTATCCAGATATACGCCCAGGAGTAGGACTGCTGGATCATTATTATTTCTTATACCTCATGTGTTTAGGACATACCTCTATGTTTTTAGGACAAGTAAAATTTTATCCTAAAAATAATTTTGGGTTTGATATTAAGAAGAGGTTACTTTTACTAATGATGACTGTGAAATCTTTCCACTGAACAAACCAAGTCATTCCAGAAATGTAATAAGGACAAAGTTGTGTCCCTCACTAAAGAAATTCCAGGGCTTTGATTCCACTCTGCCCTTTTAATGTGACTAAAGGCCATATAATAGGACTGTCTCTGGAAGACAAGGCCTTGATGTAACACATTGTTCTCTTAAGGGTTATTTCCTTTATCACTGGATGGATTAGATGTGAAAACAGCATATTAAAAAAAAAAAGTCATATCTGCAACTGCGAAAGTCTAGACAACGACGGATCTTTGCGAATGGCAAAAAGGGGTCAGGAAGGACCTTGTCACTCAGAGTGTAGCGTCTGATGAAGCAGTTGGAAATTTGTTGGAAATGCAGATTCTATACCCCACCTGGGACCTGCTGATCTAGAGTCTGAATTTTAATAAGATCTCTAAGTGATTCCTGGGCACATTAAAGGTTGAGAGGCACTAATCCAGGAGCCATATAGCTCCACCTACTGAAAGCAGTACCCAGCCCCAGGAGAGAGGAGCACAGACAGTTTGCTCAGGTTTAACTCTTAACAGATCTCTTTCATGGCCAGCGGGTTTGTTGGCCCACAAATTTACAAGTTTTTATTTATTTATTTATATTTTAATTTATTTAATTTATGTATGTATGTATGTCTCCTCTTTCCAAATGTGCTAGGCTGTGGAACTCATCCATTCAATAAAAACTTACTGAGCTTCCCTAAGGCACTGAGGATATTGTAGTGAATAGGATGTGTGTGTGTGTGTGTGAGTGTGTGTGTTTAGTCGCTTTTAAGTCGTGTCCGACACTTTGTGGCCCTGTGGACTGTAGCCTACCAGGCTCCCCTGTCCATGGGATCTCCCAGGCAAGAACATTGGAGTCGGTTGACATTCCCTTCTCCAGGGGATCTTCCTGACTCAGGGATAGAACCTGCATCTCCTGCGTTGCAGGCAGATTCTTTACCACTGAGTCACCAGAGAAGCCCAGTGAATAGGATGACAGACCTCCAATTTGCAAGGAACTTGCAGTCTAACAAGGGCTTCCCTGGTACTAAATGATACAGGATACAGGTACTAAATGAGTAATTGCAAGTTTCATGAATGTTAGAAAGACAATTTTATGGGCAAAGGGCTGGAGTCAGGAAGCTTTTCCAGAGAGTGTTGTTTTAGCTTAGATGAGAAAGCATGTGTAGATGAGGTGTGGGTGAACTGGGGGATTATTCTACACACAAGGAACACCTATGAACAAAGGAAGTTCTTTGGACACTTACATGTGTATTTCCAGTACCTTGCACTGTTAGTGTATAATAAGTGCTTAGTAAGTGTTTGCAGAATCAATAAGCGTTCTGTCATGTTTCAAACATCTACTCTCCTTCCTTGGAGATAGTGGATGCTTTATTTTCCTTTTCAAAGGAAATCAGATCTTTCAGTGGGGAAATGAGAAGGAAGAGAGAAAGCTGACTGTTGTGCAAATTGCTAAATTGAAGCTGTGAGTGGGAATGAAAAATTGATTTACATGAATTTTCCTCCCTGAAGCAACTTGACAATTTATTCTGTTCTGGAGAATTTTCAGTTTTTGGCTTCAAAATCAAGCTGTTCCTTATTCTGAATTTCTTGGCCTGCTGTGAAACTAGCATTTAGTGTCTTTTACAGCATACCCTGATTAGGTCATGGAAATTCACAGCTAGATCAAACCAGTATATGGAAAATTTGAAACCTGCATGCCCACTTTACTTCATGGTATCGGAAGCTGTTATGAAACACTGACTTTTAAAGCATTTTTTTTCAAAAGCACTATTATCAAATGATCATAATAATCATTATTTATGGAATACTTACTATATGTATTACATGTATTACTATATGTATTACATAGCAAAACCCTCATATTAACTCTACAGGAAACATGAAAATTGCCAAATATTAACAATTTCATATGGTTTAACTTAATATCATCTTCAGACTCTCACCTTAAAAATTTACAGAAGTTAGAGAATCACTGAATCCATAGCCTTACACCAATATTTAGCAGAGTTGTCTTCATAGATAAAGATTCCAAACATGTTTAGTATATTATACTTCATTATATATTAAATAAAGCAATTTTATTCAATTAAAAAAAATTTCAAGGTACTCTTCCTAAATTAACATCCACCACTCCCCCTCCCCCATTAGCCCAAGCACAGCCATGTGTCTATTAATACTTCTTGGATTATTTATACAGTATACTGAGGCGGTTTACAATCCAGCTCTCCTGCTAGACTGAGCTCCTTGAGGATGGAGGTTTCATCTGTTTTGCTCACTTTTGTATCTTTGTCCCTAGAGTGTTTGAAAAGTATTTAAAACCTCAACAAAATTTCTGTGGAAACTACATCTATTGATCCATCACTGAAAAATGCAAGGTAATGACTCCTTTGGGGCTTTTGCATTTTAGAATCAGTTCAAGGAGACTTCATTGGGCTTTCTTGACGCCTAGGACTTTATCTATGTACAATTATGCAGAAATTCTCTCTCCACTCCACCCCACCCCAGAGAAAGGTCCAAAGGTGCATTCTCACCTCCCCCACTTCCTTTAGGTATTTATTTAAATGGCACTTTCCTGCTACCTTGACTAAGCACTCTAAGACAGGCCATCCTTTAAAGCCATTCCTGGTCTTCTAGGTTTGTTCCCCACAGCATGTCCCAACATGTAACATAGCTTATATTTCACTTATTTCTTTTGTATATTATCTTTACCACCCCACTAAAATGTAAGTGAAGTGAAATGAAAGTCGCTCAGTCCCGTCTGCCTCTTTGCTACCTCATCGATTACACAGTCCGTGGAGTTCTCCAGGCCAGAAGAGTGGAGTGGGTAGCCTTTCCCTTATCCAGGGGATCTTCCCAACCCAGGGATCAAACCCAGATCTCCCGCGTTGCAGGCGGATTCTTTACTAACCGAGCCACAGGGGAAGCCCACTAAAATGTAAACTCACACATGATTTTTCAGATAGGCACAGAATGTATTATTAACATTGAACTAAATAAGACAGGTATCTGGGGGTGGGAGCTGCGATTTTCTCTTCAGCGTCCATGTGACATGGTGACCTGCTCGGTTTTGGATCTTACTTGCCGGTTTGTTGAAAATCTCACACCCTAGCAGTCTTTAACCCACTGTCTGAATAATTTACAGGGTACTGCAAACTTGGCCCCACACGTGGCCTCATCACTCGTCCCCTTGCCCCTCTAGGCTGCTCCCCCGGAGGTGACTGATCAAGTGACTGGGAACCGAGATGTGCCTGGGAACTAGGGACGCCCGTTTTCCTTTTTCTAAGAAAGATCGAGGTTTTCTTGCAAAGGGCCGGGGGGGATGGGGGCGGATGGAAAAGTCAAGATTCCCACCCAGGCCGGGGGAAGGGGGAGAGGGTGTGGCTATAATTGTAGGCCTCAGGCCCTGTAACCTGCTCCGGAGGCGGCTGGGAAGCACGCGGCAGGATCGTTGTAGGCGATCCACTGTGAACCTCCAGGGGATTACCCAGGTACCCCGCAGAGTGCTTGAGACCCCGCTCCTCCACCTCGGGGGCCCCCTCCTCTTCTTGGGAAGCCTGGGGGCGGGGTTTGTTTACTCCGTGCACGCACCGCCAGCCTGGCCAATCCGTGAGGAGAGGCGCCGTACGTCATTCACCCAGAGGGCCAATCGGCGCTCACCGTGCTGCTCCGCCGCCAAAGCTTGCGCGGGGGAAGCGGGGCAGTGGCTAGGCCGGGCGAGGGCGGACGAAGCCGCCGGAGATTTCGGCTGCAGCCGCTGGCGCTGCTCGGTTCTCGAGGCGCGCCCTAACCCTTCCTCTTTGGGCAGGCTCGAAGGCGCGCGCGCGCGGTCGGCGTCCCGGGGCTTAAAACTCCAGGGCCTCGACTAGGCAGGCCGCGGATCGCCCACCCTTCCCCGAGTGTGAGTCCGCCGGGACCCGGGCGCCGCCAAGCGCTGGCGCCACTGTAGCAGAGGCGCCTGAAGACGCGCTCCAAGCTCGAAAAACAGTCCTGCGCGGCCGCCTCGTCCCCTGCAGCCAAGCGGTGGTAAGGTCCAGGGCGCGGGCGCGGGCTCCGTGCGGAGGGCCTCTGGACCCGGCCCGGAGTGTTTCTGGGCAGGTTTCCCTCCCTGCGCCTCAGGGCCCCCTGGTCACTCTGGGTCCCATCTGTTTATTCCCACGCAATCTTCCAGGCCCGGCCGAGTAACCCTTGAGTGCCTGGGGAAGGGAGTGGGAAACCGGAGACTACCCCCTACCCCCAACACGCACAGCAGATTGCGGGGAGGCACCGTCCTTGAGTCACGCCTGCTGGAAGAGAGGAAGGGCTGCTTTCTACTTTTTCGGTATCTTTAGGGCAGAAGAATGGCTTCTAAGTCTGACTTTTCCGACTTTTTCTCCTTTCATGACCCACATGCCTCCATCTGTCTCTACCAGGTGTATTTCAGAGTTCCAACACCTCTTGCGCTTTGAAGAGCCTTGCAACCTCCGCAGGGGAACTTTTCTCTAAAGTAGGGGATCACTTTTGGGCCCAGAAGAGATTTAAGGTTCCTTTCCATAGAAAAGTGTGAGATTTTTATAGGATCTTGCAGGGAGAAGTGCAGCTAAGATGAGCGCCCAGTCTCTGGTACCAGCTTGTGTTCCCTGGCGTTGTGTGGGCTCAGTTTCTTCATCTGGAGTAGTAACCCCCTATTGGGGGTGGTGCCAGGGGGAAATGGGCTGATCGGTGGAACTACTTGGAACGAAGTGTGCGTCCTACGAAGTGCCCTGCCATGCATGAGTTAGGCATTGAACTGACCACCCTGAATGATGGTTTAGAAAAGTTCCCCCTATTGTTTTTGTTTTTTCTGTTGAGACAGTTAACAGTTTCATCTCTTTCTGTATTCACTGCTAAAGCTCCCTTTGAGCCTTTGAATTCTTTTTCTTTCTCATTCTGTCTCAGAGGGCTCAGACTCCCTGTCCCACTTCTTTGCTCTCTTTTTAGTAAGTCAGTAGCTCATTCCCTTCCTTCCCCTTTCTCTCCCAAATCTTAGTGTGTTTTTTCCACTTGAGTTCTATAGCCTGATTTTTTTCTGGGCCACCTTTCTCATAATGGCTTGAAATCATCTTTACCTAGTAGATACAGTTTAGGTTATTCATCTGTTCTTTATACAGTGTAATCATGAGCCTTACTGTACAAAATTAAATAGAAACTAGTTTAGTTGATCTGTTATTGCATGTTGCTTTTCCATTTCATTGGTTGGCCTGCCATTTAGCTAAAGTTTTATCACTATCCTGTTACTGTAATAAATCTTTAATGGCAGTGGCCATTCTCAAGTAGCACTGGGAGAAAAATCAAATGTCTAGACCCCAGATTCTGTCACGCTTGTGCGCTGGCGCTTGACGCGTTTGTTATTTATTAGAACATCTTGTGCCTGGAACTAGAGTCTAGTCTCATGGCAGACATGGTGTCTGTAGCCCTGTTCTGGCAGTACAGTTGCAGTTTCAGCAGTGTGGTGCTTATATTTAATAAAGGCCCAAGACTTATTAAACTCCTGGTGTTGAGTTCTCGTTATGTGTGGTTGGTTAATTAAGAGAGAAAACAGAATTTTCAAGTGTGTCATACTTAATGTTACCATTTTGTGGTCATGTACCTTTCCCACCAACTCTTGGAAATGGGGACGTCCAGTTGGCACTTTCGAGTTTTTCCCTTGCAGCCAAAATTCTTAACTGTCTGAGCTATGTCCTCTCAATGCAGCTTGAAATTGGATGTACAGATAGATTTATGCTTAATGTGGAAAGTGTTTGTGGATGAAAATTATTCACTGAAACACAACCTGAAGGATTCAGAGATTGCTTTTTGGAATTAGGAATTGTAATGTGAATATACCTTTGCTTTTTTTTTTTTAGCATTATAGAAAAACTGGTTTTTTGTTGTTGTTGACATTTTTATGTTTTATACATAATACATGAGTTGTTTATAGTTACATCTGCACTTTACCATTTTTAAAGCCCATTTAGATACATGAAAGTTTTTAGAGTATGGTAAGAAACAGATTAAGCCAAAATTAATTTCATGGTGTAGGTTAGAACCTGGTATTCTAACTTCTAGTTCATTGTTTTCTTAGTTTGTCAACCTTAACAGTTAACTGGGACTGAAAGATGAAAAGATTAAGGCTTGAAAGTAGAAGGAGGCACTTTCTAATTTGGGCATTAAATATTAGATATGAGTAGTACCTTAGCATCTTATTTTTTTATCTTTAAACTTAGGTATGTTTCTTTTAAAGATTAAGTAATAAGCCATTATTACTGATAGTCAGATCTTGTAGTCAGTTTACATTGTCACTTGGTAAATTTGATTTCACTTTTTTTCTGAACTCAGCATCATATTTTAAGGTCTTATTGCAATGTATCTTAGAAGAAACTAGAAAGCATAGAGTTCAGAGTTTTTTTCAATGATAGAATTTTAAGTTGTGATGATTTTTCTAGATTAAATATATTCCCCTCTTCATACTTGAATTCTTTCCATTTTAATCTGGGGTATATGATTCTAGGGGTAGGACATAAATAGATTTAAAAGTAGATTTGTGAGCCCTTGAAAACTTTATACAAAATTATATGTATTTGGATATTCTCTGGAGAGAAGATTCATAGGTTCTGAGGTAAAGATATTTGGACAACTTTAACTTCTAAGAAATGATTTCTTTTATTGAACTAAAGTTCTCTCTTCACTGGTTCTAGTTCTGTCTCTTCTGTGAGTTTTCAAATATTCAAAGACACTTGCTATGTTTTCCTGATTCTTTTCTTCTCTGGACAAAATATTCTCAGTCTTTAACTTCCTCTAGTGGATTTGTCGTTTTGATTTGCACCTCTTCACAATACTGATGGCTTATTTGTGGATTTTTGTCAGTTGGTCCATACCCTTCTTAGCTGTGTAATACCTTTGATTAGGTATTAACCTGTGGAGAGAACCAGAAGTCATCACTCTGATTTTAAAGCACATTAAGAGTAGTCTTGCTTCTTTTGGCAACCACATTGCACTGTTAATTCATGATAATGTCCTGTCTAAGGAAATGAATTCTGGAGCTAGCCTGCTTGGATTTAAATCCTGGCTGTATATCAGCTGGGTAACCTTGAGTAAATTATGTAAACACCCAGGGCCTCAGTTTTCTCATCTGTAAAATGGGGTTTATGATGGTACCTGTTTCATAGGGTTGTTTTAAAGAATAAATGAGTACATACGTGTTAAGCATTTAGAATGGTCCCTGCCATTTAAGTGCTGTGTGCGTTATCCATTATTGATTTTGCCATCAGCTGAAATTTGAGTTTTGTCCATGCTCTCAAGTTCTTTAATAGAATATGTTTCGGTAGGACTTCGTATCTATCCCAGTTGAATTTTATCTTGTCAGATTGGTTCCAGTATGTTTACTCTTTTAAAAAAAAAAGAGTCTTAGTTTGGTCATTCAGTAAAAAAACTTATTGTTTTTCCATACATTTGATAAACTTTAAGTTTGATAATGCTGGTACAGTGTTCATACAAATTTTATTAAAGTGTTGATGAGGTGGGCTAAGAGCATTCTTGTCCTGCTAGAGACCTGAGGGTTGATTTGAAAAAAATTAATTCTTTGGTTCAAGTTGTTCAGCCAATTAGAAATGAAACTAATTTATCATTATCTATCTCAGATATTTCCAGGTTTTCACAAGGAATTTATAAGGAACTTTAACACTTGCCTTCCTAAAACCCAAATAATTTCATATCCTTCATCTTTAAAAATCCTATCTGTTCAATAAATGTCAGAAAAAAAAAAAGAGTACTAATCTGACATTGCTTGTTCTTAGTGAAACTATAATGGTTTCCAGTCACCTAGGTCGGTTGCTGCTTTTTCTACGTTCACAGACTTCTCTCAGACATGACTCTAAAATCTTGTCTAGAGTTACATTTAATCTCAGTGATAAATCTTGTCTAGTTCAGTTCAGTCAGTTCAGACGCGCAGTCCGACTCTGCGACCCCATGAATCGCAGCACGCCAGGCCTCCCTGTCCATCACCAACTCCAGGAGTTCACTCAAACTCACGTCCATCGAGTCGGTGATGCCATCCAGCCATCTCATCCTCTGTCGTTCCCTTCTCCTCCTGCCCCCAATCCCTCCCAGCATCAGAGTCTTTTCCAGTGAGTCAACTCTTCGCATGAGGTGGCCAAAGTACTGGAGTTTCAGCTTTAGCATCATTCCTTCCAAAGAAATCCCAGGGCTGATCTCCTTCAGAATGGACTGGTTGGATCTCCTTGTAGTCCAAGGGACTCTCAAGAGTCTTCTCCAACACCACAGTTTAAAAGCATCAATTCTTCGGCGCTCAGCTTTCTTGACAGTCCAACTCTCACATCCATACATGACCACAGGAAAAACCATAGCCTTGACTAGACGGACCTTTGTTGGCAAAGTAATGTGTCTGCTTTTGAATATGCTATCTAGGTTGGTCATAACTTTCCTTCCAAAGAGTAAGCATCTTTTAATTTCATGGCTGCAGTCACCATCTGCAGTGATTTTGGAACCCAAAAAAGTAAAGTCTGACACTGTTTCCACTGTTTCCCCATCTGTTTCCCATGAAGTGATGGGACTGGATGCCATGATCTTCATTTTCTGAATGTTGAGCTTTAAGCCAACTTTTTCACTCTCCTCTTTCACTTTCATCAAGAGGCTTTTGAGTTCCTCTTCACTTTCTGCCATAAGGGTGGTGTCATCTGCATATCTGAGGTTATTGATATTTCTTCCGGCAATCTTGATTCCAGCTTGTGCTTCTTCTAGTCCAGCATTTCTCATGATGTACTCTGCATAGAAGTTAAATAAGCAGGGTGACAGTATACAGCCTTGACGTACTCCTTTTCCTATTTGGAACCAGTCTGTTGTTCCATGTCCAGTTCTAACTCTTGCTTCCTGACCTGCATATAGATTTCTCAAGAGGCACGTCAGGTGGTTTGGTATTCCCATCTCTTTCAGAATTTTCCACAGTTTATTGTGATCCACACAGTCAAAGGCTTTGGCATAGTCAGTAAAGCAGAAATAGATGTTTTTCTGGAACTCTCTTGCTTTTTCCATGATCCAGCGGATGTTGGCAATTTGATCTCTGGTTCCTCTGCCTTTTCTAAAACCAGCTTGAACATCAGGAAGTTCACGGTTCACATATTGCTGAAGCCTGGCTTGGAGAATTTTGAGCATTACTTTACTAGCGTGTGAGATGAGTGCAATTGTGCGGTAGTTTGAGCATCTTGTCTAGAGTTACATTTAACTTCAGTGATCAGAAGTTGACAGGATCCCCTTTCCCTTGCAGCTGGATGGACTTTGTAACTAGAGTGGTATGTTGTACCTTGTCAGTGGTTTACTTAGAGCAGCTGTGCTGTGCTTAGTCGTTCAGTTGTGTCCAACTCTCTGCGACTCCATGGACTGTAGCCCACCAGGCTCCTCTGTCCATGGGATTCTCCAGGTAAGAATACTGGAATGGATTGCCTTGCCCTCCTCCAGGGGATTTTCCCAACCCAGGGATCAAACCATGTCTCCCGCATTGCAGGCGGATTCTTTATCATCTGAGCCACTAGGGAAGCCCATGAATGCTACAGTGGGTAACCTATCCTTTCTCCAGGGGATCTTCCTGACCTGGGAATAGAACCGGGGTCTCCTGCATTGCAGGCGGATTCTTTACCAGCTGAGCTGCCAGGGAAGCCCAACTTTCTTTAATCTTACACATATTGAGCTTTGGTTTCCATTGATTCATTGATTAAATTTATTAAATGCCCATTTTGTGCAAGATGCCAATGCTTGTTTAAACCCATCCAATCTGAAGAGGATTTTCTTTTTAATTACTGATTTAACTTTTTTGGCTGTGTTGGGTGCTGCATGCAGGCTTTTTCTAGTTGCGGTGAGCAGGGGCAGCTCTCGAGTTGCAGTGCTTGGGCTTCTCCTTGAGGTGGCTTCTCTTGTTGTGGAGCACAGGCTCTAGGGTGTACAGGCTTCAGCAATTGCAGCACACAGGCTCAGTAGCTGTGGTTCCCGGACTTAGGTGCTCCTCAGCAGGTGGCATCTTCCTAGACCAGGGATTAAACTATGTCTGCTGTATTGGCAGGCAGATTCTTATCCACTGGGCCACCAAGAAGTCCAAGAATTTTTCTTGATAGAGGTACCTAAAGCACAAAGGTAATCCATATTCATTTCTTTCCTTTATCACTGTTGTTACTATGCTCTGGCCCCCAATCCTTCTTTTCTCTACAATAGTGGCTTCCTTTTGACCTTCCTATCTTTTCCTGACTCTATAAGCATTGCAGCCAGAGTCCACTTTGCTTTTAAAAAAAATTTTTTTTTTTTTTAATTGAGGTATAGTTGATTTACAGTGTTTCGTGTCGGATGTAGAGCAAGCTGATTTAGTTGTATCTGTGTGTGTGTGTGTATTTTTTCTTTTTCAGATGTTTTCCTTTATAGGTTTTACAAGATATTGACTATAGTTCCCTGTGTTATGAGTAGGTCCTTGTTTATGTTATGTATAGTAGCATGAATCTGTTAATCCCAAACTCATTTATCCCTCCCCACCAACCCATCTTTTTTTCAGTCTTTTCTTCCCCACTGGAAAAATCTATACTGATCTAATTAGATTTTTATTATTGAATATTTTGCAGCTCCTTTATTCTGTTTTCTGTTTATTATCGTTTTAAATTTAAGTCCCCCACTTTTTTTTTTTTTTTTTTAAACCTTTCTTTTTCTTAGAGATAATGGAGACATGGTGGTTCCCCACCAGCTGGTCAGCGTGTCAGTGACTCAGCTGACAGATACAGAAGCACTTAAGTTACAGGCACCGTATGAGGCTCTGAATTGACAAAGGAGCATGACATAGCCTCAGTCGTTGAAGAATTCTAAGTGCAGCGAAAGAATAGAAGAAAGTATTTGAATAAATCCTTTTTTTTTTTTTAATACTCAGAAGTACAGTAAGTTTATGTAACAGATTTCATTTTACTTTGAAAAGAGTCAAGTATTACTATGTTGTTATTAAAGAATGACCTTGTTAGAAACTAAGATCCCGCGTCCTGCATGGCCAAGAAAAGCCGAAAATGATTTTGTTGAAGTGAGCAATTCAGTTCTTTTTAAGTGAAATAAATTATAATATCTATAAATGTGGAAGAACAGTATATATTTCAAAACTGCCTAAATAAAATACTTAATCAAAACTGGTAGCATTTACTTCTCTTTTGCAGATCACTCGAGAGGGAACAATTTAAAAAATCAACCTACTAAGCTTTTCTTCACAGCATTCTTGAAATTGTGGTGGTAATATAAAACTGCCTGTAAAAGAGAACGATTGTGACATGGTATCAAGGAGGGGGGGATGGGAGACGGAAAGGTGAGCAGGGAGGCAAGGAGAGGATAGTTGCTATTAGAACCAGGGATGTGCACTTCCCTGGCTGGCCAGCAGTTAAGACTCTGCCTGCCCTTCCACTGCAGGGGGCCCAGGTTCCATTCCGTCCGGGGATCTAAGATCCCACGTGCTTGGAGGTGCACCACAAAGTTTAAAAAAACTAGGATCCCACATGCAGCACAGTGCAGAACCCCCAGGAAAGACTAAAAAAGGAACTAGGGATGTAATATACAACATGATAAATGCGACTGACACTAGTGTATGCTATGGGGCTTCCCAGGTGGCTCAGTGGTACAGAATCTGCCTGCAAAGCAGGAGACGCAGGTTGGATCCCTAGGTTGGGAAGATCGCCTGGAGGAAGGCGTGGCAACCCACTCCAGTATTCTTGCCTGGTGAATCCCCATGGGCAGAGGAGCCTGGTGGGCTAAAGTCCATGGGGTGGCAAAGAATCAGACATGACTGAGCACACACACACACATACAAACACATTGTATGTTACTTATGAAAATTGTTAAGCGAGTAAATCCTAAGAGCTTTCATCACAAAATTTTTTTTCTGTTTCTTTAATTTTCTGTCTATATGAGATGATGGATATTCACTTGGTGTTTTCATGATGTATGTTCAGTTCAATTCAGTCGCTCATTCGTGTTGGACTCTTTGCGACCCCATGAACCGCAGCACGCCAGGCCTCCCTGTCCGTCACCAACTCTTGGAGTCCGCCCAAACCCATGTCCATTGAGTCTGACATGCCATCCAGTCATCTCATCCTCTGTCGTCCCCTTCTCCTCCTGTCCTCAATCTTTCCCAGCATCAGGGTCTTTTCAAACAAGTCAGCTCTTTGCATCAGGTGGCCAAAGTATTGGAGTTTCAGCTTCAACATCAGTCCTTCGAATGAACCCTCAGGACTGATCTCCTTTAGGATGGACTAGTTGGAGCTCCTTGCTGTCCAAGGGACTCTCAAGAGTCTTCTCCAACACCACAGTTCCAAAGCTTCAGTTCTTCTGCGCTCAGCTTTCTTTATATAGTCCAGCTCTCACATCCATACATAACTACTGGAAAAACCATAGCCTTGACTAGACAGACCTTTGTTAACAAAGTAATGTTTCTGCTTTTCAATATACTGTCTAGGTTGGGCATAACTTTCCTTCCAAGGAATAAGCGTCTTTTAATTTCATGGCTGCAGTCACCATCTGCAGTGATTTTGGAGCCCAGAAAAATAAAGTCTGACACTGTTTCCACTGTTTCCCTATTTGTCATGAAATGATGGGACCGGATGCCATGATCTTTGTTTTCTGAATGTTGAGTTTTAAGCCAACTTTTTCACTCTCCTCTTTCACTTTCATCAAGAGGCTCTTTAGTTCTTCTTTACTTTCTGCCATAAGGGTGGTGTCATCTGCATATCTGAGGTTATGGATATTTCTCCCAGCAATCTTGATTCCAGCCTGTGCTTCCTCCAGCCCAGGGTTTCTCATGAGGTACTCTGCATATAAGTTAAATAAGCAGGGTGACAATGTACAGCCTTGACGTACTCCTTTTCCTATTTGGAACCAGTCTGTTGTTATATGTCCAATTCTAACTGTTGCTTCCTGACCTGCATACAGGTTTCTCAAGAGGCAGGTCAGGTGGTCTGGTATTTCCATCTCTTTCAGAATTTTCCACAGTTTATTGTGATCCATACAGTCAGTGGCATATGTAGGTAAATCATTGTCTGTCCACCTTAAATTTATACAGTGTTTTTTTGACAATCATGTCTCAATAAAACTGGAAGAAAAAAATGTAACTAATGAATAGCAGTCAATAAAATGATTTCTAGGCTAATGAAAGTTTGGTAAAGCTGCTAGATAAATGATTCCACACTAATTAATACCTTTTAAGCTATAAAGTCTTTACAGATAAGAACATTTTGTGAGCATAGTGATTACTTATTTTTAAGTTGAGCAGATCAATGTTCAAAGGTAATAAAATATATCACCTATGTAGGCATTCTAAGAAGCATGCCCTGAAAATCTGTATAAAAATGCCATAATTATATATGAAAAGCAATAGAATATGTACTGTCTTAAACTCTGCCTACAGTTTTGCCATTAAAATTATACTGTTCAAGACTATATTGTATCACAGTTGGTGTAAAAAGTAATTACTAACCATAGATCTTTAAGGAAAATAATTCGTGGGAGATTAACAATAGTTAGAAAAATTATTTTAGAAAGGTTTTCCAAGAGTACTTGACTATTTTGATATTGAAAGCTTTTTGAAAAGCTTTTTAAATAGGTAGTTTTTGAAATAGATTTTCATTATAGAATCATTTTGGTTGGAAAAGAGGTGGATGAGAGCCATTTAAATGCATATCTAAAAAAGACAATTATATGAATTCCTTGATTATTATATGGAAAAAGAATCTTGAGCCTTGTTCTCTTGAATTCTTTGTAATCAGGATAGCACTTCATACCCAATAATATTTCAGACAACTAAGATAAGCTTATTTTCAAATTGCAAAAATGAAAAAGCCAAAGACACACAGAATTATCTGATTTTAATTCAGGTACCAAAATGCTAATCATTACTTAGAGGTTTTTGTCCTTTTTAAAAGACAGCGGGACTTCGCTGGTGGTCCAGCGCTTAAGACTCCACGCATCGACTGCAGGGTGTTTGGGTTCAATCCCTGGTCAGGGAACTAAGATCCTTCATTCCATGGGGTGCAGCCAAAAAGTAAAAAAAAAAAAATAAAGGATGGAAAATTCAGTGAAGCTCAGGGAAGCTAGTAGATGCGGTTGTTTTGTTTTCAAATAGAAGTACGTGGTTTGTGTGTTTTACTCCTTTCAGTTTTTCAAAACTGGGACTAAGCAAAGCAGCTGTGACTGAGCAGGATTTCTGTGGAAACAGGTAATGCAAAAACATTGTCAAAGAAGACTTCAGTGCTGAAATTAGTTCAGTAGTACTATCAATGAGTTATTTTAAACCTGGAAAATGCTATAGCGTACATTTTTGTTGCGAGGTATGAGTATTTTTATTTAGGTGTTAGCAGATGCTCTATTAGTAGTTCTACCCTCTTCCATTGACCTTAAAATTTGAGCAAAGACTTGCTAATTTAGTTGGTTAACTAGTTAATTACAGCGTAAAAGCTGCTAAGTATTTTGAAGATATTTATATTTGTGGCTGCGTCAGACCTTAGTTTTGGCACATGGGAGCTATAGTTGCAGCATGTGGGATCTAGTTCCCTGACCAGGGATCGAACTTAAGCTCCCTACATTGGGAGCGAGGGGTTTTAGCCACTGGACCACCAAAGCAGTTCCAGTATTTTTTATAAATGAGTTCTCTCTGAAAAAACTTAATTATCTCTTCCCAAGTCAAATTATTTTCTTTTATTGTTTTTATATCAAATCCAATAGTATTCTTGGGACAGTCTGGGCTATCAGATACTGCAACTCTAAGATCTGTTCTGAGTTATACATTTCCATAGGCTAATTGAAGTTACACTCTGGGGAAAAAAATTTAAGGCAACTGAATTTTCGATCTTGATGTAAGTGACATAAAATAAGAATAAATTTCAAGAAATGGAAATACTAAGCAAAAGCATGCAAGGCTAACGGTAACTGAGAGACTTTAGAAAGGGGTTGGGCTTCCCTTGTGGTTCAGGTGGTAAAAGAATGCAGTGCGGGAGACCTGGTTTGATTCCTGGGTTGGGAAGATCCCCTGGAGAAGGGCAAGGCAACCCACTCCAGTATTCTGGCCTGGAGAATTCCACGGACTGTATAGTCCACGGGGTCGCAAAGAATTGGACACGACTGACCAATTTTCACTTTTAGAAAGGGGTCACTACCTACCTTCGAAGCCCTTCTTCCATATGACAGAAAGAAATTTCAAGAGAAATGAAAGAGGTCATAATAAGTAAAGGAAATAAGAGATTCTGTTGATAAAAGCAGCTGATTGAAAAAAGTGAAACCCTGTTTACGAGGCTGTTCTTTCATAACTTACAAAATGTAAAGGACCACAAGATTTTTCTAGGATTAAGTAAGAAAATAGTGATCCATAATCTGAAAGCTTTACGAAACACCTACAGTGTGATCAGGCCCTCATGTAATCCTGCCCAGAAGTGTGAAAGATAGGTTTGTTTTTCATTTTGTCAGTTCAGTCGCTCAGTCTTGTCCAACTGTTTGCGACCCCATGGACTGCAGCATGCCAGGCCTCCCTGTCCATCACCAACTCCCGGAGTTTACCCAAACTCATGTCCATGGAGTCAGTGATGCCATCCAACCATCTCATCCTCTGTAGTCCTCCTCTTCTCCCGCCTTCAATCTTTTCCAGCATCAGGGTCTTTTCAAATGAGTCAGTTCTTGGCATAAGGTGGCCAAAGTATTGGAGTTTTAGCTTCAATATCAGTCCTTCCAATGAATCCTCAGGACTGATCTTTAGGATGGACTGGTTGGATCTCCTTGCAGCCCAAGGGACTCTCAAGAGTCTTCTCCAACACCAGAGTTCAAAAGCATCAATTCTTCGGTGCTTTTCATTTTATAGGTGAGGCCATATGTTGCTTTACTGGAACCAGAAAGATAGAGATCGCAGAGCTGGGGCCAGAGCATGAATCTGAGTGTCATGTAAACACTCCTCTCTGTTGCCTTGCTGAGATACTTAGGTCTTTGCTTCCACACTTTACTGCACAGCAGAGCTTAGCACAACATTGTAAGTCAGCCACACGTCCATTTTTTAAAAAGTCCCTCTGATCACCCACCACAATGAGTTAAGAAAGAAAAGCTCTGACCGTAAAATAGTGAAAAATAAAAAAGTAAAATACTTACTTCAGCATTCATCCAAGTATCTTTATAGCTTCTTCCTAGTTGGGCCTTTCCAGTGTACTATTTTTCCTAAAAGTGTTGTGAATTGTCCAAATATAAATGGGAGATTTGAAAATTAGTCACTTTCTCAAGTGTCATCCTTTGTCAAGTTTTGGTTGATCATCTTTTCTCAAGTGTCACTATTTAATTTAAAAATAGACCATTTCTGTATCATTTGTATGTGATATCTTTAATTCAGCTGTAGTTCAGTTAATTGGTTAAACATTGATTATGAGTGGTGTGAATCTTTTATACTGACTGGTTTACTGTGAGTATAAACAAGTATATGCTTACATAAGACGTTAACCTAGCTCCTTTGTAACATAAATTTCTTATTTATGTTAATGCTTATGCTGTCTGCTACATGTCCTTTTGACTTGCTCAGAAATTAAATATGTGTGGGCCAAAAGAAAAAATGTGGGTGTTAGGAAATGAAGAGAAAAAAGCAAAAAATGTTCTTAAAAGTAAGAAGAATACTCATATAACAGATAATAGGGGCAGTGTTTATTGTTAGTCTTGGAACAAGAGCACATGTATTTCATAGTCAGAGAAGTGTTGGGTAATGATGCTGTTATCAACAGGAGTGTGGATATGTCTGGTGAACTGAACAGACAACAAGGAGATGTGTTTTTGAAAATTAGAGAGATAGTACATATCTTTTCACCAAAGTTAAAAATATTGTACAGAAGGATTTTTATTTCTTCTTGAAGCATTCTGACCAATTGCACCACAGAACTCAGACTGATTATCTCTGTGTCTATCTAATTAGGTGTCTGTCTTAGTGTCCAAAGCCTCTGACTTGTTTACTACCTCTTGGTGTAGAATTCAATCCAGTGTCTCACCCTGGAAAGAAACACTGTGACTCAGATTGGCCTTGAGTGGAAACTGGGAAACAATTACATTCATTTGACTTAGTGATTTGTGTAAAACTTTTTCTGACTGTTTTATCATATAAATTACCTCAAGGTTAGAGTAATTCTCAGTCTACCATCTAGTTATTTTTTTTTTTGTTTTTAGGCTTTCTGTAACAATATGAAGCATTTTTTCATATTGTGACTAATAGCATCTTTGAATTTTTCACACTGAAACTACATCTAAAGTAACCACTGTGTGTTTGGCAAAATTTTTATGTCCAGTATCAGAAACTCTCTCACAGTTTACATCTTCTGCATTTGCTTGCTCTGTGTGAATCTTACTGTGTCTGGTAGTTCCCTTGAAGGTACTCCCTGTTACAGCTACTCTTGGTCTTAGTTCTTGTTATCTTGTACAAATCCCATTTTATCTCAGAAGAGGTATGAGAGATCAGTTGCTGAGGATGGAGAAATAAAAAAGACCAGTTGTGTTTTCTGGGTTCTTTTGGGCCTACGGTCACAGATTTGCCTTTCTGACTTCTTGTATTAATATTTCAGTTTAGTTCAGTCGCTCAGTCGTGTCTGACTCTCTGCGACTCCATGAATTGCAGCACGCCAGGCCTCCCTGTCCATCACCAACTCCCGGAGTTTACTCAAACTCATGTCCATTGAGTCAGTGATGCCATCCAGCCATCTCATCCTCTGTCATCCCCTTCTCCTCCTGCCCCCAATCCCTCCTAGCATCAGAGTCTTTTCCAGTGAGTCAGCTCTTTGCATGAGGTGGCCAAAGTATTGGAGTTTCAGCTTCAGCATCAGTCCTTCCAATGAACACCCAGGACTGATCTCCTTTAGGATGGACTGGTTGAATCTCCTTGCAGTCCAAGGGACTCTCAAGAGTCTTCTCCAACATCACAGTTCAAAAGCATCAATTCTTCGGCGCTCAGCTTTCTTCACAGTCCAACTCTCACATCTGTACATGACAACCGGAAAAACCATAGCCTTGACTAGACGGACCTTCATTGACAAAGTAATGTCTCTGCTTTTTAATTTGCTGTCTAGGTTGGTCATAACTTTCCTTCTAAGGAGTAAGCATGTTTTAATTTCCTGGCTGCAATCACCATCTGCAGTGATTTTGGGGCCCAAAAAAATAAAGTCTGACACTGTTTCCACTGTTTCCCCATCTATTACTATTTGGAAGTTATCAATGGCAAAACCAATACAATATTGTAAATTAATTAGCCTCCAATTAAATTTAAATTAAAAAAATAATTTTATGCAAGAAAAGTCTTCTTATTTTTAGTCCCATTCTCCAGGGGTAAAACCACTTTTTTTTTTTTTAAGTTTTTTTACTGAAAGGTGATAGGTTTCTAAAATAGGACAAATTTTCACTGATTAAATAACACCCCTGTGTAACTAGCACCATAGATCCAGACACAGACCATTGCCAGCACCGTGCTGGCCCTTTCCATTCATGAACACCTCCTCCCCAAAGGAACTGTACTGACTTCTAACAGTGAGAATTGGTAAGACTACCTTTGGCCATATCTGCTTTTAGTTCTTTTGATGGTTATCGCACTTAATGGTGTAATAATTGCAATACTTTTTTTTTTAAAGCCTTTTTACTTTGAACTAATTTTAGGCTTACAGGAAAAATACAGTTTCCTAATCTTAACATTTTCATAACCATAGTATAATTATCAGGAGCAAGAAATTAACATGAGTCATGGACAGAGGAGCCTGGTGGGCTACAACCCACGGGGTCAGAAACAGTTGGATGCAACTTAGTGACTAAACAGCGACAAACAACAATATTACTAACTAAACTGCGGATCTTAATTTTAATTTCACCATTTTTTTCAGTAGTAACATTTTTCTGTTCCAGGATCCTTTTCAGTATTGCACATTGCAATTGTTTCCTTTAGTTGTTTCTTCTTAGTATTCTCTCATGTGATCTTGATACTTTTTGAAGAGTACTGATCATATATTTTTGATCAGTACTGGCCTTTATTTTATTTTGTCCAGTGTTGCTAATTGGAATATGGTTACGCATTTTTACTAAAAATATCACAGAAAATGATGTGTCTTTTTGTCTTTCATAGAGTCTTAGCCATTGGACTACCAAGGAAGTCCTTATTCTAAAATTCATATAGCATCTTAAAGGACCTCAAATAGCCAAAATAATCCTAAAACGGAACAAAGCTAGAGGACTCACACTTCCCAATTTCAATACTTATTACAAAACTACAGTGGGAGAAGGCAGTGGCACCCCACTCCAGTACTGTTGCCCGGAAAATCCCATGGATGGAGGAGCCTGGTGGGCTGCAGTCCATGGGGTCGCTAAGAGTCAGACACGACTGAGCGACTTCACTTTCACTTTCCACTTTCATGCATTGGAGAAGGAAATGGCAACCCACTCCAGTGTTCTTGCCTGGAGAATCCCATGGACGGAGAAGCCCGGTAGGCTGCAGTCAATGGGGTCGCAGAGTCGGACACGACTGAGGCAACTTAGCAGCAGCAGCAGCAGCAGCAGCACAAAACTACAGTAATCAAGCAATGTGATACTAGCATAAAGGCAGACATATAAATCAGTGAAATATAATAGCCCAGAATAAACCTTTGCGTATACAGGCAGATTATTTTTGACATGGATGCCAAGACTGTTCAGTGGGGAAAGAGCAGTCTTTTCTGCAAATGATGTTGGGAAAACTTGGTATCCACATGAAAAAGAATAAAATTGGGCCTTTCTACCATATATGAAAATTAACTAAAAATGAATCAAATATCTAAACTTAACACCTAAAACTATTAAATTCTTAAACTCCTAGAAGAAAACATAGGTAGGAATCTTTATGACTTGGGATTGATTTCTTGGACATGATAACAAGCACAGGTAACAAAAGTAAAAATAGATAAACTGTACTACATCAGAATTAAAAACTGTGCATCAAAAGACACCATTAATAGAGTAGAAGGTGGCCTGCGGAATGGGAGAAAATATTTGCAAATCATGTATCTCAAAAGGGATTAATATCTAGAACATCAGGTACTTCTACCAGAACCCAAACAACCTGATTCAGAAATGAGCAAAGGACTTAAATAGACATTTCTCCAAAGATAATATGCAGATGGCCAAAAAGCACATGAAAAAATATTGAACATCCACTCATCGTTAGGGAAATGCAAATCAAAACCACAGTGAGAGACACCTCACGCCTATTAGGATGAACACCTATCAAAAAAACAAAAAACAGAAAGTAACAAATATCGGTGAAGATTGGAACCTTGGTTGGTGGAGAAATTGAAACTCTTGCACCGTTGGTGATGTGAAATGGTACAGCCAGTGTGGAAAACAGTATGGAAGTTCCTCAGAGGTTCAGAGTAGAATTACTATGTGATCCAGTAATTCCACTTCTGGGTGTATACTCTAAAGAATTTAAAGCAGAGTCTCACAGCAATACTTGGCCCCTCATGTTCACACCCACGTTCATAGAAGATGGAGGCTACCCACTTGTCTGTTGACAAATGAGAGGATTAGAAAAATGTGGCATATACACACAGTGGAATACTGTTTAGCCTTGAACAGGAAGAACATTCTGACATGTGCTGCAACATGGATGAACTGAGGACATGGTACTAAGTGAAATAAGCCAGTCACAAAAAGGCAAATACTGTTTGATTCCCCTTATATGAGGCACTTAGAGTAATCAAAATTAGAGAGACAAAGTAGAATGGTATTTGTCAAGGGATGGGGGAAAGGGTAAATGTTTAGTTATCGTTTATGTTAACGTGGAGATAATGACTACGTAGTTTCCGTTTTTCAAGATGAAAAGCGGTCTAGAGGTTGGCACTGCGATGTGAACGTACTTGACGCTGCTGAACTTTAAATTGAAAAATGGTTAGGGTAGTAAATTCTAGGTTATGTGTATTTTAACCACGATTTTTTAAAAATCTGAAAAAAGTCCATCTTGACACAATGATTGGACATGCCACCTTTGTCATACACTAATGTTTCATATGTATTTAGGTCTAATTCAGGACTTTGTCCACTGGTCCTCTAGCCTGTTTGTGCCTTTGTTCCACAATGGTTTAATTACAGAGGCTTTATAGTATATTTTAATCTGTGGTAAGGTTGTTTTCCCTTCATAGTTTTTCTTTTCCAGTCCTTTCCTAGTTAGTCTTGCCTGGCAACTTGTCTAACTCTGTAAAATGGCTAGTTAGTATTTTTATTTGGATTACACTGAATTTATAAATTAGGGAGAATTTATATCTGTAATGTTCAGTTGTCTTATTCAAGAACAGGCTGTGTCTTTCTGCTGTTCCAGTCTTCCTTAGGAGTATTGAAAAATTTCCTCAATTTTTTTTAAAAAGCTTTATTGCACTATAATTCACATACCATAAAATTCACCTTTTAAAGTATATGATTCAGTGGTTTTTGGTATATTCACAGATACGAGCAACCATCACCCTCACCTAATTCCAGAACATTTCCATCCCCCCAAAGAGAAACTACCCATTAGCAGTCGCTCCTCATTCCCTTCTCCCTTCTAGCCCTTGGCAACTGCTAATTTACTTTATGTTTCTTGTATTTGCCCACTCTGAGTATCTCACATAAATGGAAAACTGCCTCTCCCTTCTAGCCCTTGGCAACTGCTAATTTACTTTGTTTCTTGGATTTGCCCACTCTGAGTATCTCACATAAATGGAGAACTGCCTTCTTTCACGTAGGGTAGTATTTTCTAGGTTTATACATGCTGCACTTCATTTCCACTTTATTGCCAAACAATATACATTCTGTTGTATAGATTAAAGCCGTTTTATTTATCCATTCATCAGTTGGTGGACATTTCGTGTGTTTTTTTGGTTTATTTTTTTTTTACAGTTTTGGGCTGTTATAATGTTGCTGTGAACATTCTTGTGTGGGCTTTGTGTAGACATGTTTTCAGTTCCCTCATACAAGTTTTATATGTTTCTTACCGTTTATTGTTAAGTATTTAATTTTTCCTACAATTGGACTGTTGTTACCATTATAATTCTCCTAGTCTTTATTGATCTTTGTGGTTTTCTGTATTGATTTTGTTGCTATACATAAGTTAAACTCTACTATAGTTTAACACATTGGTCCTGTTTCCTGGCTTTGGTGTAAAGGTAATACTGACCTCATCAGATGAGGTTTTGAGGAGAATTCTTTGGAAGACGATGGATATTCTTCCGTTTTGGGGGCAGTTTGCAATACATATACCTCTTAGAGCACACTTGCTAATTGTGTTGATGAAGTTTTGTGTATCCTTTCACTGACTTTCTTATTTTATCTCTTTGGCTCATCATTACTGAGAGGCATATGTTAAAAAATCTCTTTTGTAATTGTAGATTTCTCAGTTTCCCCTTATAAATGTGCCCTTTTTTTTTTGCCTTATATATTTGTGAGCTGTGTTATAAAATACATCCAAATTTAGAAGTTTTGTGTCTTCCTGCTGAAAAGAACCTTTAATCATTATATCCTTTTAATTCTCTATAATGCTATTATTATAAAGATCATTTGTCTATTTATAGAGTCACATTGTCTTTTTTTCATTCCGTTATTTTCTCTGGAGGTATTCTTTTATATATATATTTTTTTTTTCATACCTTTCTTATTTTTTTATTTGTCTTGAATTTCCTTTGCATTCTTAGTTTCTTATTTCCATTTTCCTGAAGTATATCCTTTGGATGTCTCTTTATTGAATGTCTATTGAAGATAAACTCACTGAAAATGTTTTTTATTTCACCCCTATTTTTGAAAAATATTTTAGGATTCGGTTCTATTCTCCATCATTTTCCCTTAACACATTAAAGATATTTCTTCATGATGTTTTTACTTTTACTGCTAGTGACTGTTTACTGCAGTCTGATTGTCATTTGTTTGTAAATAATCCACTTTTCTCTCTGCCTGCATTTTCCCCCCATTTAAAAAAAACTGTGGCAAAATACACATCAAGTTTGCTATCTTAACCATTTAAAAGTATACAGTTCACTGTTACTAAGTGTATTTGCTTCTTTCTACAGCAGTCTTCATCTTAAAATCTGAAACTCTGTACCCATTAAATAATATCTCCCCTTCCCTAGCCCCTGACAACCACCATCTGCTTTCTGTCTCTATGATTTTGATTACTCTAAGTGGTTATATAAATCATAGAAGTAGGATCATACAGTATTTGTGTGATTGGCTTATTTCACTTAGTATAGTGTCCTCAAGATTCATCCATTTTATAGTGTCATAATTTTCTTCTTCTCTAAGTTGTATGATATCCCAGAGTATGTATGCATGTATCATATTTTGCTTATCCCATTCATCTGTTGATGGATACTTGGGTTATTTCCAAATTTTAGCTATTGTAAATAAGGCTGCTGTGAACATGACTATACAAATATCTCTTGTACAAAAATAAAAAACTAGACCCTGCTTTCAGTTTTTTGAGTATATACCCAGAAGTGGAATTTACTGGATCACATGGTAATTCTACTTTGGCTTTTTTCAGGAGCTTCCATACTGTTTAAAATGCCTCACTAGTTGGACTATTTTATATTCCCATGGATAGTGCACAAGAGTCTCAATTTTTGTACATTCTTGCTAGCACTTCTTGTTTTGAGAGAAGCCATTCTAATGGATGTGAGGTAGAACCTCACTATGCTTTTATTTTGCCTTTTTCTATTGATGTGTGACATCGAGTCTCTTTTCGTGTGCTTATTGGCCATTTGTACATCTCAGAGGAAAATCTATTCAAGTCTTTGCCCACTTTGGAGTAGTGTGTTGTTTGGATTTCTTTGGTGGTTGAATTATGTTAAATTTGGTGCAGTATATTGTCTATTTTGGATATTGATCCCTAGCCGTATGTGCGATTTGCAGATATTTGCTCCTGTTCTGTGGGGGTGCTTTTTTACTTTGTGGACTGGATCTTTTGATGCACAAATTTGGTTTTTTCGTGAAGTTGTGTTTGTCTGTTTTTTCTCTGGCCGCATGTGCTTTGGTGTTCCAGCTCTTCACTTCATGTGATTCCCAAGGCCTTGTCTCCTGTCACCTTGATTTTAACACCATTGAAACTCAAAAGTTTTGATTATTTGTGTTGATAAAAATCCTCCATGGCAGCTGAAAACTGTTTTTTTTGGTGAGCTCAGCATTTGAGGGAACATTTGTTTTACTTTAGCCAGCATTTCTAGATGTTTGTGAAGGTGCAATTTATAGCTCACTACATTGGCAGAAACAAGTATGTCATTTGGGGAGTATAATTTCTTTCCTCTTTTCATTTTCTGAAATTCCCTTTTAGTTGGACATTCTAGATGGGTGCTCTGATTTTTTTTTTTTTTTTCCCTAAGTTGAAAAGCTTTTTGTTCTAGTTTGTGGGAAATTTCCTACCGTTTCATTACTTTTCCTCTTTCTCCCCTTCCTTTCCTTTCTCTCATCTTTCATTTCTTCTGTTTTGTTAATTTGGTCCCTTGATTTCATGTTAGACTTTCCTCAGTTGTTTAGTAAACTTTGGCCATCTGTTCAGATTAAAGAGTGAGGCAGTAAAAACTCCGTTTGAGGGGAGTTGTTAACTGCAAGTCTTAAGACAGGGTGACTGAATGATTGAAGGTCTTTTCTTTCGGGTCAGGTTTCCTGGGGAGGAATCTCCTAGTCTCCTGGTTGATTGGCTTGTTGGTTGATTGGCTTGTGTTCTGGAAGCTGATTTGGGTTGGGGTCTAACACATCTTTAATCTCTTCGTGGTGTGCTGTGACGTACCACCCCTGTGTGTACTTGATTTCTACATCTGTCTGGTTTACTGTCTTAAGTTAAATCACTTGTCTCTTGTTGGGGTGCAGGAGAGGCAGTTTCCTGGCTACATACATGGTAAGGCTTCTGAGTGAAAACTTTCCTTTTTAAAAAATGTATTTATTTGGCTGTGCTGGATGTTGGTTGCGACACACAGGATCTTTAGCTGTGGCATGTGAGATCTATTTCCCTGACCAGGGATTGAACCCCTGGCGCCCTGCATTAGGAGCATGGCGTCTTAGCCACTGGACCACCAGGGAAGTCCCCTGAAAACTGTTTTTGTTCAACTTTTCAACCAGTGTTGCTGTTTTCAGCCAGGAGCCAGACCCCTACTGTCAGATACCTCCAGTTTTCAAGGTTTTCTGTTGTGGTTGCAGCTTATTGGTGTCATACCCTCATCCATGCTCACATGCACATGTTTGGCTTGTTCTGTTTTACCAAGCCAGCTTCACCTTTCCTCTGTCTAGCTTCAGTAAGCTTTATGTAGGTCCCTCATCAGCTAATGTCTCCTTTCATGATACATACATATTTGTGTTTTGATGGGTTTGTATTTTTTTAGTTCTTTAGCTTCATTTTAGTGTAGATTCAGAAGAGAACGGATGTAAACTTTTGTTTTCATATTTAGCAAATGAATCTTATGGATAACTACATGTACAATAAAAAAATGACATTAGAACATTTTTTCACAGCATATACACAAGCTTAAAAAATGGATTAAAGACCTAAATGTAAACCTGGAAACCATAAAACTCCTAGAAGGAAACAGGCAGAACACTCTTTGACATAAATTGTAGCAACATTTTTTTTAAATCTGTCTCCTAAGGCAAAGGAAACAGAAGTAAAAATAAAGGACCTAATTAAACTTAGAAAAGCTTTTGCAGAGCAAATGAAACCATCAACAAAAGAAAAAGCCTAGTAAATGGGAGAAAATATTTGCAAATGATATGACAGATAATACCCAAAATATGTAAACAGCTCATACACATAAATATTTTTTAAAAAATAGGCAGATGATCCAAATAGACATTTTTTTCCCAAAGAAGACATATAGATGGTCAGTAGGCACAAAAGATGTTCAGCATTGCTAATTGTCAGAGAAGTGCAAATTAAAACCACAATGAGGTATCATGTCACACTTGTCATAAATGGTATCATCAGAAGACCACAAATAGCAAATGTTGCTGAAAATGTGGAGAAAAGTGCACTCACTGTTAGTGGGAATGTAAATTGGTGCAGCCACTAGAGAAAACAGTATAGAGGTTCTCCAGAAAACTAAATAGAGTTACCAGCAATTCTATTCCTGTGTGTACATCCAAAGAAAATGGAAACCACTAATTAGAAAAGATGCACACACCCCAGTTTTAATAGGAGTATTGTTACAATAGCTGAGATATGGAAGCATCTAAGTGTCCGTCACCAGATGAGTGGGTAAAGAAAATGTGGTATACATAATGTATACCGTTTAAGACTATTCTCTCTTCAGTGAAATACTACTCAACCAGAAAAAAGAATGAAAATTTGCATTTGCAGCAACATGGATAGCTTGGAGGGTGTTATACTTAGTGAAATAAATTAGAGAAAAATAATTACTGTATGTTATTACTTATATGTGGAATCTAACTAGTGATGAATAATATTAGTAAACTAGTGAATATAATAAAAAGAACCAGACTCAGATATAGAGAACGAACTAGTGGTTACCTGTAGGGAGAGGGAAGAGAGAGGGGTAAAATATGGTTAGAGGATTAAGAGGTGGCAACTACTAGGTGTAAAATAAATAAGCTACAAGGATATATTGTACAACATAGGAATAAAGCCAGTATTTTATAATAGCTACAAATGGATTATAGTCTTTAAAACTTGTGAGTCATTGTATTGTCCATCTAAGCATATAGAATGTTGTCCATAATTTATACTTTGATTTTTAAAACAAAAGGAACCTTATACATTTTAAATATATTCACTTAAAAAAAGTATTCTTATAAATTCAGAAATTTCTTCTATCTTCCTTTTCCTCTAATGTTTATTTCAGCTTCATATCTTGGGTGAAGGGTAGAAGGCTAGGTAGATATATGATATATGTGGGAGTGCAGAAGGGCAGTGGAAGAGAGACAGAGGGAAAAGGAAGAACGGATCTCTTGATAACAAGAAGTTGAGTGCTTAGATGTAGGTACCAGTAAGGCATCAATGAGGTAATACCGCCATCTTCTGGCTTCTGAAAACCCATGTTCCTTGTAATTTTATCCTGGAGTCCCACATGTTGCTACATTGCATCATGTGTCAGATTTGGTGAATTTGGTCTTGTTTAGTTCTCTACCTTATTGTAGAAAAAGACTTTTCATTACGTAGAATTTGATTGCAATAATTATAGTTTTTCAAGTTCCTTAAGTAAGGATTCTGTCTACAATACTACAAAAACCATATCCTGATGCTGTGTACCTCAGATGATTATTTCTACTTATTTGAAAATACAAGTATTATTTCTCTATGAAAGAAAATACAGAATTAAAAGTTAAGTTGGTGTTATGTAGATACTTTGTGTTAATGATAAAAATATAGAATGTATAAAAGATGTAACTAGCTCATCTTATTATTTGATCAAAGAAAAGAAAAAGGTGTTTTTCCCACTCTGTTGTATATCCAGACAGTTAGTTCCTTTCCTTGGAGGCAGTCTTCTTTCTATTTATAGATACTGGTGTCAATATTTTTCATCTTGTATATTACAACATAATTTTGCATTTCTCTTATAAGAGGTTAAGTGTGTATATAGATATACACACACACATATATATATATATGTAATTTTTATTGGAGTATAGTGGTTTTATACTGTTGTGTTAGTTTCTGCTACACAGCAAACTGAATCATTTATATATATATACGTAGATCTACTCTTTTTTTAGATTCTGTTCCCATATACCTCATTACAGAGTATTGAGTAGAATTCCCTGTGCTATATGATAGGTTTTTATCAGTTATCTATTTTATATATAGAATATATTTTTTCAGTGTTTAAAATCTGTTTGTTTTCTGTCATGTATCCTTTGCCCATTTTCTTTAGGCTCTTGTTCTATTTATTTATAGGAGTTTTCATAGGCTAGAAAGTAGTTCTTTTTCTGCAGTGTGAATTGCAGATTCTTTTTTCCAGTTTATTTTCTTAGATGTTTCTTGATTGTGTTTTCTTTAAATGTAAAAAAGTAGTTATATTAGTTTTGTTCCCTTGATGATTCCTGGTTTGAGTTTGTATTTTAAAGAATTTTTCTACATAGACATTAAAAAATCTAACTTCCTTTTTTTTTTTTTTCCCAGTACCAAAACATTGCATTGGATTTTTTGATGCATCTGAAATTTATTTTGAATGAAGTACAAATTATGGCTCTACTTAATTTTTTTCAGTTGATTACTCAATTGTCACATATCCCATTGCTATTTATTGAATAATCTACCTGAACCATTTATACTTTACTAATTTGAAGTATCAACTTTAATATATATTAAGTTTCTTTGTAGATTTAGATCTATACTTGCACTTGTTTTTCTGGTCCATTGAACTATATGCTTTTTCATTTACAGTGTATATTTTAATTATTGCAGTTTTATAATTGGTTTAATAATTAGATGGGGCTCATCCTTACTCTTTATTTCCAGAATTTGTGTTGTTGTTTTGCTTATTTTTCCATATTTTTTTTTTTTTTTTGCTTATCCCATACTTTATTTTCTGTCCATTAAAGAATTATTTTTTTATTATGGTGTGTGTTAGTCATTTAGTCGTGTCCAACTCTTTGCAACCGCATGGACTGTAGTCCGCTAGGCTCCTCTGTCCATGGGATTCTCCAGGCAAGAATACTGGAGTGGGTTGCCATTTCTGTCTCCATTTATTATGGTTAAGTACGCATTAAATTTACGACTTTAATTCTTTTTTAGGACCGCCAACATCCATATCATCACTCATTTCATCTCGTAAAACTGAAACTCCATATGCATTAAACAGTAATCCCCCATTCCCATCTCCTGTACCTTAGCACCCAGCAAACACCATTCTATTTTCTGACTCTCATTTTGCCTACTCTTAGTACTTCATAAAAGTAGAATCATTGAGTATTTGTCTTTTTTGTGATTGGCTTATTTTGCTTAGCATAATGTCCTCAGGATTCATTCATGGTGTCGCATGAATGAATTACCTTAATGATTCCCTTCCTTTTTAAGACTGAATAATCTTCCATTGTATGTATACGTGTACCATGTTTTGTTGACTTATTCTTTTGATGGTCACGATTGCTTCCATGTTTTAGCTATTGCGAATGATGCTACTGTGAACATGAATGTACAGATACCTCTTTGAGACTCTGCTTTCAGTCCTTTAGGGTGTGATTCCAGAAGTGGAATGGCTGATGTATAATAATTCTGTTTTTAATTTTTGATTTTTGGGGGAACTGCCATACTATTTTAAATAGCAGCTCTACTGCTTTACGTTTTGCCAACAGAGTGCAAGGATTCCACTTTCTCACCATCCTCAGCACACTTACTGTTCTCTGTTTTTGTTTTTTTTTGATAGTAGCCATTTGGGTGTGAGTTGGTAGCTCACTGTAGTTTTGGTTTTTAGTATCCTATGATTATTAATGTTGAGCAGCTTTTCATGGGCTTGTTGTTCAGTCACTCAGTCATGTTCAGCTGAGACCCCATGGACTGCAGCACGCCAGGCTTCTCTATTCTTCACCATCTCCTGGAGCTCGCTCAAACTCGGCGTCCATTGAGTGGGTGATTCCATCCAACCATCTCATCCTCTGTCATCTCCTTCTCATGCCTTCAGTCTTTTCCGGCACCAAGGTCTTTTTCAGTGAGTTGGCTCTTCGCATCAGATGGCCAAAGTACTGGAACTTCAGCTTCAGCATTAGTCCTTACAATGAATATTCAGGGTTCATTTCCTTTAGGATTGACAGGTTTGATCTCCTTGCTGTCCAAGGGGCTCTCGAGTGTTCTCCAACACCACAGTTCAAAAGCATCATTTCTTTAGCACTCAGCCTTCTTTATGGTACAACTCTTAAATGTGCTTATAGGCCACTCATATATCTTCTTTGGAGTAATATCCAGTCAGATCCTTTGCTCGTTTTCGAATTGTGTTATATGTTTTATTGTCATTGAGTTTTAGTTCTCTATGTATTTTGGGTTTTAATCCCTATCAAATTTGTGATTTGCAGATCCATCCTCCGCCCCAGCTTCTGTGGGGTGCTCTTTTACTCTGTGCATAGAGTCTTTTGATGCTCAAAGTTTTTTAATGTTCATGATTTGTTTTTTATTTTGTTGTCTATACCTCTGGTGTCATATACAAGAAATCATTGCCACAAATATTTTACAACTTTTGCCCTGTGTTTTAAAAGTTTTACAGTTTTAGGTCTTACATTCCAAATTAATTTTTAAATCATTCAATCTAATTAGAAAATAAGATATTGTTAACTTTATTGTGATTTATTGTATCTGTTGGTTAATTTGGGAGAAGTTAGTTTGTTATGAATGGGAAAGACTAGAGATCACTTCAAGAAAATTAGAAATACTAAGGGAACATTTCACACAAAAATGAGCACAATAAAGGACAGAAATGATATGTACCTAACAGAAGCAGAAAATATTAAGAAGAGGTGGCAAGAATACACAGAAGAATTATACAAAAAAGATTTTCACAACCCAGATAACCATGATGGTGTGATCACTCATCTAGAGCCAGACATCCTGGAATGTGAACTCAAGTGGGCCTTAGAAAGCATCACTATGAACAAAGCTAGTGGAGATGATGAAATTCCAGCTCAGCTATTCAAATCCTGGAAGATGACGCTGTGAAAGTTCTGCATTCAATATGCCCGCAAATCTGGAAAACTCAGCAGTGGCCACAGGACTGGAAAAGGTCAGTTTTCCAATCCCAAAGAAAGGCAATGCCAAAGAATGCTCAAACTACCGCACAATTGCACTCATCTCACACACTAGTAAAGTAATGCTCAAAATTCTTCAAGCCAGACTTCAGCAGTATGTGAACCGTGAACTTCCAGATGTTCAAGCTGGTTTAGAAAAGGCAGAGGAACCAGAGATCAAATTGCCAACTTCCACTGGATCATGGAAAAAGCAAGAGAGTTCCAGAAAAAATCTGCCTTTGCTTTATTGACTATGCCAAAGCCTTTGACTGTATGGATCACAACAAACTGTGGAAAATTCTGAAAGAGATGGGAGTACCAGACCACCTGACCTACCTCCTGAGAAATCTATGTAGAGGTCAAGAAGCAACAGTTAGAACTGGCCACGGAACAACAGACTGGTTCTAAATCAGGAAAGGAACACGTCAAGGCTGTATATTGTCATTATATTGAATAAGCTTATTAAACTTATATGCAGAGTACATCATACAAAATGCTGGGATGGATGAAGAACAAGCTGGAATCAAGCTTGCCTGGAGAAATTGTCAATATCATCAGATATGCAGATAACACCACCATTAGAGCAGAAAGCAAAGAAGAACTAAAGAGCCTCTTGATGAAAGTGAAAGACGAGAGTGAAGAAGCCAGCTTAAAACTCAACATTCAGAAGACGAAGATCATGGCATCCGGTCCCATCACTTCATGGCAAATAGATGAGGAAACAATGGAAACAGTGAGAGACTTTATATTTTTTTTGGCTCCAAAATCACTGCAGTTGGTGACTGCAGCCATGAAATTAAAAGACACTTGCCAAAAAAAAAAAAGACACTTGCTCCTTGGAAGAAAAGCTATAACCAACCTAGACAGCATTTTAAAAAGCAGAGACACTACTTGACCAACAAAGGCCCGTCTGTCCAAGCTATTGTTTTTCCAGTCATCATGTATGGATATGAGAGTTGGATTATAGAGAAAGCTGAGCACCAAAGAATTGATGATTTTGAACTCTGGTGTTGGAGAAGACTCTTGAGAGTCCCTTGGACTGCAAGGAGATCCAACCTGTCAATCCTAAAGGAGATCAGTCCTGAATATTCATTGGAAGGACCGATGGTGAAGCCAAGACTCCAATACTTTGTCCACCTGATGCGAAGAACTGACTCATTGGAAAAGACCCTGATGCTGGGAAAGATTGAAGGTGGGAAGAGAAAGGGACGACAGGGGATGAGGTGGTTGGATGGTATCACTGACGTGATGGGCATGAGTTTAAGTAGGCTCTGGGAATGTCTGATGGGTAGGGTTCACAAAGAGTTGGACACAACTGAGCAACTGGACTGAATTTGTTATGATTTTGCATTTTTTTATGTAAGAACTTCAATTTAAGTCTGAATTTGGCAATAAGGAGTTCATGATCTGAGCCACAGTCAGCTCCTGGTCTTGTTTTTGCTGACTGTTTAGAGCTTCTCCATCTTTGGCTGCAAAGAATATAATCAATCTGATTTCGGTGTTGACCATCTGGTGATGTCCATGTGTAGTCTTCTCTTGTGTTGTTGGAAGAGGGTGTTTGCTATGACCAGTGCATTCTCTTGGCAAAACTCTATTAGCCTTTGCTGTGCTTCATTCCATATTCCAAGGCCAAATTTGCCTGTTACTCCAGGTGTTTCTTGACTTCCTACTTTTGCATTCCAGTCCCGTATAATGAAAAGGACATCTTTTCTGGGTGTTAGTTCTAAAAGGTCTTGTAGGTCTTCATTCTGTGTGGATCACAATAAATTGGAAAATTCTGAAAGAGATGGGAATACCAGACCACCCGACCTGCTTCTTGAGAAACCTATATGCAGGTCAGGAAGCAACAGTTAGAACTGGACACGGAAAAACAGACTGGTTCCAAATAGGAAAAGGAGTATGTCAAGGCTGTATATTGTCACCCTGCTTATTTAACTTCTATGCAGAGTACATCATGAGAAACACTGGGCTGGAAGAACCACAAGCTGGAATCAAGATTGCCGGGAGAAATATCAATCACCTCAGATATGCAGATGACACTACCTTTATGGCAGAAAGTGAAGAGGAACTAAAAAGCCTCTTGATGAAAGTGAAGAGTGAAAAAGTTGGCTTAAAGCTCACCATTCAGAAAAGGAAGATCATGGCATCTAGTCCCATCACTTCATGGGAAATAGATGTGGAAACAGTGTCAGACTTTACTTTTTGGGGCTCCTAAATCACTGCAGATGGCGATTGCAGCCATGAAATTAAAAGACACTTACTCCTTAGAAGGAAAGTTATGACCAACCTAGATAGCATATTCAAAAGCAGAGATATTACTTTGCCAACAAAGGTCCGTTTAGTGAAGGCTATGGTTTTTCCAGTAGTCGTGATGGATGTGAGAGTTGGACTGTGAAGAAAGCTGAGCACCGAAGAACTGATGCTTTTGAACTGTGGTGTTGGAGAAGACTCTTGAGAGTCCCTTGGACTGAAAGGAGATTCAACCAGTCCATTCTAAAGGAGATTAGTCCTGGGTGTTCTTTGGAAGGACTGATGCTTGAAACTGAAACTCCAATACTTTGGCCACTTCATGCAAAGAGTTGACTCATTGGAAAAGACTCTGATTCTGGGAGGGATTCAGAGCAGGAGGAGAAGGGACGACAGGGGATGAGATGGCTGGATGGCATCACCAACTCGATGGACAGGAGTTTGGGTGAACTCTAGGAGTTGGTGATGAACAGGGAGGTCTGGCATGCTGCAATTCATGGGGTCGCAAAGAGTCGGACACGACTGAGCAACTGAACTCAACTGATGTAAGAACTTGGCATTTTTTTCCTTTTTTAAAATCCCTATATTTTCCTTGTTGAGTCCCCCCCCGCCTTTTTTTTTACTTGCTACTGTAAATGCAGAAATTTTCACCATTAATTCTTCTAACTAGTTGTTATCAGAAGGCATATATTTTATGCATAAGAAAGCTGTTAATTTCTGAGCATGAATTTTACCATCTGCCATATCACTTGTTTGAAAGAGCTTTTCAGTTGATTCTCTTGGGGCTTCTCTGTAAACAGTCAGATCATCTGTAACTAATGATAACTTTATCTCTTCAGTCACTGTATATACATCTTTTATTCTTCTGTGTGATTGTATTGGCTGATATCTACAGTACAGTATTAAATAATAGGGGTGAGTGGTAATAATAAACATTCTTCCTTCTTATTCTTTAAACAGACTGTTTCTTTAATGATACCTGATGAAAAATATATCCATAAGTGCTGAAAGGGCATGTGATAAAATTCTATATGCATTCTCATAAAATATAATCTTCTCAAGTATTATCATTTCTCTACTATTCAGTGTTGATAATGAGAGTTTAACAAAGCTGTATAATGAATGCATCTTAAATCTTATCATATCCTTTAAAAGTATAGTTTACTATTTGCTTTAAAGGCATTAATAGTTAAAATTGATAATAATTATTAATAATAATTAAAATGTGTTCTTATTGACAGAACTTATTTGTAAGAGTATTTCCCAGTTGCTCTTTAGATGGGAAACCTTTTGACCACTTAATTTTTTTCTGTGGTAACTTGTCAGCTTAGATTTTCTGTCTCTTCTGGAGATAGTTTTTGGTAACTCATTTTGTCCAGGTCCTCAGTTTATCTGCTCCCAGGCTAACAAGGCGCTCTTATGTTTTTTTCAATTTCCTCTGACTTGATGTTAATTTTCCCTGTTTATCTTTTCCTATGCCATGTATTTGTGTAAATACTGTGTATTTGATTATTGTTTTAAAAGACGCAAGTGTTAGATTATTACTCTTTCTTTTCTTTTTTTTTTACTTAAATGTTTGCTTTACCTGAGTTTTTTTCTTTTTTTTTTTTTTTTTTGGTTTTCACATATTTATTGGGGGCCATCGGGGACGGGGCTGTACCTGAGGTATTTAAATAGTATGTGGAATAATATAATGAACCCTCTTTATATCCTGCAATTCTGCTTATACAGTCTGACATGTAGCTGAAACCTTCATTCCTAAGCTTAAATGCTTTCCATCTTCTGCACAGAGAAGAGAAATTTGGTGTTGTGTGTGTTAATTTCTGTGTGCATCTTACATTTGTATTCTTTTAAGCACTATGCATTTTTCTGCATGGAAAATTAGAGATACCAAGGGAACATTTCATGCAAAGATGCGCTCAATAAATGATAGGGATCTAATAGAAGCAGAAGATATTAAGAAGAGGTGGCAAGAATACACAGAAGAACTGTACAAAAAAGATCTTCACAACCCAGAAAATCACAATCATGTGATCACTCACCTAGAGCCAGACGTCCTGGAATGTGAAGTCAAGTAGGCCTTAAGAAGCATCAATATGAACAAAGCTAGTGGAGGTGATGGAATTCCACTGGGCTCTTTCAAATCCTAAAAGATGATGCTGTGAAAGTGCTGCAGTCAATATGCCAGCAAATTTGGAAAACTCAGCAGTGGCCACAGGACTGGAAAAGGTCAGTTTTCATTCCAATCCCAAAGAAAGGCAATGCCAAAGAATGCTCAAACTACCGCACAACTGCACTCATCTCACACGCTAGTAAAGTAATGCTCAAAATTCTCCAAGCCAGACTTCAGCAGTATGTGAACCGTGAACTTCCAGATGTTCAAGCTGGTTTAGAAAAGGCAGAGGAACCAGAGATCAAATTGCCAACATCCGCTGGATCATTGAAAAAGCAGGAGAGTTCCAGAAAACATACACTTCTGCTTTATTGACTATGCCAAAGCCTTTGACTGTGTGGATCACAATAAACTGTGGGAAATTCTGAAAGAGATGGGAATACCAGACCACCTAACCTGCCTCTTGAGAAATCTGTATGCAGGTCAGGAAGCAACAGTTAGAACTGGACATGGAACAACAGACTGGTTCCAAACAGGAAAAGGAGTGCGTCAAGGCTGTATATTGTCACCGTGCTTATTTAATGTATATGCAGAGTACATCATTAGAAATGCTGGGCTGGAGGAAGCATAGGCTGGAATCAAGATTGCTGGGAGAAATATCAATAACGTCAGATATGCAGATGACACCACCCTTATGTCAAAAAGTGAAGAAGAACTAAAGAGCCTCTTGATGGTGGTGAAAGAGGAGAGTGAAAAAGTTGACTTAAAGCTCAACATTAGGAAAACTAAAATCATGTCATCTGGTCCCATCACTTCATGGCAAAAAGATGGGGAAACAGTGTCAGACTTTATTTTTCTGGGCTCCAAAGTCACTCCAGATGGTGATTGCAGCCATGAAATTAAAAGATGCTTACTCTTTGGAAAGAAAGCTATGCCCAACCTAGACAGCATATTGAAAAGCAGAGACATTACTTTGTTAACAAAGGTCCGTCTAGTCAAGGCTATGGTTTTTCCAGTGGTCATGTCTGGATGTGAAAGTTGGACTATAAAGAAGGCTGAGAGCTGAAGAATTGATGCTTTTGAACTGTGGTGTTGGAGAAGACTCTTGAATGTCCCTTGGACTGCAAGGAGATCCAACCAGTCCATCCTAAAGGAAACCAGTCCTGAGTATTCACTGGAATGGAGAAGGCAGTAGCAACACACTCCAGTACTCTTGCCTGGAAAATCCCATGGATGGAGGAGCCTGGTAGGCTGCAGTCCACGGATCAGAAAGAGTCAGACATGACTGAGCAACTTCACTTTCACTTTTCACTTTCCTACATTGGAGAAGGAAATGGCAACCCACTCCAGTGTTCTTGCCTTGAGAGTCCCGGGGATGGGGAAGCCTGATGGGCTGCCATCTATGGGGTCGCACAGGGTCGGACATGACTGAAGTGACTTAGCAGCATTCATTGAAAGGACTGATGATGAAGCTGAATCTCCAAAACTTTGGCCACTGGATGCGAAGAGCTGACTCATTTGAAAAGACCGTAATGCTGGGAAAGATTGAGGGCAGGAGGAAAGGGGACGACAGAGGATGAGATGGTTGGATGGCATCACCGACTCAATGGACATGAGTTTGGGTGAACTCCGGGAGTTGATTATGGACAGGGAGGCCTAGCGTACTGTGGTTCATGGGGTCGCAAAGAGTTGCACACGACTGAGCAACTGGACTAACTAACTTATGTAAATATAATCCTATTGCATATATACTTTTTAACCTGTTGCTGCATTTGCAAGGTTTATCCTCATTGTGGCCTGTAATGGATTTTTATTGCCATATGTTGTTACAGTACTCTCTGATAGACCTTCTCTTCCCCACCGAGCTACATGTTTTCCACTTACACAGGCTGGTTGCTTACAGCTGCATTCCTTTCTGGGAATTGCCATTGGCCAAGGTTACACTCTGTCTAAGAGGCATCCTCTGAGAGCTAACTGAGTGAGGCAGGGATATAGTTTCCAAGCAAACTCGCCTCCGTTAGGGACAACTCTGGACAACTCCTTTAGGGACAACTGTGGACAACTCCTTTAGGGACAATCTGAGCTCTGGAGCTCCATGAGCATTACCTGAGGCTCTCCTTGCACCCTCGTTGGGCCAGTTTCTCCCCATTCTCACCTCAGCTTCCTTCACTTACTTCCAGGTGTTTCTCCTAAGAGCTCTTCCCAGGAAACTTCCTGCATGCTGGTCATTGGGCCTCCTCTCTTGTTTTCAAAGGAATGAGTTTAAGACAGGTTGGTATTTTCTTTCAGATGGATAGCGAATTGTGTAAGTAGCCCTTCATTAAGTTAACTGTGTAGAGTGTACATGCAGTATATTCTGTGCCTCGTAATGCTGTGTGCTGTTTGTCAGGGCTTTGTGTATTATGTTGTATTTACTGTCTTTCTCTATTTATATGTTATCTTTGTTTTTTAAGCACTTGTTTTGATACCTGGGAACATTTGTATCTTTGTTTATTTATTTAAAAAATTAATTTTTTTAATTGAACAATAATTGCTTTACAGAATTTTGTTTTCTGTCAAACCTAAACATGAATCAGCTATAGATATATATATATATATATCCCCTCCCTTTTAAACCTCCGTCCCCATCCCACCCCTCTAGGTTGATACAGAGCCCTTGTTAAGAGTTTCCTGAGCCATACAGCAAATTCCTGTTGGCTATCTATTTTACATATGGTAATATAAGTTTCCATGTTACTCTTTCTGTACATCTCACCCTCTCCTCACCTCTCCCCATGTCCATAAGTCTATTCTCTTTGTTTCTCCATTGCTGCCCTGTAAATAAATTTTTCAGTATCATTTTTCTAGATTCTGTATATATGCGTTAGAATATAATATTTCTTTTTCTGACTAACTTCACTCAGTATAATAGGTTCTAGGTTCATCCATCTCATTAGAACGGACTCAAATGCTTTCCTTTTTATGGCAGTTCAGTTCAGTTCAGATCAGTTACTCAGTCGTGTCTGACTCTTTGGGACCCCATGGACTGCAGCATGCCAGGCTTCCCTGTCCATCACCAACTCCTGGAGCTTTCTCAAACTCATGTCCATTCAGTCGGTGATGCCATCCAGCCATCTCATCCTCTGTCGTCCCATCTTCTCTCGCCTTCAATCTTTCCCAGCATCAGGGTATTTTCCAATAAGTCAGTTCTTCGCATCAGGTGGCCAAAATATTGAAGTTTCAGCTTCAGTCTCAGTCCTTCCAGTGAATATTCAGGACTGATTGCCTTTAGGATGTACTGGTTGGATCTCCTTGCAGTCCAAGGGACTCTCAAGAGTCTTCTCCAACACCACAGTTCAAAAGCATCAATTCTTTGGTGCTCAGCTTTCTTTATAGTCCAACTCTCACATTCATACATGACTACTGGAAAAACTAGCTTTGACTAGACAGACCTTTGTTGGCCAAGTTATGTCTGTGCTTTTTAATATGCTGTCTGGGTTGGTCATAACTTGTCTTTCAAGAAGCAAACATCTTTTAATTTCATGGCTCAGTAATATTCCATTGTGCATATGTACCAAAGTTCTTTATCCATTCATCTGTCAACGGACATTTAGTTTACTTCCATGTTCTAGCTATTATAAATAGTGCTGTAGTGAACAGTGGGATGCCTGTGTCTTTTTCAATTTTGATTTCCTCAGGTATATGCCTAGGAGTGGGATTGCTAGGTAAGGAGCAGCGGCTGCGCTTTGCTGGAGCAGCCGTGAAGAGATACCCCACCTCCAAGGTAAGAGAAACCCAAATAAGACGGTAGATGTTGCAAGAGGGCATCAGAGGGCAGACACACTGAAACCATAATCACAGAAAACTAGTCAATCTAATCATACTAGGACCACAGCCTTGTCTAACTCAGTGAAACAAAGCCATGCCCGTGGGGCCACCAAAGACGGGTGGGTCATGGTGGAGAGGGCTGACAGAATGTGGTCCAAGGAAGAAGGGAATGGCAAACCCCTTCAGTATTCTTGCCTTGAGAACCCCATAAACAGTATGAAAAGGCAAAATGATAGGATACTGAAAGAGGAACTCCCCAGGTCAGTAGGGGCCCAGTATGCTCCTGGAGATCAGTGGAGAAATAACTCGACAATGAATGAAGGAATGGAGCCAAAGCAAAAACAATACCCATTTGTGGATGTGACTGGTGATAGAAGCAAGGCCCGATGCTGTAAAGAACAATATTGCATAGGTACCTGGAATGTCAGGTCCATGAATCAAGGCAAATTAGAAGTGGTCAAACAGGAGATGGCAAGAGTGAACGTCGACATTCTAGGAATCAGCGAACTGAAATGGACTGAAATGGGTGAATTTAACTCAGATGACCATTATTTCTACTACTGTGGGCAGGAATCCCTTAGAAGAAATGGAGTAGCCATCAGTAGTCAACAAAAGAGTCTGAAATGCAGTACTTGGATGCAATCTCAAAAACGACAGAAGGATCTCTCTTCGTTTCTCAGGCAAACCATTCAATATCACAGTAATCCAAGTCTATGCCCCAACCAGTAATGCTGAAGAAGCTGAAGTGGAACGGTTCTATGAAGACCTCCAAGACCTTTTAGAACTAACACCCAAAAAAGATGTCCTTTTCATTATAGGGGACTGGAATGCAAAAGTAGGAAGTCAAGAAACACCTGGAGTAACAGGCAAATTTGGCCCTGGGATACGGAATGAAGCAGGGCAAAGACTAATAGCGTTTTGACAAGAAAATGCACTGGTCATAGCAAACACCCTCTTCCAACAACACAAGAGAACACTCTACACATGGACATCACCAGATGGTCAACACTGAAATCAGATTGATTATATTCTTTGCAGCCAAAGATGGAGAAGCTCTATATAGTCAACAAAAACAAGACCAGGAGCTGACTGTGGCTCAGATCATGAACTCCTTATTGCCAAATTCAGACTGAAATTGAAGAAAGTAGGGAAAACCACTAAACCATTCAGGTATGACCTAAATCAAATCCCTTATGATTATACAGTGGAAGTGAGAAGTAGATATAAGGGACTAGATCTGATAGAGTGCCTGATGAACTATGGTCGGAGGTTCGTGACATTGTACAGGAGACAGGGATCAAGACCATCCTCATGGAAAAGAAATGCAAAAAAGCAAAGTGGCTGTCTGAGGAGGCCTTACAAATAGCTGTGAAAAGAAGAGAAGTGAAAAGCAAAGGAGAGAAAAGGAAAGATATAAGCATCTGAATGCAGAGTTCCAAAGAACAGCAAGAAGAGATAAGAAAGCCTTCCTCAGCTATCAATGCAAAGAAATAGAGGAAAACAACAGAATGGAAAGACTAGAGATCTCTTCAAGAAAATTAGAGATACCAAGAGAACAATTCATGCGAAGATGGGCTCAATAAAGGACAGAAATGGTATGGACCTAACAGAAGCAGAAGATATTAAGAAGAGGTGGCAGGAATACACAGAAGAACTATACAAAAAAGATCTTTATGACCAAGATAATCACGATGGTGTGATCACTGACCTAGAGCCAGACATCCTGTAATGTGAAGTCAAGTGGGCCTTAGAAAGCATCACTATGAACAAAGCTCGTGGAGGTGATGGAATTCCAGTTGGGCTCTTTGAAATCCTGAAAGATGATGCTGTGAAAGTGCTGCACTCAATATGCCAGCAAATTTGGAAAACTCAGCAGTGGCCACAGGACTGGAAAAGGTCAGTTTTCATTCCAATCCCAAAGAACGGCAATGCCAAAGAATGCTCAAACTACTGCACAATTGCACTCGTCTCACACGCTAGTAAAGTAATGCTCAAAATTCTCCAAGCCAGGCTTCAGCAGTATGTGAACCATGGACTTCCAGATGTTCAAGCTGGTTTTAGAAAAGGCAGAGGAACCAGAGATAAAATTGCCAGTATCCGCTGGATCATCAGAAAAGCAAGGGAGTTCCAGAAAAACATGTATGTCTGCTTTATTGACTATGCCAAAGCCTTTGACTGTGTGGATCACAATAAACTGTGGGAAATTCTGAAAGAGATGGGAATACCAGACCACCTGATCTGCCTCTTGAGAAACCTATATGCAGGTCAATTAGAACTGGACATGGAACAACAGACTGGTTGCAAATAGGAAAAGGAGTGCGTCAAGGCAGTATATTGTCACCCTGCTTATTTAACTTCTATGCAGAGTACATCATGAGAAACGCTGGGCTGGAAGAAGCACAAGCTGGAATCAAGATTGCTGGGTGAAATATCAATAACTTCAGATATGCAGATGACACCACCCTTATGGCAGAAAATGAAGAGGAACTAAAAAGCCTCTTGATGAAAGTGAAAGTGGAGAATGAAAAAGTTAGCTTAAAGCTCAACATTCAGAAAATGAAGATCATGTCATCCCGTCCCATCACTTTATGGGAAATAGATGTGGAAACAGTGGAAACAGTGTCAGACTTTATTTTGGGGGGCTCCAAAATCACTGCAGATGGTGACTGCAGCCATGAAATTAAAAGACGCTTACTCCTTGGAAGGAAAATTATGACCAACCTAGATAGCATATTCAAAAGCAGAGACATTATTTTGCCAACTAAGGTCCGTCTAGTCAAGGCTATGGTTTTTCCTGTGGTCATGTATGGATGTGAGAGTTGGGCTGTGAAGAAGGCTGAGTGCCAAAGAATTGATGCTTTTGAACTGTGATTTTGGAGAAGACTCTTGAGAGTCCCTTGGACTGCAAGGAGATCAGCCCTGGGATTTCTTTGGAAGGAATGATGCTAAAGCTAAAACTCCAGTACTTTGGCCACCTCATGTGAAGAGTTGACTCATTGGAAAAGACTCTGATGCTGGGAGGGATTGGGGGCAGGCGGAGAAGGGGACGACAGAGGAAGAGATGGCTGGATGGCATCACTGGCTGGGTGGCATCACTGACTCGATGGATATGAGTCTAAGTGAACTCCGAGAGTTGATGATGGACAGAGAGGCCTGGCGTGCTGCGATTCATGGGGTTGCAAAGAGTCGGACACGACTGAGTGAGTGAACTGAACTGAACTCAACTGATGGTGGTTTTCTTCCTAGTTTTTTAAGGAATCTCTATACCATGTTCCATAGTGGCTCTATCAATTTACATCCCCTCCGACAGGGCAAGAGGGTTCCCTTTTCTCCACACCCTCTCCAGCATTTATTATTTGTAGACTTTTTGATGATGGCCATTCTGACCGGTGTGAAGTGATAACTCATTGTAGTTTTGATTTGCATTTCTGTAATAACGAGCTATGTTCAGCAAGCATCTTTTCATGTGTTTGTTAGCCATCTGTATGTCTTCTTTGGAGAAATGTCTGCTTAGTTCTTTTTCCCACTTTTTGATTGGGTTGTTTGTTTTCCTGGTATTGAGTTGTATGAGCTGCTTGTATATTTTGGAAGTTAATCCTTGGTCAGTTGTTTCGTTTGCTGTCCTTTTCTCCCATTCTGAGGGTTGTCTGTTCACCTTGGTTATAGTTTCCTTTGCTGTGCAAAAGCTTTTAAGTTTAATCAGTTCCCACTTGTTTACTTCTGTTTTTATTTCCTTTACTGTAGAAGGTTCTTACTTTGATTTATGTCATCAAGTGCTCTGCCTATGTTTTCCTCTAAGAATTTAGTAGTTTCTGGTCTTACATTTAGGTGTTTAAGCCATTTTGAGTTTATCTTTGTGTATGGTGTTAGGAAGTATTCTAATTTGATTCTTTTGCATGTAGCTGTCCAGTTGTCCCAGCACCATTTATTGAAGAGGCTGTCTTTGCCCCATTGTGTATTCTTGCTTCCTTTGTCAAAAATAAGGCACCCATAGGTGCATGGGTTTATTTCTGGGCTTTCTGTCTTGTTCTTTTGGTCTATATTTCTGTTTTTATACCAGTATCATGCCATCTTGATGACTCTAGCTTTGTAATATAATCTGGTCAGGAAGGTTGATTCCTCCAGCTCCATTCTTCTTTCTCAAGACTGTGTTGGCTATTCAGGGTCTTCTGTGTTTCCATGTGAATTGTGAAGTGTTTTGTTTCACAACTGACAATTTCAAAATTGACAGACCTTTAGCCAGACTTATCAAGTGAAAAAGAGAGAAGAATCAAATCAACAAAATTAGAAATGAAAAAGGAGAGATTATAGCAGATAATGCAGAAATACAAAGGATCATAAGAGACTATTATGAACAACTATATGGCAATAAAATGGATAACCTGGAAGAAATGGACAGATTCTTAGAAACGTTCAGCCTTCCAAGACTGAACCAGGAAGAAATAGAAATTATGAACAACCCAATTACAAGCACTGAAATTGAAGCTGTGATTAAAAAATCTCCCCAAAAACAAAAGCCCAGGACCAGATGGCTTCTCAGGAGAATTCTGTCAAACATTTAGAAAAGAGCTAATGTCTATTCTTCTAAAACTCTTAGAAAATTGCAGAGGTAGGAACATTTCCAAACTCATTCTACAAGGCCACCATCTCCCTGATACCAAAACTAGACAAAGACAATGCACAAAAAAGAAAACTGCAGGCCAATATAATATCCCTGATGAACATAGATGAAAAAATCTTTAACAAAATTTTAGCAAACAGAATTCAGCAACACAGCAAAAATCTCATACACCATGATCAAGTTTGATTTATTGCAGGCATGGAAGGATTCTTTGATATATGCAAATCAGTCAATGTGATAAACCATATTCACAAATTTAAAGATACAAACCATATGATAATCTCAATAGATGAAGAAAAAGACTTTGAAAAAATTCAGCACCCATTTATGATTAAAACTCTTCAAAAAATGGGAATAGAAGGAACCTACCTCAACATAGTGAAGGCCATATATGATTAGCCTACAGCAAGTATTATTCTCAATGGTGAAAAACTGAAAGCATTCCTCCTAAGATCAGGAACAAGACAAGGGTGTCCATTTTCACCACCATTATTCAACACAGTTGTAGAAGTCCTAGCTACAGCAATCAGAGAAGAAAAAGAAAGAAAAGGAATCCAGATCGGAAAAGAAGTAAAGCTCTCATTGTTTGCAGAGACATGATACTGTACATAGAAAACCCTAAACATAGTATCAGAAAGTTGCTAGAGCTAATCAGTGAATTTAGCAAAGTTTCAGGATACAAAATCAATACACAGAAATCATTTGAATTTGTATATACTAACAATGAAAAATCAGAAAGAGAAATTAAGCAGTCAGTCCCATTCACCATTGCAACAAAAAGAATTAAATATCTCGGAATAAACTTACCTAAGGAGACAAAAGAACTGTATACAGAAACTACAAGACACTTATGAAAGAAATTAAAGACAACATAAACAGATGGAGAGATATCCCAATAGGAATAATCAGTGTTGTGAAAATGACTATACTGCCAAACACAAGCTACAGATTCAATGCGATCCCTATCAAACTACCAATGTATCTTTATTTTAATGGCATCATTTGTGTTAGTAATTTTTATAGTGCCCTTAATCTTTTCTCTTACTTTACTTTTCAGCCAGTTTTAAATGGTATCATTTGACTCTTACCTATTAACTATATAACAGTCAGTGATCTTATTACAGAAGATGAGATGGCTGGATGGCATCACTGACTCAATGGACATGAGTTTGAGTGAACTCCAGGAGTTGGTGATAGACAGGGAGGCCTGGAGGGCTGTGATTCATGGGGTCACAAAGAGTCAAACATGACTGAGCGACTGAACTGAACTGAACTGATCTTATTCTACTTTCCTACTTTTCTCTCCTCTTACCTGCCAGTGTTTTTAAGAATTTTTTGCTCTCTGCACAGCTGGAGGGATCTCACTTCTTTGACTAGCAACTCAGGCCACATCAGTGAAATCCCGAATCCTAACCACTAGGCCACCAGAGAACTCTCTCCTTCCAGTTTCTAGTTGCATTCTTTTGTCTTTGGCAGAAAAGATAATGTTTGACTTCAATCTTATTTTAGTTTTACCTCTACAATTGAATATCTAGCATGTTCGCTGTTTGTCTTGCAAAATTTACCCAGGCATGTTTTTGAAAGATGTAGCTCATTCTCCAACGGTTTGTTCAGAAGGGGTGCACATTGATAGTATTTCCATTCAAACTATTTTTTTTCTAGTTATATTGGAGTTTTACCAAGAGAACGCACTGTAGCAGACAACCTCTTCCAACAACACAAGAGAAGACTCTACACATGGACATCACCAGATGGTCAATACCGCAGTCAGATTGATTATATTCTTTGGAGCCAAAGATGGAGAAGCTCTGTACAGTCAGCAAAAACAAGACTGGGAGCTGACCTTGGCTCAGATCCTGAACTCCTTATTGCCAAATTCAGACTTAAATTGAAGAAAGTAGGAGAAACCACTAGACCATTCAGGTATGACTTAAATCAAATCCCTTATGATTATACAGTGGAAGTGAGAAATAGATTTCAGGGCCTAGATCTGATAGAGTGCCTGATGAACTATGGACGGAGGTTTGTGACATTGTACAGGAGAGAGGAATCAAGACCATCCCTAAGAAAAAGAAAGGCAGAAAAGCAAAATGGCTGTCTGAGGGGGCCTGACAAATAGCTGTGAAAGGAAGAGAAGCAAAAAGCAAAGGAGAAAAGGAAAGATATACCCATTTGAATGCAGAGTTCCAAAGAATAGCAAAGAGAGATAAGAAAGCCTTCCTCAGTGATCAGTGCAAAGAAATAGAGGAAAACAACAGAATGCAAAAGACTAGAGATCTCTTCAATAAAATCAGAGATACCAAGGGAACATTTCATGCAAAGATGGGCTCAATAAAGGACAGAAATGGTATGGACCTAGCAGAAGGAGAAGATATTAAGAAGAGGTGGCAAGGATACACAGAAGAACTGTATAAAAAAAGAACTTCACGACCCAGATAATCACGATGGTGTGATCACTGACCTAGAGCCAGACATCCTGTAATGTGAAGTCAAGTGGGCCTTAGAAAGCATCACTATGAACAAAGATAGTGGAGGTGATGGAATTCCAGTTGAGCTATTCCAAATCCTGAAAGATGATGCTGTGAAAGTGCTGCACTCAATATGCCACCAAATCTGGAAAACTCAGCAGTGGCCACAGGACTGGAAAAGGTCAGTTTTCATTCCAATCCCAAAAGAAGGAAATGTCAAAGAATGTTAAATCTACTACACAGTGGCATTCATCTCACACGCTAGCAAAGTAATGCTCAAAATTCTCGAAGCCAGGCTTCAACAGTACGTGAACTGTGAACTTCCAGATGTTCAAGCTGGATTTAGAAAAGGCAGAGGAACCAGAGATGAAATTGCTAACATCTGCTGGATCATAAAAAAAGCAAGAGAGTTCCAGAAAAAAAATCTACCTTTGCTTTATTGACTATGCCAAGGCCTTTGACTTTGTGGATCACAACAAACTGTGGAAAATTCTGAAAGAGATGGGAGTACCAGACCACCTGACCTGCCTCCTGAGAAATCTGTATGCAGGTCAAGAAGCAACAGTTAGGACTGGACATGAAACAACAGACTGGTTCCAAATCAGGAAAGGAGTATGTCAAGGCCGTATATTGTCACCCTGCTTATTTAACTTACATGCAGAGTACATCATGCGAAATGCTGGGCTGGATGAAGAACAAACTAGAATCAAGATTGCCGGGAGAAATGTCAATAATGTCACATATGCAGATGACACCACCCTTATAGCAGAAAACAAAGAAGAACTAAAGAGCCTCTTGATGAAAGGGAAAGAGGAGAGTGAAAAAACCAGCTTAAAACTCAGCATTCAGAAAACTAAGATCATGGCATCCGGTCCCATCACTTCGTGGCAAATAGATGGGGAAACAGTGAGAGACTTTATTTTTTTTGGCTCCAAAATCACTGCAGGTGATGACTGAAGCCATGAAGGTAAAAGACACTTGCTCCTTGGAAGGAAAGTTATGACCAACCTAGATAGCATATTAAAAAACAGAGACACTACTTTGCCAACAAAGGTCCATCTCGTCAAGGCTATGGTTTTTCTAGTCGTCATGTATGGATATGAGAGTTGGACTATAATGAAAGATGAGCACCGCAGAATTGATGCTTTTGAAATGTGTTGTTGGAGAAGACTCTTTAGAGTCTCTTGGACTGCAAGGAGATCCAAGCAGTACATCCTAAAGGATGTATCCTGAGTGTTCATTGGAAGGACTGATGTTGAAGCTGAAACTGCAATACTTTGGCCACCTGATATGAAGAGCTGACTCATTTGAAAAGACCCTGATGCTGGGAAGGATTGAAGGCAGGAGGAGAAGGGAATGACAGAGGATGCGATGATTGGATGGCGTCACCAACTCAATGGAGATGAGTGTGAGTAGACTCCGGGAGTTGGTAATTGACAGGGAAGCCTGGCGTGCTGTGGTCCATGGGGTCACGAAAAGTTGGACACGGCTGAGCGACTGAACGTTCATGATCCGAATTGACATATAACATTGTGTGAGTGTAATGGTGCACAATATACAAGTTTATGTTGCAAAATGACAACCACATATCAGTTTATCAGTTCATAGAAGTAAAAGCATGTAATTCTTGTGATGACTTTAAGATGTACTCTTTTAAGCAGATTTCAGATACGCAAAGAGTGTTAAGTGTAGTCACCATGCGGTACATTATATCCCTGAACTTATTTGTCTTATAACTAGAAGTTTGTGCCTTTGACCACCTTCATCCAGTTTCCCCTTCCCACTGTCCTCCAGCAGCCATTAATCTGCTCTCTTTTTCTATGAGTCCAGTTTTTTTTTAAGATTCGAGACCTAAGTGAGATCGTACAGTATATGTCTTTCTCTGTTTGATTTATTTTGCTTAGGATAATACTCTGACAGTGCATCTGTGTTATTGCAAATGATGGGAGTTCTTTCTTTTTTATGGTTGAATGATATTCCATTGTGTCTGTGCCAGATTTTATTTCTCCGTTCATTCCTCAGTGTCCCCTTAGTTTGTTTCCACGTCTTGGTTGTTATAAATAATGCTGCAGTGAACATGGGGGTGCAGATATCTCTTCGAGAGAGTTATTTTGCTACCTTCAGACACATACCCAGAAGTGGAATTGCTGATCATATGGTAGTTCTATTTTTAATTTTTTTGAGGAACCTTCATGCCGTTTTCCATAGGGACTGCACCAATTTACATTCCCATCAACAGTACACGAGGGTTCTTTTTTCTCTACATCCTTGCCAACACTTAGATAGTAGGTTGTTGTAACAGGTGTGAGGTGATAACCTCGTTTTGGTTTTGATTTGCATTCCCTTGATGTCTGGTATTGTTGAGCAACTTTTTGTATACCTCTTGATCGTTTGTGTGTCTTCTTTGCCCGTTTTTTAATCTGGTTACTTGGATTTTTTTTTTTTTTTTTGCTATTGTATGAGTTCTTTTTTTTTAATTTGGTTCTGTGCAGTCTTAGTTGCGGCAGTCGGGGTCTTTGTTGCATCATGAGGATCTCGTTGCAGCACACAGTCTTTCTGGTTGTGACACGTGGGCTTAGTTGCTCTGAGGCACGTGGGAGTCTTAATTCCCTGACCGGGGATCGAACCTGTGCCCTGGGCATTGCAAGGCAGATTCTTAACCATTGGACCGCCGGGAAAGTCCCTGAATTGTGTGTGTTCTTTATGTATTTTAGATACTAACTTACCAGATAAATGATTTGCAAAATGATGATTTCCTTTGCTTTGTAAAGCTTTTAGTCTGGTGTAGTCACACTTGTTTATATTTGCTTCTGTTGCCTTTGCTTTTGGCATCAGGTTGAAAAAAATGATTGCCAAGACCAGTATCAAGGAGCTTATCCCCAAAGTTGTTTTTTGATGTCCCTGGAACTTGAAGTACGGTTTGGCAGGATATAATATCCTTGGTTCACATTTTATTTTCTTCACATTTCTTGAAAATAGTTTTCTTGCTTTGTAGATTGTCTTTGAGTCGTTTGGTATGGTCTCCTTCCCTTGCCTTTCTAGATTATCTTTTTGTCTGAATGCACCAGAGTGTTTTGTTTCTTTTTTCCTTTAAACAATATTACAAGGATATGTGTTATAGTTGCTCATTCTGGGTCAGTTTTCCTAAGTATCTGGTAGGCCTTTTAAACATGTAGATTCGGGTCTTTTATTTCTGGGAAGTTTTCTTGTTTCATAGTTCTAGTGCTAATTCATTGCTTTGAGTTTCTTCGTCAGGGACACCAGTGATGTTCTGTCACTTTTGCCTGTCATCTCGTCAGCCAATTTCTCTCTGATTATTTTGTTTCTTAATTTCATTTTTATTCTCTTTATTGTTTTTCTCCTTACCTTCAACATCCTTTATTAGTTTTCATTAAAATCTGTTCCCCTCCGTGTGCCATATAATTTAGCTTTCATTTTTCAATGATTTTATGAGATGATTTTTCCTGCAGTTTACTACAGTCAACTGTATTTAATATCTTTGCCATTTTTTTATTCCAGTTTTATTGAGATGTAATTAACATACACTGCTATATAAGTTTAAGGTACACAGCAAAATGGTTTGACTTACATACATCACGAAATGATTACCACAGTAAGTTTAGTCTTATATAGTCATCCATCATCTCATATAGATACAATGTTAAGGAAATATAAAAAAGATTTTTTAAAGTACTTTTCCTTGTGATGAGAAGTCTTAGGATTTACTCTCTTGACAACTTGCATATATAATATACAGCAGTGTTAATGATATTTACCATGAACTTCATCACATCCCTATCTTTGGTTTTGTCTATTTTGATACTTTTTTTTTTTATTTCTGACTTAGGGGCTTTCTTTTTAACATCTGTAAAATCTTTTTTGATCAATAACCTCAGATATGCAGATGTCACCACCCTTATGGCAGAAAGCAAAGAACTAAAGAGCCTCTTGAAGAAAGGGAAAGAGGAGAGTGAAAAAAGCTGGCTTAAAACTCAGCATTCAGAAAATGAAGATCATGGCATCCAGTCCCATCACTTCATGGCAAATAGATGGGGAAACAATGAAGACAATTACAGACTTTATTTTTGGGGGCTCTGAAATCACTGCAGATGGTGACTGCAGGCATGAAATTAAAAGACGCTTGCTCCTTGAAAGAAAAGCTATGGCCAACCTAGACAGCATATTAAAAAGCAGACACATTACTTTGCCGACCAAGGTCCGTCTAGTCAAAGGTATGGTTTTCTAGTAGTCACATATAGATGCGAGAGTTAGACTATAAAGAAAGCTGATATGAAGTGTGGTGTTGAAGAAGACTGTTGAGAGTCTCTTGGACAGCAAGGAGATTCAACCAGTCCATCCTAAAGGAAATCAGTCCTGAATATTTACTGGAAGGACTGATGCTGAAGCTGGAACTCCAATACTTTGGCCACCTGATGCAAAGAATTGACTCCTTGGAAAAGTCCCTGATGCTGGGAAAAATTGAAGGCAGGAGGAGAAGGGGGGACGACAGAGGATGAGATGGTTGAATGGCATCACTGACTCGATGGATGTGAGTTTGAGCAAGCTCTGGGAGTTGGTAACAGACAGGAAAGCCTGGCGTGCTGCACTCCATGGGTTTGCAAAGAGTTGGCCACGACTGAGCGACTGAACTGAACTGAACTGAATTCAAAAGTAGATGGATGTTACAGTTTTTTCCAACTTCATAGTTGATTTGTAGGGAGAAACCATTGACACGAAAGCTTTCATTTGTGTTTTGCTGACTTCTTCTAGCACTTGGTGTGTAGTGGTGTCTGCGCTTTGTGGATAGAGTTCCTTGTTTGAGAGTTCTGTCACTCTTCCCTTTCCTTCTCAGTATCTTGTAGGAACTTGTGGTGTTGATCAGGAAGAAGGGTAGAGAAAGGCTTGGTATGTGTTTCCATTTCTTTTCTGCAGGGTCCTTAATTTCCTGCCTGTTACTCCCGTCTTTCCACTCATTTCCTTGTCTCCAAGAGATACCATCTCTTCTTTTGCATCTATATACCTAATACTCCTCCAGAAGCGGTTTCTCAGAGGGTACCGCAGTTGATCCAGAAGTTTCTAGATACTTCCACATCACTAGGGCTATGAACTATCAAGTCCTAACTTGTGTTCACTATGTTTGCTTTTACTGTTTTACTCTTCCTTGGGGTCATTTTGTTTGTGCTTCCTCTAAGTCGCCTGGTCGAGTGTGCTGTTTTTCATGGATTCTTTTTCACCTCCTCTTACTCACTCTTACTCACTCTCTGCATCCACAGGCTTGCAGAAGGTAGGCAGTTGGATTTCTTATGGAATTTATTCCTTTTTTCCCTCTACTTATAGGTAATTTGAATATTTTTGTGATCTCTGTCTTCTGGTAATGTTAAGGTTGAGGCATGGGTTCTGTTGTGGTTTCATTTATTCTCCTTGTTTATTTTATATCTGTGTGGGAAGTTGAGGGAGAGATTTCTACTCTGAGAGAGCGATGGCTTATTCTGTTGTTGTGCAGACTTGAAACAGTCCCTATTTTCATATGGTTGTATATCTGAAAAACCCAGAAGAGTCAACTGAAAAACTACTACAGACAGAAGAGAATTCAGGGACTTCCCTCGTGGTCCGGTGGTTAATGCAGGGGATCTGCAGGGTTCCTCTGTGCTCCCAGTGCAGGGGGTTGGGGTCAGGGAACTAGATCCCACATAGTGCAACTAAGCTGGGTGCAGCCAACAAAAAACAAAATTTTTTTTTTTTTTTTAGAGAAAATTCAGTTATATCGTGCTATATAAAATTAATCAAAAGAAATCCATATGTACAAAAAGCTTGGATGATACGGAGAGCCAGAATAAAAATCAGATTAAAAAATCCCTAAAACCAACCAAACAAAAATTCTAGGAATGACTACACTGGTAAACGCGTAAAACCTATTAGTTTTTTAGGGCTGCCATAAAAAAGTGCCTCACACTGGGTGGCTTATAGCAACAGGAATTGATTCTCTCACTGTTCTGCACACTAGATGTCGAGGTGGTAGCGGGACCACCCTCCCTCTGATGCCAAAGGAAGGCGCCTTCCTTGCCTTTTTCAGCTTCTGGTCTCCCGGACATTTCTAACTGTGGCAGCATGCATCCAGTCTTTACCTCTCTCTTCATCTGGCCAACTTCCTGTTGTGTCTTTTATCTTTTCTCTTTTAAGAACAAGAGTCATATTGGGTTAGGGCTCACCCTAATGCCAGTAGGTTGAGGAACTAAGATCATGCCATGTCATGGCCAAAAGATAAAGTAAAATGGGATTGGTAAACATTTAGGAAAAAACATTGTGTTTTTTAGGGGAATCAGCACAAATACACGTAAGAAAAACTTAAAAAAGTTTAGAAACTGTGCTGTTTTCTTCACCAGTTGCTTCTTTTTGTTTGGCTCCATTTTTCTTTTCTTACTGGTCTCTTGGGTGAGTTGAACGTTTTATGCTGAAATAGTTTTTTGTACAATACTGTATATGTAAATTACATGAATTCCCAAATGATGTTTTAAAACCTTATCTAGCCTATTGTGATGTATCAAGTTAAGGATACATATTAACAGTTGTATTACTTATCTGGAGCTACAGTTATCTGAAAACAGGGCTTTGCTAAAGAGCATATTGGTAACATGGATCTAATCCATGCAGTCATTGTGCATAAACTGAATAACGTTTTAAAATTTGGCTAGTACACCACTTGATTAAAGAGCCTTTCTATTAGATTTTTGGCAGGATCTTGAAACGTGATGTTGTTCTAAATTTGGGTAATCTCTGATGTTGCTTCTTTGGACAGGGCAGAAATAAGTTTTCTTAGACTTCTGTTTTCAGTAATTAAGAACAAATAATAAATGTTACCTGTGAAAATATTTGAAACAAAAGTATCCCTTCGGTTTTATTGTGGAAGCTTACAAGCTTCCAGATAAGAACATATCATTAATTCAGTTTTGCCAGGGAATGAGGAAGGGATTTTGTTTCAGTGAATTTACTTGTCAAAATGTAATAATATGTCTACTTTTCCTTACTATTAATCTGCCAGCTGTCAGTTACTTAATGTACTTGTCTATAGGCCTAGCCCATTTGTGCCTGTTACGTGCATCCTTTCTACCGAGTATAGTTGGCTTGAAGCCTGAAAATTGAGATAAGTAAATTTCGTAGGAATTTTATGTTAAATAAAATCAAGCAGGTGAAGCAAGGCCTATGTCCTTGAGTTACTAGGTTCGTAAAAGCTAATTTGAGAGCAGTGGGCTTTTTTTTGCTTCTTTCTGAACTTTGAGTTTTACTCCAGCAGAATAAGGTGCTTGTTAGATAATTGAATTGTGGATGATGAATATATGCTTACCAGGCGTAGTCAAGAAATGAGTATTTCGGTTTCCAAAGAATTACAGATTGTCGTATGTGATATTGCCGGTTTATAAAAATTAGAAAGCACATAATTTTTACTTAATCTTTAGTAAATGTAACATAATATCCCTGGTTCAGATGTTTTAGCTCTTACAATTTTCCCAAGGCTTCCATTAATTTATGTTTGTGTTTATTTATTTTAGCCTGCGCTGGGTCTTTGTTGCTCTGCTTGGCTTTCTCTAGTTGCTGTGAGCGGGGGCCACTCTTCAGTTCTAGTGCACAGGCTTTTCACTGCAGTGGCTTCTCTTGTTGCGGAACACATGCTTAGTTGCTCTGCAGGATTTGGGACCCTCCCAGACCAGGGGTTGACCCCGTGTCCCCAGCATTGGCAGGTGAATTCTTAACCACCATGGAAGTCTGGCCTCCCACTAATTTAATTAAAAAGGAAATAAAAAGTAATATCCTGCATGATTGGGCTTCCAGCCGTATCTCTCCATCTTGTTCCGTCTTGCCCTTTGTTTTCAGGCACGTAGGTCTTCCTTCAGCTCCTTGAACTAGCCATGTGTTTTTCTTCCTCTGAGCATTTTCCGGTAATGTTTGCACCCTCTGCCTGTGAGTCCCCTTCTCTGCCATTGGTTTGTTCCATTTGTCTGTTGAGCTTAGTTCAAACTTCCTCAGAGGAATCTTCCCTAAAACCACCAGGGTTCCAGACCCTTAGGGTTCATGCTTCCTTTGTAGCTTTGCGTCTGTAGCACTGCTTATAGTATGTTGTCATCACATAGTTAATTGGGGAGTTCATTGCTGAATGTCTGCCTTTAGAGTTAAAATGTAGGCTCCATGAAGGCAGAGACTGTCACTGTTTCTTGAAGCATCTTTAATGCTCAGCCTATTGTTTGACATGCAGCAGGCTGTCAGTATTTGTTGAATAAGTGAACCAAATGAGTAGTGCTCAGATAACACTATTCAGTATTTCCCTGCACTTACGTAGAAGCTGTTAAAAGTTGTTATTGATTGCTTGTAGTGTTAACTAGTTTTTACCGTTGTGGAGAGTCCTGGGTAAAAGCTTATGTACACCCAGACAGAATTTTTTTTTTTCAATTAAAAGAATGAGCAATGATGCGGGTTGTGAGGGAGGTCCAAGAGGGAAAGATGTGTGTGTACATATAGCTGGTTCACTTTGTTGTGCAGAGGAGACTAACACAACATTGTAACGCAACCATACCCCAGTTTAAAAAGTGAATAATGAGCATTAAAACAATTATCTTTTTTTTGTTTAAAGTGTAAGATGTTGATGGTTCCTTAGAAGAGCAGCTTTTAGTAAATAATTCTTTTTAAATTTCCCTCTTGGCTACTGTTCTTTTCACCTTCAACACCAGTGAAATTAAATACATTCTATTATAAAAACTTTTCCCATAGCATTTTTTGGAATTAGTGAACACAGGTATAATGCCAACCCCAAAACACTTCATGATAGGAGAGTGACCAACATTCTGCTCTTCTGGATGTGTGAACACGCTGAGCATTTGTGTCTTCCCATTTTCTGCTGCCAGATCATACTAAATGAGATTATCAATTTTTATAAGCATGAAAATAAATAAAATACCAAGTACATAATTTAATGAATATTACTTTTTTGAAACTTACTATTCTTTTATTGTTAATTTTTATTGGTGTATAGTTGCTTTACAATGTTGTGTTGTTTTCTGCTGTACAGCAAAGTGAATCAGCCGTGTGTGTGTGTGTGTGTGTGTGTGTGTGTGTGTGTATCTCCTCTCTTTTTTAGATTTCATTCCCATTTAGATCACCACAGAGCACTGGGTAGAATATTACTTAAAAAGCAAACACAAAACAAATATTTCTTGGGTTCCAACCAGGTGTCAGACACTGGATGTATGATAAGTGAAAAGACAGAGGGTCCCTGCCCTCATGTGATTCACCCTTTAGTTGTAGAGATGGCCCACAATCTGATTATCACACAAATAAATAGATAATGACAACCAGATGTGTCCTTGGAAAGGAGAAAGTAGGGGAGCATTATTAAGTAGAGACCCCTAACCCAGTCTCTGTAGTGGGAGAATTACAGTTGCCCAGAGAAAGTGACATTTGAGAGATCTGAAGGAAGGAGACTTCAATTCAATTCAGTTTGGTCGCTCAGTCGTGTCCGCCTTTTGCGACCCCATGAATCGCAGCACGCCAGGCCTCCCTGTCCATCACCAACTCCTGGAGTTCACTCAGACTCAACGTCCGTCGAGTCGGTGATGCCATCTCATCCTCTGTTGTCCCATCCTCCTCCTGCCCCCAATCCCTCCCAGCATCAGAGTCTTTTCCAATGAATCAACTCTTCGCATGAGGTGGTCAGAGTACTGGAGTTTCAGCTTTAGCATCATTCTTTCCAAAGAAATCCCAGGGCTGATCTCCTTCAGAATGGATTGGTTGGATTTCCTTGCAGTTCAAGGGACTCTCAAGAGTCTTCTCTTAATACCTGGGAAAAACTCCAGGCAGCGAGAACAGCAGGCAGAGGCTCAGAGACAGGAGAAGCGTGCCTTTGAGGAACAGACAGGAAGGCCAGTGGACGTAGATGAGAGAAGGGTGTGGGAAAGTGGTTCAGCACAAAGCTGATGAAGTGAGCAGATGAGGCACTGAGGACCGAGTCATTACAGTGTGATCGTTGTCACCAGTATAAAAATGTAGGAAATCTAATTGCCCACCAGCAGAGGACTGGTGGTATAAGTTACAGCGTACACAACGTAAAGGAATATTATATAGCTGTAAAAGGGAGGAAGTTTACTACCTAATCAGAAGAATAAAGAATTGTAGATTTCATATTGAAATTTAGAAATAGAAAGAACCTTTAAAAAAGGGGAAAAACTTGACCCAATGACGTATGATTTGTCCTGTATGAAAAGAATTATTTTGGTAAAGTAAGTTATCCTTCTTTATATGGATTTATTGTGATAATTACTTATTTTGTCATGTTTTCAAGGTAAAATATATTTTATAAAGTAGCATAGTAGTTGAGAATATGTCCACTGGGCTGAGATCCTGGGTTGATATTCTGGCATTGCCGTTTGCACAGCTGGTTAACTGGGCAAATTAATTCAGCTTTTTAAAGCCTAGTTTTGCCATTTGTAAAATGTGAACAGTACTGACATTTATCTGATAGAGTTGCAGTATGAATTGAGTGAGAGAATATATGTGAATCACTTAGATAGGCTCATCACCTAAGAAAAAAGTTGTATACTGTCACTTCCTATGAAAGTATCTTCTAATTAATCCCCTTTATCAAAAGTTAGAGTGCAAAAAGAGAGAATACTGAAGAAAGTTACATCAAAAGCAGCTCTGTAGTTGGATTTCAGAGATGGAATTATAGCTGCTATTTGTTACCTGTTTTATTGTTGTGTATATTTTCCAAACTTTGAAACATGAGCATATATTTAAAATTACTACCATTTCCCATTTAAGTATGCTTTGTCTTCTTTTCAGCTTGTTTTGCTGAAATTTTAATTTTTAGGAACATCCTTTTCAGCAGTGTTAGAAAGTCTGCAAATCTCGATTCAAGAGATGTTAGTTCAGTAAATGTATTCATAATTATTTTTGCTTTCCTCCTTATATTTTGATTAATGTTGTACCAATTTAAAAGGCTTTGTACCCACAGCTGCTAAGTTGTGATTGGAAAGGAAAGGGGCTTCCTTTTTGAGACCATCTGTGGGAGTTGCATTGTCTGAGTCTGACAAGAGATCATGGCAGATGGTGAGGTCACTGAGATTGACTTTTTGAGCTTGACATAATGTGCTCATGAAGCTGGAAGAAGAAATCCGACTTATTTTTTTAACCAACAGGAGAACATGGTGACAGGAAGAAGTGTACAGTTGTTGAGTCTGGATGAAGCATAATGCATCAGTGCACATGACTGGTTTAATCTTTGACAGTCGCCAGTACTGCCAAGGTAGCTGTCTGTTGAAACATTCCGTGCTGTGTTTATTTACTTTCTAGGCCCTTGGTTTAAGTCATATGTTGCAAATAACATTTAGATTAAAGACAGTGTAGAAAAAAAGACAAAAAGTTTTAAAGATTCTTAGAAATGTGTATTTTTAAATTGAAAGGTTATAGGCTGTCACTCAAAGCCAGTGCAGCATACTTCTTCATTTTTAATTGAATGAAGATCTCTGTCATAGTCACATGTCTTTTTATAACATTTATCTTAATGTAATTTTATGTAATTTAAATTACACTTGAAGGTTTATGCTTACTGTTGCATCTATCAGGAGCTCTCTAGTGTCTGGATTAGTATTTTGCTCATAGTGTATGTTCAGTAAATGTTGGCTAGGTAGATAAATTAATGAATGAAGTTAATTGCTGACTCTTTGTTAATTTTAGATGAGTTTTTTTTTTTAACCACAATTACATGCTTTTTTCCCCCCACTTTGAAATTGGATTTATGTTGTGGTCTTTATCACTTCTACTATGTGTGAATTATGTATTATTTATTTTGGAAGCAGAAACCTTAATTTGTCATGAGAAGTCAGTGAGCCATTTTTTCCTTAACGTTAATGAGTACTTTGTCCAGGCAGTGTCCAAATTATTTTCCACGTCTTGACTCATTTAATTAAGTAGATGTATTGTGCTACTACTCTTTTGTAGATGAAGACATTGAAGTACAATGATGTTAATATAAGTGTGCTTAAGATACTCATGTACTTTGGCTCTATTTCAAACATTTATCATTTAGGTAACATTTAGAAGTTACAGTTTGTGCTTACCTCTGGTGAGAAGATGCAAAGGGAATACTAAACAGAATTATGTTTTGTCTTATTAAACTCAGTTACTGAAGCTAAGATGTGTTTTTATTGGTCACTTCTTGTTACTGTGTGTTGAAATAATAACACCTTGTTAATTTCTTGTTGTTTGCATGAGTAACAGTGCCACTGACTAACCCAGTCCTTAGGAAATATAATCCCGAATGGAACACTGAGTATAATAAGGAAGCAGATGCTCAGAGACAAGGAGCTGTAACCATTACAGCCATACTCTGAAAATGAAGAAATGGGAGAGGGGGGAAAAGGGCATTTAGCTGAATCTGGTAGCCCAGCCTAACAATGACTACTTATATTTCATTGACCAGAATTAATGTCATGGCCAAACCATCTGGGAGGGAGACAGAAGGTAGTAGTTTAGTTGGGCATATTGCTGGTTTGGTGAATGAGATGGGATTTCAGGAATATTTATCTCATATTTGTAACACTGAAGAGTATATAACAGATAATTGATAAATGTGAAACAATTCCAGTGTAGGGACTTGATTTTCATATTCACTCATGGTAGCTGTGATCAAATCTGCTGCTACAGTGGGAAAGCAAAAATCACAGCTATACTTCCAGTCTTGGGCTTTTAAACATATGTTTTCTTTATCATTGAAAAATCACACTGTTTTAGTGAAAGGTAAAAACGTTTCCTCACCACTCCCTGCTCCACAGTTTTATTTGTAGATTCAAATTCTAGCATGTGAGGCAGACGTTTGGAGCCTCCATTGCTTTCAGTTCAGTTCAGTCGCTCAGTCGTGTCCGACTCTTTGCGACCCCATTAATTGCAGCACGCCAGGCCTCCCTGTCCATCACCAACTCCCGGAGTTCACTCAAACTCACGTCCATCGAGTCGGTGATGCCATCCAACCATCTCATCCTCTGTCGTCTCCTTTTCCTCTTGCCCCCAATGCCTCCCAGCATCAGAGTCTTTTCCAATGAGTCAACTCTTCACATGAGGTGCCCAAAGTATTGGAGTTTCAGCTTTAGCATCATTCCTTCCAAAGAACACCCAGGACTGATCTCCTTTAGAATGGACTGGTTGGCTCTCCTTGCAGTCCAAGGGACTCTCAAGAGTCTTCTCCAACACCACAGTTCAAAAGTATCAATTTTTCAGTGCTCAGCTTTCTTCACAGTCCAACTCTCACATCCATACATGACCACAGGAAAAACCATAGCCTTGACTAGACCTTTGTTGGCAAAGTAACGTCTCTGCTTTTCAATATGCTATCTAGGTTGGTCATAACTTTCTTTCCAAGGAGTAAGCGTCTTTTAATTTCATGGCTGCAATCACCATCTGCAGTGATTTTGGAGCCCCAAAAAATAAAGTCTGACATTGTTTCCCCATCTGTTTGCATGAAGTGATCGGACCAGATGCCATGATCTTCATTTTCTGAATGTTGAGCTTTAAGCCAGTTTTTTCACTCTCCTCTTTCACTTTCATCAGGAGGCTTTTTATTTCCTCTTCACTTTCTGCCATAAGGGTGGTGTCATCTGCATATCTGAGGTTATTGATGTTTCTCCCATCAATCTTGATTCCAGCTTGTGTTTCTTCCAGCCGAGCATTTCTCATGACGTACTCTGCATAGAACTTAAATAAGCAGGGTGACAATATACAGCCTTGACGTACTCCTTTTCCTATTTGGAACCAGTCTGTTGTTCCATGTCCAGTTCTAACTGTTGCTTCCTGACCTGCATACAGGTTTCTCAAGAGGCAGGTCAGGTGGTCTGGTATTCCCATCTCTTTCAGAATTTTCCACAGTTTATTGTGATCCACACAGTCAAAGGCTTTGGCATAGTCAATAAAGCAGAAATAGATGTTTTTCTGGAACTCTCTTCCTTTTTCCATGATCCAATGGATGTTGCCAATTTGATCTCTCATTCCTCTGCCTTTTCTAAAACCAGCATGAGCTTCTGGAAGTTCACGGTTCACGTATTGCTGAAGCCTGGCTTGGAGAATTTTGAGCATTACTTTACTAGCGTGTGAGATGAGTGCAATTGTGCGGTAGTTTGAGCATTCTTTGGCATTGCCTTTCTTTGGGATTGGAATGAAAACTGACCTTTTCCAGTCCTGTGGCCACTGCTGAGTTTTCCAAATTTGCTGGCATATTGAGTGCAGCACTTTCACAGCATCATCTTTCAGGATTTCAAAGAGCTCAACTGGAATTCCTTCACCTCCACGAGCTTTTTTCGTAGTGATGCTTTCTAAGGCCCACTTGACTTCACATTCCAGCATGTCTGGCTCTAGATAATCACACCATCATGATTATCTTGGTCGTGAAGATCTTTTTTGTCCATTGCTTTAAGCCCTTATTATTTACGATCTTTTTAAAGTTAAGTTTTATTCTTCACTTTGAATGTCCTATTAAAGTTTTAATTTTGAAATAATTTTAAAATAAGAGAAAAGTTGCAGAAATAGGCAAAGATCTTTTGAATACCCCGACCTAGAATCACTAGTCAGTAAGCATTTTGCCACACGTGCTTTATCACTCCCTCTCTCTATATATACAAATTATATACATTTATTAATCATTTGAAAGTATGTTTCTTCTGCATACCCTTTCACTAGTAAATATTTTGGTATATTTTTCCCTAAGGTTGAGGAAAGTGAAGAAGTGAAAGTATAATCACTTAGTTGTATCCGACTCTTTGCTACTCCATGGACTGTAGCCCACCAGACTCTTCTGTCCATGAGGTTCTCCATACAAGAATACTGGAATGGATAGCTAGCTAGTCCCTTCTCCAGGGGATCTTCCCAACCCAGGGGTCAAACCTGGGTCTTCTGCATTGCAGGTGGATTCTTTTCCTGCCTGAGACACCAAGGAAGCCCATTCACTTAAAAAAAAGAAAGAACACAATCCTCTGATCAGAAGCAGGAAATGAAACAGTACAGTTATCCAGTCTGCAGAACATGTTTTGCCTTCTCCAGTTGCCCCAATAATGGTCTTCATAGCAGTTATTTTTGTGACTCAAAGCCCAGTCCAGGATCATTCATTACATGTAATTTTCATATGACTTTAGTCTTAAATCTGTAATGTTTCTTTAGCCCTCCTCTGTTTTTCGTGATAAACTAATATTTTTAAGAACTCAGGCAATTGTTTCATAGAATGTCTCTTAATTTGCATGTCAGCATCATCGCCTCATGGTTAGATTTAGATTATACATTTTAGGAAATACCTCAGAAGTGATACTGTGTCCATCACAGTGCACCTGGGGAGATGCACGATGCTGGTTTATTCTGGTATTGGTCATAGGTAGCTTTCGTCACCTTGACTGTAGTGGTATGTGCCAGGTTTCTTCACTGTAAAATTTGATGTAAGAGGTATCTTGTAGGGTAATATTTCAAGACTGTATAAATATCCTTTTTCTCACCAAATTTCATTTAATAATTTTAGCATCTTTTGATGATTCTTACCGAATCCATTAATATCACAGTGTTTACAGATTGGTGGTTTTCTAACTGCATCATTTCTTTGTACATATTAGTTGGAATTGTATTGCAAAGAAGACGTTTCCCTTCCTTGTTATCTGTTTCTATAAATGTGAACTCTTGGATTATTATTTTAGTCATTGGGTTTAGAATCTGTTACAGTGTGTTGTTATTAGTATGTACTTAGGTGCTTAACTGCCCCTTTAAACTGGCTTAAGTTGTCCCTTGATGTTGTGGACTCTCTAAGCCATCTCCTGTATACTTTTAATATGTCTCTGTCATTCCTTACTTTAGATACTCAAAGTGTTCTAGGTTTATCTCGTGCATTTCCTGCTCCATTGCTGGAATTGGCTATTTTTCCCAGAATCCCTGGTATTGCTTTCAGTGGATTATCTATACCAGCATAGTATAATATTTCAAAGTCCAGGCTCTGTCACTTCTTAGCTGAGTTGGTTTGGTTGAATTATTTAACATCTCTAAATTGCAAGTTTTATTTGGATAATGACAGTTAGAATGGTCCACATCTCGTAGTGTTGTTGTGAGGATTAATTTAGGTAATTAAAAAACAGTGAATATCACATAATAATTATGACATAAATGTTGCTTATTATTATGATGACTATTACATTACTCTTCCCTCTTTTTCTCTTTAACAGGATATTCTTTTAAAGAATTATTGAAGACGAAGTTTTTTTATTTGTTTTTTAATGGCTTTACAGAATTTTAAATTGAATGCAGTTTGACATGACGGCAAAAAATGTAAGTATTTGTGAATTTTTAAATGTAAGTATTTAAAATAAGCTATACTTTTTCCTGTGTACATTTTCTTCACCATTTTGACTAATCCCAATTCGGTTTACCGGCATCAATGTATCATCTGGTTTTGTTTCTGCAAAGAAAGAAACTGTGAACTTTAACGCTGTTGAAGCTCGTCTCTCACGGCCATGGTAGCCTTGTTGCAAACCGCTGCCAGGTTGCTCCGACTCAGCAGCTGCAAAATTGCTGTCTCCAGAAATGTTCCCACCTCCCTCCTGTTTTGTGTACTGTTAATAAATTTGCTTTGGTGCTTTCTGGAGAGTTACTTGGCATTATTGAGAAAAATCACTGTTTTCTTTGGCTCAGGTTTTTTCTTTTGAATTTACCCTTAAAAATGTGTACAATCAGATGTTGTTCAGAAGCAGCCTGCTGTCCTCCTTGAGGTGATTCCCGACTTCAGTTGTTTTCGGGAAGTTATTCTTTTTTCTTCTTTTGTTTAAGACTGTCATTTCTGAATCTACTTCCTTTCAAGTTATATTGTTATTATACCAATGGATTTGTTTCTAGTTATGGGGAAGGATTATGCCAGAAAATAAATACTACAACATCTGTGGAAATAACTTATTATAATTACTATACCCAGATTATTAGTTTGGACTCTGATTGCAGGTAACAGAAACCAGCTTGGGCTACCTTAAACCAAAGGGGAATTTATTTTAAGGATAAGGGGATGTCTCAAGGAATTCAAGCGTAGAAATTGAGCAGACCCTCAGAAAGATCAGGGTCCAGAAACTTGAAATCTACCAGGAATTGAAGCAGTATTTAGGTTTCATGTGTCATCTCTGTGTGTTTCTGTGCATTAGCTGCATTACTCTGTGTCTCTCTGCAAAGCATCTTCCTTAGTTCACAGTCAGTCAGCATCTCGATCTACTTGTTATAGTATCAGCGTGCTGAGAGAAAGAGAGACAGAGAGAGAAGTATGAAGGAAGGGAGGTGGGTAGCCTGACAGATCCTGTCTGCTTATTTCAGCTCTAACTTCAAACTCCTTGGGGAGGACCTCTGGCACAGCTCTGTAGTCTGATATCCAGTAGTAGTTTGGTTAGTTATGACCAGAGAGATAAGTGTTATTGTGGAAAAAGATCTTGTGAACCAGACAGATATTTCTGGATACTATCCATTATACGGCTAAAGAGCATCAAAAAAATAAAAACACCCACTCTGATTACTAACATCTACTTTCCAGTTATTGATCTGGCTTTTAGCACACACTAGTAGTTGTAAGCAGATACAGACATTGCTTTGTTATCATATAATTAATTTTTTAGGATAAATTATCAGGTGTCACCTGCCTTAATCTTGTATCTATTTGTGGCTCTTGTATCTATTTGTTTAGTTGCTGTTTGGGGGAAAGAAGAGCAAAGTTTTAGTGTGTGTATTGGAATTTTTCTTGTTTTTCTCTCCTCCAGGAAACAGAGAATGTGAAAGTTATCCTGAGCAAAAGGATGACTATCATTCAACTAACAAGTATATTTTGGCTTAAAGAGGTCCTTTAAATCTTCCTAGCCATACGTACAGTTTGCTATATTAAAAGTTGTTTCCTTAAAGTAAAAAAGCATTTGAACCAGTTATTCTCCCATTATTTTCTTTGTGTATTTGGATGTCATCAAAGAGTATATGCTGTTCGTTTCTCTTCCTGCTCCAGCATCCTTGGGGGAGAGGGCTGTTTGATGAGCTGACCCTCTCCTGATTGGGGACATGGGGAGGTTAGGCCTCAGACTGGACAGAACGAAGAGGGAAAGAATTGAAGTAGACTGAACGTCTGATTCAATATCATGGTAATTCACAGTAACCATTCAGTATCACAGTAATCCAAGTCTATGCCCCACCAGTAACACTGAAGAAGCTGAAGTGGAACGGTTCTATGAAGACCTGCAAGACCTTTTAGAACTAACACCCAAAAAAGATGTCCTTTTCATTATAGGGGACTGGAATGCAAAAGTAGGAAGTCAAGAAACACCTGGGGTAACAGGCAAACTTGGCCTTGGAATACAGAATGAAGCAGGGCAAAGGCTAATAGAGTTTTGCCAAGAGAATGCACTGGTCATAGCAAACACCCTCTTCCAACAACACAAGAGAAGACTCTACACATGGACATCACCAGATGGTCAACACCGAAATCAGATTGATTACATTCTTTGCAGCCAAAGATGGAGAAGCTCTATACAGTCAGCAAAAACAAGACCAGGAGCTGACTGTGGCTCAGATCATGAACTCCTTATTGCCAAATTCAGACTTAAATTGAAGAAAGTAGGGAAAACCACTAGACCGTGACCTAAATCAAATTCCTTATGATTATACAGTGGAGGTGAGAAATAGATATAAGGGACTAGATCTGAAAGATAAGAGTGCCAGATGAACTATGGACTGAGGTTCATGACATTGTACAGGAGACAGGGATCAAGACCATCCCCATGGAAAAGAAATGCAAAAAAGCAAAATGGCTGTTTGAGGAGGCCTTACAAATAGCTGTGAAAAGAAGAGAAGTGAAAAGCAAAGGAGAAAAGGAAAGATATAAGCATCTGAATGCAGAGTTCCAAAGAACAGCAAGAAGAGATAAGAAAGCCTTCTTCAGTGATCAATGCAAAGAAATAGAGGAAAACTACAGAATGGGAAAGACTAGAGATCTTTTCAAGAAAATTAGAGATAACCAAGGGAACATTTCATGCAAAGATGGGCTCAATAAAGGACAGAAATGGTATGGACCTAACAGAAGCAGAAGATATTAAGAAGAGGTGGCAAGAATACACAGAAGAAATGTACAAAAAAGATCTTCACGACCCAGATAATCACGATGGTGTGATCACTGACCTAGAGCCAGACATCCTGGAATATGAAGTCAAGTGGGCCTTAGAAAGCATCAATATGAACAAAGCTAGTGGAGGTGATTGAATTCCAGTTGAATTATTTCAAATCCTGAAAGATGATGCTGTGAAAGTGCTACACTCAATATGCCAGCAAATTTAGAAAACTCAGCAGTGGCCACAGGACTGGAAAAGGTCAGTTTTAATTCCAATCCCAAAGAAAGGCAATGCCAAAGAATGCTCAAACTACCACACAATTGCACTCATCTCACACGCTAGTAAAATAATGCTCAAAATTCTCCAAGCCAGGCTTCAGCAGTTCGTGAACCATGGACTTCCAGATGTTCAAGCTGGTTTTAGAAAAGGCAGAGGAACTAGAGATCAAATTACCAACGTCTGCTGGATCATGGAAAAAGCAAAAGAGTTCCAGAAAACATGTATGTCTGCTTTATTGACTATGCCAAAGCCTTTGACTGTGTGGATCACAATAAACTGTGGAAAATTCTGAAAGAGATGGGAATACCAGACCACCTGACCTGCCTCTTGAGAAACCTGTATGCAGGTCAGGAAGCAACAGTTAGAACTGGACATGGAACAACAGACTGGTTCCAAATAGGAAAAGGAGTACGTCAAGGCTGTATATTGTCCCCCTGCTTATTTAACTTCTATTCAGAGTACATCATGAGAAACACTGGGCTGGAAGAAGCACAAGCTGGAATCAAGATTGCCAGGAGAAATATCAATAACCTCAGGTATGCAGATGACACCACCCTTATGGCAGAAAGTGAAGAGGAACTAAAAAGCCTCTTGATGAAAGTGAAAGAGGAGAGTGAAAAAGTTGGCTTAAAGCTCAACATTCAGAAAATGAAGATCACAGCATATGGTCCCATCACTTCATGGCAAATAGATGAGAAAACAGTGGAAACAGTGTCAGACTTTATTTTTCTGGGCTCCAAAATCACTGCAGATGGCAATTGCAGCCATGAAATTAAAAGACGCTTACTCCTTGGAAGGAAAGTTATGACCAACCTAGATAGCATATTCAAAAGCAAACACATTACTTTGCCAACAAAGGTCCATCTAGTCAAGGCTATGGCTTTTCCAGTGGTCATGTATGGATGTGAGAATTGGACTGTGAAGAAACCTGAGCGCCAAAGAATTGATGCTTTTGAACTGTGGTGTTGGAGAAGACTCTTGAGAGTCCCTTGGACTGCAAGGAGAGCCAACCAGTCCATTCTAAAGGAGATCAGTCCTGGGTGTTCTTTGGAAAGACTGATGCTAAAGCTGAAACTCCAATACTTTGGCCACCTCATGTGAAGAGTTGACTCATTGGAAAAGACTCTGATGCTGGGAGGGATTGGGGGCAGGAGGAGAAGGGAACGACCGAGGAGGTGGCTGGATGGCATCACCGACTCGATGGACATGAGTTTGCGTAAACTCTGGGAGATGGTGATGGACAGGGAGGACTGGTGTGCTGCAGTTCATGGGGTCACAAAGAGTCGGACGTGACTGAGTGACTGAACTGAATGTCTGAGAAAGTTCATTAGCCATTCTGAAATAGATAAGCACATTTTTGTGGCCTTTTAATATATTTTGTTGAGATACTCACTAGAGGGATCATCTCATTTTACAACACCATGAACAATCATTCTCATCTCTCCCCTCCCCATCTTTCTGCAGCAAATAAATATGTTCAGCACTGTTCCAGACTCCTACCTTCTTGGGATTTATAGTGTAGTGAGAGGAGATGATAAATATGTAATGTTAATGATACCTGTTATGAAGAACAATAAAACAGGGTAAGAGGAGAGAAAGCATAGCAATGTGGAGGTCTCTTTCAACAAGGTATTCAGAAGCATCCTTTTTAAGGAAATGGCATTTAGACAGACAGATGCTCTTCAGTCACAATCCAGAAGGAAGGAGTCAACCATGTGAGAATCTGGGGAAAGAGCATTCCAGGTAGAGGCAGGAGAAAGTGCGATTGATCAGAGAGCAGCCGATGACTAGTTGACAAAGTGGGACAGAGTAACTAAGCCACACAAGTGGTAGGAGGTGAAGCCAGAGAGCAGGTGCCAGATCATGGGGAGCCTCGAAAATGGGGGTGAGCAGTATGTGTTTTATTTAGTTTAGTTAATTTATTGTTTGACTGTGCTTGGGTCTTTGTTGTGTGTGGCTTGTGGGCTCAGTAGTTGTGGAGAACAGGCTTTGTTGCTCCATGGCATGTGGGATCTTAGTTCCCAGACCAGGGATTGAACCTGTGTCTCTTGCATTGGAAGGTGGGTTCTTAACTACTGGATCACCAGGGAAGTCCTGAGTGGTATATATTTTAAATGTCCATAGGTAGCCAATGGAGTTTTTGAGGATGATTTCAAGACCTAACTTAGCATTTTTAAGTTTATTCTGGCTACTGGGTGAATCGACCGAAGAGGGCCATAATATACGCAAGGCACTCATTTGGTACTTATCCCAGTAGTTCAAACAGCAGAATATGGTAAGCTAGTCTAGGGTAATGATACTGGAGATGGGCAATAGTGGTTGAATCTAGGATGAATAGAAGGAACAGCCAGCAAGACTTATTGAGTAATTAGGATATGGGGACAGGGAAGAAGTTAAAGATTTCTCAGCATTTGGCTTGTGTAACTGGGTATGTGGTTTTGTGGTTTCATGAGAAGAGGATCTCTTGGGGAAGTACAGGATTTTGTGGCAAACTCAAAAATTGTTTTGAACATATTAAAGTTGAGGGACCTGAAAACATCCAGGTGGAGAAATTGGCCAGCCAGTTAATATAATGATAAATAATGACTCTGGAGCTGTAGGGAAAGCTTGGGGCTGGTTGTAGAAATTTTAGAGTCATTTCATCTTAGATTATTTTAAAGTGGGGCGGGGGGACTCCATGTGCTTGGGTAGAGAATCCATCAGGACCAAGTTCTGAATACAGGGTTTCCATAGCAACTGCAGAGGAAGAGAGGCAGCAAAGGACAGGAGAAATGGACAGAAAGGAAAGAAAGCATTGCCTTGATGATGTGGAAGCCAAGTAAAGAACGTGTTTCAAGAAGGAAGGAGTGATAATTGTATCATATGCCACTGAAAAATGACTCTTAGATCTGGAAGAGATTGCCCTGGTTTTATGGGAGCATTAATAAATGTATGTGAAAAAAAATTATGTGTAAATATTTACATCTTTATTTTCTATTTCTCATTTTGCATTTCTCTTATGAGAACAGTTTCTTGTGAAGAGTTACTTTTGCCTTAGTTCAGTGCCATTCTAGGTCTTTTATGGTTGCAGGTGTTAGAAACCCTTTTCAAAGTAGCTTAGGGCAAAGAGTGGCATTTCTTGATTGGCACAACTGAAAAGTCTGGAGTACTCTGGCTTCAAATACAACTGCTTTCAGGGGACCAACTGAGGGGCATCAGAGCTCTGTGTCCTTTTTCTAGCTTTTGGCTCTATCTGGTGGCAGAATAGCCTACACTGGCGTCCTAATGCTCAGTCTCAGAAGAGAGGAAGTTTTTTTTTTTTAGCTTTTATGTTTCAGATTCCATGGAGGAGCTTCTGTTGACCCTGTTTGGCCCACATTCTTAGACAAGTCATTGTAGAGAAGGAAGTAGGGTTCCATACATGGTTTGCTGCCTCACCATGGGTCGTGGGGCCACCCAGGCTGTAATAGCACAGTTGAGTCTCTAAAATGAACAGTCCCACCAGAACTGCATGGGTTGTGGGATGGATCCCTTTGCAGAAGGAAGTTCTGCAGAGCTGGTGATGTATCCTTTTTATCTGGGGTAAAATAAAGTAGTATCAGGTAGTATCTAGTATCCACTAATGGGGCTTTCCCAGTGGCTCAGTGATAAAAGAATCCATCCACCTGCCAATGCAGGAGACACGGGTCCAATCTCTAGGTTGGGAAGATCCTCTGGAGGAGGACATGGGAACCCACTCCAGTACTCTTGCCTGGGAAATCCCATGGAGAGAGGAGCCTGGTGGGCTTGAGTGCATGGGGTCGCAGAAGAATAGGACACAACTGAGTGGCTGAGCGAGCGAGCCAAGTATCCACTGATCCTCTTCTTGACCAAAAATGCAGATGTGTTTTCTCCTAAGTTCACTCAGTGTACAATAAAGAACTTGAAAGGTAATTTTTTGCCTTGTCAAAGAATCTTTTAAAAATATGTAAGCCATCATATTCATTACAGAAAATTAGAAAATACAGATAAAGAAACTAGAGATTAGAGATCGTATACACAAATGTGTGTGTGTGTGTGTGTATATATATATATGAACCAAAATCTATATATAGTTTTTCAATTTATTTTTGGCTGTACCACGTGACATGTAGAACTTCCTCAACCAAGGATTGAACCCGTGTCCCCTTGCAGTGGAAGCGTGGAGTCCACTTATATATGGAGTCCATATATATTTTTTTTTTTTTTTTAAATAAAAATGAGGCCAGATTGTTTTGTAACCTGCTCTATGTAGTCTCTATGATGAGTATCTTCTCCTGTCTTGATAACTCTGTAACATCAGTTTAAATGGCTTTTTAATGTCATCTTTTCTATGGACCTTACACCAGTTTCCTAATATTGGCCATTATTTTCACTTTTTTTTCCCTCTTTTAACTTTTTTATTTTTGTCAACTCATTGGGTTATTTCTGTGAAACAAAAATCTTACAAAATTACTGGCCCCAAGGGTGTGTACTTTTTAGGGCACCTTTGATTCATACTACTAAATTGAATCTCAGGAAGACCACCAGTTATATATTCACATTGGTATATGAAGGTGCCAGTTCCCCTTTATTTTCTTTTTAATCTTTGTCAATCTACTTGCAAAAGATGGTATGTAATTCGCTACATTTCTCTGATTGCCAGTTAGATCGAACTGGTATTACATATATTATCTATATACTTACTGGTCATTTGTGTCTCTCATGAATTGTCTTCGTCAGTGTTAAAGTAATAAACCTGTTGCCCTTTGAGTTAATAACTCAGACTTGAATACTGCTTTGCATTAACGAACATGTTTCCATAATTTTTTAATTTGGTCTAAAGAGTTGCCTGAGTTTGTTGTATGTATGTAATATCATTCCCATGACAATGTTCCATGAACACCTTGCTTGTGAATGATGGTAGAGATAAACTTTGAGCATAGATCATCTCGCTTTGAATCCTGTTTTCTTTTGGGTATATCAATCTGAGACATTAAAAATCAGTGACATTACAATGGTATTCTTGGAATAGAATTGGACTCAAACATTTAAGCTTTGGACATCTTTTATTCAACAGGCAGTGACTGCTTACACTGGGCAATGCAGTGTTTGAATATCCAGATAGAAAACTTTTTTCAGGATCTTACTTGATGAAAAATTTTATGCAAAACAAGTTTACTTTTCTTCTCTTGATCTGTGACACATTATTAATGAGAGAGATCCTTTTTAAATACATAAAATAAGGAAAGAATAGCTAATATTTTAAAATGCTTTTCCTTGCCAACTTTTTCTGCTCTCAGATGATTTACTTTTTCTTTGAACCTTTAAACTTTGTTTATGAAAACAGAAATTAATATATTTTTGAAGTTTGAACTTAAACATTTTAATAGTGTTTATCTAAGCTCTAAATACGAACAGATCCTCTCCATCCATGAGACCCAGATTACACACACTGTTGATTTAGAATTGACCTTTATCTTTTTAGAATATAATCTGTTGGTTACAAAGGCACAGATGTACATCTGCTTAAAAGTTTCCAAATTTGTTTGCTACTTCACTCTGCAGAAGTTGAGCAGTAAGAGCAGGTGTTTAAACGTAATAGAAATCCAGTAACCGTGAACTCTGGACTGTGAATGTGTGGTTTTGGTTGAGGTTTTTGCCGTTACCTTTGTATAATAACAAAAAGGTATAAACTGATGCTTTTGAAGTTATTGTAATACTTAATTAAACAATTCCATTGTATTAAGCATGGAATGTATTAAAGGCTGTCTTTGCCTTCTTTGCTTTCTGTTTACAGTAGAGCACCCACAAGAGTTTCGCCTTTCTTTTCTTTTTGTAGAAGAGCTTAAGGAGAGGCATGTTGGTGGGCAGGAGTGAGGGTGGAATTTTGGTATATGTTTTGGCAGCTTCACAACTGTGACATTACTTGCTTAAGAAAAAAAGCCATTAGTAAAGTGTGTAGATCTCACTTCTGCTCATAAGTAACACTATTTCATTAACTTTTATCTTAATGTGGACAGTGCAATATTTTTCCCATTTCAAGCAGTATGGCCGCATTTTAACCCTGTTCTTATATCTGGTATAATTAACTCATCTTTATGTGACTATGTATAATATTTGATATGGACCTCTGGTGGGAGGTTATTAATAATGGCTTATTAAGTGATCACATATTATTTACAATCTTATTTATAATTTTTTAAACTATTTTATTCAGGTTGGTTTGAATTCCACAAATGCAGAACTAAGAGGATTTATAGATCAGAACCTCAGTCCAACCAAAGGTAAGGACAGTTGAATAAAAATTTTCTGCATCAGGCTAGTTTTACTGCATTTGTTTCATAAAAAAACACAGCTACATGAAGAATTACTTTGTGTATAATAATAATTGTATAATATTACTGTGTTGTCATAGACCAAATAACTTTTATCCTTTAAAACTCAGTTACCTCTGAGAGATGGAACAGAAGTGGCGTGTGTGTGTGTGCAGTGATTTAACTTGTAAAGAATACAGTGGAATGAATGAATATATGTAATTCCTTTTTCTAATACATAGTTTACTGGAGGAATGTGTATATCCAAAATCTGACCCATCAGTACAAGAACTTGTGCAGGACACTGTCAGTATCTTAAACAATATATTTTAGTAAGGAGAAATAATGTGCTGAAACCTTTGTGGTTGAAATGATATGATGTTTGGGATTGGCTTCAAAATAATCCACTGGGGAACAAAGAGCAAAGTGGATGGATATGAGTTGGTTAATTGTTTAAGCTGGGTGACAGCTGTATGAAGTTTCGTTATTCTTTTCTCTCTTCCTTTGCATATGTTTGAATTTTTTCCATTGTACATATGCAAAGGTGGAAACAAAGTGTCTGCTGTTACAAAGCAGATAGCTGGAAGAGAAACATCAGCTTTCTCAAAGGCTTATGTCTAGGGTAGGCTTAATATGTCTAAGGTGGACAGAAGGCTAAAGAAATCTATTTCAGTATAAAAATGTCCAGCTTAGTAGTTATAGCGTTCTCTAGAAGTATTCTAAGAATTTAGAGGTATTTAGCAAGCAGTGACGGAGAAGGCAATGGCACCCCACTCCAGTACTCTCGCCTGGAAAATCCCATGGATGGAGGGGCCTGGTAGGCTGCAGTCCATGGGGTCGCTGAGAGTTGGACACGACTCAGTGACTTCACTTTCACTTTCATGCATTGAAGGAAATGGCAACCCACTCCAGTATTCTTGCCTGGAGAATCCCAGGGACGGCAGAGCCTCGTGGGCTGCCGTCTATGGGGTCGCACAGAGTCAGACACGACTGAAGTGACTTAGCAGCAGCAGCAGCAGCAGCAAGCAGTGAAAGTGGTACTTGAAGCCTTGAATGCTTCTCATTTTTTCCTCAGTTTTCTAAATTGTGATAAGATACGCAAGACATAAAAACGGTATTTAAATACATTCATATTATGCCACCATTATCACCATTCATATCAGTAACTCTTCATCTTGCAAAACTACAGTTCTGCACCCATTAAACAACTACTCCCTATTTCTTCCTTCTCTAAGCCTCTGGCAAGAACCATCCTACTTCCTATATCTATGATTTTCACTACTCTGCGTACACCGTGTTTGTGTTTTTGTGACTGGCATACTTTGCTTAGTATCCTCTAGGGATTTCCTTCCTTTTTAAGGCTGAGTACTATTCCTCTATAACTGTACCACATTTTGCTTCTCTGCTCACCTATCGATGAACATGTTGATTGCCTCTATATTTTAGCTATTGTGAATGATGCTGCTATAAACATGAGAGTAGAAATATCTTTTTGAGACCCTGCATTCGGGTCTTTTGGATATATTCATAGAAGCAAAGTTACTGGGTCATGTATTAATTCTATTATTTTCAATTTTTTTGAGGAATTGGCATTTCAGTTTTCACAGAAGCTATGCCATTGTACATTCCCATCAACAGTGTACAAGGGTTCCAGTTTCTTCACATCCTTGCAAACATGTATTTTTTATCAGAGTCAACCGTATGTAAAGTGATATGTAAAGTGTATGTAAGTGATATCTCATTGTGGTTTTGATTTGCATTTCCCTAATGACTAGTAATATTGAGCATTTTTTCATGTGCTTATTTGCTATTCATGTATCTTTGTAGGAATCTCTATTCAAGAAGACACTTGCCCATTTTTAAACTGGATTATTTGTGTTTTGTTGTTGAGTTCTAGGAATTTTTTATACATTCTGGGTATTAATTCCTTATGGGAGAAATGATTTGCACATATTTTCTCCCATTCATTAGGTTATCTTTTTGCTTTCTTGACAGTATCCTTTGATGTGCAAAAGTTGTTTGATTTGATGAAGTCCAATTAATCTCTTTTTTTTTGTTGCTTTTGTCGCCTCTGCTTTTTGTCATTTCCATTAAATGATTGCCAAATCAGTGTCACCAAGATTTTCCCCAGTGTTTTCTTCTATGAATTTTATAATTTCGCTCTTCTAAGTTTAGGTCTTTGATCCATTTTGAGTTAATTTTTGTATATGATATAACTCAGAATCAAACTGATATCCAGTTTTCCCAATAGCATTTGTTGAAAAGACTATCATTTGACCATTGAATGATCTTATTAATACCCTTGTGAAAAATCAACTGGCTGTATATCTGAGGATTTATTTCTGGGCTTTTTATTCTATTCCATTGGTCTGTCCATATGTCAGTACCATAATGTTATAATTACTATAGTTTTGAAGTAAGTTCAAATTCGAAAAGTGTGAGTCCTCCTCTGAGATTGTTTTGGCTATGTAGGCTCTCTTGCAGTTCCCCATGAATTTGAAGTTTACATTTTCCATTTCTGTGAAAAAGGCTGTTAGGTTTTTTTATAGAAATTGCATTGAATCTCTGGATCACTTTGGTTTTATTGACATCTTAATAGTGCTGTATTTTCTTATTTATGAACATATTAAGTAATTATTAAAAAAAATTTTTTTAATTGGAGGATAATTGCTTTGCAGTGTTGTGTTGGTTTCTGACATAGAACAAAATGAATCAGCCATAAGTATACATATGGCCCCTCCCTCTTGAACTGCCCTCCAACCCTCCACACTATCCCACCCCTCTAGCTTGTCACAGAGCACCACATTGAGCTCCCTGTGTTATACAGAAACTTCCCGCTAGCTAACTGTTTTGCATACGGTAATGTATATGTTTCACTGCTATTCATCCCACTCTCTCCTTCCTCTGTTGTTTCCACAAGTCTGTTCTTTATGTCTGTTTCTTTTTTCCTGCGAGTAAATGGGTTTATCGGTATTATTTTTCTGGATTCCATTTATATATATATATGTTAATATACCATATTTGTTTTTTTCTTTCTGAGTTTCACTCTATATAATAAGCTCTATTTTCATGTGCCTCACTGGAACTGACTCAGATTTGTTCCTTCTAATAGCTGAGTAATATTCCTCTGTGTGTGTGTGTGTGTGTGTGTGTGTACATACAACTTTACTTTTTTATCCATGTATCTGTCAGTGGGTATATAGGTTGCTTCCATGTCCTAACTATTTTAAACAGCGTTGAAATGAACATTGGGGTACATATGTTCTTTTGAATTATGATTTTCTCAGGGTATGTGCCTAGTTGTGGGATAATTTTACCATTTCTTTTTGAAGTAATGAAAGTGTTCTGGAGATAGTGGTTGTAGTTCTACAACCTTGTGTATATACTGGAAACCACTGAATTGTACACTTTAAAAGATAAATTTTAGTGTATTTGAATTATGCTGTGGTTAAAAACAAAAAAAATTTTACTCAGCTTAATCTCTACTTCCGGCTCTGATTTATTCTCCCCATCTTTATCAGACTTCTTGGAAGAAGCTGTATACACTTAGAGTCCCATTCTCAGCTTTTATTCACTTTTCTACCTGATGTCATCTGGTTTTTGACTCCATTAATTCTTTGAAACTCCCCTTGGTTTTGTCTTTTTGTTGTTGTTGTTATCAGCTTTTGACACAGTTAATGTGTCCCCTCTTGTTAAAAATAGCCATATATATATATATATAAAAATAAAATGTTGACTTATTTATTTATTTGGCTGTGCTGGGTATTGGTTGCGGCACGTAGGATCTTTTTCAGTAGTGGCACGTGGGATCCTTAGTTGCACTATGTGGGACCTAGTTCACTGACCAGGGACTGAACCCAGGCCCCCTGTATTGGGAGCACAGAGTCTTAGCCACTGGGGAAGCCCCTAAAAAAAATAACCTTTTAATTTTACAACAGTTTTAGATTTATAGAAAAATTACACAAATAGTGTATAGAGCTCTCATAAACCCATCACTCAGTTTCCCTACTGTTAAAATCGTGCATTAATCTAGTACAGATTTTACAGTTAATGAGCCAGTATTGATACCTTATAACGAACGGAAGGCTAGCTATAGGTTTTTGAGAGAAAGACCGCAGAGATAAAGGTCTGTTTTCATTACAACATAAGCAAGGGCATCAACATGACTTGCCATTATTGGTGTGAACCTTGCTCACTTACTCGGCTGACACAGGCTTTGTCACGTTTCTCTGCGGTACAGTCACTCTCTCCTCCCCCTTTCTGTATACCGTAGTCTTTGAGAGAAGTCACTATGTGGAGTCACACTTGAGGAGTGGAGAGTTTGCTCCACCTCTTGACTTCTTTGAGTTGTGAGTATCTACATAATTTATTTGGATTTCTTCCATCCTAGATTTGTCTTTTCTCCCTTATTCATTTGTTTGTTTGTTTATACCAATATGGACTTACAGGTATTTAGTTTACACTCCAGGTCCTAGTCCAGTACTCTTGGATTGGCCAAAAGTTCATTCAGGTTTTACCATAACATCTTATAGAAAAATCCGAATGAATTTTTTGGCCAACCAGATATTTTTGTTTGTTGGGGTTTTGCTCAAATTATTAAAACTGTGGCCATTGGAAATATTCAATTGCTTTTCTGTGTCCCTTTGACATATTTCCTGCCCATTCCTCAGATCAACCATTTCCGCAAAGAGTCCCGACTGCTTTTCATAGAGAATGTTGTTAGAACACCAGGATCTTGGTGCTGAGTGAGTAAGTGTTCCTGGGATGGTGTCCTTCTTTTTGAATCGCTGTTTTTCTTTGTGTTTGTGATACCATACTTTTTAAGTCTTTATAGGAAGCAGTACAGTGTAGCAGCTAAGAACAAGGGCTCTGGGGTCGAGGGTGTAATCCTGGTTGCATTTCTTATTTTTGTTTGTTGTTTTCAGTTGCTCAGTCATGTCTGACTCTTGAGGCTCCCTGGACTGTAGCCCGCCAGGCTCCTTTGTCCATGGGATTTCCCAGGCAGGAATACTGGAGTCGGTGGTCAGTTCTTTAACCAGAGCATCTTTTTGATCCAAGGATCGAACCCATGTCTTCTGCATTGGCAGGTAGATTCTTAACCACTGAGCTATATGGGAAGCCCTTGGATTTCTTATACCCAACAAAAGGTAAACCTGAGCAAAATGATCTCTCTAACCCAAAATGTCTGTAAGGAATCAGGTCATGATGGTAAGTTGCTCACAGCATCTGTAGGGATTAGATGAGGTAGTGTGCATACATCACTTAGTACAGCACCTAACATACAGTGAGCATTCATTCTGTGCTCACCCCCTTTTCATCTTTCTTTTTGGCCATTCCCTTCAGTCTGCTCTCCTAGCTCTTCTGTTTGTCTTCTAAATGTTAGTGTTCCGTGGGGTTTTTGTCTTGGGTTTTTTGTTTTCCTCACCTTGTACATTTTCCCTAGGCAGTTTTATCTATTCTCACTGCTTTGGTTTTCATTTACTTTGTATATGGTTGATTGTCAAATCTGTACCTCTGGCCCAGACCTTTGTCTTGAGATTTTGTATATTCAGCTGCTTGTTGGACACCTTCAGTTGAATAACTTATACACATCTCAGACTCTGTCTGTAATTAAAGTGATTATTTCACCTTCTCAAAATCCATTTTCCCCTTTTCTTTATTTTATTGGACAGTAATACCTTCTACCCTTTGCCCAAATCAGAAGAATCATCTTTGCCTCCTTTTTTTTCCTCTCTCTTTGGCATCAGATCCCTTGCAAGATTTGTTGATTCTACCTAAATATGTCAGTTCTTCCCACCCATTTTCTTTATTCTGTTGCTATTATCTTAGTTCAGACTGCCATAAGCCATTTCCTGGATTACTGTAGCTATTTTATTTACTTCAAGATTCTATGTTTCTTTTCTGTTTCATTCATTGTATTATAGTTACATATTTTTTTCTCAAACACAAATCTGAACAAGTCTTCCCAAGTTAAATACATTTTTATTCCTTATTGCCCTCAAGATAATGCTCCGACTCCAGTTTAAAAGGTCCTTCACATTGCGGTTCTTGCTTTCCTCCTCAGCCTTAGCTCAGACGTTGATGCCTCTTGTCACACTGAACTGCCTTCTGACTGTCGCTGTTGCGCTTCTCTGCCACCCCTTCTCCTCTCACCGCTTCTCCCGCCATCCCTGTCTCTTTGGTCTTGCTGAATCCTCTTCTCTGTACATATAATATTATTCCTCTCTGACACCATCCTACATTTCCCTCTTGATAGATACATGTTTCATCTGACTCATTTCTTCTGTGTTTTTTTTCAGTATTTACTTATTTTTGACTGCACTGGGCCCTTATTGCTGCAACTGGGATTTCCTCGATTTGTGGCGAGTGGAGGCCGCTCCTGGTTGTGGTGTGCAGGCTTCTCATGGTGGTGGCTTCTCCTGCTGCAACTCATGGGCTCTAAGAGCTCGTGGGCTCAGTGGCTGTGGCGCACAGGCTTAGTTGCTCCTTGGCATGTGGGATCTTCCCAAACCAGGGATTGAACCTTTGTCCCCTGCGTTGGCAGGTGGATTCTCAGCCACTGGACCACCAGGGACATCCCCATCTGGCTAATTTCTGTTCACTCCTAGCATCTACATTCAAATCTTATTTCCACTTGGCCCATAAAACTCTAATACTCTCTGCTCACCCCTGTTGCAGTATTTATCACACTGAACGTTAATTACTGATTTATTTATTGGTCCCCACCTAATTCCATGAAGTCAGAGAGTTTTTATTAGTCATTGTTGTTCCTCTAGGATAGATATTTCAAAGTAGCCATCCCAAATTGGAACTTTGTTTATGTCTTTCCTTTGACCTATAATCCCTTTGGCCACTGGGCAAATTCCTCTGTACTGTTTAAAGTCTATCTGTGAATTCCTCTGTACCTCCTTGTCACTGTGCCACCTTTGTGTTAACCTTTGGACCCTGCACATATTTTATTCTTGTCCTTATCACATAATATTGTATTTCTTTATATGATTCTCCATTTCTTTTAATAGACTGAGCTCTTTAAGCTCAGAGTTCATATTTTTGTCTTTAGAGTCTAGCTTAGCATCTAGTACAATTATACATACCCAGTAAATTTTTTAAATTATTTTTTACTGAAATACAGTTAATTTACAATACTGTGTTAGTTTCTGGTATACATCCAAGTGATTCAGTTATAAATATGTTATTTTTAAGAAACCTTCAGTGTTTTTTGAAGCAAAGCATTAAGGTATTCAATGAGGAAGGTTTCTGAGCTTTTTGTCTTAGGGCATCTGTCTCAGAGTTGGAGGTCTAAAAGTTACTTAATTAGTTAAGAACAAACCTGAAGATCATTGTATTCTGTCATAACCATGCAAATAGCAGATGATTTAAAAGCAGTTGTTATTTTTTAAAATGAGAGAAAAAGATACTGTAACTCAGGGCTTTATTATCTATGATGTTGAAAGCCCAGTGGCACCTTTGTGGAGATCAGGGAGTCCTCCCTTATCTGGGAGGCACATGCTGTTTCTTGGGCTATAAGAAGTGGTTCTAGCAAGGGAAAGAGGCCATATTTGCCCATAAGCTATATGCTGTCCTCCAGCAGCTGCCAGATCAGCAGCTGCTGTGGGCTGATGTGTGATAGATGAAACCTGCCCCATATCCTCCTCTTGTTCCTTGATGTCCTTGGCAGAGCAGTGCCACCTTGCCACCTCCTTCTTTTGCTTAGACATCAAATTTAAAATATGCATGTCTCTTACTGACGGCCAGTTCCACACCATCCAAGAGATTGCAGTAGCTTCCATCTATTGCAATGTCAGCCTATTAAAAGGAACACAGCCTATTAAAAGGATCCCCTCAAAGGAGGGGATCAATTCAGGTCAGTCACTCAGTTGTGTCCAACTCTTTGTGATCCATGGGGTCACATGCAGCATGCCAGGCTTCCCTGTCCATCACCAATTCCTGGAGTTTACTCAAACTCACGGCAATTGAGTTGGTGATGCCATCCAACCATCTCATCTTCTGTTGTCCCCTTCTCCTCCCACCTTCTATCTTTCCCAGCATCAGGGTCTTTTCCACTGAGTCAGTTCTTTGCATCAGGTGGCCAAATTATTGGAGTTTCAGCTTCAGCATCAGTCCTTCAATGAATACTCAGGACTGATTTCCATTAGGGTGGACTGGTTTGATCTCCTTGCAGTGCACGGGACTCTCAAGAGTACCAACAGTACAGATCAAAAGCATCGATTCTTTGGTGCTTGGCAGAGCACCAATTCTTTGGTGCAGTTTTCTTTATAGTCCTACTCTCACATCCATACATGTCTACTGGAAAAACCATAACTTTGACTAGAAGGACCTTTGTCAGCAAAGTAATGTCTCTCCTTTTTAATATGCTATCTAGGTTAGTCATAACTTTTCTTCCAGGGAGCAAGTGTCTTTGAATTTCATGGCTGCAGTCACCATCTGCAGTGATTTTGGAGCCCAAGAAAATAAACTTGGTCACTATTTCCATTGTTTCCTCATCTATTTTCCATGAAGTGATGGGACCAGAAGTCATGATTTTAGTTTTCTGAGTGTTGAGTTTTAAGCGAACTTTTTCACTCTGCTCTTTCACTTTTATCAATAGGCTCTTTAGTTCTTCTTTTCTTTCTGCCATAAGGGTGGTATCATCTGCATATCTGAGGTTATTAATATTTCTCCCAGCAATCTTGATTCTAGCCTGTGCTTCATCGAGTCCAGCATTTCTCATAATGTACTCTGCATATAAGTTAAATAAGCAGGGTGACAATAAACAGCCTTGACATACTCCTTTCCTGATTTGGAACCAGTCTGTTCCATGTCCAGTTCTAACTTGCTTCTTGACCTGCATACGGATTTCTCAGGAGGCAGGTCAGGTGGTCTGGTATTCCCATCTCTTTCAGAATTTTCCACAGTTTGTTGTGATCCACACAGTCAAAGGCTTTGGTGTAGTCAATAAAGCAGAAGTAGCTGGTTTTCTGGAACTCTCTTGCTTTTTCTGTGATCCAGCAGTTGTTGGCAATTTGATCTCTGGTTCCTCTGCCAGCTTGAACATCTGGAATTTCACAGTTCACGTACTGTTGAAGCCTGGGTTGGAGGATTTTGAGCATTACTGTGCTAGTGTGTGAGGTGAGTACACTTGTGTGGTAGTTTGAGCATTCTTTGGCATTGCCTTTCTTTGGGATCGGAATGAAAACTGACCTTTTCCAGTCCTGTAGCCACTGCTGAGTTTTCCAAATTTGCTGGCATATTGAGTGCAGCACTTTCACAGCATCATCTTTCAGGATTTGAAATAGCTCAACTGGAATTCTATCACCTCCACTAGCATTGTTCATATTGATGCTTCCTAAGGCCCACTTGACTTCGCACTCCAGGATGTCTGGCTCTGGGTAAGTGATCATACCATCGTGATTATCTTGGTCATGAAGATCTTTTTTGTACAGTTCTTCTGTGTATTCTTGCCACCTCTTCTTAATATCTTCTGATTCTGTGAAGTCCATACCATTTCTGTCCTTTATCGAGCCCATCTTTGCGTGAAGTGTTCCCTTGGTATCTTTGATTTTCTTGAAGAGATCTCTAGTCTACCACAGGATAATCAGAATCCTTCTATGGAGGCAGATGGCACCCCACTCCAGTACTGTTGCCGGGAAAATCCCATGGATGGAGGAGCCTGGTAGGCTGCAGTCCATGGGGTTGCTAAGAGTCAGACATGACTGAGCGACTTCACTTTCACTTTCCACTTTCATGCATTGGAGAAGGAAATGGCAACCCACTCCAGTGTTCTTGCCTGGAGAATCCCATGGACGGAGAAGCCTGATAGGCTGCAGTCCATAGGGTCGCACAGAGTCAGACACAGCTGAAGCGACTTAGCAGCAGCAGCAGCAGCATGGAGGCAGAACTAGCAGAAAAGGTAAGAGAAAGCAAGAAAGGGGAATGGAGACTTAAGAGGGTATAGTTACAGCACAGAGAAAGTTGTTTTGGACCTAAAAATATATTCAAAATCCTTAAATCTAAGGAAGATTGAAAATAAAATATGGCAAAAATGTACTCTAAACAGAACAATATCAATAGCAAATGAATATACTAATAGCATCAAGCTGTTAAAAGGACGAAGAGAATTATGCATTGTGACAAAAGGAACAGGAATCCAATTTTCAGAAAATGAGCAAAACTTGTGAATAAACTGTTCACAGAAGAATATTAAGGGTTCTTAATACATGAAAAGGCACTATACCTAATTCATAAACCATACTTAATTTAAAATTACACTGATTTTACCATTTTTCACTCTTTAAGATTGGAGAGTATTAAGAAATTTGATAGAACACTGTTGTCAAGGGTGTAGGATCATATGCTATCTTATACTGCTGGTGAGAGCATAACCTTTACGGGAAGCAGTTTCATGCTATTTATTAATTTTACGTTCACATTTCCTTTGAGCAACCCGTCTCTTTTTAGGAATGCATTCTACTGATATGCTTGTAAATTTAGGAAATAACACTTAATCTTTGCAGTATTGTGTGTATAGCAAAATACTGGCAACACTGTAAATCCTTCAGTAAAGTGAAGTGAAGTCGCTCAGTTGTGTCTGACCCTTTGTGACCTGTGGACTGTAGCCCACCAGGTTCCTCCATCCATGGGATTCTCCAGGCAAGAATACTGGAGTGGGTTGCCATTTCCTTCTCCAGGGGATCTTCCCGATCCAGGGATCAAACCCAGGTCTCCTGCATTGCAGGCAGGAGACCTTTAACCTCTGAGCCACCAGGGAAGCCCAGTAAGATCTAGTTAAATAAATTATGTTCAATACATATAATAGAATATTACACAGATGTAAAATTGGCAGTGAGAAAGCTATGTATGAATATACAATGTCTGCAGAGAAACACTAATGGAATGTACAGAGCAATGTGCTGAATAACCATTTGTTTAAGAAGAAGCGATAGACAAACGTGTGATATAAAGGTAGACACAAATAATACATGAAGAGACTTGACATTCCACTTGAATCCCCAGTAATCAAAGCAGTGTGGTATCAACAAAATAAGAAAATCGGTCAATGGAATGGAACAGAGAGCCCAGAAGAAGACTTACACAAATACGTTCAACTCAACTTTGACAAAGGAGCAAAGGCAGTTAAAGGGAGAAGGGAGAGTCTTTTCAACAAATGAGGTTGGAACAACTAGATATTCACCTGAGGGAAAAAAAAAGAATTCAGACACAGACTATCACAAAGTCAACTCAAAATTTATCATAGACCTAAATGTACACCTTAAAACTCCTAGAAGAAAAACAAAAGAAAATCTAACTGATCTTCAGTGTGGTAATGACTTTTTAGATACAACACAAAAAAGCATGATCCATGAAAGAATAAATTGGGCTTTAATGTTGGATTTCATTAAAAATAAAACTTCTCTGTGAAAGATAACATTTCTCTAACTACCAGATAAGGAATGTCAAGTCTCTGTCTATCGTTATATTATACATGTTTTGGGTGATATCAGTCCTCCAAGCTTTCTTTAATATTGTGTTGACTATTCTGGGTCTTTTGCCTTTCCATGTAAACTTTAGAATCAGTTTGTTGATATCCACAAAGTAACTTACTGGGATTTTAGTTGAGATTGCATTGAGTCTGTAACTCAGGTTGGGAATAACTGACACCTTGATGATATTGATTCTTCTATTCATGAACATGGACTTATCTTTCCATTAGTTAGATCTCTGATTTCTTTCATCACAATTTGATAGTTTTCCACATATAGATCTTATACATAAGTAGTGGTTGTATCCTTAAATATTTCATTTTTGGTGCTAATGTAAATGGCTTTGTATTTTTAGTTTTAAATATCAATTATACATTGCTGGTATATAAGAAAGTAGTTGACTTTTATACATTAGCCTCGAATCTTTTAATCTTGCTATAGTCATGCATTATGTTCAGTTTTTTAAATGGTATTTTAAATTTCAATTTCCAGTTTTTCTCTGCTAGTATGTAGACACTGTTGGTTTTTATACTTTTTTGTTACCTGCTGCCTTGTGAAACTTAATTTTTGTAACTCTTACAGATTCTTTAGGACTTTCCACACATACTGTCATGTGATCTGTAAATAAAATTAGTTTAACTTTTCCTTTCCAATTTTTATTTCTTTTTCTTTGTTAATGTCACTGATTAGGACTTCTAGTTCAAGATTGAGCAGAAATGGTGAGAACAGAAATTCTTGCCTTGTTCCTGCTCTTAGGAGGAAATTATGAAATCTTTTTTTTTTTTTTTTTTTTTAAGTCTTTTATTATGTTAGCGGGGCTTCCCAGGTGGCTGAATGGTAAAGAATCCACCTGCCAGTGCAGGAGATGTGGATTCCATTGCTGGGTTGGGAAGGTCCACGGGAGGAGGAAATGGCAACCTATACCATTGTTCTTGCCAAGGAAGTCCCATGGGCAGAGGAGCCTGGCTGGCTATAGTCTGCAGGGTCACAAAAGAGTCAGACACGACTTAAGGACTAAACAACAAAACATGATGTTAGCTGAGGAGTTTTTATAGCTGCCCTGCATCGGGTTGAGTAGATCTCCCTTCTAAGTTTTTCGAGTGCTTTGATAATGAGTGGTTGTTGGATTTTGTGAAATGTCTTTTTCTGCACCTATTGTAGTGATTATATGGTGGGATCTTTTTAGCCTTGAATTTGGTGAATTACATTGACTTCTACATGTCACAAAAACTTTGAATTCTCTACAGAAACACCACCTAATTTTGAGGGAAGCTTATGAATTATCTATTTGGAGAACATTAGAGCCTGTTTTATACTATTTTTAATCCCGTATAATCTAGAGATGATTCCGGAGTGTAGCAGGAGGGAACCAATTGAGGTTAGAGTACATACATTTATAAAGAACCAGTTATTCAAGTTTTATGACATTTTTTGAAAAGATTTTCACAGCCTGGGAACAGAAATAAAAGAAAGCAAACTTGTGGGCAAGGCAGTAAGAACAGAAGGAATTCGGAGTTTTCCCAAAAGTGTTGTTGGAATGGCTCCTTGTAGGGACCATATGAATGCATGTTTGCCAAGAAGGGAACATGAGAACTTCATTTTCTTGATGAGCAAAACTTTAAAAGGAACTAGAAAGGTGAAAGGGTCAGTAACTGGTGTTACAGATTATTTCAGTGCTCAAAATGTTACAGGTAGAGTAGCTTGTATATTTTGGAATCATATGGTTAATTGAAGGTGCTGTTAATATTTGCCACTGTTCTTTTTTTTTTTTTAATTTCACAAGTTTAGGTACTCATATCTAGTAAGCTTTTGTTTTATTTTGTATTACTTTACACAGTAGGTATAAGCAACATTTGGTTGCTATTTTCTATAAAAATTCTTTGGCAGGCTTCTAAATCTGAGGTCACATTAGGGTAAGTTTGGCTTCTTTTGCTGTGTGGGGCTTAGTGAGAGATTATATTTTAATAAACACAGTGAATGGTTCTGGCTTTGCCTTTTGAATCTGAGTTTGGTTTCAGGATGTTTAAAAATATCTTACTGGTCTGATAATAGACAACTAACCCATTCTGCAAGTAGTTTTATTGACCTGTTCAGTTCAGCAGCTTGCTTTTTCCCGTAGGACCAGTGTCATCTGATCTTTTTCTCTCTTGTATTTTTCCTGTTTATCTGCAAGTTTTATTTAAAGAATTGTGGTTACTATAGGTGACTCAGACAGTGAAGAATCCGCCTGCCGTGCAGGAGACCCGGGTTTGATCCCTGGGTTGGGAAGATCCCTCGGAGAAGGAAATGGCAACCCACTCCAGTATTCTTTCTTGGAGAATCCCATGGACAGAGGAGCCTGGTGAGCTGCAGTCCATGGGTTCCCAAAGAATTTTACACAGCTGAGTGACTAACACTTTCCCTTTAATTTACCATACTACATAATTAAATACTAAAATAAGAATCTTTTAGAAACAAAGTTTGAGTTCCTGATTTAAAACAGAAAATAAAGGAAAAAGTAAAATGTTTAAAATAGGCTGTGTTTGCTCCATCTTTTATCTTCCTGTTAGCTGCTTTCACAATGAATATTGTGGTTAGGTAGAATTACATAACTTTGTTCTGTGTTTTGATTGCATGTTGCAGATTTATAAATGATTTTGATAACAGTATATTGCACCTGAGACCCAATAAAATGGCTTTTCCCCCCATTTTAAATATAAATTTGTGCTCTCTATTCCGATAGTTAATGTAGGTTGCTTTATTTTAGAGCATGACATGATGATCTTATTTTTTACATTTTGAAATACCCAGTTACTGTTTCTTAGGAAAGGATAATAAACTGACATCATTCTTTTTGGGGGAAAGAATATCTGCAGTCTTGTTTCTGAAGTATTTCAAAATCTGTCTTCAGTGAATCAGCTTGTACCTCAGTTGGCAGAGTAGAATACTGTTGATGTTAAAAGGTCTTTCTTTTTGTGATTGCTTATTTGCTTAGTTGTTGGAAAATGGAGTTGATCTAAGTGCCTGTTTTTATTTCCTATTCCCATATGGCCCATGTCTTCTAGAGGAAAACTGCTCCAGGGTTAGCCCTGTTGCTTATTACTGGTAACAGTTATTGGTACTGGTTAATTTCAAACCTACTGCACTAAGGGAAGAAGATGATTTTGCTTGCCACTTGGAATTTAGTTCTAAAATCAACCTCTTAAATGCTTTCTTTCTCTGAATTTCCCCATTTAACTTGTTTATGACCAACATAAAATTTGCATGAGTTGCCAAATCCAAGGCAAAATATCAAAAAGGATGCTGTAAAGCTGTTTAGCAGCTTAGTTGCCAACACAGTGTTTTTAAAGTTAAAACTAGCAATTTAAATTGCAAATGTTATTTAGGAAAGGTTAAATTGCCTTTTCTGACATTTACCCTGGCTTCTCCTCATTTTTATAAACTACATAGTAAATAAAAGTGGTAGCTAAAATACTCTTTTTTTAAAGCTATATGTGTCTTTAAGGAAACACTAAATAGGAAAGCTATTAATAAAAATTGCTAAACATTTACTCATTGTATTTCTTTAGAATTTTTTTTTTAATTCATCCTAATGGAAACACATTGTATTTTGCTTCATGTTGCTAAGTAAGTTTGGTATATTTTAGAAGGCACAGGTTTTAGAACTGTTGAAGCACAGCTTCAAATTTCAGCTTTGCTATTTACTAGGCCTACAATTGATAACACAGAAAATATACTACAACTCTTTGATTTTCACACTTGTGCTTTTGTGATCATAATGCCTACCTCAGAGGGATTATGTTTCCTCATTTGACTCCAATATGTAAAGCTTTATGCATAATACTTAGCATGTATTGGGTACTCAATCAAATATTAATTCTCTTCTCCTTTACTTCCTTCATTGTTCCTTTGATGTTTGAACCTTTCTTTATCATTGTATCAGATATGTTGAAAATATCCGCCAGTTGCTAGTTAAATTATTGAAAAAGACCAGCCTGAATAAATTACAAGCTATATTTTGAAGGAAAAGGAAATTGCTACTAGGCTTTATTGGTAATACAAATTGCTTCTTTCATTTTCTGCTTGTGAAACTAATTAAATCCAATTTTTTGCATATCTCAGAGTAAGCTGGGAACTCTCTCATCATCCCTTTCTCTGACATTCTTTGGTGAGTCCGTTTGGGACCCATTAAAGTATGACAAGTAGCATGACCGACACGTAGACACGCAGATCACGAACGTAGTGGAAGTGGAACAGAAGATGGAAACACCTAACATGAAGGCCCTCAGTCTCCCAGAGGAGCAAAATAGCAATTAGAATAATAGTTTCAAAAAACTTGTCTTTTTTCCGTTCCCTGATTATTAGTGATGATGTTTTCTTAGAATGCCTGGAGGTTTGGAGTGCTGTAGTCTAGTCGTCATTACATTTTAGCAAGTAGCGGAATCACCTAGAGGGCATCTTATAAAGATGACCTCCAGAGTTTCTGATTCAGTAGGTCTGGGGTTGGGGCTGAGAATTCATATTTCTAACAGGTTCCTAGGTGAAGTTGCTACCCCTGTGCTGTAAGGGTATGGAGAAGAAGTCCCCCACTTGTTAAGCAAGAGACTGATTTTTCTGCCTGAGATTTTTCACTGAATTTAGAAAACCTTTTTTTTCTTCTCTCAGTACTTTCTGTGTGTCTAGTACTGAGATATCCTCAAGCCTCATGTGTCTTACACTTTCAGACCATGAATTTTTGCTTAACTAAGGGACTCCACTAAGGAGCAGTTCTAAAAGAAAAGACTAACGAAGAAAGGGGGATAGGCTATCCATTTTATTTCCCCCACCCCCCACACCATTTTGTTGCTTATTCAAACCTCTGTCTTCATGTTATAGCAATAGTTTATCTTTTGCTGATTTTAATGCAAAAACATTGGCTCTTGTAATTCTGTCTCTAAGTATCTCTCCTAAGTATCCAGCCTGGCATGCTGCAGTCCATGGGGTCCTGAAGAGTCAGACAGGACTGAGCGACTCAACAAAGTATCTGTCCTAAGGAAGTAAATTTTGACTAACAATTAATACAGACAAAGATAGAGATATTTATCATAGCGTTATTTATAAATAACAAAAAGAAGCTCACACACAGAAGTGTATTATTACTAGGTGATTTTTAAAGAAAGTTATGTATGTTTGCATAAGATAGCTAATTTTGTAGTCAGATTTTGCCTATGAAGCAAAACATTTTAAAGATAGAAAATGCTTAATACACATAATTATTTTATGTAGGGATGTTTTGATATAATTTAACCTCTCACATTTAAGTAAAATTGCATGTATTATGTGTTCTTAACTATATGACTGAAGGTCCAATACTTGGCTACCTGATGCAGAGCCGACTTACTGGAAAAAAACCTGATGCTGGGAAAGATTAAGGGCAAGAGGAGAAGGGAATAGCAGAAGATGAGATGGTTAGATAACATCACAGACTTCAATGGACATGAATTTGAGCAAACTCCAGGAGATAGTGAAGGACAGGGAAGCCTGGTGTGATGTAGTCCATGGGGTCACAAAGAGTCAGACACTACTTAGTGACTAAGCAACAACAGACTATATGACATAGAAAAAAATGAGGAAATATATCAAATTACAAGTATCTTTTAAAAGTGGGATAATGATTGATTGGTTCTATATATTCTTTTCTGCAGTTAGTAATACATCCATAATAGGTATTTACTTTTCTAATGAAGATATTCATGTCATATATGTATGTATGTGTATATATATTTCACGTTTTAGTTGAAATATATAGAGAAAAGTACAAATACAGGTGTATAGCCCAGTGAAATTTTTTTAGTATTTATTTCTTTGGCTGCCTTGGGTCTTAGTTGTGGCATGAGGGGTCTTCAGTCGCTGTGCGTGGATTCTCCAGTTGTGGTGTGTGGGTTCAGAAGTGTACAGGCTCAGTTGTTGCAGTGTGCAGGCTTAGTTGCTCTGTGGCACGTGGAATCTTAGTTCCCGGACCAAGAATCAAACCCATGTTCCCTGCATTGCAAGGTGGATTTTTAACCCCTGGACCACCAGGGAAGTCCCAGCTCAGTGAAATTTCACAAACCAGCACTTGAAACTAGAAGCAACATGCCAGCACCCTCGAAGCATGCTTTATGCTCACTTTGAAGGCTAAGTGCTATCTTGACTTCTGACAGGATAAGCTATTTTTGTCTGTTTGGTGCTTTACATATGAAATCATAAGACATTTATTCTTTCTGACTTGGTTTTCTTTCTCAGCATGCTTGTGTGTTCATACTGGATGTAGTTGTTATTGATCCTTTCTCATTGCTATGTAATATTTCATTATGTAACCAAACCATTATTTACTTATTTATTCTAATGCAGTTGGGCATTTGGGGTAGTTTTCAGTTTGGGATATTAGTAACGTCACAGACTTTCTAGTTCATGTCCTTTGCTGGTTTGCTGTAGGGCATATTCCTAGGACTGGAATTGTTTGGTTGATGTAGACAGACACTCAGCTTTAGTAGATACTTCTAGAATGACTTTTACCAGTTTATACTTCCACCAGTGGTATATGAAGATTCCTTGTAGCTCATATCCTTGCCAATACTTGATATTTCTCATCTTTTTCCTTATACTCAGTCCGGTGGATGTGTAGTGATAATATACTGTGGTTTCAATTTGCATTTCCCTGATGACTAATGAAGTGATGAATCTTTTCCTTATTTTTGGTTGTAAATTATGGTGAAACAGTGTTGTAGTATGCAATTCTGTATCAGATACATTTTAGCTTTATTCCAGAGAACAGGTATACAACAAATATTTTAGTAGTATTTATACATTAAAAGGTCCGTCTAGTCAGGGCTATGGTTTTTCCAGTGGTCATGTATGGATGTGAGAGTTGGACTGTGAAGAAAGCTGAGCGCCAAAGAATTGATGCTTTTGAACTGTGTTGTTGGAGAAGACTCTTGAGAGTCCCTTGGACTGCAAGGAGATCCAACCAGTCCATTCTGAAGGAGATCAGCCCTGGGATTTCTTTGGAATGATGCTAAAGCTGAAACTCCAGTACTTTGGGCACCTCATGAGAAGAGTTGACTCATTGGAAAAGACTCTGATGCTGGGGGGGGATTGGGGGCAGGAGGAGAAGGGGACGACAGAGGATGAGATGGCTGGATGGCATCACTGACTTAATGGACGTGAGTCTGAGTGAACTCTGGGAGTTGGTGATGGACAGGGAGGCCTGGCATGCTGCGATTCATGGAGTCGCAAAGAGTCGGACACGACTGAGCGACTGAACTGAACTGACTGATACATTAAAAGATATAGCCCAAACAACTCATCAAAAAATGAGAAGACCTAAGGAGACATTTCTCCAAAGAAGACATATAGATGGCCAGCAGGCATGTGAAAAAATGCTCAACATTGCATATTATTAGAGAAATGCAAATCAGAACCATAATGACGTATCACCTCACACTGGTTAGAATGACTATCATCAAAAAGCCTATAAATAATAATGCTGGAGATTGTGGGGAAAAAAGGGAACCCTTCTGCACTGTTGGTATGAATATGCATTGGTGTAGCCACTATTAAAAATAGGATGGAGTTTCCTTTAAAAACTAAAAATAGAGCTACCACATGATCCCACGATCCTATTCCTGGGTGTACATCTGGAAAAAATGAAAACTCTATAGTTTGAAAAGATATATGCACCCCAGTGTTCACAAAAGGGCTGTTTACAATAGCCAAGACATGGAAACAACCCAAGTGCCCATCAATAGATAATTAGCTTAAGAAGATGTGGTGTGTGTATATGTATATATACATACATATGTATGGGGAATTATACCCTATATCTTATAATAACATAATGGAATATTATCTTGAGTGGGTGTGTGTATGTATACACATACCCATTCATAGACACACACAATGAAATATCAGAAAAAAGAATGAAATATTGCCATTTGCAGCAGCATGGATCTAGAGAATATTATCCTTAGTGAAGTAAGTTAGACAAAGACAAAACTTAATGATATCACTTATATGTGGAATCTGAAAAATAATACAAATGAGTTTATATACAAAACAGATACAGGCTCACAGACATAGAAAACAAACTTATGGTTACCAAATGATAGAGGGAGAAGGAGGGGGAATTAGGAGTATAAGATTAACAGACACAAAGTACTGTACATAAAATAGGTAAGCAAAAGGACTTACTATATAGCACAAGGAATTATTGGAGTAGGAAATGACAACCCATTCCAGTATTCTTGCCTGGGAAATCCCATGGACAGAGGAGCCTGGCAGGTTATAGTCCATGGGATCGTAAAGAGTCGGACACAACTGAGCGCACATACACAAGGAATTATACCCAATATCTTATAACATATAATGGAATATTTTTTAAAAAACCTAAACTACTAGCTGTATACCTGAAACTAATGCAATACTGTAAATCAGCAGAACTTCAATTTAAAAAAGGTGGGTTTATAACCAGAGCCAAGGTCATGGATGTGAATCTTTTAAATGCTATACTCTTCATACTTGAAGTGTTAAATATGACTCAAGTATTAACGTAACGTCCTATAACATGACATCTAATGAGATTTGGTTTGAGTCTGTCAAGGGTATTTTTGTATTTGAATTTGATTTTCCTTGTAACTTCTACAATTTTCTCATATGAAAATTCTTTAGTAGAATGAGTTTTTTGGCAAAGACAGATGAGTAAGTTAGTAAGTTGGCAATTTAACCTGGAACATTGCTAGATTCAAAATAATATTTTTAAAGCACTACACAAATTTTTGTATTACTTTTAGAGCTGTGATAATTTTGAAATGTTCTTATCATATTGATTTTCTTTTTGTTTGATCCACTAATACTTTTATTCCTAATTCTTCAATTCATTCCCTTTTTCCTATTTGCTGCATCTTTAGAACAAGGTGGAAAGCACAAAATAATCAAAAAATGTACAAAAAATCCAGTTTATATATATATAATGTGTAATATGTAAATTATATACATATATATGTATAATCTTTTTAGCCTCCTTGGTACTTTCAAATTATATTGTAATGGCAGGCTTTTGAGACAAAATAGGGCTTGTATCCAGTGCAGTTCTAGGAAGTGACTCATAGGGACTTAATATCTATTGAATGGATGAAACAAAGACAAAATTCCATTGTCAAGTTTTTTCTTTTCAGGTTTTGTTGGGCTTTTCACTTGTCCCTTCCCCTCCAATTTTGGATCTTTAGTTTAAAAGTGGTATTTGGGATGAGTAAGAGAAAATTGTTATTAGTAGAATTTTTTAAAGTGGAACTTTCTCTCCAGATAACCCCATTGACAAATCAGAGACAGAAAGGTAAAATTGTGAAATCACAGAAGATATTATGCATTTTAATGATTTTTTTTTTTTTTGGTAGTTCTAATTTTGGGAGAATCTACTCAAATGCCCATGAAAATAAAAAATAAACTTAATGTTATTGTAATGTTAATTAAGATGTATCAGTGAAATAAATTTTACAATGTATATTGACTGCTTTTGAACAAAGAGAACTAAGGAAAACCAATGCTTTAAGAGGAGGAAATAAAAGAAAGTCTAAATATGAGGAAAGAAAGCTGGAGGCTGAGAGATCAGAAACAATGAAACTGTAACCAGCATCTGTTCTCCTAGACGATAAAGAAGCGTTTTGTGTTGAATGTTTTTTCCCTCCACTCTCCAATACTTTGGATCACAGAATTTCACAGTGTATTGTATTAGAAAAAACAGCTAATCCTCTTGAAATTGTTGATTATTTGCTGCCAGTTTTTAAAGCTTGCCTTGGTTTTTGGTTCCAGATTATTATTCCTCACAATGAACCAACCCAATTGTTGAGAAGCATTGGATATAGTCATTGGAAAATCATAACCATATGTGTTAAGAGTGGCTCCAAGGAAAATGCATAAGGCTTAGGCCTGAAACTTAGTTCTTTGTTTAATGTGTGTTTCAATTTTATATAATTGATCAGATCAAACATATAAAACTGCTACTTAATTCTGTATAAAAGTTTCTAAATAGCTGTTGCTTTATTCTGTAATATCAGATACTTAAATTCAAAGATATTCTAGATTTGATTTGTTTTGATTGCTGTATTCTATCATGGATTGGTATCCCAAGGTAATTTTTAAATGAATTGGATATTTAAAAAATATTATACCTGAAACTAATATAATATTGTAAAACAACTGACTTAAATAAAATAAATTTTAAAAGCCTACTTAATATTAATTTACCTAGAAGTTTCTAGAAAACATGGGTTAAATGAGACATTATTTAGATGAGTGAATTGTACTAGCCTGCAGAGGTAAACTTCTCCCCCCACCCCGCCCAAACTTACTTGTTTTTAATTGAAGGAAAATTGCTTCACAATACTGCATTGGCCTCTGCCGTACATCAACATGAGCCAGCCATATGTATACACGTGTCCCCTTCCTCTTTAACCTCCCTTTCACCTCCCACTCCCTCTCACCCCTCCAGGTTGTTACAGAGCCCCAGTTTGAGTTCCCTGAGTCATATGGCAAATTCCCATTGGCTATTTATTTTACACATGGTTGAGGTAAGGTTTTTAAGGCAATGTCCTTATCTTACTTTCTTTGCAATTTGAATTGGGGATCTTATTAAGATAATCGTGACTGTTTTGCAAACCATAAAGAGAAAAGTAACATCTGATATATGTGGAACACAGACTTTAAAGGATTCCAACTTTAAAGGATTTCAACATTAACTCACACTAAGCTCAGTTGAACTGGCCTGAGGAATAAGGTGTCATCGTAGCATCTGAACTCTGAGATGGTTTGGATAGAAAACCGTATTATAAAACCTAAGGGGATTGAGTCTGGGGGCTGTGGTTAAAAAAAACAAACAAACAAACTTCTAACATCTCTCTGTAGCCTCGTTTAGTTCTGCAGTTATTACTCACTCCCTTGCAACTCATCCTGTATTTTTAGAAAAGGGAGGAAATATTTTTTTTCTTCATATTAGATTCAGTCACTTAATCTATTGGAATAAAATCATTTATGAAGAAAATCATAAAATTCATAACACTCAAATTACTTCAGCAAAGTACTCTTTGAAATTCTTGATTTAGTTGATTAACCACAGTTCTCAGCTCTTCAGTTGCATGTTATCTTTAAGTTTCAGAAATTCCTTTCTGGGTGGGGGAGTCAAAACAACTCACCCAGGAGCAATCTATTTTCTTGGTTGGCAGAGCAGTGTCAGTTCTTAACATAGGTTGAAATCAAGCTGAGAACCAAGATTTGGAGTTTTCCTAGCTTTTACTCTTATTTTGCTTGTTTCTGTTTTCATACAATTCCCTGAAGCAATTAAGCTGATCTCAGGAAAATATTTTTTACTTTGTAAGTTTTGAAAGATCTTTTAAAATTATTTTGTTTCAGAAAGGATAGGCTGTCGTGAATAAGCTTTGTTACCCCGTGGAGGCTGTGGAAATACACCATTCAGATCTATTGGAGGCAGGCGTAACTGACTGACAGTGGCAGCTGTGACCCCTCTGGATCCACCACCTCATTCTCACTGAGGCCACCCAGACTAACTGTGACTGCTCTCAGCCACGGATGAGTGCAACGGGGTACTAGCGTAGGCCCATTCTTACAGGGTACAGAACTCCTCTGGTGGTCACAGCATTTCTCTGGCTGCATAGCAAATTACCCTGAAGCCTTTTGTTATTGTGTTAGTCGCTCAGTTGTGTCTGACTGTGCCACCCCATGGAGTATACCCCCGCCAGGCTCCTCTGTCCATGGGATTTCCCAGACAAGAATGCTGGAGTGGGTAGCAATTCCCTTCTCTAGGGGATATTCCCAACCCAGGGATTGAACCTGGGTCTCCCACATTGCAGGCAGATTCTCTACTGTCTGAGCCCACTGGGGAAGCTTTACAGGTCACAACAAACATTTATTATCCCACAGAGTTTCAGAGGGCCAGGAGTGACTTCTCTGGGTAATTCTGCCTCAGGGTCTCTTGTAATCAAGCCTTAGGCCAGGGCTGTCTGCATCTGAGGGCTGGGTTGCAGCTGGAACATCTGCTTCCAAGATGACTCACTTAAGTGGCTCTTGGAAGGGCCCTCAGTTCCTCCCTGGCTGTTGTCAGGGGTTTCAAATCCTTGCTGCACTGGTGTCTCCATGGCTCAGCAACTAATATACATTTTCAGGGTCCAGATTTGTTGGAGATAAGTAATAATTCAGTTTCCATCTTAGGTATCATTTCCTCTAACACCTTTTTAAAGATGATCCCACCTAGGAATGCCAGATAGAGCAAATAAAAATACAAGACAGTATTTGGGACATACTTTCTCTTAAAAGTGTGTTCGTTGTTTATTTGAAATTCAGATTTAACTGGATGACTTGGAGCCCTGCTTCACCCGCTCTGGGTTTAATTTGTCATGTCTGTGCTCCTGTGGAACCCTGTACTGTCCTATTTCTGCATCTGCACTATATTTTAATTGTCTATTTAGTTTTCAGTATCTTTCCACTAGGATGAAACTTCCCTTTGGGTAGGAGCTGTGTCTTGTTTATTTTATTCACTGATGTCTCCCAGTGCCAAGCACTGTGCTTGACCTTTCTAAGTTCTCATTAAATATGCGTAGACCACACAAAGAAGGGAAAACACTTGGCCTTATAATTGTGTGCTTTTTTCCTTCTTCGTTATCATTATCATGATGAATATTAAGGAAATGCTAATTCAAAGAAAGGACTACAGATTCCAGGATTCAAAAACTTGATTTATCACTTTATATACAAACTTTAGTTTCCCCCTCTGATAGATGGAGGTAATACGTTTCCTGCCTGTCTTAGATCATCATATCTGCTTCTTGTTTACCTTAGAAGAAAAACTAAATTTCTTAAGCCTACTATGTTCTAGGAGTAGTGCTAGCTTCAGTAATTGAAAGCTGGGCTTTCATATAGTGGCAGTATGCTTTAAGTAGCGGTAAGGACATGGAATCAGAAGCTCTCAATTTGAATCTTTGCCACATTAAAGTCCCATACTAAAGGGCAAATTAGGGACTTCCCTAGGGGTCCAGTGGCTAAGGCTCCATGCTCCCAGTGCAGGGGGCCTGGGGTTCAATCCCTGGCCAGGGAACTAGATCCCACATGCTGTAACTAAGACCTGGCACAGTCAAATAAAAATAAATATTATTAAAAAAATAAAGGGGAAATTAACTAAATTTTGTTTCAGAATGTCAATTTTCTCATCTCTAAGACAGGATAATAATCTCATCTCTAAAACCGCTAGCTGATGCCTGATAAGGGCAGTTGTGAAGGTTAAGGGGTAAGCGTAGGACCTTGTGCATGTTTCTGGCACATGGCAGTTACACAGCAAATCCCTAATGAAGCTTTTGGGACCCGCCGTATTGTAGTTGCTTGAGTGACTTTGGCTTCTGATTTATAGGCATTCATAATTCCCATTAAGTGTAAATTCTCGGCTGAGCACAAATGCAAAATATCTACTCCTGTGATTTCTCTTATTGAGATGGATTACTATGGCAACAGCACATCAGTAGAGTGAAATTTACTTGTTTTGTATCAGTCTAAAATAGCTAATTTTCCCTTTATGTAGTGCTTGTTGAATCCTGTTCCCAGTGATGGAAGGAACCTCATTGAAGGAACAAAAGTGGATGTGCTTGTGACTGATTTTCTGCCCTGTGGGGACTTTTCTTATATCTTCTACTTAAAAGCCAGAGGATAAACAGGCTCATGAGTTCCCACTTTCTCAGTCTGTGGGGTACTTCTAAAAAATCAAGTTCAAGTGTAAATTTTGGCCCTTTGCTTCTCAGGAGGTTTCTGTTCTTACTGGCCTCACATGCATTAGAATTGCTGGTTATACCACCCCTAGTCTTCAACACTGTCTTCCCCCCAATTTACTCCCATTCATTCTCAGTTTAATGAATAAGGAAACTTTTATCTCGTATAGATTAAATGACTTACTGCAAGTCAACCATGTTGTCAGCTGGGATTTGAATCATGGTATCCTGATTGCATTGCAGTATGCATAGTGCATTCCAGTTGTTTTATTGAATGAGGATTGGGAGCCTGTGGATTGATAGGCTCAGTCCCCAAACAGGGATTGAACCCAGCCCCCGGGCAGTGAAAGGGCTAGGTCCCAGCCTCTGGATCACCAGGGATTCCCCACCTTTTCTGTTTTCATGTGCAGTTTGTCAATTTACAAAAAGTTTGCTTTTTTTTTTACTTCTATTTTAGAAATCTTGTTTAAGCCAGGATTACTAGATTTTTGCTTTTATTTTTTTCTTGGGGTTTCATAGTTTTGACATTTAAATTTAAGCTTGAGGTAAGTTTCAAGTTAAATTTTTATATATGGAGTGAGGTGAGGAGGGAGGTATATCTTTCTTTCATATGCGTAACTGATCATTACAATGTCATTTACTGAAAAGATTATCCTTTCCCATAGAATTGCTTTTTGTTGTTGTTGTTCAATCGCCAAATTGTGTCCAGCTCTTTGAGATCACATAGACAGCAGCATACCAGGCTTCCCTGTCCCTCACATCTCCCAGTGTTTGCCCAAGATCATGTCCATTGAATCAGTGATGCCATCCACTCGTCTCATCCTCTGTCAGCCTTCAGTCTTTCCCAGCATCAGGGTCTTTTCCAATGAGTCAGCTGTTTTCATCAGGTGGCCAAAGTGTTGGAGCTTCAGCTTCAGCATCAGTCCTTCCAAAGAGTATTCAGGGTTGGTATCCTTGAGGATTGACTGATTTGATCTCCTTGCTTTCCAAGGGAGTCTCAAGAGTCTTCTCCAGCCTCACAGTTTGAAAAGTATCAATTCTTCAGTGCTTTGACTTCTTTTATTGTCCAGCTCTCACTTCCATACATGACAACTGGAAAGACCATGCTGCTGCTGCTGCTGCTAAGTTGCTTCAGTCGTGTCCGACTCTGTGCGACCCCATAGACGGCAGCCCACTGTGCTCCCCCGTCCCTGGGATTCTCCAGGCAAGAATACTGGAGTGGGCTGCCACTTCCTTCTCCAATGCGTGAAAGTGAAAGTGAAGTCACTCAGTCGTGTCCGACTCTCAGCGACCCCATGGACTGCAGCCCACCAGGCTCCTCCATCCATGGGATTTTCCAGGCAAGAGTACTGGAGTGGGGTGCCATTGCCTTCTCCATAGCCTTGACTATATGGACCTTTGTCAGCAAAGTGATGTCTTTGCTTTTTAACACACTGTCTAGGTTTGTCGTAGCTTTCCTGCGGAGAAACAATTGTCTTCTAGTTTCATGGCTGCAGTCACCATCTGCATTGACTTTAGAGCCCAAGAAGAGGAAATCTGTCACTGCTTTCACCTTTTCCCTTTCTGTTTGCCATAAAGTGATGGGACCGGATGCCATGATCTTAGTTTTTGGAATGTTGGATTTTAAGACAACTTTTTCATTCTCCTCTTTCACCCTCATTAAGAAGCTGTTTAGTTCCTCCTTGCCTTCTGCTATTTGAGTGATATCATCTGCATATCATCTGAGGTTGTTGATATTTCTCCCAGTAATCTTGATTTCAGCTTATAACTCATTCAGCCCAACATTTCCCATGATGTGCTCTATGTATAAGTTAAATAATCAGGGTGACAAAAAGCCTTGTTATACTCCTTTCTTAATACTGAACCTGTCCGTAGTTTCATACAGCTTTCTAACTATTGCTTCTTAACAAAGAAACAACAGTTAGAATTGCTTTGTACCTTTGTCAAATATCAACTGAGGATTGAGGGTCTGTTTCTCAGTTCCATTAATATTTTGTTTCACTGATTTAAATATTTGTCTTTATGATAGTAACACACTATACTTAGGTACCTCAGTGGTCCTCAAGGGCAGTTTTCCCCCCCTGTGGAATATTTGGTAGTGTCTGGAGGTATTTTTAGTTGTCAAACTTGGAATGTTGAAGATTTGCCTCCGTTAGATGCTGGATGCTGCTCAACAGTCTTCAGTACACAGGACAGTTCTGCATCACAAAGAATTAGCCAGTCCCAAAAGTTAGTAGTGCCAGCGTTGAGAAACTCTGCTAAGCTGTATAGTCTTGAAATCGGGTAGTCTAAGTCCTTCAACTTTGTTCTTTTTCAAAGTTGTTTTGGGTATAGTAAGTCTTGCATTTTAATATCAGTTCACTTCAGTTCAGTTGCTTAGCTGTGTCTGACTCTTTGCGACCCCATGGGCTGCAGCACCCCAGGCTTCCCTGTCCATAACCAATTCCTGGAATTTACTCAAACTCATGTCCATTGAGTTGGTGATGCCATGCAGCCATCTCATCCTCTGTCGTCCCCTTCTCCTCCTGCCTTCTGTCTTTCCCAGCATCAGGATCTTTTCAAATGAGTCAGTTCTTCGCATCAGATGGTCAAAATATTGGAGTTTCAGCTTCAGCATCAGTCCTTCCAATGAATATTCAGGACTGATTTCCTTTAGGATGGACCGGTTGGATCTTCTTGCAGCCCAAGGGACTCTCAACAGTCTTCTCCAACTCCACAGTTCAAAAGCATCAATTCTTGAGTGCTCAGCTTTCTTTATAGTCCAATTCTCACAGCCATGACTACTGGAAAAACCATAGCCTTGACTAGACGGACCTTTGTTGACAAAGTAATGTCTCTGCCTTTTAATAAGCTGTTTAGGTTAGTCATAGCTTGTCTTCCAAGGAGCAAGTCTTTTAATTTCATGGCTGCAGTCACCATCTGCAGTGATTTTGGAGCCCCTCAAAATAAAGTCTGTTACTGTGTCCATTCTTGCCCCATCTATTTGCCATGAAGTGTTGGGCCTAGATGCCATGATCTTAGTTTTCTGAATGTTGAGTTTTAAGCCACTTTTTCACTCTCCTCTTTCACTTTCATTAAGAGGCTCTTAGTTCTTATTCTCTTTCTGCCATAATGTGGTGTCATCTGCATATCTGACGTTGTTGGTATTTCTCCTGGCAATCTTGATTCCAGCTTGTGCTTCATCCAGCCTGGCATTTTGCATGATGTACTCTGCATATAAGTTAAATCAGCAGGGTGACAATATACAGTCTTGATGTGTTCCTTTCCTGATAGGGAACCAGTCTGTTGTTCCATGTCTGGTTTTAACTGTTGCTTCTTGACCGGCATACAGATTTCTCAGGAGGCAGGTCAGGTGGTTTGGTATTCATATCTCTTGAAGAATTTTCCACAGTTGTGATTCACACAGTTAAATGCTTTGGTGTAGTCAGTAAAGCAAAAGTAGATGTTTTTCTGGAACTCTCTTGCTTTTCTGATGATCCAGTGGATGTTGGCAATTTGATCTCTGGTTCCTCTGCCTTTTCTAAATCTAACTTGAACATCTGGAAGTTCACGGTTCACATACTTTTGAAGCCTGGCTTGGAGAATTTTAAGTATTACTTTACTAGCGTGTGAGATGAGTGCACTTGTGTGGTAGTTTGAGCATTCTTTGGCATTGCCTTTCTTTGGGATTGGAATGGCCTTTTCCATTCCAATGGAATGGAAAACTGACCTTTTCCAGTCCTGTGGCATTTTAATATAAATATTATTGATAAAAACAGTATGTAAATTTTTACAAAACTGCTTGTTGAGATTTTAACTGGATTACATTGAATCTGTAGATGAATATGGAATGTTTTGATAAATTAATCATGCTGAATCTTCTAATTTATAAACATGATTAATCTGCCCAATAATTTGAGTCTTCTGTGTTTTATCTCAGCACAGTGTTATAATTTTCATTGCACATATTTTGTTAGATGTATCCCTAAGTATTTCATGTTCATATTTGGTATTATTATGAATTACATCTTTTTATTTCCATCTCTGGTTTTTTAACTGCTGAAGTATAGATACACAGTTGATCTTTTCAAATATGGATCTTGTTGTTGTGACATTGCTGACAACAGATGCACTAGTTTACCTTAGGATTTTCTGCATAGACCATCATTTTGTCTCTTTCACTTATTCCTTTCTCAGTTTTATGCCTTTTTCCTTTTTCCTGATTTATTGTACTGGCTAAAACTGTTCACTGTTGGAGTAGTAAAAATGGACATCATTGTCTTATTCCTCATCTTGGGGGGAGAATATTCATTTTTACCATTAAGTGTGATTTTTAGCTACAAGTTTTTCATTGTGAACTTTTAGCACATGGAGGAGGTTCCCATTTGTTCCTCGGTGCTGAAAGTTACTATCATGAATGGTTGTTGAATTTTGTTAAATACCTTATCTGATGATAGTGGAGTTTTCATTTTTATTTTGTGGCTACATGGTGAATTCCATCAATTGAATTTCTGATATTAAATCAGCATTGCATTCCTGGGATCCTTTATTAGGCATGGCATATTATCGTTTTCAGAGCTTCCCAGGTGGCTCAGTAGTAAAGAATCCGCTTACCAGTGCAGGAGACGCAGGTTTGATCCCAGGATTGGGAAGGTCCCTGGAGGAGAAAATGGCAACCCACTCCAGTATTCTTGCCAGGAAAGTCCCATGGACAGAGGAGCCTTTTGGGCTACAGTCCATGGGGTCACAAAGAGCTGGACACGACTGAATGACTAAGCGCAAGCACATTATCCTTTTTATATATTCTGGATTCAGTTTCCTAACATTTTGTTTAGAATTTTTGAGCAATTTGATCTATAATTACTTTTAATGGTTTTGTTTATTTTTTTTTTCTTTTTGTCTTGATTCTTTTCCTGAAATACCATTTGACTTCAGTTGCCACTTTGTTTAATTTCAGCGTTTTCAAGGGATTAACTCTCTAACAGATGTGGTCAGTTTACTTGTAAAAAGTCTGTTGTGTATTGAGTGCTATTTTCGTCAGGAACTGTGCTAAGCTCTCTGTGTTCGTTATTTCATAGAATCTTGACAACCTCCTTGTAAGATAAATACACCCATTTTAGAGATGAAAAACAGAGACTTTGAGCAGTTAACTAACTTTCCCACATGGTACAGACAGTTCAGGTCGTGTCTTTGACATCAGAGGTTGGTCCTCTAAATACATTGCTCCACATTCATATATCTCTCAGGAAATTTTTGATTAACATCGCACATTATTGAGAAGACCAGAAGGAATTTAAAGAGTTGTACGTTTTAAGTAACTCAATCCCCCTTGTCATGTTAGCTGTTTTAGTATTGTTTGTGTGCTAGCTACCTTTTTAATTTATTTGCAGAGTATCTCTGATAACTGGCCTATTTATTATTATCTTACTAGTTCATAAGTTTTATCATGTACACTTTATTGTGGAGGAACTTGGCTATTTCTCATTGGTTGCTATAATGCTTGGGTTTAAACCTTACGTATATTGGCAGTTTCATGACATTATAATCTGGATTAGAGCTTTCTTGAGAGAAAAATAACACTTTTCCTTTTAACTACGCTCTGTATTCTGTATGCTCAATAATATCAATAAAGTTACTTGTTTATGTAAATTTGTACTGTGGTTTAAAGTTAAGGGAAGCAAGAGAAAATAAGAAGCTATTTCTTCCACTTATCTGCAGTTCCCAGGTTGAACACATGCCAAATTATTGTAGGATATTTTAGCCTCAAGATTTTAACTGTGGGAAGCCTGCGTGTAGCTGGCAGCCAGCTAGGGGGACCCAACTTAATAATCTCCTCTGCTATCCCAAGGTCAGATAGGTGAAAATACACAGGGAGGCAGAGTTGCAAATAGAATCAGAAACCAGAAATACAACTTAAGACATGCCAGGCATCAGAAGGATTTTCTTCCAGTAAAGTAAAGGCAGATCCCCGAGACAGAATAGCAGGGATAGGCAGGAAAAAGGTAATTTTCTATCTGTCTCCACTGCATACCTACAATTTTAAAGAAGTAGGTTCTTTGCCAACCAGAAAATTGCCAACACCTCCTGTGGTGTTTGTTGCAAATGCTATCTGCAGCATCCAGAGCTCTTTTTCTCCCTCCCATCTCTCTTATCATTACCTCTCTACTTCCCCCAATGACCACAGTTCTATAAGGGCGGGGGCAGAGGTTGACTGGTTATGCTGTATTTTCAGATGTGAAGTAGAAAGAGGCAGGGAGAGGAAAAGCCATGGGGGTGGCATGCATTGTTTTAAGGCCCTACACCCAAATAAATGCACAAATAAGGCTTCTTATTTTAAAATTTTCTAATATTTACCAACAGTGAGAAGAACGCTCTTGTACCAGCCACCAGCTTAAACAGCTCTTGGTTAGGCCCTACTTTTATCTTTTTTTTTCCCCTCTGGCCTTGCCATGCAGCATGCAGGATCTTAGTTCCCCAATCAGGGATTAACTTGGGCCCTTAGCAGTGAGAGCACAGCACCCTACCCACTGGACAGCCAGGGAATTCCTTGTTAGGCCATGCTTTTGACTAGGGAAGAAATATATTCTGTTTCAAAGTAACCAGGATTAAAATTACCAGTCACATGCATCACATAACAAGGCAACAGGATCAGCAGAACCTTCCTTAGCTAATCAGAACCATGGTAAAGGAGGTGATCCTTAACCTCTTAATAGAGTCCACTGACTGATTTCAAGTCTTGACAAGACAGAATTGGTAAGCAAAACTCCATGATCTGGGGAAGGAGTTTATAATTTTAATGACATCTTCAAAGAGATCCTTAATCTACAAAATGGATGAGAGCTATAATATCATATGACTGCCAAACACTAGGAATTTGGCTAATAGTTCTGTAAATCAGTCTTTTCTCCAACTTAAGAACTAAGAATTAAAAGTCAGATAATGTTCGGATGGACAGTAAAAGGGAGAGACTAATTAGAATTTGCCTTACTTTTTTCTTAGCAAATACCAAACCTAGATACTGCTGCTGCTAAGTTGCTTCAGTCGTGTCCGACTGTGTGCGACCCCATAGACGGCAGCCCACCAGGCTCCCCTGTCCCTGGGATTCTCCAGGCAAGAACACTGGAGTGGGTTGCCATTTCCTTCTCCAGTGCATGAAAGTGAAAAGTGAAAGCAAAGTTGCTCAATCGTGTCCGACTCCCAGCAGCCCCATGGACTGCAGCCCACCAGGCTCCACCATCCATGGAATTTTCCAGGCAAGAGTACTGGAGTGGAGTGCCATTGCCTTCTCCGAGCAAACCTAGATAGTTTTCTCAAATTTGAAATAATTGACAGCATTTTTTAAAAAAAAGGCATCATGGGCTTATTAAGAAATTCTGCAGATTAAAAGAAGGAAATATTACATTTAGGACATAGGAAAATCATACTAAGATAAAGGAAACAAGATAATATTAGGTGGGACTTGTTTTTTTTTTTTTTTCCCCCCAAAAATTATCTACTGAATCTGAAATAGTAAGTAAAAGATAGTAGATTGACATAGAAGGGAACCAGCTGAGTGCTAGTGGTAAAGAACCCGCCTGCCAGTGCAGGAAACATAAGAAAGACAGGTTCGATCCCTGGGTCAGGAAGATCCCCTGGAGGAGGGCATGGTAGCCCATTCCAGTATTTTTGCCCGGAGAATCCTGTGAACAGAGGAGCCTCATGGGCTTTAGTCCATAGGGTCTCAAAGAGTTGGACACAACTGAAGTGACTTAGCACACACATATTAGCACATATTAACAATAGATAAGCATTTACTGAGTACCAGATACAGTAGTAAAACCCTTCATGAATTAGCTGCTGCTGCTGCTAAGTCACTTCAGCCGTGTCTGACTCTGTGCGACCCCATAGACGGCAGCCCACCAGGCTCCTCTGTCCCTGGGATTCTCCAGGCAAGAACACTGGAGTGGGTTGCCATTTCCTTCTCCAATGCATGAAAGTGAAAAGTGAAAGTAAATCGCTCAGTCGTGCCCGACTCTTAGCAACCCCATGGACTGCAGCCTACCAGGCTCCTCCATCCATGGGATTTTCCAGGCAAGAGTAATGGAGTGGGGTGCCATATGATTATTCTCAAGACAATTGAAGTGAACAGGTTAAATTACTTCCCCCTGAGGTTATACAACTAGTCAGAGGTAGGTCTCATATTTGAATCCAGACAGACTGATGCAGGGCCCTGGAACTAGAGGAAATAAGGATGGTTGCAGAGAATCTTACATAGTTCTTTCTATCTTCCTACATTTTAATTTTTCCTGAAGACTCCTCAAAACTCATAAAGATAGTGAGATTAAATATGCTGTTAAAATCAGTGAAGGACTCAGAAGATGGTGAATGGTGAAAGTCAACTAAGTGATGTGGAAGAGAAGCTGGAGAAGGTCTTCTAAAATGCAGCAATGGAAAAGGGTCAAAAAGATAAAAATGATTGGTACAGAGGGTCAGGACTCAATATGTAGGTAAGTTGTATTCCTGAATAAAGGAGAATATAGATAGAAGTGGTAATCAAAGGTAAAATAAAAGACAACATCCTTGAGCTTGAGAAAGATCGAAGTTTACAGTTCAAAGGATTTCACTGATAGAGGGAAAATACTAGATATATCTGGCTGCAAATTTTGAGGATTAAAAAATGGAAACATCCAGGCAAGGGGTGAATAGGATACTGCTACAAAAAGCAATCTATTCACTACTAAATAGTGAAAGACAGTGGAACAGTATTTATAGTGTATTAAGAAGAAAATGTCTACAGCATGATTAGCCGAGGATAGAAAATAAAGATAATGTTAAAGATCATTAAGAGTAATAGTGAGAGAACGTGAGACAACCTCAGTGGTAATTAGAATAAAAGTGAATACATCAGCATGTAAGTTTAAAAGACAGACTCAGGTTGAGTCAAAAAACAATATCCAAGACTCATGCTACCTGATTTTGAGGCTCACTTTAAAACAACCATAATAGAGATAGTATAGTATTAGGGAAAGAATAGGAACATAGATCAGTGGAGCAGAATACAGAGCCCGAAACCAGACCTGTTTATATCACAGATATTATCAACTGATCGTTGACAAAGAGGAAAGATGATTCTATGGAAAAAGGAGAGTCTTGTCAATAACTGAGGCTGGAATAATTGAAGCCCATGTGGGGGGGGGGTGGGAAACATACAACAGGCCAGATGCAGACCTAACACCTGTCACAAAAATTAACTCTAAATGGATCATAGGCCTAAATATAAACATACAAAGACAAAACTTCTAGAAGAAAAATAAAGGAAAATGTAGGTGACATTGAGGGTGGCAATTATTTTTTAAATAAAACAGCGAAACACATATCTGACAAAGGACTTTGCAGAGTTAACCAATTGCAAATTTTGGGAAGAGTACACAAAAGGCTGCCCTTACTTCTGTACCAGTTGCAACTTCAGTACCTTCAAAGCCCTCTTTTAGATTTACTGATACTCTGGAAAGACTCATAGAATTCATCGAAAGCTGTTATATATACGATTATGATTCATTATAACTGAAGGATCCGGATTAAAATCAACCAAGTTAAAAGGCATTAGGGCAGTCTGAAAAAGTCCAGTTGTCCTCCCCATGGAATCATGGACAGTTTTACTTCCCAGTATTAATTTCTGACAGCTCATTTGGCTTATTGCCAACCAGAGAAACTCACATGAGCTTTGGTGTCCAGAGTTTTTATTGGACTTTAATCATGTAACCCCAACGAACCACTCTGATTTAAGTCTCCAGTCCCTCAAGAGGTCAAACTGATACCACATGGCCCAAATGCCCCAGCCTAAATCTCATTGTTGATGTGACTCAAAGCCTCCAAAGTAAATTGTATTGTTACTGTCTGGTCCACCCAGTGCTTCCAGTTAAGCAAAGACACTTTTATCAGATTAGAGTTTCCAAGGGTTTGGAGACTACCAGGAGCTGAGGGAAAAGCCAAACCTCTCTTTGAGTAGGATTAAGTTCTTCATTATCTAGTCAGTTCAATCAGTTCAGTTGCTCAGTCGTGTCCAACTCTTTGCGACTCCATGAATCGCAGCACGCCAGGTCTCCCTGTCCATCACCAACTCCCGGCGTTCACTCAGACTCAAATCCATCGAGTCGGTGATGCCATCCAGCCATCTCATCCTCAGTCGTCCCCTTTTCCTCCTGACCCCAATCCCTCCCAGCATCAGAGTCTTTTCCAATGAGTCAACTCTTCGCATGAGGTGGCCAAAGGACTGGAGTTTCAGCTTTAGCATCATTCCTTCCAAAGAAATCCCAGGGCTGATCTCCAGAATGGACTGGTTGGATCTCCTTGCGGTCCAAGGGACTCTCAAGAGTCTTCTCCAACAACACAGTTCAAAAGCATCAATTCTTCGGCGCTCAGCCTTCTTCACAGTCCAACTCTCACATCCATACATGACCACAGGAAAAACCATAGCTTTGACTAGACAAACCTTTGTTGGCAAAGTAATGTCTCTGCTTTTGAATATGCTATCTAGGTTGGTCATAAGTTTTCTTCCAAGAAGTAAGCGTCTTTTAATTTCATGGCTGCAGTCACCATCTGCAGTGATTTTGGAGCCCCCAAAATGAAATCTGATACTGTTTGCACTGTTTCTGTGTTTCTCTCCCGTATATAGCCAGTTTCTCATCTCTGCCATCCCCAAGTGAACGCCTTTCTCACATTTCTCTAACTCTGACGCTGTATAAAAGAAATTCTTCTCTATTACAAAGAATACTCCTTCTCAAGCATCTGTGGAACATTTATGGAAGATAACCATGCTGAAAAACAGCAAAATATAAATAAGAGTCTACAAAACAGAAATTTGATAGACCATTGTATCTGGCTGTAGTGCAGTAAAATTTGAAATTAATGAAAGTTGTCCACAGAAACCTAAACTGCAGTTCTTAAAAATAACAATACCAATTAAATAAATTAATAAAAGTTTTACTTTTATATAAATACACATATATAGGATACAGGACAAGTTGTATATGTGCATTTAATATTTTTAAGTGAAATGAAAGAAAAAAGATACTCACCTATCAAAGTTAGCCAAAGAAGCATATAATAAAAATGAAAACAAAATTGAACAAACTCAGAAGATAGAATGAGCGGTAGAACTGAAAGATCCAGGTAGACTGACCAAAATAAACTCTAGGAAGTCATTTAGCAGAATGTTGAGACATTAGGAACTTCAGAGGACTATTAGAAATATTAGAGGATTTTTAATATAGAAACTTAAAAAACTACCAGATTACTGTGCATCAGTTATATTGAAGAATTTAAAAATTGCTGACAAAAAGTTAATTTGGAGGAAATATCAATTACCAGGATTAATTTCTTTTTTTTTCCCCCCCAGGATTCATTTCTTAAAAAGTAGAAAACTTGAAAAGTCTACTATAGTAGTAGAAATAGAAAATGTTGTACAAAAAAATCACTTAAAAAGACCCTATTCCTGACGGTTTTATGGGCAGACTTTTTCCTGTTTCTGTGAATAGTTTATCCAGGCAATAAAACATGCAAAGTATAAAAACAAAGACTTCCAGTACATGGAACAAAACTGACTTGACTCATAAATAAAACTTAACAGTGCAGAAAGTTATCAATCTAGTAGTTATCAACAAAACTGTAGAAACAAAAATCCTAAGTATCAGTACATAAAATTGGCGTTATATTAAGAGAACTGTATACTATGAACCAAGTATAATTTGTCTCAAGAAAGTTCAGGATGGTTGATTTAACATTAAGAAATTATCAATAATTACATAGGTTGGTTAAAGAGGAACCGTATTTTTATCTGAAATACTTCTCAGCCTACATTTTTAAACATTTGGTCACTTAAAAAAAAATCTGATGGACTACAGATTAAAGAGATTTAAAATGTATTTTAAAACATCCATCATCATGTTGCTTCCCAGGTGGTGCCACGGTAAAGAATCCACCTGCCAACCCAGGAGACACCAGAGACGCGGGTGGGATCCCTGGGTTGGGAAGATCGCTTGGAGAAGGAAATGACAACCCACTCCTGTATTCTTGCCTGGGAAATCCCATGGACAGAGAATCCTGGAGGGTTACAGTCCATGGGGTTGCAAAGAGTTGGGCATGACTCAACACACACACACACACACACACACACACACACACACACACACTTTATTAAGTTATTCAGTTCAGTTCAGTCACTCAGTTGTGTCTGACTCTGTGACCCCATGGACTGCAGCACGCCAGGCTTCCCTATCCATCACCAACTCCCAGGGCTTGCTCCAACTCATGTCCATCGAGTCGGTGATGCCATCCAACCATCTCATCCTCTGTTGTCCCCTTCTCTTCCTGCCTTCAATCTTTCCCAGCATCAGGGTCTTTTCCAGTGAGTCAGCTCTTTGCATCAGGTGGCCAGAGTATTGGAGTTTCAGCTTCAGCATCAGTCCTTCCAATGAATCTTCAGGACTGATTTCCTTTAGGATTGACTGGTTGGATCTCTGGAGTCCAAGGGACTCTCAAGAGTCTTCTCCAACACCACAGTTCAAAAGCATCAGTTCTTTGATGCTCAACTTTCTTTATAGTTCAACTCTCACATCCATACATGACTACTGGAAAAACCATAGCTTTGACTAGACGGACTTTTGTTGGCAAAGTAATGTCTCTGCTTTTTAATATGCTGTCTAGGTTGGTCATAGCTTTTCCTCCAAGGAGCTTTTTTTAATTTCATGGCTGCAGTCACCATCTGCAGTGATTTTGGAGCCCCCCAAAATAAAGTCTGTCACTGTTTCCATCATTTCCCCATCTATTTGCCATGAAGTGATGGGACCAGATGCCATGATCTTTGTTTTGTGAATGTTGAGTTTTAAGCCAGTTTTTTCACTCTCCTCTTTCACTTTCATCAAGAGGCTTTTTAGTTCCTCTTCACTTTCTCCCATAAGGGTGGTGTCACCTGCATACCTGAGGTTATTGATATTTCTCCTGGCAATGTTGATTCCAGCTTGTGCTTCATCCAGCCTGACATTTCGCATGATTAAGTTATTAGTATATTTAATATATTTATCATATAAATAAGCATATTTATTATGTTTTAATACATTTTAAATTTTAATATTTTGATAATATTAAATATATTTTAATATAATACATTTAATATATATTAACATTAATATAATTGATGGTGTTATTAGTAATATGTTTATGTTTTATCTATATTTTATATAAATATAAATATTAACATGTATATTGATATAATTATATATTATAATACATTGATACATGTTTATATAATTAACACATCAATTAATAATAATATATTAACATTACTATATCAATATTATACAATATACTATATATTACATTATTGTATATTAATGTATTAATATATTTGATAATACTTAATATGTTTAATAATATATTTAATAATATTTTAATAATAGTAAATATTTTAACCTGTTTTAATATATATAATTAATATATATTTATTTTATATATTATGTACATTATATATAATACATATATATTATATATTAATTTATATTAAGTATATTTATATTTAAGTTATTAGTCACTATATTTAGTATATTCCCATTAGAAACAGACATTTTTTTTTTTTTTTTTAAATATTTATTTATTTCTTCATTTGACTGTACCAGGTCTTAGTTGCAGCATGTGGGATCTAGTTCCCTGACCAGGGATTGAACTTGGGGCCCCTGAATTGGGAGCCTGGAGTCTTAGCCACTGGACCACCAGGAAAGTCCCGAAACAGACATTTTGTTTAAAACAGGAACAAGATAAGGAGGTCTGCTGGCAACACTATTATTTAGTTTTCTGTTGTTTTTGTTTTTTAAAGTTAAATTTATTATGAAATAAGTTATTTGAAATAAAGTTTACTATTTTTTTTGTATAGTATATATGGGGCCTTCTATCTTGTTAATAAATTCATTAGCTTATTAAAATTTGTTACTTCTGATAGCCTCTTGTTGATTCTTTGGCTTATCTATATCAAGCAGCATTCTTTGGATAGATACTGGTTGCTTCATAATGTATTATCCTTTTTTATCTATTGCTAGATTAAGTTTGCTATCATTTTAAGGATTTTTTATGGTGGTATAATATTCATAACATAAAGCTTATTGTTTTCGCCATTTTCATCTAATTTGATGGCTTTAAGTACAGTCATAGTGCAGCCATCACCACTATCCATCACCAGAACTGTTTCATCATCTCAAAATGAAACTCTACATCAGTTCAGTTCAGTTGCTCAGTCACATCCAACTCTTTGCAACCCCATCCATCAATCTCACCATGCCAGGCCTCCCTATCCATCACTAACTGCTGGAGTCTACCCAAAACCATGTCCATTGAGTCTGTGATTCCATCCAACCATCTCATCCTCTGCTATCCCCTTCTCCTCCTGCCCTCAATCTTTCCCAGCATCAGGGTCTTTTCAAATGAGTCATCTCTTCCCATCAAGTGGCCAAAGTATTTTGAGTTTCAGTTTCAACATCAGTCCTTCCAATGAACACAGTATTGGGATTTCTAATATTTACTTTCAGTTCTATAACTTAAAATCTCCCTTTTATTTCATTTACTTATATTTAAGTGGATTCAGTGTTGTCCACCATCTTTATTATCATGGCATCTGATTGGTTGGATTCAGTTCTTAGGAACTGCCCGTCCACCAGAAGATAAGGGGCTTTCCCACAGTGTAAGTTAACATGGTTTCTGTTATTATAAAGTCTTGCTACCAAAAAAAGTCAGCTGAACTACACAGTGTGCCTAGTGATCTGTGTGATGACATTTTGTTCAGGTTCACCATTTTCATAGTGTACAACAGTTTGCAGATCAGCACTAGTGCGTGGACCACAATTTGAAAAGCACTGCTAACTAGAACTTAAAGGGTACATCTTGGACTTTTCAAAGTCTGACATCCTCAGAGACACTACAAGATCTTAGCCCACTTTAACTCCATTACCCCTTTCTCCTATATATAGTATTCAGTTCAGTTCAGTTCAGTCGCTTAATCGTGTTTGACTCTTTGCCACCCCATGAACCTCAGCACGCCAGGCCTCCCTGTCCATCACCAACTCCTGGAGTTTACCCAAACTCATGTCCATTGAGTCGGTGATGCCATCCAGCCATCTCATCCTCTGTTGTCCCCTTTCCTCCTGCCCTGTCTTTGCCAGCATCAGGGTCTTTTCAAATGAGTCAGCTCTTCACATCAGGCGGCCAAAGGATTGGAGTTTCAGCTTCAGCATCAGTCCTTCCAATGAACACCAAGGACTGATCTCCTTTAGGATGGACTGGTTGGATCTCCTTGCAGTCCAAGGGACTCTCAAGAGTCTTCTCCAACACCACAGTTCAAAAGCATCAATTCTTCAGTGCTCAGCTTTCTTTACAGTCCAACTCTCACATCCATACATGACTACTGGAAAAACCATAGCCTTGACTAGATGGACCTTTGTTGACAAAGTAATGTCTCTGCTTTTTTAATATACTGTCTAGGTTGGTCATAACTTTCCTTCCAAGGAGTAAGCATCTTTTGGAGCCCAAAAAAATAAAGTCAGCCACTGTTTCCACTGTTTCCCCATCTATTTGCCATGAAGTGATGGGACCAGATGCTGTGATCTTAGTTTTCTGAATGTTGAGCTTTGAGCCAACTTTTCTACTTTCCTCTTTCACTTTTATCAAGAGGTTCTTCTTCACTTTCTGCCATACGGATGGTGTCATCTGCATATCTGAGGTTATTGGTATTTCTCCCAGCAATCTTGATTCCAGCTTGTGCTTCCTCCAGCCCAGCTTTTCTTATGATGTTCTCTGCATATAAGTTAAATAAGCAGGGTGACAATATACAACCTTTACGTACTCCTTTTCCTATTTGGAACCAGTCTGTTGTTCCATGTCCAGTTCTAATTGTTGCTTCCTGGCCTGCATAGAGGTTTCTCAAGAGGCAGCCTAGGTGGTCTGGTATTCCCATCTCCTTCAGAATTTTCCACAGTTTGTTGTGATCCACACAGTCAAAGGCTTTAGCATAGCCAATAAAGCAGAAATAGATGTTTTTCTGGAACTCTCTTGCTCTTTCCATGATCCAGCAGATGTTGCCAATTAGATCTCTGTTTTCTCTGCCTTTCCTAAAACCAGCGTGAATGTCTGGAAGTTCATGGTTCACGTATTGCTGAAGCCTGGCTTGGAGAATTTTGAACATCACTTTACTAGCGTGTGGCCACTGCTGAGTTTTCCAAATTTGCTGACATATTGAATGCAGCACTTTCCCAGCATCATCTTTTAGGATTTGAAATAGCTCAACTGGAATTCCATCATCTCCACTAGCTTTGTTTATAGTGACCCTTCCTAAGGCCCACTTAACTTCATATTCCAGCATGTCTGGCTCTAGGTGAGTGTGATAAACACCATCGTGATTATCTAGGTCGTGAAGATCTTTTTTGTACAGTTCTTCTATGTATTCTTGCCACCTCTTCTTAATATCTTCTGCTTCTGTTAGGTCCATACCATTTCTGTCCTTTATTGAGCCCATACATATGAAATAATAATTCCCTGTTTAAAACCTTCCTCTAGCTACTGGTAACTATTGTTCTAATTTCTGTCTCTGAATTTGATGATTTTAGATACCTTATATAATTAGAAACTTAGATTGTTTGTCCTTTTGTATCTATCTTTTTGTACTTGGCACATTGTTGTCAGAGTTCATCAATGTCAGAGCATGTGTCTGAATTTCATTCCTTTCTAAGGCTTGTTAAGGTTTTTGGAGACCATGTTCATGAAGGATATTGATTGGGAATCTTCTTAGTATTTCTTTGTTAACAGTTTTGATACCAGGGTTGTGCTGGCCTTAGCAAATGAATTGGAAATTGTTTTCTACTATTCTGTTTTCTAGAAGAGCTTGTATAGTGTTAATTTTACTGTAAATATTTGGTAGAAAGTGATCCACCCATGTTGCTGCAAATAGCAAAATTATATCCTTTTCTATAATTGAGTGGTGTTTCAATGTATGTGTGTATGTGTGTGCGTGTCACTTCTTCTTTATCCATTCATCTGTTGATGGACACTTAGGTTGCTTCTGTTTCCTTTCCTATGGTAAATAATGCTATGAATATTGGGCTGCGTGTATTTTTTCAAATGCTGTTTTTATTTTCTATGAATATGTACCTAGGAGCAGAATTGCTGGATCATATTGTAGTTCTATTTTTAGTGTTTTGAGGAACCTTCATACTATTTTCCATTGTGGCTGTGACAGTTTACATTCCCACCAACAGTGCATGAGAGTTCCTTTTTTTTTTTTTTTCCCATATCCCCATCAACGTTTGTTATCTGTGGTCTCTCTGATAATAGCCATTCTGATAGGTATGAGGTGATACTTTCTTGTGACTTCTGAGTGCATTTCTCTGATGATTAGCATTGTTGAGAATCTTTTCATATGCCTGTTGGCCATTTGTATGTCTCTTGGGGAAAATATCTGTGTAGGTCTTCTACCCATTTTTTGATTGGGCTTTTTGCTTTTTAGATACTGCATTGTATGAGATGCTTATATATTTTGGATATTAACTCCTATTGGTCATATAATTAGCAAATATTTTCTTCCATTCAGTAGATTGTCTTTTTATTTGTTGTTGGTTTCCTTTGCTCTCCAAAAGTTTTTAAGTTTGATTAGGTCTCATTTGTTTATTTTGCTTTTGTTTCCTTTACTTAGGAGACATATCCAAAATATACTACTACAATTTATGACATAGTGTTCTATGTTTTCTTCTAGGAGTTTCATGGTTTCAGGTCTTATATTTGTATACAGTGTAAGGAAATGTTCTAATTTCCTTCTTTTCTATGTAGCTGTCCAGTTTTCCCCACACAACTTACTGAAGAGATTGACTTTCCCCCTTGTATACTCTTGCCTCCTTTGTTGCAAATAAATTGACCATAAGTACGAGTTTATTTCTGGGCTCTCTGTTCTGTTGATCTGTGTATCTGTTTTTGTGTCAGTTACATACTCTTTTGCTTACTGTAGCTTTGTAGTATTGTCTAAAGTCAGGGAGCATGATGACCAGCTCTGTTCTTCTTTTTCAAAATTGCTTCAGTTATTGAGAATCTTTTAGGACTGTTATAGTTTTGTGTAAAATGCCATGACTGTTTTAATGGGGTGGGATTGCATTGAATATATAGGTTGCCTTGGGTAGTATGTTTATTTAGACAGTATTAATTCTTCCAGTCCATGAATAAGCATATCTGTCTGTTATCTTACACTGTCGTACAGTTTCCCAAATATAGGTCTTTTACCTTCTAAGTTAAGTTTATTCCAAGGTATTTTATTCTCTTCGATGCAGTGGTAAGTGTGATTTTTTTCCCCTTAATTTCTCCTTCTGATAGTGTGCTGTTAGTGTATACAAATGCAATCTACAGAAATCTTTCTGTAGATTAATTTTGTATCCTGCCACTTTACCAGATTCATTGATGAGTTCAGGTTTAATTGGATTCTAGAATTTTCTATATATAGTGTCATGACATCTGCAAACAGTGACAGTTTTACTTCTTCCTTTCTAATTAGCTTCCTTTTATTTATTTATTTATTTTTGTCTGATTACCCTGACTAGGACTTCCAATACTCTGTTAAATAAAAATTATGAGAGTGGGTATCCTTGTCTTGTTCTTAATCTTACAGGAAAAACTTTCAGCTTTTCACCTATGAGTATAATTTCAACTGTGATTTTGTCATAAATGGCCTTTTTTATGTTGAGATATGTCCCTCCAGACCCACTTTGATGAGAGTTTTTTTAAATCATGAATGGCTGTTGAGTTTTGTCAGAAGTTTCTTCTACATCTGTTGAGATGATCATATGACTTTTGTTCTTCAGTTTGTTAATGTGGTTTGCCCTTGGGTTTATAGTGTACATCTTTAAGTTATTACAGTCTGCTTTCAAAGAATTTATGTCATATTTTGCATACTTCCATTTTCTTTCTCCTCTTTTGTGCTATTAATAACATGCATTTAATTTTAAATGTTATAAGCTGTATAATACATTATTAGTGTTCTAGTTTAGATTCTCAATTATCTTTTCAAGTGATTAAACTTAGGGAAAAAATTTCTTCCAGTCTAGTAAAGAGAAAGTGGATATAGTTATTTTAAAGTCCCTTTCTGATATTTTCAACATCCAGGTCATGTATGAGCCTGTGTTTCTTGGCTGCTTTATTTCTTTCAGTAGGGTTTTTTTTTCCCCTTTTGTGTATATTTTACAATTTTAATTTAATGCCTGACACTTTGTATAGAACAGTAGAGCTTGAAATAAGTAGTATTTATACATGGAAATGGGCATGCTTCTACTTCTGTTATGGCATTTGTGGGATTTAGTGAGTCAGTCTGGAGTTGAGCTGGGTTTGGCTTCTGATGTTGCCATGATTATGTTCAGTGTGCCTCAGAGGAAAAAAGAGGTTGAACCTTTAAGAAAAATCTTGGTCTTTGGAAAGGGGAAATGATTCTGAATATTGCATGATGGGAATTACTGAGTTTTATCTTATGGCCAGACCTCTGAAGTCATGTGTGAATCCTATGAGAATAGGGTGGGTATAAGTTTTTATGAAAACAACAAAAATTATCCTTAAAAATAAAATTTAACAAATCATCTTGTTAAGTCACAAGCAGTGCTGCTTATGTATATTTCTTATGAGGTAATCTAGCAAGGGAGCAGAATATTCTTCCTTGTTTCGAAAAAGGCCAAACCTGAAGCTCTGGCATTTTATGGACAAACCGTATTTCTGCAGAGGAGTAGGGAGGTGATCTGTGCCTGGTGCAGGCGGCATTACTCAGCAATACTCTCAGTGGCAGTGAACTCTCAGTGAGGCCATGCGAAAGACTGCGTTGGTGTTTCTCTAGCTAAATACAAACTGCAGTCACCTGAGACCTTTAGAATAAAACTTCCAACCCTCAGAGGTTTTGATGGAGTTGGGTTGAAATGTGTTTTGGACATGAGATTTTTAGGTTTCCCAGTTGATTATAATGTACAGCCAAGGCTGAAGGTATTTCCTGTCAAGGCTCACAGAAATTCTGTGAGCTGTTGGAGACTTTGAAGTGTCTGGAAATTTTGCATTAGCAGGTGGAGAAAATACCAGTGATATTTAAAGTATTATCATTTCTGTGATATAAAGGAAAAGCAATTGTTTTATTGTGTACTAAGAAACAACTTAGTATAAGACAAGTCTTGAAAAAATAAGTATTTTAAAGTTGACAGTTCTTCCAAAGCAAATAAAAATTATGTATTGCAATTTCCATCAAATATTGCTAGAGTTTTAAAAAGCTAGTAATGTCTCTCACCACCTAGATCTTGGTTTCTAATACTGTTCTCCAGTAAAAACATTCAGGGGCTCCATGGAAAAATAGCTAGTCTGTGTTTGGGCAGGAAATATACAAAATGAACCTGGAGTGTCTCATGGGACCAGAAAGTAAGGAAATATTTTAAAAAAAAGAAAAAAATTGGAGCATGCCAAACCAACACAGGAGCCAACCTGAAAAAGATGCCAGTGGCCAAAACTGGAGCAATTGGAGCATCAAAATAAATAACGCAATGTTGGATTTTAACCTGAAGTTAAAAATTAACAATAAACAAATAGGTATTCATATAAGTAAGTGACTGAATAAATAAGTAGGGGAAAAGAGACAAGTCTCCTATACAGAATTCCAAAAGATGATGGAGTTTACTTCCTGCTCGAGGAGGTAGAGCGTAAACCCTCCAACTGCTCCATTTCTTGCAGTGCTTCCAGACAGTAACTCCTGTGAATATGTGGTGGAGGTGGGGCAGTAACTTGACAGTGGGGAAACCTACAACAGCAGTTCGCCCAGGCGATCCTCAAAATTAGCATTAATAGTCATAGATTATTTTGATAGCGTATGCCCTTGATATGATGTAACGAGATCTTCCCAATAACCCATAACCCGAATCTAACAATGAGAGGAAAAAAAAAACCAGCAAAATCCAGACTGTGTGGCTTTATACAAAATGCCTGACCAGTACTTCTCAAAACTGTCAAGGTCTTCGGAAACAGGGCAGATCTGAGAAATAGCCACAGACAAGAGGAGAGTAAACACCATTGTTGTTCAGTCACCCAGTCATGTCCAACTCTTTGTTACTCCACGGACTGCAGCACATCAGGCTTCCCTGTCCTTCACTGTCTCCCTGAGTTTGCTCAAACTCATGTTCATTGAGTTGGTGATGCCATCCAACCATCTCATCCTCTGTCGTCCCTTTCTTCTCCCGTCCTCAGTTTTCCCCAGCATCAGGGTCCTTTCCTGTGAGTCAGCTCTTCGCATCAGGCAGCCAAAGTATTGGAGCTTCAGCTTCAGCATCAGTCCTTCCAAGAATATTTAGGGTTGATTTCCTTTAGGATTAACTGGTTTGATCTCCTTTCTGTCCAAGGGGCTCTTGAGCCTTCTCGAGCACAACAGTTCAAAAGCATCAATTCTTCAGCACTCAGCCTTCTTTATGGTCCAACTCTCACATCCGTACACGACTACTAGAAAAACCATGTAAAAAGCATCATGTAAAAAGCTTAAAAACAAAATCTTCCTCTATCAAATTAACAAAGACTTTCTAGAATTATGACCTGTGTTGGCAAAGGTAAGAAAAGTTGGTATCTTCATTTCATATCCACTTTTTATTCTTATTTATTTATTCTGTTTTATTCTTATTTATTCTGTTTATTCTTATTTTTTTATCTAGGAGTGTGAATTACCACAGGCACTCTGGGGAGCAAACTGGTAATGATGTTCAGTTGCTCAGTTGTGTCCGACTCTTTGCGACTCCATGGTAATAATAACTATCAAACCTCTTGAATGGGTTTCCTTGACCGAGTGCAAACCCTTCGGACATTTTGTCACTAGAAAAGAGTATAAGAGACTTGAGTGTAGAGGTAATTCTTTCATGAGTTAATTATGGCAAAAATGAAGAGACTGTGTAAATATCCATTTATAAGGAAACAAAGTATGACGCATGCACTCAGTGGAATATTATGCATTCACGATTGTCTTTAGAGAATATTTATCGAGCTCTGATAACCTTCTTGTTGCGTTTCAGTCGTCTGGTCAGAATGGCATTCATGATCCTGATTTTTTTTTTTTAGTATACATGAGAGTAAAGAACATTTAATGATGGTTGTATTATTTTATAGATGAGGAAACAGGGACTTGAAAATGTCCAATGAGATGCCTAAGTCCTATGGATAGTAAGTGACTAAAGTAAGAGCTTTTTAAGTGAAGTATAGTTGTTAATACAGTAGTATTTTAGTTTCAGGTGGCACCCCACTCCAGTACTCTTGCCTGGAGAATCCCAGAGACAGGGGAGCCTGGTTGGCTTTCATGTGTGGGATTGCACAGAGTCAGACACGACTGAAGCGACTTAGCAGCAGCAGCAGCATGCTACATAGTGATCTGACATTTACGTATACTAAGAAATTATCACCATGATAAGTCTAGTCACCACCTGTCCCCATACAAAGTTACTGCAATATTAGTGACCACATACCTTGTGCTGTCTGTTACATCCCTGTGGTTTATTTATGTTACAACCAGAGGTTTTGTAACTCCTAATCTCTTCCACCTATTTCATCCCCTCTCCTTTGTGGCAACCACCTATTTGTTCTCTACATCTATGAGTGTGTGTTCATTTCATTGTGTTTCTCTGTTTTGATTTTTGGATTCCACATGGCTCTATTTTTTTCTCCATATTCTTTGCTTTAGCCCCAAGTAAGAAAATAAGAAGTAGGTTCCTTCTACTGTTTTGTGTAAATAACCAAAGTTAGTAAACTTCCCCCCAAACACTCCCTTATGTGTATTTTACTTGTCTTCCTCAGTTTCAGTTTATTGGCTTACTTTTTTTAAAAAGCTGATTTTTTAAGAAAATTATTTGTTTATTTTCAGCTGTGCTGGGTCTTCCTTCCTGCCTTCCTTCCTTTTCTTTAGTTGTAGTGAGTGTGGGCTACTCTCTAGTTGATGTCTGTGGATTTCTTGTGGCGGTGGCTTCTCTTGTTGGCGGGACACGGGCTCCAGGGCACACGGCTTCAGAAGTTGCAGCGTGTGGGCTCAGTAGTCACAGTTCCTGGGTTCTAGAGCCCAGACTCAGTAGTTGTGGTGCTCAGGCTTAGTTGCTCTGCCGCACATGGGATCTTCCCGGACCAGGGATCGAACTCTTGTCTCCTGCACTGGCAGGTGGATTCTTTACCACTGAGCTACCTGGGAAGCCCAGTTTACTGGCTTTACTTATAGTTATGGGTATTATATGAACCTTTTCACAATTGTATTCTTCTACGTAAAATTCTCTTCTGCCTGCTTTTACTGTGGTTGACACCTCCCCATCTTCCAGGTGGCAGCTAAATAGCTCTCGCCTCAGAGAAGTCTTCCTGACCACCTGTTTTATCTGAAAGAGCATGCCTGTCATGCCCCTTCCTAGATCTCTAATGCCCACTAGCTTCTTTCATAAAAGTGAGTACAGTTGATATTTTCCTATGTGTTTGCTTGTTTCCTCCGTTGGACTGTGACTTCCTGAGGCTGGGGATTGTTTTTCCCTTCACCAGTATATTTTTAGCTCCTCTTCTTATGGCTGGCACATTTTAAACAGTAAACATGTGTAGGTTGAATGAAGAAACTTCATTTTTACAGCTGTAAACAGCTCTTTAAGAATTTGTCATGTACTTTAATTGAGTTTAACTTAGATTATATGGATGTTATTCTTATAACACATGTTTAATTCATCTTATCTATATTCGTCTTGATAGTTTAATGTATTTTATGTAGGGATTTGGGCTTCCCAGGTGGCTCTAGTGGTAAAAGACCCGCCTGACAACACAGAACATGTAAGAGATGCCTGTTCGATCCCTGGGTCAAGAAGATCCCCTGGAGGAGGGCATGGCAATCCACTCCGGTATTCTTGCCTGGAGAATCTTTTGGATAGAAGATCCTGGCAGGCTGCAGTCCACAGGGTCACAAAGAGTTGAACGTGACTGAAGCGACTTAGCATGCACAGCATGCATGTAGCAATTTAGAGGAGAGAAGTCAAGTTAGAGGTGAGAAAAGCTCTTAGAGTAGAGGTGGAAGTAATGCTGGCTGCTCAGGAGTGGATAGACTTTGAAGAGGTTAAAGAAGAGGGAAAGACATTTTGGACAAGACTCTTGTATACTTTTTTTTTTTTTACTTTACAATATTGTATTGGTTTTGCCATACATTGACATGAATCCGCCACGGGTGTATACGTGTTCCCCATCCTGAACCCCACCTCCCACTTCCCTCCCTGTATCATCCCTCTGGGTCATTCCAGTGCACCAGCCCCGAGTATCCTGTCTCATGAATCAAACCCAGACTGGCGATTCGTTTCACATATGATGTTATACATGTTTCAATGCCATTCTCCCAAATCATCGCCCCCCCCCTCTCCCACAGAGTCCATAAGACTGTTCTATACATCTGTGTCTCTTTTGCTGTCTCGCATACAGGGTTATTGTTACCATCTTTCTAAATTCCATATATATGCATTAGTATACTGTATTGGTGTTTTTCTTTCTGGCTTACTTCACTCTGTATAATAGGCTCCAGTTTCATCCACCTCATTAGAACTGATTCAAATGTATTTTATATATATATATATTTAGCAAAGTTTTAGGTTCACAGAAAATTCCCATATATCCTTTGTTCCCACTTGTACATGTGTTTTTTTTTCCAATTATAAAAATTGTAGTAAAATACATGTCACATAATATCCACTGTCTTAACCATTTTTAAGTATGCAGTTCAGTGGTACCAAATATATTCATAATGTGCAACCATCATTCCATGCATCCCCATAACTCTTTTTCATCATGTAAAATTGAATCTCTATACCTTTTAAATAATACCTCCCAATTTCTTCTCCCTAGGCCCTGGTTCAGTTCAGTTCAGTTCACTTGCTCAGTTGTGTCCGACTCTTCATGACCCCATGGACTGCAGCATGCCAGGATTCCCTGTCCATCACCAACTCCCGGAGCTTACTCAGACTCATGTGCATTGAGTTGGTGATGCCATCCAACCATGTCATCCTCTGTTGTCCCCTTCTCGTCCTGCCTTCAGTCTTTCCCAGCATCAGGGTCTTTTCCAATGAGTCAGTTCTTCACATCAGGTGACCAAAATATTGGGGCTTCAGCTTCAGCATCAGTCCTTCCAGTGAATATTCAGGACTGATTTCGTCTAGGATGGACTGGTTGGATCTCCTTGCTGTCCAAAGGACTCTCAAGTCCCTGGTAGCCAGCATTTGTTTCCTGTTTCTATGGTATTGATTACTTTTAAGTACCTATATAAGTTGAATCATACAGTATCTGTCTTTTTGCGACTGGCTTATTGCACTTGGTATCCTCATGGTTGATCCATGGTATAGCATATGGCAGAATTTTCTTCCTTTTTAAGGCTGAATACTATTCCATTGTATGTATATATTACATTTTGCTTATCATTCATCTGTCAATAGGCAAATGGGATGCTTTCATTTTTTAACTATGGCGGTAATGCTGCCATGAGCATAAGAGTACATATATCTCTTTAAGAGCCTACTATTAATTAAATGTCTATCAATTGAATTGACCCAGCAGAATCATGATAATTCTATTTTTCATATTTTGGACAGTCAACATTCTGATTTCCATATCAGCTGCACCATTTTACTTTCCCACCAATAGTACACAAGCGTTCCTGTTGCTTTATGTCTTCACCAACACTTGTTTTCCGAGGTGTTTTGATAGTGACCCATCCTAATGAGTGTGAGATCTTACCTCATTGTAATTTTGATTTGTATTTCCAATTGCCTTTCTTTGGGATTGGAATGAAAACTGACCTTTTGCAGTCCTGTGGCCACTGCTGAGTTTTCCAAATTTGCTGGCATATTGAGTGCAGCACTTTCACAGCATCATCTTTCAGGATTTGAAATAACTCAACTGGAATTCTATCACCTCCACTAGCTTTGTTCGTAGTGATGCTTTCTAAGGCCCACTTGACTTCACATTCCAAGATGTCTGGCTCTAGGTGAGTGATCACACCATCGTGATTATCTGGGTCGTGAACATCTTTTTTGTACAGTTCTTCTGTGTATTCTTGCCACCTCTTATTAATATCTTCTGCTTCTGTTAGGTCCATACCATACCATGCCAGCAAATTTGGAAAACTCAGCAGTGGCCACAGGACTAGAAAAGGTCAGTTTTCATCCCAATCCCAAAGAAAGGCAATGCCAAAGAATGCTCAAACTACCGCACAATTGCACTCATCTCACATGCTAGTAAAGTAATGCTCAAAATTCTCCAAGCCAGGCTTCAGCAATATGTGAACCGTGAACGTCCAGATGTTCAAGCTGTTTTAGAAAAGGCAGAGGAACCAGAGATCAAATTGCCAACATCCGCTGGATCATCGAAAAAGCAAGAGAGTTCCAGAAAAACATCTGTTTCTGCTTTATTGACTATGCCAAAGCCTTTGACTGTGTGGATCACAATAAACTGTGGAAAATTCTGAAAGAGATGGGAATACCAGACCACCTGACCTGCCTCTTGAGAAATTTGTATGCAGGTCAGGAAGCAACAGTTAGAACTGGACATGGAACAACAGACTGGTTCCAAATAGGAAAAGGAGTTCGTCAAGGCTGTATACTGTCACCCTGCTTATTTAACTTCTATGCAGAGTACATCATGAGAAATGCTGGACTGGAAGAAGCTCGAGCTGGAATCAAGATTGCCGGGAGAAATATCAATAACCTCAGATATGCAGATTATACCACCCTTATGGCAGAAAGTGAAGAGGAACTAAAAAGCCTCTTGATGAAGGTCAAAGAGGAGAGTGAAAAAGTTGGCTTAAAACTCAGCATTCAGAAAACGAAGATCATGTCATCTGGTCCCATCACTTCATGGGAAATAGATAGGGAAACAGTGGACTTTATTTTTTTGGGCTCCAAAATCACTGCAGATGGTGACTGCAGCCATGAAATTAAAAGACGCTTACTCCTTGGAAGAAAAATTATGCCCAACCTAGATTGCATATTGAAAAGCAGAGACATTACTTTGCCAACAAAGGTTCATCTAGTCAAGGCTATGGTGTTTCCTGTGGTCATGTATGGATGTGAGAGTTGGACTGTGAAGAAGGCTGAGCGCCGAAGAATTGATGCTTTTGAACTGTGGTGTTGGAGAAGACTCTTGAGAGTCCCTTGGACTGCAAGGAGATCCAACCAGTCCATTCTGAAGGAGATCAGCCCTGGGATTTCTTTGGAAGGAATGATGCTAAAGCTGAAACTCCAGTACTTTGGCCACCTCATGTGAAGAGTTGACTCATTGGAAAAGACTATGATGCTGGGAGGGATTGAGGGCAAGAGGAGAAGGGGACGACAGAGGATGAGATGGCTAGATGGCATCACTGACTCGATGGACGTGAGTCTGAGTGAACTCCGGGAGTTGGTGATGGACAGGGAGGCCTGGTGTGCTGCGATTCATGTGGTCACAAAGAGTCAGACACGACTGAGTTACTGAACTAACTGACTGATGATTAGCTATGTGCACCATATTTTCATGTGGCTATTTGTAGAAACATCTTTTAAAGACCTTTGCCCATTTTTTAATCCGAATGTTTCTCTTGTTATTGTTGAGTTTTAGATTTCTTTATGTATTCTGGATATTAACCCCTTTTGAGATGTATAATTTGTCTGTGACAATCCACTTTTCACTTGATGCTTTCAAGATCCTCTCTTTGTTGAAAGATGAAGTTTAATTATAATGCATCTCTTTGAGTTCATTTTATTTGGGGTTTGTTGAGCTTCTTGGATGTTCGTATTCATGTCTTTTATTAAATTTGGGGAAATTTCAGCCATTCTTTCTTCAAATACTCACTTTTCCTTTTCTGTCTTCTCCTTCTGGAAATTTGACAATGAACGTGCTGGTCTGCTTCATGGTTTCCCACAGGTTCATTAGGCTCGTTCATCTTTCTTCATGTTTTTTTTTTTTTTTTTTTTTCTTTCAGTTCCACAAGCTTGATAATTTCCATTGTCTTGTCTTCATGTTTGCTGATTCTTTCCTCATTTAATTGTTTTATTTTTCAGCACCAGCGTTTTTTTCAATGGCTTTTTAGGTTTTTCTCTCCCTATTGATACTTCCATTTTATTCATGTATCATTTTCCTGACTTTCTCTACATCTTCCTTTAGTTCTTTGAGCATCTTTCAGACAGTTGTTTTAAAGTCTGTCTAATCTGTCTACCATTAGGACTTTTTCAGGGACAGTTTCTGCTGATTTTTTTTTCCCTTGAAGTGGCCATAATTTCCTGTTCTTTGTATGTCTTGTGATTGTTCATTGAAAACTGGGTGTTTAGATCTGATAATGTAGTAACTCTGGAAATCAGAATTTCACTCTTCCCCGGGTTTGCTGTTGTTCATTACTGGTTTTGTTCATTAGCCTGAGGTGTAGACTTAAGGTCTTCTCAGATCTTTTCTGAGCCTTTACCTGGGTTGTGTGTGGTCACTTTCTAATTTTCCCCATAGAAGCACTTGTTTTTTAATGTCCAGCTCTGGGAAGGGTAAAAAGAGAAAAAACGAAGGAAGGAGGGAGGGATGGAAGGACACCAGTCCTTTGAATCCCCTGGAAGTCACTTCAGCCAGAGGGGGAGGAATCGGAGCAATTGAGGGAGGCACACCAGGGATGCGCCCACTTCTTTGTCTGCACCTCTGTGAGCTAGAAGCAGCAGTCCGCAGTCAGGACACAGATGCCTGGTAGTTGGAAACCAGGTCCTTTTTGCCCACCCTGGTTCCCACATGCTGTGTGCAGGCTGCTCCAGGAACACGTGCACAGCTGCCTGCCACATGGCTGGGATGGGGGAGGGGCAGCTTCGCGTGCAGCACCGTCTCAGTGGACCAGAATTAGCTGCAGTTTACCATGCAAGGTTTCCCCTGGAAGTTACAAGCCTTCATTAGTCCAGAGTTTCAGAATAGTTGCCCGAGACAGATTGTGCCCCTGAGCTCGCTTAGGTGAGCAGAGATTCCTGCTGCTTTCTATTCTGCCCTCTCCCTAGAATCCTCTTTGCTACATGAGTTTTTAGGACAGGACTTCAGGAGTATCTCTAGCATGTTTGGGAAACCATTACAGAAAATTGTAGTTTACCAGTGCAGAAGACAGTCAGTTGGTGGTAATTAGTATTGGAAAGTTATCAGTCATAAAAATTCACCTGAAATCTAATCAAGACTCTGGAATTCAGGCCAAAGCAGGTGAAATTTCTTCTGCTGTCAGTGGCATTCTTTTAACAGAGGGGAAGCTACTGAAGGTGTTTGATCAGTAAAGGACACTTGTCCACTCATTTATTTACTAGATATTATTTGAGTACACACTGTGTGCAGTATAGTTTTCTGGACAGAAAGGGTGCAGAGATGGAACGCGAGGGCTGGAGAGCCAAAAACCTGTCGTAGAAGAATTCACACGCTATCAGAAGTGGTAGACATGTAAGTTACAAAGGAATGTGACAGATGTTACAATAAATGTCTGTCCACAGAGTTGTGGAAACTTAAAATAGGACCAGATCTCCTTCAGGGCATTGGGAATATCTTAACGGAAGAGGCAGCATTTTATGGTTTGTGGGGAGGAGTACCGGTTTACCAGGTGAAGAATATTGAGAGTTTAACAGTAAGGTCATGGTCTGTTCAGGGAATGGTAACTAATTTATGCCCCTGGAGTTCTGGGAAATGGACCTTGAAAAGCAATTTGGGATCCCATCATTAAGGACCTAATGTAATCTGTTTGATGAGGAAACCATGAAAGATTTATAGGCAGGGGACTGAAATGATTTTACTTTTTTTCTCATTTAGAATAGTTTATGCGGCCTTAATATATGACATAAAGAACGATATCTAGATTTTAGTAAGCCTTTTGATTACATCTACTCATTGAATTTATATCTGTAATTAATACCCATAGTCATTAAATGTGTGGCCTTTGAGAAGTTAAGAACTGGCTTAGAATCATAGTACTACCACTTTGTAGCATTTATACAAGTTTTTGATGTGGTGTGAGTGACAGTCTCTCAGTCATGTCTGACTCTCTGCAACCCCATGGACTGTGGCCCGCCAGGCTCCTCTCCATTGAATTCTCTAGGCAGGAATACTGAAGTGAGTAGCCATTTCCTTCCCCAGAGGATGTGGTAAACCTCTCTTTTCTCATCTGGATAATGGGGCTTCTTAATAGTTTCTGGGTCCTGTTGACTGGGGGCAAGCAATGAAGTTTCTATTGGATGAGGAAGAAGTCAAATGAAACTTTACACTAGATGTACTAACGTCTCAGTGTACTCTGAGGACTGAGTGAAGGTAGGTTTTGAAGTAGATTTGAGAGATGGCCATAAAAAAGGTGTACATTTAACTTACAAGAGGTAATTAGTTCTAAATAGACTTTTGTGTGCTTTGCATCAAAATCTGGAGAAGGGAGCCATTGAAGGTGTTTAAGCAGGAATCCATATGATCCAGTTTTTCCAAACTGCTTAAGTTATATCCCAGTATAATTATTTATAGTGTTCCCCCTTTAACGCTCAGTGGTTAACCCAGTTTGGGCAATAAATTATGTGGCCAGTCACTTTCTAAAGCAAAGATATAGTAAGAACAAAGGCATGGTTGAGCCATGTAGAATACAAGTAATGAGAAAAAATAAAGAAACCAGCCTCTGGTTGAAGTGAAACAGAGAAGAAATAGTCTTTAAAAACCCAAGAGAGCATAGTTTTAATGGTATTAACGAGGTGAGATTTGTGAGATCAGCAAAGTCAAATTAGCAAGGTTATGGACCATAAGCATACATTAATTTATCAAGGTAGAGCTCCTTGTCTACTCTAGTTTCTTTTGGGCAGCTGGAGGGAAGTCACATTGGTTTGTTTCTTTGAGGATAAGGACTGTGTCTTTCATTTTTATATCCTTAGTGCCTAGCTCAGTAATTGTTATGTAGGAAGGACTTGGTGCATTTTTTAAGAATTGAAATATAATTAATAGTTTGTAAAAAGGTGAGATAGTAGCCATAGATACTACACTTAAAAACAATTAAGTCAAATGAAAAGGAGGATGTTTTTAGTTCGGCAGCAGTTAGAAAGGACAGATCTCTTCATCTTAAACGTTAAGATGAACTCGGTGAAGAGAGAAAATTAAACTTTCTGGAAGGGGAAGGAAGTTTGAAACCTAAAGTTTCTGCTGCTTAGAAAAGAATCTATTGTGAAGTGAACAGTGTGGCCTTATACCCTCCCCGCCCCCAACCTCACCTTCCACCAGGCACTGCCCAACCTTTGAAGATTTATGAATACGGTCATTGGAGTCAGAAAATCTAGAGCTAAATCTTGACTTTACCTTTTACTAGATTAGTGGCAAGTCATTCTAGTCTATATTCTATCATTCTATTCTGTATTCTCTTATATTTAAATGTCTCAGATTTAGTTTATTTTTTAATTGAAATTTAATTAAAAGAGACTCTAATTTAGAGTAAAAATTTTTTACTGTCATGCTGACTTTTTTTATTTTTTAAACCCAGAAATTCTTGGCCCTAAGCTAATACTTAAAATGATGTTGACTTTTTTCTTCAAAAAAAAAGTTGAACAGATAATGTGTGCATGTGTGTGTGCTCAGTCACTTCAGTCATGTCCAACTCTTTGCCACCCCATGGACTGTAGGCTTCCAGGCTTCTCTGTCCATGGGATTTCGCAGGCAGGAATACTGGAGTGGGTAGCCATTCCCTTTTCCAGGGGATTTTCCTGACCCAGGGATGGAACCTATATCTCCTGTATTTCCTGCACTGCAGGCAGATTCTTTACCCCTGAGCCTCTGGGGAAGCCCTGATAATGTATGCACCTGACCAAAATTCAAGTGGTGAAATGGGGCATACTCATCTAGAGATTTTAGTGTCATCTGTGAGATGCCGATCTTTTCCTCATCTCCCCAACTACTACACTTTACAAGATAATGTCCTTCTGGCCACAGTTGATTATCCCAGCACATCATTGCTTTGACAACATTTTGCTAAGACAAGCACCTGACCCCAGTTCAGCCACTGAGTGACTTCCTGGTATGTTAAGGCTCAGGCTGAGAGAAGGTGAATGGATCTGTAAGATATGAACTAGTGATACGTCAGTAGCCATGTTTCCCACCAGCTGGAGAATGCTGATCTATAGTGAAAGAGAATCCTGCTGACGTGAGAGAAAATCAGAGGGAAAAGAAGGGAGTCAGTCAGACACAGTCTTGGCACCCTTAGAGTTCCTAAGACCTTCTGCTTCCTTGACCCTCCTAGTTTGGTTCTGTTACTCTTTCTTGCATTCAGTGAGCAAGTTGAGGCAGTGGGTTTCTTTTCAGGTCAGACTAGCTTGAGAGGAGTTTATCTTGTAATTCAACCAACACCTGAATTTCGATGAAATATTCTGACTCCAATGCTCATGTTTTCTCCCCTGCAGCACATTCTTTCTCTTGGGCTAAAATCTTAGGTCTGAAGTTTCGGTCCTTCCTGACTTGTGGGCTTTCCAGGGGGTGCAGCAGTGAAGTATTGAAGCCTGCCAATGCAGGAGACACGAGAGACTCAGGTTCAATCCCTGGGTCAGGAAGGACCCCCTGGAGATGGACATGGCAACCCACTCCAATATTCTTGCTTGGAGAATCCCATGGACAGAGGATCCTGGCAGGCTATAGTTCATGGGGTCGCAAAGAGTCAGACATGGCTGAGCACACTGGAGAATCCCATGGACAGAGGATCCTGGCAGGCTATAGTTCTTGGGGTCGCAAAGAGTCAGACATGGCTGAGCACACTCTCTTTCTGCGCCGCCCCCCACCCCACACCACCCCGTCTGTTCTATCTAACTCCTTTGGTGTCTTCCCCTTCCATAGATCCTTCTCCAAGGTACTGGCAAATGCCTCCCTCATCCTGGAAAGCCTTCACCTTGATTCTTTGGGCTTCATTAAATTCAGTTGTGACTAAAGCATGCATAAGGATTTTGGTAGAAGTTTAGAAAAGGTCATAGATTGCGGCTAGATTGAGGAAAATTTAGACAGCAGTCTTAAGTCGTTTGCTATTATTGTATTGCTAGACCAGAGATATTTAATAGAACTTTCTGTGATGATAGAAATGTTCTGTGTCTGCAAGCTGTTATCCACATGTTGAGGACTTAACATATGTCTAGTGCAACTGGGAAATTGAATTTTTAATTTTATTTAGCTGTAGTCAGTTTAAATTTAAATAGCCATCCAAAGCTAAGGCTGGGGCCTCCCTGGTGGCTCAGTGGTGAAGAATCTGCCTGCAGTGCAGGAGATCTGGGTTTGTCCCTGGGTCGAGAAGATCCCCTGGAAGAGGGCATGGTAACCTACTCCAGTATCATTGGACACAGCTAAAGCGACTTAGCTCACATGCACACATGAGGCTAAGGCTACCAATGTTGACAATGTAGCTCTAGCCATCAGGAAGTCATCAAAAGATATAGTTTTTATTTATTTTGTTTTTAAATCGGGGAAGTGATGTGTGTTTTATAAAAAAGAAAAGTGTGGAAACAGTGTGGGCCTTTGGATGGTAAGGAAGAGGCGAGAATGGAAAACCACTTTCTACCATGTGCCTGTAACAAGGATGGGGAACGTAGGTAGGTGAGCTGCTTTGGGACGGTAGAGGTGGAGTTCAGAAGTTGCATTGACTTTGCAGGACATGTAGACAGAAATGTCCAATAGGCAACTACAAATAAGAGTTGAGAGCAGAGACTAAGATTAGACGTGTGCATGTTTGTAGTCACGTACGTAAAGGTAATAAAGCCATAGAAATGGGTTATGTCCTCTAAAGAGGGAATGGAAACCTTGGATAAAGGAGCATCAAAGGCAGAGGCTTGGAAAATGTTTACATTTAAAGGGTAGAAATAGAGAGAAGAGGTGCAAAAGTCAAGTCACTATGTGATGTTCTTAAGGAACCAGCACTTATCCTTGCAAGTCATAGCAGGAACCCTTTGCTTTAGGCATAGCCCTCATCAGAGAGATTAGACATTTTACTTGAAAACGCGAATAAGTATATCCCTCATGATATGGATCTGGTAGAGAGTTGTAATAAGCAGGCACGGGGCAAGTAAAAACTGCCATTGTGCTATCATAGTGTCATTTCTGCCTGTAGAATCATACGTGTACCTGTAAAATATGATTAATCTTTGGTCAGGTTGCCAATAAACAGAGCAGAGCTTAGTCCAAGTGAATCAGCTTATAACCCTGGGGAAGAGAATGCCTTGAGTCCTTTAATGTTTGCTAGATAATCAATCTGTCCAATCAGTATTATAAATAAATGATGCGTAAGTGTATTTTCTTCTCTCTTTCCCTCGTCTCTCACTTTTTTCCTTTCCTCCCTCTTTTCTCTCACCCTCCCTCCTTCCTTTCTTCCTCCCTGGTTCCTTTCTCCCATGCTATGTGGCTCACAGGATCTTAGTTCCTTGACCAAGACAAGCCCTAATCACTGGCCTGACAGGGAATTGCCTTAAATTGATTTTCCATCTAAGATTAAGGAGAAACTGTTGGGGAGAACCTACACTGGATGCATTTTATTCTGCAAATGGGAAGACTCCTGAGTTTCCCCACAGTGTGTCACAGGCCCATGAAGGTGTACAGAAGGTAGTGCTCAAGCTGCCTTCTTAGAAGGGCTTGGGAGGAGATTAAAGGATAGTGTGAGTGAAGGAAGTTTGGGAGTTGAAAGAAGGCACTGGCAAGGAGGGCAGATAAGGAGAAGACACGTGGAAGAATAGAGGCGGGCTTAAGATCAGAGCTCAGGAGCAGACAGTAGGGGGTAGGTCAGTTGCTGCTTAGCTCGTTGCTGGATACAAAGGAAAGGTGAATGGGAGGGAGAAGCAACGTTGCGCCTGCAGGACCAATGGAATCCGACTTGGCCTCCATCTTTTTTTTTTTTTTTTTTTTTAAGATTTATTTATTTATTTTTTGGCTGTGCTGGGTCTTCGTTGCTTTGCAAGGACTTTCTCTGCTTGCAGGGAGTGGATCTACTCTTCGCTGCGTGTGGCCTTTTTATTGCGGTGGCCTCTCTTGTCACGGAGCCTGGGCTCTAGGTGCACGCGGGCTTCAGTCGTTGTGCTGCTCAGGCTTAGCTGCTCTTAGTTGCGTGTGGGATCTTCCTGGCAAGGGAATGGAACCGGTGTCCCTTGCATTGCAAGGTGGATTCTTAACCCCAGGACCACCAGGGAAGCCCTGGCTCCATGTTATTGTTTTGATTGCTTGACCTCAGTCACCACAGCATCTTCCTGACCTCAGGTTACTGTTAATTTATTGTACTAACTATTCCGGACAGAATATTTGAACATGTAAATCACTGTCTAGTCCTAGGGATCCTAGAAGTAGGATCCATGTACCTGAGTACTAGGAAGTTTAATTTCGTTTTGCTTTAAGACTGTAACAGAGTAGGTATGACCTTTTCTAGCCCCAGAATATCCTGGCCTTGGATAACATGGGCTATCACTTCGGGCTGACCTCGTAGGTCAGAGGTATTGTGTTGTTTCTGGTAAGGCAATCAAGAACAGTGAGAAGCAGGGATAGGAAGATTGTTTTCAAATGTGGGTGTATAAACAGAGGTATCCATACTAGATTTTAATACACGAAACTGATTGGGTGCCATGTAATTTTCAAGTTTCTTGTTTTGTTTTGTTTTTTTTTTAATTCAAAATGCCCCTGAAAAATGATGGTCTATAAAACCTTAATGTATAGAATTTTAACTGATCCCTTTACTCAAATATTACAGTGACCTCATATCTGTTACTGAAAACAGATTTTAGAATCTGAAAAGCTACAGGCCCATTGAGGTTGTATTTTTCAGTTTTAAGCTAATAAGTATTTGCAGTTCAATTTAATTTACATTGTGCTGAATCTTTTTGACATATCTCTGTGTGTAAGATGTGGTACATACATAATCCATTTATAAAGAAAAATTTGGCTAAGAAAAAGCTCTGTTGGAGTTTTTTATTCAGTATATGTTTATTTGAGTGTCTTAACAGTCTCTGTCTTAGCCACTGAGGATATACCAATGAAACAAGCAGAAGATCCTTGCCCTCTGGAGTAAGCTGTACTTTCAAGGGAGAATATTTCACATTAGGTGATAACTAATCAAAGGAAGAAGGGTACCTTAGTCATCCAGGAGTTATACTTTCAGGGACCTGAGATATAAGCAAACCCACTGGAGACAGGGGTTTATTACATTTGACTTTTGTCTGTTGTGTTCCCTGCTGTATCTCAGAGCCCAAAATAGTGCTTGGCTCATATGTCTGTTGATCAGAAGTGTTTATTGTTTTGAATTTGTATAATCAGGGACATGTACTTTAATAAATGATTTTGCACCTAGCTAGTTGAAAAGTTTATCATCTCCTTTACCTTTTTATATTTGTTACCTACTTTTTGTTTCTCTTGGTGTCCTCATGGCCCGATGCAGGAGCACCTTATTAATATTAATAATTAGTCGTATGGTAATCTGATATGGCAAAGGTTAGATTTGGAAAGGAATTTAAGAGGTCATCTTTTGTTCAGCTTCCTGCCTAGGAAAAAACAGTAAGGCAATTAGGTATGTATTTTTAATTAATCATTTAAAAAACTAGGACAACATAATTGGGTTCTCTCTTGGGAAAGTAGTAAAAGGTACTTAACCCTAGATATAAAGGTACTAACCTGAAAAAATTAGAACTTCTAACTGTGTGGGAAAGTGAAAGCACCACTAAGCTGCTCTTTGTTGATATCAGAAATGGGCCTGTCATTCATTTTGGCATTGAAGCATAGCCTCCTATCTCAGGGGGCAGAACCAGGACTTTTTTTTTTCCTCCCAGAGGAGCTGGACAGTTATTACAGGTTGAAAAGGCTGACCAGTTTTTCAAGAGTTTCTCCTTTTTTACCCCCTGCAACTCATGGTGCTTTTGCTCTGCCTTCAAGATGCACTAAAATCTCCTCCTTTGTGACTGCTTCGGAGCCAGCAAATACCCTGATATGTATAATTCAAAATATGCAGAGTTCATGAGTAAGTTCCATCCTATTTTTTGGCCAGTTAAAATTCAAGTGATTTTTAGAAAAGTGTTAGGATCGAGTTAGGCATTTTGTTGTTTCACCACTTTTATTTTAAGGCTATTTCTGAAAGTCTTTAATATGACTTTGTTTCTTTTTAAGTGTTTTTGTGGCATTAGACAGTACTCCTCTTTTAAAAGCCAGTAACAAAACAATTTTCTTGAGCATCTTTTTAGTTTTACTGAGAAGTATGTTAAATTGAGCGTCTCTGAGCTCGATTGCTCATGTCTGACACAGTCTCAAGTTTCCAGTGAATGGTAACAAAGACTGTAGAGTGTTGTTGGTACTGCAGTGAGAGGCATGCTTCTTTAGACCAGGTAAGAGAGATCATTTTGTTTCTTATTGCTGGGTGCCTTTTTACAGCGTTTATTTTATATTCTTTCAACAGCACCAATGTTAAATTGATAAATAGCCAGGAGCACGCCGATTTCAAGACGTCCTTGCTTGTTGCAGACAGGAAAACTACAGGGTATGGGGGTTGGGGTGGGCGGGGGGGAGGGGTAGAGTAAGCTTAGTTCATCACTCAGTTACTTATATAAATCAATTAAAATGTAAAAATAATTCTGGAACTCCATTTTCTCTGTTCAAGAACCAAAGAAGCAATTAAAGAAACAAATCCTTTTAAAGGTACTTCGTGGTTCTTACTTGTGAATGCAATTCAGAAGGGAGTTTTTAGTTTCATTTCTTTCCAGTGGTTAATAAAATAAGCTTTGCCTCTTACCATACAATTTTTTTTCTCATTTATGAAAACTTTGAAATTGTCAAGAGTAAAATCCGCTTCCTCAGGATCTTTGGAATAAACCTGACACTTAAGAAAAATATTTCAGCTTTTATAGCTGTTTCATTCCCTTTTTTCCTAGTTCATTTTTCTTAAAAGTATTTGTGCTTTGAAAATGTCAGCTGTATTCTAATGAAGCTAAGGCATTGTTTGCTCATAAAGGGGCCGGTGCATTCCACTGCTTTATGGTTTATTACCAGGCACAGTGTGAGAGTGTGGGTGGCACCATTTGGTGTCTGCCTCTTGGAAGGGACTGCCATTATGTTAGCATTGGATTGGCAAGGAAAATACAGCGTGCAAGATCCTATATGAATCTGGATCCTGTGAAGAAAATTTTAGCCGTAAGCAGTCCTGCCTGAGCCCAGAATGTGTGACAGCTTGATCTCTTCAAGTGTTGTCCTGAAGCCTGCTTTTCAGTTACAATGAGTATTCCCCCAGTCACATCTCTGGTTTTGTGGTGTATGTAACATTTACTTGTTCTATGAACTTCAGTAAAGTGAATGTTTCTAGATAAACTATGATATTTTAAATGGACACGGTACACTTTTCAATAATATGTTTACTTTAAAAAAAAGTTTGAAGGAACTTAGTGTTGGGGGGTGGCGGGTGGAGAGGGAGAGGAGGTCAGGCAAAGGCTTTCTTTCAGTTTGGAAAGCCCTGATGAAGAAAAAAAGCAACAGATGTTTCTTCTGTTACAATTGAGGTTGTTTCATTCAAAATTCACAGTAGCTGGAATGGGGAGGGGCGGTCATAAATCTGACTTAATTAGTGAATAAAGAAAAAATAGTCATTTAAAATTTATTCTTTTATATTGAGGATTTGAGAAACAGTATAGAGTAACATATTCCAAGTAACATACTTCTTTGAAGAGGTGGTTTTTTTTTTAATTAAAAATAATTTATGTGTCATTAATGGAGATGTGAGAAAGTTAGTGATAGAGGAAATGATCATTAAACCATATATAACATTATGGAAAAAACTAAGCCACTATAAAGTATATAAGGAATACTTAGGTGGCAGAAGTTTGCACAGTAGGTATTAAGGCTCAAAATGAAATTGAAGCATGAAACATCGTTTACATTTAGTGAGAGATTATTTTATCTTCAGTGAGAAGGATGAGACTTAGTCCTAAAGATCTTTGAATAAGAAATGTGGGAGAAATATTTTGAGTTTAATTGAAATGATGTGTTGTAGTTTCCCTCTTTAAAAAAAAAAAAGATAGTAAACTTAGAGCAAGTAAGCTTGTGGAAAGAGGAGAATGTTTATCTGCTGTAAAGGGTAAGAAGGAAGAAAAGCTTGGAAGCGATATGCATGAAATGAAAGCATTCAAAAAATGGCTTTTCACTTGAAGTTCATAATGAGTAAAGCAAAAATGTTTCCTTTTACAAGTAACACATAGAGAAGCTCTTTGCTCCCGTATAGTATGTGTTTATATATATTACGATTTTATGCATCTCTTAAAGTTAGCTCTTAGGAAACCAGTGCTGAGCTCCAGATATTTCTGATTAGGCACTTACTAAAATGTAGCCCCCACCCTGCACCATGAAGTTAGTAATATATGCTAGCCAGAAAATTCTTTGAACCGTAGTTCCACATTTGCATATGGAGCAAATGTTAAACGGTTTTCTAAATGTTTAGCTGGTCTAAGGAGAGGACTGAGAAAGATAGCAACGTTAAAGGAGATTATTAAAAATTTCTCTTGCTCCTTGCTACGATCTCTGGGCTTCCCAGAAGATTTTCTTTGCTTCACGTATTGACAACAGAATTCAGAGATTTTGAAACTTTTCAGACCATTTTTGAATTAAGATTAAGGGTTTAAGGAATAGCAGTATGAAGCGGTTGAATTGTTTTTCTCTAAGATAACTAACTTACAGGAGCTTAAAATGGATTTACCAAGTTATAGGTTTGATTAGAATAAGAATCTTTATCATTTTGACCAAAGAATGTATATAGTGTTAATGGACTAGAGAGCCCTAAAAAATAAAAAAGGTGACTTCACATATGATACATAACTTTGACAGCATCATGGATTATAGTTATCAAAAATATGTTACTTATGATTATAAATGTAGGTATGACAGTACATTACCACATCAGCAACAGCAGTGCAGAAGTCATTGAGACTGTTAAGCCTTCAATTTAAGAATAGCATACTGAACGAAGACTTCTGGAGTGAAATACCTGTGGTTCCTACCTTATATGTAAACTCTTAAGCAAAAACTGAGGTCTGGGGGGTGTGAACCTTTCCTGTTCATTTCTCTCCAATTCCGAAGACCCAGAGAGTGTCAGATTTAGATGTTCTCTTGGCTTTACCTATTTTTATGCCATTAGAAACCATTCATGGTGGCCTAGAAATCTCTCATCTCTGGTGTGCAAGTCATAGGGAAGATTTGCCAGATGCCTATGTTTTCCTTTTTACATTGTTGTTAAGGAGCAGGTACAAGTGCTGTGCTTTAAGTGTATTATGAGCTAACTCTGTTTTGCAAGTGGCTACAGGAACCTGTGGTGTAATAACATTCTTTCTTTCTACCAAGTGTTAAGCAACCAGTTTTCAAGTGAACTTTTGGTTCTTGACTCTGAAGCTAGAGACCATGAGCAGGGGGCTTTGCTTTTGGCACTTGGCTTTCTCTTGCACAGTCTGGCAGCTCTCTTGGCAATTTCTCTCACAGAGAAATGAAGAGACTTCTAACTGAGCACTTACTGTGTGCCAAGTGGACCCAGTAGAACTTATTTTTAAAAAGTTTGCAGAATCTTTTCATGGGTAAGATTTTAATACAAAAGAGTTTGTTGATACTGATGTCTGAGATTTTGTGCTCTTGACATTATGGTTTAAATGTAGCTTCAGTGATAGCTCTCAAGTGGAAGACAGTATTGAAATAAGAGTACCGATAACGGTGCAGTGTTAACAGCGTGGCATATGGAATACAATAATCCCGGTTTTTATTTGCCAAGGAAAAGAACTGCTTTGAAATTCTAATTCATGGATGGTCTTTGGTGTTTTTGAGTTTGTTTCCTAAAGTTTTAAATTTGTTTTAAGAATGCAACTTTTAAACTGAATCTGTCTGTAGCCTTTGGCACCTTTTGTAAATATTAGAAAAGGAGCTTCTCTTGAAAGTGTTAGTCGCTCAGTTGTGTCTGACTCCTTATGACTGCATGGACTATAGCTCCCTAGGCTCCTGTGTCCATGGAATTCTCCAGGCAAGAATACTGGAGTGAGTAGCCATTCCCTTCTCCAGGGGATCTTCTTGACCCATGGATCAAACCCAGGTCTCCTGCAGGCAGATTCTTTACTATCTGAGTGATTTCTTTGTAACAGGGTCGGGGGCAAGTTAGCATCTCAGAGGGGTTATGGGCTTCTTCGTGAGAGTGATTTCCAATTAAGTGCCCTTGGGTATTCTGATGCTCATCGGGCCTGATCTTGTGGTTGCACCCAGCTGTGTTGATCTACTCCAGCCATTCAGTGACTGTTGGTCCAAGATAAAATATGCTGCTTTCCGCTCACTCTCTTTTCTAGACAACAGACAGCGTCTCTGTGCCATCTGGTGGGTCTGTTGGCTCTGGTGAGGTGCTAAAAGTAGTGGCTGAAAATAGGCTAAACGCTGAAAAGATATAACATGTAAGCACAAGAGACAATAAATAATAATAATTAATAATAAATAAGGGTCACTTAGCCCTTTCTCTTTTTAAGACAAAAGTGGAGATAAGTGGAGTAGAAAGAGTCTACTTAGACATCACTGCTTCCTGAATTTGAGCACAGAGGAAAAGGGTCCTTGTAGCAGTTTGTCCCAGTCTTGCTTGATCCTCAGAATCATCTGAGGCACTTACTTATTTAAAATACTCATTGCCACCTGGTTTTTGATTCTTTAGGTGTCTAGTGGAGCCCAGAAATGTATTTTGATGAAGAGGGATACTACCCTCTCCCACTATAGTCGTCCTCTTTGCGTCCTATGACCAGGCACATGGGAAGAATTACTGGGAAGGCTTGGAAGAACCAAATCGTTTGAGGCCATATGGTAAACTTAATTATTAATCAGAAGATAATGTGTTCAACACTTGGAAATCCTAATTAAGGAGGTGGAAGTGGAAATCAAGAATTAAAAGTTGTCCTTGTCTCAGCAAGGTAAACAGAAAAAGGACAAAGGGACATATTTTAACTAAAAATAAAGAAACCATTGAAAAACAATAGGATCCAGCCTCTAGAAGAGCTGAATGTTTTTGGATGGACATTGAAAAGGAAAAGTCCTACAAAAGAAACCCAGAGCAAATGGACTATATGATTTCTAAGATCTTTTAGCTTTGACATGTGATGAACTAAACGAAAACAATGATAATGTTCCTGATACCAGAGCTTGAATTAGCAGTTCATTTAAGAAATTAGTAGGCCCTCTTTAAATTCTGACATGTGAGGAGAAGGAGAAAGAAATGTTTTTCTCCTTTCAGATTGAAGAATCCAGGGTATTTATGGTTATGGATACCAGAGAAAGGGAGAGCTAGCTAATGGTTTTAAAATGTGTCCTCCAAGTAAAAAAGCTTATCAAAGCCAAGAGAAAAGACTGGATCCTCCAGGCAAGGGAGGACTGACATAGAAGATTTATTGGCCCATTGGGAGTATGCCCTGAGGGCTGCAGAGTTGGGTTTTTTCCGGGGGGTGGGGGGTTATGGTCACTTCAAGGATCCTCTCTGGTTCCTTGGAAAGAGTCGGGTTAGGTGGTCCTTTGGTGGGTAATCCTAGAAGTCTTGTTTTCTGACAGCTGCAAAAACACTCCGACTCTGGCTTCCATGCCTGTGATATATAGGAATGTGCATTTCACTTCTTCTGTCTTCATTTATGCTGTAAGGATGCTTGATTTCCATTTTGGAACCACATACACTAAAGGTCATTTTAACCATAACTTTGGAGATCTTATGAACTTTTCTATTTCTCAGCCTTACCAATTACAGTGATACCACGGTCACCCGTGTTACAAAGTGTAGTGATGGTGTTGGATTTAATCTTAGCAACTTTGGTTAACATGATTGAGTACAGATGCAACAGTATAGAACACAGCAGTGTTATGGGGTACATACAGGTAATGCCCAGTATGTAGCTAAACCATAAATAGAAAGAAAACTTTAAAAAAAAGACTTAACAAATGAAGTCAGGGTGACTTCTGGTTTATACAGTCACCAATCCCGACATGCATCTTATACATCAGATCAGATCAGATCTTTACAGATTTGCTATTTCCCCTGTCTTTACAAACTAATGTGTGCCTGCTTTATGAAGATGGTGCTGTTGATCTGTGGGGCCTGAGTTATTTTTCAAATAAAGGTGATAAATATCCCCTGAGCCATCATATTGTTCTCCCTACCCGACTCTCTCTTCAGTGACATGTCATTTGCTAGATGACTGGCTAGAATTAGAAATACAGTCTGAAGACTGTGGACTCTTCCCTTTTTGCAGAATGAATGGACCTCTTCCAGAATTGACCTGTGACTTGACCTCATTAGTACTGTATTTGAAACTGATCTATAGTCCTTTAAAACTGTTATTAACAAATAATTAAAGGGTAGTATGGGAAGGAGGGAAACGCTTGACACTTTCTGAATCTCCTTGTTCTCTGTTGGAAATGTTAATCATGAACAAAGTGAAGCATGTGATGCTGTCACATAAAGAGGCACATCAGTGGAGCAAATAGACAATCAATAAGGTAGACTTAGTAGTACGACTGAAGGTAGTCAGTAAGGTAGACTTCATGTAGCGTGGGGAGGGCAGTAGAGTTCTCATTAGACGGTCGCCATCTACCATTGGTAGCCTGAAGTAGCCATCTAGGGGGCAAAATTGGGTCATTCATTTCTCACGTTAAATAAATTCCAGATGGTCAAGAATATAAAACTTAAATGAAGGTATCAGTGTAGAAAACATGGGGGATGTTTAATACAGTCTTTAGTATGTAATGAATGACAGTTAAGTTCAAGAATAGCATATCTAACTGGAAATACCAAACTTGTGCATGCTAAGTCACTTCAGTCTTGTCTGACTCTCTTGTGACCCTGTGGACTGTAGCCCGCCAGGCTCCTCTGTCCATGGGATTTTCCAGGCAAGAATGCTGGAGTGGGTTGCCATGCCCTCCTTCAGGGGATCTTCCTGACTCAGAGATTTAACCTGCATCTCTTATGTGTTCACAGACCTTTTTAATATGACATTAAAGTCATAAAAGGAAAGAAGTATAAGATTGACAACATTCTTTTCAAATGTGAAGAGAAAATCATATATAAAAGCCAAAGACAAGTGTCAAATTGGGAAAAATATGTTCACCAGCTATAACAAAGAATATTCTTACCCTTTCAGTATTTAAAGAGAGTCCACCAGTGAATCACCAATAGCCAGTAGGAAGATGGTCCTAATTCTCAGGAAGGAAAATTTAGATGACTTTTAAACAAAGCATATTAGCCTATTCATAATAATAAAACCAAAATAAAATCAAAGTGAGATGCTATTTTTAACCTAAAGATTGACAGAAATAAAGTTTGATAAAACACTGAGTTGGTAAGGTTATGTGGAAATGGATACATTCACACATTTCTGAACAGAGGATGAATTTGTACAGATATTTGGTACAACTGATGTGTGTAAAGATATATGTAGTCATTGCAGCATTAGTTGTAGTAATAAAAAGATTTTACTATTAATGTTTGTAACACTAAAAGCCTTACATTATTAAGGGATGCAAGCTGCTAGAGCTATAAAAAGAAATATTATAGCTAACAAAGTAAATGTTGAAGCAAAATTACATATGAATGTAAATAGGTAGGGAAAGACATCTAAAATAGATACAGTATTGTTAAGTGGTAAAAAAGCAATGTGCAAACTGATTTTTTTTGACCATATGTGTAAGGGAAAAAGGGTATATGTATGCATATATGTTAGTATATGCCTTGAGTATTTCTGAAAGGTTATATAGAAACTGGCATCGTAGCTGTCACTAGGGAAGGGGGGAATGGTTAGGTTGTGGTTGGTGATGGGAGGAGATTCAGTTTTCATTGAATATGCCTATCTCCTGAATTTGTATCACATGCTTCCATGCAGACATTCATGTATTCGTGCATTCATTCATTCATCTGACATATATTTTTATTGGAGTATAGTCACTTTACAATGTTGTGGTAGTTTTCGCTTACTGTGCAGCAAAGTGAATCGGCTCTAAGTATACATATACGTCCTCTTTCTTGGATTTCCTTCACGTTGAGGTCATCGTGGAGCAGTGAGTGGAGTCTCCTGTGCTTACAGTGTGTTCTCAGTGTGTGTGGTTTGTCATTTGTGTCCGACTCTCTTGTGAATGTGTAGACCTGTAGCCCGCTAGGCTCCTCTGTCCATGCCAGGATTTTTCTCCGGCAAAATACTGCAGTGGGTTGCCATTTCCTCCTCCAGGGATCTTCCCGACCCTGGGATCGAACCTGCATCTCCTGTATTTCCTGCATTGACAGGTGGATTGTTTACCACTGAGCCACATTAGTTATCTGTTTTATACATCGTATCAATAGTGTGTATATGTCAATCCCAATCTCTCCATTAATCCAACACCCACCCTTCCTCCCTTGGTGTCCATACATTTCATTTGTTCTCTACATCTGTGTCTCTGATGGTCTATACCAATTTGTTCAGATTCCACATATATACATTAATATATACTTGTTTTTCTGACTTCACTCTGTATGACAGTGTTTAGGAGAAGGCAATGGCACCCCCCTCCAGTACTCTTGCCTGGAAAATCCCATGGACGGAGGAGCCTGGTAGGCTGCAGTCCATGGGGTCGCTAAGAGTCAAACACAACTGAGCAACTTCACTTTCACTTTTCACTTTCATGCATCGAAGAAGGAAATGGCAACCCACTCCAGTGTTCTTGCCTGGAGAATCCCAGGGACGGCAGAGCCTGGTGGGCTGCCGTCTATGGGTTGCACAGAGTAGGACACGACTGAAGTGACTTAGCAGCAGCAGTATTCCATTGTATTTACCTGTGTGTGTGTGTGTGTGTGTGTGTGTGTGTGTGTGTAAATATATATGCATACATACACCACATCTTCTTTATCCATTCCTCTTTTGATGGACATTTAGGTTGTTCCCATGTCCTGGCTATTGTAAATAGTGCTACAGTGAACATCGGGGTGCATGTGTCACTGTGACAGATGTGTCATGTGTGCTGTGGGCAGATAATGATCATACAAGCAAGTAAATGTGCAGTACAGTCAAACAGAGAAGTACTGTGGTGAAAAATCATGGTGAATCAAGAAGTGCTGACATGGGGTAGTCAGGCATTTCTGATGCACTGACAACCGAGCAGAGTCTGGAAGGAAACTGGGGAATAAGGCACATAGATAGATATCTAGGGGAAGGAAGTTATCAACAGAGGGAACTTGAGAGACAAAGGCCATGAGGGAGAACATTGCTGGACGTGGTTTGAGGAGCAGCGCACAGTCCGGGGTGAATGCAGTACAACCAAGGGAGGGATAGGGGAGAGATCTGACAGCTGGTGATGTGAGAAAGGAGGGGTCGAGTGACCTTGTTAACCATCTTAAGGACTTATGCGAACTGAGACGCAAAGTCAGTGGGAGAGTTTGGAAGGGAATTACTCCACAAAACAGGATCACTCGGCTGTGTGATGACAGTAGGACGACCTAAGTCACATAATTTTAAATTTTCTAGTAGCCAGGTTAAAATGGTGAAAAGAAACATAAAATTAATCTGAATGATAAATTTTATTTACCCCAATATCCAGAACGTTTATCATTGAACATGAAGTCAACATAATTAGATTTTAGTGAGATGGATTTTGGTTACTTAGCCTTCAAAATCTGTTACCTTACACTTAAAGCACGTTTCAGTTTAGATGTTAAAGTTTCAACAATTGGGCTGAAATGCAGTACTACCAAAATAGTCATGCTGTTTTTTAATGGAAAAATATTTTCTACTGCTTCAGTTCGTAAATTTGAGTTAATTAAAATTTTAAAAGTTTAGGAATTTACAGAGGGAAATGGCAACTCACTCCAGTATTCTTACCTGGGAAATCCTGCACACTGGACTTCCCAGGCATGAGGAGCCTGGCAGGCTACAGTCCATGGAGTCACAAAGAGTTGTAAAGGGTATTAACGATGCTAAGACAGGACTTAGCGACTAAGCAACAACCACAAAAGTCTAGAAATTAGGTCCTCAGTCGTGCTAACTACATTTCAAGTGCTTTATAGCTTCTGTCTAATGACTACTGTATTGGAAAGCTTGGGAGTAGAGTTGTGGGGTTAGGTGGGCCTAACGCAGGACAGGTGGATGAATCAGGAACACATTACAATAATTCAAGATAGAAATGGTCACTTGGGTCAGAGTGGTAGCAGCAGAGTGCATGAGAAATGTTTGTATTCAAGATACATTTTATTTTGTTTCATTTATTTTTTAAACTGCGAGTTTATTGAAGGCTTGATATTATTAATTATTTGTTTGCCTGAGCTGGGTCTTCACTGCAGCATGACATGTGGGATCTTTAGTTACAGCTCTTAGTTGTGGCACGTGGGATCTAGTTCCCTGACCAGGGATTGAACCCAGGGCCCCTGCATTGGGAGTGCAGTTTTAGCTACTGGACCACCAAGGAAGTCCCACATTTATTTTATTTTTTGTAAATATTAAATCGTTTTTATTGTGGGTATGGATACAGATGTATAGCAAAGAACTAAGTGAAAATTCAAAATAAGGACCACCATCATAAATATAAACCAGCAATATTCTAACACAACCTCTTTGTACATAGATTGGGTTTTTTTAATTACATTTTTTTTGTACATTTTGTTACATTTTTCATTGTCCATCTGCTTTTTTGTTGGTATCTGTAGTTTTATAAGACACTGGCTCTATTTCTCATGTTGAACAAGACTTCCTTGAGCCTATCTTACACCCAATAATTTGTGCTTCCCAATCCCCGACCTCTATATTGTCTGTCCCCCCTAACTGGTAACCACAACTTGGTTCTCTAGTCAGAGTACATTTTAAAGATAGGGCCGGTAGGATTTATTAATGGATTGTATGTAGGATATAAGAGAATGTCAATAGTGATCTCTTTTGGTCTATGCAGAGTTGAAGAATGGAGTTGACATTTACTGCGATGAAGAGAGAGATGGGAGGAGTATTCTGTGTGGGCTGGGGAACGGTTTGGAGATTTGGAGTATAAAGAGTTCAGTTTCAAGTATGTTAAGTTTGAGGTAACAATTAATCATCAAAATGGAGACAGGCAAAAGGACAGTTGGATACATGAGTCTGACAGGAGCTGTCATACCATCTCGAGGAAGAGTTGACAGAGGAGTCAGAGAACTAATAGAAAGGGCTCTCGGTTGTTTCTAGAGGAGGATCCAGCAACCACGAGTGAGGAGAAGCCAGTGGTTCGGAGGAGAACCAAGAGAGAATGGAGGTTTGGATGCCAAGTGGAGAGTGTTTGAGAGGAAGGTGTGATTTTGAAAGTATCAGATATGGCTGGTAGATTAAGGTTAAGTTGAAAACAGAATTGGCCATTGGATTTAGCAACATGGAGATGTTCTTGGTAAGAGCTAGTTCAGTGAAGTTGGGGAGCGGGCATGGGAGTGGGTTAAAGAAAACAGACTGGAGAAGTAGAGAGAGCAGATGTTGACAGATTTGGTGAGTTTTGTTGTGAAGGGCAACAGAAATGAATTGGTAGCTGGAGAGCTGTGTACATAGTTAAGGAAACTTAACTATGTATTTCTGTTCTGTTTTTAAGATGAAAGAAAAAAATGTGTGTTTATAGGCTGGTAAGAGTGATACAGCAGAAGGGGATAGATTGTGATGATGCAAGAGGTTTTCCAAAGAGAGAGTAGCCGGAAGAATGTAGTTTAGACAAATCCATGAACTACCTGTTTAAAAAATAAATTTGTAAAGTAGGTAACAGAAGAGGACAAGCAAGAGGATTGTTTAATCTGTAATTAGCTTCTTAGCAATAAGTAAATAAATTGCATAGGGCACTTTTTTCCGATTTTACAAAATTAAGATGCAATTTACATGCAGTAGAATGAACCCTTTTTAGCCTAGAGTTCTACGAGTTTGACAAACACATATATATACCACCACATTTTTAACTTTTCTTTACGGCTGTAGGTTTAGCTTGTCCTGTGAAGTTTGGACCCTGTACGTATAGGATGTTAACAATTTCTGATTTGAGATATTTATAAACCCGTAAAATAAGCATATTTGTTCCTATAATAAGTTACTAATATGGTTCTTCTAGGAGGATGTGATAGGCTTGGATGGAGGTTTTCCCCAAAGTTAGTTCAAGGCCAAAAATTTTTCCCCCAGAAGATAAAATATTACTTGTACTGACATCATACATGCTTAGTCACTTCAGTCATGTCTGACTCTCTGCAACCCCATGGACTGTAGCCCACCAGGCTCCTCTGTCCATGGGGATTCTCTAGGCAAGAATACCAGAGTGGGTTGCCATGCCCGTCTCCAGGGGAATCTTCCTGACCCATGCCTCTTATATCTCCTGCATTGGCAGGAGGGTTCTTTACCACTAGCACCATCTGGGAAGTCCACTGACATCATAACAAGCCACAATTATTTGAATTTTTCATTTTAATTGGACATATTGAAGGTGATTAACTAGAACTAGAACTGTGCCCTGCACCTGCCCCCCCCCCCCAACCCCCCCCCTCCCCCCCGCCCCAGCCCAAGTGAAAGAACTCTTTGGTGTCTGGACAATTCTAATGAAAAACAGAATGATTCCAGTTATTCAAGAAATCAAGATAAAATTTGAGGCAAAATTTTGTGCCTCTGTCAAGATTTGGCATAAGTTTTAGCTCTTTTTCGAGCCCCTTTCCTAGGTGATTGATCTCATTTTAGTTAATTCGGGAAATTGCCAGGATCAAAATCCAGGCAGGTCTTTAAATTTTTGTTTTTAATAAATACATCATGTGCTAGACATTGGCTTCTGGACAGTGTCAGGACCCTGTTGCTAGGCAGCTGTGAATTAAGGCCAAGTACTTATGAAAAATTATTTAGACTTGGTTTGGTTTACTTCTAATGGAGCTGACATTTCAGGAGGCTGGATGTTTGTAACCTATTTAAATGTCTTTTTGAATCCAAAAAATTATATTTCTGCTGCTGAGCCTAGTTGATTTTATGAAAGTAAATTATGTCTAAACACATTTCTTTTATTTCTAGATACTACAATTGTGAAATCCCAGTAGAGTCTCTTTAACTGCTCCTTAGCAGTTAAAAGTTAAGTTAAAGTTAAGAGACAAATTTCATTTTTACTAATTATCAAACAGAGATGCTTCATTTATAGATCTTACCTTGTATGAACAGTGCTGGCTGACAAGTGCATACATGTTCAAAAAACTTAATAAAGTATAAAACAAAGGAAAACATTTTTCCCTACTACTCACCCAGAGGTAACCTCTATTAAGTTTGTTATCTTGCCAGACTCTTTCTGCATCTGTAAACTTACATGTATATGTAGGTTTTTTTTTTTTTTTTTTTTTCAATTGAAGGATAATTGCTTTACAGAATTTTGTATTCTGTCAAACCTCACCATGAATCAACCATACATGGATTGATGGATGTATACATACATCCCCTTCCCTTTGAAGCTCCCTCCCATCTCCCTCCCCATCCTACCCCTCTAGGTTGATACAGAGCCCCTGATTTGGGTTTCCTGAGACATACAGCAAATTCCCATTGGCTATCCAATTTACATATGATAATGTAAGTTTCCGTGTTTCTCTTTCCATACATCTCACCCTCTCCTCCCCTCTCCCCATGTCCATAAGTCTGTTTTCTGTGTCTGTTTCTCCATTGCTGCCCTGTAAATAAATTCTTCAGTACCATTTTTCTAGATTCCGTATATATGCATTGGACTATGATATTTATCTTTCTCTTTCTGACTTACTTCACTCTGTATAATAGACTCTAAGTTCACCCACCTCATCAGAACTGACTCAAATGTGTTCCTTTTTATGGCTGAGTAATATTCTATTGTGTATACGTACCACTAATTCTTTATCCATTCATCTGTCGATGGACATCTAGGTTGCTTCCATGTTCTAGCTATTGTAAATAGTGCTGCATTGAACAATGAGATACATGTGTCTTTTTCAGTTTTGGTTTCCTCAGGGTATATGCCTAGGCGTGGATTGCTAGGTCATATGGTGGTTTTAGTCCTAGTTTCCTAAGGAATCTCCGTACCATCTTCCGTAGTGGCTGTATCAATTTACATTCCCACCAGCAGTGCAAGAGCATGCCTTTTTCTCCACATCCTCTCCAGCATTTATTGTTTGTAGACTTTTTGATGATGGCATATGGCTGGTATGAGGTAATAATATCTCATTGGAGTTTTGATTTGCATTTCTCTAATAATGAGTGATGTTGAGCATCTTTTCATGTGTTTGTTAGCCATCTGTATGTCTTCTTTGGAGAAATGTCTGTTTAGGTCTTTTCCCCATTTTTGGATTGGGTTGTTTGTTTTTCTGGTGTTGCATTGTATGATCTACTTGTATATTTTGGAAATTTATCCTTTGTCCATTGTTTCATTTGCTATTGTTTTGTCCCATTCTGAGGGTTGTCTTTTCACCTTGCTTATAGTTTCCTTTGCTGTGCAAAAGCTTTTAGGTTTAATCAGATCCCACTTGTTTACTTCTGTTTTTATTTCCGTTACTCTAGGAGGTAGATTGTGGAGGATCTTGCTTTGATTTATTTCATCAAGCGTTCTGCCTATGTTTTCCTCTAAGAGTTTTGTAGTTTCTGGTCTTACATTTAGGGGTTTACTCCATTTTGAGTTTATTGGCTCAGAGGGTAAAGTGTCTGGCTTACAATCTGGGAGACCTGGGTTCAGTCCCTGGGTTGGGAAGATCCTTTGGAGAAGGAAATGGCAACCCTCTCCAGTACTCTTGCCTGGAAAATCCCATGGACAGAGGAGCGTTGTGGGCTACAGTCCACTGGGTCGCAAAAGTCGGACACGACTGAGCGACTTCATTCATTTCATGGTGTTAGGAAGTGTTCTAATTTGATTCTTTTGCATGTAACTGTCCAGTTTTCCCAGCACCATTTATTGAAGAGGCTGTTCTTGCCCCATTGTATATTCTTGCCTCCTTTGTCAAAAATAAGGTACCCATAGGTGCATAGGTTTATTTCTGGGCTTTCTATCTTATTCTATTGGTCTATATTTCTGTTTTTATACCAGTTATCATACCATCTTGATGACTGTAGCTTTGTAGTATAATCTGAAGTCAGAAAGTTTGATTCCTCCAGCTCCATTCTTCTTTCTCAAGACTGCTTTGGCTATTTGGGGTCTTTTGTGTTTCCATATGAATTGTGAAAATTTTTTTTTAGTTCTGTGAAAAATGCCATTGGTAATTTCACAGGGATAGCATTGAATCCACAGATTGCTGATATATATATTATATATATATGTTGATATATATAATCCATAATTATTGATATATATGTTGTTGTTGTCATTTCTTAATTGGGGTTTGATTTGTAGATTTTTTTCTTGTGTTTCTTGACTGTATAAGTCCCTTTAACATTTGTTTTAAAGCTGGTTTGGTGGTATTGAATTCTCTTAACTTTTACTTGTCTGAAAAGCTTTTGATTTCTCCATCAATTTTGAATGAGATCCTTGCCAGGTAGAGTAATCTTGGTTGTAGATTTTTCCCTTTCAGTACTTTAAATATATCCTGCCATTCCCTTCTGGCCTGCGGAGTTTCTCCTGAAAGATCAGCTGTTAAATGTATGGGGTTTCCCCTGTATGTTACTTTTTGCTTTTCCCTTGCTGCTTTTAATATTCTTTCTTTGTGTTTAATCTTTGTTAGTTTGATTAGTATGTGTCTTGGCATGTTTCTCCTTGGGTTTATTCTGTATGGGACTCTTTGTACCTCTTGGACTTGATTGACTATTTCCTTTTCCATGTTGGGGAAATTTTCAACTATAATCTGAGCACATATAATCTCATACCCTTTCTTTTTCTCTCTTCTTCTGGGACCCCTATAATTCGAATGTTGGTATGTTTGCTATTGTCCCAGAGGTCTCTGAGACTGTCCTCAGCTCTTTTCATTCGTTTTACTTTATTCTGCTCTTCAGAAGTTATTTCCACCATTTTATCTTCCATATCACTGGTTCGTTCTTCTGCTTCTGATATTCTGCTATTGATTCTTCCTATTTTTAATTTCAGTTAATTGTGTTGTTTGTATGTTTATTCTTTAATTCTTCTAGGTCTTTGTTAATTGATTTTTGCATTTTCTCCATTCTGCTTTCAAGGTTTTTTATTATCTGTACTATCATTATCCTGAATTCTTTTTCAGGTAGTTTGCCTATTTCCTCTTCATTTGTTTGGATTTCTGTGTTTCTAATTTGTTCCTTCATTTGTGCAGTATTTCTCTACCTTTTCATTATTATTTTTTTAACTTACTGTGTTTGAGGTCTCCTTTCCCTAGGCTTCAAGGTTGAATTCTTCCTTCCTTTTGTTTTCTGCCCCTCTAAGATTGGTGCAGTGGTTTGTGTAGGCTTCATATACGGTAAGATTTATGCTAAGTTTTGTTTGTTTGTTCTTCCTCTGATGGGCAGGGCTGAGTGCGGTGGTCATCCTGTCTGCAGATGCTCGGGTTTGCTGTTTTGTTTTGTTTGTTGTTTGGATGCACAGGGTGCTACTGGTGGTTGGGTGACGCCAGGTCTTTTATTCAAGTGGTTTCCTTTGTAGGAGTTCTCACTATCTGATACTCCCTAGGGTTAGTTCTCTGGTAGTCTAGGATCTTAGAGTCAGTGCTCCCACTCCAAAGGCTCATGGCTTGATCTCTGGTTGGGAACGAAGATTCCACAAGTGGTTTGTTATGGCATTCAGTTCAGTCACTCAGTTGTGACTGACTCTTGGCGAACCCATGAAATGCAGCACGCCAGGCCTCCCTGTCCATCACCAACTCCTGGAGTCCACCCAAACCCATGTCCGTTGAGTCGGTGATGCCATCCAACCATCTCATCCTCTGTTGTCCCCCTTTCCTCCTGCCCTCAATCTTTCCCAGCGTCAGGGTCTTTTCCAGTGAGTCAGCCCTTTGCATCAGGTGGCCAAAGTATTGGAGTTTCAGCTTCAGCATCAGTCTTTCCAGTGAACACTCAGGACTGATCTCCTTTAGGATGGACTGGTTGGATCACCTTGCAGTCCAAGGGATTCTCCAGAGTCTTCTCCAACACCACAGTTCAAAAGCATGAATTCTTTCACTTAAATTTTCTAAATTCTGTAATCTGCGCTTTCTCCATTCATTTGAAATGCTACTTTTACCACATACAAAATTTCCACATATAAATGAAACAAATTTGGGACTTCAGTTTCTGTTTTGTCAGTTTTTTTGTCTGTATCTTAGCCAGTGTCACATGAATGCAATCCCTTTAGCTATCTAATAATTGTGAAATCTGGGGGTCTAAAGTTCCTCTCTTTCCCCATTATTCCTTCCCCCCCCCCCCAAATTTCTCAGATGTTCTCTGTCTTTACTTTTCCAGATACTTTAGAATCAAATTTATTTGTTTCCTGCTAAATTCTTTGATATGAACTGGCATAACAGATCTGGCTTTAATGATATTTTTCTTTTTGTTTTCGACCTAAGTTTTATATTCTTAATTTTCCTTCACTGGTAAGTTTCAAATTGAGATCAATTTATTCCCTAACCTTCATCATCTTTTTTTTGATATGTTTCTTCTTCTCTGTTATTTGCAAATTTTTGACTTTTGCTCCTCACACAGTGTATCAGAGATGATCTCATCTTAAACATTCAGCAGCCCTAAGACTATTAAAAAAAAGAAAAGTCATCTGAGAGTCAGACGATTTCAGGGCTGGATTCATCTTTATATGGATTCGTAATGTGTCCCCCTCCTGCCCAGGACTGAGTGCATGGCACATGTCTGTCAGTTACAGTTCTTCCGCCTAGAATCACAGATTAGTACTGCTGTCCAGTTAGGTGAATTCTTAAGCAGGTGAATAACCACATCTTTAGCAACAGATAAGATATGCATGTTACATGAAAGATCAGTTGAGCAGTTAGAGAGTAAGGACACTTTGATTATACCAATTGCTCAGTCATGTTTTAAAAACAATAAACAAAGGACCAGGTGTGTAAGTTTATTTCACCTGTTAAAAAGTAACAAAAGATACAGTTTAGGCTACATTACGGGAAGTATGGATCCAGATTAGGACAGGTAATAGCTCCAATCTGTACAAGTCAAACAGTTTTTATTGTTTCATGTACCTCTTTGATGCCAGGAACTAAACCAGGCACTTGAATACACAACTGATAACACAGTCTCCTTTACAGTAGAATTTCAATAATAGATTTTCGAAAACCCAGAAGAGCATAGAGGCTAGAGACACAGAGAACAGAAGCTCTAGAGCCTGTGGGACCTTGTACAAATTATTTAACCTCACTCTGTCTTAATTTCTTCATGGGTAAAATGCAGTCAGTAAAAATACACTTCACACTTTTGTCCTAAGCAGTAATGAGATGATGTATATGTGGGAAGCCTCTAGAACACACTTTGGCACATAGTGATGGTTCAGAAAATAGTATGGAGTGCTGTTTTGAAATGCTGAAAGGTAGGAGTTGTCTCAGCAGAGAGGGACTTCCCACCAGAAGGAATTGTGTGCCCCAGAGTTGGAGTGGTTGACCCGGGGCCTTTCTGGAACTGCAGGGAATTTAATCTGATAGGAGGTGCATGTGGACCGAGTAGCTAAGCACGAAGCTTCCCAGGGAGGCCGAGATCTCCAGGCGGAAGCTTTTGTGCCACGTTGAGGAGCATGAAAGGCATTTAGAAAACGTTGTGGAACCTCGGAAATGCCTTAAATAGGGAGTGTCCACAGCAGTTTCATCAGTGGAAAGACTGGTTCTTCACAGATGCGCAGAGACGCTAGGAAAGCCATTTGAGGTAGGACATCCAGTTGGGGAAGTGGTGCTCAGCCCTGGCTGCACCTAGGAGCTGCCTAGAGAACTTGAACAGTCTAATGCCCAGGTTGACTCCAATTATATCAGCAGCCTGAGGTTGAGACCCAGACACTGGCGGTTTTTTATTGCTTCCCAGATAATTCCATTGCACAGCCAGGGCTGTGAACCTCTATATTAGAGAAGTAACTGCAGTCAAATGAGATTTGATAAAGTTCCAAATTAAACAAGTGCCAGCAACATAAAGGAGCCAGGGTAAGGAGATAACAAGTAGGATGTGGTGGTTGGTTGAATGAAGAGGGGTTGATGGTTTCTGGTTTGGGTAGCTGGTGTGTGATGATCTATACCAAGAAGGAGAAGCAGATTTGGGTACTGGTCCTTGCTGAGTGGGCATGAGAAGGGTAAGGAATTCGATTTTTTTTAAGCTTTTTATTTTTGTATTGGAGTCCAGCCGATTAACAATGTTGTGATAGTTTCAGGTAGACGGGGGATTCAGCCATACATATACATTTATCTGCTCTCCCCCAAACTCCTCTCCCCTCCGGGCTGCCGCATAACACTGAGCAGAGTCCCATGCACTAAACAGGAGAACCTTGTTGGCTCTCCATTTTAAATATAGCAGTGTGTACATATCCATCTTCAACTCCCTAAGTATCCCTTCCCCCAGTCCTTCCCCCACCACCCCACCAACCTCTGCAACCTAAGTTTGTTCTCTAGCTCTGTGACTCTGGTTTGTAAATAAGTTCATTTGTATCGTTTCTTTTTAGATTCTGCATAGAAGAGATGTCATATGATTAAAGAATTTGATTTTGAAATGTAGAATTTGAGGGAAATGATATAAGAAACTGAGGGGAAGGAGCCAGTAATATACTTGAAAACTCAGAAGACAGAGGAAATAATTGATGCAAGAGTTCCCTGAGAAGACAGGAAGTACAGAGCAGACATGAAAGAAGTAATTGATATGAGAATCTTCCTCTCTGAGAGAAATAAGTAAAAACATTTGAGGGTGCAAGTAAGCTCACAGGCTGAGGGAGAGGAGCCGTAATTCAGCCTCATGGCCTGAGCTCCTTACTGCAGGAGATCTGCCGAGAACTAAGAGATGAGAGAGCAGGCATTCAGGAGTTGGGCAGGCTTTGTAGGAGCCAACAAAGGGCCATCTGAGGATGGTGTCTTTCCGGTCCTACTCTTAAATGTTGATTTTTCCCCAGAGTTTCAATATTGACCCTGTTTCACACACTTCCTGTGTGATCTCCTTTGTTACACTGGATTCCACTGTTATCTTCTGAGACAAATATTGATAAACTGAAGTTTGTCCAGAAAAGTTAGGTATTAATAGTTGACACATTCAGAAAATTATTGGTCGGCTTTTCATTTGGAGGGATAGCATTTTGCTACCTTAATTTGAAATTTAGTTTGTTGAGATCACTTGAAGACACTGTGAAGATCCTAGCAGTTTCTACCATCAGTCATTTGGTAGCATTATATTTGTTTTTCCAGTATAACAGAAATTTCAAAAAGTGGCTAACTCAACCTTTTGAAACCATGTTAACTTTTAATATTAAAATTTTGTTTTATAGTATAAAAAATTTTAATAGATATTTATTTTATACTTCATCTCCTTGTTGTGTTCTGTCATTTATAATCAAGATCTAACTGGAATTCTCAACTGTGATATAAACTATGATTTACATTAAGTGTTAGTCACTCAGTCGTGCCCGACTCTTTGCAACCTCATGGACTGCAGCCCACCAGGCTCCTCTGTCCATGAGATTTTCCAGGCAAGGATACTGGAGTGGGTTGCCATTTCTTTCTCCAGGGGATCTTCCCAACCCAGGGATCGAACCCAGGTCTCCTGCACTGCAGGCAGATTCTTTACCGACTGAGCTACAAGGGAAGCCCCATGATTTACATTATGTACTCTTAAATATTTTTTCCTTTAAAAAACCAACTTAAGGTTTAGTGGTTATCAGATAGACTGAACTATATATTTTGCAGATTTATTTTGCTAATTATCCTCACTACAACAAAGCAATAGTGTGACTTTCCTATATGCCTTCTTGTTCATAACTTGATAAATTACTTAAGCCCACAAATGTGGGCTTCTCAGCTGGCTCAATGGTAAAGAATCCACCTGCCAGTGCAGGAGACACAGGTTCAGTCTCTGGGTTGGGAAGCTCCCTTGGAGAAGGAAATGACAATCCACTCCAGTACTGCCTGAAAAATCCCATAGACAGATATGCAACCTGGTGGGCTCCAGTCCATGGGGTAGCAAAAGAGTGAGAAACGACTTAGCAACTAAACAGCAGTAAAGCACAGATGTGTAGACTGATAGAAGGTGACCTTGACGTTGCAGAACGTTAACCTAGTGCTCTAATATCATTTCAGGTAACGTTTCATTCGTTGCATTTCCAGTTTCCAGCACCAACTCACCAACAAAGATTTTACCAAAAACCTTAGGACCAATAAATGTGAATGTTGGACCCCAAATGGTAAGAAAATCATCATATTTTAGGATTTGAAACTTTGCTTAGTTTATCCTAATTTAAAGGAAAGTTGTACTGAAGATGCTTGGTGAAATACTCCTGTGAATACCTTATCTCTTAATTTTTAAAGTTTTATTTTTAGCTGAATGTAACTGGTTAGTCTTAAGAAAAAGACACTGTGTTTGTCAATGTTTAATTTTCATGTATTTTTGAATTTGGATTCTGAATGTGTTAAATTAAGTTTTTTGCCCCTCTGCGAGGCTTCTCTTATTTTCAGTTGTTTGAGCCAATTGATTTGAAATCTGTTATGTCTTATGTTCCTCTCCTTTTTCTTTTAAAATAACCTTTACTGCACTAAAGTGTATACTTTCATATAAACTGATTATGACCCAACAGTTAATCTGTATCTGGAGTTACTGATTTGAAAAACTCTTTGATGAAAGGACATTTAGGAAGAAACAACTCACCAATTCATTTCAATCTTTAGCAGTAGAAATAGTGAATTTAAATGGAAAATATTTAACCATTTCTCTGAAGGTATTCCATTAATTATGCTAGAGATTAAAGTAGGTAGTGCTTTTAAGACAGCCTTATTTATAAACAGTCACATGAAGCTAATGTATTAATAAAAACTATACCTAATTTAAATGGCCTCACCCACCATTAGCAAAAGTACATAAACATTTGAACAATAACTCTTCCTTGTCAGTGCTTACATCTTCTTATCTCTAGAGCCATAAGAATAAATTTTGTTCATAATATATGGTACTATAGGCTATGCTAAATGCACAGTTACTTAGATAAAAATCTCTTTTAACATACTGAATGGCTTCGGAAAGTCTTTGAAATCTTAAGACATACTAGACGTGACATTTTTCTTGGTCTCTTGAGGACTGTTAATCATCTGCAGAATCCAAGCTAAAGATGTTGCCCAGTTCTGTAACTATGTGAAGAATGTCATCTAGCCCCAAGCTCATACAAACTGTAGCTCAGGTGAGGAGCCACAGTTCTGAGTAGTTCAGGGTATATTTTCAGACATCTGCTAAGCATTCAGCTCTCCCCAGCCACTGTAGTGGGTGCAAATGCGATGACACACCTGCCTTGAAAGCCGATATTTTGAAAGGTGATTCTATAATCATCAGAATTAAACAAGCATATGTGACCTTTCATGAATTTGTCCCTTACAGTACTCCTGTGTTTTGAAAGACTGTTTCCTCTTGGTATTCCAGTGATGCTGCTAAGGCTCAAATTTGAATTCCTCTTTGGGAAACGTGATTTTCCTTCCCACTGTCAATTGGGACTAAAAGTACATATAAGCCTTTACACACTTCAGGTTTGACAGTGATATGTACTCGTGTATATGAGATACTCGATTACTGCAGACCTCAGAATCAGTGATGCAAAGGTCAGAAGCAGTGGAGATTTGGGGCTCTCCTTAAGAGCCAGCCCAAGACCAGTCTCCCTGATTCTCAGGTACTTTTTGCAGTTCTGGGTCCCCAGGCAGGAATCAGAGTTTTCTATTTTAATTTCCTAGTTTATTGTAATTTGATTTCCTAATATATTGTAGAATCCCAGTAAGAACCACTTCTCTCTCTTCTTGTTTGTCTCTTTTGTATGTTTTCCCCTAATTTTCAGTCTCTTATCCATGATTTTTAAAACAGTTTTGTTAGAAAATTCTTAAGTAAAGCCTCACCCGTTTGCCTCATACTTGCTCTTAAAATTTTTACATATCTCTTTGGAAACTGGATGTTCATGGTAGAGAGAAATTTCAAAAGTTCTCAAGAAAAAAAGTTATTTTGTGTGTTTATAGAAACTAGTTTAGAAGTAACCGTGGCTTGGCATTCTAACTGTCTTCTTAAAGGTACCTGGTTTTATATATATGCACACACACATATATTTATATAAGATAATCTCATGCTTATTTTAACATGGTTAAAAACTGCATGTCTCTTACAATGACAATGAAAATTTTGTGAAATAATGAAACCCTTAAATAGAACACTTTGTATTTAAATAGATTCCTTAGAGTTTATAGTTACAGATTTTTCTTTTCAGAACATACATGCTCTCTTGGCATTTCGTACTGTAGATGGCAGCAGTACATAAGATATCTTGATTGAAGGTAGAAAATTTTCAGACTGAGGTTCAGTTGCTGTATGACTTTCATAGGCTAAGTACAGATGTTCATTTCCCTTATCAGATCAACTGAATATTATTTTAATTTGGGGCTTCAAAATTAAGGTTCAGTTTTATGAAGCATGTGTGACTTATCACCTGTATGAACTAATTTTCCTGTTCATTGGTTGGTCAAGTTCTGTTTATTTCTGTGTGGTTCTGTTTAAGGTTCACTGTCACTGTTCTGGTTTAAGAACTCACTACATCTCACAAGAACTTCTAATATATAGATCCAATACAAGTGTAGCATCCTTCCAGTTTCTTTGTTGGTGAAATGTTTGTTAAAGGCTTGCCAAGAGGAAGGAACAGAGCGTTGCTAATCACTCTCAGGTCAGGAAAGAACAGCAGCTAACCGCCTGCCACTGAGGAAGGAGAAATGAACTAGAACGCAACAACTTAGTCCAAAGTCATTCTCAGTAAAGATAACCAGCTTTTCTCTGTCCTATTTCCCTTCCTCCTTTGTTCTTCTTCTTCTTCTTTTTTTTTTGTTTTTTCCTACAAAGCCCTTAAAATTGGGTAGAACTGAGCCTGTAGAGTCCTAAAGAAAAAAACTCCATAGTTTTTTTCAGACTGCACGAGTAATGCAGTCTGCTTCAGGGTAAGTTGGAATACTTAGAATTGCTTTGTGGAGACTTCTATTCTAGGAATACAGTAGACCAGGGGCTGATCAAATACTCAGACTCTATTTCTCAAGCACTCATTCAGGTCAGCATAATAGAGAACAGAATGTATGATGCAGTGATTGCTGAGAACTACACCCTTTATATTGTATTTTCTTACTGGATTTTATATAATCCTTTCTAGCATATCGATGAAGAAAGAAGCTACTTTTTTTCATCATTTTAAAAGCTGGGTCTTCTGTCTCAGTTCAGTAAATGTTTACTGATTCTTTCCTATGAGTGTCTCCTAGCACTGTGGTAGGCCCTGCAAACACCCTGTACCTTTAAGGATCCTGCATTGAGATGGAGGTGAGGAGTATGGTGGTATGGAAAATGTGGAAGGCTTGTCTAGTGTCCCTTTGTTCTCATGAGGCAGATTTCTGAATGCCTTGTTTAATAATCCTTGGCATATTGTGAGGATCAGAATTCCCCGGCTGTCTGTCGGTATTTGTTGTGTTTTGTTTGACTATAGAATTAATTTATTAAAATAGTTTCCTAATCATTCGTATGTAGTAACATCTCCCCAGCCCCACTAATACTCCCATTCCCTGGAGCATGCCTTTATTTTATTTACTGTTTTGTGTGTGTGTGTGTGTGAAAATAGGGTTTTAGTAAAGTCCTTAATCTTAGTTCTATTCATTCCCTTTCTGGAATCCGTCCATAAAAAATAGAAATTAAAGCCAAGATAATTTTACAAAAAGGTTTATCACAGCATTATTTATAATAATGAATATTTGTAAAAATCTAACAATAAGGTTAATTAATCCACATGACAGAATGTTTTATGGTTTTTAAAATGTGTTTGAATAATATTTAATGATATGAGGAAATGCTCTTAAAAAAACAGATAAAACTGCATCTGTATAAGAATGCAAATCGTATAATGTCTTTGCATATGTTTTGGACTGTGAAAATCTAATTTGCTGTTATCCCAGTTCTAGTTAATCAAGTTCAACTAAAATTAGTTTTCATAATTCTAAAGAAAGGTTTTCATTTTTCTGATTTTTAAAATGTCAGTCGCCAGCTTAATCCTTCCCAGTTGCTATTCACTTGCTGAAATCCACGGTGTACTTGGTATCAGTGTTGATGCTTGTGCTTCAGGATCTTAGAATATACAAGTGGGTCAAAGGGATTGCTTATATTCTAGATGATTGATATTAAGTACATTGTAGATAATAAGGTTTCCTCCTTATAAACTTATTTTCTGCCTGTAGGCTTGCCTTAGCAACTAAGAATAGTTTTCCTTGTTTTGACTTTACAGATTATAAGCACACCGCAGAGACTAACCAGTTCAGGAAGTGTTCTGATTGGGAGTCCATACACCCCTGCTCCAGCAATGGTTACTCAGACACACATAGCAGAAGCTGCTGGCTGGGTCCCAGGGTAAGAGTGGTACTGCAAGTTACCATTTTTAAAAGCTTTTTTTTAAAGTTCTGATCTTTTTTGCTCACTGTCTTACCTTCTGTTCTTGTTTTATGGCTTTAAAAACTAGTATGTTTCCTTTAAGATCACCTGTTTATTTCATGTCCTAGTTATAAAATGGGCATCTAGGATATAGCCTCTGGATCTTGGTTCCCTGACTAGGGATTGAACCCTTGTCCTCTGCAGTGGAAGCGTAGAGTCTTAACCACTGGACCACTCCCTGGAACAACCATTTTAAACAGAAAAATAAAATAATAACTTGTAACTGAAACATCTTTGTTCAGTGCTGAAAGAAGACTGCTTTTTATGATTTGACTTTTAGCCACTTTGGAGATGTAAAAACTGCATTTTATATTGTTTTAACACACATAAGAAAGGAGTTATGTATATGTGTGTGTGTGCTTAGAATTTCCTCTTGAAACTAGCATTTTTGTTTCATTTAAAACCAGAAAAAGAAGGGAAAAAAAGAGACCAAAATATATTAAAACTTTCATTGAGTTTTATCTTGGTTCTTTTAAAATGCTGGGCAGTTAAATCAGTGTCCCTGCTTCGTTACTCATTTGCCACTTTTAATATCGGATCTCTACGTGTTCCATCTTTACCTTAAAATAACCTTATTCAACCTTTTCCCCCTCCTTATCATTTTAGCATCTCATCCCTCCATAAAAGGAAATAGTAAAATAAGTGACTGAAAATTTTATTTTGTCCCTTTAGAAATTATTTCCAACATGGCAAACCACACTGGTGGTTCTGTCATTGACTTACAGTTGTGAGTTCTAATAAGCAAACAGTAAATCTTGGTTCAGTAAGAATCTCCTTGCTTCAAGGATATTAAAGAAATGAATGAAATAACAGTCCTGGCAGAGTGCTTTAAGTTATACACACACACACACACACACACACACTAGAGGCAAAAGAGTTTTGTGTGTGTGTATGTGCTGCTGCTGCTGCTGCTAAGTCGCTTCAGTCGTGTCCGACTCTGTGCAACCCCATAGACGGCAGCCCACCAGGCTCCCTGGGATTCTCCAGGCAAGAACACTAGAGTGGGTTGCCATTTCCTTCTCCAATGCATGAAAGTGAAAAGTGAAAGTGAAGTCACTCAATCATGTCCGACTCTTAGCGACCCCATGGACTGCAGCCTACCAGGCGCCTCTGTCCATGGGATTTTCCAGGCAAGAGTACTGGAGTGGGGTGCCATTGCCTTCTCCAGTATGTGCTTAGTCATGTCCAACTCTTTGTGACCCTGTGGACTGTAGCCTGCCATGCTCTTCTGTCCATGGAATTCTCCAGGCAAGAATACAGGAGTGGGTTGCCATTTACTTCTCCAGGGGCTATTCCATACCCATTGCATCTCTGCATTGGCAGGCAGATTCTTTACCCCTGGCACCACTTGAGACATCGCTTCATATGTATACATAACGTCTTTTCCATTATCAAGTAAGATGAAGTGACGGAATCACCTGTAATTCCATGGCCTTTCAGTTCAGTTCAGCCACTCAGTCGTATCCAACTCTTTGCGACCCCATGGACTGCAGCACACTGCAGCTTCCTTGTCCGTCACCAACTCCTGAAGCTTGCTCAAACTCATGTTCATTGAGTCAGTGATGCCATCTAGCCATCTCATCTTCTGTCGTCCCTTTCTCCTCCTGCCTTCAGTCTTTACCAGCATCAGGGTTTTTTCCAGTGAGTCAGTTCTTTGCATCAGGTGGTCTAAGTATTGGAGTTTCAGCTTCAGCATCAGTCCTTCCAATGAATATTCAGGACTGATTTCCTTCAGAATTGACCGATTTGATCTCCGTGTAGTCCAAGGGACTCTCAAGAGTCTTGCAACACCATAGTTCAAAAGCATCAATTCTTCAGCACTCAGCTTTCCTTATAGTCCAACTTTCACATCTCTACATAACTGCTGGAAAAACCATAGCTTTGACTAGATGGACCTTGGTTGGCAAAGTATTGTCTGTGCTGTCTAGGTTGGTCATAACTTTCTCCCAAGGAGCAAGCATCTTTGAATTTCATGGCTGCAATCACCATCTGCAGTGATTTTGGAGCCCAAGAAAAGAAAGTCCATCACTGTTTACATTGTTTCCCCATCTATTTTCCATGAAGTGATGGGCTCACATGCCATGATCTTCGTTTTTTGAATGTTGAGTTTTAAGCCAGCCTTTTCACTCTCCTCTTTGACTTTCATCAAGAGGCTCTTTATTCCATCCTTAACAATAGCATGTTAAGTCCATAATATCATGTTAAGTCCATAATAATATCAATACTATGACCTTCATTCAAGTCCTTAACAATATCCTCATATAGATCTGCAAGTTAGGTTGGAGTTTTTCGTACCCTTGGAAGGTAATTTAATGAGAGCCAAGTCTCTGCCAGTAGTGCTGGTCTGCTTTGGAGATGAGCAGGGTTTGGTGTTTTCAGTAACTGGCTGTGCTTTATACTGCATGTAGTATGATTGTCTGATGTTTTTAAGAACCAGTCTTCCAGAGTGAATAAAACTTTCCTATGCCTTCTCGTTCATTGTTGTTGTTTCATTGGTAGACACACAAGTCGTGTCTGACTCTTTGTGACCCCGTATACTGTGGCCCACCAGGCTCCTCTCTCCGTGGAATTCTCCAGGCAAGAATACTGGAGTGGGTTGCCATTTCCTTCTCCAGGGGAATCTTCTTCACCCAGGGATCGAACCTGTGTCTCCTGCAGGGAAGCTCTTCTCATTTATAAATTAGCAGTATTTCTTCGTAGAGATTGGTTAAACTCATTTCAAACCTATGACTCTTGTGATTTCTTGGGTCCAGTGACAAAATTCAAGTTCTGATTTTATGTACATATCTTTTGTAATCGTTAGTTTTTTGTTTGGATATATATTCAATGTGGAATTAGATAAGTTAAAATAAATTATTCATGAAGTAAAGTTCCTTATGCATTTTCATGGGTTTTTTTTTTTTTTTTTTTTCTTTTCAGTGATAGAAAACGGGCTAGAGAATTTATAGACTCTGATTTTTCAGAAAGGTGAGTAAAAGTTTTAAGTAATTTGTTCAAGCGATTCTACTGCATAGAGAGGGGTTTAGCACCCAGACTCTTTAAGTAATGAGATGTTTTTCTTCATATAACTTTAAGTTCGTTAAGTTTCAACTGTTATTTCATTCCACATTGAGTATTCTGCTTCACTCATCATTGCATAAATGTATTATGTTTATGTAGTTTTAAAAGATACTCTTCTGTGGGTGGATTGGCTCTTGGCAGTGTGCCATTTAGCACACTCCCTCCTTTGGGGAGATGAACTGTTCTGCTAAAGTGACTATTCTTGATTACCTCAAAATATACAAAGTTTAAAAACAAGTTTTATTGAACACATTTAAAGATAATAGTAAATCCTCTTTTTTTTTAACCTTCCAGTTCTATTGAGATATAATTAACATACAGCCCTGTATAAGTTTAAGGTAATACAGCACAATAATTCAATTTGTTAATACATACATCATGAAGCAGTTATCACAGTAAGTTTAGTGAACCATTTCATATAGATATAAAAGAAATAAGTAAACATTTTTCTTGTGACAAGAACTCTTAGGATTTACTCTCTTAGCAACTTTCACATATAACATACAGGGCTTCCCAGGTGGCGCAGTTGGTAAAGAAGCCACCTGCCAGTGCAGGAGACACACCACGTGAGGGTTTGATCCCTGGGTCGGGAAGATCCCCTGGAGGAGGAAATGGCACCCCACTCCAGTACTTTTGCCTGGAAAATCCCATGGATTGAAGAACCTGGTGGGCTGCAGTCCATGGGATCACTAAGAGTTGGACACGACTGAGTGCACACGCACGCACACCCATCTGAAACACAGCAGTGCTAATTTACCATGTCGTACGTTACGTCTCCTTTCTTAAATAATACAAGTGTAGTGTAATCTTTCCTTAGACTGTTAGGACAGTGATTCTCTGTTCTAGGTGTGCAGCAGGATCACCTATGGCCTGTTGAATAAACTATAATTGCTTACTAAATCAGAAACTCCAGGATTGAAAACTTATCTCTTTAGGATCAGTCTTTGAACTCAGTATTTCACCCAAGTCACTATACTAAGTATCATATTAATGTCACATTATACTAAAATAAAATATAATCTCAGAGGCTGTTTAGATAAAACCTTGCCAGCAACACTTTCTAGATTGATTCTGAGGTTTTTTTTTTTTTGATTCTGAGTTTTTTTAATTGCTTTTTTTCAACGATGTTTTAGTCTCCTTTCTCCTGTTGGGTCATCTGCTTTCTTTTTTTTTGTTTGTTTTTTGTTTTTAAATGATTTTATTTATGGTTGTGCACGGTCTTCATGCTGCGTGGGCTTTTCTCTAGCCGTGGCTCCTCTTGTTGCGGAGCATGGGCTCTGGTGCCCACAGACCTCAGTTCTGCGGCTCCCGGGCTCGAGAGCCCTGGCCCAGTGGCTGTGATGCATGGGCTCAGCTGCTCTGCCACGTGTGGTCTTCCCAGACCAGGAGTGGAACTCGCGTCCCCTGCTTTGGCAGGGGGGCAATTCTTTACCAATGAGCTGCCAGGAAAGCCCTCAGGCATATTTTAGACTAGTTTTCCACGCTCCTATCTGATGAGAGAGGCCTGGGAGCCAGGAGTCCTCAGCCACAGTGCTGGCTCTGCCATCAAAAGCTCTGGGGCCTCTAGCAAGCGCCTGCCCCTCCCTCAGTCGTGTCTGACTCTTTGCCCACCAGGTTCCTCTGTCCATGGGATTTCCCAGGCAAGGTTACTGGAGTGGGTTGCCATTTCCTTCTCCAAGGGTCATCTGCTTTCAACACAGCTTTCTGTCTTCCAGTTTGTAGTTGCTACCTCAGATTTGCTGTACACTGAGAAACTACTTGGCCAGGTGTTTTAGAATCCCATCTAAAATGAAAGTGAACGGGCCCCGAAGTGAAGCCTTGAGGGTGTGTTTAAAAATGTTTGTTTTCTTGCATGACACTAGCTCTGCTTTAGTTCCTTACTGACCTTTGTTGTTCTCAGATCTTAACTGTTTGGAACAGATAAAATCATATCTGAGAAGCTGCTGTATTACGTAGAATTATATGGTGAAATGGTCTTTTCTCTCTAATGGGAATTCATATTTCCAGCTCATACTGTTTCTTCTTCATGTTTATCCTGGGAAAGGGCAGCAGTACAACTTTTTAACCGTGTATTTGGCAGTGTTTAAGGCCTTAAAATGGAACTATTCACTTGTTATGATTGACATCACCTGAGTATGCAAATAATACAGAAAAGCAAGATTCTTTTTATTCTTCATAAGAGAGAAAACTCTAGAGATAGCATATAGAAGTGCCAGATTAGGTTTGTTGGTCTAGCCATTGACTTGACTTTGCTTTTCTGCATTTGCTTCATTGGCCTTTTTTCCTGGTGCTTTCTATTACTCTCCTTTTATTCTTTAATATAACTTTTCTGTATCGAATCCCAGCCCCCTCCCTAATCAAACCACCAAAATGACTACATGTGGTTTTCTTCTTGTGTTATTGTTCTTACACATGTTCTTTTCCTCCAGATTAATGTGTTTTTCTGTAATGCTGTAAAAAGTCTTGGGTTCCCTTTTCCCCAGTGCTAAGGTTGAAAAAGCCAGCTCTCAACCACAAACTAATCTTCTTCATTTCTTCATTGTCTCTATAGTGATTTAATATCTCTATAGTGATTAAATATAGTAAGTATTTTTGTTAGTGTTCCTTGGGGACATAGATTCATATATATAATACACATGCATACTCCCACATAGATACATACTATATAAGGTTTCTATCCTCATCTTACCACTTGACAGTAGAACTTGAAGTATGTTTTACACAGCTCTTTGTTGAGTTCCTTTGCAAGACCAAGTCACTTTCTTAAGAAATCTTGTTAGTGGGTAAAGGATCCGTTGAGGGATTCTCGTTAGTTTTTTCTTTGTGTTCTGATCCACTGAACTTCTTTGCAAAGAGCTTGGGGAAATTGCTTTGAAAGCCCCCTTTCTGGTCTCGCCTGGAATTTTGATCCTGAAAGATGTTTGTTCCCTTTTATCTTTCTTCCTTTGGACAGTCTGCTGGTGTTTTGCAAATACATCTCTTCCAAATGGGAAGTGTCCTGTGTGAGAGTTCCCTGGGGGGAAGAAAGGTCCTGGGTGTTTGACAGGCAGCAGCAATATCCTCCACGTGTTTACTTTATTCCTGTTTTAAAGGAATAGGATTTATTATAGTGGTGTTTTTCCTCTTCCTTTGTGCTCATGTACTCTTAATATATATATATATTTTATTCTGTTGGAGTATAGTTAAAACTTTTATTTATAATAAACTAATATAATTTAAACTCAGTCGTGTCCGACTCTTTGCGACCCCACGGACTGTAGCCTACAAGGCTCCTCTCTCCATGGAATTTTCCAGGCAAGAGTACTGGAGTGGGTTGCCATTTCCTTCTCCAAATTTAAACTATAATCTAATAATAAAAATCAATATAATTAATATCTGTACTGCTTTGACGATGTTTATGAAGTTGTCTATTTATTCAACAAGTGTTTTGAATATCTGCTAAGTGTTGGTAAGTTCTAGGCATGGATGAGAATAATAAGCAAGATAGATAAGTCCCTGCCCTTGAAGAGCTAATATTTGGGGAGGAGGTGCAATAAAGAAGATAACTAGATTGTGATGGGTGGTATGCAAAGAACTAAGAAGGATGATTTGTAGATAATTGGAAGGATGGTGGCTACCTTAGAAAGGCCTCTCTAAGGGGTGATGTTTGAATACAAGGAAGACAGGCTAGTTCCTTGAGGAGCTTGGGATTCTAGGCACAGGGAATGGCAAATGCAGAGCTCCTAAGTGAGGAACCAGGTTGTGATACTCAGGGAAGCACAGTGGCTTGAGATCATGAGCACGTCAGAGAGAGAGATGAGATTAGGATGGAGAGGTAGACACAGGTCAGAGTATGAAAGGCCTTGTAGGTCATGGTAGAGAATTTGGTTTTTATTCTAAACAGGATTTTAAGCAGGGGAGTAATGTGATCTGATTTATAATGACTGCTGAGAAGGATCTGGCCTCTAAGGAGATAAGAGCAAAAGTGGAGAAATCAGTTAGAAGGCAGGAGGCAGTGACCTGACAGTGGAGATGGGAAAAAATGGGTAAATTTTTCAATTTGGAAACAGAATTTATTGATAGATTGAATGAAGGAAAGAGAGAAAGGATGACTTGATTTTTTGCAGTGAGAGCTAGGTGAATCCTGGTGCCATTAGCATCTACTGTAGTTAGGAATAGGTTTGGGGAGGAATTGAATTTTGTTCTGGACACATGAAGACTGAGAGGTTTTTCAGTTTTTTGTGTGATGTATCAGTAGTATCAGTTAGTGTATCAATAGTGTCCTCAGCTTGGATGAGGCCCACCCAGGCCTGGACGACATAATGCAAGGTGGAGAGTGGAGATCTGTGAATAATAAACATTTCTTTCCCATTTCCCCTCTCCCTCACACAGAGGATATAAATACACAGGAAAATGGGATTTGGGTTGGATTTTTTCCCCTGAATTATGTTACTAAATTACTTTGCTGATTTAAATATTCTGGTTAACTTACTTTAATGAGAAAGGAAGTTTTTATTGTATATTGTATATAATTTCTTGTTTAAATGGGATACATTTATTAGTTTACACCTGGAATATACTGTTATGCTACAGATTCTAGTTTCATATTACTTTTGTAGATAAATATAAATTATTGTGGCAAAATATAAAAAGACAGTGATTGTTGATTCTAGTTAAGTGCCTGGAAAGATAAATACTCTTGGAAACAGTTCTTTTAAATACTTCAAATGAAATATGAATATGAAATTATGAAGACCTCAAATAAAAAATAAAACTTGCTTTTCAAACTGTGCTAGGTTGGGTAGTTTTATTTTCTTAAATATTAAAAACATGTTTAATTTGGTAATTTGATTTTATTTGGCAAGACATGCTTCCTACTGATTCTTTTTTTTTTTTTTTTTAAGAGACTAATAGAGATGATAGTGTTTACAGCCTGTGACCAAATTTTCATGTTATTTGGAAAGACGGTTTGGGTGGTTCAGAGAGCTCAGGTTTGAGAAAATGTGTAAACTCTACTTTTTAAGATTTCAAGGTAATTCCCTGGTGGCCCAGCAGTTAGGGCTGTGTACTTCTAACTGTCAAGGGCCTGGGCGTGATCTTTGGTTGGGAAACTAAAATCTCAAAAGCTGTACAGCACAGCCAAAAATAAATAAAATTGGCCCACTTAAAAAAAAAAATTTAGATAGGGAGCTTCTAGTTTGAGATGATGGGTTGAATAGCCATTTTTAATCTCCAACTTGTAAGATCCTGTTGAAATTTTTTGTGTGTTAAAAAAAGGAAATCTCTTAAATTGCCATAAAACATGATAGAGGTGTAGGGTTCTCCAAGGATTAGGAGATGAAGGCTGGTGTGATTATAAAGTTGACAAGTGAAAGTGGACAGACCCATGTCCCAAAATATGCGTGGGAGAAGTCAGATTGGGAGACGGAAGCTATTTTCACTTGCACTGACTTGGTGAGGTCCCAGGCCCAGAGTTGAGAGGCATAAAAAGTGAGAATAAACTGGTGGGGGAAGGACTGAGGACAATGAAATGACGACGCCTATCCAAGGAGCACCTGGGCCAGTGGAAGCTTCTCAACCCTCCAGATTGCCTGTATCTACCACCCCGTCTCCACACATAGAAATTACATGTTGTGGTATAAATTATACTTCCTTCCTTTTTATTGCCTTCCTTCCTTTTCATGTACAATATAACATTGTGTGGATATATCACATTTTTCCTGTATTTGTTCATTAATGATGGACATTTTGATTTCCCTTGTGGCTCAGATGGTAAAAGCATCTGCCTACAATGCAGGAGACCCGGATTCAATCCTGGGTCGGGAAGATCCCTGGAGAAGGAAATGGCAACTCACCCTAGTACTCTTGCCTGGAAAATCCCATAGATGGAGGAGCCTGGTAGGCTACAGTCCATGGGGTCGCAAAGAGTCGTACACAACTGAGTGACTTCACTTTCGCTTTCTATTTTGGCTGTTATAAATGCTGCTGTGAACACTTGTGAACAAATCAGTTCTCATTTCTCTTGGATGTATACCTATGAATAAAATTACCTATGGCAATTCTTTCTTTAGCTTTTGGAGTAACTATCAGTTACATTCCCATCAACAAAGGTTATAATGTCTCCAGCTCCTTACCAACATTTCCTATCCATCTCTTTTTATTTTAGCCATCCTTGTGAATGTGAAGTGTATCTCATTTTGGTTTTAATTTGCAGTTCATAGTGGTTGATGATATTAAGCATTTTTTCAAGTGTTTATTGGCTGTTTGTATATCTTTTTATTTTCCTAGTACAAATATTTTATGAATAATTTCTGGCAGTTTCTAACCACTGGAGTATATTGCACAATAAACCACATCACATTTTCCAGGAAGAAAAAAAAAACACTAAGTTTGAATAGTAATGACATCACCCACTGAATTAGGACAGTTAAAATTTGCTTCAAATATTTCTTTGCGGGAAAGGACACCACACTTTCACTCAGTTAAGAGAAATATATTTAGAGTCTGGAGATCTTTTGTGGGTTTTTGTTTTTTAAAATCATGCCATGAATTCATAGGGAGTGGATTCTGGCAGCTCCGGCTCTCTCCCATCAGTTCTCAGAAAGTATGCCTTTCTGGGTGGAGCAGCCTGGTGCATCAGTTGATCCCAAGTACCTTTTTCGACTTTTTTCTTTTTCTCATCATTTTCCTTCACATGTTTCTGGAAGCTCTCCCGGCTTTTAGAGTGCTTACTTTGCTCCATGTGTACAGTCATTCTTTGGGCAGGCATCTTGCCCTTAACTTGTTTGTTTACAACGACGGCAGCAGCATGCTGGATGACATGGTAGACGCTTCCAGTGTTGCCATGGTAGCATTTGTGGGGAATTGCTTTGTGAACAGTGCCCATTCCTTTGATGTCTACAATGTCATGTTTCTTATAGAGTCTCATGTTTGTGGCCAAAGGAACAACTCCATGTTTTCTAAAAAGCCTAGAGAACACAGAGCAGGTGCCGCTCGTCTTTCCTTTATGTTGGTCATTTTGGCAAATTGCTAGAAGATGGCATTCCAGCTTAAAGGAAGGCTAAGTATCTTCTTTGAAGAACTCGATTGAGATCTTTTGGTTTGTTGGTGGTGGTGCTGGTTTTGTTATTGAGTCATAAGAATTCTTTATGGGTTATAGATACAAGACTGTTGTCGGATACATGGTTTGCGAAAAGTTCTCCTGATCTCTGGATTGATTTTTCACCTACAGGAAGCACAGAACTTTAAAAATTTGACTGTGTTTATCTTGTTTATATTTTCTTGTGGTACTTATGTTTTTGGTATCATATCTTACTTTAAGAATTGCCAAATCCCAAGATCACAAAGACTTAACACCAATATTTTTAACAGTTTTATGGGTTTTGCTCTTACATTTAGATCTTTGACCCATTTTGAGTTCATTTTTGTAGCCTGTGACAAAGTTTATTTGTTTAATATAACCCAAAAGCATATAGAAGATCTGTGAAAATGTAGACATTTTTTTATAATATTTTTCAACCATTTAAATTTCTAAAATAAGCCTGGTTTTAAGTTTATTATTTTATAAATTATTAGCTAAATTTAAAAAGTACACTCTGTATTATTTTGTTCTTAACCCTCATTTTGTGATGGGGAATCAAGCATTCCTGGACTATTTTTGTCAAGAAAAGGCACGTCTTCTCTGAATGTGGTAGCAGTAATAGTAAGCCAAATGTGACAATGAAAGTAATTTAAAGAATGAAGAACAAGAAAGTTTGTTTTGCTCAGAAGCATGATCCTTTGTATACTGAGTTTGGTTTTTTGGAAATAATTACAAAATGCTGGAAACCTCAGCATCTTATTTTATAGATACATAAAAGCCATCAGCCCTTAACATAAAAGACAACAAAACATAAATTCAAAACCAAAACAACAAAAAACCACTGAGAAAATAAATTAATAAATTCAAAACATACAAACAGACAAAAAAACACTGAGAAAATTCATTATTGTGTGTCTATCACCACTCTCCATCTCCAGAACTTCTCCACCACCCCCTACTAGAAACCCATACCTATTAAGCAACCTCTCTTCAGTCTCTCCTCTTGCAGTCTCTGGTAACCATAGTTTTACTTCCTGTCTCCATAAATTTGACAATTCTAGGTAGCTCATATAAAAGAAATCATATGATAATTACCCTTTGTGTCTGGCTTGTTTCACTTACCATGTCTTCAGAGTTTATTCATATTGTAACATCTCTCAGAATTTCATTTTTCTAAAAGCTGAATAGTGTTCTATTCTGTGCACATGCCACACTTGCTGTTTATTCGTTCATCTGTTGAGGGACATGTAGGTTTCCACCATTTGACTACTATGAATGTTGCTGGTATGGGTGTGGGTGTACGAACATCTGTTTGAGTCCCCTACTTGAAATTTCTTTGGCTATACACCCTGAAGGGGAATTGCTGGGTCCTATGGTAATTATATGCTTCGTTTGTGTGGAACCACCGTAGTATTTTCTGTAGTGACTTCACCGCTTTACATTCCCACCAGTGGTGCACGAAGGGTCCAGTTTTTCCATGTCCTCCCAGTGCTTATTGGCTGGGGTTTTCCTTGTTTGTTTTGTTTAATTAAAGTCATCCTAATGTGTGTGAATGATATCTCATTGTGGTTTTGTTCTGCATTTCCCTAATGACTAGTGATATTGAACATCTTTTCATGTACTTATTGGCCATTTGTATATCTTCTTGGAAGAAATGTCTACTCAACTCTTTTGTCCATTTTGAGTTGTTTTTTATTGTTGTTGTTATTGTTAAGTTCTTCATCTAGCCTTTAACTTGTAAAATCCTTTTACTGGAGGCATTGTACACTTAACTTTGAAAAAAGTGGTTTACAGATTTGGTTGTAGGACCAAGTCCCCTATCTGTGTACTGCAGGTATCAGCTATTCTAAATTCCGTTGAATTTGATGTAAACATTGAAGGGTTTGGCATGATGATCCACCAGCCTTCCAAAGATGAGGCTTCATTTCTTGATTCAGCCACTGTTGAATGTACCCTTGGGTTGTACTGCTATGAAACTTCATTTCGTATGATAATCTGTAGATCCATCCATGTTGCTGCAGATGTCATCACTGCACTTTTTGTGTGTGTCTAGTTACGTTCTGTGAGAGATTATGAGAGCCTGAACTAGGGTCATGGGAAGAGAGAGAAGATGTTGAATTCAAGAGCTCTTTAAGACAAGACTTAGATTACATTTGATAGAATTTGATTAGATAGAAAGGAGGATTAGGATGATCTGTTGTTTCTGTTTCAGGCAGTTGGATGAATGCGATCACTCATCTAGATGAGAACTGCAGTAGGATCAGAAGTTACCTACTGGCACGTTGAGTTCCCTGTTGTATTTTTAATGTGTTATTGTGATGTATAAGGACCCCTGCCTAGATCACATTGATATTTCCAGTTCCGATCTTATGAAACTTCTTCTCTGTTATCTCAGTCTTCTTTTTTCCATATGAAGAATCCTGATTTTTAAGGACATTGAGGATGAAAAGGACAATAGAATGAGTGTATATGGTAATTACTCATTGACTTTATCCCATATTACATGCTTCAGTTCAGTTCAGTTCAGTCGCTCAGTCGTGTGCGACTCTTGTGACCCCATGAATCCCAGCACGCCAGGCCTCCCTGTCCATCACCAACTCCCGGAGTTCACTCAGACTCACGTCCATCGAGGCAGTGATGCCATCCAGCCATCTCATCCTCTGTCATCCCCTTCTCCTCCTGCCCCCAATCCTTCCCAGCATCAGAGTCTTTTCCGATGAGTCAACTCTTTGCATGAAGTGGCCAAAGTATTGGAGTTTCAGCTTTAGCATCATTCCTTCCAAAGAAATCCCAGGCTGATCTCCTTCAGAATGGACTGGTTGGATCTCCTTGCAGTCCAAGGGACTCTCAAGAGTCTTCTCCAACACCACAGTTCAAAAGCATCAATTCTTCGGCGCTCAGCCTTCTTCACAGTCCAACTCTCACATCCATACATGACCACAGGAAAAACCATAGCCTTGACTAGCCAGACCTTTGTTGGCAAAATAATGTCTCTGCTTTTGAATATGCTATCTAGGTTGGACATAACTTTTCTTCCAAGGAGTAAGCATCTTTTAGTTTCATGGCTGCAGTCACCATCTGCAGTGATTTTGGAGCCCCCCCAAAATAAAGTCTGCCACTGTTGCCACTGTTTCCCCCTCTATTTCCCATGAAGTGATGGGACCAGATGCCATGATCTTCGTTTTCTGAATGTTGAGCTTTAAGCCAACTTTTTCACTCTCCTCTTGCACTTTCATCAAGAGGCTTTTTAGTTCCTCTTCACTTTCTGCCATAAGGGTGGTGTCATCTGCATATCTGAGGTTATTGATGCTTCTCCCGGCAATCTTGATTCCAGCTTGTGTTTCTTCCAGCCCAGTGTTTCTCATGATGTACTCTGCATGTAAGTTAAATAAGCAGGGTGACAATATACAGCCTTGACGTACTCCTTTTCCTATTTGGAACCAGTCTGTTATTCCATGTCCAGTTCTAACTGTTGCTTCCTGACCTGCATACAGATTTCTCAAGAGGCAGGTCAGGTGGTCTGATATTCCCATGTCTTGAAGAATTTTCCACAGTTTATTGTGATCCACAATAAATAAATAAATAAATAAATCCAAAGGCTTTGGCATAGTCAGTAAAGCAGAAATAGATGTTTTTCTGGAACTCTCTTGCTTTTCCCATGATCCAGCGGATGTTGGCAATTTGATCTCTGGTTCCTCTGCCTTTTCTAAAACCAGCTTGAACATCAGGAAGTTCGTGGTTCACGTATTGCTGAAGCCTGGCTTGGAGAATTTTGAGCATTACTTTACTAGCATGTGAGATGAGTGCAATTGTGCCGTAGTTTGAGCATTCTCTGGCATTGCCTTTCTTTGAGATTGGAATGAAAACTGACCTTTTCCAGTCCTGTGGCCACTGCTGAGTTTTCCAAATTTGTTAGCGTATTGAGTGCAGCACTTTCACAGCATCATCTTTCAGGGTTTGGAATAGCTCAACTGGAAGTCCATCACCTCCACTAGCTTTGTTCGTAGTGATGCTTTCTAAGGCCCACTTGACTTCACATTCCAGGATGTCTGGCTCTAAGTGAGTGATCACACCATCGTGATTATCTTGGTCATGAAGATCTTTTTTGTACAGTTCTGTGTATTCTTGCCACCTCTTCTTAATATCTTCTGCTTCCGTTAGATCCATACCATTTCTGTCCTTTATCAAGCCCATCTTTGCATGAAATGTTCCCTTGGTATCTCTAATTTTCTTGAAGAGATCTCTAGTCTTTCCCATTTTGTTGTTTTCCTCTATTTCTTTGCATTGATCATGCTTAATAGTCCCCAATAATAATAATAATAATGTAACCTAATGAGACTGTGCATACTAAGTTGCTTCAGTCATGTCCAGCTCTTTGCAAAGGTATGGACAGTAGCCTGCCAGCTCCTCTGTCCTTGGGATTCTCCAGGCAAGAATACTGGAGTGGGTTGCCATGTCCTCCTCCAAGGGATCTTCCTGATTCTCAGGGTATCTTCCTGACCAGGCTTTGAACCCTCATTTCTTAAGTTTCCTGCATTGGCAGACAGGTTCTTTACCAGCACCACCTGTGAAGCACTGAAAACATTAAAAAATTGTATATGTTCTGTATATGTTCTCTCCATTCTTTTCTCATTTTTCTAATAATTATAGGTAATAGTCCTACAGTGTGGAAGCATACACCTGTTTATACCCTATAATATACACCTCTTAGCACTCACTTAATCTTAACATCTACAGTTAATTATACATAAATTTCTCACAAGAGCTTTATGTCAGTGTTTCTCTAATCGTTTTGACTGTCTCAGTCAGTTTTGCTGAATATAAAAATTCTTGGCTCATACTTTGTTGGAGTTTCTTAAATTTCTTAATTTTCTTCTAATGTAACAGCTTGCTCTTGGAAAATCTGATAGTTTTTTTTTTTTTTTCTAAATGTCTAAATAATTTTTTTTCTTTGAAATCCAGCAATTTTACCAGAATCTTTTGGTCTTTGTCATTCTGGGTTGATACAGTCTCTTTTCTTTTATTTCATAAACATTTTCTTGACTTAACAGCACTTAGTATTTATTCTGTTCCCATGCCTTGATTTTCTTCTTCAGAAACTCTTATTGTCCATATATTCTTTGCCTGCTTTCAGTGTTTTTCATTTGCTCTTGAATATTAATTGTGGGAGTCACATGGGCTAGATTGTTGCAACCTCCTAAGTCTTTATTTCAGCCTCCTGCACTCGGCTGGTATTGAAGAGGGCAAAACTTCCCATTTCAGCTGCGGCTCTCAAATTGGCCTGTTCTTTCTAGCAAAGTCTTGTTAGTTCCATTAAATGCCGCTCCGTTGAGTATTTATTTTTCTACCAATACAGACACGACTCTGTAAGCCTTTGGCCCCGGTCTGTAATCTGGGGTTGGTTGAAGATGCCTTGTCAGCTAGTTTTGTTGTAAACGTTGTCAGGGGTTCAGGCTTTGCTGCTTGCTTGCTCTATTTTGTATGGGGATTTGGAGAGTTTGAGAACTGTGCTGCTGTTGCTGTCTTTCCACACTCTCCTGTAACTGGGGTGTGTATGTGTGTGTGTTTACAGTCTATATGAATCAGAATTTAAATAGTTAAATCTTTTATAATCTGTAGATTTTCCCTCCGTATTTTTCTCACTCTTTCCCTTCCAAATTATTAGTTGAAGAAACCACATTATATGTCCTGAAGAAAAATTCTAAAGATTTTGCTTACCGCATCTCTTTTTTTAAATTAATTGATTGATTGATTTTTGGCTGCTGCTGGGCTTCAGTAGTCGCAGCAAGGCACACGGGGCCAGCCACTCTGAGGCATGTGGGATCTTCCCTTACCAGAAATAGAACCCATGTCCCCTGCATTGGCAGGCACTCTCAACCCCTGGACCACCAGGTAAGTCCCATAGCATCTCTTTAGTATAGTTTAACACGTTCTTCTGTCTTCGGTGTTTCCTTTAAACTGGTAGGTGGATCTTGTGTCTTGATCATATTCGGGTTCCATGATAGGTTGTACACTTGAAAAACAACTGAATGGGCCAGGTCAAGGAAAGCCAATAATACAGGATCAGAAGCACCGAAGTGAGAAACTCCAGTTGCAAAGCTGACATTGAAAAACAGGCAAATCCATAGAAACAGAAAGTAAAACATGGTTGCCAAGGGCTTGAGGACAGGGAGGTGGGAGTGGCTGCTTATGGGGACAGAATTTCTGTTTAAGGTGGAGAAATTAGGTTGTGGTGATGGCTGTGTCCACTGAATTTTATACTTGAAAAGATGAAGTTTATGGTGTGTGAATTGTATTTCATTAAAGCTGTTACCTTGCAAAAGAAAGTTAGATTTGAAAAGGAAGAGAGTATTGGCTAATCTCTGGACTGATGAGAAGAACTGGTAGGTTTATAAGTGGCCGCTCCCACTGGCTGTAGACTTAGGTATTGTTCTACTGTCTCCTGAATATACCCATTTGGATATTCTATAGGCATGTCAAACTCAACCTCATCACTGCCCAATAGAATGTAATACGAGCTGCATGTGAGTTTTAATTTTCCAGCATTCAGTTTAAAAAGTAAACTGGAATATGTGAGACTGATGTTACATCTTTTATTTAATCTAGTATATCTAAAGGGTAATTAATATAAAAATTATACCTTCATCTCTCATGTAGGTCTTTGAAATTAACAGCATAATTAATTTGATTGAGACTTGTCCCATTTCAGGTGTTTGATAGCCACAAGTAGAATATGCCCAGAGCATTAGACAATGCAAGTGAAAAGGTTTAAAATGAAATTCATGAATTCGTTCCAAATTCCTCCATCTCAGTAATGACCCCTCCTTATAAGGATTATTGTCCTGTTTCCCTCTTCCTTACCATCCACAGCAGTCAGTCACTTAGTTCTGCTGATTTTTATCTTGAACATTTTTGCAAATCCATCTTTTCTTATCCAGTCCTACCAGTTGCTCGAATTCCAGGACTCAGCATTGCTTGCTTGGACCATTACAGTAACCTGTCAACGGGTCTTCCTGTTTCTGCTTCTGCCCTCCATAAATTACTCTGCAGCCAGAATCTCTACCTCACTGAAAATTTCACCACGCCACTCCACCCCTCGGTACCACTGAGTGCTATAACAATATCTCAGTAGTAGTCTGTGACCCACAGTGAATACACAGAGAGGATTCTTTGGGGATGCAGGGAAAGAAAGTAGATATCTTCCCTTACTCTTTTGAGAAGTACATTTAGCATCTATTTCTTAATGGCCATAACACAGTAGAACATGTAAATAACATAAATGAATGTAATTATGCTGATGGAATGTGATGAAGTCTAGGTTCCTCTGCACAGCAGACTCCCCATTTCCCCTTTCCCTCCAGCCTCTGCTTTTGGAAGCTTGACTATTTTAGATAGTTCACATAAGTGTAATCGTGCAACAGTTGTCCTTCAGTGACTGGTTTATTTGACTTAGCATGATGTTCTCCAGGTTCCTCCACGTTGTCACATATGGCAGAATTTTTTTTTAAGGCTGAATAATATTTTGTTGTATATGTATAAATATGTCTATATGTCTGTGTGAATATATATGTATTCACATACTACATTTTCTTTATCCATTCATCCATCTATGGATATTTGAGTTTTCCTTGTCTTGGTTCAGTTCAGTTCAGTCGCTCAGTCGTGTCCAACTCTTTGCAACCCCATGAGCCGCAGCACGCCAGGCCTCCCTGTCCATCACCAACTCCCAGAGTTTACGAAAACTCATGTCCACTGAGTTGGTGATGCCATCCAACCATCTTCATCCTCTGTCGTCCCCTTCTCCTCGTGCCTTCAATCTTTCCCAACACCAGGGTCTTTTCAAGTGAGTCAGCTCTTCGCATCAGGTGGCCAAAATATTGGAGTTTAAGCTTCAACATCAGTCCTTCTAATAAACATCCAGGACTGATTTCCTTTAGGATGGACTGGTTGGATGAATAAAGCTGCAGTGAACATGACGGACACCTCTTTGATATCCTGATTTCATTTCTTTTGGATATACCCAGAAATGAGATTACTAAATTATATGGTAGTTCCATTTTTAATTTTTTGAGGAATCTCCATATTTTTTTTCATAACAGTTATACCATGTTATGTTCCCACCAACAGTGTACAAGGGTTCTAATTTCTATATACCTTCACCAACACTTGTAATCCTTTTTTAAAAGTAAATAGTCATCCTAACAGGTGTGGAGATAATGTCATTGTGGCTTTGATTTGTATTTCTCTCATAAGTAGTCATGTTGAACACCATTTCATCTAACTGCTGGTTATAACTGGTCATTTGTATATTTTCTTTGAAGAAATGCCTATTCATGTCCTTTGCCTGTTTTTTGTGTTACATGTTTTGCTGTTGAGGTGTAGGAGTTTCTTAGATATTTCAGATATTAACCATGTATCACATAAAGGGTTTGTAAATATTTTCTCCCTTTCCACAGATTGTCTTTTCTTTCTGTGGATTGTTTTCATTGGTTCTTACTGCAGGAATCTTCCTCCTTTAGGTTAGACTAGATTCCCCTCTTACCAATTCCCATAAAACATTGTGAATAACTCTGACGTGGCACTTACCTTATTATTGTGGAATTATCTGTCATTATATATTAGTTTTGCCTCTCTTCCAGCCTTAGGACTCACTGAGGGAAAGGATTTTGCATCAATTACTGTTTTTGTACTTCTAGCCCCTAATACACAGAGTTCCTAGCATATAATTGTTACTCAGATATTAGTAGAACTAAACTGACGTCTGAAATTTTAATGATTGAATTATCAAAGGTTAGGCCTAGGCATTAACCTAACTTAGGATAACTGAAGATGTAGGTCCATTACTAACACCAATAACTTCTTTTTTAAATTAATTAATGTATTTTAATTGAAGGCTAATTACTTTACAGTATTGTAGTGGTTTTTGCCATACTTGGACATGAATCAGCCACGGGTGTACATGTGTTCCCTGTCTTGAACCCCGCTCCCACTTCCCTCCCCACCCAACACCAATGACTTCTGATTGAAAAATTGAGTAGATAACAGAACTCTAGAATAGTGGTACTTTTAATTTTAGGTGGGGGGGAAAAATCTATAGCATACGTAGAATGCAAAAAGGTAAGTATTAGGAATATAAACTTTACATGGGCACAGTTTTTGTCTGCTGTTTTCAGAGGTCTTCTAATGTGTAGAACAGCGTCTGATACTTAATAGTAAGTAACTGGTCAGTAAATAGGCAACAAATGAGTGAGCATAAAAAGGCACTCTTGCTACACACTTTATTAGGCTTTTAAGGTGAAAATTAAGTTTAAAACATTTCCTTACTCTAATTCAATGTAAAATTGAGCACTGGAAACAAAAAATCAAATTCCTGTCTTCTCACCTTAGTTGAGTTTATAAAGGAAGTCTCTAGTAAGTATAATGGAGTATAATTTTATTTTCTCTTTTAGCAAACGAAGCAAAAAAGGAGATAAAAATGGAAAAGGCTTGAGACATTTTTCAATGAAAGTGTGTGAGAAAGTTCAGCGGAAAGGCACAACGTCATATAATGAAGTAGCTGATGAGCTGGTGTCCGAGTTCACCAATTCAAACAACCACTTGGCAGCTGATTCGGTAGGTAGACCACGCCTTGGTGTTGATGCTGCAGCGCTGTACCTCTCGGGATTGTCTCTGTCAAATCGAGGACTCAGACGAGTTAGCTACTGGGGAATTCTGTTTTGATTTTTTTGTTGTTTTGTTTTGAAAAGGATTCTTACTTATTTAAACATAAAGGTGGAAAAGTATTTTTAAAACATCTTTGGGGGTTATTGAAGAAACATACTTTTTAAAAAGTATACTTTTAATTTTTGAATGACTTTAGATACATCTGAATCTTTCAGTGTTTTAAGTCAGTAAGAAAATTTTATCTTATTTTTAATTGAAAAAATACTATATGAACATGTTTAAAGAAATTCATTTGTACCAAAGACTGTATAATAAAAAATTTTTCTCTTCTACCACAGACTCTAATCTGACTCCGCAAGGCACAGTTTACTATTACCAGATTCTTGAGTATCATTCCAGAAATTCCTTACGCACCTATATAATAAAATTTGTTATTTTAAACATAAATATGGTTGTGCTTTGCATGCTTCATTCTTAATTTTATTTTCTTAGTAATATATCTAGAGCCTCATTTTTAACACATAAAAATCATTCTCATTTTTTTTTAATTGAGATAAATTTACATGCAGGGAGGGAAATGTACATGTCTTAAGTGTACAATTAAACTGCTAAATTATTTTTTTATTTATTGTGGCTAGTTTACATACAACAAGATGTATCCAAGTGTAAAATCCAGTGAGTTTCGACATTTGTATGCTATCTGTGAAGCCACCACCTGATCAGGACGGAATGTTTCCATCGTTCCCAGAGCCTCTTCCTGCCTTTTGTAGTCTATCCCTCCCTCGCCCTCTAGCCCCAGTCAGCTGCTGATATGCTTTTTATAAATCAGTTCGCATTTTACTTAAATGTAGTCATACTTTATATATTCCAGAACAATATTAAATAATAGTAGTAACTCTAGTCATATTGAATCTTCACTTCTTAACGTTAGTGGAAATATTTATAGTTTTGCAGCCTTAATTGTGATAAAGGTTTTAAGATGATAGTAACCATAACTTGATGTTTTTCTTAATGAACATTTCTTTTTTCTTAATTAAAAAAAAGTCAGAAATGGAGTTGAATTTAATCAAGTCTGTCAGGAAGATAGCTTCCTGACATTTTAGGATTTTTACAATGGTATTCATGAATGAAACTGGTGGGGTTATTTGCTTTTATTTTTATTATCTTTGCAATTTTTTAAAATAACGTTTTTTCCATTCTGCGGTCTGGTAGCTCAGATGGTAAAGAATCTGCCTGCAGTCCAGGAGACGCAGATTCGATCCCTGGAGAAGGGACTGGCAACCCACTCCAGTATTCTTGCCTGGTGAATTACATAAACAGAGGAGCCTAGTGGGCTATACAGTCCATGGGGTCACAAAGAGTTAGACATAACTGAGCAACTGTGAATATCGCATTCACATATGATATTCCCAAACACAGCACTTGGTTTTTTCTTCTGACTCTGTTATTCTTTCAGTGTCTGTGTCACATAGATATTTCTCCCAATAGCATAGTTTGACCCTTATCCAGTGGGTGCACACAGGCCCTCATAGACCCTGGCTCTCCAGCATTGGGAGCTTGGTACTGCCTTCTGACCACACCCTTGTCTTTCTGTGCTGGGACTCTGCCTCCTTGTTCCTGTTGCCCTTGAGGTATCCTTAGGCCAGGAATGTCAAACATTTTATGTGTCAACCCTGAGTAAATACAGGAGCTACTTGGACCTTAGGGTCGAGGATAAGGAGGCAGACTGTGCCTGGATTCTTTTACAAAGAGTGCTGTGCTTGATTAGTGATGTCTGCCATGGCAACACCCGCTAGACACATGTCTGGAATGAAGATATTCGGAGAAGAGGCTGCGAGCTGGCCTGGTTCAGAAAGGGACAAGCTGTATGTTCCGTCCTTGCCTTAGGTGGTTGTGCTGATTACCAGGCTGCATTGTCTCTTTGGCCAAGTGGCTGGGGAGGCAGGCTGAAGGCCATGAAGCTTCAAATCGCTTCCCCAGGGCCTGGACGGAAGAGCATAAGCCCCAAGCTAAGAGGAGCCTGGCAGGGCAGCCCATGCAGGGCCCCCCAGGGGTCTACGTGCTGCAGGCCATCCTGGCATTGGCTCCTTATCCTCTGGAGTCAGGTTCCAGCAGAGCCAGCTGGTGGGCTTCAAAGAGTTAAGTGCAACTCAGAGGTAAAAACACATTTCCATAGCATATACACAGAAATAACGTTAATCTCTGGATAAACTCTCAAAAATTCCCAGTCCACACTAAAATGGTTTATTGCCTGTGTGCTACTCAGAAATCAAAATAGAGTATTAGTTTGACTTCAATCAGAGAGATTACTTTGCCAACAAAGGTCTGTCTAGTCAAGGCTATAGTTTTTCCAGTGGTTATGTGTGGATGTGAGAGTTGGACTATAAAGAAAGCTGAGCGCAGAAGAATCGATGCTTTTGAACTGTGGTGTTGGAGAAGACTCTTGAGAGTCCGTTGGGCTGCAAGGAGATCCAACCAGTCCATCCTAAAGGAGATCAGTCCTGGGTGTTCTTTGGAAGGACTGATGTTGAAGCTGAAACTCCAGTCCTTTGGCCACCTCATGCAAAGAGCTGACTCATTGGAAAAGACCCTGAAGCTGGGAAAGATTGGGGGCAGGAAAAGAAGGGGACGACAGAGGATGAGATGGTTGGATGGCATCATTGACTCAATGGACACGGTTTTGGATGGACTCCAGGAGTTGGTGCTGGACAGGAAGGCCTGGCGTGCTGCGGTTCATGGGGTCGCAAAGAATCAGACACAACTGAGCGACTGAACTGAACTGACTTTAATCAAATTCCACAGTGAAGGCACACTGCTTTGGAAAGCGCTGCCTCAGGAGAAGATACAGGGTGTGTGTAAAAGAATGTTTATAGAAAATACCAAGGGCACCAAACATGACCCCAGTTACCTTCCACGCCCCTCCATGCCCCAGGCAGGGGCGCTGCTTCCCCCAGGGCACTCGGGGCGTGTCACGGTGCTAGTGAGTGTGTCCAGGTGCCTCTTGAGCCCTCTGCTTTCAGCTTGTGAGTTTGGGAAGCTTTCTTCAGGATCCTCCCCACTTGCCATTTCTATTGCATCTCCTCGAAGGCCAACTGTGTGGAAGTACCCTTGTCCCAGGCCACACTGCTTCTTGTTCTTTTTATTTTTTGTCCATGCCCTGTGGCATGTGGGAGCTTACCGTCCTGACAAGGGTTTGAACCTGCACCCTTTGCATTAGAAGTTTGGAGTCTTAATCACTGGGCCACCAGGGAAGTCCCTCCTCCTTGTTCTTTATACTCATTCCCATTGCTTCCTCAAGTTTTGATTTGTCTTTGTCCTGTTCCTCCTTCTGCTTGGTCACGCCGAGCTCCGTGATGCCTTTTAGACTCAAGAGCCCACTTTTGACCTGCTTGCCAGCCTCCATGGCACCTGTTTGCAATCAGTACCATCTTTTCAGTTTTGATAAGTAGTGTCATGCTGGCTTTATAAAATAAGTTTAGAGGTCTTCGCTTTCTCTTTTGCTTTACTCCATCACAGATTTAATGGCATGGGATGTCTAGTTTTGTTCCCTGCAATCTAATGGAAATCACCTGAGATAACTGTGGTGATTCAGTGGGGGGTTTAGATAGCTTTCTTCATTTCTTATTTGGTAATCCATCTCTTTAAAATTGCTTTCTCCCTTTGAGTCAGTTTGGTGTTTTTTTGTTTTCTTAGAACATTCTCCATTTCATCCATGTTTTCCAAATTATTTGCGATTGTATTCCCCCCCCAAAAATCTCTTGGATTTGTTTGTATGGACCTCCGGTTCTGAAGTTAATTTCTGTTTTTATCTGTATTTAATATTCTGTTCTCTTTCCTGAAGTTACTTTTATTATTTCTCTACCCTGAAGACTGTGATATATGCTTTATTTACTTTTAATTTCTTTGTTTAATATTGAAAGTCTTTATGGCTGTTATTTTCCTCTTGTACACTACCCATATCCCCATTCATTCTGGTATGTTACTCTTTATTCTGTAACTTTGGCTTAAGAATTGCATTGAAGTTTCTTATAGTTCTAGGTGATAGGAATTTTTGTTTATTGTCATGAATTTTGACTTTTATTACCTGTGATCAGAAATTTTGAGTCAAACTGTTTCCTTAAGGGGGGGATTGCTTTGAGATGTTTCTTGTGAGCTCTTGTATGGTAATTTCTATTTAATTTCCCTGGGCGCTTGAAAGTATATGGCTTTCTAAATTTGACTGAGAGTCTCTCTGAATGGTGCAGCAGGCCCTGTGGGACCTGGCCCTCTGCTGCCTCTCGTCTGCTACCGAGCACCCTCTCAGTTACTACACGCAGCCACACGTGTTCTTTGCTGGGGGTTTCCATACAGTTCTTTTCTCCCGTCTAATTTTCACTCAGATGTCACTAAAGTGAAGCATTTCTTCTTAGCACTTTTCAATATCTAACACACATTTTTAGTAACCACGCCCCCATCCCCACTCCTGAATATAAGCAAGGATTTTTTTTTTTTCTGTTGATTCACTACTTTGTTTTTCTCATAATTTGGAGGCCCTGTAGTCTGTAATTCTTTAAAGTTATTTTTATTATAACCAGTATTTTATAATTTCAGTAATTTCAGTATTTCATTTCTTGAGTTATCACCTATGGACTGTGATTGATTATGGAAGAAAAAATAAATCCCTATGCCTGTTGTGTTCCCATCTCCCATCTTTCCCCTCTTTCCCCTCTACCACAGGATTCAGGTGAATATACTAGTGGCCGTTGTTAAAAGAATGTTATAATTATAGTTGTTTTTATGACTTTGAATATATTGTGCTAAAATTATTGCTTAGTTCATCTGTTTTGAATAGTTCATCTGCTTTGAATTCATAATTCCTTCCAGTATCAAAGAAGAGGAAATCGGGTACTTCCCTGCTGGTCCTGTGGCTAAGACTCCTCGCTTCCAATGCAGGGGGGCCCTGGTTCAATCCCTGGTCAGGGAATTATATCTCGCATGCTCCAACTAAGAGTTCGCAGGCTGGGACTAAAGATCCCACAGGCTGCAACTAATAGATGCCTCGTTTTGCAACCAAGACCCAGCGCAGCCAAAAAATACTTTAAAAAAACAAAAGCACAAACTATTTCTAAAAAAAGAAGAGGAAATCAGCAGACTTGCTGTTGCCTCCTAACGTCTGTTGTTATTTTCTCATTTTCTACAGTATTGGGATTTCTAATATTTACATTCAGTTCTATAACTTAAAATCTCCCTTTTATATAAGTGAAATGAAGTTGCTCAGTCGTGTCCGACTCTTTGCAACCCCGTGTACTACAGCCCACCAGGCTCCTCTGTCCATAGGATTCTCTAGGCAAGAATACTGGAGTGGGTTGCCATTTCCTCCTCCAGGGGATGTTCCCTACCCAGGAATCGAACCCAGGTCTCCCGCGTTGCAGGCAGACGCTTTAACCTCTGAGCCACCAGGAAGCCCTTTATTTAATTTTACTTCTGTATTTAAGTGGATTCAGTGTTGTCCACCATCTTTTATTATCATGGCATTTGATTGGTTGGATTCAGTTCTTAGAAACTGCCTGTCCACCAAAAGATAAGGGGCTTTCCCACACTGTAAGTTAACATAATTTCTGTTATTATAAAGTCTTGCTACCAAAAAAGGTCAGCTGAACTACACAGTGTGCCTAGTGATCTGTGTGATTACATTTTGTTCAGGTTCACCATTTTCATAGTGTACAACAGTTTGCAGATCAGCACTAGTGTGTGGAACACATTTTGAGAAGCACTGCTAACTAGAACTTAAAGGGTACATCTTGGACTTTTCAAAGTCTGACATCCTCAGAGACACTACAAGACCTTAGCCCACTTTAACTCCATTACCCCTTTCTCCTATATATAGTATTCAGTTCAGTTCAGTTCAGTCGCTCAATCGTGTTTGACTCTTTGCCACCCCATGAACCTCAGCACGCCAGGCCTCCCTGTCCAGCACCAACTCCCAGAGTCCACCCAAACCCATGTCCATTGAGTCAGTGATGCCATCCAACCGTCTCATCCTCTGTCATCCCCTTCTCCTCCTGCCCTCAATATTTCCCAGCATCAGGGTCTTTTCAAATGAGTCAGCTCTTCACATCAGGTGGCCAAAAGATTGGAGTTTCAGCTTCAGTCCTTCCAATGAATATTCAGGACTGATTTCCTTTAGGATGGACTGGTTGGATCTCCTTGCAGTCCAAGGGACTCTGAAGAGTCTTCTCCAACACCACAGTTCAAAAGCATCAATTCTTCTGCACTCAGGTTTCTTTATAGTCCAACTCTCACATCCATACATGACTACTGGAAAAACCATAGCCTTGACTAGACGGACCTTTGTAGACAAAGTAATGTCTCTGCTTTTTAAGATGCTGTCTAGGTTGGTCATAACTTTTCTGCCAAGGAGTCAGCGTCTTTTAATTTCCTGGCTGCAGTCACCATCTGCAGTGAATCTGGAGCCCAGAAAAATAAAGGCAGCCACTGCTTCCACTGTTTCCCCATCTATTTGCCATGAAGTGATGGGACCAGATGCCATGATCTTAGTTTTCTGAATGTTTAGTTTTAAGCCAACTTTTTCATTCTCCTCTTTCACTTTCATCAAGAGGCTCTTTAGTTCTTCACTTTTTGCCATAAGGGTGGTGTCATCTGCATATCTGAGGTTATTGATATTTCTCCCAGCAATCTTGATTCCAGCTTGTGCTTCCTCCAGCCCAGTGTTTCTCATAATGTACTTTGCATATAAGCTAAATAAGCAGGGTGATAATATACAGCTTTGATGTACTCCTTTTCCTATTTGGAATCAGTCTGTTTTTCCATGTCCAGTTCTAACTGTTGCTTCCTGACCTGCATACAGGTTTCTCAAGAGGCAGGTCAGGTGGTCTGGTATTACTGTCCTGTATATTAGTTCTTTTTATATTCTAGACTCCCCAAGACATTGTAATTTATAATGAGTATTAATTGAGATTTACCTTTTGAGTTGGTCTTCATGTCCTCTTACATCATCTCCAAGTTCCTATCTTAGATTCTTTTCCTTTGACTTAGAAGAGGCCCTTTTGCATCATTTAATTTAGATATATTAGGAACATAATCCTTATTTTTAAGATTGTTTTGTGTTTTAGATTGCTTGAAAGTATCTTTATTTCATCTTTACTTTTTTTTTAATCTTTAGTTTTGAAGGATACTTTCACAGGGTGAAGAATTCTTTCAGAACTTTGAAGATACTTATGAAATTATTGTTAAATATTTTAATACCTTGTGACTATATCATGACCTTTAAAGTTTATCACTCAATAAACATATTTCTTTTAGCAGGCTTATGATCAGAAGAACATTAGGCGAAGAGTTTATGATGCTTTAAATGTGCTGATGGCAATGAACATAATTTCAAAGGAAAAAAAAGAAATCAAGTGGATTGGCCTGCCTACCAATTCTGCTCAGGAATGTCAAAACCTGGAGGTAAGTGAAGAAAATCTGTTTACAGATAGTACTTTGCTTTATTTTACATCAGAGACGTCTTAATTTAGAAATACAGTCACATAGTATTAAAATATTCATAGCTATTTATTCATGCATAGTATGCCTTTTTTCTTTAAAGTCTCTCCTAGGTAGAATTTCAGAACTGGAAGGAGATTTTGAGAAGTCTAGTCTGACAGATGTCCTGATGAAACATGAAATGAAATGACTTGAAATTTTTTTTTCTCTTTTTTTTTGAGAACATCTTTGTTTTATTCTAATTCTGAGCACTCTACTAATAAATTTTCATTGACTTGTGTACTGGAAATGATCTTATTTGATGAAATACTTGCTGTATAAATCTGAAAGAATGGATTAAAGTTGGCTTTCTTGTATTTAAACTTTTACCTTCAACTCTAGAATTAGTGGCAGGAGAATATGGAATTTCCTTTAAATCTTTATCAGAATGGGTAGAATGTTCAGCTTACAAGAATTTGGGGTGATGTGTGCAAAAGCATGTTTTATTCTTTGAACTTCAATCATTACAGAAAAGCTTTCCTAAGTGAGCATGTGCCCTGACATATTATTTGTAAATTGATTTGACATAATTTTACTATCATATCCAAAAGGCTAACTACAGCTTTAGACGTGACTAGGTTGATTTCATGTTTTGCTTAGTCCCTCTTTTCCCCTAGCAAATCAAAAAATTTTAGTATTAATATACTTGTGGATGGAGGGAGAAAACCTGGCAGTCATCAGAAGTTATAAAATAATGTCATTCATGTGCTTCAATGGAAATGTCCTTTTTTCTCCTCCCAATAGAGTAAAATTTGAGGGTTATTTTAATTACAAGTAATACTAAGCTGGTATCAAAGCCTAAGTAAGCAAAAATCTCTTAACATCTCCCGTGTGCTTAAATGAAAGATTATATGAGATTCCGATCCCAAGCAGCTTTCATTCTAATTGAGGAGAGCAGAAATGTAAAAGGACTTACCAAAATTGTGATGACTCCTATGAAAGAAGTATGTACAGATTCTCTGGAAAAGGGGTATAATGGAGGGAGGGAGCGGGGTTGGGCTTTACCAAGAGATAAAAATACCCCTGTGCTGTAGGAGGAGTTTGCCAAGTGGTTTAGGGCAGGGAGGCAGAGACACTGCCCGGAATGAGGCAGGTGGAGGAAGGCGTGCCCGCAGCTGGGTGTGGCCAGAGCACAGGTCAAAGAGAGGGTAGGTTCCTGGGTGCGAAGTAGTTGCAACCTGATCTACGGGCAGTAGGAACTACTGGAGAATTACAAAGAAGAGGGCTGAGGGAGTGTAATCCAAAGGGTCAGTCTGCCAGTGGGTTGTAAGCCGGACTGACAGGAAGGTGAGGGGGTGGGTCGGAGAGGGGCTGAGTTCTGGCCATGACAGTGAGACTGGAGAAGTGTTTTAGAGGCAGAATCAGTACCACTTGGCCTGGTTGGATGCAAGGCCTGAGGGGCAGTTGGAGCTGCTCTGTCAGCAGTGTCAGATGCTGGGGAAAACCCCAGCAGCATCTTTTCACATGTGACAGAGCACACAGATCTTACAGTGGATCTTAAGTGTTTCGGGGTTCAAGTGGTTGTGATTAGAGGAACCATGAGATAAACTCCCGGCGGGGACTAGATGGGGAGCAAGTAAGAAAGATGCTGTTGGAGTAGACAAGAAAGATGATATTAGATGTCATTGGCTTTTGCCCAAAGACACAGTGAGGAGCTCATCCACAGGGATATTCCAGACCTTAATCTATGTTTTCTAGGTAGCTGTGAGGTTGAGGAAAACAGTAGTTGGTTGAAGCTAGGAAATTTGTCCCATAACCGTGTCTCTTACTGCAGGTAGGAACTGTGTATTGAATATGTAGGAGCCCTGTATCAGCAGCTGTGCCTGTTTAAAAGAGGGAAGATTAAGAAACTGCTCTAGGGACCGTCTTCCCTGGTGGACCAGTGGTTAGGACTCTGTGCTTTCAGTGCGGAGAGCGTGAGTTTGATTCCTGGTCAGGGAATTAAAATCCCACAAGTCACACTAAAAAAAGCAGTTAAACGGAGATCTTAAATGAGATCTTACCTCATTCTGGGAGGTTGATAGAGCAAAGCAATTAATAATGGGATCTCTTAAACCAGGTGGCTTTGATTCAAATCCTGGCTCTTGCCATCCACCAGCGGTGTGACCTTGGACAGATTCTTCGCCCTCTGTGCCTCTGTTTCCTACTGCAAAGAGGGTAACAGCCATACTTATGTCCAGGGTTTTGTGAAGACGAATTAAGAGACCGTGTGTCCAGCGCTCAGGTGACCGCTGACACGTAGAATAGGTGTTCACCAGGTGTCAGCTGTGACTGACGGGAAATCCCATGGACGGAGGAGCCTGGTAGACTGCAGTCCACGGGGTCACAAAGAGTTGGATATGACTGAGCGACTTCACTTTCACTTTTTCAAGTGTTAGCTGTGACTCTGCTTGGCGCTTGTGAAATAAATAGAGCCAGTCCCACAGATCAAGTGTTCATTAGGGGGATGGATGTCGTTTGATGGCGATTGCTACAATTCTGCTGTCTTGCCTCCTTGCTTACCTGACCCCAGAAGGCGGAATCTACCTTTATTGGCGCCAGTAGTTAAATAGGTTGCCTGTCTTTAAGGAAAATTCTTGATGTCTCAGAACTGAGACCTGAAAAGTGAGCAGCATTTTCTACTCTACATGCTCATGCTATTTTGTAACCTGTGTTTTAAAGATAGAGAAGCAGAGGCGGATAGAACGGATAAAGCAGAAGCGGGCTCAGCTTCAAGAACTTCTCCTGCAGGTAAAGAAGCCGGGATGTGTTCATTACCTTCTCTGCGTGTGTCTGCTTCTCCCCAGCTTGCTGAGTCCGTGTTTTCTGCTTTGGGGGCCTTCAGATACCTGGTGGGGCTGCACTAGCGCGTCGTCCCCAAGACCTGAGCCTGTGACTCGCCACACGATCTGCCTTTAAGGCGGTCCATCTCAGGGGAGTTTGGGGGAGAATGGATACATGTATATGTATGGCTGAGTCACTTTCTGTCCACCTGAAACGATCACAACGTTGTTAGTCAGTTGTATTTCAGTATAAAGTAAAAAGTTAAGAAGATGGTCCCATCTCACCATCATCTGGGGCCTCATGGCAGCTCTAATGTGGAACATATTACTCAACAGTTTATTTTTTACTTTTATTCCTACTCTGAGCAGAAATTATTTTAGCCCTTATTTGGAATATGAAGGAGTAAGGCTAATTAAATTTTAGGTGTTTTGAGTAGTTTCGGGCTTCCCTGGTGGCTCAAATGATAAAGAATGTACCTGCAATGCAGGAGATGCTGGATTGGGAAGATCCCCTGGAGAAGGGAATGACTACCCGCTCTAGTAAAATAATCGGATCCACCTGTAATGTTAATACTTACTATCTGTGGATGACGTTATGACATATTCAGCTTTGTAGCAATACCAAAACTTAAAATGCATTTCCATTTAGGAAAATTAAATTTTACAGTGTAATGTAGATCCCTGTATTTATACTTTTTAAAATAATTGTCTAGAATTTGATAATTTAAAAAATAGAGGCTCTGTAGAAAATCATGTGAGGTAAAATCACGGGGTAGGTGGGGTTTTTTTTTAACCTACTTTTGGTCATTTCAGTTGGTGGAGAAATCTACTTTGAGCAGTACAGCAAGACATTTTCAAACCAATCAGAAAACTTTTTAAAATGAGCCAACAAGTCTTTGTACTTTTGTTTTTAATCAGCAAAATGTATTTATATGAAAAACTTTCAGCCAATCTAAAACCCATTTTGACTTGAGCAACCATAGGTCCTATTTCATTTCTGATATAGTCCACTTTTCAGAAATAAAGGGAGCAATAAGTTACCAAATAAGTGTAACAGTTTTTTTTTTTGGTTTGTTTGTTTATCCCCCTTAAAATACTCACTTTGTCTCATGGACAGAATAGGTTAAATATTCCTACGTATTCCAGATTTCTGTTTTTCCTTTCTTGATCCTTACTGTTTGTTTTTTCATATTCGAATACACATCAGAGAGGCAGGAACAGACTGTTAGCTGTGTGTGGTCTAGAAGGATGGGGTGGGAGGAAGCTGGTAGGGACGGGAGCAGCCGCAGATGGAGCAGAGCCCCCGACACAGACAGCCCGGGATGATGCTCCGTCCTCATCAGGCACCTCTCTTTTTCTTGCTCTTCTGTGTCTGTGTCCCATACTGACCCTTGTGGGACCTCCCTGAGGAGCTCCCTCCAGAGCCGGTCTCATGTATTTTTCATATTGGATTTCCAGAGTGGGTTTTGTATGAAGAGAACACTCTGTAGCTTTAAAAACAAACAACTTGAAAGCTGACAGATTTTCCTGTGCCCCTCCCTGGACAGCTCCGCTTCCTGAGAGACCCTCGCCCCCACCCCGTCAGCTTCCCTGGCTGCCTGTCTGTCGTCTGTCTTGCATCAGTGTTTCCCTCCCCACTCACAGTCCCCAAACCCTGTGCTTGGCCCTTCTTACATTTCCTCAGAGCTCTCATGGAACATTTGGGGGCTCCCTTTTTGGCATGTTATTATGAAAACCTGTTTATCAGCGTGTCTGTAATTATCTGTTGATCAGAAAGACTTGTGCTGGGCCAGATCGCCCTCATGTATGTGGGCTTTCCCATCACTAGACGACCAGCGCAAGGAATGGACCAGAGGCCTTCTCTGGCAGTCCAGTGCTTAAGACTTCGGGCTTCCAGTGCAGGGGGTGTGGGTTCCATCTTCAGTCCCTGCTCAGAGAACTGAGATCCCACATGCTTCTCGGTATGGCCAAAAAAAAAAAAATGTGACCTGGAATATTTTTCCCCTTTCTACGATGAACGTTGCTGTTTTTTTTTTTTTTTTTAAGTCCTAAATTTCTTTTTCTCTTCTGTCTCAAACCAAGTATTTGCAGAAGATTTCAACCCAGGCGCAACCTAGCTGTCAACATTTATAAAAGCACGTCTCTCTGAACAGTGAAATGAAGCACAAAATATAACTGAGAACAACTACTTCTAGTCTCCTGGTAGACACACGGCTTATTTCCTCCTAGTGTTTCCTTTTTCTTTCTTGCAGCAAATTACGAAGTTGTCACAGAAAGTACATTAAGCAAGTCGTCCCTGAACACAAATAATTTACTTCTCTGTGGCTAAGCTAGCTTAATTTTTTAACTAGTGAATGTCACAGCTACTGACATCACATGACCCAAGTCCCTTTCACTTACATGCCACCTCTTCTCTTGGTCGTGTAGGAGAGGCATGGTATGCGCTGATTCTGCCCACAGATGACCCAGATGTCCTACTTTTATCTATATCATTGTCCCTTCCAGCCCTTAAACTTTCCCAGAGCTACTAATGCAGAGCAAAATGAATGTCTAAAAATACCTAAAGCTGTTTAGCCTCTGAAATAAATGTTAATAAGCCTGGAAGAGAACTAAAGGCTAAAGATAAATGGCAACAAATAAGAAAACCAGTTTAGAACAAATGGGGTGATTTTTCTTCTTACTATCAAAATAACATTGTATGTATATTTACAGCTCTTTTCCCAAGAACAGTCTTTGATGCTATTAAATGTGCGCAGTATAGAACAGTGAATCATGAATATGTAACAACTTTTACTTACCGCTGTTTATATTTCTACCTCTACCCAGGCCCTCCCATGCCACTAAGACCACAAAGCTAGGCCAAGTATGGGCTGTCTCCAGGATGTGTTTTCTAGAAGAGTAAGATAGCCAGGTGGAGGTATTCAAACATATAATTCTTTTTCTGAGTTTTATAGCTTCAGCATATTTTTCCTCAATATTAAATGAGCTAAGCATTGAATATAATTGCCTTAGTTCATTAGCAGCAGAAAATAACAAATTAGTAAGTTTGTTACAAGTAACGTTTGGTAATGAATGGTGTTGACAGTGATGGTTCTAGACACACTGTCAGGCTAGAATAAATTGGTGTCCCTTCTGTTTTGTGCATTTTAAAGGAGTAAATGTTTACTTTTTAGGGAGCTAGCACCCAACCATTTTAAGACAACATAAATTTTAATCAAACTTCAGTTAAGGCCCAGGACCTAAAATAAACACTGCTAGGATAAAGTTGCTAAAACATAGAAAATAACTGAAATGCATCACTACTGGGTGAGCAGAGGGAACAAGCTGATGGAAGGGATGAAAGGCTCTGACTTCAGGAGCTCTTTTAACCAGTATCTGTTCTGCAAGCAGATGAAAGACTTCACTGTGTAAGGTCTTTCTACCTGTGGAATTCTGTGATACATTTGCCTTATTTAAAAGAGGGTGGTAGGGTCACTTTCCTTGGCTTTTGAGTAATGGTTATAGTTTAAAGGTAATAGCAAGATTCAGTGCAAAGATTCGGGCCTTGATATACCTTATAAATTAGTGCTAAGCCTCAGGTTCCTCTTCTGAAAGATGTCAGCTGGGGAGGGGCTTGGGCTAGATTCCAAACTGTGCCCTATAGATGCTTGGAAGTTCTGTGAAGGAGCCCAAAGGGTGAATGAGGGCAGAGCTGGCAGGGCTCAGGACTCAGCCTCAGTGCAGCCAACCAGAGCAAGGATGTGTTCATCTGTTTTATAAACAGTGGGTGTCCCAGAAGATTTCACTTGAAGAAAGGGTTCTGAGGCTTTGTATAGTTTGTATGTTTCTGGGCGGGATGATCTGAGAGACATATTTAACCCTAAATCCTCAGGAGTCTGTGTTAGTTAAATAGAAAACAAGTCCACTCTTGCTGTATCACCTACGCTGAGAAGAGGTGCAGGTACCACTCTCTCTCTCAGATTTGTAAGATCCTTTTTCTATGGATGATGGAAACTGCGGGCCCCATTATTTGTACTAGGATATGTTAGATACCATTTAAATAAATATTTTTTGCCCTTGAAATGTATTTCTTGAGTTAGATCATTCTAATGTTTTTCCTTAAATATTCAATTTTAATTAACTCATAGGTGGAAGGTCTCTTTAAATGCTCTAATTTTAAACTATATTTTAGATGTACTTACTTCATTTAGTTCCAACTCATTTATCCACGTTAAATGACTGTACGTTTTTGTTGATCCTTACAGCAAATCGCTTTCAAAAACCTGGTACAAAGAAATCGGCAAAATGAACAGCAGAACCAGGGCCCTCCAGCTCTGAACTCCACCATTCAGCTGCCATTTATAATCATCAACACAAGCAGAAAAACAGTCATAGACTGCAGCATCTCCAGTGACAAGTAAGTGGAGACCCAGTGGCAGCGGGCACGGCCAGCCTTCTGTTCAACGTACTTCCTATCATTTGTAATGTTATCTGGGTCCTCCAAGGCTGACTCCCTTGGGCCTCACAAAACAATTCAAACAAGAGCGCCGTCATCTGCTAGTGCTTGCTTCCTTCTTCACCCTCCACATCCCCCTCTTGGGCCTGGCACTGTGCTGTTTGTGCTGAGGACATAACGGTGCCCAAGCTCGAACGTGCATGTACGCACACACAGATGAGATAAGTGGGCAAGTCACTGCGGTAGAGCAGAGCGTCAGGGAGCGTCTGGGACGTGGTGGGTGAGCGTCTGGGATGTGGTGGGCTCACCAGGTCCACTGTGCGTTGTCATGTTCATGGTGCAGACAGCTGGGATCGGCGTGTGGCACTAAAGCAGTTTCTCTTTTTTTTGCTATATCGTAGAAGAGCCGTGCTTCTGTTTATAATGAATGGACACAAAAGCACTAGATGAAAAATGAAAGTACTAGATGGCGTTCTCTGCTTGCTTGCTTTCTTATTATCTTACAACTTGAAGTTTGTACCTTTTAACCAGCTTTATTCATTTCACTCACCACTCCCCCCTACCCCACCCTACCTCTGGCAGCCATCAGTCTATTCTCTGCATCTGTGAGTTTGGTTTTTGAGATCCATGTATAAGGTCTGTCATCTGTGTTGTTGCAAATGGCAGGATTTCCTTTTTATGATCTGTTGCCCATTGTCTTTTTTTATGGTCTATTGTCTCAAGTACATCACAGTTTTTTAATACACTCATCTGATGATAGGTTTTTTCCACGCCTCGGCTATTGCAAGTCATGCTGCACTCACTGAACGTGGGAGTGCAGACGTCTTTTCAGGATGCTTATTTCATTTCCTTCAGATACATATACCCAGAAGTGGGATTGCTGGATCTATTTTTAAATTTTTGAGAAGCCTCCATACTGTTTTCCAGTGGGTGCACCAGTTTACATTTCCACCAACATGTTTTTCATTGTAACTAAGATTGATGGTAATATCAATATATTACTATTATCATAGTGTAAGTGAGAAATAGCAGTTTTCAAAGTACAGTTTATTTGTAACTTATTTTATTCTTCACGAAAACAGTAGTGCTCTGAGGCCGTGAATCAGTATTGAGGTAGTTGAGGGCATAGGATGCAGAGTGAGACAGAAGGAAATGTGGCTTGTGGCTCCCCCAAGCAGCTGCTCTAAGGCTTTGTCTGAAGAACAAATGGGGATGATACTTCCTTAAATAAGGTAATGCCTCTAAAAGATCTGACTCCTGGAAAGTGCTTTATAAATATTAGCTGCTCCAAGGAGCCAGCATATAACTTATCATCCAAGTTGGGATACATCTGAGACCAAAAGAGGGCTCAGAGTCACATCAGTGCAGAGGCACAGCCCAGGGCGGTCCCAGGGGCCAGAACTTACGGGCTCCTTGGAGCTACTCCATGGCCATGGGGCTTACCCTCCCTGGTTTTTCTCTTTCTTGGCAGTGTTGCTTCCCTGTCTTGACTGTGTACAGAGATCATGGGTTACTTAAATAAGAAGGCACCAAAAAAAGAGGAAGAAGAACAACAGGGATTTCTAAAGTATTTGATAATTACCTTGCTGGTTTACAGAAGTCATAAAGGACTAGCACCGGGGGCAGTAAATGATAGATACGTGTGTTAGTATTCACACACTTTATTGACAGAAACCTGTGTCTACAAGGACTTGTCACATACTCTCATAAATCCGAGACTTACAGAATGGTTAATGTATCTTTGGGAAGAATAAGCTGTTAGATTTCTAGTTCCTGTCTCTAGTTAGCCTCTTGTTCGGTAGGACATTACTAAAATTCTCTATTCCAGTTAGTCTCTGAAGTTTTAAAGAGTAGCAGGAAAGTCTGGGGACCAGTGGCCTAGGAGGATTAAGGACCCTCTTCCTTCTCAGGCGGTTATTGACTCTTGTCCTTTCCTCGCCCTCCCCCAACTGGTGTAAAGGAGGCTCTGAGCTGCTTACAGGGGCTTGATTCTCAAGGTGGGGTGCAAGTATGGCATTTTGCTTTAAATGACAAATTTTACTCTGATCTAAGATCTCAGAATTTCATGACAGCGTAAGCCCAGCACTGTCCCAGCACGCTTACCTCCCCTCTGTCCCCGAGGCTCCTGGCGACGTTGCTCCGAGCCTAGCCTGGGAGCCAGGAGGGCCATTTCTTACAGTGGCCGCTCTATTGCAAGCCTTTGCCAGGTGGCTGGACACCCTGATTTGGTGCTTTTCAAAAACATTTGGAAACGTGCTCTGTGTTATATGTGACACTTTTTTCTTGGGGCATTTCTACTCCTGAGACCCTCAAGACAGGGTTTGGGGTTTGGTTAGTTTGTAAAAAGCCTTCCATTTTGGGGGGTTTGGTTAGTTTGTAAAAAGCCTTCCATTTTTTGTTCATCTAAGGTGTGATGTGGCTAATACTTGACTCATGAAAATGAAGTAAGCGTCCAAAATGTTTTTTCCTCAACCCTAGTAGGCCAACTCATGGTAGGAAAGTTAGGTGCTAAATTGGAAAGGCTTTCTTTCTGTATGTTTTTTTTTTTCTCCCAGTGACTTCTTTGCTTGATTTACCTACTTTTATTGACATATACTTAACATACAGTATTGTATTAGTTTCAGGCATACAGCATAGTGATTTGACATTTGCATCCATTACAAAATGATCACCGTGATAAGTCTAGTAACCATCTGTCCCTTACAGACTTATTACAGTATTACTGGCCATATTCTGTATGCTGTGTGTATCCCTGGGGCCTACTTTATAATTGAAGGTTTGTACCTTTCAACCCCCTTCACCTGTTTCTCTACTGCCTTCAGCCTCTCCCCTCTGGCAACCGCTCATTTGTTCTCTGTGAGTCTATTTTTATTTGTTTGGGTTTTTTAGATTCCACATATAAATGAGATTATGTGATATTTGTCTTTCGGTCTGGTTTCTTTCATTTAGCATAATAGCCTCTAGATCTGAATATATCTTTGCAAATGGCGAGTTTCTTTATGGCTGAGTACTACTGTCCCCGTGTGTGTGCGCATACTCATCTTCACTCATTCATCTACTGATGGACTCTGTTGCTTCCATATCATGGCTGTTATTAATAACACATCAATGAGTGTAACCTTTTCAAATGAGTGTTTTTGTTTTCTTTGGGTAAATACTTGGAATTGCTGGATAATACGGTAGTTCTATTTTTAATTTTTTCGAGGAAGCCTCCAGACTGTTTCCCATAGTGCTGCACCAGTTTACATTCCCAGCCAAGTGCAGGAGAGTTGCCTTTTCTCCACATCCCTGCCGGTGTTTGTTATTTGTCGTCTTTTTGGTGATAGCCGTTCTGACAGGTGTGAGATGATACTTCACTGTGGTTTTGATTTGTGTTTCCCACATGATTAGTGATGTTGAGCAGTTTTGGGTCTTGTGGCCATCTGTACATCTGCTTTGGAAGAAAGTCTACTTGGAAAGGCTTTCTTAATATTTTATCTTTTATGACAAAGCTATAGACAACCTTGAAAAATACTGGATTTAGACCAAAATTCCTGTCTGCACTTTGCCACGGCTTAATGAGGGCTGGAATGTAGGACTCCTGTTGTCCGTCACAGGAAAGTTGTTTTAATTGGGAAAACAGTTTATTTGAGATGTCATTCTTCTGAACCCAGCAGAATGACTCACTGCCCTAAACGGTAACAGTCTCTATACCGTAGCTGAGCTTAGGTCCTCGTGCTTTCATTGAATATACAGAGTACAACACTCTTCAGACCTCCCCGACACCACAGAAACCCCTCACTAACTCTGTTTCCTGATACAGGTTTGAATATCTTTTTAATTTTGACAACACCTTCGAGATTCATGATGACATAGAAGTGCTGAAGCGAATGGGGATGTCCTTCGGCCTGGAGTCAGGCAAATGCTCATTGGAGGATCTGAAACTTGCTAAATCACTGGTGCCCAAGGCTTTAGAAGGCTATATAACAGGTATGTTAACTAATGCAGTCAATGTGGTCCTTGATTAAATGTCAGACCCTAACTCGCTAAAACCTTTCTCATAGAAAATTAGTGCCCGCTATCTGCCCCGTCAGTTCTGTTCCCTTACCCTGAAATATAACCTCTCGAATTTCTTATGTTTCACTACTTTTCTTTAGAGATGCAAACACAAAAAAATACAGTGAGCTGGAAATAATTTATTATTTAGTTTTGTCTAATTCTCACCTTTATAGAAATGGAACCAAACTGATATATTCTTTGGTGATTTGACTTTCACTCAACAACATGTTCTTTAGATTTAGCCACAGGATTTCACGTAGCTGTAGTTGATGTATTTTCACTGCTGTGTGGAATTCCAGCATGTGGAGAAGCACAGTTTCCTTGTTCATTTTACTGATGATAAACCTTTAGTTTTGTTTCCCATCTCTTGATACTTAAACAGTGCTATTTGAACATTCCCACTACTGTTTCTCGGTGACCGTGTGCATGTATCTGCGAGTGAGATTGCTGGGTCCGAGGCAGGCCCATCTTCGTCTTTATTAGATGATGCCATGGCTTTCCAACTTGATTTTAACACGGTACACGCTCACAAACAGAGTGGAAGTGTTTTGTCTTCCCAGGCAGGTGGATGTGAACTGGTATCATTATTTTTTATATTGATATTTAATTCCCATACTGTGTGATATACCACTTTAAAGTGTAGAGTTCAGTGATTTTTAGCATATTCACAAGATTTTTTGTAGTCATCAGTTCAGTTCAGTCGCTCAGTCTTGTCTGACTCTTTGCGACCCCATGAATCACAGCACGCCAGGCCTCCCTGTCCATCACCAACTCCCAGAGTTCACTCAAACTCATGTCCATCGAGTCAGTGATGCCATCCAGCCATCTCATCCTCTGTAGTCGCCTTCTCCTGCCCCCAACCCTCCCAGGATCAGAGTCTTTTCCAGTGAATCAGCTCTTCGCATGAGGTGGCCAAAGTACTGGAGTTTCAGCTTCAGCATCAGTCCTTCGAAAGAACACCCAGGACTGATCTCCTTTAGAATGGCCTGGTTGGATCTCCTTGCAGTCCAAGGGACTCTCAAGAGTCTTCTTCAACACCACAGTTCAAAAGCATCAATTCTTCGGCGCTCAGCTTTATTCACAGTCCAGCTCTCACATCCATACATGACTACTGGAAAAACCATAGCCTTGACTAGACGGACCTTTGTTGGCAAAGTAATGTCTCTGCTTTTGAATATGCCATCTAGGTGGTCGTAAGCGTCTTTTAATTTCCTGGCTGCAGTCACCATCTGCAGTGATTTTGGAGCCGCAAAAAATAAAGTCTGACACTGTTTCCACTCTTTCCCCATCTATTTCCCATGAAGTGATGGGACCAGATGCCATGATCTTAGTTTTCTGATTGTTGAGCTTTAAGCCAACTTTTTCACTCTCCTCTTTCACTTTCATCAAGAGGCTCTTTAGTTCTTCACTTTCTGCCATAGGGTGGTGTCATCTGCATATCTGAGGTTATTGATATTTCTCCTGGCAATCTTGATTCCAGCTTGTGTGTCTTCCAGCCCAGCGTTTCTCACGATGTATTCTGCATGTAAGTTAAATAAACAGGGTGACAATATACAGCCTTGACAAACTCCTTTTCCTATTTGGAACCAGTCTGTTGTTCCATGTCCAGTTCTAACTATTGCTTCCTGACCTGCATATAGGTTTCTCAAGAGGCAGATCAGGTGGTCTGGTATTCCCATCTCTTTCAAAATTTCCCACAGTTTATTGTGATCCACACAGTCAAAGGCTTTGGCATAGTCAATAAAGAAGTAGTAGATGTTTTTTCTGGAACTCTCTTGCTTTTTCCATGATCCAGTGGATGTTGGCAATTTGATCTCTGGTTCCTCTGCCTTTTCTAAAACCAGCTTGAACATCTGGAAGTTCACGGTTCACATATTGCTGAAGCCTGGCTTGGAGAATTTTGAGCATTACTTTATTAGCGTGTGAGATGAGTGCAATTGTGTGGTAGTTTGAGCATTCTTTGCATTGCCTTTCTTTGAGATTGGAATGAAAACTGACCTTTTGCAGTCCTGTGGCCACTGCTGAGTTTTCCAAATTTGCTGGCATATTGAGTACAGCACTTTCACAGCATCATCTTTCAGGATTTGAAATAGCTCAATTGGAATTCCATCACCTCCACTAGCTTTGTTCATATTGATGCTTTCTAAGGCCCACTTGACTTCACATTCCAGGATGTCTGGCTCTAGGTCAGTGATCACACCATCGTGATTATCTGGGTCGTGAAGATATTTTTTATACAGTTCTTCTGTGTATTCTTGCCACCTCTTCTTAATATCTTCTGCTTCTGTTAGGTCCATACCATTTCTGTCCTTTATCGAGCCCATCTTTGCATGAAACGTTCCCTTGGTATCTCTTAATTTTCATTAAGAGATCTCTAGTCTTTCCCATCCTGTTGTTTTCCTCTATTTCTTTGCATTGATTGTTGAGGAAGGCTTTCTTATCTTTTCTTGCTATTTTGTGGAACTCTGCATTCAGATGCTTATATCAAATTGCAAACACTCAAGCGTCAGGGAACACATGCAAACTAACTTCTGCTGCTGCTAAGTCACTTCAGTCGTGTCCGACTCTGTGTGACTCCATAGACGGCAGCCCACTAGGCTCCCCCATCCCTGGGATTCTCCAGGCAAGAACACTGGAGTGGGTTGCCATTTCTTTCTCCAATGCATGAAAGTGAAAAGTCAAAGTGAAGTCGCTCAGTCGTGTCTGATCCTCAGCGACCCCATGGACTGCAGCCTTCCAGGCTCCTCCGTCCATGGGATTTTCCAGGCAAGAGTACTGGAGTGGGGTGCCATTGTAAGTAGCAATTGAATTCAGCCTGTTTAGGAACCACAGTTTCTCAAAGTGGGGAAACAGGGCAGAGCAGTTGAATAGACTTTGAACTTTCAAGTGCTAAATAAGTGGCCATAAAACATATAAACAAGGATAAAGTCTATTTAGTCTGGAAGCATGAGTGCAAGTAGGCTTTACATCAATATCTCTTTTTTAAAAAGTTTCCTTGATCTTATGGTAACTATATTTAGCATTCTGATAGTGCTGAACTATTTCCCAAAGCAGTTGTAGCATTTTACAATCCTACCAGCAATGTATGAGGGTTCTGATTTCTCCATATCCTTCTCAACACTTGTTATTGTTCATTTTATTTTATTACCACCACGGTAGTGAAAGTGAAACGGTATTTCACTGTGGTTTCGATTTGAATTTCCCCAGTGACTGCTGATGGTGAGCATCTTCTCATATACTAATTGACTATTTGTGAATCTTCCTTGAAGAAAGGTCTATTCAGATCCTTTGACCATTTTAAAACTGGGTTATCTTTTCATTATAAGAGTATACTTGAAAGCAGAAACACTTTGTCTTGCGTGTCCTAAAATTCAAATTTTCAATAAGTAAGAAATCTTTATGATTATAGTTCTTAAAACTATGGTATATTGTGCACATATAATTTGGGTATACAGACACAAGTGTTCTACCTTTTTGCCAGTTTCCTTCATTTATAAGTATTACTACCTACAGTTTCATACTGTATCTTAAAGGCACTTTAATATTAGCTCTAACGATTATTAAGCCAGATATAAAGCAGTTGCTGCTGTTCTATGGTTTTAGCCACAACACAAGAGCCTGGATTGAGATTTGGTTTTTATTGCAGTTAGTGCTTAAATTCACACCACACACTTCCTGTCTGACCCCCGCGTCTTGCCCTTCAGCCTCCCAGTCCCCTATTTGCACCCCCTGCCCCCTCCCCCCCATTCTCCCCTTGCTCCTTCCAGAAGAAGACCTGCTGTTTTCTTAGCAGCTCAGGCATTCTAGTCATCCAGTAGGGTCTGCAAAAGGCTCTTACTCTGTAAGTCACCAGGACTTTATTTTAGCTCATTCTCAGTGAAAAGACCAGGCGATTAGGTGGGCTCTGTGGTTTTGATCTCTTCATGACCTCGTTTCCAGACTAGGGTAGACTTTCTGGTTGGTGCAGAAGCGTGTGCCTCTAGCGTGCAGAGGGACAGGATGGCCCTTGAGGAGGGTTGTGAGAACTGTCGTGTGGGTTGGCCTTTCAGAGCCATTGTGAAAGGAAGCTGTATCCTGTCAAGAGCTGTGTTCTGACAGAAGGTTTCCATACATACTAATTAATAATACTTGGTGCAGGATTCTGGCTTTAACTTCATGTACCAACTTGTTCTTGTATCCATTTAAAACCTGCTGTTCTTAGAATTTTTTCCCCCCTCACAGCTGCTTTAGTTAGCCTGTGAAGAAAAGGTTCACAGGCATGTCAGGATGAATGCAGGAGTTACTTTACTTGTTTCCTGCACGGGAGCCTCTCACTTGATCACGTAGTGCTGGGAGGGCAGAGCCTCCAGTCCTAGCACGTGGTTTTTTTTCTTTTTTGCACAATAATTACCAGACTATTTTCATTAATAAAAGCTCATTTTGGCAGTTTACCTTTTTCTGAGCCTATGCTTGGTCTCATCTTACAACATAAGTCAAATAACTTTTTCTCAAGAAATTCATTTCTGATATTTCTACCACCTGTGTTGTAAACTCACCTTTGAAATACACGATGCTCATTCATTAACATTTAGATTTTATTTGTCCCAGTCACTGCCTTCTCTGAGCTAACCATCTAGATAAGGAGACAAGGGTTAAATAAGTTACAGGGCCTCCCTGGTGGCCCAATGGTAAAGAATCCGCCTGCCAATGCAGGAGACACGGGTTCCATCCCTGATCCGGAAAAATCCCACAAGCCAGGGAGCAACTAAGCCCGTGTGCCACAACTCCTGAGCCTGTGCTCCAGAGCCCAGGAACCACAACTGCCAAAGCCCGCGTGCCCTAGAGCCTGTGCTCTGCGGCAAGAGAAGCCCCAACAGTGAGAAGCCTGCGCACAGCAATTACAGTGCAGCCCCCACTTGCCACAAGTAGAAAAAAGCCTGTGCAGCAGCAAAGACCCGGCACAGCCATAAATAAATAATAATAAAGTTACAGTAAGAAGTAGTCAGGGTTGTGATGGGGGAAATACAGTAAATGCATAGAAAACAGGACTGCAAGGATACATCTCCAAAATACTTGATGCAGACTGAAACAGCAATGCCCTCATGAAAAATGTGACTGTGCATAGCCTTTTAAAATAAGGTTTAGTTCAAGCTTTAAAGCAAAGGATACCAGGAAAAAGAATAAATCTTGGTCAGTAATAGCACTGAGTTCCCAGGGGGGCACTTGAAAACATGGCAGTGGGTGTGGGGGTTGAGCAAGAATGTGTCTGTGCCTCTGACATAGGACGTTCTGACTTAACTGCTTATCCACTCCTGCTCTGGTTGTTAACACCCCAGTCAGAGGCTTTTGTGGTGCATCCAGCAGGTGTCCAAGAGTAGTGCAACCATCAATATATTCAGTGGGATGCCCTCTCAAGGGCTTCTGGAAGAAAAAAAGAATGAAGAGTCTGGGCTTGGTCGAATTTGAATTCTTTCCAGCTGTAGTCTGTCTCCCTGTATCCTCCCCCTTGCCCCAGTCTTATGTTCTAGAAATTTCCTTTTTCCAAGCTGAAGAAACCTGGGTTCTCCCCAGGGCAGGAGACTGTAACAGAATGGGCTGCTTGCCTCATTCGTCCGTGCTGTCTTCAGACCATAGCAAAAGCAGCCACGGGACTTACCAGACCTCCATCTGTTTTTGTTTTTTCCTATAGACATCTCCACAGGACCATCTTGGTTAAATCAGGGACTGCTTTTGAACTCTACCCAATCCGTTTCAAATTTAGACCTGACCACTGGTGCCACCTTGTCCCAATCAAGGTATGTACTTTGTCAGGGTTAGAAAGGTTAGCCGCCAAGCCTGCTCCTCACTGGAGGGGCGCTGCAATCAGCTGGGTCTCCTGCGGATCCCGGCAGAGCTCGCCTGTGGCCCTCCCCTTCCTGGGCTCTCGTCCTTTATGTTTTCCAAAGCTTAAAGCCTGCACACCACATTAACGAGCCTGTGTGTTTCCGATTGTTTGCTAGTGTAAACCAAGGGTTGTGCCTGGATGCTGAAGTGGCCTTAGCAACGGGGCAGCTCCTTGCCCCAAACAGTCACCAGTCCAGCAGTGCGGCCTCCCACTGCTCTGAGTCCCGAGGCGAAACGCCCTGTTCATTCAACGATGAAGACGAGGAAGAGGACGAGGAGGACTCATCCTCCCCAGAATAAAGACAGGCGCAAACCCGCGTTTTGCTGTCTGATGCTCATGTGTGTTTTTAGTGTGAGCTCTTGTTTTTGAAACGATTGCTTCAGTCTTTGCCTTTGTTTGCACTGTGTGTTCAGTGAAGACTAGGGAAACACAATAAGCAAATTACCCGAAGGCTGAGATGGTTGAGATGAAAGCTAACGTAGTGTGAATGAAAACTCTGACCAGCAGAGCAGTAGATCACATGGCAAACAAAGCCTGTTCTCAGGTGGCGGAGGGGACCGTGCTTGAGGAGCGGGCAGCGTGAGCGCCACACTCTTCCCTTCCGCGAGGCGGGGCCGCTGTGGCCCCGCGTCCACCCGCCCCCTTAGAACTGAGATGGCTACATGAACAGCCCCCAATGGCCTGGGTCCCCGTCCCGTTCCCTGGCCGGGGCTGCCCTTTCCCCGAGGCTGACCAACCACAAGAGGTTCCCGGTGGGAGGAGCTGTGCAGTGAGTGAGGGAGACCACGGGGCCCCAGGAGCACAGACGGAGCCGCTGAACTAGTTGGAAGTCTAGTCGAGGTGCTTTACGCATCAGCTGCCTTAGACGGCTTCTAGAGAGGAGCGAGCGCATTCTGAAGTACTTAAGTGACATTTAGAATAATTTATAGTCCAACTGAAATTATCACTCTTAGCCAATGCATTGGTGCATAGAATTTTCTAGGGCTACTTCTGGAAGCCAAAATAGAATAGCATTTTCATGTGCATTAAATACTTTGCCAGCACTGCCTTTTGCCAGCATCCTAAACCTGGAGTGTTACAGAGCAGGAAACTGTCTCTGTGGTTTTAATCAGAGCTATGCGTTTCCTATAGCTTTTTCACTTAGCACAAAACAAAGAAACGGCCCTATGACCGAACTGCTTGCTTACTGTTCCCTGCAAATAATTGTATGATTTCACCCAGTGTGCAGTTTGTGAAAGTGAACTGCCATTGCTTTTGTCTGAAAAGGAGTTCAAGAATACGAACAAGCAGTGTTTCCTGTACATGTCACCTTCTCTACATTCTCATGAATCAAAATGACCATACTGGGTTGATTGCTGGGTAAAACACATTTCAAACTAACCTGATAGTTTCACAGAAGCACCAGAAAACGGTGAGCACCCCAGGCGACTGGGTGCGCAGTGGAGCAGGACGTAGCCTGTCAGGACAGACCAAAGACGCCACTGGAAGCCGCACGTGCTGGGTTCAGTTACCGCCCCTCTGAATACGGGTGTGGAGACAGCTGCCACCATGGCCAAACCCCAGCTTAAGTGCACATTAAGGCCTTGGAAAGGAGCAAGTGATAATGGAAAATTAACGCTAGTCCTTTGACTTGACTTGTTTGTATTTGCCCTTAAATTATGTATCCGGTGTCTGTGAGCTCAGCCCACCGATTCTTTTCTAAATCCCGCCCCGGGAGTGTGCAGGCCAATGCCTGCAGTGACCAGAGGGGCAGGGCCTCACTGACCCAAACAGCTAGTACAGAAGAATGTAGAGCGTTAAGTTCCTTTGAGACAAAACTCATTCTGTCAGGAATAAGCCATAGTGCAGAGTGTGGAGGCAGAGATGGAGACAGGTGCAGGACTCTGGCGCATCCTGAGGCCGGGCATGGAGGAGGTGGGTGGCCAGGGGCCTCCCGACTGGGAAGGTCATCAGTTGCACAGTCAGGTAGAACCAGGTCTCCAGGCTGCCTCCACCTGTACCTACCCCAACCTTTCTCATCCCCGTGCTTGAAAGGGGCCGTAGAGAGCCCCGGGGCCACAACTAGCTTTTCAGACTTGGAAATACTGTGCCATAGGCCCCAGACCCGCCCGTCCACATTCAGGACAGGGGCACTGATGCCAAGCGCGCCTCAGCCTCACCAGAGTGAGTGGGGAACCACTCCCTTCTCTGTTCTCTCTGCTACAGATAAAACACGGGTTCAGGAGAACAAGCAGCCAGACTCTTAGCATTCATTCCCAGTGCCCCATCACTGGCCACTGTGTGGGGTTCAGCAGAACTGGCCTCCGTTCCTCGGTGACGGCCCTGGGTCCCTGGTGAGGATGCCCAGTGGGGTCACGCTGGGGTCACAGGACATGGCACAGGCGGAAGGCTTGACCTGAGCAGAAACCCAGAGGGAGATAGTTGGGGAGGTCCTGTCATTCTTCTGCTTCTTCCCCATAGATTTATCTGGTTCTAAAGTCCAGACAGAATTTCACGAGAAATCAAACAGAAAAGGATGCTAGGAAATTGTGGTTGGAACAGCCAAGCTTCGTTATAGAGCAGTACTTGGGACTGTTTGTACACATGTCCACACACGGACACTCCTCCCAGGCAGTGCGGTCACACTCTGCTCTGGGAGGAGTTCAGGAGGCCTTGTTCTTGCGGGGCCCGGTGTAGTTGGCAACCTTTGCCGCCCACAGTGCCACCCAGCCAGTGGATTCATGATCTGTTCCATATTCACGCAGGGGCACCCAGCCTGCTGTATCTGGCCCTGCTGTGGGAGGGTCCACGGCGCCCAGGCACCTGCCACTCCTCCTTCCCTCCCCACTGTGCACATCACCTGTGATGACAGGATGATGGAAACAGCTCCAGCAGGCGTTGACTTAATAAACTGTGCCTTATGATCATGGAGGACCTCGGGAAGGGGCAGGAAGGGAGGTGCTAAGATGGTGATCCTTGCCTCCCAGCCATGCCTACCACCCTGCAAAAAACATGACAAATGTTGACCCACGTCTCAGAGGAGGGGTGGGGAGAAAACTATGCAGTGGCTGCCATCTCAGCAGGAGAAAGAGGATAACTCTCCCTGCTGGCAGAATTGGCAGTGGCCACTGTTCTCTGCCCCACTTGAAGAATGATGCCTGGGTGAACCCCCAAACAGGAGCCACTGCAGGTAACTCAGAGACGGTCCACAAGGGAGTGGCTCGCTTTAGCCATGCAGACGTCACAAACTCGGCTGTTACAGAGATAGCAGAGTTTGGGTGTAACTTGGGCCCTGGGACGGTCAGAGAGCAGTCAGGATGGATGTCCGTGGGGCAGGGTCAGCAAACGAAGCGAACCGCCTCAGCAGTTTCTACCAGAACCACATACAGAGGGAGAAGCCTGGTTAGCTTCATGGGCAAGTTGCTTCAAGTGCCAGCCCCCTCCCTGTGGGCACATCTGTGAGGTAGCCTTCAAGGCTGTGCTTTCATGGGGTCCCTGAGGGGTGAAGGCTGGACAGTGAGTGAAGATTGAATCCTTCAGTAAGTGAGTGAGTGAGAACAGAAGACGTTCAGATTGATTTGTGCTGTGGAGAAGATGACAGGGTTGTGGCCAGGGGGACAGGCTGCTGTGGCTGGCAGTATCCGGGGGAAGGGGGTAACCGAAAAGGTGACGTTTGTTCTGCATCGAACCACTGAAAGACGTCTCTTCCAGGCCACTCTACCCCACAATTGTGCACTTGGAATCTCTGCTAAATTCCAAAGGCCCCACTGTTCCCAGCTTTCAGTATACGTTTTAGAGTCTGTTAGGGAATTTTTAAAAGAAAACCAAACTTAGCTACCAGCAGTAGCCATAAAACTAAGAACATTCTAACCCATGAAGTTCTCATTATGAGCTGTTACCTTCCAGTTGAACCTACACAAGAGAAAAGTGATTAGAAATGGAGGACTTTTCTAGGCGTTTTCTTCTAGTTTTACAACGTTAGATACTTTATATTAGATATATAAAAGAATCTTTTGTGTATGACTGGCTTTAGTGGAGCTAAAGACTACCCGAGGGCCATTTTCCCAAATAGGTTCCCCATTTCCAGGCACCTGAAGCAGTAGCCCCCCAGCGCTGACCGTGTGTGCCAGGGCCCGCTCCTTGTCGCCGGAGCGGCCCTCAGACGCGCCTCCCCACCCTCTGACCCACAGTCCATGCAACACTCAGGCCATTTGCTTAACTTCAGTTGAGCCAAACACTACCACCTAAAAGGAAAAAGTGACGTTACGATTTTTACCTTTTTCTTAAAAATTTCAAGCTAAATACCCATATAAATTACAGCGTTTCTCAGGAACCAGCCAAGATCTCTCAGAAAAGACGACCTTTAGGATCCCGTTGTCCCATGTACTTATACACTCCCGTTAAGCCCTGGGAATCCCTGACAAGTACAGAAGCTTCGGTGGCAGCAGGTATCCACCGACTGTGCTGTTGAGACAGGAGAAAGCTTGTTCACTTAAATATTTCTGTGCAGCTGCTCTTTCAGACAAAATCTTGCACCATTCTTATGAGGCCTTGGCTTTACACAAAGGCCCATGAGTTCCATGCTGTCTTGACCCCTTGCTTTTCCAGCAGACTTAACTTCGGTCCTTCCTGCTTGTAGCCACCTTAGAAGCCAGTGTAGCAGAAACGAAGGGGCAGGACTTGCCCCTTCTCCACCAAGGGCCTCAGAGTGGGGGAGAATGTCTCCTCCACCCACCGACTCAGGCATGTGAAACAAGCCCAAAGCTGACTGGCCCAACACCCCCCAGCCCGTGTGGCCTCCAGGGCCCGCACTGCACCCAGAATCTCCCTCCTGGGCTACGCTGCCTCCTACACAGCCCTCACCACAGTCCTCACGGAGGGCCTTTGGGTTAGCATCAGCTCTCTGTCACACCAAGTGCTGAACAGCTAAGGAGCAGGAGTGGGACTTTGCTCATGAGGGCTCAGGGTGAGGCTTTGGCGTCATCTCTGGGCCTTCCTCGGCTTGGAAGACCCAGGCTGAGACAGCCAAAACTCAGAAGAAACCCATTCCTCCCTGGGCAGAGGCCCTCACGCAAATTGGAGGTCACCTGGCCCTTCTGTTCCATGTTGGCTTGTTTCTCTCCATGTCTATCCCAGTATAACAAGGAAACGTCACCAGATCATGTTTGAGTTTTGAAAACCATTGATTTGTCGCTTCAAACTTACCGTTTTGTCACTTGAGTCACCTTCAACATGCTGGGCACTGTCTAATTAAACAAATGGCCTGGTGGTTCTGCTTGTTCACAACTGGGTCACAGATTTCTGTTATGCTACGAGTCTGTGGGAACCCAGATTCTTTTCTGCTAGCAGATTTCTCTGAGTGCATTGCAGTTGTTCTTCCCAGTAGAGTCATGGTGGCTTCAACCGTTCAGTGTCCCCAAAAGGGGAACCACCAGCCGAGCCGGAGCTCAGAGGGGACCATGGTTCACGACTGTGGTTCCTCGAGGTGGCTGTCTGCCCATCCCCTCCCTGACTGTTAGCCAAAATAGAAAGGCCACGAGCCCAAATCTCCAGCCAGTTCACCTTTTCATTTGGCAGTGTTGTACTCTGATCATGTGCTGTTAGGTTTTATGTCCAGAAAATATAGTTCTGCTTCTCTTTGCATGAAGGAGTCATCATGGTGCCATAGGCTTTAAGCATTTAAACAAGAGAAATAAGGGGAAAATGCAAACACCACATCTGACCTGCCTAATGTAGACTTTATTAGATTGAAGTACCTAACCTAATATGATGTATTATTTTGTAGCATCTCAGACTTTGTAAATAAATACCATTATTTTTATATGGAAATTTTATAGAAGAGCTATTTCTGTATACTTAATTATTCCTGAGTTTTCTGAAATTGCTTCCAATAGGTAACGGACAAGTCCTAATCTGTGCTTCTGTAAGGATGGTTCAAGGACCACCCACACATGGGGGTGAATTGATGGGAGGGGTTTTTAAATTTTGCCTTCCTAAGGCCCACCCCAGATGCTCACTCAAAAGCTCTGGGGGAGGGGAGGGGAGGGGCAGAGCCTGGGAAGCTGTAATTTTAATAAACGGAGTGGTTTTGGTATCCATTAAAGTGTATCTTTGTCCATCCTGAAAGAGTCAAAGAAGGAAAGAATAAGCTTTTGAAATGAGTTTAAGTTGTGCTTGAGGAAAAAAATGTATCAGACTGTTCTATGATTTGAATGAGATGTACTATAGAGAAAATAAATAATTTAAAATAATGGCAGTCTCATTCTTTTGGGGAGGGGGTGGTTGGTGGGTCTTGTGCTGCATGCCCAGCCCTCGCTGAGTCCCTCCCCCAGACTTGCCTTCATATGGGAGCTGCCTCACCCACGGTTACACCTCACGCAGCCAGTGAGGGAGTACAGAAGTCCAGCCTCCTTGGCCCAGCTGGGGTATCCGAAGGGCCATCCGCACTTCAGAATGCCTCGTGGAATTGGTTGGTTCCTCCGGCAACTGCGTCATGGCTCAGCTCCCCTCTGCCCCACCCTGCCCACCTCACTACTCACAGGTCTGTGTCCCCAGAGCATTCCAATGCACGTCCACCACCTGTCCCGCCTAGGATGGACGTGTCAGACATAGGTTTTCTATGTTGGAGATCTACGATGTTACATCTTAATACATGTGTGCACGCTCAGTCACTTCATTCTTCTCCAACTCTGCGACCCCATGGACTGTAGCCCATCAGGCTACTTCGTCCATGGGATTCTCCAGGCAAAAATACTGGAGCCTTCCTCCAGGGAAGTCTTCCCGACCCAGGAATTGAACTTGTGTCTCTCACATCTTATCCATTGATGGGCAGGTTCTTTACCACTAGCGCCACCAGGGAAGCCCTTCCATCTTTATAAGGTCACTTTAAAAGATAACTGGGACTTCCCTGGTGGTCTAGTGGTTAAGACTTTACACTTCCAAAGCAGGGGGCACTGATTCCATTCCTGGTGAGGGACTAAGATTACATGTACCACGTGGCCAAAAAAAAAGATGACTGCATAAATAATGTCTTTACAGTCCCAGAAATGACTGACCTGAACATAATTTTTTAGCCAAGATGCTTCCTGATCATCCCTTTAACCAAACCACAGCATCAAAGAACAGATCTACAGTGATGAGAACAGAGTGCTGCCAGGCCCCAGGAATCACCATGGCTCCCAGCACCTCCTGCTCAAGCAAAACTGCCTGCCTTGGGAGAGGCAGGGGCCCTTGATAACGCTGTGTTAATTGTACAGTCTGAGGTGGGTGTGTGGTGGGCATGTGGACAGTCAGAATGAAGGGTTTGGAGCAATTTGGGGATCACAGGTTGGGGCCATGTTTCAGGGCCAGTAGGAAATGGTTAAGGAAGCACTAACTCGATGTTAGTGTCCAGCATGACTTCCCTGGCTGTCCAATGGTTAGGACTCCGCGCTTCCACTGCAGTGGGCATGCTTTCAATCCCTGGTCAAAGAACTAAGACCCCACAAGCCACACAGCATGACCAAAAAAAAAGAATGTTAATGTCCGGGAGGAAAGGCATCTTCCCTGCAGACTCCTTGAGTTCAGCGGATCAAGTCAGCGATAGTGTGGACTGTCCACTGTTGGAAGCGGGGAACCAGTGCCCACCCCTCATCCCAGGGACTTCCTGGACTGGTGAGCTCAAACTGGTAGCAGGTCCTCTCCGCTCAGTTCCTAGGGCCATTTGGCAGGTATGCCCAAGGACCCACGCGAGTTACGCCGCGTCACTGATTTGATTGCAAAAGTGCTCTTTTTCCTTTTGGTCATGCTGGGGACATGGTGGAGGACTGCTGGGAGTGTCGCTGGTAGCCATCTACACAGCCAGTGGCCCTGGTGCTGACCAGGGAGGGTGTCCACAGAGCCCAAGGCGTTGTTGACTTCCAGACACAGCTCCTTGCTCTGGGCTCCGCGGAGGTTTCAGGAACAAGGCATCAGAAGACAGCCTTAGCCAAGCATCTTCTCTGGCAGCAGAACTCATGACAGTCAACCTGCCTTTTTTGGTTCCTATTTCCATTAGCTATTTTTTTCCCCATTCCATCTGAGGATGAACTGCGCTTGCAGTTCACACTCCTTCCATTTCTGTATGTGATTTCTTTGAGCACTGGCTCCTCTTCAATTCAGTTGCTCAGTTGTGTCTGACTCTGCGACGCCATGACTGCAGCATGCCAGACTTCCCTGTCCATCACCAACTTCGGGAGCTTCTCTTAGCACCTGCAACCTCCCCCACTTTCTTGCCTGGGAAGAGGGCTCAGTGTGTTCTTACTGTGGACAATTGCCAGATGCCTGGGAGCTCCTTGCCAGCTCTGCCTTCTTTCTGTCAGGCCTTTCCAGTTTCTTGCCGAAACCTGCTTTCAGGAAATCTCAGTGTAAAGTGCTCTGTGGTGAAGGCAGATCTGTGTCAGGGTGGGCAAAGCCAAGCCCATTGAGTGCAAAGAACAACTTGTCATAACCACTCACTTTCATGCAAATTACTTTCGCCACTGGGGCACAGCAGCCATCACCAACCACTTTCTTCTCATTTACATGTCTCCTGCCTCGCTCAAGGGCCTCGAGTACTGTGATGTCTACTGTACTGTGGTCAGGAGATTTGTTTTCTTGCCCTAGCACTTGGCCATGGCCCCCCAAAGCCAAAATTCAATGAGAAGTCCTGAGAAGTGTGCCAACTCTTTGAGACCCCATGGACTGTAACCTGCCAGGCTCCTCTGTCCAAGGGATTTTCCAGGCAAGAATACTGGAGTGGGTTGCAAATCCTTCTCCAGGGGATCTTTCTGACCCGGGGACCAAACCCAAGTCTCCTGCATGGCAGGCAGATTCTTTTACCATCTGAACCACCAGGTAAGCCCCAGTCGTGAGAAGAGGATGTACTAAAGCCTGAAAATGATGGTCCTAAAGGGCATGATCTCCACAGGAATTCTTTCCAGACTCTGCTAATAAATAAACAGATTTGTGTTTGAACCTCCAATAACAAAGACTTGTACTGGATCTTTAATCTGAATACAAGATTTTTGACTTGAAAAAGAGTGGTACCTCTTTCCCTGCCACCACGGAGTGGGGAGGCGGAGGCTCGGGTGCATTCAAGATTCGGCTTCACCCGTAACCCACTGCCATAGCCAAGGAAGGCATTGCTGCTGGAGGTGTAATGGATGTTAATACTGCTCTGCAAGAGGTGCTGAAGACTGCCCTCATCCACGATGGCCTAGCACATGGAATTCACGGAGCTGCCGAAGGCTTAGACAAGTGTCAAGCCCATCTCTGTGCCCTTGCATCCCACTGTGATGAGCCTGTGTATGTCAAGTTGGTGGAGGCCCTTGGTGCGGAGCACCAAGTCAACCTGATTAAGGTCGATGACAACAAGAAACTAGGGGAATGGGCAGGCCTCTGTACAACGGACAGAGAGGGAAAACCCTGTAAAGCGGTTGGTTGCAGTTGTGTGGCAGTTAAGGACTGTGGCAAAGAGTCTCAGGCCAAGGATGTCATCGAGGAGTACTTCAAATGCAAGAAATGATGAAATAAAAAACTGAGTTCTTGGTTTAAAAAAAAAAAAAAGACTTGGAGAAATTATTTTAAGAACTAAAACCAGGGATTTCCCTGGTGATCCAGTGATTAAGACTATGCTTCCACTGCAGGGGGCTGAGGGTTCGATCCCTGGTCAGGGAACTAAGATCTCAAATGCCATGCACTGAGGCAGAAAAAAAAGAAACCAAAATGTGAATCCAGTGGACAGTCTTGAAAGTCAGATTAAAGGCATGAAAGAAAAAACATGTCTTATCTGGGAGTCTTAGTGTCCCCACCCATCTTCCCACGGCCTCAGTCAGGCGGGCTGGGGCAGGGTGTGGACGGCCTGCCTCTCCCAGGACGGGGCTGACTCAGACCTGGCAGCACACAGAGAAGGCAGGCGGCTTCAAGAGCATTAGGCTCTGGCCTCCTCACCTGGGCTCTTGGATGGAGACCTCTGGAGGAGAAGTCAGCCTTCAAAGACAGTGCTTGTTAAAGGACACCACCTTCTCTGGGGCTTCCAGGGAAGATTTTCAAAAGGGCATTTCTAAAGCATCTTAGTTAAGGATCGGTAGGTATCAGGGCAGCCATTACCTCCCTGTAGGGCCTGTGCCAAGAAACTTGCCTGTACATTGACTGCGGGTTAAAGACAGGCCTGGCCAAAGAAATCCAGTGGCTGAGGAGAAAGCACTTGCCCCCATGCCCTCCCCACCCTGAATCCCACTTGAAAAGCTGCTCAGAGCCTGAGGGCCAAAGCACTAGCAAGTTGCAGGGTTGGCTGGGGTTAGGGCAGAGAGGCGGGTGCCTGCTGGGGCAGGCTGGGACCACTCCCAGTCATTATGATAAAGGACAGATGCAGAGCAGATGGGAGAAAAAACTTCGGGGAGAAATACCATGGGCAAAACAAGTACAGAAATCAAAGACTACAACACCCACACAGCAGTAGCCACATGGGCCACGGAGGCGCTGGAGGGCCTGGCCCGTGGTCAGCTGGAGAGCAGGGGTATGATGTCCTGCGTGGTGGTGGCATGCTGTGTTTAGATTTCTGTTTGTAAGACTCAACAAATACCAACTGCTGCACCGGGAGTGTCTGGTGGAGTTAAAGTCCTGCTGGGGAACTTCCCTAGTGGTCCAGTTAGAATGTGCCTGCTAATGCCGAGGGCAAGTGTTCAGTCCCTGCTCTGGGAAGATGCCACAGGGCAACTAAGCCCGTGCGCCACAACCACTGCGCCCACGCACCACAGCTACTGAAGCCCAAGAGTTACAGCCCACGCTCCACAACTAAAGAAGCTACTGCGGGGAGAGGCCTGGACACTGCAACTACAGAAAGCCTGCAGGAAGCAACGCAGACCCAGCGCAAACAAACAGCAGGTGGGAAACAAGAAAAAGTCTTGCTGGGTATACAGTAACAGACTGATGAGACAAGCCAGTAACACAATTTCATTTGATGACCTTGGATGAGTAGCCACTTGAGAAGTTTTAGTTGACATTTCTTTACACTTGTGTGTATCCAAATCCCATAATTCCTATGCATATTCTTAAAACCAAATTCTAATATTTCTGTAGGATTTTGTCATGTTGAATACACAGAACACAGTCTGCAGCTGACACTCTGTTAACTTTGTCAGCAAATTTTTTAGTCAAGTGAGACACACAGTCAGAAGGGAGGGTAGAGAATACACTTTGTACACCTTGACCTGTCTTCCTCCTGCGTGTGTGTCTGAGGGACCTTGGTGGTGGGAACGCTTGCTCACTCACGTGGAATGGTAGGGAGGTAAGTCTCTGAAGCTCACAGGCTTGGCATCACCAGCTGGCACCTGTCCCACTCGGGAACTCTTGAGCTTTGCTGTCAATGTGAACATCTCTGTTTCTCGGAAATTAAAAATTCTCTGAAAGTAATTTACAATCAGGAGTTTGTTTCTTATACATGGACTTTCATCTTTGTAAATTCAGGGCCTGGTACAGCAGTTGGTATGTAATGCTAGATTAAGTCTTTATTGAACAAATGAATAAACAGGTGAGCTACACTCTCTTTACACTGATCCTTTGCTTAGTCTTGAGTAATCAACTAGCACCACCACCTTCAGCATGAATGATCCGGCCAAAGCCTGGGTAAACCTGAAAGATCAGTCTCTTACCACCCTATGTTCTACCAGATTGAGTTGAGAGAGGACAAGAAGAGAGTGAGATGTTTGCCTGGCTTCAGAAGTAACTGGGTGGTAGGAGAAAATAAACTGATCCAAGGAGGGAAACACTGCTTCTAAGGAAGATCGGGACGGTGGGCCTCATTGTCTTCCCGCCTTGGGTCCGAGACAGCAAACCCTTCTAGCAACTTGCCCACCGACCAACTGTGCTTTTCCAACCAGCCTAGGCTGCTGCATGCTGTCCCCCTTTCTCTCCTCACGGGGAAAGTTAGTATTTATAGGGTGAGGGCTATACTTCTTTGGTTAAGTCTCAAGTCCACATGGTCCATGTTTCAAATACAGAAACAGCTGCTTCATTCCCCACCCGACCCCTAGTCCAGTACCAATTAGTTCATTCCTTCTGCTGCTGCCATTAACACACTTGTTCTAACTGGCAGCCACTGGACTTTTCATTACTTAAGTGTGGGCAGCTGCTAACAAGAGAACACTTGCCCAGAGAAGTCAGCCAGCATGGGAGGGCGTGAACTTCTTATGTTACATAGTCAAAAGCAGATGATGAGAACAATTCCAGCTGCTTTCCATGTAAATTTATCAGTAACACATCCCAGGAGAAGCCTGGGGGAGACAGAAGATGAGAAACTCTCCCAAGGTAATGAAGAGACCACCTCATTTGCTAAGACAGCATTCCAGCCAAAGAGCTTACTCCATCCCATCTCTGTATCCAGGGAGGGAAAAGCTTTAAATGCTGGAGGAGTCAACACGAGGCTCCTCCCAAGCCCCAAGGTTAAATTTTCAGTTCAGTTGCTCAGACTCTTTGCAACCCAAGGGACTGCAGCATGCCAGGCTTATTCTTATCTCTCCTTGCTATTCTTTGAAACTCTGCATTCAAATGGGTATTTTTTCCTTTTCTCCTTCACTTTTCACGTCTTGTCTTTTCTCAGCTATTTGTAAGGCTTCCTCAGACAACATTTTGCCTTTTTGCATTTCTTTTTCTTGGGGATGTTCTTGATCACTGCCTCCTGTACAATGTCACCATGAACCTCCATCCATAGTTCTTCAGGGACTCTGTCAGATCTAATCCCTTCAATCTATTTGTCACTTCCACTGTATAACATAAGAGAAGTTCAGAGTCACTTAAGATGCCTGGTTTAAAAGGTGAATCCAGCCCAGGGATAGTCCATTTAAAAAGTCTCCTGGGCCAGGTACACAACCTGTTTTCCTATTCTCTGCACCCATAGATGTGTTCACAGGCCAAGGATGCACCTCTCGTTGGGGCTAAACTCTTAGTTATTGGTACACTGAATGAGTGACTAGTCTTTGATGGGGAAGATGCTTCTCCTCTATCCCGAGGAAGCACGATCAGCCCCGAGCAAGTCTCCCTAGCTGAAAAATGGGCTCCAGATGTCCGCGGTGGTCAGAGTGCAGCAACGTGCCTCAGCCAGGGAGACTCTTGGCGGAAGAGAGAAATCCTCTGTTCCTAAATAAATCTTTTCTAATCGTAGCCGCTCTCTTCCTCAGTGCTGCCTACAGAGGCAGTCGTTTCCTATGTGACTCATGGCCACCCGCAGACCCCATGTAAAGACCTAGATCATCAAAAAGAGACCAAGAAGCTGATCCAGCACATCAGACCCTTAAGTTAAGATGGAGGGACTTCCCTGGTGGTCCAGTGGTTAAGAATCCACCTTGCAATGCAGGGGACATAGGTTCCATCCCTGGTCAAGGAAATAAGATCCCATGTGTTGCAGAGCAACTAAGCTTGTGTGCCACAACTAAGACCCAAGGCAGCCAAATAAATTTAAAAAAAACTTTTTTAAAAACTGAAACAGAACTGGCACAGATAACAGGGTGCATGAGAGATTCAAGGGCCAGATCTTGATACCCAACATCAAAGAGCCTGAAGTGCTGCTGATGGGCAGCAAACCTCACGGTGCTCGAGACTGCTCACGTCTCCTCCAAGAACCACCAAGCCATCATGGAGACCGCAGCCCAGCTGGCCACCAATCTCCACGCCAGGCTCCGCACCAAAGAAAACGAACAGACAGCTTCTGTGCACACTGTATGCCCGTTACTAAAACCATGAAATTTGGCCCAAAAAAAAGAAACCAGTATTAAGTAGCTAAGGCATTGGGCACTAATGGCCAGGCATTCTTCTAAGACTGTTCTAGCTTACAAACAAAGCTGAGAAACCGAGAAGTTACTGTCCAAGGTCACACAGCTCGAGCGAGGGGCAGAGCCAGGATTGAAGGTGAGCGGCCAAACTCCACGTTGTACTCCTAAGGATCAGTGAGAGCCGCTCCAGGCCCCTTCAAGGCAGTCTTTTCCATTCTGGTTAAGTGTAAGCTTACATTTCACACCAAGAAATCCAGGTCAAATGGGCTGTCTGTCACTTCTTGGCTCAGAGGTGGTTGGGGGTGAGGGTATGGGCGGTCAGTTCCCTGGGTCTTCCCGTGAATGAGAATGTGGTTTTGAAGTCTGTGCAGCAAGTTGGGACAGTGGCAAAGGAAAGAAAGACTAATTCCTACAGCAAAGCCCCTCTCTCCTGCCCCAGCCTCTCCGAGGGAGGGCAGCATCTTTTGGAAGTGGGGTCCCCAGCAGGCAGTGTCTGAAGGTGGCATGGCTGTGCCCAAAAGTCTCCTGTTTGCTTCCCCGCCCATCTCTTGACCCTGCGGGTTCTTTTCTCAGGCGAGTTCTCCCCAGATGGTGGCCAGATGGTCCCCAGCAGCTGCTGGACTCCTCAGTACCCCCAGGCCTCCAGCCCAGGTCAGCGCTTCACCTGACCTGTGTCTTAGGGTTCACATTCCCTGGACCAGCCTGGGACCATGCTATCCCAACACGAACTCGTGGGGCTGCAAAGACCATGTAGATGAGCTCGGCTCAGGCAACTCCTCACCCCTGCAAACTGGCTGGTGTGGCAGCCTTGCCTGGACTACATGGCCTGAGGTGGGCAACACCCAGGAGCTGTGATGTGGCCAGACAGAGACCATGGACACCCCCTCTTACCTGGAGCAGCCCTGCTGAAGAATTTCTTATAAGTAAACATTTGCATTCTGGAGCAACACTGTTTTGGGTGCACAGTGGTGGAGGACTGGGTGCTTAACAAAAACAGGCATGCTTTTCAGTATGGGAGGGCAGGTCTGAGCAAAGACCTGGATCTCCAGTGGAACGCCACTAAAACCAAGGCCCCGGTTGGACTTTTCTCATCCTCACTGAATGGCAGCCTCCCCTGTGCCCTCTCAGCGCCTCCCAGGCACTTCAGGGAAACTAGGATGGGAATGTGCCTTGCCCCGGGGCAGGAATGTTAAATTCTGAGCAACATCCCTCAGGAACTGGGGCAAAGTGAGGGCCAGAAGTCAGTACAACAGGCGCAGGGGCCTTGGAGGGTGGGATGTCACAAGCAGCCCCAGGTAGGAGGGCAAGAGACTAGAGGCCCACAGAGGGTAGGTTCCTGGCGTGGGGAAGGGTGGCGCGGTGCAGGGGCGGGGGTTGTCCAACAATCACTGATGAGAAAAGATAACATATTTCACAGACTAGATGCTTCGGTGTCACAAAACAGCACAAATGACCAGGTCTAAACAGGACAGACAGGCACTGACCAGCAAAGAGCCACTGCCCAGACAGCCCTGAGAACAGAGAGGGCAAGTGCAGAGCCGCACGACCCTGAGGCAGGACTGCCAATGGACAGAGGCACGTTCCTGGCAGGCTGGGGACAGTCGGGCCAGCAAGAGACTGAGTGCAGCCTCAGGAGCTGCTACTTCAGAAGCCCTGTAACTACAGGACTCACAGAAATGGCGACACATGGAGTAAAGCAGAAAGCGCGCCAGGCCAGCATCGAAAAGACAGCTGGGACTTGCATGCTGGTTCAGTGGCTAAAACTCCGAGCTCCCAGTACAGAGTGTTCATGTTCCATCCCTGGTCAGGGAACTAGATCCCACATGCTGCAACTAAAGATCTCACATGGCTCAGTGAAGCCAAATAAATATATGTTTAAAATAAAAAGACTCACCTGCTACCATGTATAAAATAGGTAAACAATAAGAACCTACTGTTTAGCACTCAATATTTTCTAATAATCTATAAGGGAAAAGAGTCTAGAAAGACCCAACTGGGTATATCTCCAACAGCCCAGAGGACAGGCTGTGCTCCTCTGCCCAGGCCACCCCTAATCAGAAGGCTCAGTGTGGAAAAGACACCCATCCAGACTGCAGAGAAAAACGCACTGCTGTTTGCGTCTGCAGTCTAAACAGAGTTGACTAGTTGGGGTTCCTCCAGTAAGGCTGTCACAGAGGTCTGGGGCACCCCAAATCTGGCTGATCCTTGGGGTCTGCTGTGAAGTCACTTTACTTGGGGTGCCTCATTAACTTTCTGAGATAGATTCTGGGACATTCTTTAAAAATAGCTGCTTCTCTGAGGAACCCCAATGACAGACTAAGGACCAGAGAGGAGGCTTTCAGGAGCCCTTGCACTACATTTAAATGCTAACATGTGTTTCTTATACTTGCAACAAACATACTTAGAAATATCACATTATTCTTTCCCAATTAAGAGAGATTTTGGAATTCTGCACCTGCTATACCAGCTAAATTTCTTGTCCACTGGAGTTAAGGATCTGACAGAGACTTCTACAATCCTTTGTCTCAAAGCATTTACAAAAAGCGAGGATTTGGAAGACTGGGTCTGCAGGTGTGGTTACAGCCATCCTTCTGGGTAGATCCTAACTTAAAGCCGTTTAAAGTCAGTTTCAACGTGTCTCCTCAGAAGAGGCTCCCCAGACCTGGTGAGTGCTGGCCGGGGGCAGAAGGCAAGCATAGCAGGGGGAGCAGCCCACCCCGGCCAGAGGCCACCACCTCCTGGAAGAGCAGCAATCACAGCCACCCACACAGAGCCTACCAGCAGCAGTTTCAGCCTTGCTGTAGTTGCTAGGCTGTGAGCTCCACGAGCACGGGGATCTTGTTTTGATCCCCTGTGTGTCCCAAGATCCTAGTATACTGCCTGATACACATCTAAAACATTTAAAAAAATTTTAAAACTTTATAAGCTGTGCCTTGCAGCATGTGGGATCTTAGTTCCCCGACCAGGGATCAAAGCTCTACCTCAGAAGTGCAGAGTCTTGACCACTGAACTGCCAAGTCCAAATTTCTTCCTTTTTTTAATGAATGACTATTCCTTCTAAGTGATAGCAACTTTGCAGAGTGTGTTGATGAGGTGGGTTCCCTTCATCTTCAAGCCAGTGGCCTCCAGAAGCTGAGGCCTTCTATTCAGCTGGGAGAAAGGGAGTGCTGGCAAGGACATGGCTAAAGGTCAGACTGGCACTATCAGTCTGAAAACCTCAGGAAGGTAGCACCAATAGCTGCCAGCTCTTGTCCTCCTCTAAGGCCTCAGAAAAAAGCAAAGGACATGGAAACATCCCACCCGTACCAACGTCCTGCCTGCCATGCATGCCACGGACCACAGCCATGAAGCTCAAGACACAAAAGCCAGGGGCTCATACCACAGGGCTCCTCTCCACTTCAGTCTCTGTGAATACTGTTCCACAGCACTATGACATGTACACTAGGCCCTTCTCCACTCAGTGTCCACTCCCTCCCTCCTTTGCCCTGGCTCTGAACTCCAGGCCGTGCACTGACCAGGATGCACAAGACCTTGTGGGCAAAGGTGCTCCTTAGAGCAGCAGATGGGAGCATGTCAGGAATGCAGACTCTCAGGCCCCACCCCAGACATGGCTGCTTCAGAATAGTTTATGATTTTATTTTTTAGGGTGTACTGGGTCTTTGTTGCTACACGGTCTCTCTGTAGTTGTGGCGAGTGGGGGATTCTCCTGTTACAGAGAATGGGCTCTAGGGTGTGCAGGCTCAGTAGCTGTGGTGCACGGGCTTAGCTGACCCACTGGCATGTGGTTATCTTCTGGACCAGGGATCAAAGCCACGTCCCCTGCTTTGGCAGGTGGATTCTTATCCAGTGGACCACCAGGGAAGTCCAGAACATGCATTTTAAACAGGATTCCTTGATGAATTACATGCACCCTAGGCTTGAGAAGTACTGGGTTAGAGCATACAAACTTCACTGAGAAAATGACCATCTTAGCTTTCCATAGCTATGACAAATGACCACAAATTTAGTGGCTTCAGATAATACTCATTTATTTACCGTCTCCATTTCTGTGGTCAGCAGTCTTGGGGTCTCACAGGGCTGCAGGCACAATGTGGGCTGGGCTGAACTCTCTTCCAGAGGACTGAGAAAACTTGGCTTCCAGAATTCGGTTCCTTCTCCCATTTCCACACAGCCGTCTTCATCAGGAGAGCAACAATATCTTCTCACACTTGGGACCTGACTTCTGCCTCAGTTCAGTTCAGTTCAGTCACTCAGTCATGTCTGACTCTTTGCAACCCCATCGACTGCAGCACGCCAGGCCTCCCTATCTATCACCAACTCCCAGAATTTACTCAAACTCATGTCCATTGAGTCAGTGATGCCATCCAACCATCTCATCCTCTGCCTCAGGCTCCCCTGATTACCTTGAGCCCTCTGGAAAATCCAGGATAATCTCATTTTAAAGTCAACTGATAAGTAAATCCTTAATTTCATTTGTAATGTCCTTACTGCCATATGATGCAACAGGAGCACAGGTCCTGGCAGAGGTCATGGGAGCCCAAATGCCAGTGACCACAGTGATTTCACCCACAGCAAGGCCAAGCTGGATGAATGGTCTCAGAAGGTACTCTGAATTTTCAGTCATCCCTGTCAACTCCTCTGCCCGCAACGCCACATTTGGCTCTTCCTCCCTGGCCCTTAGTTGTCACTCCACCCTCCACTGGCCACCCTCCACCCTGTCATATAGTCTCAACACATCAACTCCTTCCCCACCCCAGCAGAGCTCTTATCTGAGGGTGCACATAATTCTGCGGGAAATCCATCCTTTCCACACCATCCCCCAGCTGTTCTTAGCCACCCAGAGGAAGATCATAAGGAACGAGGTTAATGCAAAAAAAAAAAAAAACACGTGGTACCCATGCCTGCCCCTTGATGTCACCCACCCTTCTCCTTTGGCTCTGGCATTAAGAGACCTGGGGCTCTGACCTGCAGAACAGAAGGGACCCTTCCCGTGTGTCAGCACAAGGCTTTTGGGAGCTCAGCATCACCCCAAGTTCACCTGAGCCAGTAGCCCTGCCTCCTGGTTTTCTCAGGGTCTCTTGTAACCAGCAGAGCTGCACTCCCTCCAATCCAAACAGATTCATATCTGAGTGGGTAGTGGGCCTGTTTTCAAGCAAACCCACAACTAATGATAGTCTGTCACTAGCCGCTTGGTCACCAGTCAGATCCAATTCATTGTATCAAGGCTCTTCTGAGTTATCCCAAGACCACACAAATAATCTTAAAAGAGCAGGTTAGAAGACATGCTCTGCTTTGGTTTTCACTCTTAGATATCAGCTCTTACCAGTCTTGACTCCCTAGTGAATTCTGTTTCTAAAAAGTAAGCTCGTCCTCAACAGACAAATCCTGCCACTTGTGACAGGGGTCAAAGACTGCTTTATGCTTCTGAACACAAATCCCAAAATCACTCATAAGAAGTTCTGTATGGGAGAAAACTGGTTTGTTCAGGAAGACCCTGATCTCCTTGTGTCACTTCCGGGGTGAAGAAAGCGCTCCTGGGAACAGATGCTCCCTCCCTAGAGCAGCAGTCAACCTCCGGCCAGCCTCAGGGAGGTGCACATGAAGACCCACTGTTCACCCACTGCTCGAAATACAGCTCCTTCAGGGTGGGAGCAAGGGAGATAGAAAACTCTGATATCAACATAGCAAATTCTGTTCAGCCTTCTTTAAATGCCAACTTGATGACTTTATTAAAGCAAGAATAACCCTTTGAAATTCAAATTCACGTGGACTGACGGTTTCAAATTCACTTGTATCCCTCTCCCTCCATACAAATCCACTGCACAGGATCATAGGCACCCAAAAAAGACTTTCAACTCCTTCTTTACCATGCCCTTCTCAGTAATAAACAATCCTTCAACGCAGTAGCAACACAGTAGTTACACTATCCCAAGTTACTGAAAATCCCGTAACTTCAAAAGGAGCAGGAAGTCCTCGGAAACAAACATCTGTCAACAACTACTGCACGCTGGTGGGCCTCCCTGGTGGCTCAGTGGTAAAGAATCCACCTGCAATGCAGGAGACGTAGGTTTGATCCCTGGGTGGGGAAGATCCCCTGGAGGAGGAAATGGCAACCCATTCCAGTATTCTTGCTTGGAAAATTCCACGGACAGAGGAGCCTGAGGGGCTACCATCCCTGGGGTTGCACAGAATCATACACCACTGAGAGACTGACCACCACCACATGCTGGCATGGCCTACTTCCCCATTCAATCTTCAGTCCTGAAGGCTGGCAACAGCTTCATTTTACAGTTAAAATGAGAAGTGCAGCTCAGAAGAGTAAGGACCGCACCAAAGACTTCCAAGCAATCAAATGCAAATCAAGATTTAAATCCAACTCCCCCTACGCCTCCTTCCACAATGAAGGATCGTGGATTCTACATGACTTTCTCTCTTCCATCAGATTCTATCTAGAATCTGGGAAGTCCTCCTCACAGGGCTGTACCTTTAGTGAGAGGGTTTCACGAAGAGGACAGACCAACCTTTCTTATCTCACTGCTGCACATGGGGGCAAAGTAACCACTAAGAAAGGAGAACGGGGCTTAAGTTATAGGACTAACTGCATACGGGGGGCAGGGAAAGTACCTGGTACAGAAAACCCGACTAAAAGATACCATGTACGGAGACACTATGATCGTGTGGGTTTCCCAGGCGGCGCTGTGGCGAAGAACCTGCCTGCCAATGCAAGAGACACAGGAGATGCGGGTTTGATCCCTGGGTTGGGAAGATCCCCTGGAGAAGGAAATGGCAACCCACTCTAGTATTCTTGCCTGGAGAACCCTGTGGACAGAGGAGCCTGGTGGGCTGCCGTCTATGGGGTTGCACAGAGTCAGACATAACTGAAGCGACTTAGCATGCATGCATGCACTGGAGAAGGAAATAGCAACCCACTCCAGTATTCTTGCCTGGAGAATCCCAGGGACAGAGGAGCCTGGTGGGCTGCCATCTATGGGGTTGCAGAGTCGGACATAACTGAAGCAACCTAGCAGCAGCAGTATTTAAAAAAAAAAAAATCTCCCAAGTTTGGACATCTGAAGAAACTTAGAAACTTAACCCATAATTTTCTTTTAGCTAGAAATATATTAATAACATACCTGTTGAATTTTAAGTACAAGTTAATGTCAACTGACAGTTTAATCTTCTCCATCCAGTAATGAAACTAGTGCCAGACTCAGCCGCTGAGGATGCAAAGCTGTCTTTAGTTCTCTGTCCCCTGCTAGTCAAATTGTGGTCTGTGAATAAGCATCATTGAGGTTGCTCAGTGTAGAAATGTCTCCTAGGGAATCAGAATCTGCATGTTAACAAGATACACATGAAGTTCTCAGGAAAACCTGAAATGGAGCAAAAATGCAGACTCAACAACACATGTCCAGGGCTCCATTCATTCCTAGTCAGCCTCTGTATCTATTCCATACAGACCCAACCCCTGCCCACACTGACTGTCTTGGGGTACCCGTGAAAGACCTAGGCCTCCCCAACTCCCTTGCACGTACCTGCCATCATCTCAGAGCCTGCTCCCTCCCAGTTTGAGATCTTCAAGAGACCACAGTGCTTCATTTCTTTATCCTCAGTCTGGAAACTACCTGGCCCACAGGCCTGTGAAGAAGCTGTTAAACACCTCTAATTTCAATATGAAACAGAGCTAGGAAAAGTTGGGTATGTCAACTAAGGTCACAGGCAGTTGGGCTGAGCCACAGCCAACCTCCTGAACCAAGGAGGCACAGATGTGACCACGCCCCTTTATTTCTCTCCAAAATCTCTCTCCCACACAACCCACTTTGGATATCTCAAGTCTTATCACATGTTCTGAGAAGTACTTTGCTTTTACCTAAGCTCCTTTATTTAACTTACATGCAGAGTACATCATGAGAAACGCTGGGCTGGAAGAAGCACAAGCTGGAATCAAGATTGCTGGGAGAAATATCAATAACCTCAAACATGCAGACGACACCACCCTTATGGCAGAAAGTGAAGAGGAACGAAAGAGCCTCTTGATGAAAGTCAAAGAGGAGAGTGAAAAAGTTGGCTTAAAGCTCAACATTCAGAAAACTAAGATCATGGCATCTGGTCCCATCACTTCATGGGAAATAGATGGGGAAACAGTGGAAACAGTGTCAGACTTTAATTCAAGGGGCCCCAAAATCACTGCAGATGGCGATTGCAGCCAGGAAATTAATAGATGCTTACTCCTTGGAAGGAAAGTTATGACCAACCTAGATGGCATATTGAAAAGCAGAGACCTTTGCCAACAAAGGTCCGTCTAGTCAAGCCTATGGTTTTTCCAGTGGTCATATATGGATGTGAGTTGGACTGTGAAGAATTGATGCTTTTGAACTGTGGTGTTGGAGAAGACTCCTGAGAGTCCCTTGGACTGCAAGAGCCAACCAGTCCATCCTAAAGGAGGTCAGTCCTGGGTGTTCATTGGAAGGACTGATGCTGAAGCTGAAACTCCAATACTTTGGCCACCTCATTCGAAGAGTTGACTCATTGGAAAAGACCCTGATGCTGGGAGGGATTGGGGGCAGGAGGAGAAGGCGACGATAGAGGATGAGATGGCTAGATGGTATCACTGACTCGATGGACGTGAGTCTGGGTAAACTCCGAGAGTTGGCGATGGACAGGGAGGCCTGGTGTGCTGTGATTCATGGGGTCACAAAGAGTCGGACAAGACTGAGTGACTGGACTGAACTGAAGCTCCGTAAAACAAAATTTCTACCCACACTACACTTTGAAAGATACAAAAATACAAATTTAAGTGATAGCTGCTGAGTACCTGTTCATACTTAGCAGACTAAAGTAATATCCTAGTTGCAGCCTGCCGTTCACCACCCTGCCCCCACCCCCTCGTTTTATACTCTTAAGAGAGAGGGTTGAGAGGAAAATCAAAGTAAAGGTTTGGTTTATCAACTCCAGGGACTTCCCCAGTGGTCCAATGGCTAAGAATCTGCCTGCCAGGGCAGGGGACACGAGTTTGATTCTTGGTTCAGGAAGATGCCACACGCCAGAGTAACCAGGCCTGTGAGCCACAACTATTGAGCCCATGTGCCTAGAGCCTGTGCTCTGCAACAAGAAGCCACCACAGTGAGAAGCCTGCACAACACAATTAGAGAGTGGCCCCCACTCTCTCCAACTAGAGCAGAACCGCACAACAAAGACCCAGCCAGGCCAAAAATAAATATTTCTTAAAATGTTTCCAAGAATCATTTTCTTCAGTTGCAAAGGAGGCTTCTAAATGAAAATCTGTAATCACTAAGATGTTAGTGGCAGAGCAATAAGCAGACCTCCCAATGGGGCTGAGTGATAACCACCGAAGTGTTTAGGCTGCTGGCCCACCTGGCCAGTCGAGACCACCCAGAGCACACAGGTTTTCTCCACACAGCCACTCCTGAACCCGCTGGGTGCGTCCCTGCTCTTCCTGGCTTGCACTAACACAAACAAAGCCTCAAATATACTAGCTTTGGTTTTTAAGGAGAAAAGTAACAAAAAAAAAAGGGGGGGGGTAAAAAAACCCACAGATCATAAGGGAAGCACACCTTTTTCAGGTGAGGAGAAAGGAGCTGACATTATGACAAAGAATCATACCAAACACCTCAGATTGAAGGAGGAAGTGTTTCATGACACTAATCAAACAATGCTGAAGTTTAACTATTGTTTGGTTTGAAGTTCTGAATAAGTTCTAAGTTTTTTATATTTCACAATTTGTATTTTTTATTAGAGTCTACTCCACAATCAGCTAAATAAAAGCAGTCATAAGACCCCACAAACTCTTGCACAATTTAAATCTTATGAATTTAATTTCATAAAAATTTAGGTGTGTATTCCTAATGACCAACCTAAAAATGCTGTTTTTATCTATGGTCTAAAATACTTCAATCTAACTACTTTAAAAGATTTAGTTCCAGTGTTAAAAATAATCCCATCACTATCTCTTTCTGTTTGTTTTTACATGTTTTGCAGCAAAAGATCCACAAACTAATTCAGCACGTAAAAAATAATTTTACAAAACATCCAAGCCAACCTTTCAAATCCACTTTTATTTTCCTTTTTCCTCTTCAGATACAGAACTTTTCCACACACTGAATTTCTTGCAGCTATGAAGTCACTTGATGTTGGTCAGGTACCATTTTATCCCTTAAAATTTTGCTGGCATCAAAATATGACAGTTAACCAGTGTTAAATCTATAAAATATTTACATAGCACAGCACATTAAGCTTTAGACACTTGGCAATTAAACCACATAAAAATTGGACAAGACCCCCAACCTACATGTTCAGAATCAGGTGTTCACAGTCGCCACCTGGTGACTGTACATGGTTCAAAAGGCAGCAGAGGCAACAGGCAGTTACTCCGAAGGACATGGACCACTATTATCTGGAAGCACATTATGTTATCCCAGTGTCATGTACCACTCCACCTTTCCTCAAGGTGGTCTCATAATTCTGGAATGGCAGGTCCCGCTGATACAAAATGAAGACAGACAACACAACGTTTACTCTGTAGAGACATCCTAACTCCTACTATGCATGCATGGTGATCTTGAATGCAACTCGTCCTAAAAACTTGTCACGGTCATTCTGGGTTTTTAGGTTGGGTGATCCATCGATCTTGCACTCAACCATTACTTCTCTTACGTCAGCATCACTACCAAAGCCGACCTGGACGGCAACTAGTGGCTGCAGGTAGTTCCCCTGGCGAATAGAGGAAAATACATTAATTCAAATTCTACAGTAACTTTACCTACACTTTTTAGGAGCTTGCCTATTCTTTAAAAATTAAAAAAACAAACAAGATTTTAACCTATTAATCAGATGTATTTTTTTATCCTCTAGCTTTTTTTCCTTAACTGAATATTCATTTACTTTTACTTTTTTTTTTACTGATCAAAGTGTTTATGACTATGAATTTTCCTCTAAGCACTGCTTTAAATGTATTCCATAGATTGTGATTATGTTGTGTTTCATTATTTTTAGATACTCTATAAACTTGGTTTACGTTCCCTTCTTTACTCGAGTTAATAGAGAGGTCCCACTTCCTCCCTCTTTAGGAAGGGCACTTTTATTTCAATAATTTTTAGTTTTACTGTATTTGATCACAAGATATTATTATATTTCTATCCTATGAAACTTGAAGATGCATTTTTTATGATAAATTTTTGTGACAGTTCCAGGTGTTTGAGAAGAACATGTATTTATCTATTAATATGTTTGATAAACATGCGGAAGGTTACCTCACTGATGCTACTTAGGTTTCTAAATATCCTTACGGTTGCTGTTTAACTTGATGCAAATATACTCATAACTGTTTTGCCATCACTGGTTTCTAAATACAAGCCTTCACTAAAAGGAACTAAGGGCTAATTCCAGGGCCGAGGCAGGGAAAATACAAGATGAACCTGGACCCCTTGTGGTGCCAGAAAGTAAGTTAGTGCTGTAGGAATCCAGGGAACATGCCTAAAAGACACAGAAGCTAGAGCCAGTCTCCACCAGCCAAATGCGGGAGAGTTTTAGCACCAAAATAAATGATTATAACGTATTAACAGCTAAATTATGTAACAATCTATGAGACTATATTGATACCACTTCCCTCCTGACATGCCATTCTGAAAAGGACATACCATTTCTTCTGAGGCATTCGTGCCAAAAATGCACAACCTACATTTAACCATGAAAAACATCAGATAAACTCAAACTGAGGAACATAAGCCACAAAGTAAGCCCCAAAAGGCCTGCACTCATTTTTGAGGAGTTCAAGGGCATGAAGCAGACAGACTGAGGAACTGTTGCAGGTTACAGGCAACTAAAGATGTAAGAATGTAACAACCTGGACCAGGAAAACACTTTCTTGTGCAATAAAGAACATTACTGGAACAACTGGTGACATTTCAACATGGTCTGTAGATCAGATATTAATACAGTTCAGCTGATTTCCTTTGTTAAGTACATGATGGTTATTATGATAATGTCCTTACTTTTAGGAAATTCAATGTAAAGAGCATTTAGTGTAAAGAAGCACCGTGTTTATAACTTATGACCAAGGGTTCATGTGAAAAACACATATGGAGACTGATACGACAAATGATGTAAAACATCAACACAGGCAAGTTGGGTAAAAGGTTAATAGGAATCCTCTGTATGGTGCAAGCCACTTGAGTTTAGAATTATTTCAAAATAAAATTAAAAGTTTACTACTATATATGTATAACGGTAAATATATATATATATATATATAATACATATATATTTATATATAAAATACACTTAGAGAAAAAATGTGGAAGAAATTCCACTACAATAATAGTTATCTCTGGGTAATGACTTAACCACTTTTCTATATTCTTTAAATAAGCACACTCTATCACATGAAAGAGAAAATGCTATTTTGAAAATAATCATCTTTTAACTCATCTGCTTCCGTTCTGTGCTCCACTTGTAGACCTGGAGTCTTCATTTGCCATCACCAACGTATGTAAAAACCAGAACAGATGACGCACACATCACACAGGGCGTATGTCTATCTGACCCAGACAACTGACATTTTAATACAGATGTGCCGGCTTCCCAAGAGTCTCAACCACTTAAGAATTTCTAAATACTCACATGCAGTTTTTTCCCATAATATGGAAAATATTTTAAATCTATCGTTCCATTGGAAGGATAAGTTGATAGAAATGCTGTGCTTTCGCTCTAAAGTTGAAAACAAAAGAAACTCTTGTTAGGTCACAAAAAATAGTTTTTAAAAGTATATTTTTATTAAAGCAATATCAATTATGAACAGTATGGAGAAACTACAATGCTGTTTCAACTGCATTTGCTACAAGAGGATTTTTTGAAAAAAGACTTACTCATGTTGATTTAAACCCCCTGACATGAATTATCCTGATTTCCTGATTTATTTCCATGACAGTCCCTTTAACTTATAGCTGGATCTACTCATGCACTGTCTGTAAAATCATATCTGCGTTCCAACTACCAAATACCCGTTCTCTAGCCATTGACAGCAGAAGTGCACCAGTAGGTCTGGGACCAATGAATTCTAAAATGAAAATACTGTGCATTTCCAGACCGGGAAGCAATAGCTGCTACAACTCAGAATGTGCCACTCGGGCCTGGGAGGCAGCAGGTGCAAAACAACTATGATAACTGTAGTCAGAGGTAGAATGGATTATGCAGCTGATAAAAAATTCAAGGGAAAATTTAAAGTACTCTGAGCTAATACTCTTCTTATGCAATCTGAATATCACATTTTCCTTGAATTCTTTTATGAGCACATGTAAGTGAATTAAAGGTGTTACATGACTGCTGCAATTATATTCACGTGTTTAAAGATAAATTGTACAAGCACAAGGAATAGAATCAATATTTTATAATAACTATAAATGGAGTATAATATTTAACAATTGTGAATCATTCTGTTGTATACCCAAAACTTATGTAATATTATAAATCAATCATACCTCAAAAAAACTTTTATACACAATAAAAACACAAACCTAGTATTCTTCCTGAAAAATAACTAATTCACAAAATTTCTCATGTAACACATTCCGAATAGGTCCAGTATTAATGACTGTAACTTTACACATACTGAGTAGATGACAGAGACATCAAGTGATTAAAATCAGTGGCAATGTCACAAAGCAGTAATATAAAACATTACTAAATGTTTGAATTGTAGATGTGAATAAACTAATCTCTACTTGAGAGAGAAAACAGGAAACACTATAGCAAAACTAAGAATCTCCTCTTAAGGGAATGCCTACTCTCTGCTTACTTCACTGAACCACTGTGAAGTAGCACGTGTGTGGGGGGTGAGAGAAACACATGAATAAGCAATATAGACAAGGCAGCAAAGACGAATTTGATGACACTCCAAAAAGGGGGCAAGTTCTAATGATCCAGAACAAAAACTGTGAAAAGAACAAGCAATAACAAGGCTAAGAAAAGTATAGAAGCCTTTTTTCAACCACTATTCAAATACCATCTTATGTTGTACTCCTTAATTTAAAAAATGTGAAATCTAAAATAACATTTTACACAGGAGAAAAAAAGTCACTTTAATGTGTTTCTGTACATTACTTACTTTTGTTTAACCTTAGTATATGAGCTTAATTCCTAAAAACACAGAGATGTTCCCCAAAATGTAAAAGGTTTTCCTTGGGTTACAGTTTATTGAGCTCTTCAGTGTGTATGTTCAGCCAGATACGACGCTCAATTTATATTTACCTTGTTTAGGCCTAACAACCCTTTCGTGTGTGCGATCAATTACACAGAGGGGAACTGAGGCTCAGTTATGGCCACATGCTCAATGAACTGCTCCACTGGTTTGTATCAACACCATCAAGCTGGTAGAATTTTAAACTTGCATTTTATAAAGGTGTATCTGAACAATGATAAATTTTAGGGTAAAGCTGCATGTCATGGTTTTCTACTAGCAGTCACTAAATTCCACTGAAAACAAAATAAAGATTTAAAATGAATGCATTCTGTTTATTCTATATCACCATCATTTGGAAATCATTTGAAGAACACACACCAAATGCCCTAAGCAGTGGTTATCTCTGGGCAAAAATCTACCAAAATTTTTCCTTCTGTATTTTTCTAAATTGTCTTTAATAAATACGATTCATTTTTGTGAGGAAATTTAAAAAACTAATGACATAAATATGAATATTACATCTTTTTGCAGGAACCATTCTTTAAAATTAAAGGCTACTTTTAAGAGCATGTCCTATCATCAATGTTTTAGTGTTTCCAGAACTCTTAACTTGTATAAAAAGCAATTAAAGCAGATCAAAGTTAAGAATGTAAGACAAAAGAAATATACTACATAAAAAGTAATTCAACTGAAGAATTTACACCAAGAACACTTGATACAGACAAATCTAATGGAAAAGAGCAATATGATGATATGCAATAAAGGTTTCCATCTGTTCACATAGCCACACCTCTAAAATGTATGTATGCCACCTGGTTACTCCTTTGTAACTAGCCTATGAGTAATGCAAGATTTTATAAGCATTTCTTCCAATTCTGTGTTTTTTTCTAAAAACAAAAATATTCCACAACAAAACAAAAACTCTATTTTAATTAGTTTATATACTTTCCACACAACTCTTCAAACCAAAAGGGACAGCAACTGAAACTTGAGTCATCAGACCAAAATTTTTCATTAACATTTCTCCCAACTATTCTAGAAGCAAAAGAAACATAACAGATAAACAAGGAGAAAAACCCATTTATAACCCTAAGGGAAGAGTTACACAAAGTTGTTTATACTGGCCACAGGCTTACAGAAATGAAACCTTGGGAAAGGAGTGGAAAGCTTTTGCCCTTCTGGCCTGCGTATGTGTTCATTCTCCTTTCATGGTGGTGTTGGCCCCACAGACTCACTGGCTCAAGTGTATCTACATGGTCTGCTCACGTTCAGAGGTAAACGCCCTTGAACACAGGACACTATCATAAAATCGGCACTTCCGCCTGGCTGAGGGCTCACACCTGGCCTCGGGAACCTTCTCTTGGAAAGACTTGCAAGCAAAGGCGATCACAGAGTTACACATTTCCTAAATCTGTCCCATAGCTGAAACGTTTTCTTCTGTCTTAAGAGATGGCAGTCGAGTAGAGGCTCACTATATTTTTAGAAGGATTTGTATACCAAGAAAAACTCCCCTCAGATGCAGAATCTGGTTTTTAAGTGAGATTCTGATTTTTAATCCAAGTTTCCTACTGAGCTGACTACAGCATAAGGAGATCCAGTAAGTTGCCTATGGTTACCCTGCATACTTCAACCCAGATGAGAAAGCACAAAAATTCCTGGCTTTTTATACTACTCTAAACAACGAATAAATACTCAAAATAGATCAATACTCTAAAGCAGGAGTTCTCAAAGTATGGGTCCCAGACCAGCAGCATCACCAATACCTGGAAACTTAATTAGAAAAGCAAACTTTGGGGTGTCACCCCAGACCTACTGAGTTAGAACCTGCAGAACTGGGACCCAAAAGACCCTCCAAGTGGTTCTGAGGCATGATCAGATTTGAGAACCACAAGCAAGTTTCTGCCCAAATAAGAAATTCATTCATGATTAAAAGGGATTAGTTTTCTTTGGCAAACAACTTCAGAAGTGATTTCAATGTAACATTTCAATCAAGACACTTCTGTCACTATTAACTAGAGGTGGAATGCTAATATTTTATTTTACACAGTAACAAAATTAAATTTAGAACTTAACAGTTTCTCCTGAGAACTCTTACCCATCATTTACATATTTGTCTTAGTTGCACTTTGCAGCATGGAGAGAAAACAAAAGAAATCATGAAATGAAAATAGCACAGCACTCTGGAAAAAATAAAGTAGGGATAAGAGAGCAAAATAATGCCTCTACCTTAAGGAAAAGATACCGAGTTTCATTAAATCTCAGATGCCACTGATGTACACCAATTTATGTACTATTAAGAGAGAAAAAATTTTATACACTATTAAGACTATCAATTATAAGGCCAACCCCAATTTCAGTTTTATTCAGGTAGAAAAAAGAAATTGAATCTTAAAATCAATGAAATATGGTACATGTAAATATAAAGGGAAAGAGTGTGATATCAAGTGCACACAGAAAATAAGTCTTTTCGCATTATCATTAGCAAACAGAAGCTGGAGGAGTTTATTCTAAGAATGGCACTACAATGGACTTTAAAATATGACAGGGAAGGGAAAAAATGACTAAATTCATTAGACTTTTAAAGTATTTTTAAGATACACTAGAACTTCAACAGAAATTCAGTTATTTTCTGAATACTGACCTTTCCAGTACATTCTATCCTTGGTTCTCCTTGAGGCTTTAATCCAATTATCTAAGGTAAAGAAACACTGATTAACTGAAACATCACAATTGTATACAACAGAACCTCCTCCTTTGTTGCTGAGGACAAAAGATGGGAAGGCTGAGATGAACATTCTCTCTCTTCAGTCGACAACTCATGTCCAACTCTTGCGATCCCATGGACTGTAGCCTCCCAGGCTCCTTTGTCCATGGGATTCTCCAGGTAAGAATACTGGAGTGAGTTGCCATTTCCTTCTCCAGTGGATCTTCCCGACCCAGGTCTCCTGCATTTCAGGCAGATTCTTTACCAACTGAGCTATGAGGGAAGCCACTGCCTTAACATCTTTTACATTTGCCTTTTGATTTTATTTTAGAGGAATAGAATAGACTTTTCAATATAATAATCTTACCAATTATCTATCTCATTATAGTACTGGGGCAATTTAGAAAATTAAGTCATCAAAAAATTGACTGAAACACAGTATTATTGTACTTTGCTCCCCTTAAAATAATAGAAATCTTTACATTATTTATGTTAAGACATCACTAACGCAAATAAGCACTGCAAAGGCATAATATAAGAAGTAACTGTTCTTCATGAAAATGTTAGGTCACCACCCAACCATGTTTCCATAGGCTTCTACAGAACCCTACTGTATCAGATCTATAAAACACATACACTGAATGAATCCCATTTTAAAGATGGGACCATTCAGCTCTATGTAATGAAGCTACTTTCATGTATGTAGTTGAAATAACTAACTGTGTGAATGATCAGATATTTATCCAGGCATTTTGTGAGGATTTTTGACATCTTGAATTTATATGCATTTTAGTTTATAATTTATATGCATTTTAATGTGAATGCCTTAAAATATAAGAAAATATAAGTACTCTCCCCCAAAGAAAAGTAGTGTTGCAGCCTAAATAATAATTTCAAGAGCAATAACTATCTGTGTCCTTGCAATGACTGGAACAAACTATACTGGGATTTGATGCCCACCTACACTCCTTGTAGCATCTCAGTACTGATTCCCATTTGCCTTATAATATCTTCCTGTCACGCCCTGCCAAGTTCTGCCTCCATCAGCAACTACAGTCTCAGACCCTCATTATTCAGTGGACATACTGGCAAAGAAAATAAACTTGGAAGTTTGGCCCCGTGGGAGAAGGAACCAGAGCTTCTTCTCTTGGTTTTCTATTGGGAACAAGTGTTCCATTAAACTAGGTGTTGCGAGGATACTTCTAGGAGGCAATGATTACAAAAGGCATTCCTGTTAAAGAGAATAAATTCAATCAACCTTAAAAGCTGGATCACCTGATTTCACATTACAGTTTGCCCTTCCTACCCACGGGTTCCACACCTGTGAATTCAACCAATCACACACTGAAAACGTTTGAGCAAAAAAATTCCAAAAAGTTCCAAAGCAACACTCAAATTTCCTGTGTGTTGACAACTATTTTACACAGCATCTACACTGGATTAAGTGTAAGTAATCTAGAGATGCTTTTAAGTACACAGGAGGATGTGCACAGGTTATACACAAACTGCACCACTTTATAGAAGGAACTTGTACATCCCCAGATTTTGATGTCCTCAGCAGTCCTAGAATCAATTCTCCACAGATACCCATTTTAAAGATGGGACCATTCAGTCCCTTCAGTCAACTATGGATGACCATGAAGATCATTTCTTGTGTGGACTATGAAAACCCACTTCTACTTTATTTAACAGTATGTGGTATGTATGAGCTCCCTAGCACTTCTAGGGAAAGTAGGGGTCCCCTTCAAATAGCTGTTCACATTGCTCCCACTTGCTGCCCGCCTACCTTGCCTTTAGTTTCACCTCCACTTTAACCTTAATTCTTACAGTGCCTACCATGTGTCAGGCAATGTTTCAGAATGATCTCTACAGTGCTAAGGGGTAATCAGAGAACTGTCATCATCCACAGAGGGAGGGAAGGACAGACTGGAGGGAAGCCAGTCTGGACACCTAAGCATCTAGCTGGCTCTCCCTAAGGGAAACTCCTTATCTAGCAGTGCCAGCTTCAGAAGACTCAAGTTTCAGTCTTATTAGGGATGTTGACTTCAGTGATGTGTATACTCAAGACCCTGAGAGGTCTGCACCTGTTCAGGAACCTGCCTATTCTCTGAATAAATGACCAGGAATGATTTCACTCTTCAGGAGAGACCATGCAGGTATCAACAGGTTACCTGGATTGGAACACAACTCTGCAGTACATTTAGACAGTAGCAAGGCACAGGGTTAGGCGATCACTTCATTATGCAAGGAAAGCATCTTCCTTTTGCCCAATGACCCCAAGACACTATTACTTAGACATAGAGAACATTATTAGCTTCTTGGTTTGCTGGTGGCTATACAATTCAGGCACTTCTTCTGGACAACATAGCATAATGCTGGATAGGCTCATTTTAATACAACTTTATCTGTATTTTTACTATTAATTACATAGTTGTATACTGTAAAGCTATTCAGAAAAAGTTAAATGAGCCCAAAGTTCACAGATCTGCCATGGGATTTTAAATTACATTACTGTTCAGATGCGAAGATGAGCACAGCACACTAATACCACCATGCTGTGGGCACAACCCCCAGAATACCTGATGCCTGAAGTCCTGATCTACACTTAAGTGTGTGTGTGTAGCTAGCTCCAAAAGAGAAAAGCCGAAGTTGTGATACTCCCTAATTTATGACTAACTTATGAACCCACTGCTAACCTTTTACATAAGCTACCACCAAATGAGATAGCACTGAATAAACAGTTGTCAGCTTAATAGGAAATTAGAAAAAAGCAGCAGCAGCAAATTTTGTACATACTCTGTTCATTTTCACAAGAATACAAGGCTTTCCTTCTTGGTAGCCAAACGTGGGATCATCCACACCACTGCATGCTTCAAGTAAGGCAAGAGGAAACTGACATGCTGTGTATTCTGGACCCTTCTGCTCAAAAAAGGTTCCATTGGTACAATCTGTGAGATTCTTCTGTTCTTCTAAGCCATATGCTAAAAAGGAAATATGTATGTGTGAATAGATCAGTCAAAAAGGACCTTAAACACAACCAGAACTGTGTCACCCTTTGGACAATATTCTTCCAACACAAAAACAACAGGCCACGCACTGGGAAATTTTAGGGCAAGAACGTGAAGTCTGTTCCTCTAACTTCTAACGGCTATCCAGTGCTTTACAGTTTATTTAATTTCAATACAAACTGGATGACAGAGGGATCTCTTTTGTCACCATTAGGTGGCACCAGCCATGGCTACAACATTATCTGAATGCTTTCCATGTTCTTGGCCCAAAAGGTAAAATGGTGAGGAAATAAAAAGGCATGGCGGCCACCCTTACGGAGCTTACTTACATCGTAGTGGGGAAGACATTGCTCAATAAAATCATAACCGAAGGGCCTAAAGATACACGGAGCTATCTATATTCTATGTTCTAAACCTATATTCTAAACGGACTGCAACAGAGCTAATCAGTGACAGGGTCCATGTGAGGTAATGTTAGCTTACCAAACGGTGTTTTCAGCAGAGGCTGAGGTAACGAGACAGATTCAAAGTGACAGGGGAGCAAAATGGTTACAACTTGGAGATGGGGAAGAAAGGAGAGGCAGACAACTCAGTGGTTTTCAAATGTGTGTTGTGCACTTGGCATGGTGTTAAGACAAAAAGGTGGCACAGCAGTAAGCAGGTCTGCTGTGGTCTCTGTCCTGAATGAGCTTAGGCCACTGCAAGATACTCACTAATCAACAGTCAAGGCATGGTATCACAACGCCTCATGGTCAGTGCGTGGGGATAACTGGTACCAGAAAAAAAGCCACCTAAAATGAATTGAACCAAAACTGGAACCAAAATTTCCAAGTAAACACATTTAGTTTTGTCGTTCAGTTGCTAAGTCATGTCTGACTCTACCAGGCGCCTCTGGCCATGAGATTTTCCAAGCAAGAATATTAAGACTGGGTTGCTATTTCCTTCTCCAGGGGAATCTTCCTGACCCAAGAACCAAACCTCCATCTCCTGCATTGGCAGGCGTATTTTTTACCACTGAGCTACCTGGGAAGCCCAGTTAGTTAATTTTAACTATTTATTTAAAATTTGTTTGTTTGCCTGCTTGTCATGCTATGAGGCTTGAGGGATCTTAGTTCCCAGAGCAGTGACTGACCCCGGGGTTCAGCAGGGTAATCGAATACAGATTTTCCCCCTTAAAAAAAAAAAAAAAAAGGTCAAAATTTTTGCTTTCTTCATTTACGAAAAATTAGGATACCATTGGAACCATGTACCAATTTAAAAGCCAAGAATGACTTAGGTATTGGGGGAAGGGGGAAGGGGGTAAACTTTTACAACAGAAAAGAGCCACTGACATTTATCACTCCTTTTTTGACTTTTCTGGCACAATTCTGCAGAAAGTATTCAAGGCCTACACCAGTAGCCTCCAAGGGCCTCTCCTGTATATACTCTGTTGGTACAGTTCATCAAGGATCATTTTCGTATGATGCCAACTTCCACTTCTACACAAAACCTAGGTAAGTGCAAAGAGTTGGATGATAAATGGTCAGAATACGAAGATGTCCCTATGCTGGGCATGATGGGAGCACAGAAAGGTCATCTTCTCAGAGAGAGCAACCAAAGAACCCCACATTTTCAAGGAAAGCCTAAAGGAAGACATAAAGAGGTGTAGGTAAACGGGGGGGGGGGGGGACACGACATCTGAAAGGGATCTGAACTAGATAAAATGTTAAGTTCTAATTAGTATTTATAGGGGAAAAAACCAAGATAATGTATCCTTTAACAGGAGACTATCTTCTAAACATGAGAAACGCATCCCTAAGAACAACAATGACAATTCAAAGTTTAAAAAAAGGGAAGGGGGATGATGAACATTAAAGATATGAAAGTAACCCCCCAGTATAATAAAATAAGAACAGAAAATGAGAGAGCAAATACCCAACAACTAACAGAATAGTTCTAGAAAGAGGACCAGAAAAGTGAGGTGAGGAAATTTTCAAGTAATAGTAGTTTCCTCAACCGGAGGACCCAAGTCTTCATCCTGAAAGACCCCATCCAGTATTCCGCAAAATGACACTAGAGACTGACACCAATACAAAATTTTAGAACCGAAGACAATATAATCAAACACAAAAACAAAAAACAAACAGTGCTGAACAGAAAAAGGTAGATACAAAGGAACTATTGATAAAATTCTATATTTAAACTACAAACAATACAAGCAAAATGCAGTCACTTTCAGAAATGAAAGGACTAAAAACTTAAATTACATGTATATTTAAAATTTTTTAACTGAAATATAAGTTGAAATGTAATCCACATATAACATTAGTTTCAGGTGTACAACACAATGAATGCTTAAATTATTTGTATACATTGTGAAATCACCATGGTAAATCTAGTTAATATCTTGCTCCCACATACAGTTACAAATTCTTTTTCTTGTGATGAGGACTTTTAAGATCTATTCTGTTAGCAACTTCCAAATACACAATACAATATTGCCAACAGCAGTCACTGTGCTGTGTATCATATCCCCAGGGCTTATTCACATATAACTGGAAGACTGGACCTTCTGATCATCTTTCATCATTTCACCTCCGCCTCCTGCTGCCCTTGGCGACCACGTCTTTTTTGGATCTATGAGTTTGGTTTTCTTGTTTGTTCTGTTTCTTATATTCCACACATAAGTGAGACCATTTGTTGTGTGTCTCTGTTTGACCTATTTCACATAGCATCATGTCCTCAGGGCCCACCCACGTTGTTGCAAACAGCAAGATTTCATTCCTTTTTATGGCTAACTAGTATAGTGGTAAATATACCATGGAGCAGTATTCATGTATCTTTTCCTACAAAGTTATTTGAGAACATATGCCACCAAAACTAGAAAGTAAATAAAGAATAATAAAGCAGGAGCCAAGCAACAGTGAATCCAATTCAAAAATGATCAAACGAAGTCCCCAAATGATAGCTGGGTGGTGGATGCCTGAACAGAAACAAGTGCAGACTGCAGCAACGGCAAAGACTTAGGAAGGAGTTTGCAGCAAAAAGGATTAAGAGAATACCTCATATGACAATATACAAATAAAAGAGTTAGATGAAAGTCTTATGTAAAGACAAGTATAAAAAGGCAAACAATAATGAAAACAACTTAGTAGTTCAATTACTTTTGAATTGAAAATAAGGGGACATCTGAGGCATGTGAGCTAAATCCTCATCTAACATAAAAGGAAGTAAAGACAATATGTAAAAGTGGTAGGGGACTTCCCTGGTGGTCTAAAAGTTAAGAACCCACCTTGCAGCGCAGGGGACACAGCTTTGATCCCTGGTTGGGGAACTACGATCCCACGTGCTGTGGAACAACTAAGCCTGTGTGCCACAATGAGAGAGCTGGTGCGCCACAATTAAGACCCAATGTAGCCAAACAAATAAAATTTCAATTAAAAAAGTAAAGAAGAAAAGTTTTGTAAGAAAAAGTTCGAAAGCATGAAGTTATTTCCTGTTGAAAATATATCCACAATCAGATAATTTTTCACAGCCTCCAATGTTCCAATTCCAAGCCATGATCTCCACTCACCTGGGTGACTGCAATGGGCTTTTGACTAGCCTCCTTGGTTCCTCACCTAGAATCTAGTCTCAAAATACAGCCTGAGTGGTCCTTTAAAAATCTGTGTGAGTTGTTATTTTCTGCTTAAGAACTTCCATCTTGTTTGCTGTGAAAGTCAAAGAACTGAGCAACAGCCTCTAAGGCCTCCCTGACCTCAACCCCTACTACATTCTCCCCACTCACTTCATCCAGCCCCTCTGGCTTCCATGACAAACTTGTAACACACTGGACCTTATGAGCCTCAGGGCCTTCCCACCTACTGCTAGACAGCTACACGGCTAGTTCCCTCATTCTCAGAGTTCTCCTCAAACATCCCCTTTCAACGAGGCCTTCCCAGGCCACTCTCTTTAAAATTGTGATTCTCTTAACTCTATTTCCTTTCTCTGCTTTATTTTCCTCCACAGCACTTATTACTTTCTAACACACCACTAGGTTATAAAAACTCCAGGAACTCAGGAAATTTTCATTTGTTCACTGGTGGAAATTAGAGTGCTTAACATACACAAAAAAACCACATCCTCTGTTGAATAAAGCAAAGGACTGCAGCTAGAATGGAGTAGGGCAGGGAACTACTGTTTTAATTACAGGGCTTTCTTTACTATTTGTCTTTTAAACCATGAATTACACTTTCACAAAACATCTCTATTTAAATAATAAGTATATATTTAACTATCAAAGGAAAGAGATTTAGCAAGGTAGCTATTAGAAGGTACAGGATCAAAAGGTTTTTAAGATGGGAGTTGAGGATTTTTGCATGTTGACCGAAGGAATCCAACAGAGAAGCTAAACATATATACGAGAAGGATCAGTAATTAGCACCATGTTTCTGAGGCAGTGAGAGTGGACAGGTGGGCACAGATAAGAGGAAGGGCAGCTTCCCTTGTCAGAGCAAGAGGAATATCACAGTTGCAGAAACCTGGAGTTTCCACTTGAGTATTTCTACTTTCTCTTGAATCAGGAAACCAGATTATACGAAGAAAGTGAGTTAACAGGCGGGGGGTGGGAGTCGGGGGAGCTAAGGAGCTAGTTTTGAGTAGAGGTTGGAAATAATCCCTTCAGAGAATTTCAGCAGGTCTTCCAGGCAGTAGACTGGGTCCATTTGAGGGAGGTGATCAAGTGTTCACAGTTTACTTAGTCCTCAGAGGGCAGACTCGAAGGAAGGGCTCATCCATCTAGGAATTACATAGCTTCTTCGACTTGCAAGTTTATACAAATGGAATAAGAGGCAAAGGATTTTAGAGTACTAGCTTCTATAAAATTGAAATGAAAAACTATGGAACTGATAAGCCTGTCCAGTAGAGAAGCTGAGAGTGGAGAGACTGGAATAAAATAAAGGGATCAGTGAACTGGAAGTCCCCGAGAGGCAGACAAATAGTCAGGGCAAGTTACACAAGCAAACGAGAAGGTGATATACGGAGCTTCATCAGTGATCTTGGCAATGGAGTCCTACACATTCTAAGGAGCAAACTGCAGGGGAGAGCGGCTGAGGAAGAGCTGCCTATTCATTCAAATGCTAATACCACAGAGTTAGGGAAAGCAAAACGCAGAGAAAACTGGGCTATTCGAAAGCTTTACAAACCCGTAACCAGGGACGGAGGAGCCTGGTGGGCTGGAGTCCATGGGGTCACTAAGAGTCGGACACAACTGAGCGACTTCACTTTCACTTTTCACTTTCATGCACTGGACAAGGAAACGGCAACCCACTCCAGTGTTCTTGCCTGGAGAATCCCAGGGACGGAGGAGCCTTGTGGGCTGCTGTCTATGGGGTCGCACAGAGTTGGACACGACTGAAGTGACTTAGCAGCAGCTTGGGAAAACTAACAACTGGGAAGACTTCTTTTAGTGATAAAACACCATTCCTCACTCTCACACAAGCACTACTTTGGATCCAAAGGCCCAAATACTTAGGAGGCAAGATTTATAATATAGTTTTGCTCTTTAGTCAAATGCTATTTAACGCAGGTATAAATGTTATGCCTCAATGAACTTACTCATGTATTTATATAGGGTAGTTTTAAAAAAAAATCAAATCAACTACCCATTAGGTTTAGAACTCTACACTTTCCAGAAGTTGGAATATAAAATAATCATAAATTCCTCATCAATAATCATAATTCTACTTGCCCAGTCCTCTCTTTAGCAGAAAGAGAAAGAAAAAGGCAGAACAAACTCTAAGAACAATGTTTTTAAAAGTAATCATAATTTGGTACTAGTTTCTATAACAACTAGAATCTTTTACCTTACCCTAAAAAATCATACTTACGCTTCAGAAATTTCTTAAGGTCATCAATGTACCCTTGATAGGATTCTGCATCAGACAGGCTGAATGAAAAATCCAACGCCGACACTGGTTTTGGAAAAACCATAAGTCCTATAGAGATAAGAGAAAACGGGGGAAATTAACTGCAGCAAATTCCCTTCTCTCTTTCCTTCTCCTTACACTCTTATCTCTAAAAAGGAAGGTCTCAATAAATTATGTGGACATTGTGTTCACAGGTAGATTCAGAGAACCACCAAGAACTCCCCACTTATGTCTGACTACAAAAAGACATCTAAAAGGAAAGAATCCCAAAGTCTTCAAAGTCACTTCAGACAAAACCAATTAGAAACCACCTCTAAATCTTAGAATTGCTCTGGTCCTTAGTGAAAAGACACAAATTTTACTTTGTACTTTCTACTTTCATTTTCTATTCAGTGTTTTAGGGTTTGCCAATTTGTCGTTAATACATGGAGAAAATTTTAGCAAATCAAAATCTAAGCCCTTCTGTCACTGAAATTACAGCTCTATGGAAGCATTCATAAAGAAAGCAAACCTTATTCAACGAAAGAGACCTATACAATTTAAAATCTATAATTAAATATTCTTCTTTCAGTAATAAACACTGCTCTGTAACTAAAATGTAGTTCTCTCATACCGAACTGGCATATAACCACCAACAATTTCATATCAGCAATCAACAACCATGTCTCTAGAACATGTCTGCATGAGTTTATTAACAGAAAATGTAAGCATGTTTTTGTGCAACAAACACAATCAGGCTTCCAACTTTAAGCTTTCCTAGATTTAAAAGCATTAGATCTACTTTAAGTCTTGCACAAAAGGCTTAAAATAAAAAAAACCCTAAAATTTTCACTAGTCACTAAACATTCCCCATACATCAGTTACTATAGATAAGTCTTGCGTTAAATCTAAAGATAAACAACAACCAAGGCTATTTTAGTTTTCATTAAAATTTCTCAGACATCTAATTCATATTAGATCAAATCTATGTCTTTCAAATCCTAAATGCTTGCCTGTGTTGATTTGCAAGGCTCTTGAGTTAAACTCAATCCGATGCTACCCAATGATTTTCAAAAAGGCAGAGCAAGTCTTATTCCATATGTACACAAAAAAGCTCCAATTCAGTTACTACTTCAACATATCAGATCACTTGGATTTAGATGATCACAACTTTAGCTTCTCTTTGGGAGCTAACTACGCACACTTAAACACAGATCAGGGCTTCAGGGATCAGGTATTCTGGGGGTCATGCCCACAGCCGGAAGCCTGGTGTGCTGCAGTCCACCGGGTCGCCAAGAGCAGGACACAACGAATGAACAACAAGAACATGCCCACAGCATGGCTGTATTAATGTGCTGCGCTTATCTCTGCATCCTGTGAGGCAACATAATTTAAAATCCCATGGCAAAACTATAAACTTCTGATTCATTTAACATTTTCTTTATATTTAAGGAACTCAGTTTAAAACTGTATACTTAAAACGTATATTGAATACATTTTACTGCTTATATTATTCATGCAATTATAAATGGTTCAATATTTCTGAAATATATCCGCTTATGTTCAATAGTAAGGCAGCAAGAGAAATAATTATCTTAGAATTCATGTAGGGACAAAGAAAACAGGGCTATAATGAGACATGAGGGAAAAAATCAGCATAGAGCTGGTCCTAGATATATGGTCAGAAAGATTAACGGAGTTATTCATGATATTTTGATAAAATCAGCTAGACAAAGGAAAAAAGCCGTTAGAACAAACTGGTTGGGGAAACTGGTTCATTCTCGCTGCTGCTATGGCTGAGAAGTCCATGCAGTGAGCAAGGATCTAGACTAGAGTTCCTCAGCTGTGGTCCTAATGACATTCTGGATTGGATGAGTCTTTCTTGTCGGGGGTGGGGGGGGGTGGGGGGGGGGTTCTCATGCATTGCAGGGATGTTCAGCAACACCAGTAGCGCACCTGCAGTTGTGAGAACCAAAAATATCTTCAGAACAGCCTTGGGGGCAAATCACAGCCGGAACAGAAGCAGTGCTGGACAGAAACCTCCTGCAGATTCCCACCTTCCCTGACTTGTGTGCCCACTCTGCCTGCTGCCAAACTGTACTCCTCCATGGAGAGCCATCCCTTTGCTGCAATCTCCGGAAGTTGTTCATATTTGTGGGAATCAGCTACACTGGGTCTCCGGGCCTTACTGTTACCTACTTCCATAAAAACTGCCAGCAGCGTGAGGAAAAGGCCCATATGCAACAATGAAGGCAGAGCTGGCATTCAAATACAAACTTTAAAAAGAAGAAATATGGGAGGGAGAAAATGTGATTTAAGTAAGTGTTACAGTCAAGATTTTTTTCTGTACTAAAGTACATTCTCCAGTATCCTAGAGGAATTTTTTTCCCCATAAGACAATCAATAGAGAATAAACATATTAAATGCACACTCATTTTATTCTCTATTAATAGATCCTTATTTAATACTTGTGGAAACAGTGTCAGACTTTATTTTTCTGGGCTCCAAAACCACTACAGATGGTGACTGCAGCCATGAAATTAAAAAACGCTTACTCCTTGGAAGGAAAGTTATGACCAATCTAGATAGCATATTCAAAAGCAGAGACATTACTTTGCCAACAAAAGTCCGTCTAGTCAAGGCTATGGTTTTTCCTGTGGTGGTGTATGGATTTGAGAGTTGGACTGTGAAGAAGGCTGAGTGCCGAAGAATTGATGCTTTTGAACTGTGGTGTCGGAGAAGACACTTGAGAGTCCCTTGGACTATAAGGAGATCCAACCAGTCCATTCTGAAGGAGATCAGCCCTGGGATTTCTTTGGAAGGAATGATGCTAAAGCTGAAACTCCAGTCCTTTGGCCACCTCATGTGAAGAGTTGACTCACTGGAAAAGACTCTGATGCTGGGAGGGATTGGGGGCAGGAGGAGAAGGGGACGACAGAGGATGAGATGGCTGGATGGCATCACTGACTCGATGCACGTGAGTCTCAGTGAACTCCGGGAGTTGGTGATGGACAGGGAGGCCTGGCGTGCTGCGACCAATGCTTTAACCCAAGCTAGAGCTGAAATATATATAAGTAAATTACTCAGGGCAAAGTGAAACTGCTACTCAATATTCATAAGCATCACTTATAACTATATTCATCAATGTGGCTTTACTTTAACCCTCAATATTTATTTCTGTTTACCCTTGGCAAAAGACTCAAGATTTATCAGCCAAGTTTTTGTATCACTGTGTAAATATTAAAGGTCTTTATATCAGCATGTAAATATTAAAGGTCTTCGTATCAGCATGTAAATATTAAACAAATAAAAACTTTCACATTATTTGACTCTGAAATTTACCATCTCCTACCTGCTCTATAATACAGACTTCCAGAGAAGATAAAATATAATCCAATTTTGTTAGAACCCATAATAATCACAACATAATTACCTGGACTAGGAATCTGGTCACGATATTTTGGAACCTCATCATTCAGAGTCTGAAGCATGGCCCACATTGTGAATGAAAAGAGTGCAGCCAGGAACCCATAAAAGACTAGGTAGAAGAGCAAGATCAAACCTGTAAAAGAAAACAAAACTCATAAAACTTGAAGATACACACATTGTGTGTGTTTGTCTGTGTGTAATGAAGCCAAGGTGGAAAAACAAACCAACCATCGCAAGGCTAGGATTCCAAGCTTTGCCATGCACACAGCCAAGTATCTTCATATTCCAAACATTATGAATTTGCCCAAGCAAGGGGTATTTCAGCAGGCAGCACCCACCCATCCTGTGATCCCCTCCTCTCCTCTGATACTTCCAAATACAAGCAGCTTCCACAGATCATACTAATTCAAGATCAGAGCTTGAAAATTCCAGCACATAAGGGAGTGTTTCCCAAAATGAATTTGATGCCCTCCAGAAAAAAGATGATTTTAGGTTGGATAAATCCCCTTCATGTGTATGTGAGAAACAAAAGAATGAGCATTATCAACCCTGTATTTCATAATAATTATCTGCATAAATTTGAGTTTTGAAAAGTGAGTTGATTTAAAGAATAGCCAGGAAGCATGCAGAGAAGGCAAGTCATGAAGATGGTTATCAATGAATAAAGTTTAGGAAATACTGGCTGAGTGGAAGCCTCATGCAGAAGTGCAGAGAGGACAAGATGAGAACAGGCACTCTGACCAGGGGGACTTGACAGCTCCACTGCTAAGCACGAAGCCAGAGCTGGCACACGCAAGTTTCATATAAAGGGCCTAACCTTCTTTTTTTCTTCACAATCTGGAAACACTAAAATCTATCCCAAGCCAGTGATTTCTTTTGTGAACATCTAGAATTATTCTTCTCAAATGTCTGTAGTCAAAGATCTAACATTGTAAGTGGTCACCATCAAGATTATATGCTACAATACATTGCTAACGTCACACATTTACATTTGAACATTTAAAAACTGATCAAAAAATATTCAATTAATTCCCAGGTATGGCAACAGTAAAGAACACTTAATTCCCCAAAGCTGAATTAACATCAGCTTTATTTTCCAGTCTTAACATAAACTTGCTTATTAATATTTGTCCTTGAAGAAAGGCTAGAGGAGGCATTCCCCTAGGATCTATGGACCCTTCACCCTCACCCATTCCCAGCAAAGATGAACTTCAGAGCTTCTGAGATTTCTATAAGAATACATTTCTGAATACATCCATTTTTCTTTGTGGAGTTTATTCTTGTGATGCTCAAAAGACCCTGTGACCTCAAACAAATTGTGGCAAAAGCTAGATAACTTTCATTTGTTACCTGCAGGCCAGAAAACTGTTAGGGGAAAACAGTTAAAGCAATTTCATCTTAATTCAGACTGGCATTCCCCATCCTCCCCCGCCCCAATTACCAGGAGGCCAAAATAGGGAGCGAAAGGACAGAAGGAAGGAGCACAGTACGTTCACGGCAGACAGCAGCACTTCCCTACCACACAGAGCGATCCTGCTGCAGAAAAACAGAGGAAAACCAACCTCAAAGCCGTGATCAGTTTACTGTAAGGAAAACGAAACAGGTAAAGCCCAAAGCTGGTTTAATGAGATACAGGGAAAAGCCATTCTTTCAGATTTGGCTCTTTGTAGGAACTAACAGATACATTCCTCCACACAGCAGGCCAGAGCACAAATAAATAAACGTAATGAGTGGGGGCTGTGTTCCAATAAAACGTCACTTAACGAAAACAGGCAGTCGGAGGCCACAGGAGTTTGTCAACTGATGAAGTTGATAGTAAACTGGAAAAGTTTAATACAGAAGTGCTAAGAGTTATTTAGCAGTGCTTTAAAGTCATCTAAAAGTATTCTTATCATGCCATTTTCAATTTTGATTTTCAGTTTCCAGGAAAAATAATGTAAATGAAATTTATAAAAGCAACAAGCAAATGAGCACATAGCAAGCACAAACAAAAATGTTAAAACTCCCTATACAGTCAGGTTCATAAAAACAGACACACAAATTAACAGCCATGTCCCAAACCTGATGCCATACACTAGTGGCCATTAAGTCAATTGTGAATGTGGGCAGTGTACAACAAGTAAATAAGTGATTTCCAGCACTGAAGCCAATTTCCCCTACTTGATAAGATACTATTGCCAAGAACCAAACTTAACATTGAAAAACTAAAATTAACCTCACTTATAAACACCACATCCGGGCTTCCCTGATAGCTCAGTTGGTAAGAATCCACCTGTAATGCAGGAGACCCTGGTTCGACTCCTGGGTCGGGAAGATCCCCTGGAGAAAGGATAGGCTAACCACTCCAGTACTCTTGGGCTTCCCTTGTGACTCAGCTGGTCAAGAATCCCCTGCAAAGCAGGAGACCTGGGCTGGATCCCTGGGTTGGGAAGATCCCCTGGGAAGGGAAAGGCTACCCACTCCAGCACTCTGGCCTAGAGAATTCCATGGACTATAGAGTCCATGGGGTCGCAAAGAGTCAAACATGACTAACTTTCACTTTCATAAAAACCACATATGAAAGACCACTCACAAGGATGCCAGTAACTTTTTATCAACTTAATCTTCTTCCTCTAAGGAGAAAAAAAAAAAAAACTGGAAAATAAAAACAGAAGTTATAAACTGCTGTTCTTACATGGGGGTATCTTGCAGTTAGTTTACTCAGATGCATCCCTGACAATGATAGGGATAAAACTGAGGGTACCTTAGATAAGGAATGGGCTTCCCTGGTGGCTCAGATGGTAAAGAATCTGCCTGCAATGCAGGAGACCTGGGTTTGATCCCTGGGACGGGGAAGATCCCCTGGAGAAGGGAATGGCTGCCCACTCCAGTATTCTTGCCTGGGGAATTCCATGGACAGAACAGCCCTCCATGGGGTCACAAAGAGTAGGACACGATAGCTCAGTTACAGGTAGGGCCGAGGGGACCTAATAAATGTGCCACGCCCCCCTCAGTGCTGGTTAATGTGAGCAAGGGAAGTCATTAGGCTTCAAGGCCTGGACATCCACATTCGTTCAACACACTTTGAGACTGTGTGATCTGACTCCCTACTTCTTGCTCAAACTTCCTAGTTATCTAGATACCAGAAAGGCTATGCCTTATTCCCAGAGAATTTCGGTAAGAAACAATTTTCCCTGGGTAAATAAAATAGCAACCTGCTTACAGTTTTATGGACTGTAGCCTACCAGGCTCCTCCGTCCATGGAATTTTCCAGGCAAGAGTACTGGAGTGGGTTGCCATTTCCTTCTCCAGGGGATCTTCCCAACCCAGGGATAGAACCCGAGTCTCCCGCATTGCAGGCAGACGCTTTTAAGGGCTTCCCTGATGGCTCAGAGGTTAAAGCATCTGCCTGCAATGTGGGAGACCAGGGTTTGATCCCTGGGTTGGGAAGATCCCCTGGAGAAGGAAATGGCAACCCACTCCAGTACTCTTGCCTGGAGAATCCCATGGACGGAGGAGCCTGGTAGGCTACAGTCCACGGTGTCGCAAAGAGTCGGGACACGACTGAGCGACTTCACTTTCACTTACAGTTTTAAAAAACCTTTTTTAAAGCAAAGGCAGGTATAACTTTTTAAAAAAATCAATTATATGGACAAGTACAAATTTAAAGTCCTTTGTAAGTTTAAATTTTTATAAGGAGCTATTTATTGAGGTATAATTCACATTTCATTCACTATGAGTGGAAGTGCTTGGTCATATGGTAACTGTTTAGTATTTTGAGTTAAGTGCTAGACAGTCTTCCAAAGCAGCTGTAACATCCTACGTTCCCACTGGCAGAATTCCAATTTCTTCACATCTTTATCAATACTTCCTAGTGGGTTAACTTGCATTTCCCTAATGACTAATGATGTTGAGCATCTTTTCATGAGCTTATTGGTCATTTGTGTCTTCTTTGGAGAACTGTCTATTCAGACTGTTGGTCCATTTTTATACTGAATTTCCTTTTTATGTAAGTTCTAACAGTTCTTCATACATTACAGACATGAGCCTTTTGTCATATACACGATGTACAACTATTTCCCCTCATTCTGTGGGTTGTCTGTTCACTTTCATGAGAGTGTCCCTTAAAGCAGAAAAGTTCTTAATTACAAGGAAGTCTAATTTACTTTTCTCCTTGGTTGCTTGGTTTTTGGTATTATATCTAAGATACCATTGCCTAAGCCAAAGTCAAGACCTGTAGCTATGTTTTCTTCTAAGAATTCTTAGTTTTAGCTCGTTTGGATCTTTGATCCACTGTGTATTAATTTCTGTACATGGTATGAAGAAGGGAGAGCCAAGAACTTCCAGATGTACAAGCTGGAACCAAGAACTTCCAGATGTACAGGCTGGATTTAGAAAAGGCAGAGGAACCAGAGATCAAATTGCCAACATCCATTGGATAATAGAAAAAGCAAGAGAATTCCAGAAAAAACATCTGTTTCTGCTTCACTGACTATGCTAAAGCCTTTGACTGTGTGGATCACAACAAACCATGGAAAATTCTTTAAGAGATGATAATACCATTCCACCTTACCTGCTTCCCGAGAAACCTGTGTGCAGGTCAAGAAGCAACAGTGAGAACTGGATGGAACAACAGACTGGTTCCAAAGTGGGAAGTACATCAAGGAGTACATCTAAGCTGTATACTGTCACCCTGTTTATTTAACTTATATGAAGAGTGCATCATGCAAAATGCGAGGCTGGAAGAAGCACAAGCTGGAATCAAGATCGCCAGGAGAAAATATCAACAACCTCAGACATTACCACTCTAAGAGAAGGAAGTGAAGAGGAATGGAAGGAATAAGGAATCAATCCTTATTGATGAGGATGAAAATGGGAGAGTGAAAAAGCTGGCTTAAAATTCAACATTCAAAAAACTAAGTTCATGGCATCTGGTCTTACCATTTCCATTTCATGACAAATAAAATAGGCTTGGAGGGTGGGGGAAGTGGAAGCAGTGAGAGATTTTCTTTTCTTGGGCTCCAAAACCACTGTGACTGAACAACAGCAAAGAAAGAATTCAGTTACATTGTTTTGCATATCGATATCCTGCTGTCCCAGGACCACTTGTTTAAAAATCATTTGTTCCTCACTGAACTAATTAATTAGCACATTGCTGTTGTTAGGTCGCTAAGTCGGGTCAGACTCTGTGACCCCATGGACTGCAGCACACCAGGCTCTTCCACTATCTTCCAGTATTTCCTGGAGGTTTCTCAAATTCATGTTCATTGAATCAGTGATGCTATCTAACCCATCTCATCCTGTGCTGCCCGTTCTTCTTTTGCCTTCGAACTATTTATATTATTAAAAATACATGTGTGTATATACATATACACTCAAATTTTATATATTTATTTAAAAAAATATGGTAGTATAAAACATATTAAACAAGATTAAATAATTTGCCTAAGATTAACTTACCAATAAGAGAAACACCCAGACCAGTACCTCTCCATGTGGCACCTTACCTGGTCTGCTCTCCCTGGGAGCCTCAAGCAATCAACCTTTTGCAATCAAAACTCCTCTTCTCTGAAGTGCATCATGCAAGCATTCTGCGTTACTTCAGGTGACAAAAATTTACATGGAATAAGGTATCTGTTCCTGTTCTCCAAGAGTCCAGTTACAAGCAACAGACATATAAACATAGAGAAAGAATTAACTGTCTCTAACAGGAAGAGGAAGGAAAGGATTTCATCAGAGAAGGACTCCTAGAAAAAAGCAAGTTGGCTCACCAAAATGGAGAACAGGAGGGCGCTCTGGGCCACAGATTAGATGACTCCGCAGCAGGAGCAGCCAGGTGAGTATAACTTTGCGCCTCCCCCCAACACACACACACACACACACACACACACACACACACACACACACACACACACACACACACACACACACACACACACACACACACACACACACACACACACACACGAGCAGCCAGGTGAGTATAACTTTGCGCCTCCCCCCAACACACACACACACACACACACACACACACACACACACACACACACGAGCAGCCAGGTGAGTATAACTTTGCGCCTCCCCCCAACACACACACACACACACACACACACACACACACACACACACACACACACGAGCAGCCAGGTGAGTATAACTTTGCGCCTCCCCCCAACACACACACACACACACACACACACACACACACACACACACGAGCAGCCAGGTGAGTATAACTTTGCGCCTCCCCCCAACACACACACACACACACCCCTCCCCCGGTGCCCAGCAACTACACACACACACACATACACACCCCGCCCCCCCCCATCAACTACCAACAGTAGCAGCACCAGCTACTCTTTAGCAGGAGCAGGGAGCATGGGGCAGGGGGAGTGGGGGCAGGCTGGGATTCAAAAACTGGCCAAGGTATTGGATGGGTTGGTAAAAACCTCAAGGAGTAGAGGGAATCTCTATACCTCGACCAGTTCTTGGGTACTTCTGCCTCATCCCTGAATGCTGTGACAGGAAAGTCTAAATACAAACAGGAGGTGCAGAGAACCAATAATTACCAAATATTTGAGGAAAAAACTAATCCAATAATGTACCAAATGCAACAAAGTATAACAAAAATTTACAAAGTGGACTTCTACATAACCTTTGAATTAAAAAGACAACAAAACATGAAATATTCAAAATACAAAACAATAATGCAGCCGAAGCAGAACACAAAGGAAAATCCATAGCTTTTTATGAATTCACAAAAACCCCAAGACTAACCAAAAATGTCAGGTTTTAAATTCAAGACTAAAATAAATTCAAGGGAAAGTAAGAGAGATTTAAGATAGTATCACAAGTTAATTGAAACAAACGCATTTAATTTGATCAATAAAACCAGTTTCCAACTAGTAAAGAAAGTGAAAGAAAGTGAAGTCGTTCAGTCGTGTCCAACTCTTTGCAACCCGTGGACTGTAGCCCACCAAGCTCCGCTGTCCATGGGATTCTCCAGGCAAGAATACTGGAGTGGGTTGCCATTTCCTTCTCCAGGGGATCTTCCTGACCCAGGGATCGAACCCAGGTCTCCCACATTGCAGGCAGACGCTTTAACCTCTGCGCCACCAGGGAAGCCCCCAAAAACTTGAGAATAAATGAAATATATGATTTTGTGAGAAAATAAACATTTGCAAATCAGAAGTTTTTACAAAACAATAAACAGAGCTCTATTCTTAAAAGAGATACCACATCCAAATGGTTTTAGTTAGTTCTCCCAATTTTCAAGAAATAGATTTTTTATACATAAGCTATCTCTTTTGGATGCTCCATACGTTACCTAAATATTTATAAGGCTAGAATTCTCCAGACACCAAAACTGAACAGCCAGTAGTTACACAAGTCTCACACATTATATTTTATTTCACAAATGCTTACGTAGAGCTTACATATTATAGTGTGATAATGACAAAGGAACAAAGATATAGATTAGTAACAAAACGCAATATCCAAGAAAGGATCCATGTAAAATGCATGTAAAAAAGTTGGCATTTCAAATCAGTGAGGAAATGATGGGTTATTCAATATACTTGGGGATAACTGGTCAGGAACAGTGTATAAAAGATTGCTAAATTTGTAATAATATTTATTTAAACAAGTAAAATTTTTAAAAGAATTAAGTGAACATGTATAAACCTCACCCAGATTCTACATAAGTAGACAATCTACTATATTCATCTATCTATTCAATAATTACCATCTTTTTTTTATGCATTTCAAGTTGCAGATGTTTGTACACTTAACCCCTGAACACTTCAATATGCATATTAACTAAAACTGAGGGAAAAATTACATTCAGTGAAATATATGACTCTACAAAGTACTATGACATGGATTTTTGACAAATGCATTCACCTCTGTGATACAAACTGCTATCAAGATACACAACATTGCCATCACCCTATCAAGTTCTCTCATGCCCCTTCCCAGTCAATCCCCAGGCCCATCCTAGAGGCAAGCACTGTTCTGGGCTTTTTTCCAGCATAGGTAAGTACCGCTTGATTTAGAATTTCAAAGAAATGAAATGACATAGTACATTCTCATCAGTAAAGCTTATTTTCTGCTTAGCCTAATAGTGGGATTCACTCAGGTTTTCCATTATCTGTAGTTTGTTCTTTTTTTTGGACTGTTGAGTAGTAGTCCACTATGTGGACACTGGTTTGTTTATCCATTCTACTGAACACCTGGGCTATTTCCAGTTTGAAGCTACTATGAATATTTTCATGTATTTCTGTGGACATATGTTTTCATTTCTCTTGGGTAAATATCTAGAACTGCTGGGGCATGGGGTACGTGTATATTTACTTTTATAGGAAACTGTCAGACTTTTATCCAAAGGGGATATGCCACATATGTTTTAAAAAGTATTACAGGTAGCAGTGATTACTCAGGGAAGAAACTGAGGATGGCAGTGGACTTACTGACTACTCACCGTAAAAATTCAAATAATGAGGTGACTTTTGTTACACGAAAAGAACAAAGCCAAGAGTTCTCACATTTAAGACCTCATTCAGTTTTCTTGGATTAGCCTATACTGACCACAAACTTCTAAAGCGCAGCTCAGCAAATCTCAGCTGCTGCCTGTTTTTGTAAATAAAATACTGAAACACAGTTAGGCCACTAGTTTGCATATTGTTTAAGGCCATTTCAAGCTACTAATAGCAGAGGTGAGTAGCTGCAACAGACACTGCCTGGCTGGCAGAGCCTAAAATATTACCTGGTCCTTTGAAGAAAAAGTTTACAGCCGCCAGTTCAAAAGGCTTTGTTTTTCATTCCAAAGTGACACCTGAAACTATCTCACGCAACTCTTCCCTTAAAGAAGAAACTGAGACCAAAAGATTTTTTTTAATGACTTATCTAAGCTTCAGATCAGATCAGATCAGTCGCTCAGTCGTGTCCGACTCTTTGCGACCCCATGAATCGCAGCACGCCAGGCCTCCCTGTCCATCACCAACTCCCGGAGTTCACTCAGACTCACGTCCATCGAGTCAGTGATGCCATCCAGCCATCTCATCCTCTGTCGTCCCCTTCTCCTCCTGCCCCCAGTTCCTCCCAGCATCAGAGTCTTTTCCAGTGAGTCAGCTCTTCACATGAGGTGGCCAAAGGACTGGAGTTTCAGCTTTAGCATCATTCCTTCCAAAGAAATCCCAGGGCTGATCTCCTTCAGAATGGACTGGTTGTATCTCCTTACAGTCCAAGGGACTCTCAAGAGTCTTCTCTGACACCACAGTTCAAAAGCATCAATTCTTCGGTGCTCAGCCTTCTTCACAGTCCAACTCTCACATCCATACATGACCACAGGAAAAACCATAGCCTTGACTAGACGAACCTTTGTTGGCAAAGTAATGTCTCTGCTTTTCAATATGCTATCTAGGTTGGTCATAACTTTCCTTCCAAGGAATAAGCGTCTTTTAATTTAGAGATGTAGAATTCTAATGCAGGTCTACCTCAGTGAACTGGTAAACTTCTAAACTTATCAAGTAAAAATGCATATGCCCATAGGCTCACTTTGACTATAATGCCCTATCTGGAAACTCAAAATGAACTAGAAATTTAGTGGAATAGAAAGAATCATGGTGAGCTGAGGGGAATTATGAACAAGTTTCTCCACAAACAAGACTTTCACAGTATGGAGCTATGTCAATTAATCCATAATACTCTCAACTTCATTCAGCACAACGAACAGGTGAATCACAAGTGGACACTGACTAAACGACAATTTATCAGAAAAGCAGTTAAGTGTTTCCTATGTGCTGGATGCTGCAGGGCTATACATGCACCTGCAAGTCCTGCTCTGTGAGACCATCCGGTTAGAAGCAACATATAAACAACTCTGATCCAGGGCACAAAGTTTTTAGGTGTCACAGATGATAAATGTGGTATCCTTTTCACCTGGGCAAGTCAGAGAAGGCTTGTGGCAGAGCTGGCCCTCAATGCAGGAATCAGGGGAGAATTTACAATGCAGTGAATGGCACGGAGAGGGAATGAGCAGGGCACCCCAGGCCAAGGGGCCTTAGATATAGCCATTTGGCTATGACACAGTGGTATGTGGGGTGTACGGTACACAATGACAGATTATATAAGGTTGGAAATATAGTTCTAAGCCAACATGTAATACACCTGGAACACCAGGCTATCTGGAACTGATTTAAATCTGAAAGCAGTGGGGATCCAAATACTTTTGGGGTATGGGGAGTACCTTGATCAAAGCTGCAGCCTTAAAAATCAATCTGAAACAGGGAGGTTGTACACAATAATTCTAACTGATGCCCAGGATCTTTCTGGGACTGCACCAGAAGGTAAGAGCCTACCTTCCCCAGTCAACAGCACTACACTGTTTTTTCAGCAGCAGATAAAGGTTGGAAAGCCAATGGCCCCATTTAAACTTGGAACAATTTTAAAAGAAAGTTACAAAAAGACCTTCATCTGATCCTTCAAGTTTTTTTCATCAGAGAATTTACAAGAAAAGACACTACCAGATCCTTAAAAAGTGGGGCAGGATTGGTGGGAATGTTAAGGACTATGCAATTTGCAACAGGTGGTTAGCATTAAGAATGCCAGGAAAAACAAGCCCCCTGGGCTTCCTCTGAAAGTGCCTGTTCACAAGATACTTCAGGGTGGGGTGAGGTGAGTGAGTGGCGAGAAGGTCAGAGAAAATTCATTCCTGGATTAACTGCAGCAGTGGTAATGAGCTGTGGGTCACCAAGAGATTCTAAAAATGTTACGGAACTAGGACTATGCCTAGTGACAGTCTTCAAGAATTGCAAACAGAGAAGTAACTCAGAACTCCAATGGAAGAAGGGGAAAGAGTTGTTTATCAGCTGATTAATAAGGTAGTGGAGCTGTCTAAGCCTCACTCTCAGATTTATGGGATATGCAAGAAGCAACTGGAATCTGAGAGATATTAACCAAGAAGTAAAATTTGTCAGTAATTTTTGCAGTTGTTTTGAGATGAAGAAAATGAAGAGAAAACAAAGCCTAACACAGTGCCTGGGAAACATACTTTAGGAACCAAGAGAGTCAGAAAAAGACTGGTTAGAGAAGTATGGAGTGGGAGTAAGGACCACTTTTTAGGGGCCAGACACTGACAACAGTGACAACAGGCCAGAAACTGCCAAAAGAAAACTACCTCACTTCGTGGACAAGGGTCTGTTCCTTAGCATGGCATCAGCAAAATACTAGGAGTAAGTTGTACTTAAGCACCAGCTCTACCAATGGCTCAGTAAACAGATATGGGGAGGTTGTTGCTGCTACTAAGTTGCTTCAGTCCTGTCCGACTCTGTGCGACCCCACAGACGGAAGCCCACCAGGCTCCCCGGGGAGGTTGTTAAGTCAGAGAATTCTTTTCAAAACTATTACTGGTTAAATAGCATGTATAGGGAGAGGAAGACACTATTAACTAAACCCTCATTAAATCTGAGAGCAGATAAGTTTAAAAAGAAAAAGCCTCTATGAAGTTCTCATAAGAGCCATAAGAAGCCTTAAAGAGAGCAATAAAACAGGACGCAGGAGACGGGATAATAACCCTGGTTCTGTTATTCTAATCAGATGCACGACCTAGGCATGTCAAACTCAGCCGAGTCTCCCATGAGAAAGTTAAATGGAAACTTTTTCTGAACACTAAACTATGAAACCCAAGTGTGGCAGAAAATAAAAGGAAAATGCTCAAATATCGGGTAAATCTTTATGCAATGACATACCAAAACCAAAGACACTAAAAAGTGTTGCAGAAGACTAATTACATTTAATTAGACTGGGAACATTTCACAATACTGCTCTTTCATTCAACCAACTTTTACTACATTCCCACCAAGTGCAAGCAATAGGTTAGGTGTTAGGGAATTCCAGAGTAAGACGTGAATAAGAAGCCTTCAGCCTAACAGATGCATTACGAAAGCATAAATGCTCCACTAGAAAAAGGTATCACTGGATACACTGGAGGACTTGACACAGTCTCAAAGCAAAAAATGATTCAAAAATGTTTACCAGAAGAGATCAGGCTGTCAAAGCTGACATCCGAGTAACTAGGTCAAGGTGAAGGAAGAAGGGGTTCAGAATCTAGGAAACAGGCCCGAAAGTGATGGGAGAGAACTACGTAGAACAGTAGATGACGAGAGAGAAATATGCCAAGTCTGCAAATAGTCTGCACGTGATGCTAAGGAGTCGGAGGGCAACAGAGATTTACATGAAGAGGTGGCTGTGAAACAGCCCATAAAGATTTTCGACAGGCCATCTTTAAAGATTCCGACAGGTTATAAGAATGCAAAAAAGCCTTAGGGACCAGAAATGCAGTTTGTAAGCCCCAACACAGAAACGATACCTAAAGTCACCAGAAACCTAAGTTCTAGCAGTGTGTGTGGATGGTCCCCACAGAGGTGATAGAAAGTGCCAAGATACCCCCAACACATCAACCTCTAAGAAAGAGGTAGAGGAATAAAAAACACTCCCCTTAAATTTTAAGTGATAAAACCAGGTAGCTAACTGTACATTTTCACTTATTTATACATTTGAAAAAACTTTATACATAGGAAAATGTTAACAATGGTTATTCTATGTAGTCAAAGATGACAGATTTTACTTCAAAATCAATGTAATGAATGCCTAATTAGAAAATAATGAATTTATCTTCCAAAGTAAATTTTGTTCTTTTATGACACAATTTCTTTTTAAAAAATGCTAGCTTAGGAGAGGCTTCATCTTAATGGAAACGTTAGAAGTCTATAAAGGGGAAGGGGAATAGATATCCCCCAAGAGTAACCTTCACTTTTAAAAATTATTGTACACGTGACTTTTTTCCCCCTTTTCATACAGTTGTACTGCCAAGTACTTTGGCACACTGTAATAAAATTGTTTGGAAAATAAAAGCGTTAAATGGTCTTTAAATATGATGATACACCACAGTGAAGATGTTACTAAGGACAGAAGGATTTTTTTTAGCTGCTTTTAATACAACTAATTCTAAAGCTGCAAATCCAAAGTCAATTTCAAAGAAATCAAATTATTTTGGGGGTGAGGGGAGGCTGCTCTGTAACACAGTAAAGCACATACTATTGTCATCACATAGCCTGGTGGGCTACAGTCCTTGGGATCGCAGACTCAGACACGACTTAGTGACCGCACAGGCTGCTGCTGCTGCTGCTGCTAAGTCGCTTCAGTCATGTCTGACTCTGTGCGACCCCATAGACGGCAGCCCACCAGGCTCCCCCTTCCCTGGGATTCTCCAGGCAAGAACACTGGAGTGGGTTGCCATTTCCTTCTCCAATGCATGAAAGTGAAGTGACAGTCAAGTCGCTCAGTCGTGCCCGACTCTTAGCGACCCCATGGACTGCAGCCTACCAGGCTCCTCCATCCATGGGAGTTTCCAGGCAAGAGTACTGGAGTGGGGTGCCAGGGCCTTCTCCGCACCACACTATTATTACAGGTATCTGGACTACAATACACACACTTCCCCCTCCCTCCATCAACCCAGGAAGTGCTGCCTCCTGCCAGGTGATGGCTCAGTTAGCCTCAGCAGTTGCTGCTGCCACACCCACCACTTGACCTTCATTTACAGTCAGCCCACAGGGTAAGGCAAGGCCTGTTACTTTTCCAACAGTGCAAATTTTTGTAAAGTTTCTTTGATACAACATTCCACCAGAGAAAGAATACCTTACAAAACTGGGAAAATAAACACACTTGCCTTCTCCCTTACAGTCAAATACACAAGACTGGGATGGAGCCTGATCTCCAAAGCAGAACATTTACTGAGGCATGACCCAGAATGGGAGCAGGTGATCGAAAAAAACTGCAATTCGTGGGCCTACAATGAAAGAGAAGCATATGAACAAAATGTAGATGTTAGTAGTTTCAGTCCAGAATCCTGATCCTGCTTGGAATCAGTACCTTGAGTTTAAGATTATCATTAAAGCATCTACTGAGAGATAACCTTAAGATAACGAAGGCCAAAGAAGCCTACAGGCAGATGTCATTAAATGACATCATGTCATGGGTTTCCCTGGTAGCTCAGATGGTAAAGAATCTGCTTGCAATGCAGGAGATCCAGGTTCCATCCCTGGTTGGGGAAGATCCCTTGGAGAAGAGAATGGTCAACTCACTCCAGTGTTCTTGCCTGTAGAATTCCATGGACAGAGGAGTCTGGTGGTCTGCAGTCCATGGGCTCGCAAAGAGCTGGACACAACTGAGCGACTAATACTTCCACTATTCCTGACTTGCCCTTACGTTCAGCCTGGATATCAGCTCTTAGGAACACTTTGATCACCTACACGGTATACATTAGAAAGCCGTGAAAATGGAATAAAGTACATGTATATAAACATTCTGAAACTGCTGAAACCAAGTGAAACACATTAGCCAAATATATAAGAACCTAGTCAAAATCCTCACACAGCTGTTTTAAAGACGGCAATGACATGGATCATGAGGTATTTTCACTTTATCCCAAATGTAAAGGGCAAGACTGCTTCTTAAATATTAATATGCAGTGCACTTAGAAAGGAACCTCACTTGGGACAAATGTGCTGAAGACTTGAATGTAAAAGATAAAATCAGAAAACATCTTAAATGAATGTCTTTACAGAACCCTTGAGGTAGAGAAAGGTTGTCTCTATATGCCAGCAGCCCAGCAAATCTACCCAGGTCAAAAAAAGATGTAATAATCCCCTCCCTCATTAATTTCAAAAGCAAAACAAAACATCTGCACAAATGAGGTTTAAAAAGAAAAAAAACTATAACACACTTTCAGAATATAAAAGGTACACAGATTATCCGCAACCCAGAAATTCCACCAGTAGAAACATATTTCAAGGAAATCAATTTACAAAAATGCACAAGGATAAAGGAATGGGGGGAGGAGGGCCCAGTACATAAAATATGCACTAGTTTAAAAAAAATGAAGAATTACTTCTATTACCATAGGTATCTCCCATGTATACATAAGATACATGTTAAACTAAAAAAAACAAACATGTAACTATACAATGGAACAGCTATTAAAAATGATATAAATCTTTATTTAATAACACAGGAAGAGGCCCACAATATACTCAAAAGATTATAAAGCATAATTTACTGTATGATCTCTGTTAAAAAATTAATAACATTATATGCATTAAGTCTGCCCACACATGTACTGAAATACATAGTGTGGACTATAGTCCACTTCTCCACTGGGAAGTGGATAGTGGACTTCTCCAGTTGGGAAGATCCCCTGGAGAAAGGAATGGCTACCCACTCTGGTATCCTTGCCTGGAGAATTCCATGGACAGAGGAGCCCGATGGGCTACACTACATGGGGTTGCAAAGAGTCGGCACTACTGAGTGTCTAACAGGGGTAATGAGATCAGGCAACTCACTCATACACTACCTTTCTGATAAAGAAAGGCCAGAGGATACGCTTTCTCCAGGTGGACCCCATGCTTGAGGGTACACAGCGCTGATTCCAGCCTACAGGCACCACTCCCCAACATCTCCTTGGAGTGTCCTTATGCCTGCTGGGATAGGATTATGGACAGTTCTCACCTATTTATCCCATTCAGTGTTGCCTTACTATTATTACAATAAATGCAGAAATTTACTCTTTGCTGACAATTTCCATTTTGAAAATAAAGAGTCTTGCCTTCATTCTTCTAAATCTAATCCCAACTTCACCTGTACTCCTTCCACTGCCCTTACATAATCCCATTCTCTGATACCAAATAAAATCTCTATCCCAACAGCATGTAATACAAAGGTTAAAGAGCACACCCTGCATTAAGAAACGTCATTCAAAAAAAAAAATGTCATTCTAACAAAGCGAAGACACTTAGTACTGGAACTGAGAAAGGTAGTCTACACAAATTCATCCCTCTTCACCACTCAAATATTTCTTCAGCAAAAAGTACACTCTAAAAACAAAAATAACTGTTTACAGCCCCCCCTCCACTTAATTCTAAATGCAAGATCTATTTCCTCATCACACTAGTGGGTTCCCCATAGACAGCCATTTGAATAAAAATCGTGATTACCATGCAGTAAGGCAAGGCATCTGTAAAATAATACAACCGCTGGACTAGGATTAAAGGACAACTGGGTTCTTTTCTTGGTTCTGTGGAATATATAATTTTACACAAACGAAATCACAACCTCTCTGGGGCTCATTTTCCTCATCTCTGAAGCAGGGTTTGAGCTTAAAAAAAAAACCCTCCAAGGCCCCCTTGCAACTTGTAATAGGGCTTTAAGCCGCCTTCCTATTCTAGAAGAGCCGATTTCAAGTAGCAGCAACAGTTTATTTCCTAAGTCAAAGCTAATTCACTCTCTTGATGCTTCTTTTCAAAGTGTCGTGCTCAAATAGTTCTCCAGTCTAGAAATACTCTCACGCAGAAAAGTCTGTCATGACCAACGAACAAAATATTTTTCAAAAGAAAAAAAATTGGTTTACTTAAGTTTAAAGGAGGGAAGCGCTAGTCGGGGGGAGCACGAGTCCTTATTCAGACGTTAACAGTTTTTCCAAAAAAAAGAGGCACTCGAAAGCAGCACCACACTGGCGGATGGTTTAAATATTTCTTTTAAAACAAAGAACCCATGCAGAGGAAAACTGCTAGCAAATACAACCATCACACGTTTTGAAGGCACAGGGTAAAAAAACCAAACAAACAAAAAAACAAACCGTGCCTTTCAGACCGAATTTACTTTCCCCTAATAAAGTACGTTGGTAAGGAAGAAAACCTGTGTCACTAAAAAGGAATTAGGAAGGAAGCAACCTTTTTAAGGGTCTTTTCACTGGACAAATTCAACTGCATTTTCGGGTATCGTGTACTTGTGTGCTTAACACAGTCGTGCAGCCCACACACTGAACACTAGTTCACACTCTTCCGACCGGCTGGGGTGGCAGCGTGGACGAGTCACAAGATAGCGGCGGGAGTGGAAATTTCCTCTCCCCGGGCGTGGGGCAGGGTCTAGCTTCCCCGAACCGCTCGGCGCCGCCGGCCGCCTCCGCCAGGGCCTCTCGGGGCCGGCGCGCTCCGTACAAAGGAGGCCGGGCGCTCGGCCCCCACGCGCTCCGGGCTCCGGGCAGCGGTCCCCGGCTTCCGGCGCCTCAGGCCCCGGCAGCACGTGCGCCCGCTCCCGGCCGGGAGGAAGGAACCGACGCGGCCCGGCGGGGGCTGCCAGCGGGCCCCGCCGCCAAGCCCGCCCGCCAGCCCCGCGAGAAATGAATGGGGCCACGCTACTCCTCTGCCGCCGCTGCCGCTCGCGTTCCAGTCTGGCGGCCAAGACGAAGACCGCTGCGGGCGGCGGTGGCTCCTGGGGCCCCCACGCGGGGAGCCGCCTCCCGCCTTCCCTTCCCACCCGACCCCACCCGGCGTCCCCCCAGACCGCGGCCGGCCCGGGTGCCCAACCGTCGCCCGCTCACCCCAGCTCTTGGCGGTGCGCCCCAGGAACTCTCCGGTTGTCCGGTTGTAGATGAAGAGCTTCCACTCGGCCAGGCTCTGGTTGAAGGACTTCTTGTCTGTCTTCGTCATGGTGTGTGTGCCGACGGCGAGAAGAGCGGCGGCCGCGGGGGTGGAAGCGGCGAGGAGCCCGGAGGCGCGTCCCGGCACTAGCGGCGAAGCCCGGCGGCGGCGGCGGAAGGCGCGACGGCAGAGGAAACCTTCTCGCTGCGGTGAGCGCTCAAGCAGACTGCGCTGCGCCGCGCCGAGCCGGGGCCGCCGCTCCGGCCGCGGGAGCCTGACGTCTCCGCCCTCCGCAGCCAATCCCCGCGCTGTTCAGGCCCCGCCGCCACCGCCGCCACCGCCTCCCGCCCGCGGCTGGGCGCAGCCGGACGCGGCGAAGACGCCCCGCCCATTGCCCCGCCCCCACTCCCGCCCCTCCCCGCGGTACCCGGCAGGGCTCCGGGACGCTCTGAGTTCCCTTATCCCTGGCCGGAGGGAGCGAAAACTGTGCAAAGCAACTTAAAAAAAAAAAAAAAAAGTCATGAGAGCTTAATAAAAAGCAGGTTTATAATGACAAGCAAAAGATGAGCGTCCCTGACCCACAGGTTTCTCAGAAGGAGGACTCTGGGGAGATGCTGCGGGCGACCGGGACCCGGGGTCCCCTCGCTTCTTGGCCTGCTGCGACGCGGGACAAGGAGAGCGCGGAAACTACTCCAGTCAGCTAAGTCGCCTTCACCGAGAAGGGGACCTCACCCCTCTCTCCGCAAACCGTTTCCAGGCGTTCTCCTCTGGGCTCTATGACGTGACTTAAAAGATAGTCGGCTGAAGTTTTTCGTGAAGGTGTTTGATGTACTACATACCGCTGCTCAGAGAACGCCCTGACTTGGCTCTTTTGAAGGAGTCAACTAGGAATCTTAGGTCAATGGGGATTTCATCCAAAGTTTGCCAGTGTTAAGTAAGTTCAGTATAGTTTTCTCCAGCTTTAATTGAATTTATCAGTGAAACCAATACATATGTTTTCCTGAAGTTCCTATCAGCTGTTAAGATCTGCTTTTTCTCAAACACTCAGGCTGTACAGGAAATCAATTCTTCGTTTAGTGTTGATGCCTAAATAATGTTCCTGACTTTTCATCTTTTCCACTGCATGGTTGCTCCCTTTGGTCAGAGCTGAGGGTGCAGTCGTTGTTTTCCTACACGAGGTGGAGCTGAAGAGTACTGTGCTCTGAGACTTGTGACAGCATGAAAAAATTTAAATGGAAGTTTGGGCAGGAGGTGGGGGTTTGTTTTGTTTTGTTTTTAGAGAACAGAAATAGAGCACCGCCTCTGTTTTATCAGCAAATAAAAATTATGAATGAAGGAATGTAGCACACACCTTATTGTTTGAAATGATGCATTATAGTCCATCAGAGAGTTTAAACAGCTTGCAAATGCATTAAAGGAGTAAATGGATAACAAAATTCTGGTATTTCTCTTGTTTCCTCACTTTGTTTATCAAAGCAAGGAATTATGTCTTTCACAAATGGAAAAGGGATAGAAGAATATCTTATTATAAAGTGATTTCCCCCTGTGCTTAGGAAAGCTAAATTTATAATTATGACCAAATCCAGTTATTTTGTCGAACCAATGACAGCAAAAGAGTTGTAGAAGACTTTTGTAAAGTTTGGCATGAAAATGGTATTAGAAATAGCAAAATACTGTGCAAGCAAACTAGAATGCATCTCTACAGTTCCTAAATAAGGTTGAAAAGGAACTGAGGAATGGAAGTAGTTAAGTATTTTTGTCTCATTTAAAATCGAACTACGAATTAGAGGACAGCTAAAATATTGGTGGAGTTGGTAGCAGGCTTTCTAGTTTGGGCAACAGTAAAGATGCAGAGTCTGTTTGAAATAAAATATAAAACCATCTGCTTTATTGATACTGTGTGTGTGTTAACAAGCACACTTCGGGAAATAACCTGGCGCAAACAGAAACACGGTAAACAAGAACATTATGAAACAGCGTTTCAAAGATATTGAACGCTGCCAGAGATTGGTAGTTTGTATATTTTTAATGGTCATTAATATGCTTTTCGTACATAATGCTTTTCCAATTAGGTAAATAAAAATATAATTCAGTAAGTGTTTTCAAAATTCATGGCTAGCTTAGTGTAATAACTAATCTAACCGATTTCAGTTGGGGAAAAGTTTACATCCTAATTCAAAACACAGCAACTATTTGTTTCTCTGATACATGATTCTTGAGCATTACTTGGAAGAGAATATGCTAAGTGTATTGGGGGATATTGGCCCACCAGGTACGAGCAGATGAAATATCAAATTTAATTGCAGTATTATTCCCTCTAGATTTACTTTACCATACTTAAGTCTCCCTTGTGAAAGCAAAGTTATTTTGGATTTCCCTGGTGTTACAGTGGTAGTCAGGATGGCCCAGTGGCAGTCAGGGTGGCCAAGTTGGAGTAGTAAATGGCAACCCACTCCAGTATCCTTGCCTGGAATTTTCCATGTACAGAGGAATCTGGCGGGCTATAGTCCATGGGGTTGCAAACAGTTGGACATGACTAAGCGACCGAGCGGTTAGGGGACGCTGGTTTGATCCACAGGCAGCTAGGCCTGTGCACCACAACTAATGAGCCCACACGCTGCAACTGCTGAAGTCCGTGTGCCTAGACCCTGTGCTCCACAAGAAGAGAAGCCACTGCAAAGAGAAGCATATGCACTGCAACTCGAGAGCAGCTCCTGCTCTTCACAGCTAGAGAAAAGCCCGCACGGCAAAGAAGACCTAGCACAGCCAAAATAAATAAATTGATTTTTTTTTAAAGTATCAGACAAGAGTGATTCAGTGTCCGTCTCTCCTCCACCACCCAATTACCGCCTCCACGGTGAATGATGACAAAGCTCTGGGGAAACTTCGCAAAGCTGGATGAGGCAGAATGCGGAAGAAGTAGTTGTGGACCACTGGCTCAGTCTGCTCTCCAGTCAGCAGAATTCATTTACTAGTTTCTAGTGGGCACAAGCAAGATATTTTGGCTCTCAATTTTTTTACTTTGCTAAAACTCTTCATTTATTTCTGAATTTTACAATTATGTATACAGAAAAAAGTATTCCAGTTCTTAAAACAGCGTCTTATTTATAACTTAGTGTTGTAACTAGGACTGTGGTACTAAATCACTGAAAGACCATTGTCCTTCAGAGAATAGATATTAAGATTTCCTTTCTTAATAAAAGTCCTTTCTTTCCCACAAGCGACAGCTATAATTGTGTTGGCGTTTTATTGTATCTGAGAAACACAGTCATGAATACATATTCCTCTTCACAGAAAATGTTCTTTTCCACACATTGATTCTAATTTTGAATGCTTTTACTAATCCTTTAACAAACAGCATCTCTACTTCCTTTGCAGGTTAAAGGGCAGATCTCGCATTGTTGATTATCTTGAATTAAATGAACCAGTGCTTTCGTAAACCATGAGCCCAGAAAGTGCTCTGTAAATGGTGGGGGAAGGCTGTTGGGTAATAATTTCTAATACTATCATACACGGTGTTCGATGTCTTATAAAACAGTGTATGATATGGTCTAACAAGGTTATTTACTAAATGAAATATAAATTCAAATGACCAACTCAATGTGAAAGATTATTTAATTAATAATTTGGCTATACAAATTAACAGGAGTAGGTGAAGTTGCATGTGAAACAATGGCAGAATACTGATGTTTTTTGAAACTGGATGATGGGTACATGAAGTTCATTATGCTTTGTTTACTTTGTATATCCTTGAAAGTTTCCAGAATAGAATGTTTGGGTTTTTTTTTTTAAATGGGGGCAAAGGATAGGCAATTTTTTGATGCACATTCTTCTGATTCACTTAGTTGAAAAATAACCAGAAGAAGGTATAGATGTAATGTTTTCAAAAGAACTGTTTTTTTAATTTGAAAAGCTGAACCAATGGGAAACAGAGTTATGGGAACATAAGATAATATTATTGTATTCTAATTAGTAACCTTAGGTAAATTTGAGAAGCTATTTTATCTATAACAAGGACAAGTATATGTGTATATATACACATGTATATACATATACACATACACACACATATATAGGCCTAAAATAACAACTGTAAGCAGGCTAGGAGAGCAACTGGTTTTGAAGGGAGAAGAATATCTTCAAGCAGAAAGTATACTCCATGGCCACAAAGACTGGCATTAAGTTCCTAAACAAGTTTAGTCATATGGTGAAGACGTGCTTCTTTTGTTAAATGGAAATCAATTAAAACCAGCAGAAAACTCTTCCAAATATAAAGCAAACTAAAAGACAGTATTATTTTGAGCAGTTGTTGGAGGGTTTGAAAATATGATTATATAATCTCAGTGTTTGAGTATCCTTTCTAGTGGCACAGGGCTAGTGACATGGATTTAGTTTTTCTTTTTTAATTTAAATTTTCTTTTATATTGGGGTATAGTTGATTTGCAATGTTGTGTTAGTTTCAGGTGTACAGAAAAGAGCTTCAGTTATACATATTCATATATTCACTCTTTTTCAGATTCTTTTCCTATATAGGTTACTACAGAATTTCAAGTAGAGTTCCCTGTGCCATAGAGTAGGTCCTTGTTGATTGTCTAGTTTACGTATAGGTTTGCTTTTTTCTGGGCTTCCCAGGTGGCTCAGACAGTAAAGAATCTGCCTTTAATTCAGGAGAAAGTGAAAGACGCTCAGTTGTGTCCGACTCTTTGCAACTCCACGGACTATATAGTCCATGGAATTCTCTAGGCCAGAATACTGGAGTGGGAATCCCTTCTCCAGGGGATCGTCCCAACCCAGGAATTGAATCCAGGCCTCCTGCACTGCAGGCGGATTCTTTACCAGTTGAGACACAGTGTAATGCAGGAGATCGGGGTTCAATCCATGGGTAGGGAAGATCCCCTGGGGAAGGGAATGGCTACCCAATCCAGTATTCTTGCCTGGAGAATCCCATGGACAGAGGAGCCTTGGCAGGCTGCAGTTCATAGGGCCGCAGAGTCAGACACGACTGAAGATGACTTAGCACACATAAACTATGCATTTAGTTTTTTGTATTGATTTTTCTACTTAATTAAAAAATGTAAACCCCACAGAGCTCTGTTAAAAACACAAAACAATTTTTAGTCATAGAAAGAGTAAGCCATCAATCTCCTGTGGATTTGGGTTTACTTTTGTGTTATATGTCTCTTACAAAGCAACTTACTAATTTAATTCAAATTTCAAACTAAAAGGATGTCACGTGAAGCCATCTATTAAATATTTAGGCCTCTTGGACATGTAATATGCTAAAGTAGTATACCCTATAATTTTTCTATTTATGGCTATCATGAAGAACTCTAACCAAAGAGGGGCCAGGAAAAATTTCCTTGTACAAGGGCAGAGCAGACTTAAGAACAATGTCTTATACTTTACTGTTCTTCAGTAAACCTTGATAGTATTAATAATCTGAAACTCAAAATTTAGGCCCAGGTTTTTTTTTAAAATAAAACTGTAATCTCCTACCAAATTTGAGGTATTTGATTCCCTAATCAAGCATCCTTCTGAGTATGTCATCCTATACCTGACAGTTTATTTCTGATTGCTTCTCTGAAGACCTACAGGACCTTTTAGAACTAACACCCAAAAAAGATGTCCTTTTCATTATGCTGCTAAGTCGCTTCAGTCGTGTCCGAATCTGTGCGACCTCAAAGACGGCAGCCCACCAGGCTCCCCCATCCCTGGGATTCTCCAGGCAAGAACACTGGAGTGGGTTGCCATTTCCTTCTCCTTTTCATTATATGGGACTGGAATGCAAAAGTAGGAAGTCAAGAAACACCTGGAGTAACAGGCAAATTTGGCCTTGGAGTACAGAATGAAGCAGGGTAAGACTAATAGAGTTTTGCCAAGAGAACGCACTGGTCATAGTAAACACCCTCTTCCAACAACACAAGAGAAGACTCTATACATGGACATCACCAGATGGCCAACATCGAAATCAGATTGATTGCATTCTTTGCAGCCAAAGATGGAGATCTGCTCTATACAGTCAGCAAAAACAAGACCAGAAGCTGACTGTGGCTCAGATCATGAACTCCTTATTGCCAAATTCAGACTTAAATTGAAGAAAGTGCAGAAAACCACTGGACCATTCTAATATGGCCTTAAATCAAATCCCTAACAATTATACAGTAGAAGTGAGAAATAGATTTAAGGATTAGGTCTGATAGACAGAGTGCCTGATGAACAATGGATGGAGGTTCCTGACATTGTACAGGAGACAGGGAGCAAGACAATCTCCAAGAAAAAGAAATGCAAAAAAGGCAAAATGGCTGTCTGAGGAGGCCTTACAAATAGCTATGAAAAGAAGAGAAGTGAAAAGCAAAGGAGAAAAGGAAAGATATAAGCATCTGAATGCAGAGTTCCAAAGAATAGGAAGGAGAGATAAGAAAGCCTTTCTCAGTGATCAATGCAAAGAAATAGAGGAAAACAATAGAATGGGAAAGCCTAGAGATCTCTTCAAGAAAATTAGAGATACCAAGGGAACATTTCATGTAAAGATGGGCTCAATAAGGACAGAAATTGTATGGACCTAACAGAAGCAGAAGATATTAAGAAGTGGCAAGAATACACGGAAGAACTGTACAAAAAAGATCTTCATGACCAAGATAATCACAATGATGTGATCAGTAACATAGAACCAGAAATCCTGGAATGTGAAGTCAAGTGGGCCTTAGAAAGCATCACTATGAACAAAGGTAGTGGAGGTGATGGAATTCCAGTTGAGCTATTTCAGATCTTGAAAGATGATGCTGTAAAAGTGCTACACTCAATATGCCAGCAAATTTGAAAAACTCAGCAGTGGCCACAGGACTGGAAACGGTCAGTTTTCATTCCAATCCCAAAGAGAGGCAATGCCAAAGAATGCTCAAACTACTGCAAATTGCACTCATCTCACACGCTAGTAAAGTAATGCTCAAAATTCTCCCAGCCAGGCTTCAACAGTACATGAACCATGAACTTCCAGATGTTCAAGCTGGTTTTAGGAAAGGCAGAGGAAGGATCATGGAAAAAGAAAGAGAGTTCCAGAAAAACATCTATTTCTGCTTTATTAACTATGCCAAAGCCTTTGACTGTGTGGATCACAATAAACTGTGGAAAATTCTGAAAGAGATGGGAATACCAGACCAGCTGACTTGCCTCTTGAGAAACCTGTATGCAGGTCCGGAAGCAACAGTTAGAACTGAACATGGAGCAGCAGACTGGTTCCAAATAGGAAAAGGAGTACGTCAAGGCTGTATATTGTCACCCTGCTTATTTAACTTCTATGCAGAGTACATCATGAGAAACGCTGGGCTGGAAGAAGCACAAGCTGGAATCAAGATTGCTGGGAAATATCAATAACTTCAGATATGTAGATGACACCTCCCTTATGGCAGAATATGACTAAGGAACATGAAGGAAGATTTAAATGTCACTTTAGGCAGCACTATTTCCTAAGAGCCTTGGTAATATCTCCAGGGCCATGGACATTCAAGTTCCTTGATTCTTAATTATTGTATTGCAATCAACTTCTGATAGGACCATAGCTACCATAGGTAATTACTTTTACACAAATTCATTATGTCTCATGCATTGTGTACAAGTATATAACTCTGCCTTATTGGGCATATTATGAGGAGAATGGTCTTTTGGTTAAATGACAGTTTGGGAGTTAGGAAATCCCCATAAATGCATATTGTGTTTCAACTTCCTGTAAATCACATAAGCTTATATCAGCTAATGATCTTTCCACAGAAAGAAACAGAAAGCAAGTTCAATGTGACCTAAACAATAAGGAAAATGTGCAGATGAACTTAGTGTAAAGTCCAACTTTGAGAAAAGTTTGACCCAGAGCTCAAATAAAATCAGTAAATCCTTGCTTTCCATTCATTGGTTCTATTACCTTAGGATTAGTTTCCAGAAGCTTCTGGGCCTACTTATTTCCAGGTATAAACTCAGCAGAAAAGAGAGAACCCTCAAAGCCACCCTCAAAGCTTAAATAAAACTCACAAATGTAGTCTTCTTGACCCCCCGGCACCGCCCTGACTTGGGTACTGTGTTCGTCCTAAACCAACTGTGAAGGCCAGGGAGAGAGCTGTAATATGCTGATTGGATGAAGCCCAGGAGGGTCCATTCTTGACCTGGTGGCGTGGTCAATCCCTCTCAATTGCATTGTTAAGAAATTTGGAATAGTGACAGTGGCAGACTTTATTTTTTTTGGCTCCAAAATCACTGCAGATGGTGATTGAAGCCATGGAATTAAAAGATGCTTACTCCTTGGAAGGAAAGTTATGACCAACCTAGACAGCATATTCAAAAGCAGAGACATTACTTTGCCAACAAAGGTCCGTCTAGTCAAGGCTATGGTTTTTTCTGTGGTCACGTATGGATGTGAGAGTTGGACTGTGAAGAAAGCTGAGCACCGAAGAATTGATGCTTTTGAACTGTGGTGTTGGAGTAGACTCTTGAGAGTCCCTTGGATTGCAAGGAGATCCAACCAGTCCATCCGAAAGGAGATCAGTCCTGGGTGTTCTTTGGAAGAAATGATGCTACAGCTGAAACTCCAGTACTTTGGCCACCTCATGCGAAGAGTTGACTCATTGGAAAAGACTCTGATGCTGGGAGGGATTGGGGGCAGGAGGAGAAGGGGATGACAGAGGATGAGATGGCTGGATGGCATCACCGACTCGATGGATGTGAGTTGAGTGAACTCTGGGAGTTGGTGATGGACAGGGAGGCCTGGCATGCTGCGATTCATGGGGTCACAAAGAGTCAGACATGACTGAGCAACTGAACTGAACTGAACTGAACTAGGAAGAGGAATGGGGAGATAAATTCTACAGACTTCTATTTAATTAAATGCCTTAAAAAACTAACATTTCAGGGAATTCCCTGGCAGTTCAGTGGTTAGGGGTCTGCACTTCCACTGCAGGTGGCCCCTGGTTCAATACCTGGTTGGTGAAGTAAGATCCCACATGCTGCACAGTATGGTAAAAAAAAACAAAACACACACAACCAAACCACCCAGTAAACAGCAACAGCAACAAAGAACCCCAAAACAACAACTAACATTTCAACCTAGAGTCATTCTTGTGTTCGTTGATTCATTTAACATTTCTTCAGGGCTCCCTATATGTGAGATCTGGACATCACTCTTCTTGACTCCATCTCCAGGCCTCTTTTAAAAGAAAGCATCAAGGATTGGAGCTCAGACTGGAGGAAAAATTATGAGTCTAAGAAAACTGATCTCCCAAGAGCCTCCATTTTTGGGGGGCTTGTTCCTTACATTTTCAGATTTCTGAGAAAGAAAGAAATAGCCATCTCATTGTCTACGTAGCCTACCTGGCACAACGTCCACCTGTATATTCACACTTTGAGGGTTAATAGACTCCTCCAAGCCGGGGTCAAGAACCCTTAGGCTATATGATTGTCAAGATATATAAGTGATCCACCTCTATATATAAGATTTATAATGATACTGTGATTTGATAGTGACATTTAAAACAAAGTTTTGCTTTTCTGAGTGGCCAAGGAAAAATAAGCACATTCCACTTCTTGGAAGGCAACACCCCTTACCTAACTTGAGAGAAGGGGTAGATACAACCTATAGTGGTTGACTTAGGTTCCCAAATACCACCCAAATCCAGGTGGAGTTAGATCAGAAAACAATTTCTCTAGCATGTGAGTTCCTAAGCAAAATGGGAAGGGACAAAACTAAAAATTGTTCATATATTTCTGATGTTCCCATTGACTGTGTAGGAAGCAGCAAGAGAGAAAACAGAAAGGTCCTCTCCCCAGCCTCCCTTTGAGAAAGCAGCCTTTGGGAAAACACATGCAGAAAATGAGAAACAAGTGCAACTGAAATGTTTTCAACCCTGCTCTGGCTATACTGGCCCTGTTTACAGAGCTCTGTGAAATAACCAAATGAAACTGATACATGTCTAGGATATCATGAAAAGAAGAAGGCCCTGGTGACAGCTGTGCCATGGGCTGGTGTTAAGCACAGCTCGCTCTCTCTCGCTGTCTCAGCTCACTAAATCAGTGGTGCCTGAGGATTCATTTATGTTTTCATTCCCAGGGGGAAGACATGTTTCGGTGTTTAACAGGATGCTCTGATCTTCCTAGTGTAAACTCTGAGATTTATTTCCATGCCTTTGTTTGAGAGCAGGTGCACCTAACGTAAACTTGGAAGGTGGGAAAGGAAATGAAAATGAGAAGTCAAACTGAAAAAGCAGAGAAGGACAACAGCAGTCCTGCTGATCCAACTAGTAGAAAATAAGATGGCCTTTGATTCTCACCAAGATTTGACTCTGTGTCTTCAGTAAATATTATAGTGGGGACTTCCCTGGTGGTCCAGTGGTTAAGAATCTGTCTGCCAAAGTGGGGGACATGGGTTCGATCCCTGGCCTGGGGAGATTCCACCTGCCGTGGAGCAACTAGGCCCATGGGCCACCACTACTGAGCCTGTGCTCCACAACAAGAAAAGCCACTGCAACAAGAAGCCCATACATTACAACTAGAGAAGATCTGCACACGGCAATGCAGACCCAGCACAACCAAACACACACACACACACACACACACACACACACACACACACTAACACACACACACACATATATTAGTGGAAGTCCTGTGGGTGAGATAAAATGACAGAACATTAGAAAGATAGGATCTTAGTTCTAAGACAAATGTGCACGGACCAGGAGGAAACTAGATCCAAGCTTCAGTACCCACCTTTGCCCCATGTTCTTCTTCTGCAGGACATCCCCCTTCAAGAGCATGGCTTCTTGAGGGATGGATTCACTCACGCTAATCCCAGCAGAGATTAACTTCTTTTTATGTTCCCCAGATGAACAAATAGTAACTGATTCTCAGTTACTTTGGAAGTTAAGGCCAAGTGCTTACTTACAAAGTTTGTAAGAGGGGTTTAGTTAGGTGATAGCACGTGGGCACTTTGGACTTCTTGGATGGGCCAGCCTTCTGAAGTGAATGTGTTTTGATTTCTGAACGTGTTTTGATTTCTGGGTTTCAGTATTTATAAGACAGCTCATAGGATATGGTTCAGAATATTATCTATTGCCCTTGAGAAAGAACTACAGGTCCTTGACTGTGCTTAACTTGAGGGTTGGAGGAGGGTTTACACACATTGAACACAAGACATTGTCTTCATAGTTTTTTTTCCAAAGTCAGCTCCCTTTAGATCCTGGAAGTAAATAGGTCCTCTTCTTAGAGAAGCAGTTTGTCAGCCTTTTCAGACTGCAGCTCAGGTGCTGAGGGAGCAGTTCATTAGTTTAATATAATGAACTTGTCTTAGAACTCTTCCTTGACTCCTGATTCTTCCCACCTCCCACCTCCAGGCTCAGGGTTGCATCTCATTCTAGGGATGATGCAATGGGCCAGAAGCTTCCAACTCTCAAGCTCTTGTTGGAAATTCATTGGCTCAGAATAGATTAGTCTTGCTCTTTCCTGCAACTGCCTTGACCTTGGTTTCTGGATTTCTAGTAACCAAGATCTGCCCATCTGCTTGTTCCTGACTGACCCTTGCTCTGTCCCTGAGTTCCTGATAACTGCATTTCCCTCCCAGTTTCACAGGAAGGTTATTGCCCTCTGTAATTGCCCTCTGTTCCCTCCAGTAACTAGATTTGTCTGACCTTGACTCCTAAACTCCTACACTTGAGTTATCTGCATATATTTCACCTCTCCTTGGCTCGGAATCATTCACCTAACACAGGTGTAAGAGTGTTTTTTATTTATTGTTTTTTAATTGGGGACATATATTTTACTTCGCTTTAATTTTTTAAAAATTTTATTTCCCTGACCAGGGATTGAATCTGTGCTCCCTGCAGTGGAAGTGCAGAGTCTTAACCCCTAGACCACCAGGGAAGTCCCAGAGCTTCTTCATTTTCTGAATGTCCTGAATCGCACTGAAAATAGCTCGTTAACTTGCTAGCATTGAATTACATCAGCTGACAGGAACACAAACAAGAAGGGCTAGGGAAAAAAAAAAACAACCAAAAATTGGATGAACACCTAACACCTCACAATGTAAACAGGAGGAAGCTTAACTATCAGTGTGATATAGACAACAAACAGTGCAAACATTTCAGTAAAATCTGAACCAATTACAATGTTACCAAAAGTGTACTCTGGGTGCTTCCCCGCTTAAAAGGCAATAAAGGGTCCAGGTTGGTGGAAAGGAAAGTTTGCTTTATTTTGGATGCAGGCAACAGGTAGGAGGTAGAGTGGGGGGGGGGGGGGGCAGACCACGCCTGTCCAAACACTGACTCCCCTCCCCTGACAGTCAGTGGGCAAGAACGTTTAAAGACAGAGCGAGGGGGCTACATGCAGAAACAGTAAGGTCAGCTCTGACAGTCATCCTGGAATTGGTCATCTATGGTCTGACCAGTGTCGTTTTGGTTGTTTTAGTTACAGTTAATCTTTAGTTCCAGGGTCAGTTTGTTTGCATCTCTTTGAGGCCAGTTCTTGCAATTGTGGTAGCTTATGTCATGGCTACAGTCTGGTCATCGTGTAATTAGCTTCTTCCACCTGGTGGGGGTTTCAGTATCTATAAGACAGCTCACAGGACATGGCTCAGAATATTATCTATTGTCCTTCAGAAGGAACTAAAGGTCCTTAACTATGCTTAATGACTGCATTATTATTATTTGGTCTCCTTTGACTGTTTTCTTTTGTTTTTATATTTTCTCACTTCCTAAACTTATTCATTGGCTAACATTTTCCCACAGACAAAAGGCAGGCTGAGGACATTGGGGTGGGGTGGGGCAAGGACCGTAGGATCCTGCTCTATTTCAATAGCAGCCATCTGGTCATAAATCCCATTTTACTTTTTACAAGAGATCAAAGGCTTAAGAATTAAGAATCATAGTCATAACAACTTCCATAATCACCTCACTAGGTAAAAGAGGAGGAAAAAAGATTCAGTATACTGTGTTTTCTCTAAGGTATCTTGGCAGGAAAAAATGAAATGTGATTCAGTTTTGCAGGTAAGAATTTGTTTGGAGCATCTTTCTTAAAGACAATGGTTTCTGTAGACTCACAGATACAGAGAACAGACTTGCGGTTGCCAAGTGGTGGGGGTGGGGAGGACGGGAGGGGGATGGCCTGGGAATTTGGGGTTCAGTTCAGTCACTCAGTCATGTCCGACTCTTTGCAACCCCATGAACTGCAGCACACCAGGCTCCCTGTCCATCACCAACTCCTGGGGCTCACCCAAACCCATGTCCATTGAGTCAGTGATGCCATCCAACCATCTCATCCTCTGTCATCCCCTTCTCCTCCTGCCCTCAATCTTTCCCAGCATCAGGGTCTTTTCAAATGAGTCATCAGGTGGCCAAAGTATTGGAGTTTCAGCTTTAGCATCAGTTCTTCCAGTGAACACCCAGGACTGATCTCCTTCAGAATGGACTGGTTGGATCTCCTTGCAGTCCAAGGGACTCTCAAGAGTCTTCTCCAACACCACAGTTCAGGCAAACAACAACGTCCTGCTGTATAGCACAAGGAACTATATTCAGTATCTTGTGATAAACCATAATGGAAAAGAATATGAAAAAGAATGTATACATTTATATGTATGACTAAATCACTTTGTTGTATAGCAGAAATTAACACATTATAAATTAAGTCTACCTCAGCAACAACAATAAAAAAGAAAAGGATTTCTGTGTCTATTTCATCATTGAAACAGTTCAATAGACCAACTGCACTATAGGATTAAAAGACAAATTTCTCTGCAGAAATGGTATATGAAAGTATTTAGTTGTACTTTCAAGATTATGCAAGACTATGCAAAATTAGTTGCAAAACTCTTAAACTTTTTCTGGGTTCTGAAACCACTGATACTATCAGGGGTGTTTGAGCTGTTTAAAAGTTTGATAGAGTGTTCTCAGCTGCCATTCCAATAAACAAATAAATAAAAGTGTTTATATGACAAGAGTATATTTTTCTCGTGAAGGAAGGCTCAGAGCTGGTTCAGTGCTCAACAGTATCATAGAGAATCCAAATTCTTCCCATCTCATTCTCAGTGGGTCAGCTGAGTGTTCCCTTGGGGTCACTGCTGTAGCTGCTCCACAGGGACACATCCCCAAGCAGGGGGCGGGGAGCAGGGTTTCCTCACAAATCTGACTCTTTTTATTGGAGAAGAAAACCTTTCCCCAAAGCACATACCTCTTTTTCCCCTTCTTTCATTGACCAGAAATTGATTCTACAGTACCTTTCACTGAAAAGTGAAAATCTGCTATTGGAAAGCTTTTCGCCTTTCACTAACCCATGGAACATGAGCTTCACAGGTTGGCACAGTGGTAAAGAATCCACCTGCCAGTGCAGAAGTTTCAGGAGACACTGGTTTGATCCCTGGGTTGGGAAGATCCCCTGGAGAAAGAAATGGCACCCCATTTCAGCATTCTTGCCTGGGAAATCCCATGGACAAAGGAGCCTGGCAGGTTACAGTTCATGGGGTCCCAAAGAGTCGGACATGACTGAGTACACCACACGTATGAGGAAGAACATTTCCTATTACACAGGGTTTATTTCCTTGAAGTCATGACAGTTTTCAACCTTATGGGCCATGTGGACTTGTTTTCTTTTTTAAAAATATTTACTCATTTGTTTAGCTGTGCCGGATCTTCATTGCACCACAGCATGTGCAATCTTTAGATGTGGCATGTGAGATCTAGTTCCCTGATCAGGGATTGTACCTGGACCTCCTGCATTGGGAAGGTGGAATCTTTGCCACCGGCCCACGATGGAAGTCCCTTGTTTTCTGTTTTGAAGGCAGACCTTTCACTTTTTTTTATGTTATTATTGGTGATTTCAGGGTTTCTCTTTATTTAGTCAAGTTTGGTAATTTATATTTTTCTAGAAAGTCATTCCCCCGGTCTAGATTTTTGAAGTCACTGGAAGGAAGCTGTATGTAGCATTAAAAATTAAAAAAACAACAACAAAAAAATCTCTGCATCCTGTTTTTATTCCTAATGAACGTTATTGAGTCTTTTTGCTTTCTTTCTTTTCTGGAACATACTTGCCAAAGGCTTTCTATGTTTTGATCTTCTCAGAACTTAGAGGTTGAAGCTATTATTTTGGGTGTTCTATTTCATACTATCTACTTTATCTTTATTAATTCCTTCCTTCTGTCTTCTTTGGTTTATTTTTAAATTTCTAGTTTCTAGAGGTGAAGGCTAAGTTCATTTATTTTCAGCCTTTTTTGCTTTCTGACATCTGGATTTAACATTATAATTTGGTCCCTGAGAAACTATTCTGTTATTACTCAGGGCTGAGGTGCTTTGTCCCCTTTTGTCACTGATTTCTAAGTAATTCCACTGCCCCCACCCTGTGGGGGAATTATAATTCCTTATCCCATTGACGCTAGACTTGCCCATAAAAATTATACTTTAGCCAATAAAACATGAGTCCAAGTGAAGCCTACCTTTTACACATCACAGTGTGGTTCCTTCATCTTTCTTTTCGTTTGACAAAAAGACCAGCAAAGTCCTAGATAGGGCTGCTCCTTCAGCCTGCACATCAGACTGAAGGCGATAAAAGACTGGCTACCCACCGGGATCGTGATGTAGTGTGAGTGAGAAATAAATATTTGCCGTTTTAAATTCCTGATACCACCTTAAATGCTTCAGCATGAATTTCTAAAGAATAAGAACATCTTCCTATATAGCCAAAATGACATTTCACATCTAAAAATATTGATGGTCTCTTAATATTATCCAATACTTAAAACATATTTAGAACTCCTCTGGTGGTCCAGTGGTTAAGAGTCTGCCTGCCAATGCAGGGGACATAGTTCAATTCCTGGTCTGGAAAGATGCCACGTGTGACAGGGTAGCTAAACCTGTGTGCCGCTGCTACTGAAGCCTGAGCGCTTAAAGGCCACACTCTGAGAAAAGAGAAGCCACCACAATGAGAAGCCCAAGAACCGCGCCTGGAGTGTAGCTCCCCACTCATGGCAACTAGAGAAAGAAAGACTGCAAGTAGTGACAAAGACCCAGCAAAGTCAATAGAAATAAATAAATACAATTTTAAAAATATTTGAATTTCTTCATTTGGCCTAAAATGTCCTTTATAGCTGGTTTGTACAAACCAGGAACCAATCCAGAGCCACCTGTTCCATATTGAGTGTTATGTTTTTCAACTCTCTTTTAACCTCCCTTTTTCTTATTACACTGATTTGTTAAAGATCCTGGGCCAGCTGTCCTAAAGAATGTGTTATCTTTACAATTTGCTTTTTCCCCATATTGTTGTTTAGCTTCTTCCTGTAGCCCCCATATTTCAGTAAATAAGTTAGATATAAGCATTTGGTTGGGCTTCCCGGGTGGCTCAGCAGTAAAGAATCCGCTTACCAATGCAGGAGACTCAGGTTCAATCCATGGTTAGGAAGATTCCCTAGAGAAGAAAATGGCAACCCACTCCAGTATTCTTGCCTGGAGAACCCCATGGACAGAGGAGCCTGGTGGTCTACAGTCCACAGGATCGAAAAAGAGTCGAACATGACCTAGTGACTAACAACAACAAAAACATTTGGTTAGATTTGAGTTAAACATTTTTGGCTAGAGCACAATATACCTGATGTGGTATATTTTGTATTGTACCACATCAAAAGACACATACAGTGGATTATCTCACCATTAGTCATCGAATGGGACAGAGGACCATGAGGTTAAGGTGGGAGCAGTCTGATCCCTCCATTATCAGCTGTGTTTTTATCTCCTGTGATCAGAAAATAACCCAAATGTTACCACTTTGATACCATATGAATAACCACTAGCATCCATCCATAGAGGTTTTTTTAAACAATGAAAACTTTAAAAAAATGTCTCTACTATTTATTTTTATTTATTTATTTCGCCGTGCCAGGTCTTAGTTACCACATGTGGGAGCTCGTTTCCTGACCGGAGATTGAACCTGGGCCCCCTGCCCTGGGAGTTTGGAATCTTAGCTATTGAACCACTAGGGAAGCCCCATGCATGGAGGTTTTACAACAGTCGATAATCCTTGCCTGAAAAATCAGTTCAGTTGGACCTATAAAGTGACTCCTCTGTAAAGTAGAGCTTCCCCTTCTCAATGGAGTCATTTGGTTTCTGCAGTAAAGTTGCTACTAGAAAGATAGGACAAACGTTTGATTCTTTCCTCTTTGTTATGTACTTCCAAAGCCAAGAGTTGGTTCAAATGTGACAAATGAGTGATTCCCTGGATTTACCGTGTCATAATGGGCTTCTGGATTCTCTGAGATTTGATATGTTTCAGTCAACTATTGTAGTCCTCTTTTTGATGTTCTAATTGCTTCTAATACAATCCCTAATAAAATTATTGATTCTAGTAGAATCCTTCAGATGGAAAAACAGAAGCAAACAGACCCCAATCACTGGACTCAGTAAGTCAATGGCAAGTTCAGAAAGGGGAAAAATGGGATAGATGGCCAGGACACAGACATAGGTATCCATTTTCCTCAGAGAGGTTCACAGTGCATCACTGTGAATAAGATGGATCTGATTTGTTCCTCTATATAACAACCCAAAGAATGTTCTCAGAAAGAATCACTTTGATAGAACCAAGAATCACTATCACTTATCAGATATACCAAAATGGCCAAACTGTTTCCACCACCCTGGCTTGAGCCAGGGGTGATGGGTTTATCTCTGGAATGTAGATGGTGAACCCCATAGAGAAAATCAGATCAATCACATCCCCTTCAAACAGACACATTATTCTGGTGAAATAAAGAACTATACACACACCTCCAGTAATATACCATCCATTTGGGAATACTCATTCCATTAACAAATATTTACTGATGAGGTAAAATGATGGGGCAATAAATATTAGCTATCAAACCATCAACTGAGATTCAAAAGAGAGAGGAATCCTTTGTAGCTGTGGAAGTCAGGCGAGTTTCGCTGGAAGAGATAGGGTTGAAATGAGGCTTTGAAATCTGGGAAATAGTTGACAGTAAGAAGCTGTATGTTGGGAAGACTGTGAGCACCAGCTGTGAGAGGGCAGACAGCTTTATACCGGATTCTGCAGTGCCTAAGATTTCAGACACTGATGGAGAAAAGGGAACGTTCCTATACTGTTGGTGGGAATGTAAATTGGAACAGCCACTATGGAGAAAAGTACAAAAGCTCCTTCAAAAACTAAAAATAGTTACCATATGATTCAGCAATCCTACGGCTGGGAATATATCCAGAAAAGATGAAAACTCGAAAAGATATGTGCACTCCAGTGCTCACAGCAGCACTGTACACAATAGTCAAAACATGGAAAAAACCTAGACGTCCGTTGACAGATGAATGGAGATATATATATATAATGTACAGACACGACTAAGCGACTTCACTTTCACTTTTCACTTTCATGCATTGGAGAAGGAAATGGCAACCCACTCCAGTGTTCTTGCCTGGAGAATCCCAGGGACGGGGGAGCCTGGTGGGCTGCCGTCTATGGGGTCGCACAGAGTCGGACACGACTGAAGCGACTTAGCAGCAGCAATGTATATTATATATACATTATGTTACATATAATGTATATTGTATATATTATAATTTATATATATAATGGAATATTATTCAGCCCTAAAAAAAGAATGAAATAATGCCATTTCGAGCAACATGGATGGACCTAGAGATTATCATACTAAAGTGATATAACCTGGACAGAGAATGACAAATATCATGTGATACCACTTATATGTGGAATCTAAAAAAATGATACAAATGAACTTATTTACAAAATAGAAATAGACTCACAGACATAGAAAACAAACTTATGGTTACTGAAGGGGGAAGGACGGTAGGAGGGATAAATTAGGAGTCTGAGATTCACAGATACACACTATTGTATATAAAATAGATAAACAATAGGAACTATTGTATAGTACAAGAAACTATATTCAGTATCTACAATGGAAAAGAATCTGGAAAAGGATAAATATGTATTTTATATATATATATATATATATATATATATATATATATATGAATCACTTTGCTGTATACCTGAGATTCACACAGCAGTGTAAATCAACTCTACTTCAATTAAAAAAGAAGACTTCAGACACTGAGAATATCTTGGAGTATGCAAGAGCCACTGCTGGTTGTGGCTGCTACCTTGTTGAGAAAAAGTGTACCATGTACTTTGAATCACTGGTCACAGTGATAAAATTAGCTACATGAGTAAGCAGTACTTAATTTCATTTTGGTTTAGTTTAGTTTTTAATCACAAGAGACTGTGGGCATTGTGCAAGAGGACAGGACTTTTCTTCAGAGGGCCACTTTGACTCAGCTTTTATCACCACGTGACCTTAGGAAAGATGGAGCCTCTCCAAGATTCAAGTCCCTTATCTGTAAAGTAAGGACAAGAGCCCTCATCCTTACAGGGCTCTGCTGAGAATTTACAGGAAGGTACTGAGAAGCCCCATGTAAATAAAACGTGTGAAACAATAAGTTAGAAATGTTTCAGGTTCTGGAAATGCCTGGAAGTTTTGGATTCAGTACTGATTTGTAAAATCAGGACTTGCCTGTGACTTCCTGGTACAGAGTGGTTAGAGTGGAAGGGCGGACCCAGCAGACCCACCCACTGAGTGCCTCAGCACGACCGTCTTGATGACTGGAAACTCACAAAACCATCACAAATGCTCAGAATCCTCTTCTAGAACAAGTAATGTATGAGAGATTTTTTTTCAGTTATTCACAGGTTGAAGCTTTCTGATAGGCTGGGTTTTGCTGCTCTCCTCTAGTTGTAGGGAACAAAGAATAGTGATTTATTGGAAAACAATACCTCTTTTCCTAGCCTTAATCTGGACCAGCAGCTGTTCCCTGCATGGTCACATTCATGGGTCCCCAACCTCTACTGATACAATAATAATATAAATAAAGAGAAAGAAAGAAAGTGAAATCGCCCAGTCATGTCCGACTCTTTGCAACCCCATGGACTGTAGCCTACCAGGCTCCTTCATCCACAGCATTTTCCAGGCAAGAGTACTGGAGTGGGTTGCCATTTCCTTCTCCACGGGATGTTCACGACCCAGCGATTGAACCCGGGTCTCCGGCATTGCAGGCAGACACTTTACCGTCTGTAATGCGCTTGATTCACCCGGAAACCATCCTCGCTTCCTGTCCATGGAAACCTTATCTTCCACATAATCTGTGCCTTGTGCCAAAAAACACTGGGGACCACTATGAGGACTGTCTAAAGAGCTCCTTACTTTCTGGTGTGAGATTTGAAGAGTGACCTGTGGGATGTCCCCTCTGGAAAGTAAGCAATACATACGACATAAACTTAACTCTTATGCCTGGAAAGTTCTGCTTAGATTATTTATTACAGACAATGTTAATGGCAGCCATTGATTCTCTGGGCCTGCTCTGGAAATGGTGTGAAACAAATGGAACACTGGAAAGACTGCCGAGTGTCTCCTCATTGTGCCATTTATATACAAGGCCTTATTAGGCAACGGGAAAAAAGCCTTTGTGCAATTTCATCAACTGTGATCTGGAAAGTATTAAGAGCCACACCCTCCTCTCAGAACTTCCCTCTTCCCACACAAAGCTTTTTCCTTTTGAAAAGGCGACCTTCTTTTATAAAAGAAACGTGTGCTCCTTTCTCCAATTATAGCCTACCACTAAATCAATTTTCCATCAGGTGAAAGTCAGTCCTTTGTTCTGAATGACAACATGAACGTTCATGGAACTGGTAATTTTTGCTAGTGAATCATGTCCCAGAACAAGGGTAGGATTGATGAATTGCTTTAAATCTGTCCCGGAGCAAGTTCAGATGAAGGTGCACACAGACGAAATCAAATACACGAAGAAGACAGAAACGAAAATCAGCATGTGTTTAGTGCTATGTTAGGAGATTGTCTTATATATAGTCATTTCTACATGCTAAACACTTTACAGGTATTTTAGCATTTAATATAACAGCCCCGTTAAGATAAGTATTATTATTATCCCTATTTTAAAATAAGGAAACCTCAGAGTGATTAAATAGGGACTTCCCTGCTGCTCCAGTGGCTAAGACTCCACACTCCCAGTGCAGGGGGCCCAGGTTCAACCACAGGTCAGGGAACTAGATCCCACATATGGCAACTAAGACCTGGCACAATCAAATAAATAAGTGGATAAAAATAAATATTAAAAAAAAGAATGATTAAATAACTTGCTTATGGTCACAAACTGAACCCTAGTCTCAGACTCTATTTACTAAATATTCCTTTTTGTTGAATCAACTGTAGATCCTGGGGGTCTTGAAGATTCTCTGTCACTTTTTCCAAATTCATGGTAATTTAAAAACTCATATGCACAACCTTGCCAGTCCCTGTCTGCCAGCACCTCAGCCTCCTCTCTTCAGTGATTTTGTTCTTTCACCCTACCTATGCCAGAGGTCAGCTGTGGCTCCCCAAATATGTTTCCTCTCCTTCCTGGGCAGATGACATTTCCCCTACTCATCTGTAGTCAGATGTGGCATTGTGACTGAGTTCTGCATGAAGGAATATGGAAACTGGCCTCTGCTTGCTCCATTATCTACAGCCATGTGGAGAGTGTCCAAGGCCCTTGAACAGCACTGTCCAGTAGAAAGACCACGTGTGATTTTAAATTTTCTTGTGGTTGCTTTAAAACACACACACACACACACACACACAAAGAAACAGGGGAAACTAATTTTTTTTAATTAATTAATTTATTTTTGTCCATGTTAGGTCTTTGTTGTGACTCGTGGGTTTTCTCTAATGTGATGTGCGGGCTTCTCTTTGCGGCGGCTTTTCTTGTTGGGGAGCATGGGCTCTAGGCATGTGGGCTCAGTAGTTGTGGTATACAGGCTTAGCTGTCCCACAGTGTTTGGGATCTTCCTGGATCAGGGATCAAACCTGTATCCCTGCATTGACAGGTGGATTCTTAACCACTAGACCACCAGGGGAGCCCCTGATTTTAATAATATATTTTATTTAACCCAGTATGTCAAAAACATTATGATTTCAACATGTGATCACTATAAAAATTACTGGAGATATTTTGCATTCTTTTTTCATATTAAGTCTTTCAAAAATGGAATTTACACTTTTCAGATCAGATCAGATCAGTCGCTCAGTCGTGTCCGACTCTTTGCGACCCCATGAATCGCAGCATGCCAGGCCTCCCTGTCCATCACCAACTCCCGGAGTTCACTCAGACTCAAGTCCATCGAGTCAGTGATGCCATCCAGCCATCTCATCCTCTGTCGTCCCCTTCTCCTCCTGCCCCCAATCCCTCCCAGCATCAGAGTCTTTTCCAATGAGTCAACTCTCCGCATGAGGTGGCCAAAGGACTGGAGTTTCAGCTTTAGCATCATTCCTTCCAAAGAAATCCCAGGGCTGATCTCCTTTAGGATGGACTGGTTGGATCTCCTTGCAGTCCAAGGGACTCTCAGGAGTCTTCTCCAACACCACAGTTCAAAAGCATCAATTCTTCAGCGCTCAGCCTTCTTCACAGTCCAACTCTCACATCCATACATGACCACTGGAAAAACCATAGCCTTGACTAGACGAACCTTTGTTGGCAAAGTAATGTCTCTGCTTTTCAATATGCTATCTAGGTTGGTCATAATTTTCCTTCCAAGGAGTAAGCGTCTTTTAATTTCATGGCTGCAATCACCATCTGCACTGATTTTGGAGCCCAGAAAAATAAAGTCTGACATTGTTTCCACTGTTTCCCCATCTATTTCCCATGAAGTGGTGGGACCGGATGCCATGATCTTCGTTTTCTGAATGTTGAGCTTTAAGCCAACTTTTTCACTCTCCTTTTTCACTTTCATCAAGAGGCTTTTGAGTTCCTTTTCACTTTCTGCCATAAGGGTGGTGTCATCTGCATATCTGAGGTTATTGATATTTCTCCCGGCAATCTTGATTCCAGCTTGTGTTTCTTCCAGTCCAGCGTTTCTCATGATGTACTCTGCATAGAAGTTAAATAAGCAGGGTGACAATATACAGCCTTGACGAACTCCTTTTCCTATTTGGAACCAGTCTGTTGTTCCATGTCCAGTTGTAACTGTTGCTTCCTGACCTGCATACAAATTTCTCAATAGGCAGATCAGGTGGTCTGGTATTGCCATCTCTTTCAAAATTTCCCACAGTTTATTGTGATCCACACAGTCAAAGGCTTTGGCATAGTCAATAAAGCAGAAATAGATGTTTTTCTGGAACTTTCTTGCTTTTTCGATGATCCAGCGGATGTTGGCAATTTGATCTCTGGTTCCTCTGCCTTTTCTAAACCAGCTTGAACATCAGGAAGTTCACGGTTCACATATTGGTGAAGCCTGGCTTGGAGAATTTTGAGCATTACCTTACCAGCATGTGAGATGAGTGCAATTGTGCGGTAGTTTGAGCATTCTTTGGCATTGCCTTTCTTTGGGATTGGAATGAAAACTGACCGTTTCCAGTCCTGTGGCCACTGCTGAGTTTTCCAAATTTGCTGGCATATTGAGTGTAGCACTTTCACAGCATCATCTTTCAGGATTTGGAATAGCTCAACTGGAATTCCATCACCTCCACTAGCTTTGTTCGTAGTGATGCTTTCTAAGGCCCACTTGACTTCACATTCCAGGATGTCTGGCTCTAGGTCAGTGATCACACCACCGTGATTATCTGGGTCGTGAAGATCTTTTTTGTACAGTTCTTCTGTGTATTCTTGCCATCTCTTCTTAATATCTTCTGCTTCTGTTAGGTCCATACCATTTCTGTCCTTTATCGAGCTCATTTTTGCATGAAATGTTCCTTTGGTATCTCTGGTTTTCTTGAAGAGATCCCTAGTCTTTCCTATTCTGTTGTTTTCCTCTATTTCTTCGCATTGATTGCTGTTCTTCAGCTTTCTTATCTCTTCTTGCTATTCTTTGGAACTCTGCATTCAGATGTTTATATCTTTCCTTTTCTCCTTTGCTTTTCGCTTCTCTTCTTTTCACAGCTATTTGTAAGGCCTCCCCAGACAGCCATTTTGCTTTTTTGCATTTCTTTTCTATGGGAATGGTCTTGATCCCTGTCTCCTGTACAATGTCACGAACCTCATTCCATAGTTCATCAGGCACTCTATCTATCAGATCTAGGCCCTTAAATCTATTTCTCACTTCCACTGTATAATCATAAGGGATTTGATTTAGGTCATACCTGAATGGTCTAGTGGTTTTCCCTACTTTCTTCAATTTGAGTCTGAATTTGGCAATAAGGAATTCATGGTCTGAGCCACAGTCAGCTCCTGGTCTTGTTTTTGCTGACTGTATAGAGCTTCTCCATCTTTGGCTGCAAAGAATAGAATCAATCTGATTTCGGTGTTGACCATCTGGTGATGTCCATGTGTAGAGTCTTCTCTTGTGTTGTTGGAAGAGGGTGTTTGTTATGACCAGAGCATTTTCTTGGCAAAACTCTATCAGTCTTCCCATAAAAAATATTTGATTAAAAAAAAAAAACCCTTGATTTTAATTCAGTTTCTTTGTTGCACCACACACATTTCAGGTGCTCAGTACTGAAAAGTGTGGGCCTAGAATCTGAGCTGCTATGGAAAGAGCCTAGGACACAAAATGACTTTAGGGAATCACCTTTCACCCCCACCTCCTCCATAAGCATATGACTATGGTGTGAGCAAGAAGCAAACTTTGTGTGCCAAGCCACTAAGATTTAGGACTATTTGTTACAGCAGCTACTCTGACCAATACACAATAGCCACACCTGGTGTAACAATAGCTCTGCCTTCTCTTTAAGGGCCATTTCAATGTTCCTCCTCTTCTCACTTACTATATTTTCAGCTCCTTTTCTCTCATACCAAAACTCTAATAATTTGCCACCCCTACTTTCCTCCTCACCCAGGGACCCTCATCGTCTGGCTTATACTCCCTTGTATACACCCCCAGCTCCCGTGTCCCTGCCTTCTTCCACTGTGCTTTCCTAGCAAAACCACACTGGGGTGAAGTCTACTTCATTTCCTGCAGCCAGTGTATGTGGACACACAGAACCAAACTGCCTCTGCTAAAATTAAATGACCAAATACTTTAATAGAGCATTTAGTGCTACTAGAAAATCATCTGACATTTCCATTCTACACTACTCTATCCCAATTTTTCTTCTCTTCAACCCTGCACATCTCCTGCCTTTCCCCTGTATCAGTGTCTGACAGGCTACCTGTTTCCAGTGAGAAAACAGCAGCAGTCCAAAGAGCTGTAAGATCCAAGTTTTATTTACGCTTAATACATTTAAAAATTTGAAAGAATGTTTGAGGGGAGATAGATAAATTAGGAGGTTGGGGTTAACATATACACTGTACATAAAATATAAATATATGTGCTTCCTTGGTGGCTTAGTGGTAAACAATCCACCTGTCAATGCAGGAGACTCAGTTTTGACCCCTGGGTCAGGAAGATCCCCTGGAGAAGGAAATAGCAACCCATTCCAATATTCTTGCCTGGACAGAGGAGCCAAGCAGGATAGAGTCCATGGGGTCGAAAAAGTCAGACACGACTTAGTGACTAAAACAACAACCAGAAATATGTAAAACAGATAACCAACAAGGACCTACTGGGCGGCAAGGGAACTACACTCAATATTTGTAATGACCTATAAGGGAAAAGAATCTGAAAAAGAGTGCATACACATATATGTATACACACATACGTGTGTGTGCATTTCTGCTCCATGCACTTGTACAACCACACCAGCCAGCCTATGCATGCATGCATCCCATCCCCTCTTACCTTTCACACAAACTTCCAGTAACTCTTTTCTCTTTCTTGCATCATTTTGGTTTGCTTTAGATTTTTAAAAAATGCATGTATACTTTTTAAAAATTATTTATTTATTTATTATTTTTGGCTGTGCACAGGCTTTCTCCAGCTGTGGCAAGTAGGGGCTACTCTCTAGTTGCGGTGTGCGGGCTTCTCATTGTGGTAGCTTCTCTTGTGGCGCACAGGCTCTTGGGTACGCCGGCTTCAGTAGTTGTGGCACATGGGCTTAGTTGCTCTGTGGCATGTGGCATCTCAGTTTCCAGACCAGGGAACAAATCTGTGTCCCCTGCATTGACAGGTGGATTCTCAACCACTGGACCACCCAGGAATGTTCCCAGTTTGCATATTTTAAAATATAGCAAAAAGCACCAATCTTAAATGTAATGCTTGATGCATTTTTATATATGTATATACCTCTCTGATTCGGAGAAGGCAATGGCACCCCACTCCAGTACTTTTGTCTGGAAAATCCCGTGGACAGAGGAGCCTGATGGGCTGCAGTCCATGGGGTCACTAGAGTCGGACACAACTGAGCGACTTCACTTTCACTTTTCACTTTCATGCATTGGAGAAGGAAATGGCAACCCACTCCAGTGTTCTTGCCTGGAGAATCCCAGGGATGGGGAAGCCTAGTGGGCTGCCGTCTATGGGGTCACACAGAGTCGGACACGACTGAAGCAACTTAGCAGCAGCAGCAGCATAACTCTCTGATTACTATTCATGTCCAGATAAAGAACATTTCTATCACTCCTGAAGCCTTCCCCATACATTTCATCCAAGTAAGTACCTGCTCAAGGGTATCCACCATTCTAACCTCTGTCACCCTAATTGATTATGCAAATAAGACCTCATATAAATGGAATATGACAGAATGTAATCTTTTGTGCCTGACCATTTCATTTAACTTTATACCTGTGAGGTTAATTGCAAGCAGCAGGAATTCATCTTTTTTATTGCTGTGCAATATTCCATTTTATGAGTACACAACAATTTATTTACCTGTTTTACTGATTGTGGCAGATTTAAGATTGCTGCAAATTCCTTGACATTCCTCCCATTGAAAGATGGAGGGGTCTGTGTCCCCTTGAACTGGGCTGGTCTGTGACTGCGTTGACCAAGAGTATGGTGGCAGTGAGCTTAAGCTGCTTTCAGCCTAGCTTTTAAGAGGTTTGGCACCTCTTTCCTTTCTCTTGGAGCCCAGAACCACCATATAAGAAGACTGACTATTCTAAAGGCACTATGCTTCATGAAAGCCCATGTAAAGTGGCTGAGAGCAGAAACAGAGTTTGGGGACTTCCCTGGTGGTCCAGGAAGAAGGCAATGGCACCCCACTCCAGTACTCTTGCCTGGAAAATCCCGTGGACAGAGGAGCCTGGTGGGCTGCAGTCCATGGGGTCGCTAGAGTCGGAGACGAGTGACTTCACTTTCACTTTTCACTTTCATGCATTGGAGAAGGAAATGGCAACCCACTCCAGTGTTCTTGCCTGGAGAATCCCAGGGATGGGGAAGCCTGGTGGGCTGCCGTCTATGGGGTCGCACAGAGTCAGACACGACTGAAGCGACTTAGCAGCAGCAGCAGCAGTAGCAGCAGCAGCAGCTGATGGTCCAGTGGTTAAGAATCCACCTTCCAATGCAGGGGATGCAGGTTCAATCCCAATTAGGGATTGAACCAAGATCCCACATGCCTTGGGGCAACTACGCCTACACAACAGGACTAGAGAAGCCCAAGAAGCGATGAAGAGCCAGGGCAGCCAAAAAAGAAAAAGAGAGTTTCCTTGCCAGTCCCCATATGTTCAAATCATCCCACTGAGGCTCCAGAGATCGTAGAGCAAAGATGAGCTGTCTCTGTTGTGCCTTGTCTGATATCCTGACCCACAGAACCGTAAGACATAATAATACAGACATATTGTTATTTTAAGCCTCTAAGTTTGGGGATTGTTTGGTGCACAATAATCAATAACCAGGAAACTGCTGCTGCTACTGCTGCTAAGTCGTGTCAGTCGTGTCCAACTCTGTGCGACCCCACAGACGGCAGCCCACCAGGCTCCCCCGTCCCTGGGATTCTCCAGGCAAGAACACTGGAGTGGGTTGCCATTTCCTTCTCCAATGCATGAAAGTGAAAAGTGAAAGTGAAGTCGCTCAGTCGTGTCGGACTCCTAGCGACCCCATGGACTGCAGCCCACCAGGCCCCTCCGTCCATGGGATTTTCCAGGCAAGAGTACTGGAGTGGGTTACTGTCAGATATTTGGATTATTTCCTGTTTCTGGCTTCTAGGAGTAAGGTGGTTACAAACATTCTTGCACATGTCTTTTAGTAGTTATAAGCATCATTACTCTTTGGTATGGGCTTCCCTGGTGACTCAGACAGTAAAGAATCTGTCTGCAATGCAGGATACCTGGGTTTGATACCTGGGTCGGGAAGATCCCCTGGAGAAGGGAATGGCAACCCACGCCAGTATTCTTGCCTGGAGAATTCCATGAACAGAGGACCTGGTGGGCTGCAGTCCATAATGTTGTAAAGAGTCAGACACGACTAGGGGACTAACATTTTCACTCTTGAGTCTAAGCATTATCACCAGTTTTTCCCTTTTCTAAATCATTTTCATCAATATATAAGAACACTCCCATCTTAAAGAAACATATTCTGAACCCCAGCTGCTGCCCCATTTCTTTACTCCCCTTACAGCAATACTTCTTGAGTTGTCTACACTTCCTGTCTTCACTTCTCCCCTGCATCTACTCCAGCCACATTTTCGTCTCCTCTACTCCATAGAAAGAGCTCTTGTCAATGTCCCCAGGGCCTTTATGCTCCCAAATCCACTGGGTATTTATTGGTCGTCATTCTTACTCAACTTTTTCAGCAGCATTGGACACACAGGATCTCTCTCACCTTGTTGCAGCACTTCTTCATTTAATATCTGTATAGACTCCACTCTTGATTGTTCTTTCACTTTTTTGGCCATTTCTCTTTAGCCTCATCTCATCATTCCAAATCTCTAAAAGTTAATATCTCCCAGAGCACTAGCCACACTCAATCGATATTCACACACAGTATCAAGGCTTTAAGTACCATCTATTTGCTGCTCATTTCCAAATTTATATTTCCAGCCTGTACCTCTTCCTTGACTTGTACTCAATTGCCCACTCTGATGACTTTATCTTTTACCTCTCTTCTTCTCACCTTACCATGCTCCAGCTTCAGTGATCTCTTGCTTTCTCATGAACTCCCAAGCTTAACTGCACTTGGAGCCTTTGACTTTGCTGTTTCCGCTCTCTTGGAATGCTCTTTTCTACATCTGTGCATGGCCGGCTCATTATCTTTCAGGACTGAATGAGTGACCAAATGAATTATTTGAAAGATATGTTTCATAACTGTATTTTTTCAATATTAGCTGTTTATTTAAATTATTTATTTGCTGTGGTGGGTCTTTGTTGCTGCACAGGCTTTTCTCCAGTTGCCGTGAGCAGGGGCTACTTTCCAGTTGCGGTGCATGGGCTTCTCACTGCAGTGGCTTCTCTTGTGGAGCATGGGCTCAGGCCTCGGTTGCTGAGGCTTCAGGGCTCAGTAGTTGTGGTTCCTAGGCTCTGGAGCACAGCCTCTATAGTTGTGGTGCACGGGTCCAGGATCTTCCTGGACCAGGGGTCAAACCCGTGTCTCCCACATTGGCAGATTGATTCTTTACCACTGAGCCCTCAGGAAAGCTCCTGTTTCATAACTTTAATAGTATTATTATTAGCATCTTTTTTATGAGCCTATATCTTGAATATAAAAATGAAGAGCATCTTTATATTCAAGATATAGGCTTGAGAGCATTTTAATGACCTATTTAATACAACACAGAAATACAAAGAATAGTACAACAAATGCGCAGGGACCTCCCATCCCTTATTAATTCAGGAGAACTCCCTTGGGCCCTACCCACAGTGGACAAATTGTATGACAGAATTTGCTTTCAGTGACTAATTTACATGGTTAATTAAAATCAAATCAACAAGGACAAGAGTCAATACATCACATATCCAGAAATAGTAACTGTATGGGAAAGGACATCTGATCCTTGCAGGTGTAAGTAGAAGAGAAAATTAAGGTGAGTCATGACTGGGGGGATGGTGAGTGCAAATATCTGGAGTGCTCTTATGTGGGAAAGCGAGTGAATTTCTGCGTCATTCCAGAATGTCTATGCAAGGGTAGATGTTGGATGCAGTCCAACACCAGCATGCTTGCCGTAACACTCAGGCAACTTCTGAATTTTTTTGTTTGTTTATTTAGGAAATTTCTTCAGCCTTCCCCCTACCCCAATTTACTTGACTCATTTTCTATTTTGGACCTAGAAATTGGCTTGCAAACTTGACCCTTGGTCCAAACTTTGGTCTAGCAACTTCTTCCTTCACCATGACTGCATTTTCCTCCAGAAGGCTACCTCCAACCCTCTGGGCAAATACCTTGCTGGATTTGCCAGGACTTGCCACAGGACTTGGCCAAGGAAATCAAGTTGCAGTGGGTAGGTTTCAGCTCCATGAAGTGAAGGAGGTTGTCCTTCACTCTGTTCCTGGGCATGTGATTGAAGTGACTGGGAGCCACCTCTTCAAAGAAGCAAAGGGAACTCCTGAACTGGGGATTCAGTGAGGCGACTGAAGGCCAGCAACTTTCCCAAATCTAATCTCCCAAGGGTCCAAGAACTGCTATTACAGAGAGGTCTAGGACTAACCAAGGATAGAATTCTTTATGTTGATGTCCATTTTGTATTCCAGAAAACAGTGAAGTATTCCAGATTTAATCATTTTGAGTCTCTGTTTCTTTAGCTCTAAAAATCAGAAACATATGGGACTTCCCTAAATGTACTGTGAAGAACTTGCCTGTCAGTGCTAGAGACACAGGAGACACAGGTTCGATCCCTGAATCAGGAAGATCCCCTGGAGGAGGGCATGGCAACCCACTCCAGAATTCTTGCCTGGAGAATCCCATGGACAGAGGAGCCTGGTGGGCTACATTCCATGGGCTCACAAAGAGTCAGATATGACTGGGCACACATGTATGCACTGTAGTTACATCCGTGTTTTATACATAAGTTAGTGGTCCAGGGACTTCCTTGGTAGTCCAGTGGCTAAGACTCTGCGCTCCCAATGCATGGGGCTTGAGTTCAATCCCTGGTCAGGGAACTAGATCCCACGTGCTAAAACTAAGCCCTAGTGCAGCCAAATAAATAATTTTTAAAAGAAAAAAAGTTAGTGGTCCAGTGGTTACAACCCCATGCTTCCAATGAGGGGGCCTGGTTTCAATCCCTAGTCCAGGAACTAAAATCCCCCAGTGCAGCGCTGTGCCCCACCCCCACCAAAATCAGGAAAAAATCAAAATACTATATACCATGGGAGTTATTGTAAAAATTAAGAGATGTTTGCTTTGTAAATTGTAAAGCACTTGAAAATTTAAACAGGTCTGACCAAATTGTTGACAGTGGTAACCTCCAAGGAGTGGCCGTGAATAAAAATCTTTGAATTTTTTTTCAATAAGCGCGTATTGTTTGTTATTCAGTTGCTCAGTTGTGTCCGACTCTCTGCAACCCCATCGACTGCGGTACACCAGGTTTCCCTTCACGGAGCTTGCTCAAACTCGTGTTCATAGAGTTGGTGATGCCATCCAACCATCTTGTCCTCTGTCATCCCCTTCTCCTCCTGCCTTCAGTCTTTCCCAGCATCAGGGTCTTTTCTAATGAGTTGGCTCTGCATCAGGTGGCCAAAGTATTGGAGTTTCAGCATCAGTCCTTCCAATGAATATTCAGGATTGATTTCCTTTAGGTTTGATCTCCTTGCAGTTCAAGGGACTCTTAAGAATATTCTCTGACACCACATGTATTGGAGAAGCATGTACTACATTTGCAATAAAAATTAAAGATTTTAAAATATTACATATAGTATATACTGATTATGTAATTACATAGGAACTCATAAATATGTTTCTATGAAGATATATATATCCTTTCAGTCCTTTTCTCCCTTTGGGATGATACTGATAGCCATCATGTTATAATATGAGTTAACATCACTTCATGCTATTAATTGAGGCTTCCTTGATGGCTCAGATAAGTGTCTGCCTGCAATGTGGGATACCCGGGTTCAATCCCTGGGTCGGGAAGATCCTCTGGAGGAGGAAATGGCAACCCATTGCAGTACCTGTGCCTGGAAAATCCCATGGATGGAGGAGCCTGGTATGCTACAGTCCATGGGGTCGCAAAGAGTCGGACACGACTGAGCGACTTCACTTTCCTTTCCTTTTCCATGCTATTAAACATTCTTTAATAACATTCCTATAATGATGTCTGTAGATTTATTTAACTGGTTCCTTATTGTCTGAGTTGACTCCAGTTTTTCCATATTATAAACAATACTGTGATGAATATTCTTGTGTCTATTTCTGATTATTCCCTTAGGATGGCTTCTTTTGACTTCAAAAAATGTGCAATGTGAGTGTTATGCGTTAAGTTTTATCTGGGGCAAAATGGGGACTGCAGCCTGGGATAGAGCACCTCAGATACCTTTTAGAAACTGCTCCAAAGAGGCAGGGGAAGGTCAAGATATAGGTGATATGGCGAAGATGGAGTATGTACAATCAAGCACGTACTTTTTGCAGAAGGTTTCCGCTAGTCACAAAGAGCAGTCATCACCAGGAAGGATTTTAGTGTTCTTCTAGATGTGAGGAGATATAAGAATTGGGCTCATAAAAATCAGCTCCTGAAAATAACTATCTGAAGACCTGTTTTGCCAGTCCCCACCCCTACCCCAGTACAGAGTGCCTCATTTCTGCTCTCCACTTTAAACTCCTTTCAGGGTATGTTGAAAATCAATAGCTATAGCAGCACATGACCTAATCCTTGTAGAGGTAGATGGCAAGTGCCAATTTGCAGTTGACACCATTTTCTAGAAGTAGAATTGCAGGGTCAAAGGGAAAGCTTGTTTTCCAGGCTTCTGATCCTGTTACGAAAAAGCCTTCCAGAAAGATGGTACCAATTATGTTTCTGCCAGCAGTGCACTGTCCAACGAATTGAAACAATGAAAATGCAAGATAAGTGACAGCTGGATGGTTTTTTTGGTGTGTGACCCAGGAAACACTGAGTTGAGGAGGGAGATTCGTCGGCTGGTTCAGACCCTGTAGGGAAGTCTTACTCTACTAGAGCCTTGTCATTCATTAACTACTTGAAGCCTCTATGGTTCATTTCCCCAGTGAGAAGTCCATTGGGTCAGATACACCGTCTCCACTGTGGCACCAATTGGCATGATCAGGAGAGGAGACAGTCCCTCCAGTTCACCCAGGGCCACCTTCTCAGAGCCAAGTTGATAGAGTGAACTGGTGGCCTAGTCAGCCTGGCCAGCTTCCTGCATGGCCCGAGGATAGAATGAGCCTCTTTATTTCTGGCCTCACTGTCTTTCACCCTCAAACTGTCTGAAAACTGGGTGTAGATCAGGCCCTGCAAGGGAGAAGCAGCCTGGCCCTTTCCCCTTTCCTTGTGGATCCTCCCTAAACCCCAACCTCACTTGAGGTTTTTATGAACCTGGGCCCTGTTGGACTGGCAGTAGGAACAAGCTCAGCACTTTCTCTATTATTTCCATCCCCCCGCCCCCACCACCCAAGAGCCCAAGACCTGGAGGAAATGAATAAAAATTCTTCTCATGCTTTCAAGTATTTCTTATTGTTGCTGTTGTTATCAGAAGTCAAATCTGAAGGGGAGGAAGGGAGGCCTTGGGAAGTTTTTGAACTCTTATTTCTTCAATAGGTTTTGGTTCTCAGCTTATACTCTAATGCTTTGACATTTCCAAGCTAAACAAGAGATAATGTGGTGGGAGTGGGGTGGCTTGTGTTGGGAAGAAAGTATCATTTCTGGATAAGAGAGAGATATAAAACATCTATGGATTAGTGAAGAAGACCACAGGACTCAATATCTAGGGGTCTTCACCCTGTTATCCATTAATAGCCCCAAAGTGGAAGAATCCCTATGCCTATCCACAATAGAGCAGATAAATAAACTGTGGCATATTCATGTGGTGGAATACTATACAGCAACGAAAAAGAACACATTCTATGTACACAGAATACGGATGGCTCTCAAACACATAATGCCAGGTGAAAGAAGTCTGATCCAGAAGAATACATATCATATGACCCCATTTATACCGAATTAAACAATAAGCCAGATGTAACTGTAGTGTTTAGGAATGCCTATTGGGTAATACACTACTAAGAAAAGTAATAAGTGATTTTCATTAAAGTCAAGATAGTACTGACCTCCGGTAGAACAGAGGGAGATTGGGAGGGAGTATCAGGGGGCTTCTGGGTGCTGGTGATGAGCTATTAATGCTTTTTTTTTTCTATTGAGGTATAGTTGATATACAATATTTATGTTTCAGGTATACAACATAGTGATTCACAATTTTTAAAGGTTACATTTCACTTATAGTTATTATAAAACTTTGGCTATATTCTTCCTGTTGGATAATACATCCTTATAGCTTATTTATGACTTCCCTGGTGGCTCAGATGGTAAAGCATCTGTCTACAATGCGGGAGACTGGGGTTCAATCCCTGGGTTGGGAAGATCCCCTGGAGAAGGAAATGGCAATCCACTCCAGTACTATTGCCTGGAAAATCCCATGGACAGAGGAGCCTGGTAGGCTACAGTCCATGGGGTTGCAAAGAGTTGGACACGACTGAGCGATTTCACTTTTAATTTTCATAGCTTATTTATGGTGATAAGCTATTTCTCGACCTGTGGGGTAGTTTTATGGGTTTTTACTTTATAATAATTTTTTAGGCTTGCATTCTATGTTTTGCCCATTTTTAGGTATATCTGTTGTTTTTCACAATTTGAAAAGTGTGTTTGTTGGTTTTATGTCTGTGTATATTTAGAAAGATTCAGCCAGTTCAGTTCAGTTCAGTTGCTCAGTCGTGTCCAACTCTTTGCGACCCCATGAATCGCAGCACACCAGGCCTCCCTGTCCATCACCAAGTCCTGGAGTTCACTCAGACTCACGTGCATCGAGTCAGTGATGCCATCCAGCCATCTCATCCTCTGTTGTCCCCTTCTCCTCCTGCCCCCAATCCCTCCCAGCATCAGAGTCTTTTCCAATGAGTCAACTCTTCGCATGAGGTGGCCAAAGGACTGGAGTTTCAGCTTTAGCATCATTCCTTCCAAAGAAATCCCAGGGCTGATCTCTTTCAGAACGGACTGGTTGGATCTCCTTGCAGTCCAAGGGACTCTCAAGAGTCTTCTCCAACACCACAGTTCAAAATCATCAATTCTTCGGCGCTCAGCCTTCTTCACAGTCCAACTCTCACATCCATACATGACCACAGGAAAAACCATAGCCTTGACTAGACGGACCTTTGTTGGCAAAGTAATGTCTCTGCTTTTGAATATGCTGTCTAGGTTGGTCATAACTTTCCTTCCAAGGAGTAAGCATCTTTTAATTTCATGGCTGCAGTCATCATCTGTAGTGATTTTGGAGCCCAGAAAAATAAAGTCTGCCACTGTTTCCACTGTTTCCCCGTCTATTTCCCATGAAATCAAGGGTTGCTATTTACTGGGCTCAGGCACCAGTTGATGCAAACATTTTACGTGATGTATTTCAAGGACGCCTCTGAGGCCACACTTGTTAGACTGCTCTGTGAAGGACTATTAGGACTGTGTGATAAGGCAGAAAAAGGAGAGCAACACAACTGCTGAGTCACAAAGCTGTTGACATTCTCGTCTATTCTACCTTCTCAAAGACTAGTGCAGCGGGAATCACGAAAGAATTGTTCCCGTGTAAAAGGTGGAGGATAATCTATTAGAAAGACATGAAATCAAATAGACCAGAGTCACAACTTGTCCAAGCCTGAGAGATCTCTAAAACAGCGAAATAATCCCTTCTTTTAGGGCTTTAGGGAAGGATATGTGAGCTGATTGGTAGAGAGCCCGACACATGAAGATGATAAACGGTAGAAGTATTATCCTCATTTTATTCAAGGAGACACAGAGCCCAGGTCTGGCTGAGACTTGCCCAAGGTCACCCAGTAACAAGGGGAGGACTAGAGAGTCAAGCCTGGGCATTTCCCTTTTGGAGCCCAAGGCACAAACTCCCCCACGTCTCCCATCGATAGCTGTGTTGTAATAGATGTTTCCTCTGGGAACTCAGGGGAGGGAGCAGATACATGGGAAACCTTGTCACAGAGAACGTGACTTTTGAATTGACCCTTGAAGAAGACGAAGGATATGTCGGGCAGAAGAGAGAGCACAGATCAGTTTAGGAGACATGACAATTTGTAGAATCACAGGGAAATGGTGGGTGATTAAGTCGCTGAATTACCCTAAGTGTTAAATACTACACATATGAGGGTGAAGGTAAGAAGAGTTGCCTTGTTAATCAACAACAATCCAATATAAAATGAAAAGCTAAAAGAAAAAAAGAATAAGTGCCCTGCTTATTTCAAAATGTTATTCCAATGATCGAAGGATAGCATATTTGAAAGTTCTTTATAAATTATTCAGAATTATGCAAATGTTAGGCTGTGTAAGCACACACCTGTGAGCATGTGTGTGCATGCACATGTATACTCCAGGGAAAATTTTAACTTGGCTCATGTCTGTGGGTAAAACAGAAATCATGACCTCACCTTTTGCCCTATGGAGACCGCTCTCAAGCCTGGAGCACGGGATGCTAAAGGAAATTTCCTGAAAGATATTTAGCACATCCAGTGAAGCCCATATATATATATATATATATATATATATATATATATATATATATGGGTTGTGCTATATATATATATATATATATATATGGGATGTGCTAAATATCTTTCATGTATATATATATATACGACCTTGGTCAGGTTACCTAAGATCTCGCCATTTGTAGGCCAGAGGTTGGTACTTAGAATCTATTGTTAATAAGCATTGTATTTAAAATACATATATTTTATTTTTGTTCATTTATGTCTTTGACTGCCTTGGGTCTTAGTTGTAGGGCTCAGGATCTTTAGTTACAGTATGGGAACTCTTAGTTGTAGCATGGAGGATATAGTTCCCTGACCAGGAATCGAACTCAGGCCCCCACATAGTCTGGGATCACATTGTCTTAGCCACTGGATCACCAGGGAAGTCCCAAGCATGGAATTGTTAACATAAACTCCAGGATGTCTAGTATCTGTTGGCAGCACATTTCAGAGGGCAAAGTTGAGCTCATATTCTATGGAAACTCTATGAACAAAGGATTGACTTCATTAGCAAAATCATCCACATGCTCCCTGGCATTTAGTGATCCTCTCAAAGTGTTGATAGCTAACACTTCTTCTGTGCTTACTATGTGTCAGATACTTTTATAAGTACTTTATGTAATTTCTTACTATTAAATTAATAATTATAAAAATATTGTTAATAATCACAACAATCCTGTAAGATATGCTACTTTGCTCACCTCCATTTTATAGATGGGGCGATCTTAGGTAATCTGACCAAGGTTACACAGCTAGGACAAGGTGGAGTTTGAACCCAGGCAGGTCTGATCCTAGAGTCCACGTGCTTATCCATGTCCCTCCACTATCTTCAGCCTGGTTAATTTATCAATAACAGAGACCGTTTATAGGAAGTGACTGATTATTTACTTTATCTTTTTCAAATTCACCCTAGAATCTCTACACGTCTTAAAGTCATTACCAATTGGTAAACTCATTACCAATTTTGAATTCAAGGCAACACAAAGAATACAGATGAACATCACCGGTATTTCTGAGAGGCATTTCCGAATGTTTATTTACTTGTTCAAAGTTTTGAGAGTTTCGAAAGGTATAAAAATGTGTTGACCTAAAAAAAATGCACAACATGAGAACTGTGAGTTAAGATTTATTTGGGGCAAAATGAGGACTGCAGCCCAGAAGACAGAAGCTCAGATAGCTCTGAGAAACTGCTACAAAGAGGTAGAGGTGAAGGTCAGTATATAGGTGATTTTGGTGAAGAGGAAACACATGCAATCAAGCACATATTTTTTTTTTGCAGAAGGTTTCTGCTACTCTCATGAAGGTTTCTGCTAGTGTCATGAAGGTTTCTCCAAGTCATGAGGAGCAGTCATCACCATGAAGGATTTCAGTGCTTTTCTAGATTTGAGGAGATACAAGAATTGGGCTCATAAAATTGCTTCCTGAAAATATCTCTCTGAAGACCTGTTCTGCCAGTCGTCCTCCCCACCCCGACCCTGCCCCTGAGCACAGGGTGCCTCATTTCTGCTCTCCACCCTGAACTCCTTTCAGGAGATGTTGAAAATCAGCACATGAATTAATCCTTGTAGAAGTAGATGGTAAGTGCCAGTTTGTAGTTGGCAAACGGCTGACCCATGGTCAAGAACTTTGGGGAATAAAGGAGAGGGGAAACAGGTAAGAATGAATGAAGCTCTGTGATGATGGTGAATCAGAGAAGAGATTGGAGACAGAAGAATCTGAGAATGATGTAGAGTTGGAGTATCATGGGCCTCATCTGAACACAATTAACAGGCACAATTCCCGGTAACACTCAATGCTGAAGACGGCATGGTGGACTTCAACAGAAATAAAGATGTTTAATTAATATCCATCAAGGTATGCCAGCACAGCCCACAAGTACACATGGATAGGTAAAGATAATTTAGTTTGTGTGCCCAGGCTACTCTATAACCTTTTTTATTTTTTATGTATTTATTTATTTATTTTGCTGCGCTGGGTCTTCACTATGGCATGGGATTTTTAGTTGTGGCATGTGGGATCTTAGTTCCTAGACCAGGGATAAAACTCGGGCCCCTGCTTGTGAGCTCTGAGTCTCAGCCACTGGACTACCAGGGAAGTCCCCCTAACCTTCCTTTCTAAATTGCCTTCTGAGCTTCAGCCAGAGTGGATGAATTGGCAACTGCTCCATGAGCTGTGCAGAGTCCAGAGCTGACTCTGCCCTAAAGAAAGGGAAAGGTGTCCAGGCTCTCTGTCCCCCAACTCACAGTCCCAGAAATCACAGAACCTGTAAACCATGGCTCTTTTCTGCTACAGATGATTAAAGACATATCTTATCTGGGTTGTGCTCCTGGCAGGCTTTGGCACCAGTGTATGTGTGTGTGTGTGTGTGAGCTCAGATGCTCAGTCTTGTCCGACTCTTTCTGACTCCATGGACTATAGCCAGCCAGGCTCTTCTGTCCATGGGATTTCCCAAGCAAGAACACTGCAGTGGGTTGTTATTTCCTTCTCCAGGGGATCTTTCTTACCCAGGGAGCAAACCCAGGAGGGATCCCAAGGATCGAACCTGTGTCTCTTTCGTCTCCTGCATTGGCAGGTGGATTCTTTACCACTGTTCCACCTTTGGTACCAGTGAGGTTTTTCTTCAATCAGAAAAAAAAAGGAAAAAAGAAAAAAAATTGGCAACTGACAGAGCTAAGTAAACAAGCTGAGAAGAGGCCAAAGAATAGCGGTTGGATGATTCATAAGGTGGGGTGCTCCTTTCTTGGCAAAAAAAAAATATTATTATAAGATTGTAATCTGCTGGTGGCTGTCTTGTTCTTTAATGACTAGGCTCTCCTTCAGAATTCTAAGTGTAGGTTAGGTCTGGAAAAGAGAAAGAAGTTGAAACGAAGGACTTTTATTATGATCCGGTCTCTAGCCTCTGTCTTCCCTCTTTGTGAGCGCTGTGGACATGACTGTGTTGCCCGTCTTACAGTTGAATCATGGTTGCACTTGTCCAGGTGATGTAGTTCATTCTATTTCGCCACCTTGGAAGACACAAGAAGGAAAGAGACTTTAAAGTTCTGCCTCGGTTTGCTCCAGAGAGACCTGGGGATTGTTTGTGGGTTACTTGATTTCCAGGTCCAGTAACTTTTTCCTCTGCTATTGTGAGCTCTTTCATTGTTTTCAGCAAATAATAGTCCAGGAGCAGCCAGAACTTTTTCTTTTTGACAGGAAGACCCCAGGAAGAGCTGTCAATTAGTAACCATTTACAAGGTACAATTGCTGGGTATCTGTCATCGTTTCCAGTACTGTTGAAGAGCTGAAAGTTTGGACATCCAGCTCTATCTAGATTAAGGAGGGGGAAATCGCACACATTGTTCTCTCAGGCTATTCCAGGAGAAGGTTTGCTTTAAAGAATAGTAGCTCCTATCAACAATCAGAAAAGAAGTTTAAGAAACATGAAGTTCCATAAAAATCCTTCCATTAAGAGGAAATGAGCAGTGACGAGAGCATGACCGGGGTGGGGTGCAGGTACGGAACAAAAGCCACAAGATTCCAGTCACACCTGTGCTCCTGGAAAATTGGGTGGGGACCAGCCTGGCCTGAAAGGACTTATTATTATTACTTTTAAAATACGTATTTGCTTATTTGGTTGTGCCGGCTCTTAGTTGCAGCATGAGGGATCTAGCTTTCTGACCAGAGATGGAACCCAGTCCCCCTTCATTTGGAGCACAGAGTCTCAGCCACTGGACCACCAGGGAAGTCCCCTGAAAGAAATTAATTTATTCAATTTCACTTCCAGGATTAAAAATAAGGGATGTGCTGATAATCTACGGTTAAATTGAGTTTGGGGGCATTATTTGCCTGGATTTAAACCTGAAATCTTTAATGTATTTGTCGTGTGTCTTTTGTCTAGTTATTTCACCTCCTTGTGCTTTTTTCTCTTCTTTGTCACTTCATTTTTTGTTTTTATTAAAGTGGTACATATCCACAATTTTTAAAAGTTGAATGGTTCTTCAAGGTCACTTGTAAAAAACATAGCTTTGTGGTCCATTTCTCCCTCTATTCCTATTTTCGTCTAGCTGCTTTTTTGAGTATATCCGTATTGCTAAATCATTTATAAATGATTTTTTTTCTGATTGAACATCTGTGTAAGGGATAAAGATTTTGTCCTCTTACTTGTTTGTTCCTTTAAACCGCATGCATACATCTTTCCCCAATCCTCCTGTATATAATTTTTAGTTTGATCTATGTTTAGCTTTTAGATTATTGTGACCGTGGCAAGTGTCTTTTTAACTTAAATGTAACTTAACTTCTTAACTTAAATGTAACTTCTTAACTTAAAAGTAAAATGGGGAGGGATCAAATCATGAATTCATGAAGAGCCTGGAGTAAACTGCTCAGCAGATGTTACAGAAATTCCAGAAAGTTTTCAATTAGCTATCCGACCTTGGGGCTGAATTTTCTCATCTGTAAAATTCAGGAGTTGGATCAGATAAGGTCTGAACTGACCTTAAAGGTCTTGATTTACAATTTACATTCTTTGCATTTTCCAAATGGAAATTCTGAGGCATACAGACAATAGTACCTGCTACTGATACAAGGCAACCTAGCAACAATCAGGTTGTGTAGTTTCCAATTATCTTACCAGAAGATGATTGCCCACAGTTCATAGGAGTACACTGGTATAACATTTCCAGAGGTCAATCTGGCAATACTTATCCAAAGTCTCAAAATTATGCCCCTAAATCCCATTTCTCAGAGTTTATCCTAGAACAAGAATAAGGAATAATTGAGGATGTTGCAAGATAGCTACAAGGATAGTCATTACAGGATTATTTCTAATAAGGAACTGAAAAAATATTGATAATCAAAACAGAGGATTGGTTAAATTATGGTACATATACCATATGAAAGGGCTTTCCTGGTGGCTCGGACGGTAAAGCGTCTGCCTACAATGAGGGAGACCCGGGTTTGATCCCTGGGTCAGGAAGATTCTCTGGAGGAAGAAACGACAACCCACTCCAGTACTCTTGCCTGGAAAATCCCATGGACGGAGGAGCCTGGTAGGCTACAGTCTATGGGGTCGAAAAGAGTCGGACACGACTGAGAGACTTCACTTTCTTTCTTTCTTTTTTTCTATACCGTATGAAATGAAATGCAGTTGTTATCATGATTAACAAGGAATGTTTCCACATGAGAAGAGCTTATAATACATTGTTTAATGAAAGACATATTCTCAATATAGACACTAAGACCCCAGAGTAGTTAAAAACCAACATATATATCCACACCAAATAGTCTACCAGATCCACCAAATATGAAACCAGTCCACTAAATGTATCCACCAGAATCTACCAAAATATAAATGGTTAGCTTAAGATAATGGTTCTTTTTTGGATTTAGTTTTTTTTTTAAACTAATTTTATCCAATGAATATGTTGTGCTTTTTTCTGGTCTTTTTGTTTTGGAAAAATTGAAACATAAACAAAAAGTAGAAAAAGTTATGATAACCCTCCTCTTCACCATCTACCCATCACTGAATTTCAGTAATTATCTATGACCAGTCTTGCTTCATCTTGTATTATTATTTTTAAAACAAGTTTTATTTACTTTTAGTTTTTTAAAGTCTGCATTGACAATATTGCTTCTGTTTTCTGTCTTGGTTTTTTAGCCAAGAGGCATGTGTGATCTTAGTTCCTTGACTAGGAATGGAACCCACACTACCTACATTGGAAGGTGGAGTCTTAACCACAGGACTGCTGGGGAAGTCCCATATTGCTTTTTAATAGGAAAGAAAAACATCTCTGGAAAAAATTTCCAAGACTCTCATCTTAGAAGAGGTATGGCTGTTCATTTCACTCCAACTACAGGACAAATAATAGGCTTCCCAGGTGGCACAGTGGTAAAGAATCTGCCTGCCAATCCAGGGTCAGGGAAGATCCCCTGGAGTAGGAAATGGCAGCCTGCTCCAGTACTCTTGCATGGAAAATTCCAAAGACAGAGGAGCCTGGAGGGCTACAGGCCATGGGGTTGAAAAGAGTCGAACATGACTGAGTGACTGAGCACACACACAGCCCACAGGACAAATAATAGACATTAGTTCAAAATTCATAGTGGTCCAGAGCATGGCATTTTTAATCATATCAAGAGCCGTTCTCCACAGACGGAAACACATCCCGGTCAAGACTGGCTTCTGGTACAAGTACAGAAACTCAGGGCTACCAAGTGAAGGTGGGAAGAGGTTGGCTTTTGTGATCTCACAGGGCTGGGGCTGGGGGTGGGGGAAAGAGGGCAGACAGAGGCAAAGGTCCCTAGGGCCTCAGGCCTAATCTACCGGAGTCACAGGAAGAGCAGCACACAGGCTCTCAGCAATGGGAATGTGAGTCCCACTGCTGTCAGTCACAGAAACTGGAGTGGCCTCTATATGATGGTCCTTGGCTCAAGTCACTTCTCTGTGACCAGGAGGCACAGAGCCAGGGCCATAATGAGATAGTTAGAGGTTGTAACAGTAATATTACAATAATATTAATAACAGCAACAGCTTGTAAACATACAGTATCTGTTCTGTGCCAGGTATTGTCCAAACACTATGTATATATGCACTCATCTCAGGCTATGGTTTTTCCAGTAGTCATGTATGAATGTGAGAGTTGGACTGTGAAGAAAGCTGAGCGCCGAAGAATTGATGCTTTTGAACTGTGGTGTTGGAGAAGACTCTTGAGAGTCCCTTGGACTGCAAGGAGATCCAACCAGTCCATCCTAAAGGAGATCAGTCCTGGGTGTTCTTTGGAAGGAATGATGCTAAAGCTGAAACTCCAGTCCTTTGGCCACCTCATGCGAAGAGTTGACTCATTGGAAAAGACTCTGATGCTAGGTGGGATTGGGGGCAGGAGGAGAAGGGGATGACAGAGGATGAGATGGCTGGATGGCATCACTGACTCCATGGACATGAGTTTGAGTGAACTCTGGGAGTTGGTGATGGACAGGGAGGCCTGGCGTGCTGCAATTCATGGGGTCGCAAAGAGTCGGACACGACTGAGCAACTGAACTGAAATGAATTCAACTGAAGCCTCACAACATCTCTAAAAGGTGGGTGCTAGTATTAGCATCATTACCCTATTTTAGAGATGGGGAAAAAAGGCAAAAAATTTAAAAAAACCCAAGGTCATATGATTAGCAAGTAACAGAATCAGGATTCAAGGTTCAGTGCAATGAACCCGTCAGTGATTTCACGGCTTGAGATTCTGAGCATCAGAAATATTGCACCCCTGGGAAATTCCCTGACAATCCAGTGGTTAGGACTTGGCACTTTCATGCTGGGTCCCAGGTTCGATCCCTGGTCACAGAATTCCCATAAGCTATGTGGTGTGGTTAAAAAAAAAAAAAAAAATGCCTCTGAGCAAATATAACCCAAATCCAAAACACTAAATTCTGAAGTAGGGTATGAAATTGTATACATTTAAAAACCTTTTCCTGTGATGACTCTGATTTTTCTATTGCATGCTTTTCTCATGGTTTTGGTGCTGGTAGCACTTTGTCTGCACTTGGATAACTAGTCCCAGGGTTTGGAAAGGGATTTGTGGTGCGCAAAGAGAGAGCAGATGTAGTTCTACAGCCAAAGGTGTGTTGGGTGCCTCAGGCCCCCACAGGGCGTTCTTCAGCCCACTTTGAGGACTCACTTTGGAAGTTCTGGCAGCAGCTGTAGATCTGACAGTCCACTTTTTTTTAAGGGTGATTCACAAGTTCAATATATTTATTGTGGTGGTGGTTACACAATTATATATCTAATACAAACTTCATCAAACTGAACACTTACTGGTGAATTTTGGGATTTAATTTTTATTGACGTTATATTGGTTTACAACATTATACAAGTTTCATGTGTACAATATTATATTTTTACTTCTGGATAGCCTACAGTAAGCTCACCACAAAAAATTTAGTGTCCATCTGTCACCATCCAGTTGATCTCATTTACCTATTTCACCTTCTTCCCCACCTCCTGCCACTTCCTCTCTGGTAACCACTCCTCCGTTCTCTGTCTCTGTGCATTTGTTTTCTGACATCTCCTTCTGTAACGGCATGCTGTGTATCCCTCTGGCTTTTCTTCTTCCTTCTTTTATTCTTTAAGTATATTTGGCAGCAAGCAATCAGAATCTCTACTATCAGTGCAAATCTAAACCTTAAGAGGTCTATTATCTTCTTCAGAAGTCTGAGGGTGATAGGTTTGACAGCTCAGTAGTATCATCAAGAACCTAGGCCTGGGGAATTCCCTGGTGGTCCAGAAGTTTGAACCCTGTGCTCTTACTGCCAAGGGCCTGGAAAACAGCCAAAAAAAAAAAAAAAAAATCCAGGCCTTTCCATCTTGCCACTCTGCCTCTTCATGTGTTAGCTCTTATCCTCAGGTTCCTACCCTATGGTCTCAAGATGGCCACCTCAGGGCAAAGCACCATTGTTCCTTTATCACTTAAACAGTAAAAAAAAGAAGAGGACAAAGGGGTTTCTTTTTCCTGTGGTTCTTTTTATTCAGAACAAGGAAAAAAAATTCTGTCCAGAAAAACATCTCAAGAGGCATTTGCTTACTTCTCATTGGCCAGGGAGAGGTCACATGACCATGCCTAGACCAATTATTGGTAAAAGGGATGCTGGGCTGAGACCAATCAAGATTCATCTTCTAGGTAAAGTCATGCAGCTTCCCTGAGCAATATTTGGCATCTGTGTGCAAGGAAGGAGGAAAGATGGCTGTTGGGTAGGCTGCCTTTCTTTTTCTCTCATGTTCTTCCTCCCCAAAAGCCTTAAAAACAAAAACAAAAAAACACCAACCCTGCCCTCCCCTGGGTTAAGGTCCAGGTCAGGATTGGAGAATAGGGGACATGGTTTGCTAATTGATGCAGTTCATAGTTGTTTTTTTGCAGAATAATTGACCTTTGTATTTTCCTAATTCTCCTAAAGCCTCAGAAAATTCTCTAATTCCAATACCATAAAAAATACATCTGACCTTGTATTAGTTTCCTGTGTCTGCTGTAACAAATTACCACAAACTTGGTGACTTAACACAAATTTATTCATTTACAGCTCTGGAGGCCAAAAATCCAAAATCTGTTTCACTGCGCTAAAAGTCACGGTGTTGGTTGGCCTGGTTGCTTCTTGAGAATCCAAGGAGAGTCCATTTCCTTGCTTTCTTCAACTTCTGGTGGCTTCCTGTCTTCCTTGGCTTATGGCCCCTTCCTCCATCTTAACATGGGTTAACTGTACCAACAGCATCTGCTTCTGTGTATCCCACAGTCTTCTCCTCTGACTGACTCCTGCATCCCTCTTAGAAGGAGGGATGTGATTATTAATTCAGGATAATCTCCATTTCTCAACATTTTTTTGGTTTTGTTTTGTTTTCACTTTGTCTCCAAGATCTGAAACTGAAAGCCTTCAGTCAGCCATTCACATGGTGCTGGAACTACTGTAGCTCTGGAATGGACCCCAACAGCCACAGGCAGACTCAATATTCTTTTTTTTTTTTTTAAACATATTTATTTATTTGGCTGCAACAAGTCTTAGCTGTGACACATGGAATCTTCATTGCATCATGCAGGAGTTCCTGCTGTGGCGCAGGGACTGTCTAGTTGTGGTGCATGGTCTTAGCTGCTCCTCAGCATGTGGGGTCTTACTTCCCCAACCAGGAATTGAACCCAAGTCCCCTGCATTTTGAGTCTTAACTGCTAAACCACCAGAGAAGGCCTTTGAGATTCTTAAATTAATCATACCTGCAAAGATCCTTTTGCCATATAAGGTTAACATTTACCAGGAATTAGGGGGCCTGACTCGGAGAAGGCAATGGCACCCCACTCCAGTACTCTTGCCTGGAAAATCCCATGGACAGAGGAGCCTGGTAGGCTGCAGTCAATGGGGTCGCTAAGAGTTGGACATGACTGAGTGACTTCACTTTCACTTTTCACGTTCATGCATTGGAGAAGGAAATGGCAACCCACTCCAGTGTTCTTGCCTGGAGAATCCCAGGGACGGGGGAGCCTGGTGGGCTGTCGTCTATGGGGTCGCATAGAGTTGGACACGACTGAAGCGACTTAGCAGCAGCAGCAGCAGGACCTGACTGTGTTTGGGGGCTATTAATCAGCCTACCACATACCCTAATACCTGATCCTTCAATCTCAAATGTTTCAGAAGGGGGAACTTACTAGGCAGGAGGGAGTTGTAATATTTTCTCAGTGACAGCTCAGCTGCTTGAAATTGTGATTTTGGGGTCTATGGCTTAGGTCTGTGGCTGATGCTTGCGGTGGTGATTTGTGCCTGAAGGACCAGAATGCCTAGCAGAAGGATGTCTTTCTTGGGAACCTGTTGGGGATGCTTTTAACTCTGTGTGTTTTGTATTTTTGTAGATGAATGAATCATGTTTGATTTAAACATGTTTATGGAAGTGTGTGATTTCCCTGGTGGCTCAGTTGATAGAGCATCGACCTACAATGCAGGAGACCTGGGTTTGATCCTTGGGTCGGGAAGATCCTCTGGAGAAGGAAATGGCAACCCCCCCCCCCCCCCCCCAGTATTCTTGCCTGGAAAATCCCATGGATGGAGGAGCCTAGTAGGCTTCAGTCCATGGGGTCGCAAAGAGTTGGACATGACTGAATGACTTCACTCACTCACTCATGGAAGTGTATATGGAAGAGGTGGCAGATCCCAGTAACATGAAGTAACTTCCGTCAAACCTCATGCCCACATTAGCTTCCTCACAATTTTAATGAGTCCTCCATGTGGAGAGATGATTCCATGGGACACCTCAGGACATTATGTAGAATTTTTGTAGTGAACTTACAGAGCTCTTGGCCCATTTTCCTCTCCCTGCCTTCCTTTCCTTCCTGGTTTTGGTGATTTCCCTTCTTTCACGTTCTCTTAGTGTCATCTTTCAGATATTCAAAGCCTCACATCCAGTTTCCCTTGCCATTTCTCAGCTCCTGCTGAGTGATCTCCCCTGGGCAGTGGCTTGTGACTCTAGCTAATGTCTCCCCTACAGCCTTGCCCTGCCCCTTGCAAATAGAAGCAAAGTTTGAGGCAGAGCGTGTGGGGTCCCAGGCAGAGTCATACCTTAACTAGACATGGTATATGCCAGGGACAAGTCAGTGAAGAGCTGGTAAATGCTTAAAAACTCACTCGTGAGAAAAAAGATAAATCTGCTTTGTAGGATTTGCCAATTTTCATGATGCAGACACACCCACTGTGATCTAATCCAAGCTACAGAAGTGAGGTCACCCAGACCTTAGAGACGGGAAGAGGTGAGCATGCTGCAGGGCCAGTGCAGACATGGCCCTCATGACGCAATATTTTAATAGTCCATGTCTTCCAAAACAGAGTCAAACAATTTCTCTCTGGAATTTTTTCCAATGGAAATCTTCCATGCGCTCACAATCTCCCTGAGTCAGTATTTGGGGCAGGCAGGGGTATGATTAGAAGTCAGCTTTGATTTGAAATTGCATTTTGCTTTTCAGCTGTGCTGGGTCTTCATCGCAGTGCATGGGCTTTCTCTCGTGACACGTGGGTTTTTAGCTACCCCAGAGCAGGTGGGATCTTAGTTCCCTAACCAGGGATCAGACCACTGTCCCCTGCATTGGAAGGTGGATTCTTAACCACTGGACCACCAGGGAAGTCCTGCATTTTGCTTTTAGTCTTTCCCATTGTCCTTCCTTCTTCCTTATACGAAGGCATGCTGGCTTATAGTCACTGGCAAGATGGTCACCAATTTGGGCTTCTCTGGTGGTCCAGTGGTTAAAAATCTGCCTGGCCAATGCAGGAGACATGGGTTCGATTCCTAGTCCTGGAATTAAGATCCCACATGCTGCAGAGCAGCTAAGCCAGTGTACCACAACTACTGAGCTCACGCTCTAGACCCTGCAAGTGGCAACTACTTAAGCCTGAGCACCCTAGAGCCGGTGCTTCACAGAAGCCACTGCATGGGAAACCTGTGGGCTGCAACGAAGAGGAGCCCCCCTCTTGCCACAACTAGAGAAAGCCCACTCACAGCATTGAAAACCCAAGCGTAGCCAAAAATAAATAACTAAATACATAATAAATAAATCTTGAAAAAAAGAGAAAATTCCAACTTAATGTAACATCTGAGGTGAATGAGCTGAGCTATCTTTTCATCAAAGAAAGGGGGGTAGGAGATGTGAGCAGATAGAGCATGTCAGTATGTCACAGAGAATTCAGAATCCAGTGAATGGTTTTGGCCGTCTTCTTAAATACTTGTTCCCAAATCAAATGAATGGATTTATTTCTCTTCCTTTCTGCAGCCCCACACACAGGAAGGTAGGGCACAGTGAGTGACAGATTGCCCCAAAATGCTCTGCAGGAGGGAGAGGCAAGGTGGCCAGCAAATCTACAAACTGCATGGGAATCTTAAGTGACTTAGAATTGATTAAACACTCAACCGTGACAGGAAATGTGGCCGATAAAGTCGTAAAGTAATCACAGTCATGAAAACCCCACATGTCTGGGCCCAGTTCTGCCCTGTGGTATCTGCTGTGCTGTTTTTATGAGCCTGGCCCAGAACACAGCCAAGCAGAGGCGAGAGCCGGAGGGCACCCCGCTCCCTGGGAAGCGAGGCGCAGACAAGGGCATCCGCATGTTTGTTTGGTTGAGCTGCGGTCTCACCATTGTCTGCCTTGTTACCAGTTATGACATGTGCCAGGGCAGGCTTTGCCCCTTCATTCCGCTGGCATTTGTTAAAACAACATTTACCAAGATCTGATCTGGATCTGTCTTTTGGTCTGCCTGTAACTTTCCACTTTAGGGGAGATGTAATGAGGAGTTTACAAGTCTTAATTTCACAGCTTTGTAAGAACAAGGATTTTAAAGCATAAACCCAGGAGAAATTTTTTAATTTATTGATTTAAAAAAAGATTTTATTTTTTGGCCATGCAGTGCAGCCTGTGGCATCTTAGAAATTGAACCCACACCTCTTGGGGTGGAAACCTGGGTTCATAACCACTGGACCACCAGGGAAGTCCTTGCAAGAAATTTTTTGAAGAGGAAAGGAAGAGGGGAAAGTGAGTTTCTGTTCTTAACTACCTACCTCCTGGGCATTATGCCTCTGGGTCCTTGACATCCACTAAAGGGTGACAAGAGGAGGAGGAAAAAAATTATTGATTGATATTGCCTAACAGAGATATCCAGCCAAATTCAGGACAAGTATGGTCTATCCTAGGTGGTATGCCTGTCTCCTACAACAGGCCTAGCACATGGTAAGTCCTAAACTAGAATTTGTTGTATGAATAAATGTAAATGATTGTTTTTGAAGATGCAAAGAAATAAATGTTTCAAAAGCATTTTTCTATGTTTCTGCACCTGAGCTGGCTAGGCCACAGGCCCAGAGTTAGGGCCGGCAGAAGGAAAGGTCTACAGAATTGACTGAGGTACTCTCTTCCATTTTGTGAGGGAGGCACTCATTTCGGTTTTGTGCAGGTTTCCAGGCTGCACCTGCTGGCATGATCCTGAGAGAGAGTGCTGTTCAAATGTTCTAAATATTGTGCTCCAGCTGCCTCACTCACCTCACTCCTAGTTCTCTCCCCGCCCCAACTTGGTCCATTTAGAACCAATAAAATACATCTTTTAAAAAATTATTTCCTCCTTGGGCTTGGTCCATTGACTCTGCTCTGAGCCCCAGGGGAGGTGTTTCAGGGAGTAGAACAGGGGCAGTTCCTACCTGGGAAACCAGTGACCACATAGACAAGAGCTATCAGGTAGACCTGGGTTTACTGAGCACTTACTCTGTACTTAGATAAGTCCATTAAATTCTGGAGCTTTCCTGCTTCCTCAATAAAATGCAGATAATACCAGCTTCACTGGCTATTGTGACCACTGGTAATAATACCCAAAAAGCGCTAAGTGCAGAGCCTGGCAAATTGTAGGTGCTCAATACATAGGACTTTTTGCTGTGTTATTATTATTGGCGATGCTGGCAATGCTGTCTGGCCAACTCTTTAGGTGAGTTAGAGTTAGAGATAGTTAGAGCTCACATGTGGGCTTGTCAAAAAAAAATAAAATAAAATTCACAGCAGCTGTGCAGGAGGAGAGAGGCCACAAGTTTGAGCAGCCCAGGTAGAGCCCTATCTGTCAGGTGCTGTGCTGGGAGTTTTCCTGTATTTTCTTTAGTCCTGACAGAATTGACTGTCCTCAGTCAATTCTGTACATTTGTGGACAAGAGACTTCTAAAAAATATTTATTTATTTGAGACTTTTTAGTACAAGTATGTCCCACACAACATTTGGGATATACTTATACTAGCAAAAACACCAATTAATTGTTTACTAAAATTCAAATGTAACAGGACATCCTGCATTTGAACTGGCACACTTCAGAGGGGAATCTTTAGTCCAGGGACTCTGAAATGCGGCCCACCTCTGGGTGTGCCTCTGGAATGCACGTCTGCACTGTGGCCTCAGGCTCAGCGCCCCGCCCTAAGAGCAGGTGAAGTTGTGAAGCTGTCTTTGATTCTTGTGGCCCCGGCTCTCTCCTCCCTGCTCCTCTTTCCTGAAAGCTTCCCCTACTGCATGCAGAAACAGCGGGCACGGCAGGAATGTGGCTGACAGCTGGCCATGCAGATGGGAGAGCCAGGATGAAGAGAATAGGCTTAAAAATATGGAATAGTCAGCTGGCCCCCTGCACCTCAACCAGACTTCCTGGGAAATGCTAGCAGCTTTCTGGGCTCACCACAGTTCCCACCAGCCCTCTGTCTAGGGGCTCTGCTCTCTGCTGTGTGTTTCATAAGAGAACAAAATGAGAGAGGGCTCTTGTTGAGAACTTTTGCTTATGGAAGTGGAATTTTCGAAATATGCCCCAGGTTTCTTAATGGCATTGTGACATTCTGCATTGTGTTAATGGATAATCCTCAAAACATAAAGGGGGAGTGTTAAAATTATGACTGTCATACAGAAACAAAAATGAACACATGTTAGACTTTAACTCTTTAAGAAGGAAACTGGCCTTATGACCAGTTCAAGAAGTAATAAAAGCCACAGATTTATATGGGGTAAAGAAATGTTGAAATGAGTGAGCAAATGGACATAAAATTAGCTTCAGGGGTGTTATAAAGTGAGTTGTATCTCCCCAAATGTTTAAGTCCTAACCCTGAGGTACCTTGAACTGTGACTGTATTTGGAGATAAGGTCTTTAAAAAGGTAATCAAGTTAAAATGAGGTCATCAGAGTGCCTTAATCCAATATGACTGTTGTCCTTATAAGGAGAAGAAATTAGGACACAGACCCACATAGAAGGAGAGCCCTGAGCCAAGGGATTGGGGGCAGGAGGAGAAGGGGATGACAGAGGATGAGATGGCTAGATGGCATCACTGACTCGATGGACGTGAGTCTGAGTGAACTCCGGGAGTTGGTGATGGACGGGGAGGCCTGGGGTGCTGCGATTCATGGGGTCGCAAAGAGTCGGACACGACTGATCGACTGATCTGATCTGATCTGAGCCAAAAGGAGAAGGTGGCCATTTACAAGTCAAGCAAGGACAGAGGCCTCAAAAGAAACCAACCCCAATGACACCTTGATCTAAGACTTCCAGCTTTCAGAACTGAGATAAATGTCCCTTGTGTCAGCCACCCAGTTTATGGTGCTTCGTTATCATAGCCCTAACTAATTCAGTGGGAAAGGCTCATTTGAACATAGATAATCAAGAATTAATTTACACCCCAGTTAGCTATTTATAATGTATAGAATTGTAAAATAGCTCTGTTAGAGTCAGATAATCTAGTCAGTTTAATAAGACATTTATGACTACAATCAGTAAACCACAGCTTGTGGGTCGAATCCAGTTCCACCACCTGTTTTTGTAAATAAAGCTTTATTGGCACGCAGACATATTTACTCCTTTCCCTTGTCTGTAGCTGCTTTGCCACCACAAGGCAGAGTTAAGTAGTTCTCATCCCCAAAATCTAAAATATTTACTATCACGTCTTTTACAGAAAAAATTTGTAGATCTTCCTCTAGACAATGCATCATTTTGCACTGAAGCATAGTTTCCCTATAGTTGGAATGCCCTTCAAGGTCATCCAGTCCAGTGGGGTTCCAGATTTTGAAATCTCATGTGTCAGTAAAATTTCCAAAAAATACATGAGGGGTGGTCACTGGTCTACATTTTTTACTTCTGTCAAATATCAACTACTTCATAAAAGGAGACATTTTAGCTCCTTGATAAAAGACAATATTTTGAAGAGCATAATGCTTGAAAAACTTGCTACGTTCTCCATTCTTTTTTTTCTTTGAGGTTCTGTCAAAATTTTGCCACCAACCAGCTGCAGTTCATGGTCTGGATTGTGGAACCAATAATCTGGCCCAACCTTAGGCACTAACTTCTGGCTCTGTTGAGAAAGACCCTCTAGCCTCAGACCAGGAGTCCTGGACTTAATCCTGGTACCCAGGCTAATTTATGCCTTTTGGCAGGCAAGGAGGTCCTTGTATGCTTAATTGGTTAGCTGTGTCCAACTCTTTGTGAGCCTTTGGACTGCAGCCTGCCAGGTTCCTCTGTCCATGGGATTCTCCAGGCAAGAATATTCGAGTGGGTTGCCATTTTTCTCCTCCAGGGGATATTCCCCATCCAGGGATCAAACCTGCACACCCTGTGTCTCCTATGTTGCAGGCAGATTCTTTACCTACTGAGCCATCAGGGAAGCCCCCAAGGAGGTCCTTTTAGTTCCGTTCAGTTGCTCAGTTGTGTGCGACTCTTTGTGACCCCATGGACTGCAGAATGCCAGGCCTCCCTGTCCATCACCAACTCCCAGAGTTTACCTAAACTCATGTCCACTGAGTCGATGATGCCATCCAACTATCTCATCCTCTGTTGTTCCCTTCTCCTCCTGCCCTCAATCTTTCCCAGCATCAGGGTCTTTTCAAATGAGTCAGTTCTTTGCATCAGGTGGGGCCAAATTATTGGAGTTTCAGCTTCAACATCAGTCCTTCCAATGAACACCCAGGATTGATATCCTTTAGGATGGACTGGTTGGATCTCCTTGCAGTCCAAGGGACTCTCAAGAGTCTTCTCCAACACCACAGTTCAAAAGCATCAATTCTTCTGCTCTCACCTTTCTTTACAGTCCAACTCATATCCATACATGACTACTGGAAAAACCATAGCCTTGACTAGATGGACCTTTGTTGACAAAATAATGTCTCTGCTTTTTAATATGCTGTCAAAGTTGGTCATAACTTTCCTTCCAAGGAATAAGCATTTTTTAATTTCATGGCTGCAGTCACCATTTGCAGTGATTTTTGGAGCCCCCCAAAATAACGTCAGCCACTGTTTCCACTGTTTCCCCATCTATTTGCCATGAAGGGATGGGACCAGATGCTATGATCTTAGTTTTCTGAATATTGAGCTTAAAGCCAACTTTTTCACTCTCCTCTTTCACTTTCATCAAGAGGCTCTTTAGCTCTTCTTCACTTTCTGCCATAAGGGTGGTGTCATCTGCATATCTGAGGTTATTGATATTTCTCCCAGCAATCTTCATTCTAGCTTGTGCTTCATCCAGTCCAAAATTTCTCATGATTTACTCTGCATATAAGATAAATAAGCAAGGTGACAATATACAGCTTTGACGTTCTCCTTTCCCTATTTGGAACCAGTCTGTTTTCCCATGTCCAGTTCTAACTGTTGCTTCCTGACCTGCATACAGATTTCTCAAGAGGCAGGTCAGGTGGTCTGGTATTCCCATCTCTTGAAGAATTTTCCACAGTTTATTGTGATCCACACAGTCAAAGGCTTTGGCATCGTCAATAAAGCAGAAATAGATGTTTTTCTGGAACTCTCTTGCTTTTTCGATGATCCAGCAATGTTGGCAATTTGATCTCTGGTTCCTCTGCCTTTCCTAAAACCAGCTTGAACACCTGGAAGTTCATGGTTCACATATTGGTGAAGCCTGGCTTGGAGAATTTTGAGCATTACTTCGCTAGCGTGTGAGATGAGTGCAATTGTGCGGTAGTTTGAGCATTCTCTGGCATTGACTTTCTTTGGGATTGGAGTGAAAACTGACCTTTTCCAGTCCTGTGGCCACTGCTGAGTTTTCCAAATTTGCTGGCATATTGAGTGTAGCACTTTCACAGCATCATCGTTTAGGAGTTGAAATAGCTCAACTGGAATTCCATCACCTCCACTAGCTTTGTTCGTAGTGATGCTTCCTAAAGCCCACCTGACTTCACATTCCAGGATGTCTGGCTGTAGGTGAGTGATCACACCATCATGATTATCTGGGTTGTGAAGATCTTTTTAGTACAGTTCTTCTGTGTTTTTGCCACCTCTTCTTAATATCTTCTGCTTTTGTTAGGTCCATATCGTTTCTGTCCTTTATTGAGCCCATCTTTGCATAAAATGTTCCCTTGGTATCTCTGATTTTCTTGAAGGGATCTCTAGTCTTTTCCATTCTATTGTTTTCCTCTATTTCTTTGCACTGATCACTGAGGAAGACTTTCTTATCTCTCCTTGCTATTCTTTGGAACTCTGCATTCAAATGGGTATATCTTTCCTTTTCTCCTTTGCAAAAGGAAGTCCTTGGGAGTTGGTTATTGCCAGAGCCAGCCTGGGCTCACACCCAGGTCCAATTATGTTTTGCTTTAAAATGTATACTTTTTCTTGATTTTTAAAAGGAAGTTTTAATTTTAAGTTCTAATGTTCAACTTTAAGTTTAAATGTTCAGTGCAGAAAACTTAGGAAAAAATGAAGAAAACAAAATTCATCTTTCCCCAGAGAGGTATAAAGTTTTAGTGAAATACAAAGTGAATGAAAGCACCCTGCAATCTAAAAATTTTAAAGGGACAAACCCCAGAATATCTCCTCAAACTGAAACGGGGCCTAGAACATTACTGTAAGAATATTTATTGAAAGAATGAAGCCTAAACAACTGCAATTATTTTTCCCAGATGATCCAAGAAAATTCAGTCTTTTTACATTTTTGATAATCAAAATGGCTAATATGGTAAGTCTTCTAGGCTCCCCTTTGCCACCCCCAAAATCTTTTATCTATTTTTTTCCCTTTATGATTTTTTTTTCTCCTTAAGGTTTGTAACTGCCAAGAACAATCATTTAAGAAACAAGGATTATATATTTTTCATTATTTTCATCATGTTTTACTGTCTAAAACTTAATGTATGTTAAATTGCCCCAATGATAAACACAATATAATAATAATGATCTTTTAAAATTGATGTAGAATTCTCTATGATTTCTTTTTTCTTTCTGCCTTTTTTTTTTTGGCGGCACCACATGGCCTGTGGGATCTTAGTTACCCAACCAGGGATTGAACCAAGGCCACTGCTGTGTGCAGTGAAAGTGCTGAATTCTAACTGCTGGACTGTCAGGGAACTTCCTCTATGTTTTCATATGAGCAATTCCCAAGAAGCAAAGCTTAAATTATTCAGTTATTTCACATTCATGCCTGGTCACCTAAATGAGAAATATCTTAAATTTGATATTCAAAGTAACCAATTGAGAATACTTTTTTAAAAAATGTATTAAGTATTTATGTATTGATTTATGACTGTGCTGGGTCTTAGTTGCGGCATATAGGATCTTTATACGATCTCCTTTATAGGATCTCCTTCATTCTGATTTGGCCCAAGTGAATCCCCACCTGGCATATGATAGGCAGAAGGCCTAAGATGGGCTTCTGTGTCTCCACTTATTGCAATTAGATTTTTCTTCTGTTGTGTGTAAAGAACTACCTTCTCAACCACTCCCCAGGAACCATCTCTCTTGCCTCTCTTACCCACTCTGTAACTTTTAATGAAGATGTGGGTTCAGCTCTTGATACTTTGTTCCTCAACCTAGAGTCATTTGACCTGCTGCTACTTCCTGACCATGATCTTCAATTTGTTAGAAAGAGATGGCTGGATGGCATCACCGTTGCAATGGACATGAACTAGGGCAAACTTTGGGAGATGGTGAGGGACAGAGAGGCCTGGCGTGCTGCAGTCCATGGGGTCACAAAGAGTCGGACACGACTGGGTACTGAACAACAACAACTCAGGCTATTTGCTTCCTATACATTATTTCTATTATATCTACATCATGTCTTCTCAATAACACTGTAAAGCTGTGTGACCTTGGAAAAGCTATAAAACATTTATGAGTATCAGTTTCCTCTTTTAAAATGTGAGTAATATACCCACATAAATCTGCATTCTACGTGACACCACATGGCCTTTCTTAGATGGTTGTCTTATTTCTCTGCTGTGTCCCCAACACTACCCAGTATAGGGCTCAATGTAATTAAAGCTCAACACATACTTACTTGGCGACTGTTTAAATGTACTGCTGTGTTCAGTTGTGTCCAATTCTTTGTGGTCCCATGGACTGTAGCCCACCAAGCTGCTCTGCCCATGAAATTTTCCAGACAAGAATGCTGGAGTGCGGTGCCAGGGGATCTTCCTGACCCAGGGATCAAACCTGCTTCTTTTGAGTCTCCTGTATTGGCAGGCGGATTCTTTGAACATGCTTATCTTACTCAATTATTTTCCTGAGTTACTTCTAAAAAGTGAAACAGATTTGCTTTTGAAGTTTATCAAAACCAGTAGGCATTCACTTGAAAAAAATGAATGCAAGTAGACTTCACTTTTAAAAAATGTTTAATGCTTATAAAGCTAAATCTTGAGATCTCTACTCTTGGAATGCTGTGGTTAATAAGGTTTCTGTTAACTGTTGATTAGTTTTTTTGTTAAACAGACATTTTATCAAGTTGTAATCTACTTTCTGGCCTTAGGAAGGAGAATCTGGTGGACACACCTGTATTTCACTTGGGTGACTCAGGACTCTGTGGTGTCTCCAGGGTAGGGTTTGGAGCTTCAGGGAGCTCAGTGAGGATAGAGGATGAGCAGGAGGGTGAATGGCAGGTGTTCTAACCCAGGGCTCAACTCCAAGGGTGTTTCTTCCTCCTGGTTCCTGATATGGTTGATGTTGTAGTTGAGTCTTGTAGTTGAGGATTACTGTTAGGTGGATTCCAATTAACCAAAAGAATTTTTGCCAGTGTTTTTGTAATTTTTGGCTCCCTTACTCAAGGGACAAAACTTTTAAAATAAGTTCAGCCAAGTTTCTCACCTTTGGGACAAACAAGATTGCCTTATGCGCGCGCACACACACACATACACACACACACAATCACTCCAGATATATTTATGTCAAATTTATATATCTCAGCCTTAAAATTCTTACTTTGGCTGTGCTTTAAAAATTTTTTTGTTGTTGTTCTATTTAGTTATTTGGCTATGCCAGGTCTCAACTGGGATCTTAGTTGCAGCATGTGGGATCTAGTTCCCTGACCACAGATAGAACCTGAGCATTGGGATCATAGAGTCTTAGTCACTGGACCACCAGGGAAATCCTGGCTGTTCTTTTGAGAAGTGCTAATTGGTGTGCTACTGGTAAAGAATCCACCTGCCAATGCAGGAGACACAAGAGATGCAGGTTCGATCCCTGGGTCGGGAAGATCCCCTGAAGAAGGAAATGGCAACCTGTTCCAGTGTTCTTGCTTGGAAAATTCCATGGACAGAGAAACCTGGCAGGCTATAGTCCATGGGACCTCAGAGAATCAGACACGACTGAGTGATTAAGTACAATACTCCTATAGAGTGTTGGCTGGGCACCCACTTGAATTGAAAGCCACCATTTGTTCAAATTAGTTTCAAGGCCCATGTTTCTCCTTTAGGTCTTGAAACAGTCAAGAGATCTACTTTCCAAGATATGTGTGAAGAACTAAAGTGTGCCTGGGCAAGAAAATCTACAAGATGAATACAGATTATAATCACTTCATTTAAGTGCAATTGCCCAAGTTATGCATTTTTTGGAGTATTTGAAAGATTGCTGTCAAAATGTCTGATTAGGGTTTTGAGTGACCCAAACAAGGATCCGTGTATAAACATTTAAATCTACAAGGCCGTAGATCCCAAACTTTGTTGCACACTGGTATCACCTGGAGAGCTTATGAAAATCTAGATGCCCAGGTTGTACCCCAGATCGATTAAAATCTGGCAGTGGGAGTTAACGCACTAGTATTTTAAAAGACTTCTGGGTGATTCCAAAGTTCAGCAAAAATTGGGAAGCAATGGAATATGGAAGTATACAAGTGAGCAATTTGTAGAATACTACTTAAAGAACTCAATTTACAGAATACTTTAATCCACAGACATCATGTGTATCTATATTTAACATGCTTCAGTCAAGGCTATGGTTTTTCCAGTGGTCATGTATGGATGTGAGAGTTGGACTGTGAAGAAAGCTGAGCGCTGAAGAATTGATGCTTTTGAACTGTGGTGTTGGAGAAGACTCTTGAGAGTCCCTTGGACTGCAAGGAGATCCAACCAGTCCATTCTAAAGGAGATCAGTTCTGGGTGTTCTTTGGAAGGAATGATGCTAAAGCTGAAACTCCAGTACTTTGGCCACCTCATGCAAAGAGTTGACTCATTGGAAAAGACTCTGATGCTGGGAGGGATTGGGGGCAGGAGGAGAAGGGGACGACAGAGGATGAGATGGTTGGATGGCATCACCGACTCGATGGACGTGAGTTTGAGTGAACTCTGGGAGTTGGTGATGGACAGGGAGGCCTGGCGTGCTGCGATTCATGGGGTCGCAAAGAGTCGAACACGACTGAGCGACTGAACTGAACTGAACATTATAATGGTAGAATATTTCAAAAATATGAAAAAGAGACATTCTGCAAATTAAAAATTATTTTGTGATCTGAAATATTTCCAAAATATTACAATCCACTCCCTTTTCTTTTTTTTTAAACAGGGGAGAAGGAAGTCAGAAATATTTATTTTCAGGTTTAAAATCCTTTTCATAAGTACAGAAGGGGAAGAAATACTGAAAGATGAAAGGAAGAAAAGATATAAACAAAGAAAAACTAAAATGATTATTTACTAAGAATTGAAAATGCTCATTTTTCTGAGCATACCCCAAAGCTCCATCCTCTGTTCCTAGGACTTGACGTCATTTTTCAAGGGCATGATGGCGAAGGCTCAGGCTTTTACTTTATCAAAACAAATCTGAGGGCTCCTTTTCCCAGCACTCAGTGAAAACCGAGACTGTACTTTTCTTTGTGAAGGAAGAAAGAAAGAATAAAGAAGTAAGGTAGGGAGGAAAAGAAGAAGGGAGGAAAGGAGGGAAGGAAGGAGAGCAAATATGTCCTAGTGGTGAGTTCATTTGTCTTTTGAACTGTTCTGTAGTTGAGGTACCCCTCCTGATTGATCAGTCCTCCACAACAGATTTCATGTATTAGGAACATTCGAGGATTCTGTCAGCTGAGACTCCTGCTGCTGGTCTGGTAGAGACAACAACTTATAATAACAAACATACGCCAGACCTGGATGAACCCTCCCCACAACCTGCGGGCCTGTTGGGGTCATTCAATTCTGCAAACAGTCCCGTTTCTATAATCTCTTCCTGCCAAGCTATGGGGACAGCACCTGTTGCAAACCTTTGAAAGAACTGCTTATCATTATCATCAAATTCAACTCCTCGAACCTCAGAGAAATCATCGATTTCATTGATGTCTTTGGCATAAACCACTGATGGGTCTGGCACAAATGGAGGTTCAACTAGGCCGGCTTCCAGGCGAGGAAAATTGATGGTTTTGAAGAAATGGTGTTTCCTGGGATCATCAGACTTTTCTCTGTGAAGAAAGGAGACGGTCAGCCTGAGACATAGTAACAAACCCAAAGAGGAACTCTTCTAGCAATACAAAGCATGTGGTATTCTTTTCCTAGAATTACATTTCATTCTCATTGCAAAGATGATATAAAAAGAATAATTTAGAAAAATAACATCTTTAAAAATCACCCCACAATTCTACCATATGCATTCAGTAGCATTTTCATTGTTTGTAGACCACTTTCACTTTAGATGTAATTTTTAGAGTCAAGCAGTTGGCATGACTTTTGTTCTTGGTGTTTCACAGAAACACCAGCAAAATTCAGTGGGGCCAGAACCTGCTTGCCTACAACTTCCAGTCACATCCTCTTGCTTTGTCCTTCAGGGTTAGAGAGAACAAGTTAAGCATGTCTTTCCTCACCTGATCACCACTTACATTTTAAAAGATAGCAGTCATATCTCCTTACTGTTCATATGACACAATTTCTAAGAACCCCACCTACCTCCCCCAACTGCCACAATAATATTTAAAGACTTTAAAATAACCCATTAGCAATTTTTAGTAGCATAAATGAGCATACATTTGATACTCATGACTTTCATTATTTGTTTTCAAGCCCTTCTTCCCAATGCTAGAAATTATTCTGGTATTTGCCTTATAATAAGGGGGGAAAGTGTGTTTCTAGTTGAGTAACCTTTTGTGTTAGTTATCTTTTGCTGTGTAACAGATAGCCCCTACACTTAGTGACTTAAAACAACAAACATTTGCTATTATCTCACAGTTTCTGTGGGCCAAGTATCTAGGCTCTGATAAACCAGGCAGGCACTTCTGGCTCAAGGTCTCTAGTGACATCACAGTAAAGCTATCGGTCAGGGCTGTGGTCTCATCTGAAGGTTTGACTAGGGGGTCAGTGACAGGGGTAATCTGCTTCCAAGCTCACTGACATGGTTACTGGAAAGTACCCCCCTCACCATGTGAGCCTCTTCTTGTTATTACCTAATCTTGGAAGTGACATCTCCTTACTTCTAGCCTATTCTATTTGGTAGAAGCAAGTCAGTCAGCTCAGCCCATCCTTAAGGGAAGGGGTTACTCAAGGGTGTGGACGGCAAGAGGTGGAGATCTTTGGGGATTATGTCAAGGGTGGTCTACCATACACTCTCTTGGTTCATTTTTTTTTAAAGGAAGATATTTATTTGGCTGCACCATATTTTAGTTGTGGCATATGGGATATATTTTTTTAGTTGTGGTATGTGAGATCTAGTTCTGCAACCAGGAATTGAGTCTGGGCCCTATTCATTGTGAGTGAGAAGGGACCATCAGGGAAGTCCCCTCTTGATTTTCTTAAGTCCAAGTTTTCAAGAAATGTTTTAAAAAGTAGGGGAGCTGTTTTGCAGTATCAGGTTCAAACAATTTTTTTCTCTTTTTCTTTTGTTGTTGTTCAGTCAGTTTTATTGAAGTATATTCAAGGAATGGGGGTTGGAATCAGATAGATTTTAAATGTGTCAGAACTAGACTAGAGCTAAAATTCTATTCAAGTATATCAGGAATGAACCTCAGGTCTGTGTGTCTTGAAGACAACAGAGGAGTTAGGATGGGACCAGGTGCCATGAGAAAGGAGCTTGTACCACCTTGATGGCTGCTGGCAGGTATGAACGCACTGTACCAGAGGTCAAGAGGGCACCTTTAAAGTCACTCTGAGCAGATTTAACTTGGATAAAGGAGAGCGCCCAGGAGCTCAGTAACCATGGGGAACTTGCCGAGCCAGTCTTCACATCAAGATGCAGAGTTTTCTTATGCAGGAAACAGAAAGAAACTCACAAATCTAGACAACAGACTTGTGGTTGCCAAGAGGTGGGGGTGGGTGGGTGGGGAGTTTGGGATTAGCAGATGCAAGCTGTTATATATAGAATGGATAAACAACACAGTCCTTTTGGGTAACATAGGGAACTATATTCAGTATCCTGTAATAAGCCATCATGGGAAAGAATATGAAAAGGAATATGTTTATATATGTATAACTGACTTCCCTGGTGGCTCAGATGGTAAAGCGTCTGCCTACAATGTGGGAAACCTGGGTTTGAACCCTGGGTCGGGAAGATCCTCTGGAGAAGGAAATGGCAACCCACTCCAGTACTCTTGCCTGGAAAATCCCATGGATGGAGGAGCTTGATTAAGCTACAGCGTGTGGTGTCGCAAAGAGTGGGACACGGCTGAGCGACTTCACCTTACCTTATTTGAATCACTTTGCTGTATAGCAGACATTAACACCATGCATCAGTAGAATGATGTATAGTTTTAAAAATCACGTATAATTTTAAAAATGCAGTTTTTTCATTGATGACTGTCTCTTTTTTAAAATATTTATTTAGTTTTTTCGGCTGCATTGGTTCTTGGTTGCTTGTGGCACAGGCAATCTTGTTGCAGTGCACAGGCTCTAGAGTGCTCTGGCTTGGTTGCCCCATGGCATGTGAGCTCTTAATTCCCTGATCAGGGATCAAATCTGTGTCCCTTGCATTGGAAGGCAAATTCTTAGCCACTGAACCACCAGGGAAGTCCCCCCAAATGTACAGTTCTCAACTAACATCTCAACTAGGCCCAGATTGCCTTGGTTTGTCCATTAAGAAGGACCAACTGCTGCCTTTTTTGCAACTAGTCACAGACAGACAAGGACACAATGGGCCACGTTGAGGTTTCCCTCATGTTCCTCAACATCTCCCACCAGGTGCCCCTAGAGGGCAGGGCCCATGCCTTTTGCCCCTTTCCAATAAATGCCTCTGGTTGCTGATGCTAACAACAGAAGACTAGGCTCTCCAACTTCTGTTCTTTCCCTCTGTGTCTAGGCCACCATGGGGCTGCTCACTTGGTTCTTTGGCACGAGTGATGTTTAGCCTCAGTTGTGGAATTAGAAATTGTGTGAAGGTCAGTTGACTCTTAAACATTTCCCTGGCAGCTTTCTTTAGGGCTCTTTTAAAATTTATTTTATTTTTTAAGTTTTATTTATTTGGTTACACTGGGTCTTAGTTGCGGCACATGGGATCTTTAGTTGTCTCAGGGGAGCTCCAGGTTCCCTGACCAGGGATTGAACCCAGGCCCTCTGCAGTGGGAGTGGGAATCTTAACCCCTGAGCCACTAGGGAAGTCCCTGCTCAGGGTTCTTTTGACGCATCATCATGCTGTGCCCTTTGGACTAATAGAAGAGGCTATTGAAGGAAGCAGCACCTTTTCTAATAGCCAAATCAGCAGCTCCAGGGAGACTTCTGCTTATTAAATACATTTCAGAGCACTGACAGGGGCTCTTGTGTTACCAAGCCCCACACAGATTACAATGGATTTTTTGGTAACAATCATTGAAGAAAAGATACCAGCTGCCCATACACAAGGACCACACTGTGGGGTTTGGTCTGCCAAGAACCTGAATTGGCCCAAAATTGTGTCTTGGAGAAGCGCTTAAGTCAGAGACTTACATGGTTATTTGTCCTTGTCTGCACTATCTGATCAGAATAAATCCTGCAAAGTACTTGAGTCTTCACTTTTTATTTTATTGGAAAACACCATAGTTGACTCTATCTGGAGTCCCTGTGTCAAAAAGGTTTTTGGCCTCTCTGCAAAATTAACTCACAAACCCCACATAAAGGCAAAAGAGGAGATTCCCTTGAGTGATGTCTAAAAGAGCAGGGTTTTTAATTTCTTTCAAATGCTCGTGAATGCAACAGTGAGGGGGGCACTTGACCTCTCCGCTGTGTAACACTCTGTCTAGGCATTTGCTGTCTTTGCAGGATGCCCACGACAGTAATCAAACGTTATCTCGTCTGAATGAATGTTTAAAAAATACAAAGAGTTGAAATGAAAATGTTGGAAGGTTTTCTCTTTCACTGAACAGCTGGTTTTTATATGCCTTCGCTCTAATGTTGTAAACAGCTTTTATTCAAAACAGTCTCAACAACAGATGCTTTTTAAAAAGGTTTCGCTTGACAGAGCAGCTTCAGGCCATGATATGGTGCTTTAAGGTGGTGTTTTCCTAAAGAGGTTGGTCAATGTTTCATTTTATAGATTCAAAGTGTGCTTATAAAGTATTGAGATAGATTTTTATTCAAACACAACGAATGGGTCGTGTTTCCTTCAGGGAGGTGATCTAAAGAGACTGTTCACTTCTTCCAGTGCCTTGGCCACTGTTGACACTCCACCCCCGCTTCCCACCCCCTGCATGTGCTTGAAATCCAGGATGGTAGAGATGATCAGTGGTCACCATATTCAGTTCTCCTCTCCTCCTTCCTGGGCAGATAGAAGGCAATACGAGACAGCCTCCTGGCTCTTAGGGCCCAAGGATTCTTTCTGGCTAACAGAAGTGTGTCTGAACTGACCTGTGAAGTGGGTCTGAGGCAGGACAAAGCTCCCAGGTTTTCTACATGCACTTGTGTTGCCATAGCAACCGAAACCCACAAGTTCCAGTGGAGCTGAAAGATGGAGGTAGCCTGGAGCTTTGAGTCACCGCTCTGAAAGGAAATACGCTGGAGAACCACTGGACATATAAAGGACTTCGTGTGAATGAGAAATAATACTTTAAAGTGGCTGAGACTTTGGGATTTGCCTGTTATCACAACATGGCCTATTCTGACCACATTAATACAACCATGTTGAAATCTACACAAGAAAATCACTTCCAGATTTTACTTCCCATCAATGTAGGGTTTCATCTCATTTCAAAATACTCCTCTGTAAGTTTGGTTATCTTTGAAATGTTTTGAAAGTCATTATAAATACATTTTGTTTCACTGTTTTAAAAAATCAGGTCAAAAATCAAAAGCTTGCCTCCATACAAAAGCATTGTACGCTAAGGCAGCCTTGTTCTAGAGCTTCCATGACAACTACTCAGAGGATTTTAATTTCGCCCCCCAAGTTTTGGTAATTTTAAAAATCAGTCATATTACTTTATGGTTGTAACTTTCTATTTGTTATATGTTTTTAGATTTTGAAAATTCAATCCAAGTAATTTAAGACACATAAACTCATAGGTGAGTTAAAACATTAGCTGATATCACTCTTAGGACTACTTAATAATTGCTATCATTTATTGAATGATTCCTAACATACATTATATCTAACCTCCCTGTAGGCTCAGATGGTAAAGAATCTAACCTTGCATGTATTATATCTAAGCCTCAAAATATCCCACTGAGTGAGTTAGGGTTCTTTAGAAAAACAGAACCAAAAGGATGTTGAAGGGGTCCAGAATGCACGCCAGTGACATAAAAACTGGGCTTCCCTGATAGCTCAGTTGGTAAAGAATCTGGCTGTAATGCAGGAGACCCCAGTTCAATTCCTGGGTTGGGAAGATCTGCTGGAGAAGTGATAGGCTACCCACACCAGTATTCTTGTGCTTCCCTGTGGCTCAGCTGGTGAAGAATCTGCCTGCAATGCGGGAGACCTGGGTTTGATCCCTGGGTTGGAAAGGCTACCCAACCCAGGTCCCCACTTCAGTATTCTGGCCTGGATAATTCCATGGACTATATAGATCATGGGGTCAAAAGCATCGGACACAACTGAGCTGTGCTGTAGGTATTTGAGAGTCAACAGATGCAGGTTTTGAAGTCCCCTTGTCTGCCTTTAAGATAAGCAGAGCCTTGGAAAAATACCTAACTCATAAATCCTCTCCCCAGGAGTTTCAGAGTTTTGAAATCAGGTAAGACTGACTCTTATCACCACTGAGAGAAGTCAGCACCACACATAAATAGACATTGTCACAAAGATATCATATCTCCCATCTAGTCTCCTAAGGGCCATTTATCTTTCCTAAAAGTCAACTGCTCTCCCATAAGTGCCCTTCCCCCACCATTTCAAAGAAATCATTTGTTTTCTGGTAAGTAACCTTCTCCCCATCCACCTTCCCTATTAGGATGGTGTGTAAGCCTGAAATTCTAACTGCCTCCTAGCCACAATTTTCTGTGAACTCCGGGTATGAATGTAAATAAAAATCTGTCTCTTGTTAATCATCTTCCGGCAGTTTAATTTTCAGGCCTCCATTCCTAAACCTAAGGAAGGTAGAAGAAAAGTTCTTTCCTCTCCCAGCAATATGTATATGATAAAGAGAGAGAGAGAGGTTTATTTTAAAGAACTGGCTCAGGCGACTGTGGAGGTTTGGCAAGTTCACATTCTGCAAGGTAGGCTGTGTGGCTGGAGACCCAGGGAAGAGGTGCAGTTCAAGTTTAAAGATAGTTTGCTGGCAGAATTCCCTCTTCTCCCAGGGAAGCCAGTTCTTTTCTATTAAGGCCTTCAAATGGATAGCAAGAGGCTCGTTCACATAATGAAGAATAACCTGCTTTACTCATGTGTTTATATATTAATCTTGCCTAAAAATACCTGCACAGAAACATCTGGAATAATGTTTGATCAAATATCTGAGTACTGTGGCCTAGTCAAGTTGAGACACAAAATTAACCATCACGCCCACAAAAATCTCATTTTATATATTAGGATATTGAGACTCAGAGAAAATAATTCAATTGCTGGGGATAAAATGACCAGTATGTAGCAGAGCTGGGATGTGAGTCTATCTCTGTGACTCGAAAAATCTTGGTTTTCCCCCTACGTAACACAATTACTTGCTGCCGAGGGTGCTATCACAGGTCAGCTTTTGTAATTTTTTTCTTCTAAAATATCTTGATCTTATTACTCCATTGTAAGCAATAAAACTTGACTTTTCTCAAAACTAATTTCAACTGTACTTAACATACCTGGCAACATCATATGTACTTATTAAATATCTATTGACTGATTGATGGTATTTTACAGAGATGTTTAAAAGGGGCAGAATTTCCCAGAACTATGGCTATCTGTACTGATGGCTTTTATTTTAAGTTTTACTCATTTTTGAGTAATAATTTATTCACATAGCTCAAAATTCAAGCAACCAGTCCATTCTGAAGGAGATCAGCCCTGGGATTTCTTTGGAAGGAATGATGCTAAAGCTGAAACTCCAGTACTTTGGCCACCTCATGCGAAGAGTTGACTCACTGGAAAGGACTCTGATGCTGGGAGGGATTGGGGGCAGGAGGAGAAGGGGACGACAGAGGATGAGATGGCTGGATGGCATCACCGACTCGATGGATGTGAGTCTGAGTGAACTCTGGGAGTTGGTGGTGGACAGGGAGGCCTGTCATGCTGCAATTCATGGGGTCGCAAAGAGTCGGACACAACTGAGCGACTGAACTGAACTGAACTGAATGAAAATTGTTATTTTGTATCCCTGTCGCCAGCTCTCTCAATTTCTCTCTTTTTAGGTCAGTTAATCCTGGGACTCCCCTGGCTATCCAGTGGTTAAGACTCCATGCCTCCATTGCAGAGGGCATGGGTTTGAGCCCTGGTTGGTGAACTAAGATCCCATATGACACACGGAGAAGGCAATGGCAAATCACTTCAGTATGCTTGCCTTGAGAATCGAAGGAACAGTATGAAAAGGCAAAAAGATACGACACTGAAAGATGAACTCCCCAGGTCAGTGGGTGCCCAATGTGCTACTGAAGAAGAGTGGAGAAATAACTCCAGAAAGAATGAAGAGATGGAGCCAAAGTGAAAAAAATGCCCAGTTATGGATGTGACTGGTGATGAAAGTAAAGTTCAATGCTGCAAAGAGCAAAATTGCATAGGAACCTGGAATGTTAGTTCCATGAATCAGGGTAAATTAGAAGTGGTCAAACAGGAGATGGCAAGAGTGAACATCGACATTTTAGGAATCAGTGAACTAAAATGGACTGGAATGGGTGAATTTAATTCAGATGACCATTATATCTACTACTGTGGGCAAGAAGCCCATAGAAGAAATGGAGTAGCCCTTATAGTCAACAAAACAGTCCAAAATGCAGTACTTGGGTGCAATCTCAAAAATGACAGAATGATCTCTGTCTCTTTCCAAGGCAAACCATTCAGTATCACAGAAAACCAAGTCTATGCCCCGACCAGTAATGCTGAAGAAGCTGAAGCTGAATGGTTCTACGAAGACCTACAAGATCTTCTAGAACTAACACCTAAAAAAAGATATCATTTTCATCATCAGTCAGTTCAGTTCAGTTCAGTTGCTCAGTCGTGTCTGACTCTTTGCGACCCCATGAATCGCAGCACACCAGGCCTCCTTGTCCATCACCATCTCATAGGGGACTGGAATTCAAAAGTAGGAAGTCAAAAGATACCTGGAGTAACAGGCAAGTTTGGCCTTGGAATACAAAATGAAGCAGGGCAAAGGCTAACAGAGTTTTGCCAAGAGAACTCACCAGTCATAGCAAGCACCCTCTTCCAACAACATAAGAGAAGACTCTACACATGGACACCACCAGATGGTCAATACTGAAATCAGATTGATTATATTCTTTGCAGCCAAAGTGGAGAAGATCTATACAGTCAGCAAAAACAAGACTGGGAGCAGACAGTGGCACAGATCATGAACTATTTATTGCCAAATTCAGACTTAAATTGAAGAAAGTAGGGAAAACCACTAGACCATTCAGGTATGGCCTAAATCAAATCCCTAACGATTATACAGTGGAAGTGAGAAATAGATTCAAGGGATTAGATCTGATAGAGTGCCTGATGAACTATGGACGGAGGTTCATGACATTGTACAGGAGGCAGTGATCAAGACTCAAGAAAAAGAAATGCAAAAAGGCAAAATGGTTGTCTGAGGAGGTCTTATAAATATCTGAGAAAAGAAGAGATGCTAAAGGCAAAGGAGAAAAGGAAAGATACACACATTCGAATACAGAGTTCCAAAGAATAGCAAGGAGAGATAAGAAAGCCTTCCTCAGCGATAGGTGCAAAGAAACAGAGGAAAGCAATAGAATGGGAAAGATGAGAGATCTCTTCAAGAAAATTAGAGATACCAAGGGAACATTTCATGCAAAGATGGGCACAATAAAGGACAGAAACGGTATGGACCTAACAGAAGCAGAAGATATTAAGAAGAGGTGGCAAGAATACACAGAAGAACTATACAAAAAAGATCTTCATGACCCAGATAACCATAATGATGTGATCACTCACCTAGAGCCAGACGTCCTGGAATGTGAAGTCAAGTGGGCCTTAGGAAGCATCACTACAAACAAAGCTAGTGGAGGTGATGGAATTCCAGTTGAGCTATTTCAAGTCCTAAAAGATGATGCTATGAAAGTGCTGCACTCAATATGCCAGCAAATTTGGAAAACTCAGCAGTGGCCACAGGACTAGAAAAGGTCAGTTTTCATTCCAATCCCAAAGGGCAATGCCAAAGAATGCTCAAACTATCACACAATTGCACTCATTCTCACACACTAGCAAAGCAATACTCAAAATTCTCCAAGCCAGTCTTCAACAGTATGTGAACCATGAGCTTCCAGATGTTCAAGCGGGATTTAGACAAGGCAGAGGAACCAGAGATTAAATTGCCAACATCTGTTGGATCATAGAAAAAGCAAGAGAATTCCAGAAAAACATCTACTTCTTCTTTATTGACTACACCAAAGCCTTTGACTGTGTGGATCACAACAAACTGTGGAATATTCTTCAAGGGATGGAAATACCAGACCACCTTACTTGCCTCCTGAGAAATCTGTATGCAGGTCCAGAAGCAACAGTTAGTACCGGACATGGAACAACAGACTGGTTCCAAATTGGGAAAGGAGTACGTCAAGGCTGTATATTGTCACCCTGCTTATTTAACTTATATGCAGAGTACATCATGAGAAATCCTGGACTGGATGAAGCACAAGCTGAAATCAAGATTGCAGGGAGAAATATCAATAACCTCAGATACACAGATGACACCACCCTTATGGCAGAAAGTGAAGAGGAACTAAACAGCCTCTTAATGAAAGTGAAAGAGGAGAGTGAAAAAGCTGGCTTAAAACTCAATGTTAAAAAAACGAAGATCATGGCATCCAGTCCATCACTTCATGGCAAATAGATGGGGAAACAATGGAAACAGTGAGAGACTTTATTTTCCTGGACTCCAAAATCACTGCAGATGGTTACTGCAGCCATGAAATTCAAAGGCTCTTATTCCTTGGAAGAAAAGCTATGATCACCCTCGACAGCATATTAAGAAACAGAGACATTCCTTTGCTGACAAAGGTCCAAGCCATGGTTTTTCCAGTGGTCATGTATGGATGTGAGAGTTGGACTGTGAAGAAAGCTGAGTGCCGAAGAATTGATGCTTTTGAACTGTGGTTTGGAGAAGTCTCTTGAGAGTCCCTTGGACTGCAAGAAGATCCAACCAGTCCATCCTAAAGGAAATCAGTCATAAATATTCATTGGAAGGACTGATGCTGAAACTGAAACTCCAATACTTTGGCCACCTGATGCAAAGAACGGACTCATTGAAAAAGACCCTGATTTTGGGAAAGATTGAAGGCGGAAGGAGAAGGGGACAACAGAGGAGATGGTTGGATGGCATCACCAACTCGATGGACATGAGTCTAAGCAAGCTCTGGGAATTGGTGATAACAGGGAAGGCTGGTATGCTGCAGTCTGTGGGATCGCAAAGAATCAGACAGGACTGAGTGACTGATCTGAACTGATGACACACAGTGCAGGCAAAAGATAAAATAAAAGTAAATTCAATCAATCCTATATATTCCTTCTATACTCTGCTTGAAATAGTCAATGCAACTATTTGAATTATGTATTATTTTTCTTCTTTTTAATGTATGCTGCTTTGCACCTCACCTTTTCACTTTAAAATGTATTTTGGAGACTGTTGGACATCAAGTGTTTCTAGTATTTGAAAGTGTTGAAAATACTTAACCACACAATATGCAAATAATAAGAAAATACTGCTATTATTTAATACCAAGGCCTTATCATCAATCCAAAGTATTCTCCAAATCCCTGTGGCAATGCTGACAATAAATATTTATTTATAAGATAATATAAACATTATCTTTATATAATAGTTACCTGCTTCCTAAGCGTTGCTCTGGTGTCTTAGCCAAGAAGAGTCTGCAAATATCTTTTGCTTCCTCTGTGAAGTTACTGTGTTGGAATCTGACTTCCTCTTTCAGTGTTCTTTGCTTTAAATCCTCTTTACTGACTTTTTCCTTGTAATCTCTGAATGGTGTTCGTCCAGCAACCATTTCATAAATACTGCATCCCATTGCAAACCAGTCCACAGGATAGGAATAACTTGCTTTTTCCATTAGGATTTCAGGAGCCATATAACCATTAGTTCCAGCCTGTAATGCCCCAAGCAAAAAAACAAAACAAAAACACTAATGTGAGTGTAACAGACACGGCTGATGCCTTCCCAATGCCCATTCTCCTTCTCTTTCCTTATGAGGGAACCCTAATTTACTTGGAGTGGCCACGTGTCTAACCTGTTCTATTCCCCAACTTTCCCAATAGCCTCTGGTGTAGTCAGGGCAAGCCACGCAATCCATTTTAGCCAATGAGACATTAAGAGGACTTGGCTGGAGTGCATTATGAAGGAGAGAGATACTGTGACTCTTGAAGTGGGAAAATCAAGAGATTTTGGACTCTTGATCAAAATCAAACCTAGACTCTTTTCAGAGAAGGCAATGGCACCCGACTCCAGTACTCTTGCCTGGAAAATCCCATGGATGGAGGAGCCTGGTAGGCTGCAGTCCATGGGGTTGCTAAGAGTCGGACACGACTGATCGACTTAGCACAGCAGCAAACTCTTTTAGTCTCCTCACTTCATCCTTAGGTGAAAAATTCACATGGCTGTTGCTAAGAGCCCCTAAATTGTGCTTCTGCTTTTCATTCAAAGATAATAGAAAATTAGATGCATGATTTTTTAAAAGGTAGAGCTCTTTAATGATAATATTGGATGCTCACATAGTAGTATCTGTATAAGAGTTTTTTAGTCTATTTGGCATGTGATGATATTATCATCAGCCATCTTTGCCTATTTGTCTCTGCACTGAAAAATTAACACAAATATTTTAAATCAGAAAATTCCACACAAGAAACTTCATTTAACATGAATGACTATATATTATAGGCACACTGCCACTGATAATATATACCAAATGATCATTGGGTTTATATATATATATATATATATATATATATATTTTTTTTTTTTTTTACAGGCTTCTCAGGTGACTCAGTGGTAAAAAAATCTGCCTGCCAATGTAGGAAATGTAGGTTCGATCCCTGGGTCAGAAAGATCGCCTGGAGAGGGAAATGGCAACCCATCCCAGTATTTTTGTCTCAGAAATCCCATGGACAGCGGAGCCTGGCAGGCTACAGTCTATGGGATTGCAAAGAGTTGGATATTTCTGAGCAACTGAGCACACACAAAGACATACACACACACGCACACACATATATATATTACACATAATACACAATTTGCCATCTTACCATTTTAAATGGTCAGTTCAACTAGTAAGTACATTCACATTGTGCAATGAATCTCCTAAATTCTTTTCATCTTTAAAAGCTGAAACTCTGTACCCATTAAACAACTCCCCATTGCCCCCACTCCCCAAGCCCTGGCAACTGTCATCTACTTTCTGTCTTTATGAATTTGACCATTCTAGGTACCTCATTTAAGTAGAATCACACAGCATCTCTCTTTGTAACTCAGCATAATTTCACTCATTCATTCAACAAATACTTAACGAATACCTGCAACAAATCTTATAATTATAATGTATATATTTACATTAGAATGTGTTTTCACAAAAACTAAGCTGCTTTTGTTTAAAGTATAATGTATATATATAATGTATAACCTCTGCAGCACTTAAAAATGCTAACAACATCCTAAATGACAATTCAGTTCAGTTCAGTTCAGTTCAGTCGCTCAGTCGTGTCCGATTCTTTGCGACCCCATGAATCGCAGCACAATAAACACCTATTAATACAGAAAACATGAAAACATCAATTATTGACAGAGCTCTGAGAAACAGATGTGCTCTGTGATTTGACTCAGATTTTCAGGAGAGCGGTCAGACACAGAGCAATAGGTAAGTAAGATGTATCTACCATTCTCGTTCCAGAACCAGATCACTTGGAGCAAGTAGCTCAAAGAATTGACTCAGAAGAAAGGGAAAGGAATCTACATCAAGATGTTCATAGTGCCATTATGGCCACAGGCTGGAAACACCCAATGCCTTTCAGTAAAGACAACAGACCAGAGTCACATGTTAATACCAAGAAGTGCATATATGTAATGGGTTTTGCATACTGTTTGTAAATGTGAATTCAGTACACCAGAAAAGGTTGAAAAACGTTTTTGTTGTTCATTGGGTGATTTTTTTTCTTTCTGGTTGCATAAGTATATATATATATTTTTTTCAATGTATTTTTGGCCGCATTGGGTCTTCATTGCTGTGCATAGGCTTTCTCTTATTGTAGACGGTGGGCTTCTAGTTGCAGCGTCTTCTCTTATTGCAGAACATGAGCTCCACGGTGTGCGGAGCTCATGGAGCTGTGGGCTCAGTCACTGTGGCACACAGCCTTAGCTTCTCCGTGGCATGTGGGATCTTCCCGGACCAGGTATCTAACCCATGTATCCTGCATTGCAAGGCGGATTCTTAACCACTGGGCCACCAGGGAAGCCCAAGTATATGTTTCTTTTATGTGCACAATGTATGGACTACCTTAGGAATATTAAATTTCATGGGTGATTTTTCTACATGGATAATAACAATGAAAAACACGAATAACCCAAGCACTGATTAGGAGTAATTGGCCCTTGCAAGAAAATTCTGGAAGTGACTGGTCTGATAGGCTGGTCATGAGTCAGCGTGGCACTGCTGTTTTCATAGACGTGGACATGTAATTTGGGTGACCTTATGTTCCGGTTTGCCCGGGACAGTACCAGTTTACATCTGTTGTCCTGGCATCTTGTCCAGTGTTACATCTGCCCAGAACAAAAGGGTGCTGGAGGTCCTCTGAGGCCCAGGATATAGTCTTACTCATCATTGTTTCAAACCAGGTATTTACTCCCAAGTCTCCTTTCCTGCATGCCCCAAAACATGTTTGGCAGGTAAACAATAGTAACAATGGTAACCAGACGTTTTCCATTCAATATCCAACAAATATTTGTGGAGCCACCCCTGCAGTGATTTCTAGGGATACCAAGATATACAAGGCCTGGCCCCTGCCTCTGAGGATTTACAGGTTGGTGGAGACAGATCAAAAGGTTAATTCAATAAAGGAGGGTCAATGCCAAAATGGGAGTGGAAAGCAAACAAAGGGAGGCCAGAGGGTGTGTGTGTGTGTTTGTGTGTTGGGGGTATTTCACTGAAGGGTGACAGCTGAGTTGAATTAGGAAGAAAGAACCTGTCACACAGAGAAGGTTGTCTGGGTAAAGGATGAGTGTAAGAGTTGGAGTCCAGAAAAACGTGGGGTGCCCAGGGAACTTTAAGGAGTTTCGGATTTCTAGAATAAAAGATCTGTGAGATGCAATGGTGGGAGGGGAATCTGGAGGGGGAGATGTGGACGAAATTGAGAAATGCTGTCTGCCAAGGTAACAAAAATCCATTCCCAGGCTCCCTTTTCTCTTCGTCCCTCTGTGTAGAGCCAGAAGGCTAAGTGCTCCATCTCCCGGCCCCTGTTACTCCCAGGGTGGCCATGTGATAATGTGACATGAGTTGTATTGAAAGGTGTGCAAGGCAAAGGCAATGAGAGTTGTGGAAAGACTTAAAAAAATGGAAATACATAAAAGATATAAGATGGATTCATGGATCCATAGGGGGAAGGATAGATGGATGGACAGATGATAAAGCACATATAAAATGTTAATAATATACAATGAAATACTATATAAAAAAGAATAAAGCATGGATAAATGTTACAACATGGATAAGCCTTAAAAACATTATGCTAAGTGAAAGAAACAAGTCACCAAAGACCACTTACTGTATGACTCCATTGATATGCAGTGTCTAAAATAGGTGATTCCATAGATTCAGAAAGTAGATTAGTGGTTGTTGAAGACTGGGAAAGGTGGCACAGCGGGCAAAGAATCTGCCTGCAATGCTGGAGACATAGGAGATGAGGATTGGATCTCTGGGTCAGGAAGGAGGTCGTAGCAACCCACTGCAGTATTCTTGCCTGGAGAATCCCATGGACGAGGAGCCTGGCAGGCTACAGTCCATAAGGTTGCAAGAAGTCGGACACGACTGAGCAACTGGGCAGGAACACATGCATGCAAGGTTGGGAGAAGGGGAATGAGAGTGACTGTTAATTGACAGGTGGTTTCTTTTAGGGGTGAAGAGAATATTCTAAAACTGTGATAATGTTCACGTATCTGTGAATATACTAGAAACCACTGGATTGTACACTTTATATGGGTCAATTTTATGTATTTAAATTATATCTCAGGACTTCCCTAGTGGTCCAATGGTTAAAAACTTGCTTGGGACGTGGGTTTGATTCCTGGTCAGGGAACTAAGACTGCACGTGCCACAGGGCAAGTAAGCCCACAGGCCGCAGCTACTGAGCCCACGTGCCACAACAAAAGATCCCGCACATTGCAACTAAGAGCCAGTGCAGCCAAAGGAATATTTTAAAAAGTAAGTTATATCTCAATAAAGCTGTTTATAAAGAAATCTGAGCGCTGAAGAACTGATGCTTTTGAACTGTGGTGTTGGAGAAGACTCTTGAGAGTCCCTTGGACTGCAAGGAGATCCAACCAGTCCATCCTAAAGGAAATCAGTCTTGAATATTCATTGGAAGGACTGATGCTGAAGCGGAAACTCCAATACTTTGGCCACCTGATGCGAAGAACTGACTCACTAGAAAAGACTCTGATGCTGGGAAAGATTGAAGGAGGGAGGAAAAGGGGACGACAGAAGATGACATGTTGGATGGCATCACTGACTTGATGGACATGGGTTTGAGTAAGCTCCGGGAATTAGTGATGGAAGGGGAAGCCTGGCGTGCTGCAGTCCATCGGGTCACAAAGAGTTGGACACAACTGAGCGACTGAACTGAACTGAAAGCTGTTTAAAATGTCTATGGTAAAATCTAGGTAATGGGTATACAGGCGCTCATTGTGAATTCTTTCAACTTCTCTATATGTTTGAAAGTTTTCATAATAGAATGTACAGGGAGGGCTTCCTTGGTGGCTCAGTGGTAAAGAATCTGCCTGCCAATGCAGGAGACATGGGTTCAGTCCCTGATCTGGGAAGATTCCGCATGCCGAGGAACAACTAAAACGGCTGCCACAACTACTGAGCCTGTGCCCTAGAACCCACACTTCACAAAAGAAGCTACCACAAGAGAAGCCCAGCCACTGCGATGAAGAGCAGCCCACTCACCACAACTAGAGAAAAGCCCCCACAGCAACAAAGAGCCAGCACAGCCAAAAAGAAATAAAACTATATAGAAAAAAAAGAACGCACAGGGAAAAAAGGAAAGAGGGGCAGGGGGAATGTGATGTCAGATGTTACCACACTGGCTTCTAGTTTAATGGGTACATAAGACTCTTCCAGAAGGGTCACAAGGAGGAACCATAGGAGAGGGGCATCTGTCTGCCCAGCTCCCTCTCATCTCCCATTGCCATTAGTCAATAGTAACCCTGTATGCTATAACTTATACATGGAATCTAAAAAAAAGCAACAAATCAGTGGCTATAACAACAGCAACCACAAAAAAGCAGACTCACAGATATAGAGAACAAAACAGTGGCTTCCAGTGCCAGGGGGCAATATAGGGATAGGAGATTAAGAGGCACAAACTATTAAATATAAAATAAGCAAGGATATATTGTACAACACTAGGAATTATAGCCAATATTTTATAATAACTATAAATGGAGTATGTGTATGTGTTAGTTGCTTCAGTTCAGTTCAGTTTAGTCACTCAGTCGTGTCCGACTCTTTGCGACCCCATGAATAGCAGCACACCAGGCCTCTCTGTCCATCACCAACTCCCAGAGTTCACTCAAATTCATGTCCATCGAGTCGGTGATGCCATCCAGCCATCTCATCCTCTGTCGTCCCCTTCTCCTGCCCCCAATCCCTCCCAGCATCAGGGTCTTTTCCAATGAGTCAACTCTTCTCATGAGGTGGCCAGAGTACTGGAGTTTCAGCTTTAGCATCAGTCCTTCTAATGAACACCCAGGACTGATCTCCTTTAGGATGGACTGCTTGGATCTCCTTGCAGTCCAAGGGACTCTCAAGAGTCTTCTCCAACACCACAGTTCAAAAGCATCAGTTCTTCGGCGCTCAGCTTTCTTCACAGTCCAACTATCACATCCATACATGACCACTGGAAAAACCATAGCCTTGAGTAGACGGACCTTTGTTGGCAAAGTAATGTCTCTGCTTTTGAATATGCTATCTAGGTTGGTCATAACTTTGCTTCCAAGGAGTAAGTGTCTTTTAATTTCATGGATGCAATCACCATCTGCAGTGATTTTGGAGCCCCCCAAAATAAAGTCAGCCACTGTTTCCACATCTATTTGCCATGAAGTGATGGGACCAGATGCCATGATCTTCGTTTTCTGAATGTTGAGCTTTAAGCCAACTTTTTCACTTTCCTCTTTCACTTTCATCAAGATGCTTTTTTAGTTCTTCTTCACTTTCTGCCATAAGGGTGTTGTCATCTGCATATCTGAGGTTATTGATATTTCTCCCGGGAATCTTGATTCTAGCTTGTGCTTCTTCCAGCCCAGCATTTCTCATGATGTACTCTGCATATAAGTTAAATAAGCAGGGTGACAATATACAGCCTTGACGTCCTCATTTTTCTATTTGGAACCAGTCTGTTGTTCCATGTCCAGTTCTAACTGTTGCTTCCTGACCTGTTAGTTGCTTATTCTTGTCCAGCTCTTTGCAACCCCATGGACTGTATCCTGCTAGGTTCCTCTGTCCATGGGATTCTCCAGGCAAGAATATTGGAGTAGGTTGCTGTTTCCTACTCCAGGGGGCCTTCCAGAACCAGGGATTGAACCCTCATCTACTTCACTGCAGGTAGATTCTTCATCATCTGTGCCATCAGGGAAGTCCATAAATGGAGCATAACATTTAAAAATTGAAAATCACTATATTGCATACCTATAACTTACATAATATTGTATATCAACTATATTTCATTTTTTAAAGAAATTTTATTAAAGTTTAATCTCTGCTAGGTCTTTATTGCTGTGTGTGGACTTTCTCTAGTTGTGATGCTCAGAGGCTACTCTCTCGTTGCAGCCCAAGGACTCAGTAGTCTGTGGCATGTGGGATCTTAGTTCCCACATCAGGGGTCAAACCCGTGTACACTGCATTGGCAGGCGGTTCTTAACCACTGGCCCACGAGGGAAATTCCAACTATATTTCAATTTGAAAATGTTATTTTCAGGTAAATGTTTAATTGTATTTTGAAATTATATCATGACTAAATATAATAAAAAACAGAATTGTTAAAGCATGAAAGAAAAAGACAGTTACGCTGAAGCTAGCTTGTCTACCCAGATATGTTATCCAGACCCTCAGCAGTCGCGCTGAAAACCAGGTCCCGCATCATACCAAAGTATGATGTTTCATCCGCTTCTAAAAGTGGAGGAGCAACTTGGCCTCTACAAGTGGTGCCAACAGGGTACTGCCCAAGAGAGAGAGAAAAAGGAGGCATCAGTGAAGACTGTCAGTGTGTGAGGTTGTGAGCCGGTACACCAGCTTCATGAAATTTCTCTATGATGGGCTTTGGTGTGGGCTATTTTTCACCCCGTGTTGGCTACTGGCTGGCCTCTCAGTCTAGAAACTAATGGCTGTCAGTATCATGAAATTTGCTCGAATTATTTCTTTGATCATTTTCTTCCTTTCATTTTCTTTCTTCTCTCTCTCCTGCTCTCTCTTTAAATCTGAACTTATTGTGTTTCTTACCTTTTGCTTCTATTTTCCATCTCTTTGTCTTTTTCTTTCCTTCCTTTTTTAATCTGGGAGACTTCCTCAGTTTTTCTTCTAACTCTTCTATTTTTTTTAAAGTACTTTATTAATGGGAAATTTCAAACACACACAAAAGAAAAGACACTAGAATAATAAACCCAGTGTACTCTACTCCCAGCTTTAACAATTATCAACACATGATCAATCTTGTTTCTTTTGTCCTTACTCACTCTTATTGCCCTCCACTCTACTAACTCAGATATTACTTGAAGTATTTCACTATGAATCTTTAAAAGGTAAGGTCACTTTAAAAAAAAAAAAAGCAAACAAACCCAAAGCACTACAAACACCATTATCTCACTTTAAAAATAACAATAATTCTTGAATATTATCAAATATCTGGACATGTTTCCCTATTGTTCAGTAAACTTGTCCTCTAAATTGTTTGTTTAAATTTAGATTCAAACAAGGTTCACACAATGTGATTGATTATATGTCTCTTAAATCTCTGTGACAATTAATTTTTTCTGTCTCTCCTCACCACCTCCCCTTGCAAGTTTTTATTAGAAAAAAAATTGGTTAAACTCTAGAGTTTCCCACAGTCAGACTTCGCTAATTGCATTCCTGTGATGTCATTTAACATGCTCCTCTGTTCTTTGTGTTTCCTGTAAGTTGATAGCTAGATTTAGAAACTTCTACTGAACTTTTCATTTCTGCAAATATGTTTTTATTAACATAATTAACACAGAATAATGTGCATAGATCTTATACTGTTGGTTCAGTGAATTTTGATAATTGACTACATCCACACAAATAGAACCCAAACCAGATAAAGAACATTTCCATTCACGTCGAAAGCTACTTTGTGCCCCTTCTGGTTCCTTCTCCTCCCTGCTTCCCAGGCAACCACTTCCTGATTTCTGTCACCGTCAATTAGTCTTGCATTTCATATAGAAGGAATTGTAAGATAGATTCTCCTTTGTGTTTGACTTCTCTTTTTTTAAACATAGTGTTTTTTGAGATTTATCCATGCTGTTCTGCAGACATATTTACACATATTTTATTTCCAAATGTCCTTTTTCTTCTCTGAATGTTCTTTGTTTTACAGCATCTGTCCCTGTTTCATGGATGCAATATCTTCCCTTAAATCTCAAAGATAAGAATTGTAGGTTTTCAAAAATGTTCTTTTTTACTCCCTGAATTGTTCCTGTTTGCTCCAAGTTTCTTTCTTCTGTTTGTTTTGGCACTGCCTTTCATTTTGGATGATTTTTTTCAAGTGACAAACGATCTTTGTTTATGCTTAACAGTGTGACACCAAAAAGCTGACAAAAGCTTGGATTTCACTGTAGGGTGATTATGCCAAGCCATGTCATCAAGGATCTCACCTGTAGACCTTTTTTGTTAGGCTATTCAGTGTCCCCAGAGGGAGATTCTCTAATACTCCATAAGAGAGGTGTCAGTCTGCTTGCCCTCATTATGAGTGCTGAGATGGAAAGCTGCTAAAGGTCTCCTTGTGTGTAGTATTTCATCCTCTACAGCTCTGAGTTGGGCTGTAAGTTCCTGGGTCAGGCTTCTCTCTGTTGAATTTCTTGAGCTGGGGTGGGAGAGGCATAAAAAAAGACTATAAACCACATCCTACTGCATTTCAGATGGTGATGATGGGTAAATTCTACTTGGTTACATTTATTGTGAGCTTACTCTGTGTGTGGCAAGCTTCCAATGAGCAGATTTCAGAGGCAAGTGACTTGAAGGATTAAAATCACTAATCAGGACACTGGATAAACATCAGTTGATTGGTAGAAGCTTTAGGGTAAAAGTGGAGAGCATATGCCAGTCCGTCCTGAACAAAGGATTGTGAGACACACACTGGGAGAAAAATTGGAAATATTAATAATGGGAAATAGGTATTGAGTGTTTATTACATGCTAAATATTTTCTCCAATGCTTTCTATGAATTTCTTATTTACTCTTCATGATAACCCTATGAGATAGAGACTACTTTATCGCCCATTTTGCCGACTGGAAAACTAACCCACAGAGGTTAAATCTTGCCCAAGGTCACCCACCCAAGATTTACACACAGGCTTGCGTTGTGAATTACTACACTACATTGCCTCTGTGGAAATGGCTGAGGTAACTTTTTCTTACTCTTCCAAGTTCCCTTCAGGATTTCTTTTTCTCCCTCTAGAGTATCCTCCTTCCCTCTCCCCATCTGCCAAGTACTAAGTCTTCATTGTGGTCCATGCTTGCTTAAGCTACATCTCTTCCCCTTTTCCCAGCAAGTTCTCTGTTCCCTGCCTGCATTTCTGCTCACCAAGTTGGCTGGGCTGCTCCACACCAGAGGCTGCTAGGTGGTGGGAACCAGACCTTGAACCATGCCGGGACCACGTTGCTCCCTCTCCAGGAAATAAGGGAAGAATCGGCCAGCTGGCACTATAGCCCCTTGGGGTTTTGAAGCATTAATAGTATGGAGGGTAACCTCAGACTCATTCCAAATAATTTTCAGCACTAAATTTACCTCTTGACTCTAAAGAGAAAATATCATCACTGACTCAATGGACATGAGTTTGAGCAAACTCTAGGAGATAATGAAGGACAGGGAAGCCTAGTGTGCTGCAGTCCATGGGGTTGCAAAGAGTAGGACATGACTTAGTGACTGAACAAAGAATTTACCTCTTGGCCCCAAAGGCAGAAAATATCAGTGATGGAATTTTGAAGGGCACCACCCCCTTGCAGAGTGGAGGTATTTCACAGAGGAGAAGAATGGAATTAGCAGTGCACGCCAGAGTCTAAGCACCCAAATTCCATCACAGCCTCCAGCTGAAAAAATTAATTGCCTGCCCTTTACGCCATTTGTCTTCTGCATGTGAACTGCCTCCTCAGAACGGGGTGGGAGGAGAGACCGGGCCAAACAGCACGGGGCAGGGTCCAGCCACGCTGACCTCTCGCAGCTCAGTTTAACTCCTGCAGTTACAAGGGGCCCCCGCACATCAGTCTCTATGGCATCAAAACAATCTTTTTCAGTCCGTGTGACCAGAACTGCCATCGCAAGGGCTGTAGGGATCACCCAAGTGTCAGCAGCAACAGGACTCAGTGGAGGTTTTTGTGTATAGTTTAACTTCTTCTTTTGATTCATTTTGTTTTGTTTTGCCATGGTTTTCTAGTGCCCTTGGATGGGCTCACTCTGTCAACACCTGGTCAGGCAAAACACAGTATGCCCAGCATTCAGGATATCAAACATCAAACCTCGTAGGGTTTAGGAAGCCAGTTGTTGTTCTTGAGTTGCTAAGTCGTGTCCTACTCTTTTGCGACCCCGTGGACTGTAGCTCATCAGGCTCTTCTGTCCTTGGGATTTCCCATGCAAGAATACTGGAGAGGGTTGCCATTTCCTTCTCCAGGGGGTCTTTTCCATCCAGGGGTTAAACCAATTTCTCCTGTATTGGCAGGGAGATTCTTTACCACTGAGCCACCAGGGAAGCCAGATGGAGGTTCAAATCCCCACCCACCTGCAAGCGGGCAGCAGGAGGTGCATCTGCCACTGTCATCACACGTGGGTTGCTTAGTCCCATCAGGGCCACCTGTCACCTACAGGTATCCAGACTTGGAGGGAGGTGGACACCCCAGGCGAGCATCAGGATCCCAGCTAGCTTGTGGGGACCTGTGCGGACACCTCCTGCCTGCCTTGCTCTTGCTGTCAGATGCTGGCTTCCCCTGACCCTGCAGCTGTAGTCGCTCTCACCCCTGGGCCCCTGAGAGCGAAGTGGCTGGGTCCAGGCTGGGCGGAATTTGCACACTGAGTTGTCCAAGGGTGGCTCTGGGCAGGAGTGAACTGTGACCTCAGCCGCGGTGATGAGAGCAGGGAGTGGACTTTCAGAGGGGCTGAGAGGGCATAGTTCGTCTCTTAATAGTTTTACACGTCCATAAAAAAAGTGTGTCCCCCGAGCATGCGTGCCGTGTGTACAGTGCAGGTCTTTCAAGGTCAAGGTCACTGCCAGTTCCCAGTGAACCTGCAAAGTTGGCAATCTTCAATTCATCAGGAAAAGAAATGCCTGTATCGCGGGCCCCGGGTGTGGCCAGGCCGGGCTGGATTTACTGAGTCGCGCGGGACAAAGAGGCGGTCAAAGAAGCTATCTCCGCGTCTCGCGATGGCCCAGCAAACTGGCCAGCGGAGCAAGAAACCGCCCGCGGATTCTCTTCCCCCCAGTTTATCACAGACCAGATCCACTCGACAGCACAATCCAAACAGAAGAGGGAATCAGAATGTACATCTTTTGTTTGCCGTGGCAGGAGAACTGTTGAGCAGAGGAAAAAAAACAAGCTGAGCTTAGCGCTATCAGCTGTTTCCTGGGGCTCGCTCCTTCCTTCCTCCGAGGGGGGCCCGGCCGCTTTGTTCTCGTTCCCAGCTGCTCCTCTGCGCCTTTAAGCGGTGGCCTTTGCAGACCTCAGAGGAATGCGGCCCGGGACCCCAGGGGACTTTGCTCCGAGGCCCCGCCCTATGTGCTTAGCGCCCCCGGCTGCAGCCTCCAGATCGCCGCCGGCCTAACTTTTGTTCCTCGTCCGCCTGCCTTGTTGCTTTCTGCCAGCCGGGGAAAGCAACTTCCTGGGCCGGGGCGGGAACCTCATCAGAGGGGCTTTGCTACTCTCCCTGACAGCCCTGGGAGAAGGGGATCCAGAAAAGGGGTCCCTGCAAGAACGAATCCTGCACCTATACAGTCTGGCGTCAGTCAGCTCTAGTGCACATCCCAGCTGTACTCATTATTAGCTGGTCACCCCCAGGCCAGTTACTCAACCTCTCTGAGCTTCACAGCTCTGATCTCATAGGATCGTGATGAAGATTAAAACCATAAGACACACTGAGTGCTTTTTCAAAGTCTGGCATGTTTCACACCCTCAATAGGTGTTAGCCACGACCAAGCCAAAGCTGGTCCTGTAGGCAGGGCAGCTACACACACAAAAAACCCAGAAGCCTCTAAGACTCCATCAGATTGAAAGATGAGCCTGGTGCATCATCAGAGATCAATAGCAGTAGTTCTTCCTCTGGAGTGTGTCCTTGGGTGGATTCATGTTCTGTGAATCTGTCCAGTGGCAGGCTGATACCTGTTTTCCATGATGCCTCTAAAAGGCTCAGAATAAAATCACAAAGCTCCATGTGGCTGTGAGGAAGCAAGATGATGGTGTGTGCCTGCTGGGCTCAGCTAGCAGGTGAGCTGTGCCCTCATCCACTGCCCACCCCGCTGCAGCCTTGGAGTCCTGCTGGCTCTCTGCGTCCCTCAGAGAAAAAGCACAGCAGCCAAGGTCCCTGGAGCAGCTACAGTGCCTTTCCGGTGAGGCAGAAACAGTGCAATAGTGGGGATCACGACAAAGGGTTCGGTGCTGGGCTTCTTGTAGAATGACCATAGCAATCATTTTTTGAGTGCCTACCAAGTGGCTTATCTCTGCTAGGCATTTATCTACCTTAATCTTCTCATCAAGCCTAAGAGGCGAGCAGTATTAACCAAGCTCAGAGAAGAGGCATGACTTGCCTGGGGTTAAGTGCAGGGCTGAGACCAGCCTAAGTAGCAAGTCTGGGCCAATTAGGAGGCAGTCTGCCTGGCTTGGCTGGCTGTCAGTCCTCACTGTCCCCACAGCCAAGTGCCCCAGGTGTGGGGTCAGCCTGTGCTTCTATAAACAGCAGCCATAGTAAATGGCAGAACCGGATTGACAAACTCACTGTCCTCCCATCTCACTGATCCTGTAGACGGCATTTCATCAGCTGCACTTGATCTGAAAGGATGCTCTGAGCCTCCAACCCGTGTCTACCTTAAATTAGAAGATGCGGCAACTGGTTGTTCTCTGGATTGCATCATCTCGCAAGACAGCCCCCTCCTGCTGCAGACTGCAGACCTCACGGCTCTTCTTTCTCCTCACAGCCACAAATCAACAGACAATGTGCCAGCCTGCCCAGTCCCCAGGGAAGACCCAGGGCCAACCTGCTCTCCACACACCAAGCCGTGCAGACTGTCAAATTCTCTTTCCTCTCTCCTTTGGTAACTACAGGTTTGTTCTCTGTATCTCACTCTTTGTGATCCCATGAACTGCAGCCCGTCAGGCTCCTCTGTCCCTGGGATTCTCCAGGCAAGAATACTGGAGTGGGTTGCCATTCCCTTCTCCAGGGGATCTTCCCAACCCAGGGAGCAACCCAGGTCTCCCACATTGCAGGCAGATTCTTTACTGTCTGAGATATCAGGAAGCCCATATTATTTTTTACTTTCCCTATATAAGCAGGATTTCATTCTTTTGTATGGAGAAGTAATATTCTAATGTATGTGTGTATATATACATATATGTGTGTGTGTGTGTATATACACACATCACTTCTTAAACCGACTGTTGATGGGTATTTCCATGTCCTGGCTTTTGTAAATAGTACTACTATGAACACTGCATTCCCCTATTCTTTACCTTCAACTCCCTCTTCCTGACTGTTCTTCCAAGGCTGATTTGTCACTTTTCTGCCTGGAAATCTTCAATGGCTCCCCAGTACCCTTGGCACTGGGTTCGAATGCCTTTGTCCGACTCCTCCAGCCCTCTAGGGCCTGACATACGCCCATTTTCCAGTTGCACTTGCTGTCACCCCTCACGCCCTGTGACTTCACACTCGAGGCAGCTACAGAGTCAGTCTGTTCTGTGGCTGAGCCCTAAGCCTCTGATCAGGGCTGTCCACTGAAGCACTGTGGACATGGAGGGTGCTCTTTGGGTGGGGAGCGGGAGGGGGTGTCCTGCACATCGTAAGATGTTCACAGCCTCCCTGGACCCTATCCACTAGAAGCCAGTGGCAGTTCCCCCTTCATGACAAACCAAAAAGTCTCCAGACATTTTCATAACGCTCTGGGGGCCCAAACTGCTCTCGGTTGCAGACCACCACCCTATGCTGAGCCCTGTGCCAAGCCCACTTTCCTTTCGGTTCACCTGGCTCACCTCTGTTTGCCTTACAAGTCTGCCTTTGGTTGTCATTTCCTCCTGGAAGCCCTTCCTGACCCCATGCTGGGGTTGGTGACCTTCCTGCGCACCCAACTGGGACAGCTTGCCTGCTGTACTGTCACTGCCCTGTGGCTTGATGGTCTCTTCCCTGTCCGGGACTTCATGAAGATAGGCATTTGTCTGTACTCAGAGCCAAGTCAGTACCTGTGACATGACCTCACCTAGTAAATCACCTTGACCCCCTCTCCCTTAGCTCACATCCAAACCATTACTGAAGCCAGGTCATTCTGGAATCTCTTTCCAAATCAAACACTGTGCTCTGACTACCCCTCACACCCCCCACCATTCCCCAACACATGTGGGCTGAGCTGCCATCATCTTTCACTGGGATTGCAAACAACCACAATCCACATGAATCCCCTCTGATCTGCTTTCACTTCAGATGGAGTCATTTTGTTCCAAAATGGAATTCTAAACTCTTTGCCTGCTTTGGTTAAACACTTTCAAAGGCTTTCCAGGGACTTCCCTAGTGATCCAGTGATTGAGAATCTGCCTGCCAATGCAGGGGATCCGGGTTCGATTCCTGCCCCAGGAAGATTCCACATGCCTCGGAGCAATAAGCCTGTGGGCCACAGCTAGTGAGTCTGCGCCCTAGAGCCAGTGCTCTGCAACAGGAGAAACCACTCCTATAAGAAGACCACACACCGCAACTACAGAGCAGCCCGCTCACAGCAACGAAGACCCAGCGTTGCTATGAATAAATAATAAAATTTTGAAAATAGATAAATAAATCCTCCACATGGAAATCTGTTTCTGAGTCAGTTTCTAGTGACACCTACCAAGACACCACCCAAACTGCTTTGCCGAGTGAATTTCTATCTTCTTTCTGATGTCATTGAGTTTTCCCCTATGGCTGATGCTCAGAGTCTCACATGCGAGTGGGCTCACTTCAGTCACGTCTGACTCTTTGTGACCCTATGTACTGTAGCCTGCCAGGCTCCTCTGTCCATGGGATTCTCCAGGCAAAAATACTGGAGTGGGTTGCCATGCCCTCCTCCAGAGAATCTTTCCAACCCAGAGATCGAAACTTTGTCTCCTGTGGCTCCCGCATTGTGGGCAGGTTCTTTACTATTGAGCCACCTGGGAAGCCCCAGAGTCTCACATGTTAACAAATCCTCCCTGAAGAGCCCCATGTACCACATCTTCACAGCACTTGTCATCATTGAAAGGTTACATTCATTGGGTGAAATGAAGTTCTGTCTCCTTCACTAGACTGTAAGCTCCATGAGGGCAAGAAATGTCTCTTTTTGCTCATGGCTCTATGCCTTATTTTATTTTATTGTTTTTTGAGGGAGTTTTGGTGGAGACCAGCATGTGACAATAAAGTAACCAGAATGCCTGTCCTGTGTGGTTCTCAGAAGTAAATTCTCAAAGAGAAAAATACTTGGAGCAGGGTCATAAGGGCTGTGATATATGTAGTTGTCAACCCAGCAATGCTGGGTCTTTGTTGCTGTTTCAAGTAATTGAAACACACTCAGAGATCTTTTAAAAATCACTTATTTAGTGTGTCCCTAGCATTTTATTCAACACAATAAGAGCTTCAAAATAAATATGATGGCTGGGACTTCCCTGGTGGTCCAGTGGTTAAGAATCCAGCTTGCAATGCAGGGGACACAGGTTTGATCCCTGGTAGGGGAACTAAGATCCCACGTGCCACAGAGCAACTAAGCCCATGTACCACAACTACTGAACCTGCATGCCACAACTAGAGAGTCCACGCACCTGAACAAAAGGTCTCACTGCTGCTAAGTCGCTTCAGTCTGTCCGACTCTGTGCAACCCCATAGACGGCAGCCCGCCAAGCTCCCCCGTCCCTGGGATTCTCCAGGCAAGAACACTGGAGTGGGGTGCCATTTCTTCTCCAATGCATGAAAGTGAAAAGTGAAAGTGAAGTTGCTCAGTCACGTCCGACTCTTAGCGACCCCATGGACTGCAGCCCACCAGGTTCCTCCGTCCATGGGATTTTCCAGGCAAGAGTACTAGAGTGGGGTGCCATTGCCTTCTCCGAAAGATCTCACATGACTCAATAAATATCTCATGCAGCAACTAAGACCCGATGCAGCCAAATAAATAAACATTCAGAAAATAAATGTAATGCTGGAGCTCTGTCACCCATCATCCTTCTGAGTGTGAAGAACTGATCAGAGGTAGGGCAAGGTAACCAAACATGTCATGAGCTCTTGGGTCACTGTGCTAATTTCATTCTAATTCCTGAAAAAATAGCAAGTTTTAAGGATTGACTCATGTTCCTTAAAATCTGAAGGTCATTGCTCTCCACATAGAACATTGAACTTGAAAAGTCCTGGCACAAGCCCCACTGCCTGATTTTCCTATTATATTTACCTCATATCTCTAAAACTGCCAAGAGTTAGTTTTAATGTGTGCATGTGAATGTCAGCTGAAAACAGGCTGGAGTGCTTATCACATTTATTATAGTTGAATACTGACGGTGGCTGGGACCACAGTTAATGATATTGTGTCGGGCTGTGGGAGGCTGACTCTGAAATATTAGTCACATGTTTCCCTGTAAAGGTTGGGCTCCTTTTCCAAAGTCTTAACTCCATCAGAGGTTCAACTAAGCCTGAGATTGGTGTACACATCAGACCAGACTTAGGAAGTTATGCGTCATCACACACATTCATTCTCAGTTTTATTCAATGGAGGGTCTTTTACAGCATTATAAACCAGAGGCAACATTCTGCCCTGTGTGTGAATTTGAAAGTTCAGTTCAGTTCAGTCGCTCAGTCGTGTCAGGGTGGAGTCAAAACTATAAGTGCTCTTGAATCTGGCATACCTGGGTTCATCTCACATATGAGCAATGTGACTTTGGATGGGTAACTTAACCTGAGTTTCAACTTCTCCATCTGTAAAATGGAGCTACATCTTTTTGTAAAGGCTCTATCTAGATGCCGTCATCACATAATTGAGAGGTCAGAAAGTTTCCAAACCATCGAGCAGTTATTAGGGGCATCCACTGTTTCTATCTATCTGAATTCCATTCCTATTCTCTTCCATCCCTATTTTCTTTTCTTTTGGCCTTATGGTGCGGCATGTGGGATCTCCGTTCCCCAACCAGGGATCAAACCCAAGGTCCTTGCATTGGAAGTGCAGAGTCTTAACCAATGGGCCACCAGGGAAGTCCCTCCATCCCTGTTTTCTATTGGAGAACACTTTCCTCTGTCCCCAATATTTATATAGGACAGAACTTCTCCCTGGCAACTGAGAACAGAGACCTAGTCCTGGCCAGTGGACTTGGATATGATTGGGCATGTAACTTGAGTTGTCCATTGAGAGTCTTCCCTGGGAATTTGAAGGACCTTTTGTAAAGAACTGTTCCCTTTCCATGAAATTGTTTGGTTGCTAGGATATGCGTGGAGCTGCCAGTGGCCTCCACGTAGGAGCTCCTCAGAGTGAGAGTGAGGCCAGTACCAAGGAGGGCAGAGCTGGGACACAGAGGGAGAGCTTTCAGCGACACTGCTCAGACCCTGGATCAGACCAAACTGCTAGGCTTCTCAGTTATGAAAACCATTAATTTCATTTTCTTGAGTAACTTCACTTTGTTCCTTAAGATCCCTGATTGATAGCCCAGTAAATCATAGTAAAATGTAGGCCATATGTTCATCTTCTGAGTTTATGAGTCTTTTCCTATAAATAATTCAAAGACTATCTCATAGATTCATGAAATCTTATAGATTAAGGATGTCCTGGGGCCTGCCTGAGATGGCTGACTCCGTGAGTCAGGGATAGGTCTGGGACAGGAAGCCAGGGCCTCTGCATTCCAGCCAGTGCTCTTAAGCATCCTTGCCTCTCATTGTGTGTCTTCCTCAGTCTTTCTCAGACTCGGGCAGAACTACCCTCACCTTTCCTACGTGAATCATTGTCCAACTACCCGAAACCAAGGAGACCCACTGGACAAAGGGCATCACCTTCTAGAAGTGGCTCCATTCCCCCAATAACCATGGCCTCTTCCACCGAAGACAGCCATGCTTTAAGAGAAATAGACACAGATGTGGGTCTTGATGGAACTTAGGTGAAGCCAGAGAGCTGAACTCTGGAAGTAAGGCTGTTCAGAGCCCAGGGCCATACTTCAATTCTCATTACTTCATGTGGGGATTATTACAGTAATTCATCATACTTCAATTCATCATATATGCTGTTAATCATCTTCTTAAAGAAGCACTCTGTATATCCAGACAAAACTATAAGTTGAAAAGATACATGCCCCTATGTTCACAGCAGCACTATGTGCAATAGCCAAGACATGGAAGAAACCTAAATGCCCACTGACAGATGAATGGATAAAAAAGATGTGGTATAAATACACAATGAAATATTACTCAGCCATAACAAAGAATGAAATAAGGCCGCCTGCAGCAACATGAAGGGACCCAGAGATTACCATGTTAAGTGAAAAAGGTCAGAAAGAGAAAGATAGATACCATAGCATTTGATATTACTTATGTGTGGAATCTAAAATACGACATAAATGAATGTTTCTACAAAGCAGAAACAGACTCGCGGTCACAGAAAATAGACTTGTGTTTGCCACGGGGGTGAGGTGGAGGAAAAGAGGATTGGGAATTCCGATTACCAGATGCAAATTAGTACATATGCTGCTAAGTCGCTTCAGTTGTGTCCGACTCTGTGCGGCCCCATAGACGGCAGCCCACCAGGCTCCCCTGTCCCTGGGATTCTCCAGGCAAGAACACTGGAGTGGGTTGCCATTTCCTTCCCAATGCATGAAAGTGAAAAGTCAAAGTGAAGTAGCTCAGTCGTGTCCGACTCTTATCGACCCCATGGACTGTAGCCTATGAGGCTCCTCCATCCACGGGATTTTCCAGGCAAGAGTACAGGAGTGGGGTGCCATTGCCTTCTCCGATTAGTACATATAGGATGGATAAACTATAGCACAGGGAACTATACTCAGTATCTTATGATAAACCACACCGGAAATGAATATGAAAAAGAACACACACACACACACACACACACACACACACATCTTTGCTATATAGCAGAAATTAACACAACATTGTAAATCAAATATACTTCAATAAAACTCTTTAAAAAAGAAGAATCACTCTGGTCATGCCATTTTCTTGTTGAAAAAAATCTTCAATACTAGGTGCATATCACATTCTTTTCTTGCCTTTAAGATATAGTGGCCTTCAGAGCATCTATATTGAACTTTATATTCAGAGACTGTCAAACATGGATAGCGTGATAACAAACTCGATGAATACAGATGGCAGCTAGTGTGATTAATCTCACTAGGATTTTGTTGTTGTTGGTTTATGGTTTGGGCTCATTTTGAATTAATTGTCCTCATTTTATTTATCTATTTTTAAAATTAATTAATTTATTTTAATTGGAGGCTAATTACTTTACAATATTGTAGTGGTTTTTGCCATACATTGACATGAATCCACTACGGGTGTACATGTGTTCCCCATCCTGAAACCCCCTCCCAGCTCCCTCCCCATCCCATCCCTCTGAGTCATCCCAGTGCACCGGCCCAGAGCACCCTGTCTCATGCATCGAACCGGGACTGGCAATCTGTTTCACATATGATAATTTACATGTTCCAATGCTATTCTCTCAAATCATCCCACCTTCGCCTTCTCCCACAGAGTCCAAAAGACTGTTCTTTACATCTGTGTCTCTTTTGCTGTCTCGCATATAGGGTCATCGTTACCATCTTTCTAAATTCCATATATATGCGTTAGTATAGTGTATTGGTGTTTTTCTTTCTGACTTACTTCACTGTGTATAATAGGCTCCAGTTTCAGCCACCTCATTAGAACTAATTCAAATGCATTCTTTTTAATGAATTGTCCTCATTTTAAAAGCAAGACACTTCTCAAAAATTCACAGGTGTCCGTTTCTGTTTTAAAAAGTCAGGGGACTTCTCTGGTGACCCAGTGGATGAGAACTCGCCTGCTAATGCAGGGGACAGAGGTTCAATTCTTGGCCTGGGAACTAGGATCCCACATGCTGCAGGGCAGCTAAACCTGTGCACCGTGACTACTGAAGCCTGTGAGCCCAGAGCCCCTGCTTCACAACAAGAAAAGCCGCAGCAATGAGAAGTCTGAGCACCGCAACTAGAGACTGGCCTCCCTCGCTGCACCTAGAGAAAGCCTGTGTGCAGCAACGAAGACCCAGTGCAGCCAAAAATAATAAATGAATGAATAAATATTAAAGAAAAAAGAGCCAGAACTTTGGATCTCTGTTCTCACAGTGTGGTCACTGGACACGAGGAGTGGCTTCCCTCCTTAGATGGAAGTGCTCACTCTGTTCTGGGCTCCACGGCACTCGCTTCACTTCTTACACTGCATGCCATTTGGGTTTGCTCCTTCAGCTCTGCACAATTGTTGTTCAAAGTCTTTTTAATCCACGTTATAGAATTATCTCACAAATGCAATTTCCCTGTAAGGCAAAATGATACATGCTTTCCTTTGATAGGATCCAATCGGTATCGAAATGTTCTAGTGGGTTTCCTTAAATTTATGCAAAAATTTAGCAGGACTTTTCTTTACAGTTCTACCTTCATCCAGCTGATCATACTCTGGGAATATAGTGAGATCTGTACTTAAAAATTTTGCTCTTATTTGGTTGCACCAGGTTCTAGTTGGGGCATGTGGGATCATCGATCTTCACTGTGGCATGCAGGATCTTCAGCTGTGATATGTGGGATCTAGTTCCCTGACTAGGGATCAAACCTGGGCTCCCTGCACTGGGAGTGCAGAGTCTTAGCTACTGCACCACCAGGGAAGACCCAGTAATTCTTTACATGGTTTCTTGACATCAAAACATTAGTTAGTTACAGAAGCTGTATAAAATATGTTCCTTTTCATTTCTTCTGTGAAATGGATTGTGAGTATAATGATTTAAAATCCACTTGGGGGCCCAGTTATTGTGTGGGAACTGCAGTAAGTACGATACTGAAGGGCTTCACTTAGATATGTAGACCAGTAAACAGTGAAGGAGGAACACATTTCTTTTTTCTTTCTTTCTGTGGCTTTCTAAACCTTCTCTCTGACCCCCTTTTTTCCCTCCATCCTTCCTGAAAATCTCCCTGGGCTTCAGAGGCAGGTCCAAGGACCAGGGCATAAACTTTCTTGGATGGGGCAAGTGGTCTAAACCCAGAAATCTGGTCTCTTGGGACAAAGAGGGACTCAGAAAAGACAAAAGGGTGAGAGGCCTCTAGGCATTGTATGCACGCATGCTAAGTTGCTTCAGTTCTGTCTGACTCTGTGCAACCCTATGGATCACAGCCTGCCAGGCTTCTCTGTCCATGGGATTCTCCTGGCAAGAATACTGGAGTTTCCATGCCCTCCTCCAGGGGATCTTCCTGACCCAGGGTTGAACCCACATCTCTTATGTCTCCTGCGCTGGCAGGCAGGTTCTTTACCACTAATACCACTGGGGAAGCCCTAAACTCCACCAACTGCCCTTGTTATAGTGGACAATATTGAGGAGGTACCAAAAGCTTCCTGCAGGTTCCAAAAGAGCCAGAGAGCTGGATGCAGGAGGAACTGTCCCTAAATATTCTCTTGGCCCATGAACAGAGCTGGAGGAAGACTGAGAAGGGATTTACAAGAGACTGAGCTGTGTGTCTCCTCATCCTTCAGCAAGGTGGAGACGGTGCCACCGGTCAGCATGATGCATGCCCATGGGATGCTCAGAAGGAACACTTCCTCTCTGCATAATCAGCAGTACAAATTCAAAATAATATACTGAAGTAGTACACTTCTGATTTTGTGTGCATTGATAGACATGCATTCACGGTGTTCTCTTTTCACAGTAAAGTCCCTGGGAGGCAAACACTCTGCTTCCTCCCCATCTTCTTGCTTCCTCCACCTCTACTTAGGAGATAGTTATACTGAAGTTCTCCATCCTTCTCCACCACTTTCTCGATTTCTCCACCTTCGTTCAGCCTCTTTCCTTTCTACACGACCAGCAATTTATCTCCTGAATCTTTTTTATTTTTCCCACTATTTTTGGTTTTAAGCCATAAGATATGTAGAATCCTAGTTCCCTTACCAGGGATCAAACCCAGGCCCTGTTGTCCTTGGGAGTGCAGAGTCTTAACCACTGGACTGACAGGGAAGTCCTCTCTTCTGCTTCTAGCCTCAGCATCTAAATCTCCAGTCTCCCTACTTAAAACTCCATCCTGCTCCTTCCTTCATCTCACTCTTTACTTCCAGGTCAATCCAACCTCTGCCATCTGAGTTTTGACCTTGAAAACCTCTCTTCCTGAGGACACTTTGGTTTCCAGAATGTCAAACCCTGCAGTCTGTGTGACCTCTTGGCAGTACTTAACAGTGCTGACCACACTCCTCACTTAAATCCTCTTTTTCTTTGGCTCCTGTGGCAGAGGCCGCCAGTTACTTGTTCCATATTCCTTAGTAGTTACTTGCTCTCCTTCCTTAGTAGCTAGAATTCCTCTCTCCCTCTCAAAAAAAGCAAAAACAAAAAAAGTCATTTATCAGCTGCCCCTGCAGGTAGGGTGGCCAGATAAATGTCCTAGCCAATGAGATTTAAATGGAAGCTGTCAGATGGGCCTTCTAGGGAAGTTCCTTAGAGGGAGATATATTCAGTTGCTGTGGGCATCCCTATTTACTCCTGACCCTTCCTCCTTTCTCTGCCTAGACTTGATGGCTGGGGCTAGAGCAGCCATTTTGCAACACATGGAAAAGGACAAAATCACAGAGATGTGATTCCTGCCATTATCCCATAGCTGCGGAACTAATATCAGTCATCCTTATCTCTACACTACTTGTTACATAAGAAAAATAACCCTTTCTCTTGTTTAATCCACTGTTATTTGGGTTTTCTATTATTGCTAGTGAAATCAACACTTAACTGATACAGCTCCAATGACTCTGCCATTTTCATCCTACTTCTTTAATCTCTTCAAGACCCCTCTTCTTCCACACCCCCTACACGTTGCTATTTCTTGGTCCTCTTCCTCCACTGTTTCTCTTTCTTTTCTTTGTGTCAGGCGTTTTTCTTTTTTTTTTTTTTTTAATTTTATTTTATTTTTAAACTTTACAATATTGTATTGGTTCTGCCATATATTGCAATGAATCCGCCACAGGCATACATGTGTTCCCCATCCTGAACCCTCCTCCCTCCTCCCTCCCCATACCATCCCTCTGGGTCGTTCCAGTGCACCAGCCCCAAGCATCCAGTATCGTGCATCAAATCTGGACTGGCGACTCGTTTCATATATGATATTATACATATTTCAATGCCATTCTCCCAAATCATCCCACCCTCTCCCTCTCCCACAGTGTTCAAAAGACTGTCCTCCACTGTTTCTCAAACAATCCAGTAGTGTCTGCTGCTTCCCAAGCCATGATGACTCCAAATTCCAGTGTCTAACTCAGACCTTTCATCACAGCACCTGCCTGTCATAGAAGAGCCTTATATATACTATACTCACAATTAAACTTTCCAGCTTTCCCATAACTGTTTTCTTCCTTCTAGTCACTGGAGCTAGGGACCTTCCCCATTCCTCACCCTCATACTCAGCTGGTCCTGAAATCCCAACAAGTCTCTTTCCAACAGCTCTGATTTACTTCCCACTTCATCAGTCCTAATGTCTTACACAGGCGCCATCATTTCTTCCTGCACCACTTCATATGCTAGCTCCTCTGCTTCCCATCTACGATCAAACTGGTGTCTAAAAGAATGCAAATCTGATCATGTCATTCCTTTTTAAAAATTCCTTCAATAGCTTCTTGTCCCTCACAAGAAAAGAATTCCAATGTCTTTGCATGATCTGAGCCTTACATGTCTTGTCAACATTCCTTCCATTATAGCCACATAAAATCACCTTCAGTTTCCCAAACTTGCCATGATTTTTCTCACTTCCTTGCCTGATTGTCCTCTCTGCCTTGCAAGCTGGAAACTGTGCAGAAACAAAGTTTTAAGTGTATGTTTAGGAACCTGACTTGAGCCTTTATCTTCCTGGGACTTCTCCCATCTTTGTGCACAGAAACTCAATAGTAAAGACCTGTCAGAATTTGAGAGATTTTTGTATTGATCACTTAACATAATGTGATATAAGAATTAATCTTAACATATAAGAATTAATATTCTTATAATCCCTTTTTTAATCAAAGAATTCTCTGCAAGTCTCTTTGGACCAAACTGATCAAAATAAACGTCAGTTGCCTTTGTTGACTTGTATATATCTTTTCATTTAAAATTTCACCTTTGTCCAATGTAAAACATTTCTCCATTGTGCACTCAACAGGAAAGGAGATATTTAATGGGCTAAGTGTTGGGGTTTCTTCTATTTATTATCCTATTAAATTTTACCTTCTGCTGCTGCTGCTGCTGCGTCGCTTTAGTCGTGTCCAACTCTGTGTGACCCCATAGACGGCAGCCCACCAGGCTCCCCCGTCCCTGGGATTCTCCAAGCAAGAACACTGGAGTTGGTTGCCATTTCCTTCTCCAATGCATGAAAGTGAAAAGTGAAAGTGAAGTTGCTCAGTCGTGTCCGACTCTAGCGACCCCATGGACTGCAGCCTACCAGGCTCCTCCATCCATGGGATTTTCTAGGCAAAAGTACTGGAGTGGGGTTAGAATTTTAGGGTCCAGCCCCTAAAATTTTCCCGAAGAGGAAATCAAAGCTCTACTGATGCAGGAACACAGCACCAGGGAGGTGGTCATGGGCAGGACATACCTAGCTCCTGGCTATGGATTCAGCTCTTGCTATCTATGGTGAAGGCACAGACCACCTCCAATTCACAAAGAAGGCTACCCTCTGCTTCCAATGAGAGGAGAACAAAGTAGACCTCAAAGAGCCAGTAAAGCTAATCCTCTTACACCACTTAAGGCAAATGACAGCACAAGGGGTTTAGGAATAAGAAAATTAGAAGCATTAAGTCCAAGGCTCTGTCTGCTCTGGGAAAGAACAGCTTTCTCCCTTCCTCTCTGACTCTGTGGCCCACCTTTGGGCCAGTGGAGGCTCACTCACCCTCTGGGTGATGGGTTTACCATCCTGGATCTGCACGGCCAGCCCCAGGTCAGACAGTCTGCAGTTGCCGAGGTCGTCCAGAAGCACGTTCTCGGGTTTCATGTCCCGATAGACGATGCCGAGGGAGTGGAGGTGCAGCACGCCACAGGTTATCTGGGCCGAGTAGAAGATCACCCTGCTCATGTCCAGGCCTGGTTCACCCACGCTGTAAATGTGGAACTTGAGGTCTCCACCATTCATCAGGCTCATCACCAGGCAGAGATGGGACTTGCTCTCAAAGGCGTACGCCAGAGAGACAATGAATGGGCTGCTGACCCTCTCCAAGATTTCCTTTTCCAAGAGAGCCATTTTCTCACCATTTTTCTTCTTCAGTCGCTTCTTGTCCAGTTTCTTACAGGCATACATCTTACCGGTGTTTTTCACCTGGACAGCACATACCTTAAGGAGAGAAAGAAAGGGAAAAGAAGAGGTAGAAATAGACAGCAGTGGAGAGAGGAAGGGAGTGGAGGATACAGAGGATGGAGGGGCAGAAACCAATCAAGGTGGCAAGATAGCAGGCTTACTGAGGAAAGAAAAGCTGTGAGTGAGAGGGTTCTTGGAGAAGGAGCTTCGACCACAGTGAGGTATCATGTGACGCATACTAAATGGGCCATTAAAAAAAAAGGAATAACAAGTGTTGGCCAGAATGCGGAGAAACTGAAACACTCATGCATTGCTTGTTGTTGTTTAGTTGCTAAGTTGTGCCCGACTCTTTGTGACACCATGGACTTTAGCTCACCAGATTCCTCTGTCCATGGGATTTTCCAGGCAAGAATACTGGAGTGCCACTTCCTTCTCCAGGGGATCTTCCTGACCCAGGGATCAAACCCAAGTCTCTTGCAGTGGTAGACAGATTCTTTACTACTGAGCCACCAGGGAAGCCCTCATGCATTGCTGGAGGGAACTTAAAACATGAAGACTTTGGTGATTTCCCAAAAAGTTAAACACAGAATTGCCCTAAGACAAGACCCAGCAATTCCATTCCTCGCCACATATGAAACAGAAATGAAAGCAGGTATTCAAATAAATACTTGTACATAAATATTTACAGCAGCGCTATTCACGATAGCCAAAAGGCAGAAACAACCCAACTGTCCATCAATAGATGAACGGATACATGAAATGTAGTATTCCCATACAGTGGAATGAAGTATTGATCCACGCTACAAGGTGAATGAACCTCCAATACACTACTCAGCAAAAGTACACTTTTCAGTGAAAGAATTCCGAGACAAAAGCTCACATATTGTATGACTCCATCTATATGAAACATCAGAATAGGCAAGTCCATAGAGGCAGAAAGTAGCCCAGAGGCTGCCAGGAGCTTGGGGGTTGGGGTGGGGAAGTAGCTGTTAATGGGCACAGGAGTACTGAAAATGGAACTAGAGATGATGGCTGAATAACATTGTAATGTATTAAATGCTATTAAATTGTACACCTGAAAATGGTTAATGGCTAATCTTATGCAAATTTCATCTCAAAGAATTTTTTTTTCTTCTTAAAAAAAAAAAAAGCTGAACACAGCAGAGGTGCAAAACAGATTTATAGACTCTAATTCAAGATGATTGTTTTCTTAGATACCTGAAGTTTTTCTCAAATTACCTCCATGAGCACAAGTAAAGGGGAAGGGAACTCTCCCATTGTATTGATATCTTGATATCATTCACCAAAGGGGCATTTCAGAGTGTTCCTGCCTCCTGGAAACCCCATGATCATGATTCCTGGCCAGTTCCACATCTTGTTTGTTTTTCCTATGGCATTCTCACTTTATTTCACCCAGCGACAAAAAAGAAGAGGTGAGAGCAAGCTAGGAATGCTTTCTCCACATGTGGCACTGAAATTAGTTCTAAGATCCCTTAAGATTAAAAAGAAGACAAAAAGAAGACAAACAGAACTCTATTATGCCGTCTATCTCCTCTTTCAGCCTGGCTCCTCGCAGACACCTACCTCCCCGAAACCACCTTTCCCCAGCACCCGGAACTCTTCAAAGTACTTGTCTGACACTGGCTGCATCTCGAAGACTTTCCATTGCAGAAACTTGTCATAGAAGGGACTGGCTAGGAACTCCCGGAAGGGCTGGTCCTGCAGGAAGGCCATGACCTCAGCCTTGGCCAGCTCCACCAGGGATGCTCGATCGTCGTCGGTGGTGGCTGCTTGGCACTTGGTGACCAGAGCTGGGCTGAAGAAGGGGTGTGGGCGCCCCGGGACAGGGGCGGCGGCACAAGTGGTCACCAGCCCCTGCAGCGCGCTGCCCTTGGCGGGGCCCTCTTCGGCCAGCTCCCAGCTCTGCACCTCCTCCAGAAAGCCCCTGGCCTCCTGGTATGCAGGCACCGTGGCCAGGAAGTCCCGGAAGAGGCGGCGGCCGATAGGCTGCTGCTCGCACAGACTATGGAAGTCGGTGGCCAGGGCCTGGCGGAGCTGCTCGCAGCTCTGCGGGCCAGGCAGCATCAGGCTCCGGCGCCGGCGCTGCAGCTCCTTGCTGTCGGCGTCCGAGGACTTCCGAGCCTGCAGGTAGGCCGTGTTGGCGATCAGGTTGTCCAGGCCCCCCATGTCGACCATGGCTGAGCACCGATCGTGCTCCCCTGGTACAGACAAGGAAGGATGGAGAGCGGCGGCGGTGGAGACGCGGTCAGGCCCGGGGCCAGCTGGCAGCTCTCTGATCCGAGACGCAGTGACTTCCAGGGGATTTACAGCGAATCTTTGGGGTGACGGATGGGACTGGTGGAGGGTGAGGAAAGAGGTTTCTCTAGTAAGAAGCTTTGCTGGCTATGTATAGCTGGCCAGGGACGGGCGCATCACGGATCACCCAGCAACCTGGAACACCTGCAGGGTCTACCTGTTCATCCCCTGGCCATGTTCCTCACACCTGCTTCCTGCATCCAGTGACCAATCACCAAAGGAAAAGACTCATTCTACGGTGATGCGCTGTTTGCTGTTGACAGCAGTGTTTTCAACTGTGTCTGATTTTACATTTCCCAGCAAGTGCAAGCTCTGTAAACCTCTAGGAGAGACGGGTCAGGAAGAGGAGCTGTGAGAAGCTGGAGAGGTTTTCCTTCCCCCGGTCTAGCAGCCTGATACAGAGCAGGTTACAGAAGGGGATGCTCTGAGCTGCGAGTCACTGGACATGTTCCCAGAGGCCCAGGTCGTGACTCTCAGGGCAGGGGCTGTGGCTCTCCCATGGCTGGTGGCACCCTCAAGTGCCTGTGGAGATCCTCAAGACATGGCTGCCTTAGTTCTGAGGAGTCTGTGACCTACAGTACCCTGTTAAAAGGGGAGGGTCACCCTGACCCGGAACATCCCGTGAAATGACATCAGCAGGGAAGTCGCCCACTTCACGGCAGGTGGCCCAGAATCTCCCAAGGGCACAAGCCTAATGAAGGGGACCTGAGAGTGAAGGAGCTGTGTGTGGAGACCCCAAGCAGGGATGTTCCAGGCATGGCCCCTGGACACCTCGGCCCAGGCTGCTTCATGAAACCAGGAAGCTTCCCTCCACGGAGATGACTCTGAGCTGCCCCAGACCACGACCTCACAAAGAACAGAAATTGGTTTAGACAGAGATCAGGCTAAGAATCTCTGCTCCAAAAATAACACTTGCGTCCTACAGGGAGAGAATTCTCGGGCTTTTTCTTCACAAAGCAAGGCTAAGGCAGCTTAAAAACAAAGTCATTCAGTATTATGCCAGAGTGTTTAAAAGGGGAAAAAAGAGAGAGAGGAAGGAGGACGGAGGGAAAAAAAAGAGCTGGTCAGTCTTTTTCCAAACAAACAACCTCTAGCACACTCTCTGTCAAAACATCACTGTGATGGCCATGGTGGGCCTGAGCAGAGCCTGCCACCTGGCTCCCGGAGCAGACATGCGCTTGGCCTCACGCTACCAAGAATTATGTAATGAACTCGTGGGTGCCCTTTGGCTCTGCACTGCTGCGCTGTAAACCATCGGACCAGTGCAGAGGTGGAGGATCTGCATTAGTGACCACTGTTCAGAACCATCATCTGCTTTGCAACCCACACTAAAAATGTTGATACTTTTTTTTTTTTTTTTTGTCTTTGACAGGTCATCCCAGGCTCACATTTCTGAGTAGAGAAAAATCAATCGGAGACTCTCCCCTAAGTGGGAAATGACTTTCCTGTTTGTTTTTTTTTTTTAAGAGTAAGGTTCTTTTGTTTATTTTAAATGTTTATTTACTTATTTGTCTGTGTTGTGTCTTAGTCACGGCATGTGGGATCTAGTTCCCTGACCAGGAATCAAACCTGGGTCCCCTTCTTTGGGAGCTTGGGATCTTAGTCCCTGGACCACCAGGGAAGTCCTTCCTATGGTTCTTATGAATATAGTGGCAATCCAGCAGGGCAGAACTTTGAGAAAATGGTATGGCTGTCATCACATCACTATTTAACCTCACTGAAAAAAAGATGTTTTTCACTGATGCCTGTATCTGCTATGAGCTGCTTGATCCCACTGGCACGGATACTTACTTTAAATCACCAAGTGATCACTTAACCCTGCACTGTCCAACACATAAATGCAAGGCCACAGATGTAATTTCAGATTTTCTAGCAACCACATTAAAGAAACAAGTGAAATTAACCTTAATAAGATATTTTACTTGGCCCAATATGTGCAAATTATTATCATTTCAACTTACATTTGATATAAACATTGCTAATGGGATATTTTACATCTTTTTTCGTGTCCTGAGTTTTCAGAATTGACTTTGTATTTTACACTTACCAATTCAAGTCAGTCACATTTCAAATGGTCAGTAGCCACATGTGGTCAGTGGCCACCTTGTTGGACAGTATGGACAAATTTTCTTCATGTAGCTTTGTCATTCATAAGTAAGAGAAAGTTTTTCTTATTTTTTTTTTCTAATTAGTAATACTATAGACCATCTGGGTAAAAAAACTCTCTTAGTAATTAAACATGATCTGACTGATGAGAATGGAATTTAAATAGTATGTTACAAAGTTTAGAATTTATAAAATGATTATACATCAACTACTGCAATTTTAAAGAGTACCATTATTTTTAAAATTTTACCCACTTGAAACAAAAGAAAGGTCTAGTTAAAAATGGAACACTTGGTGTGATTACTAACAATTAGGATTCAGGGGTTTTCCCAAACTGATGAAACAGTAAATGTAGATCAGTTAAAGAACAGCAGTAAATCCTTAGCTTAGAAGCAGAGCCAAGTGCTGGGCACATTCAAGGTACACTGCACCGGTGGAGGAAATCATCAGAGATCTTGGACTGGAGATGTGGCCCTATGGTTATAAGCAGCCCAGCACAGCTTGGGAGAGCTGAGTCCTGGTTTTAGCAAGTCCTAGCTGTGTGACCTTCTGCAAGTTAGTTAACTTCTCTGAGTTTCAATCTAATTATGAGAAAAGAGAGATGATCTATGTTTATGCTTTTAAAAAATTATAGTTGGTATACAATATTATATTTTGCAGGTATACAATATAATGATTCCCAATTTTTAAAGGTTATACTCCATTTATATCAATGTTGATTTTTGAGTAAGTTCTTGAGAGAATTAAATACCAAACAGTTACTGGCACAAAGTTGACAACAAAGGTCCGTCTAATCAAAGCTTTGGTTTTTCCAGAAATGGTATGGACCTAACAGAAGCAAAAGATATTAAGAAGAGGTGGCAAGAATGACGTGGCAAGAATACACAGAAGAACTGTACAAAAAGATCTTCATGACTCAGATAATCACGATGGCGTGATCACTCACCTAGAGCCAGACATTTTGGAATGTGAAGTCAAGTGGGCCTTAGGAAGTATCACTATGAACAAAGCTAGTGGAGGTGATGGAATTCCAGTTGAGCTACTTCAAATCCTAAAAGATGATGCTGTGAAAGTGCTTCACTCAGTATGTCAGCAAATTTGGAAAACTCAGCAGTGGCCACAGGACTGGAAAAGGTCAGTTTTCATTTCAATCCCAAAGAAAGGCAATGCCAAAGAATGCTCAAACTACCGCACAATTGCACTCATCTCACACACTAGCAAAGTAATACACAAAATTCTCCAAGCCAGGCTTCAACAGTATGTGAACCGTGAACTTCCAGATGTTAAGGTGGATTTAGAAAAGGCAGAGGAACCAGAGATCAAATTGCCAACATCCGTTGGATCATCGAAAAAGCAAGAGAGTTTCAAAGAAACATCTACTTCTGCTTTATTGACTATGCCAAAGCCTTTGACTGTGTGGGTCACAACAAACCGTAGAAAATTCTTAAAGAGATGAGAATACCAGACCACCTTACCTGCCTCCTGAGAAACCTGTATGCAGGTCAAGAAGCAACAGTTAGAACCAGACGTGGAACAACAGACTGGTTCCAAATCAAGGCTGTATATTGTCACCCTGCTTATTTAACTTATAGGCAGAGTACATCATGAGAAATCCTGGACTGGATGAAGCACAAGCTGAAATCAAGATTGCAGGGAGAAATATCAGTAACGTCAGATATGCAGATGATACCATCCTTATGGCAGAAAGTGAAGAACAAAAGAGCCTCTTGATGAAAGTGAAAGAGGAGAGTGAAAAAGTTGGCTTAAAACTCAACATTCAGAAAACAAAGATCATGGCATCTGGTCCTATCACTTCATGGCAAATAGATGGGGAAACAATGGAAACAGTGAGAGATTTTATTTTTGGTGGCTCCAAAATCACTGCTGATGGTGACTGCAGCCATGAAATTAAAAGACGCTTACTCCTTGGAAGAAAAGCTATGATCAACCTAGACAGCATATTAAAAAGTAGAGACATTATTTTGCCAACAAAGGTCTGTCTAGTTAAGGCTATGGTTTTTCCAGTAGTCATGTGTGGATGTGAGAGTTGCACTATAAAGAAAGCTGAACCCAGAAGAATTGATGCTTTTTTTTTTTTGAATTTTTATTTAATTTTTAAACTTTACATAATTGTATTAGTTTTGCCAAATATCAAAATGAATCCACCACAGGTATACATGTGTTCCCCATCCTGAACCCTCCTCCCTCCTCCCTCCCCATACCATCCCTCTGGGTCGTCCCAGTGCACTAGCCCCAAGCATCCAGTATCGTGATGCTTTTGAACTGTGATGTTGGAGAGGACTCTTGAGAGTCCCTTGGACTGCAAGGGATCCAACCAGTCCATCCTAAAGGAAATCAGTCCTGAATATTCATTGGAAGGACTGATGGTGAAGCCGAAACTCCAATCCTTTGGCCACCTGATGGGAAGAGCTGACTTGTTTGAAAAGACCCTGATTCTGGGAAAGATTGAAGGTGGGAGGAGAAGGGTATGATAGAGGATGAGATGGTTGGATGGCATCACCGTTGCAATGCACATGAGTTTGAGTAGGCTCCAGGAGTTGGTGATCGACAGGGAGGCCTGGTGTGCTGTAGTCCAAGAGGTCACAAAAAGTCAGACATGACTGAGCGACTGGACTGGAACTGAACCAAACAAAGTCCACAGTTTACACTAGGATTTCCTCCACTACTCCCCCCCTTTTTTGCTGGAATATTTTAAAGAAAATCCCATCTGTAAATACTTTGGTATTATGTATATATATACTGGGTACATATATGTACATAAATATTACATACCTTGTGCAATACAGACAAGTAGGATTTGGTGAAGCAGCTCAGAGATGAGCTTGAGCAGAAAGCTACTCCCAACCCAGGTGCTGGGGAAGTGTGTTCCTAAACCTTAGGGCCACAGACACCCAGTGATGGGGTTGTAGGAGGTTGAATGAAGCATTCAAGTCCTAAACCCCAGTATGTGTGAATGTGACTTTATTAGGAAATAGGGATTTTCACAGATGCACTCAAGTCAAGATGAGGTCACACTAGATTTGGGTGGGTCTTAAGTCTGGTGACTGGTGTCTTTTAAAAAAAGGAGAGATCTGGATACAGAGACACAGAGGAGATATACAGAAAAAAAAAAAAAAAAAACAAAGACAGAGATTGGAGTAATGTGCCTATAAACCAAGGAACATGAAGGATTGCTGACACCCACCAGAAGTCAGGAGATAAGCATAGAACATGTTCTTACTCAGAGGCTTCAGAAAGAACCAACTCTGCTGACAGCTTGATCTTGGACCTCTGGTCTCCTGAGCTGTGAGAGAATGAATTTCAGTTGCTTAAGCTTCTTTAGTCTATAGAATTTTGTCAGCAGCCCTAGCAGGTTGATACAACAGGGGAGGCTGGGAGGTGAGTCATCTGAGATGTAGATCAGAGAAGGGCAAAGTTAGAGGACATATCTGAGAATAAGCAGATGGATAGTCAGCGTAAGTATCATGCCATTATCCCCCAATCACTGTTACCAACAATTCCTTAATATAATCTCATATCCAGAATAAACCTATATGTATTAAGTGTTGAGATTTGGACGTTTTGTTTCCTATCAAAATGGCAGACTTTCTAGTTGTCAGGCTTCTGTGGTATTGTGGTATAGCACCAAGAATTTCATTCAGCTCTATTGCAATTGATAATGAAACAGTCACTGTGCATCTGAAGGAACAATCCTTTCATTGGCAGGAATCCTGACCTTCTTTAAAAGCTATAACAGATTTCCTTAATGGTCCAATGGGTTGAGACTCCATGTTTCCACTGCAGGGAGCATGGGTTCGATCCCTGACAGAGGAAGTTCCACATACTACGCGTGTGGCAAAAAAATAAAATAAAAGCCATACCAAGAAATTTTGGTTTTGAGGCTACTTAGACTAGAAGATTGGAGAAGGTAATGGCACCCCACTCCAGTACTCTTGCCTGGAAAATCCCATGAACGGAGGAGCCTGGTAGGCTGCAGTCCATGAGGTCGCTAAGAGTCGGACACGACTGAGTGACTTCACTTTCACTTTTCACTTTCATGCATTGGAGAAGGAAAGGGCAACCCACTCCAGTATTCTTGCCTGGAGAATCCCAGGGACGGGGGAGCCTGGTGGGCTGCCGTCTATGGGGTTGCACAGAGCTGGACAGGACTGAAGTGACTTAGCAGCAGCAGCCGCAGCAGACTAGAAGATTCACTGGAAAAGACCTTGATGCTGGGGAAAGCAGAAGGCAGGAGGAGAAGGGGGCAACAGAAGATGAGATGGTTGGATTGCATCACTGACTCAATGGACATGAGTTTGAGCAGCTCCAAGCGATGGTGAAGGACAAGGGAAGCCTGGTGTGCGGCAGTCCATGGAGTTGCAAAGAGTCAGACATGACTGAGTGACTGAACAACAACAATAAGACTAGAAGAGGTTGCAACAACCCAAAGAATCTGTGGACATTGTTTAAATTCATAAATATTGATTCTTAAGAGCCATAATCTGGTATTATATAAACATCTTCCTCTCTAAATAAGACTCTGATTGTTCTAATAATGACTACACACCCATAACAGAAGATATTCTTCTTAAACAAGGAGTCATAAGAGCTGAAAGAGAAAATTAAGTAATTGGTATATTTGAAGGAAATAGAAAATACTTCCTGATAGAGGTTTAGTTTGAAAGTGGATCATGACAGACGCACAAAAGAAAATGAACTGTGTATATGTTTGCACAATGACACTTTAAACATTTATAAACAATTCTCCAGAGAGTAAGATATTTTATTAAAGAAGGCTAAGAGATTATTAGAGAAGACCAAACAATATAATGTTAACAAAGAAAAAGCAAAATAAAGTCTACTAAAAATATTACTATATATTTGATATATGGGGGAAATGTGAGAAACAGCAAGAAAAAGTTCTTGTGGTTACGATAAAGAGTAAAACCAAGTTTTGGTAGAACATAAAAGACTATTGTGGAAGTATAAACTATCAGGTTGAAGATAAGCTACAAAGATATAGCAGACATAAGGCTTCCCTGGTGGCTCAGTGGTAAAGAATCTGCCTGACAATTCAGGACACATGGGTTCAATTCCTGGATTGAGAAGATCCCCTGGAGAAGGAAATGTCAGCCCACTCCAGTATTCTTGCCTGGGAAATCCCATGAACAGAGACTGGTGGGCTACAGTCCATGAGGTCAAGAGTCAGACACGATTTAGCCACCAAACAACAGCAAGTATATTGTACAACACGGAATATGGCCGATATTTTATAATAACTATAAATAGAGCATAACTTAAAAAATTGTAATTCACTGTATTATATACCTGTAACTTTTATAATATTGTACATCAACTATACTTCAATTTAAAAAATCAGTTGTAGTGAGTCCCAGTTTAAAAGAAAGACTATATTGTGGAATGGAATGGAGAAGTGTTAAGTGTTTGCCACAAATCTTGGTAAGTCTGCTTCTAAAATATTTTCTTTTTTCATATTCAGCAAAGAATAAAATATTAATAATTATGAGTTGAGAAAATAAGAGAATTATAAGGAGAAGTGAACCAGCCAAGCATTTGATCCCAGCTCAGGGTCATCTCGGAGAAGGCAATGGCACCCCACTCCAGTACTCTTGCCTGGAAAATCCATGGACGGAGGAGCCTGGTAGGCTGCAGTCCATGGGGTCGCTAAGAGTCAGACATGACTGAGCGACTTCACTTTCACTTTTCACTTTCATGCATTGAAGAAGGAAATGGCAACCCACTCCAGTGTTCTTGCCTGGAGAACCCCGGGGTGGGGAAGTCTGGTGGGCTGCCGTCTATGGGGTTGCACAGAGTCGGACATGACTGAAGCGACTTAGCAGCAGCAGCAGCAGCAGCAGCAGGGTCATCTGGTGGGGAGGGGAAGTTATATTAAAAATATTTTCAAGTATATAAATACTGTCATGTTTGATTAACAGTGGTAACACTGGGGTCATTTGGTAATAGCAAACAAGATGAAAGCTTTATTTCCATATACAGTGCATGCATGCTCAGTCCTGTCAGACTCTTTGCAACCCCATAGACTGTAGCCAGCCAGGCTCCTCTGTTCATGGAATTCTCTAGGCAAGAATATTGGAGTGGGCTGCCATTTCCTCATCCAGGGTATCTTCCCAATCCAGGGATGGAACCCGAGTCTCCTCTGGCTCGTACATTGGCAGGCAGATTCTTTACCACTGAGTTACCTGGGAAGACTTCCATATACGGTAGGGGCCGTAATAGAAGGCTGGCTCTGGCATGGGGTAGCCTAAAGACAATGCAACATGATTCAGCCGGTGAGACTTAAGCATCTCAAATCTGATCTTCCATTGCAATAATGACCTTGATGTAAAAAAGGGGGATTAGGAAAGGTGGAACTGAGGACTAAGTCATGCATATCAACTAAAATCCTTATATCACTCTCCTGACATCTTTTCATTTGTTTGTTCTGTGTATTCATTCATCCCACTGGTAGAGATAGATAGATACATAGACAGGAGACTTTTCTGGTGGTTCAGTGATTAAGAATCTGCTTTCCTTGCAGGGGACAAGGGTTTGATCCCTGTAGGGGAACTAAAATCCCACGTGATGCAGGGCAATTAAGCTAGCACACAGCAAGTACTGAGCCCACACACTGCAACTAGAGAGAAGCCCCAAGCACCACAGCTAAGACCCAGTGCCACCAAGTAAATGAAAAATAAATTGAAAAAAAAATAGACAGATAAATAAAACATATTATGTCAGATATTGTTCTAGGCACTGGGTGTGCAACAGTAAACAAAAGAGAAAAAAAAATCCCTGTCTTTATGGAGATTACATTGAGTGGATGAGAATATCAACAAACAAAATAAGTAAAATGTATAATGCATTAAATGGTGGCATTACAAACTACCCCAAAATATCATAACCTAAAATAATGATTTATACCTTCTCAGGACTTGGTGTTTCATTGCGCAACTCTCTTCGAGTTTCACTCAGTGGGCTCATTTACCCGGTCAGTTGGCAGATGGCTGAGTTCGGCTGGGACATCTGGAAGCCATTGGAAGTTTTCAGCAGAGGAATGCTCTGCGTGGATGGACATTTTAACAGGAGCACAAGCTGAAGGGGCCAAGGCTAGAAACAAAATCAATTTGGAGTCTGTGGTAGTAACTCTGATGAGAGGTCAGTGGAGGGGGTAGGAGGGTTTGCTCCTGAGTTGAATGTGGGGTGTGGCAGGAAAAAGATCAACTCTGGGGTTTGGGGCCTGAGTAACTGGATGGATGAATTTCCTATAAATGCAGCTGGAAATCCTCCAGAAGGATGGGTTTCAGGAAAGATGAAGAACTCCGCCTTGCACCTGTTAAATCTGAACTGCCTGCGGGGCAACTGAATGGAGATCTTAATTCATCTGCTGGGTCTGTGAGTCTGGAGTATAGGGGAGAGACCTGGACTGGACATGTTCGCTGTCACCAAGCATATAAATGGCATTTAAAGCTGTAGGACAGGATTGCGACACAGTGGGGTGAGAGCAGAGAAGGTTAAGGACTGAGCCCTAGAGGTCAGAGGGCAGAAGGGCAGAGGATGCTAGCCTAGAAAGGATGTCCAGGAAGAGTGATGACAGATGCTGCTGATAGACCAAGCAGGATAAGCATTGAAGAACTGATCGTCGTTGACAGTTTTATTGGCTTCCTTGTGTTGGAGAAGACTCTTGAGAGTCCCTTGGACTGCAAGGAGATCCAACCAGTCCATTCTTAAGGAGATCAGCCCTGGATTTCTTTGGAAGGACTGATGCTAAAGCTGAAACTCCAGTACTTTGGCCACCTCATGCAAAGAGTTGACTCATTGGAAAAGACTCTGATGCTGGGAGGGATTGGGGGCAGGAGGAGAAGGGGATGACAGAGGATGAAATGGCTGGATGGCATCACTGACTCAATGGATGTGAGTCTGGGTGAACTCCGGGGGTTGGTGATGGACAGGGAGGCCTGGTGTGCTGCGATTAATGGGGTCGCAAAGAGTCGGACACAACTGAGCGACTGAACTGAACTGAACTGAGCTGTGAAACTGAAAAGGAATATCAAATGGGACAAAAAAAATGCTAATTTTACTTATAAAAGTGGGTACTTATAAATGAGAGGTTATGCTATGTATAAAGGAAAGCCAACCAACTAGCGTTGTAGTATTTTCAGAGTGGCACACCAGCATTTACTATTTGGGCAGATAAATGAACTCTGTTTGACACTTTTAATTCAGAATTTTTCCAAGGTGTTTTTAGTAGCAAACTTGACTGAACTATTTCTGTTGGTCACCGTAATCAAGGGTATTGACATCACTACTATGTCATACTGCCTATTTTGGCAGGGTAAGGCGGTGGCAGGCAAGACAAAGTTCATATAGTTTCGATGAACAGTGATTAAGTATGTTATTTTAATAAGATACTGAAACAAGAAATTTGCAATTTAAAGCTCACTGGGGAACTTGGCAAGAGCAGTTTCAATGGAGTGATGCGAGGAAACACTTATTAGACTCAGTTAATAGGGAATGGAAGGAGAAAGTTGGAACCAGGCAATATAAGCTTCTCTTTAAAAAAGAAAAAAAGTTATTTATTGATTTATGGTTGGGCTGGGTCTTCGTTGCTGCTCAGGCTTTCTCTAGTTTTGGCCATGGGGGCTAGTGTCTAGTTGGGGTACATGGGCCTCTCATTGCCGTATTGTCTCTTATTTCAAGCTCCAGGGTGTTGGGGCTTTAGCAGCTGTGTCACGTGGGCTCAGTAGTTTTGGCTCCCGGGCTCTAGAGCAAAGGCTCAGTAGTTGTGGCACACTGGCTTAGTTGCTCTACAACCTGTGGGATCTTCCCAGACCAGGGGTCAAACCCACGTCTCTTGCATTGGCAGTCAGATTCTTTACCACTGAGCCACTAGGGAAGCCCAGTGTTAGCTTTTCTTTTAAGGAGTTTTGCTCTTGGGTGTGACCACTGGAGTGAGTGTCCAAGGTAGGGGTGGAGAGCACACGATCACTGGAGGAGAAGAGGTCAGGGGTTGAGAAACCAGGGTATTTGTAGCATCATTCATGTGAATGTTGAAGTCACTGAGAACGACCCAAAGAGTAGTGATGAAGAGATACACAGAGAGCCAGGAGCTAGAGTCTTCATCCAACAAAGGGGAGTGATTATGAGGCCATTAGTGAGAGGTGGAGTCTAATGATATAAGCATCAAAGCTGGGTGGTTTTAGGGAGGGAAGCAGCAACAGAGAGAAATTAAGACATCCCACATATTACCAGGCCCATCCATATGAACGAGCAGAAGGGTTGAGAGGAAGCAGTGTTCTCGGGGGAGAAGAAGGCTTGAGAGAGAAGAAGAAAGTGAAGTGGAGAAGGATGAAGATGGAGGAAACTTTTTAAAATAAATTTAGCTTTATTTTATTTTTTTTGGTTGTACTGGGTCTTAGAGCATGCAGGATCGTCAGTCTTCGTTTTGGGTTGTGGGATCTTTAGTTGTGGCATGCAAACTCTTAGCTGTGGCATGTGAGATCTAGTTCCCCAACAAGGGTTGGATGCTTACTCCTTGGAAGAAAAGTTATGACCAACCTAGACAGCATATTAAAAAGCAGAGACATTACTTTGCCAACAAAGGTCTGTCTAGTCAAGGCTATGGTTTTTCCAGTGGTCATGTATGGGTGTGACAGTCAGACTACAAAGAAAGCTGAGCGCTGAAGAATTGATGCTTTTGAACTGTGGCATTGGAGAAGACTCTTGAGAGTCCCTTGGACTGCAAGGAGATTCAACCAGCCCATCCTAAAGGAGAGCAGTCCTGAATATTCATTGGAAGGACTGATGTTGAAGCTGAGACTCCAATACTTTGGCCACCTGATGTGAAGAGCTGACTCATTTGAAAAGACCCTGATGCTGGGAAAGATTGAGGGCAGGAGGAGAAGGGGACGACAGAGAATGAGATGGTTGGATGACATCACTGACTCAATGGACATGAGTTTGGGTAAACTCAGGGAGTAGGTGATGGACAGGGAGGTCTGGTGTGCGGCAGTCCACAGGGTTGCAAAGAGTCAGACATGACTGAGTGACTGAACTGAGGGATGGAACCCAGGCCCCATGCATCGGGAGCTTGGAGTCTTAGCCACTGGACCACCAGGAAGTTCCAAGACAGAGGATGTTTCATTAGTATGAATATCAGAGGTCACAGAGGAAGAGTTTCAGAAATTGAGGAGGAGTGGGACTGTGTGTGTGTTTAATTGCTCAGTCGTGTCTGACTCTTTGCAACCTCGTGGACTGGAGCCAGCCAAGCTCCTCTGTACGTGGAATTCTCCAGGCCAAAGAGTGGGTTGGCATTCCTTTCTCCAGGGAGTCTTCCTGACCCAGGGATTGAACCCAGGGTTCCACCTCCTGAGCTGCAGGAGGATTCTTTACTGTCTGAGCTACCAGGGAAGCCCCAGGAGTGGAGATGAAGGAATAAAAGGGAATGTAAAAGACTACTTCGGATTAGATTTAAGAGAATGGGAGGTAAGTTGGAAAGCCTGGGTTTCTTCAAGGGCAGGGTGGTCTCAAAGCAGAGGGTGGTACCCAGACCCTGAGTTTTCCAGGCGGGGAGGGGTGCACACAGAGTGCTGGAGCTCCCACTGGAACGATATGGCTGGAGTCAAGGGAGGTCTTATGTGCAGCACTTGGGCCCCTCCACCTGGTCTATGTAGGCAGAGCTCGCAGAGGTTTGGTCTGACCTAAGCTGGGAGGACCTGGTGTATTCACATGGTTAGATGATGGGTTTGAGAGCAGCCTGTAAGGACCTCATAAGGGCTTGAAGAGTAACTTCTTGACTTTACATCTGCCTTAAGGACCAAATGGCAGGGCTGTGGAGGAATTGGAGGGACTTCAGCACTCCTAAACTTCAGTAGGTATCTGTATGCACTCATAAAACTCCAATTCTGGACCATCAGTCAGACAGAAACTCAACACTACCAGCCTCAGGGCTGTTGAGGGCTATTTTAAGCCCAAGGTCTGGAAAAGATACATATCTATATCTTTATCCTTAAGAAGATTTAAGCCTATTATAAAAATTCAGTGTTAGTGTGTTCAATTTAGAGTTCAGTGAAGAATTTCAGGCTACCCTAAAATCTCCATCTTATAATTGGGGGAAGCTGCAAGATTTTGTATGTTTAAAACCCTGAAAAACATACTAGAAGAGAGTTGGAATGAATAAAATGTCTGCTCTTTTAAAAAGTCACTTCTTCCTTTACTTATTTCTTCTGTATTTTGATAAACTTCTTGAAAATGTAGCCCTTCTAATGAACTCCAAGGAGCTTTCTCAAATTACCTCCGCAGGGGACCAGAACAAGATGAGAAACACAATTATTTTGATTTGAGTGCTTTCTTGAAGAGTTGAACAATAAGACAAATGGAACAACCATTAGTGAATTTTCTTGTATTTTCCACTTAGTAACAAATGTAAAAAGGTGTTGGTTATGATCTTAAATAATAATATCCATTTCTGTTTTTAAATGCAGGTTTATTTTATATAGATTGAAATGCATAGCTCTTAAGTGTACAGTCTAAGAATTTTGACAAGTATGTAAACGCATGTAGCCATTACCCAAGTCAATTTATAGAACTTTTCTTTCATCATTGAAAGCTTTCTTGTGCCTTTTCCAGTCAATAGCCCCTCTGAAAGGCTACCATTCTTCTGATTTTTTATCACTATAGTTTAGTTCTACTTTTTATTGAACTTTGTAGAAATAGAATCATACAGTTAAATACTCTTTTATGCCTGGCTGCTTTTGCTCAACAAAATGTTTTGAGATTCATTCATGTTGCACCATGTATCACTTTTTCCTTTTATTTTTTTAGACTGCTACTCTATTCATTCCATTCTATGAATAGAATGTTATTCTTCTATTGATGGACATTTGGGTTGTTTCCAGTTTGGGGTTAGTATAAGTACGAAAAGTGCCTTTAAAGATTCATTGACATTTTTTTGTGGTCAAATGTTTTCATTTTTCTTGGGCAAATACCCAGGAATAGAATTGCTGGATCATAGGGTAGATGCATACTTAACTTTTTATGACCCTGCCTTTTATTTTCCAAAATGGCTGTTTCATTTCTTATTCCCACCAGCAAAGAAGGAGAATTCCAGAGCTTCTGCATCTTCACCAAGACTTGGTGTTATCAGTCTTTTAAACTGGAGCTATTCTCTGGGGTGCATAGAGGCATTTCATGGCAATTTTAACTTACATTTCTGATGGGGAAAGTTAGGCATATTTTCATATGCTGACTGTCTATTTGTATATCTGCTTTTGTGAAGTATCTTTTTAATTCTTTCGCCTGACATCTAGTTCTTTAATTAAGCTTTTGTTGACAATATGGCCTCATCAGGCAGTATTCTGTTGACTGACCACGTTCTTTAGTAGAGAAGCTGAATGTTTTGTAGACCTTGAGTCAGTGAAGGCAGCAATAAGATAGTTAGATAAGAGCTTTAGGTTTATATCTTTCTAAACAGTTTACATTTCTCAGGAAAATTATAGAAGCAATCAATTTTATCTGTGAAAGATTTCATGCACTATTTCAGTTCAAAGTTTCAAAATATAAAGACTAATTACTCTACAATCTCTGCATAAAAATAGAGTCAGGAAAAATATCTAAAAGTGGTATTACAGCCTGGATGATATGATTTTTATAGAGTTATATTTTTGAGACATATAATTTTATTCAAGAACTATCCAAATTCGTGTCATAAGGAACATGTACTCAGGCTCATTAGAGTTTTTTGCTTTCCAAGTCAGCATATTAAAAAATACAAACACAAAGCTGTCATTTCAGAGAGAAAATGAGCTCTAAGATCCTTTCCAGTTCTAGGAATCTATAAAAAGAAAGTGCATGTGTTACAAAATCAGGCTGGTTTGCCTGATGCATAGCAAGCCAAACCCTGAGATGCCAAGGGTTTGCAGCAGAGAAAGTATTGACGAGGCAGCCAAGTGAGAAAATGGGAGAACAAGTCTCAGATCTGCCTTTCTGAAGGCAAGGGACCTGAGACATTTATGGGATAAATGAGTAGAGTGGTCTCAGGAGTGGAGAAAGGTGATTGGAGGTAGGGAAAGAGTGAGGTGATCGGTGTTCTGTACATGTGTATCATGCTTCTTGGGAGACGCATGGTCAAAAATAGAGGTGCTTAGCATGTTCCAAAGGTGGAGTTTTTGACCCTCTGACATCTAAAAGAGTCATTCATGGACACCTATACAGGCCCAGTTTTGTTTTGTTTTTTTTTCAGTTGCAGTGTGTGGAATCTAGCTCCCTGACCACGGGTTGAATCCAGGCTCCCTGCATTGGGAGCTCAGAGCCCTAGCCACTGGACCACCAGGAAAAGTCCCAGGCCCAGTTATAAGATCAGTGGTTCCAACCAGTCTTAGCTGGCTTGAACTGGACAAGAGCTGACTCTAATTTCCTAAAAAACAACTTATGCTCCAGTTACTAGCAAGCCATAGGTCAGAGGTGTCATCTATAAAGGTGGTTTATGACTCTTGTGATAGATTACCTAGGCTATGTGAAGATCAGAGGTAGACAATTAAGGAAGAAAAAAAAAAACTAAAGCAAGCTTTACTTTGGCCACCTAATGCAAAGAACTGATTCATTGGAAAAGACCCTGATGCTGGGAAAGATTGAGGGCAGGAGGAGAAGGGGATGACAGAGGATGAGATGGCTGGATGGCATCACCGACTTGATGGACATGAGTTTGAGTAAGCTCTGGGAGTTGGTGATGGACAGGGAAGCCTGGTGTGCTGTAGTCCATGGGGTTGCAAAGTGTTGGACACAACTGAGCGACTGAACTAAAATGAAAGCAAGCTTAACCAGTAAGGGCAGGTTACAAGCAGAGGGGTTTTAACAAGTTGTTCCCTTATTTATTGTTTTATAAGACAAGCTCAAGAATTTCTGTTAGTCACCAGCTTCGTGGGGCATGGTTTCACATGTAACAACAACTCCCCAAGTATAAACAATTGTTAAGTTACTTGCTAACATGAATTGTGGCAGATGATATAGGTTGATTCATCCAACACCTGTTCCCAATGACTTTTCCTTTTTTATTCCTCTACTGTAAAAGTTGGTAAGTCAAACTTTTTTTAATATAAATGTATTTATTTTAATTGGAGGCTAATTGGAAAATCAAACTTTATCTCCCTTTCCCTTTGCTTTAGAAGGGGCTGTGTGACAAAATTCTGGCCACTGAGAAATAGACTAAAGACAGTGGGAAGGGTGGCCCTTCCCAAGTAAAAGTCCAAGTCTCCTTAAGGAAAAAAAAATCCTTCCCCCACACCTCCTCACTTTTCCCCAAGAATGTGAATATGAGGCATGCAGAACAGCAGCAATCCTGGGACCGTGGGGGAGAGGGCGTGAGAATGAGATTTTAAGATAAAGATGTCAAGGGCAGAAAGGAGAGAGTCTGGCTCCTGATAGTGCCACCGACCATTGTATTAGCCCTGCTTCCTACCCCGGCCTTCTCATTGTGAGACAATTACCCCCCATCTTTTAAAGCAAATGTGCTCAGGTTTTCTGATATTTGCTGCCAAATGTATTGCCAGCTGGTTCACTAGTGTTTAAAAGATACCAGAACAAACATGCAATTAACTCTACATTATGCACCATTATCTATTTGTTAAACCTGACTTATTAAGGATATAACTAGGTTTTCCAGGAACTCCAAGTCTTGAGACATAAATATACTTTTACATGGGAAGAAGGGCTTAACATTTTTCAGCATATTATTTGCCCCAGAACTTCCAGATGTACAAGCTGGATTTAGAAAAGGCAGAGAAGCCAGAGATCGAATTGCCAACATCCACTGGATCATATAAAAAGTGAGAGAATTAAAAAAAAAACACAAAAACCTGCTTCATTGACTATCCTAAAACCTTTGAGTGTGTGGATCACAGCAAACTGTGGAAAATTCTTAAAGAGATGAGAATACCAGACCACCAGACCTGCCTCCTGAGAAACCTGTATACAGTTCAAGAAGCAATAGTTAGAACCAGACATGGAACAACAGACTGGTTCCAAATTGGGAAAGAAGTACATCAAGGCTGTATTTTGTCACCCTGCTTATTTAACTTATACGCAAAGTACATCATGCGAAATGCCGGGCTGGATGAAGTACAAGTTGGAATCAAGATTGCTGGGAGAAATACCAATAATCTCAGGTATGTAAATGACACCACCCTATGGCAGAAAGGAAACAGGAACTAAAGAGACTCTTGATGAAGGTGAAAGAGGAGAGTGAAAAAGCTGGCTTACACCTCAGAATTCAAAAAATGAAGATAATGGTATCTGGTCCCATCACTTCCTGGTAAATAGATGGGGAAACAATGGGATGACAGACTTTATTTTCTTGGCTCCAAAATCACTGTGGATGGTGACTGCAGCCATGAAATTAAAAGACGCTTGCTCCTTGGAAGAAAAGCTATGACCAACCTAGACAGCATATTAAAAAGCAGAGACATTACTTTGCTGACAAAGGTCCATACAGTCAAAACTATGGTTTTTCCAGTAGTCACGTATGGATGTGAGAGTTGAACCATAAAGAAGGCTGAATGCCAAAGAATGTTTCAAACTGTGGTGTTGGAGAAGACTTTTGAGAGTCTCTTGGACTGCAAGGAGATCAAACCAGTCAATCCTAAAGGAAATCAACCCTGAAAGTTCATTGGGAGGACTGATGCTGAAGCTGAAGCTCCAATACTTTGGCCACCTGATGCGAAGAGCTGACTCACTGGAAAAGCCCAGGATGCTGGGAAAGATTGAAGGCAGGAGGAGAGGGTGACGACAGAGGATGAGATGGTTGGATGGCATCACTAACTCAATGGACATGAGTTTGAGCAAACTCCGGGAGATGGTGAAGGACAGGGAAAACTGGGGTGCTGCTGGCTTACAACTCGACATTCAAAAAATGAAGATCATGGTATCCGGTCCCATCACTTCATGGGTGGCAAAGAGTCGGACATGACTGAGTAACTGAACAGCAACAAAATAAACTTTTGGGCTTCCCTGTGGCTCAGTGGCTAAGAATTTGCCTGCCAACGCAGGAGACAAGGGTTCAATCCCTGGGTTGGGAAGATCCCCTGAAAAAGGAAATGGCAACCCATTCCAGTATTCTTGCCTGGGAAATCCCATGAACAGAGGAGCCTAGTGGGCTACAGTCCATGGGGTTGTGACTAAACAACAAACCAAATTTTAAAACACTGATAAATCTAGTACTAATAATAACCTGCTTCAGTATTATTTGACCATTTATGAAAAATGTACCACTTTAATATATTACTTTTTTTTAAGCCAAAGATTTTGTCATAAGCACCTACTCTTTTTAAGTAAACATAAACTCCCTTTTCAGCATATGAACTTCTGAATTTATTTTTTTCACTTTTATTGAAGTATAGTTGATATACCATATTATATGTTACAGGTGTATGATATAGTGATTTTTAAAGGTTATATACTCCAGTTACAGTTACTATAAAATATTGGCTATATTCCTTGTGTTGTACAATATGTCTTTGGGTTTATTTTATACATAATAGTTTGTACCTCTTTTGAGTGTTTGAATTTAGGTCATATATGGCAGCAGTATGCTAGGGCACAATAAAATGATGCAGGACACAATAAAATGGTAGAGAACACAATGAAATGGCTTGGCCAATATACCGCAGAATATACTGCTCTAAAACACAGTTATAAATCGAGAAGTATCTTCACAGAATTGAAAACAGAAATGTGTGAACAAACTTTAGAAAAGCAATTTTGGAGAAAAATATGTTCAAATAAGGTATTCTATTAGGATAATATAAAGTGAAAAGTGTTAGCCACTAATTCATGTCCGACTCCTTGCAACCCCATGGTCCATAGCCTGCCAGGCTCCTCTGTCCATAGAATTTTCCTGGCAACAATACTGTAGTTGCCATTTCCTTCTCCAGGGAATCTTCCTGACCAAGGGATTGAAGCCACTTCTCCAGCATTGGCAGGTGGATTCTTTACCGCTGAGCCACCAGGGAAGCCCACTGGGATAATACGGGCTAGTGATAAAAACACAGATTCTGGAACCAGTCTGCCTGGATTTTCATCCTGCTTTTCATTCCCTGGTGTTTTAAAGTTGGGCAGGTGTCTTAGCTCAGGCTGCCTTAACAACATACCATAGATTGAGTAGCTTAAACAACAGGAATGCATTTTCTCAGTATCTCAGAAATGTATTTCTACAGTTCTGAAGGCTGGAAATTCTAAGACATCAGCGTCAGTGTCTGGTGAGGGCTTTCGTGGGGTTGCAGATGACTACAGACACTGTGTCCTCACATGGCCTTTTCTCAGCACATATAGGAGTGCCAGGGTAGGAGGAGACACACACACACACACACACACACACACACACACATACAGAGATGTCTTTCCCTTCTTAAAAGTTCATCATTTCCATAGGATAGAACATATACATTAATTTGGGGGGAACACAATTTAGTCCATAGCAATACTTAGCCTCTTATGTCTATGTTTCCTCAGCTTAAAAAAAAAGAGTTAATGATAACAGAGAAGGGTTTTGTGAGGATTAAATGAGTTAATACACGTAAAGCTCTTAGAAGAGAATTTGGCACATAGTGTTATACAAAGTTTATCATGGTTACTGACCATGTTTCAGCAGGCTTCTAATAGGGAATTCTACCTTCTCAAAAAAATGATCAAAATGTATATAAATTAGCATTAACCAGGATTTCTCAACCCCAGTGCTATGGGGCCCCATAATCCTCTGTTGTAAGGGACTGTCCTGTGCTCTGTTGAATGGTTAGCAGCATCCCTGGCTTCTACCCACTACATCCCAGTAGCATCCCTGATCCTAGCTGTGACAACTGCAAATGTCTCCGGACATTGACAAATGTCCCATTGCTATAAATCTATCAAGGACATAGAAGCAGGTACTTGAATTTACAGTTATATATATATATATATATATATATATATATATATATATATGACCAGGAATAGGACTGCAGGATCACATGACAACTATATGGGGCTTCCCGTGTGGTGCAAGTGGTAAAAAACCTGCCTGCCAATGAAGGAGATGGAAGAGATGTGGGTCAGGAAGATCATCTGGAGGAGGGCATGGCAACCCACTCCAGTGTTCTTGCCTGAAGAATCCCACGGACAGAGGAGCCTGGTGGGCTACAGCTCTTTGGTTGCAAAGAGTCAGAGATGACTGAAGCAATTTGGCAGCATAAAATAAATAAATAAATAAATATATATATATATATATATATATATGCTGCTAAGTGGCTTCAGTCGTGTCCGACTCTGTGCGACCCCAGAGACAGCAGCCCACCAGGCTCCCCCGTCCCTGGGATTCTCCAGGCAAGAACTGGAGTGGGTTGCCATTTCCTTCTCCAATGCATGAAAGTGAAAAGTGAAAGTGAAGTCGCTCAGTCGTGTCCAACTCCTAGCGACCCCATGGACTGCAGCCCACCAGGCTCCTCCATCCATGGGATTTTCCAGGCAAGAGTACTGGAGTGGGGTGCCATTGCCTTCTCCAATATATATATATATAATGGACTATTGCTGAACCATAAAAAGAATGAAATCGTGCCATTTACAGCAACATGGGTGGACCTAGAGACTATCATGTTAAGTGAAGTCAATCAGAAAGAAAAAAGCAAATACTATACAATATTACTTATATGTATTAATAGAATCTAAAATACAGCACAAATGAATGTATCTATGAAACAGAAACTGGCTCACAGACATAGAGAACAGGCTTGTGCTTGCCAAGGGTAGGTGGGGTGGGGAAGGAATGGAGTGGGAGTTTGGCATTGGCAGATGCAAACTATTATACATAGAATGGATAAACAACAAGCTCCTACTGTATAGCACAGTAAAATACATATGATTTACGTGAGAAACCATAATGGAAAAGTATATAAGCATATCATCTTAGTCGCTCGGTCATGTCCGACTCTTTCCTACCCCATGAACTGCAGCCTGCCGTGTTCCTCTGTCCATGGAATTTTCCAGGCAAGAATACTGGAGTGGGTTGCCATTTCCTTCTCCCAGGGCTCTTCCTGACCCAGGGATCGAACCTAGGTCTCCTGCACTGTAGGCAGACTCTTTACCGTCTGAGCCACCTGAGCCACCTTTACCGTCTGAGCCACCTTTCATGCGTGCGTGCGTGCGTGCGTGCGTGTGTGTGTGTGTGTGTATGACTGAATCATTTTGCTATAATAGTAGAAATTATCACAACACAGTAAATCAACTATACTTCAAAAAGAACATATTTTTAAAATGTTTAATTCTTTCTTTTTTGCCAAGGATAATATTTATTAGTAAAATAAGGCTCATGTTCAACATTCTAGTTTCCAGAGATAATCTTTTAAAGGGAAGGTGGAAGGACACTTAAAACAGAATTGAATATACCTAAGGCTCCCATGGAAAGACCTAATGGAAAGACCCATTCTGATGGAAAGACCTTATAAAATGGATGGTCTACACCACCACTGTCCAACAGAACTTTCTTGCATGAGGGAAATGTTCTGTTTGTGATATCCGGTATGGAAGCCATCATCTACATGTGACTGCTGGGTGCTTGAAATGTGGCTGGTATAACTAAAGGACTGAATTTAAAGTTTTACTTTAATTAATTTAAATTTATTGGCTAGCAGCTACATTATTTTTTTTTACAGCCTTTTATTTTTAATTGGGGGATCATTACTTTATAATATTGTGATAGCTTTCTGCCATGCACCAACACGAATCAGTCATAGGTATATATGTGTCCCCTCCCTCCTGAACGTCTCGCCCACCTCCCTCCCCATCCCACCTCTCTAGGTTGTCACAGGGCACTGGCTTTGGGCTCCCTTTGTCATACAGCCAATTCACACAGGCTATCTACTTTACATATGGTAGTATGTATGTTTCAATGCTACTCTCTCAATCATCCCACCTTCTTTCTCCCCAGCTGTATCCAAAAGCCTGTTCTTTGCATCTCCACTGCTGCCCTGTGGATAGGCTCATCAGTACCATCTTTCTTGATTTCATACATATGCATTAATATACAATATTTGTCTTTCTTTCTGACTTCACATTGTATAATAGGCTCTAAGTTCCTCCACCTCATTAGAACCAACTCAAATGCATTCCTTTTTATAGCTGAATAATATTGTATTGTATATATGTAACGTAACTTCCCTATCCATTCATCTGTCAATGGACATCTAGGCTGCTTCCATGTCTTAGCTATTGTAAATAATGCTGCAGTGAACATGTGTCTTATTCAATTATGAAAAAGACATAATTGGTTATAAGGTAAGGTTATAAGGCCAGTAGTGGGGTTGCTGCATCATATGGTTGTTTTACTCCTAGTGTTTTAAGGAATAGCCATACCGTTCTCCATTGTGGCTGTATCAGTTTGCATTCCCACCAACAGTGCAAAAGGGTTCTCTTTTCTCCACGCCCTCTCCAGCATTGATTGTGGACTTTCTGATGATGGCCACTCTGACAGATAATACCTCATTGTAGTTTTGATTTGTATTTCTCTGATAACGAGCAATGCTGAGCATCTTTTCTGCTTATTGGCCATCCGTATGTCTTTGGAGAAACGTCTGTTTAGGTCTTCTGCCCACTTTTTGATTGGTTGTTTGTTTTTCTGGTATTGAACTTCATGAGCTGCTTGTATATTCTGGAGTTTACGTATTTGTCAATTGTTTTATTTGCTATTATTTTCTCCCGTTCTGAGGTTTGCCTTTTCACCTTGCTTATAGTTTCCTTCACTGTGCAAAAGCTTTTAAGTATAATTGTGTCCCCTTACACTAGTATGTGTATTGCTGTGGTTTATGTCAGAGTGTTTTGCCTATGTTTTCCCTGAAGTTTTATAGTTTCTGGTCCTACATTTAGGTTGTTAATCCATCTTGAATTTATTTTTGTGTATAGTGTTAGGAAGTGTTCTAATTTCATTCTTTTACATGTAGCTGCCTAGTTTTCCCCGGAGAAGGCAATGGCACCCCACTCCAGTACTCTTGCCTGGAGAATCCCAGGGACAGCGGAGCCTGGTGGGCTGCCGTCTATGGGGTCGCACAGAGTCGGACACGACTGACGCGACTTAGCAGCAGCAGCAGCCTAGTTTTCCCAGCACCACTTATTGAAGAGACTGTCTTTCTGCAGTGTATATTTTTGCCTCATTTGTCAAAGATAAGGAGACCATAGGTGCGTGGATCTATCTCTGGAATTTCTATCTTGTTCCATTGTTCTATATTTCTATTTTTATGCTAGTATCATACTGTCTTGATGACTGTAGTAGCGACACTACTAAACAGCGCAGATCTATACCTTCAAGAAAGAAATGATTTCACATGCTTTCTTCCTTAAGGGAGTCTGATTCGCCCATGGGCAGGCCCCCCTTCTCCCCTTACCTTACATAGAAGGATACTACCAGGCAAATATGAGGGTGTGTGCAGTGTTGATAGAACCGAAGGCGATGTCTTTTTGGAGATTTTTTTGTGTGTGTGACTGAAAACTATAGACTGCTTCATGTATTGGCATGTCATTCTTGCTCAGTGGCCATACTAATCTTCTCTGTATCATTTTTTGGAATCCTGGATGTAGGAACTGAAGATATGGACGGCTGACTGTACTGTATATGTTGCGAGAGAATGTGTTCTGTCCCTTCTAATTCCTAGAGCACTGAGTGTCTCTTAGATGGTACATTACATTCTACTACACAATGCTGTTGTAAATCTAACATTCCCTAACAGACCTGCCACCTCTGAAGAGGGAAAATTTTGTATTTGTATTTGTATTCAAATTCCTTCTATTGGTATGCCAAGCAAGAAATAATAAAATTTTATTATAAATATGTAATGTTATTCCCAAGTGGAACAGTGGTAAAGAATCTGCCTGCCAATGCAGGAGATGCAAGAGACTGGGTTGGGAAGATCCCCTGGAGGAGGAAATGGCAACCCATTCCAGTATTCTTGCCTGGAAAATTACATGGACAGAGGAGCCTGGCGGGCTACAGTCCATGGGGTTGAAAAGAGTTGGACACGACTGAGTGCGCACACACATTTACAATGTTATATATAACTTTTTATAAAAGTAGAGAAATAGCAGAGTAGGAATTAGCATTGTAGGGTTTAATGTACAATAAAGGTCTAAGAATTGCTATTATAACAACCACACAAAGCTTGTTTTACGCTATGTATTATTTGGATTTATAAAGTCACATCCATGGTGGTCTGGCAAGAATTATGATTATTCTATTACACTAAAATTTTGGGATAAAGAATTTAGTTATATTTTCTTTGTAAGTCCCAATAAGTTAAGACAGTAGGCATCTTCTTACAGGCTAGGATAAAATTCAACTGGCATAGAACATTTCATCTGTGCTAAAATAGTTCCATTTTTTTTTTTTTTTCTTGGCCAAGGTGAGTTAGTAGCATGCGGGATCTTAGTTCCCCAATCAGGGATGATACTCGAGCCCCTCAGATTGGAAGCTTGGAGTCTTAACATTGGACAACCAGGGAAGTCCCAGTTCCAAAATTTTTACCTAAGATTGTCATCTGGGTATTTTTTCCTAACTCTTCTCCCTGCCCATCTGCTACACACATCCTATTTTGAGAATCTTTCTGGGAGATCCCATTGTTACTGATGAAATGTGCTTTTCAGATGTGTTGAGGTGGTTAAAAAATAAAAGGTTGAAAACCATTCTTCTAAAAACCCATGTTGACAGTTCCTTACACGTTGTAGGGACATGCAAACGTCAGGATTCTTACAAGAAGCAAACAATAAACCTTTCTGAAAGGCCATTCTCTGATTAAGGCAGAGATCGGCAATGGCAGTAGTGACCTACTGGGTTGGCTAAAATTTCCTTCAGGTTTTTCGTAACATCTTGCAGAAAAATCTGAAGGAAGCTTTTGGCCAATCCAATACAAAGATGGCTACCATTTATTGAGTGTGTACTCTTGTTTCAGGCATTGTTCTAGGCAGTTAACATCACTAATTCATTTAATCTTCATAGCGGCTCTATGAGGTAGGTAATATTGTTATTCTATTTTAGGTGAGGAAATAGGCACAAAGAAGTTAAGGACTTTGTGCAATATCACACAGATGCAGCTACAATTCCAAGCCAGGCTGAGTGGCTTCAAAACAGGCGGTCTTACTACTATGCTGCGTGGCAGCTACAGCCACTCAGGAAGGCTTGTTTCCAGCCAACCTAGGAAAAGCAGCTTGAGTTTCAACCGTTGACTCAGGTTTAACAAATGCATGGGCAAGAGAAAGTATCAGATTGATCCTAAAGCTTATTCCTAGAAAATCTAGGAAGATGAAAACTGAGAGCAATCAAAAAAGATACATTTTTCTAAATGTGTGGATACGCCCCAAATCAAGTGGTTGAAAAATATACTGCTTGATAACAGAGAACAGATTTGTGGTTGCCAAGGGGGAGATGTGAGGGAGGGATGAACTGGGAGTTTGGGATTAGCAGATGCAAATTATTAAACATAGAATGGATAAACAACAAGGTCCTATGCATCACAGGGAACTTTATATGGGCTTCCCTGGTGGCCCAGAGGTAATCTGCCTGCAATGCAGGAGACCTGAGTTTGATCCCTGGGTTGGGAATAACCCCTGGAGAAGGGAATGGCAACACTCTATTATTTTTGCCTGGAGAATTCCAAGGACAGTGGTGCCTGGTGGGCTACAGTCCACTGGGTTGCAGAGTCCGACACAACTGAGTGACTACTACTTTCATACACAAAACTGAATCACTTTCCTGTACAGCAGAAATTAACTGCTGCTACTGCTACTGCTAAGTCGCTTCAGTCGTGTCCGACTCTGTGCGACCCCATAGACGGCAGCCCACCAGGCTCCTGTCTCTGGGATTCTCCAGGCAAGAACACTGGAGTGGGTTGCCAATTCCTTCTCCAATGCATGAAAGTGAAAAATGAAAGTGAAGTTGCTCAGTCATGTCCGACTCCTAGCGACCCCATGGAGCCTACCAGGCTCCTCTGTCCATGGGATTTTTCAGGCAAGAGTACTAGAGTGGGGTGCCATCGGACAACATTGTAAATCAACTGTAATTCAATAAAAAATTTTAAATGTACTGCTATATTCATATCTGTAAGGTCTGATGAAATATTTCTGAGATGGGAAACCTAAAATTAAAGAGAGCTCAACATTTACAAAACCTTTTAATATAAAATCTAGAAATCTTGACGTGAATGATTAGAAAAAAATTTAACAGGCAAGTCATGAAGGTCTCATTACCATCCTCCACAAAAACTCACAGCGCTACAAGAAATCTGTTTATAACAATTTTTCCTCAGAATACTTTTATTCAGAAGTTAGGAATGTTTTGCCCCATAACTAAAAGCACAGTATTTTTTAAAGTTCCACTTCTGTTAAAGCATCTTCCAGAAATCACTAAAATGAAGTAACAGCAGCACTTACCATGCACTAGGAGCTGTTTTCAGTTTTACATTTGTATTAACACATTTGGTCTTCAGTCCTCAAAACGATCTGGTGAGGGAGGTATCGTTATTGTTATCTACATTGTACATGAGGAAACTTAAGTAAAGGGAGAAGCAACTTGTTCAAGGTCACACAAGAAAATGTTGGCACTGGGATGCAAATCCAGGTGTTCTGGCACTAGAGTTTCAGCTCTCAGGCTTTAAACTCAGTATCAACATGTAGAGAAAAGACTTCCTGAAGGCATATTTTTGCTGAACAAAACCTGACCGTGGTAGAAATGGAATGACATAAAGATGGCTATAGAGGAACCATTATGTAAGCTTTTCTCACGTATTTTGTTATACCATTCAAACATCCAATACAGAAATAACTTACATTTATTTGTATTTAATTCTAGTTTTCCTTACATCCAAATCAGTGATATTTTTAAAAATAAGGATTCACTAAAGTAAACATGGAATTTTTCTTTCTTTTCAGAGTATTACTCAAAGATAGCCCTTGGCAATATTCTAAAAAGCAACAAAGCATTGTTTTAATATTTCCTTTCTTATCAGATGTCTACTAAACTTCTAAAGGAACACTTAAAACACTTTTCTCTGATTCTAAAAGCTTTCTATATTAGTGTCACTTAAATAATTTAAGGCTTATTCTTTAAGCCTAAAGTGAATATTCACCATCACATGTATCCTAGGTATTGCACACTAATTTAATAGTGGTTCACACCTTTAGAGATGAGGGCACGGATCAGTAAGATTTGGCTCTATGTAGAATAGCAGCTATTCAAGATTCTGAATCCTATATATTTAAAACAATGTATTTTCTGTGTCATATTAGCATGTTTCTCCAAAATAGTGGCAGCAAAGTATACATCGCAATCGCCGGTACAAGCACTGAAACCAGTGTCCCCCCAGACAGCCACTGCTACCTCTAGAGGGGATGGTTTGGAAATGTTTTCTTTGGATGGCACCACTGGTGTTTGGTGAGTGGAGGCCAGAGAAGTGTGGTACCTTGTAATGTAGAGTCTCACAGGAAGAAACATAGTTCAACATCCTACATGACTTTCAAATGTCCACTCATGTAGTTGAAAAATCTGATTATCTGTGGCTAGAACCTGATTTCTTTCTACATGTAGACACAAAGCACAGTTCTGCCTAGCTTTAAAATCCACTGAAGTTACCAAATATGCAGTTAAAATGTAAATCAAGATTGTACATTGGTTTTGTTCAGAACTTTACTAGCACAATCCACCATTTTGGGAGGAAAACGTCTTATCAGTGGAAAAGCTCCTCACCTTTCTGAGTAACAGCGGTCTACATTGTTGCTGTCTTCCTGCAGCGATTACACACACACACACCACACACACACACCACACACACACACACTCACCAGCCTACTTCATTACGTCTTCTGGTGTAATTGTGTCTAAGAATTTACATACTGAAAAAGAAATGAATTATACTTTCATTTCTACTTTATATTACAATTCAATTATTACTATATACATTTTAATTATGTGTGGAGACATTTACGTTAGTTTACTGCAGGAGAGTAAAGAGGACATATTTTATTAAAAAGCAAGTAATAGGTTTGGTAGGATGATATCTTCTTAGATGTCAGCTGTAATACAAGAATACAACTTGCAGAGATAGAAAATTAAATAGCCCAAGCTCACAGATGTGTTTCCAATACACTGCTGCTGCTAAGTCACTTCAGTCATGTCCGACTGTGTGACCCCAGAGACGGCGTCCCTTAGTGAAGTAAAATTCAACATTGTTTAACCAAATGGAAAGAAAAACCTGTTCACTGCTTAACTTCTGCACTGGAACTCATGTCACAGTGTGCCCTTTCTGATGAAACAACGTATATTCAACCTTCAGATGGCTATGCAGATGAGCTGGTATCACCCCAGATGGGTAGGATCAGGGCTGCATTGTCCCAGTCCCTCCTCCTCTTCTACTCTCAGATGCTGATGTGGAATAGAAACAGAGCTTTGTTAGGAGGTGGGCTGAGGTTTTGCTGTGTGGAAAATCAACTTATTACCACCATTCTCCAGATTTCATTTACATACTGTCATACAGACTGAAATAACAACATTCTTACTAAACATTCTTACTATTTCTCTCTTCATTGCAGAGCCAAATATTTGGTTCACATTTTATAGACACCACCTTTTAAGAAGGGAAAAGAGAAGCTAAAATAGCTTACTGCACAATAAGAAACACATTCAATTGGTCCAAACATCAACAAAGTACAAACATAGTTGTATATTGTAATTAATTCTTTCAGTAGCTAATTGTGAAAAAAATAATAAAGCAAAATTTACAAGAAATCTAACACACAGTAAGTAAGTTGAAAGCATACAGAATTCTAATTTTTAATTATTATACTTTTAATATTCTTTTATGTATCCACATTCCTTAGACTCAAAAAGATTCAGACTGGCAAACTCCACAACTGCACAAGTGAATGATTAAGATTTCAAGATTTTAGTTGGCTAAATGCATAGCAATAGCCTATGTTATGAAAAAGTTCAAAATGAACTTGTGGCTTCTAAATTATCCTAAGATATTTCCATTGAATGTGAATTGATAAAATTTAAGTATTTTCTTACATTTATGTTTGTAGGTAATAAAGTTATTAATAATTTTATTATTACCAAAGAAAGAACAAATGAATATTTTTTCAAATTAACCAAAAGCATTCACTTGCCAAATTAGTTTAAGTTGAAAGTTGAGCATAAACTTGCAATAATGACAATTCAAATGAGGTAAACAGAATAAACCATTTATTAAAACATCATGTGTTAAAGTTAACTTTTTGACCCAATGTGACAATGGTAAACATTTCCCCCTAAAACACAGGTAAATTATAACACAATACAACCAGAAGCTGAAAAGACTTCTGTCCTTTACCACTCCCTAGGTGAGTGCAGATCTAGGTTTTCTTGAAGAGTCAAGAGAGAGAGGATTATAAAGACACTCGAAATCCCATATACCCAAAGGTTAAATTTTATTTACCCTGTTCCCTGGTCCAAACTTAAAATTATATCAAATAAAAATTTCATTAATTATCCTCCCCCCTGCCAAAAATAAATATTAGGAACACATTAAGGATAAGAACTGGGTTTTAAACTGTACTTTATTTGTTACTATAACATTGTCTTTTAAAAAAATTGATCAACCATAAGCATGCAAAAAATTCTCTTCTGAACGGAACCGCTTCAATCACTCCTTGGATATCGGTAAGTAAATTATGAAGGTTGTTCAATTTATAGTCCTCTCCTTTATAGCACTTCTAAGCAGTGTGTGAGACACATACCACAGAGGTAGGAAAGACCATCCTTAATAAATTATCTTAATTGTAGAGAATTTCTGAAAATAAAACTGAAAAAGGCCAAACCATGCCTTTGATGAGTCCCAGAAGACCACAGATCCATCTCCTATTCGAAGACTTAGACCCCTGGAGAGTTCTAGCCTCTGTAGGGCACCTGATAACAAGATCCACCAGGGCTCCAAACAACTGACTGCTTGAAGAACACCTTCGGCTGCTCTCACTTCCCGATTCTCTGGACCACCCAGTCCTGCTGGCAGAGAGGGCAGCGATTGTTCTGTTTCACCCACAAGGACATGCAGCAGTTGTGGAAGGAATGATTACATTCTCCCCAGACCACTTGGAAAAAAAAAAAAAGAATATCTGACATTACATATTTCAATTTAACTTACTGAACTCAAAATTCTATTTTGTTATGTAATAATTATGGTTCATAATCTTAAAGATGGTTAACTGGCCAAAATAAATTTTTTTTAGTCATAAAGAAAAAGAACCTTACATATAGAAATTACACTTTAAAAAATGAGGTAAGGGAACTTCCCTGGTGGTCCAGTGGCTAAGACTCTGCGCTCCCAATGTAGGGGGCCCGGGGTTCAATCCCTGTTCAGGGAACTAGATTCCGCATGCCACAACGGTGCAGTCAAATGAAAAAAACAATGAGGTAAGGCACCATGCTCGGAAACCTGACATCACTGTTGGAATCTGAGGATGCTGTGGTGGCTTCCCACTCCTACATAGCTCCACATGCTGTCAGTCTTTCTCACGTTGGGAGATTAAAAGACCTGTGTACGTGTACTAAGTCGGTTCACTTGTATTTGACTCCTTGCAACCCTATGGACTGTAGCCTGCCAAGCTCCTCTGTCCATGGGATTCTCCAGGCAAGAATAGTGGAGTGGATTTCCAGGCCCTTATCCAAGGGATCTTTCAGACTCAGGGATGGAACCCACATCTCTTGTGCCTCCTGCACTGGCAGGCAGGTTCTTTACTAGCACCACCAGGGAAGCCCTAAAAGATGAGTCTTCCTTAGATCCCAAACCACTCCACTCAGGCACTGACCTTGGAGACCTTTTGGGCCTTTAAGTTAGTTTATTGAAAAATGTCCTCCTGATTTTTAAATTTTCTTTCTTTATTTTTGGTTGTGCTGGGTCTTTGTTGCTGCTTGGGCTTTTTCTCTAATTGTGTCGAGCAAAGGCTACTCTCTAGTTGCGATGCGTGGGCTTCTCATTGCCATGGTTTCTCTTGTTACAGAGCACGGGCTCTAGGTGTTCGGGCTTCCGTATCTGCGGTTCCCGGGCTCCAGAGCACAGGCTCAGTAGTTGTGGCACATGGGCTTAGTTGCTCCACGGCACGTGGGATCCTGCCGGACCAGGTATCAAACATTGTCTTCTGCACTGGCAGGGGGATTTCTTACCACTGAGCCACCAGTGAAGACCCTCCTGAGTTTTATCTACTAAGATATAATGAGTTTTAAATGTTTTCAGCTCATAGCAGGCTATTATAAATAGGTGGCATGCTTCTAAAAAACATTAATAGTGGTACCTCTGAACTGTTTCTTTCCTTGGACTGCAAGGAGATCCAACCAGTCCATTCTAAAGGAGATCAGCCCTGGGATTTCTTTGGAAGGAATGATGCTAAAGCTGAAACTCCAGTCCTTTGGCCACCTCATGCGAAGAGTTGACTCATTGGAAAAGACTCTGATGCTGGGAGGGATTGGGGGCAGGAGGAGAAGGGGACGACAGAGGATGAGATGGCTGGATGCCATCACTGACTCGATGGACGTGAGTCTGAGTGAACTCTGGGAGTTGGTAATGGACAGGGAGGCCTGGTGTGCTGCGATTCATGGGGTCGCAAAGAGTCGGACACGACTGAGCGACTGATCTGATCTGAACTGTTTTCTGGAAGTGGTGATGATCTGTGTTAAGTCATTCATAGGCAGTGCAGTTCCTCATGTGACAAACAGAATGGAATTTTCAAAGTGGTTGGCTTTGAAAGACAGGGCTGTTTCAAGAAAAGAAGGGCCTCTCTATGATCAAAGAAAGCTGGCCTACCCCTCACAATCCTCAATTAAATTAATATTTTTAAAACAGCATCAAAGAAAAAATTTAAATCAAGGGAAATCACCCATAATACGGAATACAACCTCAAACATGGGCTTCATTTGTCCCTTGCTTGACCAACTTAGCTATATAACAGAACAATGAAAAAGAAAAAAAAAACCTTTTAATGAAAATTGGTTGTGGGGGTTGGAAGCTAGGGGGACTCATTTTAAGTCTTTCAGAAGAAAGAAACAGGATTTGATTAAAACTACATGAATCATTCAGAAGCTGTATGTAAACCATATAAACAAAAGTACAAAGTTAATCTTTCATTCCAGGAAAATCTTTATATACTTTTATATAGCAATCTTAGAAGTGATGACCTCAAGAGCTAGAGCATAAAAATCTGAGTTGCTTACAATATTTAACCTAAGACAACTTTTTTTTTTCCCCTAAGACAACTACTGTAGTACCACATGTAAGTAAAATTTAACAGATTTCTATCTATAAACTACATCCAAAGGAATCTGGAGATTTAGAACTGTTTTCACCTTAGTAGAAAAGTTAAATACTGGATCATAAAAGAGTACTGAAAACTGAAATGCTTTGTTAGAATAAAATCCTGACTGACCAAAACTAACCTGTAACATACTCAAAATTTAAAGGATGTTTTGGCAAATTCCTTATTTTATATTTTTCTTAATAGAAGAAAATATATTTCTTTTTTGATTATTAAAACATTTACCATGCCCATGTCTACAATATATAATCAATTCTTCTGAATTACAAGCAATTAAAGGACTTACAGATAATCCTTTTAAAACCCTTTGAGAACCAACACATTTTATATTAATAATGAATCGCTGCTTTACAGTTTATTTTTGTGTATTGATAAAGCCAATCTTAATTGCAAATTCAAACATCCCCACTGAGAGAAAACCTTCAGTTGAAAAAGCAGGAGAACAAAATTACAACATACCAACACAATCCTCTTGTTTGTTTTCAGCTTGACATCTAAGACAGGCATCTGAAAGCAAACAAACAGCAATTCTCATTCTGATGCTCAGAATGCAATTTTTAAAACCCCACATACTTTAAAGTCAAATAAAAGGCCCAAAGGGTTAGAGATGCAGATTAAAAGACTCATACTATTAATTTCTCATCTGAACATAACTGCTTAAAGATGAGTCAAGTACAAGGCACTCTACTAATTTACTTATGACCAGGAGCAATTTCACAAGGGTTACTGACCCTCTATTTTTACAAGCGCTGATGAAAAGATGTCCTGACAGTGGATGTAACCTCTAGAGAAAAATATGCTATATTCCGCTATATTACTCACTGGACACATGCACACGTATCAATTTTACGCATAGTTTATTTTCAAGACATCCTTTAAAATAAGCCACACATATATATTGGTATTTGCTTACATATATATAGAAACTCTAGAAGAATATTCAAGAAACTAATAATAAAGTTCACCTGGGAGGAGATGGACTGGGAAGGGGTTTTTCACTGCATACTTTCTCAAGTTTTTAAGTTGTGACTGTACAACCTACATAAAAATCAAATTTAAAAAAACCCTAAATATTAGGTTTCTCTCTTATTTTTTCTTTTTTAAGGAAATGCTCCCTTTACAAATAATCTGAGCCTAATGCATTTACCCAACAACGGTAAAGTATTTTAGTAAATTACCTGGGAGTAAATATGAGGAATGGGAACCAAAAGGATATACTAGACATTTTCAAAATTCAGGCTGTACTACCATTTGCTTGATGAAGAAGGTAATATAGAATATTTTAGGAACCAAAGAAATGGACTCATTCACTAGCTGACAGCAGTCAAAGTTGGGTGAAAGGAAGTTCAAACTAACAGAAAAAAAATAGATTTTAATATAAATTAGAGAAAAATTCTATAAAAATAGAAACAGGATAGAGTTGAAGCCTGCTTCTTTTCTTCCACTGGATATAGCTCAGGCATTTGTTTGGTCCTCTCTGCATGCTCTTACCCTTAAAAAAACACACCACCCTGGCCTCTTCAGTGTGGATTAAAAACAACCACTGCCTCCTGAGGCTTTCTTCAATTTCACAGTTACTGAGTACCTACCCTGTGCAAAGAGTAATGCCCGGGGGGCCACCAAAATGACCAAGTCTGGGTCCCTGGTCTCACCAGTAAATGGGAAAGCAGATAGGTAAACAATTAAATATCACAAAGATCATGATATAAAGGGGAAGACATGCCTCTGGTTCTGTGCAGTCACAGAATTAGAGTTCATGATCCCAACTGTCTCTTTTACAAGTTAGGAAAACAAGGCTCCAGAAGGTTATGTCAAACGTCCAAGTTAACGGATAGCTGTGGAAGGTTACTCTGGCTCTTTATCCCTTCACAGTGCAAGCAAACCTAGTCCCCTCTTCCTCACTGGTGCTTGCTAGCTGCTCCTTTCACAATAAAGTCGGCAGAGTGGAAACCAAGGAAGAGTGTGTTAACTATATTAGAATGGGCTGACTGGCAACTCTTAGATCAAGAAGTTATAACAAATCATTTAGGTGTATGAGATGAATTCAAATATCAAGGACACGGGATTAAGTGGGCTTTTTATAGAATCTAGAAGTCTCTGAATTATGCCTACAGCTTTGATTTAGATTCACTATCAACAACTGACCTGAACAGATAAAAATTCCTAAAGTTTCAGATGAAAGAAAACATTTTTTTTTGATGATGTTCTTAATATCTAGAACAGCGCATTTCTAAGGAGTACAGTAACACCTTTTAGAATGATGCCAGAAAACAAACTTCCTTCTGCTGTCACCTGACCACTAAATGGATTTTAACACCTCATAAACAAAATAGAGAGGTCTAGCCCAGAATACTTTCCTGAACCCAAAGTACAGCTGTTGTAAATCTGAAACATTAATCCACAGTAGCCAAATACTTGTTATAATTAGAAAGTTAATGTGAGAAGTGAGTCATTTATAGCCCATACTTTGACTTACCTTAAATATCCCAGTAAAGTTTATTTCTTGCAAACTTTCAACCATTATATTTTGCATTTCTACCTAATTTAAAAGTTTTCTTTGGGGAGAAAAATAAAATGCTCTTTTAGGAAAATTATTTTAAACTAAAAAAGAAAAAAATCCCACAAACTGGAAGTTATGATTCTAGCTTTCAAGAAAGGGTTAGGGCAAGGGGGCTGTATTGCAGGCCCATAAACTAAGTACCTAAAAACCCGATACACAAAATAAGTGGATCACATCTGAAATCTAGTTCTTTTAAAAAGTAAAAAAAAATTTGAATCCCATAGTTGCAAATTCTCTTTATAACAAATTCCTACGAATACATAACATAAGCACATACCACAGAGAGAGTAAATTGTGAAATCTCTTATTTCTGCTAGGTCTGAATTTTCAATGCTCAAGAAGGGAAAGCAACTTCTAAGTTATTTTCTCCAACTGTCTCATTTTTCAGTGCAAGACACAAAGTTTTCAAACTACAGAAGCCTCAGTTTTCTCCAACTACCTTCAAGAAATGACATTTAAGACGCTCTTAAATGCTGTAGTTTTAAATGCCCTATTTAAAAATATAACGTGCATTTAAACAGCAACTCTGTTTTAAGGTCGTCTAAGATCTTAAAACAGAGACCATATAAAACACAACGAGATGAAGCTGTTCTGAAATGCTTCATTTGGTCCAATATTTTTATTAAAAATATCATAGAAAGAAGTAACAAGTCTGCAAAAGAGGGCTTTCCATAAAGGCCGGACTTGAGGACACTACCCTTCTCCAGGAAATGGCATGCTAGGATGGGGAGTGGCCAGTAAAGAGATGAAGCTTCATGTCTCTGAATAAAAGGGTTTACATTCTTCTAGTTCAAGCGAACCGAGCGCTATCTGACCAATCTTGAATCATCCAGGTTTAAAAGCCAGCAGAACAGTAGCCAATCCAGAAAGGGGACGGCTAGGAACTCTCTTCTTCCCTGAGCCTCTCCAGAGCACGACTAGTGGTCATTTTGGGGGAAGATGACTCCAGAGCATCACTTTGATGTGTGACCAGAACCATCAGACTGACCCGCTGACTCAGGGCCTTGACCTTGACCTCTGTGTGGTTTGCTTTCGGAAAAGGGTGCCGTCGCTGGCCACACAAACCGAAGTGGTTCCTCTCAGCTCCCGTTAAATCATCTACTTTTATTGTCGTGATCACACCGATCACTACTGGAAATGACCTTGTTTAATCGTCCTGCCTGCTACTCCTTTTTTGCCCCCAGAATACCCGTCCCCGGCACAGGGCGCCTGCTGAACGACCCCTCGGCCCCTGGCAGCGGCCGCAGCCCTCGGATCAGCGGCAGCTCGGCGTGGCCCGCGGTCTCCCGGGGCCGGGGCAGGGCGATCCCGCCCTTACTCCTCCCGGAACGGTCTCTCGGAGGCTTGGTCCTTCAAGGCCCTACGCCCGATGCCGGGCCTGCGGAGGCCGCAGCACAGCCGGGGCCTCGCGTGCTGCGCTTACCCATCACCTGGACCCTGCAGATGGCGCACGTATCGCACTCCACGTCCCAGCTCCACATGGCCACCGCGTTCCACTTCTTGAGAGAGAACATTTTGTCGCCGCCCGACTTGGATCCTGCGCTCCCCGAGTGAGAGGACAGGGCGCAAGGTTCCTCACCGTCTTCCACGTCGGCCATAGCGGCGGCGCGGAGCCGGCGACGGAGACGTTGAGTCGTGGGAGGCGGGCGGCTATGGCGGCTCCGTGGGGCCGTCCGACGGGCCACAGCGCCGCCCGCAGGCCGCGGGTCGCCGCGGGGGTCTAGGACGGGGGAGCGCCCGCGATTGGCTGGCGCGGCCCAGTGACATCACCGTACGCCGGCACCAGCGGCTTCCCGGTGTGCTGGTTCCCGGTACTCGCGTCCCCAACGCCCGGCCAGCTCAGCGGGCTGAGAGACCCCGGGCCGACCCTGCGCGGTGGAAACACGTGTCCTGTTTTATGTCTTCATGACACCGCTTTTAGAAGTTGTCTTGTTGATATATTCGTCCCTCTCAAATGTAAACGCCCTGGGAGCGGGGACTATTTCTTGATCATCGCCTTCGTTTAAGAAATGCAGCCTCGGGAAGGGACAGTTATTTGTTGAGTGAATGAATGACGAGCTAGAAATCTGGTTCAACGGTTCTCAAATATTTTGGTCTCGGGACCCCTTTACACTTAAAAATTACTTAAGGACATTTAAGAACTTTTGTTTGTGTAGGATGGATGTGTACATATACACGCTTATACATATGTATTTCCTTTTTAAGAAAATGGGAAACATTTGAATATATTAATTCACTTCAAAACAGTAAGAAATCCATTACAAGTTATCCTTAGAATACCAATATTGTACACTCACAAGAGAGAATGAAGAAAAATAGCTATGAGTGCTGTGCTGTGCTTAGTCTCTCAGTCGTGTCCGACTCTTTGCAGATCCCATGGACTGTGTAGCCCGTCAGGCTTATCTGTCCATAGGATTCTCCAGGGAAGAATACTGGAGTGGGTAGCCATTCCCTTCTCCAGGGGATCTTCCCAACCCAGGAACTGAACCGGGGTCTTCTGCATTACAGGCTGATTGTTTACCAGCTGAGCTACCAGGGAAGCTCATAGCTATGAATACTGTTATGTAAATAGTTTTGACGTTGTTGGTCCCCTGAAAGGATTCCAGGAACCCAGGAGACCACACTCTAAGAAACTTAAAGCTAGTTTAACTTTTTATATGCAGGAATAATGAAGTCCCCAAAAGTAATTTATAGTGATTCTGCTATATTTATAAAAGTAATTTATAGTAATTCAGAAAAGTAATTCTGCTATTCTGAGAAGGGGACAGTGGAAACTAGGGTTCTTCTATTACTACCAGCCCAGGGTCATGTTATTATGTTTTCCCAAGCAAAGCAGGTAACATCTTCATTTAAAAGATACCGAAGCTGAGGCAGGGAGACCGGAAGATGCTTGGTCACCACTACCACCTAGTGGTGGCCACCTGCTGTGTCAGGATTAGGACTCAGAGCTTCCCACTTCTTTTTATTGGGCCTCATCATTCCCTCATCTCCTGCGGTCAGGCCTGGTGCCCCTGGGTCTAGGCTAACCAAACTCCAGAAATCTGGCAGAGGAGTCAAGGATGCATTAAAATGTAAGATTACAAATATGGACACAGGGTCACATTTGTGCTGTTTGTTGAGTGGTGCATTAAGTGCTGTAAGAGACAGATGGTAGATAGTGAAGTTGCTCAGTCCTGTCCAACTCTTTGCGACCCCATCTTTGCGACCCCATGGACAGTAGCCAACCAGGCTCCTCCGTCCATGAGATTTTCCAGGCAAGAATACTGGAGTGGATTGCCATTTCCTTCTCCAGAATACTGGAGTGGGTTGCCATTTCCTTCTCCAAGGGATACTGGGTTGCCATTTCCTGCTCCAAGGGATCTTCCCGACCCAAGGATCGAACCCGGGTCTCCCGCATTGTGGGCAGATGCTTTACCATCTGAGCCACTGAGGAAGTCCAGTTGGGTAAGAGACAGAAACCTTCCTCAAGACAGATGGAGTGAGGGAAAGCCTCATAGAAGAGGTAAAGTTTGAACTGGGGGGGAGATGGGGGGCCTTGGAGGCCAGGAGGTAAATGGAGAAAGCAAATGGACAGAGCAGTAGTAGTGGTAGCAGATATAAATTTGACCACAGTAACTTCATGAGCCAGACAAAAATGTCTGTAAACAAACCCAGATGAACCATCCAGAACATGTTTCATTCACATTAAGCTACTGCATATCTGACTATAAATGATTATAAATGCTAGATAATTAATTAAAAAAAAAAGACTGGAACCAGAAGAGGATAAAAATGCCCCAATTGGTGGGAACTGGGCAGTTTGAAAGAGAAAAAGAGGGACCTTAGATGAAAGGCCAGAGGATGATTAAGAAGGAGTGGTACCTGTTGGTGTTGAGTCTGAACCTCACCTCCCCACCCCTGGATTATTGTGTCCTGACTTCCTTCCTATCTCTGCTCCCCACTCTAGCATTCAATCTAAAGTGCCTGTTTAATTTTCCTATACTCCTTTTCCACCCAGCACTCTCCTGTTCAAAATGTTCCGCGGCTCTGCATTATCATTACAGCAAAATCTAAATGTGCCAGTTGGTCCCTTAAATCCTGCCGCAATATAGCACCAATCCACTTTTCCAGTGTCATTTCCTAAACACTCCTCACTGGGACCCTCATCAGATTAATTAGCTCAGGCATCCAAACACACCGAGGACTGTCTTTTTCCCCGCCTCACATTTTAACATTTCTGAAATTGGTCAGAACTTCTCTCTACCTGTTCCAGCTACATTGCTTCTGCATTGAGGAAAAACTCACTTATCTTGTTGTCCTTAGTGAGCATCCTTTGCCACTATTCGTTCCTCCCAGAAAAATCATGACACGTGGCACTTACTGTGTTTCTTCCTCTCTTTTGGCACCAGGTCATATAACAACCCCAAAGTGCTGTTACTGATGTTCATCAAACAATTGTAAGGTGTTTTTTTTTTTTAATTGACAGCTCATAAATGATAAAAACCTTAAAATAGTAAATTGAGTATCCAATGGGAAAAAAGCAAGTACTATTAATAGACTCTTCAGAAACTGCTACATATATACTAGCAGACATGTAACACATCAACTCATTTAAAAACTTAAATTGTGGTAAAATATATATAACGTAGAGTTTACCATCCTAAAGATTTAAACTTTATTTACTTACTTATTTTTGGCTGTGCCGGGTCTTCTTTGCAGGCGGGGGCTCTTCCAGTTGCAGTGCCGGGCTTCTCACTGCAGTGGCTTCTCTTGCTGTGTGGCACAGACTCTAGGGCGCAAGGGCTTCAGTAGTTGTGACTCCTGGACTCTAGAACATAGGTTCAGTAGTTGGGGTGCATGGGCTTAGTTGCTCCACGGCATGTGGGATATTCCTGGATCAGGGATGGAACCATTGTCTCTTTCATTGGTGGGTGGATTCTTTTTCCCATGAGCCACCAGGGAAACCCCCATCCTAACCATTTTTAAGTGTATATAGTTCAGTAGCATTAAGTACATTCACATTGTTATCAACCAATCTCTAGAACTTTTTCATCTTCCCAAACTGAAACTGTATTCCATACCCATTAAACAACTCTGCATTTCGCCCTTGTCCCTCTGGCACCCACCATTTTCCTTTCTGTTTCTGAGTTTGAATAATCTAGGTACCTCACATAATTGGAATTATACAGTGTTTGTCTTTCTGTAACTGGTGTACACAGCATAAAGTCCTCCAGGTTCATCCATGCTGTAGCATGTGTCAGAATTTCCTTCCTTTTTAAAACTGAATACTATGCCATTGTATGTATTGACCACATTTTGCTGATCTATTCATCCATCAGTGGATACATGGGTTGATTCTATCATTTAATTATTATGAATAACACTTTATGAACATAGGTGTACAATTATCTCTTCGTGATCTTGCTTTCAATTTTTTTGGATATATAAACCCAGAGATGAAATTGCCAACTCATATTATACCAGTTCATTTTAATGTGAAATTTTCACATTCACTATTCTCCAGGCTGCTCTTTTTGTTTAATAGTATGACTAGCGCGTCTCTCCACATAAGCTTTTTCATATGCACGTTGTTCTTCCTAATGACCGCACAGTATTCCACTATATACATTTCCTGTGATTTATGTCTCTGAGAACCAGTTGAGAGACATTTAGTTGTTTCCAATGTATAATTAATAGTGCTGCTGTAAACATCTTAATACATATTTCCTTAGATATTTCTATATACACGGAGAAGGCAATGGCACCCCACTCCAGTACTCTTGCCTGGAAAATCCCATGGATGGAGGAGCCTGGTAGGCTGCAGTCCATGGGGTCTCAAAGAGTCAGACACGACTGAGCGACTTCACTTTCACGCACTGAAGGAAATGGCAACCCACTCCAGTGTTCTTGCCTGGAGAATCCCAGGGACGGGGGAGCCTGGTGGGCTGCCGTCTATGGGGTCGCACAGAGTCGGACATGACTGAAGCGACTTAGCAGCAGCAGCAGCAGCATATACATATTTCTATAGATAGATATACTCCAGACACGTGCAAGGAAATATGTATGCATGCCTAAGTCAAGGCTATGTTGTTTTTTTTTTTTCATTTTGATAGACATTGTCAAAAGACCCCTAAATGTATGCATGCCTGAGTCAAGGCTATAGGTTGTTTGTTTGTTTTCATTTTGATAGACATTGTCAAAATACACCTAAATGAACACACAGATTTTACACTCCCATCCCGTGGATGTCAGTGGCAAATCTTTAAAAAGTTCTATTTTTTTTTTTTTTTAGCAGAAACAATTTACCAGGAAGCCTCACACATCTTAACATCAGATATATAAGTTCTGGAGATTTGTTAAGTTGCTGTCACTATTCCATAGGCTTGCTTACCCTGACTATTTCAACTCATGCCCTAATGTTTACTTTTAATGAATGAGGATCCTGACTTCCTTGCTAGGAGCTAAGATCCTCAAGAGAGGACATAATTTACCATAACCATCCTCACCTCCACAATTAGATTTTTGCCCGGAACATACCAGAACTTGTTACATTATACATAGAATCAATGGCAGTTTCTAAGTGCTAAATGAAGAGATCTTAAGCCTTTTTTTTTTTTTTTTCTATTTTTCTTGTGTAGCTATTGTAAGTGAAATAACTGGAATCACTCAATTCTAACATCAGCAATAATACCAGTCATTAATATTAATTTTTGAAAACATACAATGAAACAGGTATTATCTTAAAATACTTGACATGTGTCACCTCATTCAATGCTCACCAAATGACTATGTGCTCTTCTTATCTGTATCTTATGTAAGGAGAAACTGAGGCACAGTGAGGTTAACTGACCTGCCCAAGGTCACCTGAAAAGCAGCAGGTTTCCACAGAGAATTCTGGTTTCATTTTAATTGCCCAATCTATGCTTTTTATCCCTGCAACATGTACAATTTAACAAACCCAATTTATCATCAATATATTGATCCATGACACCTCTTCCATTGCCCATGGAGCTGTCTGAAACTTTAATGCGGGTATAGGTTGCAGTAAGCGGAGGTTTCCTCATTTGGGGTAAGATCCCTATTTTTAGAGATGTTGTCTTTCAGAAAGTGGTTATTATTTCCCAAATTCCTGTTGCTCCCAACCATAGATACATTTATGAAAGAAGATTTTTTTCTTTTCTAGATAAAGATCATAACTTCCTTCAAATTATAAACTTGACATGCACAAGAGCCCCAAAGAAGAATTCCACTTATTTTTACTAAGACCTGTTTGTGAAACCCACATTTTAGAAAATGATAAACATGATAAGACTAACACTATTCTGAACTTTCATAAAAGAGTCTTATCAAATTTTAGAACTTGAAAGGGGCTTGGTTACAGTGATACTTGGTTACAAGCCACTTGGTTACAAGCAATATTTTTCCAGGCGCATCTAGTTGTCCATGGAAATAGATAGAATCCATATGGATACATGGCATTCGTATTCAGTTTTTAGCCTGTGAAAAAATGGACAGGAAATCATAATTAGAAAAAAAGAAAAAGGAAGTTCAACTTCATACAGTAGAAAGGAAGCATATGTAAATCATTACCCGCCCTAAGAGGCAGAATACGGAAGACTGAAGAATTGGTGCTTTTGAACTGTGGTGCTGGAGAAGACGCTTGCGAGTCCCTTGGACAGCAAGGTGATCAAACCAATCAGTCCTAAAGGAAATAACCCTGAATATTTGTTGGAAGGACTGATGTTGAAGCTGAAGCCCCAGTATTTTGGCCATCTGATGTGAAAAGCCAACTCACTGGAAAAGATCCTAATGTTGGGAAAGATTGAAGGCAGGAGGAGAGGGGGTGACAGAGGATGAGATAGTTGGATGACATCATCATCTCAATGGGCACGAGTCTGAGCAAACTCTGGGAGATGGTGAAGGACGGGGAAGTTTGGCGTGCTGCAGTCCATGGGGTCCATGGGGTCACAAAGAGTCAGACACAACTTACTGACTGAACAACAAAAAGAGGCAACACAGCACAGCTTCATAAAGAATTGATATAAATTCACCGTTGCAGACCCACAGTAGGCTAACAGGAACCAGAATGTGTGTGTGTGTGTGTGTGTGTGTGTGTGTGTGTGTTGGGGTTGGTGGGGAAAGTTCAAAGAGAGGCGGCAGAGTTTGCACTAATCTTTGAGAGAACTGTGCTGTTCTCTTCCTGCTTGTCCCTTGGTACAGTCATCATCCATCAGAGTGCAATGATGGTTTAGGGGAGTGTGACTTCGAACTCAAATGCTCATGCTCTCACCAAGCCCATGTGCTACCCATGGTACCATCTACCCCAACAGAGTACCCAGGCTCCATTCAGTGGAGCTGCTACTCACATGCATAGATAGCCAAGAGCATACCTTTTTCTTCTTTTTATGAGTACTACTAGATTTCTTGCTGTTTTTCCAAATAGATCTGAAGGTGTCTGAAGAGATCTGGGGAGTGACTGTAATTTTTAAAACTGGCAGTTTACCTGAGAGGAGGAAGAACATAATAGTGATGGGTAGGCTATTTCACAATTCCATGATGGACTGAGTCTTAGCATTCTGAGCAGGGCATTCTCCCACATTTTATTAACTGGGCAACTTCCCTTTTACCTAATATCTTTTCCTTATATCTCCTTGATGTGAGTGATCATAATAATTTCTGTAATAACTTCTTGTACTAGTCCTTTCTTTTTCTATTCCACTGTCATATCCTTTACCTGGATCAATCTAGTTGCCTTCTAACTAGTCCTCCTAACCTCAGACTTCCACAATCCCAAGTCCATCCTGGACCCAGGTTCCAGATTAATCATCCAAAAGCAAAATTCTGATCTTTTAGTTCATCAGCTCTGATAACATTATTGACTCTCCATCTTTAGCAGGTATCTCTGGTTTGTGCTTGCCAAGCCTCCACTGTGGCTTCTTGCTGGAACAGAACATTGAGTTTCCTTTGGGGTTCCACTCCCTGCCCTCCAGGGTTGGGTATATAACTCAGACCTGGCTGATTCATGCATTTCTTCTCCCTGGCAGTGACTGGTCAATGGGTGTCCATGTAACTTGTGGTGGTCCAATGAATGTGAAGAGAAAGGATCTTTCTTAAGATTAAACAGGCAGAATGTAAACTCCTAGCTTGTGCTTCCCTACTTGCCACTGTGCAGAAAGAATCTGCCTAAGAATAAAGTCAACCTAGAAGCAGGACTTTCAGGAGGTGGGAGTAGACGGCATCATTTGAATCCCTGATTCTAAGGGAAACTGTTCAGTTCAGTTCAGTTCAGTCGCTCAGTCGTGTCTGACTCTTTGCGACCCCATGAATCGCAGCACACCAGGCCTCCCTGTCCATCACCAACTCCTGGAGTTCACTCAGACTCACGTCCATTGAGTCAGTGATGCCATCCAGCCATCTCATCCTCTGTCGTCCCCTTCTCCTCCTGCCCCCAATCCCTCCCAGCATCAGAGTCTTTTCCAATGAGTCAACTCTTCGCATGAGGTGGCCAAAGTACTGGAATTTCAGCTTTAGCATCATTCCTTCCAAAGAAATCCCAGGGCTGATCTCCTTCAGAATGGACTGGTTGGATCTCCTTGCAGTCCAGGGGACTCTCAAGAGTCTTCTCCAACACCACAATTCAAAAGCATCAATTCTTCGGCGCTCAGCCTTCTTCACAATCCAACTCTCACATCCATTACATGACCACTGGAAAAACCATAGCCTTGACTAGACAGACCTTTGTTGGCAAAGTAATGTCTCTGCTTTTGAATATGCTATCTAGGTTGGTCATAACTTTCCTTCTAAGGAGTAAGCGTCTTTTAATTTCATGGCTGCAGTCACCATCTGCAGTGATTTTGGAGCCCCAAAAATAAAGTCTGACACTGTTTCCACTGTTTCCCCATCTATTTCCCATGAAGTGATGGGACCGGATGCCATGATCTTCGTTTTCTGAATGTTGAGCTTTAAGCCAACTTTTTCACTCTCCTCGTTCACCTTCTTCAAGAGGCTTTTTAGTTCCTCTTCACTTTCTGCCATAAGGGTGGTGTCATCTGCATATCTGAGGTGATTGATATTTCTCCCGGCAATCTTGATTCCAGCTTGTGCTTCTTCCAGCCCAGCGTTTCTCATGATGTACTCTGCATAGAAGTTAAATAAGCAGGGTGACAATATACAGCCTTGACATACTCCTTTTCCTATTTGGAACCAATCTGTTGTTCCATATCCAGTTGTAACTGTTGCTTCCTGACCTGCATACAGATTTCCCAAGAGGCAGGTCAGGTGGTCTGGTATTCCCATCTCTTTCAAAATTTCCCACAGTTTATTGTGATCCACACAGTCAAAGGCTTTGGCATAGTCAATAATGCAGAAATAGATGTTTTTCTGGAACTCTCTTGCTTTTTCAATGATCTTTTTATTCATAACAAGCCCCTTCTTACCACGGGCTGGGGCTATGTTAATAAAGTGACTTTCAGAAATTCCCTAAAGAGTGGGACTGCTTGCCAAGGGAACCAACCTGGAATGGAGGTTTGGAACTTTCAGTCTCTGATTTCCAGGGAGGGGAGAGAGGCTGGCACTTAATGGCCAATGACTGGCCATTGGTTAATGGCCACCAACAGCCAACGATTTAACCAACCATGCCTATGTGATTCGGAGAAGCAATGGCACCCCACTCCAGTACTCTTGCTTGGAAAACCCCATGGGTGGAGGAGCCTGGTAGGCTGCAGTCCATGGGGTTGTGAAGAGTCGGACACGACTGAAATGACTTAGCAGCAGCAGCAGCAGCCTGTGTGATGAAGCCTTCGTAAGAACCAAAAGGATGAGGTTCAGAGAGTGTCTAAGTTGGGGAAACAATGCTTCCATGTGTCTCTGTGCTGGGTCCCAGACTCCAGGAGGACAGAAGCTCCTTTGGGACCTCATCCTGTGTACATCTTCAGCTGGCTGAAGATTCATAGCCTTTAATGTCCTTTGCAATAAACTGACAATTGGTGAGTAAACTGGTTTCCTGTATCCTAATTGAACCTAAGGAGGGGCTCGTGAGAGACTCTGATTTATAGTCAGTTGGTCAGAAGTACAAGTAACAAGGGGCTTCCCAGGTGGCACTAGTGGTAAAGAACCCGCCTGCCAATGCAGGAGACATAAGAGACAAGGGTTCTATCCTTGGGTCGGGACGATCCCCTGGAGGAGGACACGGCAACCCACTCCAGTATTCTTGCCTGGAGAATCCCCATGGACAGAGGAGCCTGGCAGGCTACAGTCCACAGGGTCACAAAGAGTTGGACACAACTGAAGTGAATTAGCATGGAAGCACGGCACACAAGTAACCACCTGGATATGAACTGAGGTTGAAACTTGAAGCTGGCTGTAAAAGTGTGGGATGAGGTCAGGCTGGGTACAGTAAAGGGTGGTGGAGGGCAAGGGGCTTGGAGCTGTAAGACAATATGGTTTATAATTTCAGGACTTGGAAAGGGCCAGAACCTGGGTCACTGAGGGTCTGGGTGGTAAAAATGTGGCTGGGAGAGAAAGGAGTCAGTATCCTAGCTGGATGATTTCCCCTGGTGATCGATGGTTATCAGTACTTGGTGTGCTAGGGAGTCCTTTCATCCCATGGCTCATACAAAAAATCAGGGTGTGTGTTAATGTGGTGGAGGTCTGCTCTGATGCTCCACAGTGGGGTTGGTCCAGGACAAAATCTAAGGTAATCATCTTTCAGGGGCATGCCTATATTGGGAGAGCATGCAGTAGCCCCTTGTTTTTCCTAGGTCTATTTTAAAATTAAATTAATTGATTTAAACTGAGTAATTTAAAAATTAAAGTCAATTTAAAATTTAATTATTAAAAGATTAATTAATTTTGCTGTGTTGAGTTTTAGTTGTGGCTTTCGGGGTCTTCCTTGTGCCAAGTGGGATCTTTTGTTGCGGTGCACAGACCCTCTAGTTGTGGCATGGGGTCTTGGTTGCACTGTGGCACGTGGGATCATAGTTCCCCAACCAGGGATCCAACCTGAGTCCCCTGTATTGGAAGGTAGATTCTTATCCATGGGACCACCAGGGAAGTCCCTTCTTGGGTCCACTTTTGGCCCAGGTGTGTGTCTTCTACGTTCCCTCGTAGAGCAGCAGGTTATACAGATGCAAGTCTGCTAGTTGACTCAAGGGGCCATGCCGAATGTCTAATAAAGAGCCTGGTTTCTCTCACTTGGGCCACTCTGAAGGGGTCACTGGCTTCAAAGGCCTTTGACAAAGGACTGGCTGACTGATCTATAGCAATCTAAAAGAGTGAGGCAAAGACAGCCACCTCCCTGCTTGATCTCTTTTCTCCTCTTCTAAAAGAACTCATTTTTTTTTTAAGTGTAACAATGTGCCCAGCTATAAAAAAAATCTATTTTCCAGTCCTCCTTGGCATTAAGGGTGGGCATGTGACATACTTCTCACCAACTAAACATAAGCCAAACTATCCTGGGAATTTCAGAGATTTTCCTCATATAGGTGCCCACAATTTTTCCTTGTCCTTTCCTTCTTCTGTTGTGGGATAGAAATGGGAGGCTACTGGTGAAGCAGCCACTTTGCAACCATGAGGATAAACCATGAGGATAACCTTGCTGAGGTTAATGGTGACAAAAGAGAGGGAACCTGGGATGTGAATGACATGGTGGAGTGTCTCTTACCTCCCCAGTCTTCCTCTACCTTATTAGACCACTGTAGCTGGTTCTTTTCCACACAGCCAAGTATCATCTCAATAGGTGTGAATCATAGTCATGGAGAGAAACAAAGCTCAGAGTTGAAAAGAAAGAAACAGGATAGGTCCAAAGTAGAGGAAAACAAGGTCTTCAATAGGAAAAAAGGTCCAAAGTCTTGATCACTGAGAAAGGCAGGAAGAGTGTGGGATTCGTGGCTCTGGCTGAAAGGAGTTTCGGGGGTTGGAGACCATTTAAAATGGGGCCAACAGTATGGTTTGGGGGCCAGCCTGAAGCCTCAGAATGTTGGTGTAGCAACCAAACCCACAAAAGACTGTCATGTTCCCTGAACATACTTTCGGTCATCAATTTCTTCTCCTTGTAAAGTTCTACCCATTCTTCAATGCTCAAAGTCCTTAGCAGAAGCTGAGATGACTTAAGATAGTATTAGATACTGAGATGGAATTATATAATGGTGACTGGCATGGTGAGAAAGCTATGCCCTGCTCAATTCTCTAAAAATATTTCAATCAAAATAATGCATGCTGCTGCTAAGTCGCTTCAGTCGTGTCCGACTCTGTGCGACCCCATAGACGGCAGCCCACCAGGCTCCCCCGTCCCTGGGATTCTCCAGGCAAGAACACTGGAGTGGGTTGCCATTTCCTTCTCCAATGCATGAAAGGGAAAAGTGAAAGTGAAGTCGCTCAGTCGTGTCCGACTCTTAGCGATCCCATGGACTGCAGCCCACCAGGCTCCTCCATCCATGGGATTCTCCAGGCAAGAGTACTGGAGTGGGGCGCCATTGCCTATTTGAAATAGTCCCCTTAATTTCTTTTATTTCTCACATAACTATCATTATTTCTTTCAAAATACTTAAGCATTTTCAATCCCCTATTAATTCAGTTTTTAATGCAATATTCCCCCTTTTTAAAGTCCTCCATTTTTCTGACCTAAACCATCATCTGGGACTCCCTTTTCTACACTTCTTCTGATTTCTGGATTCTGTATTCTTTGTCTATGTGAATTCCCTCACTTTGCTCAAGTATATTCTCTGGAAGCTTTCTGAGAATGGATACAGAGGAGGTACAGAGTTTGAGTCCTTTCAAGCTATAGACATCTCTAGTTTCCACTCACACTTGGTAAGGAGTTAGGAATGTGTAGAGTTCTCACAGAGTCGTCATGGCAGGGCTCCTTTGCCTCTAGTTTTCAGTTACGAAGTCTATGATTTTCCTGACTTCCAGTCCTTTGTATGCAATCTTTCTTTCTCTTTTTATATACTGTTGTGTGTGCTAGTCGCTCAGTCGTGTCCAACTCTTTGCGACCCCATGGTCTGTCCATGGAGTTCTCTAGGCAAGGATACTGAAGTGGGTTGCCATTCCCTTCTCCAGGGGATCTTCCTGACCCAGGGATCGAACCTGGGTCTCCTGCACTACAGGCAGATTCTTTACCAGCTGAGCTAGCAGGGAAGCCCCGTACGTTGTTAGGATCTACCTTTTATTCCTAGCATTCTGAAAGCCATGATTGTCATGCACTGTGCTGAGCACTCAGTGGGCTTTTTCAATATGCAGATTTATGTCCCTTGGTTCTGGGAAAGTTCTTGGTTTATTCCTTTGATAATTCCCTTCCCTCACTTCTTTCTTTTCTTTTTGAAATTATGAGTTAGCTACTGGTGCTCTTAGACTGATCCTCTTGCTCATATTTTCTCACCAATTTTTCATCTCCCTATCTTTTGCTCTACTTTTGAAGACTTTCTTGACTTCGTTTTTCAACATTTGTTTGAAGTTTTTATTTTCACTTCTAATAACCTAATTTTTTTCCTAATCTTTTTTCATAGCATCCTGTTCTTGTTTTATAGATGCATGATCTTCTGTTTAACTGAGAGTGTTTTAACTTATTTCTTTTTAAAGTTTTTCACATAGTCTCTATATCTTCAGGGCTCTTTTATTCTCTTTGTTTCAGGCACGGTTTCCTGTGTTGGAGAATTGCTTCATGTCTCTGGAGATTCTGAGATTTCTGTTCACAGTGAAGCAAGAGGCATCCAAAGGCTGATGGGAAGCTCCTGTGTATGTGCAGGGCTGCTTTGAATGGTGAGGGAGTGGCCAGCTCTCAGCATCTGGAGTTCCTTTCTCTGGGGCTGTTCAGTTTTTCAAAGAATACCCCAGTCTTCTACATGACTATCAGCCTTCTGGAAGCAAGGCAGACAAAGATATCTTGGGTGAAAAGAAAGGCTGAATCCAAGATGTTCAATGTGTAGAATTTTCCTTACTCCTCCTATTTCTAGCTTCTCATCTAAAGCTCATTGCTGGGTGTCCTGGGTCTGCTGAAAGGCTGTTTCATTTTTCCAGAGAAAACTCCCTAAGTGTTTTCTTTGCTTCTACTCTTGCCTCCCCCGGAATCTGTTTCAATTTAGAGCTGGAATGATCCTGTTAAAACTCAGCTTAAAATTCTCAGGTGCTTTTCCGTCTCAACAGAGTTAAAAAAAAAGTTCTCGTAATTGTCTAGAAGGCCCCCCACCCTCCACACTTACTTCTTGGAATTTTTACCTTATTACCTTCCTGTTCTCTCTCACCCCATTCCAGCCCTGCTGGCTGCCTTTCTGGCACTGGAACACACCAGGTAGCCTCCTGCTTTATGACCACTGTGCTTGCTATTCATTTACCTGGAATGCGCATCTCACAGATACTTACATGGCTGGCTCCCTTCCTCCTTTGGGTCTTTATTCAAATGTCCCTTTTCCCTGGCAGCCTCCAGCCCCTGACATATACACACTATCTCCTTTTCTTGCTTTATTTTTCTTTGAAATATAATCTCTATATGATACACAATCATATGTATTTTCCTTCTTTGTGAAGTAGCTGATTTAATGTCTGTTATTCTCCACTAGGAAGTAAGCCTCATGGAGGCAGGAATTCATTGCTCAATTACCAGCATTTAGAATAGGGCCTGGCACACAAAAAGCATTTAATAAATGTATGTGAAAGAAATAAGTATGAATAAATAAACAAAGTGATCCTGAAGTATTCTTTTCAGGATTAGTCAAAAAACAGTGCTGTAAGATGTGGATTGAGACTTGTCTTTCTGTTAAATTTTTTTTTTAAACACATAAAGTTGATGTTTCTGAGGAAACATCGTTATTGTGTATATTCCATCGTTAAAATAGGTCATTAAAAACTCCTTGGCTGGTAAATAAATAGCCTTAGGCTATTAATTTGGATTTCATGAGAGAAGGAGAATTAGAATTAAAAATTAGCATAATAACTTATTAATTATAAGAACACAGAAGCAATCAGAAGAACATTAGTTCTCTAACCAGTAATATTACTAATTGCTTTTAATGTTTAAAATGATGTCATATTAGGGCTAAATGTCAAGATATTTTCCCGGTAGAATCCAACCAAGTAACCTTGGTTTGAAGGGTCTTTTCTGGTATTCAAACTAACAAATCTGATTGAACTGCTCCAGCAGAAATATCTCATAATTATTTGGTTCAAAATATGAATGCATTCAAACTATTCATATGTATTACCACATTTGGGAAAAGCGGATTTCTTGAACTAGAAGGGACATTTTAACGCTTTCTAAATGACTATTTTCAGGCAGGTATTTCATGATCATCTTCCTACTTATGCAAATTGAACCATTTACCAGGCAAGCACCATGTTTTGCAGCTCCAAATACGCGCTCAGTGATAATTATTTGCCATCAGCCATCTGAGACCACCCATCATGAGCACCCACTGCAGCCTTATAATGTCTCTGGTGCAGTGTGGAATGAGAAAGCTGCTACAGTGCCAAGAAAAACCAAATGAAATCATTGACCTGCCTTCTGTTTATTGAGCCTAAATTAAAGTTAAATTTAAGTTAATTTTAACAGAATAAATCTGTTTAGTTTAAATTCAACTTAAATGGACTAGGAAGTAGATGTTCTGTTTCTCTAAAAATAAAGGGAGGATCTTAAAATCCTGGAATCATTTGATTGTTAAATGGCAATGCAGTAATTTCAGTTTAAAGATGACAGTGGGAAAAAAAAGTGACAGTGAAGTAAACAGTAATATTATAATTCTCTCTAAAGCTGCCAGTGTTAAAAAAAAAAAAAATCTGCAGTGTGAAATTATGCCATGCCTCTAATAAGACTTTTACTATAGAAATGATAGAAGACTGGATGCTTATATCATTTCATTCTCTCCACATAATCTACCAGATAGTGTACCAAGATGTGTCCCGTGTTTTACTAACACTGAGTTTGGATTTTCAAATGTGTCTATGCTGTCTTTCATTGAGCTTTATTGAAAACGACCTTTCTTTGTACACACTGCTATTTTTACAATGGATAACCAATAAAAACCTACTGTATAGCACATGGAACTCTGCTCAATGTTATGTGCCAGCCTGGATGGGAGGGAGCTTTGGGGGAGAATGGACACATATACATGTATGGCTGAGTCCCTTCACTGTTCATCTGAAGCTATCACAACATTGCTAATAGGCTATACCCCAGTACAAAATGTTTTGGTGTTACAAAATAAATAGATAAATAAAATTTAAAAATAAAATAAAATGACCTTTCCTCATTTTTCCACCAGCAGTAAGAGTGGCTATCATTAATTCTGGACATGCGTATTGTGAAGGAGAGGACAGGTGTGGCCAGTACTAAACAGCTGGTTCCATATGTGAGCCTCTCACTTTCAAAGGATTTTGGTTGTTGCTTAGTGGCCCAGTCACGTCCAACTCTTTGTGACTCTATGGACTGCAGCCCACCAGGCCTCCCTGTCCCTCACCATCTCCCGAAATTTGCCTAAGTTCATGTCCATTGCATTGGTGATGCCATCCAGCCATCTCATCCTCTGATGCCCTCTTCTCCTTTTGCCCTCAATCTTCCCCAGCATCAGGGACTTTTCCAATGAATCAGCTGTTTGCAGCAGATGACCAAAATATTGGAGTTTCAGCTTCAGCATCAGTTCTTCCAATGAGTATTCAGGGTTGATTTCCCTTAAGACTGACTGGTTTGATCTCCGTGCCATCCAAGGAGCTCTCAGGAGTCTTCTCCAGCACCATAGTTCAAAGGCATCAATTCTTTGGCATTCTGCCTTCTTTATGGTCTAGTTCTCACAACTGTACATGACCACTGGGAAGACCATAGCCTTGACTATACAGACCTTTGTCGGTAGAGTAACGTGTCTGCTTTTCAATATACTGTCTAGGTTTTTCATAGCTATCCTGCCAAGAAGCAAATGTCTTCTGATTTCATGGCTGCAGTCAGCATCTGCAGTGATCATAGAGCCCAAGAAGAGGAAATCTGTCACTACTTCCACCTTTTCCCCCTCTATTTGCCATGAAGTAACCGGGCTGGATGCCATGATCTTAGTTTTTTTCATATTTAGTTTTAAGCTGGCTCTTTCACTTTCCTCCTTCACCCTCATCAAGGGCTCTTTAGTCCCTCCTAGTTTTCTGCCATTAGAGTGGTATCATCCCCATATCTGAAGTTGTTGATGTTTCTCCTGTCTGTCTTGATCAGATCAGATCAGATCAGATCAGTTGCTCAGTCGTATCCGACTCTTCTCGATCCCATGAATCGCAGCACACCAGGCCTCCCTGTCCATCACCAACTCCCAGAGTTCACTGAAACTCACGTCCATCAAGTCAGTGATGCCATCCAGCCATCTTATCCTCTGTCGTCCCCTTCTCCTCCTGCCCCCAATCCCTCCCAGTATCAGAGTCTTTTCCAATGAGTCAATTCTTCGCATGAGGTGGCCAAAGGACTGGAGTTTAAGCTTTAGCATCATTCCTTCCAAAGAAATCCCAGGGCTGATCTCCTTTAGAATGGACTGGTTGGATCTCCTTGCAGTCCAAGGGACTCTCAAGAGTCTTCTCCAACACCACAGTTCAAAAGCATCAGTTCTTCGGTGCTCAGCCTTCTTCACAGTCCAACTCTCACATCCATACATGACCACTGGAAAAACCATAGCCTTGACTAGATGGACCTTTGTTGGCAAAGTAATGTCTCTGCTTTTGAATATGCTGTCTAGGTTGGTCATAACTTTCCTTCCAAGGAGTAAGTGTCTTTTAATTTCATGGCTGCAATCACCATCTGCAGTGATTTTGGAGGCCAAAAAAATAAAGTCAGCCACTGTTTCCACTGTTTCCCCATCTATTTCCCATGAAGTGGTGGGACTGGATGCCATGATCTTCGTTTTCTGAATGTTCAGCTTTAAGCCAACTTTTTCACTCTCCACTTTCACTTTCATCAAGAGGCTTTTGAGTTCCTCTTCACTTTCTGCCATAAGGGTGGTGTCATCTGCATATCTGAGATTATTGATATTTCTCCCGGCAATCTTGATTCCAGCTTGTGTTTCTTCCAGTCCAGCGTTTCTCATGATGTACGCTGCATAGAAGTTAAATAAACAGGGTGACAATATACAGCCTTGACGAACTCCTTTTCCTATTTGGAACCAGTCTGTTGTTCCATATCCAGTTGTAACTGTTGCTTCCTGACCTGCATACATATTTCTCAAGAGGCAAGTCAGGTGGTCTGGTATTCCCATCTCTTGAAGAATTTTCCACAGTTTATTGTGATCCACACAGTCAAAGGCTTTGGCATAGTCAATAAAGCAGAAATAGATGTTTTTCTGGAACTCTCTTGCTTTTTCTATGATCCAGCGGATGTTGGCAATTTGATCTCTGGTTCCTCTGCCTTTTCTAAATCCACCTTAACATCTGGAAGTTCACGGTTCACATATTACCGAAGCCTGGCTTGGAGAATTTTGAGCATTACTTTACTAGCGTGTGAGATGAGTGCAATTGTGTGGTAGTTTGAGCATTCTTTGGCATTGCCTTTCTTTGGGACTGGAATGAAAACTGACCTTTTCCAGTCCTGTGGCACTGCTGAGTTTTCCAAATTTGCTGGCACATTGAGTGCAGCACTTTCACAGCATCATCTTTCAGGATTTGGAATAGCTCAACTGGAATTCCATCACCTCCACTAGCTTTGTTCGTAGTGATGCTTTCTAAGGCCCACTTGACTTCACATTCCAGGATGTCTGGCTCTAGGTCAGTGATCACACCACCGTGATTATCTGGGTCGTGAAGATCTTTTTTGTACAGTTCTTCTGCGTATTCTTGCCATCTCTTCTTAATATCTTCTGCTTCTGTTAGGTCCATACCATTTCTGTCCTTTATCGAGCTCATTTTTGCATGAAATGTTCCTTTGGTATCTCTGGTTTTCTTGAAGAGATCCCTAGTCTTTCCTATTCTGTTGTTTTCCTCTATTTCTTCGCATTGATTGCTGTTCTTCAGCTTTCTTATCTCTTCTTGCTATTCTTTGGAACTCTGCATTCAGATGCTTATATCTTTCCTTTTCTCCTTTGCTTTTCGCTTCTCTTCTTTTCACAGCTATTTGTAAGGCCTCCCCAGACAGCCATTTTGCTTTTTTGCATTTCTTTTCTATGGGAATGGTCTTGATCCCTGTCTCCTGTACAATGTCACGAACCTCATTCCATAGTTCATCAGGCACTCTATCTATCAGATCTAGGCCCTTAAATCTATTTCTCACTTCCACTGTATAATCATAAGGGATTTGATTTAGGTCATACCTGAATGGTCTAGTGGTTTTCCCTACTTTCTTCAATTTAAGTCTGAATTTGGCAATAAGGAGTTCATGGTCTGAGCCCCAGTCAGCTCCTGGTCTTGTTTTTGCTGACTGTATAGAGCTTCTCCATCTTTGGCTGCGAAGAATAGAATCAATCTGATTTCGGTGTTGACCATCTGGTGATGTCCATGTATAGAGTCTTCTCTTGTGTTGTTGGAAGAGGGTGTTTGTTATGACCAGTGCATTTTCTTGGCAAAACTCTATTAGTCTTTGCCCTGCTTCATTCCATATTCCAAGGCCAAATTTGCCTGTTACTCCAGGTGTTTCTTAACTTCCTACTTTTGCATTCCAGTCCCCTATAATGAAAAGGACATCTTTTTTGGGTATTAGTTCTAAAAGGTCTTGTAGGTCTTCATAGAACCATTCAACTTCAGCTTCTTCAGTGTTACTGGTTGGGGCATAGACTTGGATTACTGTGATATTGAATGGTTTGCCTTGGAAACGAACAGAGACCATGAACAGTATGAAAAGGAAAAATGATAGGATACTGAAAGAGAAACTCCCCAGGTCAGTAGGTGCCCATTATGCTACTGGAGATCAGTGGAGAAATAACTCCAGAAAGAATGAAGGGATGGAGCCAAAGCAAAAACAATACCCAGCTGTGGATGTGACTGGTGATAGAAGCAAGGTCCGATGCTGTAAAGAGCAATATTGCATAGGAACCTGGAATGTCAGGTCCATGAATCAAGGCAAATTGGAAGTGGTCAAACAAGAGATGACAAGAGTAAATGTCGACATTCTAGGAATCAGCGAACTGAAATAGACTGGAATGGGTGAATTTAACTCAGATGACCATTATATCTACTACTGTGGTCAGGAATCCCTCAGAAGAAATGGAGTGGCCATCATGGTCAACAAAAGAGTCCGAAATGCAGTACTTGGATGCAATCTCAAAAATGACAGAATGATCTCTGTTCGTTTCCAAGGCAAACCATTCAGTATCACAATAATCCAAGTCTATGCCCCAACCAGTAACGCTGAAGAAGCTGAAGTTGAACGGTCCAGCCTGGCATTTCTCATGATGTGCTCAGCATATAGGTTAAATAAACAGGGTGACAGCAGACAGCTCTGTCATACTCGTTTCTCAATCTTGAACCAGTCAGTTGTTCCAACAGGGTTCTAACTGTTGCTTGTTGACTCCCATACAGGTTTCTCAGGAGATGGGTGAGGTGGTCTGATATTCCCATCTCTTTTAGAGCTTTCCACAATTTATTATGATCCACACAGTTAAAGGCTTTGGCATAGTCAATGACAGAGACGCAGATGTTTTTCTGGAATTCCCTAGCTTTCTTTCTCTATGATCCAGCAAATGTTGGCAATTTGATCTCTGGTTCCTCTGCCTTTTCTAAACCTTGTTTGGACATCTGGAATTTCTTGGTTTGCATAAAGCTGAAGCCTAGCATGCAAGATTTTAAACACAACCTTACTAGCATGGGAGATGAGTGCAATTGTCTGATGGTTAGAACATTCGTTAGTACTACCCTTCTTGGGAAATTGGGATAAAGATTAACCTTTTCCAGTCCTTTTCCAGGCCAGACCCAGTGGCCACTGCTGGGTCTTCCAGATTTGCTAACATAATGAATGCAACACCTTGATGACATCATCCATTATGGTTTTGAAGAGTTCTGCTGGAATTTCATTGCATCCACTAGCTTTATCAACAGCAATGCTTCCTAAGGCCTACTTGACTTCACTCTCCACAATGTCTGGCTCTAGATTACAAAAGGATTACATGATAAAAAAATACCCTTAATGCTCTCTCTGTACCTATCACACTTGAGCCATTCTTTGATGATCCAGGAAGCATATCAGAATCTTATGAGGGCTGTTACTTTAGTTTTCCAGTTGATACCTGGAGAAATCTTTGCAGGTCAGGTTGGGAGAAAGAATAGAGAACAGGAGACAGGTCCTCAGAGAATAGGTGAAGATAAGAGTTCAGGGCTTCCCTGATGACTCAGTTGGTAAAGAATCTGTCTGCAATGCGGGAGACCCAGGTTCGATCCCTGGGGAAGATCCCCTTTGGTATTCTTGTCTGGAGAATTCATGGACAGAGGAGCCTGGTGGGCTACAGTACATGGGGTCGCAAAGAGTCAGACACGACTGAGTGACTAACACTTTCACTTTTCAAGAGCACAGGAGAAAAGAAAGAGCAACAGCAAAAATTTCATTTCAACAACATTTATCACCTAGATCAAAGCCTACATATCACATCCTAAGAGCACTAGAACTTAATGCAAATCACAGGCCACACAATGGTGGCCAGCCTGTGACAGTGATCCTGGTCATCACTTAGCTCCAGCCAGTTGTTCAGTGGAAAAAGTGGAGCAAGTTGTGAGTAGTGCAGCATTTGGGGAGGAGTGGATGTGGACAGGTGAAGGGGAACACAAACTGAAAACACCTACCTGTCTTTCTGGCTCTCAGTGCTTCAAGTAGGTCAACAGCAGCCTTTTCTCCCAGGACATTGTTTCCAAGGTCAATCTCCTTTAAGTGGACAGAGTATTTGATCAGGCTGACCAGAGAAAGTGACAAAACAAAATGGTGTTGTACCAAGCATGGTTACGCAAAGAAACGCAATCCAGTTATTTTGGAGTATGCTCTTTTTTCTTTTTTTTTTTAAGGTCCTCTCCACCGCCCCTCCCCTCCCTCCCAAAGATGCGGCACTGACCCGATTTGAAACTGAAGACATCCTGAATACAGTTTCCCCCCCAATTTAATCTCTCTAGTTTGGGTGTCTCTCCTAAGTAAGCTGGTACGATAAGGATTTTAGCTGCCTTAAATATTCCATGCATTTATTTATTCAAAAGATATGGCGTGTTATTGCACAGTGCTTCTCAGTCTTTTAGATTTTACACACCAGTAAAACGTCAGATAACTGGGAGGTGGGGAGACAGACAAACCTCACTTGGGCAACTTTTGGTAGGTCTAATAACTTTCACCTAGTAACACTATAGAAGAACATATATTTTTATATAAAATTAGGAAGAGTACAGTCTCACAATAGAGGATTTTTAAATTGAGTTTTAAAAAACGTTTATTGATTTGGTTGTGTTGGGTCTTAGTTGCGGCATGCAGGGTCTTCCGTTGAGGCACAGAGGCCCTAGTTGTGGTGCGTGGGTTCGGTCCTTGCAGCGCGTGGGCTCTCTGGTTGTGGAACGTGGGCTCCAGAGCACATGGCTCAGTAGCTGCAGCGCATGGCTTTAGCTGCTGTGTAGCCTGTGGGATCTTAGCTCTCCCACCAGGGGCTGAACCTGTATCCCCAGCATTGCAAGGTGGATTCCTAACCACTGGACCACCAGGGAAGCCCCCAAGGTTAGCTTTTTAAATGAAGTAAGTTTAGCTTTATGGAAAATGAACACTCTACCTATCTTTATTTTTCTAGTTTCTTTGAGGATCATTGAAACTTCATTCATTTCCTGGCCTTGGCCTGCCAAATGGACTTAGGGAATCTCTGGCATTGTAAGTGGGCATGGAATCTGGGTGAGGTCCTAGGTTCTGAAGTCCTAGGCTCTGGATCAGCTTTTATGTTTTGTCAACTCTGTGATCATGGGCAGGCCACAAGCCATGTTGGGTCTTATCTTCCTCATCTGTAAATTTGGCCTCAAAAGGGTGAGTTTGCCTATTTCACAAGGTTGTGGAAAAATAGAACGAAGCCATTTTTATGAAAGCATTTGCAAAATGCAATACCAATGATGCTATTAATTCTGAGTGTATAGTTACTAAGTGCACATTAAGTGCCTGACATTGCAGGGACTAAAAGCAATTTAACACATGTTCTTGGGACTTCCCTGGTATTCTGGTGAATAGGAATCCCCTTCAGCTGCCAATGCAGGGAACACAGGTTTGACCCCTGGTCCAGGAAGATTCCACACACCATGGAGCAACTAAACCCATGTGCCACAACTACTGAGCCTGTGCTCTGCAACCACAGAAGCCACCATGGGGAGAAGCCTGCACGCTCCAACCAGAGAGTAGTTCCCGCTTGCTGTAACCTGAGAAAGCAGGAAGGAAGACCCAGGGCAGCCAAACATAAATAAATAAGTAAATAAATAAAATAAAAACAACCCATGGCCTGTGCTCTGAAAGAAATTATCATAACTATCAATAAAACAATTTTAAGCCTTTACCATGTGCTGGGGATATGAAATTTCGGTTAGGGTCAGTAGTGAATACAAGGCCATTCTCTTGCTACCCACAATTTCTATTGATTGAGGAGCCAGAATTCAAAGCCAGGACTGAATGGTCTTGCCAGACTCTGCCTCTCGATCTCACTCCCAAGGAAACAGTCTGCCTAATCAGGACTTGACAAGCTTTGGCTTCCTGAACTGCCTGACTATGTCCAATTCCTTCAGAGAAGATGAGGGAGAGCTGGGATGCTTCAAGGAGGAAACGGAGAAAGAGAAGCACCAAAGGAGAATGGAGGGTGTTGAAGACAAATTTTACAACTCAACCATTCTATATCTAGGTCTGATTCCGGATGCCATGGATTTAACCACTATGCTTTGGATTTACGGAGCATTCACTATGCATCAGATATGATCATGGCCACCCACATGTTTAAGTACTGTGCTTGGCACAATGGGGCGTTCCAAGGGTATGAGTGGGGCTGAAAGCCAGCCAAGGTCTGTTTGCCAAGTCCTGGGCATGAAGCATAGACCTGGAAGGGATAACTTCCTCTGACTCACTGGTGAGAGGAAGTGCCTTTTAATTCCTCTACCCAAAGGGGCACTTTTTCTAACTCATATAGAGGTGCTAGTTGGAGCCTTAGGCACTACATTTAGCACCTCATATATGATCTCATTTACCCTACAACAATCTCTTTAGTTAGAGATTGTTATTATCCCCGATTTTACAAATGAGGGACTGAAATACAGAGAAGTTATTTAACTTGCCTGAGATTAAATTGTGACACAGGGATGTGAACGTAGGCAGTTTGCTTGAAAATAACCATGAAGTATGACTCAAATATACCAAGGAAATGTTTGAATTTTCATTAGTTCTTAATATTTACAGTTTGATTAAATATTAAAAATAATAACCATGAAGTATGATTCAAATATACCAAGAAAATGTTTTAATTTTCAGTAGCTCTTAATATTTGCAGTTTAAAAAAGACAACAAAGAGATCTAAGTATTTAGTGTCAGAACTAAAAAAAACAAAAAGATGCAAAAGGAATTCCTGGTCCTGGTGCACATTGTTAAGTTGTATTTATAACCCTGTCACACACGGCCAGCAGCTGCACAGGACCCTGTGCTCAGAAGGGCTCCTCACTTGGTTAAGTGCTCTGTCATCCTCTTGAAATGCTTAATAATATTTGAACAAGGGCCCATGAGTTTCCATTTGCATGGGGTCCCTACCAATTCTGTAGTCAGTTCCTGTTGTCACGTTTAGTGTGGTCAGAGAAGAAGGTAAAATCTGACAGTCAGCGTTAAGTAATTATATTGTTCTGTCAGCCCTATAGACCACTGTTACAGGAATCCTGGTCAGAGGGAGGTGTGGTTCATGAGATGGGGAACCAGCAGGGTTCCTGCACCCAAACCAGCATTTGAGTTTCTGCCTTGAAGTCAAATCCTCTGATACTGCCTTTTGGGGTAGGCTTAAGCAGCAGAGTTAGGTAAAGACTCATCACACACAAAAGGCATATCTCTTGACCCTGTATCAGCTAATCTGAAGGTGAGGCTAGACCCAGGTGCTACCAAGGGTGCATAGTGCCAGGAGGCAGGCAGTTGGTTAGTGCCCCACGATCTCCATCACCAAATCTTACCCCAATATAAATGCATATGCATAAGCCACCCCAAGTAAACATTTAATTAAGCAGACCCATGGAGCTGATTTTGCTAGCAGGCCCCCTCACAAGTCCCTTGCCTCCTCATTCATCCACTGAGCTCCTCCTTTGTAAATCCTCAGGACATTCAATGATAAAAGGTGAGGAGCCATAAATCTGTTCTCCAAAGTGCTCCTGGAGCCTGTTTGCTCATCCTCCAACTTGGTCTACAGCTGGCCCAGAACTGGACTTGCCAGAGTGCGGGTGGAGGGTTGTGAAGATGGTGCTTCTACTTCCAGGGCATCAGCCTGTCAGAACTCATAGAGGTGAAGAAGGAAAATGAGTGTTAGACCTGCAGATGTAGAAATATGGAGGGGAGCTATCCTTGAGGTGAATATGCAGCTCATTTCAGAAGTCACACCAGAAAATAACCCATGAGATAGAGTGAGACTAAAAAACCCCAGAGAAGATGAATGATACAAAGGCCATGGATATTAAGTTTGGGCTAAGCTGTCTTTGTGAGTTGATGTTGTAGGTCACTAGAGCAGTAAAGAGAAAGTCTTAAAAGCAGCCAAAGAAAAAGACAAATTATGTTCAAAAGAAAAAAGATAAAAGTAACTGCAGACTTCTTTTCAGAAACAATGTAAGCAGAAGACAGTGGAGCAACATCTTGAAAGTATTAACTGTCAGCCAAGTATTCTATATCCAGGAAAAAAATCTTAAAAAATGAAGGCAAACATACCACACATACTAAAACTCAGAGAAGTCATCACAAGTAGGTCAGGACTATAATAAATCTATAAAGAAAGTCCTTCAGATCAAAGGAAAATGATACTAGTGTTGTCTTTGGCAACACATATACTAAAATTGGAACAACAGAGATTAGCATGGCCCCTGAACAAAGATGAGGCACAAATACATAAAATGTTAAAAAAAGGGAAAATGATACTAGAGAGAAATTTGGATACATCCAAAGGAATGAAGAAGACTAGAAATGGTAAATGTGTGAATAGGTATAAAAGACTTACCCTTCTTTTTAAGAAAATATTAACTGCTTAAAACAAGTATAATGATAATATGTTTGGGGATTTATAACAGTAAAATATATGATAACAGTAAAACAAAGAATGAGAGGGAATGGAAATGTAAGATTTTTAAACTATAAGTGAAATAGTATATTATTTGAAGGTAAATTGTGATAAACTAAAATGAATAGTGTGCAATCACTAAAAAAAAAAGTATAGCTAATGGAACAATAAAAGAGATAAAAATGGAATTATAAATATTATTCAATCCAAAAACAGAAATATACTTTAAATTGAACAGAAAAAAAAACCACATACGACAAAGAAAACAAATAACATGATGGTATGTTAAAATCCAGTCATATTGATAATCATATTAAATATAGCTGTCTAGATAAAAAACAGTTAAAAGACAAAGATTGTCCAAATAGGTTTTTAAAAAAATAAGATCTCAACTATCTGCTGTTTATAAGAATTTAGATAAAAAAATATAGATAGGCTAAAAGTAAAACGACAGAGACAGATATATCATGCTAATATCAATCTAAAGAAGATTGGAGTGGATATATTAATATTAGTCAAGTTAGATTTCAGAGACGGGAATAAGACCAGAGATAAGAGAAAAATATTACTAGGGATTTCATAATGATAATAAGGGTCAATTCTGCAAGAGACTTAAGAACCCTAAAAGTTCATGCAGCTAATAACAGTGCTTCAAAATACATGCAGTAAAATTGATTAAACTGCAAGGAGATATTTGTTGTTGTTGTTCAGTCTCTAAGTCATGTCCGACTCTTTGCAATCTCATAGACTGCAGCATGCCAGGCTCCTCTGTCCTCCGCTATCTCCTGGAGTTTGCCCAAATTCATGTTCATTGAGTAAGTGATGCTATCTAACCATCTTATCCTCTGCTGTTCTAGTCTCCTTTTGCCTTCAATGTTTCCCAGCATCAGGGGCTTTTCCAATGAATCAGCTCTTTGTATCGGGTGGCCAAAGTACTGGAACTTCAGCATCAGTCTTTCCAATGAATATTCAGGGTTGATTTCCTAGAGGATTGACTGGTCTGACCTCCTTGAAGTCCAAGGGACTCTTAAGAGTCCTCCAGCACCACAATTCGAAAGCATCAATTCTTTGGCACTCAGCCTTCATGATCCAGCTCATACATCCATACATAACTACTGGAAAAACCATGGCTTTAACTATATGGACCTTTGTTGGCAAAGTGATGTCTCTGCTTTTTAATATGCTGTCTAGGTTTGTCACAGCTTTCCTTTCAAGGAACAAGTGTCTTTTAACTTTGTGGCTGTAGTCACTGTCTGCAGTGATTTTGGAGCCCAAGAGAAAAAAATCTCACTGTTTCCACTTTTCTCCCTTCTGTTTGCCATAAAGTGATGGGACCAGATGACCAAATCTTAGCTTTTATTAATGTTGAGTTTCAAGCCATCTTTTTCACTGTCCTCTTTCAGCCTCATCAAGAGGCTCTTCAGTTCCTCTTCACTTTCTACCATTAAAGTGTATCATCTGCATATCTAAGATTGTTGATATTTCTTACAGTAATCTTGATTCCACCTTGTGATTCATCCAGCCTGGTATTTTGCATGATGTTCTCTGCAAATAAGTTAAATGAACAAGGTGACATTATACAACCTTGTTGTACTCCTTTCCCATTTTAAACCAGTAAGTTGTTTCATGTCCAGTTCTTTTTTTTTTTTTTAAGAAAAATGATACAAGTAAATTTATTTACAAAACAGAAATAGACTTACAGACATAGAAAATAAACCTATGTTTACCAAACAGGGAAGTGGAGAAAGGGATAAATTAGGAGTTTGAGATTAACATATAAACACTGCTGCTACTAAGTCACTTCAGTCGTGTCCGACTCTGTGTGACCCCATAGACGGCAGCCCACCAGGCTCCACCGTCCCTGGGATTCTCCAGGCAAGAACACTGGAGTGGGTTGCCATTTCCTTCTCCAATGCAGGAAAGTGAAAAGTGAAAGGGAAGTCGCTCAGTCGTGTCCGACTCTTAGTGACCCCGTGGACTGCAGCCTACCAGGCTCCTCCGTCCATGGGATTTTCCAGGCAAGAGTACTGGAGTGGGGTGCCATCGCCTTCTCCGTCATGTCCAGTTCTAACTGTTCCTTCTTGACCCACATATAGGTTTCTCACAAGACAGATAAGGTGGTCTGGTACTCCCATGTCTTTAAGAATTCTCCAGTTTGTTGTGATCCACATAGTCAAAGGCTTATCACAGTCAACTGAGGCAGAAGTAGATGGTTTTTTTCTGGAACTTCCTTGCTTTCTTAATGATCCAAGGAATGTTGGCAGTTTGATCTCTGATTCCTCTGCCACTTTGAAACCCAGCTTGTACATCTGGAAGTTCTTGGTTCACACACTGCTCAAGCCTAGCTTGAAGGATTTTGAGCATAACCTTGTTAGCATATGAAATGAGCACAATTGTATGGTAGTATGAACATTCTTTGACGTTGTCCTTCTTTGGGATTGGAATGAAAACTGACCTTTTTCAGTCCTGTGGCCAGTGCCGAGCTTTCCAAATTTGATGATATATTGATACTTTTAAAATTACAATTATCTCTATCTCAATAATTGATAGAGCAAGTTAACAGAAAATTTGTAAAGATATAGCAGATGTTACAACACTTGAGCAACACTGCTGACCAGCTTGACCTAACTGACATTTATGGAATATTTTCCTCCAATAATAGCAGAATACACATTCTTTTCAAGTGCACATGGAAGATTTACCAAAATTGATCATAAATTTTGATCAGTTGGGTCATAAAACTGGTATGTTTTCCACCCACAGCAGAATTTACTTAGAAATCAACCAAAAAAAAAAATGAAAATTTAACAAATATGTGAAAACTAAACAGCCCTCTTCTAATAATCCATAGGTCAAAGAAGAAATCAAGAGGGCAATTAGAAAATAGCTTGAGTTGAATAACAATAAAGATACAATATATCAAAATTTGTAGGATGCAACAAAAGAATACATCAGTTCAGTTCAGTTCATTTCAGTCACTCAGTCATGTCTGACTCTTTGTGACCCCATGAATCGCAGCACGCCAGACCTCCCTGTCCATCACCAACTCCCGGAGTTTACCCAAACTCATGTCGATTGAGTTGGTGATGCCATTCAACCATCTCATCCTCCGTCGTCCCCTTCTCCTCCTGCCCTCAATCTTTCCCAGCATCAAGGTCTTTTCAAATGAGTCAGCTCTTCGCATCAGGTGGCCAAAGTATTGGAGTTTCAGCTTCAACATCAGTTCTTCCAATGAACACCCAAGATTGGTCTCCTTTAGGATGGACTGGTTGGATCTCCTTGCAGTCCAAGGGACTCTCAAGAGTCTTCTCCAATACCTCAGTTCAAAAGCATCAATTTTTCGGTGCTCAGCTTTCTTTATAGTCCAACTCTCACATCCATACATGACTACTGGAAAAACCATAGCCTTGACTAGATAGACCATTGTTGGCAAAGTAATGTTTGCTTTTTAATATGCTGTCTAGGTTGGTCATAACTTTCCTTCCAAGGAATAAGTGTCTTTTAATTTCATGGCTGCAGTGACTATCTGCAGTGATTTTGTAGCCCAAAAAAATAAAGTCTGACACTGTTTCCACTGTTTCCCCATCTATTTGCCATGAAGTGATGGGACTGGATGCCATGATCTTAGTTTTCTGAATGTTGAGCTTTAAGCCAACTTTTTCACTCTCTTTCACTTTCATCAAGAGGCTCTTTAGTTCTTCTTCACTTTCTGCCATAAGGGTGGTGTCATCTGTGTATCTGAGGTTATTGATATTTCTCCTGGCAATCTTGATTCCAGCTTGTGCTTCTTCCAGCCCAGTGTTTCTCATGATGTACTCTGCACATAAGTTAAATACGCAGGGTGACAATATACAGCCTTGACATACTCCTTTCCCGATTTGGAACCAATCTGTTGTTCCATATCTAGTTGTAACTGTTGCTTCCTGACCTGCATACAGATTTCTCAAGAGGCAGGTCAGGTGGTCTGGTATTTCCATCTCTTGAAGAATTTTCCACAGTTTATTGTGATCCACACAGTCAAAGGCTTTGGCATAGTCAATAAAGCAGAAATAGATGTTTTTCTAGAACTTTCTTGCTTTTTCAATGATCCAGCAGATGTTGGCAATTTGATCTCTGGTTCCTCTGCCTTTTCTAAATCCAGCTTGAACATCTGGAAGTTTACAGTTCACGTATTGCTGAAGCCTGGCTTGGAGAATTTTGAGCATTACTTTGCTAGCATGCAGATGAGTGCAATTGTGCAGTAGTTTGAGCACTCTTTGGCTTGCCTTTCTTTGGGTTTGGAATGAAAACTGACCTTTTCCAATCCTGTGGCCACTGCTGAGTTTTCCAAATTTGCTGGCATATTGAGTATACTTAGCATTAACATAAATATTTATATTTGAATTAAAAAGGTTTAAAGTCAATAACTTAAACCTCTACCTTAATAAACTAGAAAGAGAGGAGAGCATATTATACCCAAGGTAAGCAGGATAAAAGAAATGATAAAAAAGAATAGATCAAGGAAATTGAATAAAGATTAACATTAGAAAAAGCCAGAAGTTGTTTTTTTGTAAAGATCAATAAAACTGACAAATTTCCAATCAGATTAATTGGAAAGGAGAAAACAAATCAAGAATTTCAAACATGGAAGAAGCGATATCACTACAGATCCCACATGAAAAAGATTATAAGAAAATATATGAATAACTTGATACCAATACATTTGAAAAGTTAAATGACATGAACAAATTTCTTGAAAAGACACAAAGTTTTACTCAAAAAAAAAAAACAAAAAAGCCAGAACAGCCATCTGTCGATTAAAAAATTGAAGTTGTAGTTTAAATATCTTTCCATAAAGAAAACTCTAAGTCCAGATATCTTCATCATTGAATTTTAGCAAATATTTAGAGATGAAATAATGTGAATTCTACACGACTTATTTCATTAAGTAGAAGAGGAGGAAACACTTCCTAACTCATTCTGTGAGGCCAGAATTACCCTGATCCCCAATACCAGCTGAAGACATTACAAGAGAAGTATAGACTAACATTCTTCATGAACATAGACACAAAAGTTATTTTCTTTTTTTAATTAAAAAAATATTTTCATTGCTGTGCATGGGCTTTTTCCTAGTTGTGGTGAGCAGGGGCTAGTCTCTGCTGCAGCATAAGGGCTTCTCATCATGGTGGCTTCTCTTTTTGTGGAGTACATGCTCTAGAGTGTGGGCGCAGTAGTTATGGCACATGGGCTTAGCTGCCCCATAGTACATGGAGTCTTCCCAGATGAGGGATTGAACCTGTTGTCTCCTGATTCTTAACCACTGGACCACCAGGGAAGTCCAATGCAAAAATGCTTAACAAAATGTTAGCAATATACTAAAAGGATAATACATTAGAATATAGTAAATCTAGTGTTGTACTATGGGTTAACAAAATTAAGTTTACTAATATATTTACTATAAAAAATACCAGCAAAGTTATCCAAGTTGTAAATCTCATCCTTCCTGAATAAGGAAATACATTAGAGAAGGAATTTATTACTTTATAAATAGGGACTTCCCTGGTGATTCAGTGGTTAAGAATTAGCCTTCCAACACAGCGGATGTGGGTTGGATCCTTCGTCTGGGAACTAATATCCCATGGGGCAACTAAACCCCTGCACCACAACCACTGAGGCTGAGCTCCAGAGCCTGCAGATCACAACTATTGAAGCCTGTGCACAGCAACGAAGAACGACTGCAGACAAAAATAAATAAATATACAAATAATTATTTTTTAAAAATAGTCTTCAATCAAGCCCTCAAGCCCCAAATCTTGGCTATGCTCTATTGCCCTTGATTGCCCCAAGATGCTATAACTACTGATGTCCTAAGATGGACAATTGTCCTAAGAGCCAATCCAGAAAGCTTTCTCACAGGGCTACCCCTGCTCACTTATGGCTTGGCCTACTGGGCATGCATTTTCAGGAGAGTGGACAGGGAGACAATCAAGGGTGGGAAGATAAAAGCGGCAAGGAAATATTCTGTTTTCTAGAAGCTTCCAAGAATAGCTCTTTCTCCTTTTAAGGAGATTGGGACAATTTTGTAATCAAACACAAAGGAGTGTTCACTCTTGAGTAGGCTGCCTTTCTTCCTCACGTCACATTGCTTAGATTTACATTATATCCTGACCATAGGGAAGAAAAATCTGGAAGTCATACCTCTTGCCTTGCCTTAGTTGTCAATTTTTTTAAATGGGGCTTCTAATGAGGTCTTCAAGACCCATTTGTGGGCTAACATACAACTATCTGCCATGCCATTTTCATGATTTCAGGCCTTCCCACAGATCAGGTACCAATGACAGGATGGATCACTGCTTTCCTCTCAGCTGAAAATCTCACTTGGCACGACTCACAAGCTGCAATTAAATGATTGTCCCCATGATTTAACCCAAGCACCTCATTTTGGAAGGTGAACAAATAAACCATTTTAGTTTTCTACTCACCATGTTAATATTTGAGTTAATTCCAACAAGTCATTTTCTCCTTCTTTTCCCTTTCCATCTATACCATTATCTGCTAAATACAACTTCACCAACCAAGGACCAGTTTCAATCAAATCTTTAATTTTTTTCTTGATTCCTGTAGAAAGACCAGAGTATTTGATTATTTTTAGACAATAGTTCTCCCATTTCACCACCTTAATTGATTTTAATTTTTAAGATTATACTGATCTAACTTGTGTCGGAGAAGGCAATGGCACCTCACTTTAGTACTCTTGCCTGGAAAATCCCATGAACAGAGGAGCCTGGTAGGCTGCAGTCCATGAGGTCGCTAAGAGTCAGACACAACTGAGCGACTTCACTTTCACTTTTCACTTTCCTGCATTGGAGAAGGAAATGGCAACCCACTCCAGTGTTCTTGCCTGGAGAATCCCAGGGACGGGGGAGCCTGGTGGGCTGCCATCTATGGGGTCGCACCAAGTCGGACAGGACTGATGCGACTTAGCAGCAGCAGCAGTGGATCAGACAGGCAGCAGACCACCAAACAGTGACCATGACTGTTTTTGGGGTGCAAGTTTGATTTTGGCAAGTGCTTTGGAGCTTCTTCTTGGTCCAGCCACTGAGGTAGTCATTGCTGATTGTTGTATACAATCCACTTTTTGTCACACATCACAATCCCATTGAGAAATGGTTCATTATTGTGTAGAATAAGTGATGACTCTTCAAAACGATGACTTTTTGATTTGTGGTCAGTTCATGAGGCATCAACTTAATAAGCTTTTTCACTTTTCAAATTTGCTTCAAATGCTGAATGACTGTAGAATGGGTGACGCTGAGTTCTTTGACAATTTCTCATGTAGTTGTAAGAGGATCAGCTTCGATGGTCCTCTCAGTTGGTCGCTGTCAATTTCCAACGGCCAGCCACTATGTTCCTCATCTTTAAGGCTCTCGTCACCTTTGCAGAAGTTCTTGAATACTGTATGTTAGCAGTTCCTGAGCCAAATGCATTGTTGATGTTGTGACTTGTCTCTGCTACTTTATGACTCATTTTGAACTCGAATAAGAAAATTGTTCAGATTTGCTTTTTGTCTAACATAATTTCCATAGTCTAAAATAAATATAAAATGAACAGCTAGTAATAAGTCATTGGCAAATAAACAAAAAGAAAGAAATACACATTAAAATGATGTATAACACTTATTTAACTGTGAAGAAAGCTGAGCGCTGAAGAATTGATGCTTTTGAACTGTGGTGTTGGAGAAGACTCTTGAGAGTCCCTAGGACTGCAAGGAGATCCAACCAGTCCATTCTAAAGGAGATCAATCCTGGGTGTTCTTTGGAAGGAATGATGCTAAAGCTGAAACTCCAGTACTTTGGCCACCTCATGCAAAGAGTTGACTCATTGGAAAAGACTCTGATGCTGGGAGGGATTGGGGGCAGGAGGAGAAGGGGACGACAGAGGATGAGATGGCTGGATGGCATCACCGACTTGATGGACGTGAGTCTGAGTGAACTCCAGGAGTTAGTGATGGACAGGGAGGCCTGGCATGCTGCAATTCATGGGGTCACAAAGAGTCGGACATGACTGAGTGACTGAACTGAACTGAACTGAACATAACCACATTTATTTAAGAATGTATTCCAATATGAAATGGCAAATTTCAATAATGCAAAACTGCAATTACTTTTGCACCAACTTAATACAAGGATTCAGCCCTCTAAAAGAGCTTGCAAAATTATCATGTTTTTTGAGTTCTAGAAGGACAAATTTGAAGAAAGAACCATCCTGCCTGAGTTCAGTGGTCCTGGAGCCTGGTTCACCCTCGTTCTATACAGCTTTCACAAAATTCACATTTTGGGGGGGTATTTAATTTTTATTGGAGTGCAGTTGATTCACAGTATCATATTCACATTTGATTTATAAGTTTAGGAGTTTGGCAAAGGAAAAAAAAAAAAACAGGAAGGAGATAGAGAAAGAGAAAAGAGTTATGGATATAATGCTGGTTTATCCACTCATAAGTGTGAGATGAGAGAGCTAAATCTCCAGTTAGGAAGCTGATCGCTTCCCCTGGGGCCTCCAAGAGTTTGTAGGTAAATGCTTTGTGTGCACTGACCCTGGGAATCACAGCCAACTACTTCACGAGAGGCTTGACTGAACACCAGTGACCTGTTCCAAAGTCAGGAAGAAAATGCATGGAACTTAGAGATAACATATATCTATACACCGTCTTGTGTTGGCGATTCAAAGGATTATAAAGGCTCATTTACGGACTTTCCTGGTGGTCTGGTGGTTAAGACTCTGCACTTCCAATGCAGGGGGTGTGGGTTGGATCCTGGTGGGGAAACTAAGATTCCCACATGCCGCCTGACCAAAAGAAAAAGAAGGAATGAAGAAATGAAAAGGGAGATTTTAAAGGCTTATTTAAGGAATTTCCTGGCACTCTAGTGGTTAGGACTCAGTGTTTTTATTGCCATGGCCTGGGGTTCAATTCCTAGTCAGGAACTAAGATCCCACAAGCTGTGCATCCAGAAAAAAAAAAAAAAGCTCATACTAATTTTGCCTGAGGTACTGACTTGAGAATCTAACCCCAGGGCTGGATGGGACTCTTCTGTTCTTGAATTCATTCAGCATTCAACAAATATTTTTGAGCTCTTATTATGGGCCAGCCACAGTTCTAGCTGCTGGGAATTTAACAGGGAGCAAAAGAGACAGAACTTCCTGCCCTCATGAAGCTGAGGGAGTACATTACCTAGTGTGTGGGATGAGCGAAGAAGAGACGAGAGTGGATGATAACTCAGGGTATGTTTTCAAGTCATGAAAGATAACTGACTTTTTAGGGAAACATGACAAATCTGGACATTGGATCATTCTAGCTTGCCAATTTAAAAATAAAAGCATGCTTTTAGAAAAGATCCAATTGGTTTATTTGGATATAAATGTAATCTGCTGAGTTACTAAAGGAAATAGGATTTATTTTCCTTCAAGACATAGTTGGAGGGATGACAACTAGCCTATCCTTTAGTTTTACTGAAGATAAGCCTAACTGGTCCACCCCTCATTTGTCCTTACATTCAGGGTATGAGAATGATAGCTAATGACAGCCGTTATGAATTATATAACAGTACCAATGTCCTAGCACAGCATCTGGCACACCATAGGTATTTAATAACTGTTTCTTGAATAAATGAGTGAATCAATGAATAAGTGTAATCATGTTGTAGAAAATTTTATCTCACCATTCATTGTATTTCCAAGCCTGGTATAGTTAATAATGCCTTGAGACACACAACTCATGAACATGAAGAAAGTATGATTTTTCTGTTTTTGACATCTCTTCACAAATACAAATGCCTTTGAGAAGTTGACTACCCAGAATGATTAACAATGTGGATACTGATTGCAGGTGGCACTCATTTCTGTTTGCCCCCTCCTAGCATGCCAGAAAGCAGCAGTGAGGAAGCATGAGGCCAAGGAGGCCAAGGCCAAAGGCCAAATTCCTGTGCAGCTGCTCAGCTTTGCAAGGAAAGAAACAAAATGGTCTCAGTCAGTCATCATCCTGCACTGAGCCAGCGTGGCATTAACGTGTGCAACTGGAGAGGAAGGAGGCTCCCCAGCTTGTTATTGTCCTGGTCCAGCTTGCATTCCCATGGATAAAACAATCCAAATCTCACTCCAACTGGTAAGAGAGGTAATAATGTCATCTGGGCCCATGAAAAATAACCAGTTTAGAAAGTGCTAGTCCAAGGCACTCTCCAGAATTTAGACCTCTAGGGAGTCCCACATGCCCTGTTAGAGGGTAGGAAGGCTAATGCTGCCTTAGGTCAGGGGACTTCCTGCTCCAAGACCCTAACTAAATTTCAAGCAGAATCAAATTCTCTTCTTTGAATGGGAAACAAATTTCTTGGAGTAAGAGTGAGTCCATGCTCAGCTCCTGGTAATACTTGATCCACCCCAGCTGTATTCACTCCAGCCTAGTTTTACCTAATCTTACACTTCTTTAAACAAAAACAAGCTCACCAACAATGAGCACTTTAATTGACCCTCCTCTGTCTCAGAGACCTTAGTAGTGGAATAGCAATGCCTGCTGTGCCTGCGACAGAATGGTGTACTGAAATGAGAAGAATCTCCAGGTTTGAAACCTCTCTGAAAAATGCTGCGTGACTCCCCAGAAAGTCACTTAACTTCTCTGAACCTAAATGTCCCCAATGCTGACATATAGATCATAATACTCATATCCTGGGCTTCCCAGTTGGCACTAGTGGTAAAGAACCTGCCTGCCAATGCAGGAGACATAGAGACGTAGGTTCGATCCCTGGGTCAGGAAGATCCCTTAGAGGAGGGCATGACAACCCACTCCGGTATTCTTCCTGGAGAATCCCATGGACAGAGGAGCCTGGCGGGCTACAGTCCATAGGGTTGCAAAGAGACACAGCCGAAGTGACTTGGAACACACACATGCACTCATATCCTAAATGCACTGTGAAGACTGACTGGGAAGCACGGTGGAATAAAGATTGCAGAGTCATGTAGTGCACAGCAAATATTACTGCCTAACTTTCCAGCTTCATTTCTGGATTGTGTGTCATTGAAATCCTGGGATGGGTCCAACCTGATGGAGAACCTCCAGGTATAAAATGTCCCCACTTCTGCCAGTGCCTCCCTGAGGATCAGATACATGTTTCTGACAACTGCATGCCTCACCAGGGAGCCATACCACAGATCCAATGTAGACTTGCCCTACCTTGAGCTTCCTCCCATTTTCTCTTCAATTAATCTCTGAGATTCCCCAGCTATTCCTGATTTCAGAACCTTTCTTACCACCCTCACTAGGTCCTGTCAATTCTCCTTCCTAAATATATCTAGACTCTATATTTCCATCACTGCAGTCTCAGTTCTGCCCTCTATCTTCTTTTGCCTGATCTGTAAAAACCTCTAAACTAGTCTCCCATTGTCCTGATGTCCATCTCTAAAACAAGTGCTGCAAAGCTGCTGGAGGTTCTTTTTAAAAATCCAGCTCTTATTATGTCACTGTCTTGTTCCAAATGCATCATGGCTCCCCCTCTGCACACAGAAGAAAGTCCTGTTCCTTAACAACATTTGTGGCTTTTGGCCATATGTGTCCACTGGCCTCCAGCCCTCTCCCCATAATCACTCTGCAGTGAATGTCACACTTTCCAGATGCTGAACACTCCAGGCACCTTCACCCCGAGCCTTTTCTCACCTGGTTCCCTTTGCCTTGGAGAAGGAAATAGCAACCCACTCAAGTACTCTTGCCTGGAAAATCTCATGGATGGAGAAGCCTGGTAGGTTACAGTCCATGGGGTCGCAAAGAGTCGGACACGACTGAGCGACTCCACTTCACTTCACTTCCCTTCCCTTTGCCTAGAATGCTCTCTCTTTCACAGCTGATGAACCTCTTCTCATTCCTTCCAGCTGCTGTGCTGTGCTGTGCTAAATCGCTTCAGCTGTGTCCGACTCTTTGTGACCCTGTGGACTGTAGCCTGCCAGGCTCCTCTGTCTGTGGAATTATCCAGGCAAGAATACTAGAGTGGGCTTCCATGCCCTCCTCCAGGGCATCTTCCCCACCCAGGGATCAAACCTGTGTCTCTTTCTCCTCCTGCATTGGCAGGCAGGTTCTTTACCACTAGCCCCACCTGGGAAGCCCCATTCCTTCCAGAGAGAGCTGTTTCCCATATGAGCCCACATCCAAAGATCAAGTGTAAATTTTTATGGAGCCAGAAATTCCCATCTAGCCTCTTCTGAGACCAACAGATGGGTATCACTCATTCCGGTGGGCATCAGAATGCGAACCATTACTCAGTGTTCATCTGTGGATGCCAGGTCCCGGTAGGACCTTCTTCTTGAAGTTGGCTTTTGTCTTTTTAAACTTATTAAAACAGCTTATTTCCATCAGCAAGGAGCATGTGCGATTTTCTGTGTGATTACCAGAGGTTTATCAGCCAGAATATAAATCCTATTGATTGCAGGACTTAAGGAAGCAAAGTGTAATTAGTGTTGGGTGATTCACACCTTGGACCTTGGAACCTGTCCACAAAGATTCCATTGTCTAGCTATCACTCAGGATAAAATCTTGAGTAAAACAATTTCTGGATTATAACCAGTAATTTCCTGACTTGGAACTAATAAAGCTGTTTTGAAGATTACATCTTGACTTTTGAACTTGACCCTTGCATTCCTTAAAGCCACTAGCATTCCTATGGTCTGTGGCAATGATATAAACACGAATAGTTTATTTGGGGAAGTGAATTTGCCACCTGAGTGACTTTAGTACTGTAGCAACGGTCTGTCTGGAATAGAAAATGGCAACCTACTCCAGTATTCTTGCCTGGAAAATTTCATGGATAGAGGAGCCTGGTAGGCTTCAGTCCACAGGGGTGCAAAGAATCGGATACAATTGAAAGCACATGCAAGCTTGGGGACTGAGCATGTGTCAGATTTTGCTCTCTGAACACATCTAAGCCATATGTTTGGGGCTCCCAGTTCTAAATCCTTGAGAGTTAGGACAATCCTGGAAACTATGGTGTGGGGCTTGGGCTGGGAAATGGAGCAGACCCAGGGGACAGAGCACTCCTAAGTCCTTGCTGGGTCTTCTGAACTTTGAGGGCCTTGAGGTGACATGACAAGTCAAGCTGAATGGGGCACAGGGAGCTGTCTTATCTGCAGATGACTATTTCTGAGGACCTCTCAGTGATTTTCAGTGTTCATCCATCCTCTGGCTCCTTATGGACCTGACAAGCGTGTGACTAAGGTAGGCCAAGCCAGACCTCACCCACGTGAGTGCTGATGTTGTCAAGTTCCTGTAATTCATTTGGAAGGAATAGAAAGGGTGTCAGGCTTCTGAATAGGGGTATAGTAGAGTTCAACTTTCCAAGCAGCAGACCAAAAGCCTCTTGTCCACAAAGGGGCGAGCATAAAAATAGTTTGGCTGTTTCCAATTGGGACCAAATGGAAACCATCTGGACTCCTCACCCAGGAGGTTGATGTAAATCAGCTCTATCTGAATCTTATTTTGAAACATGTAGAACTCTTCTACCAAAGACCAACCTCATCCTCAGACAAATAAACACCTTATGACTGTGAAAGTAACTATCCAGTATAGGAAGCTGTTTTTTAATTTGCTTTGTGAAGTCTGGATAGCATGAAAATGCTCTACTTTGACAAGAGGCTACAAAGTAAATAAATATTAGATACAAAGTGGTTTCTATTGATTCCAGGCACAGAATTCCTTGGGAGACAAAAGACTTTAATGCTCCCATTGTCTATTGGATTAAGTCCAAACTTTTGGCCTGGCATGCAATCCTCCTTAATGTGACGCACCCCTCTTGCCATGTCTACCCTCCCATGTACTCTTGTTCCAGCTAAGATTATAGGCTTGTGGCTTGCATTGCCTTTTTTTTTTTTTAATGTATTTATTTATGTCTGTGCTGAGTCTTCATCCCTGCTGTATGGACTTTTCTCTAGTTGTGGTGAGCGGGGGCTACTCCCTAGTTTCAGCGCGTGGGCTTCTCATTGCCGGAGCTTCTCTTGTCGCTGAGCACGGGCCATAGAACTCGAGGGCTTCAGTTGTGGTTCCCGGGCTCCAAAGCACAGGCTCAGTAGCTGTGGTGCACAGGTTTAGTTCTTTCTCCGAATATGGGATCTTCCTGCATCAGGGATTGAACCCATGTCTCCTGTATCGGCAGGTGGATTCTTTACCCCTGTGAGCTGCCAGGGAAGTCCTGCATTGTTTTTTAATTAAAAATTTTTCTTAAATAGTGCTAGTGGATTTTGGAAAATCTACTAAAGGGGGAAAGAGGAAGGAGGAAGAGGAGGAGGAAGAGCACCATACTAGGTTATCGTTTGTTTTAGACAGTTGCCATTTGGGAATATTTTCAACCAAAAATGCTCTCAGAGGAGTTGGCTGGGGTTCCTCTGGGGATGAGGAGGATCAGTGTGTCCAAGCCAGGTTGCCGTACAGAGGACAGTCCTTACACTGGGCTGGATGACATCTGAGGGGATAGGACTGTTGAGTCACTATTCAGCAGAAAGACTATTCACATCAGACAACAGCCAGGGCCTGATAAATGTTCTCACTTTACCTTTTCATCTGGCTTTTTTAGATCACTAAATTATATTTTTTTCAAATTCAGTGAGATTTCACAGAAAAGAAACAAGAATAATTCAAGGACAGAAAAAAGACCACGTAAGAACAGATTAAAATTGGGGACGAGAAAGCCAAAGGGTGAAAAGCTTCATTATAAGGGCCTACTACCACAAATTACAAAACAAAAAAAAAGTGGACTAAAACAGAATAACAGAAAGTTAGGCTAGCCTCCACGAGGAATTTCCCAAAGACTGCTCATGACACATCCAGTGATCAATCATCTTGTGCTGTCTCTTCGTAACTTCAAAATGTTAAAGCTAGAGTGGAATTTAGGAAGCTGTGAGCACAAGTCCTTGACTTGCAAAACAGGAGGCTGAGACCATCAGGGCGAGTACTGGGAATGGAATCCTGGTTCCCTACCATTTAGTGCAAACCTTTAATACTTGGACAGCTTCTCTCTTAGTTTAATCTTGCTCAGAGGTTATGGAGCTGGTGACTTCTTAAAATTCCCTCTAAATTACCCTGTTTCTACCTTTTTTAAACTGGAGCATAATTGCTTTACAATGTTGTGATGGTCTCTGATGTGCAGCAATTCGAATCAGTCATGATTTTACATACGTTCCCTCTCTCTTGAGTCTCCCTCCTCCCCTCATCCCATCCCTCTAGGTCGTCACAGAGTGCCAGGCTGGGCTCCCTGTGTTAATCAGCAGCTTCCTGCTAGTTGTCTAGCCTTCACATGGCAGTGTATATATGTCGATGCTACTCTCAATTTGCCCTATCCACGCCTTCCCCTGCCATGTCCAGCAGACTGTTTTTCTAGATTCCACATACATGTGTGTGTGCGTGTGTGTTAATATACAATATTTGCTTTTCTCTTTCTGACTTACTTCACTCTGGATAAAAGGCTCTAGGTTCATCCACCTCACTACAACTGACTCAAATTTGTTCCTTTTTATGGCCGAGTAATATTCCATTGTATATATGTATGACAGCCTCTTTATCCATTCATCTGTCGATGGACATCTAGGTTGCTTCTGTGTCCTGGCTATTGCAAATAGCATTGCAATAAACATTGGGGTGCATGTGTCTTTTTGGATTGTGGTTTTCTCAAGGTATATGCTCCATTTCTACCTCTAAGGAATGACCAGAGGAAAAGAGTTTCCAAGCTGAATTTATCAGGCCTTCTGTTTATTGCAGAGTGTTCCTGTAATTTTTTTTTTTTTTTTTGGACTTGTTGAATGTGGCAGAGTCATATTCCTCTGGTGGTTATAGTTCCCGTGGGTATGGCTAAGCTGGTCAGTACTAGGTTTATATGAAGCCATCAGACACTGAGTCTTTTTCTGCACTTGAGTTTTTCTCTCTGTTTCGGGTAATTACTTTAGTAATTACACACAGGCTATGAAAGGAGGAAGTGATTTACAAGATGAATGAAGTAAGAGGAACAGTTTAAATAACCAAAAATACCTTTTTTTCTCTTCTTCCCTGAGGTATGTTTCACTGTTACAGCCCTGGATGACTCTGCAATCTGGTTCAGAGGTGAACTTCCTCTCTGTCTGGCTGTATGAAAAAAATTAAAAGGTTAAAAAAAATAATAATTCAAAGTTGCATGCATGGATTTTTGACACTCTCTAATATCATTTATTGCCTTCATTTTATGTATACTTTGGGCAGAGGTATTTCTCATAAAAAAGAATTATCTGACCCACTGACTTCACTTCTGTCTTGTCTTTTTCATGTTTCTCCCCTCAAAGGCTTGAAGAAAGCATGCAGCCAGGCAGCACCTGAAGAACCAACCTGAGGTCCGTGTGTAAACCCTTCTTTCAGTTCCACAGTTGCCCTCTATACCAGTGGCTCCATTCTCAGGAATTAGTAAGAATGTAGCAGAGAAGAAAACATTTTTGGCACATTTAAATATATATATTGGAGACAACCCTAGTGGCCCAGTAGTTAAGAATCCACTTTCCAAAGCCAGGGACACAGGTTCGATTCCTGGTCCAGAAAGATTCCACATGCCTTGGAGAAACTAAGCCCATGCACTGCAACTACTGAGCCTGAGCACCCTAGAGCTCCACAACTTCTCAAGAGAAGCCACTGTTGCAACTAGAGAGTAACCACTGCTTGCTGCAACTAGAGAAAGCCTACATGCAGCAGCAGAGACCTGGCGCAGTCAAAAATAAAAATAAATAAATAGGTAAAATTATAAAATAAATAAGTATACATTCTGATATATTATCACACTAGGGTCGCTCTGGACCCTCTTTCCCTCTCTCTCACACCCCACATCCCATCGACCAGGAAGCAGTGTAGATGTAGAGTGTCCTCTGCTGCCGTCTCGTCTCACCTGGGTGGAACCCTCTCACCTCTCACCACCACTGCTCATCCGAGTGACAACAGCCTCCCAGAAGGTCTCTGTGCCCCCCACCCACACTGAGTCTGTTTGCCACACAGACTGAGTGGTCCTTCTCAAACCTAAGTCCCGACTCAGTCCTGATTCCTCTGTGCTTTCCTAACTAACAAGGAAGGCACGTGACTCCTGGCCCCGGGACTGCCCAGGCACCCGCTGCTCCTTGTGTGCAGGCCTTGGGGTGTTCCTGGAACACTCCTCATTTATCTGCAGGCTTGATCCCTCCCCTCCTGTGTCTGTGCACAAATGCCACCTCTTCAAGGAAGCCTATACTCAACCATCTATTTAAAGTCACTCTAGGGACTTCCCTGGTGGTCCAGGGGTTAAGAATCTGCCTTGCAACGCAGGTGATGCCGGTTCGATTCCTGGTGAGGAAACTAAGATCCCACATGCCAGGGGTTAACTAAGCTCCTGTGTTACAACTACTGAGCCCATGCACTCTGAAGCCTATGTGCAACAATGAAAGATCACACAACAAAGATCCTGAGTTCTGCAACCAAGACCCAACATAGCCAAATAAATAAATGCTAAGATAAAAATAAAGTCACTAAATTCACATGCCTTTTGGCCCTATAATTCTACTTCTAAGAATTTTCCGTATTGCTATATTTGCACCTGACCATGTGTGTGTGTGTGTGTGTGTGTGTGTGTATTAGCAAACTATAAAGCTATTTGTATTTGAGGATAAAAATAAAATAAAATCACACCCCAACCATTTTTTCCTTCCCCAGGTTCCCAAACTTACATACCTTGATTGTTTTTTCCTTTTTTCCACAGCAGTTATCATCTTATAGTAAACTATAGCTGGTATATATTTGTTATGCTTTTTAAAAGTTGTCTGACTCCCCCCACCACTCACACACACACACGTACACAAGCACACTGTGTTCCCAGCCCTCTCCTCGGGGCAGGGATCTTTGTTTTATGCTCTAACATGTGTGTAAGAAAAGACACAGGTAAACACACACACACATACATATGATAAAGGAAGGAAGGAGCGTTATTCCCAAAATTGCATTTTATACATTATAACAAGTAATTAAGAAAGCAAACTTGTCATTGGATAGTGAGGCATTCATGCCTCCTTGGTGGTCGGCAGCAGAAAGCTTCTGTGCCCACCTCTGGCAAGAAGCTACCAGGAGCCTCAAGTAGCTCACAGAGCAGGAAAGGAAATCAAACATTTGGGCCTTATGAAGCATTGGCCTCAAGACATTTTTGCCTTCAATAACATCCTAGAAGGAAATGGAAAAGTTATAAACAATCTTGTAACTTTTTAGTTTGGTATCTACACTTGTTCATCATAAGTTTTAAAATTTCAAAGGATGACATTTCTAACATATAGAAAATATTGACATTTAAAAATAAAATCTAGGGTGAGGAGAGGGATAAATTAGGAGTTTGGGATTAACATATACACACTGCTGCTGCTGCTGCTGCTAAGTTGCTTCCGTCGTGTCCGACTCTGTGCGACCCCATAGACGGCAGCCCACCAGGCTCCCCCATCCCTGGGATTCTCCAGGCAAGAACACTGGAGTGGGGTGCCATTTCCTTCTCCAATGCATGAAAGGGAAAAGTGAAAGTGAAGTCGCTCAGTCGTGTCCAACTCTTAGCGATCCAATGGACTGCAGCCTACTAGGCTCCCCCATCCATGGGATTTTACAGGCAAGAGTACTGGAGTGGGGTGCCATTGCCTTCCTTGATATACACACTGCTATATATAAAATAGATAACCAACAAGGACCTCTTGTATAGTATAGGAAACTATAATAAATATTTTGTAATGACCTATAAGGGAAAAAAATCTGAAAAAAGTTATATATGTATATGTAACTGAATCACTTTACATGATTCCCTTTTTTCCTGTGTTTTTACTAGTATTTTCATTTTAATAACTCTATAGAATTTTATATTTGAAAGTCATTTATGGGTCATCCTATAATACTTCTCTGTAAAAAAAAATGCTTCACTTACAAGTATTTAAATTTTAAAAATTTGTTGCGATCATAAGCCTCAAAAGTATTAAACAGTCTTCTGTAGTTATTACTCAATGATTAGACATATGCAATTGATAAATACAATATAGTTTATATATTTTGATAAATCCTAATTAAATAGAAAAATAAAATTTTATTGACCACCTCTCCCAAAGAGATGGATGGTGCTGTTTTATTTATTTTTATAATTAATTCATGTATTTATTAAAGAATATCACTGCTAAAATGAAGCAGACTTCAGCATCAGTGCTTTTTCTCTTTTTTATTGCTATAGTCGTAACTGCTGAGAAATCTTATTCATATGGATGGGAATGGGATAATAGCTTCAGCAGGTTTACTCTCTCTTGTCCTCCAAATACAGGATACCCAGTTCAATTTGAATGTCAGATAAACAAAGAATAATCATTTTAAGTGTATCCCAAACATTGCATGGAACATACTTATAATTAATTAATGGCACCCCACTCCAGTACTCTTGCCTGGAGAATCCCAGGGACGGGGGAGCCTGGTGGGCTGCCGCTTATGGGGTTGCACAGAGTCGGACACGACTGAAGTGACTTAGCAGCAGCATCTAAAATTCAAATAAATCCCAGGAGTTTTATCACAGCAGTATTATTCAATTCTTTGAACTCTTGTGTGTGTGCCAATCGCTCAGTCATTTCTGACTCTTTGCAACCCCATGGACTGTAGCCCATCAGGCTCCTCTGTCCACAGGGTTTTTCAGGCAAGCATACTGGAGTGGGTTGCCATTTCCCTCCACCAGGTGATCTTCTCAACCAAGGGATGGAACCTGCATCCCCTGTGTCTCCTGCATTGCAGGGGAATTCTTTACCTGCTGAGCCATCAGGGAAGCCCTTGAACTCCTGAGTTATGGGCTAAAAACTATATAGTGATTGACCAAAAAAAAAAGTGTGTGTGTGTGTGTAATAAAGTTTTATTAAAGTATAAAAGAGATAGAGAAAGCTTCCAACATAGACATCAAAAGGGGGCAGAAGTAGTACCCTCCTGCTAGTCTTTAGTAGGAAGTTATATACCTACTAGCAGGCTGCTAATTAGAGAAAGGAAATATCTGAGAACTCAGAGACTGGCACCAGGCCCCTCACCTCAACATATATTTTGAGATAACACTGGCACAAGGTGAGTTGTCCTGGATCATAAAACAATTGACATGAATCTTGAAGAAAGGCAGTTTTCCAAGCAAAGACGTAGTCTCATTAACATGGCTTAAGATAACATTTGCATGAGTAAAACATACTGGTTTGTAATGTCATTTCTGAGTCTTAGGCTAACCGGAACTGGAACCAGTTTAAAGAAAGACAGAATCTAGGGTAAACACATAGTTCATTAACATAGTTTAAGAAAAACATTTCCATGAGAAAAATGCACTGGTTAGTTCAAGGTTTGAGAAAAGTTAAGTTTAGGTGGAACCAGGCATCATCATGGCAACACAAAATTTTATTTTATTTTTTTTATTAAAAAATTTTTTTAATGATCTATTTATAACTTAATTCCTCCTTCAATTTTGTTAAAAGCAAAAATTCGAAGCCATGTGACCTGTAAAACATGATTTATTGCTGAGTTATTAGAGTCATTCATTTTTTTTTTTAAACACACTCATATTTTGAACTATCTCTTTGTTTCTGAACCCTAGGGGAGATACTCTGCTCAGATACTTGATGGGGGACAGGTGTGCCTTTCTTTCACAAAGTAGAATGATGATTGTGACCAATGATACCAACCACAGGTACTGGGTCATTATGAAAGGTGAGAATCTGGACATTTTAAGAAACCATCCACATTCCCACAAATGTTGCTACTGGGAAGTTTGTGTGTACTCTTTGTCTTAATGTGTTTGGGCTGTTATAACAAAACATCATAGACTGGGTGGCTTATAAACAATAATTATTTTTCACAGTTCAGAAGAGGTTGGCAAGTCCAAGATCCAGGTACCAGCAGATTCAGTGTCTGGTGAGAGCCTGCATCCTGGTTCACAGATGGCTGTCTTCTTGCTATAATCCCACAAGGTGAAACAGTAAGGGAACTCTGGGGTCTCTCTATTTTTGGCTGTGCTGGGTCTTCAGTGTTCTTCCCTCTGGCTTAGCTGGTAAAGAATCTGCCTGCAATGCGGAAGACCTGAGCTTGATCCCTGGGTTGGGAAGATCCCTGGAGAAGGGAAAGGCTACCCACTCCAGTATTCTGGCCTGGAGAACTCCATGGACTGGGTTTGTGCACAGGTCTTCTCTAGTTGCAGAGAGCGGGGGCTACTCTCTGGTTGCAATGCTTTGGCTTCTCATCGTGGTTGCTTCTCTTGTTATGGAGCATGGACTCTAGAGCACACGGGCTTCATTAATTGCAGCTCATGGGCTCAGTTGCCCTGCAGCATGTGGAATCTTTCCATGTCTCCCGCATTGGCAGGTGGATTCTTAACCACTGGGCCACCAAGGAAGCCCAAGATTAGTGTTCTTGTCAGAAACCAGAGAGCTTGCTCTGTCTGCCTTCACATACCTAGGAAAGACCCTGTGAGGACAAAGCAAGAGGGGGGCCATCAGCTGGCCAGGAAGAGAGCTCTTATCAGGAACCAAAGCAGTTGTAACAGAGACCACAAACTTAGTGGCTTAAAATAGTACACGTATATCATTTTACAGCTCTGGGGGTCAGAGTCCAAAAGGGCTCCTATAGGCAAAAGTCAAGGTGTCAGTGGACCCGCATTCCTTTTGGAGGCTCTGAAAAGAACTTGTTTCCTTGTCCCTTCTAGCTCCTACAGGCCACCATGGCTTATGAACACTACCTCACGTCACTCCAACCTCTCCTTCTATTCTAACACTTCCTTCTCTCTGACTCTAACTGCCTGCCTCCTTCTTACAATGATCTTTTTGCCATGTGAGCAAAGATAGTCACAGGATCTGAAGATTAGGACAAAGACATCTTTGGGGACCTGTTATTCTGTCCCTACACATTCTCAGGAAGAAGAATCTCCTTGAATCACTGGGAAGGTCACCTTTAATTGCAAAACAAAGGTTCCGTCTTTTAGGCGGCCCCAGTGAGCCTAGGAGAATCCCAGGGACGGGGGAGCCTGGTGGGCTGCCGCCTGTGGGGTCGGGCAGAGTCGGACACGACTGCAGCGACTTAGCGACTTAGTGAATGAGCCTAGGACCAAGTTTCCCACAGCTTACCTTGGAGCAGCGGAGGGGGGTTCCCGGTGTCTGGTGGGGAAATGGCCAGTTGGTCTTTCCCCTGCATCTCTGCATACTCTGCCAGGGGTCTGAGGAGACCCAGAGCTCCAGAACATTGCAAGTAATTGCCACCGAGGTGCAGCTCACTGGGGAAGGGGCGAAATACACTGTTCATTAGATATTTTTTCCCCTCTGTCAAATTTAGATTTAAGGTCTTCAACTCATAAAATAATAGGCCTAGTTACAAAATAATACATAAATAATCATAATAAATAATAATAGGCCATGTCATAAAAAATAGACCTAGTAACTGCATCAGCCGGCCAAAACAGGCATTTAGCACAACACCCTTGATTCTCAAATATAACTAAAGGATCTTTCTATTATAATTAAGAAAAGAGAAACAAAATAACTAGAGGAGGAAAACATGATGAGAAACGTAATAAAAAATCTAAGAACTCATGGGTTAGCAGGCTCTGTAAGTAAGTGTTTATATAACTCAAGACGCAACAGTGCCAAGATGTGACGGGGCGGGGGTGGCGGGGAGCAGGGGACCCTCTCACCGAATGGCACTGTGGCATACGATGGAGCCCAGCCTCGGTCCATTCTGTGGCCCCAGACCACAGTAGCGCAGACTGAGGCTCTGAAGCCTTTGGTTGTTCTCCAGGCCTGAGAGAATACTCTCAATTTCTTCATGTGTAAATCTAAAAAGAAAGGATAGGAACTTTAAAATTTATGCTACCCATTGGATTATTAATGTTAAGTACTTCCAAGGCAGTGAGCAGCACTTCTGCTGGTCTCAGTTTAGGCTTCCAGGGCTAGGGCTGCCTGTGGGGGTCGGCTGGGATGAATGAGGTGGGCAGCCTGCCTGTGGAGGAAAGGGGACCCGGAGTCTGCCTCCTGGGCAAAGAGAGCAGAGGACTGTTTGAAGTACCCATTCAAGGGAGCAGATGGAGAGCAAGTTGTGAATCCTGAAGACGAGAGAGGTGGCCCAGTTGGTAGTCTGGGAAGACTCATTGGTACCAGGACTCTGTAAGGAGAATCCTCTTACGCCATGTCCACAGCAGGTTCAGGAAAGTTAAACCTCTCAGCCCTCCTTGGCCCTGAGGTCCTCTTGCCCTAATCTGCACAATCCCTAGAGTTTCAAAGTGAAATCACACCCATCATCTCATTCATGCCAGCAACAGCCTCTGTGGGTAGGTAGGGATTAGGTCAAGAAACTGAGGCCCAGCAACATGTTTGGGGAATTTGCAGAGTCAAGGCTTGAACTTTAAAAAAAAATGAGAACTTGCCTGGTGGCACAGGGCTTCCCAGGTGGCTCAGATGGTTAAGAATCTGCCTGCAACACGGGAGACCTGGGTTGGATCCCTGGGCTGGGAAGACCCCCTGGTGGAGAGCATGGCGACCCACTCCAGTATTCTTGCCTGGAGTATCCCATGGACAGAGGAGCCTGGCAGGCTACAGTCCATGGGATCACAAAGAGTCAGACACGACTGAATGACTAAACTCATATATACTCCCTGGTGGCACAGTGGATAAGAATCCACCTGCCAATGCAGGGGACACAGGTTCGATCCCTGGTCCAGAAAGATCCTACATGCCACAGAATAACTAATCCTGTGTACCACAACTAGTGAAGCCCACACGCCCAGAACCCATGCTCTGCAGCCACTGTAATGAGAAGCCCATGCCCATCAATGAAGAGTAGCCCCTGCTCTCCACAACTAGAGACAGCCCTCACAAAAGAAACGAAGACCTAGCACAGCCAAGAATAAAAATAAATAAAAATTTAAAAAATGAAGTGAACAGTACTGACAGAAATAACTTTAAAATTTATAAATGTATTCAACAAGTAATTATTGAGGACCACAGTGGCTGAGGGGATGCAGCTGTGTATGAGAAAGAGGGGTGTCCTGCCTGCAGGACTTCATAGTCTATCAGGGAAAACGCTGAGGACAGAGCTCCAGTCCCCAGAGGGCAGTGACCTGCAATCTGTCCATGTTGAGGTCTCAGTGCAGACTCCCAGCTACCCAACCCTGACAGCTCTAGGTGTCAGCAGCAGCAGTATTTCCACTGACAATTAAAACAGCTGTTTCAAAAAAAATAGAAACAAAAAAAAAAAAAAAAAATTAAAAAAAAAAAAAAAAAAAAAAAAAAATAAAACAGCTGTTTCTTAAAGACGGGAATTCCTTCTTTCTTCCCCGCAGTGCAGGTCTCTGGGTACAGCACAGCAACTGGAGTCTAGAGGGTCTCCTAGCAGTGGGGTTGGTTCTACTTGGTCCATTTGGGGAACTCTGTGGCTGCTCCTGAATCACTGCACGGTGTCCCGAGGACCCTGTCCTTCTGCTGCCCTGAATTAAGAGACCCTAAGGCTCCTGGTGGCTCAGCGGTAAAGAATCCGCCTACAATGCAGGAGACATAAGAGATGCAGGTTTGATCCCTGGGTCAGGAAGGTCCCCTGGAGGAGGGCATGGTAGCCCACTCCAGTATTCTTGCCTGGAGAATCCCACGGACAGAGAAGCCTTGGCAGGCTTCAGTCTGTAGGTTCACACAGAGTCAGACATGACTGAAGTAACAGCATAAGGCTCCTCCCAGCATTTCAGAAACGCGGAGAATCTCCACAGAATATTGACTTTCCCCAGTTGTGCTGATGGACTTGTTCTCTGTCACCACCAGGGCCCTAATAAGATCCCAGTCCTTTAGTGGGGTCTTTGTGTCACTGAGCTACCACTTCTCAGGCATGACTTCACAGCCCACTGGCCTTTTGAGTACAGGGCACCACCTGGCTCCGTGGCAAGAGTCATAGAATCATAGACTTGGGAAATGGAAGAGATCAGCTCATAGATCAGAGAGGTGGCACGACCAACCCCAGATCACATAAGCAGTTTGAAATCTTTTATGGATTGTAAATTAAGACCCCAGCAGTCTAGTATCATTGATTAAAGGTGGACTCTGAATCAGACACCTGAATTCACATCTAGTCTCCATCCCTAAGAACCAAATGGCCTTGAACAAGCCAGTTAATCCCCCTGAGTTTTTCCTTACCTATAGTCAAGGGTTAGAAACGGTACATATCTATCATTATAATCATACATCTCTATGTAATGGTATATATTGATACATATCTACTGTAATGAGAAAATCCACGTCCTGTGCTTGGCACGCAGTAATAACCATTAGCAAATATTGTCATTATTAGTATTATTGACTTTGACCTCCCCTGACCACTCGGAGCCCAGCCCTCTGAAGGACTTGCTCTGCTCTTGTCTGGCACCATACCTTTCCTCCCACCTTCTTTCCTAGTGAACACTGACCATGTCTATGGAACTGCAATTCCCCTTATCCAAACTACTGCTAAAATGTATATCAACAACTTTTGTGATATTCAGACTTTCCGCCTTGTGCTTTACATAATCAAGAGCGTGTCTCCTCCCTCTGTACACTGAGGACTCCCTTGGACAGTGGCAGTGCCTTAAGTACACTTATATCTTCCTTAGCAACAAGCACCATGCCTTGGACAAACTAGCCTTCGACAAATGTTTGTTAAAAGAATAAACAAATGACTAGAGACTCTTTTTGAGAACCCTAACATTTACTAGGAACATGAACTCTAAGGAAGTTTTAGGGTGTCCTTTGCAGCAATGACTTGATTAGACACAAGGAACTAGGATATTTCCCTCCCCTGCCTTTGCCTCCCCCAGCTGCCAGCGGGGGCGGGCGTAGGCATGGGGAACTTTGAAGGATCTGCATTCCAGCCTTACCTGCAGTAGTCGAGGACAAGAACATGCAGACTGCTGAGATGCAAAGCCTGCCCAAGCCTCCCCAGAGACCATGGATCCATCTTGCAGTCAATGAGTTCCAGGGTGGTAAACGGGCAGCGGGTGTGCCCCTTCGATTCTAGAAGCAAAGCCTGAGAATGCAAGGTTAAAAGTGCAGACACAATGAAAACAAACATGATCTGTGTTTGGTTTTTTATATTCGAGTTTATTCTTCATTTAACTTTTAAACACTACTATGGTTGAATATCGGAGAAGGCAATGGCACCCCACTCCTGTACTCTTGCCTGGGAAATCCCATGGATGGAGGAGCCTCATAGGCTACAGTCCATGGGGTCGCTAAGAGTTGGACACGACTGAGCAACTTTACTTTCACATTTCACTTTCATGCATTGGAGAAGGAAATGGCAACCCACTCCAGTGTTCTTGCCTGGAGAATCCCAGGGATGGGGGAGCCTGGTGGGCTGCCGTCTATGGGGTCACACAGAGTCAGACATGACTGACGTGACTTAGCAGCAGCAGCAGCAGCATGGTTGAATATGATCTGTGTTTTTATAAATTACTTCAAAGTCACTTATGTTAATTATTCAACATTTTGGCCTCTAAGATAACTTTCTAGTTACCCAAAGAGAAAGTGGCACAAAAACAAAATAATTTCCCTTTAAAATGAAGACTCACTAGGAATTCCCTGGCTGTCCAGTGGTTAGGACTCCATGCTTTCACTGCCAAGGGCCAGGTTTCGATCCCTGGTTAGGGGACTAAGATCCCACAGCTGCTTGGCATGGCAAAATAAATAAAAATTTAAAATAAAAGATAAAATGAAGACTCATTGAAGAATTGTTCAGGAAACATCAAGCTTTATGATGAGAGAAAATATACGGTAGCACAATATAAGCACAAGTCTAAGGCAAGGTCATTTCTTGCTGTAACGAAGGATCCCAATGACAGTGAAATTCCAACCTGATAGGAAAAAGTATTTAAAGCTAAAAAAACACGAAAGCTGCCTTTTTAGCAATTAGAATCACCATGACCTGAGGATTCCCTCAGTACAGAATTTAAGCCTGAAAGTGACTTTGGTAGGGTTTGGAGGATGTAGGGTTTTGTGAGGTAATGACATGTGGGTCAGAGACAGGATTCCAAATTACAGCTTGGTTGAGAATAAAAAAGCCCTTGCAATCTTAACTACAGAGCTGGTGCCTGAGGCTTCTTTAATGAGAGAAAGTCTAGTTTGAGTGCTGGATCAGATTTCTCAAGCTGTATTTCTGACAGAGGAGGCCATGTGGCACATCCCTGCTGATGTTAACGTTGGTCTGTGCAAAATAAACTCTGGACCAGGTCCTAAAGATCTCAACCAGTGGTTTGCAGGGTTACCCGCCCTGCTGTGGGCAAGACCACGGCCGTCTGATAGAATTTCTCAGCAGCCTTCAGCTGACCGAGAAAGTGAAAAAGTAAAAGTGTTAGTTGCTCAGCTGTGTTCGATTCTTTGTGACCCCATGGACTATAGCCCACCAGGCTCCTCTGTCCATGGGATTCTCCAGGCAAGAATACTGAAATGGGTAGGCATTCTCTTCTCCAGGGTATCTTCCCCACTCAGGGATCAAACTCAGAAATCTCCTGCATTGTAGGCAGATCCTTTACCATCTGAGCCACCAGAGAAGCCTGTAGATTACCAAGAGGGCTACATTTTAAGGAACTGTTAAGGATCACTTTTAACATGCATGAATAGCATTCTCTTTCCAATTTGAATGAACTGAGTACCTGACTGAGCCTCTGAATAAAAAAAAATTAAAAATTCTGTTTATATATTTAAAATACCTTTTTAAAGATTCATTTTAAAATTAAAGTCAAAAACATATAAAATTTACCATTTTAATAACTTTTAAGTGTACATCTCTGTGGCTTTAAGTGTATTCACACTGTTGTGCAAGCCCCATCACCATTCCTCTCCTGAATGTTTTCCATTGGTCAAAACTGAACCTCTGTACCCATTCAACAAACGCTCCCATTGTCCTCAGCCCCCAGCCCCTGGCAACTGCCAATTCTACTGTCTGCTCTATGAATTTGACTACTCTAGGTACCTCATATACACTATCCTTTTGTTTCTGACTTATTTCACTCACTTCAAGGTTCATCCATGTTGTAGCATGTGTCAGAATTTCCTTCAAGTTATGTCCAACCTAGATAGCATATTCAAAAGCAGAGACATTACTTTGCCAACAAAGGTCTGTCTAGTCAAGGCTATGGTTTTTCCTGTGGTCATGTATGGATGTGAGAGTTGGACTGTGAAGAAGGCTGAGCACCGAAGAATTGATGCTTTTGAACTGTGGTGTTGGAGAAGACTCTTGAGAGTCACCTGGACTGCAAGGAGAGCCAACCAGTCCATTCTGAAGGAGATCAGCCCTGGGATTTCTTTGGAAGGAATGATGCTAAAGCTGAAATTCCAGTCCTTTGGCCACCTCATTCGAAGAGTTGACTCATTGGAAAAGACTCTGATGCTGGGAGGGATTGGAGGCAGGAGGAGAAGGGGACGACAGAGGATGAGATGGCTGGATGGCATCACTGACTCGATGAACGTGAGTCTGAGTGAACTCTGGGAATTGGTGATGGACAGGGAGGCCTGGCGTGCTGTGATTCATGGGGTCACAAAGAGTCGGACACGACTGAGCGCCTGAACTGAACTGAATATCCGACTGTATGTATATACCATATTTTGTTTACCCATTGGTCTGTCAGTAGATACTCGGTTTGCTTCCATCTATGGCTATTGTGAATAATGCTGGTATGAACATGAATGTATAAATATCTCTTTGAGACCCTTCTTTCAATTCTCTTGGGTATGTACTCAGAAGTGGAATTGCTGGATGATATAGCAGTTCTCTATTTTTAATGTTTGGAGGAGCCACCATACTATTTTCCATAGTGGCACCATTTTACATTTCCACCAATAGCGCACAAGGGTTCCAATTTCTCTGCATCCTCATCAACACTTTATTTTCTGCTTTTTTGAATAGTAACCATCTTAGTTAACATGGGGTGGTATCTCATGGTGGTTTTGATTTGCATTTCTCTAATGATTGATAGTGGCCCCCAAAAAGATTTTCACAACCAAGATAATCACGATGGTGTGATCACTTACCTAGAACCAGACATCCTGGAATGTGAAGTCAAGTGGGCCTTAGAAAGCATCACTACGAACAAAGCTAGTGGAGGTGATGGAATTCCAGTTGAGCTATTTCAAATCCTGGAAGATGATGCTGTGAAAATGCTGCACTCAATGTGCCAGCAAATTTGGAAAACTCAGCAGTGGCCAGAGGACTGGAAAAGGTCAGTTTTCATTCCAATCCCAAAGAAAGGCAATGCCAAAGAATGCTCAAACTATCGCACAGTTGCACTCATCTCACATGCTAGTAGAGTAATGCTCAAAATTCTCCAAGCCAGGCTTCAGCAATATGTGAACCATGAACTTCCAGATGTTCAAGCTGGTTTTAGGAAAGGCAGAGGAACCAGAGATCAAATTGCCAACATCCGCTGGATCATCGAAAAAGCAAGAGAGTTCCAGAAAAACATCTATGTCTGCTTTATTGACTATGCCAAAGCCTTTGACTGTGTGGATCACAATAAACTGTGGAAAATTCTGAAAGAGATGGGAATACCAGACCACCTGACCTGCCTCTTGAGAAACCCGTATGCAGGTCAGGAAGCAACAGTTAGAATTGGACATGGAACAACAGACTGGTTCCAAATAGGAAAAGGAGTATGTCAAGGCTGTATATTGTCACCCTGTTTATTTAACTTCTATGCAGAGTACATCATGAGAAACGCTGGACTGGAAGAAACACAAGCTGGAATGAAGATTGCCGGGAGAAATATCAATAACCTCAGATATGCAGATGACACCACCCTATGGCAGAAAGCAAAGAAGAACTGAAGAGCCTCTTGATGAAAGTGAAAGAGGAGAGTGAAAAAGTTGGCTTAAAACTCAACATTCAGAAAACTAAGATCATGGTATCTGGTCCCATCACTTCATGGCAAATAGAGAATAGGGAAACAGTGGAAACAGTGTCAGACTTTATTTTTTGGGCTCCAAAATCACTGCAGATGGTGATTGCAGCCATAAAATTAAAACTCCTTGGAAGGAAAGTTATGACCAACCTAGATAACATATTGAAAAGCAGAGACATTCCTTTGCCAACAAAGGTCCGTCTAGTCAAGGCTATGGTTTTTCCAGTGTTCATGTATGGATGTGAAAGTTGGACTGTGAAGAAAGCTGAGCGCCAGAGAATTGATGCTTTTGAAGTGTGGTTTGGAGAAGACTCTTGAGAGTCCCTTGGACTGCAAGGAGATCCAACCAGTCCATCCTAAAGGAGATTAGTCCTGGGTGTTCATTGGAAGGACTGATGCTGAGGCTGAAACTCCAATACTTTGGCTACCTCATGTGAAGAGTTGACTCACTGGAAAAGACCCTGATGCTGGGAGGGATTGGGGGCAGGAGGAGAAGGGGATGACAGAAGATGAGATGGCTGGATGGCATCACCGACTCAATGGACGTGAGTCTGAGTGAACTCTGGGATTTGGTGATGGACAGGGAGATCTGGCGTGCTGCAATTCATGGAGTCACAAAGAGTTGGACACAACTGAGCGACTGAACTGAATTGAATGATTGATGGTGTTCAAAATCTTTTCAGGTGCTTCTTGGTCATTTGTGTATCTTCTTCAGAGAATGTCTGTTCAAGCCCTTGACCATTTTAAAATCAGTTTGCTTATTTCTTGTTGCTGAGTTATATGAGTTCTTTATATATTCTGGATATTAACCCCTTACCACATATATGCTTTGCAATTATTTTCTCCCTTTTCACTCGGTTGATTGTGTCCTTTGAAGCACAGAAGTTTTTCATTTTTACGAGGTCCGATTCACTTAATGAGTGTGTGTGTGTGTTGCTTGTGCTTTTAGTGTATATCTAAGAAATCACTGCCAAATCTAACATTATGAAGCTTTTCCTCTATGCATTGTTCGGAGAGTTTTAAACATATCTTTTTAAAATGTGTTGATTGACAGGCAGGTTAGGGAGAAATATCCAAAGGGCAAAGAATGAGAAGAAAATGACCCAGAGAGGTATGCGGCCCTGAAGCCAGCTTTCCCTTTTGACAGCATCATTAAAGCAGTAGATTTGGGCTTTGATTTTAATGGATCATACAGTCCAGGGGACAAGGTGAGCAGTCCAACAGGAAATCCTGAATAGAGGTGTGGCTCAAAACATAAAGTGGATTGTAGTGCTATGTCCTTAGAGTAACAAAGAACTAGAAATAAACCCAACTCTTCCCTTCCCCAAAGGATCCCAGGGAAAATGGCCCATCTCAAACTGAGTATATGGAAAAAAATACATCCCCCGAGAACTCACAAAACTAGCCTTAGCACAGGTTTGCAACTTGAATTAACATCACCAGAATGGTTCAAAAAACCTTGAAAGTGAAAGTGTTAGTCACTCAATAATGTCTGACTCTTTCCATCCCATGGACTGTAGCCTGCCAGGCTTCTCTATCCATGGAATTCTCCAGGTTAGAATATTGGAGGGGGTCATCATTCTTTTCTCCAGGGGATCTTCCCAACCCAGAGACAACCCAGGTCTCCTGCATCACAGGCAGATTCTTTACCATCTGAGCCACCAGGGAAGCCCCAAAGAAACCTTAGATTAAGAACTTAATTTTGGGACTTCCCTGGCAGTACAGCAGTTAAGACTGCATTTCCACTGCAGGGGACACAAGTTCCATCCTTGGTTGGGAAACTAAGATCCTGAATGCCATGTGGTACGGCCAAAAAAAAAAAACCAAAGGGAAAAAAAAAAAAGAATTTAACAGCTCTGAGCGTGTGGTAGAAAAACCTGTAAATATTCTCTGGAGAGAGCTATCTGCAAATCAGAGCTCAAGAAATTGCCATAGCTATTTTTGTCCCCACAAAATATGAATTTACAGTAAAAAAAAAAAAAAAATCACAAAAACATACAAAGGAATGCCCTCATAAGTAAGAACCAGTAGAAGCAAGAGTCAGAAATGTCAGACTCCAAAATAATTCAGATTATTGAAATTATTAGACATAGATTATAAGTTTAAACATTCAGAGAAATAAGGGACTTTCAAAAAGGCTAGGAACTGGAAAAATTAGTGTTTTTTGTGTTCTGTTTGAGTTTTTCTCCACCCCAGAATCATGATTCTGGTGTTGTCCTAGACTATCTTCTAGAAACCTTATTGTTTTGCCTTAAATAATATATAATCCATCTGGAATTGATTCTGGGGTATGATGTGAAGTAGAAATCAAGCTTATTTATCTCCCATATTGTGTATGTTAGCTTATCTTTTTGTCCTCAGTGAAAGGATTTACCTGAATTATCTGATTTGCCCTTGCCAGAAGTAAAGTCCTATATATAACTTAGGACTCACTATAAAGGAAGTTCAATATAAAAAATAATGATATTTAATCTATAAGCGTGTTTTCAGCAAACCATCATTCAAGACTGAAGGCTATGTGTTATACAATAGCAGTCAAAATTAATAAACATGGAGAAATCTTGACAACATAATGTGAGTAAAAGAAGTCATAAAATCACACAAAGTACAATTCACGTAGGTAAGTAAAAATATACATGCATATGTAATAAAAGCATAAAAACATGAATGGGGTTGATACACATCAACTCCAGGCTAGTGGTACCTCCTGGAAGTAGATGGGGGAGAAGAAGAAAGATGGCACTTTAGCTCTTGCATTTGTAAATATCTTCAATATCCATTCCTTAAAAAGTATATTATGCAACGGTGAGTACATAGATGTCAGTTCTATTATTTTTTGCACTTTTATATGTCTGAAATATTTCACTAAAAATACTTTTAAAAAAGAATAGTTTGGAGCATATCAGTCAACAACCACATAAACTATAGCTGGAACACATGATAATATGCTTACATTCAATTTTAAGGTTAAATGGAGAGCAATTTTTAAAATGCATGACTCACAAGTCTGGCGATCTCTGGGTTGCTCAGTTGAAAGCCCCAGATGCAGATCTCTCTCCCCAGCATGTAACACTCATCCCGAACAGTCATGAGCAAAGCTTCCAAGGACATTGGTAGGATGCCTGGCGGGGAGTCATCAGGTCTTACCAGTACAAACTAGAATGTTAAAAAAAACTACAGGTGGGCATCATAAACGGAGGTTCATGTGTCCAAATATGTAGAGAAAAATATCGTCATTAGACAACATTAGAAGGACATTACTTATTAACTTTGGATCAAGTGTGCATTGGGGTTCAACACAAACTTAGGGAGTTCCTGCCTAAGCTTCATGAAAAGTCCCACAAGGCAGAGATTTTTTTCCAGCAGGCTACTGTCCATAACTGGGTCAGGAAATCAATTTAGTGGGTTGTTACCAGCTTTTTCTTTATTTCTTTAATGAAACAGAAAAGAAGGGAAATTATCTGAGTATATACTATGCAGTAAGGAATAACTGTCTCATGACACTTTCATTTTACTGACGTTCGAAATCAAAATGGAGACCCAACCAAAGCAACCCAACATAAACAGCTCTTAGGGTCACACAGATTCCAGTACTTATATACTGGGTCATAATGTTAATTATATTTCTGATGGTGATTATAATTAAAAATACTTGGAAAATACTGCTGACATGGTTATAAATTTGAATAAAGTTTATGATTAACCCTATGATTAAGTAGTGCAGCCTAATTATAATAACTACAACCAGAAAAAATGAATTAGGCCAATGCAGGAGACACAGGAGACTTGGGTTTGATCCCTGCGTCAGGAAGTCCCCCAGAGGAGGGCATGGTAACCCATCCCAGTATTCCTGCCTGGAGAATCCCATGGATAGACCAGCCTGGTGGGCTACAGTCCATGGAATTGCAGAGTCGAACATGACTGAAGCGACTGAGCATGCGCAGGAGCGCAGGTCGGGAAGAGGAGAAGTGGAGAGTGAAAGCCTGAAGGAATATAGTGGGTGCGGGCAGCTTTCCTGAGAATGGGAGTTCAGAAAGAGAGAGAGATTTAGACAGGAACTGTGGGAGGGTTTCTCTGTGGAGGGTGCAATGTAATCACCCTCCCAACCCGAGAAACATTCAGGAAAAATATGGGTGGAATGGATTTGTGTCAAAGTCTTAAGTAATGGTATTTAAAGTACCATCTCTATCTAATTATTTTGTTTAATTTGTTGTCTTGCTTAACACCCAGCATTTTATGAAATCAGTAGGTATGTGGTTATTAAAACACAGACTGTCTTTCTGGGCTGGTGATAGAGAAGTTGTGAAGCTGGACAGTCCGTCTTTGGGTGCCAGGCTCCCCCTTCTGGTCACTCAGGCGCCCCTTCCTGAGCTGACCACTTAGGCTGGCCTCTCTTCCTCCCCCCTGACATTCAACCAGTAGATTTAATCTCAGAAAAGATGTGACATCAGGTTTTTTTCCCCTGAAATCCAAATGATATGCTGTCTTACTCCAAGTGAGATGGGAGGGGTGTGGGTATTTGCAGGTCAAGCTTGATGGCTTGGACGCATCAGATGTCAAGACAAGGAGACATTCTTTTGGAGGGTCGGGAGTGCTGGCGAGGGAGGTTCTGCAATGATGACAAAAGGGATGCTTTTGAGCTGGACTCTCCAGACATAGAGTGGGAGGAGAGGCAGGCTGGCCGTTCCGGAGGTGAAGCGGGGTGAGAACAGGCAGAGCTGCTCGAAGGATGAAGGACGGGGATGGGCAGACTGGGAGGGAGGAGTGGGAAGGTAGGAGGAGTGCCGAGCAGACTTTGGTGCCAGAGTCAGGCTCTGGACGGCATGCAGGCAGGAACGCAGAGCGGGCGACCCCGCCAATTCTGGGCTTGAAGGGATTGAGAATCCATGTTCCTTGGTTTCTTGAGAGGATACACTCACCTTCCTGAGAATCCGTTCATGGTTGATGCTGGCTTTCAAGTCCCTTTTGATGGCTGGACACACAGACGTCTGAGTCTGTACACAACGCTTCTCGTATGTTTTCAGGAACTTTTGAAGAATGGAAACAATGGACTGGGGTGCTCCTTTAGTTTTTCGTTTTCCTTGCTTTTCTCTTGGCATTGTTTCATAGCGTTAAATTCCACTTGGATTCTGAGAACTGTAACTTGCCCTGAAACCCAGCACACAGATATCTTTTTAAGGAGGAGATCACACTTTCCCACTAAAAATGAGCAAATATCGCTGCACACCTTCTCTGAAAATCATAAAGTACTTCACTAATCTTAAAATGAGAGTGGAGAATCAGAGCAGAAAATTTCAATTTGCAAGGACTATACTCATGGAAATGGATTCTTTCTTTTAGATTGTTTAAAATGGGGGAAGTTCTTTGAATTCAATTATAAAGGAACACAATTAACATTAATAGTGGGCTTTAAATACTTCCACGTTCATATTGATTTAAAAGTGGCATAATTTTCTTTCAGACATAATTCCTGCCACGCAGTAATTATAGTGGTTAAGAATGTGGGCTTTGGAAGGTAACAAACTTGGATTTTAGTCTTATCTCCACTACTTGATTTACTGTGTGGCCTTAGAGAAATTATAAACTCTTCAAGCCTCCATTTCCCAATCTGTAAAATGGATTATGGTTGTCATAAAGGTTAAATGAGATGAGTTTATAAAGCACTACACAGTGCCTGGCATGTAGTGATAAGGAAACATTTTTATTATTATTGATGTTATTTTTACTCTGCTGGCTGCAAGAGTCAGTTCTAATTTTTGTCAGTGGGATTGCTGGATCATACGGAATTTTTAGTCTTTTAAGGAACCTCTATGCTGTTCTCCATAGTGGCTGCACCAGTTTACATTCCCACCAACAGTGTAGGAGGGTTCCCTTTTCTCCACACCTTCTCTATCACTTATTAATTTGTAGCACAAATTTTTGTTTTATATATATTGGCACTATGGTATTAATACTGGGTACTTACAAATTTAGAACTGATAAATTTTCCTAGGAGATGTACTCTTTTGACATTACTTAACATCCCTTTTTGTCTCTAGAAATGCTTCATGTCTCAGAGTCACAGATCCCAAAATGTACTGAGATGCGTGGAGGCACTGCACACTTCCAGGGCGCTTGGGGATGTTTTAAATTTTCAAGGGAAGGCTAGCGTCATCTGTTAGAAGCCATACGAACTACTGGGGGTAGTCCACATTTTCAATTTAGGTCACACTTGCATTGGTATCCTATTGCTAGAAATTAGCCCATCACAAGTGAAAAACATTCTAAAAAGGGAGAGTAAACCCAGTAGAACGTAGAGACTCAGGTACTTGGGTAAGGAAAAATCATATTCTTAATAGCTCTGGTTGGGACTTTATAGATTATCTAATCCCTGTAAGCTATCACTGGGATGACCCACTGTCTCAGGACTTTAAGTGCTAAAACCAGGAAAATACTGGGCCAACCAAAATGGCTCTTCACCCTACCACTCACCCGACCCATGGCCAGCACCCAGTTGTAGCTCCAGCATTCTGCTCATAGCTCTGCTCCAGCAGCTCCTGCAGAGCAACCAGACTTGGCAGCTACCCAAAACCTACTTTTCATCTTGGGGCTGGTCTAACTTCTTCTTTTATATGGAACAAAAATGAGGCCCAGGAAGGGAGAGAAGGGATTTGCTCTGGCTGAAAACAGAACTGAGCGTACTGATTCCCAAGACCATTAAAAAAAATTTATTGGCATATAGTTGTTTTACAGTGTTGTGTTAGTTTCTACTGTACAGCAAAGTAAATCAGTGAATCACTGAATCAGCTATATATATATATATATCCCCTCTTTTTTGGATTTCCTTCCCATTTAGGTTACCACCAGGCACTGAGTTCCCTGTGTTATACAGTAGGTTCTCGTTAGTTATTTTATTTTATACATAGCAGTGTATATATGTCTGTCAGGAAGCATTTAAACAGGAGGCTTCCTGTGTGCTGTTTTGGATCTGTCAGGAATCTGTTCCTTATTAATTCCTGAATATCCAGGAATTAAGAGGAGAGGAAGCCTCTCCCGGGGGGGCTGAGGAATCCAGGCATTTCCTTCATTAGTTTTTCTATACGGTGATAAGTACCCTCTTCCTTTTTATGAACCGTATGGTAAAAGTGATTATTTACAACTCTGTCTCTCAGGCTATTTCTTTGGAGCGCAGAGGTTCTCTGTGTTGACTTTGCTGCCCGGGCTTCTAAGACCCTCTCGAGAAAGTGCTCTGCGCCTTCACCCCATCGAGAGGGCGCCTGAGGCCTTTGTGAACAGAGCAAGCCCGGTGCAGAGGCTTTATTGGCTTCCTGCGTAAACCAACAAATATCAGCCTCTTTCTCTCTCCTTTACTTTCTTATCAGTCGACTCCGGACCACCAGGTTCTGGTCCATTAAAGGACCCCAACATATGTCGGGCTCCCCCAGTGATTCAGCAGTAAAGTATCTGCCTGCAATGCATGAGCCGCAGGAGACTTGGGTTCGATCCCTGGGTTGGGAAATTCCCCTGGAGGAGGGCATGGCTACCCATTCCAGTATTCTTGCCTGGAGAATCCCATGGACAGAGGAACCTGGCAGCATATAGTCCATGGGGTTGCAAGAGTCAGACACGACTGAAGTGACTTAGCATGCACGCAGTGTATATATGTCAATCCCAATCTCCCAATTCATCCCACCTCCCTTTCCCCCTTGGTATGTACACATTTGTTCTCTACTTCTGCTTTGTAAATAAGAAGGTTTATAACAGTTTTTTCGAATTCCCCACGCATAAATACATGGTATTTATTTTTCTGACCTACTTCACTCTGGATGACAGTCTCTAGGTCCATCCATGCTAAGACCATTTTTGGAAAGCATCTCTAGTGCTGCTTATCATCAGGCAATTGGCAAACACTGCATAGCACCATGGGAGACTGTGTGGGTCGGGAGCGGGTGGCCCAGTTCACCGGAACAGGTTTGAATCCTGTTTCTGTCCATTACCAGCAGGGTGATCGTGGGTAATCAACTTCTCTTCCTTGAACCTCATTTTCTTCATCTGTACACATGGTGGGAATATTAACTCTTTGACATTTGTGAGGATTATATGAGATAACAATTGTAAAGATTTTTTCATCAGTAAGATGGAGATGATGGTGACAAAGAAGTGTTATGGGGAATAATGAGTTACTACTACTACTACTACTACTAAGTCGCTTCAGTCGTGTCCGATTCTGTGCAACCCCAGAGACGGCAGCCCACCAGGCTCCCCCGTCCCTGGGATTCTCCAGGCAAGAACACTGGAGTGGGTTGCCATTTCCTTCTCCAATGCATGAAAGTGAAAAGTGAAAGTGAAGTCGCTCAGTCGTGTCCGACCCTCAGTGACCCCATGGACTGCAGCCTACCAGGCTCCTCCGTCCATGGGATTTTCCAGGCAAGAGTACTGGAGTGGGGTGCCATTGCCTTCTGAGAACAGAATCTGACACATAGCAGATGCTAAGGAGGGAACCTGAGGCATACTGAGTTTATGTGATTTGCCTAAGGGCAGACACTGGTAAGTGGTGTAGTTGGGATTCAAATTTAGACAATCTAGATCCATAGCCCCCATTTGTAACCACTCTAAGGTACCATTTGTTAGAAACTGTTATGAATTGAATGTTTTCACCTCCCCTCCCCTTCAAATTCAAATGCTGAATCCCCAGTGTGATGATGTGGGTTCTTTGGAAGGTAATTACAGTTAGATAAGGTCATGAGGGTGGGGCCCTAATGATGGGATTAAGAAGAGACAACAGAGCTCACCTCCAACCCATCCACACCCAAGCTGTTGAATTGGCCATCACCTACAAACCAAGGGGGCTGCCTTGGTGGCTCAGATTGTTAAGAATCTGCCTGCAGTGCAGAAGACCTGGGTTCAGTCCCTCAGTTGGGAAGATCCCCAGGAGAAGGAAATGGCTATTCACTCCAGTATTCTTGCCTGGAGAATTCCATGGACAAAGGAGCCCTGTGACCATGGAGTCACAAAGAGTCAGAACAATTGAGCGACTAACACTTTCTTTCCCTTACAAACCAGGAGAACAGGCTTCAGAATGAAATCTATCTTACTAGTATTTTCGTCTTGGATTTCCCAGCCTCTAGAACTGTGAAAAACATTTCTGTTGTCATTGGTATTCTATTATGGAAATGGCAATCCACTCCAGTACTATTGCCTGGAAAATCCCATAGACAGAGGAGCCTGGTAGGCTACAGTCCATGGGCTCGCAAAGAGTTGGACATGACTGAGCGACTTCACTTCAAGCTGACTAAGATGGTACTATCCAATATTGTTTGTTCAGTCGCCAAGTCATGTCTAACTCTTTGTGACCCCGTGGACTGCAGCATGCCAGGCTTGCCTAGCCCTTACCATTTCCAGAGTTTGCCCAAGTTCATGTCCATTTAATCAATAATGCCATCCAACCATCTCATCCTCTGTCACACTCTTCTCCTTCTGTCTTCAATCCTTCTCAGCATCAGCGTCTTTTCTAATGAGTCCACTCTTTGCATCAGGTGGCCAAAGTATTGGAGCTTCAGCTTCAGCATCAGTCTTTCCAATAAGTATTCAGAATTGATTTCCTTTAAGATTGACTGGTTTGATCTGCTTGATGTGCACGGGACTCTCAAAAGTCTTCTCCAGCACCACAGTTTGAAAGCATCAATTCTTCGGCATTCAGCCTTCTTTATGGTCCAACTCTCACATCTGTACATGACTAGCCTTGACTGTTTGGATTTTGTCGGTAAAGTAATGTCTGCTTTTTAACCCACTGTCTAGGTTTGTCATAGCTTTCCTGCCAAGAAGCAATCATCTTCTAATTTCATGGCTGTGGTCACCATCTGCAGTGATTTCAAAGCCTAAGAGGAGGAAATCTGTCTCTGCTTCCACCTTTTCCCCTTTTATTTGCCATGAAGTGATGAGACTGGGTGCCATGATCTTAGTTTTTTTAATATCAAAATTTAAGTTGATTTTTTTCACTCTACTCTTTCACCCTCATCAAGAGGCTCTTTAGTTTCTCTTCTGCTATTGGAGTGGTTTCATCTCATACCTGAGGTTGTTTTTATTTCTCTAGACAATCTTGATTCAAGCTTGTAACTAGGGGAGGGAATGGCAAACCACTCCAGTATACTTACCATGAGAACCCCACTATTCAGTACTACTGTTCACAATATCAAGTATTTCTCATGAGCCTCTTCTGGGTATATACACATATATTCGATAAATATTCTACTTAGACCCTCTTAAATCTTGAGTTTTTCACTTACTATTTCAGTATGAGTATTTCCTTCTGTCGTTTCTATAAGTGTGTGGCCCAGCTTAGCAATTACCTAGGTGATTGGCTAGTAAGTTAATGAATATTTATTGGAGGTTTCCGGAGTGGATACTCCACGGATGCTAGATTTTCTCATCTTGTCTGGTTGTGATTCTCCTGGAAATGGAAGGTGGGGATGGGGGGTGAGCAGGTGAGAGTAGGGGCCTGAGGGTCCTGCCGTCTGGAGAAGCGGTGAGGGGAGAAGAGCCCCTGCCCTGAGTTCTGAGTGCCCTGCCCGCCCAGCTCCAACAGCGGCTAGCTCCCAGAGGGGCAGCTACCTGGCAGGCCTGAGGGGCTGCCTTTTTCGGCCTTCTTCAAAACCCCTGGTGCACACAACAGTTTCGAAAGATCCCGGAAAGAATTCCCACTACCCACCGATGCCGGAAATCCCTACCCTGGGGATGTCTGGGTGGGGAGGCCTATGTCCCTGGGGCGGGGCAGGCGCAAACCAAGCAAGACCTCCACCGAGCCCAGGTCCCAGCGTGTCTGGAGCACCTAATCACGGTTCGGAGTGCCGGTGCAACCTCGCCCTCACCCAGCACGCGCTCCTGGCGCCTGGCCCGCGCCCCGCACTCACTCATGCGCCGGGTCCCTGCCTCCCTCCACCGCCGCCGGGTGGCTTCCCGCGTCTGGTGTGCACCATGGAGACGGCTGCCAGGGGGCGGTAGCGGCTAGGGGCGGAGGCCGGAGAAAGTCAGCGACCCGCGGGGGCCAGAGCGCCAGGAGGAGAGGAGGAACAGCAGGAGGAGGGAAAGAGGAGCAGCAGGAAACAGCGTTCCAGGGTTCGCGGGGGCTCTGCCTGGGACCGGGAGAACTCCAGGTGCCCTTGCTGCGGATCTGGGTCCTGGCAGCTGATGGGGCTGCAAGGGACGAGGTCTAGGAGGGGACAGAGCTGGGGACCCGTGTCCCTGGTTATCAATGGGTCATTGGGAGGGAGGAGCAGAGGTCTCCAAAGAGTAGATGCCTCGGCCTATTTCCCGCCCACGCGATGTCAGCTGTGGACCGCACTGGAGCCCCTAAGTGGGTTTTTCAAAGAAATCGAGGTTATAAATGGTGGTTACAGCCCACAGCAATAAGCAGAAACCAAGGTGAGAGGACTCACCTGCGCACTAGCGAGGTTTCCTTTTGCGACATTTTGTCTCCCCACTCCCAAGAGAAAGGGGGCGCCAGGATAAAGGAGGCTGTTCAGGGGCTGGGCCTGGGAGTTTTTCTGGGGAAAATGGAGAACAGAGGTGCAAAGCAGTTGGAGCTTTGGGAAGAAGTGGTTGGGGGAGGAAAAGGGATTTTTTGTTTGTTTGTTTTTTGTTTTTTCTTTTTGGTCGTGCTGTATGACTTGCGGTATCTTCCCCTACCAGGGATTGAACCCATGTTCTCTGCAGTAGAAGCATGGAATCCTAACCACTGAACTGCCAGGAAAGTCCCTGAAAAGAGATTTTTAAGAAATCTTGCTGTGGGCAGTGGCTTTGGGGCTTGCAAATTTAAGGCCCCCAAAGATATCTATGCCCCAGTCCTGGAAACCTATGAATATGGTACCTTACATGGCAAAAGAGACTTTGTAGATGTGATTAAAGTTATAGACCTTGAGATGGGACTGCTATCCTTGATTCCCTGGGTGGGGCCAATCTAAGTCTGAGAACTTGAAGTAGGGAAACTTTCGCTGCTGTGCTAGAGATGAGTGATGAAAAGAAAGGTCAGAGAGATGTAATGAGAAGCACTCAACTGGCTGTTGCTGGCTTTAAAGATGGCAAAAGAGCCAAGGAATGTGAGCAGTTTCTAGGGGCTCAAAAGAAGCGGAAATGAACTCTCTCAAACCCACATAAAAGCACTCAGCTGTCCTGACACCTCGCTCCTAGTCCAGTGATACCCGTCTGGGACTTTGACCTCCAGAACTATCAGATAATAAGTTATTTGTATCTATCTATCTGTTTATCTGTGTCTCTCACGTAGGGTGTAGAATAGGCTCTTAGTAAATGTTTAATGAAACAATGAATAATGAAATAAATTGGATTAAACAAATTCATAGTAAACTGCAAGTGGAAAATAGTCCCACAACTCCTCCACACTGGCTATTTTTAAGTGTATATTTTAAACCCAAATGGATCTAAGTAGGCCCAAAGTAAACTGAAGCTGTGGGGAAGGTCAAGAAGGGCAGGGAGGGATCCTGTTTGGACAGACTGGACTGTCCAGTGAGCTGCCCCCTAAAAGTTGTCACCCCTAGGTCATTTCTGCTTTGTGCAGCCTCTTCCTTTCCTCTGCTGGGCCCTAGTCCAGGCTTCCTACAATGTAACCAGAAGGACAGTGAGAGGAGTGTGGAGTGGGATGAGAGAGTGCACTTACATTTTATAGACCAGGACTCAAAAGCAGATGCTTAAGAAATAGAGAATGATCAGGAAGGTCAGAGCCCCTGAGGACAGGACAGAGCAAAGTCAGAAACTAGACAGGCCATCAGAGAGGAGATGAGGATCCCTGTGCACCGTGGGCAGGTTTGTAAAGGAAATGTAACACTAGGATTAGGATCAGCTGCAAGTGTCAGAAACCCATTAACACTGGTTGGAAAAAGATAGAAGTTCATTTCCCTTTCATGTTAGTGAAACTCATTGGGCAAACAGTCCAGAGCTGCTATCAAAGGCCCAAGATCATGAAGAATCCAGGCTCTTTCTACTTTATTACTCTGCCATCTTCAGTGTGACTTTCACACATGGCCCCAAATGGGTGCTGAGCTCCAGCCAATTTTGTTCCTATTTCAGATATAAGGAAGGAAAACTGGACAAAGAAGGGCACTTTCTCTCCCTTTAAGGAAATTTCCAGGAAATCGAGTGTAATACCTTTTCTTCTATTCCACTAGCCAGACCTATGGACATGATCATGTGCTGTGGTGCGCTCAGTCGCTTCAGTCGTGTCCGACTCTTTGCATAGCCCACCAGGCTCATACCTAGGGCAAAGGAGGCTGGGAAAGATGGGAAAGATGATCTTTATTCCAGACAGACATGAGCCCAGTGAAAAACGAGAACTTCTGTTATTTACAGAAGAAGGGAAAGATGGATATTGGGAGATAACTAGCAACCTCAGTCACAGCAGCTATTAGCTGCCAGGACCACAAGGATGGCTGGGGCAGTGGGTGCGATGGGCACCAGTTTGAGACTATTATATGGATTCCTCGTACATCCAGCATCTGTGAGTCAGGGCAGCCCAGAGCTCATTTCACAGTTGTTAACATTTTAGGGTGTGACTCACCAGGGCTGAATTACAGGACATGCTAAACATGTGTTTTGAGCTCCTGCAAAGCTGGGAGACAACAACAGAAAATGCAAGGACAGAATTTGATATTTCATGTTTTAAGAAAAACCCTAGCAAAATAGTTTTGGGAAAAGTCAGAACTTTGTTGAACTTCTTTATCTGTCTTTTGCAGTGTAATGTTTTGGTTTTCTGTTTATGCATAGGAAGAGGGTAGATGTTCATGATCTTTTTGGTTCTCAGAGCCCTGATCAGACCTTAAGAATCAACACTAAGGGACTTCCCTGGTGGTCCAATGGCTAAGACTCTGTGGTCCCAAGGCAGGGGGCCCTGGTTCACTCCCTGGTCAGGGAACTGATCCCATATGCCATAACTAAAGATCACATGTGCCACAGCTAAAAAAAGATCCTGCACCCAAATAAATAAAAGCAAATAAATACTAAAACCCCAAAAAAATACAAAAAAGAATCACCCCATAATCATGATTTCTCCCCATTGACTCTAGCAATTGGAGTCTTAGAAGGGGTTTGAGATGAATTTGGCTTTTTGGGGAGAGAGGCTGTTTTGCCATAGAGGAGGAAACCCAGGAGACCTGATGATGGAAAAGAAAAAGAAAGGAAAAGGAGAAAGAAAGAGGGAGAGTGAGCAGAGGAAGGAAGAGATGCAAAGGACGGTGTGAGGTGAGACGGGGCAGAACAGCTCAGGGGCAGTCCACCCCAGAGGAAGTGGTTTATAAATGTCTCCACAACTATATCTACTCCTCCCTTCAAAAGGCAGAACCTAATTACTCTTTCCTTGAGTGTGAGTTGGATTAGTGACTCGGCTGCTAACAAATAAACTAGGACGGAAGCCATGGTGTGAGACCAGGTCATAAAGGGCATCATGACACCCTCTTTGTCTCTTCCTTGTCTTCTCTGGGAGAAGCCAATTACCACTTGGTAAGGTCATCCAAGCAGCCCTAGGAAAGGCCCCCAACCTAGGGCTGTGTGGATGAGATGTCCTGAAAGTGGATCCTTCAAGCCCATTTAAGCCTTCAAGTCCTGTAAGCCTATGAGCAACTCTGAGCCAGAACCACCCAGCTAAGCTGCTCCCAGAATCTCAACTCTCAGAAATTGTATGTAATCATAAACATTTGCTGTATTAAGCCATTACATTTTAGAGTAATTTCCTCCACCTCCAATATATAACTAACACACCTAAGTACTTCTCAATAAAAGATGGTTTACAGGGTGCATGACTCAGCCACTGGTGAGTGGGGAACATCCACTCTCTACTTCCACCTTGCTGACTGAACTCTATTTTGGCCTAGGGGTTAGTAAGCCAGGCATCTCTTCTTTTCTCAGCTATTTGTAAGGCCTCCTCAGACAACCATTTTGCCTTTTTGAATTTCTTTTTCTTGGAGATGGTCTTGATCCCTGTCTCCTGTACAATATCATGAACCTCCATCCATAGTTCTTCAGGCACTCTATTAGATCTAATCCGTTGAATCTATTAGTCACTTCCACTGTATAATCGTAAGGCACTTGGTTTAGGTCATACCTGAATGGTCTAGTGGTTTTCCCTACTTTCTTCAATTTAAGTCTGAATTTGGTAATAAGGAGTTCATGATCTGAGCCACAGTCAGCTCCTGGTCTTGTTTTTGCTGACTGTATAGAGCTTCTCCATCTTTGGCTGCAAAGAATATAAACAATCTGATTTCACTATTGACCATCTGATGATGTCCATGTGTAGAGTCATCTCTTGTGTTGTTGGAGGAGGGTGCTTGCTATGACCAGTACATTTTCTTGGCAAAACTCTGTTAGCCTTTGCCCTGCTTCATTCCGTATTCCAAGGCCAAATTTGCCTGTTTTTCCAGGTATGTCTTGACTTCCTACTTTTGCATTCCAGTCTCCTCTGATGAAAAGGACATCTTTTTTTTGGTGTTAGTTCTAGAAGGTCTTGTAGGTCATCATAGACCATTCAACTTCAGCTTCTTCAGCATTCCTGGTTGGGGCATAGACTTGGATTACTGTGATAGTGAATGATCTGCCTTGGAAAGGAACAGAGGTCATTCTGTCATTTGCACCCAAGTACAGCATTTTGGTCTCTTGTTGACTATGAGGGCTATTCCATTTCTTCTATGGGATTCTTGCCCACAGTAGTAGATATGATGGTCATCTGAGTTAAATTCGCCCATTCCAGTCCATTTTAGTTTACTGATTCCTAAAATGTTGACATTCACTCTTGCTATATCCTGTTTGACCACTTCTAATTTACCTTGATTCATGGACCTAGCATTCCAGGTTCCTACGCAATATTGTTCTTTACAGCATTGGAATTTACTTCCATCACCAGTCCCATCCACAGCTGGGCTTTGTTTTTGCTTTGGCTCCATCCCTTCATTCTTTCTGGAGTTATTTCACCACTCTTCTCCAGTAGCATATTGGGCACCTACCAACCTGGAGAGTTCATTTCTCAGTGTCATATCTTTTTTCCTTTTCATACTGTTCATGGGGTTCTCAAGGAAAGAATACTGAAGTGGTTTGCCATTCCCTTCTCCAGTGGACCACATTTTGTCAGAACTCTCCACTGTGACCCATCTGTCTTGGGTGGCCCTAAAACACCATGACTCATAGTTTCATTGAGTTAGACAAGGCTGTGATCCATGTGATCAGTTTGGTTAGTTTTCTGTGATTGTGGTTTTCATTCTATCTGCCCTCTGATGGATAAGGATAAGAGGCTTATGGAAGCTTCCAGATGGGAGAGACTGACTATGGGGGAAACTGGGTCTTGTTCTGATGGGCAGGGCTGTGCTCAGTAAATCTTTAATTCAATTTTCTGTTGATGGGTGGGGCTGTGTTCTCTCCCTGTTGTTTGGCCTGAGGCCAAACTATGATGGGGTAATAAAGGCTGTATATTGTCACCCTGCTTATTTAATTTATATGCAGAGTACATCATGTGAAATGCCAGGCTGGATGAAGCACAAGCTGGAATCAAGATTGGCCAGAGATATATCAATAACCTCAGATATGCAGATGACACCACCCTTATGGCAGAAAGTGAAGAGAAACTAAAGAGCCTCTTGATGAAAGTGAAAGAGGTGAGTGAAAAAGCTGGCTTAAAACTCAACATTCAGAAAATTAAGATCATGACATCTGGTCCCATCACTTCATAGTAAATAGATGGGGACACAATGGAAACAGTGACAGACTTTATTTTCTTGGGCTCCAAAATCACTGCAGATGGTGACTGCAGCCATGAATTTAAAACACATTTGCTCCTTGGAAGAGAAGCTATGACACACCTAGATAGCATATTAAAAAGCAGAGACATTACGTTGCCAACAAAGGTCCGTCTAGTCAAAGCTATGGTTTTTCCAGTACTCATGTATCGATGTGAGAGTTGGATCATAAAGAAAGCTGAGTGCCAAAGAATTGATGCTTTTGAACTGTGGTGTTGGAGAAGACTCTTGAGAGTCACTGGATGGCAAGGAGATCCAACCAGTCCATCCTAAAGGAAATCAGTCCTGACTATTCAGTGGAAGGACTGATGCTGAAGCTTAAACTCCAATACTTTGGTCATCTGATGTGAAGAACTGACTTCACTGGAAAAGACCCTGATGCTTTCCAGATCAGAAAGATTGAAGGCAGGAGGAGAAGGGGAGGGCAGAGGATGAGATGATTGGATGACATCACCGACTCAATGGAAACGAGTTGGAGCAAGCTCTGGGAGTTGATGATGGACAGTGAAGCCTGGCATGCTGCAGTCCATGGGGTCACAAAGAGTCAGACACAGTTGAGCGACTGAACTGAACTGAACTAGTAAGCCAGGCTAGGAAAACAACATCCCTGGCATTACTTGCCTATGGGGTAACCATGTGACATTGCAATGCTGGATAAGACAGAAGCAGAAGTTAATAGATGAGGCTTCCCAGAAAGCTCTTCAAACAGGCAGACCCAAGTCGTACGAGTATTTGTGTTTTGTTCTTCCATTTCTTCTCACTCAGAATACAGTCATCACATTGAAAGTGAAGCTGCTGTCTTGCACATCACCCCCAGACATCAACCGCAGCCTGGATGGCTGAGAAGATGGATAGAAAGAGTCAGGTCTCTGATAGCATCGTGGAGCCATTGAACCCATCCAGGTTGACCACCTCTGGGTTCTCATTACATAAGGAAAGGGAGCCCTGGTTTAGTTAAGGCAAAGCTGATCAGATTTCTTTTACCCCCAAGCACAATGGGAATTTCTGGAAACAGGAACTCCTTTATTGACGCATCTTCAGAGAATGTGGAAACATTCAATTACATGATGAAAAAAGGGTGCAGTGAGCAGGTTTCACAGTTTTGATTGGGATCGTTTTATTTAGAAGTTTTATTGTTGACCCCTCTCTGAAAGCACATAGTCACTGTTGTGAAGAGAACAGGGATTGCAGAGGCAAGAAATGATGACAGAATCTCTTTGAGTTCTCAAGAAAAACATGGGGTTTTAAACCAAAAACGTGAAAGCCAAGCCAGTCCTGCCGGCAGCCAGACTGTTGGTTTTCCCACCTGCATGGCAGCGATGTTCAGGCAAGCCCCCCACCCTCCAAAACGTTTGGAAGGAGACTGAGCAAGGCCATTCTCTAAACACAAGAGTGACTGACCGACCCGCTTCTTCTGAGATATCTGACTGCTACCTCTTCATCAGTTACAACCAAGTCTAGTGCCCCCTGTTTTCTAGATAACATTAGATGTTCAATTACCAAAATGCTCTATTCTTGGCTGCATCTGGCTAGGACTGCCCTCCACCTTCCTCATGCCATCTGAGAATCACTCAACACTGTGTGGTCCTGTGAGAAGTCCCTCCCAGGTCCCCTCTCCTGAGCCTCTGGGCCCATCCTCTCCTGCAAGCCCAATAAATCTACTGTCTTTATCTTTGACTGCAGGTGAGCATCTGGTAATCTTTGGTCAACTGACTTTAATAGATTACATGAAAGCCAAAGTTATAAGCCCCTACCACCTCTAGTAGGGCTTCCCAGGTGGCTCACTGGTAAAGAATCCCCCTTCAATGCAGGAGGTGCAGGAGACACAGGTTCAGGAAGATCCCCTGGAGGAGGAAATGGCAACCCACTCTAGTATTCTTGCCCGAAAAATCCTGTGGACAGAGGGGCATGGTGGGCCACAGTCCATGAGGTTGCAAAGAGTCAGACACAACTGAGAGACTGAGTGCACACACACACTAACACACACATACACACCCTCTAGTGGTCCAAAGACAGGTTCAGGAATGGGTGCCAAGAGCTCCCGGCAGCATACTCAGGACTGGAGCTGTTGTAACTTTGTCTCCACACCTGTGTGTTCTTCCAGCACTGACTGGAGGCATAAGAAAAAGAGCGGAGACGGCCACCACCACCTTCCCCAGCCCTTGTCCCCCTCCAGAGTTCTTGGGAAGCTCCCCTCTCCTGTTTGTTCTCATCAGTCAGTCCTGACTGGGTCCATGTGGAAAAAAGACAAAATGTTCAGGGGAGAAATGGTGAGGCCCTTGCACCAGGCAGGGAAGCTGGGAGTTTCTTAGGAAGAGGAGGTTTTCCCGGGTTGGGCAGGCCTGAAGTTCGTCAGCATTAGATATAGGAGGCTCACTGAGCCCTGGCCTTGCAGTCATTTGCAGGTGTTTCTGAAACATGATCTGATCAGAAAAAAGATCCCAAATGAAGATTGTAATGAAAAGGGTCAAGGAATATTTTGCAATGAGAGACTCCATGGAGGCTTCAAATAGTCTTTGAAGGTGAGCAGGATAATGATTAAAAAAAACCTAAGTCTTCAAGGTGGGCTATATCAGTGCCTCTCAACGTTGTCTACACGTTAGAATTAGCTGGGGGGTCAAAAGAATGCCCATGCCTGGGACCCTACCCCAGACCAATCATGCTAGAATCCATCAACCTAGGAGACAATAAGAAGCCCCAGGAAGTTCCTTTTGTCCACTTTCTCTCCTTGTGTAATACTTACCAACTCTTTTGCCCCATCAGCCCTAGGGATCTTCACTCTTAGAAAGTCTGAACGTTGAGTGTAAAGGAATGCTTCTCAAAGCTCGAGACCAACCACGCTCCCCCTTTCCTGGGTGGGATGCCACAGGGCTGTCGTACACCAAGTCTGATCATGCCTCGCTTCACCAAATGGAGATGAACAAACACCAGTTTTGAGTTGTAAGTTTGCCTATCAAATTAGCAGTGATTTTTAAAGAAAGCTCTTCCTCCTTGGTGACTCAGTGTTAAGAAGGTTGCTGTGAGAATGTGTCTCACTATTGTCACAGGAGTGATTTGTGTGTATGTATCAATAATTTAGAAATTCCCCACTTAGGATCCTACTCTAGGAAATCATTTATATTTAGATTGTAGGAACTAGAATGCTTTCAGCTGCCAGCAGCCGGAAATTCAATTAATATAGCAACAGTAGTCCAATGTTTATTGACCATGTAACAAGAAGTCTGGGCTTCCCAGGTGGCACTAGTGGTAAAGAAGCTGCCTGCTAATGCAGGAGAAACAAGGTTCCTTGGAAGAGGGCATAACAATCCACTTGAGTATTCTTGCCTGGAGAATCCCACTGACAGAGGAGCCTTGTGGGCTACGGTCCATTACATCACAGAGTCAGACACGACGAAGCAACTTGGCACTCAGGCAACAAAAATTCTGGTGGAAAGAGGTCCCAGAGTTGGTTTGGTGTGTCCATGATGTAAGGAAGGACCTCAGAGCTTTCTTTTCCCACTCTGCAATCCACAGTTTGTCTTCTCTCCTGATGGTGGCACTATCAGCTGTTTGCAACTCAAAGTGTCCTGTTTTTACAAGACAGTGGCCAAGCAGAAAAGAAGAGAGAAGGGGGAAAACAGACTTTCTTCAAGAAATGCATTCCCAGAAGCCTCTGAAACACTTAACTTCTAATTTCATTGTTCAAAGTAGGACAACATGCCTGCCCCTCAGACATATCATTAACAAAGGGACCGAGGTCTCCATGGTGGATGTGCCTGCCTACACAACAGCAGGGTACTTTTGGAAGGGAAGGAAGGTGAGTGATTTCTGGGTGAGGAGCCAACAGTGTCTGTCACTGGAAATTAAAATTTTCATACAATATATTTGGTGTAGTGTTATTCATAAATATTAAGAAATGGAAACTCTGGGGTTAAAAAATTACAATGTATTTGTTTGCATGAAGAAACTACTAAAACTAAGGCATAAAAGCTGGCTTCTAATCATTTCTGTCTGACTTCAAACCCACTATGTCAGCCGCTACTTCCTCCTTGGGTTTAACAAAAGCATTCACAACAATAGAAGCAAAAGCAATAGAAAATCTTCCAAAACGTGTTAGGTTTCTTAATAAAAAACAGCCAATGCAATATGATACCCCCATTCTTCAAGGGTGAGGGTTAGCCAAGGGGTTCCTGACATCCTTAGCCCGACTGTCAGTTTTGAGAGATTAGTAGACTCTTCTGAAATTCTTTGCCTGATTCCTGCTGAGAGACCAAAAACAGATAAAAGTTAAAACAATGTCAGCTTATGGTTCCATGGCTTCTGCCTGCCTTACTGGGTCACCCATAATGTAATTCAAACACCAAAGACCTTCAGTCAAACCCAGGGTATGTGAAAAAGACTGATTAAAGAAAAAGAATTACTGGAGGATTTAGATAATGGTAACATGATTTTCTTCCAGATGTTCAAGCTGGTTTTAGAAAAGGCAGAGGAACCAGAGATCAAATTGCCAACATGCGCTGGATCATTGAAATAGGAAGAGAGTTCCAGAAAAACATCTATTTCTGCTTTATTGACTATGCCAAAGCCTTTGACTGTGTGGATCACAATAAACTGTGGAAAATTCTTCAAGAGATGGGAATACCAGACCACCTGACCTGCCTCTTGAGAAACCTATGCGCAGGTCAGGAAGCAACAGTTAGAACTGGACGTGGAACAACACACTGGTTCCAAATAGGAAGAGGAGTACGTCAAGGCTGTATATTGTCACCCTGCTTATTTAACTTCTATGCAGAGTACATCATGAGAAATGCTGGGCTGGAAGAAGCACAAGCTGGAATCAAGATTGCCGGGAGAAATATCAATCACCTCAGATATGCAGATGACACCACCCTTATGGCAGAAAGTGAAGAGGAACTAAAAAGCCTCTTGATGAAAGTGAAAGTGGAGAGTGAAAAAGTTGGCTTAAAGCTCAACATTCAGAAAACGAAGATCATGGCATCTGGTCCCATCACTTCATGGGAAATAGATGGGGAAACAGTGGAAACAGTGTCAGACTTTATTTTTTTGGGCTCCAAAATCACTGTAAATGGTGACTGCAACCATGAAATTAAAAGATGCTTACTCCTTGGAAGGAAAGTTATGACCAACCGAGATAGCATATTCAAAAGCAGAGACATTACTTTGCCAACAAAGGTCTGTCTAGTCAAGGCTGTAGTTTTTCCAGTGGTCATGTATGGATGTGAGAGTTGGACTGTGAAGAAAACTGAGCGCTGAAGAATTGATGCTTTTGAACTGTGGTGTTGGAGAAGACTCTTGAGAGTCCCTTGGACTGCAAGGAGATCCAACCAGTCCATTCTAAAGGAGATCAGTCCGGGGTGTTCTTTGGAAGGAATGATGCTAAAGCTGAAACTCCAGTACTTTGGCCACCTCATGCAAAGAGCTGACTCATTGGAAAAGACCCTGATGCTGGGAGGGATTGGGGGCAGGAGGAGAAGGGGACGACAGAGGATGAGATGGCTGGATGGCACCACTGATTCGATGGACATAAGTTTGAGTGAACTCCAGGAGTTGGTGATGGACAGGGAGGCCTGGTGTGCTGCAGTTTGAGAGAGTCATTTCCTAGGCAGGTTGATAGGGAGTCTAGGGGTCCCCAAGGAGAGAGGGGTCTAGAATTCTCAAGGAGGAAGAAAGGACAAACTTTTTCTTTCTCCACATTCCTTAGGATTATATAACAATAATGTATCCTGCCTAAGGACAGTCTTTGGATTAAACCTTCTGTTATCTTCAAATGTTAATTATGGGAGTAGACCTGGTCTTTACAAGGATGTATCTTGCCTGAGGACAGTGTTATCTTAAAATGTAAATTATGGGAGTAGGTCTGATGAGGTCTTTACAACCTCCAGACATTCTTTGGATTATATAACCTCATTGTTAACACTAGCAAGCAAGGGGTACTCTTTCTGCCCCCTTCTGATGCTTATGTCAGAAGCTTTCTCTATCTCCTTTATACTTTAATAAAACTTTATTACACAAAAGCTCTGAGCAATCAAGCCTTGTCTCTGGCCCCGGATTGAATTCTTCTCCTCCAGGGGCCAAGAATCCCGGTGTGTTCGCGTGATTCAACAACAACCTTTCAAGTTCCTGGGGTTGCAAAGAGTCGGACATGACTGAGCGACTGAACTGAACTGAACATGGTTTTCTGACAATAATGGAAGATAATTGTCAAAGTTGAAGGGATTCTTGTGGGTCTTTGCCTCAGGCCCTCTGTACGGATGGGTCTGCCCATTCTGTTCTATATGGATGGACTGGTTGTGAATGTGGCAAACCCTACTGGCCTGTTACTTGCCTTCCAGAACTCTACTGTCCCCCTTCCCTCTTTTAGTTTTTCTATCAGAGAACAGAAAGGCGTGTCAAGGGAAAGCTAGGTGCCAATTTAGTTATTTTTTTAATTAATAGGTCTGGCTATATTTTTGCTGGGGAAGAAAAATTGCTACCTTTCTTTGGCACTGTGACGTGGTTAGATGTGAAGTATCTAAAATCTAGGCAGATCTCAAAATTCACAATGTCTTTTCCTCTCAAAGCCACCCTTATGTTTACACAGAATAACCACAACATTTTTCTTGGGCTTTGCAAAGGCCGTCACAAGCTCATTCTGTTTGCTTTGTAGGAAGGGTGCACAGTGAGACCTGCAGTCTGACGGGGTGGGGGAATTTCACCACCTTGATGACGGATGGACCCACGCTTGTCATGGTTACCTGACCATTTCACACTTGTTTCACAGTCTCATTTATTTCAGAGATTCAATTTTCCATTTATAGGTGCCAGGCTTGTGGGTGGCTTGGAAAACAACAGCAAGAACAATAGCAACAACCATTTGGCCTTCAGTCTAACAGCAAAAATGGACGTGTGGACACCCTTGTGAGAGCAGAGTCTGTGTTCCTGGGCAGTTCCTCCTCGAGGTCTCTCATGCCACCTCTACCCCACTTTGTAAATCTAGTCTTGCTGATGTGGATGCTTGTCTCTCTCTGGAAACTCCTACTCGCTCTTCAAGGCTCCACTCAAAGTTTTCTTTCATCTGGAGGGGCGCCCCAAATCTCCCAGGCAGAATGTTTTTTATTGGAGTATAATTGCTTTATAATGTTATGTTAGTTTCTGCTACACACCAAAGTGAGTCAGCTATATGTACACATGTATCCTCTCCTTGAATCTCTGTCCCTCTCCCCGCATCCCACCCACCCTTCTAGGTCATCAGAGCACCGAGCTTCCCACTAGATTTCTAAATAGATCAGTTCAGTCAGTTCAGTTGCTCAGTCGTGTCCAACTCTTTGCGACCCCATGGACTGCAGCACACCAGGCTTCCCTGTCCATCACCAATTCTTGGAGCTTGCTCAAACTCATGTCCATCGAGTCTGTGATGCCATCTATTCTAAATAGATATATGGTGTATATACGTCAGTCCTCCTCTCGCAGTTTGTCTCACCCTCCTCTTTGCCTCTGTTTCCACATGTCTGTTCTCTACAATTGCCTCTCTATTCCTGCCCTGCAAACAAGCTCATCTTTACCATCTTTCTGGATTCCACATACATGCATTAATATAAATATTTGTTTTTCTCTTTCTGACTTGCCTCACTCTGTATGACAGACTCCAGGTCCCTCCACATCACTACAAATGATCCAATTTCGTTCCTTTTTATGACTGATATTCCATCATATATATGTACCACATCTTCTTTATCCATTCCTCTGTTAATGGACATTTAGGTTGCTTCCATGTTCCTAGGCAGAATTGATGCCTCTCTCTTCTTGGTGCTCTTGGAGCATTAATATCCACCTATGTTGAACTGGGATGATTTGATTTTCTGTTTTCTTGACTGTGCTTCAAGTCTTCCAGAGGCAAGATAGTGTCTCAGGAACAAAGCAGGGCAACACTGCTATGAAAGTGAGTGAAAGTGAAGTCACTCAGTTGTGTCTGACTCTTTGCAACCCCATGGACTGTAGCCTACCAGGCTCCTCCGTCCATAGGATTTTCCAGGCAAGAGTACTGGAGTGAGTTGCTATTTCCTTCTCCAGGGGATCTTCCTGACCTAGGGATCGAACCCAGGTTTTATGCATTTTAGGCAAACGCTTTACCATCTGAGCCACCAGGAAAGTCACTAAAGATAGTGTCTATTTCATTTTAAATCAATTTCTGATTTAAAAATTATGAAATATTTTCTACATACAGTAGAACATGTATACACAATAGAATATATATATATATGTAACACATATATGTAATAATAATAATAAAAAATTTGTGTAGCCAACCTTCATTTAAGTACAGACACTGGGACGCCTTCCCATGGGCCCCTCCCTCTGTCTTTCATCCTGAAGTAACCCCTATTCTCAGGTATGTATTATTCCCTTGTTTTTCTTTATAGATTTACAACATATGTATACATCTTGTGAAAAAATGCCTGTTGTCCCCAGTTGTTCGATTGGGGATTTAAAACTTTGCCCATTTAGTGACTGGAAAACAGTATTTTGTTGCACTTTTAATTTGCATTTTCACAGTTACTAATGAGGTGAGGCTCATAAACCATGCTGAGGTGTAGTTAAATGTGTTTATTGGTCATTTGGGTCTCCTTTTTTAGCAAAAACTTGTTCTTGTCTTTATTTTGCTGCAGGGTTGTTTTCTTTATTGATTTATTCTTATATTTGGATACTAAGTCCTTGTCAGTTATTTGTATTGAGAACATATTCTCCGAGCCTATCATTTGCCTTTTCAATTTCTTTATGACTTTTTCAGATGAACTCAACTCCTGATTTTAGTGTGGTTTATTTTGTCAATAATTTTCTTTTTTGTTTGACATTTTTGTGTTCTGTGTTTTTAAAAAACTACTTTGTCTGCAGCGGGTCTTAGTTGCGGCATGCAGGAACTTTATTTGTGGTGTGTGAACTCCTAGTTGCAGATGTGGGAACCCAATTCCCTGGGTCAAACCTAGGACTCCTGCGTTGGGAGCACAGAGTCTTGGTCACTGGACCAAGACAGCAGGGAGGTCCCCGTGCTGTGTTTAAGAATCCTTTCCCAATTGGTCTTAAAGATATTCTGTATTTTCTTTTACAATCGTTAGAGCTCAGCCTTTCATATTTAACAGTTTATCAAGAAAAGCAATAAAACAATAAAAATGATACAGTGGACAAAAGGATCCTAGCACTATGAGTTGGAAAGTCATCTTTCCCTTGCTGACCTGTGGTTCCTCTGTCAGGTGTCACCCACACATGTGGGGCTCTGCTTATGGGCCTTTGTTCCTGGTCCTTTGGTATAGTTTTCTGTCCTTGGGCCAATACTATACCATTACTACAGTTTTATAGTAACTTATATTTCCTGACAAGGCAGGTTTCCCCTCCCCCCATATTTAGGAAAAGTTTGGCTATTTTTGGCCATTTCCTCTTTCAAATACATTTTAAAATTAGCTGCTCAAGTTCCATGAAAAGCTATGTTAGGATTTTGATGAGCATTGCATCAGATCTAAAAGTTAACTTGGGGATAATGAATGCTTTTGTGATATGGAGTCTTCCTATCAATAAACATTTGTTTTGATCTTGTCTCATGTCCGGGGCAGAGAAGACAATGGCAACCTACTCCAGTACTCTTGCCTAGAAAATCTCATGGACGGAGGAGCTTGGTAGGCTGCAGTCCATGGGGTCGCTAAGAGTCGGACACGACTGAGGGACTTCACTTTCACTTTTCACTTCCACGCATTGGAGAAGGAAATGGCAACCCACTCCAGTGTTCTTGCCTGGAGAATCCCAGGGACGGGGGAGCCTGGTGAGCTGCTGTCTGTCTTTGGGGTCGCACAGAGTCAGACACGACTGAAGCGACTTAGCAGCGGCAGCAGCATGTCTGTGGTGAGAACTGTCTAGTGTTTTGGACAGCCTACTTCCCTTTTGTTTAGCTCACACCAGGACTACACCCCCCTCCAGCTTTCCTAAGGGTGATGGGGCCCATGGGTGGGCTCTGAACAATGAAATGAGAGCAGAAATCGCCTTGTGCCGCACTGCCAGGCCTGGCCCTCCTCTGGGATCCTCCTCCCTTTGACTATTCCCCTTAGTGTAGAGGGATGCAGGGGATCATGAAAACGATTCTGAGGCCCCAGGAAACAGAAGGCCACAAATTAGAAGAATCTGGTCCCCCAGTCCCTGTGTGGAAGTCTCTCACAGAATACCCACACTGAACTTTTGGGAGAGCAAGAAAACAAAAAAACAAAAACAACCCTTCTATTGTGTTATACCATCCAGAGTTTGGAGTTTGTTAGAATTGTTCAGTTCAAGTCAATCGCTCAGTTGTGTCCGACTCTTAGCGACCCCATGGACTGCAGCACGCCAGGCCTCCCTGTCCATTGCCAACTCCTGGAGCCTACTCAAACTCATGTCCACCGTGTCGGTGATGCCATCCAACCATCTCATCCTCTTCGTCCCCTTTTCCTCATTCCTTCAATCTTTCCCAGCATCAGGGTCTTTTCAGATGAGTCGGTTCTTCACATCAGGTACTCAAAGTATTGGAGTTTCAGCTTCAGCATCACTCCTTCCAATGAATAGTCAGGACTGATTTCCTTTAGGATGGACTGGTTGGATCTCCTTGCACTCCAAGGGACTCTCTTCAAAAGCATCAATTCTTCAGTGCTCAGCCTTCTTCACAGTCCAACTCTCACATCCATACATGACTACTGGAAAAACCACAGCTTTGACTAGATGGACCTTTGTTGGTAAAGTAATGTCTCTGCTTTTTAATATGCTGTCTAGGTGTGTCATAGCTTTTCTTCCAAGGAGCAAGCGTCTTTTAATTTCATGGCTGCAGTCACCATCTGCAATGATTTTAGAGCCTAAAAAAATAAAGTCTGTCACTGTTTCCCCATCTATTTCCCATGAAGTGATGGGACTGGATGCCATGATCTTAGTTTTCTGAATGTTGAGCTTTAAGCCAACTTTTTTACTCTCCTCTTTCACTTTCATCAAGAGGCTCTTTAGTTCTTCTTTGCTTTCTGCCATAAGGGTGGTGTCATCTGCATAACTAAGGTTATTGATATTTTTCCTGGCAATCTTGATTCCAGCTTGTGCTTCATCCAGACCAGCATTTCACATGATGTACTCTGCATATAAGTTAAATAAGCAGGGTGACAATATGCAGCCTTGACAGTCCTTTGCTGATTTGGAACCAGTTTGTTGTTCCATGTCCAGTTCTAACTGTTACTTCTTGATCTGCATACAGATTTCTCAGGAGGCAGGTCAGGTGGTCTGGTATTCCCATCTCTTGAAGAATTTTCCACAGTTTGTTGTGATCCACATAGTCAAAGGCTTTGGCGTTAGTTTATACTAATGATCTCCCAATTACACTACACAATTTGTTTCCATAAATCTGTCTTTTGTTAGATTTCTTCTTTAGGTATATTATCAGTTTTTTGTTTTTTTTTTTTATGGGTCAGCACTTTTATGTAAATTATCTCAAAACAACACAGTGAAACAGGTATTATTAGCTCCAAGGTGGTGCAGGCAGTGAATGGATGGCCGAGCTGGGTGGAGGGGAACGGATCCAGATCATCAGGGCCTATCCAGAGCATCCTTTCCACTACGGCAGGATGCTGCACCAGAAATACTACAAGGCCCTCACATCTAAACTGTAATTGTCTCAAGCTGAGCAAGTTTCTACCAACAATGTCAAAAAGGAACACCCTCTGTCAAAGAGGCCTGTCCAAAGACAAAATTCCAGGAGTCTCTTGGGTAAAGATCGATCATCGGTATTTCCACAACACAAAAGGCATCTTCGGGTTTCTTCTTTTTTAAGAATGTCAGGATCTGCCCTGCATGAATCTGAAGGTTCCGTGTGCTATTGTTGATTCTAAAGGAACATCTGGTTGCAGAGACAGGAATCGGCTCTAGGAGTTTGACTGTCAACTTGTAGAAGAAGGCTTCACAGTAGTAGCCCTTGAGCCATTTCAAATATTCTTATTGCAGTTATATGTGGTATTTTATAAAAAAAAATGTTTCCCCCAATATTACTGGTATGCAGAAATACAATTAGTGTTTCTATGTGACCTGTGTCCAACAATCTTGACCAGATCTCTTATTAATTCTATTAATTTGGTTGTAGAGTTTTGTGCTTTACTATAAAGACTATCACCTGATTTAATGCCAGTTTGGTTTTTCTCCCTTTCCATCTATTATTTCTTATTATTTTCTTATTTGTACTAGTGAGTACCTATTGAACACTGATTAGTTACGAGCACATGCATTTTCACATTCTGTTTTTTTTTGAGCTTTCAGTGTTTCATCGTTGAGAATGGCATTTGCCATAGTATTTCAGGGACATCGTTCATTGGGGTCCTTGTTCTTTATAGTTTTATTTATAATCATTATTCAGTGCTTTTCCTGTCCATATTTGAGATGATCATTACCTTCCTTCTTTAGTCAGTTGTATGAATATATTTTCTAATGTTAAAAACCAGACACCAGGCCCCAAATGCAGTCAGTCATGCTAAACCCCATGTCACCAAACTAAGACTTACTTACAGTTTCTGGCTCTCCCAGAACTGCAGTCTTAAACTAGTCAGTCAGGAATCACCTGATTAGCATTAGTTAGGTCATCTACCTGACTGGACTCTTGCTATCCCCTAAAGGAAAAGGACCTTGAAATAACCAGCCTGCTTTTAGCCTAGTATGATTACCTTGTTCCTGCTCCCTTCTGCCTAGTCTCTCATATTGTATAGCTCCTTGGAGCTCCTTTCCATCTGCTAATGGAATGCTGCTTCATGAATCATTAAATAAAGCCAATAAAATCTTCAAAATTTTCTCAGTTGGATTTTGATTTTGGATTATAATATTTAACCAACCTGGTCTGAGATAAGCCCAACTTGGTCATGTTGTATTATATTTGCTGATCAATAACTGGTCTGTTGCCACTCTATTTAGGATTTTGTATATACATTCATGGGCAAAACTATCTCTGAGTTCTTTTCTTGCTTCTTGTCTGGGTATCAAAATTATGTTGCCTTTATATAATGAGTTGGAGAGTTAAGGCTTCCAGGGGACCTTAATGGCCCTTCTACCCAGAGTCAAGGCCATATCGGCAAGTTTTCTTGCTACCACCTTTTGTGGGATAGATGTTTCCATGGATTTCTTGTTGTTGTTTTTTAGTCGCTAAGTCATGTCCGACTCTTTTGCGACCTCCTGGACTGTAGCACACCAGGCTTCTCTGTCTATGGGATTTCCCAGACAAGAATACTGGAGTGGGTTCCCATTTCCTTCTCCAGGGGATTTTCCCATTCCTGGGATGGAACCTGCATCCCCTGCATTGGCAGGCAGATTCTTTACCACTGAGCCACCAAGGAAACCACCTTCATTAAGGATCTTCTTTAAGGCCCCAGCTTTATTTGAGACTCTAAGTGCTGACTTCCTCTTGCCAGGGCCTTGCACAGTATTTCTGCCCTTCTCCCTGAGTCTTGAACACCAAGTCCTTCTGTGCAGGATTTTACTGATGCCTTAGTGCAGTCATGCTTTAGCATTAGTTGGCTTTCTTAGTTTTGTATTCGCTCGTAATTCTGACTTCTGAGGTTTTCTCTTAATTTCATGTCAACTTAGCCACAAATTTTAAAATATTAAAATATATGTATATGTCCCCAGAGTATTAGGTGTTTTATGGTAGGAAGGTTTGGTGTCATTCAGTCTACCATATTGCTCTATGTGGGAGCATTTTTTAAAATTAATTTTTAAAAACAGTTTTTTGAAGCCTAGGTAATATAATCACATATTTCAAAATTCAAAGGTACAAAAGAGTATACAGTGAAGAAAAGTCAGTCTCACCCTTTGCCTCCCCCATTTTCTCCAGCCAATGTTAAGTTTTTCTTACATAGTCTTTCAAAGAAATTCTATGCATAGAGAAACATAGGTTTATACAAATGATAGCATACTGAACCCACTGTTCTATATGTTGTTTTTTCTTTAACCTAATATTAAATTTTAGTTAGTTTTGAGAGGTTTAACAGGTAGCACGGAGAAAGCAATGGCACCCCACTCCAGTACTCTTGCCTGGAAAATCCTACGGATGGAGGAGCCTGGTGGGCTGCAGTCCATGGGGTCGCAAAGAGTCGGACACGACTGAGCGACTTCACTTTCACTTTTCACTTTCAAGCATTGGAGAAGGAAATGGCAACCCACTCCTGTGTTCTTGCCTGGAGAATCCCAGGGATGGTGGGGCCTGGTGGGCTGCCGTCTATGGGGTCGCACAGAGTCGGACACAGCTGAAGTGACTTAGCAGCAGCAGCAACAGGTAGCAAGACCAGAGGTCCTCAGGAGGCAGGAGTAAATAAACTCCAAGTGGCAGACGTTCCCCCCCCCCCTTCTCTATACAAAATTACAAGAGGCTTCTTTTAATTCTGTGTTGATAACACGTGGTTCCTTTTCTCAAACCTTGAGTGAACCAAAGCATTTTTCTTATGAAACTATGTATTTGCTTTGAAATCTGCCTTTTGGCTCTACCTAAGACTAACCTTTTTTTCTTTTCTCAAATCTTGGGCTGATAATGGCTCAACAAACCAGTATTCACGTCAATTGTTTTATGGCTGGGGGGGTGCCATTCTATCTCAAAAATGCATATTCTGGGAGAAGGGCCTGAGGAGAAGGGCCCCTCAACCTTGAGGTGTTTCCCTTATCTGATTAGCAGCTTGCTAACAGACCTAGAAAGTGAAGTCGTTCAGTTGTGTCTGACTCTTTGTGACCCCATGGATTATAGCCTACCACGCTCCTCCATCCTTTGGATTTTCCAGGCAAGAGTACTGGAGTGGGTTGCCATTTCCTTCTCCTAAAATGCCTTGCTAAAAACTAACAAAGGGGCACTCTTTCTGTCCCCTTCTGATGTCTGTCAGAAGCTTTCCGTATCTCTTTTATACTTTAATAAAACTTCTCTATACAAAAAGCTCTGAGTAGTCAAGCCTTGTCTCTGGCCCCGGATTGAAATCCTCTCCTCTGGAGGTCACGAATCCCAGTGTAGCACAAGGCTTGCAACCGCAGCCTTTCAGTTTCATACTACATAAAATCTTTCCCATTAAAATTCTTATATAGACATAACACTTTTTTAAAAATTTATTTTTTTATTAAAGGATAATTGCTTTACAGAATTTTGTTGTTTTTTTGTCAAACCTCAATATAAATCAACCATAGGTATACATATATCACCTCCCTTTTGAACCTCCCTCTCATCTCCCTCCCCATCCCACCCCTCTAGGTTGATACAGAGCCCCTTTTTGAGTTTCCTGAGCCATACAGCAAATTCCTGTTGGCTATCTATTTTACATATGGTAATGTAAGTTTCCATGTTACTCTTTCCATACATCTCACCCTCTCCCCACGTCCATGTCTATTCTCTAGGTCTGTTTCTCCATTGCTGCCCTGCAAATAAATACTTCAGTACCATTTTTCTAGATTTTCTAGATTTCTAGACTAGTGCATAGTCTATATATGCATTAGATTATGACAGTTATCTTTCTCTTTCTGACTTACTTCACTCTGTATAATAGGTTCTAGGTTCATCTACCTCATTAAAACTGACTCAAATGTGTCCCTTTTTATGGCTGCATAATATTCCATTGTCTATGCTGCTGCTGCAACAAAGTCACATCAGTTGTGTCCAACTCTGTGCGACCCCATGGACAGCAGCCTACCCGGCTCCTCGGTCCCCGGGATTCTCTAGGCAAGAATACTGGAGTGGGTTGCCATGTCTTTCTCCATCCATTGTCTGTATGTACCACTAATTCTTTATCCATTCATCTGTCGATGGACATCTAAGTTGCTTCCATGTTCTAGCTATTGTAAATAGTGCTGCAATGAACAATGGGATACATGTGTCTTTTTCAATTTTTGTTTCCTCAGGGTATATGCCTAGGAGTGCGATTGCTGGGTCATATGGTGGTTTTATTCCTAGTTTTTTAAGGAATCTCTATACCATCTTCCATAGTGGCTGCATCAATTTACATTCCCACCAAAAGTGCAAGAGCATACCCTTTTCTCCACACCCTCTCCAGCATTTATTGTTTGTAGACTTTTTTTGTTTGTTTGTTCGTAGACTTTTTGATGATGACCATTCTGACTGGTGTGAGGTGATATCTCATTGTATTTTCGATTTGCATTTCTCTAATAATGAACGATGTTGAGCATCTTTTCATGTGCTTGTTAGCCATCTGTATGTCTTTGGAGAAATGTCTGTTTAGGTCTTTTTCCCACTTTTTGATAGGGTTGTTTGTTTTTCTGGTATTGAGTTGTATGAATTGCTTGTATATTTTGGAAATTAATCCTTTGTTCCTTGTTTCATTTGCTATTATTTTCTCCCATTCTGAGGGTTGTCTTTTTACCTTGCTTACAGTTTCCTTTGCTGTGCAAAAGCTTTTAAATTTAATCAGGTCCCACTTGTTTACTTTTGTTTTTATTTCCATTACTCTAGGAGGTAGGTCATAGAGGGTCTTGCTTTGATTTATGTCATTGAGTGTTCTGCCTATGTTTTGCTCTAAGAGTTTTATAGTTTCTGGTCTTACATTTAGGTGTTTAATCCATGTGAAGAGTTGACTCATTGGAAAAGTCTCTGATGCTGGGAGGGATTGGGGGCAGGAGGAGAAGGGGATGACAGAGGATGAGATGGCTGGATAACATCACTGACTTGATGGACATGAGTCTGAATGAACTCTGGGAGTTGATGAGGGACGGGGAGGCCTGGTGTGCTGCGATTCATGGGGTCTCAAAGAGTCGGACATGACTGAGCGACTGACCTGAACTGAACTGATGGTGTTAGGAAGTGTTCTAATTTCATTCTTTTACATGTAACTGTCCAGTTTTCCCAGCACCATTTATTGAAGGGGCTGTCTTTGCCCTATTGTATATTTTTGCCTCCTTTGTCAAAAATAAGGTACCCATAAGTGGATGGGTTTATTTCTGGGCTTTCTATCTTGTTCCATTGGTCTATAGTTTTGTTTTTGTGGCAGTACCATACTGTCTTGATGACTGTAGCTTTGTAATATAATCTGAAGTCAGGAAGGTTGATTCTTCCAGTTCCATTCTTCTTTCTCAAGGCTGCTTTGGCTGTTTGGGGTCTTTTGTATTTCCATACGAATTGTGAAATTTTTTGTTCTAGTTCCGTGAAAAATGCCACTGATAATTTGGTAGGGATCACATTAAATCTGTAGATCATGTTTGGTAGTATAGACATTTTCACAGTACTGAGTCTTCCTACCTAGGAATATGGAATATCTCTCTGTCTGTTTATATTATCTTTGATTTCTTTCATCAGTGTCTTACAATTTTCTGTGCACAGTTCTTTTGTCTCCTTAGGTAAGTCTATTCCTAGATATTTAATTCTTTTTGTTGCAATGGTGAATGGGATTGATTCTTTAACTTCTCTTTCTGAATTTTCATTGTTAGTATAAAGAAATGCAAGTGATTTCTGTGTACTGATTTTGTATCCTGCAACTTTGCTAAATTCACCGACTAGCTCTAGTATTTTCTGATACTATCTTTAGGGTTTTCTATGTACAATATCGTGTCATCTGCAAACAGTGAGAGCTTTACTTCTTCTTTTCTGATCTGGATTCCTTTTATTTCTTTTTCTTCTCTGATTGCTGTAGCTAGGACTTCCAGAACTATGTTGAATAATAGTGGTGAAAGTGGACACCCTTGTCTTGCTCCTGATCTTAGGGGAATGTTTTTAGTTTTTCATCATTGAGAATAATGTTTACTGTAGGCTTATCATACTATGTTGAGGTAGACTATGCCCATTTTTTGAGTTTTAATCATAAATAGGTGCTGTATTTTGTCAAAGGCTTTTTTCTGCATCTATTGAGATTATCATATGGTTTTTATCTTTCAGTTTGTTAATATGGTGTATCACATCAATTGATTTGCGTATGTCAAAGAACAATTGCATCCCTGGAATAAACCTAACTTGATCATGGTGTATGATCAAGTTGTGTTGCTGAATTCTGTTTGCTAAAATTTTGTTGAGGATTTTTGCATCTATGTTCATCAGTGATATTGGCCTGTAGTTTTCTTTTTTTGTGTTGTCTTTGTCTGGGTTTGGTATCAGGGTGATAGTGGCCTCATAGAATGAGTTTGGAAGTGTTCCTTCCTCTACAATTTTTTGAAAGAGTTTTAGAAAGATAGGCATCAGCTCTTCTCTAAATGTTTGACAAAATTCTCCTGTGAAACCATTTGTCTGGGCATTTGTTTTTTGGGAGATTTTTGATCACAGCTTCAATTTCAGTGCTTGTAATTGGCTTGTTCATAATTCTTAATTCTTCCTGGTTTAGTCTTGGAAGGCTGAACATTTCTAAGAATCTGTCCATTTCTTCCGGGTTATCTATTTTATTGCCATATAGTTGTTCACAATAGTCTCTCATAATCCTTTCTATTTCTGCATTGTCTGTTGTAACCTCTCCTTTTTCATTTCTAATCTTGTTGATTTGATTCATCTCTCTTTTTTTCTTGAAGAGTCTGGCTAAAGGTTTGTCAATTTTGTTTATCTTCTCAAAAAACCAGTTTTTAGTTTTATTAATCTTTAGTATTGTTTCTTTCATTTCTTTTTCATTTATTTCTGCTCAGATCTTTATGATTTCTTCCCTCTACTAATTTTGGGGGGGTTTTGTTCTTCTTTTTCTGGTTGTTTTAGGTATAAAGTTAGGTTATCTATTGGATGGTTTTCTTGTTTCTTGAGGTAGGATTGTGTTGCTATAAACTTCCCTCTTAGAACTGCTTTTGCTGCATCCTATAGGTTTTGAGTTGTCGTGTTTTCATTGTCATTTGTTTCTAGAAATTTTTTGATTTCCCTTTTGATTTCTTCAGTAACTTGTTGGTTATTTAGAAGTATGTTGTTTAATCTCCATGTGTTTGTGTTTTTCACAGTTTTTTTCTTGTAATCGATATCTAGTTTCATAGTGTTGTGATCGGAGAAGATGCTTGATACGATTTCAATTTTCTTAAATTTACTGAGGTTTGATTTGTGACCCAAGATGTGATCTGGGTCATATTCCATGTGTACTTGAAATATTCCATGTGTACTTGAGAAGAAGGTGTATTCTTCTGGCTTTGGATGGAATGTCCTGAAGATATCAGTGAGATCTGTCTCATCTAATGCATAATTTACGGCTTGTGTTTCCTTATTAATTTTCTGTTTTGATGATCTGTCCATTGGTGTGAGTGGGGTGTTAAAGTCTCCTACTATTATTGTATTACTGTCAATTTCTCCTTTTATGCTTGTTAGTGTTTGTATTATGTATTGAGGTGCTCCTATGTTGGGTGCATAGATATTTACAATTGTTATGTCTTCGTCTTGGATTGATCCCTTGATCATTATGTAATGTCCCTCCTCATTTCTTGTAATCTTTTTTATAGGGTCTATTTTGTCTGATATGAGGATTGATACTCCAGCTTTGTTTTGCTTTCCATTTGCATGGAATATAATTTTCCATCCTCTCACTTTCAGTCTATATGTGTCTTGAGGTCTCAAGTGGGTTTCTTGTAGACAGCATATATATGGGTCCTGTTTTTGTATCTGTTCAGCCAGTCTCTGTCTTTTGGTTGGAGCATTTAATCCATTTATATTGAAAGTAATTATTGAGATATATGTTCCTATTGCCATTTTCTTAATTGTTTCGGTTGATTTTGAGGATCTTTTTTCTTCTCTTGTATTTCTTGACTATATAAGTCCCTTTAACATTTGTTGTAAAGCTGGTTTGGTGGTACTGAATTCTCTTAACTTTTGCTTGTCTGAAATGCTTTTTATTTCTCCATCAATTTTGAACAAGATTCTTGCTGGGTACAGTAATCTTGGTTGCAAATTTTTCCCTTTCACTACTTTAAATATATCCTGCCATTCCCTTCTGGGCTGTAGAATTTCTGTTGAAAGATCAGCTGTTAAGTGTATGTTACTTGTATGTTACTTGTTGCTTCTCTCTTGTGGCTTTTAATATTCTTTCTTTCTGTTTAGTCTTTGTTAGTTTGATTAGTATGTGTCTTGGTGTGTTTCTCCTTGGGTTTATTCTGTATGGGACTCTTTGTTCCTCTTGGACTTGATTGACTATTTCCTTTTCCATTTGGGGAAATTTTCAACTATAATCTCTTCAAAAAATTTCTCATACCCTTTCTTTTTCTCTTCTTCTTCTGGTACCCCTATAATTTGAATGTTGGTGTGTTTGATATTGTCCCAGAGGTCTCTGAGACTATCCTCAGTTCTTTTTATTCTTTTTAGTTTATACTGCTCTTCAGAACTTATTTCCACCATTTTATCTTCCAGCTCACTGAATCGTTATTCTGCTTCAGATATTCTGCTATTGATTCCTTCTAGAGTATTTTTAATTTCAGTAATTCTGTTGTTTGACTCTGCATATTTATTCTTTAATTCTTCTAGGTCTTTGTTAATTGATTCTTGCATTTTCTCCATTTGGTTTTCAGGGTTTTTGACCATCTTTACTTTCATTATTCTGAATTATTTTTCAGTTAATTCGCCTATTTCCTCTTCATTTATTTGGACTTCTGTGTTTCTAGTTTGTTCCTTCATTTGTGTAGTATTTCTCTGCCTTTTCCTTATTTTTTTAAAAACTTATTGTGTTTGAGGTCTCCTTTTCCCAGGCTTCAAGGAAAGTTGAATTCTTACCTTGAAGAAGGTTGAATTCGTTCTTCCTTTTGGTTTCTGCCCTGCTAAGGTTGGTCCAGTGGTTTGTGTAAGCTTTGTATAGGGTGAGATTTGTGCCGAGTTTTTGTTTGTCGCTTGTCTTTCCGCACAAGGCTGAGTGAGGTGGTAATCCTGTCTGCTGATGACTGGGTTTGTATTTTTGTTTTGTCTGTTGTTAGATGACGTGTCCGGCACAGAGTGCTGCTCCTGGTGGTTGGGTGATGCTGGGTCTTGTATTCAAGTGGTTTCATTTGTGTGAGTTCACACAATTTGATACTCCCTAGGATTAATTCTCTTGTAGTCTAGAGTCTTGGAGTCTGTGCTCCCACTCCAAAGGCTCAGGGCTTGGATCTCTGGTCAAAAACAAAGATTCCACAAGTGGCATTAAGTGAGATTAAAACAAATATCCAAAAATGAGAAGCCAAAGATGAAGCCCAGACAAATGGCAAAATAAGTCAGGCAAATAATAATTAAAATAATGGAATATATACGTACACATATACACCCATGAGCAAAGTCAAAACAGTCCAACAAAAATAAAGTACAGTAGATTGACCCAGCAAACAAAGGAAATAAAAAATTATATTTACCAGTTAAGAACAAAACTAACTAAAGCACAAACTGCAAAACAAAACTAAAGCAAGGTGCCAAGTGGGGAATAAAGCAATGAAAACAAAACAAATATGCTGTTCAGTTCAGTTCAGTCACAGTTGTGTCCGACTCTTTGCAACCCCATGGACTGCACCGTGCCAGGCTTCCCTGTCCATCACCAACTCCTGGAGCCTACTCAAACTCATGTCCAACATGTCAGTCATGCCATCCAACCATCTCATCTTCTGTCATCCTCTTCTCCTCCTGCCCTCAATCTTTCCCAGCATCAGAGTCTTTTCAAATGAGTCAGTTCTTCGAATCAGGCGGCCAAAGTATTGGAGCTTTAGCTTCAGCACCAGTCCTTCCAATGAATAGTCAGGACTGATTTCCTTTAGGATGGACTGGTTGGATCTTCTTGCACTCCAAAGGACTCTCAAGAGTCTTCTCCAACACCACACTTCAAAAGCATCAATTCTTCAGTGCTCAGCTTTCTTTATAGTCCAACTCTCACATCCATACATGACTACTGGAAAAACCATAGCTTTGACTAGACAGACCTCTGTTGGCAAAGTAATGTCTCTGCTTTTAAATATGCTATCTAGGTTGGTCATAACTTCTTCCAAGGAGCAAGCGTCTTTTAATTTCATGGCTACAGTCACCATCTGCAGTGATTTTGGAGCCTAAAAAAAATAAAGTCTGTCACTGTTTTCATTGTTTCCTCATCTATTTGCCATGAAAGTGATAGGACCGGATGCCATGATCTTAGTTTTCTGAATGTTGAGTTTTAAGCCAACATTTTTACTCTCCTCTTTCACTTTCATCAAGAGGCTCTTTAGTTCTTCTTTGCTTTCTGCCATAAGGGTGGTGTCATCTGCATATCTGAGGTTATTGATATGTCTCCTGACACTCATGATTCCACCTTGTGCTTCATCCAGACCAGTGTTTCTCATGATGTACTCTGTATATAAGTTAAATAAGTAGGGTGACAATATACAGCCTTGATGTACTCCTTTCCTGATTTGGAGCCAGCCTTTTGTTCCATGTCCAGTTCTAATTGTTGCTTCCTGACCTGCATGCAGATTTCTCAAGAGGTAGGTCAGGTGGTTTGGTATTCCCATCTCTTTAAGAATTTCCCACAGTTTGTTGTGATCCACACAAAGGCTTTTGGCATAGTCAGTAAAGCCGAAGTAGATGTTTTTCTGGAACTCTCTTGCTTTTTCAGTAATCAAACAGATGTTGGCAATTTGATCTCTGGTTCCTCTGCCTTTTCTAAATGCAGCTTGAACATCTGGAAGTTTATGGTTCATGTACTGTTGAAGTCTGGCTTGGAGAATTTTGAGCATTACTTTACTAGCGTGTGAGATGAGTGCAATTGTGCAGTAGTTTGAGCATTCTTTGGCATTGCCTTTCTTTGGGATTAGAATGAAAACTGAACTTATGCAGTCCTGTGACCACTGCTGAGTTTTCCAGATTTGCTGGCATATTGAGTGCAGCACTTTCACAGCACCATCTTTTAGGATTTGAAATAGCTCAACTGGACTTCCATCACCTCCACTAGCTTTGTTTGTAGTGTAGTCAAGTGTAAGGCCCACTTGACTTTGCATTTCAAGGTGTTTGGCTCTAGGTGAGTGATCACACCATCGGAATTATCTGGGTTGTGAAGATCTTTATTGTATAGTTCTTCTGTGTATTCTTGCCACCTCTTCTTAATATCTTCTGCTGTCATTGGATCCATTTCTGTCCTTTATTGTGCCCATCTTTGCATGAAATGTTCCGTTGGTATCTCTAATATTCTTGAAAAGGAAAGAAAGAAAAAAAAGGAAGAATAGATATGCAAAGTTAAATAGAGGTATATGAAGAAGATTTATATACATTAAAGATTAACTGCAAGGGGAAAAGAACAGCAGGAAAGGCAAACAAAGGAATATATGTAGAAAAAATATAATAGGTTTTAAAAAACTAAAAATTAAAATGATAAAAAAGAGAAAAAAGAAAAAAAAAGATGAAAGAAAAAAACAGAAAAAAAGGAAAAACACCTCAGAACTGCAAAAGCTCAACATAGAGGCAGAGATTTATTACATTAAAAATTATGGCTGAATATACACATATACATATACATCCATCGGAGAAGGCAATGGCACCCCACTCCAGTACTTTTGCCTAGAAAATCCCATGGATGGAGGAGCCTGGTAGGCTGCAGTCCATGGGGTCGCTAGGAGTCGGACTTGACTGAGTGACTTCACTTTCACTTTTCACTTTCATGCATTGGAGAAGGAAATGGCAACCCACTCCAGTGTTCTTGCCTGGAGAATCCCAGGGACGGGGGAGCCTGGTGGGCTGCCGTCTATGGGGTCACACAGAGTCAGACGTGACTGACGTGACTTAGCAGTAGCGTATACATCCATAAGCAAAATCAAAACATTCCAACAAAAATAAAGTACAATAGATTGACTCGGTGAACAAAGGAAATCAAAAATTATATCTACCAGAACAAAACTAACTAAAACACAAACTGCAAACAAAACTAAAGCAAGGTGCCAATAGGGTAACAAAGCAATGAAAATAAAACTAACAAATATGTTGAGAGGAAAAGAGAGACGCAAAGAAAAAAAGAATAGATATGCAAAGTTAAATAGAGGTAGGTAAAGAAGATTTATATATGTTAAAGATTAACTGCAAGGAGAAAAGAACAGTAGGAAAAGCAAACAAAGGAATAAATGCAGGAAAAAGTAACATTAGTTTTTAAAAGATTAAAATTAAAAAAAGAGAGAAAGAAAGGAAAATTCCACAGAACTGCAAAAGCCCAACAAGTTAAAACATAAGAATAATAAATGTTTTTCTTGAGTCACTGCTGTCAGAGTCCTTTCCCTCACTGGGAGTCACAGTCCACCTCACCTCCCTAGGATGCCCTAAAACACTGTGGTGATCTCTGGACCTGCTGTGGGGGCAGCTCAGATTCTAATCTGGTCCTACTCCTGGGTGTTCTTGCCTCCAAAATCCACAGCTATCAGAACTAGTGTGTTTTCTTTTGTGGGAGCGCTCAATGACTTTTTGTATATTCCATAGACACAGAGTCTGCCTAGTTGATCATGTGGATTTAATCTGCAGCTTGTAGAGCTGGTGGGAAGGTTTGGTCTTCTTCCTTAGCCACACTGCCCCTGGGTTTCAGTTGTGGTTTTATTTCTACCTCTGCATGTGGGTCGTCCACTGGGGTCGTCCTGCAGCTGCCCTGGAGGACTTGGGCTTGTCCCTGTGAGGGCCAGGTGTGGAGATGGTGCAGCTGCTTGGGTCACAGGGGTTCTGGCAGCACCAGGTACCCAGAGGGGTTGGCAGCTAGGGCAGCAGGAAATATGGTGCTCTAGAAGGGTATGGCAACCAGTATTGGCCAATACACTCCAGTACTCTTGCCTGGAGAATCCCATGGATGGAGGAGCCTGGTGGGCTGCAGTCCATGGGGTCGCTAAGAGTTGGACAAGACTCAGCGACTTCACTTTCACTTTTCACTTTCCTGCATTGGAGAAGCAAATGGCAACCCACTCCAGTGTTCTTGCCTGGAGAATCCCAGGGACGGGGGAGCCTGGTGGGCTGCCGTCTATGGGGTCGCACAGAGTCGGACACGACTGAAGCGACTTAGCAGCAGCAGCAGCAGCAGAAAGGTATGGCAACCAGTATTGGCCAATACACTCCAGTATTCTTGCCTGGAGAACCGCCCTCCCTGACAGGCCTGGCAGGCCACAGTCTTCAAGACTGCAAAGAGTCAGACATGACCAAAGCGACCCTGCGTGCATAGACATAAGACTATTTTTGCCTGTGGCAGCTCTGCCCCAGTGAGCCCTGAGCGTGAAGGCGGCTCAGCTGCTTGGCTTGTGGGGACCCTGGTGGTGCCAAGTGTGTAGGGACACAGACTGTCTCCACTGCAGGAGTTATGGCCGTATCAGAGTCTTTTTTTGAGCATCTTGTAGCTGGTGTTCAGAGGCCTCTTCAGCCAGTCTTTCTCTGCAGCTCCGCCTGTTCAGGTACTTAGAGGGCTCCCTTGCCTGGGGTCCTTCTCTGTTGTTCGGCACATCAGGCACATAGAGGGGCACCCCTGGCTGGGGCCCTACTCTGTAAATCGGCGGTCAGGCATTTAAAGGGGCACCCTGGGTGAGGTCCTATGCTGTAGTTCAGTGCATCAGGCCTTTGATGGACCAGCCTCTCTATTGTTCAGCTGCCTTTGCTGGCGTGTGAGGTGAGAGAGGCTATGGTGATGGCTCCACCCTCTATGTGTGACTAGCAGTACCGCCTTGCTTCCATGGCTGCCTGGCTTTTCTCTGCCAGCATTTCCCATCACGATCTCCTCCCTCACTTCCCCTTGATCTGTCTCTCCGCAGTCAACAGCAGCCCTTGGCCTGGGATTGCTTCATAATCCTGAAACTCGAGCTCCCAACTGCTGCACCTTCCAGGGGTCCCTCGTCCCCGTCTGGGGTATGTATGGCTGCAGCAAGGACGGTCTGATGCTCATTCCATTTAGGCTGCCACAGATCAGTTGTTTCACTCTCAGCTTTGTTTCTCCTCTGACTCAGACAATTGCCTTGTGTGGGGATCGGACCCCTGCTTCAGTTCCCCCACCCGCTGAGGGCAGGTCCGGTCCTACTAACACTCCTGTTTTCCCCCTAGTTCCTTTGTCCTACCGAGTTTTGCGTGGTTCTATATATTCTTTTCCACTGGTCAGGTACTCCTGTCGGCTCTCAACTGGTGTTCTGCATGCACTTCTGTGTCTGAAGGTGTATTCCTGATGTATCTGTGGAGAGAGATGTACTCCTCGTCCACCTACTCCTCTGCCATCTTTTTCTTCATTCAATAACACTTTTTTTGAATAGACTTGGTGGATATTTAGGATATTAGGATGCTCATCGTCTTCTGCCATTTCACGTGGGGCTGCAGAGAAAAACCTTGTGCATAAGATTTCATGCTCATGTCTGTCTATACACTCATAGGACAAATGTCTGAGTGAAACTTGCTTCATCAGTAGGGATGTATATTCATAATTTGATTGTTATTGCTGAATTACCCTCTGTATCAAATAATTCTTACAGCAACTTCTAAAAGTAATTGTTTCTTTACACTCTAGTGAATATGGTATAAGACTTTAAAATTCTTTTTCAAACTGGTAGGTGGAATATGGTACCTTGTAGTTTGTTGATGAAAAATCAAATAACAATCAAGCTATGAAAAAGGAAAGAGAATTTTGAGTCAAACTGAGGACTCCAACCCAGGAAACAGGTTCTCATCCATGGATCAAGAGTTAGAGATGCAGTTTTATACATATTTGAAATGAAGAAATTATGTATCATACAGGTTAGCGTTGTGTAAACAATTCATCAATTTTTTTTTTTTTTGTCAATAATGCATGTACAGACAAGCCTTTGGGCAATGCAACCCCTTATTTCAGATGAAAAAAAAAATACATTAATCATAGAATTATAATGCTGGCACCTGAAGAAAGGGGCCAACTTTTTCTCAAAGGTTGATTTCATTTTCCTGCTTTGAGGTCTGGTTAACATATAATATAGATGCACACTGAGCTTTGGGAAAGGCCTTCCACAAAGGGAGCATGTAATTTTTTTCCCCTTTCTTTCTTTGATTGTCTTGCCATAGAAAATTTATGATATTCTTCATCAAGTTTTAATTTGTATTTTTTATTACATGTGAGATTTAGCATTTCTTCATGTATAAAAAAGCCACATTTCCCTTCCTGTGAACCTACTGTACATATCTTTTTATTATTTTTTTCAATTTTTTTCTTATTTTGGTGTTTATATTGATTTCTGGAAGCTCATTCTATATCAGGGGAGATGGAATATTTTTATACTGAGTAATTAGCAAACATTTGGCAGATACCATCTACTCCCCAAAATGTGTTCTGAACTAATTTTTCAAGGCAATTTCTGTTGTATTGATTGTGATCAAATATAACATATGCCATGTGTTATTGTTTTCCCTCTACAACATAAATGATATGGTACCTTTCAGGAAAATCTAGAACACACCAACAAACAAATCCACCACCCAGTATTTCATAAGATACTTTTCACAGGCATAGAGGCATGCTTTTAAGGCTGTATAATAGTCTAAGTGTGCGAATCCTTGGGGAAATTACTACATCCAACAAAGGACTTTTATGGGTGTCATAGTCAGGCTCTCGTAGAAGGCAAACCCATTGCAGCTAGTATGAGGGGAAAGGCCTACAGGGATGAAGACCGAGTGCAAAGTGGTGCCATCCTGAGCAGTGCAGCTCTGCGGATGTTGATGGCCCTGGAACTGGCGGGGAGGAGCCAGGAAATTCAACTGTCAGCTCTAAGAATCAACTTTTTGGTCCTCCGGCTTCCAGGTAGCGGCTCTCGGGGCAGCAGTTCCTGGGGAGCAGATCCCAGGCTCTGAAGCATGTATGTCATCTGAGGTGAGAGGGGGTGGAGGTGTAGAGTCTCAGGGGGTTCCGGCATCCAGGGTTGAACGAGGCCAATCCAGAGAACAGCCTGCATGCTGGAGCTGAGACGAGGTGACCACAGCGTGGCTGAGGTCTTTACTGAGAAAGCAACTGAGGGCCAAGAAGGCAGGTGGGAAGCACGGACTTCATAGATTCATGGCCACTAGTGTATTAATGTCTGGCTTTCAAGTTTCAGTCCAAGTTGACCCACCATCATCCCAGGGAGAAGCTCCGACAGCAGGAGTTGGCAAACTTTTTCTGTAAAAAGCCAGACAGTAAATATTTTAGGCTTGCAGGCCATCATCTCTGTTGAAATCACTCCATTCTGCCACTGGAGTCTGAAAGCAGCAACCAGATACGTAAATGAACGAACATGCATGTGCTCTAAGCAAACTTTCTTCCTGACACTGAAATTCAACTGATATGTCATGAAATATTATTTCTCTTTCAACTTTTTAAAACCATTTAAAAATGTATAGGAAAGCTACTATCAACAAAAACAGAAAATATGTGTCGGGAAAGATGTGGAAACATTGAAACCTTTGAGCGCTGTGGGTGAGAATGTAAACTGGGGCAGCCACTTCTGAAAACAGTTTGCAGCTTCCTCAAAAAATTAGAAGTAGAGCTATCATATATAATACAGTAATCAACTTTCAGGTATTTATCTTAAAAAAATGAAAATACTAATTCAAAAAATGTATGCACCCCCATGGTCATTGAAGCATTATTTATAACAGACAAGACATGGAAATAATGTGTCCATTGTTGGATGAATAGATAAAGAAAATGTGATATTTATATACAGTTATCTATATATACACAATAGAATGATATTCAGCTATAAAAAAGAATGAAATCTTGCTATTTGCAACAACATGAATGAAACTTGAGGGCATTATGCTAAATGAAATAAGTCAAACAGAGAGAGACAAATACTGTATGATCACACTTACATGTGGCATCTAGAAGAAAAAACCAAACTCAAGCTCATGCAGAACAATTGGAGGTTGCCAGAGGCAGGGGGTGAGACGAGGGAGAAGGTATGGTTATAAAATAAGTAAGTCGTAGAGATGTGCTTCCCTGGTGGCTCAGAAGGTAAAGAATCCACCTGCAGTGTGGGAGACCTCGGTTCAATCCCTGGGTTGGGAAGATCCCCTGGAGGAGGGCATGGCAACCCACTTCAGTATTCTTGCCTGGAGAATCCCCATGGACAGCGGAGCCTGGCGGGCTACAGTCCATGGGTCACAAAGAGTCAGACCCGATTGAGTGACTAAGCACGCATGCATAGAGATGTAAAGTACAGCATGGTGACTGTATCGGATAGTACTGTACTACATATCTGACAGCTGCTAAGAGAACAGATCTAAAGGTTCTCATCATAAGAAAAAAGATTTGTAACGACGTATGGTGACGGAAGTTAGCCAGACTTATTTTGATGATCATTTTGCAGTGTGTGTATTGACTAATTCAAGTTATATACTTGAAACAATATAACGTTATATGTCAATTATATAGGAAAACAATATGGTAGTTCCTTAAAAAATTAAAAATAGAATTACATACACATACGTGTGTGTGTGTGTGTGTGTGTGTACTCAGTCACTCAGTTCTGTCTGACTTTTTGTGACCCCATGGACTGTAACCCGCCAGGCTCCTCTGTTATGGAATTTTCTTGGCAAGAATACTGAAATGGGTGCTGGGCTGTGCTTAGTTGCTCAGTCGTGTCTGATTCTCTGCAACCCCATGGACTGTAGCCTGCCAGGCTCCTCTGTCCATGGGGATTTGCCAGGCAAGAATACTTGAATGGGTAGATGCTTCTCCAGAGGATCTTCCCAACGCAGGGATTGAACCTGGGTCTCCCACATTGGAGGTGGTTCTTTACTGTCTGAGCCACCAGGGAAGCCCAATCCTCCCTAATTCAGATAAAAAATCCCATATGGCAAATAATTAAAAATGTCATCCATAAGGAAGAGGGTAGATGAATAATCTTTATTCATAGTGAGTGTAAGAAAAATGTGCTATGTTATTGAAAAGCAGAAATAAACTTTGACACATGCTCTGCAAACATCACCATGGAGAGATCCTTACGAACTTTTCCCTAAACCCGGTGGCCTTCCTCCTCAAGGACAAAAGAGGTAATGCTGTCGAGCCTTTCCCTGTTTTGAGCTGGGATGTGAATGATCTGCCTCAAATCATCAGAGCATCTTTCCTCTTCTGCTTCTCTCTCTGCTATTTTTGAAGACCACTGTAAGTTACCAGCTATCGTTTTGGTTCCTTGACAGATAGCATGGTTTTCCATAAAAACAGACCGAAAGAAAGTGATGGCTAAGCAAGTGACTATAATACATCAATTGCATGAAATATTACATATCTCTTTAAAGAATAAATGAGAAGTCTATGTAACAGTATGGAAAACATTGCTCCACTGGTCTAAATAGAAAATAGAACAGTCAGTGACAGATGGCCAGAGTGACTCCAGCTATGTTAAATCCGTGCACACACCTCCTGGACTGGAAGGGACTCAGGGAGTTAAAATGGCCATGCAAGCATTTGGTGGACATGAAATCTGGGTCCACGAACATAAAAAGAACAAGTGTTCCACACACAAAGTGGTCTGAGTTCACATTCTGGCTCTTACACTTCTTAGCTTTGTCATTTGTGACACAAGCTCATCTACTCTTGAGTCTCAGCCTCAGAGAAGAGGAATAATTAGGGGCTTCCTTGGTGGCTCAGACGGTAAAGCGTCTGCCTGCAATGCGGGAGACCTGGGTTTGATTCCTGGGTCAGAAAGATCCCCTGGAGAAGGAAATGGCAATCCACTCCAGCACTCTTGCCTGGAAGATCCCATGGACAGAGGAGCCTGATAGGCTATAGTCCATGGGGTCACAAAGAATCGGACATGACTGAGTGACTTCACTTTCACTTTCCCTGGCGGTCCAGAGGCTAAGATTCCACGCTCACAATGCAGGGGGCCCAGGTTCTATCCCTGGTCAGGGAACTAGATCCCACATGCCGCAACTGAAAAGGATCCTGCATGCGGCAATGAAAATTAAAGATCCCATGTGCCACAACTAAGACATGTTGCAGCCAAATAAATAAATAAAAATAAATATTTAAAAAGAAATTATTAAAAGAAAGGAACAATTAAGTATGTGTTACCTAATAGGTTCAATAAGCAGTCGGAATTACCTATGCTGCTGCTGCTGCTGCTAAGTCGCTTCAGTAAGCGTGTCCGACTCTGTGCGACCCCATAGACAGCAGCCCACCAGGCTCCCCCGTCCCTGGGATTCTCCAGGCAAGAACACCGGAGTGGGTTGCCATTTCTTTCTCCAATGCATGAAACTGAAAAGTGAGAGTGAAGTCGCTGAGTCGTATCCAACTCTTAGCAACCCCATGGACTGCAGCCTACCAGGCTCCTCCATCCATGGGATTTTCCAGGCAAGAGTACTGGAGTCGGGTGCCAGTGCCTTCTCTGAGAAGAAATTTTCAAGTGTTGTTACCAAGTGATTTTAATAACTTTAAAGACTGAAAGATTTTTGATTAATAGTAATTTATTTTCTTTGTAGAAAGTTTAAGAAGTACACACAAATAAATAAATACCTGTTTCAAATCCTGAATCTGCTTGCCACTCCTTAGGATGTCAGGTATCTCCCTTAGTCTGCTCTTCTGTAAATTGAGTCCAATAACATCTATTCTCAAGGTTGCATGAGTATTAAATAAGGTAATGTACAATGATCAGCCTGGCAGACAAAAAATGCTCAGATTGGTGATGATTAATAGCACAGTTGCTATGAAAGAGATGTATTTCTTCATTCCCCTGCCCCACAGACTCATAAACTCTTGTTCCATTTCTCCTGAAATACATACTCTCTCTCTCTCTTTAAAAAATATCTATTTATTTAATTTATTTGGCTGCACCAGGTCTTGGTTGCAGCATGCAGGATCTTCAGTCTTCAGCATGTGAACTCCTAGTTGCGGCATGTGGGGTCTAGTTCCCTGAGCAGGGATTTAACTTGACCCCCTGCATTGGGAGCACAGAGTCTTAGCCACTGGACCACCAGGAAAGACCCCTCACTATTTCTCTTGATGTCAACAAGAATCTATTTCCAGTTTAGCCAGAAAGAGGAGGGACTCTAGCAGAAATGTGACCAGTTTATCCAAGAAACAGTCAAAATTGCCAACCCATATATTTAAAAATTTCACTGACATCTAACTGGTATATAATAGACAGTATATCTTCAAGTATATAATTTGATAAAATTTGACATATGTAAATTTCTCGTGTGACCAGCACCCCAGTGGAGAGGGTGAAGGGATCCAGCCCTCACCAACATTTCTTTGTGGCTTTGTGACCCTCCCCTAGTCCCCTTTCCCTCCCCCAGATAACCACTGGTCTGCGTTTTGTCACTGTAGATTAGTTTGCACTTTCTAGAATTGTATACAAATATATCACACAGCACATTATCTCTTATGACTGGCTTCATTCGCTCAAGACGGCAACTTTGAGATTGACGCCTTGTTGGCTGTGTTGGTTGTTCGTGTCTTCATTTTGCCGAGCAGCGAGTACTCCATCTTTGGGACAGACATATCACAGCTTCGTTTTCTATTTACCTGTTAATGAACACTTCAGTTGTCTCCATTTTTGGGCAATTACACTAAAGCATTCCAATCCCAAAGAAAGGCAATGCCAGAGAATGCCCAAACTACCACATGATGGCACTTATCTCTTACGCTGGCAAAGTAATGTTCAAAATTCTCCAAGCCAGACTCCAACAGTACGCAAACCATGAACTTCCAGGTGTTCAAGCTGGATTTAGAAAAGGCAGAGAAACCAGAGATCAAATTGCCAACATCTGTTGGATCATTGAAAAAGCAAGAGAATTCCAGAAAAACATCTACTTCTGCTTTATTGACTATGCCAAAAGCCTTTGACTGTGTGGATCACAACAAACTGGAAAATTCTGAAAGAGATGGGAATACCAGACCACCTGCTCTGCCTCCTGAGAAATCTGTGTGCAGGTCAAGAAGCAACAGTTAGAACTGGACATGGAACAACAGACTGGTTCCAAATTGGAAAGGAATACATCAAGGTTGTATACTGTAACCCTTCTTCAGTTCAGTTCAGTCGCTCAGTCATGTCCGACTCTTTGCGACCCCATGAATTGCAGCATGCCAGGCCTCCCTGTCCACCACCAACTCCTGGAGTTCACTCAGACTCACGTCTATCAAGTCAGTGATGCCATCCAGCCATCTCATACTCTGTCGTCCTCTTCTCCTCCTGCCCCCAATCCCTCCCAGCATCAGAGTCTTTTCCAGTGAGTCAGCTCTTCTCATGAGGTGGCCAAAGTACTGGAGTTTCAGCTTTAGCATCATTCCTTCCAAAGAAATCCCAGGGCTGATCTCTTTCAGAATGGACTGGTTGGATCTCCTTGCAGTCCAAGGGACTCTCAAGAGTCTTCTCCAACACCACAGTTCAAAAGCATCAATTCTTTGGTGCTCGGCCTTCTTCACAGTCCAACTCTCACATCCATACATGACCACAGGAAAAACCATAGCCTTGACTAGATGAACCTTTGTTGGCAAAGTAATGTCTCTGCTTTTGAATATGCTATCTAGGTTGGTCATAACTCTCCTTCCAAGGAGTAAGCGTCTTTTAATTTCATGGCTGCAGTCACCATTTGCAGCAGAGTACATCATGCAAAATGCTGGACTGGATGAAGCACAAGCTGGAATCAAGATTGCCAGGAGAAATATCAATAACCCCAGATATGCAGATGACACTACCCTTATGGCAGAAAGCAAAGAACTGAAGAGCCTCTTGATGAAAGTGAAAGAGGAGAATGAAAAAGTTGGCTTAAAACTCAACATTCAGAAAACAAAGATCATGGCATCTGGTCCCATCACTTCATGGTAAGTAGACGGGGAAACAGTGGAAACAGTGGCTGACTTTATTTTTTTGGGCTCCAAAATCACTGCAGATGGTGACTGCAGCCATGAAATTAAAAGACGCTTGCTCCTTGGAAGGAAAATTATGACCAACCTAGACAGCATATTAAAAAACAGAGGCATTACTTTGCCAACAAAGGTCCATCTAGTCAAAGCTATGGTTTTTCCAGTAGTCATGTATGGATATGAGAGTTGGACTGTGAAGAAGGCTGAGCGCCAAAGAATTGATGCTTTTGAAGTGTGGTTTTGGAGAAGACTCTTGAGAGTCCTTTGGAGTGCAAGGAGATCCAACCAGTCCATCCTAAAGGAAATCAGTCCTGACTATTCATTGGAAGGACTGGTGCTGAAGCTGAAACTCCAATACTTTGCCCACCTGATGAGAAGAACCAACTTGTTGGAAAAGACCCTGATGCTGGGAAAGATTGAAGGTGGGAAGAGAAGGGAATGACAGAGAATGAGTTGGTTGGATGGCAGGAACGACTGGATGGACATGAGCTTGAGTAAACTCTGGGAGTTTGTGATGGACAGGGAAGCCTGGCGTGCTGCAGTCCATGGGGTTGCAAAGAGTCAGACATGACTGAGTGACTGAACTGAACTGACATGTCTCTGTGTAAACATATGTTTTTGTTTCTCTCAATCCAATCTTAAAAATCACTCTTATCTCCAAATGCCACACACGTCCAGCTTTACTCTCAAGGATATAGAGTCAGAGGAGGCACCTTGTCTTTGGGTTTAACTTTGCTCATGTGTTTAATAGGCCTTCACCATCACAGGTCGCAGGGGCTCCATTTTCTCTTACATTTAGTGCATGAGCCCTGTGGGTCAGTTGGAATTTTAGGCAGGAGGTTTATGGCGATCACTGTAGGGATCCATACTCAAGGATTTCCTGAGAGCCTGGCTCTAGACAAGGTCAGAGGTCTGAGTCTGCAGTGCATCTGGCTTCTCAGCTCCACCACGAGGCCAAGAAACAAGGCGAAACTGAACACAGAAAAGGCAGTGTGATTTGAGATTGCTGGGCCAGGCACCCTCTGTCAGGACTGCTTGCCTCTTCCCACTGACCTGCTCTTGCTTTTTACTAAGAAGCAAGATGCCTGGAGTGACGTGACTTAGAAACAAATGGGACACGTTGGGATCTTTTTAACCAGAAGGAAATGTCTACATTATTTACCAATTAACTCCTTGCTCCTCCTCAGGGGCAGTGCTTTAGCTCCAGGGTTCTATAATCACGTAGGAAATATTTCCACTATCACGATGCTCATCCAAAAATAAATAAATATCAGCACCCCCACTGATGTTTCCTTATTTGCTGAAGGAAAAAGAAGATAAACACAGTTATTGTGACTCACAATATTTGTGTAAAAGGCACCACACTAGCGCCTTCCTAAGTACTCCCAACAATAATATTTTGGAAACTTTAATTTTTTATCTCTGGTGGCTCCATGCCAATTTGATTCAGCTTCAGGCTTTTTCCCTCAATGTTAACACCTAAGTAAGTCAGAGAGCATTGGGGTATCACCTGGTGCTTCTAGGAATAGCTTCTGCCCCCAGACGTGGACCCCTCTACATGGAGTTGACAGCACTTGAATCTGTGCAGAGCAGCTCCTGATGGCTAAAGCAGGGACTCTCCAACTTGAGTTAACTGTCAGAATCTCCTGGAAGGCAGGTTGACCAGATGGCTGGGGTCTGCCCGAGAGCTCTGACTCAGCAGGTCTGGCAGGGAAGGGTCTGAGCATTTGTATTTCTATTAAGTTTCCAGGTGATATTGATGCTACTGGTCCTGGGTCCTCACTTTGAAAACCACTAGTCTAATGTTTCTCTTTCTTTCCAAAGTTCCCCAAAATGTTAACTCACAGCTGGGGAACTGACTCGCAGAGCCCCGAGAAGAGGTGTTCCTCCCTCCCCTAGGGATTTGTGCTTAAATGGGAGGATTAGTAGGGAGAGGTAAGAAGCTGGTTCCCAGGCCTGGATAAAGGGGGGTTGTCTGAAGGGGCTCAAGAGTCCGACTATGGTCGCTGACCATGTTCTAGAAGGTCCCCAGAAATGGTCACTCCCTGAAAAGAGGTTTATCCTGGACTCTCTCTGGCCATCCAAAGTGCAGGGTGTCTGAGCCAGAGAGAGGAGGGAGCCTGAGGCCTGAGCCTTGGGCCCTAGTCTGTCCGTCTGCCCCAGAATGTGTCCAAAGACTGGGCAGGAAGTTCCATCAGTGAGCCAGGCCAATGCATATATACACTGGGAATGTGTCATGGTGGGAAGTCCAGCCCCCTGAGATCTGGGTTTGTGTGGGGATAAGAGGCTTGCCAGGTGGGCTCACTGAGGAGCTGGCAGGCAGGTGTGGGGAACCATAGCTTGAGGGTAGGGGTGACTCAGGCCCCATCCCAGCTCAGTGCCCTGTGTCTGGGCTCAGCAAATGAGGTGTGTGTCTAGCCCTTAGGGTGCTTTGTTGACCTAAGTGCTCTAGGTCCCAGAGCTGCCTCCTTGGCCCACCTGTCTCCCTGGATTCTGGCCCAGCCTCCTGATCGCAGATTTTGATAGCACCCCTTTATCCTGGCTGTGGTCCGCACTCCCCCAGGTGCACACAAACCTCTAATTGACACACTCCTGGTCTGTCTGAAGTCAGACACCCTGGAGGCGGACCCTTGCTGCTTCCGTGTCTCCCCGTCTGGCTTCCAGATTCCTGGTCCCTGGTGACCCCTCTGGGTCCCTCCCACTCAGAGGCTGGGCAGGGAGCTGGGCCAAATCCTACCTCTTGCTTCTTGGTAGGAGGGGACTCGCTGCCACTGAGGCTCTCATCCATCTGTTTTCAAGTCCTGAAGCCTTGAGTTCCAGCTCCACCCACTGGTCTAGCGAGCAGGACACCTCTGGACCCACACTTTCCTCCCTGGGCAGGTCCCTCAGCCTCTCAGGATGAAGACTCTGACGTGGTGTCAGGACTCTTGTGAAGATTCCCTAAGAGACTACTCAGAACATGCGTGGTAGGGCCTCCTTGGTCTCTGCCCCCACTTATAGCACTGTGGTCCACTTTGACCCCTGTGTCCAACACTAAAACCTTGCCCCCTGGTTGGCAATCTGGAGCATGGGCTGGATGCTGGGGAGACGTGGGCATTGAGACAGAACCCAGTGAGGCTGAAAGGGTGGTCAGGACTCTCCCCCAGGTTGTGAAAGTTCAGATGATGTGGGAATCTGAAAAATGGTAGAAGATGCTCTGAAAATACAATTCCTGGATATAAAGACTCCACAGAGAGGGTTCTTAGACTGGAAGGAACCAGGGGACTGAGGCAGCCATTCTACTCTGAGGGAGCACTAATTCTGGTGACACACCCCCCAGGAAGATCATCTTTTCCCTTAGAGTTTAAGGGGTCCTGAACCTCTCCCTCAGCTATGGGGCCTCACACTGCATGGATTCTTTGTGTGTATATATGTGCGTGCTCAGTTGCTTGGTTGTGTCTGACTCTTTAACCCCATGGACTGTAGTTCGCCAGGCTCCTGTTGTCCATGGAATTTTTCAGGCAAGAATACTGGAGTGGAATTCCATGCCCTCCTCCAGGGGATCTTCCCAACTCAGGGACTGAACCCAGATCTCTTGCGTCTTCTGCATTGGCAAGCAGGTTCTTTACCAGTAGCACCACCTGCACCGATGCTTTATGTTTCAAATGGGAAGAACAAAGAGTAAGTGGGTGGCCCCTTGCATGGATTGGATTTAGGGACCCAGAGGACAGTAGCCATCCTGACATAGGCATCATCCTTTACCGCTGACCACAGACTTTTGGCCCCTGATGGAAGCAGCACACTCACTCTCCAGTCTCTGGAGGAAGGAATGGAGGCTGATGCCAGCTGGGGACTTGCCTTAAGGGCACAGGCTGGCAAGCAATGGAGCCAGGCTCTGGGATGCACCCACAGCAGCCTGGATTGCTGTTCCCATGCTCCTTCATCTCAGGAAGAATACCTGATTCCATCATCAGAGTGAGGGCTGGGTGAGTCGGTGTCTTTAGCCATAGACTTGAAATTAGGAGCTACCGAGGGAAGAGCACTTCTTCCTATGGACTGTCCTCTAGAGGCATGTGGAGAAGCTGGGGGTGCCACAGTAAATATGGAAATACTGCATGGAACCTACTTACACTAAAAAATTCATTGTAGTTTCACTAAAATCCCAACTTGGATTTCCTGTCTTTTCTCCCCTCCCTCCTTCCTTCCTTCCTCCCCTTAGTGAACATCTTGTTGTTGGAGAAGTCTGGTAGGCACTTAGGTCTGCAGCTGCATGAGCTGGGAGACTCTAGGCCATGAGCGCATGGCAGTGAGTGCAGAGACGGACGCCCCCGTGCCCTGGAGGAGGGCATCACCACCACCACGAACTGAATCCCTGTCATCAGCATCAGTGATCCGGGGAGGTTTCCTCTGGACCCTCAGGACAGAAGCCTGACTCAAAGGAAAAAGGAACCTTCTCTGTCACTTAGTCAGAAGCGTCTTCAGGGGCATCCCAGGAGGCTGCCAGGGCTCTTCCGTAGGGCAACTGGGGGACAGGAACACAGGTAGCACCACGATAGTCGCAGGTGCCACTCACGTGGCATCTTCCAGCCCCCACCTGTTTGTGTCCCTGTGGAAGGAACAGGCCTTCTTGGTAGCATGGGTCAGGACCTTTGGGTCCCAAATGCCTCTGCCTGTGGACAAGAACATCATCATGGGTTCTACCCATGAGGCTGAAGTCTGGGAGGAGAGCTCCAGGCACTTGGTTGGGGTGGTGGGGAGGGGGTGGTTGCCTGATGCCCTGATCTGTTAAGATGAGGGGCTTATGGTTCAGACAGAACAAGGTGATATCCCCTTCAGAGAGAACCTGAGGGGTTGAAGGAAATGTCATCAGGGTTTTGGGCCGCTCTCTTGAGACTGAGGCTTCTCAGTCTCAGGCTTCGCAGTCTTAATGATGACATTTGTTTAGAAATGTATCGTGTGCCTAGTTCAGCAGAGGACACAATCGCACAGACCCCCATGAGCTGACCCCTGTGGCATATTAATAATTTTAAGAATTTATTTAAGCAAAAATCAATTCAGATGGGGCTGCACCAAACTGGAAGAGGTTAAGATGGCTCTGCAGACGGGAGCCAGGGAAAGACTTTCATGTCAATTGCAGAAGTGAAGAAAGGACACTGATTTGTAATCACTAAAAGCCTGGTTGGCTGTTTCTGATTCGTTGTTCTTAGCATTGTCAGGATGCTGAGGCATTTACAGTCTTGGATTTTGGATTGCTTATGTGGATGCCATGGCATTGGAGTCACTTAAATATAACAGACTCCTTGTTTAATTAACACCTTGGTGGGTATTTCCCACACCAGACTGTTTCATTTGTAAATCAGCTGTTTCAATAATGTGTGTGTGCATGCATGCTAAGTTGCTTCAGTCATGTCTGAATCTGTGCCACCCTATGGACTGTAGCCCGCCAGACTCCTCTGTCCCTGGGATTCTCCAGGCAAGAATACTGGAGTGGGTTGCCATGCCCTCCTCCAGGGGATCTTCCCAACCCAGGGATCAAACCTGCATCTCCTGCATTGGTAGGCGGCTTCTTTACCACTGAGACACCTGGGAAGGCCATTAATTCTTTAAAGGATGATAATACTTTAAAGGATGATAAAGGGTCTAACAGGGTCTGCACTGCTGGTTTGGTTCATAATCATGGAGCTTTGGGTGAGAGCTGGGAACATTCTGCCAGGAAAGGGCCATGAAGGAACTGAATTACTGACAATTAGTTGAGGTAGTGGGTGTGTGGGAGGGCCCCCGGGGTTGCCTGGGTATTGAACTTGTAGAAAAACCTCAGGTAACTCTGCTCCAGTCTTTGGCTTGATTGGAGGGCAGTATCCCAGGGGCTCCTGGGTTTAGCAGAGGGCTTAGTGCATAGCAAGGGCCCAATACCTTGTTCTTGAAGATACTTTTACATTTTACATGTGTAGGGAAACCAAACCCCCAAGGGGTTATCTGACCAAGATCATGAAGGTTGTTTCCAGTTGACTCGTTGACTTTCTACCACAGTCCTTGCTTCTCCATCAGCCACAGAACGTCATTCATTCACGGAGTATGTATTCAATCTTCCTCATCTAAAGGGCGAGAAGCTGTGGGTACAATGGAGGTCCTCCCTATCCTTGGAATCACTGACCATCTAGTGAGGAAGATGCAATAAGTACATAAACTACATGCCGTACTTACCAAGTGATTTAAATGGACTGGCTTTCAGCTCTCACTAATACGAACACAGCTGACTCTCTGGGAAGCCAAGTAACACCCAGAAACGGAGACATGGGGCTAGCGTGTGGGGCCTGCACCCACCACCCATCCAGTGAGCTGCTGGCTCCCAGCTGTTTCCTCGTTGCCCTCTGAGGGGACCAGGGCCTCCTGGTAGGGGGATTAGCTTTGCAAAACCTCTCCTCCAGCAAGTTCATGTTATAAAACCTTCTTTTAACAGGATTCGTCTTACAGTCCTATTTTGGGAGTCACCTGTGAGACCTGTTGTCCTGATGTGGGTTCAGCATCATGTCACCGGAGCAGCTTTCCTGGGTCACAGTCATCGCTTGGTCATCCACTCCCAGCTCAGACCCAGAAAGTCTCGTCCCCTGAGCCCTACGGCTCTGCCTGGGCCTCCTTCTGCCCTCCTGCCTGGTCCCTCCTTCCCGTGTCCACTGCAGGGTCACCAGGAGCTCCCACCAGCCTGGGGCAGGCTGTCCGTCCTGTCCTTGGGAGGCTTCGTGGTGTCAAGTGGATGAAACAAGAGGTACCTGTGGGGTCTCCCTCATGTCTCACAGCCACCAGGTCTCACCTATTGTCCTTCTTTATTTAGATGGGCCCAGGGGTGCTCTGGAGAAGGTAATGGCACCCCACCCCAGTACTCTTGCCTGGAAAATCCCACGGACGGAGGAGCCTGGTGGGCTGCAGTCCATGGAGTTGCGAAGAGTCGGACACGACTGAGCGACTTCACTTTCACTTTTCACTCTCATGCACTGGAGAAGGAAATGGCAACCCACTCCAGTGTTCTTGCCTGGAGAATCCCAGGGATGGGGGAGCCTGGTGGGCTGCCGTCTCTGGGGTCACACAGAGTTGGACACGACTGAAGTGACTTAGCAGCAACAGCAGCAGGGGTGCTCAGTGCCTGCAGGATCTCCTGGTTCTCATCCCATCCCAGCACTGCCCACAGGTGATTCACTAAGCAACTCTGTGCCGGCTGCAAAGAGAGGCTGCTCATTCACATGCCCCTCCTGCGTACAGGGCTCTCTTGGGCAGGCATCTCCCAGGATAAGGAGCTCACCTGGGCCGGCACTGAGCTGCCCATGGGGCTCGAGTGGGGAGGCCCCTTCCAGAGGCTAGGACTCACCTGGGCAGCTCATGGGGCTCTTCTGGGCAGGCCCCTTCCAGGGCCCGGGGCCCTCTGGGTGGGCACCCTGGCCTGGGTCGGCGCAAAGGAACCATGCACAGAGCCCTTCTGCAGAGCACCCCTAGCCCCACCTGCTGGTCAGAGCTGACCCTGAGCACCTCAGAGCAGGACCCGAACTAAGAAGCAGCAGCTCCTGGACAGGTCTGTCACCCTGGGATTCATTCTGGGCAGCCTCCCTCCTCTGGCTCTTCCAGAGGCTTCCACTGCCCTGGGGCACCAGGCCTGTCTCCGCCCAGCCCCCTTCCTCTCTTGACTCATGGGATTGTCTCGCAAGGAGTGGGTATTCTGGATGTTACCTCCCACTTGTGGGCCAGGTAAAATGATTAGAAAACAAGCCAGAGCTGCAGATCATGTTCATCCTGACCCTCAGAACCCCACATTCCTTGGAGCAGACCAGCACAGCAAAACCCATTTTCTATAACCGTGAGCCCCTGATGGGTGATAGCTGGCTGACTTGGGCAGCCTGACTGGGCCGGCCAGCCCTTCCCAGGTGTGCCTCCCCGGGACTGTGAGCACCGCCTCCGGGCAGCAAGAGCACCTCCGGGTGCACCTCAAGCCATACTTGCTGCCCCGTCAGCCGTGGATGGGCTGGTAAGGGACCCTGACTGTGAGTGTGGCCTGAGAGGGCCTGTCAGGAGTTGCCCGGCTGCCACCTGCCAAGAAGAAGAGGATGTATCGCCTCACCTGCTGCTGGAAGTTCTCGATAGACAGATGCGAGGAAAGAAAAAAAGCAGTGGGGGCGGGGGGCCAAGAAAGGAGGGGTAGCCCAGACAGGTAAACAGAAAATTTCCAGAACACCCAGGCCATGACCATCCGTGTGGCCTGCGATTCAGCATGCGAGCTGTTGCTGGTGTTGCTCCAAGCCCTTTCCTGCAGCCCCTAAGGTCCTTGCACATATTCGGGTGTTTTACCAGAAAGGGGAGATAAGCTTCAGGAACCACTAATTCACGGGTCAGGTAATGTTTACTCAGGGACGCCTCCACACATGCACCAGCTTTCCAATGAGGACGCTCCCTGTGGGGGGCTGCTGGCCCATGTGGGAGAAAGTACCAGAACTCTGACCAACTGCAGAATTCTCCTCAGCATAGCAAGTAGCCCGATTGGGTTTTCATCTGTGTAACTGCCTGCTTATTCTTTTCAAAAAATATTCACGCTGTACCAGGTCTTCGTTGTGGCATGCGGGAATCTTTAATTGTGGCATGCAGACTCTTAGTTGTGGCCTATGGGATCCAGTTCCCCAACCAGGGATTGAACAGGGTCCCCCCATTGGGAACGTGGAGTCTCAGCTACTGGACCACCGAGGAAGTCCTGCCTGCCTCTTAATTACTGATTTGAATGGTAACGTTGAAGGGTCTCAATCAGGAGCCTGAAATGCTTCCAGAAGTCTATAGGGCAGGGCCTGTGTGTGTGGCTATCCTGTGGCTTTTATGACAAATGACAAGCTGGGGTTTTTAAAACAACAGGAATTCATCCTCCCCCAGCTCTGGAGACCAGACCTCTCAATCAAGGTGTGGGCAGGGCCATGCTTTCTGAGGAGGCTCCAGGGAATGTTCCTTCTTGCCTCTACCAGATTCTGGGGGCTCTGGGCATCTCTGGGCTTGTGGCGACCTCCCTCTCAACTCCATCTTCTTGCGGCCTCTCTCTCGGGCTCTCCTCTTCTGTCTCATATGAGGACACTGGCATTGGATTTGGGTCACCCTCATCCAGGATGACCTCTTCTCAGCTTCTTCACTAAGTCTGCAATGACCCTTTGTTTCAGGTAAGGTCCCTTCATATGTTCTGGGGGACACACCTTTTGGGGCCACCACTCAACACACTGTCTTTGTAATAAAAGAACCCTTGCATGTTAGACGACTGAGGTCTGTATAACCTGGCGTGGCAGCAGCCATGTAGGTGGGGCTCTGGGGAGAATGAGGACCCTGGAGACATGATGGGGTGTCAAGGCCTTGTGGGGTGAGTGGCCAGGCTTCTTCCCAGCTCACCTGTGGTTTTTTCACTTTGATGGTGGCACAGGGTTGGCCTTGCCACTGGGTTTTGTTTGTTTTTAAGCAGTCGGATTATCAGTCTTTCTGTGTGGCTTTCGATTTTTGACATATTTGAAAAAACCTTCCCTATTCTGATAATATAACAATTGTTATACCTTGAGTTCTTTTAAAATTGTTACGTTCTTGGTTTCACATATTTGGTCGAGCTGGAGTGTGTGTGTATCACATGTGAGATAGGAGACTTTTTTTCCTAGACAGTTACAATTTTCTCAATAAAGATCCCTCTTTACCCAACTATCTGCAATATTAATCTTTTACTAACATCATGTATGTTTGGAGGTTTACGTATGACGTTTTTATTGTTTTGTTCGTCTGAGAATCCATGAATCTAGATGGAGTTCAAAGACAAAATCAGCTTTATTTTTATTTTTGTTCATCTGAGAATCCATGTTTCACAGCAATTCCAAAGCACATGTCTTTTCACACTGTGAGATCTTTGAATCAGGAGACATCTAGTAGGTCATAGATTAATTGGTTTAATATCAGAGAGTGAGTTTCCTCTAGCTGCTGGTGTCCTTTCTCAGGTTCCCTTAGCTGTTCAGAGTTCTCTGTGGTTTCATACAAATGTCAGGATGGTTGTTTGGTCTCTGTGAAAAATGCCATTGGAATTCGGCTAAGAATTGCATTGAAAATTATATATTCTTTTGGGTGGAATGGACATTTTAGCACTACTGATTGTTTTTCATCCACGAACACAGGATATCATTCCATTTATTTGCATCTTTGACTTCTTCATTAATGTCTCAATATTTTCAGTGTGCACATATTTCAAGTCCTTAGTTAAATTTATTCCTTGGTATTTTGTTATTTTTGATGCAGCTGCAAACTGATTTTCTCTTTCTGATGGTTTGTTATTGGTGTTGAGAAACACAGTTGATTTTTGTGTGTTGATTTGTAACTTTACTGAATTCCTATATTAGTTCTAATAGTTTGTTGTTGTAATAATGCAGAAAATTGGAACTGTTAAGAGTTCACTCTTTGTCACATCCTGGTCATCTGCAATATGGAAGACACAGTGGCTCCTGATATAACCTTCTCACAGTTCCTGTCAGTTACATGTGAATTCCTAGGAGAGCCGTGATGTTTCTTTGTGTGAACTGAAGTGGGTAAGGCTTGGACTTTGTAGAGAAATGTTTTTCCCTGTAACGTGATGTTTTCTGTGTTTTCTGGTGTGGTACTGACATGGGGTTTCGGAATGTTACTGACTTCCCAGTAATTTCAAACATAAAACTTTGCATTAACAAAAGAAAGTACTTTTATCTGCATGATTTATTGATTTTTAATGTGATTACAAATTTTTATAAGACATGTGTTTAGCAAATATTTTTCTCCCACTATGAGGCTTATCTTTTGGTTTTTGAATTTAGTATCCCTAAGTAAAAATTTTTAGTTGTAGACAGTACATGTTATTAATTCCCCACTCCCTTTTCTGTGTGGGCTTTTCATGCTGTACATTAAAAGTCAAAGCTCCTGACCTATGTGACAAACCCATGGCCATGTTTATTTTCTTCTATAATGTTTATATTTTTAAATGTGTCTGTGGACAATTTTGAGTGATTTTAGGTGTGAGTTATAAACTTTGTATGTACGTTCATTTCATTGCGTATGGTTTCTAATTGTTTTAGAACTCTTTGAGAAATCATGGGATACTGGCCTCCATCTCTTTGAATTCCCAAAGTATAATAGATTCAGCAGGACTGTCAGCAGGGATCTTGGCCTCCATGGGAACTGTTGAGCGGGTGAGGCCTGCATTTCACAAGTGGCCAGCAGAGGGCGATAAGCCTACCTTTCTTAGCAGTGCAGGACCTGCCTGACTTGGCCGCAGATTTGGCTCTGTGCACAGCTGACAAGGAGGGCTTCCTAGGTGGCGCTAGTGGTAAAAAAAAAAAAAAAAAAAAAAAGCCACCTGTCGATGCAGGAGACCTAAGAGAGGGAGTTCACTTCTTGGGCCAGGAAGATCCCCTGGAGGAGGAAATGACAACCCACTTCAGTGTTCTTGTCTTGAGAATCCTGTGGATGGAAGAGCCTGGTGGGCTACAGTCCATGGGGTTGCAAAGAGTCAGACATAACTGAAGTGACTTAGCACAGATGACAGGACATGCCAGGGATTTGGTTTCATGACAATTCAGAGCTGGAACCACATTTAGTGGATCTGTTTCTTCAGGACCTGCTGTAAGGTTATGCCATGGGAGAAAAAGTGGTGAAAAGTTGGGGAGAATCTTCTCTAAGTGGCTGACTGCTGGGGGTCTGTCATTAGAGGACTCAGCAAAGGAAGGGCTTGATGTGCACAGTTGTGTGTTTAGTTTTGTGTGCAAAGCAGATGATGTGCAGTGTCCTTTGGCTTGTGATGTTCCATTTTCCAAGCGATTTATTGAGGGACATATCCTTAGGGTGTGAGAGTTGGACCATAAAGAAAGCCGAGTGCTGAAGAATTGATGATTTTGAATTGTGGTGCTAGAGAAGACTCTCGAGAGTCCCCTGGACTGCAAGGGAGCAAACTAGTCAGTCCTAAAGGAAATCAACCCTGAATATTCATTGGAAGGACTGATGTTGAAGCTCCAATACTTTGGCCACCTGATGGAAGAGCTGCCTCAAGACCCTGAGGCTGGGAAGGATTGAAGGCAAAAAGGGAAGGGGGCAGCAGAAGATGAGATGGTTAGACAGCATCACTGACTCAATGGACATGAGTTTGACCAAATTCTGGTAGATAGTGAAGGACAGGGAAGCCTGGCGAGCTGCAGTCCACGGGGTCGTGGAGTTGGACACGACTTAGTGACAAACAACATTCTTTGGCTACTCTGTCCTTTATATGGCAGCTTTGTGATAAATTAACTGACCACATATTTGTGGGTTTATTCCTGGGCGTTCTCTTCTATTCCTCTGGCCCATGCATCTCTTGTACCATTTCTACACTGTCTTATTTCTGTAGCTTCAGAATATGAAGTCAAGGGCAGAGTTTCCTCCAGCTGCTGGTCTCCTTTGTCAGGCTCCCCTTGGCTGTTTGGGGTCCTCTGTGTTCCATATGAACCTCACATGATTCAACCCAATCTCCAACTGCCTCCTATGCCTGTGAGACTTCTCTCAGCCAGAGCAATCTGAAAAAGCCAAGTCCATCATGTCATCCCACTGCTCAAAACCCTCCCTCATTGCAGGATCTTACCAGTCCCTCTTACTCATTTTGTTCTGGCCACACTCATCTCCTTGCTGTTTTTGAGATGGGAGGATCTTTCCCTACATTTCTGTAAGACTCCCTTTCCTCATCTTCCTCAGATCTTGGTTCAAATGTAACCTTCCTAGTGAGGTCTTGCTGGAGAATCTTAGAATTCTAAGTTTATTTTAAACTTAGAATAAACCTAAGTTTATTTTTTAAATATTTACTCATTTACTTATTTGGCTGTGCCGGGTCTTTCTTCTGGCACACGGAATCTTTGATCTTCACTGTGGCGTGTGGGGTCTTTTGTTGAGGGATGCAATCTCTTAGTGGGAGCATGTGGGATCTAGTTCTCTGACCAGGGATTGAACCCATGTCCCTTGCATTGGGAAAGTGGAGTCTTAGCCACAAGACCACTAAGGAAGCCCCTAATTTTAAACTGTATCCCAGCCCCTCCAGCTCCATACACAGCACTGTCTCCCTTCCCTGCTTTACTTTGCTCCATTATACTTCTCACAATCAGACACATTTTACGTCTTCGTCTCATCTGCCTCCTCTCCTCAGAATGCAAGCTGCAAGGAGGCAGTGGTCGTGGCTGTATTCTTACCTGACACCAACTTCTGATGTAGAGTTTGAGAGACTGGGGATCAGGATTTGGAATTCATGTTAGCCCATATTGCAGTGTTTCCCAAACTTCTAAAAAACGCCCCATATTAACATAAATATTGCAGGCTCCATACTGCAAAGGGCCTCTGGATGAAAACTGTGGTCTCACCTACGCATTTGTATGGGTCAAGATTTTGTTGAGATTTTTCTGTAGTATGAAGTACAAAAACAGGTGTTTGCACTTTCAAGTGTATGAATTTTACTGACTATGCCTTTTCAAACTATGTCTGAGCCCTCTATCTCCTCAGGGAGATTCTGACATGCCTCTCGAAGCATCCCTCAGTCTGCCCAGCACCGAGTCTGTCTAAAATGATGGGTGCTTTTTTAACAGTGCAGTGTGGCCTTCTCAGTTCTGGGTGGAGTTGAGAATATGTGTTAAATTTGGAAAACAATGTTGTCTACTCTGGACAGAACTTTTTTTTGATGAGCAAAAACTCCATGTATCTAAGACCATGTCAAAAAGTAGATCAATACAAAGAAAGCACAAAGGCTTTGATAGTATGAAATAAAGACAATTGGAGACAACGCAGAAAAGTAAATAAATCCAAATAGGGCTTTAAGCAGGTTATACCTTCTCTGCTGTTAATACCTAGACATAAGCTTAAAACATGGCACCAAATGGCTCACCAAACTAAGATGTCACATGGCAAAACGATAAGCTACAGAGACTTTCAGCCACAAGAGACTAAACCTCAGGTGAAGATGTGAACGAGGAATGAAGACTCATGGTCTCTGGACACGGTCTCTGGTCAGTTTATTTCTAAAGTACATCAGGTATACCCAAGGCAGGTATTCTCTGAAGGACCACGCTGGCCGTTGAGACTTAGGGTAGTAGGGAAACTCACATGGCAACTGCAACAGGAAGGGACTCTGCTTGGCCTCAGGTGGCTCTTATTTTGGAATCATGAAACTTGAAAAGGGAAACCCACCAAAAATATGGTCTCCTCTATCTGAAGAACTAGCTTGTATCATGAATAAAACTTGCATAGAACCTCTTGATGCTTCTATTCTAAGGTCTATTCTTTTCTTTAAAATGATGAGTCTATAGATGCCCATTATATCCAGTTGACCGATGGTGAGTTCAACTATGCCCTTACCAGTTTTTCTAAGGTCTGTTCTAATACATGGGCTTATGTGGAAGTCTGGTACTTCAATAAAAAGAAGATGCTTAAGAGATTCAGAACCCTATTCCTTCATCTTTACCAACCTGCAATTCCTCTGGGGTTGCAGGGGCTAGGTCTTATCAAGGTCTGTTTAGAAATAAGAAGAGGCTGCTGAGGGTAGTAATGGGGAAGATCCTGGCTCCTTTCACTGGGGGCACAAGTCAGCTCTAAACTGTGGACTCAGATGAGTGGAACATACCCCCACATACTGGACGTGCACGGCTCTCGGGAACGACGGGTCCTGCATGGCACCTGCACACGGCAGGTCCTCCAGACAAGTCTGCTGAATGAACAAACAAGGGCCTCGGTCCAAACAACCAGCCCAGATAAATGCCGCAGGAGGTTTCTGCACCCTTTTCAGATGGCTTGCTCTTCTGTCGTTGAGGACTCCTCACTTGCTATTCCCTTCCTAATAGGTGAGTTATGGTCATTCTAATGAGCAGAGATTCTCACATCAGTGAGAAAGTGAGGTCACGCAGAGAGTGGACAGGCTTCTTGTAATTTATTTGTTATTTCCAAGCAACAGCTACAAAAGTTTTTAATTTTTATAATACTCTTGATAAGAAAATAAAATTTAAATAAAAATACATTCTCAACAGTACAACATGGTTACACAAATTCACTACATTAAGTTTTGATAACTTACATTTTCAAACTGGACACTGTAAAAACCAATATTTACTAGCAACATATTAATTTCCAAGTTAATAAAAATGGAAGCAGATAGTATCAATCGAGACTGGTAATTTAGAATGAGTCCTGTAGTTTTCACATACTGTAAGAACACCTAAAAGGCTTTGAGGCTTTTTGTCTTTACAGGATGTACCGTTAGAACAAATTAAAGGTGCTTTTACTTAAAAATGACATCTGTCTTCTAAAACCTGGCATGAATAAGCCTTTCTGAAAAATGAATGAAATTAGGCTTCAGAAACAGAAACAAAAGCTACATCATTCATCACCCTTTTTTTTTTTTTTTTTTTGTACAATTAGCAAAGCCTTGTTTTGACACTTAAATCATTACCCGTGATATTATAAACATACTTCTTTGGCAAAGAAAATAGTTCAATTTGATAAATTATATTCCTGGGAGTAAAAAAATGTTGCTATTGCCTATTATCATATTAAATGAATATTAAAAAACAAAGCTAAACAAAGAACAAACGATGACAACAAAACAAGCGACACGCCACCATAATTTCAAATGATGGAAATGGCTAAACTAAGAACCAAGTCGGCATTTATGGCAAGAGTTCCTCCGGATCATCCTTTGCTTGCTTTCTTGGGGTTTTCACGGCGTTAGGGTAAAGTGAGCTGCCATGTATTTTTCAAGTTTGGAAAAGGGAGAGAAAGCAGATCAGGTAGTAAAAATCAAAGTACTCGTAAGTAACAGCGGAAGAATGAGGCCCTTGGAAGCAAGTAAAAGTACCTCGGTTATCTTTGGGTCCCACTGACATGGTCTCTTATTTCAGAAGACTTTCAAAGAAAATTTCATTTCACATTACTTGTTTTTAGGCTGTGCCAAGGTGGTTAATTCCAGTCAAACTGGCTGTTTAAAAGTGAAGAAAAGAACTAGTAACTGAATTCTTTTCAAATTCTGAGTTACATATTCAGACAGCCTTGGTCCCTTTGAGAACACTGTGATCTTTAAAAACAGTCATAACTTGGTATTATGTTACCAAGGGCTTGATATTAGAAATGTCAGAATATAAGTCAAGAAGCCACTGGAGAGCAATGAGTGGTACCTGGCAATGCTCACATGGCCTTTCCAGGCGGACATTCAGAGACTCTGAAAAGGAAATTTCAATCTGAATAAAATTCAACAGTGAGAAATGGATTAAAACAGTAAAATTCTTTCACACTGATTAATCAGTGGAGTTTATGGAATCTACAAATTCATAAAATTTAAAAGTCTTTTTCAAACTTGTCTTTAAAATGGGCCAGGAATAACTTAATGCAGACTAGGACTGATCCTTAAATAAAACTAACTGATTTTTACAAGTCCTTTAGAGAAATACATTGCTTAGTTGTAATCATTTATGGAACTTTGATTGTTTGCCAATGGTCTTTAAAAATAATTACCCAGTAACGTTATAATTTAAAAACAATTACCAATAACATAATTGGCAAAGTGTATCTTGAAATATAGCTTATGTTCAGGGAAACAAAAAAGCACTACTAGCTAGACTTACATTAATAAGTCACAGTTTTAAACAGAAACGTGTAAAATACTCCAAGGTTCAAAGTACCACATTTAGAAAATGTTTTGAATTTAAAAACACGTAGTAAGAGTACCATGGTTTTTAATACTGATGAAGCGAAGTGTATTCCTCTTAACTTCAAGGTGGCCACTTGCTTCGACTGCTTATTTACAGTTGTGATTTTTAGGATAAAGGTAAATTATTAGGGAAAAACAGGATTCAAACAGTTGCTTGCCCAATTCCATTTGGCTAGCAGGCAATAAGGAAACAGCAGTGAAATATAAACATTTTCAAGAAAGCATTATTTCTAGACTTAAACACTGATCATTCAACTGATCATAAAGGTTAGATACCATGGAGTATCTGAAGCATAATCTGGGGTCGCCCAGATGAGTAAAGTGCACCGAGTGACTGTCCTCGAGTTGGATCTCACCCTCACGTGGGGAGGAGGGCGTCCCGTGGTGGCGGCCCTTATAATGACGGGGCAACGAGTGAAGTCAAGTGATTGTACCACCACCTGTCCCCACTGTTTACTTTCTCTTCTTTTTCAGAAGTGAAGTCCTTAGAAGTCACAACAACCTGAACTCTCAAATCAAAAATATGAGTACCTGATGTTTAAACGGTGAAAAAAAATTTAGTGGTCTGGTTGTATTTCATCTGCCATCACTCATCCCACATGTAAACAAGATGCAGACAACAGTACATGTTCCCTGATTTCTCCTATCTGAGCTGTTTGCATCTCTAAATGGGTAAAAGGGTCCACCAACTTCCAAGGATACTGTGGTAGTTTCTAAAGTTTCTGTCACTGTCTCTAATGTAATCTGTAATGACCGATGGGCCAAAGATCTTTTTTGTTTTTTTTTGAAGAGGAAGGGTCTAGATGAACTAAACGGAAAGCTCTGAATAGTCATGGATTGAAATTTTCTAGTAAAACACAATGTTGGCAGTATAGAGCAGGCACTAATGGTAGTGAAAAGTCCACAGAACATGGAGTGTTACAAGAAGAGATGGTTTCTTGCTATGGAGGAGTTCTCCTTTTGTTATAAAGCTTCTTTAGAAGAGTCTTTCTATTAAAAAGAAGTTGTGGAAACATGGCTTTCGACACATAAGATATGAAGGGAATCCTGGGTTTTAAATTCTCTAGTGAAACATCACACCAGAATTTCCAAACAGTTAGTTTCAATTATTAAATATTAAATACAATGTGAATGCAGATGACAGTGAAGCCGATGTTCATTCTTAAATACTATGAACAAAATACACGATGAATTGAAAAACTCCAACTAAAATATCTTCCAGTTCTTCCGAATCAATTGGCCAAACTCTAAAATATTTTCCCGATTGGATTTTCCCTAGAAAATAATAAAAATAATTTTTCAAATGTTGAAGAAAATTGTAAAAAGTAACAAATATCTCATAGTATCCAGTGTCTGTAATTCTCTCTTGCCAAGTCCTACGTCACTGATTCAGCAAGCTTTTTGTGACTACCCAGTAAATGTCAGGCACTGTTTGAGCAACTGTGGACACAGAGGTGAAGACAAATGACAAACCCTTGGCCCTGTGGAGCCTATATTCTGCTACAGAGAAAATAAGACAAACAAATAAAATATTTAGCACAAGAAAGAGTGCTAGGTTTTAAGTGAGAAAAATACAACTGGAAGGGGTATAGTGTGTGTGGGTACGGTGGGGGAGAATACTACTCAGGAAGGATGCCAAGCACTGGCTAGAACCTCACGGAAACCTGCCATGGCTCCAAGAAAACTGCATTACTTTACCGCTGGAAGAGAACAAAATATACTAATGTAGAAAAGACAGTAACAGGATGCTTACAATAACCTTTTTACTGTACTGAGCCTTCCATCTAGGCAGAACACAAATATTTATACCGGTCAAACTGATTTTTACTGTTTATAAAACACAATTAAAATGATCAATCCACGTAAGTTAAAAAAAATACTTAAAATGGTTGGGGCCAAGATTCAAAGCCCCCTTATGAATCAGCTCTATGGCTTCCCTGATAGCTCAGTTGGAAAGAATCCGCCTGCAACGCGGGAGACCTGGGTTCAACCCCAACTGTACCTCTGTGCAAACAGAAGCCTGATTCTAGTGCTGGTGCTGGGTAGCCCCCATGGTTCAGGGGAAGCCAGGGTAAATTCAGACAAGGTTTCTTTCCTTTTGAGGAAGAAACAGCTCTTTCTGCCTCTAGACACTATTATTATAAATGTGAACTATTGCAGCCCAGCTGTGACCATAAGGGCACCAGCCTGAGGAAGACAGAAATCATCTTGTTTGATTTCTAATGGCTGAGTGGCTGGATCATCCTTGATGACAGTGTTGAGCTAAACTAGCTAAATGTAGAAATCAGGACTTTTAATTTGTGAGATTAAATGTTTTCCTATTATTTAAGCCATTGAGATTTTCTGTTACTTGCTGCTAAAAAAAATCTAATTGATGGAATGTAAAGTACTTGGCACAGTGTCTAGTGGTGAGGAGGAAGGTCCTTAATAACTGTTGTTGCTGTTCCTGTCAGTGTCCATCTGCCTCTGAGATGGATCCAAAGCATCAATTATAAAATACTTCTAGCACTGTCAAAGCTAATTTTTTTTGTACTTAGGATGTATAAAGGTACTGTGACAGATAAAGAAGAGGATCAGTAAAAATCAAAACAAGAAGCTACTAAGTATTCAATTCAATGATTAAACTGAAATATAGCACTGAAGGTGACGATAAGGTACTGCCCCAACACAATGAATGATGCTAGAATTGAAAAGACTCCTGCAGGAGTGACTCCGGAGATTCCTGCACAAGAGAAAGGTTCTAAGTTGGTCTTGAGAGAGGAAGGTAGGCAGGAGACCTGCACTTCGGGTGTGAGTAGAGGGTAGCAGAGGAAAGTGCAAACTGTGTTCAAAAATGTGTGAAGTATCTTAACAGTACTTACTTGCTCCCGTATTTTGCACTACTTGATCTTTTCTTCCTATACTTTTCATGAGGTTCATCTAGCTTCTCTATGACACTTTTTATTTGTTGAATTGTCTTGAAGGTTGTTACAGAATCCTCAATTACAAAGTTGGAATAGTCATCAGGCTCTTTCTGTGGTCCTTGATAGACTGCTATAGTTCCACAAGCCTCTACAAGAAGAAATGAAATCTCTGATCAGACAACTAAATCCATTAAGCATAATCTGTAATATAAATAAAGAACTTTTCAAGAGGGGCTCAAGCTGGGAAAAGCTCCCTTGGAAATGCATAGACAACCAAAATCCATACATTTTATTAATTATAATTACATATGCAAAAACAATATTTTTATTTAAAGAACTCCTTTGGAAGTTTGTCACCTTCCATATAGGTAACATTTTGATAAATGCCTCTGACTGTGTGGATCACGATAAACTGTGGAAAATTCTGAAAGAGATGGGAATACCAGACCACCTGACCTGCCTCTTGAGAAACCTGTATGCAGGTCAGGAAGCAACAGTTAGAACTGGACATGGAACAACAGACTGGTTCCAAATAGGAAAAAGAGTATGTCAAGGCTATATATTGTCACTCTGTTTATTTAACTTATACGCAGAGTACATCATGAGAAACGTTGGGCTGGAGGAAGCACAAGCTGGAATCAAGACTGCCAGGAGAAATATCAATAACCTCAGATATGCAGATGACACCACCCTTAGGGCAGAAAGTGAAGAGGAACTAAAAAGCCTCTTGATGAAAGTGAAAGAGGAGAGTGAAAAAGTTGGCTTAAAGCTCAACATTCAGAAAACTAAGATCATGGCATCCAGTCCCATCACTTCATGGGAAATAGATGGGGAAACAGTGGAAACAGTGTCAGATTTTTGGGGGCTCCAAAATCACTGCAGACAGTGACTGCAGCCATGAAATTAAAAGACACTTACTCCTTGGAAGGAGGGTTATGACCAACTTAGATAGCATATTCAAAAGCAGAGGAATTACTTTGCCAACAAAGGTCCATCTAGTCAAGGCTATGGTTTTTCCAGTGGTCATGTATGGATGTAAGAGTTGGACTGTGAAGAAGGCTGAGTGCCGAAGAATTGATGCTTTTGAACTGCGGTGTTGAAGAAGACTCTTGAGAGTCCCTTGGACTGCAAGGAGATCCAACCAGTCCATTCTAAAGGAGATTAGTCCTGGGTGTTCTTTGGAAGGAATGATGCTAAAGCTGAAACTCCAGTCCTTTGGCCACCTCATGCTAAGAGTTGACTCGTTGGAAAAGACTCTGATGCTGGGAGGGACTGGGGGGCAGGAGGATAAGGGGACGACAGAGGATGAGATGGCTGGATGGCATCACCGACTCAATGAACATGAGTTTGAGTGAACTCCGGGAGCTGGTGATGGACAGGGAGGCCTGGCATGCTGCAATTCATGGTGTTGCAAAGAGTTGGACACGAATGAGCAACTGAACTGAACTGAACTGAATGAGAATCTTTTGACTTTAAGATAATGCCAAAGCAACACTTCAGGTACTGGTAATGAAGGATCATGATTATATAAAAGAATTTTAATTATATACTTACCTTCCATTTTATGCAGCTTAAGTAAACTGAGGGTGAAAAGGGAATAAATTCTTTCTGTTTCTCTGTCTTCATCAATATCTATTTGTATGTCTGCAGGGACACCTCTGTGTAAAAATGAAATAAAACACATTGGAAAAATATCATTTTGTTAACATGCTAAAGACTTCTGACTGTTTGAGACTGAAAACAGAAACACAGAATTTTGTAAAAGGAACCTTAGGAATCTAGTCTAACTTGATAATTAAATAGATTGAGATTCTTAGGTTTGGTCATTATGTGACTATACTCAAAAGGAAGAGGATTTTAAGTGCAATCATTTTCACTACTTATGCTTCATCATATTACTTTATAAGTCTGTAAAGCTACCATGGCTGTTCCACGCAATTACAACAAGAACGCTAGGCCCTTCTTCCTCAATACCTTGCTCAAGTTTGCACATCTATTTAAACACTGCCCTTTTTTTGACTTGTGAAACCACAATTTACTGAGAATATTTTCATCACCCCAAAAGAATCTCTGTATTCATTAAGTACTCCCCATTGTTCCCTCCCTCAAATCCCTCACAACTGCTAATCTACTTTGTCACCATAAATTTACCTATGCTGGATACTTCATGTAAGTGTTACCCTGAAGTACATGGCCTTTGTGTCGGACTTCTTTTAGCATGTTTTTCTGGCTTTTTTTCAGCATGTTTTCAAGGTGCATCCATGCACGTATCAGGACATCATTCCGTTTTATGGATGAATAATATCTCATTGTATGGATACAGCATTTAAGACACTGCCTTTGTAATCAAAAAGAAACTTACGCAGTACACGGCTTACAGCCGAGAGCATTTTCACTAGTCTCCAGACAGCAGAGCCAGTTTCCGTTTAGATATGCGGAGGGGTGATAAGAGCTGAGTCTGTTCTGATTGCATCGGCTCACCCTGCAGAGCACATCTATCCATTCATTAGCTTCTACACAATTATTTGCCTGGACATAGAGTGGTTTCTCCGTGTGTATCACTTGGAACATCTTCACAGACAATTAAGACAAAAAGTTAGGAACAGTCTAAAAATCAAACACAGTACAGAACACAAGAAGGTACGTAGCAGAAATGTAGTCTGCGTGTAGGTAACTGTTGCTCAGGTACATCATAAACGGTTATGTCCCCAGGACTGCTGGAGTTATACGGTACTCAACAGTACAACAGAATATAATGTTTAGAAACCACAGAAGTCCTAGGGAAGGGGCTATCATACACATAGGAATAAAGGGAGAGAATTTCAGGTAGAGGAAAACCTATGGGTAAAGACAGCAGTGGGCAAATAGAAACAAGGAAATCATCTTGGTTACTTGAGTGCACTGGTATCTATTGGTATGTACTGAAGGGCAGCAGAGGATTAGGCTGCACAGACAGGCTGGGACTATATTCTGAAGGTCAAGCTGAGAAATTTGATAAAACTCAAGTATTGAGAGAAGTTGTTTAGTCTCTCAGTTGTTTCTGACTCTTTCGACTCCATGGACTGCAGCCCACCAGGCTCCTGTCTATGGGGTTTCCCAGGCAAGGATACTGGAGATGGTTGCCATTCCCTTCTCCAGGGGATCTTCCCAACCCACGGATCGAACATGCATCTACTGCACTGGCAGGCGAATTCTTCACCACTGAGCCCATTGAGCACAGAATTCTTAAATGAAAAAAGTGCCTTTAACTTAATAGGTGAGGTGGACTATACAAAGCATCAACAGTAATGGACAATTTTAAACAGAGTTCCAGCTACGAATTATAAGATATTAATGATTAAAAACAAATACTAAACTTCTTGTAAAATTTTCAGCTAAGTAATATATGCAGTTTAAAAAACTTTAAATTATATAACTTACATTTTTCTTGTTGAAAGAGCTCTCTTCCAGTTTTTCCACAGCAAGAATGTTTTTCACTGGAATTGTGTAAATTGCATCTTTGCCTAAATTATAAAAGAAGATAAAATTAAAATAATTTTCATCAGAATTATAAAGGTGAAAGGTTAACTCTATATGGTTTAAGATCATTCTCTTGACGGTGGGTGTGTAAGTGACCTACACATTTCCAAATGGTGCACAATAAATATGTTTTATGGACCAAATGAATCTTCCTTGTTTTCCACGATATGACTTCCTCTTTAATTAAAATTAAAACATTTTCATGGAAAAATTAGGGAATAAATTTGATCTCTGTAGAAAATAAAAATATTATTGTACTTTGTAACATTAATTATATGGAGACTGAAAAAATACATAATTTACAATAAAGGCCTACTCAAAACTTGCTGAGACATGGAATTTTCTTCATGGAGTTATTACATAAACAAAGAATCTGACTGTACCTAAGTGGATTTTTCTGCTTCTCCAACCTAATATTTAATTAAGGAACTAACCCTCAAAACAATTATTTGAAACTGAAAAATTGTTCATTACTTTTGCGTACTGTCTGGTCAGCTGACTAGAGCTACCAAATTTACTTTAAGAGATACAGGGAATAAAAGTAAAAATTTTACTTGGTAGAGTGAATCATTAACCTAATTTAAGAATTTAGAAATTTGTTTGCTAAAGGGGCTCCACAATAGCATGAGGCTATGATGCATTTCAACTTAAAATTTACTTGAATAAAATACATTCATATAATCATGCTGCTGCTAAGTCGCTTCAGTCGTGCTGGACTCTGTGCGATCCCATAGATGGAAGCCAACCAGGCTCCCCCATCCGTGGGATTCTCCAGGCAAGAGTACTGGAGTGGGTTGCCATTTCCTTCTCCAATGCAGGAAAGTGAAAAGTGAAAGTGAAGTCGCTCAGCTGTATCTGACTCTTAGCGACCCCATGGACTGCAGCCTACCAGGCTCCTCCGTCCATGGGATTTTCCAGGCAAGAGTACTGGAGTGGGGTGCCATTGCCTTCTCTGTCATATAATCATAGAAACTAAGCAAATATAATCATGAACTTTTCTGGTCCTTTACATTATAAAATGTGGTTCTTAGAAAATGAAAGCTTTGCTTCCCTCCTCCCAACAAACTTCAGTTTAATGACTTGTGGGCTGAAGTGCTGAAGGTGAAGATCTTTTATATTATTCATGGATTAATGTACAGCTTTGGGGTTAAAGACACTAAAAAGGTTTTCTTTATTGAACAGAGAAATTAACAAAGAGTATTTGCTAAGCTTAGTTCCTGCTGTAAAATCTAAAATACGTGTGATTCAAGCAGATGTGTGATATACAATATACAGTCACTTAATTTAGCTATCACGTTTAGCTATCCTATACCAGACACTATCCTAACCACTTGGGATAGAGCAGTGAATAGAACACATAAGGCCCCTAATGGAGTTTGCACTTAGGTCTGGAAAGACTGACGAGGACAAATATTAGGTAGAGATAAATGCAATAAAGATAGCAACATAAAGTGATGCGACAGGAAGTAATTGGGATGTTACTTTAAGTTGGGCAGTTAGGGAAAACTTTTCTGAAGAAATGACATTTAAATACAACAATTACAAATTATATATACATGTGAAAATAGGAAAAGACTATCAGCGGTCTGCTGGAAGCAGACAAGATCAAATTTATGAAGGGGTGAGGGGAGGCGAGGAGGGAGGAAACTGCAAGAAGCCACAGCTGGAGCCGCATTGAGGAAAAGACACATTTGCAAAAGGAGGGCTGGTCAGAAGAGCTTCAAGCCAGAGTCACTGGACACAGCGAGCTGGGGGGAGAGGGGGGGCATACTTAGATGTCTATCAGGATGACTACGTGGTAAGCTGCATTTGGAACAGCTGGGTCAATTAGGTCCTCACATACTGTCCCCCTCAACCCGCTTGTACTAAGCAGCAGTCCACAGAGGCACAGTCCCAGGCTGAAGCAGTGAAGATGCATACTGGCTGGAAAGCAGGGTAGCCACAGGCTGCTGACAGTGCCCATGCCAGGGGACGAGCACCAGCACCCCTGCCCATCAGCAGCTCATCCTTTCCCTCCCTTGATCACACTGGCCATGAGCTACTGGATCCTCAGGCAGGTGAATGCACTGTAACACAAAAATGAGCAAATTGCCAAAAAATCACCAAACGGATGAGGAAAATCAGCACTCTGAAGGAAACACGTACAACAAAGAGAATAACATTGGAGGAGATCAGGGGTGTAACACATGAGGGGGCAGAGGAGACATGCCTTTGGGTGCCAATTTACATGGGGCACCACAGGGTCCAGAGAATTTTAAAATTATGCAGGAAGTAGATTTTGTAGATTTTCAACAACTCTTTAGATTTGTTGAATACACAAAGCATGCCCACATCCTAGAATTGCTGTGTTTGTTCATTTCTGGACAAATTATATCACAGCATACAGAGAGAAAATGCATTGTTCCCAGGCACACATGACGTTATTATTATTAGAGTTAACTGAAATTAACTGAAGTTGCTAATGTTAACTTGAACGAATTGCAAAGTGAATCAGTAAAACAGAGGATTGTACTGAGGACTCTCCAAATATATAGTACAAAAGGACAGAGCCATGATGGCTGAATTTAGAAGTTTTGAGATCAGCTGTAACAAGCATTCCAGAAACAATTGAGTTGTTCAGAAGAAAATTACTAATGAAAATGTCCAAGAATAAAGATAGAAATCTTCAGACTGAAAGGACCCATCAAGTGCTGATGAAAGTGTAGGAAGAAAGAAAGGTAATACTTAGACACTGGGCAGAATTTTAGAGCTTGAAGGTTAAAGAAAGTCCAGAGGGTTTCCAAGAAGAATCAAGACTAAGAATGACATCAAAATCCTTACCACCAACAATGGAAACCAGTAAATCATGGAGAAATATCTTAAAAATCTTATAGGAAATGATTTTAAATCGGGTCTTGCTTATCATTCAAGTGTAAGGGTAAAATACTTTTTTTAATATGTAAGAACTCTGAAAACTTATCAGCCCTAAAGCTATATGGAGTAATTCCTTGAGGACATAACTCCTGCAAAATAAGTAAGAATCCAGGAAAAAGACAAGTATGTTAATATAAGAAATAGTGTTGGGCAAAGACATCAGAAAAACTGATAAGAATGCTTAGAAAAGGGCTTCTCAGGTGGCACTAGTGGTAAACAACCTGCCTGCCAATGCAGGAGATGTAAGAGAACGTGGGTTCGATCCCTGGGTTGGGAAGATTCCCTGGAGGAGGGCATGGCAACCCAGTCCAGTATTCTTGCCATGGACAGAGGAGCCTGGTCGCAAATTCCATGGACAGCATGGTCCACAGGGTTGCAAAGAGTTGGATACGACTGAAGCGACTTAGCACACATGCATGCTTAGAAAAAAATGATGAAAACATAAAAAGGTAAAAGAAACAGAAACTAGTACTAAAATTTAAGATGACTTCATTAGGTAGTGTTAGGAAAAATAAATTTGAAAGCATGCTATGGTCCTTCTCCGCTTGAATGGAGATGGTGATTAACTGCAGACAATAAGATGAACACGCAAGTTTAAACCTATCTGTTAACAATTTAAAAGTAGAAACAGAATGTCCAAATTCTCTCACTAGATAAGACAGAGTGAATATGTGTGGGACTGATTATTCCAATAAAAATGCAGGAAAAAAAAAACAATCCCAACGAACAGAAGAGCTTAATAAACAGAAAACACAAAACAAAACATTGGTTACAGTAATCACAATAAATGTGATGGTATTAAGTTTCCCTATTAAATGCCAAATCCAGTTTTAGTTAAAAATCACCATCACCTTCTCAACAAGTTAAACATAAAGTTAGTTACTATATGACTCAATTTCACTCCTAGATACAGACCCAAGAGAAGTGAAAATATATGTCCACACAAAAAAGTGTATGTCAATGTTCACCCAGCGGCATTATTCATAATAATAAAAAACTGGAAACAATTTAAAGGTACATCAACTGATAAACTGGTAAAATCTGGAATATATCCAATGAAATATTATTTAGCCATAAAGTACTGATTCATGCCATATCACAGATGAACTTTGAAAACATCATGCTAAGTGAAAGAAGGCAGTTACAAGGGCTGCGTGCTAATGCGTGCTCAGTCGCTTTAGTCGTGTCCGACTCTGTATGCCTCTATAGATTGCAGCCCTCCAGGCTCCTCTGTCCATGGGAGTCTCCAGGCAAGAATACTGGAGTGGGTTGCCATGCCCTCCTCCAGGGGATCTTTCCAACCCAGGGATATAACCCACGTCTCTTATGTCTCCTTCGCTGGCAGGAAAGTTCTTTACCACTAGGAAGATGGCAAAGTCCAAAACCTGGGAAGCCCAAAAGGTTACTCTTTAAATGAAATGTCCAGAACAGGCAAATCCACAGAGACAAAAAGCAGATTTGTGTTTGCCAGGGGCTGGGAGAAGGAAGGACAGGGCAGTGACTGTTAATGGGTACAGGTTTTCTTTCTGGGGTGATGAAAATGTTATGTAACCAGTGGTGACTGCATAACTTTGTGAATATACTGAAAATGAATTATATACTTTCAATAGGTGAATTTTACGGTATGTGAATTCTATTTCCATTAAAAAAAAATTACTATCTTTCTAAATTCCATATATATGCGTTAGTATACTGTATTGGTGTTTTTCTTTCTGGCTTACTTCACTCTGTATAATAGGTTCCAGTTTCATCCATCTCATTAGAACTGATTCAAATGTATTCTTTTTAATGGCTGAGTAATACTCCATTGTGTATATGTACCACAGCTTTCTTATCCATTCATCTGCTGATGGGCATCTAGGTTGCTTCCATGTCCTGGCTATTATAAACAGTGCTGCGATGAACACTGGGGTACACATGTCTCTTTCCCTTCTGGATTCCTCAGTGTGTATGCCCAGCAGTGGGATTGCTGGATCATAAGGCAATTCTAGGAAGATGGTAACAATAAACCTGTGTACGAGACAGCAAAAGAGACACTGATGTATAGATCAGTCTTATGGACTCTGTGGGAGAGGGAGAGGGTGGGGAGATTTGGGCGAATAGCATTGAAACATGTATAATATCATGTATGAAATGAGTCACCAGTCCAGGTTCGATGCACAATACTGGATGCTTGGGGCTGGTGCACTGGGACGACCCAGAGGGAGGGTATGGGGAGGGAGGAGGGAGGAGGGTTCACGATGGGGAACACAGGTATACCTGTGGCGGATTCATTTCGATGTTTGGCAAAACTAATACAATATTGTAAAGTTTAAAAATAAAATAAAATTAAAAAAAAAATTACTACCCCAAGAAAAACAGAAGTCCAGCTAGATACTGGTCTTAAGGAACATAGCTGAAATAAAGTAACTGTTAATCTTTTTTTTGATAGTATACTGAGGTTGCATACTTCTATTCCTCAGAAAATAAGTATAAGACTGGGAAAATTATTAAAAACAACCACTTCAGGGTGCTGGAAAATAACCAAACGCAAGTAAAAATCTAAGAAGTGTTCATCCATGAACAACTGCTATAGCATAGGTTAGAACCTGTGGATTTATTGTCTTCCAGGGAGGAGGTGTTTCCATAACTCCTCAGTTCAATGAAAACTCGACAGCTTTACTGGCTGAAGGTTACAGATTCAGCCTAAGGGTGAGATTTTAGAAACAGAGCTACAGAAAGGCTGAGATCATAAACACACCACATCCCTGGCTGACTGCTAAAGACGCCTGTATATGGATCATCCCAGAGTCTGGCAAAAGTGGAAAGCTTGGGAAGACTTGTGAATCTGCTGTGCCTTTGAGTATGTTCTGATTCAAAAACAGCATAGGCGGTAAAAGGTAGAAGACTTACTGACTTCAGGCATTTGAGCTCTATGCGCAAATCACTGGCTGACCACTAAGCTGAAAAAGCTCAGGTGAGACCCCTAGGGAGGCAGCTAGGATTAGGGAATAAAACAGAACCTGAGTAAAGACAACAGCAGCTATACAATGAGAGAGCGAATGAGAGAGACAGACAGACAGACGCACAAAACAGACACTGCAGTGTGAATCTAGGCAAGCCCTCAGAAGAACAAACAGAATCCAGACACACTTTATTACAATACAACGCTCAGTTGTTAACCAAAAAAATAAGATGTGAAAAACAGAAAAGTGTGACCCATACTTGGGAAAGAAAGTAGCCAACAACCTGAGTCTGAGTGGGCTCAAATGCTGAATTTATTCTATTAGCGAGCAAAGCCATTATTATAAATGTTTAAACAATTTAAGGAAAATATGCTAATGATGACTGAACAAATGTGGACTTTAAACAGGAGAACAGAAACTATAAAAAGAATCAAACAAATTTTAGAGCTGAAAAGCACAATAAATGGAATGACAAATTCATCACATTTAGCTAAAAAGACTTGAGATGGTAAATAAATCAATGAATGTAAATAGAAATTATCCAAGCTAAAGAACAAAGATAAAGAATGAAGACAAATGAACTGAGTCTCACAGAGACCTGTGAAACGGTCTCAAGCATGCCTGGATAAGTATAACTTGAGTCCTAAGAAGGAGAGAAAATGAACAGAAATAAGTGAAAAAACTTTTTTAAGTTTGGGTTTGGTGAAAACCCTTAGCTTATGGCTTAAAGAAACTCAAATCCCAAAAACCTATTGAAAAATTTCAACTGCCAAGCAATACATTTTATGCCCATTATTAGAACAAAAAAGAAAGAAGGAGCAATGATAGAAAGGGGGAAATATGGAAAAGTCTTACTTTAATGAAGTTCAATTTATCTTAAAAAATGTTCAGTACATTTAATATCCTAAGAAATCATTGCATACTCCATGGTTGCAAAGATATTCTCTTATGCTTTCACTGATCCTCTTATCTTGAATTAAATTTTGTGTGTACTATGACATAAGATGAAGTTCACTTTCTGTGTTTACCCAGTTGTTCTAACACCATTTGTTGAAAATACATTCCTTTCCCAATTGAACTGTCTTGACACTTCTGTCAAAACTAAACTGACCATATGTGTGTGTGTCTTTCTGGACTCTTGACTGTTCACCTCCAGCTTTTATGTCAAAATCTCAGACTTGAATATTGTAGCTTAGTCTTAGTCCTTCAACTTTGTTCATTTTTTTCAACACTGCTTCAGCCATTATAGTCCTCTGTTCCCCCACTGACATCAATTTTAGAATCAATTTGTCAATTTTTACCAAAAAAAACTTGTAGATTTGTAGTGGGACTGTGTTAAAATCAAGATGAACTTGAGAAGTGAATTCTTAAAAAATATCCAAGCTTCAAATCCACAAACATGACACATTAAAGAAAAAAATACTTCAGAGCCCTGTGTATCAAAATGTGTGCTCAGTCCCTAAGTTGTGTCCAACTGTTTCATGACTCCATGGACTATAGCCCACCAGGCTCCTCTCTGTCCATGGGATTCTTCAGGCAAGAATATTTGAATGGGTTGCCATTTCCTCCTCCAGGGGATCTTCCTGACCCAGGGATCGAACGTGCATCTCCTGCATTGGCAGGAGGATTCTTTACCATTAAGACATCTGGGAAGCCCCGTGTGTCAAATTAGGAGCAGGTAAAAACCAAGTATTGAGATTTGTGTTTAAAACATCATGAAAACTTCTTTTATATTGTCCATCGATTATATGAGCTAGAACACAGACAGCATATGGAAATTGTGTAGGCTCTACATACATATCTGTGTATAAAAGGTCATCCTCAAGTAGACAAGATCTAATCAAATTTGGAGAACACATACGGGATTTCAGAGATGAATTTGTTCATCATATATTATTAGTAAGCCTGGTGGAAATTTTAGAAAGTGGTTCTTAATATAGAAAACAGCATATCTGGAAGACATGGTATTTTCTGAAGAATACCATTTATTACAAATTAATAAATGCCTAATGATAGCAGTAAAAACATGGTCCTTACCCACTGAGGATCGTGAAAGACTAGGGTGAAAGACATAAAAGTAATGACCACACACTGACAGAAGTTACCACTAACATGCTACAGAAATATAGTAAGAGAATACCCAACTGAAGTGGCCAGAGCTTTATGAAAATGACTTCCATAAAGAGCTGACATTTGATCTGAGGCTTAAAGGACAACAAATTACACAGGTAAAGAAGGAAAGAAAGATTTCTCGACAGAGCCAATGCAAAAGCATGAATGTAAAAGAGCACAACTGAAAGGAACTTCAAGAGTCAACCTGGCAAAGCAACATACGGAGAATGCAAAAGATGAGGCTGCACCGAGAGACGGGAAAAGGCTGCAACGTGGATAACATCTGATTACAGCATACAACTAGAAGAACTACTTGTAGAAGATGACCACATTACAGTAGAGCAATATAAAACCGTAATCACAGGCACACAGATCCATCCAAACTGTCAAGGTAACCATGGTGATAGCTGGACGAATGAATGCCTATGATATTCATTTACCACGTTAGTTTTGTGATATTGAAGATTAGTTGCTTACTCTGCTGGACCATGGAAAAAGCAAGATCAGATCAGATCAGTCCCAGTCGTGTCCGACTCGTTGCAACCGCGTGAATCACAGCACGCCAGGCCTCCCTGTCTATCACCAACTCCCGGAGTTCACTCAGACTCATGTCCATAGAGTCGGTGATGCCATCCAGCCATCTCATCCTCTGTCGTCCCCTTCTCCTGCCACCAATCCCTCCCAGCATCAGAGTCTTTTCCAATGAGTCAACTCTTCCCATGAGGTGGCCAAAGTACTGGAGTTTTAGCTTTAACATCATTCCTTCCAAAGAAATCCCAGGGCTGATCTCCTTCAGAATGGACTGGTTGGATCTCCTTGCAGTCCAAGGGACTCTCAAGAGTCTTCTCCAACACCACAGTTCAAAAGCATCAATTCTTCGGCGCTCAGCCTTCTTCACAGTCCAACTCTCACATCCATACATGACCACTGGAAAAACCATAGCCTTGACTAGACGAACCTTTGTTGGCAAAGTAATGTCTCTGCTTTTGAATATGCTATCTAGGTTGGTCATAACTTTCCTTCCAAGGAGTAACCGTCTTTTAATTTCATGGCTGCAGTCACCGTCTGCAGTGATTTTGGAGCCCCCAAAAATAAAGTCTGACACTGTTTCCACTGTTTCCCCATCTATTTCCCATGAAGTGATGGGACCAGATGCCATGATCTTTGTTTTCTGAATGTTGAGCTTTAAGCCAACTTTTTCACTCTCCTCTTTCACTTTCATCAAGAGGCTTTTGAGTTCCTCTTCACTTTCTGCCCTAAGGGTGGTGTCATCTGCATATCTGAGGTTATTGATATTTCTCCCGGCAATCTTGATTCCAGCTTGTGTTTCTTCCAGTCCAGCGTTTCTCATGATGTGCTCTGCATATAAGTTAAATAAACAGGGTGACAATATACAGCCTTGACATATTCCTTTTCCTATTTGGAACCAGTCTGTTGTTCCATGTCCAGTTCTAACTGTTGCTTTCTGACCTGCATACAAATTTCTCAAGAGGCAGATCAGGTGGTCTGGTATTCCCATCTCTTTCAGAATTTTCCACAGTTTATTGTGATCCACACAGTCAAAGGCTTTGGCATAGTCAATAAAGCAGAAATAGATGTTTTTCTGGAACTCTCTTGTTTTTTCCATGATCCAGCGGATGTTGGCAATTTGATCTCTGGTTCCTCTGCCTTTTCTAAAACCAGCTTTAACACAAGAAGTTCACGGTTCACATACTGCTGAAGCCTGGCTTGGAGAATTTTGAGCATTACTTTACTAGAGTGTGAGATGAGTGCAACTGTGCAGTAGTTTGAGCATTCTTTGGCATTGCCTTTCTTTGGGATTGGAATGAAAACTGACCTTTTCCAGTCCTGTGGCCACTGCTGAGTTTTCCAAAGTTGCTGGCATATTGGGTGCAGCACTTTCACAGCATCATCTTTCAGGATTTGGAATAGCTCAGCTGGAATTCCATCACCTCCACTAGCTTTGTTCGTAGTGATGTTTTCTAAGGCCCACTTGACTTCACATTCCAGGATGTCTGGCTCTAGGTGAGTGATCACACCATTGTGATTATCTGGGTCATGAAGATCTTTTTTGTACAGTTCTTCTGTGTATTCTTGCCATCTCTTCTTAATATCTTCTGCTTCTGTTAGGTCCATACCATTTCTGCCCTTTATCGAGCCCATCTTTGCATGAAAGGTTCCTTTGGTATCTCTGATTTTCTTGAAGAGATCTCTAGTCTTTCCCATTCTGTTGTTTTCCTCTATTTCTTTGCAATGATCGCTGAAGAAGGCTTTCTTATCTCTTCTTGCTATTCTTTGGAATTCTGCATTCAGATGTTTATATCTTTCCTTTTCTCCTCTGCTTTTCACTTCTCTTCTTTTCACAGCTATTTGTAGGGCCTCCCCAGACAGCCATTTTGCTTTTTCGCATTTCTTTTCCATGGGGATGGTCTTGATCCCTGTCTCATGTACAATGTCATGAACCTCATTCCAGAAAAACATCTATTTCTGCTTTATTGACCATGCCAAAGCCTTTGATTGTGTGGATCACAAAGTGTGGAAAATTCTGAAAGAGATGGGAATACCAGACCACCTGACCTGCCTCTTGAGAAACCTATATGCAGGTCAGAAAGCAACAGTTAGAACTGGACATGGAACAAGAGACTGGTTCCAAATAGGAAAAGGAGTACGTCCAGGCTGTATATTGTCACCCTGCTTATTTAACTTACATGCAGAGTACATCATGAGAAATGCTGGGCTGGAAAAAGCACAAGCTGGAATCAAGATTGCCGGGAGAAATATCAATAACCTCAGATATGCAGATGACACCACCCTTAGGGCAGAAAGTGAAGAGGAACTCAAAAGCCTCTTGATGAAAGTGAAAGAGGAGAGTGAAAAAGTTGGCTTAAAGCTCAACATTCAGAAAACAAAGATCATGGCATCTGGTCCCATCACTTCGTGGGAAATAGATGGGGAAACAGTGGAAACAGTGTCAGACTTTATTTTTTGGGGCTCCAAAATCACTGCAGACGGTGACTGCAGCCATGAAATTAAAAGACACTTACTCCTTGGAAGGAAAGTTATGACCAAACTAGATAGCATATTCAAAAGCAGAGACATTACTTTGCCAACAAAGGTTCGTCTAGTCAAGGCTATGGTTTTCCCAGTGGTCATGTATGGATGTGAGAGTTGGACTGTGAAGAAGGCTGAGCACCGAAGAATTGATGCTCTTGAACTATGGTCTTGGAGAAGACTCTTGAGAGTCCCTTGGACTGCAAGGAGATCCAACCAGTCCATTCTGAAGGAGATCAGCCCTGGGATTTCTTTGGAAGGAATGATGCTAAAGCTAAAACTCCAGTACTTTGGCCATCTCATGCGAAGAGTTGATTCATTGGAAAAGACTCTGATGCTGGGAGGGATTGGTGGCAGGAGAAGGGGACGACAGAGGATGAGATGGCTGGATGGCAATACCGACTCTATGGACATGAGTCTGAATGAACTCTGGGAGTTGGTGATAGACAGGAAGGCCTGGCGTGCTGTGATTCACGGGGTCGCAAAGAGTCGGACATGAATGAGAGACTGAACTGAACTGATTACTAACTGGGCATCAATTTTTAACTAATTTGAGAAAAACCCTTAAAACTGAGAGAATTCTAATTATTTTTCTAGTAAATTAGAAAAAGAATCTTTTATTTGATTCTAAGTGACAGAAATACTTCATTCAGAATATTAGTGTCCAGTAGGAGCAAACAGTGAAGACTCAATGATTTAAAGCTATGTTACAGAATATCTGGGAGGCACTCTTTGAAACACCAAAGTCATAAAGTGTAATAAGAAACTACCTAACTAGCAGTCTTAGCTATGCAGAAAATTGCAAGGAACCAGGAAGTAAGCAAAACATTTGCAGAGCAACCAAAGGGAGAATCCAAAGCCTATGTATTTTAGTCAGAGAGGAAAGTCCTGAAATGTTCAGTCAAAGCCTTTTAATCATATGCATAATTTTAACAAACACAGTACCTACATCCTTACTCACAGTATATTAGCAGTAAAAATGGAATTGGGGGTAAAGATGGGAGTGAGATGTTACATTACCATTCACTGACAGCACAAGAAACTTAAGGTGACAGCCTGAACATAAAGGGGACAATGAATAACTGTATAAAGCAAACACAGGAACACAAAATAGCACAGCAGTCCAAGGCATGTAGCTGGGAAGTAAACAGCTGCACACATCCATAAGCAGCCCTGAAAACATCACTAAATCAGAGTACTAAATGATAATTGACATTATCAATGAGAGCCCCAAGTCATCTAGAAAATGTTAACTTACGTTCAATGAACTCTTTTTTAGAAGGCAGGGAAGCATGTAATACATTTTGGAAAAATCCAACAAAACAGTTAAAAACAAAAAGCATGGGTGCTTAAAACTGTTGGCTTTGGTAAATAATCTCGAAACTTCATGTAATAGAGCTCATTCCTCCAATGCCATTCCAACATGTTAAATTTCTTAAGGCCTGAAAATAATGGAACTTCCAATGTGTCTATTCTATAGCTTAGACCAATCTAATCATTCTACAGAATTTTATCCTCATAAGATCACTGGATAGAACAGAAGTTCCTAAGAACTGTGTATAGCCTCTGGAACTATGAACTTCCTGGAATTATATGTGAGACTTTGTGTCTCTTGTGTGTACATGCATTTTTTTCTAGAGGAAAAGGATCTGAAACTATCATCTGATTCCTGAAGTCTTAAAACAAAGACTTCAGAATATTGGTTTAGATTAGAAAATACTTTAAATGAGGAGAAAACAGCCAATTTATTCATAGAGAATGACTAACTTATGAAAACATAATCAGCATATTATACCAGCTATTATTAAAATGTTACTATATATGTGAGAGCATTTATATAGTATTCAATATAAACTATAACCACTAAAACTTTAAGAAACGTGTAGCTTAAAGAATGCTGTCTGGAAGTGCAGGGATGCAGCCTGCTGATCTTTAGTCAGAATATTCATATTCCACAACAAAACATCTAGGTGCCTAAAAATATAGTGCATCTGGCTTCATATGTCTTACTACTGTATTTGGACATATTTGGTCATTCTGGCTAAAGATTCTAAGGAATTATGAAACAGAATTTCTTTTCACTTTCCTCCTTAAGAATCTCTACTGAAGCACCCATACTTAACTGAAAGGACATTCTCTTGAAAGTATCTTATGTCTAGTGTTTATCATTTCAGAATTTATACCAGGCACTCTTTACCTAACAGATTTGACAGATTAACCAAGACTCCATTTCCTCTGTCAAACATCCTGAGCGATGCTCATGAGACACTGAATCCTTGTGGCTGCTAGGGTTCTATTAAGCTTGTACCCTTTGATCTCCACTGGTTAGGCTGTTTTGATTACAGAATCCACTAGGTTTGTTCCCAGACTTTATGCCCTTTTTCCATGCTGTAATTATAATTTACTTAACATTATGTAAAGTGACACAGTAAGTGTCACAGTAAGTGTCACACAGTGACACCAAGAGGCATATATTTATCTGAAAATCAGGCACTCTGAAAAGCTTTTCAATAAAGGAGACCAGCACCCACACAAATCAAATTGATTTATATGGTTGCGAGACAGTGGCAAAAGCTTAGGATAACTATTATGACTCTAAAAGGATTCTATAATTGGGTCACTTTTCAAATATTTATTAATAATTTCCAGCTTCACTTTGGAGAAATCAACCAAGAAAAGATCTTGGCTCTCTATCAAAAGACTGGTAAACAAACATATAACTACTTAAGCTACGCATGCATCTTTTGTTCTTGTTGTCTTAAAGTGATTCTTGCTTTAACTGACCTTTTTGGCTAAGTGACGCTTTGGGTCCTGATCACTTCAAATAGAAGGGATTTTACTGTATGTGACCTATGATCAAGATACTAAGTTCTTGCCAAGGTATCAGAGGCTAGTGGCCTTCTATGGATAATGCTTTACCCCAAAGGAATACACTCAAAAGGCAGAGATGATAAGCATTATGTCAGTCCACTGAGGGACAAACTTTGCCTCTCTGAAACTCTCAAATCACACTATAGGAAGATGGCTTTCTTTACCCAGAAAGACAATTTGTGCCTTTTCAGGAGGCAAATTACTAGAATTTTCATCTTAAGAGTTAGCCAGGCTAATATAAATGAATGAATGTTTTAACTGAATAGGAAACACTGTCTATGGTATAACTGTGGGAATTTCTGGCAAACTACTGAAACACTCTCATTTATTAGAAACTGATTCTTACCAATCTGATTCTGGAAGTTCAAGAAACCTCTAAGTTCTAAAATATCTAACTGTTGTTCTTTATATACTAATTTTTAAAAAAATGGATTTACCATGGGTTTTTAGAAAACAGAGCATACTGTAGGAACATCATTTTTAAGTAACACAAGACAGTCAATGTAAGAGAAAAAATGTTATTTACATGGTGTCATTAGTCACATATTTATTATATTTTTAGGGTGTATGCGTCACTGTAAGAAACCATAAACTATTAACGTTAGTAAAAAGGTTCACTAGTCACACTGAGCAGCGGGAAAAGCCATCTTCACTGGGAAGCAGGAGGAGACCCCACAGAAAAGCATAAGCACAACTACCTGGCTGCTTGTGGTAGGTGAGCTCTCTGCTTGTTAAGCAGAACCACCGTTTCTTGAAATTCTTTTTTCCAATCCGAGTTCTTCCCTGAGCTCTTTTATACATCTCACTGCCAAAACAACAGATGTAAACATTTAGCTACAAATATTAAAAGAATTAATCCAAAACAAAAAAAAATTTGCAGTCATTTCCTCTTTTAATTTTAAATGACATGAACAGTTGTCAAAGACTATATTAAGTAGATGAAACGTCTTTGCCATCTATAACTGCTACATTTATTTTGGCCATACTAAGGGAATAAAATCTTCAAATAACTTAATATTTACAACTGTCCTATCCAGAACTAAAAAGGCCAAATGAGTAATTTTCCCCTTTAACTTCCAATGAAAACACTAAGACTGAACAATGCTGTTACTTTTTTTTCAAAGTACTCTAACACCCACCATCTCACTATTTTTGAAAACAACTCTCGCACTGTATGGAAAGAAGTCATGTCCGTATGGCATGAAGTTAATAGGACAGTGAGGATGAATTACCTGACTGATGTTACGGGCAGTTTTAGCACAGAACAAAACCCAGTCTTCTTCACTTCTGCACCCATGCTCTTTGTACTTACTTACTGTCTATACTGAAATACGACTTTAATATCTAATTTCATTAAATTACCCTTCTTTCAGGTGCACAGGCTCACTTGTACCACTGGACTCTTTAGTTTCAGTAGATGAAATTTCATCCAAGAACTAAATGAAGAAAGGGGCAAATGTTACACTTTGTGATAAGGTACATCATAAATTCAGTTTATCAGTGTCACAGATAGATAATATAGTGAAGTTCTTCATTAAGGAACAAAGCAAAACACATATTTAATTGTAGAGGAGACCCCAAAATACAGCTTAAAGGTACTTAAAACCCAGAATATGTGTCCCTATAGGAATAACTCAACCCACAATCCCTTAACTGCAACTCTGAAACCTATAAAGTTCTGAGTACACAGACCTTTTTGCTTCTGATTTACAGTAAACTCACTTACAGTAACTTAATGTGAACTGGGGAAAGGCTATTTAAAGCCATTTATCCTACTTAGGGTGGATATTCACTAATATGCTACATAAACACTGATATGTTTGATTACGGGGTGTTATAACATGACCCCCTATAATATATAGCATATACTTATTATCTTTCAAAGCTCTGAAAAACTGAATTCTGAAATACTTCTGCTCCCAAAGATTTTTGACACAGGTTGTGAACCTATATTGTGGGTCAGGGATCATCAAACTATAGTTCAGCAGGCCAGATTCAACTGGTTTTTGCAAGGCCCACAAGTTAAGAACATTTTTAAAATTTTTAAAGAGTTGTAAAATCATAGCGAAATATGCAGCACTGCCTTCACGTGGCCATCAGTCTGAAGTATTTACTCACTGGCCCTTACAGAAAAGTTTGCTGACTTTTATTATATATAATTGACTTCAGCCCGCAGAGCTAGTATTTTCAGTTATGACTAAAGTATAATTTGGGTTCTCTGGAATAACCTGGAAATCTAATAACCATTTAGAAACTTCCTATGGAAAATGTGAGAATGTGGTGGCTCAAGAAAATCTGGATTACCCAAATCCAGCAATGGCAAACCACCCAATGAGCAGCATTCAGCTTCATGAATATGTTACCTCAACTGGTCAAGAGATTCCTGACATGTGGCCTTCTCTTCATAGGAGAGGAAAATTCAGGGTTCAGGGACAATTCCTGTTCTTAGAAAAGACTCCTATTTTGCCCCATAAGTGAACTATTTGTTTAGTCCTTGTTTTTTCCTTTATACTTTTGTGTTGTCCCGCTTAGGGTTTAAAACAAAAACAAAGTACATTCCAGTAAGGACGATAGTGAATAATCTAAAGCAGAATTTGTGGGCACAGTCATTTTCTCCTAAGACTGGCTATCGAGTGCCCGTGAGAATCTCCATTTGTGGTATTTTCCAGTATAATGTTTACTTCAAGTTCGCTGGAAGAAATCTTGGTAAGTCAAAGAACAAGGACAGAGTTTCTTTTGAAGCATATGTGGGTGACAAAGAAGAAGTATTCAAGGGAACTAAAGAAGTGTCCTATTACGTCTTCAGTTCTCACAAATGGACCATCCACTAATGGAGTGAGAAAGAATTACTTGAATATTTTATTTCTTAGTGTTTGCCTGTGGGCACTAATTTTCTTATTTAATATTTATTATTTATTTATAGTTATTAAGTTTATTACTTATTTGTTATACTGTTAAGGAATATGAGGTAAACCTAGTTATATAAAGCAAAAGGAAACATAATAATTAAGGTAGACTCTAGGCAGGGTGAACATAGGCCTCAATTTGTTCAGGGCCATTCTGTCTACAACTTTGGTCCTGGCATAATCAAAGTACTTCTTTTTATCCTTGAGAACTTTGTAGGTTTGGACACTAAATTATATGGTCAACCTGTTTATAGACCTATTCTGGTATTCTTCCTAGACTTTGTGGAAATTAAGTATAGGATTCAGAGTTATAAACTATTCTCTTCTGGAGCAGTGACCAATGTCATTAGTGAGAGTACTACTAATTAAATAAGAAATTGGGTTTCATAAACTTTTGCTATTCCTAGTGCTGCACATATCTAGATTTAGCCAGTAAATAATAAAATTCATATGTTAGGGCAAAATATCCTATACAAATCTGAGACAGGAGATGTACCACAGTGATAGTTCACGGGAACGTGAGTGGGTGACTCAGAGCAGATCATGAGCAGACTAAACTCCTGACACCCTTAAATACTTTCTCCACTGCCATTACCCACTACACACATTCTGATGATTGTATCAGCAAAAAGAAATCAGATGCTGCCAGAGCCTAGGTCATGGAAATGGAAAAACAGCCCCCAAAACAAAAGACAGTACATTATAATCTTGCCAACAGAAGTCTGCCTACACTGTCCCACAACTGTTTCAACAATGTCCTAAAAATAAAAAAGCCAGCTTGTTATTTGCATATTCTTTTTTTTTTTTTGAACGTTTTTTAGTGTGTGTTTTTTTTAAAGGGGACATGTGAGTTACCTTTTTTTCTTTTAAATTACGTATTTATTTTCCATTTTGGATGTGCTGGGTCTTTGCTGCTACATGTGGGCTCTCTTTGGTTGTGGTGTGTGGCCTTCTCGTGGCAGTGGCTTCTCTGTGGCAGAGAATAGGCTCTAGGCACATGGGCGTTAGAAGCTGCAGCACGCAGGGGAGTAGTTACGGCTTGTGGGCTATAGGGTGTGCAGGCGTCAGGAGCTGTGGCGTGTGAGCTTAGTTGTTCCGCAGCACATGGAATCTCCCCAGAGCAGGGACTGAACCTGTGTCCCCCACACTGGCAGGCAGATTCTCACCCACTGTACCACTCTGCATATTCTTTTGAAAGACTTCTTCCTCAAAAGCATTCAATCACTGCTTAAATAAATATATATATATATTTTTGGCTGAACTTACATTGTTATTCTAGATGAAAAAGTTCCAACTGGCTTTAATTTTTTCAATAATCATTTTCAGTCATGAGTCTCTGTAAGAATTTTTATTTTTATTTTTTTTTTTGTGTGTAAGAATTTTTAAAGTGCACACACAAAAATACAAACAAAATGTGCTCTTCAACAAAATATACTCTTGGCTGCTGCTGCCACTGCTAAATCGCGTCAGTCGTGTCTGACTCTGTGTGACCCCATAGATGGCAGCCCACCAGGCTCCCCCATCCCTGGGAATCTCCAGGCAAGAACACTGGAGTGGGTTGCCTTGTCCTTCTGCAGTGCATGAAAGTGAAAAGTGAAAGTCAAGTCGCTGAGTCTTGTCCGACGCTTAGCAACCCCTTGGTCACCAGTGAATCACTACAGAACTTGAATGCAATCTTTAAAATCTGACCTTGTTAGTTTGGATTCATTAAGTGAGAATTGTGAAAAATAAGACAGTACTTTCTTCAAGCTAAGCTTAGATATACTTCAAAATAACTTTTCTTTACAAATTTTTAGGGTTTTATAACAATGGCGTATTTTGTTTGGGATGACTCAGAACTAAAGACTCAGAAAGTAAAAATCTTCTCAAAACATTCTCAGCTTCTAAGTATAGCAACTGTGGTTTGTTGTAGGCCTTTTGTTAGGATATTATATACTGTAGGCTTTCATACATATTAAATTAACTTTCCTCAGGTTACTAACCACAAGCCTATACTGTATATGAGATATTCAATAATTCATATATTTTTTTCCCGTGTCAATTAAGTGCCCACTTTATACCAGGTACCATTAAGCCTTTCTCCCGAGACCAGAGATCCTCAATCAGAGGCAATTTTGCTCCTCAGGGGACTTTTGGCAATGCTTAGAGACAGACATTTTTAGTTGTGAAAACCGGGCCTATGCCACTTGCATCCAATAGTAGGGGCCAGGGCTGCTGCTAAGCATTTTACAATGCACAAAAAAGCCCCTCACAGTAAGAATTACCCAAGCAAACTGTCAACGGTGCTGCTGTTAAGAAACCTTAACTCTAGATATTCATAATTAGCGTTGCTAAAACTCATTTAGGTATTTCCATAGCTAAAAAACCCATAGTTATGTATGGAGGGAGAACAGCCGAAAAAGACAGCCTTTTTATATTTGACAGATAGTTTAAATGTATTTTTTTTAACTGGGGATTGGTTCCCAGGAACAATATAAAATGTTATTTCCCTAATGCTATTTGATAAGTTAATATTTCCAGAGTAAAACAATCATTACCTTTTTAACTGCCATAATATATCCTTCTTCTTGAAACATTTTGAAAAATTCACACATGAATGTCTCTTTGAAACTTGACTAAAAAAAAAACACACACACACAGAACTTATATATGTTAAGTAGAGAACTAAGAATACAGAATATAATGGGCTGTATTTTTAAGCTTAGGATTAGGGCCCAAAGGGGTTCAATCATATATTTCAAGAGAGTTATGGGGTTTGGAGCTAAAGATTTTTCTCAAGAGCTGCCTGATGATTATGGCACAAAAAGATAAAGACAAGGCTCTTACATCTGTTAACTAGACCCTCTACCCCATCTTAGACACATTAGTTTAAATGAAACTGTCTTCTTTAACAGGTGACTAAGATAAGACATTTAAAAGACAACTATCGCATCTCTCTCTCTATATATAGTTTTTTGATTTTGCTTTGTTTTTAATTTGGAAGGGAGGGAGCAGTGAGTGAGCAGGGATCATAGGGTTTAACAACATTTAGAAGTGTGAACACAAAGCAATACAAAGTAACACTCACCTTGCTTTTGGACAGACTCCCCCAGCTTCCCAAAGTCTGAATAGTTTTTGAGATGAGAGTTAATGTTCTGATTGTCTGTGGATCCTAAAGAACATAGAAAAGACACAAAAAGTCTTGTTAGGTTTTCAAGGAATAGAATTTGTGTAAAAAGTAGAGTGAATGGGCTACAATGCTCTAAAACAGTGACTCAACAATGTGCATTCAAACAAGTTAAAACATAGCAAAAGATGGGCACAGCTCACTGGACTAAGGAATTAAAAGACTAAAGAAGCCATATGTAATTGATAATCCCTCCTGAAGTAAATATATCTAATGATGTGTTACTTTTGAAAGTCATAATCAATTATTTTTTAGGGAGGGGTACAGTATGGTAGTGGAGAAGGCAACGGCACCCCACTCCAGTACTCTTGCCTGGAAAATCCATGGACAGAGGTAGGCTACAGTCCATGGAGTCGCAAAGAGTCGGACACGACTGAGCGACTTCACTTTCACTTTTCACTTTCATGCATTGGAGAAGGAAATGGCAACCCACTCCAGTGTTCTTGCCTGGAGAATCCCAGGGACTGGGAAGTATGGTAGATGGGACTACCTAAAAAAAATTTTATTTACTTTTGGAATGTCAATGGCATCTACTTCTTTTTACTTTATGACTTAAAATGGCAATTTCCAAATTTTTTGTACTCAACTCACTTGTAAGCATATTCAATAATCTTATGGCTTCTGCAATCAATTGTTTTCACCATGGAAACAAAAACCTAACTTCAGCTTAGGAAATGAGAAATCATTCAGTTCATGTACGATTTTAGCAGAAAGTAACTATTTGAGTCTACAATCCAAGGTGTTTTCCAGGGCTGTCTGCTAGAAAGAAGTAAATATAAATAAAACTGACCAAATAGTGTTCCCTAACAAATCCTTGCTGCTTTTTTTTTTTTTTAAATTGAGGTATAATTTACATACAGTGAAATGAACAAATTTTAAATGTATATAGTCTGATGAGTTTTCACACATCCATACATTTTGTATAACTAATTCCTCTATCACTATATAAAAACATCTTTTTTTGTTCTGGAGATTCAGATAAACAGTATTTGCCATCAAAAGACATATTCAAGAAAATTTAGATACAGAAATGCTTTTGTAAACTAAAGTGGTTGATACTCCTTAATATTTTAGTATCACCACACTGAAAATAGACAGTGACTGTGAGGTGAAGAGATGGCTAAGGATGTAAGGCAATTCTGAAAAAGAAGGAATATCTGAGATATGATAAGTTATGATATACTTATGAAATAGTTACACACCTTAATTATAGTTATTCAGAAAACATTTTAGCTACAACATCCAGGATTCCATTATATCTATAAAAGGTCCCTCCAATTCTCTGCCTTTGAAGAATATAAAATTCTTAACAATCTGCTAACAAGCTGAATTTGAACTGAATTTCATCAAGACTTCCCTGCTCAAATTTGGGTAAAACTGCATTTATCTACTTATTCCTTAATCTTTTTCAATTGGATTTTCTTCTTTTCTCCTCTACTAAAACTGACTTCTCAAAATTCAAAGAACCTCTAAATGGTGGTTCTCCTCTTCAATCACTCTGTAACTTTCATTACTGGTCCTGACAATGTCATCACTCTCAGGTCACCAGGATTATTCCTTGCTCTCAATTTCTGTAGTATGAACTGTCTGTACTGCTCACCTGGTACTAATCAGGTGCTAGATTTATGCTTGCAGTTTTAGACTGTGTCTTAAGTGTTTGCCTTATTTCTCCAATTAGAAGGAAAGGTTCATTTAAAAACAAACAATAAAGAAATAAAATAAAAACAAACAATAAAGTTATATGACAGTGTGAAGCAGTCCTTCTGGCATACTGATTAGAAAGGTGACCTAAAATACAGAGTCTGTGATCAGAAGGATTTTACTGCAACCCATCTGTTATAGGGATATGCAAATCCAAGTCTGAATACAAGGCAAGGTCACATGTTCAGAGGTAGGAGTTCTGTTTCTGTCCAGAATGCCATCACGCTTTCGCTGCTCCAGAGCTCTGTACAGAACCACAGAAAAGACAAAGGACACTGGTCCACTGCAGCTACTCACAGATCATTCATTCTTTGACAAGAAAAGGTGTGTTACTACCACAGCAGTGTGGTTATACTCAGTTCTCAAGTTAAATGAGTGGCCAATGTGTAGTTGCTAAGAGGAGAGGTGGCCTTCAGAGCCTAGTTTAACTACAAAACCTCTGTGTCTCCCCTACACTGTATTAGCAAGTTTCCTTAGGGGAAGGTGTGTCTTCCTCATCAATGCCTCTCCAGGGCTGAGCACAGCATTGAATACACTGCAGGTGTTCACACACCTGACCTGCTAAGAGGCAGTAAGGAACACGGGTAAGCTCATCGTCTGGGAGGACTGAATGGGTCAGAATTCTCATTTAATCCAGTTCAAACTGAGATCAAATCGTAATATTTTAATTGTACGACCCTAAAAAAGTTCTTGAATTGTGGTTTTCTAATCTATAAATGGGGCTTCCCTTGTGGCTCAGCTGGTAAAAAATCCGCCTGCAATGTGGGAGGCCTAGGTTCGATCCCTGGGTTGGGAAGATCCCCTGGAGAAGGGAAAGGCTACTCACTCCCGTATTCTGGCCTAGAGAATCCCATGGACTACACAGTCCATGGGGTTGCAAAGAGTTGGACATGACTGAGCAACTTTCACTTTACCTATAAATGAAGATTATAACAGAACCTATCTCATAAGGTTACTGGGAGAACTAAGTTACAACATGTAAAGTACTTAGACCAAGGTGTAGTGCAAAGCAAGCACTAAATAAATGTTGGCTTTTATTATTATTACTTGCTACAAAAATCAGCAAAAAAACAATTAGATAAGATTATAAAATGTTTGGAACATAAAAGGTTATAGACTTAGCAAAAAAATACTGTATGAGAAGGAAAAAGAAACAGCAAAATTAATGAGTTTTAAATGTTAACGATGGGGAACCTGGCGTGCTGCAATCCATGGGGCTGCAAACAGTTGGACACGACTTAGTGACTAAACAACAAAATGTTAAGAAACATGTCAATCTACGTAGTGTTGATTAAGATTTAAGTAAATATGACTTTAGAACAAAAAGATTATATGCCTTAAGTTTTAAATCTCATACATTTGTAATATCTCAGGTGAATAAAAAGTAAATATGGAGATACCAAATTACATTCCAATGAAAGTTTCTACACCTTCCAGAAATGAGCCTCTTCAAATGTCTGTGAGATTTAAAGCTATCCGCAAGATTAAACCTACAACTAATGAAAGAAAAAAAAAGACAACCCTGTTGTAAAGAAATTTACAAATGTACACAACAGCAGAGGGAACAGATGATGAGCTCCCTTCCCGCCCATCACCAAGCTGCAACTGGCACCAACACTGTATTACCCACGTGTAAGTATCTTTTAACAACAAAAATAATGGGACTTTCAGCCTTTTCTGAAAGAATGAAATGGCTAAGGAAAATAACCAGTTAAATTTAAGTACTGGTTATAAGAAAACACAGCCAAGTGCAACTGGCCTGTTATTTTGTTTTTTCTTATTTTAATGAAAATAAACAAAAATGGAATAAAGCTTTGAAAAGAACAACACTTACTGGATGATGAGGTCGCAAATGAAAAGTATGAGGTGATACTACTGCTACAGCAAAGAAACGAAGAAATACAAAGCTGCTCACTGCAGAATACTGAACATGAGGGTCATCTGCAGGAAAAAAAATGGTGAAATGTCATGCACAAAACACTGAATTACAAAACGAAATGACAAAAAGTATCGGAAAAAAGTATGTAAACTTAATAGGAGATAAATATAACCTGGCTAGTAAGAACTGAATTGATGAAATGATAGTAATGGTTATGACCAAATTAAAGGGAAAAAATCCTATGACTAAAAAAATGAAACTTGAAAAAAAAAATAGTAAGAAATAACAAAGAAAATGAAAGGCAAAGCTGCTAGGTTGTGAGAAATAATTTAATTTGGAAAAATACCTCTTTCCTCATCTATAAGAAGAAACTCCTGAAATTACAACAACAAAAATAAAAGTAGTATCTAGTACTATCCAGTACTCTTGCCTGGAAACTCCCATGGACGGAGGAGCCTGGTGGGCTGCAGTCCATGGGGTCGCTAAGAGTCGGACACGACTGAGCGACTTCACTTTCACTTTTCACTCTCATGCACTGGAGAAGGAAATGGCAACCCACTCCAGTGTTCTTGCCTGGAGATTCCCAGGGACGGGGGAGCCTGGTGGGCTGCCGTCTATGGGGTCGCACAGAGTCGGACATGACTGAAGCGACTTAGCAGCAGCAGCAGCAGCACTATCCAGTAGTAATAATTAAGCCCCTAAGACTAGGACAGGAGATTGTCTTCAGTTTCGGGATACTGTTTCAGTTCCCCCTCAGAAATCGTGATAAAATCAAAGGCTGGATAACAAAATAATTAGAAATCTTTACTTTTAAAAATCTGCCAATATTACCTATAAAAATGCAGATGAACTGAGACAACTTGTGGCTTTGATCACTCAGCTACAGCTGAGTAGCTTTCAGACTGGAGTCAACACTTAACACAACAATCAATCAGATGGCAGAGACGCAGGTGGTGAGGGAAACAATGTCTGCATTTGGTGTGAGTAACTCTTCTGAGCCACTCAGCACGTAGTCACCAAGTCATTTACTATGTAGTTCTTTACATAATAATATACTAATATACTTTATGGGCTTCCCTGGTGGCTCATTGGTAAAGAATCCGCTTGCAATGCAGAAGACCTTGGTTTGATCCCTGGGTTGGGAAGATATCCCCTGGAGGAGGGCATGGCAACCCACTCCAGTACTCATGCCTGGAGAATCCCCATGGACAGAGGAGCCTGGTGGGCTGCAGTCCATGGGGTCACAAAGAGTTGGATATGACTGAGCGACTAAGTACAATATACTTTATAGTAATATAATAACGTTTGCTTCCGTGACTGCTTCCTCCCCGCTCCCCACCCATCTTTCCAGGATAGTTAAGTACAAATGAGAAAATAATGCAAATACTTTATGAGAACAAAACTATCACTACTGGGGTCTATAGAGAATAGGAAGACACGTTAATATTTCAGGACAACAAAGAGATAGTTAAGGAAATACATTTACATTTATTTAAAATATTAAAAAAATGTATTTTAGATTATCCATATAAACAAGAATTAAACAGCTAATGCATATTGAAGGTCAAAATCCCTGGGTAGACTACAGTGATTAGTAACACATTGGAGTGCGTTGGGCCCAGGTTTGAGACCCAGCATGCCTGTTGGCCATGTCACAGGCCATTTGGCAAATCACTTGACTTCCCTAAACCTACGTTTCATTAACTGATGAAGGAGAACGTCCCTGCCTCATGTGGTGGTGTGCAGGTGAGAGAGGAGCTAATTCAGGCTAGCACTGTCCTGCTCACTAAGCCCTCAATATGGTTATTATGATCTAACTCACTATTTAAAAATAAAATCTCAGCACTTCACCCTTCTATATTTTAATGTCTCTGCCCACCCCCCTGCCCCCGATATTTGTTACAAAGTCTGGGTTTAGTATGCTTATTTCAAGCCAACTGTTTACAGCCTTACTGTAATTAGTAAAGACGTCTAGGGCTGAATTTATCTACTTGTTAGGTAAAGAATTCAGGCTCATTTTAGCTTTGGTTAATTTAGTGGAGGGGCAGATAACTGCAAACACCTGTGTGCACATGCACACTTGAAAAATATGATAAAGTAGCAAAATCTCTTCAGATGGTTACAGAAATAAACTTATAGTTTCACACATCTGGGTAAGACTGATAATTTAAGTAGCTGCCTTATCTCTTTTACCCTCCCCCCATTACAAGCAGATCAGGAAAGAGCCATAGTAAATAAGTTTATTTACTTATCAGAGATGCATATAAACATAATAATTCCAAGTGTTGACAACCAGAGGTAGCAACTATTAATTTTATGAAATGTTGCTAAGCAAAGCTTGGACACAGCTGCTCTTGCAAAATTAAAGCATGACAGTTATTGATATATGTACCTCAAAATTCTAGGTATATTGCAACGGAGATGTTTCTAATGTCTAAAGTCATTTCTGTAAAAACCACTCACCAATAAAACCTTAGCATTCTCAAACTGTCAAATCTAGTCAATTGTATGGAACTAAAAATTCTCACTATTTTGAATGCATGCAAGTGGAAAATACAGCTGGCACAAATGACAAAGGTGTTTTTATCTATCATATTTAATAGTCTTATAAGCACCCAGTATAAATGTTTACTTATATAATATGTAGTTTGTAATCTTTGCCTTTCTTAAAAATAGTGGTGATTCTGATTGGCATGTAAAAAGTTGCCATTAAATTAAATCATACATTTCATTAATGAGCTAGAACTATTTTTAAAAACAAACTGTACTTAAAACCTTAAACCTTTTACATAAACCAAATACATAAGTCTACATAAAACCATACAGTAAAAGAAATGGCATATTTTAGTAAAACAAGGCACTTACTAGGAAATCTTTGAGTAGCCATTTGCCTTAGAGAATAAAAGATATCACACATTACAGTGGGGCAGCTCATACTTGATTTGACAATTGTACTGAACAACTTGTCTACATAGTAGCGCAGATTCTCCTGCAGGGTTTAAAAAGGTGAACATTAAGATTTTGACTTTTACACATCTTCAATACCCTTTATGGAAAAAAATGCAGTGAAAATGAGATACACTAGTCTATCTAGTATTCTAAAGCTTTGCTTCCCTTCTATAAATTCATTCAGTGAAAGGACAATTTTCATCCTGACCTCATTTAATAAGTTAGATTTAGACTAGTTAGATACAAGAGGTGAATGTATAGAAGAAAATTCACAGGAAGCAACAGAGAATAAAACGATACAAAGATAAATCAGGGAAACAGCATTCTGAAAACTAGACGGAGGCAATGCTGCTAATAGTATGGCATCCTGTAAGTAAAAGCACTGCTTCCCTCCAAACAGCATTACTACAACACAAGTGAGAGACAGATTCACCATTAAGACCAATTTTAACGCAGTTGTAAAGACAGCAAAGGCTTACCTTATTATTTTCTACATTATCTCCCTCTTTCAATTTAATAGGATCAATTTCACAGGATTTTGAGGATTCACATATCTGGAAAACAGGTAATTTTTCATTTAATGCTCTTTTCTAAATAATTTGGAAAAATGAAAAATTCATAGTGGCCAAGAAGTTTTTTTGGTTTTTCAATTAACAGCATAAGGAAACTTTCTGGCCAACCCAATAACTATTATTTTTCTGATCACACAAATTAATTATAAAAATTTAAACTGTAATCAAGTTTAAAACCCTCATCCAGAGATAATGTATACACCTAAAGAACTATATCAAAAAAACTTTCACATATTTGAAACTCTAGCTACTATAAATCTGGTAAGGAATAAATAATTATGTAGAGTACATTATAATGTGCATTCAACTAAAAATACATTAAAGGAAAAGTAAATCATTTATTTTACTTTAGTGTTCAGCCTTATGTTTTCAGTAATGTATGAATGGATATGTCATTCATATCACCAGATCACTTGATGGAAGACACACTATAAGAATGACAAAATATTACTATCTGAGGTATATTCTGTACCTCATCTAGAATAGGTTTTAATGTTACTTTCAGGTAGTGCCCTCCCACTATTTTCATCATCTCATCCAGGCATCGGGTAGCCAAGGAGTTTCCTCTAAAAATTGTGTTTGCATCTCTGAAATACAAACAGAAACAAGGTAAAACCAAGCGCAATAAACAAAGGCTGTAAAATCAATAACCAGGCATTTGACTTTGACTGTGTATACAATTTTAATAATTTTTACCAACCATTTAAAAGTTTGCTACTCTAAGGATTTTCACACTTATAAAAATCCCTTAACAAAAATATAAAAAAACAAGCTAACAAGAAAAGCAACCTGTATTTGAACTACAAAAGTAGTGTGTGTCTCTAAACAAGTGTTAGACTTGATAGGAACGGGAAGCCATCTGATGGCTTTTAATAACACATGTGCATCAGTTCAGTTCAGTCGGTTAGTCGTGTCTAACTCCACAACCCCATGAACTGCAGCACAACAGGCCTCCCTGTCCATCACCAACTCCTGGAGTTCACTCAAACTCATGTCCATCGAGTCGGTGATGCCATCCAGCTATCTCATCCTCTGTTGTCCCCTTCTCCTCCGGCCTCCAATTCCTCCCAGCATCAGAGTCTTTTCCAATGAGTCAACTCTTCCCATGAGGTGGCCAAAGTATTGGAGTTTCAGCTTCAGCATCAGTCCTTCCAAAGAACACCCAGGACTGATCTCTTTGCAGTCCAAGGGACTCTCAAGAGTCTTCTCCAACACCACAGTTCAAAAGCATCCATTCTTCGGCACTCAGCTTTCTTCACAGTCCAACTCTCACATCCATACATGACCACTGGAAAAACCAAAGCCTTGACTAGATGGACCTTTGTTGGCAAAGTAATGTCTCTGCTTTTCAATATGCTATCTAGGTTGGTCATAACTTTCCTTCCAAGGAGTAAGTGTCTTTTAATTTCATGGCTGCAATCACCATCTGCAGTGATTCTGGAGCCCAGAAAATAAAGTCTGACACTGTTTCCACTGTTTCCCCATCTATTTCCCATGAAGTGATGGGACCAGATGCCATGATCTTTGTTTCCTGAATGTTGAGCTTTAAGCCAACTTTTTCACTCTCCTCTTTCACTTTCATCAAGAGGCTTTTTAGGTCCTCTTCACTTTCTGCCAAAAGGGTGGTATCATCTGCATATCTGATGTTATTGATATTTCTCCTGGCAATCTTGATTCCAGCTTGTGCTTCTTCCAGTCCAGCGTTTCTCATGATGTACTCTGCATATAAGTTAAATAAGCAGGGTGACAACATACAGCCTTGACGTACTCCTTTTCCTATTTGGAACCAGTCTGTTGTTCCATGTCCAATTCTAACTGTTGCTTCCTGACCTGCATACGGGTTTCTCAAGAGGCAGGTCAGGTGGTCTGGTATTCCTATCTCTTTCAGAATTTCCAGTTTATTGTGATCCACACAGTCAAAGGCTTTGGCATAGTCAATAAAGCAGAAATAGATGTTTTTCTGGAACTCTCTTGCTTTTTCCATGATCCAGCGGATGTTGGCAATTTGATCTCTGGTTCCTCTGCCTTTTCTAAAACCAGCTTGAACATGTTGAAGTTCACGGTTCACGTATTGCTGAAGCTTGGCTTGGAGAATTTTGAGCATTACTTTACTAGCGTGTGAGATGAGTGCAATTATGTGGTGGTTCGAGTATTCTTTGGCATTGCTTTTCTTTGGGACTGAAATGAAAACTGACTTTTTCCAGTCCTGTGGCCACTGCTGAGTTTTCCAAATTTGCTGGCACATTGAGTGCAGCACTTTCACAGCATCATCTTTTAGGATTTGAAATAGCTCAACTGGAATTCCATCATCTCCTCTAGCTTTGTTCGTAGTGATGCACATGTGCATATCAGGGTGATATATATATAATGGATAAGGGGAAAAAAATCTTCTGTCCTGGTGTTTTATTTGTGACACATGAATCATTACAATGACAAAGCAAAGATCAGGAACAGGAAATTTTGACACTAAATGGAAAAAAAAAAACTTCATTACTTGTTAAGTTTACTGTTGGCGGACACTGCTTGTTAACTTAAAGAACTGCCTTTTATTACTTGCTACGTAGTCCTTTTAGACCTCTCTACAGAAAGGCTGGTCAATATAAAAAAACTGAGACTGTGAAAAATTTTGTTAAATTAAGGCCCAATTTCAGTGGCGCATAATTAACACTTAATAAAATAAAACTCTTACTGTGTTTCCTTCAAGTCTAGTTCCGCCACTGCAGTGGCAAAAGGAACAAGTTTATCATGGTGGAGCAGCAGTCGTACAAGGGGCAAAACAGCATCATTTTTATCTCGACATATTTCACCCAAAATGTAAGCAGCTGAGGCAGATATTGGCTAGAATACAGAAAGGTGGAAAACAAGCACAAAATCAGAGACGCATGATTAAATGTTCAATCACTATCCATTAAAAAGTAATTCAAATATGCTCATTAACTATAATTATTATATAGCATAATATTAAATTTTTTAACTTAAAAAAAAAAACTTTATTTTGTACTGGGGTATAGATGATTAATAAACAATGTGATAGTGTCAGGGGAACAGCAAAGGGACTCAGCCATACATACACCCATTCTCCCTCAAACTCCTCTCCCATCCAGGCTGGCACATAACATTGACAAAAATAATTTTCTAACTTTTTATCAGAGATGAAATTTGGAGCAGATATTGGTATATAGTACTCTGGTTCAAATAAAACACACAAAAACATACATACGTGTAGAGTATGTGTGTGTATATCTAGACACACATATCAGTTCAGTTGCTCAGTTGTGTCTGACTCTGCGACCCCATGGACTGCAGCATGCTAGGCCTCCCTGTCTATCACCAACTCCTGGAGTCCACCCAAACCCATGTCCATTGAGTCGGTGATGCCATCCAACCATCTCATACTCTGTCATCCCTTTTTCCTACTGCCTTCAATCTTTTCCAGCATCAGGGTCTTATCCAATGAGTCAGTTCTTAGTATCAGGTGGCCAACGTATTGGAGTTTCAGCTTCAACATCAGTCCTTCCAATGAACACTCAGGACTGATCTTTAGGATGGACTGGTTGGATCTCCTTGCAGTCCAAGGGACTCTCAAGAGTCTTCTCCAACACCACAGTTCAAAAGCATCAATTCTTTGGTGCTCAGCTTTCTTCACAGTCCAACTCTCACATCCATACATGACCACAGGAAAAACCACAGCCTTGACTAGATGGACTTTTGTTGGCAAAGTAATGTCTCTGCTTTTGAATATGCTGTCTAGGTTGGTCATAACTTTCCTTCCAAGGACTAAGCGTCTTTTAATTTCATGGCTGTAGTCACCATCCACAGTGATTTTGGAGCCCCCCAAAAATAAACTCAGCCACTGTTTCCACTGTTTCCCCATCTATTTCCCGTGAAGTGACTGGACTGGAATTGCCTTTCTTTGGGACTGGAATGAAAACTGACCTTTTCCAGTCCTGTGGCCACTGCTGAGTTTCCCAAATTTGCTGACATATTGAGTGCAGCACTTTCACAGCATCATCTTTTAGGATTTGAAATAGCTCAACTGGAATTCCATCACCTCCACTAGCTTTGTTCATAGTGATGCTTCCTAAGGCCCACCTGACTTCACATTCCAGGATGTCTGGCTCTAGGTGAGTGATCACACCATCGTGATTATCTGGGTCATGAAGATCTTTTCTGTATAGTTCTTCTGTGTATTCTTGCCACCTCTTAATATATTCTGCTTCTGTTAGGTCCATACCATTTCTGTCCTTTATTGAGCCCATCTTTGTATGAGATGTTCCCTTGGTATCTCTAATTTTCTTGAAGAGATCTCTAATCTTTCCCATTCTATTGTTTTCCTCTATTTCTTTGCACTGATCGCTGAAGAAGGCTTTCTTATCTCACATATATATAGTTTTAATAAAATCTGATACTCTGAAATCTTTTTCTCATCATTTATAGAATTATTTTAGCCTTTTCATTTTGGGCTTCACAGGAGGCTCAGTTGGTAAAGAATCTGCCTGCAATGTGGGAGACCTGGGTTTGTTCCCTGGGTTGGGAAGATCCCCTGGAGAATGGAATGGCTACCCACTCCAGTAATGTGGCCTGGAAAATTCCATGGACTTCCCTATAGTCCACAGGGTCACAAAGAGTTGGACACAACTGAGCAACTTTCACTGGACTATTAAGTAACACACAAGATTTTTAAAATACCTGAACATCTGGTGATTTTAGCAGCAGTGTTTTCAAAGGACCATAGTACTCTGAAGGAAGCACATAGTCTTCTGTATAACATATATTCAATCGAAGGGACCCCAGGTCATCAGTTTTAGATGACTTGTTTCCATTGTCTCTTGGTTGTAGCAAGTACCTAAAGAAAAAATACAATCAATTCTATGCAATGATAATGTGCATCAAAGCTAGAGAGATAATTAAACAGCTAAGCTATAAAAAAGAATCAAAAAAGTCAGTATTTAATGTTAGGATAATTCATTAAATAGCAGAGTATTAATTTTCAGAGGCTAAGTGGTGGCTGTAAATGGAACTAGAAAACTAAAAATAGATTTTTATCCAGGAAACAAAAAAGAAATAGATAGTACAAAAGTCAATATCTCACAAGGACTGAGTAAGAGTTTGATTAGCCTGCAGGTTAGGAAAAATATTATAAACGATTTAAAATCCAATGTATTATCAAAAATAACTTCTCATTAACTAAATTTAAGAAAGATACATTTGGTTAAAATAGATAAGACATACTATAAGAAGATGTAAGTGATCTCATTTTAAAGTAAATCCTATATTGTAAAAATTTGAACTAATTTTTTAAGAGTAAGTGGTTGAAGGTTTATAAAGAGTTTTTTATATTGTTAAAGGATTAGCACTGCAACTATATTGAAAATGATTTCAGCTGCAAAAATTGGATTCACATGAATTTGTAGGATCAAAACCAGAAATCTAAGTTAAAGACTATTTGTCATGGAAATTTAAAAATCATACAAAAGTAAGAAGAGCAGAATACTGAACTTCCATGTACTCATCATCTAACATTACTGATTATCAGTTCAAAGCCATTATTGTTTTAGCCACATCTCTACTCACTCCTCCCATCCCACTTATTATTTTAAAGCAATGTACAGGTGTTTTCTAATTTCATCTATAAATATTTCGGTATATACAACTACATTATCCAGTCAGTATTCAAATTCTCCTGAACTTACTGAACAGTTTTCTAATAGTCTATTCAAATCCAAGTTCACAGACTGTAATTGGTTGATGGATTCAAGCAATTAAGAAATCAGATAATTTATCTATAGAATTTTCCAGTCTTAGGACTATGTTAACTCTATCCCCATGGTATCATTTAACATATTCGTCTGTCTCATTTCCTGTATCCTGGAGTATATTGGATACTGGAGTATATCTAGGGGCTTGGTTAGATTGAATTTGATATTCTGGTAGGAATACATTGATAGTACTGTGTAGTTACACCAGGAGGCAGTGATGTCATTGTTTTCTCCTTTTTGTGATATTTGCAATTATTGATGATCACTGCCAAGAGTCATTAATCTGCACAGGTTTCAAAATGATAACTATAATTCTATCATTCCTCCTTCAATCATTAGCCAGAATGTTTTTTTATAAAGAAGTCAGTAGTTCTGATATTTACTCCTGACATTTACCACTTATGTCCTCCCCTAATACACTAAATTGATTAAAAATAGGAGAGGAGGTTTTAACAGAATACTAGCTTTGAGAAAGATATGATAAAGATAAATGAGAATAGAGAATTAACCAAGCAACATTTAAAAAATGAAGGAATGGTAATATAAGAAGAAATTATATAGAAATTATAGCACTACCCACAAAAAAGGAATTCCTGTTTCAGAAAACCAAGCTTCAGAACTTCTACTCTCTGATTTGAGAAATAATGATGTAAATAATTTGCCTATGGAAATAACTGGAAATAAGCCTGTCAGCAAGGATGACTCTGAAGTGCCTCCAATGGAAGTCTAGGTGGCAGATCCCCAATCATTCTGGCGTGGGCATCACTTTGGTCAATTTCCCACAGTGTAATATGTATGTGTACATACATACACTACACAGTGTCGTGCAGTATGTTCTGTAGCTCTGCAAATTCAGATACCTAGTTCAATCAGCAAATCTAGAAGTGAATCTGAATCACAATGACGGAGCAGAGACCAATATATTTAAAATAGAAGGCCAATTACTAAATTTATGGCAAGAAATACTGCTGACATGCAAACAACATGGGTTCAAACTACACAATTCCTGGAATACACAATCCCCCACGAATACAGAGGGAAGACTGTACCGCATTCGAGTGGCAAAGATACCTGTACTTTATCGTGACTGATGTATTTTATTACGGAAATGTTAATTCACAAAAGTAGGGAGAAGAGTGATACTATTAACAAGCAACACCCTCACCATCAACCCCATGCATTTATCACCTGGCTTAACTATTATCACCATTTTCTACAGTGTTTCATCTAAATCTCTCATTTCAACTAGTACATTTTTTACCTGTTAACATATAGTTTTTTATGTTTGGTCAATACATTTTTTTACCTACTGGCAAGCTATGTGGAAAGTCAAATTATCTATCAGAAGGTGTGCTGTGGTGACTACAGGGACATAACACAGAGATTTATGGAATCTTAATCTCTCAGCTAAGACAACTTTGCCAAGGAAAGAACAATGCTTCTAGAACAGATTGCTCTTACCCCACGACTGGGCTTGAATGGGCAGTACTCACCCATGTTTGCCTCTTTGGGAGCCTTTTTTACTGTTCTAGATTAACTGCCCCTTCTATTGTAACTCCTGTTTTTCATATATGGTAGAATAAGATTACTTGTATTACAGTTAAAACCTGCTTCTGCCTCCCAGGGACTGCATCTACCCACTCTAAACAGTATCCTCACACTCTAATCAGGTTTACAGACTCTATTTTGGTTTGTTCTATAGAAATTATCCTCAGAGTATATTATTCCCTTATCTCCAAATTGCTGGGGGAAGGAATGCCTTATCCCTCTGGTATTCTCATAAAACTACAAAATATCCGCAAAATAGGTCTACAGTCCTAACAGGGAGGGATTCAGGCAGTGATATGACAGTTACTGATTTTTATGTATACACTGTTTTAGGATGCTCAGGAACTCCAGAAGGGCTCTCTCCGGACACTCTTTTTAAACTTGCCTCCTTGGGTTTCTTTGGCAGGAACGGGAAATTCCTATGGACAAAGTATCTCATCCATGTCTACTGGAACAAAATACAGAATTACAAAATTGTCCTACCCATTCCTTGAAAAGATCTTTTTTTTTTTTTTTAAATGAGAAGGGATCACTCACTTGATTTCTTTTTTAATAATATTAAAAGGGACACTCAAATATTTGCTGGCAATTTAAAACAGAATATTTTTGAGTCTTAAACATACTCAAAAGCATTTAGGTGAAAAGTACTAACTTATTATAGTACACTGGTTAAGAGCACAAACTTTGGAGTCAAAAGAATTTGGTCCAAATTCCAGGTCTGCAACCTTGGGCAAATTGCTCAATCTCTCTGTGCTTGCTTCCTTATCTGTTACATAAGGAGTAAAAATAGTATTTAAATGATTAATCCTTATAAAAACCCTAAGGAGGTAATATAAGTGGAGCACTTAGAATAGTGCTTTGCATATAGTAAATGTGATTTATAAAACATTTATATACATATAACTGTTACCACTTAAAGATGAAAAGTTATTTATATAATTATGTAAATGTGATTAGTTGTTTCAAAATACTGTTACAAAAAGCTCAATTTCAACCAACTGAAGGATCCCTTGTGAATTAATCAATCTTGTATGAATTAGAGTTAAAGAGAAAAACCTCAAGATTTGTTACATTGAGGGTATCTGGTATGTCTAAGGTCTAGGGATACAAAAAAAATCTCAAGTATATTTTTCTTCAGTTTTTAAATGAACTGTTTCAGTTTGAAAGAATAAGGAACAGGAATTAAAAAGAAGTTATTAACTGAAAAGGGCACTCAGTTGCTCACATTTTTTTTTTTTTTTTTTCCAATTTATAGTTGGGCATAAAAGCAATTCTAATGATCTCAAGAGTCAGGCTTTTAAAAGAAAAAAAAAAGCATTTGAAAGTTTTAACAAGGCTGTATAATTAAAATTGAGGTATGTAGACAAAGATTACCATTATTTGTGAATAATGCTGCCTAAGCTGGAAAACAACTGTTCAGAGGCAGCTTTTCCAATACGTGAATGTCACTTCTGGTTTCAGAAAGATAATCACTGTCAATGGATTTTTACCAAAGACAGGTGGCAAAACTAGCAAACTAGAAAACCAATTCATCTTAAGTAAATATTAATCCAGTTTTATATTTGTATAAAGTGCTTATGTTGAAAAAAAACCTCCAACCATGTGCTTTATTTCTATTCGAATTTTACTTTCAAAATTAAAAAATTATAACATGAAAAGATCTTTGCATCAATTTTCTTAATGTTCATTTTGGATCATCTAGGAGGAAATGATTGTACCAATATATACAATCACACAAAGGTTTCGCACATATTAAGTTCTCTGACACCAGGTTACTGGTAAAATAAGACAGAACTATATTAGCACTAAGGTTCTCTTCATTTATACCATTCCACACCAATGGAATACTGGTACCAAAGGAAAAAGAAAGATGCAGAAATTCTGTATGTACTGATGCAGAATAATGGTGATGACAGCAGCAATAACTGTAATGATGAGTGTGAGAGATACCCATGGTCACAGCACTTACTTTATGTGAAACCAATTCATCCTCTAGTGTTGAGAGGCAGGTATTAAGTGTACCACCCCCATTCCATAGCCAAAGAAAATAAAAGCATTCAGGTGGAACACCTTGTCAGGGATCAGCCAGGTAGTTAATGACAGAGATGGGATTTGAACCACGGTAGTCTGATTCTAGAATCCATACTCTTAACCACTATAAAAAGTCAACAAATACTTAATGAAGTTCTACTAAACTGCTAACTGAAAAAAAGGTATAGAACATGATACAACGTGTGTCCATTCATGTAAAGAAGAGGAAAGATGGACATATCCACATTTGCCTGTATTTACATAAAATATTTCCAGGAACTCAAAACAGGGGCTGCCTCAGAAGAGGTTAGCTGCGGGACAGACGCAGGAGATAAGACTTTTATCTTCTGAACTGTGAACCATGTGAATGAGTTCTGTTGTTTACATATGTGAAAGTTAAAACTAGCTAATAGCGACAATAACGAGCTAATCCTAACACTTTAACAGAAGTTTCAGAATAAAGAATACACACTATCACTAAGGAACTGACTAGTTAACAAAGGAAAGGGAAAGTAACTGAATCATGTCATAATTTGAGAACAAAATTGAAACCACAAAAGATCAGTTTTCAGGGGACATCCCTGGTGGTCCAGTGGCTAAGACTCCATGTTTCCAATGCAAGGGGCCTGGGTTCCATACGTGATCAGGGAACTAGATCCCACATACCACAGCCAAGATCCAGCACAGCCAAATAGATAAAAATAATAAATATTTTTTGAAAAAAAATCAGTTTTCAGGAAAAGACTCTAATAGTAAATGCTAAATAGAAATAATGTGGAAAGGGAAAGCAAATGAATACTTCTCAAACAACAGAATTATATTACTGATAATTACTTTCTTTCCTACTATTAAGATTAGAAAAAATACACTTGAAATCCTGAAGGTAAAGCTTTTCTTGAGTTTTCATTTAGTTACTAACAACCCCACAAGGGGACGCTGCAGTTCTACAACTGACAAAGGAGATTGTGTTTTAATCTGACTTAAAAGGAAATTGCATTCACATTTTTATATTTCCTCACGTATAGGGAAGTGTAAATGAACGAGCAGGATGTTTCTATTTCACGCTGCATAAATTTTAACACATACTTCTGGCACGTCACCTTTAACATATTACTGGCCAAAAATAAATCTATAGGAATAAAATTAATTTCTGTTAGTGCTCATACATCCTGACTTGGTAGTTCGACAAACTGTTGCCAAATTTGGAGGGCCTGTTTGGAGACATCTTATTTAAAATACAGGCTATAATGGCACATTTCAAGTTCACTTGGAGGAGCCTTGGGAGGCACAACAACTGATCTGTTATTTTGTACCAAGCAGCATGCTATGGACTTCCCTGGTGGGTCAGTGGTAAGTCTGCAATGCAGGAGCCACAGAATCCCTAGGTCAGGAGATCCCCTGGAGGAGGGCATGGGAACCCACTCTAGTATTTTTGCCTGGAGAATCCCATGGACAGAGGAGCCTGGTGGGCTACAGTCCACAGGGTTGCACAGAGTCGGACACGAATGAAGTGACTTGGCACACATGGCGTATCACTTTAAAGACAATGAACTGAGTTCAGAAATTTTCATTTAAAAAAATGTATGCTAACTTTATATAAGGTGGAAGTTCGGCAGGAGGGAATGACAAGCCTCAAATGTTAATAAAAAAAAAATGACCACTTTTTTTTTTTTCTTTTTTTCCCCCCATCTATGGACACGTTTTGGAAGTTACAGCATATAAAACGCCACCATAAAGACTAATCTTAGATCTGCATTAGCAAAAGGTAAAAAATAAAAGAAAAATTTTGAGACTACACAGACAAAACTGAAGAATGCCTGACGGCAGGCACTCAGGAGAGGCAGGATCCTGCAGACAAAGGAGACTGCTGCCCGCAGTAAGAAAACATCGGAACAGTTGGTTTCAAGTCCTCTTCCAGGCAACTGAAGCTGAGCACTAAAAGGGGGCCTCACAAGGCAAATGAGAAAGGCATGTTGTTTTATACTCAGTTGAAACCCAAGTTTAGCATGATGGCTACTGGGCAACCTACTGGAGGGGAGAGGACATACCTGCTCTTATGTGCTGTAGACAGGGGGAAAAAAACAATAGTTTCACACTGATTTTGCTAAGGAAGCTAACATCAGTTTAATGTCTGAACATTAACATGAATTTAAAAGTCAAGAAAAGGTTTAATACTGTAGCCAATACTGAGCCACCAGAACCCCTGAAAAGCTCATTAACTGAATGAGCTCAACATCTAGATCCCAGACATTAAGAAAATAACACCAGAGCCAGTCACAGTACATTTCAATGGGGTATGGGGAAGAAAAATCACTGGTGAGATTTCATAACAGCTGAATCTCTACAATAAACCCTTTGCTTTCAAACATTCACAATTCCCGTGCCTGTTAATAAAGTTTTTGAACTACAGATGTTGATCTGTGATCAAACTTTCTCTCACAAGAGCAACTCTTATGTAATGTTTGAAATGTTCTACATTTTTCCTTCAGAGTTAAGATTAAGTTTTTGAACAGGAAAATATTCCAGACAATTCAGTTCTTTTATCTCAGTACCAGAGGGCAAGTCATAAAACAAAAATAATTGTACTTCTATTTCTGCGACAATAAATTAATGGCCAAATCAGTGTTAATGACTTTGGGCTTATCCATTCAAAACTTAAAATATGCTTAGAAGAACCGTTTATTTGCATAGACAGTGAATGAAAGGGGCTGACCAATGTGTAGTTCACTACAGCATCGGTCTTCTTACCAGGCTTGGTGAGAGGCATCATTTCTTAATACATTCACAGGAACCTTGATTTCACCGAGGAAAACATCTTGGACCAGGTTTCCATTGTTCCACAAGTCGATCCTGAAAATTTTCAAGTTGGCTTGATTTTTTTTGCAAACAATGTGTAAGAGAACAAACATGACCAAATAGCTTCAAACTACTATGATTTGTATTATAGCATTAATTTAAGGTTCTGAGTACTTTTGCCATAAGCACCTTTGCCACAGACATCTTTCCCTCAAGCATTTTTGCCACACACATTTTCACCACATAACTAACTGGTTATAAGGCAATTCTGTCATAAAAAGATAAAGCAAATAAATAAAAGAGAGACATTACAAAAGACACAAACATAAAAAATAAAATTAAAAAGACTTCATTGCAAAATACAAAATTTTAATACATTCAAAATATGTATAAATTCATGGCAATAATTCACAAATAACTGATTTTATTTTGTGGGCTGTACCTAAACACTTGTCTTCTAAGTCCTTCGTTCACAGTATTTTACACATTGTTTTTGTTTTGGCTTATTGATTGGTCTCCTTATTTGGCATTACACTGTTTTGCTAAAATTCCTTCCTTTGTTGAGAGAGGTGTCCATTTCCCAACACTACTTGCTTCTGAGCTTTGTACTGCGTTGGGAAAGCCATCCACACTATTGTTCATTCTTGGCACAGTGTCCCATGTCTATTGACAGATGTTTCCAAGTTCTATGGGAAATGTGGGTTCAACCCTATGCCTCTGAGGCCCTCAGACTCTCCTCCAATGTGGTGTGTTTCACATAAGAAACCAACTCCTGGGGCAAATCACTGTCACCTGTCTGATCAATAAAGCTATCAATTACATAGATAACTAGAAGAAACACTAATGTAGGTCAACCAGTTGAAACCAAACTGTCAACCAGTTATTTTATTTTTCACAGCGAAGTTGACTTATAGCCAATTAGTTATGTGGTGAAAATGTCTGTGGCAAAGATGTTTACAGTAAAGGTGCTTATGGCAAAGATGCTTATGGTGAAAGTACCAGACAAGTAATTTCACATGCTTAAAAATAAGAGATGTTAGCCATACACCTCACTAGCTAAACTAAGACAGCAGAATACTACAGAAAACTATACTAGTTTTACTTAAAAGCACAGAATTTAACTATCTTAAACAATTTCTTAGTTCCAAAATCTAGGTTTTATTTTAACCTGTAGAAATAAGGACTACAGAATTACATTTTTGAATTTGAGAAAAGAAACCAACACAAGACTATAGTTTCTTTCTCAAAACCAGTTAATATGTAAAGATAGGTGATTTTTAAAAAATACATTACCTGATCATTCCAAACATGTGATTAATACACCCTTCAGATGAACACACTGTTAACACCACACCTATACATGCATTTACAAAACTTTCACCTCCCAAACAGCATAGATATTTAAGACCTAGGAAATAGCACAAACTTCAAACACATGCACCTGATGGGTTATCTTACAAGACTTCTTACCTCACTGAAATTTCTGTTAGACAGCAGATATGTTAAGAAGAATAAAAAAATTATTTCTAAATTGGCTAGTATATAATTACTTTTCTATATATTCTTCGCATCCATTATGTTATGATTTAAAATTTTAAGGAGCAATTAAATTTGGGAAAAACTAAAAATATAAATAGGTAAAAATAAAATGGGTGAAAATAAGGTCATTTTTAAAATAAATACACCTTAACTACTTCTGCAAAGAAATGAGATTTTGAGAAGATAATTTGGATTTAAATTAGAAGATAATTTAAATTTAATGCACATTCCTCTAAGTTTCATTGATGAACTTGCTAAAGAGAATTCTGTTAAGCTTGAGTCATCTTTTTCAGTTAAATTTAGGATTTTTCTTTTGGCACAGAAAACAGCAACTCTAAAATCCAATTCACATACCTAATTTCCAGCTTTTCAATGTCTTCCTCTTCTACCTGGAACTGGGACTTTCTGGTGTAACTACTGGATCTCGTCACCTATAAACAAAAAATTTTAGTAAAAAAGTTTTTAATGTTTTTCCTACACAAACTTTAAAAAACCATCCCTAAAGTGTTTGTGTTTCTTATAAACAGAAGAAAATGCATATGTAATATCTGACCCCAAATCTAAATACACAAACAGCTATGGAAGTAGCAGAGAGAGGTAAAGATAAGGTGGTAAATAAAACATCAAAATCAACTTTACCTCCATACCCTTCCTTATCGATTCAATATGTAGGAACACTGGGTTCTCTGGTTCATATGTATCTGTTGGTGACTCAGAGTAAAAGTGTTCTATTTCAGTGAAACTGCATAAGCTAGGAACTGTTTGAAGACTTTCCCACATTTCTCAAGATAACAATGCCACCCTCACACTTCCTTCTCACATTTTTACTGAAAATATCAAGGCCATTGGCAGGAACTTCCTCAACTACTGTCCACCTGAACACGTCCATTCCCATAGAGGCCTGTTTCCTGGATGACTTTTCTCACCCTTTTCTGAATCAGAGGGTGAGATGATCCTCCTCTTTTCTGAGACAGCTCCACCCCCACATGGTATGCAGTAAACACGCAGTCAGCATTCGATCTATTTTAATTGCAGCTTTCTTGACCAGACTGTTCACCTCATTCAAGTCTAAGAAAAATTCTCCCTTTAAATTATGGTCTTCCTATCTCTTTCCTTTCACAGACAAGTATCTCAAAACTGCTACCCATCCTTACAGCCTCCACTTCCTCACCACCCACTCACTACAGTAACTCCTTATAATCTGGCTTCCTCATAGATCATCCTCCTAAAACCCCTCTCTTAATCATCAAGTCTGATGATGAAATTTTGAGTTCTCACCTTCCGTGACCCCTTTATCTGAATGAGTGACCATACAAACATCCTCCATTTTCCCAGAGATATTCTTTTCTCTGAGTTTACCCAGCACGATCCTGGCTACCTTCTGCTCTCCTTGCTTCTACCTCTGCCATTACTTCTTCCTCAGAACATACAAACATGGGTTTTCTCCAGGGTTTTATATTTTATTTTGCTTTAAGCTACACAGGGCTGTATGGTTAACAAAGTGCTTTCATGTTCATTATCTTCTGTGTTCATCAGAACACTGCTCTGAGGCAGGCAGGGCTAGATTTATTATCCTCATCTTGAAAATGAGGAAGCTAAAGTACAGAAATTAAGAAACACATTCAAAGTCAAATATTTAATATGTGGCAGAACTTAGCTGGTTCACTTCTCTCCTTTCTTGCATACCTCTACGCCCTTGGCTTGCTTTCTTGACTCACTGTAAACAATTCTTGAATCTTTATCTACAGTCATCACCCATCTTAGTCATGAAGTTCTTATGGGAGGATTTTACATGTCAGAGCTCAAGCTCATTATGCCCCACACTGAACCACTTGTTTTCCTTCTTAACTTTTCCAGATTTGAAATCATGAGGACAACATCTGACTCCTCCTTTTATCTTTTCTTCTGTAACCAATTTGTTATCTTGCCATTTGTAGTTTCTCATCTTTCTCTTCCGCCCTGTTTCCATATTACTCTCTTGAGTCAGACTCTTCCCCTGCTTTTGCTTTTTCCTTTTTTAAAAAAAACACCTAGACTACAATAGTCTCTTGATCTCTGTTCTCTCTCGCAGCCATCTGGCCAACAGATCATGGTTAATTCTTCTCAAAATACTTCATTACTCTTGTTACCTCTGGGCTCAACAATATTCAATGTCCAATACTCCAACCTGCTCTCAAGGTCTTTCATTAGTTGGTCCTACTTTATCTTTCTAAGCTTAACTCCCTTTATTCCCTTTCAGTCAAATCACTACTTGCTACTCTTTGGACATAACTTTATATGTCTTTGTTCAAAATATTCCATCTCTAATACTCTTTCCCCTGGCTTAACTCAGTGGCAGCAGAGCTCCCCAGCATCTACTACTGCATTTTACTGCTGCATGTCTGCATGCGTGTGCATGCTTTGGGTCTCTTACTCTAGCTAGAGGACAGAGACTGAACTTTTATCTTTATAATCAACTCAACAAAAGGGCCCTTCGAATGAATGTTTTGAGGCTTGATATGCATGCTTGCATATACCAAACAGGTCAGGTCTTGATTTTCAAAGGACCATCTGCTTGTTGCTACATGTTGCCCCTTCTTGGATTTTCTTCAGGCTAGATGTAATAGCCATTTTTAAATACGGAACAACTGAATTAAGTAAGTCCTTGGCTGGAAAATGGAAAAATCTCACACTGGTACATTTTCTTTTGTTTTTCTTTTTTCCTTGCCTCCACCCCCACAATTCTTCCTACTTCAATTCTGGCATTTCTTCAACTGTGTTCCTTTATTAAAGCACAGTAATCAGGCATGGCTAGATGTGCCCTCACTCTCTTCACTTCGAAATATCAAAAAAACAAAAAAACCCATGTAAAAAAAAGGAAAAGCACAAAATATAACTTAAAAAAACCAAAAACAAAACTTTCCTACAGGTTAATTTCAACTGCAACATATCCTATGGGCAGAACACAATCTTTTAGAATAGAGCTTAATTATTTTTGTTTTTTCCTGTCGTTTTCTAATATGAAAAAGGATTTATTTAACAATGCTCCATAGTAAGGAACTTCAAAGCCCTGTATTTTGGGCAACTTCAAGGCAGCTAAAGTTCTCTATGAAAAAAGCATGTGTCCTTAGAGTGATTTAGCTAATAACAAGGCCTTAATCATATTGTACTTTATAATCTCAAAGTATTTTCCCATTTGAACCTCATAGAAACTCTATGACTTAGGTTGGGATGCTATTGTTCTCTCTGACAAAATTATCCTTTCACAAGAAATTTGAGTCTCTCATGTAGTGATCTGTCCAAACTCAACTGGGACTAGAACCCAGATCTAACAAGTGGATGTTGCACTTACTTCACTAATGGCTTTCAAGCAGTATTCTGCCAAAGAGTCCTGGGGGGCTGGATAAGGTGGGGTTCTGTGTGAAGTGGGGTGTGATACCACGGCTGACTGAAGAACGGGTGTGGTCCTAGACCTCCCCCTCCTCAAATTAATCAGACTCTGCCTTCGTTTTATGCACTGGGCCTCCACTGTGTCACACCATGAACCCACAGTTTTCAGGGAAAAAATGCTTAGTTGTATTAACATTTAAATAAAACAAAAAGTTACCTCAAAATAAAAGATTTCATTAAACTGCGGATTGCTTGTTTTCTTCTTTACTTTTGTCTTCTTTTGGTCATTCCTGTTCCAATGTGGTAGAGTTTTACCTTGTAGAACTTAACAGTACACAATTATAAAACATGCTATTTCCAACCAGGGAGCCAGGCCTCTTTCTGTTTAACTGTTAGGATGATTCAGGGAAGGCAGTAGCTTTAAACATTACTTGAGGGGAAAAACTGATGTGTCTCTAAACTCAAACCAAAGAAGAGACAAATCTTGTATATGTGATATATGCCAAGATTTTATTATTCCATGGCTATATTAGATTGACTGTCAAGTTTCCTTCAGGGGTTTTTAAATAACACGTTCCATTATATAAGCAACTCAAATAAATAGCAGAAGGAAGACAATGAGATTCAAATACCTTATTCTATGTTGAAAAATACCCCAGGAACACATTTAACTCAGTTTACCTCTTGGACTTTGGCTACAATGTGGCTTTTTTTAAAAAAAACTTTTTACTTTGAAATAATTAGAGATGCAGAGGAGGCTGCAAAGAAATGTACAGGGAAGTCCCATGGAGACTTTGACCAGCTCCCCAACAGTAACATCCTCCACAACCACAGCACAGTATCAAAACCAATAGTGACTTTTTAAAACAAACTCAGATGCTAAACAGTTTCTATCTGTACATTACTAAGCACTTACACTAAGGAATCTGTTGGGCACTGATTTAAACAAGAACAAAAACCAAGAACAATTCCACTAAACACTTGAAACATGGAGAACTAAATCCCTTTGACAGCATGAATGTTATACAACTGAGTATCTGCTTTTAAATTTAAAACCATCTTACTAATAAGAGGATACTATTGCTTGAGACCCAGTAAGTACCAGGCATGGTGCTTGACATACCATAGGGACAAATACATTTTTCAAAGTGACTTACTGGTTATTTTCTTAAAAATAAGATACATAGTGAGTTTGGGGCTGGGAAGAAGCAGTACATGTATGTATGTATGTGTATGTATATATATATGTTTCTGTGTGGCACTATTATGCTCTTTGTTTCTTGATTCTAAGCCTTCAAGTTGTAGACAAATTTCAACTAGTCAGGCTCTGAAAGAAACCATAATGAAATTATAAAATAGAAAATACTAAAAATTGCTATAGATGGTCTATAAATTATTGTTAAGTAATTTAAATCAATGATACAGTGTGCTTCACCATGTTCTGGAATTCTCTCTGAACAGCACAGATGGCACAAGCAGAAAAGGTATTTTTAGTCCTGAGTTGCTTTCTAGATAAAAATATTGAAACTTCCTTGCTATTTTGAGCTAACATTTCTTAAAACAGGATTCTACCTGCAATAAAATCTAAGACATTTGAAAATAAGAAGGCTGATGATGAAAGAAGGTCAAGTTCATGTTTTAAAGTACATTTTAAATACTGTAAAAGAGGTTGCTCCCCATAGCCTAAGAGTCTGGCAGATTTGAAATGGCACTTGTTTTCCTTCATAAAAGAAGAGTTGGCTATTTGCAAGTATATAACAGAACTGAAGATTTTTCTTTCAAAAAGCATTCATTAGTCTATTTCATAAATAGATATTTAATATGTTCCCTTAGAAACTTAATTTGTAATTTTTAAACTTAAAAATCTAATACTAATTCAATAAACATTACCTGGAAGGGCCCACTAGAGAAACTGTCGCATAAGGGTCACAGCTTTGTCCATTTATTAGAGGCAACCCATGGCACGCCTTGACACTAAGGTAGAATAAGGGAAAATTAACATTATTACACTCAAGTTAAACAACATAAAACATTATCTTTAAATACAAGTTAATAAAGTCAAAGGGTTAAAATTGATTTTCGCATGTCTAAAGTTGTATGCTGCGATTCATGGGGTCACAAAGAGTCAGACACGACTGAGCGACTGAATTGAACTGAAAGTTGTATGCCTATATATATATCACTTATCCCAAACATATGTATGCATGCACTTATTTTTTTTAGATTTTTTTTGATAGTATAATTGCTTTACAATGTTGTGTTAGTTTCTGCTGTATAACAACATGAATCGGCTATATGTATACATATATTCCCTCCCCCGTGAACCTACCACCCCTCCAACCCCCACCCCTCTAGGTTATCACAAAGCACTGAGCTGAGCTCCCTGAACTCATTTTCTTATGCTATACTTCCAAAACAGGACTAGACCACCACAATTAGTACTGAGACTACCAAGTAATATTTAGCATACAAAGCATATCCAACAAGGTACATGCTGTGGTTTGCTAATACATTAAAACGACTGTGGCTTCTAAAAAGGAAAAGAAAAGGGTGTGAACCTTAAAGGAGAAACTACAAACCAAGTCAAATCTGTAGCATCATATCCTCTGCTAAAGCATGAATGAGAAACAAGGAAACAACTGTGGTTTCCACTTAAAATCTGATTCATAAATAAAGAGCAAGCCACATACAGTCCTGCAGCCTTTTATTCTGACTCTCAGTAACAGCTCCTGCATCATTCTGCAGAAAATGATTTAGACCATAAAAACCAAGATCATCTCATCTACTTCATGGATAATGGTCACTGGTATTTACAAAGAACACCGAATCTGACTTAATGACCTGCTCCTCAAATTTTCTCTTTATTGAGGTTCACAATTCAGTTGACCATCTAAGGGTGTACATTTCCCAGTGCCTACAATAAATTCATGACTGTTGGTGAAAAGCATTCTTGGCTGAAAGATATGAGCTACTGAACGACATTCTAATTTCTCTCTACAACCCACAGATCATATATGTGTGTGAAGTGCAAATGGTATGCTGCCGAGTAAAGAAAGAAATGATAATATGACTCATTTCTATTAAACTGGGTATCAAAAATCAAATTAAAAAAATTTCTGAAACTAACTGATGAAAAGTACAGGTCAAGACAACAATTCTGGTTATTAATGTCAGGCTTGGGTATAGTCAAATTTTCCCACTGTACATACTGTTTGAAATGTATACTTCTTAGGCTCAATCTCAAAATGATACCTGATTTTTATACAGTTTTTGCAGTTTACTATTTATTTTCACAGAATGCACCTAATTCTCACAACTGTCTTTGAGAAAGGTATAATCATGTCATTTTAAAGAAGAAAGTAAGGCTAAAAAATTTATGTGAGAAAATAACAAAATAATGCTAAAGAGGTAAAACAACTTGTAAGAAGTGGGACTCAACTTCTACTTTCTTAACTCCATCTCTAAAGTTCAAAGTCCTCCTACATTGCCACTGTGCCAGAATATACTGTATTTGCTTGGCCACAAAGTTTGTTCGGGTTTTTCCGTAACATACTAAGGAAAAACCTGAACGAACTTTGGGGCAACGCATACTTTCTTCACAATACCAAATTTATCTGATGTAAACACTAATTATGAGAAATCTTAATTATAAAAAGTCACTATAATTTTATGAAGTATGAAAATAATGAGAAAAATGCTTTTCAGTATACAAACCAAAAAAACACCCATAACCCACAAATATTGAAGTATGAAAATAATGAGAAAAATGCTTTTCAGTATACAAACCAAAAAAACACCCATAACCCAAAAATATGAGTCTATAAAAATCATCAGAAGTACTCTTAAATAATTTTAAAATATAAGTATAAAAATTAGGTTTTCTGACAAACAAGTAGTAGTATTAAATACAGATTATTTTATTTGCTACATATATTATGAAATATTTTCCTATTTAACTACACTTCTAATTGGTAAATCAAACAACTTCACATCGTAAACCATGAATGAGTTAAAATTAATGTTAAAATAACCTTACTACACCAAATTATCTTGTATTTTATTTATATATGACATATAAAGCATTGGATAATGACACATTTTCTAGAAATTACAAAGGAAAATAAATTTAGTTCAAACTTGTTTATAATACAGAATGATTTGATTCTTTGCCTAGGATTTTTAAACTAAAAGACAAATATTAACTTCTACATATATTAAGAAGAGGTGGCAAGAATACACATAAGAACTATACAAAAAAGATCTTCACAACCCAGATAATCATGATGGTGTGATCACCAACCTAGAGCCAGACATTCTGGAATGTGAAGTCAAGTCAATGGGCGTTAGGAAGCATGACTATGACTACGAACAAAGCTAGTGCAGGTGATGGAATTCCAGTTGAGCTATTTCAGATCCTAAAAGATGATGCTGTGAAAGTGCTGCACTCAATATGCCAGCAAATTTGGAAAACTCAGCAGTGGCCACAGGACTGCAAAAGGTCCATTTTCATTCCAACCCCAAAGAAAGACAATGCCAGCAAATGTTCAAACTACCACACAATTGCACTTATCTCACATGCTAGTAAAGTAATGCTCAAAATTCTTCAAGCCAGGCTTCAACAGTACATGAACCATGAACTTCCTGAAGTTCAAGCTGGATTTAGAAAAGGCAGAGGAACTAGAGATCAAATTGCTAACATCCTTTGGATCATCAAAAAAGCAAGAGAGTTTCAGAAAAACATCAACTTCTGCTCTGCTTTATTGACTATGACAAAGCCTTTGACTGTGTGGACCACAACAAACTCTGGAAAATTCTTCAAGTGATGGGAATACAAGACCACCTGAACTGCCTCCTGAAAAATCTGTACACAGATCAAGAAGCAACAGTTAGAACTGGACATGGAACAACAGACTGGTTCCAAAGTGGGAAAGGAGTCTGTCAAGGCTGTATATTGTCACTCTGCTTATTTAAACTTATATGCAGAGTACCTCATGCGAACTGATGGGCTGGATGAGGTACAAGCTGGAATCAAGATTGCTGGGAGAAATATTAATAACCTCAGATATGCAGATGACACCACCCTTACGGCAGAAAGCAAAGAAGAACTAAAGAGCCTCTTAATGAAAGTGAAAGAAGAAAGTGAAAAAGCTGGCTTAAAACTCAACATTCGGAAAACTAAGATCATGGCACGCAGTCCCATCACTTCATGGCAAATAGATGGGGAAACAATGGAAACAGTGAGAGACTTTATTTTGGGGGGCTCCAAAATCACTGCAGATGATGACTACTGCCATGAAATTAAAAGACACTTGCTCCTTGGAACAAAAGCTATGACCAACTTAGCATATTAAAAAGCAGAGACATTACTTTGCTGACAAAGGTCTGTCTAGTCAAAGGTATGGTTTTTCTAGTAGTCATGTATGAATGTGAGAGTTGGACTATAAAGAAAGCTGAGCACCAAAGATTTGATGCTTTTGAACTGTGGTGTTGGAGAAGACTCTTGAGCGTCACTTGAACTGCAAGGAGATTCAACCAGTCCATCCTAAAGGAAATCAGTCCTGAATATTCATTGGAAGGACTGATGCTAAAGATGAAACTCCAATACTCTGGCCACCTGATGCAAAGAACTGACTCATTGGAAAAGACCCTAATGCTGGGAAAGATTGAAGGCAGGGGGAGAACAGGATGACAGAGGATGAGATGGTTGGATGGCATCACTGACTCAAAGGGTACGAGTTTGAGTAGGCTCTGGGAGTTGGTGATGGACAGGGAGGCCTGGCATGCTGCAGTCCATGGGGTCGCAGAGTCAGACACGACTGAGTGACTGAACTGAACTGAACTGACAAACAAGAGTATGTTGTAGTACAGGGAGTTAACATTTATCCTCCCACTTCAATACCTTAAAAAAAAAAAAGCGTAATTACCAGAAGTTCAGGACAGTAATCTCAAGGGGATAATAAACAAGGTGAGCCCTCTAACTGTCTCAGCCTATTGCTAGATGGTCTCCTTGAGAAGAAAGAGAGAGGCTGTCAGTTGGGGAAGGCCAAGGTGACTAGAGTACCCAGGACAGAGTACTGGAGGAAACAGAGCTGCACAGAGTGAAAGAAATTGCCAGAGAGCTACAAAATTACCCACACCACCTGCCCATCCCCAGTCTTCAGCTAAGTGCTGATAAACACATACATGTGAGGAAACTGTATGTGCTAATAAGCACATACATGTGAAGCGTTGGGGGGGAGTTAGAAAAGAACAGAGGGGACAATTCCTGAAGCCTACAAATGACTATCAAGAGATCCCATGGGCATGGTAAAAAGCTGGTAATTTATGGGTGCTGGCCTCAGTAGTGGGAAAATATTAGCCACAGGCTAAAAGGCCATTCTGGTTCCAGTTAACAAAGCTTAAATGTAAACCATAAATGAATCAAACTGTTTCCAAATAATTTAAGTCGTCAAGTATATTCATAAGCATACAAAAGTATCCAGCAACTTCACAATGTCCAGCATCCAACAGAAAATAACTAGAAACACAAAGAAGTCAAGAAAATACAACCCAGGATGGAAAAAAGCCAAATCAACAGTAACAGATCCAGAAATGACACAGATGATAGAATTAGTAGATGAGGACATAGAAAAAGTTATTATAACTATATTTCATATGTTTGGTAGAAACACAGAAGACATTAAAATCTGAACGTCCTCAAGTTCTGATATGAAAAATACTGAGTGGGATTAATAGAAGGTTAGAAATGGCAGAAGAAAAGATTAGTAAACATGAAGGTAGAGTAAAAGACACATTATACAGATATGTAAATGGTCTAAACATGTCAACTAAAGCATAAATTTTCAGATGGGACAAAAAAATTTTACTCTGTCTTTAAGAAATTCTTTTAAATATAAGATAAAAATAAAAGTAAAAAACAGAAAAATATATGCCATGCTAATACTAACTAAAGGAAAGCTGAATGAATGAGTAATGACAATCCAAATACCCATTAGCAAGGGTCTAGCTGAATAAATTATGGTAAATCTATACAATGGAATTCTACATAGTTGTCTAAAGAATGGAGTAAATATCTATTCTCTGATTACACTGATTATGGAGAGATCTTCAGTATATATTCTTAAGTGAAGAAAGAAGTTACAGAACTCTATACTTTGTATAAGAATGGAATGGGAAACATTAATATATTTTTATTTATATCAATATATGTGCATAAATCTATTTGCTTGTATTTGTAAAAATACTGAAAAGACTAAAATTTGGGAATGGGGACTTATTCAGATATATCTGACACAGTTTTGAGTTTGCAAACAGAAAACTTTTACATTTCAAAAGTGAAAATAAACTTAAAGAGATAACTAGAATTAGTTCAAAAGACTAGAGCACAGTATTTGATTCTAATCCATAGTGATATACAGTCTTAGAACAAATAGAACAGTTAAGACCTCTAAAACTTCATTCAGTAACCTAATCATCAGTGGTAATACTGGTATTATTATTTTGAATCTACTGTCTCTATTTTATAAAGTAATGTAAATAAATAATCATATTGTTAAGTATATAATGTTAAGGATTAAGATTTTCAATGTAAGGGGAAAGAAATACAAGTATAAAATCAAAGTTGGACTAAAAATCTTCTAGTATTAAATTTAAATTACAAACATGAAAAAAGGAAGAAAGCAAGTGAAACAACCAGCCACGGAGCCAGAGTGGGCATGTTAATATCAAACTAGATTTCACAATGAAGAATATTACCAATATCAGAATAAAGAGGGATATTCTATAATAACGAGTTCAATTTATCAAGCAGACATAAAAATACAATATAAAACAAAACAAACACACTCCAGACCCAGATAGCTTCACTGGTGAATTCTTACACAAATCATGTAAAAAATAAATTACATGAGTTCTATAAAAACTTGGAAAACTGAAGAGGAGAGACTATTTCCCAATTCATCCAAAGTGACCATTAACATCCTGATTACAAAACCAAAGACATTATAAGAAAACTACAAACTAATATCTTTCATGAACAGAGATGCAAAAATCCTTAACAAAATTTCAGCAAATCAAAGCCAGAAATATGTAACAATATTAACACAACATGACCAAGTGGATGTAGTTTAAACATTCAAAAATCAGTCAACAAAATTCACCATTTTAACAGATAAAAACAAAAAATAAGTGTTAAGATCATCTGAATATCCATCTCTGGTAAAAATTCTCAGTAAACTAGGAACAAAGGGGGAATTTTCTCAACCTGATGACGGATAGCTAACATTGTACTTGGTGGTTAAAAAATTGAAAAATTACCCCCTAAGATAAGTAATAAGACAAGAATGTTTGTTCTCACAACTTCTATTCAACACTGTACTGGAGTTTCTGGCCAGTACAATAAAGGAAGAAACAGACTGAAAAGGAAGAAGTAAAGCCATCTATTCATAGATGACATAACTGTCTGTGTACAACATTGAATGAAATCTATTTTAAAAAGCTAGTAGAATTAATAAGTGAATGTAAAAAGGTTGCAGGATATAAAACAATTTTTAAAATTTTCATATACTAGCAACAACCATATATTCAATTTGTCTCAATTTTCTCTCCTGAGGTTCTTTACTTCAGTCCGTTTCTCTAAAATAAAAATTACTGCCTGGACCTCAAGTCACTTTGCACCTATCTAATTTTTCTATTTTCACTCCCAATTTCTTGACCTCCTATTCACTCCTTCCCTTACTGAAATCCAGTTTTTTCTGTTTTTCATTCCATGGAAACTCTCCTCATTAAGGTCCCCTGAGTGTCAAATGCTATCCATATTTTTCAGGGGTTTTCTCACTGGATTTCTTGGCAGCATGCAATATTCCTGATCACTCTCTCCTTGAAACTCTCTTCTCTCTTGGTTCCCTTGACCCTAACTTCCTTTGTAACACCTATCTGTATGCTTCAAGTTTTTCGCACATGTTTTTGTAATTCTAACTTCTGGAAAAAACTGAGTGTTAGTTGCTCAGTCGTGTCTGACTCTTTGCAACCCCATGAACTGCAGCCTGCCACGCTCCTCTATGAGATTTCCCAGGCAAGAATACTGCAGTGAGTTGCCATTCCTTTCTCAAGATGATGGAGATCATCTCGACCCAGGGATTGAATCCAGGTCTCCTGCACTGACATTGGCAAGTGGATTCTTTACCATCTGAACAACCAGGGAAGCCCTCTACTGCTGGATTTGCTAGCAACTGCTCTCTTTACGCTACATAACCTCCCTTAAGCCTACTACAATCTATCACATCTATTCTTATGGCCACAACTATCAACAATACACTTGAATATGAGATCTCACCACAGAGTTAAAGATTTCTGTATCTGAATGTCTGATGGAAATCCCTACATAGATGTTCAAGAGTGGCTAAAACTCAACTCACTACCATCTACTAAAGCAGCTCCTCCTCCAGTATTTTTTCTTAGTTGTATATACCACCACCACCCCCATAACACAGCTAGAAATCTAGGAGCCATACTGGAATAATTCCTCCTTCCTCACTTTCTATATCTAATCAATCAATACATTTCAGTGATTCTACTCTCTAAATATTACTTCATCTGGCCTCTTTTCTCATATCTGCAACTATTGTTCTGGCACAGAATCCACTCTCACTTGGATCTCACAAAGTAAATCCAGTAACCCTTTATTGTTATTGTTCAGTCACTAAGTTATGCTCAACTCTTTGTGACTCCATGGACTAGCACGCCAGCCTCCTCTGTCCTCCACTATCTCCTGGAGTTTGCTCAAATTCATATCCTCTGAGTTGGTGATGCTATCTAACTATCTCATCCTCTACTGCTCCCTTCTCCTTTCGCCTTCACTCTTTCCCAGCATCAGGGTCTTTGCCAATGAGTCAGCTCTTGCATCAGGTGGCCAAAGTATTGGAGCATCAGCTTCAGCAACAGTCCTTCCAGTGAGTATTAAGGAATGATTTCCCTTAGGATTTACTGGTTGGTTTGATCTCTTTGCAGTCAAGGGGATTCTCAAGAATTTTCTCCAGCATCAGCGTAATATTCTTCAAGTTCACCTCCTAGTTTCTATACTTACTGCTCTCACAAATCTGATCTTTCTAAAATGCAAATCAGGTGCTCGCTTTGGCAGCACCAGATACAAATCTGTCCACTCTCTACTGTCTAAAACCTTCCAATAGTTCCATAAGCTCCTAAGTTTTATAAGTTCATATGGTACATAAAAGCCTCTAAGAACTAGCTCCAGCCTAGTTCATCAATTTCTGATCAATCTCTGACTCAGTGTTCATATATCAGGCAACATCAAACTGCTTTTAATCATACACACACACAAAATACCATGCTGTTTCTTGACTTTGTATTTTTGTTTGTATTATTTTTTTCCTTTTGGAAAAAAACACTTTTTCTAGACAAGCTACTTTCTATTCATCCATTAAGAAGTCAAATGTTAACCTTTCTTCATTTACCTGTTTTAAAATTTATTTAGTGCCTAGTTAAGTGCCAGATGCTGGGGCCATGAAGTGAGTAAGACAAACACAGCCCCGCCCTCATGGAGCTTAGAGTCTGCCTGAAGAAAGAGATGACAAGCAACAACTGAAAACTAATAATAACTACAAATAGTGGCGAGTGCTGTGGAAGACAAAGAACAGTGTGCCCTATTTTACGATAAGTGACATTTAAGTTGAAACTTTAAAAACAAGAATGAACCAAATAGAAGAATAATGGGCATAAGGACATTCCTGGGAAAAGGAAAGGCAGCTACAAGAGTAATGTCACTCTCAGAGAACTGAGAGAAGGCCAACAAGCATATTTATACGAAGTATGCAACAGAACAAGATCAAAGAGGCAGGAGAGGTCGCTGGATCTATGGGCCATGATAAGGAGCCTGAATTTTATTCTAAATAAATGCACTGCAAACTCAAGTGTCTGAGCAGGGGACTGCCATGGTCTAGTTTATGTTCCAAAAGACTGCTCTGGGCTGCTTACAAACAGAATGGACTGCTGAATGGAAGAAGAGTTAAAAGATTATTGAAATAGTCAAGGTAAGAAATGATTGGTGGTCTGAAATAAGGAGATGTCAGTAGATATTTATTAAAAATTAGAAAATTCAAGAAAAAATTTTATAGAACCAATAAAAAACAATCCTATCTGTGGTGGGGTAGAGGAGAAAAAATTTTAAGTGACTTCAGATTTCTGGCTTGATCAATCGGGTGGATGGTGGTACTATCTGCTAAGGCTGTGGGGAAGAGTTAGATATTAACAGATATAAGAATCAATATTGCAGTTTTAAATGTGTTAAATTTGTGTGCTGTGAGACATCAAAGTGGAATAGCCAAAAAGGCAGGTGGACAATGAGTCTGGAGCTAGAAAAAAGATCTGGGTGGGATGCACAAGTTGTAGACAATTTTTAAAACTTTTTATTTTGAATTAATTTTTGACTTTCAAAAAGCTGTTAAATGTTTGGAGTTCTTGTATACCCATCACCCAATGTTAACATTTTGTGTAATCAGAGTAGAATTATAGAAACAGAAAACAGTCATTGATACGATGTTAGTTAATAATAAAGTTAACTAGTCTACAGACGTTACTTAAATGTCACCAATGTCCTTTTCCTGGTGCATGATGCAACACAGGATCTCAAACTGCATTTAGATGTCATGTCCACTTAGTCTCCTCTATCCAAAATGGTTGTTTGCTCCATGAACTTGCCAGTACTGGCCAGTTATTTTGTAAAATATTCCTTAAATTGAATTTGCCTGATGTTTGCTTATGATTAGACTAAGGTTATGCATCTTGGTATCCTTAATGCAACTTACCAGGAGGTACTGAATGTCTCATTATTGGTGACATTAGTTTTGAGCACTCAGTTAAGATGGGGATTCCCAGCTGGTACAGCAGGAAGTAACCTGTCTGCCAAGCAGGAGACCTAAGAGACGTAGGTTTGATCCCTGGGATGGGAAGATACCCTAGAGGAGGAAATGGAAACCAGCTCCAATATTCTTGCCTAGACAATTCCATGGACAGAGGAGCCTGGGGTTGCAAAGTGTCAGACACAAGTGAATACCACCACTAGTTAAGATGGTATGTACCTATCAGACATCTTACAGTGTTATTCTTTGAAGACTATGCATATATGCTGTCTGTCATTACACTTATGTCCACTTATTCAGTATCTATAGATAATCTGTCCCTGCACTAATATTGTAGTACTTGCTAATAGTGATTTATTTCTATCATTTGTCCTATATTCACAAATAAGGAAAAGCAGTCCTTTCTCTACCATGTACTTGTTACATCAGCATTGGCTCACTGATATTTACTTTACAGACTTTAACCTATTATTATCATTATTCATTTTCATGCTCAAACTGTCCCAGACTTGGTTATTTGGAGCACTTTCTAATTGACTTCAACATCCTTTCTACATGCCCTCATTATTTTTTGAGCAATTCCTTACTTTCTGACTCCATAGATGCTCTAGGCTCATCTTTTATATTTTTCTCTGTTTCAGTGACTCTCAAACAAGTCACTACTTCAAAAAAAAGTTCACCTTCTTTTCACTGGAGTATGTCTAATAGGCAGCCAGTAGCCACATGTGGCTATTTAAATTTTAATTAAAATTAGACAAAACTTAAAATTTAGTTCTTTTTTTTTTTTTTCTGTCCAGTCGGCCCACCTTCACCGGCGGGGCGGCTCCCGCCGCGGCCCCGCCTTAGCGGGCCGGCCCGTCTGCGCCTGCGCGGGAGCCACCACCCCCGCAAGGCGTCAACGCCTCCCCTAAAATTTAGTTCTTCAGTTGCACTAGTCGCATTTCAAGTTTTCAATAAGCCACACAGCTACTGGCCACTAAAATGAACAAATAAGACAAAAGACATTTTCATAATTACAGAAAAATCTAGTGTACAATCCTGACTGGAGAATGTTATTTAGAAATCAAGTATATAGGAAGTAAGCATATTCACTGCTACTGGGATGATACTGCCTACAGTGAATAGAGCTAGTATCCATACATGCATGCACACACACACACACACACAACCCGCGCCCCCCCCCCCGCCCCCCCCCGCCCCCCGCCATATCTATTAGACAATCTTACTTTGAGAAGTCTGCCTTCAAAGGAGAGCAAATAAACAGGAATGGTAGTGGGAGAGGGGACTGGAGACGAGGCCTGGGAACACATGTCTTTTAGAATGGGAGATCCTAGAACATGTTTATACGCTACTGAGAATAACCTAAAAGAGCAGATAACACTGATGAAACAGAAGAAGGTATAAATGAAGGGGCAAAGTCCTTTAGTAGGATAAAGACAGAGAACCCAGAGCTCAAATGGAAGAATTCACTCACAACAAGATAAGGGGCACCACATCTACTAAGTGTTAAGGACAAAGAGATGGAGGCCAATCCAGGTTTGCAGATTTGGATTCAGGAAGCTGTGACCAATTTACAGTTTGCAGAGATGGAGAATCTCATAGGTATAATGAGAAGCACAGTAAAACTCCACATTAATTGTTAAGTACCCATGTGAGGTTTGTGATCATGAATTTAAAGTAAAATTAGTCTTTCTGTGTGATTTTTCTCTAGCAATATTCAGGTGCACACTGAACATAAAGGAAGAGGTTGAGTTCATTTATATTAAAGGGAAGAGAAGGGCAGGGGAGTTCAGGTAACCTGTAAGAAAATAACTATAGTGACAGATCATGGAAAAAGGCCTAGAAGAAAGTAAAATAGGAGAAGAAAAGAATGTGGTAAAGATCAGTGGATGGAAGTCTTATTGAAGTTCAAGAAACGCTACAATGGGGAGCTTTCCAGGCCTGAGAGTAACAGCAACTACTGGGATATGAAACTTTCCACAGACCTCTCCCCAGAACTGTTAAGTTCAGCAAGGAGCACAAAGGAAACAGCACAGAAAGCCATGGCTTGAACGTTACTGAAAAAAAGAAACTACTACGAACTTCAAAATACCTCTAAAGCTGAGAAATCAGCAATAAACTCCACAAAGCTACTACTGGAGTTCCATTGTTCTATGGACGTTGAGTATGGACAGTGAAGGCTTAAGTGAAAAAGGCAAGGAAAAAAAGAATGCAGATCAATATATGTCCACATACAGACCTGTTTGTGAATACTTAATAGCAGTTTTCTTTATAACAGCCTCAAATGGGAAACAATTAAAATATCCATTAACTAGTGAATGCGTAAACAAATTCCATACAAATGAATACTATTCTTAAATAAAAAGAAATGAACTGGCTTCCAATTCTAGGACAAGATGGAGTAGATGCATATCTCCCTCTTCTTCCCAACAAGCATGGCTAATAGCCCAGGATGTTGAACAAACATAATAAAACTAAAAAGTCAAGAGAAGAAGGCAAGTCAATCAGAGATCTTGGAAACCAACAAAATTGGGACTTGGCAGTGAATTCCCTAGGTTTTCTTGTTATCCCTTATACATCCCAGACTGAGTACCAGAGAAGCTACCAATCCAGAAGTACCAATGGGAAGAGACAAAAAGTGCCCAGAGAAAAGCCAGCTTTCTCTAGCCAGCTTAGCAAGATAAAAGCCATTTTTAGACAATAACCATCTATTCCAATTAAACACCATGAAAAATACTGGCTCTACCCTCACACCCCCATCAACAAAGGCCTAAAGTTGAGGTGAGAACCTAGACTTCAACCTCTGACAAGTTGTAATAAGCCCTTCTTCTTGTGGAGTCAGCAGAGACCACATGAGGAGCCTGGATTTCCATCGCCACCAAGTCTAACCATTCCTCCTCCTCCATGTCAGGGTGGCGTCGGAGAAGGCTGAGTGGGAAGGTTAGACTTTCACCACTTTGTAGGTGTAACTGACTCCTCCCAACCAGGATATCACTGGAGGCCACAGGGAACAGTAATAAGGTACTCCTCCCTGTCCCAGTCAGAGTGGTAACAGGAAGAAGCAAAGGGGAGCCTGAACCAGCTCTCATTCAGCAGTTATAAGGAACTCTTCTCCTTCCTCCAGGGGTATCAACAGCAGTTGACTCAGGAACCTGGGCTTCTATTTCTACATGATAGTAATGAATAAGAATTCCTCTTCCCCCACCAGCAGAGAATCAGAATCTGGCTAAAACAGAAGATTTAAATAAGATTCAGAGTCTTATTACACAATTCCTAAAATGTACAGGATAGAACTGAAAACCAAACAATCTGCAGCTTAAAAGATAAAAGACAATCATTAGGACAACAACACTGAGACAACATGGATGTTGAACTTATCTGATAGAAAATGTGAAAGCAGGCATCATAAAAATGACTCAATGAGCAATTATGAACACATTTGAAATAAATAAAAACATAGAAAGTTTCAGCAAAAAAAAAAAAAGTAAGTCTTACCAAAGAAATAAAGAACCACCAAGTGGACATTTTAGGACTTAAAAATACCATAACCAAAATAAAAATAACTCCATAGATGAGTCCAAGACTAGAACAGACAGAACAAAGGATCAGTGAGCTTAAAGAAATAACCTAATAGGAACAACAGAGGGAAAACAGACCAGAAAAAAAAGAGAGGGGATGGTGGGCAGAGCCTCAGGTATGTATGGGATAATAACAGATCTAACATTCAAGCCACTGGAGTCTCAAAAGGACAGGGGAGAAATCTAGCAGGGTTGATAAATGTAACAAGAAAAAAATGACTAAAAATTTCCTAATCTGGCAAAAGATATAAGTATGTAGGTTCAAGAAGCTGAGCAGGATAAACCCAAACAAATCTACAGTCCAACTATTAACACTTAGACAATGAAAGACAAAGAAAAAATCTTGGAAGTATCCAGAGGGAAAAATAGGAAAATCTGCATAGGAAAAACAATTTGAACGATAGTGGATTTCTCATCAAAAATCATGGAGGCCAAAAGGAAATAGTACATTTTTCATGTGCTGAGGAAAAAAAAGAATTATCAACCAAGAATTCTATATTCAGTGAAAATATCCTTTAGGAATGAAGAAAAAAAATCAAGACATTTTCACATAATGAAAAACTAAAAGAAAGTGTAACCGGTAGACCAATCCTAAAAATAATGGTAAGAGAAAATTCTCTAAACATAAAAGACAGTGATAGAAGAAGGGATCCTGAAATGACAGGAAGGAAAAAATACAGAAAGAGCAAATATGTAACTAAATACAAGAGACTTAAAATTTTCTTCTTTTCTAAATTGTGTTAGATAGCTGAAAGACTGTAACACTGATGGAGGTTCTTACTGTTGTACAAGAAATACTTCAGACAATTATATTACAAATGGTGGAGGACTAAAAGAAGGTAAGGTTTCTACATTTTATTCTCACTGACAAAATGTCAACACTAGTAGACTACAAGTTACACATGTATAATGTAAACCTAAAGCAAACACTAAAAAAAACTAAACAAAGAGATACAGGGTAGATTTTTAAAAAATTATAGATAAAATTAAATTCTAAAAAATGTTCAAGAAACTCACAGGAAAAAGAAAATAGGGGACAGAAAATAAAAAATAAAATGGTAGATTTAAGCCTAACAGATTTAAGCCTGGTAGATTTAAGCACTAAAGAATTGATGTTTTTATGGATCAGAAGAATCAATAGTGAAAATGAGTATACTACCCAAAGCAATCTATAGATTCAATGCAATCCCTATCAAGCTACCAACAGTATTTTTCACAGAGCTAGAACAAATAATTTCACACTTTATATGGAAATACAAAAAAACTCGAATAGCCAAAGCAATCTTGAGAAAGAAGAATGGAACTAGAGCAATCAACCTGCCTGACTTCAGGCTCTACTACAAAGCCACAGTCATCAAGACAGTATGGTACTGGCACAAAGACAGAAAGCCCAGAGATAAATCCAAGCACCTGTGGACACCTTATCTTTTTACAAAAGAGGCAAGAATATACAATGGATTAAAGACAATCTCTTTAACAAGTGGTGCTGGGAAAACTGGTCAACCACTTGTAAAAGAATGAAACTAGAACAATTTCTAACACCATACACAAAAATAAACTCAAAATGGATTAAAGATCTAAACATAAGACCAGAAACTATAAAACTCCTAGAGGAGAACATAGGCAAAACACTCTCCGACATAAATCACAGCAGGATCCTCTATGACCCTCCCAGAATATTGGAAATAAATGCAAAAATAAACAAATGGGACCTAATTAAAATTAAAAGCTTCTGCACAACAAAGGAAACTATAAGCAAGGTGAAAAGACAGCCTTCAGAAAATGGGAGAAAATAATAGCAAATGAAGCAACTGACAAACAACTAATCTCAAAAATATACAAGCAACTCCTGCAACTCAATTCCAGAAAAATAAACAACCCAATTGAAAAATGGGCCAAAGAACTAAATAGACATTTCTCCAAAGAAGACATACAGATGGCTAACAAACACATGAAAAGATGCTCAACATCACTCATTATCAGAGAAATGCAAATCAAAACCACAATGAGGTACCATTTCACGCCAGTCAGAATGGCTGCGATCCAAAAGTCTGCAAGCAATAAATGCTGGAGAGGGTGTGAAGAAAAGGGAACCCTCTTACACTGTTGGTGGGAATGCAAACTAGTACAGCCACCATGGAGAACAGTGTGGAGATTCCTTAAAAAACTGGAAATAGAACTGCCTTATGACCCAACAATCCCACTGCTGGGCATACACACCAAGGAAACCAGAATTGAAAGAGACACGTGTACCCCAATGTTCATTGCAGCACTGTTTATAATAGCCAGGACATGGAAGCAACCTAGATGTTCATCAGCAGATGAATGGATAAGAAAGCTGTGGTACATATACACAATGGAGTATTAAGTATTACTCAGCCATTAAAAAGAATATATTTGAATCAGTTCTAATGAGGTGGATGAAACTGGAGCCTATTATACAGAGTGAAGTAAGCCAGAAAGAAAAACACCAATACAGTATACTAACGCGTATATATGGAATTTAGAAAGATGGTAACGATAACGCTGTACGCAAGACAGCAAAAGAGACACAGATGTATAGAACAGTCTTTTGGACTCTGTGGGAGAGGGAGAGGGTGGGATGATTTGGGAGAACGGCATTGAAACATGTATAATATCATGTATGAAACGAACCGCCAGTCCAAGTTCGATGCATGATACTGGTTGCTTGGGGCTGGTGCACTGGGACGACCCAGAAGGATGGTACAGGGAGGGAGGAGGGAGGGGGGTTCGGGATGCGGAACACATGTATACCTGTGGTGGATTCATGTTGATGTATGGCAAAACAAATACAATATTGTAAAGTAATTAACCTCCAATTAAAATAAATAAATTTAGATTAAAAAAAAAAAGAATTGATGCTTTTGAACTGTGGTTTGGAGAAGACTCTTGAGAGTCCCTTGGACTGCAAGGAGATCCAACCAGTCCATCCTAAAGGAAATCAGTCCTGAATATTCACTGGAAGGACTGATGTTGAAGCTGAAACTCCAATACTTTGGCCACCTGATGTGAAGAACTGACTCAATGGAAAATACCCTGATGCTGGGAAAGACTGAAGGCAGGAGGAGAAGCGGACAACAGAGAATGAGATGGGTTGGATGGCATCAACAACTTGATGAACATGAGTTTGAGCAAGCTCCAGGAGGTGGTGATGGACAGGGAGGCCTGGTGTGCTGCCGTCCATGGTGTCACAAAGAGTCGGACACAACTGAGCGATTGAACTGAACAGAAATGAAGCTTAACATCAGTAATTATATTAAAAGTAAGTGGTATAAACTCACTAAATAAAAGACAGAAATTGGCAAAACAGATCTTAAAAACTGTGCACAAAAATTGGCTGGATCTGATTGGGAAAAAAGCCAATCTCAAAAGGTTACATATTATAAGAGTCCATTTACATAACATTTTTGAAATGACAAAATTTTAGATATGGAGACAGATCAGATGTTGCATGATTAGGGATGGTGGTAGGGGAAGTGTGGGTGTGACTATAAAGGGCTAGCATAAGGGAGATATTTACAGTGATAGAATCATTTCGTATCTTGATTGTGGTGGTGGTTATACAAATCTACACACGATAAAATGATAAAATGTATACTCTGCAATGTCAATTTTCTGGTTTTTATATTGTATTTATAGTTATGTAAGATGTAACCACGGAGGGAAACTAAGTGAAGGGTACCAAGGACCTCTCTGTACTTTGTAATTTCCTGTAAATCTATGATTTATTTCAAAACTAAAAAAAAAAAAAAAAAAAAATCAAACTGCCAGAGTTTAAAACCAGACTCCACTGTTCCTATATGAACTTGGACTTATTTAACCAATCTGTGCATTGTTTCATCACCTGAAAAACAAGGACAACAGTATCTACTAATAAGTTATGACATGAAATAAAAAATACCTAAAAAAAGGATGCACTGCTGATATATAATGTGGATATATCTTAAAAGCAGTATACTAAGTAAAAGACACAAGAGATTATATATTATATAAATCTGTTCATATGACTTTCTGTAAAAGGCGAAAACTACAGGGAGAGAAACCAGATCATGGATGCTTGAAAGTGAAAGTCACTCAGTCGTGTCTGACTCTTTGCAACCCCATGGACTATACAGTCCATGGAATCCTCCAGACCAGAATACCCATTGGAGTGGGTAGCCTTTTCCTTCTCCAGGGGATCTTCCCAACCCAGGGATAGAACCCAAGTCTCCCACATTGCAGGTAGATTCTTTACCAACTGAGCTATCAGGGAAGCCCCTATGGTTGCCTAGAGTTGGATATAAGGAGAGGGGAATTTAACACATCTCTGAGTAATGCCTTTTGGTATAGTTTTGACTTCTGAAGTCATCCAGATATTCTACATATTCAAAAAATAAAAGTAAACCAACAAGGATGGGGAAAAACAACATTAAACTAAATACAAACAAACCAAATCAATCCACTTAACTGTGTTTCACATGTACAACATAACCAAACTGAACAGAGTCAAGAGAATAGTGGAAGGCGGACTAATCCAAATACCTTCACTATACGCTCTCGGTCTAGAAGAAAAACTATAAACAAATCTTAACTGTTTTCAGTAGGCAAATCCAAATTGAGGAATATCTAAAAAAAATAACTGGCCTGTATCTTCAAAAATTTCAATACCATGAAAGACAAAAAAGCTAAAGACTGCTTACTACAGGTTAAGGAGATTAGAGACATTACAATTAAATGTAACACATGATCTTGGACTGTGTACTTTTTTGGAGAAAAAAAGATGTCTAAAGGACATTATTGGAACAGTTGACAGAAGTAAAATGTAGTAACTGTAAAGCACTGAAATATAAAAGCTATAGATAAAACTTTTATTGTAACAATGTTACACTTCCTAAATTCAAAAACTGAAATAGAGTACATTTAAATATTATATTTATAATATTTATAATACTGTCATTATTCTTAGAAAACGCACACTGATATATTAAGGATTATGGTATGTGCAACCTTCTTTAAAAGAGTTCAGAAGAAATTAACTAAGTAAGTAATACATATAATATTTTATGTGTGTGTAGACATATATAAGTACATAATATAAATATATATTTATACAGAAAGAGAATACATCAAAGGAGCTGGGTTTTTTTTTTTTTTTTTTTTTAGGAGAATATAGTCTGGAGCAGCAGTATAGTATATGTGTGGCTCAGTCATGTCTGACTCTCCATGGACTGTAGCCCACCAGCCTCCTCTGTCCATGGGATTTTCCAGGCAAGAAGACTGGAGTGGGTTGCCATTTCCTCCTCCAGGGGATCTTCCTGACCCAGAGATGGAACGAAAGTCTCTTGCATGTCCTGCACTGGCAGGTGGATTCTTTACCACTGTGCCACCTAGGAAGCCCATTAGGAGCAGCAGTAGAAGAGTACTATTGACCCTACTCCCTGGCCCCTAGAATACATAGCCTCAGACTGAGAAGGCAAGAGGAATCAGAGATCAAATTGCCAACATCTGCTGGATCACTGAAAAGGCAAGAGAGTTCCAGAAAAACATCTACTTCTGCTTTACTGACCATACCAAAGCCTTTGACTGTATGGATCACAACTGTGGAAAATTCTGAAAGAGATGGGAATACCAGACCACCTGACCTGCCTCTTGAGAAACCTATATGCAGGTCAAGAAACAACAGTTAGAACTGCACATGGAACAACAGACTGGTTCCAAAGTGGGAAAGGAGTCTGTCAAGGCTGTATACTGTCACCCTGTTTATTTAACTTATATGCAGAGTACATCAGGCGAAATGCTGTGCTGAATGAAGCACAAGCTGGAATGAAGACTGCCGGGAGAAATATCAATAACCTCAGATACGCAGATGACACCACCCTTATGGCAGAAAGTGAAGAAGAACTAAAGAGGCTCTTGATGAAAGTGAAAGAGGAAAGTGAAAAAGTTGGCTTAAAGCTCAACATTCGGAAAACTAAGATCATGGCATCCAGTCCCATCACTTCAAGGCAAATAGATGGGGGCACAATGGAAACAGTGACAGACTTTATATTGGGGGGGGCTCCAAAATCACTGCAGATGGTGACTACAGCCATGAAATTAAAAGATGCTTGCTCCTTGGAAGAAAAGCTATGACCAACCTAGACAGCATATTAAAAAGCAGAGACATTACCTTGCCAACAAAGGTCCATCTAGTCAAAGCTATGTTTTTTCCAGTAGTCATGTATGGATGTGAGAGTTGGACTACAAAGAAAGCTGAGCGCCGAAGAATTGATGATTTTGAACTGTGGTGTTGGAGAAGACTCTTGAGAGTTCCTTGGACTGCAAGGAGATCAAACCAGTCCATCCTGAAGGAAATCAGTTCTGAATATTCATTGGAAGGACTGATGCTGAAGCTGAAACGCCAATACTTTGGCCACCTGATGCAAAGAACTGACTAATTGGATAAGACCCTGATGCTAGGAAAGATTGAAGGTGAGAGGAGAAGGGGATCACAGAGGATGAGGTGGTTGGATGGCATCACCAACTCGATGGACATGAGTCTGAGTAAGCTTGGGGAATTGGTGATGGACAGGGAAGCCTGGCATGCTGCAATCCATGGGGTCGCAAAGAGTTAGGCACATCTGAGCAACTGAACTAAGAAGGCAGCAGAGGGAACAGTAAGTACTTCAGGCGATATTCATTATGTATCAGTTAAGACATAGAGAAAACATTCAGAAGTCAGGGATATTCAGTTGTTCATTGACAGCCCAGAGGAAGGGTTTTGGACAGAGGGAAAAGGCTGAAACAGATTTACTGAACAGTTAGAAGATTAGAGTCTGGGTGATAAAAATGAGTTAAGAGCAAAAGTGTAAAAAAGGAATTCAAAGCAGGTAAGAATCAACACTGGTAATCTCAAGGTACGCATTCAGTTTTAGCCCTAAGGGTCCCTAATGCCCTGCTGGGTTTTATCTATTGGAGTTTCTAGAGGCCATCTACTAGGAAGCTTTTCCAACTCCTTCCTGTTAGGTGGCTATACATACATGTTTATCTGTGATCCTATGAAAACCCCCTACCTCTATCATTTAACACACATTAAATAAATTATTGGTTGAATGAATTAATGACTCATATATAAACTGAGTAGACTAGATGTGAGAAAATAAACTGGAAAACGAATTAATATAGGAATAGCATAGCAGAGTTCATTTCTTAAAAAAAAACTTTTGAAGTATTTAAAATAAGGAGTTGTCTTAAGAGTCAAAGAATACAAGATGGAGAATTATTTCTAGTTGATTTTGGCAAAAGAAACATGCTTACTGTACAACAAGCTGCTGGCACACAGTTCCATTTTCTGTTATCAGTTCATTCAGTTTTAATTCAAGGTGAACTTTACCCTATAAAGACAAAAAAAAAAAAATCACAAACTGAGAAGTCTACTTTACTGACAAAATATTAAGTAAAGGTATACTCTTTTTTTTAACTTCTTATTTTGTATTGGGGTATAGCAGATAAACAGTGCTGTGGTAGTTTCTGGTGAACAGCAAAAGGACTCAGCCATACACATACATGTCTCCATTCTCCCCTAAATTCTCCCCCATCCAGGCTGGCACATAACACTGAACAGAGTTCCATGTGCTATAAAGGTATGTTCTTTTTCAAATGGCAGTCATAATATTTAGTTATCCACTAACCAAATTTTAGTGATCCTTAGCACATGGCTTTGTCTACATCAAGTATGTGTTAAATGACTTATAACCAACAATGCAGATCAAAATCTGAGAGATAAGCAGTCAAATGCTTATATCGAACATGGTATTCAAATCTAAGAATTCTATGCCCTATTCAACAAATATTTATTTATCTCAATTACCATGAATTAGAAAGATAACACACATTTTAGGCAAGTTTGAATTTAACAAATTCAAGACACAGAATGCTTTTTCCAGAAAAGACAAGTATAAAGATAGTATCATACAAGGCTAAACAATAAAAGTAACTTAAAACTGGTAAGATTCAATTTGTCACACTTACTTTTCTCAAATAATTAAGATTTATGGAATATTTACTATATTTTAGGAGACACTGTAGGAGCGGGTAGGAATCTACATAAGTATAAAATAAAGTCATTGGGAATTCCCTGGTAGGCCAGTGGTTAAGACTCTATGCTTTCTCTGCTCAGGGCCCAGGTTCAATCCCTGGTCAGGGAACTAAGATCCCAAAGCCATGCGGTGAGGGGAAAAAAAAAAAACAGGTAAAGTCACTGCTTATAAGAACTTACAATCTAGTTGGATAGACAATAAACAGGTGAAGAACACTGATGAAAACATAGGATGCTGAGAACGAAAATAAAGGGCTACTTTCTTAAAAAGCCATTAATAAATGGACTTTTAAAAAATTTAGTAGTAAAAATTTAAAGCAAACTATCAACTTCTCAAGAAACAAAGGCTTAGGAACAATATAATCCAGAACTTGATTATTTCTACCCTGCCACCAGTAATGAGCAACTCTAAACTGGTTATGAGCAATTCAGAGCTGGTTAAGAGCTGGTGCTAGATTACCTCCACCCAGCTGACATGACAAACTGTCACGCTGCCAAGTGAAGATTTCAAGGGTGTGATATCTAGACACTAATGACGTAATTTCATCAGAGGATGGAAAGTTTATTATCTAGTTACTATTCTTCTTTGAAACAAGCCTTTAGACATACGCAGAAATCTAACCTGAATCAGCCTATTTTTAATAAGCATATTTTATATAAGAGAGATCCTGAGGTTCACTGACTATAAAGCTCCAGGGATCGAGCAATAAGCACAACATATTGTGTTATATGTTGATGTATCTCAACATAAAAGTCTGCATAAGAAAGTTAAGCTCTAAAAAACAAAGGCATCAGTTGCCATAAAATTAGCAGTTAGGTGGCTGCTGCTACTGCTGCTAAGTAGCTTCAGTCGTGTCTGACTCTGTGCGAACCCACAGACGGCAGCCACCAGGCTCCCCCGTCCCTGGGATTCTCCAGGCAAGAACACCAGAGTGGGTTGCCATTTCCTTCTCCAATGCGTGAAAGTGAAAGGTGAAAGTGAAGTCGCTCAGTCATGTCCGACTCTTAGCGACCCCGTGGACTGAAGTTAGCTGGAATTGGAACTAGATCTAGCAAACCTTCCACTAAAAACCTAGATACAAATTATTTATAAAATCATATGTGATTTATAAAACAGGTCTTTCATTCACCAGGCATTTAATATTCACAATCCCTACTATTCAAGAGTGATTTCGAGAAGGTCCATGATATGCAGTAATTTATGACTCAACTAAAATTCTGAATCCTATTTGCTGTCACACCAGCATCTGTGTCGCTTGACTCACGAGTGAGCCTAGCCAACTGCATCAACATTTACGTCTCAAAGCAGTTGTACCATTTTAACATGTATGTATTTTATGGTAGAAACTGTATACTAGCAAGGCACTCCCAAATGCTTCTCAGAAAATGTCTAGGATCTACTCTATTTTGAAAACAATAAAAACTATTAATAAAGAGTAGAAAAACAGTATAATAATTTCACTGACAGAAAAATGTATCATGCACTGTATCAAATGTATTGAACACTGTATCAAGTCAAGACTAGAAATAAAAAAGATATTTAACGGGGTTCTAACATGAATCACTGCCATTGAGTCAGAGCCTACCTAACATGTTCATTACTTCCACTGGCTGTTAAACAGAACATTCTTTTGGTATTAGTCAACAATAACATAATTACGTATTAACCTGGTCAAAAAAAGAGTGGAGAACAAGCATACACAAGATACTTACTACTAGGGTGGAACACTGAAATTAAAAAGCATTATGAACTGAATTAAGGAAACGAATTTCTAAACTGTAAGGTACTACCCTCATTATATACTTTAACATGGAAATACACACATATATATATGATACTTAGTAAAAGAAACAAATCACAAAATAGGGTATATAACTCAGAGTTAATTTGTAAAAATAAAACATACTACATGTATTGTTATATAAAATTACTATAAAGCTCCCTACCAAAACATTGATCAAACTTTGGTTGGTAGGATTTCAAGTTTTTTCTTTTCTGTTCATCTAGATTTTTAAAGTTTCTACTACCAAGGTGTTTGCTTTCTAGTAAAAAAAAAAAAAAAAATGAACAAAAAGTTTAAAAAATTATTTGAAGGTCCTTTTCAGTGTTAGAAACCCATATTTGAAAACACTTACGAAAAATCTGGTATTCCCTACTATATTCACCTGCAAGTTCAGTTTTATTTACATCTGTCACCATTTTATAAATCTGGAGAGTATTAAAACAAGTTTATTTGGGGCTGAGAGGGGGGAGGTTTCAGTAGAACATTATGAGTTCAGCAAAACAGTTCCTAGTTTCCTTTGAAGCCAGGGACAGTGGCTAAGGTTAGCCAAAAGATACAGTTTTGGCCAATGAGGTATAAACAGAAGCTGCCGGTAGAGCAACCAAAGAAGCTGCTGAAAGGCACTCTCTAACTTCAGCAGTGGCCTGAAAGGCTAAAAAGCTTACTCAAAACTTTCTATAATCTCATGCTGGAAATGATAAAAGTGGGAGCCCAGGGCCCACCAAGATAGCGAAGCCCTTGTAAACACCCAGGCTTTCTGTTGGCATCTTTGAAGGCCTATGCTTGAGTAGGAAAGGTGAACTGTTAACATAGATCAGCCTTACGATGAGTGAAATCTAGCCTGGAATCAGCCAAATCCCTAACTGGATTAAAGAGATCAGCCTCTAGCCTAACCACACGCCAAAAGTAAATTTTTCTGGAGGGAGGAAAAAATATCCAGAGCTTCAAGTTATGTCTAAAATATTTCATATTTCAATATCCAGCATTCCATCAAAAATTATGAAACATGCCATTAGACCAAACACCAACCCCCCTCCACGAAACCCCAAAAATCAAAACCTGACAAAGAGGATCAGATTCATGACAGACACAGACAATGGATTTAACTGACAGAGTTTGGTTTTGGGTTTTTTTGAGATAGAAAATGAAATGAAAAACTGAGCAAATACCTGGAAATGCTAAAATATTGTCAAATGAAAAATTTAGAATTAAGCAATAAAATGACCAAAATGAACATGTATTTAACCACAGATTAGCCATAGCTGAAAAGAGGACTGGTGAAATAGATGATAGATTAGTCAGAGAGGAAGAGCGCATAAGAGACATATGAGACATAGTAAAATGGTCTATTATTCATGTAACTGAAGTCCCAGAAGAAAAGACAAAGAACAAACAAGGGGGAAAAATGGAAAGAGATAATTGCCTGGAATTTTCCTAAACTGAAGACAGACATCAAGGCACAGTAACCAAGAGCCCCTAGGAACACCCAAGTAGGATAAATATAAAGAAAACCACACGTAGGCAGAGCATAGTAAAACTGATGAAAACAGAAGATAAAGAATCCTAAGGCGACTAAAAAAAACAGGGACGGTACTCACAAAGAAATAACTGTAAGATGCTGACAAGAAACTATATCTGGTGATAAATGTGCAGTGTGATTCGATCCACCATAGCTTTCTTATTATCCATCCTCATTAGGAAGGTTCAATAACAAAATAATATATCCTTTATATGTGAGGAAATAATAGAAGATCAAATATCTGATCATCTTCTATATTCTCATTTAAAAAACAAATCAAATTCTTAGAGGGCATTATTCTATATATATTTCAGAGCACTAATCATGGTAGGTTAATATAAGCAACTATATCACATTAATATGTATAAGCAGCATACTTGAAGCTTATATTACTCTGGTACTATCTGAGGGTTTATATTCTAACTTTATTTCAGCTAGTATTATAAAAATTTCACATAGAAAAATCTGGGATTATTTTAATTTTATAGTACATATATTCTCATACCATATAGTAGATATTACGTGAATTTTTGCATACAGTTTGGGAAAGTCAAATGAATACAGATATTTGGGCAAAACACAATACATACACTTAAAAACTGCATGAGTCTAAACTTTTTTTAGTTTTCAATCACAAAAACACTAAATTTTAACAATAATCTCACAGAACTCAGTAATTTTCAACTGATGAAAAATTTTCTTCATCTGAAGGAAACTTCTAGATTTCTGATCAATGTTCTTTTATATAATAATTAATTCTATAAATCATTTTGGACACAGCTGCCTAGCTGATGTAAAAATAAAGGCTGTACTTAATTATCTTCTATTTACAGATGGATTTGTTTTCTCTTTAAAAATTATTTATTATGATCTAGAATGACTCATTCCTTTATTAGTCCATGTTTATAAATTTACAATATCTACAGATGCAGTTTTTAAAATACCTACATACTCATTATGTCTTAACTGGACATGTTTAAAGAAATCCTAAAGTATGCATTATTTGCTATAATCACTGTACTTTTTAGTTTTTATTTATTTTTAAAAATGTTTTCTATAAATTTATAACAAAAAACATACACATAGTTGCATATAAGAATACATTGTTACTGTATTTTTTTTAATGCTTGTTTTAAATAGATAGGGCAGAAGCCATATTACCACCCCCGCACACACGAAAAAAAACCTACAAAACAATCAATAACTTATGGCATGATCCAGAAATTCAAGATAAGCTTGTTGGTAAAGACTTATTAACTAAGCAATTACAGCAAAAGGATGTGACTGACACTGCATCTGGATTTACTGCTTGTACAAGTTGTGTTGAGACAAACACCCTTAATTAATGAGAACTTCTCCATATGAGCGATTTGGTTTAATCAGTCATATCAATATAAAAGCATACTTTTTAAATCATAGCACTTGAAAAATAAAGAAAGGAAAAATACTTAAGGAGTTTGTGGTGAACTCCAGGACCAAACAGCTTTAAAAGCATGGCTGCAGATCACCTTAGCCAAAAGAGAATTTATAGGAAGGGGTACCAACACAACTCATTAACTTTGTTTAGGTGGCAAAGAATACAGAGAAAGGACACCAAATGAAGTACGATGATAACCAGAACCAGAAATTAAGGAAGAACATGCTTCATAAAACAGGGAGCAGTCAACAATACCAAAAGCTGCTGAAAGACCATGTAAGAGGAGGACTGAAAAATGACCACCAGACTCAGTAACACAGTAACATTAGTGAGAGCTGTCCATGCATTCCCTCCAACCCATTGTGGGGTCTGAAGGCAGGTTAGAGTAGGTTGAGAAAAGAATAGTTCAAGCCACAGAGGAATGCTGCAAAACAAAACAAACAAACAAAAAAAAGTATAGAAAAATGCACTCATGAAATATTATTTATCTTGAATGTTTGAAAAGAAAACTGAAAAAAATTAACATTAACAGCAATTAATAAAGCATCTGGGAAATAATTCAAGGTAAGGGGTTAAGTGTTCTTAGCAATTTTTGAATTGTTTTAATAAAAAATCTATCTTACTACTAAGGGAGCTTCTTATTTGAGGGCTAAATTATGTTTCTGCATGTTCCCTAGAACTTTAGCACTGAAAGGAATCCTATCTACTGAAGAATGAGTGAAGTTCTCATGCACAGTTGAAAATCTTTAGGCAACAATAACTTAGCAACTCTTTTGGGTACAAATGCCAATTGGAGCTAGGAAATCAAGTATCTCCCCTGGAGCAGGTAAATCATTTCCTCAACCCTAATCCCTTTCCTTATGGGACAAGCCCAAAACTTTACTCCCCAATCATATCAAATTAGACTGCAGTGGGCTAACCCAAGTCTGCCAAATTTTCCCTCTAAACTGTGGCAGAGAACTGAGTCAGACCTTAGAGGTCTTAGGGTGAGTGGTCCTTTAGGGGTCTAAAGGCCTGACTATGGCCCTTAGCATGACAGGGACATATGGTCAAACAGGCTTAAAGACTGATTTGGCATTTTTTTAGCTGTCAATAAGAAATTAGAGTGGGTTTATGGAGAGAAGCAGAAGGGGGAGACATGTAGTCTCATCAGACATATAAAAGGAATACAATGGAATCTCATCATTAAACAATTTTTTTCTCTTTCCTCTTCATTTTACAAAGTGAATAGTTATTAAAACTAGAGGGGAAACAGAAAACATTAACTATTCACTTTACAAAATAAAAGGGAAAGAAAAAAAACACTATTTAAATAATAAGCACTTATACTCAATGAGCACAATAAACACATGATATAGGGAGAAATGCATCAGTGAGTTTCATTCCTATGTCCCTTCTGCAGTACCTACTGCTGTACTGAGAGAAACTCTATGCAGCATATATTTTTTATCTGCCATGGCACCAAATGCAGGCCAGCTATTTTATGCAGTGGTCAACCAAAAACAAATAAACCACCCAATATTTTAGTGTACTTTATGAGAAATTAAAAACAATATTTTAGTGTACTTTATGAGAAACCTCAAAAACAATTTTGACTATGTGAACTGTATCTGGTCTGTTATAGTAAAACCTGCAGCTCCTTTATAACTGCCTGACAACTTTCTAGCTCTCATTGGTCATATTAAAGTTCCTATAATCATACTCCAAGGAGCTCCCTAGGAACTTTCTAACATCCTTCCCTTTTTTCTTTGAGCTAATTTGGTACACTTCAGTGCCTTATACTCAGATTTTCCTAAGTGATTCTCCTAATAATCTGTTGGAGTCTTTTTCTGACCAACAGTACAGAAAAGTGACAGGCAGTAAAACCATATGGTTAGGAATTTAAGAATCAGATAAGCTCTTTATAGGAATCATGGCTCCACCACTTAATAGTTTTGTAACTTTGCAGACATCATTTAACCTCTATGAATCCATTTTCTACATCTATAAAATGGACATAATGCTACCTACAACTCACAATGCTAATCTGAAGATTAAGTTAAATAATATGTTAAATAATATAATTATTTAACTTATATTAAGTCAAATATTTTATTATATTATATAATATATATTATATTATATTGTATATTAAATTATATTATTAAGTTAAATATATTATTAAATAATATAAGTCCTTAGTACTGTGCACGGTATATGCTGTTCTAATTACTAATGGTAATTATTAGCTTAAATTCCTGCTGAATTCAACCTGTTTCATCGCTTTCTCCTAAGGCTCCACAATTGCTCTTATTTCCATGACATTTTTATGAAATTTTATAAAACTTATGCAAGAAACAAATTTATTAACAAAATAGAATTTGTATGAATCAAGCTGCTTTTCTATCTTTCTCAGACTCACAAGGTTAATTTAATATTCCGAGATCCATTTGGGGGCCAAACAATATTTCCAATGTACACATTAATGTGATCAGTGTTATGCATCCCTCCCAACCACTGAAATACTCTTCCTTCTAAAATTTATTTTAAATAGTGAGCGGATCTTACAAAGTAACTATCATTTAAGACAAAAGAACTGTAAAGGTTAATAACTCAAGGTCATGAAAATTATTCATAGCAAATAAAACATATATAACAATATCTAACAGTTAAATGCTATTTTCAGATTTTCATGTTTTGGACATACCATTAAATATACACCATCAAATAAAAAGTCTGTTTCCCAGTACTGATCTCTAATACTACCTCCAATAAATTATATAAACAGTATTCTACAGAAATAACTAACTTTGGAGAGCCGGGTCCCTTAAATCCTTTAACAAATCACATTAGTCATAAGAAAAACACTGGACTTTAATAAACTACATTTTAAAATAATCCTCAAACTTCCTTTTAGACCAATTATCAAAGTCTTTTCCATATCTTTTTTTGTTACAACTATTAAAGAGAAAAATAAGCACTTCAAAACTTTCGGTCTGCCTTCTGGTAAAGGCATATCAGGGAAATGAACACCTGACTGACTAGCGGTAAACAGACATTTTACATTTGTATAGCTATTAACAGCTTCTGAAATACTCTTAAAGGTATTTCACTTAATTCTCATAGTCATTTGAGTCAACATGGTAACTTTCATTCCCATTTTACAGAAATAAAATTCAAGGTCAGTAAAATAACCACATATGAAAATTAGGACCTACATTTTTACACTTCAAGTTTAAAACCCTTTCCATATCATCACATTGCCTCTCACCTGGATCATTTACCAAATTGTATAACTGGGATAAGAATAAAAGCTATTGTCAGATGTAAAGAAAAGAACATTAAAATGGGATAGAGTGAGGAAAGGAGAAGTTTCAATTATACTTTATACTTAAGAAGGGGTTTTAGCAAACAAATAATTTTTTGAGAATTTAATCAAACAGAATGCTTGAGAGGTTTTGAGGAAACAGAGACACGGGCACTTTATTTGCAAACATCTGTGGGTGTGCGTGCAGTACTTTTTTCTTGCCTTAAACTTCAGTTTGAGTCATAGTGGTAAATTATAACTTCTTTTAAGAGAGGAAGAATTCTGCTTGCAGTTATGCCCTTGGGAAACAATTTCACAATCCTTACCATATTTTATAAATAAACAGGGTTACCAGAAAAAAGAAAAAGGATTCCCTTTAGATAGAAATAACAATTTCGAAGAGCAGCTCACACTTTTCAGAAACAAATACAAAGTTAAGCTACACAGCCAAACATATTTCTTTACTCACACACAGAATCTTTAAGATCTCTCATTTTGGCAAGAGGAAAGACCTCTTATTTAAAGCTAGAGCTTTGAAATGAGTAATGATATCCTTTCAAATAAAAAGAAAGGTGAACAACAGGAAACACGGTGGGTATGAAGGCTCTCCATGGTGGGCTTAGGCATGGTTTGAATGAATAACACTGGCCCAAATCTAGTTTATTCCACAGTAAAGAGAGCATCTGGAAAAGGAAACGGCAATCCACTCCAGTGTTCTTGCCTGGAGAATCCCAGGGACAGGGGAGCCTGGTGGGCTTCTGTCTATGGGGTCACACAGAGTCGGACACGACTGTAGTGACTTAGTGGCAGCAAAGAGAACATCGTGATCAGAACAGATGAAATCACACACTTCTAAGGATTCTCCTCTGAGTTAATAAAACATATCTTTTTCGTTAAAACTTCTTCCTTATCTAAAAAAATTACTAATTTGCTACTGTGACTCAAACAAAAGAACTAAGGCAGGGAAACAAATGTCCTCCTAATATAATCCCCCCAAACACATACACATACATAAATTATTCTTGATTTCATGTGGTAAGGCATTTTCTTCCAGTTATATGTCACCCAGAGATGTATAATGCGTGGTCCCAGAATTTAAAATAAGTATGATAAGTTCTCTCTGTATGAACGAGTATAATCAGTTCATTTTTCATTCCTTTTCTTCCATTACTTATTCCTTAATATTTACCTGAACCTCTGAATTGGAATCAACAGGCTGTAGCGAAAACCAAGTTTCTTTGCCACTGTGGTTACACAAGTCTTCTTTTTTGATGGCTACTTTTCCTATAATAAATAAGTAAAACAATGAGGAAACATATTTTCTATAATCATCACCACCATTACATATTTTTTAAAAAAACATTTAAAAATAATTTTTATCTGCTGATATCAAAATCCATTCTTATAAAGCAGTTTCTGTATTTTAAAGAATGAAAAGGTGCCTCATTTTCCTCTACCGCTTGGCTGACCCTTCTCTGTGCCATTTTGAATTAGGGGATTAGACCAAAACTCAGTTGTATTTATATACAATTGCACTTTTTAGTGGAAAAGGCAATGGCACCCCACTCCAGCACTCTTGCCTGGAAAATCCCATGGACGGAGGAGCCTGGTGGGCTGAAGTCCATGGGGTCGTGAAGAGTCGGACACGACTGAGCGACTTCACTTTCACTTTCCTGCACTGGAGAAGGAAATGGCAACCCCCTCCAGTGTTCTTGCCTGGAGAATCCCAGGGACGGTGGGATGGTGGAGCCTGGTGGGCTGCCGTCTATGGGATCACACAGAGTCGGACAAGACTGAAGCGACTTAGCAGCAGCAGCACTTTTTAGTACTTATTCAGATTCACTTTTTTACCCAGAGTACACTCAGTATAAAAAGCAATGTACAATGATTGTCCAATGACAGCGCAAACTAATCCTCCCAATTCTTTAACACTGTGAATAGACTATGTGTTTTGTCTAAACAGACATATCTGCACTTAATAAGAGTTTATAAGCTCCAATTAAGAAAACAGAAAATAACAATATCATATGGTCATTAATAATTTTGAAAACTGACTTGAAATTATGAGATTAAAATAATTTTACTGAAAATTTGGTTTTATCAAAACACTGTAAACACTGCTTATGTTGCTTCAATGCATTTAAAAAAAAAAAAATCAAAGCAGTTCCCTAAAGAGTTTCTATGTCTCAGAAACAGACACAGAGCAATGAACAAAGTAGTATGAGAGGAAGAAACAGAAATGTTCTTATTATAATGAAGTATTTGCCATGTTGGTTACAAAGCATTTCCTTCCTCAATTCAAGTTTTAAGAAGTAGATAGTTTTGCATATGACTGACAATTTATTCCAACATTCAACACAAAAACGTCAACAAAGGATATACGTTAAAGTAAAAAATAGCTCACTTTCTTTGATTTTACCAAATAAAAATTTTCATTTTAAGTGCCCAAATTATACTTCATATCCTTTCACTTTATGACCTAGCTTGGTCTTTCAGTTCAACATTTGAAAACTTACGGAAAACAGTAAAAAAAAAAAAAAAAAGTTTTCTGTCAAGATATATCAATTTTAGTGTATCAAGTGAAAAGAAAAGACATAACAAGAAAGCAAACACAGAAAAACTGTCTTTAAAATTTTATTCTGGAATTAGATTAGTAGTAATGGTTGCACAACTCTATGAATATACTTAAAACCACGGAACTGCATGCTTTAAAAGGGTAAATTCTATGGCATGTATATAGCACATCAATAAAGCTATTAATTAAAAAGTAATCATATAGACCCTACTGGACAATTTCCGGGATTTTTAGTTTTATACATAATTTATGAATATGTATATAAGTGTACATATGCATGCATGTACAATACATCCAAACATCACTAAAGCAAGCCCTCAACTTAAAAAAAGGCTTTTTAGGGGGTTCCCTGGTGGCTCAGCAGTAAAGAATCCATCTGCAATGCAGGAGCCGCAGGAAGACACAGGTCTGATCCCTAGGTTGGGAAGAATCCCTGGAGGAGGGCACGGCAACCCACGCCCATTAAAAAAAAAAAAAAGTTTTTTGGGAAATGTACTGGTTTGATGGATTCATTTACTCATTCAACAAATAATCACAATGACACTATATTTTAAATGGTAAGCTGATTTTCAGAATTCTTAAACTAAAGGCTGCTGCTGCTGCTACTGCTGCTAAGTCGCTTCAGTTGTGTCTGACTCTGTGCAACGCCATAGATGGCAGCCCACCAGGCTCCCCTGCCCCTGGGATTCTCCAGGCAAGAACACTGGAGTGGGCTGCCATTTCCTTCTTCAACGCATGAAAGTGAAAAGTGAAAAGTGAAGTCGCTCAGTCGTGTCCGACTCTTTACAATCCCATGGACTGCAGCCCACCAGGCTCCTCTGTCCATGGGATTTTCTAGGCAAGAGTATTACTTAACCAATAATGCTTCTAAAAACTAGAGTAGAAATCTAAGAAATACCTGTTCTATTCATGACTCACAACACAGATCACTGGAAACACATCTTTGTTACAAGTGCCTAACCAAAAGTTAGTTCAAAGGTTAAAAAAAAAAAAGCCCAGAAGAGAGGACCCTCTTCTCTTACTTCATGTCTCATGTGTCCATGGTACCCACTGTCATAAAAGAACTGAATGGCTCATATCCCCTGGGAGAAAAACCCTTTTCTGACTAGCTGTATAAATAAGCCATTTGTTTTTAAGTTGAGAAAAACCTGCAATTTTATTGCCAGCTCTTACTCTTATCAAGTTCCTTTTAAGACATCAATTTGTAAAATGTGAAGATTTGGTTGCAAGAGACTCGTCAGTCCAAAGAAGCAGGGAAGAGCACAGGATCTCAAGAAGTCAAAGAAACTGACAAAGCACGACAGAAAAACAAAGAAAAATATTTGAAGTCATTAGGTATTAGGATACCAGCCAACACATTCAGCATTTCATTGGGCAATATAACACTTGAAAAAGAAATGTCATCAGCCTTAGGGAATCAAACAGGATAGAGAGGAGTTATGAAGGGAAGGAGGGAAGGTAAATAAATGAATGAATGAATGAGAAAGGTTGGAGGGTAAAGGAGAAGGGAACTCAGGGAAGGAAGAAAAGAGCAGGGAAGGGAGGAACAAGTTTCTGAAATACAAGTAAGACCCAAAAAATCGTTCTTCATTCTTGTTGTGAGCTATCCTTAAACAGGTTATATGGCAGCTATTAAATACAAAATGTAAGCAGCCTGATTATAGTGGAATGAGCACGGAACTGAAAAGAAAAGCCAAAATTTATTGAATATCTACCAGGGAGTAAACATTCTTACACATTTTGTTTAATCTTCATAACAACCTTGAGGGTAGATGGTGTATTACAGGTGAGGAAAGCTGAATGATACTAAAAACCCACACACGAATGAGTGCTAGAGCCCGATTTCAAAACCAAGGCACTCCTGTTCAGGTTTCTTCCAACAACACTAATTCTCAGCCGACTGTCAATTCTGTTACTTATTAGCTGTGTAATCTTGGGTGATTTAAACTCTATATCTCATTTACCTCCTCTGTAACAACTTTCAGTTCCAATGATCTTAAAAACTTATTCTGTGCATCCTCATGGTCTCCAACAGCATTTTAATGTTTACTATTTTAAACAAAGGTAACTCATTATTTCACTAGCTATGAGATCAGCAACATCAAAAATAAACAAATAACTCCCAATGCTTCACACAAGGTATATCTGGAAACCATGTTTCTTGACACAACTTTGGGAACTGGGCTCTTTTGAAAATAACTTTTATCCAGTCCTATTCTCTTTCTGACAGCAAGTTTATGTCTTTGGCAAACACTGTTTATTTAAGGAAGTATATGGTAAAATCATGTATAAATTATGGAGTAGTCATTTCAACAGTTGCTTAAACTGGGAAATGTCTCTTAGGAATAGAACTTTTGATTAAACATTTGCTTGGCTCTAAAACTCAAAAAAATAAAATAAAAATAATTAACCAGTCAACACAGGAACCAAATACAAAACACATTATTTAAAGGTACTATTTCATTTCCCCACTATACTGACAAACTCATACACAGAAAAAGTTTAGACCACATATACACACATTTATATACCAGATGCTGTATCAGTTTCTTAAAATCAGACAAGGAGAGGAAATACAAAAAGAAATGAAGGAACTGTGGACACAGAAACCATCCTTGTTGGTCTCTAAGTAAAAAAATATATAAATATTCTTAGCTTTCCAGTACCACTTCTAGGCAGCATTTTCTTACCATCTGTAAAAACTCTGTTCTACTAGGGCCCCGTTTTTAGATACAACATATTCTTAGAAATTTCATCCTGATACAGATCACCAACTGGCAACATCCTGATGGCCTTGTTCCTACTTGATTACTAGTAGAAATGATGAAACGGTAGATAAATGTAGGGATAAGTGTGACTGCCTATACAAGATGAAAAAGAACCAGAGGACTAAACAGATTCTGGCAGCATCAATAACAGCAACTCAGTCAATGGCAACACTTAGGTACCTTAGTGTACAGGGTTTAGATGATTCCTTTTGGTTTCTGTGGCAGACTGGTATATTAGTAATGGCTTTCAAAAAATCATACTTCCCTGTCTATGCCACTGTGTCGTCTCCTCCAGCACTGACTCTGAGTTTGGCTATGCCACTTACTTTTGCCAATGGATACCAGCAAATGTAAATGCAAGTAGTCTTAATAAACATCTGCAGTAGGACTTGCCCTCAACATTATGTGGAGGGGGAGCACATGGCCAGCACCAGCCATCAGACACATGGATCAGATCACTCAGCCCAGTCAATTTCCCAAGTAACTGCATATTAGTGACTCCAGGGAAGACCAGCAGAAGAACCACCCACTGAGCTTGGCCCAAACTGATGACCTGCAGGACCATGAGCAAATACAGGATTGCTAAATTAAGCCACTAAGTATTAGGGTGATTTGTTATGTAGCAATAGATAACTGATACAGTTCCTATGCAAACAGACACAGAAGTGTAGCCTTAAGCTATTTAAACAGTAGGTTTGACCTAAGAGCTAAGTAAGTGCCAGCAGAAATGACAATTCTAATGTTGAAAAACACATTAGCTGTCTTAAACCCAACCTCATTTTATAGGTGAACAAGGCTATGAAGGTACAGTGACTTGCTTAAGGTCACAAAGCCAGTGAGTGATAGAGTCATAAATGGAATTCAGGTCTCTGATATCCTAGTGAAATTCTCTTACAACATTCTGAATCAAGAGGTAAGAAATACAAGTTAACCAGTCTACCATGGTTCAATTGTTTGAGCCTAGAACCCTCTGAAAACTAAAATAATTAGAAAATATACATTAGAAGGTAAAATGTATATGTTTAATATTACTAGGATCCTTACTGAAATGGAATTTTTTGTTAACAAAAAGTTTTTCTCTTCTCTTCTCCCTTTTTAAGGGAAGAAGACACTATATCATAGGACAACACATCACACAATAAAAGACTTTCAAAGCCTTACTTTTACAATTTCCTATCTTTTTCTAACATGGTTCCTCGGTCTCAAGTTTTCAATTAATCTATAATCAGTTTTCATCCTAACTGTTCTGGCATATAAAGGTTTCTAATACAAAAAATTATGCCTCATATTAATAACAGTTATCACTTCCAGGAAGGGGACTGGGGGGGGGGGGTCAGTGACCAAAATTAATTGTCTGTAATATTATAACTAAAAATTTTCTTTTACAAAAAGAAAAATTTTTTTTTTTTTTTAAAGGAATAACAACTTATTCAGAAAGGCGGCAAACTGAGAAGATGGCAGACTAGTATCTCAAAATAACATCTAATCAGGGTTTAGATGCCAGTTTCTTTTTTTTAATTAAATAGAGCACAGGCGTCTCAGTGCACTGGCTTCTGTTGTGGAGCTGGAGCACAGGCTTTAGAGTCTGTGGGCTCAGCAGCTGAGGCACACGTGCTTAGTTGCTCTGAGGCACGTGGGATCTCCCAGGACCAGGGATGGAACCCATGTCCCCTGCTATGGCAGGCAGGTTCTTAAGTACTGGACCACCAGAAAAGTTCTCCATGTATTATCAAACAATTAAAAATAAAAAACAAACAAGTTCTTAAAGCTATCCAACCAGTACACGTTTTTAGATCTTCTTAAGTTTAAAAGATGGTTCTCTCAATTCTAGCTCAAATTTAATTCCCAGAAAATGCTATGGTACTATTTAGCCTACATCTGGGCAAAGACTTGTAAAATAAGTGAAAATATCAAGATTACCTTCCAATTTTAAAGGCTACATATGTACTTTACTTTAATAAAAGAAAAAACAAAAATTTCTACATTTAGTAAAGATTTTTTTTTTTTTTTTTTTTTTTACAGTTCCTACAGCAAGTTATGACCTTCTGATACCACTCCACAGGACTGATTTTTACTTTAAAAATTAAAAAACAAAACAAAACAAAACAAGCAATGTTTGGAAATAATTATAAACCTCAACTAAAGGCCTTTTCAACAAATACTATATGATGACTATGAGTAAATACATGATGAAAATTACAAAATATTTTCTTAAAAAGTCAGAGTAGTCAATTAAAGATACACACTCTCTCGTGTTGCTAATAATCACCAAAAGCCTCTATCAAATCTTGTTTTCCCATTAAGAGATCTCCTTGCTTTCCCTCCTCTCTCTCTTCCAATCTTCCTGATACACTTCATCAATCTTCACTAAGGCCTCATTTCCCCTGTTAAGCCTCCAGAAGTGCTCCTAGGGCAATTTCATTCATTCCAACAGAGGCTTCAAGTTTCACATAATGCTAATGATTCTCAATATCACATCTCCAAACATCAAATTCAGATCTTTTCTGTGAGCTTCAGGTCTGTGTTTCCAACAATCAACAAACATGTCCACCAAGATGCTCCCCAGGTAATGCAAGTTTAACCTGTTTGTAACCAAAGTCATCCTCTCCCTTTCTCATCCTGAATGCTCTTTATCTCAGTTAATGACAGCAATTAAAACAAGCTTATTTTTAACTCTTTCCTTTCTTATATCCCCCCTTTATCTCCTCAGTCCCTAAATCCCATGTGAAGCTATTCCTGTGAAGGACATTCCCTCATCTGCATTTCCACTGCCACTGCCCTATTCATCTCATCTGATAACAGCCTCCTTGATGGCCTCCTTGCCTCTAATCTCTCTCTATTCTAAAACATAAACCATACATGATATATTTAAACCAGATTTTTCATACTTTAAAAATATGTGTATATGTAGTTATATATATGTATACACATTTTAAATATGTTATCTATGGACACTGAGTTTATTACTGTTCAGACCATAGGAAGTTGTTAAAATACACAAGTATATTCATATATACAGTTATACATAATTTTTAAAAGGTTCCCGATTCTTAAAAGGTTAAATTGTCTACAGAGTGAAGTCCAAATTCCTTAGCAAGGCTTTAAGTGTCCATCACAACTTGATCCAATTTACATTCCCAGATTCACCTTCTACCAACCTTGGCCTAAGTAATTTACATATATCAGCAGATACACCACAAATACGACTCACCTTTTCTTCTGTGCTTCTGCTAATCCCTATTATCTTGAAACTTCTTTCTTTTCCTACCTAGGTAGTCTCTGTTAATTCTTCACCAAACAAAATTAACTCTTCTTTCCTCTACGCTCCCAACTACTTTGTTCCTACCTCCAGCACTGCTAGGTCACTTCAGTCGTGTCCGACTCTGTGCAACCCCATAGACGGCAGCCCACCAGGCTCCCCCATCCCTGGGATTCTCCAGGCAAGAACAATGGAGTGGGGTACCATTTCCTTCTCCAATGCATGAAAGTGAAAAGTGAAAGTGAAGTCGCTCAGTCCTGTGTGACCCTCAGCGACCCCATAGACTGCAGCCTTCCAGGCTCCTCCGTCCATGAGATTTTCCAGGCAAGAGTACTGGAGTGGGGTGCCATTGCCTTCTCTGACCTCCAGCACAGACCCTATTAAATATATTAGTATTAATCAGCCAGATAACCTGGGAGCAACTTGAAATTTATTCACCTTAATATTCCCACCTTTTGTACACCACATAGACAAGTGTTTAAGGATGTAGCCTTGGGATGATCCATAATTAAGGGTTTGCTGGACAGAGAAAAGTCTACATATAAGTAAAGCAGAAGTCAGAAGGAAGATAATTAGGAAAATACAATAATATTAAACTGCCTTTTCCTTGGCTTTCAACAAGTTGAATAAGCAATCCGAAGAGTTTAATGTGACACAGAGGCAGATGAGGACTGAAAACTATGAAATGCCTTCTGCGACAGAAGAAAAGTATTTGATATGCATATAGTTGACAAAAGTTAATGGATTTATCAAATATGGAGGCAGAAGAATAAATAAAATTCCACCCAAAAGAAAAATAAGCAAAAGAACTAATTCACAGAAGAAAAATGTAAAAGACCAATAAACATATAAAAATTCCTCAAATTCACTAGTAAACAGAAAATACAGGTTTAAAAAAATCAAATATTACTTTCACTGATCAAGTCAGAAAAAAATTTTTCAGTAATATCCAAGAACAACAAATTTTCAATGATAATTTCCAAGGTACAGTGAAATGATTATGCCCATGTCATGTTTGAAGGAATGTGAATTAAGTGAAAGAGGAAAAAACAGCTGAATAAACAATACAGTATGATAATATAAATGCATGAAGTAAAGAATGAGAAGACACAAAGCATTAACCGTAGCTATTCTTAGGCAGAATCATTACCAGTCCCTTAAAACATGTAATAATTTTAGAATTAAGAGAAAATATTACTGTTTTTAAAAAGGTATTTTTAAATGACTTTGGTAAACTTCAAAAATGAAGTCAGATTACAGTGAATTAAAAAGAAATAAGTAGTAAGCAGAAAGATATAAATCACTTGTTCAGGAGTTCAACAGTAAAAGCAGAAGCAAATTAGATGGTAGTCAAGAGGTCAAAGTTAAATAAAGCTTAATCATTTAAACTGCAGGTGATGAGTATATTTGAAACTGGAAAGGAGAGATGGAGATGATGAAACTCAGGACACTAAAAATGGCGACTAATGCATGTAAGTGAAAGACCTCTATCTGTTATTCAAAGACAGTGGTGCAAAAGCCATAAATGTGACACATATGTGGTCAGTTAGCTTTGTCCAAGTTGATGCTCACAGATCATACCTCAGGAAATTATTTAAGAAACAGAGTTACTGGTCACCAATACAGCCAGAGAGAAAACATGTGATCAGATTAAAGTGAATTATTACTTCTATTAGAAAAACTTCAAAAACAGCTGTTCTTTGGTAGGGATCAAATACTGTAATCTTTGTATAAAAACATTCTTTGAATCATTCAACGATTCTTGTACTGATCATTCACCAAATTTAAGGCACTCTGGGAGTGACAGTCTCTGCCTTCATAAATATATATATTCAACTAGAGCATCTAGACATTAAACAACAAACTGATGAACAAATATAATGAATACTACAGAAAAGGGACCCATCAGGCACTACAGAAATATATGGCACCATGACTAGAGGGAAAATGGTCATGTCAATTCCCTGACAAAGTGTCGCCCAAGTTGAGCATACAAATTAAAAATCAGATCCGCAAATGAACATGAAGTCTAGAGGGAAGGATTAGAAGTTTGAGAGTATATTATTCTGTTGTTTTCAATACTTTATACTTAGAAAAAGAATGAATATAAACACCAATGTTGTGATTAAAAGATAATTACGAATGGTACATACCTATACGAAGGTCTCTTTGTAAAACATTCTTATCATAAACATAGAAAGACAAATACTGGAAAGTTCTTGGAATCTCAAAATAAAATTCTTCACTGAAAAACGGGCTAGAGAGAAAAGAGGGAAAGCTCATTAAATTTAAACTCGACAGTGTCCTCATATTTTATTTTCAATAAAATAAAATTATAGATTAAACCATAAAGAAAAACATCAAGAATTCCAAAATAATTCTCTATACTAAGTTTCAATTAAGCCTGTACAAACTAAGCTGAATTTCTGAAAGGACCTTGACTGCCAGGTTGGGCTCGGAAGATTTTCTGGAGTCCTATGGACAGAAGATCCAGTAACTGCCTGAGATCATGCTCACCTTAAAGTGGACACAGTTGAGAGCTGAGGACAGTGTCATTCACACCATTATCTCAAAAATATGTAAATCACAATAATATATAATACCTAAAATGAATATGGTTATGTAAAATGTTATTTAAAACATATTTTTAAAAACTGAATTAGGTTATTTTTAATCAGTTTTATTGAGGTACAAATCATATAACATGTAACTTAAAGTACAGAGGTTACTGACTTGTGATAAATTTACAAACCTGTGTAGCATCCATCCCAATCAAAATATAGGAACATTCTAACTCCCCACAAAGTTTCCTGTTGTTTCTCTGCAGTTACTCCATCATACGTGCCACAGGCAACCAGTGATCTGACTTCCGTCATTAAAGATCTATTGTAAGATTTCCTATAAATGGAATCAAATAATATGTACACTTGCATCCAGCTTCTTTCACTCAGTTTAATACCTATGAGATTTTTTTCCATTTTGCTGCGTATATCTTTAGTTCATTTCTTCTAATTGTTGGGACAATAAAATATTGAATTGTTGAATACTGACTGTTGAATATTCCACAGTCTATTCTCCTAGTGATGTTATCTGAGTTGTTTCCAGTTCAGGCTATCAAAAATACAGCGGCTATGAACATTTTTATAAAACTCTTGAATGCTTTCAGTTCTTTTGGTGAGGTAACTAAAAATAGAATTGCTGAGTTAAAAGGTAGGTGAGTTTTTAATTTATGAGAAACTGTCAGACTGTTTCCGATGTGGCTATACTATTTTACACTCCTACCAGCAGTGTGTGACAGCTCCAGCTGTTCCACATCATTGTCAACTTTTGCTACGGGAAGTTTTTTTAAATTAGCTACTCTACAACATTATAACTCAACTATACATCAGTTAAAAGTCATTTTGAAAAAAACTAGCTATTCCAGTGAATGACATGATAAATGCTTACACCTGTGTAATCTCTACCCTAATCAAGATAAAGAACACTTCCATCTCCCTAGAAAGTTCCCATGTGTACTCATTCCCTCCATACTGTCACGGGAACCAGTGATCTGATTTCTATCATGACACATTATGTTCAAGACTGTATGGAGACAAAAATATACAAACTATATTTCCCTTATGAATAAGGATGTTGAATATCTTTTCATGTGCTTGTTGCCCATTTGTATATCTTATTTTAGGAACTGTTGGAGTCTCCACCACAGGTTTTAAAAGGTTTGTCTGTTTTCTCATCGGGTTTTTTTGTTTTTTGTTTTAATAAATTCTGGACACAAGTCTTTTGTCAGAACATTTCTAGCAGGTGTGGCCTGCCATTTCATTTTCTTGACAGTATCTGTTAAAGGGCAGAAGGCTCTGATTTTGACAAAATCCAATTTATTATTTCTCCTCTTTTATGACTGATGCTTTTGGCACCTAAGTAAAGAAATCTTTGCCTTCCCCCAAATTGCTAAGATTTTCTCCTACGAAACAGCTTTTCTAAGTTCACTGTAAGAATGCTATTTTGATATTTAAATTCTCCTACTAAGACATGAATCTCTGAAACACTAGTCAACATCCTTTATCAAGAGTACCTCTTTCCTGGTAATGTTTAAAGAATTAAAAAGATATTTTTAAAATGTCACCATAACTTACAATCTCTTCAGGATGTCACAACTTAAAAAGAAGATGAAATGCAAACTAAATGTCTCTTGTGCTGTGCTGTGCTTAGTCGCTCAATCGTGTCCGACTCTTTGCCACCCCATGGACTGTAGCCCTCCAGGCTCCTCTGTCCGTAGGGATTCTCCAGATAAGAATACTGGAGTGGGTTGCCATGCCCTCCCCCAGGGGATCTTCCCAACCCATGAATCAAACTGGATTCTCTGGCATTGCAGGCGGATTCTTTACCAGCTGAGCTATCAGGGAAGCCCAAATGACTCTTAAAGAAGTCATTTCTGACCCTATCCAGGAAACAGTTGACTCAGCTTCTCAGTTATTATAAAACCTGGTCAATTTCTGTCAATATATTTTTCACTTCAAATTCATTACAACTGCACTTCAAATTGTAACCAAAATAAACTTTTAAAAATTGGTCTGTCAAAATAGTCTTCTGAATTAGTCTCAACATAGAAATTAATATAAAACAACTGTTAGGCAAAGATGCGTAGGTATTGTTTTCTCCTTTGTGTCACTTTATAAAAAATGATAAAACTGAGAATTTCCTTCTTTGGAAGGAATGATGCTAAAGCTGAAACTCCAGTACTCTGGCCACCTCATGCGAAGAGCTGACTCATTGGAAAAGACTCTGCTGCTGGGAGGGACTGGGGGCAGGAGGAGAAGGGGACGACAGAGGATGAGATGGCTGGATGGCATCACTGACTTGATGGACGTGAGTCTCAGTGAACTCCGGGAGTTGGTGATGAACAGGGAGGCCTGGCATGCTGCGATTCATGGGGTCGCAAAGAGTCAGACATGACTGAGCGACTGATCTGATCTGATTTGATCATGTATCCACTCTCAAATACTATTTTTAAAACACATTCTAAAGCCAAATAAGAACAAGATGAAAATTATTCACTAAGTCACCTGTATCACTGTATCATCACAATCTCAACAACCTAATCCCCACATCTGGGTGCCCACATCTTTATTTTATAAATAAGTAAGGTAACTAATCAATCCATTTGAGAAAAGTTTTCAACAAGGTTGGTGAGGAGCCATGACAAGACTTATACTCTACCGTTACCACTGACCCATGATTATGCATATCACTCCCAAGGAAATTCCTGGTGGGGGAAGAGAAGCACAAGGTACAAGAAGTATTGCTACTTAGTTTGTTTATAGGTCTCCTACTTCTCAGAAGGATTGAGACAGAGATTTAGGAGCTATGGATTCCACATGTGACTCCTACTTACCTGCTATGAAAATTCTATAAAAACTGTAATATTCAGAACCCATAACAGATCTAAATGATATCTACTGTCTTTTGACTTAACAGCTTATCACAACATTCAGAAGAGTAGAAACACTGAAATGAAACCACGGTGAGCAAGGGTTCATACTACAGATTCTTTCACCCTGTTCCGCAAGAATGCTAGGAGGCACCTAGAATCCAAAAAACATCTAGCCTAATTGTATTGAAATGACCTAAGGTAACCATCGGAGATGGCAATGGCACCCCACTCCAGTACTCTTGCCTGGAAAATCCCATGGACGGAGGAGGCTGGTGGGCTGCAGTCCATGGGGTCGTGAAGAGTCGGACATGACTGAGCGACTTCATTTTCTCTTTTCACTTTCATGCATTGGAGAAGGAAATGGCAACCCACTCCAGTGTGCTTGCCTGGAGAATCCCAGGGACGGGGGAGCCTGGTGGGCTGCTGTCTATGGGGTCGCACAGAGTCGGACACAACTGAAGTGACTTAGCATAGCATAGCATAGCATAGCAAAGGTAACCACTGGAGAAGGCAATGGCACCCCACTCCAGTACTCTTGCCTGGAAAATCCCATGGATGGAGGAGCCTGGTGGGCTACAGTCCATGGGGTCGCTAAGAATCAGACAGGACCGAGTGACTTCACTTTCACACACTGGAGAAGGAAATGGCAACCCACTCCAGTGTTCTTGCCTGGAGACTCCCAGGGACGGGGGAGCCTGGTCAGCTGCCGTCTATGGGGTGGCACAAAGTCGGATACGACTGAGGCGACTTAGCAGCAGCAGCAGCAGCAGCAGCAAGGTAACCACTGAAAGCCTTAAAATAGCTTCCAAGTGGCTATGAATCTAGAAAAATAACTTAAGGTGGACAGGTAGCTCAGCTGGTAAAGAATCCACCTGCAATGCTGGAGACCCCGGTTTGATTTCTGGGTCAGGAAGATCCCCTGGCGAAGGGATAGGCTACCCACTCTAGTATTCTTGAGCTTCCCTGCTGGCTCAGTCAGTGAAGAATCCACCTGCAATGTGGGAGACCTGGGTTCGATCCCTGGGTTGGGAAGATACCCTGGGGGAGGGCATGGCAACCTACTCCAGTACTCTTGCCTTGGAGAATCCCCATGGACAGAGGAGCCTGGTGGGCTACATTCCATGGGGTGGCAAAGAGTTGGGCATGACTGAGCAACTAAGCAGCAGCAAGAATAATTGATTTTATCATTTTCCCCAACACAAACAGCTGGCAAGGCAAGGGCTTAAAACAAAAAGTAAGCTAATTTTAGTTTCTCATTTACGAGGCTATGTAGTAGAAACTAAAACAAGTATTCAACTTATTGAAAATTACTAGTTTTATATATCACTGATTTTTATGTGATATGTAATCAACATACATTTAGAAACAAACAGTTTCAGGTTCCAATCTCAGTTTTGCTTCTAACTTCCTTTATTAAGTGTGCAAATTGTTCAGTCTTTTGGTGACTCAGTTTCATCATTTATGTAAATTCTAATAAAGAATTACAGAATTCTAATAAAACAGGGCAGGTGATTTATGATTAAAGATGTGAAGTATATTCAAATCTTCTTGGGCTACTAAATATTTCATCCATCATATGTTCATTCCAACAACTTCTGATTCCCTTATTTTAACTTTTATCTCTGGACAAGACTGTATCCCTCCAGCACAGCTCTGCATTAGAATTATATCCTCAGATGCTATTAAAGGGAAGAGTGGCACATTTCAATTTTATGAATTAAAATTTACTGATACTCTTGCAGTGCTACTACACTTTCAAAAAATGAGAAATCTACCTAAGAGCTCGTTCCCTTACACTGCACTACTTTAGTTAAGTGACTTGTATAAACGTTAAGGGGTAATTTATTCTCAAGAGAAATAAAATTATGATGTACTTTGAGAAAAGTTCAAATAAGTGGGCAAAATTTAGCCTAGAGAAAAAAACTGAGGTATTGGTGGTTGTTTTCAAAAACTTCAAAGACTATCATGTGAAAGATGGATTAAACTTGTTCCCCATATATTCAAGGGACAGAATTAGGAACAATTAAAAGGAAGACACATTTCTGAGGCAATGAGAAGCCACATGAAAGCAAGTTCTGTGTCCATCTTGTTCTCGTGGATGTATGAATATATAGCGCCTGGCAAGTGCTTGGCATACAGTAGGTTTTCCTTTTGATAGACATTAATCAACTAAATCTAAGAGTCAGAATAGTTCTAAGACCTAACAGGCTGCTTAGGAGGCAGTGAAATCCTTGGTCACTGGAATATTAAGCAAATGCCAGATGACGACTTGCCAAAAATAATTGTCAGGAGGAACTAAGCATAATGGATTTAGTCCAGCTCAATGAACATTAAGGCTCCTTCAAACTCTGAGATTCTGTAATTCTAAAAATAAATTCAGAAACGAAAAGGAAAATAAAAGTTTCAGATGAAGAAAGACTTCTTGATAACAGTCAGGAAAACATATAAAAGCTATCATTCAATACATATTGTATTAGTGATAATTTACTAATTTTTTACAAACCTTAAAGATTTTTCAACAACTTGGGTACGATAAACTTCTTCCTGGTCCAAATTTATGGTGCAGAAACAATCTCTCATCTTGTTAGGTCCAAGATACGGCAATAAATTTTTCGCTTCACCTGTTGGCACAAAAATTAAAACTGGTGTTAAATATCACTGGCTGCTTCATGCTAAACCTTATATGGGATGCATTAAATGAAAAAGAACATATAAGATATAGCACAGAAAATAGTATTAGTGATTACAGAAAGATAATAAACTTGGTCAAAAATAGTCTGGTGAGACGGAGGTGAGGAGCTGTGTGTAACGGGGCACGTGAGATATGTTGTACCACTGGATCCCTGGTCCCAGGAAAGAGCAATGCCCCCAGCTTGTGCTCTTACCCCATCCCACCGGCACCACCCCAAGGACTTGCCTCCACAACTAATCCCTCTTTCCTGTATCACTAACTGTCCTCTCTACTGGATCATTACCATCAGGTCATAAACAAACTCTGGTATTTCCCAATTGTAAAAACAGCACAAAAAAGAAAAAAATCTCCTTTGATTCCACCTCCCCCTCATGACATCATTCCATTTCTAGACTCCCTTTCACAGCAAAACTTCTCAAAAGCAAACATCTACAGTCACTGTTTCTAATTCCACACCTTCCATTCATTCTTCCATCCAATCAGCTTTTAACTCCATGACGACAATGAAGCTACTCTAGGCAGGGTCACCAATGCCTTTCATATTGCCAAACCCAAGGACATTGCTCTGTCCTCATCATACCTGATCTGACAGCACTGTTTAATGTAAGTGAAGGCTAACATCTCTCCTTAAAACTCATTTTTTCTTGGCTTCCATAACACAGTATTTCTGGTTTTCTTCCTACATCACTGGCCCTCTGCTGACATCTTTCCCTCCTCACCTATAAATGTTGCAGTGCCTCAGGGCTCAGTTCTGGGCCACCTTCTCTTCTTTCCCTAAGCAAATTCCTTCAGTATATGGTGTTAACGCCCATGCCTCTCAGAGGCCTGAGGTCATTTCCAGGCCTGATTTCTCCTCCTCAACACTAGATGTGAAAATTCAACTGCCTCTTCGAATATCCAGTAGAGTTCTCAAATTTTTTAAGTCCCAAACCATCTGATTTCCTCCCCTAAAACCCACTGTTTTCCCCAGTCTACCACCATCTTCCTCTTTTTCTCTCACCTGTTCCCCATACTTCCCACTCCCACATCCAGTCCATCAGTAAATCCACTGAACTCCATAATAAATCCCAAATGAAATCACTTCTCCTTGCCTTAATCAGTATAATCCTACAATTCACTCATCAAGGAGTGTGATCTTTTAAACACAATATTCAGATCAATCACTCCCCTACTCCAATACCATTTGACTTCACCGGGGCTTCCCCAATGGCTCAGAGGATAAAGAATCCACCAGGAATTCAGGAGACTCAGGTTTGCTCCCTGGGTTGGGACGATGCCCTGGAGGAGGAAACTGAAACCTACACCAGTATTCTTGCCTGAAAAATCTTGTGGACAGGGTCACAGAGAATCAGACACAGATTCTTTCTGAGCAACTAAACAGAGAACAGAAGTCAATCCATTTCTAAATTCCCCTGGTCTACCCAGCCCCACTCAACTGTCCTCTCTTTGACCTCTTTCCTCCCACTCTCCCCAGTGTTCACCCTCTTTCCATTCATCAACCATGTCAAACTTGTTCAAGCTTAGGACCTCTGTCTGGAGTCCTCTAACCCATCTTCATATGGCTGTCTCTTCCTCTCATTTAGGTCTCAGTGCAAACGCCACTTCCTCAGAGAAACCCGTCCGTACTATTCTATCTACAAAAATAATCCTGCTACTATATTCTATTTCTCTCTTTTCTTGATAGCATTTACAACTATCTGAAACTCTTCATTTTTATATCTGATTCCCTCATTCTTAGGGAGTTCTTAGCTACCTCATTCAAGACCTGAGAACTTAACTGATCTTCAGGATCTCAAATAGTGACTGTCAACTATTGAGAAATATGTGCTGAATGAATATTAAAGAATCAAGTAAGTCTAGTTTTGAAGTTCTTGTGAGAAGCGGGTGCTGAAATCAGACACCCGCTAAATTAGGAAAAAAGGTGGTAGGCACTAGGGAAAGAGCATTTCCCTGAGAATCATGAAACTAAGTATTTCTGTATTACCTTTGGTACTAAGTGGCCAAATGGCTTCAGACAAACCTGGGAAGAACAAGTTTTCCTGACAAAAAAGTCTGGGCTGGATAAACCCAGGTCTCTTTCTGCTTACCAACTTTAAAACAAAAGGCCATTTGAATCAATTTACTTTAAAGAAGTCTATCAGAAACTTAAGTACCTGCGAAAAACTCAATACACAAATGATTTTAATTAAAATTAGAAAAATCAGGGAGAAGTCCCTCAGAGCCATCTGGGAGACTGTCTCTCCGGCTTAAGTCCTGAGTAAGTCCACTGAATAAAACATACTTCTCAAAAATTAAAAGTAAAACTAGAAAAATCAATGGAAGAGCACCAGTAAGATACTGTTATTTAGTTCATCACTGAGAGATTAGAAAAAAAAATCAAGTTACCATGTCACAGAATAAACATATTCATTTCAAGTCAAAATAAAGGAATCTAATCTTTTAAATGACCCCTAAATTGCCCAATATGGGTTGGCCTTTACAAATTCACTAGTTTTCTAAAAGGCAAAAATACTGTACATCTGAATTTGTATCCATCTAGTCTCCTCTTCCTCAGAAGATTACATGTCCGCCCTTATTATCCACAGCTCATCCCTCTGCTGTGTTCTCTCATCCCCGTTTCCTCTCTCTCACTCTAGCACACTGCCCAACAATTTCATTTTCATTATTTTCGACTTTCTCCTTTAAGTCTTTCCTTTTTTGCCTCCCCTCTGTACAATCCAGAGGGTTTGAGGGTTTGTTTTTTTTTTAGCGAAAAATCCACCTAGGTCACCATAAAGGGCTTGCAATATAAACAAATTTGGAATTAAAATCATAATAAACATGCTTCATATCTAATGAGGGAATCTGGAATACTAAATCATTGCCCTTGAACATGTTGCTATTTCATTCACACAAGCGCAACTTGAGAAACTACACTGTATAAATGTACACATATTCCGCCACCCACCTTTTTAAGAGGGAAACGGGATTATTTTCTCTGCAGAATCCAATGAAAGTGACATTATTAGATATTTACTTAGAATAAGGAAAAATTCAAATTCTACAGAATATTTAAATTTAAAATGCACTCAACATCACTTCCTAAAAAAGTTGTTCATAATCTTTGAATATCTGTCACTGCTGTTCAAAATAAAGTAAAATCATCTAATCAATGCTAGATCACCAATCGACCATGCTAATAGGTTAAGTCAACTTTCGAGTCTTTAAACTGTACCTTCAAACTGCAGCAGTAACTAACTGGCATTAATCAAAATAATTAATTGCCACATTATTTAAAAAGATCAAAAATGAAGTAACTAAAGGTTAGAGAATTCACAAAAATAATGTTGCACTCCATACATCTCTAAACAAAAAGATTATTTTAAGAGCACACTCTTTATATTAAGCTACACAAAAAGAAATGAGGAACTTGAGAAGATACCTGTCCTGCATATGGTATTTTCATAGGGCCTCACTAGTTCTAGTAAATTACTGTATATAAATAAGTACGTACACTGGTCAAAAAATAAACAAACAAAAAACTACTGCTCCTTAAAAGGCAAGTGTCTGGAAAACTTATTCTATAATCTCTGCTCCAATTCTTCCCCTCCTACTCACAGCCTGAATCTGCAATTTGGCTTCTGAACCTATTTCTTTACTGTAACTCCCAAGAACACTAATAATATTTGTTGTTGTTTAGTCACTAAATCACGTCTGACTCTTTGCCACTGAGCCACCTGGGAAGCTCTGCTAATAATACTGTGCGTGTGGATGTGTGTGTTCAGTTGCTCAGCTGGGTCCAACTCTTTGTGACTCCATGGACGGTAGCCTGCCAGGCTCCTCTGTCCACGGGAGTTCCCAGGCAAGAATACTAGAGTGGGGTGCCATTTCCTTCCCCAGGGGATCTTCCTGACCCAGGGATTGAACCCACGACTTCCACATTGGCAAGCAGATTCTTTACCACTGAGCCACCTCTGTGGTAATAATGTCAGGAAACTTTGGGCATACACAGACCATTAAATTCATCATACAGGTGGAGAACCAATTTCAGCTATTTTTTTAATGTTTCATTATAAAACAATAAAAATATACTAAAATACAAACTTACAAGCTTCTCAACATTATTTCATGGTATTACTTGCAATCTTTCTCAATTTATCTGCAGCCTATTTGGCGATGGTTGGCCTTCAGGAAAATCAGGGTCTGTATCTGTGGTAGATATGGTGGGTCAGTATGACTTCCTGTACTGCAGAGACTAGAAAGCTAAAAACTACATTTCCCAGCCTCTCGTGCAGTTAGGGTTGTGGCTGTGATTTAAATTCCATCAATTAGATGCTCTCTGGAAATTTGGAGGACAAAAGAGAATGGAGGTGGCATTTAGGTTGCTTCTACTAGTAAGCACTGTCATGGAGATGTCTAGGTTTTCTATAGCAGCACTTGCTGCAGTCCTGGTATCCAGTCACAGGTCTCACAGGTATCAGGAAGGATACACAGCATCCATTCTGTCACACAGGTCGTGTGCATGACGGCAGCAGCACGAGCCAGCAGCAGTGACAACCATTTACTTGTCGCCGGCTGTTTCCTAACAGTGGCAGACTTCTGATCATGGCCCAGGTGACAAGGTTCTAAAGACTAGCAGCTAAAAGTTACAATTTCCTAATTTTTCAGGCACCTTTCTGATCCTAAAAGAGGTGGTAACTCCCGTCATGGCCCCGATGCAATGTGGCTTTTGTACGTTATTTTTGAAAGTTTAAGGGCTTCCCAGATGGTGCTCATGGTAAAGAACCTACTTGCCAATCAGGAGATGTAAGAGATATGGGTTCAATTCCTGGGTTAGGAAGATCCCTTGGAGAAGGAAATGGCAACCCACTCCACTATTCTTGCCTGGAGAGTCCCATGGACAGAGGAGTCTGGTGGGCTACAGTCCTTAGGGTCGCAAAGAGTCGGACACAACTAAAGCAACTGAGCACTTAAAAGTTTGACTAAAGTGTGTTCCTTCAGTCTTTCCAACAATTCTATATAAGTCACTTAAAATCATTTATTAAATCTCTTTCTGCTTACACTAGCTAGAGTTGATTCTGTAACCTAATCCTGACTAGCTTCTTTTCTTATCCTTTCTATCTTTTCTAAAAAATCTAAGAATCCCATTTCATATTACTGGTCATCAGAGCTTGGTAAATCTTTCAGCTATTAATAGATGTGGCTATCTGGATCAAACATGGACTCAGCAATTATAAAGTAATATCTCACTGCAACGACTTCTGTGTTCCATTAGACAGTGAGCTGAACAGCACAGCACACCCAAAAGGTGAAAGTGTCAACTTGGAAACGGGAGAAGGATACAGCCTGACTCTCTGCATGGTTGTTACTATCTGCTTTCAGAGAACACTTCTGCATTTCTTATTGTAGCATTTAGATGTGGTTTTTAAACAGTATGTACTAGCACAAAAATAGAAATATATATCAGTGGAACAGGACAGAAAACCCAGAAATAAGCCCATGCACCTACCGCCAATTAATCTCTGACAAAGGAGGCAAGACTACCCAATGCTGGAAAGACAGTCTCTGCAACAAATGGTGCTGGGAAAACTGGACAGCCAAATGTAAAAAAGTGAAATTAAATAATTCCTTATCTCTATACATAAAAATAAGCTCAAAATGGATTAAAGACCTACACAGACACTATAAAACTCCTTGAGAAAAACATAGGCAGAATACTATTTGACATAAATCACAGCAATATCCTTTTCAATCCATCTCCCAGAATAATGGAAATAAAAACAAAAATAAACAAATGGGACCTACTTAAGCTCAAAAGCTTTTGCACAGCAAAGGCAACAATAAACAAAGCGAAAAGACATCCCACAGACTGGGAGAAAATATGTGCAAAAGATGTGACTGATAAGGAATTAGTCTCCAAAATTTACAAACAGCTTATGATGCTTAACAGTATCCTGAAGACACATTTCTCCAAAGAGGACATACAAATGGACAATAGGCACATGCAAAGCTGCTCAATATTGCTAGTTATTAGAGAAATGCAAATCAAATATTTGCATTTGATTTGTGCAAATTGGTGTGAGGTGTTACCTCACACCAGTCAGAATGGCTATCAGCAAAAAATCTACAAACAATAAATGCTAGAGAGGGTGCGGAGAGAAGGAAACCCTCCTACACTGTTGGTGGGAATGTAAATTACTACAGCCACTATGGAGAACAGTACGGAGGTTCCTTAAAACACTAAAAATAGAGCTGCCATATGACCATATGCAATCCCACTCCTGGGCATATATCCAGACAAAAGCACGATCCGAAAGGTTACACTCATCCCAATGTTCATTGCATCACTGTTTACAACAGACAAGACATGGAAGTAACCTAAATGTCCATCAACAGAGGAATGGATAAAAAAGATGTGGTACATATATACAATGGAATATTACTCAGCCATTAAAAAGAATGAAATAATGCCATTTGCAGCAACATGGATGGGCCTAGACAGTGTCATACTGAGTGAAGTAAGTCAGAAAGAAAAGGAGAAATATCGTATGACATCCCTTATATTTGGAATCTAAAAAGAAATGATACAAATGAACTTATTTACAAAACAGAAAGAGACTCACAGACTTAGAAAATGAACTTATGGTTGCCCGGGGAGAAGGGAGAGCTGGGAGGTTTGGGAAGGTCATGTACACACTGCTATGTTCAAAATGGATAACCAACAAGGACCTATTTTATAGCACACGGAACTATAATCTATTATGTGCTGGCATGGATGGGAGGCGGGGTTCAGGAGAGAATGGATACGTGTATATGTATGTATGTCTGAGCCCCTTTGCTGTTCACCTAAAACTACCACAACATTGTTAATCAGCTATATCCTAATACAAAATAAAAAGTTTTAAGTTTGAAAAAAAATGTGATTTTTAAAACATGCTTGATAATACAATATCATGTCTCCATGAATTTGGAACTCCCAAATTCTCAATATGTAAACCATGTGCACTACTTTGTGTACCTCCATCTTATCCTTAAATTTACACATCCTATTTTAACTCTATTAAGATTAAAGTGTTCAAGACATTCAATAAATTGCTAAGATACAACACTTGAGCAAGATAGCTGAAATAATGGAAATAATTTTTACCTGCATTTGAATGAAAGTAGGAGATGTTTTCAGCTTAGTCTTTATTTTAAAAATTTTGTGCATACACAAAGGTAGGAACTTGTCCTATAAAGGCAGATGTATTATTGGCCCCACAGCAAACAGTATAGATCTGATTACATTTAGAAGTGTCGCTATTTCCTTCAACAAAGAATCAATTATCAGGAGGCATATTACTAACAAAACAACTGTTCCTCTATGAAGAAAGGAGCCTGGCCTTCAAGCACAACATCTTTTACTCTGTAATAAGACCATTTCTTGTTGAATTCATAACTGGTACTCTTTAAGAGGGCTTCCTGGTGGCTCAGTGGTAAAGAACTGGCCTGCTAATGCAGGAGATGACAGTTTGATTCCTGGTCGGGCAGATTCCCCAGAGAAGGAAATGGTTACCCAACTCCAGTATTCTTGCCTGGGAAATTCCATGGACAGAAGGAGTTTTGTGGGCTACATTCAGTAAATGAGGTCGCAAAAGAGTAGGACATGCTTAGCAACTAAACAATAGCTCTTTAAGAGCTTTTCTAGTCTACATGCTTTACAACGTTAACTGTTAACCAAATTAAAAAAAAAAACAAAAACAAAAACACATTCTCTCTTAAAGCAAGGGTTTTAGAGATGAACTAATTATCCACCGGGCATTTGTTTCTTCCCCCTCACAGATGGGCTGCAAGTATGCCAAGAACACCTTCATATGACAGACACATCACTGGTTTTGTTCAACCATAAAATGAAACAGCCGCCTGTTCATTCATGTGATAGTAATTGTTTCTCTGCATCATTGAAACCTTATAACATCAAATACACAGCATGTAATAAAATGGTATATTTAGCTTGGATCCCCATCCTTCACACTGTTGCTAGTTCCTTTTTTTAAATACGTTACATAGCACTCCTGCTCAAGCCTTCAGTGGTTGCACACTACCTACCACTGCCCGCCTTGCAGGATAAAATCTAAAACTCCTTAGTCTGGCATAAAAATGCTTCATGATCTGGCACCATCTACTATTTAATCATAACCACACAAGTTATGCTCCACAGTACTGCACTTTTAGTTCCTTGAAAACACTGTATTCTCTCATGCCTCTGGACATTTACAGCGCTATTTTCACTGCATGAGATGCTCTCACCTGATCTTTTCCCCCACAAAGCTCTGCTTAAGGCATCTTTGTACAATCTTCCCTCAACTCCTAGGTAGTCATGTCACCTTTTCCTCTCTTTCCTACTGCATTGTATCTGTACTTCTACTATAAGGATCATATTGTATTGCACCTGTTCTGTTTCATTTAACATATTAAGTGCCTACAGGATGCCAGGCACCTTTCTAAATACTGGGAATATAACAATGAATAAAAAATATAGGTCTTTGCCCACATGGAACCACTGTACAATCTAGACAGTGGAAACAAACATCATAAACTCTTAACCAAGTATATAATATTTATTGCCATGGAAGAAAATAAAGGTAAGAGACTTAGGGAGTGCCACGCCCAGAGGGGAGAGAGAGGGAGGACAGCAATGCTATTTTATACGAGGAAGGCCTTTATATGGAGATATTCGAGGAGATCTTTGAAGGAGGTCAGTGAGGGAATGAGTCACCCAGATACCTAGGGAAAGACACAAGCAGAAACAATAAAATATGCAAAGGTCATGACAGAGGATAACTTGGCATACTGAAGGAACAGCAAGGCGGCCAGTACGGCTGTAAAACAATAAACAAGGTAGGAAGAAGGAGGAAACAGTAAGAGATGAGATAGGAGTGGGGAAGGAAGCAGGTTAAATAGGGTCTTGTGGCCAATGGAAAGTCTTAGGCTTTCCTGAATGAGATGGGAAGCTATTGAAGGATTATGGGCAGAAGAATGGCATGATCTAACTTTGTTCTAAAGAATCATGGCAGAAGGTAAAAGGTGGAAGCCGGAAGCTGGACAGGAGGCTACTGTAATAATTTTGATTACAGTTAACTTAGACCAGACAGGCAGTCTTGGCATGCAAAGAAGTGGCCAACTGGTCATATAATTTGAAGACAAAGCCAACAGGATTACGGATATTTTGGATGTGGGTGTAAGAGGAAGGGAGTCAAGGATCACTTCTTAAAGAGTTTCAGCCAGAGCAGCTGGATGAACAGAGATGCCACTTCCAGAGCAAAGAGCTTCTTGTTGGCAAAGAGAGTATGCTAAGTCTGAGACGCCTTTAAATATCCAAGTGCAGATGTGCAGCAGGCAAGGAAATGCTGGCTAGAGATAGAACCTGAGAATCATTAGCAACTATATAGTATTTCTCAAACCATAAGACTATCCAATTACAAGAACAGTAAATATGGAAAAAAGAGAAGAGATTTGACGACTGAGCCTCAGAGTTCTCCATCATTTTGCGTTAGTAGAGTTAAGAAGGAACCAGCAAATGAGACTGCTGTATGTCTCTTCGCTGAATATAAACTCACCGAACCAATTCTTAGCACCATGCTTAGCTTATAATAGATAATGAAATACCTACTAATGTGTATGTTTATAACTTTAGCATGGGCAAAGAAGAGGTTCTAACATCACATCACAAGTTACAAAATTGCAAATAAACTTCTTTTTATATGTTTGATATAAGCTGATCCATGTCAGTTGCTCCAAAGGTTTAAAAAGAAAATGTCTCCTGTATAGTTACCAAAAGCACTAAATTTAAAAATCTCCATAGTACGAAAACAGACATCGTACTGAAAATAAACAAAACACTCCTGAGATGCACACATTCATTTATTGAGTGCCTACTAAGATAGTAAGGACACATGAGTGCGAAAAACACACAAAAACCGTGTCCACACTGAGCTAGTAAGATGGATAGATAATAAATAAATTAAATGGTATGTTAGTATTAAGAAGAAACAGGTACCACATGAAATGGCAGAGGGAAGGGTGCCAAGGAAGGCTCCACCCACAAGGTAACTTCTGCATAAATATCTGAAGAAAAAGGGAAGCCAAGTAAGTATTTTACAGAAAATAGCTTTTAGTCATTGGCAAAAAGTAAACAATTTAAACCAAGAAGATAAATACCACTGGAAATCAAAACTGATAACCTAGATTAACAGAAATAGAAAGATGGCCAACTCTATGTGTACAAGATCAGTGATTCTATGCAAAGGTCAAAGGGCATAAATCCAGATCCTACCATATAATTTTACCTAAATCTAGAATTCCAAATATCAGGGTACTGGGAGAGATTCCAGTGTATATGCTTCTGGGCATGAATGCAAGTATGCACATACGTGTTTATGTGGATGTTTTGCAGGGACTATGTGCATGCATTTTATCTGTAGGTTTGCATGTGTGTTTCTGCGTCCTAGAGGGAGACATTACTGGGATAAGTAAGAATAGAAGACAAGTATTTCTCAAGCAGTTGCATGCTCCAAAACAATACTAAACATTTTCTAAAATATCCCATTTGGTTGGTACAACAACCTTTGACATAAGCATTACTGTTCTCCTTTATAAATTGAAAAAAAAAATCATAGTTACACTGGCAGTACAGTGAATTGACAAAAATCAAATTCCAAAGCCTAGTCTTTCCATTCCTATTCATGTCTTTCTGAACAGAGAAGTGCCTAGAGGAACAGACAGCTATTCCTTTCTGAAACTATCCTAAGAGATCCTGTAGGATCTCCAATCTATTTCAAAGGATACCTTAAACACAGAAATAAGAGGTTCAGAATGTGAATAACTCCCAAGAGAAACTGCAAAGGGCCAGGGTCCTGGACAAGATGATCCTAAGAAAAAGATTACCTGCAGTGGGAGGAACGCTGAATCATAATAATAGTTTCCATTTATCAAATATTTACATTATACACACACACACAGATGATGTTTTTTAGGGACTTCACATGTATGTCACTTAATCTTCGTAATAACTTCTTCCAAGTAATTTTTTTTAAATAGAGAAATTGGGGACGGAGGGATAACACTGCAGGGGTAAAGCATAACAGGAACAAGTTCAGGAGGTGGAAACAGCAGGAGCACCTTCAAGAAAGCAGTTAACAGTACTAACTGACTCAAGCAGAGAGAGATGAAAGGGGAGTAGAAAGGATGCAGCTGTAAAAGAAAGGTGGCACTGCACAGAACCTGTGATGTCAAGCCAAGGAGTTTTAATTTCATTCAGCAAGCAACAGAGTCACTAGAAGTTCCCGTGTGATCAAATCTATGCTTCAGGAAAATCACTGACAGTTACAGGGCCTAATCTAAGGTAACAAAGGGGCAATGGAGGAAAAGAAATATGGAAGAGATACTGCAGAGGGAAAATCCAGAATTTGGCCAGACTCAGGATATGATGTTCTAATAACTGGAGTATCAACCTAAGCAGAGGATTAGAACTTTAGATGGGGGGAAGATACGAAAATATGCAAACATTATCATTTATGTACTCAACCAAAAAATGGAGTGAAGGAATCAAATGTACACTTAAAAACATAAGTTTCGGTGTACACAAGCTTAGAATAAAACGCTATTATACCATCTAGTTATAGATACATAAGACAATCCTATATAATTTTTTTTCTTTTTGGCCACACCATGCAGGATGTGAGATCTTAGTTCCCCAACCAGGGATCAAACCAGTGCCTCCTGCCGTGGAAGCATAGAGTCCTAACCACTGGACCGCAGGGATGTCTCAAGACAATCCTATGTAATGTTAACATATAAGATCTTTCAATTTTCATATAAAGTTTAATTTTAACTTTCCCAGTAAGACAAAAGTTGAAAATAATTCTGAAAACATCTACAGTACTGCCATAGTACAGCAAGTTAGAACAAATTCATTTTGGAGACGGGAGTTTCAGTGTGAGTTTTGTACTTAATTCTCTACATGCCCTAGTCTCAACCTCCTGTGTAAAAAGAAGTCATTACAACGCTTCAAGGGCTACTGTGGCCATCAGCTGAGTAAGTGAAGTGAAAGTCGCTCAGTCGTGTCCAACTCTTTGTGACCCCATGGACTATATAGTCCATGGAACTCTCCAGGCCAGAATACTGGAATGGGAAGCCATTTCTTTCTCCAGGCGATCTTCCCAACACAGGGATTGATCCCAGGCCTCCTGCATTGCAGGCAGATTCTTTACAGCTGAGCCACCAGGGAAGCCCAGCTGAGGTAAAGCACTTACCATAATGCCTAGAACAAAATAAGCACTCAGTAAACAGTAACTAGCAGTGCCCTTCCTGGTTACAGATCCCTAAGAAACAGCGTCTGTACAGAATTCCCTTCACTCAAGCTACTAGGTCTGACCAAAGATAACCTGTAATTTAATAACTGGACACACCAGAGGAGCTCATTTTTTTAATGAACTTCTATTACAGAAATAATGCATTTCTATTGGAAGAAACAAATGAAAAACACCTGGCCTTTCTGTATCTCAGGCTCCAAATCTCTAAAATGAGATGCCTGAACTCTTTCAGATGGAGGGGGAGGACAAAAATTGGGGGTCAGCCAGCCAGAGATTTGTTTGGCTTGCACAGTGTTAGGAAAAATGTAGCCAACATCTAGAACTGGAAGAGTTAATAATAAATAAATCCACATTTCTGGTTTCTCTTTAACAATCAGAGTCCTGGCAATGAGGTTCTGAATGGAAACTGTAGACAAGATACTCTTTTGAAATCCTAACAATCCCCACCTGGCTTTCCTTCACTATGCCTGGTGGTCTCTGTAGACTGGAGTTTGCAACTCCTTAATTAGTTAATCCTCTAAGTTCCCCTAACTTTAAGATCCTGAAAAGTTGTAAAAAGAGCACATGGCAACACTGATTTCAAATGTTTTTAGATATTGCTACCCTGGGCCAGGTGAATCTGATAAACACTATAAGAACTAGATACACATTTATGTTAAATAAACTGTTCATCAAGAAAACTATGAACATAAACTTTACCAATTCTCACTTCTACTCACGTTACAGCCAGCACTTAACTGAGCACAATGTGCCAGGTAGTACACCAAGTCATCCAATCTTTTCATAACCACTCTGTAAGATGAGAATAACTACTACCTCCAATTTATACAAAAGGAAGCTGAAGCTCAGAGAGGTTAGGTGATTACTAGAAAAGTAGCAGAAAATTCATGCTTTCAACATGCTCCATTTTCATTTATCATTCAACCAATTTCTATTTACCTAATCTAATAAATACTTTCTACAGAATAAAGAAATCTGACACAAGAGCTCTCTCATTTATTTCTCTTTACAGCTTTCAAAGAAGAACAGAAGAGAAAAACCGCCAAAAAACACCTTTCGAATGGTTTCTCAGGCACCCTCTTCAGAGTATGTCAGACTGCCCCAGGTGTACAGTAGCCAACGAGGAGGTGGGGCGCCCAAGAACTGTTGCTGTTGTTTAGTTGCTAAGCCATGTCCAACTCTTGTGACCCCATGGACTGTAGCCCGCCAGGCCCCTCTGTCCATTGGATTCTCCAGGCAAGAACACTGGAGTGGATTGCCATTTCCTTCTCCAGGGGATATTCCCAACCTTGGGATCGAACCCAATTCTCCTGCATTGGCAGGTGGATTTTTTACGACTGAGACACCTTGGAAGCTCACCTAAGAACTACTGAAGAGAGACAAATGTTACACAGCTATTACTTCCCTCATCTTTAGTTGTCACTTTAAAAGCACCACTGAAAAGATAGACATTTATACTTGTGATATTATTCAGGCAGAGAATGAGTCACAAACAGGCATATGGAGACTGCTGGGATATCTAGTAAGTAGGGTTTTCCAGTGTCTAAAATTAACATGATTAGAGAACTGGATTGTCAAGCAGCTTTTCTCACTCCCAGTAAATGAAAAATTACCTTAAAAAAAAAAAAAGTCATCTGAGATTCTATAATCCCATTCAACTGGCAACCTTAAAAAATCAACACATTACATAATTATTATCATAAATCTGATTCTACCTAAGAATGGCCATTATGATATTAACCTAGGACCTGGAGGTTAAATAAATACAGAATAATAAAGTGTCACTAACACTGCACTCCTGCTCCATCATGGAAATAAGGTACTGTGCAATTCCTAGGAAAACACAAACAAGGTAATAGCACTGAGCAAGCACTTGAGTGGGCAAAGGACTCCCAGAATCCAGCACAGTTCAGGTGGTGAGCCAAGAACTGCTTGGTGGTTTTAATACCTGAACAATTCTTGACAAGGCAGAAAGCCAAGGTTAAAGCGTGAATTCCATGGCAAGTCCTCAGAATGTCCTAGTAGTGAAGATGCAGCTCTTCAGTGTGAAAATCTACAGAATGTAATTAGAGTCCGATTGTTTTACACAAGTCATGTGCACAATAATTATCATACAGTTATCTATATCACTATCATATTAATCACCTCTGACTGCAGCTCAGTCCAGAACCAACGACTGTACATGAAAAGACAAGTTTCGCAAGGTACTGCCAGGAAACGTCCATGGGTCATAGAGCAACGTCACCAAGTTGCAGGCAGGATCTTCCTGTGGTTTGCCTTACCCACTTCTGGTTTCAGTTGTGAACGTGTGCTGATCCCAAGCTTCTTACAGCCCCCTTCTCGAGGAGCAGCCCAAACTCTGAAACACATATGGTAGAAAGCTCTCCTAGGATAGACCCATGGTCCCTATGGTGACATGAATCTTTAGAGGCTTTTGAGCTGACAAGGAGAGCCTCCTATGGCAAGTAAATTAAAGGCCATAGCCAGGTGGTGGCAGAACTAAGGGCTACTTGGACAAGTCATACATGGGATAAGGCTACTATTTCTAGTAACAGCATCCAGGAAGGTAAAATGGGATTCAGTCATGACCTAGTGTTTTTTTAAAAAAAGAAAAAGATATAAAGAAGCTGTACCACACAGGTCAATGTATGTGAGTATTGTGTTCTAAGAGAACAATTAACATGCAGAAATTCACATGAGCATAGTCAAGCTGATGGACGAGTAACATTTTTTTGTGATCCTCAAAACAGAACTAAATATAAATTTTTATAGCATTTCAACATTTTAATTTTACTGACTATCCATTACTTTAGACAGAAACCAATCTAGGGATAATTATCAACTTCTTGACAAAAGAAATATACTCACCAGCTCTTCCCAATATGCCATGACAGGCAACTTGACAGAGAAAAAGACATGGCTTTTGATGTCTTAAAAGCCATTCTGAATACCTGGCTCTGCCCCATTGAACCCTGAGCAAATAACCTTTCTGTGTGCTCCTTTGCTAAAACTGGAATTAATCACAAATTTCTTCATGAAATTGAATTAATGAAACAATTTACAAAATATCCTGGAAAGTGCTTGGAAAAGAGTAAATAATAAATATTAGTCCACTTCCCCCATCCACTAGGAAAATTTTTTTATAAAATAAAACTGTCCAAATTCAAAATGAAAAGGTTTTGTACCACTCACATGTTAAAGTATTTTAAGAGATTGGAATATTCTTTTTACTACATTCCTCTGAAACACTGAATTTTTTTAAAGTCAACTTTCTGAATGCAAACAACTGTTGAAAATAGGCAGAGCAAATAGGAATTCACTATATTATTCTTACAGTTTTGTGGGTGTGAAGTTTTATCAGTTACCCAAAAACTTCAGAGAAAAATTGTCTTTATGTGCACTCAAAATATTATCCAACCTAACCTTTGGTTACTGTTTTTGCAGACAGAATACTCTTCAACAGTTAAAGAAAGAGAGGCTCTTACAGCATAAGATTAATACTAAATCAAATTCATTTATACAAATAGTCATTTTTTGATAACACAGCTCATACATAAATACACTTCCTAGAAAAGTAAATCATTATAAGGCCAATTCCCTTTGTCCACCACTGACAACCCATGGTGTTCATCTTTTCAAACATCTTTCTGTCTTTTTTTCCATATACATATAAAGAAGATAAGATACATATAACTATACATATCACCCTCAAGACAGGCTTCCTTTTTCCACAATAATACTTCTTGAAGTTCTTTCCTTTCACATTATAGATACATCTCATTCTTTTTAGCTGTTATAAAATATGTACATGAATATACTATTTAGTCATTTTCCTACTGATGGACACTTAAGTTGCCTCTGTTTTGTTTTACCAACAAGGTAACAATAAACATCTTTGTATACACCTCTTCTGCAAATGTTTAAGTGTCTCTGTAGGGCAGATATGTAGAAGTAGAAATATATAGGGTGTGCTGTGCTGTGTTGTACTTAGTCGCTCAGTCATGTCTAACTCTTTGTGAACCCAGTCTGTGGCCCTCCATGCTTCTCTGTCCTTGGGGATTCTCCAGGCAATGATACTGGAGTGGGTTGCATGCCCTCCTCCAGAGGGTGGGAGGAGGACCGAACCCAGGTCTCCTGCATTGCAGGTGGATTCTTTACCATCTAAGCCACCAGGGAAGCCCAAGAATACTGCAGTGGGTAGCCTATACCTTCTCCAGTGGATCTTCCTGACCCAGGAATCAAACCACGGTCTCCTGCATTGCAAGCAGATTCTTTACCAGCTGAGCTACCAGGGAAGCCCAATACACATTTAAATTCTTAACAGATATTGGAAAAATGCTCTCCAACATTGCTTTCCAATTTAAACTCAAGCAACAGTGAAGAAAGTACCTGTTTTCCTAAACTTTCACCAAGTACTGAAATTAATGAGCTTTTATTTTTTCACAAACTGATGACTTTTTAAAATTTTATTTCCCTGATTAATTTTTGTTAAACCTTTCCAGTATTTTCTTATGTTTATGGCCTTTTGTATCTTTTCTGTGGAATGCCTATTTATATCCTTTATTTTTCTAATGGCCTTTTCCTTTTAAAAATTTGGATGAACTTTTTATATATTCTGGATATGAACATATAGGGAGCATAGACAGTAGGTTAAGAGTAACAGAGCCAGTCTGCCCAGGGCTCACTAGCTGACAGATCTTGGCAAGTTACTTAGTTTAGCTATTCCATGCCTCAGTTTCCTCATCTGTAAAAATGGGGTAATAACTGTACTTACAGTCACCATGAGGGTTAAGTTAGTTGAAATACTTAAAGTGCTTTAAAACAGTGCTTGGCACACAGGTTAAGTGTTATATAAGAGTTTTCTTTTTGTCTGCAGAATTTGTTGCAAATATCTTCTCCCAATCTATTGTTTATGTTTTAGTTCCTGTTTACAGTAAGTCTTCACTTACTTTTCCTCAAACAGTTCTTTTTCCATCTCTATTCTAATATCAGAAATTATTTAAGTAGACAAAACCAACAAGACCCCCTCATTGTATCTCACAACCAACTTCTCAAGAATACAAGCAGACATCAGCCAAGACATCTAAATTTAAAAAATCTTTCCACTAAAGAAATCTAACTTCCTTACTAGCATAGTCCCCACAAATTAGTAAAAAGACTGATAATTCAGCAGGAAAAAAGGCAAATCAAATCAACACCAAAAAATGGAAATAAAAATGACTCTTAAAAATATGAAGAGATTCTCAACTTTGTTTTAGAAGTGTAAATTAAAACTAAAAATTAGCGTTCCTTTTCATCTTACAGACAAACAAAGATCAAGAAGTTTTAAAATACACACTATCCGGGTATAAAGAAATAGGCATTCATACATTGCTGATGGGAGCATAAATTGTTAGTTTCTATGAGAAGCAATTTGGCACTGTCTTTCCAGAATAAAAATGCACATACCACTCAATTCATCAACTTAATATCTAGGAATTTATCTTATAGACACATGCAATCATATTAAAAATAACATACCTATTTATTTATATATTAATAAACTTACATATTTTTAAAAATATTTAAAATAACATATTTATTTATTCAGTAAAGTTTGTAATAGTAAAGATCAGAAAAAATCTAAATGTCCATCAATAGGGGACTGGCTATATAAACTGTGGTGTATTGAGATGATGAACTTTTATGCAGCTGTTAAAAAAATGAGGTAGTTTCCCTCACCTCCCCTCCTTCTCCCACGTGTGTGTGTGTGTGTGTGTGTGTGTGAGAGAGAGAGAGAGAGAGAGAGAGAGAGAGAGAGAGAGAGAGAGAGAGAGAGAGAGAGAGAGATACCTCACATAAATGTGGGGCTTCCCAGGTGACTCAGTGGTAAAGAACTTGCTCGCTAATGTAGAAGACATATGAGACGCCGGTTCCATTCCTGGGTCGGGAAGATCCGCTAGAGCAGAAATTCTTATAGTATTCTTGTCTGGGAAATCTCAAGTTCAGAGGAGCATGGCAAGCTATAGCCCATGGGTCACTAAGAGTGGGACAGAACTGAGCACACATGCAAAGCAAATCATATATATGTATACATATATATACACACATATATACACACACACACATTTATTTGTGAAAAATCTTCAGATTACCATTAAGCATAAAAAAGCAAGATGCAAACCATGTGTATATTTTGTTGTGATGTGTATATTGGTGAGAGGGAGATACTAATACTCATACATTTAAGTGTAAGTGCCTAAATAAACTCTGTATGGATAAACGAGAAACTGGTAATGCTTGCTTCTGGGAAGGGAACGGCTAGAGGATAAAAGAAGTCTCAGTTAACTTTTTAATGTATGCCATTACTTACCTTTTGAATAGGGTACCAAGTTTTTGTACTATCTAATCAAATAAAAGGAAAACATTTAAAAACAATCAAATGAAAACCTCCCTGTGATCACACTGACATTTCTACTGGTATCTTTTAAACAGTCACACACAGCAGGTTGCTATCATTCAAGTAGTGGGTGGCTAGTCTGTTCAATGGGCAAAAGCAGAGGCCCACCATTCTAGCTGCCCACCCTGCAGAATGTTTTAAACCGACAGATGTCCAAGTACCACTCCGAGACTCTGAGTCAGTAGGTCTGGGGTAAAGCCTGTGCATCAGAATTTTTTTAAGTTCACAGGTGACACTGATGGACAGCCACGTCTGAAAACAACTGAGTTAAGAGCGTGACACAAACAGGTAAACATCCAGGCTCACTCTCTACTTAAATTACAAACACAGTTTCACTGCTAACCCTAACCACTTCACGCAGTTCTTAAAAAGGAACAGATGAGAGTGTGTAGATGGTACAGTGAAAATCTATTACTACTTCTGGATATTATCAGTAGATAGTCAGTGTCATCTTCATATACTAAACACAGTACCTTTGCAACATTCACACTAATGAGTTCATCCCATGTAGCATTTTAGCAAAAACTGATAGCAGTGGACTAATACCCAGCGGGCCGTTAATGGGGTTTTTGAGTGTCAACCTCTTCATCTGTAAAGTGAGAGGACTGAACAAGATATGTTCTCCACTTCCCCCACCTAACCTTCTATAATTCTCTAAGAATACAGGTGTTTAAAAGAAACTATCACTTTAGGATAAACTAGTAAGAACCTTTTTTCATCTCATTTACCGCTTAGGCCCATTTCATAGTCTAGTAAGCTAGGGTCCTCAAAGAAACTCAGATATGCATTGAGTACTGCTGAATAAAGTAACAGTCACAGAAAAAAAAAAAAAAAAAACTGTTAGCATTCAAACAATCTTATCTAGTAAATCTTACATAAGTTTTTAAGTTTTTAAAAATACTAAATATCATACACAGTAAGTATACTAAATACATTTAAGCACTAAAATAAAAGCGCCTGATGTGCTATCTCAAACTAATTGGTTCAAGTTAAAACACAACAATCAAAGACTCAGTGCTGGAAGGGACGGGAAAGACCACATCCAGATCTCTCATTTTACAAGTAAGAAAACAGAAACTCAGCAAAGTTAAAGAATTTGCCCAAACTCATTCTGTCATTAATGATATTCTTAGAACCAAGTTCACAGTAACAAATTTATCAAGTACTGTACACTCATGTTTGCATGAGTTGTACTAGTATAACCTTATAAAGTGTAATTATTTTAGCTAGGGATTTTTGGTGACAATGACACACAAAACTAAAGATTATCATAGAAATTTCTTTATATACATAAAAGTTTCTGAATTTGCATTAACTGATTACAACAAAACTGTTAGCAGCTCTCAAAAGCACACACAATTTCATTAGTATAGCAGGTAAAACATAATCTGCTATTACAGTCAAATAATTTCATAAAGCACATTAACAAGAAATAGGATTAGCATCTACGATTAAAGGATAAAGCAATAGTTTTATTTTAGCTACATTAGTTCCACAGTCTCTTAAGAGTCTATTCAAAGAGTCCTAAGTTAAAAAAGAAAAATTCTATGAACTCATTGAGGTTTACCTCCTGTCTTCCTCAGAGCAAATGATTAGCAGACTGCTCTGTGAACTTTTACAAAGAACCCTTTTCTCTCATTTCTATCCATTTGAAAGATGGATTCTTCCTCCATCGTAAATAACTCATCATCTCATTTTAAATTTCTGACAATAATGAGTTCTTGGCATGAACAAACCCTTTTAACCTCTCTCTTTCTACTAACTTATTAAATAACTCATCTCATTTCAAATATCTGATAATAAAAAATTCTCAGCATGAATAAACTTTTTAATCTCTCCTCAATTCTATTGCATGGTCAATAAATTGTCTTAGTTTTGTATTTGATTACCAAAAAAATTAAACCTGCTATGACAAATAGAAACATCTAATGTGTAAGGTGGGATTATGAGATTTTTCTGTTACAGGGTCAGGACCAATTAGTAACAATATTCATGGAATACAGTCAGATAACAATATTCAATCCCCTAATAACAAGCAATCTGAGCATTTAGAAACATTTAATACTTTTCCTAATGTGGTAACTTTGGCAACAGTTCAAACCTAAGGTCACCTGGCACTGTGATTTTGAAAGGGATGAACTTCCTGCCATAGGCGCATGTAGTTTTCTTTTAAGAATACACTAGTTTGCTTAGCTGTAAAATTTACAGAACACTTTCATGTCTAGCATGTATCTAAAATCTCCCTCAGGATAATATAGAGAAGTAAGGCATTTTCTAAAGGCTGATTTTGTTCTAGGCACCATGCTGACACCTGGATAGTTTTTAAAAAAAAAAAAGAGAGAACATGAACAAGAATGAATTCTACCTTGGAAGAATTCACAGTCTAATGGAGGAAATAAATGATTTCTATAAAATGTGCCGTAATAAGGAAATCAACAACAAACTGTGATCCCCCAACAGTACAAAGGCCTAACATAGTCTCTCCAGGAATGAAGGTAGCAATGCTCCCCCAAAAGACTCTAGTTAGGAGATCACATGGAGAAAGCTTCTGAAGGATGAGCAGGGGTTCCCTGACATAAATATGGGGTGGAGGAAAGGAGAAGGCACTCCCAAGCAGAGGGAACAACAAGTAAAAACGCCTAGTGATGAGGCATTTATTTCCATTTTAAAGATGACAGAGGTAAGTGAGCTGCCTACAGTCACATGAATAATAACTAACAGTGTATGAAACAGAATTCAGGACTCTCGATTCTAATCAGCTTTGTACATCAGGAAATGCCAGCACATACTGTACAAGAACATAAATGTTTGTTTTTATTTATTACTTTACTCCTTCCTAAGAGATGGTCCGAGTCTGATTCACCTCCTTGGGAGGAGAAAGAGAAATGATCAGAGAAGGGGTTTTATTTAATCCTCACATCAATCCTGTGAGATAGACGTGTTTTTATTACCCCCACTTTACACACAAGAATACAGAGACACACAGAGGTTAACAAAAGTCAGAAATTAAGTGAAGAATCAAACCTAGGCGACTCCCCTGACCAAGCATCTAAACTTAAGCACTTAACCATCCTACTCTGTCAAACAGTCCTAGGTCATTCTTCATCTGAAGATACCAGGGAGAACATGTAAGTTCTGGGACATATCACGGTCCCACAGATCTCAAACTGTACAAAACATCTCAATATTCACACAAATTCTCATTGGCTCCCTTATCAATCTGGTCTCCCTTGAGCAGGTAAATCCATGCATAAGGTGGTGTGGGCTCTTTGAGTAACATTTTTACAACATGATTTAACTGGATGAGAGCAAACTTCACAAAAAGCACTAACCAAAAAGGAAGACATCACACAATAAGAGCGTGAAGAGTTGAGAGTATAAAGGAGAAAGCCCTAATCCCTATCTTTCACTTATGTATGCTGTTTTTAGAGGGCTGGGGCCAAAGTGCTTCTAGAAGTCTAACATACCAGTCACTCACTGCACAGAGTTCAGATGAAACGATGGAGTCTGGAGAAGCCTTAACTTTCCTGTATCAAAGGTTCATACGACAACTCTAGGACATCCAACAACCAAACCTGCTCCCTGATTATTAATATTTGGAGCTTCCATGGTTTCCTACTGCACTAATATGACCTCAGGGAACTGGGGATCAGCATATAAGCTCAAACACTATAGCAACCCTGGATTTGCAAATGTAAGTTGACTGTTGGAGAGTGACCACAAAATGTCATTTCACCTTGAGGAGTATATGGGAAATGCATGTGAAAATTATATGGGATGTGGGAAAATTAATAAATACTGGAATGAAATGTCTAAAGATCCATGGAATTTTCCAGGCAAGAATAATGGAGTAGGTTACCATGCCCTCCTCCAGGGGATCTTCCTGACCCAGAGATGGAACCAGCATCTCCTGAATTGCAGGAGCAATTCACGGGAATTGCTGAGCCACGGGGAAGCCCCCTAAATATATACATACGTGTGTGTGTGTGTGTGTGTGTGTGTGTGTGTGTATACATAAACCCATTCCTCCTCACTTTATGCTGGCACAATTTGGAGTTGAAGGGTCCAAGTCCATGAAAAAGGACATTTCCTTTCAGGCTCACTTTCAGACCTATGAATCTCTAGTTCCCCAAGTCAGAGACTCTCAATCAGCACTTTGCAATCTGCCACCACATCTCCAAGCCAGTGGCTCCAAGGTCTCCTAGCATTGTGAAGAGGAGAGCTGACAAGCTTACCCCCATCCCCAGGCTGCTTAATATCTGCACTGTCAGAACCACTATCATCCCATTTCTGTGACTTTAGCACCTGCTAATAATGACTCTTCCAGCCCCCCAGCCCCCAACCTGCAAAACCCACATGTCAGTTTCAGGGAAACAGAAAACTGCATCTCTTCACAGGTTCTGAAGGTCAACCGACCAGCTAAAAGGAGGGCAAAGAAAACAGAGAGGGAAATAGAGAGAACCTTCATAAATAAATGTCCTAATACCTTTTTTCTATGCAACAGACATTCCATGACCTGAGCTATAGGCTGAGCAATTAAAAAAGCAAGAAACTGACTTGAAATAACAGATGTAATACTTTAACTATGGCTAAAGAGGTAACTGCATTCTGGGCAATAAGATGTTCAATCTCCAAGTCTGGGGGAGTGGAGCTGCTCTCTCCCATAGAAACAAAGTTGTGTTTTTTTATTTGTAGGCTAGAGTTTCACTCACAATGTTATCATTTACAGTGCTACCTTTGCCATGGAGGAGGTGAGAATGTGGTGCCGGGCAACTAACTCCTGGAAAACCGCCCAACTCTCAACTCCAAGACATGTGTATATGTAGTTCCACGGTATAACATGCAGCTATATAAATCAGCAAGGCTCCAATAGATGCTGCCTAACATCGAGTGCCACTAAAATATAAAGCAGTGAAAATCTGAAAAACTAGATCAAGAGAGGTGCTCTACCCATTCATTTATGCTGCTGCTGCTAAGTGGCTTCAGTCGTGTCCAACTCTGTGCGACCCCATAGACAGCAGCCCACCAGGCTCCTCCGTCCCTGGGATTCTCCAGGCAAGAACGCTGGAGTGGGTTGCCATTTCCTTCTCCAATGCAGGAAAATGAAAAGTCAAAGTGAAGTCGCTCAGTCGTGTCTGACTCTTAGCGACCCCATGGACTGCAGCCTACCAGGCTCCTCTGTCCATGGGATTTTCCAGGCAGGAGTACTGGAGTGGGTCGTCATTGCCTTCTCCGACCCATTCATTTATAGTTTTCCCAAATATTAGATTTATTAAGTATTAAGCATAATACTTAATTTGAATACTGAAAACATTTTATATCCTAGAAGGTTATGTTGGTAACTCAGATACTGACAAGATCTTCTTCTTTGCTGTCATTTTTTTCAGGTTTTGAGAACTGTACTCTCTTAAGAACCCCAGGATTACTTGTGGAAATAAAAAGGTGAGAGAATTTAAGATGTCTGCTTCTGAGGTTTAATAAAATCCTAAATTCTTGAAAGGGGGAGCAACTTGAAAAAAATAAAGTGGGGAAATTTAAGCTCAATTAATAGTATCACTATTAGGAAAGAGGAAAATTTTACACCCTGTGCAAGAAAGAGCATTGTTAACCATATTAAAGCAATTTGATTTTCTTCAAGGCAAAAAATACTCATGACTAAGGGCTATTTAAATGAAATATGAAGCATGTTTCCAATCTGAGGATACAGAATCAAGGAAGCAAAGCTAATTATCGACCAAAGCAAAAATATGCTGTATTTGATATAAATTACAAATAGCCCCCCCCCCAAAAGCGTTTCTTCTGAATAAACTACTATGAAAAAAAAACTGGAAATCGAAAGCCAAAGGGTCATTTAAAAAAATAAATAAAGTCCAAATGACTGAACTCAAATAGTCTGTCTATTACTCGGGGCCTCTAAGTAAAAATGTGAAGGCAAGTAGGTTGGCTTACTCACAAACAATTAAATGCATGAGAAAGAAAGGAATTAAGTGGGTTAAGTGAGGGCTGGATGACTGTGTTTTGAGACCTGCTCACAGGAAGCCACTACATCCTGCCTCAAGAACCTGTCAGTCACGCTGTCTCTCGATTCAAGTCCCCGCCGCAGCGAGGTGGGGCGAGTACAGGTGTCCGGCCCCTGCCCCTCCCGGCGCTCTCACTCTCGAGCACCCGTGCGGCCGCTGGAGTCCCGGGGCGTATCTCTTCCTCCAGCTCTGGGCGCCTTCTCCAACCTCGAGAACCCAGAAAAACAGGCAGCCCCCTCCCCTCGGGCCAGCCCCACTTCCACGCCCTCCTCCTCCGGCCGCGCCCCCCGGTAATTACCGCCCGGCTCCCACCACGGTGCCGCTCCCGACGCCCTCAGCCGCCTGGAGGCCTGCGTCGGAGGACAGCCGGAAGCTCCTCACGCCCCCGGCCCGCGCCCCCGGCCGCACCCCGGGCCGGGGCGTCCCCTCGTCCAGGCCGCGCCCCAAAGCCAAGCCCCTCGCGCGGGCGCTGCCCCAGCACTGCCTCCCCCCGCCCCCCATCCCCGTCCCCGGCAAATTCCCCGGACAGGGGCAGCCTCAGTCCACGCCGCCCCGTCTGAGCGACGCCTCCCCCAACACACCCCCACTTCCAGCCTCTTGTGCCGGCCCTCCTCCCGGCCACCGGCCAGGCCCCTCTCGGCCCCGCGGTCCCGGCGCCGCCACCCCCGCGCGCCCGCCGCCCCCCTCAGCCCCGCGGCCGCCGTCGCAGCCGGGTGGGTTCCCTCACCCCGGCCCCCGCTTACAGATCTTGCCCCGCAGGCTCTGCAGCACTCGGACCTCACGACTGTCCTCGCCTCCGGCCTCTGGCTGTGCCGTCGCAGTCGGAGCCGGCGCCTCGGAAAAACCCGCAGGAGCATCAGGCGCCGCCGCCGCCATGGTGCCGCCCGGCCTGTGCCGCAGCTCCGCCGCCTGCGTAGCCCGGCGAGGCGGAGCCCAGCCCGCGGCCTCCGCGAGGGCGAGCCGCGCGCCTTGCTCCGCCCCGGGACCTCGGCCTGGCTAGCCCCGCCCCGCCCCGCCCCCGCCCCACCCGCGGCCCCACAGTCACCGCCCCCGCTCTACCGAACCGGGACAGCCCGGCGCGAACCCACCTCGTGCGTTTCCTCGGCTTAGCCTTGTAAAAGCCAACACTCTAGCCAAGTGTGGCTCCAAGTCGTGGCTGTGAGCAGCCTTAAAACCCCACTGAGAAAACCCCAGCCCTCCCGAGATTCCCCAAACCCTTCTGGGAATTGGTTTCCGCACCCCCCCCTCCCCGCCCCTCAGCGGATTTATACATCTAACGCTCAAGGGAAATCCCTGCGGAAAGAACATAGAATGGAATTTGACAGTTGCCACTGGACCTCAAAGCTACGTTTTTCAAAAGGAGCCGAGGTGCCTTAGAGACTCCCCCACTTCCCCAGTGATAGCCACATGCCCTCACCCTGAAGCTGGACCACACAGAGAGAAATTCTTACTTTCAAGTAAGAACACTGTTTACTCTGCGAAAGCTGGTTCAAAAAAAGGTCCATACTCCCAATCACAACCTGAGTGCAGCGCCTGAGACCCTCCCAAAGAGGAATTTTGAAGAGCCTCTACCACCACTTGTATTTTGAAAACAAAGAGCAAAGAAGGGTTTCATTCCCCACACCCCAGCCCAGAAGTGATCTGTTGGAAAAGTTGATTGACACTAGGAAGCTCGTAAATCTTTGACTAGTTGTTAGCTTTTTTTCAAGGGAAATTTTTGCAGTGAGTAAACTGCATGAATAATAGCCTGGTATGTGAGGAGGAAGATGATTTCCTAGTCTTGAGGTTAACTGCACTGTCCTAAGAAGGAAGAAACTGTGACTTAACAGGGCAGGGTAGGGTTGTTTTCTAGGGCAACAATAGCAATCAGTCAGGCTGCCAACAAATATTTTTTGAGGGTCAGACTTTAACAATAGATACCTTCAGAGACTGCACAATGTCAAGGTGAAGACAGCCCCAGCCCTCCAGCTGGTCAGTCTGGGAGGAGATGCAGAAAAGGACAGAGGCACTGGGAGAAAAGAATTAAGATGATTAAACTGGGGAGTCAGGGAAGGATGTCCTGGGAAATGGGCCTAGGGATGAACTGAAGATGGAGAGAGGTAGAAAGGTGCCAAGGAGCAGAAGCCACCTGTGCAAAGGCTGGGCAGCCAGAGACAATGGCCTTGGTATGCATCTGTGGCCTAGGACTGACACTTGAAATTCTGCGTGGGTTGCCAGTGGCCTCTATGTGATTTTTACACATGTTGGAGAAAATGAACCTGCCTCCTCTTGTATGAATGTTTTGCTGTCATCTCAAAAACAATAAACCCTAAACTTAATTCCTTATCTTCATTTGCAGATCTGAGTTCACAGCCGTATTGTGTTATCTGGACTGGAAACTTAGACTCTTTTTTTGAATCCCTTATCCCCTTACAGTTTTCAGTTGCCACATACTTCTGACTCTGCTGAAATCTCTTCTCTCTCTTCCTTCCTTTCCATTCCCTGTCATTGTCCTTATTAAAACCATCGTGTCCTCATTTGAGTAGTGTCAACGTGTTACAGTGTTTGTGTGTGTTTTCAAAAAGAAGGAGCTTATGAGACAAACTTGGGTTGGAGACTAATTCTATCACTTTTACACGTGTGACGTTTGGAAAGTTATGCAACCTTTCTGAACCTGTTTTTTAACAGTAAAATGGAAATTTCTGTCCTTATTCTTCCTTCTTCAAAGGGTGATTCTCGGGATTAAATCATTATTGAGAATGTGTGTGTGAAGCATCTAATGGAGTATTGGGCACAAAGTAGGGTTAACTCAGTAAACTTTTAGAATAGATCTCCCATCCTCCTCCCTCCTACACACCACTTAATCTTTTTAAAACAAAAATTGGAGTTTGTCGCTTGTCTGCTCAAAAAAGCATTTCAATGGCTTCATTCATCCCTTCAGCCTGCAGCAAGCTACACTACAGGTCATAAAGAGTACTAGAAATGAAGAGTAAAGTTCAGATTCCTCGAGCGAGTCTTCAGGGTTGGTCCTGGACCAGGCCTACCTGACGCTGCATCCCTCACCACCCTGAGCCACTTTTCCAACCAGCCTGACTCTTTTAGTACGGTTCTTCCTCCTCCCTGACCAAATGCTGCCCCATCCATCTCTTTTTTTCTCTCAGAAAGAGGTTCTCTTGGACAGAGGTTCTGATTTGTACCTGTTTGTGGCATTGATCGTTTTCCACCTGGTGTTTTGTTACCTGTGTACTTGTTTATTTCTTCTTCTAGGTTCATTTTTTTTTTAACTCTCCCAATAAATATCTTTTGAATGAATGATTTGAATCATATTAGCTCAGTTATTCCTCCACTCTGCAGACTTGAAATGTTCCTGTTTGGGAAATTCTTGATTTGTATTCATTATTCCTTTTCATACCTGTCCAAATAGTTAAGATAAGAATGGGACACCTTAATAACAACCTGTAATTTTAAATTGAAGGCTAGTTTTTCAAGGTTTCTTCCTTTCTTTAAAATATTGTCTGTACAGATTCTCTTAATTTTCTGTCTTTCCACCAGTTTAACCTCAAGTGCATAGCTCTATCACTAAACTGTTTGAAAACAATTTTACATAAAGTGTAAAAGTACCCTCTTTCCCTCCCAGGCAGACATCCTGTTGCAGATTTCAGAATTATCATACTATTTCACTAAAACTCAAAAACTCCATTTTTTTCTCCATCTGAAAGTATTCCTAAATTACTCTATTTCTGAATAAACATTTAAGGACATTACTATTCTTTTGCTAGTACTGGTCTGCTTTGCAGAGATTTTTAGCAAAGTCAGTGTTTCCTTAATGTAAAATATTTGGGAAATAAGGTTCTGTCAAGATTTACTCACTATGACAAGAAGCCTGTTGTATCCCCCTCCCTTAATGGCCCTTGCATTGTGTTTTAAATTCAACTACAGTTCCTCTCATTTCTTCATGATGTTTAGTAACTGGAACAATATTGCATCATACACAAACTTGCCCTTCACTTCCTTCCTCAAATTATTAATGAATGTGTTTAAAGGCCCTCACTCCTATCTCTACCCCCTCCATTCACTACTCTGCCCTTTCCTATTTCTTCACAAGTTTTTAACCCATTCAGTCATTTCGCCATAAGTTGGCTGGCATCATGGTGGCTAAAGTAGGGGAACTCATTAAGAATATGCCCTGCAGCTAGGAACTAATCCCTAAATAGAGGAGTGTTTTGAGTCAGCACCCACCAACCCATAACAGCAATATAAGGGCTACCTCCTGGCCCTGAGTTATTTATTTGCATTCTTTCTGGTGAGTCATGGGGAAGAGAAATGTGCTTGTTTTTAATATTGAAATGTAGATCATTTCCATAGGGCTGTACACTCATTAGGCAGAATTAGTGGAGAGGCAAATTCCTTTGGTCATTGATGACTTGCTTTCCTATTCATCTCACTTGTATCTCAAGTATTATGCACTCGGTTACACTGTACAACTTGCCTCTAAATGCAACTGGCCTTTTTCTTTTTGATAAGTTACAGTGGTGAAAGGTGAAGCAATACCTTTAACATTCAGAATATTTTGCAGAATATTCAAAACGTTCTTTTAACAGTTTACCTCAAGATCAAACAGGGCCATGACAGGGATGTGTTAAAAAACACATGCCAATTTTTATCCCAAAGCCTCTAGCTCCTCCATTAAAAATATTCTCGTGTTTGCCCAGCTTCCAGAACAGGACCTTGAAGGCCAGAATGCTGGAGCATGGCACAGTCTATGCCCTTAAGCCTGCCTGACTTCAGTCACTTCTTAGCCTCCTTCCTTTTAAACTGTGATGGTATATCCACTCCGCCTCCACTGCGGACAGTGACTTTTCTTGTCATTTTATTTTTTACAAAGTCTTTACTGAATTTTTTACATTATCTTCTTTTTTTTTTTAATGTTTTGGGTTTTGTGGCCAGGAGGCATGTGGGATCTTAACTTCCCAACAAGGATTGAACCTGAGTCCCCAGCATTGGAAGGCCAAGTCTTAAACACGGGACTGCCAGGGAAGTCCCTTCCTGTCATTTTAGACTGATACAATAATGGGTCTGAAAAGAAAACTGGAAAGTTGAACAATCATGCACTTGTCTCATCTCCTACTCTGTACTCAAGAAATTTCTGTGTTTGTCTGGGTATATTTGTCCATTCACCCTGAACACTGGAAGCATGCTCTATCCAGTTGGCAAGACCCAGAGCAGGGCCCAGCTGATTTTCATGCTCTGAAGACATAGCTAAGGTCTTCTGAGGCCAAGAACTGTGTCACTTGCCTGCTTGGTACACATTTGAGTTTGTACCTCCAGTGGTCATCAAAGAAGGATAGGACTTTTCCGCCCACTCCGCTGCTGTCCCCCATCTCACTCCAGTGTTTCTCGGGCAGCACTGCACTAGCTCTGAGCTCTGTGCTCATACTAAGCTAACACCACCAATGCGTCCCTCCAGTTGCTACCATGACAATCTACCGGGACCTTATCAGCCATGATGAGATGTTTTCCAGACATCTGTGTCTGGAGGAGTGGGGAGGATGGTCAGGAGGACAGAAGGTAACACTGATGACTGGCTCATTGGTGGAAATGCCTCCCCTGAAGGCCCAGAGGGCAAAGGAACCGAAAGTACAGTAAGTAATCATTGGTGTCGATGATTGTCATGAACCGTCCCTTCTAGGAAACCAGCTTCACAAAAGAAGCCTACAAGAAGGCCATCAAAGATTACATGAAGTCAATCAAAGGGAAATTTGAAGGACAGAGACCAAAAGGAGTAAAACCTTTTATGACAAGGACTGCAGAACAAATCAAGCACATTCTTGCTGATTTCAAACACTATTAGCTCTTTATCGGTGAAAATGATCCAGATGGCAGGGTTGCTCTGATGGACTACCCTGAGGATGATGTGACCCCATAGATGATTTTCTTTAAAGATGGCTTAGAAATGGAAAACATTAACAAATTTGACAATGACTTTGGATCTCTCACCATGATCATAACTGACTGCTGCTTTTCATCCAGCAACACCAGGACTTAGACAAAGGAGACTGATGTCATCTTAAGCTCTTCATTTGTTTTGAAAGTTGATTTGTTTGGAGTGGAGGCATTGTTTTTGAGGGAAAAAAAATCATATCATGTAGGTTGTTTAAAAATAAAATGCATTTAAACTCAAAAAAAAAAAAAAAGGTTGGGGCTGGAGACCCACCAGGCTCTACTCATGGCAGGTTAAAGATCGATGTGTCACCCACTGGCTCATCCCTCCCCAGGGCTGTGGGAGAATAATGCAGTGGGGCTTCAGTACATGATACCCTTGAGTTCTTCCAAACCCTGAGAAAGGAGACTTGGGTAGCAGTAGAAAGGAGCTGTGGAGAAGAGCCTGGCAACCCACTCCAGTATTCTTGCCTGGAGAATCCCCATGGACAGAGGAGCCTGGTGGGCTAGAGTCCACGGGATCACAAAGAGTCGGGCATGACTGAAGCGACTGAGCATACACGCACTGAAAGGCGCTGGCTACAGAACTGGCCCAAAGCTTCCTCCGGCAGCAAAGCTCAGTGGTGGAGAGATTCGATAACAAAGGAACTCTTCTGAAAAATATCTCTATTTTCCAGCAAAACACAGGAACTAATAGTGCCCTGTATTGAGCCAGTCTCTTCATATGAACCCACACAGGTTGATATGATTGTTGCTTATTATTGCTTTTGTAGTTGTAGTTATTCTGCATCTCTCAGCACAGGATGGTTTTTAAAAAGTCCCGCAGGTCAGACAGCTAGTAAATAGGATACCTGGGGCAGGAACTGATGCAGCTCTGACCACAGTGCACGTTCCCAGTCACACCACTCCAGGGTCATCCGAGGAAGATACACCTCCCACTGGGCAGTTTTCTAAGTGGTGAAAGTTTGGGAGACCCTGGTTCTGAAAGGCAGTCAGTCACTCCTGGTGGTGAGAGTAACTTCTGAGCAGCTTCCATGGTGTTTTGGAGGTGAAAAAGCTGTTTGGGCATTTAATTCCGAAGCAGCAACACCAGCTCCAGAAAAGAACCCTTAGGAGAATCTTATCTGAACAAAAAAGGGAACAGGAGACAAAAATGACTCCAGAAAGAAAGGATCTGACTGGAGGAGTGCGTGCATGCTAAGTTGCTTTAGTCGTGTCCAGCTCTGTGTGACCCTATGGACCAAAGCCCAACAGGCTCCCCTGTCCATGGGATTCTCCAGGCAAGAATACTGGAGTGGGTTGCCATGCACTCTTCCAGGGGATCTTCCCAACCCAGGGAAAGAACCTGCGTCTCTTATATCTCTTGCATCGGCAGGCAAGTTCTTTACCACTAGCACCACTTGGGAAGCCCAGATGGAGGAATCAGATCAGATCAGCCGCTCAGTTGTGTCTGACCCTCTGGGACCCCATGAATCGCAGCATGCCAGGCCTCCCTGTCCATCACCAACTCCCGGAGTTCACTGAGACGGAGGAATAGGAGCTAGCAATTCCTGCCTGCACTGGCCATTTTATTGCATAAGCTGAATCCTGTGTGTACAAAACAATTTTATTTCTGATTCCAAGTGCTTTTCTCCCTGCTCTGGGTCTCCTCTTTCAGCCGGGGGTGAAGTGTCATACAGGTTCTGCTGCTTGTCTAGTCACTTTTAGTGACCCAAACTGTCTCACGACAGTAATTTAAGTGTCTAGTTCAAACTAATAATCCAAACTTCTCACTTCAGTATCAAGCCTTCTTCTCTGCCCTGATTTAGACCTGCCCCAGGCTGAATGTGAAGAGTGGACTCACTGGAAAAGATCCCGATGATGGGAAAGAGTGAAGGCAAAAGGAGAAGGGGGCAACAGAGGATGAGTTGATTAGGTAACATCACAGACTCAGTGGACATGAATTTGAGCAAACTCTGGGAGATGGTAGAGGACAAAAGAGCCTGTTGTGCTACAGTCTACAGAGTGGCAAAGAGTTGGCTTAGTGACTGAATGACAACAGGCTGGAAGGTTGTCGAGAGGAGGGAGGATGAGTTTGACTTCTTGCCTTTTCCTGAGCTCCTTCTACACTCAGTGTGGTTGCTGACTCCTTAGGGATAGGCGGGGTCCAGGGGAAGGGGGATGGAGAATGACACGGTCTTAGATGACCTGTCCTGGCATGATGTGGCTCTGTGGCTCTCTGAGCCTGATGATGTTCAAAGCAGCCTCTTTCTTTCGTGGACCACTTAGGTGACTTTCTTGGAGATTCTGTTCTGAATCTCAATTCTGGCCATGTCTCTTCCAGCCAACAGCTGACAACTCCAAACATTTGGCCCCTAGATTTCCTCAGCACCCCTCTCTGCTAGGTCAATCCCTCTGGCACCCCCCACTTTGGATGAATCCCTTAAGAGATGTCTCTGGTCAATCCCTCCTGGGAATCGTGTGCCCTCTCAGTAGACAGAAGCTCCCTCCCACTGCACCTCATCCCAGTTTCCTCCTTCTCCCTCACTCTGAAACCTTAGGGCAGTAGCCTCAGCCTTTTGCCTTTAGATTTCTCAGATCTGTCATATTGCATCCCCCAGGTGCAATGAGGCATCACTTGGAGGTCACTTTCACTTGTCTTAATAAGAAATGCCCTCCTTATCTTTGCCCCCTAGAAGGGCGTGGAGAAATGCCATAGGCCAGATACAACTCTTTTGGGTATACTGTTCTAGCCTCTTGCTGTTATAGGCCAGAATGTGGAGACAGCCAAAGCCTGCCCACAGAATGGGTCTCCCAGACTCTTGTGGATCCTGCACAGATCTGACCTCTCATATAAGGATGTGAGGAGGCACCCATAGTACTGTCCTGTCACACCAAGAAAGTGAGACAAGAGAGACTGATCAAGCCACTCATCACCCCCAGACTCCAAAAGAAAGTGATGGTCCTTTACAGAGACTGGCTGGGGAAGGTTTCCTAGTTCTTGGGAGGGAGTGATCCAGAGACTCTCTCTGACTTCTTATGAGGAGGATAGTCTGAAAGGATGGGACATAGGGATGATGAGCTTGATGAGGCTGGAACTCTGAGACTGACCCAGGAGGACAGCAGGTGAAGGATGCTCCCTCCAAGAGGCTGTAGGTCCAGGGAACTCTCAGCCCAAGGGCACATGGAGTCTCAGAATCTGAATGACTGGCTGTTCCTGGGGAAAGCAGAGTGAAGGCCTGAGAATGTGTATCTTCCAGGGAGACTGCAAAGGGGCATGGGGGAGGAAGGACAGATGACGTGAACCCAGGAGGTGAGTTTGCTAAAGGCTCACTCTCTAGGAATGGAGGATGCTTACTTAATAAAAAATGCACAAAACTCTGATAACTGCAAGCACCTACATCTAATTTGTTGAGTCACAAAACGTATTCTTTTAAAGACTTTTAAGATTCTTAAAAGACTTTAAAGACTCTTAAAATTCCTTTAAGACACTTTGTCTTTAGATATCATTTTAGGCTCATAGATGAAAGTGAGGGTGAAAGTTATTCAATCATGTCCGACTCTTTGTGACCATATAGACTGTGGCCCACCAGGCTCCTCTGTCCATGGAATTCTCCAGGCAAGAATACTGGAGCGGGTAGTCATTCCCTTCTCCAGGGGATCTTCCCGACCCAGGGATTGAACCTATGTCTCCTGCCTGCCTCTCCTTCATTGGCAACAGGATTCTTGACCACTTGAGCCACCTGGGCATACATCCAAATGTTAATACAGTTAATATTAATACAGGCCAGTCATTTAAAAATATTTGCTTTATGGCTTTGCCATTCTCTCTGAATCTCTCTCTCCTCACCTCTCTTCTATCCCTCCCTCCCTTTTCCCATCTCTTGCAACCATTTTGGGGTATGTGTAGTGCCTCTACCCCTAAATATTTGCATGTATATACCCTAAAACACAAGGGTTCTCTTATATGAGTTAGTGCAATGATCAAAGTCAGGAAATTAACAATACTATATATATATATATATATATAAATTTATTGGAGAAGGAAATGGCAACCCACTCCAGTATTCTTGCTTGGAGAATTCCAAGGACATAGGAGCCTGGTGGGCAACACCATCTGTGGGGTCGCAAAGAGTCAGACACAACAAAGTGACTAACGCATTCAAATTTCACCAACTGTCCCAACGATGATCTTTATTGAAAAAGAAAATCCTGGATCACAAGTTGCATTCAACTGTTACATGTCTTTAATCTGGGAAGGTTCTTTGATTTTACCTAGTCTTTCACAACCTTGACATTTTTTGTTAATACAGGCCAGTCAGTTACTTTACAGACTATTCCCCCAGTTTGTGTTATGCGTTTTTGGCAGGAATACTACATAAGCAATGCTGAGTTCTTCTCTGTACATCTTTCTGGGGAGCTCCTGGTGACTACCCATTCCACTACTGGTGACATTACCTTTTTGATCACCTGGTTAAGGTGGTGTCTGCCAGCTTTGTCCTCTGAGAGACATTCTGTTTCCATGTCATAAATAAGTACCTTGTGGGTTGATACTTGAGATTTAATAGAAGTGAATTTCTTTTTCTCCCCACACGTGTTCCTCCTTACATCTTCTGCTTGGATGAATTACATCTTCACTTGGCCAACTGCCCAAGCTAGAAACTAGACAGTCATCACTTTCTTCTTCCTTGTCTTTTGTATTCAGTAACCAGATTCTGTAGATGCTGCCCCTTTAACTCCTTTCAAATTGGTCTTCTCTGTTTCTACTGCAGCTGCTTAGCTCAGCTTCTCATCATCTTCCACTTCAGTTACTGAGATACCCCTAAGTAGGCTCTTTACTTCCTATCCCTCTCCCATCCTACCTGCTTTACCACCAGAGCTGTCTTTCAAAAATGCCAATTTGCATTTTCCTACCTAAAAATCTTTAATGAAGTAGTTGCAATCTGGAGGTTTTCAGGCATTGATGGGAACGATGTGACACATGTACTGCACCTCTGTACCATAACAAAATGCCACAGACTGGGTGGCTTAAATAGCACAAATTTATTTTCTCACAGTTCTGGAGGCCAGAAGTTCAAGATCAAGATTGTGGTCAACTCTATTTCTGTCAAGAGCATTCTTCCTGGCTTTCAGATGGTGCCTTCTTGCTCTGTCTTCACACAGCCTTTCTTTGATGCTTACACATGGAGAAAGAGAATGAGCTTTCTGGTGTCCCTTCTTGTTCAGTCACTCAGTCATAGCCGACTCTCTGTGACCCCATGAATCGCAGCACGCCAGGCCTCCCTGTCTATCACCAACTCCCGGAGTTCACTCAAACTCACATCCATTGAGTCGGTGATGCCATCCAGCCATCTCATCCTCTGTCGTCCCCTTCTCCTCCTGCCCCCAATCCCTCCCAGCATCAGAGTCTTTTCCAATGAGTCAACTCTTCGCCAAAGTACTGGAGTTTCAGCTTTAACATCATTCCTTCCAAAGAACACCCAGGGCTGATCTCCTTTAGAATGGACTGGTTGGATCTCCTTGCAGTCCAAGGGACTCTCAAGAGTCTTCTCCAACACCACAGTTCAAAAGCATCAATTCTTTGGTGCTCAGCTTTCTTCACAGTCCAACTCTCACATCCATACATGACCACTGGAAAAACCATAGCCTTGACTAGATGGACCTTTGTTGGCAAAGTAATGTCTCTGCTTTTCAATATGCTCTCTAGGTTGGTCGTTAACTTTCCTTCCAAGGAGTAAGCATCTTTTAATTTCATGGCTGCAGTCACCATCTGCAGTGATTTTGGAGCCCCCAAAAATAAAGTCAGCCACTGTTTCCACTGTTTCCCCATCTATTTCCCATGAAGTCACAAATTCTATTGGATCAGGGCCCCTCTCTTATGACCTCATTTGACCTTAATTACTTCCTTAAAGGCCCCATCTCCAAACACAGCCACACTCCATCATATATATGTTAGGGCTTCAGTATGAATTTCAGGGAGACACAGACGTTCCGGCCACATGTGCATGTGTGTGCTCAATTGTGTCTGACTCTTTGCAACCCTGTGGACTGTAGCCCACTGGGCTCCTCTGTCCATGGGATTTTCCAAGCAAAAATATTGGAGTGGGTTGCCATTTCCTGCTCTAGGGGATCTTCCTGACCCACGGATCGAATCTGCATCTCTTGCGTCTCCTGAATTGGCAGGCAGATTCTTTACCACTCTGCCACCTGGGAAATTCTCAGTCCATAATAAGCTCCCATATTTCCCTTTTTCATACCCATGGCATACTCAGTTAGAGCACTCTTTTCTGTAGAATTTGGTGTTTGGGTTTTTTTGTTTTGTTTTGTTTAGTTGGTTGAGGGTTATTTTGGCTGCCCTGTGGGACCTGCGGGATTGTAATTCCCCAACCAGGGGTCAAACCTGTGCTCCCTGAGGTAGAAGTGTGGAGTCTTAACCACTGGACCACCAGGGAAGTCCCTCTTTCCTACTGAATTTGAATGAGTCTCAGAACATTGTGTCCTACCTTCTCAAGGTCAAAGTCTCCTTTCAAACTGGAATGCAGTTTCCCCCAGGGAGCTTTAGCCATGTGTGTTAGTCATTTAGTCTTGTCCGACTAAGGAAAATCCTGAAAGAGATGGGAATACCAGACCACCTGACCTGCCTCTTGAGAAACCTGTATGCAGGTCAGGAAGCAACAGTTAGAACTGGACATGGAACAACAGACTGGTTCCAAATAGGAAAAGGAGTATGTCAAGACTGTATATTGTCACTCTGCTTATTTAACTTATATGCAGAGTACATCATGAGAAATGCTGGGCTGGAGGAAGCACAAGCTGGAATCAAGATTGCTGGGAGAAATATCAATAACCTCAGATATGCAGATGACACCACCCTTATGGCAGAAAATGAAGAACTGAAGGAGAAGGCAATGGCACCCCACTCCAGTACTCTTGCCTGGAGGATCCCATGGACGGAGGAGCCTGGCGGGCTATAGTACATGGGATCACAAAGAGTCGGACATGACTGAGGGACTTCATTTTATTTTTCACTTTCATGCATTGGAGAAGGAAATGGCAACCCATTCCAGTGTTCTTGCTTGGAGAATACCAGGGACAGGGGAGCCTGGTGGGCTGCCGTCTCTGGGGTCCCACAGAGTCGGACACAACTGAAGTGACTTAGCAGCAAAGAGCCTCTTGATGAAAGTGAAAGAAGAGAGGGGGAAAGTTGGCTTAAAGCTCAACATTCAGAAAACTAAGATCATGGCATCCGGTCCCATCACTTGATGGCAAATAGATGGGGAAACAGTGGAAGCAGTGGCTGACTTTATTTTTCTCGGCTCCAAAATCACTGCAGATGGTGATTGCAGCCATGAAATTAAAAGACACTTACTCCTTGGAAGGAAAGTTATGATCAACCCAGACAGCATATTAAAAAGCAGAGGCATTACTTTGCCAACAAAGGTCTGAGTAGTCAAGACTATGATTTTTCCAGTAGTCATGTATGGATGTGAGAGTTGGACTGTAAAGAAAGCTGAGCACCGAAGAATTGATGCTTTTGAATTGTGATGTTGGAGAAGACTCTTGAGAGTCCCTTGGATTGCAAGGAGATCCAACCAGTCCATCCTAAAGGAGATCAGTCCTGGGTGTTCATTGGTGGGACTGATGTTGAAGCTGAAACTCCAATATTTTGGCCACCTGATGCGGAGAGCTGATTCATTTGAAAAGACCCTAATGCTGGGAAAGATTGAGGGCAGGAGGAGAAGGGGATGACAGAGGATGAGATGGTTGGATGGCATCACTGACTAAATGGACATGGGTTTGGGTGGACTCCAGGAGTTGGTGATGGACAGGGAGGCCTGGTGTGCTGTGGTTCATGGGGTCACAAAGAGTTGGACACAACTGAGCGACTGAACTGAACTGAATTCTTTGTGACCCCATGGACTGTCACTTGCCAGGCTCCTCTGTCCATGGAATTCCCCAGGCAAGAATATTGGAGTGGTTTGCCATTTCCTTCTCCAAGCTTTAGCCATGAGAGAATTTAATTCAGAGGAGAGAAATACAAGGAAGAAGAGGACATTGCTGATGAAGGTGGCAAAACAGCAGAAAGACCTCAGGAAGTAAAGGTAGAAGCCTGGGTTACTGTATCCTGTGCAAACCACAGTGCCTGTGTGTGTTTACCAGATGTGTGACTTGGGGATTGTGATTACTTGGGTATTGAGTAATTAGGCAAAAAAACTTTCCAACTTGACTCTTTGACCCTCCAGGAGATTCTTAGTTACCAGGTACTTTCACGAAGAAGGCAATGGCACCCCCACTCTAGTACTCTTGCCTGGAAAATCCCATGGACGGAGGAGCCTGGAAGGCTGCAGTTCATGGGGTCGCTGAGGGTCGGACATGACTGAGCGTTCACTTTCACTTTTCACTTTCATGCATTGGAGAAGGAAATGGCAACCCACTCCAGTGTTCCTGCCTGGAAAATCCCAGGGACAGGGGAGCCTGGTGAGCTGCCGTCTCTGGGGTCCCACAGAGTCGCACACAACTGAAGTGACTTAGCAGCAGTAGCAGATACTTTCAATGCATTTGTTTCCTGCTTAAAGTAGTTAGGGTGGGCTCTGTTTTTTCTACAACAAATAAAACTGAGGCATTCCTGCACTTTATGTGCTGATATGTCAAGCTCTTTGCCATTTCCTAAATGTGCCAGGTAGTTCTGTGCAGATCTGCTGTACTCAACTGTGTTCTTTGTCTAATATTCCCTCCCTCCTTCCATCATACTAAGTAGGAGGTGTTTGGCTGCAAGTAACAGAAAAACTGTCAGAAAATGGCTTAAACAATTACAGGTTATTTTGTCCATAAAAAAAGAGTCCTATGGGTCCTCAAAAATTTTAAAATAGAATTACTACATGATCCAGCAATTCCATTTCTGGGTATATACCCCGAAGAACTGAAAGCAGAGTCTCAAAAAAATGTGTATACCCACGTCCATGGCAGCATTAGTCACAATAGTGAAAAGGCAGAAGCAACATAGATGTCCACTGATGAATGGAAATTTGGTGAATGAATAAACAAAATGTGGTATATACATATAATGGAATACTATTCAGTCTCAAAAAGGAAGATAAATCTGACATGTTACAACATGGCTGAACCTTGAGGCTGTTATGTGAAGTGAAATAAGCTGGTCATAAGAATATATAAACTGTATGATTCCACTTTTATGTGGAACCTAGAGTAGTCAAATGGCAACCCACTCCAGTGTTCTTGCCTGGAGAATCCCAGGGACGGGGGAGCCTGGTGGGCTGCCGTCTCTGGGGTCGCACAGAGTCGGACACGACTCAAGTGACTTAGCAGCAGCAGCAGCAGAGTAGTCAAAATCCTACAGACAAAGTAGAATGGTGGTTGCCAAGGACTGAGGGGAGAGAGATGTGGAGAGTTATTGTTTGATGGGTACAGAGTTTCAGTTTTGCAAGATGAAAGGAGTTCGGGAGATGAATAGAGGTGACGGTTGCACATCAGCATGACTATACATAAAGGGCTGAATTGTACAACCAAATCTATGGTAAATTTTATGTTATGTGTATTTACTACAATAAAAATTGGGGTGGAGGATAGTCAAGTACACAGCCCCGGGATGCTTAATTTATCAACACAACAATGTCAAGGTTCTGAGTTATCTTCTTTGCCTTTTTCTTACTTCGAGCCCATGGGCACAAGATGACTGCTGCAGCTCCAGATATCTCATAACCAATGACAGGAATGAGCATTTTCTCCTAAAATGTAATTTTTATTTTTTATTAGAGGGGAAAACCCTTCCCAGATTTTTTTTTTTGCAAGTCATCCCCACCATACTCCTTCAAACCCTGACCAAGTTTCTTCTCCTTAACATCTCATGATGAATGTATAACTGTCTTAGTCTAGTCAACATTAATACCCCTGAATCTGGAGATGGACTTTCCTTCCCAAAATGCATTTCTGCCTGAGACCTGAGACCTGAGACCTGAACAAAATTAGTGTTGTGACAAAAAAAGGAGGAGAAACAGCCTCAGAACAGGCAGCCAGTTCTGTGCATCACACCAACATACCTATTTATCTTTCAATAATAGGTTCAACTGAAAATATTTCTGTAATACATGGACACCTGGGATTCATCTGGCTTGCCCTGTAGAACTGGCCTCTTCCTTCTTGGTTCCACTGTAGTACGCTGCGTGTACATTCACTGTAATGCCCAAAACACGTTCACCTTTCCTATTTGTTCACCTCTATGTAAGATTCTCAAAGACTGTGTTACCACATCTAAGTTTGTTCCGTAGACAAGTTGTTGGGGTAAGGAATAGCAACTTTATTCAGAAAGCCAGCAGACTGAGAAGATGGTGGACTAGCGTCCCAAACAATCATATTACTGGAGTTTGAATTCAGACTTCTTTTATATTAAGAGGGGAGGAGGTGTTGGTTGTTGCAAACTTTTTGGTGTCAGTATCCTTTGTTCTTGCAGCTGTCCACCAGAGGTTAGGCTATGAGGTTCCTGTAAACCTGCAGCAGCACAAAGGTTATTCTCTGTCTATACTAATGGAAAAATGTTACACAGTTAAAGGTCAGAGCCTTGACAACAGGCTATCCTGTATATTTCAGACTATAGGCAACACTCTTGTAGAAAAAGCAACAGAATAAAAAGGTTAAAGTTAAAGAAACTGATCTAATATTGAGTCAGATTTGCTTTTTCCTATTACAACTGGACAATATGTTATTTCTTTGCCTCTCTTACACATAGAAAACACAGGAGAACACGGAAGGCAGTTACTCAATGATTGCTGAATGCTGAATGAATGAATGAGCAAATGAATGAGATCGTCTGTTCAGAGAAGCTGTTAACAAATGAGCTTAAAATTCTGAATTTAAAGCCCACAAAGGAAACCAATCAGACCACATAACCATTGCAGAAAGCTTAGGTGCAAAGAAAAGGCAACATCTCAGAAGTCAGATGAGGAAGGCGGAAGGGAAGGAGGTAGGGTCTGGGGTTTGCAATCCTTCCCCTGAGTTGAGGCTATGTATTTCACAAGCAGCTAATTTTTTTCATTTTTGGCAGAGGTAGGGGAGGAGAGCAGAAGCTCATGGGTCGTGAACTGTTGTCTAGTAGTCGGCTAGATCTAATCATCTTCTATTTTTTGTGAGTTGTTGTAGAAGCTGGAAAATTAATTTCAAAGTTTCAAGTTGTTTTCATGCTTGGTTACTATGGTGAGATCTCCAGAGGGCTTTATCAGCTTGTGGCTACCTCCTTACCCCCAATAATCCATTTTAATAGATGTCTTATCTGCAATGACACAAAAGAAATGTATTAGGATCTCAGTGAAACTGTCCTGAGGGGAGGGATGGGAGAAGAGCTAGATTCTGAGGATTCGATTTTCCTGTTGTTCAGTCACTAAGTCATGTCTGACTCTTTGTTACCCCATGGACTACAGCATGCCAGGCTTCTCTGTCCACTATCGCCTGGAGTTTGCTCAAATTCAGGTCCATTGAATAGTGATGCTATCTAACCATCTCATCCTCTGCCACCCCCTTCTCCTTTTGCTTTCAGTCTTTCCCAGCATCAGGGTCTTTTCCAGTGAGTCTGCTCTTCCCATCAGGTAGCCAAAGCATTGGAGTTTCAGCTTCAGCAATAGTCCTTCCAGTGAATATTCAGGGTTGATTTCCTTTAGGATTCACTAGTAGTGAACAAAAGATGGAGAGTAACCATGACTACTCATATTGATCACATCTAAAATGTGATAGTTATTTAATCTGGTGTGTTAGTTTTATATTTTTATATAAAGAATAAAAAATGTATAAGGACTTTTCATGAACTTTCTAGAAACCTTCATATTCAACTCTATTTTTCCATAGGGTGTGAAATTCTTCAATGGACCCTCTCCCATCCTAAATGTTTCAGAAATCTGAATTCTATGATTTGGCTGATATAACTGTGAGTAAGTAGTGCATTTTAAGAATTAACATTACAAAATGTTTAAAATGAAAAAAAAAAAAAAAAACTGTCTTTCACTTGGTCTTTGGGAAGAGAAGGGGAAAGGAAACAACGGCCCCTTTCCTCCATTTTCCTGTATTGGGTTTTTTCAGCTGTGACTCTATTGACATTTTGGCTGAGAGAATTTTTTGCTGGGGGAGGCACTGTCTTGCACATTGTAGGATGTTTAGTGGCATGCCTGGCTAGATGCCACTAGCATCTTCTCAGTTGTGACCATCAAAAATGTCTTCAGACATCACCAAATGTCATTTCAGAGGCAAAATCAATCTCTGCTCTATATTAATGCATCTCTTATATAGGAGCAGGGTGACTGTGTGTGTAAGTCAGAGACCTGTCAAAACTGAGATCCACATGGTCTAGGCCCTAAGTGGGTGGGGTTCCAAGAAGCAAAGTCCTGATAGGATTTACACATTTCATCTCAAGGAATATATATATATATAAGCCTTGGTGGCTCAGACAGTAAAGAATCTGCTTGCAGTGCAGGAGACCTGGGTTTGATTCTTGGGTTGGGAAGATTCCTTGGAGGAGGGCATGGCAACCCACTCCAGTATTCTTGCCTGGAAAATCCCCATGTATAGAGGATCCTGGCAGGCTGCAGTCCATGGGGTCGCAAAGATTTGGAGACAACTGAGAGATTAAACATTTTATATATATATATATAATATACATAATTAATATATAATATACATATATTCCTATTTATGGCTGTGTGAGGTCTTTGTTACTGTGCGACCTTATCCTCTAATTGTGGCACGCAGCGTTCTCATTCTCATTGCAGTGGCTTATCTTGTTGCCCAGCATGGGCTCTAGGGCACCTGGCCTTCAGTAGTTGCAGTGTGTGAGCTCTGTAGTTGCAGCCCCTGGGCTCTAGAGTGTGGGCTCAGTACTTGTGGCACACGGGCTTAGTTTCTCCACACCATGTAGGATCTTCCCTGATCAGGGATCAAACCTGTGTCTCCTGCATTGGCAGGTAGATGCTTATCCACTATCCCACCAAGGAGGCCTCTATCACAAGGAATATAAATGAGGCCCCAGTATGGAATCTAGAGCAGTTTTTATCAAAATATCTTTCTTTTTCTCTAATATCCAACCCTCCATTCTTCACTCTCTCTCCCTAGATTAGCAGCTCTCACCCGCCCATTCTCTCTCTACATCCATCTGCGGCCCCGGCTCACTTCCACTTGTTGCCTCTGATAAAGTCATACCCCCACTCTCGATTCCCCCTTAGAATCTACCCCCTTAGAAAGTACCCCTGACTTGTACTCTATCCCTTTGCCTTTTCCCTGATTCTCCAATGATGTAATCTGGACCTTCCCAGCTCTTCTCCACAGTTGGATGTGGGTGGATGGGAGGGACTGAACGGCTCAGGCTATACCAAATTTAGCAGCCAGGAGGAGGACAGGGAGAGCTGGCAGCACGCACATGTGTGAAGAGTTGCAGAGTTTTTCACCCTACTCACAAATGTGCAAAGAAGACATAGCATTTCATTTCTCCAAAATTGTTCTCATCTTTCCTACAAGCTTCCAACCACTAAATAGAAGGAGAAATATCCTGGCACAATTTAAATTGACATTTTAGGTACATGGTATTTACCTTTAGGTATTATCATCTTTTTAGGTATTAAAAAATGCTATCTCTTAGGCAACTGCATCCTCCTTTTTTGAGATGGCGTCTGGGTTTTTGGTGGAATTATGGCTGACAACCCTGGAGGGACAGAGAGAAGAATATGGAAACCTCAGACCCATGTAGCATCTTCTGCTTCCTTGCTGATTTCTGTTGTCGGGGGCAGGGGTCTGGACTTTCCTGGGTTGTATCTACCCCTCCCCTGGGAGTTCAGTGAGGACTTGCTGCTAAGGCTGTGCTTACAGTAACTGTGGTCTGAATCCTCCTGGCTTGGAAGCTCACTGATGACTCTGTCTCTGCTCTGGCTGCTGCTGCTTCAGATCCCTCATCCTCCACCTGGCTCTTGCTGAGAATGTTCACCCTGGGTCTTGCTGCTGACTCACCTTCCCTTGAGGGGTGAGGTGTGGTCTCTTGGCTCTCAACTCAGTTACTCCCCAGGCCTCTTCTCTGGACCAGATGGAAGCTCCTTCACCCAATTTATTCCTGGGGGCAGCCCAGGAAATTAGATTCTGCCTCTCTCCCTGCAGAATCATGCCATGCTACTGAGTTCAATTGGGATGTAGCCACTCCCAGGGTGATGCCAGCCAACCTGCAAGGTGAGCCCCTCCCAAAGCCCCAAAGAGGAAGACTTCAGATGCCCCCAGCCTTTCCCCCACCTACTTAACAAACCTGCCCACTTTGGGTGGAATCAGGGAAAGGGAGATTAGAGTCATCTCTGACAATCTAGTACTGATTGGGTGGGGGGTGGGGAGGTGGGGGTTCCTCTTTCTTTTCCTTCTCTACTTCCCCGTGTAAAGCTCTATGATCACGTTGACTTTTGTTTTAGTTTTGTTTTATTTAATTTATTTTATTGAAACATAAGTTGATTTACAATGTTGTGTTAGTTTCTGTTACAGCAAAGTGACTCAGTTTTACATATATATATATTTTTTTCATATTCTTTTCCATTATGGTTTATCACAGGGTACTGAATATAGTTCCTTATGGGACCTTGTTTATCCATTCTATATGTAATATTTGCATCTGCTAATTCCCAACTCCTAATCTGTCCCTATCTCTCCCTCCCCCATCTCCCTCACCCTTGACAACCACAAGTCTATTTTTTTTTTTTAGCCAGTGGACAAACACATGTCTTTATGGTATCAATCACTTACAGATTCAAACCTCCAAGAGAAAAAAGTGCTAAAGGAATAAGCCACCATGTCACTAAAGGAAATATGCAAAGTACCAAAAAGTTGGGCATGTTATGTATGAAGCATCAGAGGACATTTTTTTCTGTGCCTATTCCTATTTATTTGACCAATTCAATTTTATATGCCTGGAGAATCCCAGGGACGGGGGAGCCTGGCGGGCTGCTATCTATGGGGTCGCACAGAGTTGGACACAACTGAAACGTCTTAGCAGCAGCAGCAGCAGCATAGGGAATGAGGCATGTCCCCTTTACTTTTCTTTCTTTTTTTAAAATCAGAGTATAGTTGCTTTACACTGTTGTTTCAGTTTCTGCTGCACAGCAAAGTGAATCAGCTATGCATATACATATATCACCTTTTTTTTGTACTTCCTTCCCATTTAGGCCACCACAGAGCACCGAGTAGAGTTCCCTGTGCTATACAGCAGTTCTCACTAGTTATCTGTTCTATATGTGTGTGTGTGCTCAGTTGTGTCTGATTCTTTTCAACCCCATGTAGCCCACCAGGCTGTAGCCCACCAGGCTCCTCTGTCCATGGAATTTTCCAGACAAGAATACTGGAGTGGATTGCCGTTTGCCACTCTAGGGAATCTTCGTGAACCAGGGATCAAACCCATGTCTTCTGCATCTCCTGCATTGGCAGGCAGATTCTTTACCACTCCACCACATGGGAATCCCCATAGTATATATGTCAATCCCAATCTCCCAATTCATTCCCCCTACACTTTCCCACTTGGTATCCATACGTTTGTTCTCTACCTCTGTGTCTCTATTTCTGCTTTGCAAATAAGATCATCTTTACCATTTTTCTAGATTCCACATTTTTCTAGACTTCTAGATTAATACATTAGTCATTCATTGAAAAGTGGAAGTGAAAGTGTAAGTTGCTCAGTTTTGTCTGACTCTTTGTGATTCCATGGACTGTATAGTCCATGGATTTCTCCAGGCCAGAATATTGGAATGGGTAGCCTTTCCCTTCTCCAGGGGATCTTCCCAACCCAGGGATCGAACCTGGGTCCCCCACATTGCAGGTGGATTCTTTACCAGCTGAGCCACAAGGGAAGCCCTGAAGTGGGTAGCCGATCCCTTCTCCAGCAGATCTTCTTGAACCAGGAATCAAACTGGGGTCTTCTGCATTGCAGGCAGATTCTTTACCAGCTGAGCTAATTATATGATTATTTGTTTTTCTTTTTCTGACTTACTTCACTCTGTATGACAGTCTCTAGTTCCATCCATTTCTCTGCAAAGGAGACAATTTTGTTCCTTTTTACGGCTGAGTAATGTTCCATTGTATATATGCACCACATCTTCTTTATCCATTCCTTTGTTAATGGACATTTTGGTTGCTTCTATGTCCTGGCTGTTGTAAATGGTACTGCAATAAACATTGGGGTGCATGTATCTTTTTGAATTATAGTTTACTTTGGGCTTCCCTCATAGCTCAGTTGGTAAAGAATCTGCCTGCAATGCAGGAGACCTGGGTTCAATCCTAAGATTTGGAAGATCCCCTGGAAAAGGGAAAGGCTATCCACTCCAGTATTCTGGCCTGGAGAATTCCATGGACTATTCAATCCATGGGGTTGCAAAGAGTCAGATACAACTGAGCGACTTTCACTTTCACTGAGCATATATCCAGTAGTGGAATTATTGGGTCATATGGTAGTTCTATTTTTAGTTTTCCAAGGAACCTCCATACTGTTCTCCATAGTGACTGTATCAGTTTACATTCCCATCAACGGTGTAAGAGGGTTCCCTTTTCTCCACACCCTCTCCAGTATTTATTGTTTGTAGATTTTTTGATAATGGCCATTCTGACTGGGGTGAGGTAATAACCTCATTATAGTTTTGATTTGCATTTCTTTGGTAACTAGTGATGTTGAGCATCTTTTCATATGTTTATTGGCCATCTGTATAAATTATTTGGACAAATGTCTATTTAGGTCTTCTACCCATTTTTGATTAGGTTATTTGTTTCTTTGATATTGAGCTGCATGAACTTATTGTATATTTTGGAGACTAACCTTTTGTCAGTGGTTTTGTTTGCAAATATTTTCCCCCATTCTGAGAATTGTCTTATATTGTTTATGGTTTCTTTTGCTGTGCAAAAGTTTTTAAGTTTAATTAGGTCCCATTTGTTTATTTTTGCTTTTATATTCATTAGTCTAGAAAGTGGGTAAAAAGGGATCTTGCTGCAATGTATGTTAAAGAGTGTTCTGCTTACGTTTTCCTTTAAGGGTTTTATAGTGTCTGGCCTTAAATTTAGGTCTTTAATCCATTTCAAGTTTATTTTTGTGTATGGTGTTAGGGAGTGTTCTAATTTCATTCTTTTACATGTAGCTGTCCAGTTTTCCCAATGCCTCTTAATGAAGAGGCTGTCTTTTCTCCATTGTATATTCTTGCCTCCTTTGTCATAGACTAGGTGACCATAGGTGAGTGGGTTTATCTCAGAACTTTCTATCCTGCTCCATTGATCTATATTTCTATTTTTGTGCCAGTACCATATGGTCCTGATTACTGTGGCTTTGTAGTATATTTGGAAGCCAGGGAACTTGTTTCCTCCAGCTCCATTTTTCTTTCTCAAGATTGCTTTGGCTATTCAGGGTCTTTTGTGTTTTCATACAAATTGTATAATTTTTGTTCTAACTTTGTGAAAAAATGCCACTGGTAATTTGATAGGGATTGCATTGAGTCTGTAGATTGCTTTTGGTAATATAGTCATTTTCACAATATTGATTCTTCCAATCCAAGAACGTGGCATATCTCTCCACTTGTTTGTGTTGTCTTTATTTTCTTTCATCAGCAGCTTATAGTTCTCTGCATACAGTTCTTTTTCCTCCTTAGGCAGGTTTATTCCTAGGTATTTTATTCTTTTGTTGCAATGGTAGATGAGATTGTTTCCTTAATTTCTCTTTCTGATCTTTTGTTGTTAGTGCATAGGAATGCAAGAGATTCCTGTATATTAATTTTGAATCCTGAAACTTTACTAAATTCATTGATTAGCTCTAAAAGTTTTCTGGTAGCCTCTTTAAGATTTTCAATGTATAGTATCATGTCATCTGAAAACAGTGACAGCTTTACTTCTTTTCCAGTTTGGATTCCTTTTATTTCTCTTTATTCTTTGATTACCATGGCAAGGAATTCCAAAACTGTAATGAATAATAGTGGCAAGAGAGGACATTCTTGTCTTGCTCCTGATCATAGAGTAAATGCTTTCAGTTTTTCACCATTGAAAGTGATATTTGCTATAGGTTTGTCATATATGACCTTTATTATACTCTGTGCCCATTTTTTGGAGAGGTTTTTTTTTTTTAATCATAAATGGGTGTTGAATTTTGTCAAAAGCTTTTCTGCATCTACTGAGATGATCATATGGTTTTTTTAACAGATACATTTAAAAAAATGATTTACCTTGTATTTTTGGTGGTGTTGGGTCCTAGTTGCTGTGCAGGCTTTTCTCTAGCTGCAGTCAGTGGAGGCTGCTCTCTAACTGGGGCATGTGGGCCTCTCATTTCAGTGGCCTCTCTTTTGCAGAGCATGGGCTCTACACGTGGGCTTCAGTAGTTGTGGCTTCTGGGCTTTAGAGCACAGGCTCAGTGGTTGTGGTACATGGGCTTAGTTGCTTCATGGCATGTGGGATCTTCCTGGACCAGTGATTGAACCCATGTCCCCTGCATTGGCAGTTGGATTTTCTACCGCTGAACCACCAGGGAAGACCCAATCATACGGTTTTCATTCTTCAATTTGTTAATGTGGTGTATCACATTGACTGATTTGCATGTATTGAAGAATCCTGGCATCCCTGGGATAAATCCCACTTAATTATAATCCTTTTAAGGTATTGCTGGATTCGGTTTGCTGGTATTTTGTTGAGGATATTTGTGTCTATTTTCATCAGTGATGCTGCTGCTGCTAAGTCGCTTCAGTCGTGTCCGACTCTGTGCAATCCCATAGACGGCAGCCCACCAGGCTTCCCGTCCCTGGGATCCTCCAGGCAAGAACACTTAATTTTCTTTTTTTTGTGGTATCTTTGTTTGGTTTTGGTATCAAGGTGATGGTAGCCTCTTAAAATAAGCTTGGGAGTGTTCCTCCTTCTGCAGGTTTTTGGAAGAGCTTGAGAAGGATAGGTGTTAGCTCTTCACTAAATGTTTGATAGACTTCACCTGTGAAGACATTTGGTCCTGGACTTTTGTTTGATGGGAGTTTTGTAAAGCACAGTTTCAGTTTCATTACTTTGATCAGTCTCTTCATGTTTTCTGTTTCATCTTGGTTCGGTATTGGAAGTTTGTGCTTTTCTAAGAGTCTGTACTTCTTCCAGGTTTTCCATTTTATTGGCATATAGTTTTGTAGTAGTTTCCTATGATCCTTTGTATTTCTGTGATGTCTATTGTAACTTCTTTTTAATTTTTAATTTTATTGATTTGAATCCTCTTCCTTATTTCCTTGATGAATCTGGCTAAAGGTCTACCAATTTTATTTTCTCGAAGAACCAGCTTTTAGTTTCATTGATATTTGCTATTGTTTTCTTCGTTTCTATTTCATTTATTTCTGCTCTGATGTTTATGATTTCTTTCCTCTTACTAACTTTGGGGTTTTCTTTGTTCTTTCTCTGTTTGCTTTAGGTGTAAGATTAGGTTATTTGTTTGAGATTTTTCTTGTTTCTTAAGGCAGGATTCTATTGCAGTTCCCTTTTAGAACTGCTTTTGCTGCATCCCATAGGTTTTTGGTCGTTTTCATTGTCATTTGTCTCTAATTTTTTAAATTTCCTTGTTGATTTCTTCAGTGATCAATTGGTTATTTAATAGCATATTGTTTAGCCTCCATGTGTTTGGGGTTTTTTTACAGTTTTTTCCCCCCTGTAATTGATGCCTAACCTCTTAGCATTGTGGTCAGAAAAGATGTTTGATATGATTTTAATTTTCTTAAATTTATCAAGGTTTGATTTGTGACCAAAGATGTGATCTACCCTGAAGAATGTTCTGTGTACACTTGAGAAGAAAGTGTATCTGTTGCTTTCAGATGGAATATCCTATAAATATCAATTAAGTCCCTCTGGTTCAATGTGTCATTTAAGGCCTGTGTTTCCTTATTAATTTTCGTTTTGATTATTTATACGTTGGTATAAGTGGAGTGTTATTGTGTTACTATCGATTTTCCCTTTTACAGCTGTTAGCATTTACCTTACATCTTCAGGTGCTCCTATGTTGGGTACATAAATATTTACAATTGTTGTATCTTCTTCTTGGATTGCTCCCTTGATCATTATGTTATGTCCTTCTTTGTCTCTTGTTTATAAGTCTATTTTATCTGATATAATTATTGCTGCTCCAGCTTTCTTTTGATTTACATCTGCATGGAGTATCTTTTTCCATCCTCTCATTTTCAGTCTGTATGTGTCCTAGGTAGGCAGCATATATAAGTTATTGTTTTTGTATCCATTCAGTCAGTCTATGTCTTTTGGTTGGAGCATTCAATCCATTTACATTTAAGGTAACTATTGATATATATGTCCTATTACCAGTTTAATTGTTTTGAGTTTGTTTTTGTACTTCTTTTTCTTCTCTTGTGCTTCCTGCCTAGAAAAATTCCCTTTGCATTTGTTGTAAAGCTGATTTGGCGGTGCTGAATTCTCTCAGCTTTTGCTTTTCTGTAAAGCTTTTGATTTATCTGTCCAATCTGAATGAGATCCTTGCAAGAGTCATCTTGGTTGCAGGTTTTCCCCTTCCATCACTTTAAATATATCCTGCCACTCCCTTCTGGCATGCAGAGTTTCTGCTGAAAAATCAGCAGATAACCTTATGGGGATTCCCTTGTATATTATTTGTTGCTTTTCCTTTGTGTTTTTAAATATTTTTCTTTGTATTCAATTTTTGTTAGTGTGATTAACATGTGTCTTGGCATGCTGCTCCTTGTGTGTATCCTGTATGGAACTCTGCACTTCCCGGATTTGGTTGACTATTTCCTTTCCCATATTAGGGAAATTTTCGACTATAATCTCTTCAAATTTTTTCTCAGACCCCTTCCTCTTGCTCTTCTTCTTCTGCTTCTGGGACCTCTATAATTGGTACACGTAATGTCGTCCCAGAGGTCTCTGGGGTTGTCCTCATTTTAAAAAAAAACATTCTTTTTCCTTTATTCTGCTCCACAGCATTTATTTCCACCATTCTGTCTTCTAGCTCACTTATCCATTCTTCTGCCTCTGTTATTCTGCTGTTGGTTTCTTCTAGGGTGTTTTCTAGTTCAATTACTGTGTTATTCATCAATCCTTGTTTGTTCTTTAGTTCTTCCATGTCCTTGTTAAACATGTCTTGTATCTTCTCAATCTGTGCCTCCATTCTATTTCCAAGATCTTGGATCATCTTTACTAACACCACTCGGAATTATTTTCAGGTAGTTTGCCTATTTCCTCCTTATTTGGTCTTGCGTGTTTTGTTTTTTTCACCTTGCTCCTTCATCTGCAGCATAGTTCTGTCATCTCATTTTGTCTAATTTACTGTGCTTATGGTCTTTCCCCAGGCTGCAGGAACTATGGTTCCTCTTACTTTTGTTGTCTATCCCCCAGTGAGTGAATTTGGTCCAGGGGCTTGTGTAGGCTTTCTGGTGAGAGGGACTGGTGCCTGTGCTCTGGTGGGTAGAGCTGAATCTTCCTTCTGATGGGCAGGGCTGTGTCAGATGGGGTATTTTGGGGTGTCTGTGAGCTTAGTATGACTTTAGGCAGCCTGTATGCTGATGAATGGGGCTGTATTCCTATCTTGCTAGTTGTTTGGTATGAGGTGTCCAGCATTGGAGCCTGTAGTCAGTTGGGAGGAGCCAGTTCTTGGTGTTGAGATGAATACTTCCAGGAATGTGCAAGTCAGTTAATATTCCCTGGATCCAGGAATTCTCTGGCAGTCCAATGTCCTGGACTTGGCTCTCCCCCTCCAGTGGCCCAGGCCTGACCTCTTTTTGGCTGGGGAATCAAGAGCCTACACAGTGCAGCCAGAGAAAAAAGAAAGGAAAAAAAAAAAAAAAAACAAACCCAAGACACATAGCAAAACCAACAAAAAACAAAAACACACAAAGAAAATTTAAAAAAGAAAAAAAACACTGCACAAAGAATTTAAAAAATGGAAATAATCAATAAGGATTAAACTAATAAAAACACAAAAATGAAAAAGAGAACAAAAGCAGAAAGCAAACAAAAAAAAATCAAACAAAACATAAAACAAACTCATAAAAATAATAATAAAAAGTGCAAAAGCAAGAATAAAAACAAAAAACAACCATAAAGTTAAAATAGAAAAATAAAAAATATTTTAAAAATAAAAGCAAAATAATAAAAATAACACTAACAACTGAACAAAGCAAAACAAAACAAAAAGAATAATTGTAATAAGAGTATTTTCCTGGGGCCTCTGCTATCAGTGTCTGTACTCCCATGGTGAGTCATAGCCAACCCCTGCCGCCCCAGGAGACCCTCAGGGTAGATATCTGGACCTGATGTGGGCACTGTGGGGCCAGATCAGACTCGGAGCTGGTCCAACTCCTGTGTGTACCTGCTCATAAAGTCCACTCCTGCTGAAGTTAGACCATTCTCAGTTGTGGGAATGCTTGCTGTCTATTCAGATATTCCAGACACAGGATTTACCATGCTAATTGCGAGGATAATAATCCATGGCTTGTGCAGCTGCACAGAGATTTCCATTCCTCTTCCTTAGTTGCACTGCCCCTGAGGCTCAGCTTTGGTTTCAGCCCTACTTCTGTGTGTGCGCCACCCTCAGGCATCTGTTCTCTGCCCAGACGAGAGGGAGTAAAAGAAGTGGCTGACTGGGACACACTTGCTCACTCAGGCCAGGGAGGGGTACGGTGGCCACGTTGGGCTATGCACAAAGCGTCCGTGGCGGCAGAGATCCGCAGGCAGTTGCAGCAAACTGGGGCTCGATTGCTCTGGCGGGAGTCCCCTTCCAGAGCCTGTGGAGGCAGGCTCTGGTGTGTAGGGGTGGTGGTGGCCCTACCCCTCGTGTGTCACTCAGCACTGGCACCTCATTTCCTAGGCAGACCACGCTTCCTCTAGGGATATTCCTGGCCATGGAGCCCCTCACTCCTGTCTCCTCTGTGCTAGCTGAACAGCCAACAGTGGTCATTTCCTCAGATCTGCTCTCAACCTGAGAGCTTCAGCACAGTCTCCACCAGCACAGATCTGTTCTCTTCACCTGAGAGCTTCAGCACTCAGTCTCCATCAGCACAGATCTGTTCTCTTCTCCTGAGAGCTTCAGCACTCAGCTTCCACCAGCACTGGCAAATTCCCATCCCAGGCGGGGGACCCCAGGGCTGATTCCCAAGAAGGCTTTGGGATAGGTGGCTCTCAGGACTCCAGAGCCTACACAGACAGAGGAGGCCTTGCAAGCTATGCCAACAAGAGAAATCAAGGAATCTAGAACATATTTTATTTCTTTTATGAAACCTAGCTTTCAAGATTATCTGGCGGAAAAATCCTAAAATCCTATTTGGAAGCTGATACTTAACTTTTTTTTTTCCTCTTTCTCTTTGTTCCCTTCTGTAACAACTCTAAACCTCCCTGAGGCAAGTAGAAAGTGCTAGAAATATGAAGCAGGGGGAAGGGCAGTATAAGGAAATTAAAAAAAAAAAAAGAATCAGCATATTCCAAAATGAAATTATCACCGTTATGAATTTGATCATTTTTTCTATCACATGTCATGTTCTAATGTGGTTGTTCCATAGAGGCCTGGAAGGCCAAGACCGCAGCCTGTGGGTAGACCACGTCTGTCCGGTGAATGGCCGGAAAAAGATGTAGGTCCTCAGACAGGAAACCAGAACTCTGAGGGCAAACCTGAACAGAAAGGAGATCTGTTTACCATCCATTAAGTTCTCTTGGCCTGGAATCACAGGGCCTCAGGACTAGGACAGTTCTCCCATGTGTGGGATGATTTTCTCTCCCAAATGAAATTGGGCCAGAGCCTGCCAAGGGAGACTTCTTTGTAGGGCTGTGCTTCCCAGACTCTACAATTCAAAAGATCAGTGTAATAAAATATTTTTAATGAGGGGACTAGCATAGAGTTAACGATTTTAAAAATACATTTGTTGAAATATAGTTGATTTATTATGTTGGGTTAATTTCTACTGTATAGCAAAGCGACTCAGTTACACATCTATACACATTCTTTTCCAAGCTCTTTTTCATTACAATTCATCACAGGATATTGAATATAGTTCCCTGTGTTATACTGTAGGACCTTGCTGTTTATCCACCCTGTATAAACAATTTTACATCTGCTCACCTCAAACTTGCAATCCGTCGCTCTCCTATTTGCCTCCCCTTTGTCAACCACAAGTCTGTTCTTTATATCTGTAAGTCTGTTTCTGTTCCATAGATAGGTTTGTTTGTGTCATATTTAGATTCCACATGTGAGTTATCAACTTCTACTTTGCCAAGCAAGTATGTTTAAAACAAACCCCCTATTCCTATCCTCATGTTTCCTTCTTTTTTTGTGTGTTCAAGATTTAGTATTAAGTGATAATATTTTGAGAAAGATTTTATTTGCTTTACACAACAGTAAAAATTATGTATTATACATTGTGTGCATGCTAAGTTGTGTCTGACTCTTTGTGACCCCATGGACTGTAGCCCACCAGGTTCTTCGGTCCCTGTCATTTTCCAGGCAAGAATACCGGAGTGGGTTGCCATTTTCTACTCCAATGTCTATTTCTTTTTAAAAAGGACTTTCAACACCTAAAAAGCCGGTGGTTTTCTTTTAAGGAAAACATCATTTATCGATAAGAAAGAAAACTACACAAATGCCTGGAATGGTAAGGAGCAAAGGCATGGAACAGAGGCGGGGGACAGAGATAGGCAATGTCTATCCCAAGATGGTAGGTATACTAAGAAATGCCTACAATATTTGTAGAGGGCCCAGTGGGAAGCAGACTGAAAGGAAGTTAGAGCATGTCATGGAGATCCTTCTGTGAAGTGATGAGAAACTGGAATGTCAGCTTTGAGGGAGTCAGAGCTTTTGACTCTTTCATGAGAAGAGAACCAATATTAAGAAAACCATGTTGGGGAAATTTAAGTTGTAGGTTATATGTAGCCTCTGATGGAATTAGTATATTCCAAGGGAGAAAAGCTAGAGGAAGGAAAGCCATTTAGGAGAGAACATATGGAATTACCCCAGACTTTGGCTGAAGTGCAGTCTTTAGTGGGAGATGAATGGGACAGTTCTCCATGCCTGTTGGTTATTGGGTCTACCGGTTACCATGGCAAGGGTGGCGGATGATTCTGAAGAATGCTATTTATCCTCCTAATAATAGATCGTCACGGGGTAGATTTGAACATTTTAGACAATTCCTGTTTCATTCTGTGCAGAATTTCATCCATATTTGTGCAGCCTTTCTGCCTTAGTTCATCTTATCCTGGTGTCTGTACTGTTAAATGACTTGTACTTTTTCCTTTGGATCACTTATCGTAATTTGTGATGAGTTCCTTAAAGTGAGCATTTCAGTAATGTCTGTGTCCTCCACTAAACCATAGGAATAGGGTCCATGTATTTTCTCCATAATTATATCTCCAGCCCTAAACAAGGGGCCCACCTGATATTTGAGAGACACACAATAAATATTTATTGACTATGTAAATGAGTGAACAAATGAGTGAATTTAGGAAGAATGATTGGAATCATCCTCCACAAATACATAGATACACTTATGAAGTGCTATTCTATGTGTGGGCCTGTGCTAGGTTATGCTTTATGACAGAAGGAGGTTCTTGAGGGCCACAGTCAAACATAAATAACAGATCCCATGATCACTGCTACAGGAAATGGGCTTGGTGGTTTCTGGTGGCCTTTCCCCAGCCTGTGTTCATGCGGCAGGCTGCTAGAGTAGTGCCACCTGTTGGAGAAAACAAAAAGTCTAGTTTTTTGCTCAATCATTTTATTTCTTTAAACATACTGAAGTCCCATCTAATTTTTGCTGATTGAGGATCTTCTCTGTCATTTACATTTTCTTCTTATACATTAAAAACATTTGGCTTCATTTCCTCAGCAAAACTTACCATTTTTAACTCTTTCTCTGTTAAATAGTAGCTTTGTTTAATTCCATTCACCACATTTCAGAGAAAGAAATCTTCTATAGTAAATAGTAAAATTTCCATTACACATAAGGAGTGTATAGTAGAAAAAACAGTGTACGTATTAGTGACTTTAAAACACAGATATCTGTGATAGCAATACATTCTAGAACAATGGTGTGACAGCACTTTTGTTGATGAAGGATTATTGAAAGGAAACTTCAAGAACATGCAGTGCCTTGGTCATTATTATAAACACCTGTTATTAAACTGGAAAAGCACAAACATAACAGTTAATGGAATTCCAAACAAAGATGTTACTAATTATACTTTATAGGGACACATATATTTTCAAACACTATATGTCAAACACATGTGCACATCTTGGCCTATCTGTCAGTTTTAGGAGAAATGTGTGACTTAAATGATGCTGAGTTCCCAGGGGCCCCTGTCAGTGGTCTCATCAAGTCAGTGTGGAAGAGGAAATGTTCACTTGCCAGTCTGGACAGATTTCCTAACTCTCTTTTAAAGTCCAATGTTTTGGTATTTGATATTTTATCTTTTTCTTTTGCCTTTTCATACTTTTCACGGGGTTCCAAAGGGAAGAATGCCGAAATGTTTTGCCATTCCCTTCTCCCATGGACCAAGCACAAACTGGAATCAAGCTTGTGGGGAGAAATATCAGTAACCTCAGGTATGCAGATGACATCTTCCTTATGGCAGAAAGTAAAGAGGAATTAAAGAGCCTCTTGATGAAGGTGAAGGAGGAGAGTGAAAAAGCTGGCTTAAAACTCAACATTCAAAAAACAAAGATCATGACATCTGGTCCCATCACTTCATGGCAAATAGATGGGGAAGCAATGGAAACAGTGACAGACTTTATTTTCTTGGGCTCCAAAATCACTGTGGATGATGACTGAAGCCATGAAATTAAGATGCTTGCTCCTTGGAAGAAAAGCAATGTATTAGACATTGTATTAGTGTATTAAACCTAGACAGTGTATTAAAAAGCAGAGACTTGACTTTGCCTACAAAGGTCTGTCTAGTCAAAGCTATGGTTTTTCCAGTAGTCATATATGGATGTGAGAGCTGGACAATAAAAGAGGCTGAGCACTAAAGAATTGATGCCTTGGAACTGGTGCTGGAGAAGACTCTTGAGAGTCCCTTGGTCTGCAAGGAGATCAAATCAGTCAGTTCTAAAGAAAATCAACCCTGAATATTCACTGGACTGAAGTTGAAACTCCAATACTTTGGCCCTCTGATGTGAAGAGCTGACTCATTGGAAAAGACCCCTGATGCTGGGAAAGATTGAAGGCAGGAGGAGAAGGGGATGACAGAGGATGAGATGGTTGGATGGCATCACCAACTCAATGGACATGAGTTTGAGCAAGATCTGGGAGTTGGTGATGGACAGAGAAGCTTGGCATGCTGCAGTCTGTGGGGTCGCAAAGAGTCAGACATGACTGAGCAACTGTTTGAACAACAACATTTTATCTTTTATTTGCTTTCCTGATTCCAGGTTCCATATCAGAAGTGGAACCTCTTTATGATTCTTTTATTTGGGGAGGTGGGAGGAGAAGCATGTTTTCTTCTTACTGATTTCTAGGAAATAGTTATATACAGCAGATCTGAACCATGTATACAGCAGAACTGTGGAGTCCTAGCCCGAGGTCACAGGTGTGAGCCCTTGTACCAAGGCCACAGATGCAGAGCCCAGTCACCTCTGGAACTGATTGAGGCCCATAGTAACTGCGGCCAAAAGCCCCTCAATCCTTACCAGCCCGTTTCCTGACCCTAAATTAGGCAAAAACGCCCACGCAGGTATTCACCATACAGCACCCTAACTGATCACCTGATGCCATCCTGCCAGCAGTAATTTTCTTTGTCTGAAGGCTATAAAAATTGGCTACAAACACACAAAAGGGGCCGGCTCGCCCTTAGGCCAGCCTGCTGTTTTCATGGTTGGCTCTCCTTGGTCTATCAGGTCAGTCCGCTGCGTTTGCAGTGCCCTTATTATCTCTGCTCCCTGCTCTTAATAAACTCACCCCTTTCTGAAATACTCTGTGTCTGGAAATTCGTTTCCAACCAATGCTTGGACTGCCACTATGCAAACCATTTATATGTACATGATGTACTGCTATTTTCTCCTAGTCTCTGTGTGTGTGTTTGTGTGTATAACCTTCTCTGTAATATTTTCATAGAAATTGTCAGTTTTTATGGATCCAAATTCAATCTTTTCCTTTGTGATAATTTTTATCACCACTTTTGTGCTCAGAATATCTTTTCTGACCAGAGACTTAGGCATATGTGCATTTAGTTTTTATTTTGTTTTTCTGATTTTATTTCTTTTTAAAGATTTTTATTTATTTATTTTTGATTGTGCTGGGTTGTCGTTGCTGTGCACAGGTTTTCTCTAGTTGCAGCGAGCAGGGGCTACTCACTAGTTGCCGTGTGTGGGCTTCTGATTGCAGTGGCTTCTCTTGTTGCGGAGCACAGGCTCTAGGGCATGCAGGCTTCAGCAGTTGCGGCACATGGGCTTAGTTGCTCCCTGGCATATGGGGTCTTCCTGGACCAAAGATCGAACCCGTGTCTCCTGCATTGGCAGGCAGATTCTTTACCATTGAGCCACCAGGGATGCTCTGTTTTTTCTGATTTTATATTTTCCATTGCACTCCTTAATTCATTTGACACTGAGTGCATCGCTTGAGCCAAGTTTCACATATTTCTTCCAAATAGGCAGTAATCTCGACACCATTTGTTTAACAGGCCAATTTCTTTTCATTGGTTTCTGTTCCTTCTTTTATTACAAACTGCATAATCTTATAGGTAAAAATCAGTTTGTGACTTATTTCTGTTTCTTCAAGCAGTTTGTCCATTATTATGTCAATACCACACATATTTAACTCCAATAACTAATAACTTTCGACATCTAAATCTTCTTTATTACTATTCCCTTTGGAATTGTGATTACCTATTCTTGGAAGAAAAGTTATGACCCATCTAGATAGCATACTGAAAAGCAGAGACATTACTTTGCCAACAAAGGTCCATCTAGTCAAGGCTATGGTTTTTCCTGTGGTCATGTATGGACGTGAGAGTTGGGCTGTGAAGAAATCTGAGCGCCGAAGAATTGATGCCTTTGAACTGTGGTGTTGGAGAAGACTCTTGAGAGTCCCTTGGACTGCAGGGACATCCAACCAGTCCATTCTGAAGGAGATCAGCCCTGGGATTTATTTGGAAGGAATGATGCTAAAGCTGAAACTCCAGTACTTTGGCCACCTCATGCGAAGAGTTGACTCATTGGAAAAGACCCTGATGCTGGGAGGGATTGGGGGCAGGAGGAGAAGGGGATGACAGAGGATGAGATGGCTGGATGGCATCACTGAGTCGATGGACGTGAGTCTGAGTGAACTCCAGATGTTGGTGATGGACAGGGAGGCCTGGCGTGCTGCGATCCATGGGGTCTCAAAGAATCGGACACGACTGAGCGACTGAACTGAACTGATTCTTGTTTTCTCTTCCAAATGAACTATTCAAATGATCTTGCTCTTTCCCCAAATACAACTTTAGAACTTTGATTCACCCCTTTCCATCCTATTCAACAAGTATTTATTGAGCATTGATATGAAGGAAATAATACACATTGACTAAATAACAATGGCATCAACATTGAGTGTACTTCCTATGTTTGTAAGATGCTTTAAATATTTTAAAGGGTATCTCCTTTCATATTATTCATCAAGGTCTTTCAGAATACTTGAACACAAGACAATTAAGGCAGCTGTAAAGAGGGGGAAAATCTTTTCACTGATTATTTAAAATGTGTTACTATTTATAATTCACTTTTTAGTAACCGTGAAATTCACACATCATACCATTCACTCATTGAAAGTGTACACCTCAATGGTTTTTAATATATTCACAGACTCATACAACTGTCATCACAATTAATTTTACCATATTTTCCTCACCCCAAAAAGAAGCTCCAAGCCTATGAGGAGTCACTTTCCACTTCCCTCCAGCCAGCTCTCGGTGATTATGGATACTCCATATCTTTATAGATTTGCCTATTCTGGAAATTTTATATAAATGGAGTCATGTAACATGGGATCTTCTGCGTCTGGATTGTTTTTAACTTATTAGTATGTTTTTAAGGTTCACCCATGTTGTAGTATTAGTACTTCATTCCCCTTTATGCCAAATAATATTCCACAGTGTGGATAGACCACATTTTATTTATCCCTTCATCAATTGATGGGTATTTAGGTTATTTTTACCTTGTGGACATTATGAATGGCCAGATGCTGCTATGAACACTCGTGTACAAGTCTATGTAGACATATACTTTCATTTCTTTGGGTACATACCTAGGAGTGGAATTACTGGGTTATATAGTAATCCAATGTTTAATCTTTTGAGGAATTGCCAGATTGCTTTCAAAGAGGCTGCAACATTTCACACTGTCGCAAACTGTGTATGGGGGTTCCGGTTTCTCAGCCTTCTTCCTAACACTTGCTGTTATCTTTCTTTCTTTATTATAGGTACTCTACTGGGTGTGAAGGGGTGCTGTACTGTGGTTTGGATTTGCATTTCCGTGATGATTAATGGTATTGAGCAGCTTTTCATGTACTTGCCAGCCATTTGTGTGCCTTCTTTGAGAAAATGTATATTTAGATCATTTTCCTATTTTTAAATTGGGTTATTTATCTTTTTATTATTGAGTTATCACTGTATTTTATATATTTTGGATATATGTCTGTTATCAGGTAAATGATTTTCAAATGTTTTCTACCATTTTGAGGGGTGTATTTCATTTTCAAATGATTGAAAAGTCCTTTGAAGCAAAAAGTTTTTCATTTTGATAATGTCCAATTTATCTATTTTTTTCCTTTGTTGCTTTTGCTCTCATATTTAAGATATAGTTCACTTTTAAAAGTTATCATGATACGAAAATAGATGTTAGTTGTATATGTGTGTGTACAGTAATTTAAATACCTTAAGCTTATATGTACATTCTTAGTGACTGGAGGTCCAGAAAACAAGATGTGACCCTAGGTTCAAATTCCATTGAAGAAGAGAGGCATTTTCTCTCCTTTCTTTCTTTCTTGTTTGTTTGTTTGTTTGTTTGTTTTTAAGGCTGAGCCACGAGGCTTATGGGATCTTATTTCCCTGACCAGGGATTGAACTCAGGCCCCAGGCCCGCGACAGTGAAAGAGTCCTTACTGGACTGCCAGGGAACACCTGAGAGGCATTTTCAACCTGAGACATTTTTCTAAAAGTGGGAGGATGAAGTGGGACTGAGGAGATGGCAATACTCATTAGAACAAGAACAATAAATGTGGGAAACATTTCTTGAGCTGCTGTGATATGAAAATATTTATTATCTGGGAAAGTATTAAGTCCAGGAAGCACCATGAAGAGGTTTTCCAAGATTGGTGCAGGGTAGGGGGAAACAGTCTTACAGGTATAAAACTGACTAGGTGAATTCTTCAAACCCCAAATCAGTTGAAATTTGTTTTTTCTTAGGATTGGACAGTAGATGTCTCAGTTACATTGAGTCTGTAACAAGAAAAGAAGAATTAATTAAAAAGAATGGCACAGATAAGTGAGCTATGTAATCTTGTATATGAAGTAGCTTCTTATTTGGGGTACTAAAAATTTTTTTTGGCCACATGTCATGTGGGATCTTAGTTCCCATGTCCAGGGATCGAACCCATGCCCTCAGCAATGGAAGTACGGAGCAGTAACCACTGGACCACCAGGGAAGTCTCTAGGGTACTGAAATTTAATTTCAGTTAAACTTTCTTTGAAAGACTATATTGCTGTTGTTTAGTTGCTAAGTCATGTCCAGCTCTTGTGACCCCCCATAGACGGTAGCCCTCCAGGCTCCTCTGTCCATGGCATTTCCCAGGCAAGAATACTAGAGTGGGCTGCCATTTCCTTCTCCAGGTGATCTTCCTAACCTAAGGATTGAACTCATGTCTCCTGCTTGGCAGGCATATTCTTTTTTGAGCCACCAGAGAAGCCCTTGAAAGACTATAGGTATTACCTTTAAAATTCTTAACTAAAAACTCATTGAAACATCAGAAATGTTCTATAATTTCCTGGATGAAGAAATAAAAAGAAAGATATTTAGAGGTTTGTTGAAAGACTTAGATGAAAGTAGAATTAGAAATCAGGGTACAATCAAAAAATTATCAACTCCCTATATTGTTCCCTAAAAAGCAGCTATTTCCATTGAATAATTTACAGGAAGATTTTTGTTAATGTGCAAAGAGAAAGTGCTCCAGATGAGACATATATATATATATAACAGGAATATGATGTGGAGGAGCCCAAACACTTGATTTTTTAATACTGAAATCACTACTTTTATTCTCAAGATGCCATCCACTCAAATTCCCTTCATCCAGGTCTCATTTTCCTCTAGCACTATGGGGAGTTCAACATTCTTTTCCTGAAGGAATAATTCAAGAACCAAAGGAATTCTCATTACTACCATACAACTCACAATTTTTTTTTTTTTAGTAAAAAGTTTTAGTTTTTACTTTGCCAACAGAGGTCCATGTAGTCAAAGCTATGGTTTTTCCAGTAATCATGTATGGATGTGAGAGTTGGACCATAAAAAAAGCCGAGTGCTAAAGAATTGATGCTTTTGAACTGAGGTGTTGGAGAAGACTTTGGAGAGTCCCTTGGACTGCAAGGAGATCAAACCAGTCAATCCTAAAGAAAATCAGTCCTGAATATTCATTGGAAGGACTGATGCTGAAGCTGAAGCTCCAATACTTTGGCCACCTGATGCAAAGAACTGACTCCTTGGAAAAGACCCTGATGCTGGGAAAGATTGAAGGCGGGAGGAGAAGGTGATGACAGAAGATGAGATGGTTGGACAGCATCACCGACTCGATGGACATGAGTTTGAGCAAGCTCCAGGAGTTGGTGATGGACTGGGAAGCCTGGCATCGTGAAGAGTCAGACATGAATGAATGACTGAACTGACTGAAAAACTTTTAAAAATGCATGTCTATTAAACCACAAAATGTTCATTTATCCTGAAATAATCTTGGGTGCCTCTAGTGGTTATATCCTGTTCTTGGAGGAAGTGGACTCCTGACTTTTCTGCAGCCCTGTCTAGAAACAAGGAGAAAGGATGAGAGTAGAAGCAGGAAGTGGATGAAGTTTAAAAAGAGGCCCAGAGAGCACATGACAATGATCAACGAGCCAGCATATACCTGTTCTTCTGCCCAGATGATCTCATGGGCTCCTCCCAACCCTGGGAAGGAGGATAAAGTGTGGTACCCTGTGGACCCAGGGTGATCCCAGGGGTGGGGGGGTGGGTTAATTACAACAGGTGCCACTTGCTCTCTGGGCCTCTGGTACTGCTCACCTCCCTCTCACTCACACACACATACCCAGCTCCTGATCTCTAAGACACACACACACACACACACACACACACACAATGCAATCAGGGTAGCCTTGGTCCTGCCTCCATAACTGCAGAGAAATGGTGGAAATAAAAGGCGAATTGTTAGTACATGAGCCTCTTAGGTGACATTTTTGGTACTTCCCAGGAAATCACCCCTTGCCCTCAACCTCTGGCCCTCCCAGGGTCATTGCCCACCCCTCCCCCATGCCTCCTTCACGGGGCCATTTATCCCGGCTCCTGTGGGTGTGCTCTTGAGGCAGAGCTCACCAGGGAAGTTGAAGGGCGCTCAGCTCTGTTCCCAGGCTGCTGAGTTTCACTGAGAAGGAACAAATGATGACTGTTCTGTGAGGCCATACAATGAGCGGCTTTCTCCCAGAGCTGTGACCTTTACCCAGGAAGAGGCCAAGCACACTTATTGAGTCTCTGCATTTGCTGGAGACAATCTGTGGTAAACAGAGCAAGAAGGCCCTCATTGTCACTGAAGGCCTCCAGAAGCCACCAGGGCTTTTTGCACAGAGCCCTTGGCTGCCTGGTCCATTGGCTGTCATCCAATTTTACTATGGAAATGGATTATTTAAAGTTAAAAAATAATTTATTTAGTTCAATTTGGCTTGACCTGGATGATTGCCAATAACTGCCCATGTGGCTGTGCTGCAGCAAACAGGTTGGTTGCTCACTCATAACTCATTTCTTCTCCTTCTGTGCTCAAAGAGTCCAGGTTTCCAGCCATTTGGTGACCATGAGCCCAGTTTGCAGGATAACACTTATCACAACCATCTGTTTCCTCTTTACCGAGGATTAGTCTAACTTGTGGACTACTGAGAGACTTGGAAGAAGGGAGAAAGGCCTAGCCACGCTGCCCTTTCTTCTGGCTCTTGGTGTAAGGCCTGATGCTTGCACTGGCTTTGGCCATCGTCTTCTCTCTTTGAGGGTACACACTACAACGCTGACAGGTGTGAATCAAGGCCTGAGTCCTTGTTGACACAACCAAGTTTCAGAATTTCTTGTCAAGTTGGTTTTTTTGTAGATAGCTCTCCAAAGCATCTTAACTGACATATATCCCCCCATCACAAGGGATCTAACATTATTAGGCATAAACCCTTCAGCAAACAATTTATACACACTCTGGTTTCATTATGATTTAAAGCAGGATGCTGGACTCCAGAGAATTTCCAGGGAGTTTGACTGCACAGTTACACTGCAGAGGAACTGGAAATTGATTTGGAAATAAACACCAGGTGAGATGGCCAGGGAATCCCTTTCCCGTCAAGACAACAGCCTGCTTACCTTAGGATCGTCTTTCTTCTTTTAGTCCTTTTCCTCTCCCTGAAGGATTTGGAACAGAGATTCATCCGTCACCTGGTAATTATGTATTAAATTTGTGTGTGAGCATTTGCTAGGATGGCTGTGACGGGGGTGCCTGGCTCCCCTTAGCCAGGCGCTGTGAGCACTATGACGAGTGTGGCAGTCCCTACGGGCCGTGGGCTTTTTGGTCAACAGGCTCCTGCTCCCAAAGCTGAGCTCTTCTGGAGGCAGTGTCAAGGTGGCTGTTGGGGGGAACTCACCCTAACAGGGATTGATCCGGGGCCAATCACACAGGGCCCCTGCGTCAGGTGTGGGGTGAAAGACACTGCCATTAAGATAGAGGTGCTGTTGCATCAAAACATGCAGGACGGCTGTCACTGGCTTGGAAGAGGTCTCTGAGGAGACACTTAGGAAATGCTCCTGTGCTTTCTTGGTAGAAGAGGACACACACCCAGAGAGGAGGAGTTGCTTGTCTTACATGTTACATCCATCATGCAACTGTAGACTTGAAATTTGCACTTTAGTTTGTGTACGTTTTTTCTTTAAGAAAAAAAAAGCAAAAAAGAACAGAAGAAAAAAATGACCCTTCATATGTATTTTTTTAAACCACCACTCAAAGAAAGGGATAAAGGCAGAATTTTGAATAAAGGGAAAATCAGAGACTTCCCCTCACACATTTTTTAAATGTGTGAGACTTTACACATTTAAATTAGTAATCATGGGAGTGATCCAATTAATTTATCATTTGTCTCCAGCTGGAAGCTCTTCTAAATCTTGAGCTGAAGTTTCAATTTCAGTTTCAGTGAGATGCTTCTAAATATATGCTGTTTTCTGTGGGAGATACGCAATAGAAATGCTGGTATCTTGGTGTTGATCTTAGAGTTCAAATTCATACCTTGAAGTTGTTGGCTCCCACTCTGGGGTCAGGAATGTTGATCAAGATTGAAAATGGCATGGATGTTTGTAAGAGAACAACTTCTGGTGACCTTTCGAGCCTGAGGAGCTTGCCTCAGCTGCCTGGATTTATCTCGGTTCCACCTGCATATCAGGAATCCTTAGATGTCAGAACTTGCTCGGAGAACACCCATCTCCTCTTTCCCACACCAGGAGAAACAGGAATGCTGCCATAATGGGTACAAGGGGAGCTCATTGCCTCGCTGGAAACCCAGGAGTAGCACTGACTTCAGATGTGGCTGGACTCAGATGTGGCTCAAACAATGTCATCAGGACTCAACTTCCCTCCATCTTGAGGTCCTTCCATTGAGACAGTCACGATCTCAGGAGCTCAAGGTGGCCACGCTCAGCTCCAGGCCAGGAGGAGGCAGTATCTCCAGACTCTATCTCCTCAGCTCCAAGTCCAGTCAGGAGAGAATCACCTCTTCTGATTTACAGCATTTCCAGGAGTCACTAAGTCTCCCTGGCTCTGAGTGGGTCACGTGCACATTGCTGATCCAATCACTGTGACCATGAAAATGCAATGCATTGATTGGCGTAGGCCTAGCTCATGTACTTCTTCCTTTGAACTCTTTACAAATGGACAGTTTCCTCCCATTCCCTTAAGGCTTCCTGCTGCCACAGGTACCTCTGTATTTCCTTCTGGCTTCATGAGACCATCACACATCAATTGCCCAGTGACTGTGAGGTGCAATTACCCGACTGTCTGCATGGGAAACAGACCACATATCTTAATGGCTTACAAAGTTGGTATTCTCATTTGGCCTCAGAGGCTGGCAGCATCTTAGCCTTGGCCAGTATGCAACATGCGTGTCTGATTCTTCATGACCCTGTGGACCATAGGAGGCCAGGCTCCTCTGTCCATTGGATTCTCCAGGCAAGAATACTGGAGTGGGTTGCTATGCTCTATTCTAGGATATCTTCCTGATCCAGGGACCGAACTTGCATCTCTTACGTCTCCTGCATTGGCAGGTGGTGTTCTTTACCTCTAGTGCCACCTGGGAAGCCCAGTAAGTCCCTTCAGTCGTGTCCGACTCTGTGAGACCCCATAGACAGCAGCCCACCAGGCTCCCCCATCCCTGGGATTCTCCAGGCAAGAACACTGGAGTGGGTTGCCATTTCCTTCTCCAATGCATGAAAGGGAAAGGTGAAAGTGAAGCCGCTTAGTCGTGTCTGACTCCTAGCGACCCCATGGACTACAGCCCACCAGGCTCCTCCGTCCATGGAATTTTCCAGGCAAGAGTACTGGAGTGGAGTGCCATTGCCTTCTCTGAAGGTAGGTGCTACCGTTCAGCAATTCAATGGTTTTCAGGTGCTCTATTCCTTCCTCCCCGATTCTGCAAATGCAGTTTCTTCCTTTCTACCCTTTATGGGTAGATGACCCTTGGTAGCATCTCTTTGTTCTATTGGTGGCCACTTGAGAATGCAGGCAAGCTGGTCCATGGTCTGTAGCAATTGTCCATGGCTAGCTTTTGGCACTGGAGAAGGCTGCCGTCTATGGGGTCGCACAGAGTCGGACACGACTGAAGCGACTTAGCAGCAGCAGCTTTTGGCACACACATGGCTCATAGATGCTCCTCATTCTTTTCAGGCCATCTACAAACCCCTCTTTTTACCCTTCTGGGAGCATCATGCCATTCCATACCATGGTGTCTAGCCTTGCTCTAGGGGTTTTTGCATGTAACTTCACCCTGTGTGTGTATGTGTGTGTGAGTGGGTATGTATGTGTCTGTGTGTGCATGTGTGTGGTGGGGTCACCTCCCAGTCTTCCAGGTAAGAAGTAAGTATAACTTGTTTCTAGAATGGGAACACTTGGTCAAGTACAACCCAAGGTTGAAGCGGAACTTGATGTCCTGTTATTGTTTGTCTCATTCTGCCAGGCTCCTCTGTCTATGGGATTCTCCAGGCAACAGTACTGGAGTGGGTTGCCATTTCCTTCTCCAGGGGATCTTCCTGACTCTGATATTGAACCTGCATCTCTTGTGTTTTCTGCATTGGCAGGTGAATTCTTTACCACTGCACCACCTGGGAAGCAGACTGTATTAATGTTAATCTAAAAACTCTCCATCCTAAAGGAGATCAGTCCTGGGTGTTCACTGGAGGGACTGATGCTGAGGCTGAAACTCCAATACCTTGGCCACCTCATGCGAAGAGTCGACTCATTGGAAAAGACCCTGATGCTGGGAGGGATTGGGGGCAGGAGGAGAAGGGGATGACAGAGGGTGAGATGGCTGGATGGCATCACTGACTTGATGGACGTGAGTCTGAGTGAACTCCGGGAGTTGGGTGATGGACAGGGAGGCCTGGCGGGCTGCAATTCCTGGGGTCACAAAGAGTTGGACACAACTGAGCGACTGAACTGAACTGAACTGAAAAACTCTGAGGTTCAGGATATCAAGGGAGGTACTACTGAGAAAAGTTGCTGTTAGCATGCACACACTTGGAGTACACCAGCGACATTTATTCCCTTCAATAGACTAAGCAGGGAGCAGGTTAACGGACAGGGGCTGTAGAAGGGGCAAGCACAGCATTATTGGAGTGTACTGTCCTGCCGAGTCGCAGCTGGAGCATCAGTGACCTCTGGTGGTAGGATTTTCCTCTCTGGTCCTCACGGTGTTAGCATCTCCTTCAGGTCTGTGTGTCTGGTTCAGTGTTCAAAGAGATGCTGCAAGATTAATCTCAGAGTGGGTAGGGTAGACTGGGTTTTCCTGCTAAAACTTTTACTAGTGGGTCAGAGGTGACACAGTCAGGAATTTAAACACAGATCCTATTCCTGCCTCCATCAATTTTATCTGATGAGGACAGCTTATTTACAAAACTCATATTCCGGATATAAGCATGTTTTCTTTCATTTTTAAAAATACTTTCCCCCTGGAGAAGGAAAAGGCAACCCACTTCAGAATTCTTTTCTAGAGAATCTCATGGACAGTGGAGTCTGGCAGGCTACAGTCCACAGGGTCACAAAGAGTCAGATGTGACTGAGAATGCATACACAGGTATTATAAGTAATCTAGGGATTTAAAGTATATGGGAGGATGTGCATAGGTTATATGCAAAACCATACCATTTTACATAAGGGACTTGAGCATCTGCAGATTTTGGTATCCTAGGGGTGGAGCGGGGGAAATCTTGGAACCAATCCCCCATGTATAATGAGGGACAACTGTACATTCAAGGTGTATTATTCAATGATTATGCTATTTGCAAAACATTCAAATTTGTGCAGTTTTATTCACCATACACATGCATTACTAATGCAGTCTTGATTATTTAAATATTTTGGTGTAGCATACATATTTATTGGTTGACAAATAAAAGATGTGTTCACACGCTAGTAAAGTAATGCTCAAAATTCTCAAAGCCAGGTTTCAGCAATACGTGAACCGTGAACTTCCAGATGTACAAGCTGGTTTTAGAAAAGGCAGAGGAACAATAGATCAAATTGCCAAAATCCACTGGATCATGGAAAAAGCAAGAGAGTTCCAGAAAAACATCTATTTCTGCTTTATTAACTATGCCAAAGCCTTTGACTGTGTGGATCACAATAAACTGTGGAAAATTCTGAAAGAGATGGGAATACCAGACCACCTGACCTGCCTCTTGAGAAACCTGTATGCAGGTCAGGAAGCAACAGTTAGAACTGGACATGGAACAACAGACTGGTTCCAAATAGGAAAAGGAGTACATCAAGGCTGTATATTGTCACCCTGTTTATTGAACTTATATGCAGAGTACATCATGAGAAATGCTGGGCTGGAGGAAGCACAAGCTGGAATCAAGATTGCTGGGAGAAATATCAATAACCTCAGATATGCAGATGACACCACCCTTATGGCAGAAAGTGAAGAGGAACTAAAATGCATCTTGATGAGAGTGAAAGATGAGAGTGAAAAAGTTGGCTTAAAGCTCAACATTCCGAAAACTAAGATTATGGAATCTGGTCCCATCACTTCATGGCAAACAGATGGAGAAACAGTGTCAGACTTTATTTTTCTGGGCTCCAAAATCACTGCAGATGATGATTGCAGCCATGAAATGAAAAGACGCTTGCTCCTTGGAAGGAAATTATGACCAACCTAGACAGCATATTAAAAAGCAGAGACATTTGTCAACAAAGGTCCGTCTAGTCAAGGTTATGGTTTTTTCAGTGGTCATGTATGGATGTGAGAGTTGGACTATAAAGAAAGCTGAGTGCCGAAGAATTGATGCTTTTGAAGTGTGGTGTTGGAGAAGACTCTTGAGAGTCCCTTGGATTGCAAGGAGATCCAACCAGTCCGTCCTAAAGATCAGTCCTGGGTGTTCATTGGTAGGACTGATTTTGAAGCTGAAACTCCAATACTTTGGCCACCTGATGCAAAGAACTGACTCATTTGAAAAGACCCTGATGCTGGGAAAGATTGAGGGCAGGAGGAGAAGGGGACAACAGAGGATAAGATGGTTGGATGGCATCACTGACTCAATGAACATGGGTTTGGGTGAACTCTGGAGTTGGTGATGGACAGGGGGGCCTGACGTGCTGTGGTTCATGGGGTTGCAAAGAGTCAGACACGACTGAGCAAATGAACTGAACTGAACTAAGTGTTTAAAAAAAATACTTTCCCCAAAAAGAACATTGAAAACACAGGTTTCACATTCCCTGGTGGCTCAGACGGTAAAGTGTCTATCTACAATGTGGAAGACCGGGATTTAATCCCTGGTTTGGGAAGATCCCCTGGAGAAGGAAATGGCAATCCACTCCAGTACTATTGCCTGGAAAATCCCATGGACAGAGGAGCCTGGTAGGCTACAGTCCATGGAGTCGCAAAGAGTTGGACATGGCTGAGTGAGTTCACTTTCACTTTCAAAATGTCTTAAGAATAACATGTTTGCATTTGACAAAGTGAGGTGAAAACACTGTCAAAATAAGTTCACTTTTTTTAGGTAAAGAATGAGGTGTTTTTTACAAACACCTCCATCAAATCCCACACTTCACCTTGCCACGTGTCATCTCACTCACAAAGACCTGTGAAATGCTTCTGCTGGATGAGGCCTGAGCCTACCTCTAGCCAGGCTGACTTTTTAATAACTGTGTATCTGTATTGGGAGACTGGAGTAGAGAGCTGGGCAGCAAACTCATAAGAAGTCATACTTGAGAGTAGAAGGACTACTCTGGTGGCCCAGAGGTTAAGAATATGCCTTGCGATGCAGGGGACGCAGGTGTGATCTCTGGTCAGGGAACTAAAATCTCACATGCTGCGGAGCAACTAAGCCAGCATGCTAAAACTTCCGAGCCTGCGCTCTCCAGAGCCCTGGAGCTCCAGAGCCTACGCACCACAACTAGAGAATCTTCGCCATGACAGAAGATCCAAAGCAATAACAAGCCTGTGTGCCGCTAAGACCTGATGCAGCCTCATAAATAAACATAAAAAACAGAGTAGAATGGGGTCACCAGGGATTGGGATGGGAGTAAGTGGGGAGATGTTATTTCGAGTACAAACTTTCAACTAATAGATAAGTTCTGGAGATTTAATGCACAATATAATGATTATATCAACACTTCTGAATTAGAAACCTCAAAGTTGCCAAGAGAGTAGATCTTAGTTGTTCTCACCACAAAAAAGAAATATAATAATATAATAGAGGTGTTAGCTAATGCTACAGTGATGATCATATTGCAATATATAAATGTATCAAACTAACACATTGTATACCTTAAGCATATACAATCTTACATAGCAACTCTATCTCAACAAAAAATTGTTAGTAAAAAAAAAAAAAAGCTGAGCAGCAAAATTGAAGCAATCATGACAGTTTTTTTAAAAAACATTATTATTAATTTACTTATTTGGCTGCACTGGGTCTTAGTTGTGGCATGCAGGGTCCAGTTCCCTGACCAAGGATTGAACCCAGGCCACTTACACTGAGACCTCGGAGTCTTAGCTTCTGGACCACCAGGGAGGTCCCCATGATAGGTGTTGTGAGATACACTGATGCAGTGATAAGAGTAAGCAGCTCTTGTCCCCATGGGGCATGCTGGGCACTTGAAGGCCCCTCCCAGTCAACCCGCCTTCTCTGACCTGGTTTGCCTTCTCTGATCATGGTTTGCTCTCAGGGTTGGGCCTCTGCAGCCACCTTCTAATAGAGCTCCATCCCTTTAACTAGAGTTCATTCCATCAAGAGTAAACTGAGGAGGGGAACCAAGCCCTTCAGTGGGGAGTAGGGGAGGGTGGGAATTAGATTTCCTTTTCCAGAAATTGGCAATTAGAACACAGGCACAGCAGACAGTCTCTGATGGAAACTCTGCCTGTCCTGCAGAGATGGCCAGCATCTTCCACTGCAGGCAGGGAGAGGCAGAGAAGGCCAGTCAGCGCAGAGAGGACTTAATAAAGGTGACTTGAAGCAGGCACAGATATAGGGTGACAAGGAGAGACAGAAGGCTTCTACTTCCTGATTCCAGTTTTCATCCATCCTCCCTTCAATTCTGTCTTATACCTTTATCTTCCTCCCATATTCCATTTTGCTTAAACAACAAAAGACCTGTAAGACACGTGCGCTTCTCTTTAATTTGCAATCAATTCAGAGCAAAATGATTCTGAAAACTTTTGCTTGAGAGCTCGGAATTTGAATTATGTTGATTCAAACTACCAGGAATACTTAGGATGGAATGAGATCTCTTATTAGTTGGATTTTCCAGGTAAATGAGAGGTAAGCAGAAAACTCTTTTTCTGTGTGTCTCCAACCTTTGTTATAAAAATCTGCCTAAAATGCTTGTGTAAAGAAAAGATTGGAAACAACTTAATGTCTATCAGGAGACTGGTTAGAGATTCACGTAAGGGAAGAGTACCATGCAGGTCTTAAAAGAATAAGACGGATCCGTATGTCCCACCATGGAAGTTTCTCCATGATATACTATTTAAAAAAAATATATTCTCTTTTTTTAGTAATTTTATTTATGGGTGTCCTGGGTTTTTCTTGCTGTGCAGCCTTTTCTCTGATTGTGGCAAGTGGGGGCTACTCTCCAGTTGCGGTGCGTCAGTATTCATTGTAGTAGCTTCTCTTGGTTTCAAAGCAGGAACTTCCAGCATCATGGCTGACATTCAATCTCTACTAGTAGAGACTACGCACCTCCTTCTAGGACATATTGTAGAAGAATCAGTCAAAAGGACCACGAACACACGGCATTCAGCTAAGACTGAGCTGGTGACTGTGCCATATGCTTTCGTCTCTATTCCTCAGAAGTACCTGAAAAGAAGGTATTGTTTTCATCGTTTAATAGATGCAAAAGGCCCAAGTCCAGAGCTGTCACCTCTCTGATGAGAATCCACACAGAACATAAGAACCCAGATTGCTGGCAGTTCCTGGAGCTCCAATGGATATCAACTTGCTGGTATTCAAAACGACCCCTGCACCTCCCTCTTCCCTCAATGCCTTTGCTCTCTTTGAAGACTTTTTTGAGGGGAGGAAAACCTTATTCCATTCAGCATGGACATCTTGCCATTAATCACAGAGAACCACCCTGAGACTAAAGCCAGAGGAAAGCAGAGCAGAGAGAAAAGGGTGAGACAGAGGAAAGACAGGAGTGGAAGAGAAAGAATATCATTTAGCTTGAGCCCTTGGATCCAGTTTTTCTTAAAGCCAAGTATTCTGTCTATGGCAATTGAGAAGATCCAACTGACAACTGGGTATGGCGGTTGACTCAGTTTTCTTGTTCTTATGTTAAGATGTAGAAATACAGTGTGCGTGCGTGCCAAGTTGCGCGGTCATGTCCAACTCTTTGAGACCCTATAGACTACTGTAGTCTGCCAGGCTCCTCTGTCCATGGGCTTCTCCAGGCAAGAATACTGGAGCGGGTTGCCAAGCCCTTCTCCAGGGGATCCTCCTGATCCAGTGATCGAGTGCACATCTCTTTCATCTCCTGCATTGGCAGGCAGGTTCTTTACCACCAGTACCACCTGGAAAGTCCAGAAATACAGTGTGCTAGAAACCAAATCTTTTGTTTCCCACCCATCCAGGCCCTGCCCCCCACTCCCACCCCATCCCACTCCCATGGTCTGAAGGCAGGATTGGGGAATGAGGGATTAAGGGGTGGTTTCTAAAGGAAATTCAGATGCTTTAACCCTAAAAACAGAAAAGAACTCAGCAGGAAAGCCCATCCACCACATTTGAAGGACAGATGCGGGATGGGGGTTGGGGGCGGGGAGGGGGCGGGGAGAGGGCGGGGAAGACTCAGTCAGACTATCACGGCTCCTTAGAGCGGACTCTATGAAATCCATTGTGAGGGCATCTGGAAGCTGCATGATGAGCTGGTTTCCCCAGAAGATCCTTCAGAGAAACCAAAGACTCAAGGGGGTCTTTGTGAAATAATTAAAGGATTTTTGTTGCTGCTATTAAAAATCCTTTACTTCTTTAAATTAAATGAATAATTATTAACTGGTGAAAAATAGGATTTTCTCTCCAGGTTCTTCCAAAGAATAAAGATGAGGGCATCTTTAACCATGGTTGCCCCTCCATTCCGCTAGCCCAGACCTGCACAGCCTGGCTAGACGTCTGCATGCTCTGGAAATTTCCTCATGACTCAGGGGTGGGTGGTGGAAAGCCAAGAGTCTTGTTCGTTGTTTCAGATGGACACTGGCCACTTTGTTGTTCATGTGTGCTGGCTGCTGATGTCCTGTTTCTTTCTAGACTTCTCCGCCATGAAGGTGACCCATCACCCTGGTCTTCTCAAGGCTATCTTGGTTTAGCACCGCGAGACCTGCATCTTGAGAAAAAGATCCTTCCTGGATGCACCGGGCATGGCTGGTCACCCTAGAATGGAGCTCTTGATAGGTGACGTGTGTTTGAGAGTGCTGTTCTGATGCTGTCTACAGGGAGCTAAATAAGCCAGTTCTGGGCTCAGCCTGGAGGGGCTGGTTGTCTGATAGCAGGGCTGGAATATAAAATGATGATCTCAGATTGCTGTGTGGGGCCAAGGGGAGGGCCAACAGAGGTGTGAGGGGCTGTCTCCCCCAGTGCTATTAACAAGACCCTTTTAAAGGGGCTTTTTATTTATTTATTATTATTAAAAAATTTTTATTGGAGTATAGTGTTCTTGCCTGGAGAATCCCAGGGACAGGGGAGCCTGGTGGGCTGCCGTCTCTGGGGTCGCACAGAGTCGGACACGACTGAAGCGACTTAGCAGCAGCAGCTTATTTATAATGTGTTAGCTTCAGACATACAGCAAAGTAAATTAGTTTATATGTGTACATATAGCCATTCGGTTTTAGATTCCTTCCCTATGTAGGCCATTACAGAGTACTGAGTGGAGTTCCCTGTGCTATACAGCAGGTTTTTATTAGTTATCTATTTTATACATAGTAATGTGTATATGTCAATCCCAATCTCCCAATGTATCCCTCCTTTGCCTTATCCCCTGGTAACCATATGTTTGTTTCCAACATCCACAACTCTATTTCTGTTCTGTTAATAAGTTCATTTGTACATTTTATATTTAAGTATGTACGATATATTTAAATATATAAAATATATTTAATATGTTAAATATATTTAAATATTGTAAATACATGAATATATTTAAATATATATACATATAAGTGATACTATATGATATCTATCTTTCTGTGTCTGACTTACTTCACTCAGTATGGCAATCTCTAGGACCATCCATGTTGCTGCAGTAAAGGGGGCTTTTGACCTAGATATTGAGAAATGATTATGCCTGTGGATAAGGGTGGAGTAAAGGTGGGTATGGACATTTCAATACATCCCAGAGCTTGTACACAGACATTGTGATGGAAAGGCAGGCATTTTAAGGAACAGTGACAGCTACACCTCCCCCGCCCCAAACATTTGCAGGGTTGAGGGTAAGAACATAGACGGAGGTCTAGATATCAAAATATTTAAAAGTTATAAATCAGCCTAACAAGCACTTAATTAAATACACTCTATTCTCTTCCCTTGACAAACACACTCTCCCAACAACCTGAAAGGTCGAGTTTGAATTTGCAGTTCCTGTTTCTTTATTGTTTCAGGCTGGAACAAGACAGCACAAGAAGGACTGGGCCCTGGTCTTCCTCCCATTGCTTCCTACCCTCAATTCTGCTCCTTACCTCAAGGCTGGGGACCTCACGTGGACCCTAAAACTACATCCCAACTCTGTCCACATGCCCTGCAAACAGCTGCCCCTTACTGGTCCCTGGGGTCTGGGGTGGGTGACACTGGCAGAGAACAGGCCTGAGCAGATCCTGGAAGGGGACAGGGAATCTTAGGTCCTGCGTGTTCAGAGTGTGGTGTGCGGGATGGCTCAGACTCTGGGCTGGCCCATCTCTGCTGGCCCTTCAGACTCTTTGCCCTAAGGGGAGGGGGCCTCTTGCCTGGTATAAGAACAATGCTGAGTGGGTGGTGAGCGCTTTCCAGTGCCTGGAATATTGTCATATCAGCCTGAGCAATAGCAGAGGAGGAGCTGTGCTGGTTCCCACTGTGATGAGAGATGACAGAAACTGTGACCCGGAATTTTCGCCTTTGGTCTTTGGGAGGAAAAATATCAGAAAACGCCTAAGAATGGCCCACTGCTTTTCCCACTCACCGCATGTATACAGGAACTGGGCATGTCACAGTCAATGTACGACCAGGCCTTTTTTTTTTTTTTTTAATTTTTGGCTGTGCTGCGCAGTGTGTGGGATCTTAGTTCCCCAACCAGGGATTGAACCCTGCATTGGAATCATGGAGGTTTAACCACTGGATCGCCAGGGAAGTCTCAGACTTAGCCTTATGACCAAGTAAAACTGAAAGTGAAGTCGCTTCAGTTGTGTCCGACTCTTTGCAACCCCATGGACTGTAGCCTGCCAGGCTTCTGCCAGGCTTCTCCATCCATGGGATTCTCCAGGCAAGAATATTGGAGTGGGTTGCCATTTCCTTCTCCATCTGATTAAAACTGAGAAGCTAAAAATTAATAGGATGGATTTAAACAATACATTCTTTCAGGTTGTCAGAGTTGGGGAGAAGGGCTACTTGGGAACGAATCAGCTTCTCTCTGGCAACATCCCATTGCTCCAGTGAAATGAGTAAGCTTTTTGAAGTAGGGATGTCACTTTCTTGTCCTTCCATGGAGGGGCCAGGATCTACCTAAAGTAAGCGATGATGCAGATTTTCAGGGCTGTGACATTGTACAGCAGGGGGCGCTGAAGGGGCTTGGGAAACCTTCCTGAGGCTGCTCTGCTGGGTGTGTATGCTCGGTTGTGTCTAACTCTTTGGGACCCCATGGACTGTAGCCCACCAGGTTCCTCTGTCCATGGGACTTCCCAGGCAAGAATACTGGAGTGGGTTACCAATTTCCTCCTCCAGGGTATCTTCCTGACCCAGGATTGAACCTGGGTCTCTCGTGTCTCCTGCATTGGCTGCTCTAAACCTCACTTCTAACTCTCTGGTCCCAGCTGTAGGCTCCCTTTATGTCAGATTCTTTTGAGTTGATATGTAACATTTTTAGATTTCAACTACTTATAGGAAAAAATAACACCTACAGACACACACACACACACACACACACACACACATTTCCATTTCCTGATTGGAGGGAGACAAGCAGAAGTATGAAATCTTTCATTTGCCTTGGGCCACACAAGACCATATTTTCACCCTCAACATAAAAAGAGCCTTGAAATTTGACCCAATTTTTACTCTCCTCATTTCTTTCCATTCATAGTATTTTTAGAATTTCTTTTCTCCCAAATTCCTGAGAGAGAACCCCAGGAACTCTCTGGTTCTACCACGGATAACTCTGTGCTCTTGACCACCACAGCTTTTTTTGTGAGAGGTTGTGCTGTGCTCTTGGGCCCCTTTTGCCTCTTCTAGCAGGCTCTGGAATTCAGCTGCCTGGGATTAACTCTGTTTCTCCACAGTTGGGAAGCTGTAAGAGCTTGAGTAAGTGATCTAACTTCTCTGTGCCTTGGTTTTCTCTCTGGGAATGATCCCTTACAGTAGCTTGTCTCTAAAGACACCTGCCAGCAATTCCTTCCCTCCCTGTACGTGACTGCCACTCCGCTATCGAGACGTGGGGTCCAGTCCTTCACCCTATTGGATCTGGGCTGGGCTGTGACTCCTTTGATGCCCAGTGAGGTCAAGCCCTTAGCTGATTCCACCCTACCACCATCTGATTACAACTGCATGGGAGGCCTGTTCAGCTGACCCCAAACTACAGAACATGTTAAATATTAATAAGTGGTTGTTTTTTAAATTGAAGTATAGCTGATTTACAATATTGTGTTAGTTTCAGGTATACAGCAAAGTGATTCAGTTATATTTCTTCGGATTATTTTCCACTATAGGTTTTTGCAAGATACTGAATATTATTCCCTGTGTTATATAATAAATCCTTGTTGCTTATCTATTTTATATATAGTGTGTGCGTGCGTGCTAAGTCACTTCAGTCATGTCTGACTCTGTGACCTTATGGACTGTAGCCCTCCAGGCTCCTCTCTCCATGCGATTCTCCAGGCAAGAATACTGGAGTGGGTTGCCATGCCCTCCTTGAGGAGATCTTCCTGACGTAGAGATCAAACCTGCGTCTCATGTCTCCTGCATCGGCAGGCAGGCTCTTGACCACTAGTGCCACCTTGGAAACCCCTTGCGTATAGTCGTTTGGATCTCTTAACCCCGTACTCCTAATTTATCCCTTCCTTTCCCCTTTGGTAACCACAGGTTTGTTTTCTATGCGAATCTGTTTCTATTTTGTATATAGTTTTATTTATTTTTTTTAGAGTCCACATGTAAGTGATATCATATAATATTTGTCTTTCTCTGTCTGAACTACTTCACTTAGTATGATAATCTCTAGGTCCATCCATGGTGCTGCAAATGGCCATATTTCATTCTTTTTTATGGCTGAGTACTATGCCCTTATATATGTTCCACATGGTCTTTATTTGTTCCTCTGTTGATGGGCATTTGGGTTGTTTCCATTGGCTATAATAAATGGTTGTTTTAAGCCACTAAGTTTGGTGGCACTGTGCAGCAAAGTGACTACACTGAACATTAACGGAGATAATAACAATTATGTCTCCCTCACAGGATGGATATTAGGATTAGATGAGTTAATATTTGTTAGAGGCTCAGAATAGTGCCTGGCAACACTAATTGCCATATGAGAACATACTGAATGAAAAAGTGAATGACATAGGCCCCTGAAGAAATGTATTATAGTTTCATGCTAATAAACACCCTTTTTGAGGAAAGCACAATAGTTACCATTCCAGTCCTTGGTCTTCCAAAAAATACCTTAGTCAGTGTAAAGTCTGTTGATGGTGTAAACAGTATCATAAAAGCCCAAAGGCTCAGTGTTTGTCCCATGATCCTGAGCCTGAACAAGTCGCTGGCTTTCCCTATGCCTCCACGGCCACAGCTTTTAAATGAAGACAGTGGTCATAGCTACCACAATCGGACTGATAAGAGGGCAGATATGAAAATGGTTGTGAAAGAGTTTTGAAGAACATAGATTTTTTGCTGTTGTGCAACAAATATTTATTAAACATTGCTATTTGCTATAAACCCTGTTCTTTTGAAAAATTAACTTATTTTATCATCTTCAGCTAGTAGTTCCCTCGGCTTCCTTAATTTAGGGCTTCCCTGGTGGCTCAGATGGTAAACAATCTGCATGCAATGCAGGAGACCCGGGTTCGATCCCTGGGTCGGGAAAATCCCCTGGAGGAGGAAATGGCAACCCACTCCAGTATTCTTGCCTGGAGAATTCCATGGACAGAGGAGCCTGACGGGCTACAGTCCATGGTGTCACAAAGAGTCAGACATGACTGAGTGACTAACACTGTCACCTTCTATTTTAAACTGAGGTACAACACTGTACTAATTTCAGGTGTACAACATAACGATTCGACATTTATACTATTAGGAAGGGGGAATTTCACCCCCCTGCCTCTCTTGAGTTCTGGTGGCAGGACTGATAATAAAATTGACCTAAGAAAGATTAATCGGAGAAGGCGATGGCACCCCACTCTAGTACTCTTGCCTGGAAAATCCCATGGACGGAGGAGCCTGGTAGGCTGCAGTCCATGGGGTCGTGAAGGGTTGGACACAACTGAGCGACTTCACTTTCCCTTTTCACTTTCATGCATTGGAGAAGGAAATGGCAACCCACTCCAGTGTTCTTGCCTGGAGAATCCCAGGGATGGGGGAGCCTGGTGGGCTGCTGTCTATGGGACACGACTGAGTCGGACACAACTGAAGCGACAGCAGCAGCAGCAGCAGCAAGAAAGATTAATAGGAGAAAAAGGAACAAATTTCAATTCATGTGTGTGGAGGCCTCATAGAAATAGGACCGAAGAAGTGGCCAAAATGGACAGCTTTTATACTTTTTACATACAGGACAAAGAAACTTGGGCTTTGTGTTCTCAGTGAAGAATCTAAATGGAGTTCGAGCTTGGAGAAGGGAATTTAAGAAGTGACAAGGTTTGCTTACACACAGGCTTCAAGGATGGAGTTCCCTGTCTCCGGCAATAAGGTTGTCCTTTTACCTCCAGACACAGGGGGTGCCCTTCTCATTTGAGAGCTTTATTTCCTGCTTCCAGGGAGACAGAGAGGAGGGTCAGCATGTCCCACTTGCTTTGGCTGTTTCTTAAGTAACTTTAATTCAAAATAATCAACATGCCATTGTGGCTTATTTGGGGATGGCCTGTCCTGCGCCCAGCAGTGCATACAGCAAAATGATCATCACAATAAATCTAGTTACCATTCATCACCATACATAGTTAATTTTTTTTTCTCATGATGAGAACGTTTAAGATCTACTCTTGGGACTTCTTTGTGGTAGTCCAGTGGTTAAGACTTTACCTTTCATTGCAGAGAGGTGAAGTTTCAATCCCTGTTGAGGAGCTAAGATCTCACATGCCTCACAGTCATAAAACCAAAACATAAAACAGAAACAGTGTTGTAACACATTCAATAAAGACTTAAAATAACATCAAAAAATTCTTAAAAAAAAAGATCTACTCTCTTAGACCATGTCCGAAGCACTGGAGACACAGCAGTGAAGAAAACAGAGAAAACACCTAGAAAAATATTAAAACCTGGAAACTTACAAGTCTAAGCATTCGCTAAGTAGAACATAGATTCTTTAACCTTTACTGAGACACCCCATGTCTGACCCTCCATTTGTGTTTATCAGACACTGAGGTCTGTATTTCTTTCAATTAAACCCCAGCTCCACAGTTGTTAGGCTTCCCTGGTGGCTTAGTGTTAAAGAATCCACCTGCCAATGCAGGAGTTGCTGGTTTGATCCCTGGGTTGGGAAGATGCCCTGGAGAAGGAAATGTCATTCTTGCCATTCCGGTATTCTTGCCTGGGAAATCCCATGGCATGCTATCATCCATGGGATCCCAAAAGAGTCAAACACAACTTATCAATTAAATAACACCCACCAGCATGCTTCTTGGCTATAACCAGTCTCTTGCCAGTCTCTTCAACTCCCTTGCCTCCTCATCCTGTTCGACTCAGGTGGAATCTCAATCTTCAGATCTTAGTTGCCTTTGCCTGTTTTTCTTCTCCCCTTCAGAGCTAAGCATCTTGACAGAAGAGCCTCACTCACTGTCTGCACCCCCATTCTTGCATCCACCCCTCATTCCTGCCTGCACCACCACACTGGAGCCACTCATGTCAAGATTACAAGTTGAGACCCTAGAGCAGGCTCATATCTGCCACCAATGACATCGTATTGGTGGCTTAAAATCATCCACTGTGGGCGTATTTACACCACAGAAATTGACACATATTATAAATCTAGGACTTCCCTGGTGGCTCAGACGGTAAAGCATCTGCCTACAACGAGGGAGACCCGGGTTCAATCCCTGGGTTGGGAAGATCTCTTGGAGAAGGAAATGGCAACCCACTCCAGTATTCTTGCCCGGAAAATCCCATAGACGGAGAAGCCTGGTAAGCTACAGTCCATGGGGTCGAGAAGAGTCGGATACGACTGAGCGACTTCAGTTTCACTTTCCCCATTAAAGAGCCAGGGTTACCATTTACCAGGACATCCCTGCCAGTCACCTTCCTGTTGCTGAGGGTGAAAGGGCACTTCCTAGACTTTCCTTACTTGGCTTTATATTCATTCGACACAACTGACCATGCTTTCCTTTCTTAGAGGTTCTTCATCTCTGGCTTCCTAGCTGCCACTCCCTCAGTTTTCCTCTGACTTCTCTGACACCATCTTTGCCTCAGCCTCTTATAATAGGCTCTTACTTAACTCATCTTTCACATATTGGTGTTTTCTGAGATTCTGTCTTTTCCTATAGAAGCTTTATAGAGGACATCTTATATTCCCATAGTTTCTACAATTATGAATTCAAAAGGTTAGCCTTACCCCTTCTTAGCCCTCCTTCCCAGACCAGTCCAACAAGCCCTGCTGATTCTGTCACCTAAATGCAAGTGTTAGTTGCTCAGTTGTGTCCAGTTCTTTGCGACCCTATGCACTGTAGCCTGCCAGGCTCCTCAGGCCATGGGATTTCCCAGGCAAGAACACTGGAGTGGGTAGCCACTCCCTTCTCCTCGGGATCTTCCCAACCCAGAGATCAAACCTGGGTTTCTGCATTGCAGGCAGATTCTTTACCACCTGAGCCACCAGGGAAGTCCCTCAATAGCTCTCAAATCCTCCCCTTTTCTATCTTTACTGTCTATATGTAACCCATGCCATCATCTCCAGCTTGGACCATGGCAATAGCTTCCTAACTGCTCTATTCCTGCTTCCTACCCTCCTCCAGTTTGTGCTCTACATTTCAGTGACAGTGACTTTTTAACAACACAAAACTGATGACAATACCTCCTTTTGTCCCAATCTGCTGGAAACAGATCAGTGGTTTCCCGCTGATCTGAGTGTAAGATCAAAGTCCTTAGTGTGATCTGGGAGGGCCATGTGGACTGGCTGTGGTCCTCCAGTCTCATCTCAGATCCATCTCTCTTGTCTTCTGGCCACCACTGGTTCCAGGGCACCCTGTTCGTTCTAGAGGCAGACTTTTGTATTGTATTCCACCTGGAAACTCTCTCCCATTTCAACTCTCATTCATCCCTTAGACTTCAGCTCAGAAATTACTTCCTCAAGGATGTCTTCTCTTGAACTCCCAGACTTGGTTAGGTCCCCCCATCAAATATCCCCATAACAATATGTATCTATTCTTTATAGCACTTACCATAGTTGTAATTATTTAGCGTATTATGTTTTTCACTAGATCACAAATTCCAGGGACCAGTGGTTTCACCCACTCTCGGATTCTCATTACTTGGCTCAAATATGTTTTGAGTGAATGAAACATAACTTGCAGATACATACCTGAAGACTGTCCTCTGTTACAAACTTCTGATCTGTGTATCTAGTTGTCTATTGGCAACTCCATCCTTCCAATTGCTCAGGCCCAAAGCTCAGAGTCATTCTTGACTGTTCTGTTTTCCTCATCCACTTAAATGGATTTAAGTCCATTTTCAGGACTTAAATCACCTGCAAATCCTATCTTCAGTACATCCCTAAGCTCAGCTGGACCATACAAACCTCCCTAGGAAGTTGTCTTGCTGCTTCACAGGTACTGAGAAACTCTTTAGGATCTAATTTCCTCAAAAATAAATTTCAGGGACTTTCCTGATGGTTCAGTGGTTAAGAATTCACCTTGCAATGCAGGCAACTCAGGTTTGATCCCTGGTTGGGGAACTAGGATCCCACATACTGCAGAGCAACTAAGCCCAAGTACCACAACTAAGACCCAGTGCAGCCAAATAAATATTAAAAATAAATAAATTACAAAGGGGGAAAAAGCGATGGGGGAACCAAAGATTAAAAGATACTTAGCTATATCAACCAGTTGTAGTGTGGGACCTTATTTGGATGCTGATTCAAATTGTAAAGACGATTATGACAATTATAAGAATATTCAGAAATTTTAATGAATGAATTTGATAATATTAAGGAATATTATTTTTGAAGGTGTGATAATAGTATGGTTATATTAGAAATGCTTATTTTTTTTAAAAAAAGATATATTCTGAAATATTTCGACAAAATAGTATGATGTCTGGGATATGCTTCAAAACAATACAGTACAGAGGGGAAGCAGGTGAGGGTATAGGTAGAACAAAATTGGCTACGAATGGTGGATTGTTGGAGTTGGATGATGGGTAGATACACTGGAGTCCACCATAGTATTCTACTTCTGCATGTTTGAAATTTTTTAAATTCAAGATTAAAAACAGTCTATCCAGAATGTGACCTAGTCCATTTTCATTGCTCCCATTTTTGTCCAGGCTACTGTCATCTCTCCTGTGTGCTGTCTCAGCCTCTCATCTGATTTCCCCACCCCAACCCGTCCTGTGGTCTGTTCACTGAACTTCGGGAGGGTGAGCCTTTAAACACATCAGATGGTTTCCTCTCTGTTTAAGCCCTGCAATGGCTTCTCATCTTGCTTGGACCTGTGATTCATCTCTCTGACTTCATCTCCTAGCACTCAGACCCTCATGGGCTCCTCCAACCCCCACTATGGCCCTTCTGCTTTCAGACAGAAAAAAAGAAAACAAACCACTCTTTGGCCAGACCCATGAGGCCCTAGTGATGTGCCCTTAGCACACCTCTCTTGACTCACCACCACAAAGGTGATGAGTCACCACCCAGGCTTTTGGGGCAAAATACATTCACTCCTAGCTCTTTTTAATCAATTCTACTTGGACCTGCTCACACTAGGAAGCCCAAGCTCTGTAAGCCCCAGCTCAGTGCCAACGCTCCCTGCTTTGGTTCTGAGTCCCTAGGAGCTCAGGGCTTATTTTGTAATCATCTATTGCCTCCTTCCCTGGACTCAGATTCCTTGAAGTCACAAGTTACCCCTTTTATCTCTGTAGCCGTAACCTTGACAAAATCCCGGATACTGAAAATTAAACATATTTTGAATAAATGAAATAAAATTCTTCATAAAATTCTTCTTTACAGCTTTTAAATATAACAAAGTGTCTTGTAACTGGAATAAAATACTCCTATGATTCCCAGGTGGTGCTAGTGGTAAAGAATCTTGCCAATGCTGGAGATGTAGGTTTGATCCCTGGCTTGGGAAGATACCCTGGAGAAGGGAATGGCGATTCACACTAGTATTCTTGCCTGGAAAATTCCATGGACAGAGGAGCCTGGTGGGCTACAGTTCATGGGGCCACAGTTGGACATGACTGAACATATAATGACACAAAAAGTCATAACCTTAAAAATTATTGAAAAAGATGCTCTTCTCAGTAAAACATACTAAATAGAATTAGTTGGTATCTCAGACGTCATAAAGGAAATAATAAAAACGTAATCCCATTTCTGCTATAAACAGTTTTTCCAAATCTAAATTTGGAGTATTTAGTTTTAAAAACTGCACACCAACTCAACTCGCCTGCTCACTTGCTTGAATATTCAGGGTCAAAGGCTGCAAACTGGGGAGGGAAGAAGAAAAGGAGGGGCTAAGAGGGGTTAGATTAACAGAGGCCACAATGCGGGTGTGAGTTGAGGAGTTTTCAGATAAAAGAGCTTGAAATGGGAAGAACTATTGTCCCCACAAAGAGGAATAGATGGAAACAGGGAGTGGAGTAAAATCAATCAATCGGAGGTAAGAAAGAGGAAAGTGAGCAATAAGGATGAAAAGCCCTGAAGTCATTAAAAGGATATGTACAGGGGCTTCCTTAGCAGTCCAGTGGTAAGACTTCACCTTGCAAAGCAGGGCATGTGAGTTCGATCCCTGGTCGGGGAGCTAAGATCTCACATGCCTCAATGCAAAAACAAACAAACAAAAAAAACTACCCAAAACATAAAACAGAAGCAATACTGTAAAAAATTCGATAAGGATTTTTAAAAAATGGTACACATCAAGAAAAATCTTAAAAAGGATATGTACAAACAGGACTGCTTTGTGTGATTTGTTTTTATGGTTTTAATCTAGTTTCTCAACGGTTACAAATGCTTTCAATAATAATTATTCTGTTTTGATAGATAAAATTAAGTTCCTTTTAGCAGACAGTAGTTATAGAATTTTTGGAGAATTTGGTTTGGGTTGCCCTTCAAATACAAAACTGATGCTGTGGACCAGCAATCAGGGCTGGACACTTGAGCTGTTTTCCCTGTGCTGCTGATGGGTTATATTGCCTGAGCCTCTGGCTCTCCTGTCACATTACCCATTGTGACTAATTGCCTGTATTTGCAGATAAGTAGCTAAGGTTGACGGAGAAGGCAATGGCAACCCGCTCCAGTACTCCTGCCTGGAAAATCCCATGGACAGAGGAGCCTGGTAGGCTGCAGTCCGTAGGGTCTCTAGGAGTCGGACACGACTGAGCCACTTCACTTTCCTTTTTCACTTGCATGCATCGGAGAAGGAAATGGCAACCCACTCCAGTGTTCTTCCCTGGAGAATCCCAGGGACGGGGGAGTCTGGTGGGTTGCCATCTATGGGGTCGCACAGAGTCGGACACGACTGAAGCGACTTAGCAGCAGCAGCAACAGCAGCTAAGGTCAGGAGTATGATCTGCGATGACAGGACAGATTTTTTTATGTGAAAAATGGCTAGTTTACAACAGCATTAAATCATAATTTCACTCCACATTAAAAAAAGTTTACAAACTTTTACCAACTGACTTCATAGAGCAATATCCTCACATACAAGAGTTGACCAAACGCCCCAAGTATTGAGGCCTCAGTAAGAAAACCAGAGTAGAGTCGGGGGAGCCGACCCTACTACGGCCTCCTTACAGCTGAGAATGTGACAGCTACCACCACAAGCTGCACGACTTGGTCAGGTCTCTTCCTCTCCCTGCTCAGTTTACATTGAGCATTTCCCTCTAAGATGCAGAGAAGGAACAAAAGCCTGGGCTTTGGAGTCAGGCGGCCAAGGGTTGGGATCCTGGCTGGCTGGCTGTGGGATCTTCTCAAAGTCACTTATAAAATGCAGATAAAGAAGTCTATTGCCCAGGGTCGTTGGGAAAGGACTGAATGAGATAGACCGTGGCAAGAATGCTGCCAAATACCTGGGAGTTAATACGTGAAACCTGTTTTCTGTGGATGACTGGAGCAGAATACTTCCAACACTCAGGTTTACCATAATAGCAGGCCTATCCAAAGCACTAAATGATAACAAGATTTCAGTCTCTTTTATTCTGCTTTTTTTTAATGTCATATTCCATTTGAGTCCTAAGCATGTAAGCAGGTACCATGGAATGTAAACAAGTGAGGAAACAGAAATATACTGAATGAATCATATGTGAAACAACGCTGTGACTCATACAAATGAAATTGCTGCTTGGCTACACAAAAGAATTAACACTAAAATGTTTAAAAAGAGACAACATAAGAATGAGCTATTTTAATCAAGCAAAAACAAATTTATATCCATTAGTTCTAAAAATAAAATTAGACTTTTCCAACCCTTAACATCTGCATTTAATAATATCTTCTAACCAAAATACAGATGCTAAAACAGCAAATTACAATATATCTTGTACAGCATACAGTATGTTTCACTGTTCACACTTACTTTAACTCTAGTTGGTCGTTATGTACTCAATGCATAAACATCACTTCGAATAAAATTTTCACAATTAACAAAAAGTGTGACAAGGCTGTCTTAAAACGGCTCTGCTATAAATTGTATAGAATATACAGAATTACAAAGTCAAGTATTTTTTATCAAAATATACACCCCTCCCTGAAACTAACACAAGCTATCAACATTTTAAACGAATAATACAATTATAGAAAATATTTGCAAAATTATTTTTTCATGTATAAATATTCTGCCATATTTACTTTGGTCTAGAATTATTAGCATACAAGTCCACTTAAAAAATATCCACATGGAAGGGCTGGGAGACATCGTTACATGTAATCATTTTATATTTAGAGTTACTTCAAATCAAAATGACTGAAATACACAGTAATTCTTGATTCATAATCCTGACTGAAATAAAACAAATTGGTAGATCACAGGATTGCTTATTCAGTTTTCTAATTATCAATTCAAAATGATTTGCATAAGCCCTTTGTGACTATCTCTTTAACAAAACCCAAATGAATGGTTCAAGTGTACATATATACAATGTATAAAATAAAGTTGAACTCATCTGCATTTTTCCATTTTCCTCTATTACATAATACTGTTTGTAAGTGAAAGTAGATGAACAAAAGATAAATGCAAATACAATATTGGGGTTATTTAACAACAAAGTACTACAGTATAAAAAGATCAGCTTTGATTATGTCCTTTTCTGGGTGTTGAGATGCTTTCTGGTCCACCCCAATCCATATGAAGTCTTCTTTGTGGAGACATCACAACACTTGAAGAGAGAACCCGGAGTCCTTCAAGCCATTTCTTCACAATGGTAATCTAGTAACCTTGGGTTTCCAGCTGTCAAATCCTGTGAACACGAATGGCTGCAAGTCATCCTTGAACTGGGTTCCAGATTCTGCTCATACTGGTGTTCTGGTATCAAATGGGTAAGAATGTTTTCTCTCTCCCTCCTATTCTGGCAGTTTAAAAAGTTAAAGAATCGTGATTTCCAGCTTCCCAGGAACCTAGTCCACGTGACGGAATATTCTATAGGGGGGTTAGACTTTGAGGGCAGTGTTGATGGTGTGGGTCAAAGAATAAGAACATTAAACACAGAAATGGGTTTTTAGCAAGGGGGCTGAAAGTGGCTCAGTCGTGTCCGACTCTGCAACCCCATGGACTATACAGCCCATGGAACTCTCCAGGCCAGAACACTGGAGTGGGGAGCCTTTCCCTTCTCCAGGGGATCTTCCCAACCCAGGGACTGAACCCAAGTCTCCTGCATTGCAGGTGGATTCTTTACCAGCTGAGCTACAAGGGAAGCCCAAGAATACTGGAGTGGGTAGCCTATCCCTTCTCCAGCAAATCTTCCTGACCCAGGAATTGAACCAGGGTCTCAGTTGTCTGCAAACATGAAGACAAGGCATCTGACTTGTGAATATATTCTATATATTTTTGAAGCATGTAAGTCATGGAACCTCGTCACTTCACATTCTATCTCCCCACCCTCCAAAGACAAAGCTCCATTTGAGGCAAGGAAGGTCATCACTTCCTACCCACTCAAGTCATTATTGGGTGGGGCAGGGGTGTGTGTGTTTCTGTTGTCCTTTATTTATTTTTTAAATAGTATATGCTTGTGGGCTGCATGATTTCCAAGAAGGCTGACAATTGTAGGGATTAGGCTTTCTGTCGCTTTCAAGTGCCTGGGAATTCACCACCACACGTGTGCCTTGCACTTAATTTCCAAGACACTCCTTCAGTGATACAGGAGATGCTAGGTTTTACTTGAACCCTTGAGAATAGTTAAATCTATCTGGAAAGACCTCCACGTCCATGGCCTTGTGATGGATGGAAGACTTCAGGGAGTTTCAGAAGAATTTGACCTTTTTTCATTTTCTGAAGTGAGGCCACTAGAAAGTAATACACAGCACAGCACAGGTAATCACAAGTAACTTCTGGGAAGGTTCTCCCCCGTGGATAAGGCATGACCTATGTTTTTTGGGACTTGAGAAGACCGGTTCTAGTAACAGCTCAGCCATAACTTCAAGAGAACAGCATTCCATCTAAAAGCATACACATGCTCTGAAGTCATACTCAAAATGCTTCCTACTGATTTTTACATCAGTTCTCATTATTTGCAGATCTATTGCTCATCATTATAATTCGCTACAGGGGACATGGACAGTTAAAAGTTATAGTGCTTTATATCTGTATTTTACAAGGTTTGTGTTGCAGAAAAGTAGTTCTAGATAACGTATGAATGTCCTACTTGGGTTACTCATTTCACAAGTATTTTCAGCTATACTATTATTTCATATGTACCCATTAATTTAAACAATTTTTAATAGTGCAGAAGCTGGATGAGAATAATGACTGTCATAGCTCATTTACCTTTTAACATATTTATGAAGGTGACATTTTCATGATATCTGACCCTTATATCTCCAGTTACTAAAGACAGTTCAGCAGCCAGCTCCTCTGAGCACTCACCAGAAAGTTTTAAATTACACTAAAATTAAACTCTTTTTTTCTCCCACTGGCAAAAATATCACAACTTAGAACTTCATAAACTTTCACAAGACACTTGGGATACTGGAAGATTCGGCTATTTTGTTTTTGTGTACTTCGCATGAGGTTAATGCTAAAACCCAGAGAGGATATTAGGATCCTTCTTCTGGAATTTGAACAAATGAGATTTTCTTTGTTACATTTCACTCCTTCATAGCTGTTAAGTGAACAAAACTAAACAGAAACAAAAGAAACATCTAACTAAAAAAAAAAAAACAACAAAAAAACCCCCACCAACTTGTATTCTCAAAGGTTTTTTTTCCCCTAAGGATCTCCATTCAAAGGACATTATCAACAACGGTTTGTACATTATCCTTTTGCTCAGTACCTTCCGAATCAATGAAATGTGGATTCTCCAGGGGACTGGAGTTTTCGTGGCCCATGTCACCTTCCGTTTTCTCCTGCTGACTGGGGCTTTTGAACAAGTGTTTCTTCTGGTGCATTCCCAGAGCAGCAGCTGTTTTGCAAATTTTGGGGCACTGGAAGCAGGCATAGCCCTTCCCGTTATGCTCCCTGATATGCCTCTGCTCGTGATTCCTTTTCGTGGACAGATACAAAAAACTCTGAAAGCAGAACTGACAGTGGTATCGTTTTTCTCCCGTGTGGATCCTTTCGTGGATTTTGAGGGTCTCGTTCAAAGTGAAGGCCTTGTTGCAGTACTGACAGACGAACTCCTTCACGCCCAGGTGGATGCGCTCATGCTTCTGGAGGTTGCCGTGCACGGAGAAGCACCGGCCGCAGGTCTTGCACTGGTATGGCTTCTCTCCCGTGTGGCACCGCATGTGCATTTTGAGGGTGGAGGGGCTCTGAAACTGCTTGGCACAGAGCTCACATGCGTAAGGCCGGGCCGTGAGATGCCGGTGGGGCCTCCCTTGGCTCCCGGCCCCTGAGGCTTTGTCTCCGTCGTCGCAGAGTTCACACTGCAGCTTAGGCATCTCTTTGTTTTCCTCTTCCTCGAAGGCCTTCTCCTGCGGAGCCTTGCCCACCACTGCACAGTCCAGGTCGGCCGGGTATCTACACTTACTGCTCGGGCTCCTGTTTTCATGCTCCTTCCTCCAGTTGGCCTTCCTCATTTTTCTCAACTGTCTGGATTTCTTCTTGGGTTTGTAGTTGTAGTACGGGCGCCACGGTTTGTCCGTGGAATCCTGGTCACTGGCATCGTCAAACATCTCGCTCATCTCCATGCACTCGGACTGGCAGAGCCCGAGAGGGTTGTCCCCGTTGGCTTCCTGGTCGCTCTCCTGGGGCAGCGTCTCCTCCGGCGTTTGATACTTGGGTCTCCGCCCTCTCTTATAGAACAGTTTAGAGCCGAGGATGTGCCTCTTCACAATGGCTTCATTTCCGATTTTCACCGTTATTTGACAAAGGGGTGCGACGTTGCTGTTTGTGGAGGTTCCAGGGAGAGCGGGCTTTGCGATGTAGGTTTCAATTTTACTCGTTTCTTTAATGGTATTTGTAGTTTTGCCCAGTGAGCCTCCAGGATCAGCAGTGAATTTGGACTCCTCTGGTACTTCTCCCCTGCTACACGGGCCGGCTTTCTTTTTCTCCTTCATGCTCTTGGGTCTGCTGACGGCCCTCCCAACTTTGTCTGGCTCGGCGGGCTTGCCATCCTCTTTTGGGGTCTGACTGACAGTCTGGTCTGAAGGAGCTCCTCTGGGGTTGCGGCTGGTCATGGCAGCAATGGCATTGCTGTGCATTATCACCGATGAAAACTGGCTGCTGTGCACGATGACCGAGGGGGCTGAGCCACTGTAGCTGATCACAGAGGTGGAGTTCTCACTGCCGTTACTCACAGCCAAAACTGGCACATCCCCTGCTCGGGGGTCCGAACTGACAGCGTTTTCAGTGGAAGAAACCGACACCTCTGTGGAATAAAAGTTATTGTCCAGATCCACTTTTAACTCTCCCCTCTCACCCCATTTGGTACCTTCTGCGTTTTGCATACTGGCCGAAGTGGGCACGTCCTGACGTGCTGGTGTTTCCAATGGGATGGCTGGACTGTTGGTCAAGGTGTTTACACTGTCCTGGAAATTCAGAGTAGGTAATTCAGAGCTGTGTGGATTCTGAATAACATAGGGACCAGGTGCAGGCTCATTTAGCTGACTGTTTTCTCGAGCATTTTCATAGGAAGAATGTCGGTAGCTCTTGTAAGGAGCCCTCTTGCATTTCATGGGCAGGAGCCTGTAAAGTTTATATGGATAGACACTAGGCTTCAAGCCTCCATTTGCTGTTTTCTTACTGATGGAAAGTCTGTGATCGATGGCATGGAAAGACTTCTGGTGGTTTTTGAGTATATAGTAGGTCATGAATGTCTCCAGGCAGAAAATGCACTGATACCGCCTTTCCCCTGTGTGCCAAATCTCGTGTCTTGTCCTGTACTCAGCCAAGGCAAACACTTTGTTGCAGTAATGGCAAGGATATGTTCTCCTCCAGGAGTGAACATTTGCATGTCTTCGGAGGCTGGATAAAGTCACATAACTGCGTTTGCACACCACGCAGCTGTAGAGCATTTGCCCATTAACAAATTTAACTATGTGTTCTGTTTCTGGCAGCGTACTCCCGGGACTGGAAAAGTCACCAATCCTATTCTCAGCTAATAAAGGTTCTGGACCTGTGAATGAACTTCCATTCTGCCCGATGGTGGGATAGTTTTCTAAGAAGCGCTGATTCCCTCCAGGAACGGGCATGTGGCTGGACCTCATGCAGATCTGCTCATGCCGATCCAGCCTGTTGAGGGTGCTGAACTGCTTGTTGCAGTGCTTGCACACCAAGGGCTCCTGGGTCGGCTTGTGAAGCTGCATGTGGGCGCTGAGCAAAGTGCTGCTCTCGAAAGATTTGGAACAACAGCTGCAGTTGTAAACGAGAGGCGGCACCTCGGCGGCTGGCGGCCCAGGGACATCAGAGGATTTATTTCCCTCCGCCCTGGGAAATTGGACCTCTCCTTCGTTGTGGCTGGGGGATTTTGAAAGGGAAAGAACTGCAGCTGGCTGCGGACTTTCTTCTTGACGCACCTCCAAGTTGCTTGCTGGAGGGGGTGGTATATTTTCTGGAGTGGAATCTGATTCCTGGGGTACGGAGAGTGTCTTTGGCTTTCGGCATGTTTTCGGTTTTGCTGCAACAGCTTCAGAGTTCTCCTTCCCTGTTTTCGCAGGTGAGCTGCTGTCCTGTTCCCGGGCAGGCTGACTTCTGTAAGCCTCAGCCACGGAAGACACGGCAGACACGGCGTAGGAGTGCTCGGCGAGGGTGCGCACGGGCTCCACCTCGTGGCAGACGTCAGTCCTCTCCAGGCAGAGGCTGGTGTTCCTCATGGAGTCGGAGACCTTTTTGAAACTTGCTCTCAAGTCCAGAGGGGAGAACATGTTATTACTGTTTTCTGTTTCGATGATGGAAAATGCATTTGTGATCCTTGGCCCATTAGTGATGGCTGGTTCTTCATGCCTTTTTTCATTTTTTTCTTCCTTAACCACTCCCTTCTCAGTAATGCAGAATACATAGGGACCCGGGGAATTGGAGAAGTTGCGATCAGTAAGATCTTCCAAGAAGGATATTCCCAGCTTTTTCCCAGCAGCTGCGAGATCAGTGACAGTTTCCTGTCTCTTGACGACGACTGTGGAGCTGTAGATATAATTGAGGATTTCTGTAAACACTTCAGCTTTGAGATCGTCCAGCTCCAGGACGTGGCTGGAAATACAGATGGTATGGCTCCAAAAGATGTTTTTGAAATAAAGGCTTGAAGCAGCCAGGACATTGCTGTGGGCTTTAAACTTGGTGTCTTCCACAATGATAGTGACATCACACAAAATGCCCCGAATGCGCTGCTCGTTTAAGATGGAGAGCACTGTGTCGCTGTGTAAGTTGTCCTTGAGGTCCCTGGAAAGGGACATGACTGTCATCTAAAAGAAGAAGAGAGAAGTGGTCAGAGATAAAGGTCCTTCCATGAGGAGCTCTTTGGTGTATAGGCTATTTTTGATTTCTTTGAAAATCTTACTTTATGTATGAAAATACAGAGTTTTGTAGTCTTTGTTTCTTTTTAATCTCATTTCGTTGTTGCTCCAAAGACTTGGAGTCAACCTTAGAAGCTTAATCTTTATCTTGCCCCAGCCTGTTTCTCATACCATTGCTCACAGTTGTTATAGTTGGAAATCCTCCCAGAACTTTTTCTCTGACTTTCTCCAAAGTTGTAGGCTACATATACATGTCCAAATTTGGTGTTGGGGGGGGGGCAGGGTAAGGTTCCCTGATAAATGTTAAGGGTCTCATCATCACTCAGGGCTGCTGTGTTCAATTCTTAGAATCAGGCAATGTCATGGTCCCATCACAAGACTGCTGTCTATTTCTGATGATCCACCCTAATGATTTGATCCAAACATAGCCAGCAATGCAGGAGACCTTGGTTCGATTCCTGGGTTGGGAAGATCCCCTGGAGAAGGAAAAGGCTACCCACTCCAGTATTCTGGCCTGGAGAATTCCATAGGCTGTATAGTCCATGGGGTCGCAAAGAACTGGACACGACTGAGTGACTTTCACTTTCACCTTAGTTCATGAAGCAAGAAAATTATTTAAGTTTTCCTTAACTAAGCAGTGTGTGTGTGTGTGTGTGTGTGTGCGTGCGTGCACGCGCGCATGCCCTCAGTCATGTCTGACTCTTAGTGACCCCAAGGACTGTAGCCTGCCATGTTCCTCTGTCCATAGGATTTCCCATGCAAGAATACTGGAGTGGGTTGCCCTTTTCTGCTCCAGAGAATCTTCCCCACCCAGGGTCTCCTGCATTGCAGGTGGAGGCTTTACTGCTGAGCCACTGGGGAAGCTGAAGCAAGCAGTATCTGTAACTAAAGGTATTGGCTGCTCAGGGAAGAAGCAAGAACTGGAGGAATCATTCCTCATCTGTGGCTCTGAAAGGTCTCTCAGTGGAAAGTCTTGGTCTGCATGACTGAGTCTGACCACCAGGGGCCCCCCACCCTCTGCACTACTGGCCTGTATGGGGACCCATCTCATTCCTCTGATTTCCCTTTTATCATAGCCATAGTAGACTGGGGTGTTCAAAAATAACTCTGTGAGGTACTAAAGGCAACCAAAATGGAAACAAAACACAAAACCAGAGAAGTATGTTTCTGAGTTTATAATACTGTCTAGTCACAGGTTCTTAAATTAGCACAATTTAAAGGCACGGTGGCTCTTGCTCTGGTCTGAGGATCCCGCTCCTGTTGTACTCAGGTCATATTATTCTCTATGTTCTATAATGAGCCTGGGTTGGCCAGAGCCTACCCACTACTGTTCTAGTGAGGGACAGTCCAAAGCACCAGCTTTCATGGTTAGCTACAGTAAAAAATACACGGTGCACAGGGACTCGAGACAAAAGTGAAGCTAAAACTTACCCTTGAGAGGTGTGATGCTGTCTGTCCTGTTCTATTATCTTTCACTTAAAAAATGCTAACAGCAACTCAGCAAACTAATTTCACTATATGCTAAGAGATCACTCCTGCACTTAAACTGCAGTGCCCTGGCCAAAATACCTGCTCTGGTCTAAAAGACATACTACCCGGCTGCTGTTCATCAAGTCTCTCTCTCTCTGATCAAGTGATGTCCAGAAAGCCCATACAGCTTGCCGCTCTTTAAGTCCCAGTGGCCGTGTCTTCCTAGCACCGGAATAAAACGTTTAGCTCATGGCATTCATTCAGTTGGAAAGACCAGATGGCCACATTAAAGCCTCTCTCTTTCTACCTTTTTGTAAAGCAATTATGAGCTGTGCCCATTATGTTATTTAGTGTCCTTTATACAAGAATCCATTTGATAACTTCTTTTATCTCATTCAGCCACTGGAAAAAGTGCATTTCTACTAACAAATTTTTCATTAACCAGATAATGAGAACAATGCACTCACCACGTTTCTTTTTTAATTCTCGAAACGAGGAAGCTGAGAGCTAAGGTTTACCGTCGACTGTTGTAGCCACTGTTGTGAGCCTGGGTTTCTGGTGTGACCACTGTCTCACTTTATTTAGTGATAGCTCTTCTACTCTTGTTTCACCTGCCTTTACCTGTAACCTTCCATGAATCTTTTCCAGGGATGTGGGGGATTATATCTTTAAATAAAATTAAATAAAAAGGAATCTTTATGGCCCCCTCTGTACCCCTAAAGAGAGAAAGGGTCACCCTGAATGGATTGCCAGAGTCTATCCTTCACTGGCTTACACAGATCAGTGACCTACCTACTTGGCAGGTGCCTCTTTGGTCTTCCGTGAGGTCTCTGTTTTGGGCCCCTGGGGGATCTACTTTCTCTCCCTTCTCATATCTTCTCCTGTTTGGAAGGGTCGTGTGTGCTCAGTCGCTCCGTCATGTCTGACTCTTTTGGGCCCTATGGATTGTGGACCACCAGCCTCCTCTGTCCATTGGATTTTTCAGGCAAGAATACTGGAGTCGGTTGCTATTTCCTCCTCCAGGGGATCTTCCCGACCCAGGACTCAAACCCCGTGTCTCAGGCGTTGGCAGGTGGATTCTTTACCACTAGCACCACCTGGGAAGCTTGAAAAGGTCAGACCAGATCATAACAGGCTCTAGTGGACTCCCCACAGCAAGTTTTATATTGCAAGTACTAGTTATCATTAAAAGTTATCATTAGATTTGAGTTAAATCACTCAGGATCACTGAGGCTTCAGCACATGGACAGGATTAGAGGGAGGCCAGCTGGTTGCAAACCAGCTAGTCAGGCCATCCTCTGGCCCAGGTAAGAATTAATCCATCCACCCCAGACAGTGTGAGAGCCTGGGAAGGAGTAGATGGCCTCAGCCCCACCTAAAAAGGTGAGATGGGGAGAGTTAGTATGTGAATTCAGAATTTAATTCTCTTGACCATTATTTCTTGAATATTGGCTGAGTGCTATAGGAAGACAAGAGTTCATTTCTCCTTGGAACAGAGATTTACTGAATACCTACTTTATGCTGTGGGACAGAAGTTCTCGAACCTGGCTATGTATCTGAATCACCTGGGAAGCTTTAATATAGTACAGAATTTACAGAGTCCCCCCGCAGAGATTCTTGTTTGGAATAGCTGAGGTGAGACCCTGGAACCTATATATATTTTTGTACCTTATTTAGCGAATAAGGAACATTCTATTTGTCCCTGTGATAACAAATTTGAAAGGCACACAAGTAAACACTGAAAAATCTTGTCTCAGAGGATATTCACGTGGTTTTTATCCATCAGCCATAACCAGGTCTGGGGGCTGACACTAAAATCCAGCACTGTAACAGAAACAAAAATTCTGCCCCCAAAGGTCTGCAGTATAGCAGGGAAGGTAAGACGGGTTCACACAATGCTGTAAAGCCAAGATTCTCAGTGAAGGTGCAGGATCAGGAGTGCTGGGACAAAGAGTAGCGGGGAGTGGCCCCGGGATGGGGTGAGGGAAGGCAGGAGTGCCTCACCAAACCCCCTTTCCGGGAGAGGTGACACTGACTTCAGCTCTGCCTGCTGAAGTGGACAAAGCTGAGAACACGAAGTTCAGTCAGAACGAGGCACAGCTGAGTTTCATGCCCTCAAGAAGCTTGTAATCAAGGAGCCCATGTCACAGTTTGGAACAAAGCATCCAAATCCATAAATACAAGGTGAAAAGGCAGTGACAGTTGTCAAAGATGCAATTTCAAGTCATATTCTACATGTCCGACGTGCAACTGAGTTTGAAGTCTGAAGACCAGAGGGGACCCACTGTGGCCCTCAAACACAGCTGGTCCCTACCAGTGGTGTTTGATACAGGTAGCATTTGGACCATGGTTTTGGAAAAAAAAAAGTTGATGTCAAAGAACAGTAAGATTTAACATAAAAATCAATATGTCTTCTCTTGAGAAACAGGAAGACTGGACAACAGTGGGGCTGCTGCCCGCCTGGCAACCGGGCGGCTGCAGGCACGTGCTGCCTTTCCCGGCGCTCACTGCCCAGCGGCTTCTCTCAGCACCAAGCCCAGCCCGGCCCCGTTGGCCAGTTTGGTTTGCGCCACTGACGAGAACATGAAGTAAAATCACATTGGACCCGGAGTTTTGAACAGTCATCCTTACTTTAAGTATATCCCTAAAGTTAGAATTCAGACTTAAATGAGTTCAGGGGGGAGGCAGTCATTCCCACCAAAAATAGTATTCTTTGACTTAAAAAAAAAAAAGTGATCTCCTCTGCTATTTTTCTTCATTGAGAGTAAGTAAAAACAGAAGTCTTAGGAGTTCTTGCTAATGGAAAGCCCACAACACACTTCAGAAAAAGAAATAGAAGCTGGAAAGCAGGTGAGATTAAGTTTATATGTAATATTCTGAAACATGTACTAAAAAGCAAGTTTTGTATAATATATCTATTATTTTCAGTAGTATCACCGAGATGGAATAAATAAGCATGAAAAATGTTATTGTTACAAAATTTTTGGTGAGCCAGTATTTTAAAACAATAAATCAATCTGTAATTAGATAACTGTGATCATCTGATTTATGTTACTATTTTCCTGAGTTTGTTTTTTAGCTGTAAAGCTTTTAACATACACCTTCTAAACACATAAATACATGTATGTATATATCCACATGCATGTACCAATAGATCTATGATTATATAAACATATGAACATGTGCTAGTGGAAACAGATTTTATAAGCACAACAAATATCGTGAACGTATAATTCAGCATCTAAAACAACAAGACACTTGAGAGAGAAAAGGGGATACAACTAATAACTATGCCAGATAAACAGGTATACATTGGGACTATATCCTGGGAAATGAGGATGCAGGGTCATCCTGTATTTATATATACACAAAAATATACATATCTATATAAACTAAATATAAAATTCTACATTATAATTACATGTGTATATTGAGATAAAGTATACTTCATAAGTATTTTAAATGCTTTGAAGAATTTTATAAATATATGATAAACATACTTTATAATTATACTTCATACCAGGGCCATTGGGAAATTCTACTTAATTAGCATATGCAGAATCTGCTGCTGCCTTTGTCTCCTGCATTATTCCAATCTTATATAATACATTCATATTATGTAAGGATGGGCACTGAAGATGCTTTTGATGATTAAAATGACTTTTCTTTTTTCAAATTAATTTTTATTGGAGTATAGTTGCTTTACAATGTTGTGTTAGTTTCTACTATTCAGCAAAGTTAATCCACTGTATGTTTACATTTATCCCCTCTTTGTTGGATTTCCTTCCTCTTTAGGTCACCACAGAGCACCGAATTGAGTTCTCTGGGCTGTACAGTAGGTTCTTATCAGTTATCTATATATTATATATACATAATATCAATAGTGTAAATATATTAATTCTAATCTCCCAATTCATCCCACCCCACCTAAAATGACTTCTTCACTTACTTTTAGAGTTAACTAGTATTAAAAAAGTTAAAAAAAAAAAATCTATGCTGATGGTAAAATATGCAAACAGTACAGCAGCGGATTAAGGGACAAAGCAGAAGGCCCCTCCCCTCTGCCAGGCTCCTCAACTCCACTCCAGCATACACACAACACACACAACTCACGCACTCCCTACACGAGTCCTCTTCTCATAACTCAGAAAGATTTCTACGTTCTGCCTGTATGAAGCTTTAGAAGAAAAACCGCATTTCCTCCTGAGGCTCTTCTGTCCTCACCCCTAGCTCCTCTGCCTGGCAATTCCTGTAATTTACTCATCTCAGGTGACATCTCCTTCGGTCAGCCTCCTTCCTCATGAATTTTCAGTCTGGGGTTCCAACCTTTATTGTCGCATGCAATATTGTGCATTTGTACACATTTCTATCCTTCCTATTTGCTCCTTGAGTTTAGGGACAGTCTTGGTACCAATACATTGTTGATTCTGACAGTAAGTGAGCAGAGAGACATTGGCTCCTCAGGCCCCGAGCAGCAAATGGCTTAAATGACGTATTGTACTTAGAAAGCTACCTTACTTAAAGCTTTAAAAATGAGACCTGGGTGAACCCAAATTCTACTCGAGGGAAAGCAAAATTACTAGGAAAATAAAAATAAATTCCTGTTCCTTTTTTTCTTTCCTAGTTTCCTTATAACCCTGAGGGTTCTCAAAGTATGTTTCATGGATCTCTGAGTCTCCCAAGACCCTTTCAGCAAGTTTTTAAGGTCAAAACTATTTTCATAACCACACTAAGATGTCATGTGTCTTTTTTACTGTGTGAACATGTGCACTAATGGTACAAAACCAAAGATGGGGAAAACTTCTACAGCCTTATCACATATCTAGCCAGTAACAGCTGGATTAAGGAGTAATTATCATTTTATTAAATCTGGATCCTCAGAAGGACACATAAAACACTTCTGAATGCATAAGGAAAAATGATGACTACCTTGAGAAAAAGCATCTGGTGTTTCCTAGAGCTCTGAGTCAAACTTACCAATTTTTTTTTCATGGAACATCATTTTTACTTGAAAAAAATTACAGTAAGATAAACCATGGCTATTCAGATACGGGTACGTGGGCAAATATTTTCTTAAAAATGAAATAAGTGAGTCTGTCTTTTCAAGGAAGCAGCCATTTTGTTGCCAATAATAAAATCAGACTGGAGCAAAAAACAGAATTTTGGAAAACTTGTATCTACCACAATGAGCTCAACACTCCTCAATACATAATGACTTTTCTGATGATGTTGGTGGTGACGTTAATGGAAGTGATTTTTGGATACTGAGTAATGAATTTGGAAGATATACATGGCTCAGTGAACCAATATTTTCCAAGTGACCAATGCATATTACCAAAAAAAATCATGCATGAGCTAAAAAGTGTAACAGAGAGCCATATATTTACATGTAACAAACTGGGGAAAGTTCACTGATACGAATTCCATGTTGCAATTAACCTTTAAGAAAGTCCTACTGGTAGATACTGGTAGAGCATCAAAGAATATCCACAACTAACTAAAAAGGCTATTAAAAAACAAAAAACAAAAAACTTCCCTTTTCCAACTACCTAGCTGTGTGAGGCTGGGTTTTTTTCATATAGTTCAACTAAAACAGCACATTGCAGCTGAATCCAGAAGCAGATTTGAAAATCCAGCTACCTTTCTATTAAGTCAGATAATAAAGATATAGTATACCTTTGAACAGTACAGGTTTGAACTGCTTAGATCCACTTGTACACAGATTTTTTTTCAGTAAATATGTACTACAGTGCTACATGATCCACGGTTGGCTGAACCCACAGATGCAGAACTGGAGGAAGGGATACAGAGGAGGCGAGATTTTGTGGATTTTTGACCCAGTGGAGAGTCTGTGCTGTATCTAACACTTGTGTTGTTCAAGGGGCAACCATATTTGCAAAAAATAACACCACTCTTCTCACAAATTTTTGCTTTAGAAAATAGTTACTTTAAAAATAAAAATGTATCGTTTTACCATGTAATTGGGTTTATTGTAGTCAATTTTTGCAAGTTAACAAATAGTTTTTAAATTCTCCTTTAAAACTTTGAATGTAACTCAGATAAACAAAAGCTCTTTGGATCCTTAAAGATTTATAAGAATGTAATGGGGTCCTGGGAATCAAAAGTTTGAGAACCACTGCTTTAAACAGTAAGAAAATATTCAAAATCATATTTAAATAAATGACTTAGAAATTATTTTACTCAATAAAATGAATCACATGTAAGACAAAATGAATGAAAGTGTGCTAAAGTACAAAGCAGAAATACCCAGGAGTCAGGAGAAACCAAGGCACAGAGAAACACAGACACACCTCGGTCACACAGATACACACACACACTCTATAGCTGTCTTTAATTTTCTAAGCCAGAAGTGACTGCTACCTATCACTTGAGTGTGAGCATGGCTGTAAAACCAGGTGGACCAACAGTCCCTTCACACTACACTCAGGTAAAAACCGCTCCTCGATTTGCTGCCTATATTGTTTGTACAACCTATCCTGGCTTGAATCTTTGCCTTCAAGTCTCAAAGGCTGGCTTGGTTTGCCCTTGGAGTCTATCCATTCATCTACTAAATCAGCCCCTCTCCATTATATCCTGGATACCTGTTCTGGGTTTAAACTTGAAAACAATTCTTGGCAATGATCTGAGCAACTAATTCCTAGTATTTCCAGCCTAATTAAATCTTCCCTTCCCCAAGTAGACAAGGCAATTTTACTAAAGCACAGAAAAGTCAAAAACTTAAAATGATAGTTTCCATAACATTTTTAACTCTCCCAATGTAAACCGCCCCCCCCCACCAAAAAATCTTGAAAAACCTCTTTAAATTGTTTAACCAAGTGTAACTATTATGTAACTTTATAGAGCCTGTTAATAAAATCTGGTGTACTTTTATTAGCAAGTCTTTAAGACATCACAGATGGAGAGTGAAGTAATCCTGTCCAGTCTGCATTCTTAGTGAGAACTTGCAGTCACTCACTCAAGGCCACGCTCCAGGGCCAGACTGAATCCCATTTTTCTGTATCTTCTGATCAGAGGAAAACGCCAGGCGCCTTCTCGCAGCACCTTGGCCACTCAATTCCCAACATACATAGTAATGAAACTGAATCAACAGAGCAACTTTCTCCTCTTTCTACTGCCATGCTTCTATAAAAAGACACTTGGAAATAAAACCCAACTAAAAAAAGAACACACTGCATTAGGATACTGACCTGGAATCACGCACAAGTCAAACTCACAGTCTATTTGGGGCCAGCGCAAGACCCATACTGAAGCAGAATCTACTGCGTGGACCTGCCATTCTCCGCAGAAAGTGTTCTGACAAAGGACACCACTTCAGTGATCTGGGTCCCCATCCCACACACATCTTTGCAGTGCCTTTTCTCACAGTCACGTTGGGTGACTACGTCAGACCTCCTCACGTGACGGGGTCTTAGAAACACATGCATCAGATCTCGGAAACAGATTACAAAACAGAAGCCCTTTATGGAGTTCAGCGACGTCTAAGAAAAGGAAAATCCTCTCACGTTGCCTTCTAAATGCAGCCCAAAAGGAGCAGAGAAGAGCTGCATTTATCAGATTCTCATGCATTTAAGCTATCAGATTCAAGAAGGTGTAGCATGACAAGGGAGGTCTGTTTTTCATCTGAAATTCAGGTGGCTGGAAAAGGTAACATCAGGAAACTGCTGGAGTCCACTCAACAGGGAGGCAGCTTGGCTTGAGCCACCTTTCTTGACTATGTTGTTCTGAAAAGGCAAACATTTGGTCTCCAGACTTGTAGTTGCGTGCATATGGATTGTGAGAAGGAGTATTATCAGATTCACAAGTGACGCAACGTGCCCGGTGAAATATTTCAGGTTGCTTGTTTGGAAAGATGAAAGGGGGAAAAGGTCCTTTGTTTCTCTCTTTTTTTTTTTTATCCTTTTTGAAACACAGCAGTGTTTAGAGGAGGTAGCCTTTGGGTTCATCTCACGATTGAGCTTGCCCGGACACCTGCTTGCTTAAGAAAGCTGGCAAATGTGCTTGGAGAATCTTCTCTCTAAAGCCCTGAAGTGCTGCATCCGTTTCTTGTCCTACCAAATTCCACTGACATTTAGAGGTGCTAATGTGAAAAGGAATTTTAAAAGTCTGAATGCTGTGGGAACTGAGTTACCAGAATGACCAGGACAGGGGTCCCATCCCCTGGAACTTCTCATTTTATGGGTGAGCATATAATCTAGAGTTGGTTTCAGAAGCCAAATACCTTTTTCTTAAAGGCCTATCTGATTGAATAGCCCCATTCCTCTCAGTTGACTGTGACCTGTCAGGGAGGATGGAGGGAAGAACTATTATACATTCTGGCTTCTGAGCAAAAATGAACTTCCTGCTCATTGCGATGGGTTATCCTAAAAAAAGGACAGAGACCAACTGCTGCATGGTGTTAAAACTATCTAAATCCACCTGCCATTGCACCCTTGTTCCCCATCCCTAGCTTCCTGCACCCCAGCTTTCTGGGGACTCCTGCAAGACAATGAATCACAGTTTGCATGGACTCTTTCTGGATGAACCAGAACCTGGGCAGAGAGGAATGAACCAGGTAATACACGTGAAAAGCAGCAAGCACAGTGCTCAGCACACAGCAGGGGTTCAAAGAATACGGGTGAGAATCAGCTTGAGAACTGACTCCCAGTTCTGTGTCCTGCTCGCCTGTGACTGAACAGAACCACTTAGGCATGCAATGCGTAGGGTGGTCTTTTAACTGCACGAAGGAGATCAAGTCAGGCCCTGCCTAGAGCCCTTCAGTGGCTATCCCCAGATGTTAGGGTGGAATGAAGACCCCTCGCTGTGGCCTGTGAGGCCCTGCACTGTCCATGGGTCCCAGCCACTATTCCCAGACTCCCACCCCCTCTGCCCCACTCTCTCTGCTCACACTCAGTCCTCCCTTTGCTGCCAGTCTCTCCTGGCCCAATTCCAGTCCTGCCCAGGGGGCTGGCTTACCCCTGCTTTAGGCCCAGCTCAAATGTCAACTCTGAGGGCCCACCCCATCTCTCTATTTGCTCCCGCCTCTACTTGCCCTCACATCATCTTCATGCTACATACTTCAACCTGCAATTATCACAAGTATTTGCCTGCTTGTTCGCTGTCCACTGTGTCTGCCAGAAAGTAAACTCCAGGAGGGAAAGGACCTTATCCGTCCAGTTCACGGCTGTGTCTCCAGGCCACAGGGCACGGTAGGCACTTGGGAACTATTTGAAAGCACAGAGACTCACCCTGATGAAAAGAGCCACCACACTCCTGGGCCCACTTATCTGCTCTGCTTTTCTTTTCCACAGCACTCACAGCATCCCCATACACTGCAGAATTTACTCATTATTGACTGTCCATCTGCCTGCTAGAAATTTAAGCATCATGAGGACAGAAATCTCTGATTTTCTGCACTGATGTATCTTAGGCACCTAGAACAGTGCCTGATACATCGCAGGCCCTCAAAATATTCATGTACTACATGAACGATCCGTACTACAAACAGATACACGGTCCTAAATCAGCATTATGTATGGATAGGCACTGTATATACTTCGAATTACAAGGTTCATCTATGTGAATTTCCCCAACCAATTTTGAATAAAACTGCTTTCATCTGATACATTTCAGGTTATAAAGCACTTCACATATTAATCTATTTAATCCCCTTCATAATCCCGTGAGGCAGACACATAAAATGGAGACACTGCCACCAACTCAGGGTTAAATGCATTAACAGAGTCAGTGCTCACCACACGGAAGCTGCTAATCTCAGGCCCACGGTACAGATGTGGAAACGGAACCCAGGGTACTGCCTCACTCACAGCAGAGTGGTAATTGCTGATGTGCCCAGCGCCCAGCCCCCTGCAGGCTACCGCGTCACGCAGAGCAGGAGGGAAGTCGGAGCAGCTGACTCGCCATCTCCGAGCACAAGATGGCTCTGCACCAAGCCCAAGCTGCAGGCGGGTGGTGCAGGCTCACCCCTGAAAAGCCCGAGGCAGGGAACAGACCCGGGTGGACTCCAAGAGCTAGGGCTGGTCGGTGGGTAGCCTGCCTGGGCCCCACACTCGAAAGTCACTAAAAAATGCTGCCTGACGTGAAGCAGAGTGTGCCAGAGGGGTCCCCTGAAAAACCAGCCAAGGACTGGAGCTCAGGCAAGCCGACCCGTGACCATGGCTGGTAGTTACCAGGGCAACCTGTGCGTTGCCAGAGGATGAGCCTCAGGCCCAGGACCTATCACGGCTTCCCCGGGTGTACCGTTATGGGACACAAGGCAATTTCAAGGTGCCAGCTGAACACACAGTCAGTCAGCGTCTGCCCCACAGCCCAGAATTTACTAAACAGCCGAGGCTTTTACATTACACTCACATGTAGCCAACTTAAGATTTTTTAGTATTAAAAAAAAAAAAGTTGATTTTTAAAAGTTTGTTGCCAACTCAGTCCAAGGATGTGGACTGAATCCATCAGGAAGATGAGTTTTCATGTGCCTCCCCCCATCCCCCACTTGAGTATTTAGACTTGTCCTTTCATTACAGGCCTGTGGATGATACAATCTCAGGGATCATGAGACTCAGGCTGGGGACCTGTCAGTTGGGATAAAGCATGAGACCAGTGGCGATGAAGCATCAGGGGAGGGTTAGGGGAAGGGAAGCTGTGGGGTGGGGCCGCCTTTGGGAGGGAGCCTTTCCATGACAGTGAAAACAATCTCCTGGCCAACATGGATCTGAGACACGGTTAGGGAGGCTCCTTAGAACCCTGAACCCAAATTCCAGTATCTTTACCAAAGCTTAGAAGGTCTCTGTGATTTGACCTCATTTCCTGCCACTCTAACCCAACCCAGCCCTCCTTCTGTTCATTGAATATGCTGAGGATCTTCCCACCTCAGGGCCTCTGCACATGTGGCTTCTGAAGCCAAGAATGCCTTTCCAGCCCAGGCAGCAGCCTATCCTGGTCTCTATCCAACAATCCATTACCCCTCAATCAGGTGTACCTGTCCTATACTCCTCAGCAGACTCTTCTTGCATAGTATATACTATGGTTATAGGCTTCCCAGGTGGAGCTAGTGGTAAAGAACCTGCCTGCAACGCAGGAGACACGTTCTTGATCCCCGGGTAGGGAAGATCCCCTGGAGGAGGGCATGGCAACCCACTCCCGTACTCTTGCCTGGAGAATCCCATGGACAGAGGAGCCTGGAGGGCTACAGTCCACAGGCTCACCAAGAGTCAGACATGACTGAAACGACTTAGCATGCACACACGCACTATGGTTGTAGTTAAGTATTATTTGATAAATGTGTGCTTTACCACAAGCATATGAATTCTGTGAAGGCTGAAAACTATTTACCACTATTTACCACAGTTTCCCCTAGCTCTCAGCACCACACTTGGCACATAACACGCTGATAAACTTTTATGAAGTAAATGCAAAAACAAAAAACACCCAGACAATAAGCTTTCTAGAGCCCACCATACCTGGCACTGTTAACCAGGCTTTCTGGATCCAGAGTTAGGTCAACACGAACTGCCCTACAACTTGTCACCGATGCTAAAAGGTTGAACATTAAAAAATCAACAAGTCTGACACTGTAAAAGGAAAAACAAAACACACACACACACAATCAACTCTGCTGGTCTAAAACTGGAGCTGGATAAGACAAGCGAGGGCTGTGCACTGCCATGAAGTTATTACGGCTCACACAAGCTATAACAATGAAACACAGCTCTGAAGCACCAAAAAACTGCTTACTGTTATTGCTTTGGCTCAGAGAAAGGAAAAGAGTATTTCTTCAAGCTCTAACGACGTGCTTTGTTCTGTTAACGACAAAACAACAGGCCCAAAATGGAGCTGCTAATGCTATGCCTCATGTCATCAAACTGGAACTTACTTAAGAGTTTTGGCTCTCTCTGCAATGCAATCCTAAACTAGATATCAGCTTAAATCAGGAATAGACTGATAAGCATTAGTTAGGTAGTCTGCGTGACAATCCCTGTCACCCCCTATAAGGAAAGGAACCTTGCAATAACCAACCCACCTTTTTGCCTGGTATAATTTCCTTGTTCTGTTCCCTTCTGCCAATAAAACCTCTCACCTTGTGTAGCTCTTTGGAGCTCCATTCTGTCTGCCAGATTGGATGTTGCCTGACTCATGAATCACTAAATAAAGCCAGTAAGATCTTTAAAATGTACTCAGTTGAATTTTGTCCTTTTGTCTTTAAGCCCTAAGCATTTGGCCTTTGTCTCCTGAGTGCTTGGACTGAACTAGCAACAAACTTTTAAAAGTTAACTTAAAAAAAAAATGCTAAAAATTTAAAGTTATCAACGCGGGGGTGCAGCATAAGGTCCTAGTGTCAGGTAATTAACAAGGCTCCATTTCCGTACCTGTGCTCCCTGCAAGCACCTCCAGGGATGTCCGCTTTCTGTAACCACTTTCAGTTCCTTCCAAGGTCATTTTCCTCACTCAGCCCCCTCTCATGAAATGCTGATCAGGAGAAGGGTCTGGGCTAAGTGAAGCACAGCTGGGTCTGTGGCCTGCTTCTGGGTCCTGTAACTGTGGATGCTTGTGTTTCCTGGTACACTGATTGGTGACCCACCCCAAAGGCATACACAAGCCCTCTTTGCCCATCAGGCAACCAGCAGTAAGACGGAAGAGGCATCATAATGTGAGCTTACAATGGTGGTTCTCTGCAGAACTGTACATCGGACTCACCTGTGGAGTCTCAAAAAGAATAGGAGCCAGGTGACACTGCTGAGACTGAATCCGTTTCGGGAACAGGATCTGGGTAGGTGGGAGTGTGGCATCCTGCTGAAAGTTACCCAGGTATGTTGTGCACACAAGCTGGCACACGACTTCTAACTACCCTTTGACGAATCAGGTCACTGTGTCTCCTGTAGGTGTTGGAGCCCCTCTGGGCAGCCTCCCTGAGAGCTGCTTTAAAGTGACATTGACATTCCACCACACATGTGTCGGCATCCCCCACTCATTCATGGGACAGGAGGAAGCTCACCTAAATATGCCAGCCGCATGCTATGCCCCCAACACCACACAAGCACATCCCTGTGCCCAGCAGTGCTCTGCACACTCCATATACACCATCCTGATGAAGCCTCACAGCAACCTTATTTTGAAAATGAGAAAACTGAGACTTGGAGAGGCTGTGTAATTTGACCAAGGTCATTTAGTCAGTGAGCAGCAAAACTGGGATTAAAACCTGAGCAGGATGACTCAAAAACTACACTCTCCACTATAGGTTTGGAGCACCAAAAAACAAAGCGCTTAGCTTTTCCTGGTATCAGAAGTTCTTTACTGGTATCAAAAGCTCCTATGCTCATGACCCCAGCCTACCAACCAGCATGTGGGTGCTTAGCAATCGGTAGCCTGGATTTGAGGGGGGCACCACCTTCAAGGGGACAGGTTATGCCCTGTGGTATGCTGTGGGGTGGGGGTCTTGTGGGGCTCATAGCCCACCCACAGTTTGCTTGGCCCCAGGCAGGTACCCTGCTGAGGGCTGCATCCCCCTGCCAGAAGGGGCTGTATCCCCCATATGCACAACGATTCTATACGGATCATCAAATGGCTCTGAAGTGAACACTTCACGTAATTCAGAATTTTCCATAAATTTCTACTTTTATTTTCTTTAAAAAATGTAAACTTCACGGGCTTCCCTGGTGGTCCAGTGGCTCAGACCTCGTGCTCCCAATGCAGGGGGCCCGGGCTTGATCCCTGTTTGGGAAACTAGATCCCACACGCTGCAACTAAGAGTTCAAATGCTGCCACGAAGATCGAAGACCCTGCCATGTCGCAACTAAGACCTGGGGCAGCTAAATAAGTAATTTAAAAAAATGTCATTTTAAAAAAGTCATCAAAGTAACAGATGACACTATTAAATAAACATTATCATTTTGGTCCATTTACATTTCAAGCTAATATTTATCAAATGTCTACCACCCTCCAGTTATTGAGTATAACACAAGAGGCTACCATAAAAAGTGGGTACAGAAGGGGCATACGGCTGCTGCTCCTGCTAAGTCGCTTCAGTCGTGTCCAACTCTGTGCGACCCCATAGACGGCAGCCCACCAGGCTCCGCCATCCCTGGGATTCTCCAGGCAAGAGTACTGGAGTGGGTTGTATAGGGGGTGATTAAAGCTACTGAACTAAGACAGCTGAGGGACCTGAGAACACTGTATTAGTCCACTCATGAAGCAGGGTTCTCCTGAAGGATAATGTGGGATACAGCAGACCATGTCCAGTCTAGCACTGTGGCTAAGAGCCTGAACTCTGATGTCAAGTTTGGCTCTCATCATGTTCTGGCTATGACCTTGGGCAAGCTTCTTACTCTGCACCTCAGCATCTTCATGTGCAAAATGGAGCTAATAATAGCATCTTATCAGGTTAAAATGAAGATTAAATGACAGTAACCATGAAGTGGGTGGCTTAATATCTGGCACAAAGTCAAGCTTAATAAACATTAGCTATTATTAGTATAACTATTACCAATTAATTATTATTAGTGGTAAATGTCAGTAGGAACAAGTATTACCAAGTCTTGACCACAGGCCCCAAATATAGGGAATGTGACATTCCTCAATGGTAGGGACAAATACTCTATTTCACTGTGTGCCGGGAGTTCGCCAGTCCCCCTCACAGTGTTTACCACCCTAGAGGGGCTCATCAACTAATCATCTTCCTAATGCCAAAAGCAGTTATTACATCTGCGCCTTAGCTGATATGTGGGAACTGAGTTGCAAGTATTATCAAAATGATTTTCTTTAGTTGCATCATAGGTTAGCACTTCTTCTAAGCCTATGGAAGAAAGCATTCATATCTTAAATAAAAATTATCCAAGTAGGCTATTAGCAATTTTTTAGCAATTAGTAAAAGCTCGACAGGAAGGAAACTAAAATAATGTATTTAAGACAAATAATCTATACATTTCTTCTGTGTGCACTTGTCTTTTTAAGTCAGAATGTCACTCAACTTTTGGCTATAAAAACAAGGTCTGGTGCTGGTCGTTGATTGGGTCATGTGCTGGTTTTATTTTTATTTTTTGGCCATTTGGCACATGGGATCTAAGTTCTCCAACCAGGGACTGAACCCATACCCCCTGTGGTGGAAGCATGGAGTTCTACCCACTGGACTGTAGGGGAAATCCCACGTGCTTGTTTTATATGGTGAAATTCTTTCATTTTCTAAGAAAGCCTTCCCTGTGTTCTGCTTCATCATCTGTCCTATCTCTTTAGTCTCTTGGCAGACCACATTTGCTCCTCTGCCCTCACACTGAGGGGATTTTTACAAGGGTAAGTTCTTAAGACCTCCTCTCTCTTACTTTAAACTAGGAACCTAATAACAGTAGTTTGGTTATGATTTATTTTAGAGAACATTTTGATGTTCTGCATTTTTCATGTTAAAGTCTTTTTAATTTATGTCTTAGTTTAATGGATTCATTAGGTTGTGGCTGATTCAGTGAAATTTTTTTTGAAAATCTGGGTTTGGTCTGGGGTTTTGCACATTTATGTGCTGATTCTGGATTTTGGTTCAAGCTGCCATTGAATCACTGAATTCCCTGATTAAAATTTTTGACAACTGTCAGAAGGAGCCAGTTGTTCCAAGCTTTCTTTTTCTTGGTCCCCAAGCTGTCCTTTCTCCTCCTGTGGAGTTATCTTTGTCCTCAGAGGGCAGAGCAGGGCCCCTGCTTACACACTCCTGGGCTCAAACTCCAGTTCTGCTACTTAGTAGCTGTATGAATTTAAACAAGTTAATTAGCATCTCAAGACTTGGGCTTTTTTTTTTTTTTTAATCTATAAAATGGATATAATAGTGCAACTTAGTTCTTAATAGGATTAGAAGGGACAATCCAGATAAACCATAGTATCTCAGTCTATTGCTCTTTTACACTCTGATAATTTTCCATGAAAATTCCAGAAAACAAAACAATCCCAGCAACTCTTTTCTTTAGCTCATCTCATTATGATAATAGCAACCAATTTAACGCCTGTTGGTTGAAAGGGTGTTGGAAGCAGGGGGTCATTTTGTAAGTGGGGATTTCCCTGGGGCTGAAGTGGAGCAATGAGTGGCCTGGAGAGTCCCTGGCTTTAAGGGCTTCCAAGGAGCCTGGGCAACTTAATTCTGGTGGGCCGGACAGGCAGGAGTTACGGGACTCAGGTCAGGCTGACCCCAAAAGAAGAAAAGTTAGAAAAACATACTTGTGAAAAAGAAGTACAAAAATAAATACTCAACAAAATAAGGGACTGTGGGTAACACATTGTGTGTTAGTCGCTCAGTCCTGTCCGACTCTTTGTGACCCCACAGACTGTAGCCCACCAGGCTCCTCTGTCCATGGAATTCTCCAGGCAAGAATACTGGAGTGGGTTGCCATTTTCTTCTCCAGGGGATCTTCCTGACCTAGGGATAGAACCTGGGTCTCCTGCATTACAGGCAGATTCTTTACCATCTGAGCCTGTTAGGGAAGTCTGTTAATATGGGTATAGTAATGTAATTAAAAGAACACTTTCAAAGAACAGGTATATGTATCATAATATAGTATCAATAAAGCCAGTAACTATGTGTAAACAGGTGCAAAATCTGTGATTCTATTATTTGGGGGAGCCCTGCATGCCTATTACACATATTTCTACCAACCCAACTATGAAGAATAAGCAGAGAAAAAGAGGTTGGGTTCACAACAACCAGGGAGAGCTTCTACCCCTTGAGTGGCCTCTTCAGGGCCACGGGTTGCCCTTTTCAGCCTAGTAAAGGCGCTGAGCAACACTGCTCTCGACCGTCATCTTAGCTCTGAATAAGATTATTGCTCAGCTTCTTCACATACAGAAATGCCAAGAACATCCAGATGGCTAGTCTCACCATTATTAGGGGTCAGGGTTGGGGAGGGAAAGCATTCTAAGCCCCATTGCTCTGTTCCCTTTACACCTTCCATCTGTTCCATCCTCACCTTGTGGAGAGGGGTCCTTGAAGCACAACAGGGCAAGCGATGCCCTGAGTGGCGATCAATGCCAGCAAGAAGGAGAGCGGACGAAGCAGAGTCCTGGAACAGGAGAGGTGGGGCTGGATACAGGATATGGGAGATGGAGGCCAGAGGGAAGGGGCCCGGGGCTCCCTCCTGAGGCCTCTGTACCGATGCCCCCCCTACCCTGCTAGGAGATAGGACCCCGGGTGCTGTTCCACAACTCCTTGGAAGGTCTGGCTTACTGTGTCACTGAACCTGCCCACTCTACTCTCCCAGGTGTCAAGGGCATAATAGCAGGGTTAGAGACACACAAGTAAATTCCCCATGGCAGACCCTCACTTTGAGAGCAGGCAGTTCCTCTAAGGGATCAGCCCCTCATGATCCCTGAGGAGCCTTTCCCAGGGCAGCAACTCTTTCATGCTTGTATCCTGAAGTTCTTTTCCACTTGACGACTGGAGTACATTCCCAGTTCCCAGTGCTACATCCACAAGATGGTGCTGAGTCCACACAAAGAGATGCTCTTGGGTCCTGAGTCACTGGGGATCCAGTCCCCAAAACCTCGCTCAAAATGGGCAGATGAACGAATTTTGTTTCAAAATAAATAGACCTTGGGTGTTTTAGATAACAAAAAGCATAGAGCAAGTTTCTTAGTGGAGCATGCCTTCTAACTACTTCTTCATTTGCTATAGATGGATTCTCGAGATTCTTCAGACCAGGAGTAGGGACCACTCCACCCAGTGTGGGAATTTCCTCCTTAGAGGAGCAGTCCTCATGCAGAGCCCTCAGTTGTGACCTCTGCATGTGACAGCCCTTCGAAGGTTTGCATGTCCCTTCCCCGGGCTAAATATCTCTAGTTCCTTCAACTAGGCCCCAGCAAAGAGAATTTTATAGACAAGGAACTTTAGATAGTTTCATCCAACCCTCTCATTTTAGATGTGAGAAAATGGAGGCACAGAGAAGTAGAATGACTTGCATAAGGTCTCATGGTATCACTAAAACAGGTTTCCAGATTTCTGGCTCCATACACCGTAAGCATATCACCATACTCCTCAACTGACAGCCACCAAACCTGCTCACTGACACAGGACCTTAGAATGTTCTTGACTTCCCTAAGCCTCAGTCTCTTCACATATTAATTGGAGCAAATCATACAGCCCTCGTGGGCTGCTGGGGGGATTCAAGGAGAGTACCAGGTGGTGCTAGTGGTAAAGAGCCCACCTGCCAACGCAGGAGACGTAAGAGATGCGAGTTCGATCCCTGAGTTGGGAAGATCCCCAGGAGAAGGAAATGGCAACCCACTCCAGTATTCTTGCCTAGAGAACCCCATGGACAGAGAAGCCTGGTGGGCTAGAGTCCATGGGGTTGCAAAGAATCAGATGTGACTGAAGCAACTTCACACACACACACACACACACACACACACACACACACACACACACAGAAGGGCACCTAGCCAGGGCAAGTACATAGCAAATAGTAAGTGTGTGATAATTGATTTTATTTATAATATTCAGACTCTTTTTTTGGCATGGAGTTCTCCTTTCTGCCTTTGTAGTCTTCTTCTTCCGTGGCTTCCCAACTTCCAAGGCTGAATTTTTAAACTGATTCTCAAAAATTCATGTAGGCTTCCCATGTAGCTCAGCTGGTAAAGAATCTATCTACAATGCAGGAGACCTGAGTTCCACTCCTGGGTCAGGAAGATCCCCTGAAGAAGGAAATGGCAACCCACTCCAGTATCCTTGCGTGGAGAATCTCCTGGACAGAGGAGCCTGGTGGGCTACAGTTCATGGGGTCACAAGAGTCGGATATGACTTAGTGTTATCTTTCTTTCTTTCAAAAATTCACTCATTCTTGTGAAATGCAGTTGTGTTCCTTCGGTCCATAATTTTTAGTCTGTTGGAATATTTCAGAAAGACAATGCTATCTTAAAATATAACTACTGATTCCTTGAACATGATATGCTGACTCCTCCTTCAGAAACTTCCAAGTAAGTCTAGGGTGGTAATGTCTGTGACAAAAGGCAGTCTCCTCCAAAGACTGGCAGAATGTGATCATTCTTTTTACCCACTCAGACTTTATTTTAACTTCAGGACTGTTATACTGATGACGACTTAGAAAATATTCTTCAATTTGTTAGAATAAAAAAAGATAAAGCTCAGTATCATCTAAAAGAGGAAGAAGGTTACAGCCACACTATCAGGAAGCAACCCTGACTTTGCGAAGAGAAGCTCTGGTGTGTTAATACACTAATACGTTTGGATGAAGACACTGGGACCTCAGGGTAAGTGAACTTTTACCCTGAGACCTCAAAACTTCAGAGTTGCTGGGGGGTAAAGTTGTTGGGAATAGACTATGAGCTAAAGAACAAGATGGCAAGGCCCTGGAGCTGATCTGTGGTTCCTGGGCTGGTCCTTGGTTGCAGGCATTCTCCCAGCTCCATTGCTGGAGAAGGCAACCCACTCCAGTACTCTTGCCTGGAAAATTCCATGGATGGAGGAGTCTGGTAGGCTGCAGTCCACGGGGTCGCAAAGAGTCGGACACGACTGAGTGATTTCACTTTCCCTTTCCAGTTTCATGCACTGGAGAAGGAAATGGCAACCCACTCCAGTGTTCTTGCCTGGAGAATCCCAGGGATGGGGGAGCCTGGTGGGCTGCTGTCTATGGGGTCGCACAGAGTCGGACACGACTGAAGTGACTTAGCAGCAGCAGCAGCAGCTCCACTGTATCAACAAGCACAGGAATACTAATTCTCCAAACATTCTTCTCATTCCCTCATCCTAACTAGCTCAGGCCACTTGTTTTTCAGGGGCTCCCATCCCAGCATCCTCGGATCCTGCTGCTCTGGAGAATACAGCCAGCCTATAATCATTCCAGTGCCCATATCTGCTCACCCGGAAAAATACTGCCTTCCCCATCCTGCAGCTTTCCAAACACCAACCTTCTGGAAACTTTCTTGTTCAACAAAGGCAGAACAAAAAGAAAGAACACCTCACCTTACTCCTGTTTAGCTCTCTACCATTTATAAAGCAGGCTTCCCTGGTGGCTCAATGGTAAAGAATCTGCCTGCCAGGCAGGAGACATGAGTTGTATCCCTGGGTCGGGAAGATCCCCTGGAGAAGGAAATGGCAACCGACTCCAGTACTCTTCCCTAGGAAATCCCATGAACAGAGGAGTCTGGCGGGGCTACAGTCTATAGGGTCCCAAAGAGTCGGACATGACTTAGTGACTAAACAACAACGACGTCTACAAAGCACTTCCGCATGCAACATCTGATCTCCTTTCTCACAACACCCCTGTGGACTGTGAAATAATATTTCCATTTCAAAGATGAAGATGTTAAAGCTCAGAAAAATTAAACCAAAATCCAAACACCACATGGCTTTAAGTTGACCAGGTTGAGTTTTTCAACCCTGATCGTGTGACTCTGGATCAAATTCTTTCTAGCATACTTAAAAGGAAGACTGTATTTATGTGATTCTAAGTTTTAGTAAATATAAACCACTATCTCATCTTTTGATTGGTATGTTTAGTAGCTGTGTATCTTTGTCGGCCGAAGTCAATGTCAAATGTGTACTTGCCACTCAAAAAACTACACATCATCAGCTATTTTTACCAATAAAATGGGGTTTTCCTGTTCAGCCTATATACCACAGACATACTGCTGACTAGCTGATCATTTATGCATTTTACTTCATATTCTCTGCCATTCTGCATGACTTGACCACACAGTGCTTTATTTAATTCATTCTGTAAAATGGGAATGATGCCTGAGATGATGATCATGATAGTTAAATGAGGCATGATTACAGAGACCTCAGCTAGCAGGTGTTCCCTTCAGTTCAGTTCAGTCACTCAGTTGTGTCTGACTCTTTGCGACCCCATGGTCTGCAGCATGCCAGGCTTCCCTGTCCATCACCAACTCCAAGAGCTTACTCAAACTCATGTCCATTGAGTTGGTGATGCCATCCAACCATCTCATTCTCTGTCATCCCCTTCTCCTCCTGCCTTTGACCTTTCCCAACACCAGGGTCTTTTCCAATGAGTCAGTTCTTCACACCAGGTGGCCAAAATACTGATTTCCTTTAGGATTGACTGGTTTGATCTCCTTGCAGTCCAAGAGTCTTCTCCAACACCACGGTTCATAAGCATCAATTCTTTGGCGCTCGTCCTTCTCTATGGTCCAACCCTCAGATCCATACATGACTAATGGAAAAACCATAGCTTTGACTAGATTTGACTAGCTTTTAACTAGGTGGTCACTTAATGGTATTATATACTACTGCTTCTACTGCTACAACTTCATTACATTCACTAAAACCAAGTAGAGTTTTTTAAAAATATTTATTTATTTGGCTGCACCAGGACTATGCACTAAGGATCTTCATTCTTTATTGTGGCACACAGGATCATTTTAGTTGTGGCATGCGAACTCTCAGTTGCGGAATGTGGGATCTAGTTTCCTTACTAGGGATCAAACTTGGGCCCCCTGCTTTGGGAGTGTGGAGTTTGAGCCACTGGACCACCAGGGAAGTCCCTTAAGTAGACTTTTGTTTTCTAAAAAGTGCCTGATGTACTATAAGGCAGTATGGATACCATGATTCAGAGAAGCAGAAAAATGATTTCGCCCCTTGGCCTTATTTAATCCTTTATTTCTTTTCAGAAAGCTCCTGGAGCCCACAGTCCAATGGAGGACACAGACATGCAGACAAACAGCTCCTCCGTGATGACGGAAGTGCTCTAATGAGCACGCCCAGGGCTTTGAAGGAGGCAGCCTTACACTGAGTTTGGGGAAGAATAGTCAGGGAAAATGAGGTGGAACCGAGTCTTGAGAGACAGGGAGAATTTCTCTGGGATCTAAGAAGGAAAAAGGCATTCTATTCTAATAAGAGGTCAGGCAAAGGCAAAGGAGCAGGAAACAGAATGACACATTTGGAGACTGGCAAAGAGGTGGGGCTTCCCACATGGCTCAGTGTTAATGAATCTCCAATGCAGGAGACGCAAGAGACACGGGTTGGATCCCTGGACTGGAAAGATCCCCTGGAGAAGGGCATGGCAACCCACTCCAGTATTCTTGCCTGGGAAATCCCACGGCCAGAGGAACCTGGTGGGCTACAGTCTGTGGGGTTGCAGAGAGTCAGACATGACTTAGTGACTAAACACACACAGAGGTGGGATGTCTGCTGCACAGGCGCTGGGCAGGGCCAGATGGGAGATGGAGATGGAGAGACTGGCAGGGACCTTGATCCTCTAGCCTAGTAGAGAAACCTTACCTGCATACTTGAATCACCTATGAGAACTCGAGAACATGAACACTCAGGCTCCATCTCGAGATTCTAATTTGTTTGGTCTTGAGTAAAAAGAAAAAACTCTCCAGGTGATTCTAATGTGCACGCAGGACAATGGTGAGTACTTTAAAAGATCTGAAGCAGAATCATTTAGACAAATATGCAGACAGGTCATTCTGGGAGCAGTTTGATGAGAAGGATGTCTGGAGGGGGCTGGAAAGAAGGCAAGGAGACAGCTGGGGATGACAAAGAGAGAAATAAGTAAAAGCTATTTGAATGGAAGAATCAACTAGTTATAAACTCGAGGAGAGAGAAAGGGGGAACAAGACCAGAGGGCTGGTCTGGCAGAAGAAGAATTAAGTCAGTGTGGCCTCTGAGGAGCCTGGTGGGAGACACAGCTGGCACTCTCAAGCAGGACGCCTCCACAGTGGACTTTGATCCACGATGGACTTTGATGCTATGAGGAAGCTGGGCTGAGGATGCAGCCATGCATCGCACTGACACACAAGCTGGCTGCACACAAGAGCATGGGTGCTGCCCAAGGAAAGCGGATGAAAAAGAAATAGGGCAGAAGAAGGAACTTGACCAATACTGAGAGGTGATTGGATGTATCAGAATCACCTGGAGGTTCTTACTAAAAATTTAGTTTCTTGGTGCTACCCTAGACTGAATCAGAACAGCCAGGGGGTAAGACCCCAGAAACTGATTTTTCCCAAGTTCCCAGGCACTTCTGAATCAAGGTTAGGCTGGACACTGTATCAGTTTGCTAACATTGCCATAACAAACTACCACAAACTTGGTGACGTAAAACAACAGAGATTTATTCTCTCACAGCTAATGGAGGCCAGAGGTCCAAAACCAAGACGCAGGCAGGGCCGTGCCCTCTCTGAAGCCCCCAGGGGGAGAATCCTTCCTGCCTCTTCCAGCTTGTGATGGTTCTACGGGCCCTTGGCCTGTGGCTGCGTAACCCCAGTCTCTGCCTTCATGCTCACGTGGCCCTCCCCTCTTTCTGCATCTCTCTTCTGTGTGTCTCTTATAAGGACACCTGCCATTGGATTCAGGGTCCACCTGGTAATCCAGGATGAATTCATCTCAAGATCCTTAAACATTTACATCTGTGAAGACCCCCTCTTTCCCCAAAATGTCACATTCACAGCTTTGGGGATGTAGAAACATCCTTGGCGGGCTACCAGACACCATGACAATAACTCGACTGGGTGGATGGGGGAGGGGACTGGAGTCCAGAACTCCAAGCTAAGTTCTCCAACAGTGGCAGGAAGAGGTGGGAAAAAGAAAACACTCTCTCTCTCAACCGAGAGAGAGTCATCTGCTAAGTACACAGCTCCACTTCTAAGTCTCGTGCAGCCCTAGGGATCCCAGGCCACTAAGTATCCAGGACTCCATCTGAAAGTACTTTAGAAAACAGAAAAAAGCACCACAATTACCGATTGATAAAATACTAGACCACGTTACCCTCAAAATAGAGGTGAGAGCTTTGAAGGGCTGAAAAGGCTTTTATTAATTTGCTTTCTAAACTAAGTGAATTTGATTTGAAGCTAGGATTTCATCTCTAAGATGCTGTGGCCATTTTCTCCTCACCACCTTAGTAACTTCCAGTCCAAACAATAAGTCACCATGGGGGCATGGCATCAGTTATTTCCATTTTCTGAAATATTTCCTAGGAGGGATTTCCCTGGCAGTCAGGGGGTACGGGTTTGATCCTTGGTTGGGGAGCTAAGATCCCATATGGCCCAAAACCCAAAAAAACATTAAAAAAAAATCCACAGAAGCAATAATGTAACAAATTTAATAAAGACTTTAAAAAACAGTGCACATCAAAAAAAAATTTTTTTTAAAGTGTTTCCAAGGAGCGGGCGATATTCTTCAGTCAACAACTCTGAAGAAGGTTCAGTTATACCCCACTTCTCATCACCTACCAGTGCCCCAAAATCTTCACGGACTGACCTCATTTTTATATCTACACATGCTCTACCTTCAAAGTTCTATATTATTACTATTTGGTGGGCTCCCTGATGCACAAAAGTGGTCTATCCTCTAACAAGGAATTCCCCTGCTTGGCAAAAGGGTTTGCATGGCCAAAGGGTCAATGGCAAGTGGTGGGGGTGTGTGAGTAAGGAGTCCGGTACTTGGCTGAAGTTAAAGTTGCAGCCAGGGGACAAAGCCTTCGGGATCAGATTCCCAGCGTGGTCAAAACCACCCCATCATACAAGCCTACAGTGTAATGTGAAAGGCACACCTCTCCATAGCCTCCACCCAGAGACTGTCCCAAAGAGACTGTGTGGAGGTACACAACCAAAAAGAAACCAAGTTTCCGTATCTGCTGGGGAAACGACAATAGTTATCATGGTGATGATGATGGTGCCAATGACGATAAAAGCTAATATTTACTGAGCACTTTCTACGTGCCAGGCCCTGTGCTGAGTGTTTGCAGACATTATGACTCACTTAGCACCAAGAGAGCTGATGAAAAGGAGAGTGATTAAAAGATGTTTAGAAAAAAGGGAAGGCATTATAAATTCCAGGATGTTCGGAAGGTCAATAGAGTGTCAACAGAGAAAGGGAGGACAATTCTCACATTGTCCCAGCCTAGGATGAGTTAGGAAGTAGCTAACTGCCTAATATTTCAGAAAGCATTCTTGGGCCAAGGAGGTCAATATCACAGACCAAGTTTATCAAGATATGCCTGCTGTCCCGTTTTCACCCCATTGCCCAAGACCATCCAGATCAGCCTTGGCATTTAGCTGCCTTGGGAGTGACGTGGCCAGATAAGATGGGGCTTCCTTTGGTGGGTTCTTCCTGTTGCATCCTGAAATGGGCACTCTGAGCACAGAGCAGCTTAATCAAGGCTGCTTTGTCTGATGCCCCTCCAGATATCCTTGGACACAAAAGCTGTGTTCTCCTGACGAATCACTGCCCATATGAGATGGACACACTTCACAGCCAAAGTAGCTCCTTTCTTTGCTGTGACATGGAGAAGGCTCGATGGCCACGAATTTTTCTTGGGCTGGGCCTTGGAGAGCTCCAAGCCCAACGCTCTGCAGGAAAAGGCTGGGCAGGTTGCCACTGAGGAAATCCAGCCTGGTGGATTGAGTCAGATGGCGAAGCTCTACAGCTGCCGAGCAGAGCAGCAGTCCAGAGGCTGAGTAGGCCTGCGGACCTGGCTCATTCAGCCCTACGGTATTTTAGAAGTTTTCATGTCCTCCAGTTTGCCATGATCTAACCTTTCTATCTTCTTAAATCCAGCCTACATTGAACATTCATATCACCTTCCTGTCCCTGTATATATCAGCATTTTAGACCCTAATCTACAATGACATAGAGATAGATCACTTAGGCCTTAAAGTACCGGTGATTCCTACAGTGATTCACAGGCCTCCTAAAATTTAAATGGTGAGATACCAGTATTCAAGCTTTCAAAATTACAGAAGTACTCCATTTTAATGAAGAAGAGGGGGTCAGAAGCCCTAACATGGAATATCTTTGGGTCACATAATATTCCTTCACATTCCCTCCAGTCTGTTCACTCCCATGTGGAAAATTTCCTACTGTATGAGTCCTGGGAGACAAAAAGGGTAGATATCAAATTCTCCACTTTGATTCAAACTGTTTTATTTTTAAATTTTTATTTGTTCATTTTTGGTTGTACTGCAAAGCTTGCAGGCTCTTAGTTCCCTGACCAGGGATTGAACCTTGGTTCCAGCAGTGAAAGCACGGAATAATAACCACTGGACCACCAGGGCATTCCCTAAAGTCATTTTAATGATACGGTCTGCTCAAACTCTGAGAAAGGGATGATAACTCCTCATCAGACCTCCACACAATCAGACTCACACTCTCAGAGGCATCCATTTTTAGAGAGGGTTCCAGGGGCTTCCCTGGAGGTCCAGTGGCTAAGACACCGCTTCCACTGCACGGGGTGCAGGTTTGATCCTCTGTTGGGAAACGAAGATCCTGCATCCCATGCAGCATGGCCAAAAAAATTTTTTTAACTAAAAAAATAAATCTAGGAAAAGAGGTTTCCATATTCATCATTAGCAGGTGATGTAACAAGGGAAGCAGTAACTACAGAGGATGCACAGCTCCTTACCGGATGAGGGCATTTTGAATTGATATCATACTCCTTCACTGCATTACCCAGACAATAACAATTCTAGAAACTAGATCACAGAAGCACAGCCTGGATGTCAAGCAAAAGGGTCAACACAATAAAGCCTAAACCAGCAAGATCACAAGTGTCCTTGGGGAATCTCAGAGAAGTTCTCAGTGGAACAACAGAGATCTCTTCAAGGAAGCAACCGTACCTGGTCTAGAGACTTTGGGGGTGCTGGCGCAGAGCGAATCCCTTGGTCTGGAGACCAAGCTAAGCATTTGTCATACTGTGGGCGGGGGGCAGGGGCAGGTGGGAACCTCCTGGAGAACAGCTCCTGATGCTCTTGCCCCACTCTGCCATACTTCCTCTCCACCGTCAACAGACAAACCTGTGTTCCCAGCAGATCCTCTCCTGGATCCATCCAAAATGCCAATGTACGGAGATGATTTTTACGGCCCTGGGCTGTCAGCTATTTATTTGAGTCCACGTAGATACTTTCCTTGCACACACATTCCTTCTCTTTTGTTTTCCACAATCTCTCCCCCCAGTTGTTTTCCATCATTTCTCTCCACCTCCCGTTTTCCCAGTTTGAAGCCACCACTGGCAATACCGCGATCTCTGGAAAGAGGCCAGGCATGACACACACTTTGTGGAACTGTCACCTCGCCCTGCGGTTCAGGAGGTGCGGGAGACTGGAGGGACCGTCCAACAAGCCCATCAGCTGGGCTGACACATGACCAGAGGCCCAGAAGCTTTTCTGTACTGCAGAAATGTTACCAAAACTCTGGCCAGACACACACATGGATGCACAATGGTTCAGACAAAAGAAACTGACTGGGAAAAACTGTGGGGCGGGGGGAGGGCAGAGTAGTAAAGGAACTAAATTCCTGTTTGCTTCTGCCAAGTTTACCCACAAAATAAATCTGATCAAAACTGAAGGAAGGTTTCTGGCAGTAGGTATCCAAACAGTTCCCCCTGCTCACCTGTTTTAGAATGAAATGATCAGGGGGCGAAGGGAACAGGGAACAATTACGTCAATAAATATGTTGCCTGAATTAAAAAAAAAAAAAAAAGTAAAATTCCCCAGACAAACCTTAACTCAGTGTAGATATTAGCCCACAATAGACTGTTTAGAAAAATTATGCTTTAAATACACTGATTAAGAAAAAAAAAATCTAAAAATAGGCTGTTCTGTAGAACAGCTCGAGTCTCTGCCTGTGCTTTCATTTTAGAAAACAAATGCTCATGGACTCCTCGGGGGAGGGGTTTAGCACAGGGATTCAAACTCACAGAAAATGGCCACCGGGTTTCAGAAACCTGAATGCAACAACCAGGGGCACTCAGGGGACCTTCTGGAAACACAGGGCACTTACCTTTCACAACAGTCAGTGCTAGAGACAGATATAACCTGGTTTGTTTTGCCCCGCCAGCGACATAAATCATGGCCTCCAAAGTGTTTGTTTGCTGAACGCCACAATGACTAATCACCCGACTTTTATTTTTCTCCCTGAGCCAGAGAACCTCATGTGGGGGGCGGGGAACAGGTCATTTTTAGTGTAAGGGAGCTGCTAGGACTGGAGGTAAGATTCCCGTTTAAGCTTCATACATGAAAAAGAGAAGTTAAGGACCTCGAAAAGTATTTCCTAAAATAGGGACGCGCAGTCTTCTTATCAGACATGCCAATCATTCAATAGAAAAGAAAGTCTTAAAATAGATCATTCAAACATGGTACAAAGCTCTTGAGTGATTTCCTGAAACTTGTCAAAAAACAAAAATGAATATTCAGACTTAAATAAACAACCAAACAAGGTCAGAACTCACTTCACAGTGTATATTCATTTACAGGGAAAAAACAAAATGTTCTCCCAGGTAATTTACAATGCTTCTGTGCAAAAAAGTCAACTTGCAGGGCAGAGTGGCTAAAGCAAACTCCAGAATTGCTAGACCTTGACAGGAAAAAATCTTAAAGGTCAGGCTTTTTTTTTTTCAAACCCGATTTAGCACAGCACCCGGGGTGGGCCAGTTCTCTAATGTCTGAGTAAAACCCCATTTGGGGCTTCATTTCACTGCCACGTCATCGCTTTTTCCGTCTATCCCTGTGCCTTCGGCTTCCTCAAAGTGGTCCTCCCACCCCTTCCCGTTTTAAAGCAAAGATGGAACATGCATTAGTCTGAGGGAAAGGGTGGAACAGGCAACAGAAGGAAATTTGCAGCAGGGACCCGAGATGCAGTGAGACTGGCCATGGCCTCCCCTGCAAGTATCAAGGACCACCCGAGACCTTGGCACACCTGCTCTCCGAGTTTGGGTCAAGGACTATAGGACCAGAATAGACAGTCTACACAGGGACAGACCAGAATGCTGAGTAGATTCTGAGACCAAAAAACTCTTCCCTTTGGTCTAGAAGTGAATTGGCGTTCCATTAGAGCTAATCAGAAATGGCCATGCCTGCGTGAAAATGCTTATGTGTTTGGGGAGATGGATTCTGAATGCCGCTGTCTTCTGCCTGGCAAGATAATAAATTCAGCTCTGTTTTTACTGAATCGCTGGTCTTATTATTATCTAGTGATAATCAACTCTGCAAATAATCACAAGTGTTCTAACACACAAACAAAAAAAATAACAAACAGAACGGGACCTAGAAACAATATCCCATGCACAAAGCAGGAAGTGGCAGCTTGTATCTATCTCACCTGGCACAAAGCCAGCCTTCAGGGGGTGGCCGAAAGACCCCCAGGATGCTCTTTTAGCACTTGAACAGCCACTGGATTCCTCAGGACCACAGGGCAACGAGGACCACGTGCACAGGTGTGACCAGCAACATGGGCTGTGCGAGCTGGGTCTTCCTCTTTATACTCGAGAAAGTGCTTCATTCCTCTCAAAACTAAATTATTGGAGACCTTAGAAATTTTCACTTAAATAAGAGAGGAAAAAATGCTTTAAAAAATAGGAGACAGCCTTCTGCCTCTCTTAGCTTAAAAGGAAAATTTTCTTGACTCTCTTAATTGACAAGAATCCAAGAGCTTCGATGGAACAGGAAGTTTGCATTGTGGTGTCTTTCTGGTGACGTTTGTGAGAAGCCTAGCAGGCATGGCGGGCTGCTCTCGTCAACAGAACAGTTGGAGAGAGCCAGTGCTTCCTTGGGCTTGGCTTGCTGACTGCCCATTCCTGCTCTCCTGATAATCCACCTTACGACAGGACCTACCCGTTTCTGTAGCAAACTGAAACAGGCAAGGGACACTAGCTTCTGTTCCCCGTCTGCCACAAGTGGTGTGACCCTGAGCAAATCCTATGACTTCCCTGCACTTCCGTTCCCTTATCTGGAATGTGAAGAGGCTGGGCTAGTTTATTTCCTCAGGTTCTTTCCAGCCATAAAGTTTCAAACCATGATTCCTTACCTCCCATTTTGTCACCTGTTGACTGATTCCCCAGCCAGTAGAAAAAAATCCTCATTTCCTCCAAAGCAGAACATCTCTCCCACCCTTAAACCCATGCACTTTCCTCAAAAGGGTATGGGGTAAAGGCCGGACTCAAGGTCTGGCCAGTACAAGTACACCTTGGAGAACAGTGGGAGGGAGCTTCGCAACTGGGATCTCTGGCCAACCTCAGACGTGGAGTTACCATCTGCTTGTTTTAGCACACCTGCTTTTCTGCTGGGGAGGAAGTAGAATTACTGCTGGAAGGAGCCTTTTCTATCACTGAACCAAACTTTCTCAGGTTACAGGTGAGGAAATCAAGCCAGCACAGTTCTGTGCCTTTCCGTCCCAAGGCTGCACACTGGGTCACGGGAGCCAGTCCCAGGTCTCCAGTCCGATCTTTTACAGGATGCTCTTTGACCTCCCCTCAACCCCCCACTGCAGGGCTCTGGGCTCTTTCCCCTGTAGAATTCCTTAGGGCCCCAGGGCAATCCCCTAAGGAACTGTTTTAAACTTTCAAAGTGACAGAGCAACTCTGGGAACATAAAGCCCCACACAGGGACAGTGACAGCTATAAAGTGAAAGTGAAAGTAAAGTCGCTCAGTCGTGTCTGACTCTTTGAGACCCCATGGACTGTAGCTCGCCAGGCTCCTCCGTCCATGGGATCTTCCAGGCAAGATTACCGGAGTGGGTTGCCATTTCCTTTTCCAGATGATTTTCCTGACCCAGGGATAGAACCTAGGTCTCCTGCATTACAGGCAGATGCTTTACAGTCTGAACCAGGGAAGTCTAATGACAGCTACAGCAAGAGGTCAAACAAATCTTTGACCTTATCAGTGCAGCAATCCACTGGTATCTTCGGTCTAAAAGACAAGCCTGCAGCAGCACTTGGATGGTAGATAAGAACAGGTGAGAAAGATAGGGAGGCCCTGAGGGTAGGGTCCTGATCTGATGATACCTAGCACCAAGCTCATATTTGTTGAATGAATTCAAGTTTGCACATTACCACTGTCCATTCGCTTCTTGTCAAAAATTCTGAGATTACTGGAATACCAGGGGCAAGGGTCTCTAAACCACAATCAGGAACGATGAGCTATTTCATGCTCTCAGTATGTGACTGGGGAAACTACGTGGGGTGTGGAGACAGAAGGCTGGACTTTGGAGCCAGATAAGAGCCCAAAGTGTGAAAAACTCACGTTTACAACATCAGACTGAACCTCTCAGACTCAATTTCTGCCACACCAGTTATCTGGAGATTAGAGTAAGACGGCCGAGATAATGCATGTAAGGGGCAGGATGGACTCCATGAAATTCAGTTCAGTCTTCTCCCCTCAGGGCCTATGGGTTTCGACATAGAAGCCCTGATTCTAAGCAAGGCTCCAGGACACTGGCATCCTGTTCCCAAAAAAGTGAACTGTCAGTGGAATGCCAACAACAGTTATAAAATGAATCAGTAGAGTTTTAATAAACATATCCCCATTGAGTCACCTGATTTTTAAATTACATACAAGGAATGTAAAGTGCAATTTAATAAACACGAGTCAAATATGTTTTATATTCTCCATAAATAGCTTAACACCAAACATGTATGTATGTCTCAATCCTTTCCTGTGAATAAATAAAGAGAGCTGGGATGAGGAGGAGAAAAAAAGGATAAATTATTCTCTCACCTATAAAATGAGGTTGGAAACAATGTGAACTAGCCTAAAAAGTATATGATTACAAGATGTGAAGAAAAAAGAAATATGACACGGATGTTTGTCAACCAGAAGACAGATAGACAGATGCATCAAACTATTTTAATGGTGTGCTTGTGCACTGTTACTGCCATTAAATATGTTATTGATAACAACACTTAAAGTTGCACTGGTTTTTCAAACTCTGAGCATAGGAACAGGGTGTTACCACTTATTCCACAGGAAAAGAAGTTGATATGAGGGCTGTGTCACCCAGTACTGCTGTGGCTACACGGCAGATGGCAACAGTGGGGTGTGATAAGACTACCATTCCTTCACTATCTGGGATCAACGTGTCTTTATCTTATTACAAAATAATTCGTAAACATGAATAACACAAAACTTTTGAGTACAGGCACGTCTTTATGGATTTTAAATGAACCTATCAAGTCTCAGGTTTATCTCCTTTCTCTGCTTCCTAAAATCTGGCATTTGCTAATCTTCATCACTGCAGTACTTGCTTAAAATGAACATTCTCAGGAGTCTGCCCGAAATTTACTGAATTTGAGTCTCTGTGCCAAGGACCTGAGAACCTACATTTTAGTCAATCTCTCAGGTGTAATCTTTTATAAAAAGATTTTTTTTTGATGTGGACCATTTTTAAAGTCTTTATTGTATGTATTACAATATTTCTTCTGTTTCGTGTTCTGGTTTTTTGGCCGTGAGGTGTGTGGGAACTTATCTCTCCTACCACAGATCGAACCCACACCACCTGCATTGGAAGGTGAAGCCTTAACCACTGGACCACCAGGGAGCTCCTTCCCAGGTAGATTCTTATCCATACTAAACTGCAGGTCATTTGAACTCTCACAGGATAGACTAGCTATCATGGAAGGTATGCGTGTGCCATGACTAGATGAACATGCTAAAATAAGTCATAAAAATAAGCCTTTAGGTATAGACAGATATTAGACAAAAATACATATACCTAAAAAATTGTAAGGGGAATGGAATTAGCACTTATTAATTGCCTACTATGGCATGGATCCTGACCAAGTTATATATTACTCAATCTCCAAAACAATCCTATTTGAGTTATGGATGGAAAAAGTTAGGCTTAGAGAGTAACTTTTCTGAAGTCACAACCCTGGAAAATGGCCCAGCTAGGTTGTGAAATAGATTTATCTGACCCCAGCCTTCTCATTCCATTGTACTAAGCTCATATGCCCATGAAATACATACACACACGTGCGCGTGCACACACACACACACACACTCTCTCTTTCCCCTGTCATACAACAGTCACGTGGCAAAAGGCAAAATACAAACCTGATTACTGTTAGAAACCTTTACATCAACAGCAATGTAGTTTTTAAGAACTTTCTATCAACGGATATTCTTTGGTCGTCTGTTGACAACAGAATAAAGAGGACAACAACCGTCAAAACCACATTTAACATCTTGAAATTTTAGTAATCGGAAGTGTGTTTTGGGGCTTGCTAGGATAAAATTTTTGCAGTGATTCTTGATTTGTGCAAACTAACACATTTTTTTTTGGAAATGAAACCACTTGAGATCCATTCTGCAAGTCATAGCATGTTACCAAGGAAAACAACAAGTAAGGGATCTAGCACTTGTCAATCCGACGGCCGTCTTGGGCCTCATATCCCCTGTCTCGTTCATCTGGGCTTCCCTGGTGGCCAAGTGGTAAAGAATCTGGCTGCAGTGCAGGAGACCCGGGTTCACTCCCTGAGTGGGGCAGATCCCCTGGAGGAGGGCATGGCAACTGACTCTAGTCCTCTTGCCTGGGAATCGTGACCGAAGCGACTAAGCAGAAGCCTAACACTTCACGCTCTCTCCTCTGGGAAACCCTCTAGTGCTGGCTTCCAGAGCCCTGTTCTCCCATTCTTCTTTGCTCTCTTGTCAGACTTTTTGCTAGGTCCTCCATAACGTCCTTCTTTTCTCAGAAGGCTCCATCCTCAAGCTTTGCCTCTCTACGGTTTTTCACTGGAAAATTTGTTCTCTCATCTCTTAACTTTTTTTATATCAGTGATTCTAAACTAGCCCTGGCCTCCCTCTGGGGTGCAAAACCACTGATCATCTAGGGGACATCATACTTCATACTTCAACACTTCAAACTCAGCCCCTCGAAAATGTAGTCGCTCACCCTTCTCCAAGTTGTCTTCATGGGTACCACTGCTCTGGAAATCTCAGTGTCAGCTTTAGCTGTTTTTTCTCTACTCAGATGTCAGATTGGGTCAGTTTTTCCCTTTGCGTCTGTTCCTTTCCCATTTCACTGCTATCATCCATTTCCGGCGTTCCCCAAGTTCCCTCCACCCTGCCTTTTCCTTGGTGGATTCTGGCGCCCTTCTAACTGGTCGCCCTGTCTCTGGTTTCTGCCCTGCCTTTTCTTCTGATTTCAAAGTAGGTACTCGATAAATATTTGCTGTGACATTTATAGAACTCCTAGAAGTTTGCAAAGCACACTCACACTCAACATCTCATTTGTTCCATTTGAAGCTTAAGTTTATTACAAGTAGCATTCCAGGCTTACAATCTGATTTCTGTTACTTGAGGCAATCACTGGAGCTACTTCTAACTTTGAACCTTGTAAATTAAAGCATCTCTTAAATTGCTTTACTTTTGAAGATTCAGTGTCTTGTGTGGCCTACAAGCTAAAAGAGAAGAGCATTTCAAGTCAGAGAGAGAGCCCCCTTGCCAAAATGCTTTTTTCTCTGCTGATAAAGGTGATGGTAACAGCAAAATCAAAATTTAAAAGAAACTCCTTTCTGAAGATTTTTAAAAAAAGTTTTTCCTATTTATCCCGTTGGTATCTTATTTACAAGTCAATCTCCAACATCCTTGGAAGCTGATATCCTGGCATGGTAACAGAAAAATTCTAACAGTTGAGCAATAATTCCTCACTAAGAGAAGGAACATGACCATTATCATGACTGTAAAAACAGAGTAATATGTTTGGTCTTAAATACCCAAATAAGTGCCTTAAATACCCAAATAAGAGCTCAATAAACATTTGTTGAATGAATAAATGGATTCAGAGCCAACCTTACTATTGTTTATAAATTGAAAGCATCAGTTTCCACAGAGGGATGGAAAAGTATGTTCAATTTGAAAAAACAAAAAAACTTGCATCGAGGGGCCAGAACTGTGATACATCAACTACCCTGGTCTCTTCTGGGTCCACTCCAACTGCTGCAGAAGTAGGCGGAGGAGACGGGGGCTACTGGCAGGCACTGTCCTCTTGACTCGGCCTCTCCGGAGTTAAGGTTTCAAGCTCCTGGAGGGCAAGCACTCTACCTTGAACTTCGTGGTCCTAGCTCTGTGCTCTGCATACCGAATGTGCATCATAAAAGTGGTCTGAGAGGCAAAGTCCTCCATGACCTGCCTGCATTTTCACCTTTCAATCCTTCACATTTATACTTTCTTACTTCGCAGAGGTAGTGTGAGGAGTGAGTAAGAACACAGCACTTAAAGCATTTAACATATTGCCTTGCACTCACACACAAAAGTGCTTGATCAATGGTAGTTGTTATCACCGTCATCTGGGGCTCTGTCTATGCCTCAAAGGTGGAGCTTAGTGTGCTGGGCTGTCAATACCTGTCGGTGCAAACAGCGTGCGTCCTGGGGGTGGACTCTTCATGTGTTTATCCTCAGCGCCTAGCACAGTGTTCCCCCTGTAGCAGGCCCAGAAGCTGACTGCACGGATGGCAATCGAGATGCAAGCTTCAGGCCTGCCCCAACTCAGCCCACTGGGTCTCCCTAAAGAGTCATTTAAACTCTCTGGGCCTTGGTGACGTCTGTGGGTCCTTCCGGCCTGAAGAAGCCAGAAGACAAGGCTCACAGAAGCTCTCACAACAGTCACTGGCAGAACTGGAACTAGAAGGCTTTCATCCCCCCTTCATCACCAGGCACCTCACACATCACGTCTCCTTAATAACAGCTTGCCTAAATGTCATTGTCACTTTGTAATCCCCAAACCTGGTGGATTGCTGGCCACAAAGCATAAGCTCCTTGGGAGCGGTTTAGTCCCTCGGAAAAAAACATTGCCTATTTCAAGTAGAGAACAAAAGACGTAAATTTGATTACCTCAGTTAGAACAGACCAGCTTTAAAAGAGTTAGCGTCTTGAGCTTTGGAAGAAATCACTTGGAAATCCTTGGTTCTGAGTCCTCCATTTCCTCCACATCTAGATCTAAAAAGAAGTAAAGCAAAAAAAATAATGTCTCATGACTAGGTGCCAAGACTGAACGTATCAGACACAAAAGTGACTTCCATCAGCATATGGACTGAACACCTACTGTCAGTCCAGCACTGGGCAAAGCAAATGACATAGGTGATTTCATACAGTCCTCAAAACATAGGAGACATCCCCCCATTTTACAGCTACATCAAAAGAGGCTCTGAAAGGTCACAGAATCTGTTCAAGGTCACAGAGCTACTCTATGTTAGACCTGGGACTTAAACACAGGTTCACCCCAGATTCCAAATCCTGGGTTATTAACCTGTAGATCAGCGTTTAAAAACTTTTTTGACAGTGACCCACCATTTTTTAAAATCATATTACATAAACTGAAAGTCCAAAGCCTGAAAACAACGCTTACTCTTGCACCCTGATATTTTCTATTTTATATTGCATTATATATTCTATATCTTCAAAAAAAAATCTGGTAGCAACCCACTATACTGATTTCACAATCCTCTAATGGGTCTCAATTCTTGCTAGAAAAACACTACCCTCAGAGATAGTACCTCACTAGAAGTTTCTCAGAAACCGCGGACCTAATCCTCCTATGCTTTTTAACCATGAGAACCTGACCGAGTCGTTGAGCTTCATAATTAGGAGAAAAGTTTCTAACCTTTAAAATATGTCTAAGGCACCAAAATACGTATCATCCATTATGGATCCTTAGAAGAGATATTTAATTTGGGCCAAAGTCCAGAATGGAATTAGTCACTTACCTATAGGAGAGGAGTTATAAAGTGGCACCGCAGACAGACTAACACCTCAGGTGATTTATAATATATCCTGCAAAAAGTGGCTAACAGCGGGCGGTCATGTTGTACCAACAGTGGAGACCTAACTACTGCCGAAGTAGGAGGCTGAGATTGCAAAGCCCTGGGGGCAGGGCCCTGCCTTTGCACTTCCCATTCAATTCCAGGGGCTTTGGTGTTCAACCAAGGAAATCCTCAGGTTCCGGATGGGTCAGGACGGGGGTCCAAGTCGCGGTCCGAGGGAGGGGAGATGCGACTGTCAGCGCCGTTCCCGAGCCTGCTGGACCGGAGCCCGTCACGTCCCCCGCCCTTGGGTGCGCGTTGGTCCCCGGACCCCCGCCCTTCAGCATAGCCTTGCGGATGGGCCACAGCTGCGGCGCAACGTGCCCGACTCCGCGGCTGGACCCCGACTCCCAGGGCGCAGGCCCGGGCGTCCGGGCACCTGCGGGCGCCGGGTCCCCGCAACACCTCGGCTCTCCGGAGTCCGCGGAGCTCCCAGCCCAGCGCGAGCGTCCCCCGGCCGGGTTTTGAGGCTCCTTCCCGGGAGAGCAGGGGTCGGGCCGGCCTCGCCTCGCCCGCCCGCCCGCACACGGCCCCTGCGCTGGCACTTACAGGGCTCGGCCGCTGCCCCGCGAGCGCGTTCCCCGGGGGTCCATGGCGCTTCCGGACCCGCGAGTCAGGCCGCGGCGTCTCGCAGCACCGCCCAGAAAATGGACGCCGGCGGCTCGGCTCGGCCGGCCCGGCCCGCCCCCGGCGCGGGGTTGGGGACGCCACCCGGCCGGGAAGAAGGCTCCTCGGCCTCAGCCGCGGGCCGGGCTCCGGGGCACCAACGAGCGAGCCCAGGCCCAGGCCTCGGGAGGACAGGGGCAGGGCCGGGACGTGGGGGGCGGGGGACACACCTCGGCCCCGCAAAACCCCAAACCCAACCTGGACGCGACGGGAAAGGTGGGGGGCCCACGACGGCCCCAGATGCCACCAAGGGGGCTGCGGCCTCAGCCTCTCTCCTCTCGGGAGATCCCAGAACCCGCCCCAAGGGCAACCACTTAGGGGTCTACCGCCACAAAACCTAGTCCGTACCAGAACCAGGCCTGGGTTTGCAGACGGGTCCCCAGGTTCCGCATCCAGATCCCAGACAGCATCCAACCCCTGCCCGTTTAAGAGAGGCAGGTTTCAGAGTAAGTCAACTGCAGTTTTCATTTAAATTCTCAGGAATCGAGTGTCACCTGCGCTTTCCCATGGCTGACAGGAGATATCTAGACAGATTTTCCCAACGTGCTGTGAAAACTAGTTCGCGCAAAAGACCCAGGCCTCCTCCTGAAATCGCGCTGACTGCCTGCTATGCTAGACCTTTCGTCCAAAGATCCAGGGGACTGCTCATTGAAAAAGTATTTACTGAGGCCTGCCACAAACTCGCCTTATGGAGGAGCTAACAGCCTAGTTAGCTATATTGTAGAGGTTTTGTTTTCTTGTTTTCTACAAACCATCCACCTTCTCCGCATTTTGGTGGTATGAGTCTTATTTTTTATATTTTCTTTTGAAAAGATGCACTCCCAGGTTACAGTTTAAAAAGATAAGTCTGTTCTTTGCATGACTTAACATCCTGTTTTTAGTTTGGAATACAGCGTTCTGCATCCTAGTTCCTGATCACGTTTTAAGATTGTGAACATTCTTACAGAAAACAAACCTGTGGTTACTAAAGGGCAAACGTGGGGGTGGGGGCGGCAGGGAAAAATCAGGAGCTTGGGATGAATATACACACATTACTGTAAGACAGATAAGCAACAAGGGACCTCCTGTATAGCACAGAGACTCTACTCAATATTCTGTGATAACTATAAGAGAAAAGAATTGGAAAAAGAATGAATATATGTATATGTATAACTAAATTGCTTTGCTTACCCCTGAAACTAACACAATATTGTAAATCAACTATACTCCAATAAAATTTTTTAAAAGTCCCAATGTAAAAGGAAAAAAAGATTGTGATGATTCTGAGGAATAAAGTAGAATACAATATTATATACAAAGTTGGTAAAACATTTTAATAATCAAGGAGAAATGTACTGACTTAAAGTCAAATAAAAGCATCATGTAATTTAAAAATAAAGACAGGGTTTTGAAGGCCGATAGGTTGGGCAACATGCACACACATGTACACTAGCCATTCCTAACTTCCTCAAAGCCAAGCGTCCTTTATTCTTTCTCTGTGGGTCACGTTCAAAAAGAGCTATTCCACTAAATTGCATTTATTAACTAATGATTTATCTTCCCACTAAAAAAACAACAACCCTGGCATGTTTTTGTGTATGCCATTGCCCATCAGAACTTCAACCAAAACCTGAGCGAACCCATTGTTAATCATGGATTCCAAACTAAAGAAATCTCTGGTCTGATTGCAACTTTATGTGTTTCCATTGAGCCTTTGGGAAAACTGCTGCTGCTGCTGCTGCCAAGTTGCTTCAGTCGTGTCCGACTCTGTGCGACCCCAGAGACAGCAGCCCACCAGGCTCCCCCATCCCTGGGATTCTCCAGGCAAGAACACTGGAGTGGGTTGCCATTTCCTTCTCCATTTGGGAAAACTAGGCATGGGCATTAGGAACCTCAGGTTGGGAAGTGCCACTATGAGGTATTGCTCTCCACGCTGCCCTGCTGCGACTGGAGGTGGGAGGGTGGCACAGCGAGGCAGTTTGGCCTTTGGATTCTGCCTGCTTGGGTTTAAAGCCTAGCTTTGTCATTTACGAGGCTACTCGCTGACTTTAGGCAAGCTACTTAACCTCCCTGAGCCTCAGCTTGCTCATCTGTAAAATGGGGCTGATTTTAATATTACACTTACCTCATAGGGCTTTTTGATAGTTAAATGGGATAATATGTGTGAAGCATCTGCATTATGCTTGTTGGTGCTGGAAGTCAAGTATTCAGAGTTCTAAGTTTCTACCACCAAGCAGTAAGAATCATAGTTCCCATGTGTAAAGCAACTTTTATGCCCTAGAAAATTTCCATGGGTAAGCTCCCAGGGTCACATGCTGAGTGACATAAAGGGATTTAAATACAGGTCTGACTGTACACTCCACTTTCTGTGCTGCTAACATGTTCCCCGTGGTACCTTGTCAACAGCTTGTTAAGGTTGAAATCAGCTCTGGCTTTCCTAAGAGGCTTAGCAAGTGAATGGCTCCTTACATCCACTTGCAAATTCACGAACAGTGGCATTTCTTTCTCATTAGGGCCAAATGTTTCTCCAGAAGTGAGTAGATTTCCCCCAAATTGTTATTAATAACTAAAATATCACAGCAACAGTTTTAAACACTGCAGCCTAAAACTTACATAATCATCCTGTCCTTCAAAATTTTCCACCCTTCCTCATAACCAGTTACATATTCTCTCTCTTAATCATTCTTCTGAGTATGGGGAACTATCTGGAAATTTCCAAGAATGTCCCAATTTGTTATAATATTCATTCTTTTCTATAAAGATTTATTCCTTTCAAAGCAACTAAGTATGATATATTTTCATATCTTTATAATACTTTTCATTTCAGTGTATTAGCAAATAAGAAAAAAATATCCTAAGACTTTTAAGTCTTAAATTTCTATTAGTAGTTCTTCACCATCTCCCCAGCATGGCTCCTGATCCTTTTCTAGTGGCCTTTTGTAGGAAGTTTTCCTTGTTTTCTACCTCATTTTGTTTAATCCCTGCATGATTTCTATTATGCTACAACTGCCTGTTTGAGCTTTCTGATTTAAGATTCTTGGCCAATTTACTGTCCCCCTTCTTTCTCTTTTTAAGGTTTCCATATTCTCATCATATATAAAAAGTCTAAAGCATGTCTCATAAACCCACTTGCTTCCTTTGTTTTCCACCATGGGTTAGGAATCTGTAAGTCATTCCGCCTCCCATTCTTCCTGTACTCTGTTAATTTATTGTTTTATTTCTCTCTTCCCCTCATCCTGGGCACTCACCAGGTTCTATCACTTGGCTTCCTCTTCTATAGTTGCTTCTCTCTTTCCCTTTAAGCATTTTAAGAAAGTCCCTGTCCAAATCTTCTATAATCCCTGCCACATTTCTGAAAGGCCTCTTGTGATGTCATGTTGAGAAGTCTACCAAAGTCCTTGCAGAGGTAGGGTGTGGACAGGGGTGGCAGCTCCCCACCCCTGGGAGCCAGGCAGGAAGTAGTAGGAACTAGGGCCTAGAGGGTCATTCATGTCCCACCTAAGTGGGGAGTGGGGGTGTCACTCCCCAGCCCCAGACTCATTGTTGTCAGATGAGAATGCCAGATCTGCAGAGTTTTCCAATGGAGCCCAAATCAGGATTTTTATATAAAATATATAAAATGTTGACCACATTAAAAAAAGAAAATGAATTTGTATCTGATCAAGCCTTTAGCTGTAACTCTAATTTACAGAAACCTCTGAGACGGAGGAACATGTAAAACAGCATGAAGGAATGCAATCTCAAATTTCTGACTGTGGGAAACTATGAGTCAGACAAATTGTTTCTTCAACAAAATTTTTATGATGATACCAAGGATGACAGGAAGAGAGGGAAGGAAACCTATTGGTTAAATAAAATTTAAGGAAATATTAATTGCAGTATGAACCTTATTTAGAATTGTACTTTGAGCACTTTTTTTTTTTTAATGACCTAACTGGACAGATTTGAATGCTGACTGTAATATTAGCAAAGAATTATTGTTATTTGTTGATATGATAATGATACTGTGGTTATTTTTCTTTTTTACTAGTTGACATTTTTCATGTATTTTTTTAGTATTCCACATTTTAAAAACTTTTTATTTAGACCTGTTTCAAAGTCATGGAAGACTTATTAGAGCAGTACCAAAAAACCCTATGTATACCACACCTATATCTACCTTTTTATCTATTTTTTTCTTGATTCATTTGTAAGTTGCAAATATTATTATTTATTGTAATAATTATTTATAAATATATAATAATATAATATAATATTATATATTATAAATATATAATAATTATTTATTGTAATAATTGTAATAATATTGTAAGTTGCAAATAATATTATTATTGCAAATAATATTATTATTATTATTATTCTATACGTAAATACTTTAGCATTTATTTCCTTTAAAAAAGTCTTCTCTCTTAGTATCTTTATCTTTTAGAGACTCATACTGATAGATGGGGAAACAGTGGAAACAGTGTGAGACTTTATTTTTCTGGGCTCCAAAATCACTGCAGATGGTGATTGCAACCATGAAATTAAAAGACGCTTACTCCTTGGAAGGAAAGTTATGACCAACCTAGACAGCATATTAAGAAGCAGAGACATTACTTTGCCAACAAAGGTCCGTCTAGTCAAGGCTATGGTTTTTCCAGTGGTCACGTATGGACGTGAGAGTTGGACTGTGAAGAAAGCTGAGCGCCGAAGAATTGATGCTTTTGAATTGTGGTGTTGGAGAAGACTCTTGAGGGTCCCTTGGACTGCAAGGAGGTCCAACCAGTCCATCCTAAAGGAGATCAGTCCTGGGTGTTCATTGGAAGGACTGATGCTGAAGCTGAAACTCCAATACTTTGGCCACCTCATGCGAAGAGTTGACTCACTGGAAAAGACCCTGATGCTAAGAAAGTAGAGGGCAGGGGGAGAAGGGGACAACAGAGGATGAGATGGCTGGATGGCATCACCGACTTGATGGACATGAGTTTGAGTAAACTCCGGGAGTTGGTGATGGACAGGGAGGCCTGGCGTGCTACAATTCATGGGGTTGCAAAGAGTCGGACACGACTGAGCGAATGAACTGAACTGAACTGAACTAAAGTATTTAGAGATAAAGTGATGTGATCTGGAATTTGCTTTAAAATAATACAGATGAGGATTTACATGAAACAAGATTGGCTAGTTATTGAGAATTGTTGAAACAGCCATGACTATACAGGATTTCATTGAAGTAGTTTTTCCATATTGTACACATGTTTAAGATTTTCATAATAAAGTTTTAAAAGATTATGTTAATGCAAGACTTTAAAGTGATATGCCATGCTTACGGTATAGCAAGTAAATAAAAAGATACGAAATTGCCTATAAAAATATTATCTCAACTATTAGAAAAATTAATGGGCATAGATAAAGGGCTAAAAGAATGCATGTCAAGCTGGTAACATTCCAAATTACTTCAAAGTAAGTATATATTACTTTTATAATTAGAAGGAAAAAGAGTAATATAGTTCAAAAAACAGAAAACAAAGTTGGCAATGGATTCAATTAAAACTATTGTTAGAAGTCAAACAAAGCACATATGTAGGTTGGACTGACCAGTGGGCCCCCAGTTTGCAGCTTTTGACTTAGAAAATGAGTCCACAAAACTGTATCCTACAGGCCAATTTCACCTGCCAAGTGTTTTTGTATAACCTACAAGCTAAAGATGGTTTCAACATCTTTAAATGATTGAAAAAAAAAAACAACAAAAGAAAAACAATATTTCATGACATGAAAAGTTACATGAAAATCAAATTTCATTGCGCATAAGTGAAATTTTATTGGGACACAGCCATAGCCGTTCATTTCTGTATCTATGACAGTACATACATTATATATAATTCATATTATATTTTAGTATATTTTAAATTTCATCAATAGTTTGTGAAAAATTGTTTTCTTTGTTGTTATATACATATGCAGATAACATCCTCAGTTTTGCCTCCACTCACAGAGCTAAAATACTTACTATCTGGCCCTTTACAGAAAAAGGCTGCCAACCTCTGGTTTAAAAGCGGGCTTCCCATGTGACCTTAAAGCATCTTGATTTAGCAGAAAGAGCACTGGACTAGGAGTTAAGCGAGGCCACTTAACTCTCTGAGTGACCTAGAGAAGTCACAACTTCTCTGGGCCACAGTTCTCTCAATACGACCGAATAAAGTGAACCTACCATTCCCACAGCAACTGAAGTCTGGGGTTCATGTTCCCATAAGAGCTGAGCAAGAGGTACAGGATGATGGCAGCATTACGTGCTGATGTGCCAGCCATGGGCAGTGCTTCTGGAGACCATGGAACTCAAACAGTCAGAATCTCCACTGCGGGTGGCTTAATGGGCACTCAGAGCAGGGCGTGGATAGGCGGGTGAAGAGCAAGGAAAGAGGCTTTGTGAGCTTCAGAAGCTGAGCTGCATGCCTGCTGAGGGCAACATGACTTTGGGCAAAAGAGTTTCTAATATTTTCCATGCATCTAAGGCCATGGAATTCTCCAGGCCAGAATCCTGGAGTGGGCAGCCTTTCCCTTCTCCAGGGGATCTTCCTGACCCAAAGGTTCAAAGTTGAGTCTCCCACATTTCAGGCAGATTCTTTACCATCTGAGCCACCAGGAAAGCCACCTAAAAGGCATATTTTGGGTCTATCTCCGGGCTGAGCTTTGTGGAAAACGAAAAGAATTGGTGAGAACACATGTAAAAATCTGCCCATTTAAAATTTATTCCAGATCCAGTCAAGTGACAGTGGCAGGGCTAGGGGTGGTCCCAGCATGAAAATAGGAGCATGAAAATAGGAGCCTTGGGACAGAGACTTTCTAGATCCTGGGATAAATCACCCTTAGTGAGGCCAATCTGTAGGCTCTTTGTCACAGCCACGGTGGGACAGTGGAGCCCCAAGGCCAACATCATGACTGAAGCCAGACAGAACATGGGAGCACCCAGCCCATACACAGCCTGCACCTCAGGGGCTCTCCCAGCCTCTTTTTACTCCTTGCAACCCCTCCTACTCTTTCTCCTGTGCCCGGCAACCCCAGCTTCAGGGTGCGGCACAGCAGCCTGCCTCCTGACTGCCCGCTTTGTTCCCTCTTCCTGATTTCCTGCACCCCCCTCCCCACCTCCTTGCTGCCCTCTCCGTCCGCAGTCCTTCCATCTCTCCACTTTGCCCCACAGATGACCATCCCACTCGCTTTCACATCGTTTCCCCGATACCTTGCATTTTCTAATCTTTCAGAGTAACCCCTCTGTTTCCCTACTACGGGTCCCCTACTTCCCTTCCACAGCTCAAGAAACAAGAGAAAAAGGGGAAAAAAATTACAAGGGCACTGCCCTTCTGGGATTTAACCACATTCTCAGCTGGTGGCTTTTGTTTTCTTGTCTCACTGGCTTGTAAGGCCCTCGGGGCAGGGACACCACGTCATGCTCGGCGCTGGGGAAGATGGGCAGGACTGTGAGGCCTTAATTAGAGCAAGGCCTCAGACAGGGTAGAAGATTTCAGCAGGCAAAAAAAAAAAAAAAAGGAATTTCAAAATATCTATTTGGCAGCAATGACCACAGGGTAAGGAAGAGGTTTATTTAATCACATAAAGAAAATCATGAAAACTTCACAGCTTTTTATGAACACAGAAAAAAAATATTTATACTGGCATTTGAAAAACAAAATTGAACCAGAAAACAAACTTCCTCCGTAGGCCAAATATAGTGACTGTAGACACAAACGCTAGTCTCGAACCCTGAACTAGAACAGCTGCAGAAGCAAGAAAACCATTAAAGGAAAAGATGCAAAACGAATCACAAGATCAAAAGAGCTATTTTCTGGTCAATGAGATGTTTGGGCCATGGCAGTGTCATGCTGGGCTCACCTAACAAAGATAAGGGCTTTGGCAACTGGTCTATGATTTACCTGCTTCCCACAGAAGCAGAACAGGGCTTCAAGGAGACCCCCCATGACCTGTCAGGGAAGGTAAAAAAAGCAGAAACATCTTGCCTGAATCACAAATTCAATTTTTTTGCATTCAAGGGCTTCTCAACTTAACATCTGCTCATGAATGCGAAAGAGTGGCAGCCCTTATGGAGGTCACCTGGCAAGGCAGGCAGACCAGCTTGGAGCAGGGCAGCCAGACATACGGTGGCTTATTAGGAGCCAAGACATTTCAGGAAGGTGACCGAGGATAAGACACAGAGTCCCGGGGAAGAACCATCCTTGCCATCGGTTGCAATGCCCCCAAAGTGAAGGCTGACCTCCAGGAAACAGTATAAAAGGCCACTAAGAGAATAGCATGCCATTCATTCATTTCTTTCTGAAACAGAGAGGGTGTACAAGTGTACCTGTCCATACAATGCCCTAGCTTTGTACACAAACCTGGACATGAGCTTCCTAGGGAGTTTTATGTCACATTTCCATTCTGTTTGGGGGGCAGTGGTCTCTGTCACATAGGAGATGCTCAACAAATATTTGAAGAAGTGAACTGACTTGGTGAAGCCCCCTCCCACTCACCCCTACCCCCACTGATGAACAATAGTCTACTCCAAAGGGCTAGAACATTCTTCAGTGCAGTGGAATGTTTCATGGCTGGTCAAATCCAAACAAAGTGGACTGAGTCAGGCCACTTCTAACTTCTGATAAGCAAAGCCCGATAAATTGTGAATCAATTATAGAAGGGGCTTTTGAAACATTCAGAAGACTTTGAAGGGCCTTGTTTCTAACTTGCAGAGCAAACCTATCCCTTTGTTCTTGGAGCTTCTTTAGCAGACGAACCTAAAAGGCACAAAAGATTTCTGGTTCTGAAGAATTTCCTTAGCATTATTTGTTCAAATAGAGAAAGATCAGTCCAAGCAGCAAAGTCTTTAGAAAGCCACCAACAAACAAGCAAAGAGTTCTGCAGAAACTGAAGCATTTGAGGCGTTAGAGGACAAAGGCAATTTACTGGCAAGATGGGACAGACCCTTCCACTTCTTGCCTTTGAAAAAAAAAAATTAAAGGAAGTGGCTCTCTCAGTGTTTTGCCATGAGTCAAAGTTCTGGAGTTCTTAAGAAAAACAAAGCAAGAGGCTTCCCAGAAATTTCCTCGCTCCAGGATTCCTTTCTTTTGCGGATTTCTTGGGTTAAACTGAACCTGTGCCTGAATTTCACCACCACCTAGGACTGCAATGTTCAGAGCGTCACTGCATCTTTGGAGCAGTGCTGGGGTGAGGCTGGGCCAAAGGCAATGCCTCTGATGGCACCAAGTTCTGGGAATTTGGGAGTCTGGGCCACTGTCTCACTGCAGGGGCAGCTTACCTAAGCCAGGCTCAACCCACGAAGTCTCAGACATGACTCTGATACAATGGCAGTAACTCATTAGAAAGGAAAGTTTGCGGTCTGAGTATGAACAACTCTCTGCCTGGTAATGCTCTCCATCAGATCTTCACCTGTCTGGATCCATCTCACCATCGAGGTTTTCACCTAAATACCACCTCCTACAATGCTTTGCCTGGCCAACCCTTCTCAAGTGGCTCTTCTCCTCCCAAAAAGATACCCTCGCTTTTTAAAACTTTATCTTCTCTTTCTTACTTGCACTTGTCTTCTATAATTATTTGTTTACATATTTATTTTTGTGCCCCTGGCCCCCCACCCCTCCACCACACTAGGGGTGGGTCTATGAGAGGCAGGCCCAGATCTCTGTTGTTTGTTACTCTATTTCTAGCCTCCGGAATATGACCGGTAGGTAGTAGGTACTCAATGTGTGTGTTGAATGTTTAATTACCAAAAAAGCTGTGAAGGATAGCATTTCCCATGGAAAGGAGCTGCTAGAATGAACCATATGGTACCAGGAACTCAAAGGCATCGTGTATCAAAAAGAAAAGTGCTAGATCATTTTCAAGATTCATCTCCCCGTATCAACCAGCCCTAAGATGTGGTCTGGGTACTCAGACCCTCTATGGGGGGAATCCATGGAAATCATTGACGTAGATCAACATCACTGTAGTAGCAAGAGATGCAATCTTGGTATTCTCACCGAGTTAAGGCTTGGGAAAAAAAATCCTATTCTCTAAAATAATAACAATAATAATAATAATATTAGATAATAATGATATATTATTTGATGATAATAATTATCAAATCTTATTATTATTATAAGATTTGAGAATTGTAGACTCCAAATCATTCAGGTAGAAACCCACAGGTCCATCCATTTCGTTTTGGTGGGAGCCAAGCAGTTGTTCGCACATTCTTTCTGTCGCACCTGCCTTGGCCTGCCCAGCATAAACACCTTAGCCAAAAAGTGTAAATGGGTGGAGCACTGCCTTTTCAACAATGAGCAGGAAAAAGTGTGATTCTCTACAATTGGCATGAAGTGTTTTTGGCTAATTTAGAAAATCCAATGATAATTGTAAATGGGTAAGTTTAGAAAAGCTTTGTGTTTGGTAAACATTTCTGTGAAATATGAAGGCAAAGCATTAAGGCAAAACACACAAAGTAATAAATAATAATTATTCTTCCATTCACTGTTCTATTTATTACAATGACAATGATACAATATACTTCCCACCCGTCTTATTTGGCTTTCAAGCTCCTTGACTTATGTTTCAAATTCTTTTAGGAGAGACCAAGAGCAAACAATGAAAAATGCCAGAAAAAAAAACCATGAGGTATGAAAATCTACAAGATGACGCAACCATGCTTGAGTTAAAAACAAAAGGATCGACATTTTACAGAGAAGTAATACACTGTTGAATCTCTCTGGCATTCAGTTGGAGGGTAAAACAATTCCATTGAATCCATCTAATCTTGTGATTAAGATTCAAATGGTTTCAAAATGATTAATTTGTACCAGCCTATCAAAATAGAAGACATTGAGTTGTAATCTTTCTGAACAGCAATAGTGTTTTAATTACAAATGCCAGGCTCATTATTTTCTCAAGAGCAAATGACGATTAGCCTAGTCCTACTGCAACTGTTAATGCTGCTGATGCTAAAATAAATAGGCAATATGGAATCAGGGCTCTGACATTTCCCTTCAGTTTACGATCTTCTGATTGATGCTATATGCAAAATGTACTTAGTCATTTTAAGTCACAGGCAAGCAGGAAAATGGCTCCCAAACAGCAAAAAAAAAAAAAGAAAAGAAAAGGAGGGGGAAAAAAAGATGTTACAGGAAGAATATTTCATGGCCAGCCCACAGAACAAAATCACTGTGAGCTGAATCGTGTTCTAATACAACTGAACCAGAGAAAAGCTCCAAGCAAGATATTTAAGTTGGCCTCAAAACAACAACAACACAACAACAACAAATCTTTAGTCCACTAGAGGTTTGATTTTACAGACAGTGCTTTGGGATATTAGACAAACTGCTAGGATAAAGCAACTATTTACACAGATGGTTGTGCATTTCAACGTTCTGCACGTTGGAGCAAACCTCAGGGAGGTTTTGGGTTTAGCAGCATCTTCCTCCTAACACACCTACAAAGACATTTCTCACAGAGACTCAGTATGCACTTATTGTGGGGGTGGGCTCAGGTTTGGGTCCGTCTCTACCGATAGCTCAGAGGTTACCTATGGAGGGATCAGGCAGAACAAGAGCATAAGCATTTTCTGATTCTGAGAATTTCTGAGATACCTTTTGTTTCAGTGGCGCTGGTGAACTCGTGATAATGAAACTACACCTTTGCACACAAGCCTTGACCAGCATTCTGGAGCACGTTACAAAGAAAAAACCTTAATTTTGAAAGTACTGAGCACAAAGGAGGAAAGAAAAAGCTCTTACTATGCAAGGTTTCTCTCTATGTACAGAATTATGGCTTAATTTTTAAGGCATGAAGACCGCATTTTAAAACGTCTAAAACCAGTTCAGACTCTCCAAGAGAGGAAAAGAACTGCAAAATTTTCATGAAACATTTGGTTTTTCTTAAGACAATCTTTTGCATATCTGTTACTGCATTTTTAAATAAGATGTGGTTACTAAGGAAACAAGTTCTGGCCCAGTGTTAATTTGAAACCAAAATATATTTGAGAAGTTAAGCTCAAAGGAAAGAACCCATGAAATAATTTTGAAAAGTGCCAGAATTTGGTACTTACAGAACCACAGCTGTATGGTCTGCAATGAACCATTCTAGGGGCTCTTTTATTCAGTGAAGCTCTCTTTCTTCTAACAGAGTCATCTATATTTAATATTTCCCCCTTTAAAAATTATAATTCCTTGTCTCCCCAAATAACAGATATATAAATAATGAACTTATTCTTGTGTATCATTTAAAATTGATTTTGGAAGCATCTAAGTTTTTATTTTCATCTTTCATATAACACGTTTAAAGACCGCTTCTTAAAATTTAAATATTTTAAATGTTTCTTATTAAGCTTGTTTGCGCTGTTCGAAATTATCTCCAGAAACCCATTTATTTTTAGTTTCAAGCTAACATGGAGCTGAATCCACAGACTTTTCAAAAAATTCTTTTGTTGTCTGATGGCGCCACACCTATCATATATATGATTTTTTAAAAGGAATCATCTCACTTTTATAGCAGAATCATCTTAGAAGTTTATAAAAGTTATGTATTTATATAGAATCTAAATAGGAAAGGCCATCCAAGTGAATACCCCCACCTCACAATTACAACTGTCTTATTTAATTTTTGTTTTAAAAGTCATATTTTAATCTAATATTCTTGCTACATGGCTCAAAAAAAATCTATAAAACATGCAAATTTCAACCTACCTGTATTGTATCACTTAATGCAGTGCTAGCATGACAAGACACTCAGCCATTTTTATGTAAAGCGATGGAGACCCACTGATTTCTCCGTCTTCTTGCTCTCAAGTTTTAGATGCAATTGTCACACACACACAAAACCATACGCAGAACAGCTTGAATGTACTGTGATCACGAGAACTGAATTTATCAACAGGAAAACAGGTTTGAAAAAACAAGTTTCTCATCCAAGGTTTCTCTGAGGCTGCAACCAAGGAGGTAGTGTGTTGAATTTTTTTCCCTTCCTCCTCTGAGAGTTCAAAGCCCGGAGCTGACCACTGCAAAGGCCACTGTCACATTTGCTGAAAATCAAACCACTGATACCAGCACCGAAAATACGAATTCAAGAACCAAGTTGCTTGCACACCATGGAGTGCATCAGAGTTAAAAATAGATTCCACCTTGCCTTCTACCTGCATAATAAACATGTAAGTTTCAAGTGTTTAATTTGATATTCACATTAATTAACAATACAACATACATTATTTAAAAGACAGCAAATGCAAGAAGAAAGGGGAGACACCATCTGGTAGCAGAGTTTAGTTGTTGTTTTTGTTTTTAGGGTTGTTTTTTTTTTTTTGGCTTTGTTAAAAAAAAAAAAAAAGGTAAAAATCTATTTTGAATGTGATGAAAAGCAAACATCCAGAAGCAAATGAATCGGAACTGAAAGGTGATGCTGAAATAGCTAAGGCTGTAATGAGGCAAAAACAAGTCTTCGCTACCAGATGATATGGCATCCCGAGCATTTACATACTCACATCTGAAATACTAGGCAACGTGTAATGAATTCTCTACACAGCATGCACACACAGCACAAGCACGGCTAATCCTGCCTGCCATCTTAGCTCACAGAAGCCAGATACGCACTGCATGCAGCACACGAGCTCTGGGGAAGGAGGAGGCAGGGGACAGCTCACCTTAAATGCGGTATCTGATTAATGTTGTAAGTGACATTGCATATCAGCCTCAGAGTCTTGGTTCAACTGAGTAGGAGGGAACAAAGAAAAATGTCATCAACTGGTGATGCAAGATGAGCCCAATCACTAAACACTGTTTAGCAAACTCCAAATTCTGCAACCAGGCAGTAGAAGGCATTTCATACAGTTCAGCAGAGCTGCTGCACAATGACTGGGTCCTTCTGCTTCTGAGAATCAAACGGTCCTTTTTGCTAAGGAAGAAAATAAGCTGGAACGAACACTGTCATATCTTCTTCTTGAAGAAAGCTTTCAATACAGTATGTATCTGGCTCGGGATGCATTTTATAGACTGTTGATTTCATAGAATTGCTAGCAAACAACAACAACAAAAACAAACCTTTTAAAGCTATTGTAAAGTAAAGAGTCGTAGCATTTCTAGACTATTTTTCAGAATCCTAACTGGTGCCGGCAGGCTTGTAGAAGAATGCATGATCAGCTGTCTGTATCCGTGCTATAACCTCTAACCACAAGTCGTGTAAATGTATTCAGCTAAATGTATCTGCAGTACAGAACAGCAGATAGCTCCTCATCAGAATGGTATGAAAATGTGAATGAATTTGCTTAAACTTAGAAGCAGAATAAAAGCAGTTACAGAAAGATAAAATAATGCTGAGTTCCTTTGGATGTCTAGCTGACCATCATGAACAATAAAAGCTGTCCTTAGGACACTGACCTAAATAATGTTAAGTCTTGCAACAGCATACTGTACTTGCTCAGAATCTAGGAAATGTAAAATGATTTTTCTCCTTTTTCCCCCCTCCAAAAGCTAAATTGTCGAGTAACAAGCCATTCACAGGAATGCCAAGAGGCTTTGTGTGTATGTATCATGCAAACTGTAAGGGAAGAAATGGTGTTGAGCTGACATTCGATGTTTCTTTGTTTTACTTTGAGGCTTATCTTAGCTATGTTCCCACGATGACATTGACATCATGGAGGTCAGAGCTGACACTGGGGTGCTATCCGTTTTATGAGTGAAATGTTTTCCGAAAATTAAATCTCATCTACTCAAACACCGAATTTCATGTCTTCTTCAATATCCCCTCCCTAACCCCGCTGCTCAAGATTGATGGGCTTTACTTTGGCTGTATGTAATAAATCGGAATCACCTTCCGTAGAGGCTCTGATACATAATCGTAGGAATTAAATTTTTAAAGAAAAAAACCTTCAAGAATCCTTAGGCATTCCCTTTCAGTCTTTCATATCAACACACACACACAATTGAAGCTCAAATTGCAGTGAAATGTTTAACATGTGGAACAAAAAATGTGGAAAGAGCTGCTTATTCAGGATTTTGAAGAAATGCCTAATAAGCAAAGACTGTTTTGCTACAAAACCAGTGTCACCATGTTCCCAAAGAGAGGAAAACAGCATAGCCTGCTAGAAAAATTTCCTCCAGATCCTGCCGGCAGGTAAAAAATCAGAAAAGCATTTCATTTATCATGCTGTAAAAAACATGAAGTCTTTTATTTTTAAGGAAATAGACCAGATTCTTTTCTACTCTTTCTTCAGCTACAAAGAAACCATACCCACCCCCACCCTTAGATCCTGGATGTAAGCCAACATTTTCATAAAATGCTATGAGACTGATTTTGAGTATATAATACTATGTTTTTTCTTCCTCATATTTCTCCAAAAGTCTTTAATTGCCTATTACATCACTAAATATGCTAACGTTCATTAATTTCAACATGTGCAAAAATGAATCCATCTTTTCTGGGGTTGCCTCTATTTTCTGTAAGGACTGACTGCAAATAATCAGATCAGCAAAACATTGCAGTCCCCCAGAATTTTTTTAAAGGAGAAAACGTATTTGAACATCTTAACCTAGGTACTAGGTTTCACTATCAGATCCTTTGTTTCTAACTCTCGTTCTGTCTCCTTCCACAGCACCCAAGCGATTTTTAGCTCAATGTATGGAAAGTGCCCAACCTACCTCTAACCTGTACTCTGAGTTGGGCTGGCCAGATGGTCGGTCATACCTGAACCACACTGAGTCCTCTTCTCTTTGGAGCACATTTCTCTCCCACAACTATTCCAGAAATAAACGTGGCTTTAACGGAAATAGTAGCTTCTGGTCTAATACCAATGGTGGAGCCATCTTCCCCACCCCCACAGCATTGCTCTATGAGCTCTGGTTAGCACTGACAGCGACAGAAAATTAGAATGGAGTGTCCTTAGGCTAATTCCTTCTTTACTATGGCAGTTGAGAATTAGAGAGACTATAGCGCTCAGTTACAAGGTACCAGTTTAATGTATGGTCATCTATAAAGCAGAGTCCTGGGAGTGGGGTTGGAGGAGGTTGAACCGAAAACCTAGGCATGTGATGCTCTTGGTGTCTGTCCAGATATTCCTCAGCAATAAAACTCAGACATTCACATTAAAATACTCACAAATTATCATGGAAGCTAAATACACACAATATGGAATCTACTCTGGACACACAAAATGAAGTCGCTGCCTCCTCTGCCTGAGACAATAAATGACAGTGACAAGGACAGTAATCCACACCAGGTCCCACAAGAGGAGTGCACAGTGTCACATCCACTTTGTAGGGGCAGGGTGGTGAAGATGGGCAGGTCCCTGACTGCTGCTCGGAAGCCAGGTGCCAGGGCAGGCGGTTTCCAAACCTCCCTGTGGGGTTCTCTGTCTACTCTTTTGTCAAAACGAGTCTAAACCATGTATTGGTTTATTTTGTGAAGTTCCAAAACATTCAACGAACAAATGTGGCTCGTTTACCAAACCTGCTTGTATTAAACAAATTTGAACTGTAGTTGAGAGCACCTAGATGGATGAGCTTGTTTAGACAGACGTTCTCAACCAGTAAATCCTGTTTTGCACTTAAAAAAAAAAAAAAAAAAAACATGCTCATGCCCAAATTACTTAAGCTTTGTCGTGATTACAAGTGGCAAGGGTATGCGCTCACTTATGATTTTTAAAAATTGCCTGCTTGTCAACCTCCTCGGGGCATAGGCACAAATGTTCGTTTATCAGACAAATGCCTTTTCCATGATGAAAATTTTAACCTCTTTTTGCCACTTTGATGAGTCAAGCACAAGGAACCCAAAATAATCTGGCAGCAGCAGGCTGGAGAAGGACAGAGCTAACAGTAAGGGGTGCCTCTTTCACTTTGATTAATGCCCTTACTTGCTTACAGTCTCCTTCTACAGTCTGAGTTCATTTTATTTTCAGTCCTGTGGGTTCAAGTCAAATTGCATGACTTATGCAAAGTACATAATTCAAGTATGAACAAAGCTTGACTCTCTGTTTAAAAAAAACAAAACATAAAGTCAAGGCACTGAGTCCCAGAGGAATCCTTCGTTTATAAACATTTGGATTGGTTTGCACATTTCTTCGCTCCATTCACTGCATTAAAAACTACAGCTGGTTTCCGTTTATACCTAATATAGATATTCAGCATTTGTGGGTAAATTTGTTACCAGGTTCAGCTATTCTAATCTCAATTTTTAAAAATAAAATGTTTACCAGATGTAACATTTCTGCTTAAGTTCTTAGAATTTAAACGTTTTTATGAGGTTGCTTTTTACATTTGTTTGTAGGATGTTCACAGAAGCAACATAGTGACAATTTACCAATGACTAAAAATGCCTTTGGATGCTATTTTAGCCTAAATTCTTAGGAAAGTCCAGTGCTACTTTAAACATCTACATTTTGCCTAAAGATGTAGGTGGGAACTTCTGCTTTCTAACTAAGTCTATAGTAGCTACCATTTATTGAAAACCTACAACGTACTCAATATTTTAGCTATCCCTGGTAGCTCAGCTGGTAAAGAATCCACCTACAATGCAGGAGACCCTGGTTCTATTCCTGGGTCGGGAAGATCCCTGGAGAAGGGATAGGCTACCCACTCCAGTATTCATGGATTTCCCTGGTGGCTCAGATGGTAAAGAATCCGCCCACGTTGCGGGAGACTTCAACTTGGGAAGACCCCCTGAGGAGGGCATGGCAACCCACTCCAGTATTCTTGCCTGGAGAATCCCCATGGACAGAGGAGCCTGGTGGGCTACAGTCCATGAGGTCACAAAGAGTCAGACATAACTGAGCAACTAAGCACAGCACATATTATTTAATTCTCACCCAATGCCATTTCCTTCTCCAGGGGATCTTCCTGACCCGGAGATTGAACCCAGGTCTCCCACATTGTAGACAGACGCTTTACCATCTGAGCCAACAGGAATAATCCTGCAAGATGAATTATCATCACCTTTAGGTGAGGAACTAATTGAGATTACCAGTCACACACAGCAGAGTTAGGATTCAAACCAAGTCCAGTTGATTCCAAAGTCTGGGTCTTTCCACCAATCTAAGGAGGATAAAACCTGCTTCATCCACACTCTGCCCTGATGTGAGAATCTTCTTACTGCGCAGACTTGCGGTAGAGAAGACTTCCACTCCCTGGAGCCAGGATCATCCCTGTTGAGATGAAACAGTTTCAACTCTCCAGGCTCTGGGAACCGTGGGGACCAACGGCAGACAGTTTGGACCAGCAAGTGGAAAAGAATAAGAGAAGAGGAATTAACTGGACTGTGTTGGAAAGTTAAGGGTAGAAACCAGGATAACAATTTTGGTCAGAGATTTGTCATCATTTGGAAATGTTTTATCAGGCGAAATCAGTGGAAAAGCTTATGTATCCATCTGAACAAACTACTTCACCTAATGAAGTCCCGTCTTTCTGTGGTACAGATGAGGAAACCAAGGTTATGAGAGAGATGGTCATTGGCCCAAGATCACACACTTAATAAGTGAGTTTACTCATTTCCTATATTAAAATTTTTCTACAAGCCTGCATTTGTGGATAAATCTGTTATCTGGTTGTTAGATGGTCCTAATCTAAATTATCAAAGAAAAATCAGTATAACAATCAAGATGGACCTGGTTTCTACTCACAAATAGTATTTCTGTCCTAAACAGATAACGTAAGTCTGTATGATGAGTTCCTTCCCCAAAAATATTTTATTTTTTAAAAGATTTTTTTTTTTTGATGCAGACCATTGTTAAAGTCTTTATTGAATTTTTTACAATATTGCTCCCATTTTATGTTTTGGTTTTTTGGCTGTGTGGCATATGGGATCTTAACCCCTGGCCAGGGATTGAACCTACACCCTCTGCATCAGAAGGCGAAGTCCCAACCACTGGACCACCAGGGAGGTCTCCCTAACACATTTTTAAAACGAACTTTTGAATGGGAAATTTTGCTCAACCAAGTTTAGTGTTTCAAGTGCATCATTTTAACAATTACCTCTTTATGTGGACATCTGCTTTTACCCCCATTTAACATCCCGTCCAGCTCTGAAGGTTTGGGATTCTAAAAAATCCAGCCTAGCTTGCTTCCTAGGTTGGTTAGGCCAAGAGCTGCACTCTGAGCCTCCTGCTTTCAGGTTATATGGCCAGTTGACTGTCTCGCTCATTAGCAGTAATTCTAGATGGCAACCAGAGAGTTTGGAAACAGGGCTTTCTAATCAACTCTATGAGCTCTAGCCTGCTCGGGATAGAAATATAAGAGGAGGATTATCTCTCTCAACACTCCTAAAGCAGTAGAACAAAGGGTTAGATAAATGGACGAGCATGATGAGTTTGAGCTCCCAGAAGCCTGCTCCAGTTCTTTTGTTGCTATTGTTCAGCCACTCAGTCGTCTTTGACTCTTTGCGGTGCCATAGTCGGCAGCACGTTAGGCTTCCCTGTCCTTAAGCATCTCCCGGAGTTTGCTCAAGACATGAGCTTTCTCACTTTCATCCATCAGCATCTGTATAATATGTGGGCAAGGAGCACAGATTTGATGGCAAGGAGCCCTGGGGACCAAACTGAGGTTACCCTCAAGGAAAGGGCTGCAGGGAGAAGGGAATGTGAACCATGGGGCTTTAGACTGAGACAAAGTGGTGACTGACTTTGTGTTTCCAGGGAGACTGTGGTAGACAACGTCCCCCTTCACCCTCATCCAGCTCAGACTCTCCTGTGGGAATACTGTCAGCAGGGCTCACCATCATTTTCAATATCGCAACCTCAGCTCTAGCAGGAGATTGCCCCTGCTTTCACTGTGCAGCGCATTGGAAACGTGGCACTAATAAGCATCTCGCCTGCCCACGAGGCCAAGAGCATTCCTGCATCCTCAGTCGCACATTGGCTTGCAGTCATCACTGTTTGCCACACCCAAGATGGAGAGTAAATGGAACAACAGGGTCTTCTAGATCCTGAACTGACCAAAGACATTCAGCAAGAAGGCCAAATTTCTTCTTTCTAGAGAGATTGGCAACTAGTTTGAAGAGGGAAGGTGGGGATGTAAATGATGGTAGAGAAGGAAGAAATCTTACAGATGGGGAAAATCTATCCTCACATGAGAGGATAATCCTCTCCTTATATCTCTGTGCATCCTGGGCAACAAATATTCCACGACAACCTGGGAACAAAGTCATTTGCTTTTTTTTCTCTCAGATAAATGACTTCGTGTTTCCGAAAGGTCATGACCATCAACCTCTTCTCACCAGAGCAGCTTAACAAACCTCAGTGAATCTTGACTTCCTTTGCACTAAAGATAAAAGCACAGTAGTTTTTGTTGTATTGAACTATCTGCCTTTACTCACGTCTCTGGCTGGCACCCTGTGAGACCTGTGTCTCTCCCATGGCAAACAGAGCATTGCCTAATGCGATGGAGGGACTTCTATGGGTAGGCTCTTAATTGACCAACCCCAAATTAGGGGTCCTTTCTCTGCTCCACTCCCAGTGGAATCCTCAGCTTTATCTCCTGAAACCACTTCCTAAAATGAGAAAACTTGTTCCATGAGTTAAGGAAGGGATCTGGGGACTAAAAATACCTATGGAAGTCTTTCAAGTTCTTAATCACTTGTTTACCAAGGTGAGGGGCGGGGGCACAAGTTGTCTGGCGAGCGGACCACAGGCTATGTTTACATCTGTCCCTCCTAGAACAGGGAAAGGGGAGACAGAAATTAAGAGAGGCCTGATGACAACACCACAGCCTCCAAAATGTGCCTCAACATTTCCCCATGCTGTCAGTGGCAGAGCCCATTACACAGAATTACAGGATGGGCAAGGCACATGGGAAGGTGTCATCTGGACCTTTCTTGAAGGGAGGAGAAAATCAGATTCAGGGAGTGTGATATCTGAAGACCTCAGCAACCAGGATAAAAGCCAGATTCCTAAATTACGAGTATTCTGCTCTTTGTAGTTCAACACACTGGCTCAACTAATTTAAAAAAAAAATCCACCTTTCACTTGAGCGGATGCCTCAAAAATGATTATAGAATAAGTGAGTTAACAAATAGATTCCAGTATAGAGGGTTTTAACTTCTTTCCCAATTCCTCCCAGAAGAAAATGTTTAGCTATTTAACTTTTTTAAAGCTCAACAGAACATAATTTGAAGCAAAAATAGTAAATATCAGCCAAAATTATCACCTGAGACCCAGTATCATTTGAGAAGTATCAAGAGAAGCAGACTTGATTGCTATATTAAGTCAATCAGATTAAGTTCAGCCGGCTGAAGTAGCCTTTATCCTATTTGGTTTGCAAAGAAAAAAAAAAAATCTCATGAGTTAGCATTAGCAGCTAAAAATAAGTTGCAGGTTTCATTTTCCGTTGTTCAGTACAGTTTTGAAACCAAAAGGTGCAAAACTAGGAGATTCACCAACGCCTACTGAAGATCAACAACTCAAATAGTCAGTCCCCTTTTGGGCACAGCGTCCTGATTACAACTCACAGCCAGGCCTGAGACACGTACACTTGGGCCCCTCTCCCCATGGTCTCTTGAGATGACTGCCCCTAATAAATAAGATGCGGCAGGAAATTAGGGGCTGAGGCCAGTCCTGGGGGGGGACAGTGGCTTGTGTGTGTTTCTTGTCATATCCGGATAGAATGCCACATAGACAGCAGCCCCATAGGCACAGCTTTGATCTTAGATGGCGCTGGGGACCCCTCCACAAAACAACTGAGTAAATAATGCTAGAATTTCGCTCGGATGAGGCCCTGAAGGTAATGAGCACAGTGGGGAGGCCTTGACCTAAATGCCCCAGGACCTTGTGCAATTCCCTACTGCGAACCCCGGCAGCTCACGATAAGTTTAATTTCAAAACTGTCTTCCCAGGGCCAAGTCTGGCAAAAAGGTGTTTGACAGAGGCGCAAATGCTTCAGAGGGAAGGCAGCCATCGCAGGCTGGGGCGTTCAGCTGTGGCACGGGGCCCGGAGAGAGCAGAGCTGGTGAGAGAAAGCCCTCTACTGAATGAGAGTGGTGGGGGGCGGGGGACGCGCAGAGAAGGGTTAATCTCCTTCCATTAGAGGAGGGGCCCTTTGGTGGAGGTGAAGAGAATAATCTGTATGAAGAGCAGGGAAGATAAAGAGCCATTCCAGAGAAGAAATTACTGTGCTGGGGCTGGAAGGATGATTCGTCCTAGAGTTTCACCGTGAGAGCGTTTCTTAGATCTGAGTCTTCACCTCGCTTTGAAGTTACAGCCTCAGGGTGGGGGAAGGGGGGATCGTCACACGTAGCCCTGCAAGACTTGAGCTTCGATTGCATCTGAGATGGGCCAACTTTGACTGATTCCGAGATGCAGAGGGTGAGGCCGCCTTAGAAGCCGAACCATAAATTAGCAATAAACAATGGGAGTTGCTCACAACAGAGAAGCCAGTGGCTGCATCCCCCTTTCTTGGGGGTGAGGAGCAACCTCTCTCTTTAATTAAACTTAAACTTTTAAAAAGTTGTTTTTAATAGTTTGGGGGGAACTAGTTTACTATTCACAAGAAGTTGCAAAAACAGTACAGTAGCTGTATGATGTCACCTGTCTTCTCAGAATGACACTATCTTGTATCAATACTACCGTAATACAGTCTCTAAACCAAGAAGGTAATACTAATACCGGTACAACACTGTTAACTTAGGTACAGACTACTACTTCAGATTTTAGCAGTTTTTACATGCACTTGTGTGTGTGTGTGTGTGTGTCAAGAGTTCCATGAAATGTTATCACATGTGAAGACTGGAGTAGCTGTCAACACAATCCTGATACAAGACCAAACCATCACCACAAAGAAACCCCCTGTGCGACCCCACCGTAGTCACACCTTCCCCCAAGCCTAGCCCCTGGCACTGATCTGTTCTCAGCACTGTAATTTTGCCCCTTTGATAATGTGATATAAATGGAATCTTGCAGTCTGTAACCCTTTAGGACTGACTTTCTCTCACCCAGCAGAATGCCCTTATGAGCCATTCAAGTTGGATGGGTAGATGTGACTTTTTATTGCTGAATAGTATTCCATGATATGAATGTATCAGTTTGTTATCCATTCACCCACTGAAGGGCATTTGGCGGGTATCCAGTTTTAAGCTAGAACAAATAAAAAGGCTATGAATATTCATGTGACTGCTAAGTCGCTTCAGTGAAGTCCAATTCTTTGTGACCCCATGGCTCCTCTGTCAATGGAATTCTCCAGACAAAAATACTAGAGTGGGTTGCCATGCCTCCTCCTCCAGGGGACCTTCCTGACTCAGGGATCAAACCCAAGTCTCATGTCTCCTGAATTGGCAGGCAGGTTCTTGACCATTATTGCCACCTGGAAGCCCCATTTGTGAAGGTACTTAGGTTCATTTGTGTAAACCTAAGTTATCATTTCTCTTCTGTAAATATCCAAGAGTGGGAATATATGGTATATATATGCTAACCTTTATTAAAAACTATCAAACTCTTTCAGAGTGTTGTACCATTTATACTCCCACCAGCAATGTATGAGTGATCCATTTTCTCTATATCCTCACCAGCATTTGGTAACATCAGTTTTTGTTTTTTTTTTTTTTAATTTTAGCCATCCTGATAGACTCATTGGGGCTCATTTTGATGGTCCCCAGTCAAGATGGCAGTCACTTGTGGGGCCTCCAAAGCTTGACTGGTGTGGCTTCAGGTTTCTCTCACTGTTCCAGCTTTCCAAATACTGTCTACATAGCAATGTGCTGTTTGGCATTTTGATGATGGAAAATGAGGCTCTTGATATAGGGTGAGGCCTCAGGTTTGTCCAGTTGCTCCTGACATCAGTAGTAGGACTTCACCATCTGGGAATGTTGGGTTTCTTTAAGGCAGTATTTCTTGGCCCAGCAGGCAGACTTGATACCGGTGACATTCACTCCCGTGGAGTAATATGAAGGCCATGATATAACAGCCATGAGGTGGGGACAGACTTTGCCTGGACTGGGGTCTTCCTGAAGCTTTAGCCAGAGACTGTGTAAGTGCTTTTTATTCCTAAAGTTAGTACCTTATTAGCACAGGGTGGTGGGATGGTGGTGGGACATGAAGTCAGCACAGACAGGTAAGGACGGGATCACCAGTGGCACCTGTCAGATGTCAGAGGCCCCACTGAACACTTCTTGCCCTTGGCCCCTCTACTCTGTTGACTGCTCAAGACTCTCCTGCAGCATGTGGACACCTTGTCTGGATGGCATGGACCTCTGATTTCTACCTCCTGGGAGTTAGATTTGAGGCAATGTGTCACCACCACAGGGAGCTTCGCAACCTAGGGATCCAGGTCCTGCCAGCAAGTAGAATTCCATCTGAGTAGCAGACGGTGCCTCAGCCAAGGAAGGTGTTCAGATGACCAGGGAATCGGGCTTTGAAAAGGGCCAACCCCATGGGGATGACTCAAACAGCCCCAGCCATGTCTGGAAAGTCATCCTCCATCTGTTGTACCCCTGATTCAAGGGAGGCTGTGAACCTTCCCAGAACCCATACCCATCAAGACCCTGCTTCCACAGGTTTGGCCAGGAGGTCAAGAATCAGGAGGGTAGTGATCCTGCATCAGGACAGCCAAGAGATAATGGAGACCCTGCACAGAAGCAGGGAAGCTCGGTGATCTTAGGTAGATTCCCTCATGCTTCTGTATGGAAGACGGATGCTGTGAAGGTTCTCCTCTGGGTTCCTCTTGGTTCTGGCTCTTGTGCTTCACCTGATGCATTCACAGGAGATGCATGTGAACTTGGGCATGGAGGAATCTAGATGGTGTCTTACAGAACCTGATCATGAACTGGGGACTGTTGGGGGCTGAACAGTCTCTGGAAGCTGAACTTGAGGCTGAACCTGAAAGCCAAATGATGAGATGGTGGTCTGATGACTGAGAAGAGTTATGCAGATGGGATGGATAGTCACACTTCCTCTTAGAAGGTGGTGAGAATTTTAGAATTTGGTTGTTGTTTATTCACTATGTTCTCTTATTTTCCAGGTTTCCATTCTTGGGGACCTTTTCTCTAACTCACTGCTCCATTTGGCCATGTGCTCTTACTTACCTCCCATCAGAAGGCAGCCAAGCACATAGCACCTTTCAGATACAATGAGGTAGGTGGAGACAGGGGCAGTACCTCGCCTGACCATGAATTTGGGTAATGAGACTCCATCCTTAAGGCTGAACCACGGCAGCGCCCCTCAGCTCTGGCTTTGGCTTTTCCACTCATGACTCCCGTGACCTAACATTTGCCCACAGTGTAAATCTTGCTCTGTCCCTGCTCTGTTCTCTTGGCTTCTGACTCTGGACCCCTCCTCCTACTTGGCTCTTACGGCCTGGATCCACATGGCTGCCCTATGTCTTCCTCGGACTAAGTGTTATTATCTCGGTGCTCAGAGCACAGGGTAGTCTCTTACGGTGTCCCTCACAGGGTCTGGGCTGCCCACACGTATCCTGAGATATGCCCTGCCTATCAGAAGGCAGATACACATTCTCTGGTAGAACCAGGGGCTCACTTTAGGAGTCAGTCTTCTCACAGTACCTTGTCTCTACTAATGTACCAGAGAAGAACAAATCTGACTCCATATTGGAGCTATTCCTCCAGCTCTAACCCTTGCACTCTGTTGCCTGTGCTTAGGCATGCTGGCTCAACACTTTGTGAAAAAGAATGCTGCCAGTAGTCCAAAATGTACATGATATCCCATTCTCAAGACTGTGACCTTTAAAAGTATAACACTTCTCCATTCATATAGAGATAAAAAGTTGCATAACAGAGCATAACATTTGTCTTGCTGGAGGTTTATAAGAACATTGTGACCAGATCTATGTAGAAGGCTGTAAGAACAAAGGATTCCAACATCTAGATGTTTGCAACAACCAGTCAAATCTGTTCCTGTTTTAGTATAAAAGAAGCCTGAACTCTAACTTGGGTAAGATGGTTGCTGGCTTTCTGCATAAAGTTGGTATTTTTTGACCCAACAACTTGTCTCTCAATTTATTGTCCTGTTGCGCAGTAAGCAGTACAAGCTAGGACTTAGTGATGCTACTCAGAGGTTGGGTGGATCCAGGCCCTTTGTCACTCAAGTTCTAGTTCTTCCTCTGCCACTAGATCTCTGCGTAACAACCACAAGTGAGTGAATCAACTATTCTGTGGCTCAGTTATCTTATACTTACAGTAAAGTTTCCAAACTCCCTAGCTGATAAACTTTCAACTGTATCATATCACGATTAAGGAGAAATCTAAAATTCAGAAGCCAAAAAACACCTTTAAGTTAAATTCTAGTTTGGATGTACTAGCTTACAGTTCCTTGACTTTTTTCTGTCTAGTAAGTATTGCTGAAAAATGAGTGTTTATTAAATTGAACACAATATTATCAATAATCCTCAGGCCTTAATGTGCATAGGGACTGAGAGGGTATATTAAAATACATATTCCTAGACCCTGTCCTCAGAGCTTTCCATGCCACTGGGGCCTAGGAACATGCATTTTAACATGAGAAACTGAAGGGGACTTAGATTTTGAAATAGACATTGATGACTTTTCAGGGTCTGACTTACGCATTAGGAACTTTAAAAATAGGCCATTTGACCTACTGATTCAATTCTAGGAATTTTCCCTTAGATGTCCACCAAGATTTATTTATAAGAATGTTTTTACGTTTATAATAGCAGAACACTAGAGGCAATAAAAATGTACATAAAAAAGAATGGATAAATTAAGACATATCCATGCAATGGAAACACAGCCATTAAAAATAAAAATTTCAAAAGATCATCTAGTGACTTGGAAAAATGTTTACAACATAATGTTAAGTGGGGTGAAATCATTTAGTGACTTGGAAAAATGTTTATAACATATATAAAATTTAAAAAGAGGCATATAAAATAGCATTTCAATAATGTTCAAAAGAAGAAAAGAATATATATGAAAAAACTGACAAGAAATACATCAACATGTTAATATTGAATTGTTGGTTGGCTGTTAGATTACTGCAGATTGTTGGTTTCTTCTTGATACTTTTCTTTATTTTCCAGATTTTGCATAGTGACTAGTTATGGCTCTTTTTATTTGAAAAACAATGCTAAATTTTTTTTTTTTAAGTAAAGAAAAAGAATTTGACTCATGAGGAATGAAAAGAGAGGGAAGAGAGACCTCTTAGGAGCCTGATCCAGCCATGGCCTTGCTGCTGTAAGAGGACTTGGAAGACAGACTGAGTCTGGTGCTGGGGTGAATTTTAAGCTACATTCTCTTTTGCAAAGTACCTTGGTATAGTCAATGCCCAGGAATTTGGGTCAACGAGAAAATCCTTTTCACTAGATACTAATTTCTTGCTACACTCGAAGATAACAGACTATAGGAACAGGGACATGGGAGGGAATTCAGTGTGAACAACATCTTTACTGCTCTTGAGTTGATCTCATGCTTGTTGCCTCTGTGTATAATCCCCGTGGCCTCACCCTAGAGCACCATGCAGACTGACTACACTCTGCTTAGGGGCTCCTGGACAGATGATAGGCTTCATTCCAGCTTGGGAGACTCCACCCAGGGCCAGACCTTCCATGGAGCTTCCAGCCTTCTTCCATGGAGGCTTTCAAAGCCTCTTCTGGCCAATGCACTGGGAGCCCCATTGAGTGCCAGGAAGCATCCTTTTTTGGCAGACAGATGGCTCAACTTTACTTTCTCTCATGGATCTCAGTGATCCATGAGTCAAACCTGAGTAAGAGTAGAAGATTCTTGGTTAGGCCCCTGGCCTAGGGGGCCTAACCTTTCCAAATGTCCTTGAAATTTTTACACCACATGCTTTGGCTAGTTAGGAAATGGTGCTAAGGATTTCAGGTTCAAGTCAATTTAGAAAGATCAATAAATAAATATGCTTGCAGTATTATTAGCAATATCAAAATCCTAACACCAATACTGATCACAAAGACGGTAATTGTTTTCATCAACACCCTAACTTGCCACATATTTTCCTAAGTTGTCCAAACCATTTCACATATATTACCTTACTTATTCTGACAGAATCTCAGCTTTACACTTTTAAAAATACCATTTTGGAGGTGGGAGGAAGCTATAAAGTTCTGATGAAAACCAGAGGCTTGAGTTAAAAACAAAACCCTGAAGTCTTCAGTGTGGTGTTTTCCAACTGTGTTCTTGACAAGAAGTCAGGGGATTTCAGCATGAGAAATCACGAAGCCCCATTACCATGAATTCTCAGCTTTGGTAACTGTGATGTGGCCTGATTGCAAAATCTTCCAAACAGAACATTCATAATGCTGACCCAGGGCAAGAGGGGGGCATGTACTTCTGTGCCCTGAAAAGTATAAAACTTTTAACCTGGGGTTAAAAATAATCAACTGGTCCAAGCACTGCCTGCATCAGCAAACTGTGCCCAGACCACATCTGAATCAATAGACATGATTCTAAGTTCTGAAAAGACTATGTAGCCTCACATTGAATCGTACTCCTCATATGAATTGGAGAATGGGAAAAAACCCAAACATATTATATATATATTAAACTGAATCACCTTGCTATACACCAGAAACTAACACAACATTGTATAAATCAACTATACTTCATGGCAACCCACTCCAGTACTCTTGCCTAGAAAATTCCATGGATGGAGGAACCTGGTGGGCTACAGCCTATGGGGACACAAAGAGTCGAACATGACTGAGTGACTTCACTCACTTCAACAAAAATTTTTAACTAAAATAAAATATAAAATTAAAAGTTAAGGAAGCTTGAGAAAGTCTAACTTTCCCCATAATATCTACGTTGATGCATTTTTGAAAACGTTGAAGGTCAAAGTATTTACAAAGTGTGCTTGTTACCCTTGCCTCACTGGTGGGTCTGTAGTGTTAACCTAGCATGCTGTACCAGCCCGGTGAAGGGGTTGTGTTGATGGCAGTGAAATTTTGATTTGGTGGTAGCACATCTCTCTCTGCCACACTAGGCAGCTAGACATTAAAAATCAAGTTGATCCCAGCTTACTCCCTCACTCCTTTGTCAATTCCTGCATCCTTAGTACTTTGAGGAGTCATTCTTACATGGCAGTTGAAGTTAACAGTCTGTGACTAACAGTCTCCCCAGTGAATAGACCCTGACTCCTTTTCCTTCTTAACCATGGTCTTGACCCCGCCCTTCCTGGCAGACTCCTTTAGGCTTGGACATGTAGCAATAGATCATTCCCACTCGACGCCAGCTTTTGAAACCTGGTACTTGTTCTCAGCTTACTCCTTGTGGCTGCTCCCTAGTTGCAGGTCCTGGGCTCTCCCAGTTAACTTGGTTTTATCTTTAGTTTTCTCTGCTAACCCAGCCAGCTCTCCACTCAGTAGGTTCTTTTGGGACCCACCAAACCAAGAAAGGCAATGGCAACCCACTCCAGTACTCTTGCCTGGCAAATCCCATGGACGGAGGAGCCTGGTAGGCTGCAGTGCAGGGGGTCGCTAAGAGTCAGACACAACTGAGCGACTTCACTTTCATGCACTGGAGAAGGAAATGGCAACGCACTTCAGTGTTCTTGGCTGGAGAATCCCAGGGACGGGGGAGCCTGGTGGGCTGCTGTCTATGGAGTCACACAGAATTGGACACAACTGAAGCAACTTAGCAGCAGCAGCAGCAGCAAACCAAAAAAATGGACTTTCAAAGGTTGAAGCATTTTTGCAACAAATCCACTCATTCTTCTATCCCACTCCTCCTGGTGTGAGGGACTGGGCGGGGGCGAGGCAGCAGTAATAGGAGATGAGGCCAGGCTCTGAGAGCTGTGTTAAGTCAGTCAGTAGCTGGCCTTCCCACACAATGGACAATGTGTATTCTTCAGGGTGTGGGTGTGAGTGCCAGAAATGTCAAGTCCAGGAGTAAGATATAATCCAAAACCAGAGTGTCTAGCCAGATATTGACAGTGAAACTAGAGAAGTAGGTACCAGGCAGCTCAGGCAAGAACTGGAAACCATTTTTATAGTCTGTGTGCTGCTAAAGTGAGCACGTGCAGCCCATTTGTATTGGAGATCTTTACGATGCCTTGCGGCCATCATAGAGGCACCACCATATGGTTTCCGATATTTTCCAGCAAGGGTGATACTGCACCAAGACCAACAATGATGAAAAGACTGCATAACATATAAAATCAGTTCAGGGTTCTTCAAACAGGGCTTATAACCTTACCACTCATGATTGCAGTAAATGTTTTGCAACTTTTCCTGAAAAGAAAACGCTAGAACTATACATCAAATCCTTTGGGTAGAATTAATACCCTCAGCTGGAGCCTTTTTTAGTTTACTTTCACATGTTTCTCTTATAACTTGGTTTCAGGATCCCATCTTGTCAGGAATTTCCCCCTCTACCCCCAATATTAAAAATTATGCCAAGATCTAGAGCAGGGTAGCTTCCCAAAGCCCCCAGGAGCAAACTGAACTATGATCTAAAAAAAAGAAAAGAAAAGAAAAAAAAAGAAAACAACCCACCAAGAGCTTTCCTAGTGACCACTAGGAGAACAGATTCTATTGGACAATTCCTACAAGCATGACAGAGCCAGAATGGTCTTAAACCAAAAGGACCCTGGAGGGGGAAAAAGTGGAGGGAAGAATGCCTTTCGTGGTTCACTGGCCACTGGTGGCCTAGTGGTGTTTATGTAAAGGCTCAGCATTAGGACAGACAGAGGCTTCTTGAAAAATCTGCTCCTTGCCCTGCTGCTGCTGCTATGTCACTTTAGTCATGTCCGACTCTGTGCGACCCCATAGACGGCAGCTCACCAGGCTTCCCATCCCTGGGATTCTCCAGGCAAGAACACTGGAGTGGGTTGCCATTTCCTTCTCCAATGCATGAAAGTGAAAAGTGAAAGTGAAGTCACTCAGTCGTGTCTGACTCTAGCGACCGCATGGACTGCAGCCCACCAGGCTCCTCTGTCCATGGGATTTTCTAGGCAAAAGTACTGGAGTGGGGTGCCATTGCCTTCTCTGGCTCCTTGCCCACTCCTTACCAAAAAGTGTTAGTTATATTAATATAATTCTAAATATCTGATCTCTTTTTACTTCCCCCACTACTTCATTCTGCTATCTTATTTTTGAGCATCCCTAAGTTCCTCATTATGCCTTGCAGAGCAGACGACCTCTTCGTCAGAAACACTCCAGAGCTGTTACTGGAAAGTGGCTGCCCCCCATCCAGGGACTACATTTCCCAGATGCCTTTGCAGTTAGAAGCTGTCATGTGACTAGAATTTTAGCCAATAGAATGTGAGTAGATGTGTCCTGGCCACTTCTAGGCAGGGGCCATAAAAATCTCCATGTGCACTTTTTCACACTCTTTTTTCCTCCTCCACTGGGAAGTGGAAACAATCCCAGGTGATCTTTAAAACAACATACTGCAGAAGGTGGAGCCTCTCTCAACCTACGTCTCTGAATGAATGTGTGACCTTTATTGTTACGTGACCAAGAAATAAACTTCTATTGTGTTTGAGTCATTATACCTTTTTCAGTCTATTACAGCAATTAGCCTATCTTAACTATTACTATTATCCTCTTTGATACAGCTGTTATTGTTGTGTGCAGAAGTCCCCATGCCTTCTTCCCTTTCCCTGTACCTTGCTGCTGCTGCTAAGTTGCTTCAGTCGTGTCCGACTCTGTGCGACCCCACAGACAGCAGTCCACGAGGCTCCCCTGTCCCTGGGATTCTCCAGGCAAGAACACTGGAGTGGGGTGCCATTTCCTTCTCCAATGCATGAAAGTGAAAAGTGAAAGTGAAGTCGCTCAGTCGTGTCCGACTCGTAGGGACCCCACGGACTGTAGCCCACCAGGCTCCTCCATCCATGGGATTTTCCAGGCAAGACAACAAAATAAAAGAACAGATTTAGTCAACTAAATTCAAGCAGCCATTAGGGACAAATGACACTCACCAAATCAATGGTCGCAGCGTTCAGACCTTATAGCCAGATGAGGAGCGGTTTAGCAGAGCCTCACTTCTAGACAACCTGATATATTAAGATAAAACAAAAAGTAAAATGTAAGATCTACTAAACAGATGTATTAGCAAGCAATGGTTAATCTTCAAAGGGTGTTGTCAGTTTACAAAGGAATCTGCCGCTCTTTTCCAGTAAGCAACAAGCTTCTCAATTGCATTTATAACATAAGATACATTTAAAAATACCCTTACCCCATCATTATAGAACAGAATTTATGAAGAACAATTCTACTCGGCTAAGTACACTATACAAAGACTAGATAATGACTCAGGAGATGACTTTGGATGCCAGGAGAACTGGGTATGATTTCTATGTCTGTGTGCTCTGCAATTCTTATGAACAGGTTAAAACTTTTCTCGTGGGAACTTAACTTTCTGGGGTAGAAACTTCCAGAGCTTGTAAAATTATAGGCTACACCAAGACTTAAACTTGATTCAGTGAAATTAAAACAGACATCAAAGATACATTATCATCAGTCTCTGCGTTTCATATCATCCCAGATGCAATGGCACAAGCAGGAATGAAAATAAGCTCTCTGAAAACAGGGAGATGAGACAGCGGAGGCGCACGAACTGGAACAACCACAGAGAACCAGAAACACGCTGCGTATGGGTGGCAGGTTGTGGTCATTTTCTTACCAGAGCTGCCAACTTTTAGCAGGTTAGGTGTGAAAATACCACTTGACAGCACAGGGCACATATTTGCCTAGAATAGGGTTTATTTTTGTTTCTGATGATTTGTTATAAGATTCAGGAAACAAACATTTCAGAACTCTGAACAAACATGCTGGCCGTCCAAAACAGAGCACTAGCGGGGAAGGACGAAGAGGAAACAGAACAAGAGGGGTGACGGGGAAAGGCACGATGTGGGCCCTTTTCACCAGAATTTGGCCTCACTCTGTGTGTGTGTATTTTTTTTTTTTAAGAGGAAATGCATCCTGGTCTGGGCCTGTGGAGAAGAGAAAGATCAGAGAGATCCCCTCGGTGCCATGTTTGGAGGGTCTCCCAGATGCAGCCCCCACACCCTCCCCCTGGGCTGGGGCCTGCCAGGCGCAGGTGTCAGGGAACAAGATGGCGCCCCACAGTGAAGGGCGCGGTGTGAGGGGGTCTGGGGGCGGCCTGCACTTACTCCGAGGCGCTGGCTCCTCTGAAACCCAGACGCTGCCAATTCCCTGGGCTCAGGAGTTCTAACCGCCTTCTTGCTCTGGGTTCTTCACTTCTGGTCGAGATCAGCTCCACATATTTTTCTGATGATGTCACCCATTCTGACTTCCTACATTTTGAAAGTTGATATATAAGTAAAACCTTCCGTGAGGCTTCAGAAAAAAAAACCCAAAAAAAAGCAGCAGCATAAAAGAAAACCAAGGTGTGCTGTGGGGCGATGGAGAGGAGGAGGAGAGAGGCAGTTGCCTCCTTATTTTGAGATTTGCTGCAGCCTGCGAGTGCCACTCCCCAGCCAGTTTCCTGGCTGCAGAGGGAGGCCAGTGGCCGGGCGTGGGTGACGTCAGGGCCAGGCCTGAGTCATCGCCAGCGGCCCGTCTGCCCTGCCACTCGGAGGGGGACAAAAGGAACCTTTGATGTCCAGAGGCCCTCCTCTCGGGACACTCGCCTGTACGAGCAGCAGGCCAGAACATTCCTGCCGCCTCCCCACCCCCGGCCGCCCTTCCTACTTCCGGAACCGTCCCTGGCAGATTCAGCAAGGCCTCCTCAGGGGACATCGCCCTCCTGCATGGCAGAGGCAAGGCCACTCTCTGGCAAAGAAGCAGCAGCGGAGGGGGTGTCTCTGGGGATTTCTCACTTCACCCTCTGGCATCCCCCACCTCCCACTTCCCTGTGGTGCCACCTTACCCAGGGAATCGCAGAGGTTTGAAAAGAGTGCGGGAAAGGTGGAAGGTGTTCTTGTCACCCTCCCTGGACAGCGCACAGTGCTCAGGGTCTATCCTCTGCCCTTGTGCCCTGACTCTGCACCTCTGCACCCTGACCTCTGGGTACCAGTGTGAGTTTGTGCTGCCTGGATTCAAGGGGTCTTCTCTCTTTAAGAGGGGGATTTATATCCCAGTGCCTGCCACAGGGTGCAGTAAACGCACGGTGAATACATGAATGATAGTTTTAAAATAAAATAGTAGAGAACATATATTGTGTACTTGTAGTGAATGTTGGCACTTCTGGGCTAAGTGCTTTACAAAGATTATTTCATTTATGGTTTTCATGACGAAACTATGAGGCAGGTACTGTTATTATCCCCAGCTCCTCAGATGAGGTGCTCAGAGAGATTAAGACACTTCTCTGAAGTCTCACAGCTAGTTAATGGCAGAATCTAGATCGTCTGATCTCAAACCCTGTGTTCTCAAGCATGACACTGAGTGACTGAGCGAATGAAGGAATATAGACCAAGAGCAGCCTGTCCAGGTGAGGGGAAATGGGAGTAATGATGGGGCTTGAAACCAAATCCTACAAGGAAATAGTGGAGCAATTAGGTACGATCTGTCTATAGTAGTAGGCCTCAGGCTCTTCTGATGGGTCGACACCACGTCTGAGGGTTGCTGGGATACCCAGAGTGGCCAGGGGGGTAAGTCCAGTCAGGTCCAAGTGGCAGTGAGGAGCCAGGAGGTTTGATGGCACGTGGTGACTGCAGGATCTGAGATCACAGTGGACAGAACAGGAGCCTCGTCCTAGACTTGTCTTAATAGCCCTGTGGCCTCATGGGTGTAGGAGGGAGGCTGAGTGCAGCTCAAGGCACGAGCCTGGGGAAGACAGGACAGGGAAGGGCCTTCCCTGATGGTCCAGGGACTATGACCCTGTGCTCCCAATGCAGGGGGCCCAGGTTCGATCCCTGGTCAGGGAACTAGATCCTACATGTCGCAACTTTTGCATGTGGCAACTAAAGATCCTGCGTGCCACAGCTAACACCCAGTGCAGCCAAATAAAAAAAAAGAAAAGGGAAGACATGAGAGCATTCTCAAAGACCCCAAGACTTGGAGAATGTGTTGGAACTACCATATCGTTTCAAAGCACCAGGAGGAAATGGGAGTGACAGGAGCCAGAACTGGATTTGACAGTGGCAGTCACAGCCCTGAGCACTGCCCTGCCAGGAATCAGCTGCCCTTCTAAGATGGAGAGAGAATCCCACTGGGGGTTGTGCTGGGCCAGGGGGAGGAGGGCTGGCAAGAGGAGGACATCTGATGATGGGGCTATCCGGGCCCTGGATAAGAATGACCTTGGAGATCCCTTCTCCCGCTATGGTTCATAATTCTGTGGTTTGTACTTTTCCGTTATTCCAAGAGGAAGACAAAAGCCAGGACTTTTCAGCCCAGTGGGCAGTGGGCAGGGAGATGCTGGTGGCCTCAGTAAAGCCACTCCATGGCTCTTCTTTCCACCGTGGGACAGGGCGTTCAGTCACGGGATCCCTCTACTGGGCTCAGGAAATCGATGCCTCTGTTCGTTGGGGACGTTGTGTCATTACCTTGTTCCTGGAACCACTGCCAGTTGCCACTCTGAGGAATTACACCTGTGCTGTGGGGTCTGACTCCCCAGGCAGGTGGAAATAGCAGAAGTGAGTTTCATAAGGGAGAAAGCCACATGCTTTGGACGGAGGGAGTAGCAACAACTGACCGGAGTCACTGTCAGCGTCCGCACAGAGCCTGACCTTGGGCCGAGGAAAGCGCTGCAAGCTCCAGGCGTGTTTTGGCACAGGCTTGCTGATTCTTTTCTTATCTACAGAAAATGTCTCTGGGCACCTCCCTGTTGCTTCCCCAAAGACTCCATGGCCATGCTTGATTCACACACATGGGTGTTTATGTCTCTAATTAGACGAACAGAGGCTGATTATTTTTTCAGTCTACCTTGTGGGACCAAGAAAATGTGAAGAGAAAGATAAAGCGAAGACAGAGAAACAATGAGTAGGCACCAAGAGAAATGCCGCTCCTGGCATTGTTTGCTCTGGGGGTTGATTCTAACAGTGAGGATTAAATCAGAGAATTGGGCCAAACATCTATTTGGGGACACAGAGGTGTAAGTACAGTGACACCCCAACCTCTATCCCATCTGGAGAGCCCTCCTCTTCAGTGCAATAAATGTGGTTATATACTGGAAATTCAAAAACAAAAGCAAAGGCTTAGAAGACTTACCTATCCTTACTGCCTCCAATTTCTCTCATTTCAACACCTTTTTAAAAACAATTTTTTAATTATTATGGTATAATTTTTATGTCAAAAAGTTAACCCACTTACAGTGTACACATCAATGGATTTTAGTCTATTCACAGAAGTGTGTGATCCATAACCTCATTTTTTAAGAAGTATTTATTTACCTATTTAATTTACTTGGCTGGGCTGGGTCTTAGTTGCAGCATCCAAAACTCTTAGTTGCAGCATGTGGGATCTAGTTTCCTTACCAGGGATCAAACCTGGGCCCCCTGCAATGGGAGCATGGAGTCTTAGCCACTGGATCACCACGGAAGTCCCCATAACCTCATTGGAGAACATTTTGTCATCCCCCAAAGAACACTTGTGCCCAGTAGCAGTCATTCCTCATCTGCCCCCAGTCCCAGCACTGGACAAACACTAACCTTCTGTCTCTATAGATTTGCCTCTTCTGGACATTTCGTACAAATGGTATCATGCAATATATGGCCTTTTGTGTTTAGCTTCTTTCATTCAGCATAGTGGTCTTCAGGTTCGCCCATATTGTAGAATATGTCAGTACTTCATTCCTTTTTGTGCCCAAACAATATTCCATTTTGTGATTATACTATGTTTTGTTTATTCATACATCATTTTACGAACACATTTTGAGCTGTTATGAATAATGTTGCCATGAAATCTGAGTACAAGTTTTCATGTGGATATATGTTTTCATGTCTCTCGCATGCATACCAAAGAGTAGAATTCCTGGGTCATAAGATAACTCTTTGTTTAACATTTTGAGGAACTGTTAAACTGTTTTCCAAAGAGCTGTACCATTTCACATTCCCATCAGTGATGTGTGAGAACTCTGCTTCTCCACACCTACACCAACAATCTTATTGTCTGTCTTTTTGGATTTTAGCCATCCTACTAGGTATGATGTAGTATCATATTTCAGTTTTGATTTGTATTACCCTAATAACAGAGTTTTGCCAAGAGAATGCACTCATCATAGCAAGCACTCTCTTCCAACAACACAAGAGAAGATTCTACACATGGACATGACCAGATGGTCAATACTGAAATCAGAATGATTATATTCTTTGCAGCCAAAGATGGAGAAGCTCTATATAGTCAGCAAAAACAAGACTGGGAGCTCAGATTATGAACTCCTTATTGCCAAATTCTGACTTAAATTGAAGAACGTAGGGAAAACCACTAGACCATTCAGGTATGACCTAAATCAAATCCCTTATGATTATACAGTGCAAGTGAGAAATAGATTCAAGGGACTAGATCTGATAGAGTGCCTGAAGAACTATGGATGGAGGTTCGTGACATTGTACAGGGGGCAGTGATCAAGACCACCCCCAAGAAAAAGAAATGCAAAAAGGCAAAATGGTTGTCTGAGGAGGCCTTACAAATAGCTGAGAAAAGAAGAGAAGCTAAAGGCAAAGGAGAAGAGGAAAGATATACCCATCTGAATGCAGAGTTTCAAAGAATAGTAAGGAGAGATAAGAAAGCCTTCTTCAGTGATCAATGCAAAGAAATAGAGGAAAACAATAGAATGGGAAAGACTAGAGATCTCTTCAAGAAAATTAGAGATACCAAGGGAACATTTCATACAAAGATGGACACAATAAAGGACAGAAATGGTATGGACCTAACAGAAGCAGAAGATATTAAGAAGAGGTAGCAAGAATACACAGAAGAATTACACACAAAAAAGATTTTCATGACCCAGATAACCATGAAGGTATGATCACTCACCTAGAGCCAGATATCCTGGAATGTGAGGTCAAGTGAGCCTTAGGAAACATCATTACAAACAAAGCTAGTGGAGGTGGTGTAATTCTAGTTGAGCTATTTCAAATCCTAAAAGATGATGCTGTGAAAGTGTTGCACTCAATATGCCAGCAAATTTGGAAAACTCAGCAGTGGCCACAGGACTGCAAAAGGTCAGTTTTTGTTCCAATCCCAAAGAAAGGCACGGTCAAAGTATGTTCAAACTACTGCCCAATTGCACTCATTTCATGCGATAGCAAAGTAATGCTCAAAATTCTCCAAAGCCAGTCTTCAACAGTACATGAACTGTGAACTTCCAGATGTTAAAGCTGGATTTAGAAAAGGCAGAGGAACCAGAGATCAAATTGCCAACATCCGTTGGATCATCAAAAAAGCAAGAGAGTTCCAGAAAAACATCTACTTCTGCTTTATTGACTACTCCAAAGCCTTTGTGGAGAAGGCTATGGCACCCCACTTCAGTACTCTTGCCTGGAAAACCCTATGGACGGAGGAGCCTGGTAGGCTGCAGTCCATGGGGTCGTGAAGAGTTGGACACAACTGATCGAGTTCACTTTCACTTTTCACTTTCATGCATTGGAGAAGGAAATGGCAACCCACTCCAGTGTTCTTGCCTGGAGAATCCCAGGGATGGGGGAGCCTGGTGGGCTGCCGTCTATGGGGTCGCACAGAGTTGGACACGACTGAAGCAACTTAGCAGCAGCAGAAGCAGCAGCAGCCAAAGCCTTTGACTGTGTGGATCACCACAAACTGTGGAAAATTCTTCAAGAGATGGGAATACCAGACCACCGTACCTGCCTCCTGAGAAATCTGTATGCAGGTCAAGAAGCAACAGTTAGAACTGGACGTGGAACAACAGGCTGGTTCCAAATTGGGAAAGGAGTACGTCAAGGCTGTATATTGTCAACCTGCTTATTTAACTTATATGCAGAGTACTTCATGCGAAATGCTGGGCTGGATGAAGCACAAGGTGGAATCAAGGTTGATGGGAGAAATATCAACAACCTCAGATATGCAGATGACACCACCCTTATGGGAGAAAGCGAAGAAGAAGAGAGTGAAAAAGCTGGTTTAAATCCCAACATTTAGAAAATGAAGATTATGGCATCAAGTCCCATCACTTCATGGCTAATAGATGGGGAAACAATGGAAACAATGACAGACTTTATTTTGGGGGTCCCCAAAATCATTGCAGATGGTGACTGCAGCCATGAAATTAATAGATGCTTGCTCCTTGGAAGAAAAGCTATGACCAACCTAGACAGCATACTGAAAACCAGAGACCTTACTTTGCCAACAATGGTCCATCTAGTCAAAGCTATGGTTTTTCCAGTAGTCATGTATGGATGTGAGAGTTGGACTATAAAGAAAGCTGAGTGCCAAAGAATTGATGCTTTAGAAGTGTGGTGTTGGAGAAGACTTTTGAGAGTCCCTTGCACAGCAAGGAGATCCAACCAGTCCATCCTAAAGGAAATCAGTCCTGAATAGTCATTGGAAGGACTAATGCTGAAGCTCCAGTACTTTGGCCACTTGATTTGAAGAACTGACTCACTGGAAAAGACCCTGATGCTGGGAAAGATCAAAGGCAGGAGGAGAAGGAGACGACAGAGGATGAGATGGTTGGATGGTATCACTGACTAGATGGACATGAATTTGAGCAAGCTCCGGGAGTTGGTAATGGACAGGGAAGCCTGGCATGCTGCAGTCCGTGAAGTCACAAAGAGTCGGACATGACTGAATGACTGAACTGACTGACTCATCCTAATAACTAATAATGTTGAGAATCTTTTCGTGAATTTATTGGCCATTTGTATAACTTCTTTGCAGAATTGTCTATACAAATATTTTATTCATTTTTAAATTAAATTGTTCATCTTTTTTATTAATATTTTGTGTATAGGGATTCTTAATATATTTTGGATACAAAATTTTTTATCAGACATATATTCTACAAATACATATCCTTTCTGTAGTTATTTCTTTTTCTTTATGGTCTTTGAAGGAGAAAAATATTTTAACTTTGATGAAATCTAACTTATGTACTCTTTTATCATTTGTGCTTCTGATGTCATACCTGAGAAACTATTGTCTAACCTAAGGTCATACAGATGTACACCTGAGTTTTCTAAGAGTTTTAGGGTTTTAGTTCTTACCTCAGGTCTACATGCACGTGTATGTGATTGGTCGCTTCAGTCGTGTCCAGCTCTTTGCGACCCTGTGGACCGTAGCCCGATAGGGTCCTCTGTCCATGGGATTCTCCAGGCAAGAATATTGGAGTGGGTTGCCATGCTGTCCTCCAGGGGACCTTCCGGACCTAGGGATGGAACCCGTATCTCCTGCGTCTCCTGCATTGGAGGGCAGATTCTTCACTGCTGAGCCACCGGTGAAGCCCTCTAGATCTATGATTCACTTTATTTTTTATGTAAGGTAGAGATCCAAATTCATTCTTTTCACATGGATGTCTATTTGTTCCAGAACTGTTTGTTGAAAAGACTACTCTCACCAGAATTCTGCACATCTAAAACTGATCTAAAATTCTAAAAAGTTATTTTAAAAAATAGTCTATTCTTTCCTCCATTGAATTTTCCTGACTGTTTTGTCAAAAATCAACTGACCGTAAGTATTAGTTTATTCCTGGACCCTTCATTCTAGTCCATGGATCGAGATGTGAGTTCTTACACGAGCAGCACACTGTTTTATTTACTGTAGCTTCATAAAAAGTTTGGAAATTAGTAAGTGTGAGTCTACAACTTTGTTCTTTTTCACGATGATTTTGGCTATTCTGAATCTTTGGCATGTCCATATGATTTTCAGGATTATCTTCTCAATTTCTGCCAAATATCCAGCTGGGATTTTGATGGAGATTGTATATTCCACCTATAGATCAATTTTGGGAGTATTTGTCCACATTTATTAGCTGCATGCCTTTAAGTTTACTTAGCCTATATCAGCCTCCTTTTCTAATCCAAAAAAAAAAGAAAAAAAATCTCGTGTGTGTAACGAAGATTAAAAGAGATAATGCTTATGCAACCCCACTGAAACCATGACCTACCTGGGCCAGTCTCAGGATGATGTTAAAGTCTGAGATATCCAGCCTAGTCACCACAAAGAAATCCAGATTAATTTATATTCAATACTTGCATTTCTCTAACAGCAACAGATCCCCCTGAAATTCTTCTTAATATCCTTTTTCTCCTTGTATCCAAGCCCCTTACACCCCGCAGCTTCAGCGTCCCCTTCTTTCTCCCAAGCTCTGTACAAAGCTTTTTCTCCAGCCCTAACCAACATTCTTCCAGTCTGTCTACTTCTGTCCAGTTCTCCTTCTGATGGGGCTGGAAAAGAAACTGGACAGGCAAAGCCAGAACTCTTTTTAGTGAGTGGGAAGAAAGGAAAATCAGTGAGCACTAAGCTTAATTTATGTCCCATCATTCATATGAAGTGCTTGGTGCAATGTCTAATGTATAAGAAGGGCTTAATACATGTAGAGCTTTTACTTTTTGTTGTGGTGGAGGTTACATCATGCCCATCCATACTTTACGATGATGGTGCAGGATTTCAATCAGGACCTCTGAGAATCCAGCCTGGACTCTATGGACCAGCGGCCCATCCTCACTCATGGAGGTGAATTTGAAATTGTTGCTCATTTTTTCTTCCTCCTCAAAAGAATCAGCCCCTAGGAAAATGTATAAAGTTCACGTCTGAGGCTCCCTGAGTCATGTGTGGGAGTCATATCTCTGTTTCCTCCCTCCCCTAGCACCAGGGCCCTATGCTTCCTCCCCTCCTCCCATGAAAACTTCTGGTACAATATGTCTAAAACTGAAAGTCAGGACTCATTATCTACTGCGTCACAACTAGCATCGGTTTCAAGTGACAGAATGAAAGAAAACAGCAAATTTCCAAGTGTATCACACATCAGAATTTTGTTTCAGTTTTATAATGTGTGTGAATTCGGTCACTCTGTGAAATGTATTTCTTATTGTGGTTCAGGGTTTTTTAAAAGTTTAAAACAGTATTGGAGTAAGATCTTTCACTTTCGTGAAGGTATTTATTATCTCCTAAGAGCATAAAGTAACACCGTTCCAAGTAGCCTGTCCATTTTGATGGGGATTGAAACCTTATGTTTCATCAGCAGTAAAGGATTTGTAATTTATAACACTTTGGTGGAGGAATATCTTCAGTAACCTGTGTTGATCTGCCCTCACCTGGCTCCCTCCCTGCAACCACCTCCCCAGCAGGCTACCTCTTAGCCATCACCTCTTCTCACTCCCGAAGTATGGGCAAATCCACACCCTGAACTTGCATGGGGGTTTCTATTTTCAAAACTCTTTCACTTACTCCATCTCATTTGATTCTCACAACTATCCCATGAAGTTGGCAGGTCGGAGCCAATCCATACTTGACCTTAGTATGGAACCCTAAGCAAGTAACTTCTCAGTCTATCTCCTCAGCTTTCTTACATATAACCAGAAAGGTTAAGAGACTTGGCCAACATCACACAGCCTGGAAGTGGCAGGACCAGGAAGAGAACTAGATCTTTCACCTCTTAGTCTCCTTGTCCCATAGACTCTCCTCACCGAGACACATAATTTCTTTTTAGTGATGTTGATTCATCTAACTGCCTTACAAACAGCGTGGAAAAAGCGAAGAACATTTTGCACTCTTCCACCATATCTAACAACACGACTTTTACGGCACAAAGCACAAGACAAATAGTTCTTCATGCCTCGTGGTTAAGGGTTATCACTCTCGACATCAAAGGCTATTTATTAAAGACTGGGGCGTTGGGAACGGAGACAGCAAAGTCCACCGAGGGGAAAACAAATTTTCCTGTGTGCTCTGTTTTGTCCTTTGTATTGCAGAGTGCTCCCTCTAGTGGCGCTGGAGAAAACAGCTTCTGGAAAGCATATTTATAGATTCCACTTTGTTGTGATTAGAGAAGGCTGGGGCTTAGTGGGAGCGTGGACAGCACCTGTTTGAAGGTCTCTCTTCAGTGATGAGAAATTGAGGACTAGAGCAGTGGTTCTCAACTGGGGCGATTCCGCCCCCAGGAAACATTCGGCAGCGTCTGTAGACATTTTTGGCTGTTTTTTGTTTGGGGTTAGGGGGATGCTACTGTCATGGATATGTAGAAGCCAGGGATGTTGCTAAAAATCCTGTAATACACAGGACAGCTCCCCACCTCCCCCAACAAAGAATTATCCAGTCCCAAAGAATTATCCAACAAAGAATTATCCAGTCCCTCAGTAGTGCTGAGGTGGATCAGAGATATGGTGTGACCCTCCCGAGAAGGGTCCCCCACCATCGCTTTATTAAGATATAATTGACACATAAACAAAGACTTGCAGCTTATTCCCAGTTTTCAGCAGCTCAGACTAATGGCTCTCTTTCATTTCTTTTAAGGTATTTTAAAATTAGAATAGAGAAAAATACGAGAGCAATACATGCTTATGCTGCTAAGTCACTTTAGTCGTGTCCGACTCTGCGACTCCATAGACGGCAGTCCACCAGGTTCCCTGTCCCTGGGATTCTCCAGGCAAGAACACTGGAGTGGGTTGCCATTTCCTTCTTCAATGCAGGAAAGTGAAAAGGGAAAGTGAAGTCGCTCAGTCGTGTCCAACCCTCAGCAACCCCACGGACTGCAGCCTTCCAGGCTCCTCCGTCCATAGGGTTTTCCAGGCAAGAGTACTGGAGTGGGGTGCCATTGCCTTCTCCATACACGCTTATAATTAAAAGCAAAGTAATAAAATACTTTCACATAATCAGTGTTAACATCCTTGGTGGTTTATTAGGAGGGACTATATTAAAATGCCAACTTCAGATCACTTCTGACTTAAAATGGCAATGTCCTATGGTAATACTTAATATTCATCTGCTTCTCCATGTGCTCATCAAGACAAGCCTCAATCCACATATAGAGGATTCTTTTAAATTTGCTTGTTGTATACAAAAGCTGGGTTGCTTCACAACTTGCTTTTGTAATTTAGTAAATTCTGAATCTCTCTTCAGATCAAAAATAAGGATCTCCTGGAGACTTCCCTGGTTATCCAATCGTTAAGACTCCTCTTTTCCACTGCAGGGGGCACAGGTTCAATCCCTGGTTGGGGAACTAAGATGCTGTATGCCACGTGGCACACCACAAAAATAAATAAATGGAAATAATCTGTTTATAATATATTATTATATATGTCATATTATATGTATTATAATAATCTCCTGTTTGTTTCCAGAAGTTGGGGATGCTGAGTACCACGGACTGCAAGAAACTTGAAGTGAAGTGAAGTGAAAGTTGCTTAGTCGTGTCTGACTCTTTGCAACCCCATGGACTATACAGTCCATGGAATTCTCCAGGCCAGAATACTGGAGTAGGTAGCCTTTTCCTTCTCCAGGGGATCTTCCCAACCCAGGGATCGAACCCAGGTCTCCTGCATTGCAAGCTGATTCTTTACCGGCTGAGCCACAAAAGAAGCCCAAGAATACTGAAGTGGGTAGCCTATTCCTTCTCCATTGGGTCTTCCCGACCCAGGAATTGAACCAGGATCTCCTGCACTGAAGGCTGATTCTTTACCAACGGGGCTATCAGAGAAATCCCATTCAAGAAATTTAGATGGCCTATAATAGAGGATGAGATGGTTGGATGGCATCACTGATGCAATGGAAATGAACTTGGGCAAACTCCAAGAGATGATGGTAAGGGACAGGGAGGCCTGGCATCCTGCAGTCCATGGAGTCACAAAGAGTTGGGGATTCTACTGGGCTACTGAACAACAACAAAAAAGATGATACTGCCTCACATGGTAGGGCTTTAATATCTCTCTGATGGTAGCAAGTTCACTCTTGTAGAGAGTTTGGCTCAGGATTGGGATCTTCTGTAACATGCTATCTAACTAGAAATAAATAACGTCCTTTTGCTATTGTATTAATTATTACAGATACTTTCTAGGTATAGCAGATAATACTGGTTTTCAACTGATTGTGGGGCTATAAACCTTTATTTCCTAGCAAATTCCAAAATGTACTGGCCAATTTTATGTGCCAACTTGACTGGATCACAGGGTGCCCAGATACCTGGCTAAACAATATTTCTGAGTGTGTCTGTGAGTATGTTTTTAGACGAGATTAGCGTTTCAGTTGGTAGACTGAGTAAAGTAGATGGACTTCCCTGATGTGGTTCCTGGGCGGTGTGATTGAGTGTCAGACAATCAGTTGAGGGCGTGACTACTACATAAAGGCAGAGACGGAGAATCTGGCCTCTTTCTGTCTTCTTGCTCGAGTTGGGCCATCAACGTTCTCCTGCCCTTTGACTGAGATGTACATCAGGGGCTGTCCTGGTTCTCAGGACTATGCCACTGGCTTTCCTGGGGCTACACCTTGCAGATGGTGTAGGGGACTTCTAGGCCCCTATAATTGTGTGACCAATTCCTTATAATAAATCCTGTCTCTCTCTGTGTCTTTCTGTCTCTCTGTCTATATATGGGTACATATACGTGTGTGTATCTATGTATATATATACCCATATGTGTGTGTGTGTGTCTATATATATATATGAGATAATATATCTCCTATTAGTTCTATTTTTCTGGAGAACTCTGAAGCCAACTCAAATAAGATTGTTTTAATGAGGGACCTCTCTGGTGGTCCGCTGGAATCCACCTTGCAATGCAGAGGGCTTGGATTCAGTCCCTGGCAGGGGAACTAAAATCCCACATACCATGGAGGAACTAAGCCCATGCATGGCAACCAAGTCTGTGAACTACAATGAAAGATCAGCATGATGCAATGAGAGTGCCACAACTAAGATACCACGCAGCCAAATAAATAAATATTTTTAAAAAGAATGTTTTAATGGTATAAGGTAGATTCAAGTTTGGGAAAGAGTAATCTAACTCATTCTTGGTATGGCAAATCATATGCTGCTCAGTCATTCTGGTAGACAGAGCTTTTGCCCCAGGTATTTTTGTTTGTTTGGCCACTAGAGCAATGCTGCAATAAATATTCTTCCATTTATACTGTCATACTTTTACTCCTGTGGAATAGGTTGTCCAAATGAGATTGTTGACTCAAATGTTTTGTGTGTATTTTTAAGTTTAATAGATATTTACAGATGGTTTTTTTTAAAAAGCTGAAGCAAGTCATACTCCTACCAGCAGTATATGAGACGAAATATTCTCTCATGCCTTTGCCATCATTGGGTATTATCACACTTTTTAAGTTTTACCCATCTGATGGGTAAAATTTGGCATCTTGTTTTTGTTTTAATTTGCATTTTCTTGACTCTAAGTATAGTTGTTAAGAGCAGAGTCTGAAGCCAAAATGCTGACACTTAATGTCTGTATTTCCTTAACTAAGATTCTTAATTCTTTTCACATTTGCCAAACAGAGATAAAGTACCCATCACAGGGTTGCTATGAAGATTACATAAGTAACTAGATGTAAAGCTCTATGAACAGTGCCCAGATTATAGTGATAACTATATAGGTTTTAGTATTATGGGTGAGTTTGAATAACTTTTAGTAATTTTATTGATCATTTGTTTGTCTCCTTGGTGAATTGCCTTTCCATATCCTTTGCCTATTTTCCTGTTGATTTGTTCTTTTCTTATCAATTTGCAGGTGCTCTTTTATATCAGGTATTTTAGGCACATATTAGCTGTGTGTTGCAAATACACACTTTTCTCTACTTTGTCACTGATCTTTTGATACTATGTGTAGTATATTTTTACATATCCAACACATTTAAATCTGTCACCAAGTGCTTTCTCTTATGGCTTTTGTGCTTTTTGTCTTCTCTAAGATCGCTTTGGTTTTTAATGTTAAGCAAATGTACTCCTGGGCTTCCCTGGTGGCCCAGTGGTAAAGAATATGCCCGCCAATGCAGGAGACACGGGTTCCACCTCTGAGCCAGGAAGATCCCACATGCAATGGAGAAAGTAAGCCCGTGTGCCACAACTACTGAGCCTATGCTTTAGAGCCCGTGCGCCACAAGAGAAGCCACGGCAATGAGAAGCCCTCGCACCACAGCTGGAGAGTAGCCCCTACTCGCCGCAACCAAAGAAAAGCCCACACACAGCAACAAAGACCCAGCACAGCCAGAAATAAATAAATAAAATTAGAAACAAACAAACAGAGAAACAAATGTACTCCTAATTTTGAAATATATTTTCAACCATTTTTAATCCATTATTTAAATCTCCATGATTATGACCTATGGTAGTGAGAACAAAAGCCACAAATTAATATCTAATAAGTTATCTTGTTATCCACAAGAGTCTTTCCATCTTGAAAAACACTTTTCATTTGATCTTGTTGCCCAGTCTTTCTCCTGCTTCTGTTTAAAATGTTTTGTACTTTTTCTTTTGTTATTTTTTTTTACGATCTATCTCCTCTTTTCTCAAAGCTCTACAATCTACTACCTTCTTCTGTCCTCTTTCTAGAAGATAATAATTAAAGATATACAACATAATTAAGGGCTTCTCTGGTTGCTCAGCTGGTAAGGAATCTACCTGCAATGCAGGAGACCCCAGGTTGATCCCTAGGTCAGGGAGATCCCCTGGAGAAGGGATAGGCTACCCACTCCAGTATTCTTGCCTGGAGAATTCCATGGACAGACGAATCGAGCAGGCTACAGTCCATGGGGTTGCAAAGAGTTGGACACGACTGAGTGACTTTCACTTTCACTTTTTCACTTTCAGTGACCAAGAACCAATGCCATCACCTTCTTCTTGGTCTTCGTTCTCCTTGTCCTCACTGTATCATTTGACTGTCCTGGTCACTGCCATCTTTGGGAAAGACTGTCCTTTGTTGGACTAAGAATGCTGTTCCATCCCAAGTCTTCTTTGGCCCTTGTAGCAATCATTGTTGTTTGCCTGCCCCCAAATACCCCCCTCTCTCTTCCTACTTGCTGGCAGAGACCACGACCCATCATAGAAGTTGACAATGTCAGACAAGCACATTTTCAGATACCCAAGCTGAGGCATGGATATGTGCTGTGGTCCTGACAGTGGTCCCTGAGGGAAAGTCTGTAGGGGTAGGCTACACAGGCTACACAGTGTAGGAAAAAGTTTGCTCTTGTTAAAAACCAAAATGCATGCTTCTGTAAGCAACTATATGAAGAAGTGATAGCTTAAAGAGAAACAAGATGTCCTGCAACAATGAGGAGAAAAGTCAGAGCATAAAAGCTACTATACTCAGATGATAGAGAGAAAGATAGAAGAACGTGGGTTCTTGGCAACACTGGTAAGCCATGAACCAATCCAGAAACGCCCATCTCCAGATTTCCTGTGAGTAAGATAATATGTCCCTGTTATTTAAGTTGTTTATAGCTCTATGTCTTCTGCGTGCAGCTAAAATTTCCTTATTGAGTGCTCACATGACCCCGAAACAGCTACTCATTCTAATGGCTCTCTTTGGCCTTCCAGCCTCTTTCCACTATCTGCATCTAGAACATTCTCTCTAAAGAGCCGCTTTGATCAGAGAATTCTGTTGCTCAAACCATCAATGGTAATATTATGCCAAGCAGAAAAAGCCTGTTACTGAAGACCACATATTATATGATTTCTTTCATATGAAATGTCCAGAACAGAGATTAGTGGTTTCTTAGCCCTGGAATGGGGATGAAGGGTTAAGAGGTGACAGACAAAGAATATAAAGTTTCTTCTTTTTTCTTTTCTTCTTTTTGCCGCACTGCCAGACTTGTGGGATCTTAATTCCCTGACCAAGGTTCAAACCTGTGCCTCCTGCATTGAAAGTGTCCACTGGACCACCAGGAAAGTCCCTAAGATTTCTTTCTGAAGTGATGCAAATGTTCTAAAATTGACTGTGATGCTGGTTGGACATATCCGTGAATGTATTGAAAACCACTGAATTATACACTTTAAATGGATGAATTATATGATATATGAATTGTATCTCAATAAAGATATTAGAAAAAGAAAAGCCTTTAGTGGTGATCCATTACTTAGAGAGTATAAAGCACAAATTCATTACCCTAGCATTCCAGGCTCTTCGCCCTGCAGACTCAAACTACATTCTAACTTAATCCTTTGCCACTTTCATATAAAGTAGACTATTGAACAGATCGTGAGTGGTTCCTGAAAAGTGACCCGTGCTTTTCTGCTTCTCTGTCTTTGCTCCTATGTTCCTTTGGCCTAGACGGCCTTTCCCATCACCCTGTTGCTGCTGCTGCTAAGTCGCTTCAGTCGTGTCCAACTCTGTGCCACCCCATAGACGGCAGCCACCAGGCTCCCCTGTCCCTGGCACTGGCAACCCACTCCAGTGTTCTTGCCTGGAAAATCCCACCAGTCTAGTCTCTTAAAATTTAACTTGCTTTCAAGGTCCGGTTCAAATGTTTTCCCTCATCTTCCCAGGCAGAAATGCCCCTTGCTCCTCTGAATTCAAAGAATTCAGTATACTTCATGTGGTGTTTATCTGTCTCATTTGCAGGCTTGTGGACACACAACTTCACTGACTGTATTAGCACCACAGTTTCCAAATCAAAAGTTGGGTGGTAATACTCTCTTAGTAAGAAAGTGTACTGTGGGCTTCCCTGGTGGCTCAGTGGTAAAGAATCCGCCTGCCAGTGCAGGAGACGTGGGTTTGATCTCTGGCCTAGGAAGATCCTACAACTAAACCCATGTGCCACAACTACTGAGCCTGTGCTAGAGTCTGGGAGCCATGACTACTGAAGCCCGAACACTCTAGAGCCCCATGCTCCGTGACAAGAGAAGTCACTTCAATGAAAAGCTCAAGCACAGCAACCAGAGAGCAGCCCCAGCTCATCATAACTAAAGAAAAGCCTGAGGAGCAACAAAGATCCAGCACAGCCAAATCAATCAATACTAACTTTTTAATAAAAAATAAAGACTATTTAAAAAAAGAAAGAAAGAATATTGCAAATCAGGACCATTTTAGGAAGTTTAAATAATGTGATTGCCAAAATAGTCTTCCCGCTAGAGTGGATGATCTTTGCTGGACATAGATTAGTGCTGCTCATCCTTTCCCCGCTTTGCAGAGTGGATGTCTCTCAGGTGGATGAAAGAACTTGGTTTCCCTTTTGCTTCACGATGCATGGGAAAATGGAGTTAGGTGCTTACAATGAGTGGTCTAGGAATCAGCGAACTAAAATGGACTGGAAGGGTAATTTAACTCAGAAGACCATTATATCTACTACTGCGGGCAGGAATCCCTTAGAAGAAATGGAGTAGCCATCACAGTCAACAAAAGAGTCCGAAATGCAGTACTTTGGGATGCAATCCCAAAAACGACAGAATGATCTCTGTTCGTTTCCAAGGCAAACCATTCAATATCACAGTAATCCAAGTCTATGCCCCAACCAGTAATGCTGAAGAAGCTGAAGTTGAATGGTTCTATGAAGACCTACAAGACCTTTTAGAACTAACACCCAAAAAAGATGTCCTTTTCATTATAGGGGACTGGAATGCAAAAGTAGGAAATCAAGAAACACCTGGAGTCACAGGCAAATTTGGCCTTGGAATAGGGAATGAAGCAGGGCAAAGACTAATAGAGTTTTGCCAAGAAAATGCACTGGTCATAGCAAACACCCTCTTCCAACAACACAAGAAAAGACTCTACACATGGACATCACCAGATGGTCAACACCGAAATCAGATTGATTATATTCTTTGCAGCCAAAGATGGAGAAGCTCTACACAGTCAACAAAAACAAGACCAGGAGCTGACTGTGGCTCAGATCATGAACTCCTTATTGCCAAATTCAGACTGAAATTGAAGAAAGTAGGGAAAACCACTAGACCATTCAGGTATGACCTAAATCAAATCCCTTATGATTATACAGTGGAAGTGACAAATAGATTCAAGGGCCTAGATCTGATAGATAGAGTGCCTGATAAACTATGGAATGAGGTCCATGACATTGTACAGGAGACAGGGATCAAGACCATCCCCATGGAAAACAAATGCCAAAAAGCAAAATGGCTGTCTGGGGAGGGCTTACAAATAGCTGTGAAAAGAAGAGAAGCAAAAAGCAAAGGAGAAAAGGAAAGATATAAACATCTGAATGCAGAGTTCCAAAGAATAGCAAGAAGAGATGAGAAAGCCTTCCTCAGCAATCAGTGTAAAGAAATAGAGGAAAACAACAGAATGGGAAAGACTAGAGATCTCTTCAAGAAAATTAGAGATACCAAGGGGACATTTCATGCAAAGTTAGGCTCGATAAAGGACAGAAATGGTATGGATCTAACAGAAGCAGAAGATATTAAGAAGAGGTGGCAAGAATACACAGAAGAACTGTACAAAAAAGATCTTCACGACCCATATAATTATGATGGTGTGATCACTGACCTAGAGCCAGACATCCTGGAATGTGAAGTCAAGTGGGCCTTAGAAAGCATCACTACGAACAAAGCTAGTGAAGGTGATGGAGTTCCAGTTGAGCTATTTCAAATCCTGGAAGATGATGCTGTGAAAGTGCTACACTCAATATGCCAACAAATTTGGAAAACTCAGCAGTGGCCACAGAACTGGAAAAGGTCAGTTTTCATTCCAATCCCAAAGAAAGGCAATGTCAAAGAATGCTCAAACTACTGCACAATTGCACTCATCTCACATGCTAGTAAAGTAATGCTCAAAATTCTCCAAGCCAGGCTTCAGCAATACATGAACCGTGAACTTCCTGATGTTCAAGCTGGTTTTAGAAAAGGCAGAGGAACCAGAGATCAAATTGCCAGCATCCGCTGGATCATGGAAAAAGCAAGAGAGTTCCAGAAAAGCATCTATTTCTGCTTTATTGACTATGCCAAAGCCTTTGACTGTGCGGATCACAATAAACTGTGGAAAATTCTTCAAGAGATGGAAATACCAGACCACCTGACCTGCCTCTTGAGAAATCTGTATGCAGGTCAGGAAGCAACAGTTAGAACTGGACATGGAACAACAGACTGGTTCCAAATAGGAAAAGGAGTACGTCAAGGCTGTATATTGTCACCCTGCCTATTTAACTTATATGCAGAGTACATCATGAGAAACGCTGGACTCAAGAAACACAAGCTGGAATCAAGATTGCCGGGAGAAATATCAATAACCTCAGATATGCAGATGACACCACCCTTAGGGCAGAAAGTGAAGAGGAACTCAAAAGCCTCTTGATGAAAGTGAAAGAGGAGAGTGAAAAAGTTGGCCTAAAGCTCAACATTCAGAAAACGAAGATCATGGCATCTGGTCCCACCACTTCATGGGAAATAGATGGGGAAACAGTGGAAACAGTGTCAGACTTTATATTTGGGGGCTCCAAAATCACTGCAGATGGTGACTTCAGCCATGAAATTAAAAGATGCTTACTCCTTGGAAGGAAAGTTATGACCAACCTAGACAGCATATTCAAAAGCAGAGACATTACTTTGCCAACAAAGGTCCGTCTAGTCAAGGCTATGGTTTTTCCGGTGGTCATGTATGGATGTGAGAGTTGGACTGTGAAGAAGGCTGAGCACCGAAGTATTGATGCTTTTGAACTGTGGTGTTGGAGAAGACTCTTGAGAGTCCCTTGGACTGCAAGGAGATCCAATCAGTCCATTCTAAAGGAGATCAGCCCTTGGATTTCTTTGGAGGGAATGATGCTGAAGCTGAAACTCCAGTACTTTGGCCACCTCATGCAAAGAGTTGACTCATTGGAAAAGACTGTGATGCTGGGAGGGATTGGGGGCAGGAGGAGAAGGGGACGACAGAGGACGAGATGGCTGGATGGCATCACTGACTCGATGGAGGTGAGTCTGAGTAAACTCTGGGAGTTGGTGATGGACAGGGAGGCCTGGCGTGCTGCGATTCATGAGGTGGCAAAGAGTTGGACAAGACTGAGCGACTGAACTGAATGAACTGAAATGAGTGGTCTGTGTCAAAGAATGGTCTGGTGGTTAGTGAACCCCTGTGTTATATGCCAAATAAATAAAAGCTAGATTGAAGATACAAACATTTTTAAAAGCTATGAAAGTAGAAAAAATTAAAAAAATAAAAGAATATTTTTATAAACCCTATGATGTAGGAGACCTTTCTAAATAAATCATAAAATTCCAGATACCATGAAGAAAGTCAGTGATGATTTTCTCTCTATGAAAACCCAAGCCTTCTGGCCAGCAAAAGATACCATAAAAAGTTAAAGACAAATAACAGACTCTGAGAAGATATTTTAAAGAGCTATAATAGTTAAAAGATGTATATCAGTATTAGCTAAAAAAAAAAAAAAAGAAACAATACATGAAAAAAGGGCAGAGAATATGAACAAGTGATTCATAGAAAAAATAGAAGTAACAAATGGCATATGAAATATGCTTATGAGAGAGTCATTTCCTAGGCAGGTTGATAAGAAGTCTAGGGGTCCCCAAGGAGAGAGGGATCTGGAATTCTCAAGGAGGAAGAAAGCACAAACTTTTTTTCCTCTACATTCCTTAGGATTATATAACAATAATGTATCCTGCCTGAGGACAGTCTCTGGATTAAACCTTCTGGCTAATCCTGTTTTCTTAAAATGTAAATTATGGGAGTAGGTCTGGTGAGGTCTGTACAACCTCCAGACATTCTTTTGAATCATTGGAGAGTATATAACTCCACTGCTAACGCTAGCAAGGGGGTACTCTTTCTGCCCACTTCTGATGCCTATGTCAGAAGCTTTCTCTATCCCCTTTATACTTTAATAAAACTTTATTACACAAAAGCTCTGAGTGATCAAGCCTTGTCTCTGGCCCCGGATTGAATTCTTCTCCTCCGGAGGCCAAGAATCCCGGCATCTTTTCATGGTTCAGCAGCAACTTTTCACTTAACATCATTAGCATCAGGGAAATGGAGACAATGTGTGAGGGTCATTGGCCTGCCAGATGGACCAACATGGAAGAGATTGAGACCATCAAAAACTGTCAGATGTACAGAGAAAAGATCAAACATATAGTAGTGTTGCATATATAATATATACAATTTTTAAAGAACAATTTGGTAGGATCTAATTATTTCTGTCCTGAATAGGTATTATTCATAATTCCACAATCAACTTTTAAAAAGCCATTCTTGATGACTAAAGAAGAGAATCTCAGATCCTTCCTATCCCAATTTCCCCATTCTAAGAGGCTTATAGAGAACACTTTTTTTTTTTAAATGTGAACCATTTTTAAAGTCTTTATTGAATTTTTTACAATGTTGTTTCTGTTTTATCTTTTTTTTTTTTTTTTTGGCCAGGAGGCATGTGGGATCTTAACTCCCTGACCAGGGATCAAACTCATGCCTCCTGAACTGGAAGCAAATCTTAACTGAAGGATTGCCAGGGAAGTCCCCTAGAGCACACTTTTAAAGATAATTTTCTGTTGCTTACAACTGAATAAGGAATCCTGACAGTGATTACTGTCTTTAAAAGCCCTACTCTATCTCTTTAAGTGAGAATCAAATTTTAAAATTCTCCTTTGTTTGCCTGGACTGATATTAGCCATATTACCTGCTTATTTCTTAACATGGTGCAGGACCAACTGACTGACTCTACAAGCAGGGGCAAGGACTGGTGCGGAGGATGGGGGGGTAGATGGGGGGCAGGGAGTGAAGGAGAGGGGGAGGGGTGGATGGGGGGAGTAAATATGTCCTGATTCCCTTCTGCCTGGCTTCCCTTGATCAAGGGTCAGTTGAATGCTTTTCATTTTCCTGCTGTTGGTTTCCCTGCTTTAATATAATGTTGGGTCTTGGTTTAGAGTTTTAGAATCTTTGTTGTTGCTTAGTTGCTAAATTGTGACCGACTCTGCGATCCCATGGACTGTAGCCCTCCAGGTTCCCCTGCCCATGGGATTCTCCAGGCAAGAATACTGGAGTGGGTTGCTATCTCCTTCTCCAGGGGATCTTCCTGACCCAGGGGTCAAACTCTATCTCCTGCATTGGCAGGTAGATTCTTTACCACTGAGCCACTCTTATAATCTTTACAGTCTACCAAATATGCAGATTTTTCCCAATCCTGGTATATTCCCTTTCCCACTGTCCTTCTTAAATAGGGTCATAGCAGTCTTATAACCCAGGGGTCCCCAACCTCTGAGCTCTAATACCTGGTGATCTGAGGTGGAGCTGATGAAATAATAATAGTAATAAAGTGCACAATGAACGTAAAGAGCTTGAATCATCCTGAAACCATCCCCTACTCCACTCAGTCTGTAGAAAAATTGTTTTCCACAAAACCGATCCCTGGTGCCAAAAAGGTTGGGGACCACAGATTTGATGAATTAGAAAAAGGTGTCCCTTCAGGCACAGCCTCCCACCAGGCTTCAGGGCTCTGTGAGTGGAGCAAAAGGGGTCTTCAGGCCCTCCTGAATCCTGAGCCACTATACTATCAGCCCTGCTCCTCAAGCCAGCCCTAGACCAATGACTGCACAGGAAATCTTTGCAAATTGCCATTTCCTCATTTCACATGGTCACAGGACACAGTGGTACCTGCTACAGTTAATGCTGCAGACACGTGGTTTGGGTTTCTTTCCTCAGCTTCTCCTGCTAAGCTGCCCTTTGAGATTTCATCAGGGGTGCAAGTCTCCTGCGTTAATGTTTTTAGCCACCACTGCCCCACCCCCACCACACACACAAACACACACCCCACAGCTCAGTGTTCACACATGAAACAGTGAGTGAAGGGAGAAAATAATCGGTGTTTTATCCTTTTTTTTTTTTTTTTTTTTTTTACTGCCGCGCCATTATCAGCAAAAAAGAATGATAAGATAATTTTCTTCTTGGCCTTGAGTTTTAAGTTCTGGGCTTCCTTTCCTCAGGGGAAAAGAAATACTCCTTTCTGCTTCGGAGTCTTAAACAGAGAAGTTTCTAGGCCCTGGGTTAAGGCCCTTTGACTCAGGTCTTTGGTTGGAAACCAGTACATTTTAAGAAGAATTATTCAGGATGGCAGAGAACGTGCTGCTTTTAAAGACAGGATATGTAGCCCAGCCTTATCAGTGGCTTCGCTGAGATGGAGAAGTCTGTGTGTGCTTGTATGTATATGGGGTAGTGGGGGCAGGTTTCCAAGTGGCAGGGGGTCAGTGTCCTACCACCCCGGCAGACACTCAGATGAGGGGTTACCTGAAAGCCAGTGGGTACTGCACACCACACACTCCTGCTTCGAGAGCCTGGGTGGGGGTCGCCACAGATAACTGTGGTCAGTGGTAAGAGGAACGTAGCATCAAGAAGCCTCTCTGTGGTCCTTCGAGACCAAAAAGGGCAGCACATCGGATAGCAGAAGGAGAGGTGCAACCATGGCACCCACCGTGGCCTATGAATCAGGATAGTCCTCTTTCCTGGGCCTGTGAGACCTTGAGAGACCCAATCATCATTATTGGGTCTCTTCCACAATCTTGGAGAGTGAGAAATCTAAAGCCAAGTTTAATTTGATTTTAGAGAAATAGAGAACATAACACATCTAGGTACGCCAGAGCAGTTCTTCCCTGTCAACTGCAATTCTTACCTGTTACATTTCTCTCTATAATGTAATCCATAGAATTCCACTTTGGAATGAGAGGGGCTCCTGCATTTTGACCAGAGCTTCCTTACCTCCATCCTCTCATCATAATCTTTACCTCTTATAAATCTCTTCTCTAAACAACATGCATAGTTTCATTCATAGGATGTATATATTAATTTGGTGGAAACATATGTGTTCTCGTGAGTTTCCCAGGTGCTCTACTCTCCGTTTTCAAAAAAGATAGAGGAGACTTTCCTGGTGGCTCAGCGGATAAGAATCCACCTGCCAATGCAGGAGACATAGGTTTGATGCCTGATCTGGGAAGATCCCACAGGCTGCGGGGCAACAAATGCCACGTGCCACAACTACTGAGCCTGTGCTCTAGAGCCTGGGAGCCATAACTACCGAAGCCTTTGCACCCTAGAGCCTCTGCTCCACCGCCGGAGAAGCCACTGCAGGGAGAAGCCTGCGCACAGCAACTAGAGACACTTGCCCCAACCAGAGAAAAACCAAAGAGCAATGAAAACCCAGTGCTGCTGCTGCTGCTGCTGCTGCGTCGCTTCAGTCGTGTCCGACTCTGTGCGACTCCACAGACGACAGCCCACTAGGCTCCTCTGTCCCTGGGATTCTCCAGGCAAGAATACTGGAGTGGGTTGTCATTTCCTTCTCCAATGCATGAAAGTGAAAAGTGAAAGTAAAGTCGCTCAGTCGTGCCCGACTCCTAGCGACCCCATGGACTGCAGCCTACCAGGCTCCTCCGTCCATGGGATTTTCCAGGCAAGAGTACTGGAGTGGGTTGCCATTGCCTTCTCCAAAACCCAGTGCAGCCATAAGTAAATAATAAAAAGCCATTATTTCTTAAAAAAAAAAAAAAGTTAAAAAAAAGGATTTATATCCACTAAGGCACTGTGGAAGGTGCAGACTCCACCAATGAGTAACAAGGTCTCTATAATCCATTGAGAGAGACAGAAGTACACAGAAATTATGGCAGCTCAAAGACATGTTTCTCTCTCCTTCTTCACCCTGCTCCCTCCCCACCACCCCTACCTGCTGGAAAAGTGAAATAGCTGTTGTATTGGCGGGTGATTGGTTCTCAGTTTTCCTCCATGAGTTCCAATGCCAACTCTTGCTTTCTGTTTAGTGACATAAGTGAAGACATCATCGAGAAATTTCTAGATTGCTTCCTTGTAAAGGCTGTGGGTTGAAGGATAAGCCTTTGGTTTGTCTGAGCTGAGGTAAGGGATGCAAAATGGCACAGGCTAGAGAAGGGGGTCACCCTTGGGTGAAAGAGGTCAGAGCTCCCTGGAAGAAGACAGGATTAGCATCAGGTTGGGGATGGGGGTTGGCTTGGGGAGAATAAAAGGGGGAGGGAAGCAGGAGGAGGAGAAACTGAAGGAGATGGAGACAGAGAGTTTGGTGGAGAGAGGAAGAGAGAGGGTCTGAGTAGTCCCAGTGAACGAGCAGAGGGTTGGCAAGAAGGAATTGTCTTCTCTTTGGAGGAAGCTTTGCTGTGCTAATATTACACTGTGCGAGGGTCTTCCCAGGTGACACTAGTCATAAAAAAGCCGCCTGCCAGTGCAAGAGATAAAGGAGACGCGGGTTCCATGCCTGGGTGGGGAAGATTCCTTTGCAAGAGGGCACGGCAGCCCACTCCAGTATTCTTGCCTGGAGAATCCCATGGACAGAGGAGCCTGGTGGGATAGGCTTGCAGAGTTGGACACGACTGAAGTGACAGCACACCCCTACATGCTGCGTTAGGCTCCCACCTTGGCCTGCACTAGGCTACGTTTCGAGGTTTTGGATGGGGAGAGAAGGCTTTTTGTTTGGTTGGTTGGGTTTCTGAGTGGAAATCAGCTCTAAGACTAAAGGCAGCTTATTGTTATTTGGGGTTGTTCCTGCTTCGATTTTGTGGTCAAGTTTCCTCAGCCTTCTGTATCTGGGCATGTTTGGTGTCTGAGCCCATTGGCCTGTGGGCCCATAATGTTTACATATATGACCTTTAAGGCTGCAGCATGGTTTGAATTTCTTCCCCAGTCCCCTCACCCAGCAGTACTGTTGTTTCTGCCATTTTCTTAGCCCTTCCCGTGGCCCAATCTAGCCAGCCCTCCCTGTTGAATGCTTCTTCGACTTGTTTCCTTCCTCATCTTTCTTTAAACTTGAAGCTCTTTCACTGACCTTATTCTCATCTTCACTCTACAACATACTTTGAATCCTATGATTCCATGAAATTTGGATTCTGAGAGTTCAGATGATCACCTGGGTCTTTCATAACCTGTACACACCTTGAGGACAGAAAGACAGATGTGTGTGTGTGTGTCCACATAAGCAGGCAAGGTGCTGAATGATTCTCCTTCCCCAAGATTTACCCAAGATAACCACATAGCTCCCTCCCTCACTGCCTTGCAGAGAATAGCAGCCCTCTTGCTCACTCCTAAGCTCCTTTTCCTGCCTTATTGTGTGATATATTATATATTTATTTATTAAATTACTGAATATCTATCTCCCCTGCTCCCCTGGAATGTAAGCTCTATGAGGGCAAGCACCTCATCTATACCTCAGGCCTAGAACCAGACTGGCATAAATGCTTATGTATGTATGAATTCCTGGTAATTTCAGGTACTCAGTCAAGGAGGAAATGAATTAAAGAATTGGAAGTCTATGTCTAAAACTACAGCCTCATATAACAAGGCTTTCACTTTGTGTTGAAGTCTTCAGCAACCTGAGGATCAAACTGCATCTTATTTTTCTCTTCCATAGAGATTTTTTAAATCCTCAAAAAATACCAACTTAACTCAGATAAAAATAATATACTGTTAGATGAGGATTGCATTGAATATTTTCAGTTTATAAAATTGAATCTGAAAGAAGCAAAAAGGAAAGACAGATTTTTATAATTTTTCCTTTGTAAGACAATTCTGTTTTGTATATGGGACTTGGACTATGAATTTGAATTGGCCTTTGGAATGAAAGTTTGTCATCTGTCTTTTTAAAAAAATTGTGTATCAGTTATCAGAATTCATGAAACACATGACTTCCCTGGTGGTACAATGGATAAGAATCTGCCTGCCAATGCAGGGGACACAGGTTCAATGCTCCTGGTCAGGGAAGCCTGCACATGCCCCAGAGCAACTAAAGCCGTGTACTGCAACAACCGAAGCCACAGCCATGAGAAGCCTGCACTCCACAACAAAGAGTAGCCTCCGCTAACCACAACTAGAGAAAGCCCACAAGCAGCAACAAAGACCCAACACCACCAAAAATCAATCAATAATTAATTAAAAAAGGAATTTATGAAACATGTAAGTATAACTATAAAGCCAAGACTTCATACTTGTAAAGGATAAGTATGAGCCAAGCAACTGGCTAATTGTTCCCAAGCCAAATATTGCTAGCAGTGAGGTGAGCTCTCAGGAGCTCCCAGCACCTCCTCCTTGAGTCCTGAGCAGAGTTGTCTCCCTGACCCAGAGGTTTTTCACTTGCTTTTCTTTGGAGTTTTGCAACCCGTGTTTTATGGTTTTTAAAGCTTTGTCAAAATAATCAAGCACATTGTGAAGATAAAAGCAGTGGTTTTCTTACTTCCTCAGTCCTATTCTGCAAAGGCAACCACTTCTGACCTTCCAAAGCATTTTTTCTGGTGGGTACCTCCACGTCCATGTGTGTGTTGCTTCGGTTGTGTCCAACTCTTTGCAACCCTATAGACTGTAGCGCGCCAGGCTCCTCTGTCCATGGTATTTCCCAGGCAAAGATACTGGAGTGAGTTGCCATGCCCTCCTCCAGGGGATCTTCCTGACATAGGGATTGAATCCCTGTCTCATGTCTCCTGCATTAGGAGGCAAGTTCTTTACCACTAGCACCACCTGGAAAGCCCAGATAACTCCATATGTTCCTTTTAATAATACGCTTATGTTGATATGCATGATGAGTCCCTTTTAAGAGAGTCGGGGTGGGGGAGTAGAGGAGAGAAGTGAGCTTACCAACAGAACAAAAATTTGAATTACATCTGACGTGTATATATATATATATATATATATATATATATATATATATATATATAGCATACAACACTGTATGCTAAAAGGCATTGGAGTTATTTTTCAACATTCCAAGAAAAAAATGATTTCAATGTAAAAATCTCCTCCTCTTAGCCAAGGTGTCAATTAAATGTGAAAAGTGAATACAAGGTGGAGGAAAATTGATTGCTTAAACATGCTTCCTAAAGAAGTTACTTAAGGATCTGGCTTCAGTAAACCAAGGGAGTAAAACCAAAAAGAACAAGATGTGGGATTTGGGAAATAATCGAATACAGGGAAGATGCTGAGTGATTCTGTTGCAGGAGCCTGGAGAGCAAACTGTCCAAATTGGAGTGTTTCAGCATTAAAGAGGGCTTCCCAGGTGGCACTAGGGGTAAAGAACCTGCCTGCCAATGCAGGAGACATAAGAGACAAGGGTTCAATTCCTGGGTCAGGAAGAGCCCCTGGAGGAGGCATGGCAACCCACTCCAGTATTCTTGCCTGGAGAATCGCATGGACAGAGGAGCCTGGTGGGTTACAGTCCATGGGGTCACAAAGAGTCAGACACGACTGAAGCAACCTAGCACGCACGGGGGCAACGAAGGAGATTTGAGAGACTGCTTGATCAGATAAGGAGGTTAGGTAGACTTGAGAATAAAATAATGGCAAAGATTCCCACAAAGGCAAATACAAACTCCCGGGAGGAAAAGCCAAAAAGCTATACAGGAAAAGATATGTAATCAGAGTGATTACTAGCCCAACGGCACACAGTACTTTCAGTCACAATAATGTAGACTCTTTTATTCATTTTCAATGCCTAGACTATTGAGAGAACACAAAAAACTCAGTTTGGTTCTCAGAACAGATTATAAACATCATAGAGGACCTCTTTGACATCCTTGATGTGTAAATTTTATAAGTCTAGGAGACTCATGGCTTTCACCTCTGGGGGAAACTATATTTCACATTATCTGATTTTTCTTTCTGTAAATTCTGTTGGTCAGATGTAGGACATCCTAGATTAGCCTCTAACACTTTTTTCTCTTACAATTTCCATCTCTTTGTCCTTTCTCTGGGAGACTTCCTTGAATTTATATTCTAATGCTTCTGTTAAAATTTTCATATAAATGTGTTTTTTAACCTACAGGGACTATTTATACTTCTCTGATTATTTCTTTTTCATTGTATTCTGTTCTTTTACAATGAAATATCTTTTCAAATTTCTCTGAGGACTGTAGCAGGAGATTTCTTTCTTCCTTTCTGTTTCATGTCTTTACTCTTTTCTCTGGGTCACTCTTGTGTTCGGGTCCATCTATCTTTATGTTGTGACCATTCTTCACAACATCTTCAGTTGTCTTTACTTCAGAACGAGGCAATGAAATACTATTTTTTTTTTTTTTTGCATAAAGGTTTCACCTTTCTGTTGTGGGTGACCTAGCTCTGCCTGTTACTTCCTGTGTGATCTTAGGCAAGTTAATTAACCACTCTGTTCTTCAGGTTCTCCTAGAGTTGTGAACATTCAATTAATTAATATATAATATATTCATTACAGTGCTATATAACTATTTGCTGCTTCTATTACTTTGACTATGATTACTTTGCAGAGATCCAGCTACAGAATTCCTAAATCCCAGACTTTCAGAGTCTTAGCTATGGGGCCATAACATATCGTGGAAAGCAGAACAAGGTTGTTAATACTTACTGAGAGGAGAGATGCAGAAGGGAATCCCTATCTGGCTGCAAAATGCGGTGAGAGGCCAATTGCTCCTTTGTGCCATTTTATCAGTCACCATAACTTCAGTCTCATCATTCACTCAGCGGCTGTTTATGAATTGCCTGGTGTCCCAAGTTCTGTCTTGCAAAAGGTTCCCTTCTCTGTTCTATCCTCCTCCAAATTCCCACTCATGTAACATAAACTTAGCTTCCTCTATTCTCTTTACTCTGCCACTGCCCCTCTATCCACTGTCTACCCTCCAGAAATTCTTGGAAACCTATTATCTGCTGAGAGTCCCTCTGCTATTACTGGTTCAGTTCAGTTCAGTCGCTCAGTCGTGTCCGACTCTTTGCAACCCCATGAATCGCAGCACACCAGGCCTCCCTGTCCATCACCAACTCCCGGAATTCACTGAGACTCACATCCATCAAGTCAGTGATGCCATCCAACCATCTCATCCTCTGTCGTCCCCTTCTCCTCCTGCCCCCAATACCTCCCAGTATCAGAGTCTTTTCCAATGAGTTAACTCTTCGCATGAGGTGGCCAAAGTACTGGAGTTTCAGCTTTAGCATCAGTCCTTCCAAAAAAAATCCCAGGGCTGATCTCCTTCAGAATGGACTGGGTGGATCTCCTTGCAGTCCAAGGGACTCTCAAGAGTCTTCTCCAACACCACAGTTCAAAAGCATCAATTCTTCAGTGCTCAGCCTTCTTCACAGTCCAACTCTCACATCCATACATAACCACAGGAAAAACCATAGCCTTGACTAGACAGACCTGAGTTGGCAAAGTAATGTCTCTGCTTTTGAATATGCTATCTAGGTTGGTCATAACTTTTCTTCCAAGGAGTAAGCATCTTTTAATTTCATGGCTGAAGTCACCATCTGCAGTGATTTTGGAACCCAGAAAAATAAAGTCTGACACTGTTTCCACTGTTTCCCCATCTATTTCCCATGAAGTGATGGGACCAGATGCCATGATCTTCGTTTTCTGAATGTTGAGCTTTAGGCCAACTTTTTCACTCTCCTCTTTCACTTTCATCAAGAGGCTTTTGAGTTCCTCTTCACTTTCTGCCATAAGGGTGGTGTCATCTGCATATCTGAGGTTATTGATATTTCTGCCGGCAATCTTGATTCCAGCTTGTGTTTCTTCCAGCCCAGCGTTTCTCATGATGTACTCTGCATATAAGTTAAATAAGCAGGGTGACAATATACTGCCTTGACGTACTCCTTTTCCTCTTTGGAACCAGTCTGTTGTTCCACGTCCAGTTCTAACTGTTGCTTCCTGACCTGCATACAAATTTCTCAAGAGGCAGGTCAGGTAGTCTGGTATTCCCATCTATTACTGGTATTTATGACTTTTTCAAAGTCATTATTATCGTTTTAGTGGGGTTTTGGCAAGAATAAAACCAAGCATGCTTCATCTCCCATCTTTTTAATGATTTTTCTCATTTATATTAATATATGACATTGATTGATGTTTACATGTACAATCAAGCTTACATTCCAGGAATAAGTCCTACTTGGTCTTTATGCATTAGACATTTTAAAATTACTGGATTCAATTTACTATTATTTTTTTATTTGAGTATAATTGCTTAAGGAACATGCGGACACAGAAGGGAAAGGGGAGGGTGGGATGAATTGAGAGATAAAGATTGACCTACATACACTACAGTGTGTAAAACAGATAGCTAGTGGGAACCTGCTGTAAAGCCCAGGAAGCTCAGTTCAGTGCTCTGTGATGGCCTGCAGGGGTGGGATGACATGGGGGTGGGAGGGACGTTCAAGAGGGAGGGGCTATGTATCTACATCCAGCTGATACACTTCATCGTACGGCAGAACGATGTCTGCCGTCTTTAATTAGGCATCCATACTCTCTCATGATAGATACAGCATCAGTTTCCGTGCTTGAAATCCTGGCTCATTAACAGGCTTTTCTTTCACTTGTAGGGTACTTTAAGTTTGGGCAAGATGTGGAAGGGAAGGAAGAAAGGAAGTATTAGCCAAAGTGGCTTGCTACAGTTGAGGGCGCTTAGAGGACAGTCTACTAATGCATTCCCCTCCTGGAGTTCCCCTCCTGGAGTGATACAGTCAATCTGAATTTGCAGTCAGCAGAAGAAAGGGTTTTAGGCAAAGGTTCAGGAAAGATATTACAAGTAATGACCAACATAAATCACTTAAAGAGGGAGGTATAAATTACTTCCCCGTTTCGATGCAGTGATTGTGAGTATTTCTTTTACAGTAACTACTACCAGATAATTCCTCTGTGATGTTATTGCTGGAAGTCAGTGAGTACATCAGCTCAAGAATGAATGTGAGCTATTTCTGCAAAATACAAAAGAGTGGCAATTCTATTATGAATGACAATCATTCGTGGGCTCATGATGCACTATTTCCATTACATTTATCCTATGAATGTATTGAGTAAAACTAGGCCACTGCTTTCAAGTCCAAGATAGTAGAATTCACAACCATTTATGATATTTAAGTATTTTAAAATTTTACTGGTAAGTAATAATAATTTCCATAGATTCTGAGAGGCCCTTAAAAGAAATAATTACAGAATATAATATATTGGTACCTACAACCTTAATTAAAGAATTTCCAAAGGCTTCAGAGGAGCCTGGAAAATCCCATGGACGGAGGAGCCTGGTGGGCTGCGATCTATGGGGTCGCACAGAGTCGGACACAACTGAAGTGACTTAGCAGCAGCAGCATGGAGGAGCCTGGTAGGCTGCAGTCCATGGGGTTGCTAGGAGTCAGACACGACTGAGCAACTTCACTTTCACTTTTCACTTTCATGCATTGGAGAAGGAAATGGCAGCCCACTCCAGTGTTCTTGCCTGGAGAATCCCAGGGACGGGGGAGCCTGGTGGGCTGCCGTCTATGGGGTTGCACAGAGTTGGACACGACTGAAGCGACTTAGCAGCAGCAGCAGCAGCTTTTGTTAAGGGCTTCCCTGGTGGCTCAGTGGTAAGCAATCCGCCCGCCAGTGCAGGAGATGTGAGTTCAATCCCTGGGCCAGGAAGATGCCCTGGAGCAGAAAATGGCAACCCACTCCAGTATACTTGCCTGGGAAATCCCACGTATAGGGGAGCCTGACGGGCTATAGTCCATGAGTTGCAAAGAGTCGGATACAACTTAGTGACTAAACTCAAAAGCTTTGTTAAAGAAAAATTTCTTCTTAATTGAAGTATAGTTGATTTACAATATTGTGTTAAAAATACGTTTTTAACATGATATATGTTATTCTCTGCCCAGAACAATAGAAATTACCACATGTTTACAACAGAGGTAATTTAATGCAGGGAATTGGTTACACAGTTGATGGACGATCTGAGAAGCTTAGATTACTGATAGTGCAAGTCACTGCCCAGACTGGGCCAGAGGGAAAGTCATAGAAGATGGTGTTACCAGAGCCCAGAGGCTGGGGTCACTGATGGTGGCTGGAAGCACAGCTGGTCCTATTAGCAAGGGCTGGAACCTTGCTAAGGTATTATCAGAAATGTCACAAAAAGGCCAGAGGCTTCCTGGGAGAGATACACCCTGACTTTCCCCTTACCCTAATCCAGTGCTTCTCATCGCCTGAACCAGGCTGGAACACATGTGACCTCAGTTCAGTTCAGTTCAGTTCTGTCACTCAGTCATGTCAGACTCTTTGCGACCTCATGGACAACAGCATGCAAGGCTTCCCTGTCCATCACCAACTCCTGAAACTTGCTCAGACTCCTGTCCATCTAGTTGATGATGCCATCCAACCATCTCATTCTCTGTCATCCCCTTTTCCTCCTGCCTTCAATCTCTCTGAGCATCAGGGTCTTTTCAAATGAGTCGGTTCTTCACATCAGGTGGCCAAAGTATTGGAGTTTCAGCTTCAGCATCAGTCCTTCCAGTGAAAATTCAGGACTGATTTCCTTTAGGATTGAATGGTTGGATCACCTTGCTGTCCAAGGGACTCTCAAGAGTCTTATCCAACACCACAGTTCAAAAGCATCAATTCTTTGGCGCTCAACTTTCTTTATAGTCCAACTCTCACGTCCATACATGACTACTGGAAAAACCATAGCTTTGACTAAGATGGACCATTGTTGGCAAAGTAATGTCTCTGGTTTTTAGTATGCTGTCTAGGTTGGTCATAGCTTTTTTTCCAAGGAGCAAGCATCTATTAATTTCATGGCTGCAGTCACCATATGCAATGATTTCAGGGGCCCTGAAAATAAAGTCTGTCACTGTTTCCATTGTTTTCCCATCTATTTGCCATGAAGTGATGGGACTGGATGCCATAATCTTCATTTTCTAAATGTTGAGGTTTAAGCCAGCTTTTTCACTCTCTTCTTTCACTTTCATGAAGAGGCTTTTTAGTTCTTCGCTTTCTGCCATATCATCTACATATGATATGGCATATGTCATCTGTATATCTGAGGTTGTTGATATTTCTCCCATCAATCCTGATTCCAGCTTGTGCTTCATCCAGCCTGGCATTTCGGATGATGTACTCTACATATAAGTTAAATAATCAGGGTGACAATATACAGCCTTGATGTACTCCTTTCCCAGTTTGGAACTAGTCTGTTGTTCCATGTCCAGTTCTAACTGTTGCTTCTAGACCTGCATACAGATTTCTCAGGAGGCAGGTAAGGTGGTCTGGTATTCCCATCTCTTTAAGAATTTTCCACAGTTTGTTGTGATCACACAGTCAAAGGCTTTGGTGTAATCAATAAAGCAGAAGTAGATGTTTTTCTGGAATTCTCTTGCTTTTTCGATGATCCAACAGATGTTGGCAATTTGATCTCTGGTCCTCTGCTTTTTCTAAATCCAGCTTGAACATCTGGAAGCTCATGGTTCACATACTGTTGAAGACTGACTTGGAGAATATTGAGCATTACTTTGCTATCGTGTGAAATGAGTGCAATTGTGCAGTAGTTTGAATGTACTTTGTCCTTACCTTTCTTTGGAAGTGGAATGAAAAGTGACCTTCTGCAGTCCTGTGGCCACTGCTGAGTTTTCCAAATTTGCTGGCTTATTGAGTGCAACACTTTCACAGCATCATCTTTTAGGATTTGAAATAGCTCAACTAGAATTCCATCACCTCCACTAGCTTTGTTTGTAGTGATGCTTCCTAAGGCCCACTTGACCTCACATTCCGGGATGTCTGGCTCTAGATGAGTGATCACATCATCACGGTTATCTGGGCCATGAAGATCTTTTTTTTGTATAATTCTTCTGTGTATTCTTGGCACCTCTTCTTAATATCTTCTGCTTCTGTTAGGTCCATACCATTTCTGTCCTTTATTGTGCCCATCTTTGCATGAAATGTTCCCATGATATCTCTAATTTTCTTGCAGAGATCTCTAGTCTTTCCCATTCTATTGTTTTCCTCTATTTCTTTGCATTGATCACTAAGGAAGGCTTTCTTATCTCTCCTAGCTATTCTTTGGAACTCTGCATTCAAATGGGTATATCTTTCCTTTTCTCCTTTGCCTTTAGCTTCTCTTCTTTTTCTCAGCTATTTGTAAGGCCTCCTCAGACAGCCATTTTGCCTTTTTGCATTTCTTTTTCTTGGGGATGGTCTTGATCACTGCCTTCTGTACGATGTCCATTCCTAGTTCATCAGGCACTCTGTCTATCAGATCTAGTCCCTTGACTCTATTTCTTACTTCAACTGTATAATCGTAAGGGATTTGATTTAGGTCATACCTGAATGATCTAGAGGTTTTCCCTACTTTCTTCAATTTAAGTCTGAATTTGGCAATAAGGAGTTCATGATCTGAGTGACAGTCAGCTCCCAGTCTTGTTTTTGCTGACTGTATAGAGCTTCTCCATCTTTGGCTGCAAAGAATATAATCAGTCTGATTTTGGTGTTGACCATCTGGTGATGTCCATGTGTAGAGTCTTTTCTTGTGTTGTTGGAAGAGGGTGTTTGCTATGACCAGTGCATTCTCTTGGCACAACTCTGTTAGTCTTTGCCCTGCTTCATTTTGTTCTCCAAGGCCAAAGTTGCCTGTTATTCCAGGTATGTCTTGACTTCCTACTTTTGCATTCCCCTATGATGAAAAGGGCATCTTTTTTTGGTGTTAGTTCTAGAACGTGTTGTAGGTCTTCATAGAACCATTCAGCTTCAGCTTCTTCAGCATTACTGGTCGGGGCATAGACTTGGATTACTGTGATATTGAATGGTTTGCCTTGGAAAGGAACAGAGAGCATTCTGTAGTTTTTGAGATTGCATCCAAGTACTGCATTTTGCACTCTTTTGTTAACCATGAGGGATACTCCATTTCTTTCATGGGATTCTTGCCCACAGTAGTAGATATAATGGTCATCTGAATTAAATTTGCCCATTCCAATCCATTTTAGTTCACTGATTCCTAAAATGTTGATGGTCACTCTTGCTATCTCCTGTTTGACCACTTCCAATTTACCTTGATTCATGGACCTACCATTCCAGGTTTCTATGCAATATTGTTCTTTACAGCATCAGAGTTTACTTCTATCACCAGTCACATCCACAACTGAGCATTGCTTTCACTTTGGCTCCTTCTTCATTCTTTCTGGAGTTATTTCTTCACTCTTCTTCAGTAGCATATTGGACACCTACCAACCTGGAGAGTTCATTTTTCATTGTCATAATTTTTTCCTTTTCATACTATTCATGGGGTTGTCAAGGCAAGAATATTGAAGTGTTGCTATTCCCTTTTCCAGTGGACCACATCTTGTCAAAATTCTCCACCATGACCCGTCTGTTTTGGGTGGCCCTACACAGCATGACTCATTGTTTCATTGAATTAGACAAGGCTGTGATCCATGTGATCAGTTTAGTTAGTTTTCTGTGATTGTGGTTTTCATTCTATCTGCCCTCTGATGGATAAGGATAAGAGGCTTATGGAAGCTTCCTGATGGGAGAGACTGACTGCAAGGGAAACTGGGTCTTGTTCTGATGGGCGGGGCCATGCTCAGTAAATCTTTAATCCAATTTTCTGTTGATGGGCGGGGCTGTGTTCCCTCCATTGTTTGATCCTAGACCAAACTATGGTGGAGGTAATGAAGATAATGGCAACCTCCTGCAAAAGGTCCTATGCACACACTGCCGCACTCAGTGCCCCTGACCCTGCAGCAGGCTACTGCCCACCCTCCATTGAAGACTCTTGGGTGCTCACAGGTAAGTCTAGGTCAGTCTCTTGTAGGATCACTGCCCCTTTCTCCTTGGTCCTGATGCACACAAGGTTTTGTTTGTGCCCTCCAAGAGTCTGTTTCCCCAGTCTCCCGTGCAAGATCTGTAGTCAAATTCCACAGGCCTCCAAATTCCCTGGGGGTTCTCAGTCCATTTGCCAGATTCCCAGTTTGGGAAATCTGTTGTGAGTCCTAGAACTTTCTTAAGATTGTGAGAATTTATCTGGTATAATTGTTCTGCAGTTTGTGTGTTGTCTGTTTTGCGACTGTATGGTGGGGTTAATTTCAGGGAGCGAGCTCCGCCCCTGGCAAAGGTCATGAGGAAGGAGGCTTGGCATACGCAAAGGCGGGATCAAGCCTCAGGAGTCTCCCTGGAAATTCTCGAGCAATCTACCCCCAAAACCAGAGTCTGCCTACTTTCTGCTTTGTGCTTTCACCTGTCCCCACTACCTCTCTCAGAAAAAAGAGTTAGCTTACAGCTCCAGTTAATAATTCCTGGGTGTGACAGTGTTTCAACCTACAAACTCCCTTGGAAGTCCTCTAGCCTGCCTGAATAGGTTTTTCCGGCCACATGTGATTGCTCAGAGCCTCCAAACTGTGAGAGGCATGAGATGTTCTAAACTGTCTAAATACAGATTCCTTTGAGCAGTCAAAAGATTGATTAGAAATTGTATTGGTGAAGGGATTTTCACTTGTTGGGCCAATATTTGCTGCTAAGCCTCCATATCCCTTACCTGCTGTGTTCCTGGCAGTGTATTGATTAATATAATTGGTGTAAATAGTAGCTTTAATGTTTGTAACCTGGGACCCTTGAGTTAATTCTTTTTCTTGTTATAGCCCACCACACCTTTGCTCTGTAGGAATGCAACTTTAATACTTTTTGGAGGCTGGCGCCTGACTTTAGAATAATCACCTTTAGAGGAAAAGGCCTCCGGGCCAGAAGATGATGCAAATCACCTAAACTTTTGCATATGATAAGTTTGCAGGAAGAAAGCCTGGCTTACTGCATGACTCTACCCCTTCCCCCATTATCTTCTATGCATAACTTAAGGTATAAAAACTACTTTGGAAAATAAAGTGCGGGCCTTGTTCACCGAAACTCAGTCTCACCATGTCGTTCTTTCTCTTACCTTCTGGCTGAATTATTCAGCCTCTTTTCTCCACTGAATTTCCTCACTGAGCTATCCTTATTCTATTACTCTTTATATCCTTAATTAACGTTTAATTAAGCAGTTGTTTCCTGATCCTCGCCGACGCCGTCCCCGCTTGGAATTCCCTGGATCCACTGGGGCTGGACCCCGGCAGTTAATAGTGACGTCTTCCAGGAGGGCTTATGCCACAGGTCTGCTGCACCCAGAGTCCCTGCCCCTGTGGCAGGCTACTGCTGACCCATACCTTTGCAGGAGACTCAAACACAGGTCTGGCTCAGACACAAGATGGTATAGTAGAAGGACGTGTGCTCATCTTCTCCTGCAAGAACCCCAAAATTGTAACTCACTGCTGAATAACCATCAATATAACAATGTTGAATTCCATGAAAAAAAGATACCCCACATCCAAGGACAAAGGAGAAGCCCCAGCAAGATGGTAGGAGGGGCAAAATCCCATTTAGAATCAAACCCCATACCCACCAGAGATGCTCGGAGGGCTCAAACAAAGCACATCAGGGCCCAGAGACTCCACAGAGACTGAGTCAGGTGACCTGGAAACCTGGTAAACCACAGTGGCCAGTTCCCCTGAGACTCAGTAAAGCAGAAAAGGTGAGGAATGAATCTGAGACAAATAGGCCCATGATCTGAGCAACATGAACATAATATTACAGTATGGACATGCATTAGGTTAAATATATAAGTGTCTATGTATAATATAAACTTATGTGTGTATATCAATACCTCTGCAGCTCTGTTTGCATTCAGATGAAACTGAAGCCATAGTCTTAGCCAGTTGAACCAGGACTATCAATGGGTTAAGATCAGATTCAAGAGATTTCCCTGGTGGTCCAATGGCTAAGACTCCCTGCTCCCAGTGCAGGACGCCCAGGTTTGATCCCTGGTCAGGGCGCTAGATCCCACATGCCACAACTAAGACTGGGCACAGCCCCCTCCCCTCCCCCCAAAATTAGGTTCAAATGAGCCATAAATTATTGCTAATATAGCTGCCAATTAAATGACACTATCATTTTTAAAATCAGGAAACACATTAACCAGCTTTTGGATGTGGAAACCATTTCCTTCCTCTCATTTTATCTCTAATTCTAACACTAGAAGCCTAACATCTAAGATATACAACTACAGTTTCCATGATGGCAAAAGTGCTCATGCACACAGAACACACACTCTGTATGGCTTTTGAACTGACACCACCTAAATTTAAGATTCTTCAGCAAATGTCATGAGTATAAAAGAAGAACATTTTGAAACCCCAGCTTTGCTTAAAAAATGAAGAATAGTTCTTTGATTCTTCCTTTATAAAAGCTAGTAGTGGAAGTACTGGGCAGCTGTTCTCTCACACTAATTTCCTCCTGGCAGACAGCAGAATAAAACATTCATGGTAGACAGTGCCTTCTTTCAGGGATTCTGAAATCTACTGGGTTTGTGCACCTTAGTCTTCTTCAGATGTGAGCACTAAGTCATAAAGGAAACGGGAGAGTCTGAGACATGCCTTCTGCCTGAGCTTTCTAGAAAGTCTGATGCTACATAGAGCAGGCCAGGCTGGAGCAAATTGTACATTGACTCATTTCCTATTTACCCTGAGTCTGAATGTCTCACCCCAACTCCCTTAACAAGACTTTCAAACCAAGGGGAAATAAAAACATTAAGAGACTGTAGACTGAGCTGCCCTTTTCACCCTCACCCTTTGCTGTAATGGAACAATAGCTTGGATGAACAAAAGGAAACTGTACAATTAATTCTAAGTAATTATAATAAAAAGGGGTAGAAGGGAGAAAATGAGAAAGAGTAGCATAAATTAAAGGGGGAGGAGCTACCAAAGAAACTTCCCAGCTAATGGTAAGTATTTATCTCAAGGCTGCTATCCTCACCCCCACCCCAGCCTCACAGTTATTCAGTGACTCCTGGTAATTGGTTAGCCCTGTGGGCTGATCCCGGATCATTTGACTAGCTGGACTCCCAAGCTCGCTAAGTCAGATGGTGGGATGAAAAACCAGGTGCCAGTATTTTTTTTTAACATCCCTGTGATTCTTCTTTTTTGGCTGGGGTTGCAGGGATGAGGGGAGTGGGGGGTGGGGAGCAGCAGGGAGGAGGCCTGCAGAACTTGCCCGGCCAGGGGTCAAACCCTCAGTCCTTGCAGTGGAAGTGCTGAGTCATCCAGACAGGATTGAAAACTTGGAGGTTACCTCCTGCCTTGGGCTGAACGTGGTCAAAGGGTGAACGCTGGGGTTTGGAAGGTGATTTCTTTAACTGGTAAGAAATCATAGTCACTATTTAGGGAACTGGCTGCCAGTAGAGGGTTGTTCCAGGAAATTTCTTCCCAGAGAGTAGCCTCACGAAGCCAGAAACTACTATCCCAGCCCCTGCTGAGGAGAGGCACTGCAGGCTCTGAGCACAAGTTCTTGGTGGGGGAGGAGGGTGAGCTTGTCTTCTGAGAGGCCTTTGGGGACTCCACAGCGGTGTTTTCAGTTGCCACCAAGATGGGAGCTTTGAGAGGAAGCTAAATTGTTGGAATGGGTAAAGGAGGGATGGGGAGGGAAACTATTAGACTGGTGAAAAAGTAATTGTGGTTTCAGACCATGAATTTTAAATCATTACAGCTAAGCTCAAACACATCTTTATTAATTAAAATAGGAACCATTACAATCAACATATTTTTGCCAATGAGACATAACTTTGCTTATTCCTGTAGCATAAAAATCTGTGCTTCGGGATTTGATGAACTCTTGAAAGTATTTTCTGCCTCCTGCTAGTTGTGGAAGCATTTTCTCTGGAAAAAGTTGTCGAGATACTTGAAGAGGTGATAGTCAGTTGGTGAGAGGTCAGGTGAATATGACAGATGAAGCAAAACTTTGTAGCCCAATTCATTCAACTTTCGAAGTGTTGGTTGTGCAATATTCGGTCAGGCATTGTTGTGGTCCTTTCTGTTGACCAATGCCAGCTGTCGATGTTGCAGCTTTTGGTGCATCTCATTGATTTGCTGATCATACTTCTCAGAAGTAATGGTTTTGTCAGGATTCAGAAAACTATAGTAGATCATACCGGCAGCAGACCACCAAACAGTGACCATGACCTTTTTTGTTTTTGGTGCAAGTTTGGGACTTCCTTGGTGGCTCAGATGGTAAAGCATCTGCCTACAATGCAGGAGACCTGGGTTCGATCCCTGGGTCAGGAAGATCCTCTGGAGAAGGAAATGGCAACACACTCCAGTACTCTTGCCTGGAAAATCCCATGGACAGAGGAGCATGGTAGGCTCCTACAGTCCATGGGGTCACAAAGAGTCCAACACGACTGAGCGACTTCACTCACTCACTCACTGGCTTTGGGAAGTACTTTGGAGCTTCTTCGAAGTCCAACCACTGAACTGGTGATGGCCAGTTGTCGTTTAAAATCCACTTTTCGTTGCATGTCACAATCTGATCAAGAAATGGTTTGTTGTTGTTTCGTAGAATAAGAGAAGATGACACTTCAAAAAAGACAACTTTTTTGATTTGTGGTCAGTTCATGAGGCACCCACTTTTTCACCTTTCCAATTTGCTTCAAACGCCAAATGACCGTAGAATGGTCGACATTGAGTTCTTGAGCAACTTCTCATGTAGTTGTAAGATCAGCTTTGATGATGGCTCTCAATTGTCATTGTCAACTTCTGATAGCTCCCTTATTCAGCTTCTTTCTTTTGCAAAAGTTCTCAGAACATGTCCAGGGAAGGGTTGCAGATATACAGTAAAGTTTATATCCTTGATGACAAGCAGTGTCCAGATATATATCAGGCCCAGCTACCTTCTCAGGAAGATAGAAAATTACTTTTATTTCTTCCCTAGAATTGGAGCTTTCCAGGTGGTGCTAGCAATAAAGAACCTACCTGCTAATGCAGGAGCATAAAGGACTCAGATTCAATCCCTGGGTAAGGAAGATCCCTTGGAAGAGGGCATGGCAACCCACTCCAGTATTATTGCTTGGAGAATCCCATGGACAGAGGAGCCTGGCAGGCTACAGCCCATAGTGTCGCAAAGAGTTGGACACGACTGAAGCGACTTGGCACAGGATTAACAGAAGGGCTTCTTGTCATACCAACTGTAGTGGGCAGAATAATGACCCCCAAAAGATGTCCACATCCTACTCCCTAGAAGCTATGGACATGTTACTTCACATGGCAAAAGGGGCTTTGCAGAAGTGGTTAAGGTCATGAACCTTGAGGCAGGAAGATTATGCTGGATTATCTGGGTGAGCACATTATTAGGATTTCACAGGAGTCCTTAGCCTTCCCAGCTGACGTCAGTAAGGGAGGCGTGACTATGAGAGAAGGGCTGCGGGGATACAATGTCACTGACTTTGAAGACGGAGGACAAGAGCCACGAGCCAAGGAAGGTGGCCAGCTTCTATAGCTGGTAGGATGGGGAGAGTGGTTCTCCCCAGGAGCCCCCAGAAGGAAACACAGCCCTGTTGACACCTTGACTTTGGTCCAGTGGGACCCTTGTCAATCCACTCACCCAGAGAACTGTCAGATAATAAGTATGTGTTTTAAGCCACCAAGTATTGGGTTGGCCAAAAAGTTCCTTTGGTTTTTAAATAAAAAATAAAAGACACATTTTTGGTTTTCACCAACAACTCTATGGAACAATGTATTCACTGTTTTGTTCCACTATCTTCTGCCATTTTTCAGACAACTTCATAATTCCATCTTCCCAAAACTTTTTGTCTTTCTGAGCAAAGAATAGTTCCATGTGCCTTTTATAGTTTTCCAGGGAATTTAATTTTTTTCCATTAAGAGAATCTTGTAAAGACTGAAATAAATGGCAATCCAGAGGTGCAATGTCTGGTGATTACAGTGGATGAATCAGAATTTCCCAGCCAAGCTGTAACAGTTCTTGTTTGGTCATCAGAGAAACATGTGGTCTTACGTTATCCTGGCGGAAGATTTTGCATTTTCTGCTGACTAATTCCAGACACTTTTCCTCCAGTGCTGCTTTTAGTTGGTTTAAGTGGGAAGAGTACCTGCTGGAACTAATCATTTGGTTTTCTGAGAAGGAGTTCATACCCTTCCAGTCCCACCATATACACAACATCACCTTCTTTGGATGAAGCCCAGCCTTTGGTGTGGTGGTTGGTGGTTCATTTCACTTGCCCTATGATCTCTTCTGTCCCACATTATTATACACTATCCACTTTTTATCACCTGTCACAACTTGTTTTTAAAAAGGAACATTTTCATTACATTTAAGTAGAGAATCACATGTGGAAATATGGTCAAGAAGGATTTTTTTTTTTCTTAAAGTATGTGCAACCCAAACATCAAAGTGATTGATGAAACCAAGCTGGTGCAAATGATTTTCAAGGCTTGATTTGGATATTTTAAGTATATCGGCTAAATCCTTCAAGGCCTAATGATGGTTGTTCTTAATTAATGTCTCAATTTGACCATTATCAGCTTCAACTGGTCTACCAAACCATGAGCATCATCCAGCGAGAAATCTCCAGCACAAAACTTCACAACCCACTTTTGCCCTGTTTGATCAGTCATAGCAACTTCTCCGTACATTGTGCAGATCTTTTTTTGCATTTCAGCTATGTTTTTAGCTTTCTTGAAATAATAAAGCATAATATGCCAGAAACGTTGCTTGTTTCCATCCAACTTCAATGTTAAAATGACTACACAAAATTGACCAATTTTGATGTTTTTAAAAAATGCACATTGATATGACAGCTGTCACAATACAATCTAAGAAAATTGTTTTGAATGAAGTTAAAGACAACTAAGTGCCACTAGAGCCATCTTACAGAAAACACCAAATGCCCTTTATTGCTAACCCAATATATGGTGGTTTTTCCAGCAACAATGGAAAACTATTAGAGAGCTGACTAAGAGGTAACCAAAGTTGACCAGAGTTTAAGGTCTCTTGTCCTGCTATTATTAGAATACAAAGTACACCTGGGTTCTTAAGGCAAATGGGACACATGAAGCAAATTTTGTACTTTGGACTTACTATTAGAGCCACAACCCCCAGAGTTCCCAGGATCCAAGTTTTCTCTCTTCTACTGTTAGAGATTCTTGGATGGAAAAGTTTGAGAATCACTCAGAAGAGACTCCACTGGCCTCATTCATAATTTGCACAATGGAGCGTATCACTGTGGCATGCAGACAAGAGAGAAAACTGACATGAATCTGAGCCACGTAACCTTCTCAAGGATACACCATGTTTGAGGCACAGCTTTTATGGTTATTCTTTACCCGGAAGGAGGATCATACTTTGGTATCTGCTTGATCTTGGCTTTACCATGGTCACTCAAAATGTCAGTCCATTTCTTTTTCTTCAGTGGCTCCAGAAATTTTCATGTGGTCTGCCTTGAAATCTTCAACCAGCAGAGAGCCAAGCATACCACCCTCTGCTCTATGGACCAGAAGACCATGTGTGGACAGGAAGTCTAAGCATGCTGTGGTCTTAGGCACCATCTTCCAGCATCTGTGACCACCAGGGGCGGGGCAACCCACCCGCTCAGCCCACTTTGCTCAGAGTTCTTTTCCACCATCTTCCCTCCTCCACTCCTGGGAGCTGTCCAGCCTGCAGTTTGGAGGGCTCATATTTTGGCCTCATGCCAAGTCTGTCTCCAAGGGCTGCATGTCTGCTCCCAGATTCTCCAGTCACACTGACTTTATGACTTAACACCAGAGCTCCCAGTGATGCTGCTGTCCTGCCCCTCAGATGAAACCTCCTGAAATCCTGAGGAAGGTCCGAAGTTTTCACTGGAGTCTGTCTCCACTACTGGGGTCTTGTATACTGTGAATTGGCCATTTTTTCCCTTTGCCAGTTTTTTAATTGAGCTATTAATCTTTTCATTATTGAGCTGTAAAAGTTATTACACATTCTAGATACAAGTCCCTTACCAGAAATACAATTTACGGGACTTCCCTGGCCATCCAGTGGTTAAGACTTTGCCTTCCAATGGAGGGGGTGAGGGTTCAGTCGCTGGTCAGAGAGTTAAGATCTCAGATGCCTCTTGGCCAAAAAAACAAAACATAAAACAGAAGCCGTATTGTTACAAGTTCTATAAAGACTTTTAAAAAATGACCCACATCAAAAAAATCTTAAAAGAGAAATACAATTTGCAAATATTATATTTTCTCCTATTCTGTGGGCTGACTTCTCTAGCATAGTAGGTATTCAATGGATCCAATTGAATTCCTCTTAGGTCTAAGGCAAAGCCTTTACCTTCCACTAAACTTCAAATTTATTTCTTAGAGTATAAGAAAAGACAAATAAAAATAAACAATATGAGTAATGTGGACTGGACATATGCATTTTTGAAAAAATCTAAAATGTGTTTTTTTCTTTTTTGGCCATGCCACATGACTTATGAGATCTTAGTTCCCTGACCAGGGGTTGAACCCATGCCCTGTGCAGTGGAAACATGGAGTCTTAGCCACTGGACTTCCAGGGAAATCCTGTAAAATATAAGTGGTTTCTAAACAACAGATTTTAACAAAGCACTTAATCTTTCCAGGCCTCAATTTCCTCTGCTGTAAACTGGAGAGCAATTTGGGAGCTTGAACTTGATTATCTCTTAAGTTTGTTTCTACTCTAAAATTTAACAAATTTAATAATAACAGAGGTTGAGACCATTCCTCATGGTATGCTGGGTTTAGAGCAAACCACTTCAGAGTAATGACCCTGTCTGTCTTGCTTGCTCCTGTATTCCAAGTACAAAGTGCTGTGAGCTACATATAGTAGGTAATTAGCTAGATGAATGGAGAAGGAAATGGCAACCCACTCCAGTATTCTTGCCTAGAGGATCCTGTGGACAGAGGAGTCTGGTGGGTTGCCATCTACGGGGTTGCACAGAGTCGGACCATGACTGAAGCGACTTAGCACGCATGCATGCATTGGAGAAGGAAATGGCAACCCACTCCAGTATTCTTGCCTGGAGAATTCCGTGGACAGAGGAGCCTGGTGGGCTGCCATCTATGGGGTTGCACAGAGTCGGACACGACTGAAGCAACTTAGCAGCAGCAGCAGCAGCTACATGAATCAGATCAGATCAGATCAGATCAGTCGCTCAGTCGTGTCCAACTCTTTGCCACCCCATGAATCGCAGCCCACCAGGCCTCCCTGTCCAACACCAACTCCCGGAGTTCACTGAGACTCATGTCCATCAAGACAGTGATGCCATCCAGCCATCTTATCTTCTGTCGTCCTCTTCTCCTCCTGCCCCCAATTCCTGCCAGCATCAGAGTCTTTTCCAATGAGTCAACTCTTCGCATGAGGTGGCCAAAGTACTGGAGTTTCAGCTTCAGCATCATTCCTTCCAAAGAAATCCCAGGGCTGATCTCCTTCAGAATGGACTGGCTGGATCTCCTTGCAGTCCAAGGGATGAATAGTTCTACTCAATTCCCAGTAGTAAACTCATTAAGTGCCACACTTGTAAATGCATCAATGTTTCCCAAGTGTATCTCTAGTGTGGATTCAGTTCTGATGGATCCATTGGCTGATTCAGCACTTCCATCTGCAGGTCTAACAGTCATCACAATGGCAATGTGTCAAAAACAGAACTCTTGATTCTCCTCACCTCCCCATATTTACTCCCTACTCCCATACCAGATTTTCTCACTTCAGTAATGGTACCATCTCCAATGAGATGCTCAGGCAAAAACCTAGGAGTCATTCTTAACTGCTCTTCTTTCTCCTTAAGGGTTATCCAATTCACCAAAAAGCTTTATCAGTTCTACTTCCAAAACATGCTAATTCAGCCACTCTTAGCCACTCAGCTTACCACTCTGGCTCATACCACTATCTTCTCTTCCCAGGATTCCTACCGGGCCTTCTAACTGAGGTCCTTGAATCTACACTACCCTACCTACAATATTCCTTCTTATGGGAGACGGATGATTCTAAAAACTTAATCCATACCATACCACTCCCCTGTTCAAAACTCTCCAACAACTTCCTATCACAGCAGGAATCCATCTGAAGCCTTAACCATGACCTAGAAAGTTCAAGTGATCAGGACGTGGCTTCTCTCTGGCCTAACCTCCACATCTCCCTGCCTTGCGGACTCCAGTCTGGACTTGCTGACCTCCTCTGCTCTTTAGAAATGCCCTGCCCAGCATGTTCCACCACAGGGCCTCTGAACCTGCTGATCTCTGCCTGGTTCACCTGAGTTTTCAGCATGGCTTGCTCAGGTCTCTGCTTAAATGTCACCACCTCAGAGAGGCCTTATTCAAGACCCTTTCTAAAGAAGCCCTTTCTGGGACTTCCCTGGTGGTCCAGTGGCTGACATCACCTTCCAGGGTGTGAGTTTGATCCCTGGTTGGGGAGATCCCACAGGCCTCTCAGCCAAAAATCCAAAATTCAAAACAGAAGCAATATTGTAACAGATTCAATACAGACTTTAAAAATAATAAAACTAAAACATAAGGAAGCCCCTTCTGCACCTCTCTGTCCCTTTATTCTGCTTTCTAGTCATTCACGGTACTTAGCATCCCCTAAATTACAGTATGTATTTGTCTGTTTATGTCTTAATCATTTCCCTGACTAGAAGGTAAGCTCTGTGAAGGTAAAGATCTCCTTTTTGTTTATTCAGTGCCATATTCCTGGCTCTGGGTACCATTTCCAGCACATTATAGACATTCAATAAATATCGTTGACTAAATAAATAAATCTACGATATCACAGTTTATCATCTGAAAGCAAGCCCTGGGTTTGTGCCCGGGCTGTCTGCTCAATAACTGAACAGCTTGGTCAAATCATCCAAACTCTCTAGGTCTCAGTTTCCTTATTTAAAAAAATTAACTGGTAATACCTATCATGAAGGATGTTGTGGGACTTAGAGATAAAGGATAAAAGTGCCGGATACAACGGACTCACTTCATAGACCTACAGTGACTCATAAAAGTAAACACCTTTCTCTATGCATCACTTGGTTCAGGGGCAAAGGCAGTCATCAAAACTGCTCTCTTAGAACCAGGACTTATTGATGGGACATGGCACACTGGAGGCTGAGGAAGGAAAGGAATCCATTTTGGTGCAGGAGACTCAGAGCTGGGCTCATATGCCGGTCAGAGTAGCCAGCCTTAGAGATACTACTTCTGGATTCAAGTCAAGGCACTGCTTTGTTCTGTGGACGGCAGCAGGGTTGGAGGCAATGATTCAAAATGACCTCAGCTTTTGTCTAATCTGGTCCTGTGACCAGACCACAGGCGATACCTTGTCAGTAATTTCCTTTGCTGCTCTCCGCTAAGAGGCCCATCACCACGGTAAAATACTGGGAGCTGCTACAAAGGAGGAGGCAACTCTATGAGTTCTGTTTTTTTCTTAAAAGATGTCTTTTGTTTGTTTACAATTTTATTTATTTACTTATCTATTTGACTGCACCGGGTCTTAGTTGAGGCATGTGGGCTCTCTAGTTGTGGCATGCGGAATCTAGTTCCCTGATTAGGGATCGCACCCAGGACCCTTGCATTGGGAGTGTAGAGTCATAGCCCACTAGACCACCAGGAAAGTCCTGCTGTATGTGTTTGACATGCAAAGATCTTCAACACATATTTCCAAGTGAAAATCTTGTACAAACACACACTAATGACACTCTACTGGACTTCTATACAGGTTTCTATAAACGTACGGAAGCACATAGAAAGGGACAGAAATCCTGTCAAATACCCTCATTTTCACAGAGAAGTGGACAGGTGATAAAACTGCAGGTAGGTGTCAAAGGAGACTTCAGCTTTATCCAAAATACATTTATACAAAGAGATGGTTACTTCTGTAATTAAAAATTATTTTTAAAAACCTCCCAAACAAGCTGATGCTAAAATACCACATTTAAGGTCAAATGAAGTGATTTGCCATCCCCCTAAGTGGCATTTCTCCAATGGGTCAGTCTCACCCCCAAGGGGTGTTTGGAAATGCCTGGTGGCATTTTGTTGACATCCAGGGTATTAGTTCCCCAAAGAGGGGGATGTTAGGTATCTAGTGTGCCAGAAAGTCCCACACCGCAAAGTAGGACCTCTGCCCAAATGCCAACAGTGGTCTTTGTGAGAGACACTATAGAAGTTTGGGTGGGTTGTACTTAATAGATTCATCTGTGACTCCCAGTTAGAAACTGTCTGTCTTTGATTTGAACTACCCAAATGCCTGGGCCATGTTCCATCTAGATATATGAAATAGTAAATTTTATACCTGATGGTCTTGGGAAGGAAGTTGAAAAGCATGTTAGTTGCTCCGGCTGGGATAGCCAAGTGGCTTGGGTTTTATGTCTCTGTGTAAAGTATGCAAATATTTCTGATAAGGGTTGTCCAAGGCACCAGCCAGTGCCCTTGTACCTAACTGAGACCTGAAGACAAATGTCCCACCAGCCAGCAGTTGGGGCAGGGCTGACAGCCTTCCAGGGAAAGTCGGGAGAGGTCCTTTTCCAGTGGTTAGCGATTTCCACACCAGACTGGCTGCCCTCAGATCCCTGCAGCCCTTGGGAAGCAGCTCCCAGCTCATAGTAATGAGAGCTTGAAAGTGGACAATCATCAAAACAGAATGAACCTGTTATATTTTCCCCTTCAGTTCTCTGCTCTCTGACACTGTTGTGGTACATGCATTCACAAATATAAATTGGGCATCTCCTCTGTGTCAAAGGTATAGCAGAGAATGAGACAGACATGCTTCCATTCTAGCAAGGAAGACACCATAACAAAGCAGATCATTTTAAACAGTGAAGACCATTAGGATGAAACATTGACAGAGACTAGGGGTGGGGTCGACGTATGACAGAGTCCAGCAGAGACCTCTGTAGGGAGGTGGTCTGAGGAAGGGAGCTTAACTCTGGGGAGAATAACCGTGCTGGCTCTGGGAACTGGGGTGGCAGCTGTGGATGCCCTGTGCCTTCGGGGGCTGTTCTTTCAGCTCAGCCACCTAGGACAGTGGATGTGGGTTAGACCTTTACCTGCTCCAAGGCAGGTAAAATTATGATGAATGACATTCACACTTCTTATTTTGTCTACCAGCTTTCTCCACCCAGGATTTCACCTGCATCCCAGAAGTTGATTTCATTCATTTTGGAGGTGTAGGGGTCAGACAACTAGCGTAGGATTTTACAAATTATTGGTAATTAAAAACACTTCTATGGCACTTGCTTTGTGTCAGGCACTGCTCTGAATGCTTGACAAATGTTAAGCCATTTTGTCTCCACAACAAAAATACATACTAGGTCCTGGGGAGGAGTATAATCATCAGTTCATACGTGAGACTCTGGGGCTGTTTGTCCCATCATGGCCCCTTCCGTGATGGTGTGGTCCTGCATTAGCACTGGGCTGGGGACATGGCAGCACTGGCTATCTGATTCAAGCTATCGAATCAGAATCTGTTCTCTCCAGTGATCCTTATGAAGACCATGGATCCAGCCCTTCTGTTCCTTTTTAGAGAAAGACCTCGAGGATGAGTCTTCCATCATTAGCTAATTGTTCAAAATTCAGCAAGTGCTTTGTTTTAGCGTACCTTTCCCCTTCCTTAAAGCTCAGTTCTCACGTAGGGGAACCAAGCACAGATGGGCAGAATCAACCAGGTAGCCAAGGCACATCTAAGCAGGACATTGTACCTGCAGAGGGCTGGTGTTGGTGGTGAGAAGGAGAAGGTACGGAAGAGATGTTCAAACTACAAGACGTTGTTCCTGCCTCAGAGAGCACCTTGTTCCCGTGTGGACAGAGGACACCTGAGTGCCAAATGGGGTAGAGACAGAGCTCCTTCATCTTCCCAGTGAAATCCCATGCCATCCCAGGAACAACTAACTGAAGTCAATGTAACCATCACAAATCCTTGATGGGAGAAAGAAAGGGACAGAGGAAGAAAGAAAGAGGGAGTTGGGAGTAAGGGAGAAAAGGAGAGAAAGAAAGAAATGATTGACAAAAAGAAAGAAGGAGGGAGGGAGGGAAAGAGAGAAGGAAAGAAGGAGGGAGGAGGCGGGAGGAGGATGCAGGGGGAGGGAGCAGGGCAGGGAGAGGAGGTGGGGGAAGAGAAGGGCAGATCAGGGAGAAGATCTTAGGTTGTGAGGTATCCTCCCCACATTCCTACAAGGAGATGCCTCAGAGGGAATATGCATTTCCCTGTGCAGCTCTGTAGCTGAGACTGGATCTAACATTTAAAGGCTTTTTTCCTAACACATGGCCCCTGAAAGCACAATAATCACATTGCCTGGTTGTCAGCCAAAAAACACAGTCTGCTCTGGTGTTAAAGGAAAAACCGACTGTGTTGGGCTTGCTGGGAGACATATGCGTCCCATACCTTCTGGGTGATTTGAAGGATTTTCCAGAGACATTTTGATTACGTGTAGTTTCATTTTGGGCTTCCCTGGTGTCTCAGTCGGTAAAGAATCTGCCTGCAATTCAGGAGACTGGGGTTTGATCCCTGGGTTGGGAAAATCGCCTGGAGGAGGGCATGGCAACCCACTCCAGTGTTCTTGCCTGGAGAATCCCATGGACGGCGGAGCCTGGTGGGCTACAGTCCACAGGGTTGCAAAGAGTCGGACACAACTGAGCGACTAGGTAGCAACAGCAACAGCAGTTTCATTTTATGTGGCTGGTTTCAGTCACTGCTCTGTACGGAAGATATCGCACTGTGTGTGAAGGTCTCATGCGTTCTGACTTCCTCTGTCACCAGAGCTGAGAAGCCACTAACCGCGTCTGGTCTTATGCTGCAGAGTCCATGCGGGCGGAGAAGCAACAAGGCTGCAGCCTCCGGAGGAAGCAAGAGCCTCACAGTTAGTGACTGATTCTGACGATGCAGATCCCCTGCTTCAACATCCCTTTGCTCACATAATGGACTCGTGGGCTCAGAACCCCTGCAGCGCAGGGTCTGTCAGCCGGCTTGCCTTGTCGGGTCCCACACCAGGCCTTCTACAGTCAGCCTGACGCCCTGGTGACCCCTCCTCTCCACTCAGCACAGGACGGACCCAGGCTCTCCCTCTTACAATGTGATGGGCAGCCAGACAACTGTGGGCTCTGGTGCAAGGAAGACCCATAGACTCTGGGCTGGTGAGGGGGGCAACAGGCAGAGGGTGGCAGAGAGAACTAGGGTGAGGAGATCTGGGGTGAGCCACTAAGGCAGTCGGCAGCTGCCCCTGCCTTCCTTGCCTGTGCCTTGCACCGCCCAGCCTCTCTCACTGAGCTGGCCCACTCCATCCTATCTCCTGCATGCAAGCAAGGCTTTAGGGGCCCTGGCTTCACACTGACTCCTGGGGGGCTCCAAGGCCTGCAGAGAAGAGACAGTCTAACTGTTGAATGATTCACTTCAGAGTTTTCATCACTTGTGACCTCTGGTCACCCAAAAGGCAAACTTCTAAGCATTCAGACGGTCTCAGCAAGTTTATGTGTCCCTTTCGTACAGGTCAGCTCTTTTTACTGGGTTCTGTGTAAAGTGCCCACTCTGAGCCAAAACCTTCCTTTTCTGATGGTTTCTTAGTGTTACAGGCACCACTTTTCAGCAGTGGGCACGAGTTTTTCCTACTATGTATCACTTGAGCCATGAAAATAATCACAATGGTTTTCAAATTTTCAGCACATACTTTTTTTTTAGTGTGACTTGAGACCCCCATGCCGAAGAGGTGTAAGCCTAATTAGCTCTGGGCTTCTTCTTTCTGTGCCCCACCCCCACTCTCGGCCACAGGCGCTCCTAAAACCCAAGGGCCCTGGGAACAAACATAGGGTGCACAGTTCAGGGCGGCAGCTTGTTTCATCCTTATCTCAGGCAAACATCAAGGAGCACCTGTTAATATTACAGATGTACTCTAGCCTGCCCTGAGCTCTGGGAATGCTCTGGAAACATAGCAAAGTGAGAGACGCGTCCCTGACACAAAGGAAAGGCAGGAAGATAAGATGCCAGAAGCCATCAACCCTGCCCAGTCCAAGAGGGTCACAAGTACACTTAAGGCTAGGGGCTCAGAGATGGGTGGAGAGGCCAGGTGAGACTTGGGCAGGGCTTCTGTAGATTTACATAAGAAGAGACAGTAAAACCTGAAAGGTGAGTGTGGTGGGTACAGCCTGACAAGAGAAGCGTGGGCAAGGTTGGAAAAGTCTGTGCGGCGTCCAGGGAAGAGTTAGCTGATGAATTTGTTTTGAGAACAGGGTGTTCAGAATGGGAAAATGGGAAGGAGCCAGAATTCGAATGGAAGGCTAGGAAAATTCAACTCATTTCAGAGGCCATGAAAAGACTTGAATGATTCAATTTAGGGGAAAAAAAATTAGGACAAAGGAAAACAAGATAAGAACAAGAATCAGACACTGCACGCTGCTGAGATGCGCTGTCTGACACCGTCTGCAGGAAAAGAGAGGGGTGAGCAAAGGGGAGACGTTGATGACACATTTCCCCACTGCTGACCCTCCCCCCAAAGGGTCACATGCCCTGAGACCAGAGAAGGCAAAATGCACTATCACCACTTATTCATCAGACATCGATCAGCGTGGTGACTCACGAGAAGTCACCCAAAGAAGGACTCCAGGGGTCCTGACTCACAGGCCTTCCCAGAAGAAGCCTCTCCATCAGGAACACGTGAGCTCCAAACACTTGTGCAGCTGCCAGAGAGTACAATCTCCCCCCTAGCTCTGTGCTTCTCAGATCTTCCCCTTTCCACCCAAATCCAGGAATGGGGAACACCCAACATCTCTTCCAGCCCAGGCTCAGCTTACAACGCACAGCCAAAGGAATTCAGAGAAGAACGGCCTTCTGTTGAAACCCTTCCGAGATCATCACAGTGAAACACCCACACACAACATGCACACACAGGTATTCTGGGAGCAGATATGAGCAACTGTGACGAATGGGTCCTGGAAAGGTGAGGGATGCACTCGGCTTGCCCTGAGGGAAGGACCTCAATGCTACAAACTTCTCTGGGGGTGACGGTTTAAGATGCTCCCTCATTGGACACGGTTTGATGGCAACACGTGTGGGCTGGCTGCCTCTCTCTGCCTTTGTGTCCCCTACGTGGTGCTATGGATAGGAGTCTGTCTGCCAATGCAGGGGAGCCTCCCTTTCGTAACCCTTATCGTACTATTCCCCAGCCTACTATCACAGGATCGATTCCTGGTCTGGGAAGATTCCACATGCTGCAGAGAAGCTGAGGCACAGCTGCTGAAGCCTGCGCCCTCTAGAGCCAGCGTGCTGCAACTACAGAAGCCTTCATACCTAGGGCCCCTGCTCTGTAACCAGAGAGCCACCACAATGAGAAGCCCGCTCACCACAACTGGAGAGTAGCCCCTACTCTCCTCAACTAGAGAAAAACCTGCTTGCAGCAAGGTAGACCCAGCGCAGCACAATAACAAAGAAAGATTGCATAAAAAAAAAAAAAAAGGAATCCAGAGAGGTGGCGGAGGATGGGAGGCAAGTGAGGCATAGAGTCTGAGTACCCTACACAAGATTCCCCAACAAGGCAGTGGGTGGCCCCCTCTCATCCTGGCCTTGCAGATGCAGAGGCTGTGCTTTGTCCAACAGCTCCACAGGATGGACAAGAAATGACTTCATCAGAAAAGGGGACAAAGAGGAAGAGGAAGGTGCCGCACATCCCCCCATCATGGGAGGAGGGGAAGGCTTTCCGGGAGGGAGGTTGTGCAGGTCTCCCCGGCACCTCTGCTGAATTTCCAGGAGAATTCTCTGTTCTGGAGACCCAGGGGAGGGCACGGTGGTGGCCTTACAGTCAGGAGAGCACGTCAGCTAGTGACTCAGCGCTGATGGGAAGGCCAGATCTCCCTGAGGTCACTGACTGCAGTCAACACTGGGCTGTTTCACCTCCCAACTCCTGTCCCCACAGGTGAGGAGGGAACACAGACAGCCTCCTGGTGACAGTGACCCCCCACCCCGCCATGCAATATACATGCCATCTCCTCTTCACTGGTTTGCTAATCCAGCTAGTTTTCTAAATTTACAAATACAATAGTGTGCATCTGATTTAACAAAAATCCCAAACAGGACTAAAGGCTGTCCAATAAAAAGGAGCAACAGAGGTGCGGGATAATTTTCTAGTTCTTGACACACTGGTGCAAGGCAAGCTTTGGGGCACTTCCACCTTTGTCCCGGAGGAACTCGCCCTGCATTGGCTGTCCATCCACTCCCACTCTCCTCCGCCCCATCCCTAAGCTTTGGCCCCTGGACTATCATGGTTCCGTGGCAACAAAGTTTATAACATCCTTGCTCTGTTCTAGAAATAGAATTGTTTGTGCTTCATCTGGAGCTTGATTTTTAAAAACAACCAACATTTACGATATTCTGGTTGTGCAAGAACTGTCCTCCCCAGAGGCAAGAGGACACCCTCGGAGAAGAACATGCAGATGTGCCACTAAACCTGCTGCTCAGTGGAAAGGAAATTAACTAAATTGGGAGGATTAGGGAGGGTATGGAGTGAAGCCTTCCAGTTGTTTTTGCTCGGCATGTTGAAGGCGTTTTCTCTAACTCCTGTCCTTGAGTTGGCTGGCGTGAAGGATGGGCGAAACAGTGGTCTTCATTCATGGAGTATTCATCTGTATTTTTTGCACACTAATTATGTGCTGTGTACTGTGTTAAGTATTTAAGATGCATATAAGAACTGTTCTCACCTTCAAAATCTCCCCAGGGAGAAGGAAAATCGAAGAAAAATTGAAGGCAGGACACTCCAAGAAGACAGGGTTTTCTGTTTTGTTCATTGCTGTGTTTTTTAGTTTTTAGACTAGCCAATTACTGCATTCATGACTGAGCACAATGGCTGAGTTATGCACAGTGGTGGTGGGGGAGAAGGGGGAAGGGGGCGCCTATCAGAACACTAAGGAGGAGCCCTGAGGGCACCCGCTTCAGGCTTGAAGCCCAAGAAGGAGGAGGACACGGGAGGAAGTTGAACAAGGGGATTTCCACTTGTATGGTAGAAGCAGAAGGTGAAGCTGGGAACGTGGCAGGAGATGAGGGGACAATGACAAGAGGAGGCAATTCATGAAGGGACTTGTGTGCCAGGCTGACGAGCCTGGCCTTTATTCCAGGGGTGAGGGAGAATCCTGGAGGGCTGTCCCAGGGGAGTGGTGTGGTCAGGTCTGTGCGTTAGAGACATCCCTGCATGGGCAGGTGGTGGGTGGATGAGCTGGAGGTGGGAATCCAGCTAGGGGACCGAGGCTGTCTCTGGGATGAGATGTGTTAAGAAGCTGAACTGAAGCTTCTTAACTCAGGCTACTTTCTTTGGACAGAAGGCTCAACTCTTGGAAACATTCAGAAGGTGGCACGATTCTGTAGCTCAGGGGCTTTGTGGAACAGCTCAGCATAGGGTGAGCTTCTGATCTGGGTTGCTGAGCAGGGGGTGGTGACATCATCCGCCAAGAGAGAGACTGAAAGAGCAGTGGCCTCAGCAAGTTTCAGGAGCTCTGAGTACCACTGTGTGCTGTGCGTGTAAGGACGTCTTTAGACAGCTGGATCCATTTACTGATGAGAGGGTTATGGCAAGTAAGTTGTAGATGAAGCCAAGGACGGAACGATTTAGGCTAGCAGGCACATGGAAGTGCATGATACACACCACCTATAAAGATGGATAGACACGAAGGCCATGGAGACTGGGAGAGCTGTTTTGAAAAGAGAGTATCACTGTTTCATTGAATGAATGAATGAGTGTGTATATTAAATGATTTATCCCTGCCATTCCTCCTGGCTCCTCCCTCTTGAAGTAACTTCAACCACTAGACCAGATGACCAGAATCTGTCCCCATTCATCTTGGGGTAACAGCCACCAGAGGCAGCACCTAATTCTTGATGTGGCTACAAAGTCTGTCTTGGATTTTCAGGAAATATTGAAAGTCAGAAAGACTCTCATCGGGCTGTACTTCATTCAGAGTTCCTTAGTTTGGAGATGATACACTGTTTTTGTTCTAGGAAAGCATTCATGGTACCATATTACATTTACTTGTCAAGCTTCCTCAGGCTGCTTTAGGCTGTGATAGTAATTTCTTACACTTTCCTCGATTTTTGTTTTATTTTGGTTTGGTTTTGGCCATAACACATGGCATGCAGGATCCGAGTTCCCTGACCAGAAATCAAACTTCTGGCCTGCAGCGGAAGCATGGAGTCTCAACCATTGGACCTCCAGAAGCTAACTTTCCTTGGTTTTGATGATTCTGACTGTTTTGAGGGGGCTTCCCTGGTGGCTCAGTCGGTAAAGAACCCACCCACCAGTGCAAGAGACACAAGAGACGTGGCTTCGAGCCCTGGGTTGGGAAGATCCCCTGGAGAAGGATCAGGTAAGTCAGGTATTTATAGAATTCCCTTCAATGTGGGTTTGTCTGTTGTTTTCTCATTATTACACTGGCGTTACAGAAACTGGAGAGGAAGACCATAGAGGGAAAGTGCCATTCTCATCGTCAAGATGCACACTGTTGACTTAAGTTATCACTGCTGATGTTGACCTTGGTCCTGCCAGGTTTCTCCACTGTAAAGTCACTCCCTGCCCCCTTCCAGACTGCTCCCTTCAGAAGGAAGTCACACTTAAGGAGTGTAGAGTTCTTTACCCCCCTCCTTGAGGGAGGAGGCAGTTAGCTCAAATCTCTGCCTTTTCAGTATCCACAAAAGAGAAAATCTCTTCAGCCTCCTTTCCTCCTTTCAGACGGTCTTTTAGGAACACACAGACCTGTCAGCTATGGAGCCCAGCTGATATTGTGCAGGGCCCTGGGGGGCTCCTAAGCACAGAGACTTCCTGTGCCCCCATTTCTTTGATTATAGGGAACAGCCTTCATTCAGCCTCCAGGACCTTTCCTGGGTTCCAAAGGGCAGATTCAAGCAGTTGTGAATCAGAGACTGGAGGCGATGTGAGACCAAGGAGAAACAGTCGAGAGCAGCCTTGGGGCAAGGTCTTGTTTCCCATCAATGGAAACACACAAGAGTTATCTTTGAGCTGTTTTGGGGATACTGAAACCGCCTCCCCGCCACCACCCGCCTCCCCCACCCCGCAACGCCCCCCACTGCCCTGAAGTGAGAGAATTTAATGATTAACTGGTAGGCTGCCCATAAGCATGCAGACCCCAGACCAGATGAAAAGAGAAGGTTGATGATGCTTACTCCTGCTTACCTTACCACCAGCCCATCAGAAGAATATCCATGAGCTGATCACGCCCTCTTTGGACAATGGCTATAAAACTTCTCACTATCTTCCCCAAGTGGGGACACATGGTTTTGAGGGCATTAGCCCACTGTGGCCCCCTTCGCCCGATGAAGTAATAAAGTTACCCTTTTCTACTTCACCCAAAACTCCAAGTCCAAGATTTGATTCAGCACCAGTGTACAGAGAAACTGAGCTTTCAGATTATGACTTTAAAGGGACCTTTTCCAGGACTTAACATTTCTAAATGTTATCTGTGTGCACCTCAAAATACTATATGCCGTGTTTAAAATGCAAGCAGTGACTTCCCTCCAGGCAGGCACTGGTTTACTGCTGGGCCTCCAGGCCTGGAGTTTCCCTTTTAAGCAAGCCTGGACGATGTCTTGTCCAGGGGCCCGTCTGGCAACCTTGTCTACCCTGCTGGTGTCATGTATGATGCTGACCTAACTTAAAAGTCAGGAATAAGTGAAAATTCCCCACAAGAGGAAGAGTCAGAAAGGAAGTGCTTGAAAAGAATAATGCTGTTTCATTGTATTATGTAATGTCCCACTTTGTTATAACAACAGCACTCACTTCTATAAACCAAGAGTATCACGGTAAAGACGCACATGGTCAGAGACGGCAACATACAAAGGAGGTAAGGTGAGGAATTCTCCACCAAGACTGTAGAAAGAATTCTTTCAAGACTTGGTGAAACTCCAACAAGAGTAAATGCCATGTGAGTCAGGAAACATCGTGCTTGTGTCTTAGGATAATACATTTTTGTATCAATGATTTAATAAAGAATTACTGTGCTCTGGTAAGATAGGATCCCCCCCCGCCCCGCCCCCCGCCCCCCACCACTTGGGTTCCCTCCAGTGTCTGTGCGCTGCTGACCCCTGTGGCCTCCCCACAGGGTAAGGAGAAGTGACAAGCCAATTGTTTTTCTCTCTCACTCTATTTTCCTCCTTAGTGCCTGGACTTTGAAGTTCATTGTCATGTAAACATTAACTTGCTTCTTAAATAAAGCCACAGAAGGCAAACTGCAATCTGAGCATATGATTTACCCAAACTCTTTCCCATGAGCTCTAAGGATTCTAATTTCTTCTCTACCAAGATGTCTCTGTCTCATAGAATTAGTTTTGAAATAGGCTTAAATTATCATCAACATCAACATCATTATTATTATTTTGTTATTGAAGTGCTTTCCAAAGAATACCCATCAGAGATGATGTTAGGTGGTAATAACAAACCAAGTTTCTTTTTAAAATGTATTTAGGTTAAAAAAAAAAAAAGTTTGACACTGTAAAGCAATTATCCTCCAACAAACAATAAGAAAAAAGAAAAAAATTTTCTGATTTAAAGGAAAAAAACATGTTAAATGGAGGTACAAGTGGCAAAACACAGGACAAAAATCATCACTGGTTGAAGTTTGGGACCCACTGAACTCTTGCACTAATCAGTTTCACATGTGAAATTCGTTGTACACAAAAAGCCTGAATCATAACTTTGGGAACACCCCACAGCAACTAAGAAGGTACAGTCTTATTTTTGGCAGTAGCCAGTCATCATCCACCTATGTTACCAACAGTTTTCTTTTATGACATAGTTGTGCTGATCATGAGTCTAAATCATGCTGGCAAATCCTTCAAAACAAATTACACGCTTCATTAATACAATCTTTGCAAGATTGGTGTTAAAACAGGTTTCTCTGAATTTTGCTTTGGAAATGTTTTTATATTTTTCTAAAACATTGTATTTTTTATTTTTTCATTATATTTTTAAATTTTTCATTATATTTATTTTTATTATATATCTAAAAGTTATATTTTATTCTCCCCAAGTTAAAATGATATAAAATTATAGTGAGCTTTTCTAACACCAAGAACCTTAATATATGGCACTATCTGAACTGCTGAAGAAACAACACCTTAGTTTTGAGATCTTGACTTCATAAAAATGAGATGTCTTAATTATTTCCCTTCTCTATCCATCATGGTGGTGTGTTTATTTGCCACATACGTGTCATATAGAATTATTTTGCTGAACTTGAACTGTGCAGCTTGTATGGTATCAAATAAATAAAAGATTAAAAATGTTAATTTCCTTAATCTTTTTCTGTCCTGAGATGTTTTTCATTGACATGTAATAAAATATTTTTGAGTTGTTAATCCCTCTCCACAGTAGGAAGTCTATATATTTGTAAATCTATTTAATCCACAATTTCAGATTAATTGGCCTTTTCTAAATACCAAACTGGCCAACTGCAGTCAATTCGATCACTTCCATGATCATCTTGCATTTATCCATAACTAAAGTACTTGGTTGTTATAATTTGCTTTGGAGAATTGGGCATAGAACAAATGGCAATTACATTACAGAGTTTTGAATTTACCTTAAAATATGAGCACTGCTGTTTATCTTTATGCTTAAGTTCCAAGAAACACTTTTTGATTGTTCTTGTTATTCTGGTTGTCTACTATCATTTTATCTTTATAAATACATCCTTTAATTTGCAAAGTGACTTAATTTGTTTTATTGATTCTAGGTGTCAGTGATAATGCCACTAATTAGCTTTGAAAACGTAACTATATCATCGTACTATTTTTGAGCAATAAATGAGCATTCTTTCCATCCATGGCAATCTCCAATCCTTTCCTTCCCTGCCCCCCCTTTCCTTTTATCTTTCTCTCTTTCCTTCATCAAATATTTATTAGGCATTTGCCTGTCCAGCACATACTAGATGTGGAGAATCAATGATGGATAAAACTCTCAGTCCGCCAAGAAGCTTATTCTATTGATTTAAAAATTTTTTCTTCCTGTTTACTCCAAAGGTCATTAGGACAAAACACACTAATGAAATTCATGGACAACTTTCACTGAGTTGGAGAAAAAGTATACCACCAACCTTTAGCAGCTGCAGTGAAATCTGTCTTCTCTGGGGGCTTGGCCTATATCAACAATTCTTCTTTTCCCCAAGAGCTGGCTCTGGGGCAGGCATTCTTCCTCCTCTAGCATGAATAACCTTGGCTGGGAATGTTTGGTTGGACACCAGTTGGATGAGACCCAGAGCAGCCAGAGAGCCCTCCTAGAAACCCTAGGCGCCCACACTTGTTTGGTGTGGCCGCATGAGACCTCTGGTACAGAGCTTCTGTAGAAAACCACAAATGCACAGGAAATTGGGGAAAATCAGATAAAGGCAAACCATTAAATGACACATGAACAGAAAGGAAACAGTTAAGAATTAACCCAAACTAATTTAAGGCTATAAGAATGAGTGGTGCAACGGTTTAGTTAATAAGTAGCTGGTCTCCAAAACTAGGACACTGGAGCCAAATGACTAAGGGCTTTTAGAGCCATCAAGGGACAGGTGGAAGGAGAAATGGGCTCACCACAGAGAGAATCACAAATGGCTGTGGGTGGTAGGAGAAGGCACTGCATCCTTGAGTCATATAGATTCGTACACGCACTCATCTACCTCTACATAAATCTATTGATCCATTCAGCAAACACTTGTAGAGTACCACTGTTCCAGATGATGATGCTGCGGACACAGCAGTGAGCACAACCTTGACAATCAGGAGCCTGCTGGAGGCACCATGAGCAACTGGCTGGAATTTAGGTAGGGATTATACATCGAGAATCCCTACCTAAATTTCAGAGTCGGACACGACTGAAGAGACTTAGCAGCAGCAGCAGCATACATCGAGAATAGGGAGAAAATACTTGCAAATGATGTGACTGACAAGGGCTTAATTTCCAAAATACACAAATAGCTCATATAACTCAACAACAACAACAAAAAAAAAGAAACCAAACAACAAAAACAAAAAAACCCCAAACAACCCAATCAAAAAAATGAGCAGAAGACCTAGAGACTTTTGTCCAAAGGAGAGATACAGATGGCCAATAGGCACATGAAAAGATGCTCAACATCACTCATTATTAGAGAAATGCAAATCAAAACTATAATGAGGTACCTTCTCATGATGGTCAGAATGGCCATCATTAAAAAGCCTACAAATAATAAATGCTGGAGAGGGTGTGGAGAAAAGGGAACCCTCCTACGGTATTGGTGGGAATGTAAGTTGATACAGCCACTGTGGAAACAGTATGGAGGTTCCTCAGAAAATTTAAAATAGAATTACCATATGGTCCAGCAATCCCTCTCTTGGGCATATATCCAGAGAAATATGGTTAAAAAAGATACATGCACCCCTCTGTTTATAGCAGCGCTGTTTACACTAACCAAAACATGGAAACCATCTAAATATCCATTGACAGATGAGAGGATAAAGAAGATGAGGTACATATATACAGTGGAATACTACTCAGCCATAAAAAGAGCAAAATAATGCCATTTGCTGCAACATGGATGCAACGAGAGATTATCATACTAAGTGAAGTAAGTCAGAAAGAGAAAGATAAATACCATATGGTATCACTTACATGTGGAATCTAAAATAAGACAAATGAACCTATCTATGAAACAGGAAAAAAATATTAGGGACAGAGAGAATAGACTGATGGTTGCCAAGGAGGAGGGGAATGGGAGACGGCAGGAAAGTCTGGGATTAGCAGATGCAAATTGGCATATATAGAGTGGATAAACAACAAGGTCCTACTGTATGGCAGAGGAAACTATACTCAATATCCTGTGATAAACCATAATGGAAAAGAAAATGAAAAAAAATATACAGGTAAAAATGTACAGGTAGGTATAACTGAGTCACTTTGCTGGTACAGCAGTAATTAAAACAACATTGTAATTCAACTTTACTTCAGTAAAAAATAAACAAGAAACTGAAATCTGCTGAGTTGTGGCTAGTTTCTGCAGAATACCAAGGCCCCTAGAACCTTCCACTGGAACAAGCTGTCACCGACTCCCCCATCCTTTCCCTAGTCTGAGGTCGTCTCCTCCTTCTTTCATTCACTCAGCCTAGTGAGGCCATGTTCACCATCCACATCTTTAGGCTCAAGACTCTCTACTCAGGCCTCCAGATGGCCACCTTGCTGTGTCCTTTTCTCTGTGTGTGCACAACCTTGGTGTGTCTCACATGTCCCCAGATTTACTCTTCTTATAAAACCAGTCAGATTGGATTAGGACCCACTCTAATGGCCTCATTTAACTTAATAACCTTTTTAAAGGTCCCATTTCCAAATATACAGTCACATTATGAAGTGACGGATGTTAGGGCTTTAACATATGAAATCAGGGGGCTATGATTCAGCCCATAACACCACCACTCCACTGCTGGAAGATTTTTGCTTTCTGGTTGCCCTGCGATTCACTGTGTGGAAAATGGCATGAACCACAGAGAAAGCCAGTGACCACAGGGCCTTCTACTTCCGAAAACCATGCCTGCCTCGAACCAAGAGAGAAGAGAAAGAGTCTTAGGGTCTGCACACCCTTATGCATACCTACACCTTGTTGCAGAGAGACATGGTTCATGCCCTCCTACGATCTGAAGCAAATTCCCAAGTTTCAAGAAACAGAGGCAGTTTCTACTAAAGGCAGCTTACCCTATTTTTTACCTTAGGATCACACGGCAAAGAGTCAAACCTTTGACTATCAGACAAAGGAGTCTTCAAAGATCTTGGTTGCTTTAGAGGCAAACTACAATGTAATAATAGAGCCAAGACAAGAGGAAGTGCCTCTGCAAGGCACAGTTCGTAGCATTCTGAAAATTAGTGTTTCCTGTTTGTTTCAAACCTTCTTCTTCTACAGGGACCTTGCTTAGTGTTAACAGGTCCTGTTTGCCAGTGGCTCTAGGTCAGCTTACTAAAAACCAGTTGTTTCCATTCTACCTTCCCAGCAGCTGACACGTCCACCCCCTTCCCCTCCCTCTTATCAAGTTTCTTCAGTTGTTTCGAATCGGTCTCAGTTCTCCCACGGCCGTTTGTTCTCACTTCCCTCAGTCCTTTCAAGTACCTTTTGGTTTCTCCAAACCCTCTGCCCTTTCCCCGTCACTCATCAATCCCAACCTGGCCAAATCACCCCCGGTCCCACAGATCCTTCCCCTTACACTCCAGTCTGTGATCCACTCCGGCCACATCATTCCCTAGCCCCACCCACTCTGTCCTAGCTCCCCCTACTACCCCAAAGGAAATACAGACTACCCCCCCCCCAAACTTTAAACTTTTCATTTTGTATTGGGGTATAGCCAGTTAACAATGTTGTGGTAGTTTCAGGTGAACAGCAAAGGGACCTAGTCATACACATACATATATCTCTTCTCCCCTGAACTCCCATTCCGAACAAGGCTGGCAAATAACATTGAGTAGAGTTCCACGTGCTCTACAATAGGTCCTTGTTGGTTATCCATTTTGAATAAAGCAGTATGTACATGACCTTCCCAAACTCCCTGACTATCCCTTCCGCTTGGCAATCACAAGATTGTTTTCTGAGTCAACATAGACTTTAATGGTGATTTTTTTTAAGCTACACTGGGTCTTTGTTGTTGCACAGGGCTTTCTCTAGTTGCGGCCCACAGGCTTCTTATTGCTGTGACTTCTCTTGCTGCAGAGCACAGGCTCCAGGATGTGTGGGCTCAGTAGCTGTGGTTCCTGGGCTCTGGAGCACAAACTCAGTAGTTGTGGCACAAGTCCTTAGTTGCTCCAAAGCATGTGGGATTTTTCCCAGACCAGGGATTGAACCTGTCTCTTGAACAGGCAGATTCTTTACCACTGAGCCACCAGAGAAGCCCCCAACTGTATTTCTGAATCTGTGAATTGCCTGTTCATACTCTTTGTCCATTTTTCAATTTGGTTGCCTTTTTCTTATTGATTTATGTATTTGTGTTCTGTCTTTTATCTTTTATATATTCTCATGAATATTTTCCCATAGATGGTCCTTCTCTTCTAACTAACTGGGCTGCAATAGACTGAATAGGCCTTAAAATGCTGTCATGCAGTTATAATGGAATTCTGAACGACTAAGATTTTGCAGAAATGTTCAAAGGTTGTTTTAAAAATTCCATCCAGTAAGAATTGTTGTAAACTTTATAAACAGCAAAAGCAGCCAAGTAAATATGGTGCATGGATCAGTAAATTGGGTTTCAGAAAATGGGTCTGCTTCTTCTACCAATATATGTCTCAACACCTCAAAATGTGACTGCGTTTATTTGTTTTTAATATGTCTATTTCCCCTTTATTGCCTTTACTCATTTCTTTTTTAGTCACACAGCAATACATGTTATTGTGGAAAGATTTAAAATACACATATATGTGTGCACAACTGTAGCAAACATTTTTGTGCTTGCCAACAGGCATTCCCCCCTCACCCATGATAGCCAAGCCCACATTTTGTTCAGGTATCCCCTCAAATCTGTTAATTGGATTATATAATTCTTTAATTTTCTACTTGGTTTATGAATGCTGGGAAAGTAACATTAAGAAGAGGGGTAGGAGAAACCCAGAAACCATGATTTCATAGCCCCAGGTCCTCAGGGTGACATGGGAGCAGATCCGCTCAGTGGCAGTAAAGTGAGCCTGCCTTTGTACCTGTTGTGGGTTCCATTTAGAAGGTGCTCACCCAAGTTCTAAAAGGGGTCTGAAGTGTATTCAGTGTGTGGCAGTTTACAGAACCGGTGAGCTGGAAAACCTAGTTGATGTCTATTCTTGTACGGGCTTTAGGTGAGGGAACTTAGCAAAGATGTGATGCGTGACAGACACTGGTATCCTGCTTGACCTTAGGGGAGAAGGGACTAACCCAGAGAAGGGAAGGTCTTTTCATGAGGGGCTTTGTAACTTGAACTGACAGCCTTGTGAATGGAGAGACTGCATATGTGGCAAGAGATGGGGAGACTCTCAGGTTACAAGTCAAATATCACAAATATGTTGTTGACACAGACTCAGAGAGCCACAAGCACAACATTCTTTAGAGTCCAACAGTGCACACTTGGGTCCGGTACGCCAGATGAATATGCTGCAAAACAGAAAAAAAAAAAAAAAAACCCACTTACATAGAGGAAGAGGAATCTTCTCCTCCGTGTGTTCAATTTTTGTAATAAAATATTCCACATACAAACAATTTAATATGTAAGAGATAAAGAAGGTGAATAAACACCACATATCAATCAGCTAGAATAAGAAACAACATTACCAATCCCTTTGAAGCCCATATACACATTTCTGTTTAATACTCTGAACTGAAAACTGAACACGATGTCTACACCTCACTTCATGTGTCACTGGCCAGAACTGCATTGCAAGCCCATACTTAAACATGTCATTTCAAGGGTGACTGGATGTTTGTGAGTGCTTGGACAGTAGTTTTCAAACTTTTTGGTCTCAGAACCCCTTTCTATTCTTAAAAATTATTGAGGATGCCAAAGAGCTTTTGTTAATGTGGATTATATCTATCCATCAGGACCACATTAGAAATTGAAACTAAGAAACTTTTTAAATATTTCATTTAAAATTACAGTAATAAATCCAATACTTGTTAATGAACACACATACACTTTTTAAGAAAAATATACTTTCCAAAACAAAAAGTAATTAGTACTTTACTAGTAATCAGTGGAGAAGGCAATGGCAACCCACTGCAGTACTCTTGCCTGGCAAATCCCATGGACAGAGGAGCCTGGTAGGCTGCAGTCCATGGGGTCGCTGAGGGTCGGACATGACTGAGCGACTTCACTTTCACTTTTCACTTTCATGCATTGGAGAAGGAAATGGCAACCCACTCCAGTGTTCTTACCTGGAGAATCCCAGGAACACGGGAGCCTGGTGGGCTGCCGTCTATGGGGTCGCACAGAGTCGGACACGACTGAAGCGACTTAGCAGCAGCAGCAGCAGCAGCAGTAATCAGTATTTTACATTTTTGCAAATCTGTCTGGCTTAATAGAAGACAGCTGAATTCTCATACTTGCTTCTGCATTCCAGTCGGTTCTAACATTATTTTGGGTGAAGTATATGAAGAAAATTTGACCTCACAGAGATAAGTAGTTGGAAATGAGGGGAGTACTTTAATAGTCTTTTCAGATAATTTTGGATATTCTTATTTGCATGCTAAGTCACTTCAGTCATGTCCAACTCTTTGTGACGCTATGGACTGTAGCCCACCAGGCTCCACTATCCATGGGATGTGCCAGGCAAGAATACTGGAGTGGATTGCCATGCCCTCCTCCAAGGGATCTTCCTGATCCAGGGATCAAAAACGTCGCTAAGTCTCCTGGATTGCAGGTGGGTTCTTTACCACTACTGCCACCTGGGAAGCCCCATTTTATTTGATATCATGCCAAAACCTAACAAATGATAGCTTCTTAAAGGTTAGTAGCAATGTGGAATCTAAAACTGCATCAATGAACTCTTCGTATTCTGTGCCATTAAAAATCCATTGGGCTATCTTGCAATTGGAATAGTTTTTTTTTAACCCATGCATTGTAGTTTTGTGATGTCATACATTGGGCATTTGGAAAATATTGGGTCACTAAATATAGTGCTATTAAAATATGTCCATGTATTAGGTCCTCCACCCTTTAGGAAGTAGAACTTATTTTCCCCTTCTTAAGAATGGACTGTACACATGACTCACTTCTAAAGAATAGAATGTGATAGAAATTACAGAATATGACTTATGAGGATAGATCATAAACGACATTGATGCTTTTATCTTGCTCCCTTGATCTTGGGTCACTTGCTCTGGGGAAAACTAGTTGCCATGTTGTGGGGATACTCAAAGTCCTATGGAAAGGCACACGGGGTGAAATACGCAGTCTCCTGCCAACAGCCATGGGAGCGTACCATCCTGGAAGCAGATACTGTAGCTCCAGTCAGGCTTTCAGACAACTGCAGCCTCAAGAGACAGACATCTTGACTGCAACTGTAGGTGAGCGAAACCCAAAGTTAGAACCACCTACATAAGTTACTCCCAAACTTTTGACCCACAGAAAATAATAAATTTTCTTGTTTTAAATCACTATGTTTTGGAGTAACCTGTTATTCAACAACAGATATCTAATATACTGAGCTTTGCAGATCTTCCAAATGTTGACACACATTTCATTATTTGACATATTTTTGAAATCACACCCACTAACATCGTCACCACAGAGAAGGAAATGGCACCCCACTCCAGTACTCTTGCCTGGAAAATCCCATGGATGGAGGAGCCTGGAAGGCAGCAGTCCATGGGGTCGCTGAGGGTCGGACACAACCGAGCGACTTCACTTTCACTTTTCACTTTCATGCATTGGAGAAGGAAATGGCAACCCACTCCAGTGTTCTTGCCTGGAGAATCCCAGGGACGGGGGAGCCTGGTGGGCTGCCGTCTATGGGGTCGCACAGAGTCGGACACGACTGAAGTGACTTAGCAGCAACATCATCACCAAGCTCATCAGAAGAATCTTTTAAGCATGCAAAGCTGTCAAGATATTTACATGGTAGTATGGGTTTCCCTGGTAGCTCAGCTGGTAAAGAATCTCCCTGTAATGCAGGAGAGCCTGGTTCGATTCCTGGGTCAGGAAATTCCCCTGCAGAAAGGATAGGCTATCCACTCCAGTATTTTTGGGCTCGCCTGGTGGCTCAGATGGTAAAGAATCTGCCTGCAATGTGGGAGACCTGGGGTGGGAAGATCCCCTGGAGGAGGGCATGGCAACCCACTCCAATATTCTTTCTTGGAGAATCCCATGGACAGAGGAGCCTGGGGGACTACAGTCCATGGGATCACAAAGAGTCGGACACAACTGAGTGATTAAGCACAGCACAGCATGGGTTTCCCTAGTGGTTCAGATGGTAAAGAATCCACATATAATGCAGGAGACCTGAGTTCGATCCCTGGGTGGGGAAGATCCCCTGGACAAAGGAATGGCTACCTACTTCAGTATACATGCCTAGAGAATTCCAAGGCCAGAGGAAAGCCTGGAGAGGCTATAGTCCATGGGGTCACAGAGTCAGACATGACTGAGTGACTAAGCATGTGCGTGCACACATACACAAACACACTCGCACGGCAGTTATGTTTTTCAAATTCTAATTTTTGCTTGAAAGGCCACATTTTATCGTTGTCAACAATAATCTCAGTTGCTTCTCTTGAAATGACAACCTGACTTTTATCTTCTAGAAAATTTCTACTAAATATCCAAGTCCAAAAAAGATCACTGTTGTCCAGTCATTCAAGATAAGAGATGCTTTTTAAAAGAGAATCTAGTGCAGCTAGCAAATCAAACAAGCACAGAATTGCTTTTTGTTGAGCAAGTGACACTTATTACCACCTCCAGGGGAGGAGTCCCACTGCATGGAGGCTAGTAGTTGGTATAACAACATCTTCCACCAGAGTATCAGCCCGAGGGTGTCAACCTGCTCCATGGTTGTAGGTATTGGTGTTGCAAAAAGACACAATTCACAGAGGCAATGTGTGAACAATGCTTTACTCTTTACCAGTGAAGAGAAAGAGCAAGATCAGCTTCACTGATGACAGTCCCTATGGCCAGCAGATCTGTATGCACTCTTCTTGTGCTATAAGCAAAGGCCCCAATTCTCTCCCTGCTGCAAACAGATACAGCAGTAGGGTTGGTTGGGTGTCACATGATGCACACGGTTAAGCAGAACAAAGAAGTACACATCCAGTCCAGAATAGGAAAAGATATTCCCAAACAAAGGCACATGCCCAGCCCAGACTGTGAGAGCTCTTTATATCTTTGTAAGGAAATGTTCTGGGCCCAAAGCACATTCTTATACAACAGTACAGGGGTTGAAAGACTGAGCACGTAACTACCTTTCCTAACACTTTTTTCAAGATGAGTATAGTTATCTTCAGATGCAGCAGACTTGCTTTATTATAGTTCCCATTCTGTCACACAGAATAACAAAAGGACACATACTCCAGGCTCAGAATTGAGTAAAAGGAACACTTTTTTACAGCTTCATTAAGGACATTGTGTTAATAGAAGAAACAGGCCCCAAATGGAGTCACTTGTGCTAAGCCCCACGTCAGCAAACCAAGACTTAATACCTAACCTAACAGAAGTTTCAGCCTCTCCCTGGAATGTGACCTTTAGCCAGTCAGTGTAAAATTTCATGAGCAGCAATGATGAGGTAATCCTGATAAACCCCTGTATTTCACCAAAGGAAGATGATCTTGCTTGAAACTCTGAAAAATGTGTTCATCTGCCTGTTTAAAGATACATATAGTTCTGTCTTTTGAGACCTCTCACCCCCTTTCACCTATACCCTAACCCTCCCATTTTGCTTCAGTAGCTGTCAGTCACTTAAATGTCCTACAGTTCCTTCTTAGTCCACTCTTTTCCTTCAATTTTCTTCTTTTCCTCCAAATGGTCCAGACCCTCTTTTTCATTCCAATCCTACCAGTTGCTCCCATTTCTAGCCAGGATGCTCTAAGTAGCTTCCCAGGAGCAAGATGAAAATAGGCAGCAGGGCCCAGATAAGGTGTTGCTGGGGTCTGAGGGAATGAAGCTGGGACTGGAGGGTCTGAGGAAGGGGGCTGACTTTGTACAGAATCCAAGCATTTAAGGATATGGGCTGGACCAGTCCTATATACCCATAGTGCTGGGGCCACTGGAAACATCTTGGGAACCGCAACAGCAGGTCAGGATCCACAAATTTCTCCCCTCCGTGCTACTGTCCACACCTGTCCCACAGTCCACAGCTTCGATTCCTGCAGCTACTGCTAGAAGAAGCAAAGTTGTAAGACCAACATGGGGAGCCCTGTGAGTTATGCCCTTTATGGCCAGGTCTTCACTTCTTCCCAGTGCAAGACAGGCAATGCAGCATTGGGAATAAGCTTTACCCAAGACCAAGACCATTGTAAGGACTGATGCTGAAGCTGAAACTCCAATACTTTGGCCACCTGATGCGAAGAACTGACTCCTTGGAAAAGACCCTGATGTTGCGAAAGATTGAAGGCAGGAGGAGAAGGGGGAGACAGGGGATGAGATGGTTGGATGGCATCACCGACTCGATGGACATGAGTTTGAGTAAGCTCTGGGAGTTAGTGATGGACAGGGAAGCCTGGCGCGCTACAGTTCATGGGGTCGCAAAGAGTCGGACACCACTGAGCGACAGAACTGAACTGAACCGAACTGAACTGAAGACCATCGAGCCATCGGCCTCTATTCCCAGGGACCGTCCAGAGGTGGGGACAGAGAACGCGGCGGTGGGAGTGTACGGCGGCTTTGGGCCTGGTCGTGCGCGCCAGAGGGAAAGCGGAATAATGCACTGAAAGGCTGTTGCCAGGTCCTTTCCCTCTGACGTCCCGGTTTCTGACTCACTGACGACCCCTGGAGGTAGACAATCCGTAAAACCTCTTCTACCCTCTCAGGCACCGACTCCACCGCCAAACTCGCCCTAACTTCCGCTTTCAGGCAAAGAGCACAATTCCGGGGTGGGGCCCCGCGAGGCCTTGTGGGAATGGAATATTGTCAGGAGGATTCTGGGAGTCGTAGTTCCTACTGGTCCTTATGCGCACGCGCATTTTCGTCTTCGCCTCCCTGGGCTTCTGATGCTCCGCCCGGCGGGAAAGAGACACGTGAGGTTGTGTGTGGCTGGCCTGTAACTTGCGCCGGCTCAGGCTTTGTCCTCTGGGGAGTCCTCTGGGGAGGGGTCCCCAAGTGAAACGTGACGGACGGACTTGGATCTTCTGTCAATTACAATTGCCAGTTGTAATCGGGCAGTTACAGCGGCAAGTGATAATCGCCGAGATGCAGGGTGTAGGAGTGCGTAAAGGCTGGGAGGACGAGGCATCAGAGCCAAAGCTTGGGGGTGCGGAATAGAACCAGGCCCAGCAGCGACGCATTTAAAAGAACGGGGCCTCGAGAGCGCAGAGTGCTCAGCGAGCAAGGCCGCGGTCGTGAAAGGACCCCGAGTCACACGGAGGAGATCTCGGGCGTTATCCCCTGACAGTATAAATCTGTTGTGGATTTCGGTGGGGCGCGCTACCTAGGCATCCTAACTTCAGAAAAATAAGGGCACTGTGGCTGCTGTCCGGAGGGGGCTCGAGGGAAGGGCATTGAAGACCGAGTAGTAGTGCAGGGGGAGGCGATGGGATCCGACGGTGGCAGTGGACTCGGGATGAGGGGGATGCGGGGTTCAAGGAGAGAGAGGAGTTGAGGATTCCCGCACTTCTCGTGTGGGCCTCCGGCCGGTCTGTAGATTGTCTCACTTAGTGAAATTCTTACCCAGAATCTGTTTCAACACCCCACCCACCCTCGCCAAAGACTTGAGGGGTCCAGGAATGAGCACACAATGTACACTGACACAAAGAACATCCATGCACATAACCACAGGCTGTGTTATACTCACCCTTGTGAGCACACGGGTGTGTAAATAAACACATAGCTGCTCATAACCACATGCTCACAATACTCCCTACCCCAGACAAAGACCCTAGTAAATGTATCCTTCCTCTCAGCTCAAAGAGCCCTCTGCCCAGAGCTGAGGGTGCCCTGCAGGTTGGGCTGCATGTAACCTGCAAACCGAAAGGACACACGTTGATATCCTTGGGCTTCTCTCTGGAAACTTCATACACAGCATTTATCCTTCCACCCTACCACACCCATGCCCACTGTGACTCTCTAACCCTTCCTACCTTAATCTTCCCGCCACCCTGGACTGATGTGAGAGAGAAATGGGGCTTGAATTTAGCTAAGGGTTTTTTCCTGTCTGAATGTGTTTGCTGAGGATCTTCCCAGAGCAATAGTTCTGAAGATATTTGTGTGTGCTGGATTCTTTGGAGATTCCAACGAAAGCTGTGACCCCTCTTCCAAGATAACACACCTCTTTGTATCCACACTATCTGGAAACAAAATTTAAACCCACCAGGGAGCCCTGGTTAAGAACCTCTGTGCTGCTGCTGCTGCTAAGTCGCTTCAGTCGTGTCTGACTCTGTGCGACCCCATAGACGGCAGCCCATCAGGCTCCCCCATCCCTGGGATTCTCCAGGCAAGAACACTGGAGTGGGGTGCCATTTCCTTCTCCAATGCATGAAAGTGGAAAGTGAAAAATGAAGTCGCTCAGTCATGTCCGACTCTTAGCGACCCCATGGACTGCAGCCTACCAGGCTCTTCCATCCATGGGATTTTCCAGGCAAGAGTACTGGAGTGGGATGCCATTGCCTTCTCCGACGAACCTGTGTAGAGGTAGATAAGAAGGTCAGTTTCCTGGTTGTCCCCTCTGGAGTCTTGAGGTGGCTCTAGAGGGGAGAAGAGTGGGTCCCCGAGTTCAAAGAGGAATCAGAGTATGAGGAAGGAGCAGTCTCTTCTCCCACCCAACTGTTACCTCTAGTGATGGAGCCAGGCCTTCCGTCTTGCCAGACCTCGGCTGGGCAGCGTCAGTCATAAACACTAAATGGTTAGTGGGAGAGTCAGCCAGGCTGGTAGTTCAAGCTTTGTTGTTGTTTAGTTGCTAAGTCATGTCCGACTCTTTGTGACCCCATGGACTAGTATGCCCGGCCTCCCTGTCCCTCGCTATCTCCCTAAGTTTGCCCAAGTTCACGTCCATTGAATCCGTGATGCTATCCAACCACCTCATCCTCTGTTGCCCCCTTCTCCTTTTGCCTTCAATCTTTCCTAGCATCACGATCTTTTCCAGTAAGTTGGCTATTTGCATCAGGTGGCCAAAGTATGAAGCTGAAGCTCCAATACTTTGGCCACCTGATGCGAACAGTTTAAGCTTTCAGATGTTTAATTATTTAAGCTTAGTAGTTCAGTTAGAAAGACAGTAGGTTGGGACTTCCCTGGTGGTCCAGATGTTAAGAATCTGCCTGCCAATGCAAGGAACTGGAACACAATCCCTGGTCCAGGGAGATCCCACATGCTCCAGAGCAACTAAGCCCGTGTGCCTAGAGCCTTTGCTCTGCAACAAGAGAAGCCACCACAATGAGAAGCCCACATACCACAATGAAGAGTAGCCCCTAGAGAAAGCCTGTGCGCAGCAACAAAGACCCAGAGCAGGTAAAAAAAAAAAAAAAAATTAATAAGATTCCAAAAAAAAGACAGTAGGTCAATCAAATGATTTGTGACTTAGAAACTTAATCAGCCAACCAGCCAGTACTCAGGATTAATTTTTCAGATGGACAGTAGACCATCAGGATCCATCATTTAGAAGGTCAATTTAATGGTCTGTTTATCAGGGAGCCAGTTATGAGCCTGCCAAACAGCTGGTTCATCAGTTAGATAAAAGGGCATTTGGGGTGAGACTATATGGAGACAGAATGTCTCTTCTTGTTACATCTTGAAGACAGTGTAGGTAGGTGAAGAGAAGACTTGACTCCTAGGCCACAAGAGGGAGCTTCAGCTTGCTGGGAAAGAGGCCTCATCTGTGCATGCCTACGTGCTAACTGGCTTCTCCGTTTACTATTTGCAGGGAAAAGAGGAAAAACTGCCGATCAAGGGGCAGGCCGAGTTGCCACTAGAGGGCAGTGTGGCATCCCTTCACTGGCACAAGCAGCTTTGCATTTGTGGGAGCCCCAGTCTCTGACCAGCTTCTGAAGAAAGGGTCCTGAAAGGATTTATCATTTGGGGAGTGCCTAACTAAGACACACTCGGCTCCATGCTGGAAGCAAGCAGCTAGCTGCCCACCAGAAGGACTTGCCTTTCCTGGGCCCTGGGGAGGAGGGAGGTTGGAGGATGCCTCACTGGTGGGCCCCAGGAACAGGGAGGGGTGCAGCTCCCTAAAGCAGAGGCACGGAGGGCAAGTAGTCCTCTGCTGAGATGCACATCACTTCCTGGGCTGCTTTGCCTTCAGTGCCTCTTGGGGCCACAGAGGGGCCAGACCCATGGCCTCAGCCTCCGGACTCCCATTCCTTTGCTGAACTTTGGTCAGCTGCCGCTTCTGCAGTGGATAGCAACTCTAACTCAAGCAGGAAGCTGGGGATTAGACAGAGATGATGAAGGAAACGAGGAAAGGATGAGCAATGAGCTTTATCTCCCTTGGGAAATCATTGAGATGTTTATGATAAGGTGTCACTTTGTGCTTTTTATCAAAGCACACATGCAGGACTCAGAAGAATTGAGTTATTTTTTTCCCCAAAGGTAAGTGCATGAGCCTGGAGAACTGTACCTCCCAGTTATGCCTAGAGCATAACACTGTGCCCCCAGGTGGCTTCCTGGCTTTAAAAAAAGGGCAGGGACATATTCTAGTTCTGGCTGGTTTTGGTAACTCAGCACAGTTAAAAGAAAGAGTAAGTGGGGGGCAGTAGTGGAGGCTTCATTGTGGGGATGACCCACGCTGCCCAGGGCTTTACCTGTACTCTTGTGGGAGGTGTCATCCCGGTTTACAGATGAGGAACCCGATGCCTGAGGCCTTATACCTGGGAAATGATACAGAACTGGTCTTGAACTCTATGTGGCTCGATGGTAAAGAATCCACCTGCCAACGCAGCAGACGTAGGTTCATTCTCTGGGTCAAGAAGATCCCCTGGAGGAGGAAATGGCAACTCACTTCAGTATTCTTGCCTGGGAAATCCCATGGACAGAGGAGTCTGATGGGCTACAGTCCATGGAGTCACAAAGAATCGGACACGACTGAGCAACTGAGCACGCACGTACAGGTAAGGGGACACAGGCAGGAAAGGGAGGGTGAAGGGCTGGAGGTTGCTAGGTCCTGGGGAAGTTTCTAGGGGGGCTCTGTTTTAATTTCATTCAGTTTTAATGAGAAAATTAAAATATGTCTCACTAATTGTCTTATGCCAGTTCAGACGAACCACATCTCATTTATGGTAGCTTTCCATGGCCAGTGTCTACTATATGAACACACAGCTCTAAATATCACCATTTGAAGATCAGTGTGGTTATCTTTGGTTAAAATGTTTACTTTAGGGTTTCTCTGGTGGCTCAGTGGTAAAGAATCCGCCTGCCAATGCAGGAGACATGGGTTTGATCCCTGATCTGAGAAGATTCCACGTGCCATGGGGCAACCAAGCCCGTGTGCTACAACTATTGAGCCTGTGCTGTAGAGCCTGGGAACTGCAGCTACTGAGTCCATATGCCACAACTACTGAAACAAGTGCTCTGGAGCCCGTGCTCTGCAAACAGAGAGGCCACCGCAATGAGAAGCCTGCACACCGCAATGAGAGAGGAGCCCACGCAGCAACAAAGATCTAGCAAATAATCAAATTATTTTTTAAAATGTCTACTTTGGATAGTCAGGAAAAGCTGGATATGCATCCTGAGTCAACACAATGATACAACTGCTATTCAGTCCTGCCAACTACTTTCAAAGCTGGTCGTTTTTTTGTGGAAAGATTAAATTGATAAACTCAGTCAGTTGACTGATGATTTTATAAAGCTACCTGGCTGTCAAAATGCCAAAATGTTTGTGTCAGGAATACTATATAAATATTCTTTTAGTAAAATCTCAAAAGAAAAAAGGGAATTACTTTAAAAATATTAAAAAGTATGTCTCATCTATATCATGAAATCATGAAATATTTTCTATGGCTATAAAAGAGCTGTCTTTCCTTCCTTCTCTTTCTTTCTTTCCCCCACCTCTCCTCTCAATATGGAAATCTTTAAGACATTCTGTTAAGGGAAACAACGAGAAATATGTCTAAGACATACTGTTAAAGGAAACAAAATATATTTTGAAGGAAGGAAGTCACAGGACAATATAAGTTGAATAATCTTGTTCCTATTTAAAAATTATACATATATCTGTATCTGCAAGTTAAATTTCTGGAAGAATACTTTTCAAGCAGCTCATCGTGTTCCCTCTGGAGGTAGGATTAGAGAACTCCTTTGAAGTTGTTTTCAGTATTGTTTGACTGTTTCCCCATGTGCATGTATTAATTTTAATCATGAAAACAACAAAGCTGGTTATGCAGTGTGCACACCCACACTTGCCGTAATCTAAGTCATTGAGACCATTGCCCTGAAACCAAGGACAAACTCCAGCACCCTCAGCTGGGTGCTCAGTGTTTGTTTATAGAAATGAAATGTGTCAGAACTAGATACTGAGGAGGATAGTTTAATGCCATTCATACCCAATGTCTTGGAGAAGGCAATGGCACCCCACTCCAGTACTCTTGCCTGGAAAATCCCATGGACAGAGGAGCCTGGTAGGCTGCAGTCCATGGGGTCGCTGAGGGTCGGACACGACTGAGCGACTTCACTTTCACTTTTCACTTTCATGCATTGGAGAAGGAAATGGCAACTCACTCCAGTGTTCTTGCTTGGAGAATCCCAGGGACGGGGGAGCCTGGTGGGCTGCCGTCTATGGGGTCACACAGAGTCGGACACGACTGAAGCGACTTACCAGCAGCAGCAGCAGCATACCCAGTGTCTTAGGAGGCAAAACCTCTGCACTTTTAATATGAGCTCTTATGCAAAATATCCACCTTTATCAAAACAGATGTTGCAAAATTGATTTTTAAAATATCTCCTGATTCACCTTTACTTTAAAATCTTCAAGCTGTGTTTACCAGTTCTGATTTAGATAGATTGCGAGTGGGAGCAAAAAAAAAAAAAAACTTGCATAGGCTTTAAATATTCAAAAGACAACACACAGCAAGGAGATCAAACCAGTCAATTCTAAAGGAAATCAACTCTGAGTATTTATTGAAGGACTGATGCTGAAGCTGAAGCTCCAGTACTTTGGCTATCTGATAAGAGCCGACTTATTGGAAAAGACCCTGATGCTGAGAAGGATTGAGTGGAGGAGGAGAAGGAGACGACAGAGGATGAGATGGTTGCATGGCATCACCAACTCCAGGGACATGAGTTTGAGCAAACTCTGGGAGATAGTGAAGGACAGGGAAGCCTGGCATGCTGCAGTCCATGGGGTTACAAGGAGTTGAACACGACTTACTGACTGGACAACAACACACAATTTTCAGCAATAAAAGAAGACTTTGAGATAAACTGTCACCCAGTCCAGGGCCACCAGCTGTGACACACCCTTGACCACCAAGTCCTGATGCTCCTGTCAGAGAAGGAAGCTGTAGCCCCTCTGTGGCCCAGGGCAGGACTCTGTCCCTTCCGGTCACCCTAGCAGGCCCAGCTTGGCCCGTTGCTAGTCACACTGGCCTCCCTTCCCCATGTGTACTGTAGAGTTTTCTAATTTAAAATGCTTTTATTTAAGATAAAACAATTAAAACTCACTTGAAAAGAAACAGTGACTTATAGGTACAAACCATGAGTTACATGTATGAGTATTCTTCAAAAATTTATTAATAGAAACAGATGTATTCAAATGAAACACTGGACAAAAACAGACAAAAAAGGCTGGAATGGCAATGACATTGGAGAATCTCACTTTACATTTCTTTGCACAGAACTAGCACCATTTTAGGCAGAAATCACAGATTTAATTATAATTGCTTCTAATATATAAAATACCTTATAAAGATTATTTAACTATCTAGTAACAAAGTTCTTCCAAAAACTTATTTAAAAATCAATTTGAATTTACCATTTGAAACTGACGAAAATGGTTTAAAAATTGATCCAATTCTACTGCTTGTCAAAGGGAAAGAGCCATCATCATTAGTTTTATTGGGAGAAAGTGCCTGAATTCAGCTTCTAGTTCCCTTCTAACCACCAAGCAGACACAGTAAATTGAATATTTCATAGGAATAAGAGCACATCTAAAACTGGTCTTAGAAAATATTTTCCTAGACTATAAAAATACTAAATGGAATACAAAAATTTCAGCATGTACAGCAAACAGACTACAGCAGACAAATATCGAAGACATACTCAAAACTATCTTATACCACAATCATCATGAACATCAAGTATTATTCTAGTAATTTTTTTATGATTCATTCTGATTCAATGTTTGTTTCCCCCTCAAGTTTTGTTATAATGTCAGATACAGACCAGATTCTGTGTTTCTAGCAGAAGTTACTGGAGGCACCACTGAATAATTCTGGGTATTCAACTGGTTCTCTCAAAAAGTGCTGAACGTGCAATTGTAGTGCAGCCTGGTTCTTAGAATGGGGGTCAGTAAACCACAGCCCTCAGGCCACAGCTGGCCCACTGCCTCTTTTGTGTGGCCTGTGACAGCCATGCTTAACTCATCCATGGGTCATCTGTGGTTGCTTTCATGTTACAAGAGCAGCGTCGAGCTGCTGTGACAGGCGCTATAGGTGGCCTTTTGGTCCAGAGTCTATAATATTTACTATCTGGCCCTTTATGGAAAAAGTTTGCCCACCCCTGTTTTAAATGAATCACTTCAGGAAACCATTCACTGAACAAGGACAAGGTGAGGTTGTCCCAGATGAAGAGGAGCTTTGGCTGAAGTTTGCTGATTCCATCACACAGTACCAAGGCAGATCTAAAGAATACACATTTGAAATGGCAGCTTTGGGCACTGAAATATTATTCTGGCATCAAGTAAAGTCTCGCTGGAATAAAGTACCTTCCTTTCTCTGTGAACTGACCACTGTGTCTCAAGTTACTCACGTACCCAATTACAGTAACATACTCCCTGTTCAACCCCAAATCCACATGGGCCCCAAGCATGATTTCTGGCCTTTAAAAACCACCTTGTAACTTAAGCAGCCAACAGAACTAGAAGTGGACCTTCCCATCCTTTTGAATTGGCATAGATTCTCAGCGCTGCATCGTGTACCTTTTAGAACCCTTCCCTGTGACATGCTTCATAATAATTGGTACTACCACCACCCAGGGCCACAAACATGTCCTTTTTGATGAAGCGGACTAAATTTTCGAGGGGACACATGGGCCTGGGAGACCGCCTGTGGTGGTCCTGGCAGAATGAAGTGTAGAACGTGATGTCAACACCGTCATAGAGGATCCGGATGGAGTGCTCCCGGGGTTTCTCCCTGTCCTGCCAGAGCTCAAAGACCAACCTGGCCGCAAACCGTGGGAATCTGGCTCCCGTAAGGCCCAAGGCACTGAGAATCGGGGCCAGAGTCACGTCATGAGCAGAGTAGAGGGTGAAGAGCGCCTCCTTCTTGCCCTCTGCTGTGTGCTGCATGCGGCTGACAGTTTGGTTCAGGATGGGGTGGGCACCCAGGAGCGCGTACCCCAGGTACAGCTTCTTCTCCTGCCTCTCTCTCTCATCCTCTATCTGATGCGTCTTGATCACCTTGAAGTGGTCCATGGTGATACAGCCATTCTTGGTGCAGGGGAAGCTGACGTTGTGGCAGAAGAGGCAGAGCAGGGAGTCTATGGGGTTGGCAGCCCGGAGCTGCTTGGTGGGGATGTCCACGATCCGGGCCATCTCCTCGTAGGTCCTTTCCAGCTGCCTGTTATTCAAACGTAATAGGTACTGCCGACGCTGCTCCTTCTCCAGGTACTGGTTCCTCAGTGGGCAATAGCAGTTCCCAGAGCAGAACAGAGCACTGGGCTGGTGCCTGAAATAAACCTTCTTCCAGTCAAAATCTGGCAGAAAGCCATAGAGCAGAGCCAGCCCGCTCTGCAGCGTCCGGCTCTTGCCAGTGGTCTCTAAGTGAAGCTGCTCTGCAGCCCAGTCACTCGGCAGGAGCTTGTGTTTCTTCAAGTAGATGTCCCTCAGCAGCTGGCCGTTCTGCAGGTGCTGCACGACCCCTGAAACACAAGAGCACCACACGCTTGCCTCACTACCAGCTCAGTGAAAGGGACAGCCAGGGGAGTTGAGGCGCGCCCAATGCTGGAAGGCTTCAGACACTGTATGGTTACATCCTCGAGCCTGGCCTCCACTGCAAGGGACCCTCCAGAAGGGGCTCCCACCAGCATGTTGAAGGGGATTACGCACAAAGGGATGAGCAGAGTGGGGCCCTGTCCTCTGGACCCACACCTTTCCAGGGAGTACAGGGACCATCTGTCTGCCTCAGTCCCTCCTCTGGAGGAGGGTTGTGACTGGTGGGGCTTAGAGGTAAGACCAGCCTGCTGGGGGAGGTGCGGGAGGTAACAGAGCCTAAGGAGAGCTTTCTCCCTCCTGCCCAGGGACAAATCTCCTCAGAGTGCCTGGGAGCTCACAGAAATCAGCCAGGCAAGGAGAACAAGTCAAATCCTGGCTGCCCAGTTCCCTTCTTCACGCCATACTCCCTATTCTCCCAGCCCAAGGCTCTCTGCTCACCTTCTGGGTACATTCTGCCCAGTCCTGCCCTTTACCTGCCCATGAGCAAGGATACTCTCCCTGCACAGATATGGAATGATCTCCCAGGTACCTAGATGGAATATTTGGGGGAAAAAAAGAGAGAAAATTGCTGAACAGCGTGTTTACTATGCTCCTTTTAAATTAAAATGAGGGGGAAAATAAGAACGTTATATAAGCAGCTGCCTGTGTTTTGTATAAAGAAACTTTGGAAAGGCACACGATGGTTATCTGGGGGTGACAGGGGCACAGAAATGGGGGGTGGTGATAGAACGTGGGTAGCAGCATGAATTTTAAGTTTCTCTTTAGTAGTTACAGTTTTGAACTACACACAGGAACTATGCCACAGTACAGTTAAAAAGAAAAACAAAAACAAACACTGAAAAAGCCTTATCTTCAAGTAGGAGAAGGCAATCCAAGATAAGAGCAAGCTCACTCTCCAGCCAACAGGATGTTGGGATGGCCTTTCAGTGTGAGATCGCAGTTCCCTGAGTGTAAACCATGGGCAGGCCCTGTGACCAGTGATGCCACTTATTCAGATGCCCGACTGGTCTGAAAAGCCCAACCAAAAAGATAAGACAACTTCAGGCTGAAATGTGTGGGACAGAGTGAACAGTGTTGGCCCAGGAAGGGGAACAGCTCAGGGGGAAAAAAATAACATGAAGGCTATCTAGATCCTACTCCGAATGAAGAGTATTGAGAGCAGAGTCCCCTCAGAGATCTGGGCTGGGACAGGTCTTAGCATTTCCAAATGACTTGCACAGAGGGGCCAACACCCAGAATCTGTGTCTGGCCCCCAGTTTCTTCTGGGCCTACCCTACATTCTGAGGCCACCTATGAAAGGCCACCAGACCTTTCTCCTTTATTCCTCACAAAAAAAACAACAAAGAAAGCAGAAGGAAACTGAGGCCCAAGCCATTCACAGTTAAGATGTGGCTGAGCCAGAGCTTCAGCTCCCATGTGGGCCCAACCTGTGCTCTTAGTCCCGGCTCACATCACCTTCTCCCTACATGTTCATGCCGAAATATTACCCATTCAGGGTGTCTCCTTCTCTCCAAACACAACTTGCATCTTCACAACCCGGCTCCTGTCCTTCCCTTTCTCTTCCCAGTGAAATCCTCATCCTGACTCCAATACTATAATTCCTTTTCTGTCCTTCTCTTTCTCCCCCAGGTGGAATTAACCATTCCCTCCTGTTCACACAGGCTGCTGGACTTCTGAGGCATTCGCTGCATTTGCTGAGCCTAGCATGTGCTAGAACTGTGCTCAGCGCTTTACACACACTGTCAAATGCAACTGGCCACCAGCTCTGTCGGGAATATGTTACATGCCCCACTTCATAGGTCTGTCTACTCCAAAGCCTGTGTTTATTCTGTAAGAACCTGCAGCTGGCAGCAGCACCCTCAGGGGCCTCCATGCCGTGCCATCCAGTCACCCTCCTGCCCTACACACGGCAGCTGCTAAAGCACCTGGGACAGAGTAGACACTAATGACCAACTGCATCTTACACGGTTCCTGTGAGGTCCCCAAAGTGTGTCACTTATAAATGATTATTCCAACAGCGATGCAAAATTTCAAATAGATAAAAATGACCATTAAAAGAGACCAAGGGAATAGGAGCAAACTACCACAAATAAGATTTCTAGGGCAAGGCTAATTTGAAAAACACTGATGATAATAGGTCAATTGGAAAGAAAGATGGGAATGAGTAAACTACTTGATGCGATTACCCTGACCTCCCAGCCAGCTGATGGACACTGACCCTCAAGGACGCCATCAGATTCTCTCAAGAACGTGACCGTGTAAGTTCATCTCTACATGTGGCCAGGACTGTCTCCATTGACAGACACACAGCAAAACCATAGCAGCAGAGACAGACAGCTTTTTTATCGCTGGGACCAGTCTCTGGAGGCCTAGTCATATTCTTGCCCTTAGAGTCTGTGAGTCATCCTCAGTCTTTATAATAAATGTCCTTTTTTTTCTTTTTGGCTTGAGTTGGTTTCTGTTACTCACCACCAGTGGTTCTCAGCAAGCACAGTTCTGCCCTCAGGGAGGGTTAGGGTTGTCATGGTAACATGGGGAGGAACATTGCTGACCCCTTGTGGGTGGGGGCCAAGGGCTGGACAGTCTTCACGAGGAACTGTTCTCTGTTCTGAATAACTTTTGAATGTACAAGATATTCCCATATGTGAAAATCCTTCAAGTTTTAATACTTTAATCCTTGAAGTTTTAATACTTCAATTTCAAAACTGTTTTTTTGTGTCTACAGACATAAAACCATTTTTGCATAACATCAACATCTACTGAATTTTCCAGAAATAAATTAAGGGACATCTGTCTTTTGTCTTGATCACATTTGTCAAATAAATCATGTCCTGATATACGGGGTATTAAGAGTCATCAATGTACGGGGTATTAAGTGTCATCAATGTACATCCTTTGATCAGTCTGCATTTGTAGCTGTCACCACACCCATCTACACTTACATGCAAGCAATTGATTACTTCATTCTCTTTTCTAACAAAGGTGTGATCAAACATTTATAGTGAGATATATACAATTACATAACAAGATCATTTCCTTTTGTTTCTACTTCATATTACAGGTAGGATACCTGATATAACTGTTTTGTAAAATTATATATATAGAACGGTTATATTTGAATTTCACTTTGGGATAGTTCAGAGAGCACCACAAAATATTTGTTAATAAAAGGGGGCTCTGGTTCTGGTAGGAGAAGGACTCCTCTATTTTTATTTGTTTTTTAAATATTTATTCATTTGGCTGCTCCAGGTCTTAGATGCAGCATACAAGATCTTCAGTTGTGGCATGTGGGATAGAGTTCCCGGTTCAGGGACTGAACCCGGGCCCCCTGCATTGGGAGCACAGGGTCTTAGCCATGGACCGCAAGGGAAATCCCAGGACTCCTGCTTTAAACTAATGCAGAGCTTGCGCATGTGGAACTAATTAGCAAAAGCTTTTGACAAAACTCCTTGTGCAAGGCTAGTCCTCCAGAGCCTTCATCTTGCCCCACTTGGTCATTTACTATCATTCTCCCCAATAATAATAGTTTTCAAAACATGGGGAAACCAATGGGGTTTGATGGACCTTCTTTCCATCAAAGCTGAGGTCCTAAGATGCTGGTGGATCAAGAAACAAAATATGGTCATCCTGATTCCTCCAGAAAGACCAGTGACCACACAAAGGTCCTCTGAGGTCTCAGACTGAAGACAGGAAGCTGGAACCTCTCGGGGGCACCAGTTCTTTCTCGTGCCAACCCACAGTTAACTCACCAACCTATGCTGACAGTGTACTGGCTGCACAGTAGTATGAGCAGGGCCGCAGAGGGAGAGATGGCTTTTGTGAGGAACACACTTGCAGGCTCCATGTGTGGTGGGGCTCTACCATATGCATGTCCCTCAGATCTGGGCACTAAAACCTTTTAGCTGTTTCGTCTTAAGTATCTAAGAATATGGGACTGGTTACATACATCGTAGCCTATCCATAGTGGAAGAATATGCAGCTATCAGAAATTATGTTGTTGATGAACACATATTGGTAGGGAAAGATTATCACAATACATTATTAAGTGAAAAAGTGGGCTACAAAATAGTGCTGAGGAAGATACAACCTGTGAGAATGAGTGTGTGTGTGTGTGTGTGCATACCCATGACTGCATACAGATATTAACACTGCTGCTGCTGCTGCTGCTAAGTCACTTCAGTCGTGTCCGACTCTGTGCGACCCCATAGACGGCAGCCCACCAGGCTCCACTGTCCCTGGGATTCTCCAGGTAAGAACACTGGAGTGGGTTGCCATTTCCTTCTCCAATGCATGAAAGTGAAAAGTGAAAGTGAAGTTGCTCAGTCGTATCCGACTCTTAGTGACCCCATGGACTACAAGCTACCAGGTGCCTCCATCCATGGGATTTTCCAGGCAAAAGTACTGGAGTGGGTTGCCATTGCCTTCTCCGGATATTAACACTAATGGTTATTAATTTCTTTGGTGAGATTATGAGTGCTTTAGATTCGTCTTCCTTTTGCCTAATTGTCATTCCTACTTTCTCTTCCATGAATATATATATTTTTAATAATAAGAGAAAAGGCTATTTTTAATATGTAGAAATCAGATGGGACTTCCCTGGTTGGAGCAGTGGATAGGAATCCACCTACCAAAGCAGGGGACATAGGTTTGATCCTTGTTTGATCTGGGAAGATCCCACATGCCTTAGATAACTAAGCCTGTGCTCCACAACTACTGAGCCCACATGTGAGAAAAGTCACTGAAATGAGAAGCCAGTGCAGTGCAATGAAGAGTAGCCCCCACGTGTTGCAACTAGAGAAAGCCTGCACACAGCAGTGAAGACCCAGTGCGACCAAAAATAATAAATATATTTTTAAAAAGCAATGTTTAATGAGATACCTTGGTGAGCTCACAGCCGCTTCAGGTCCTAGTGCTGACTCACCCTCGCGCCCACAGCGTCTCACCCGAGGCCCCGCTGCTCGCGTCTACCACACACAGGAGTGGGTGGAAGAGTAAGTGGAAGAATGGTCGATGTACTGACCTGTCTGCGTGAGCTCTCCCATCTCACACAGCTGGTGACTGGAGTAAAGAGGCAGCGAGTGCAAGGGGCTTTCGAAAGAGGCTCCAGGTCCTTTTGACATGTGATTCACAAAAGCCTCCAGTTTAGAGTGATACGGCTTCCTAAAGAAACAACAGAGAGTTAGCGGTCAACGTGCTCTGAAAAAGTCCACAACGATTTCACCTGCAACAAGCAGTATCCCAAGTGAGCCTTGCCCTTTCTCACCTGCAATAATAGTACATTCCCAGCTCACGATTACTCGCCTGCTGACACCTACATATAAACCCCCGACTCAGTAAGGCCAGCCTGAGCCCCTGCCATCTCCGAGTGCCCATCTTCTCAAGCCCTGTGGGGGTTAGTGCTGACCTCACACACTCTGTTCCCCAGCCCGCACCACTCCTGTCTCCCTCTCCAGGAGGCCACTGACCTTACCAGGCAGCCAAGCCTAGGTTGGGGGTCGTCCTCGATTTCTCCTTCCCCTGCCCTTGCCCATGTGCCGTCCTGGGCTGCTCTGCTCCTCTCTCCTATCCCTGCATCCCTGAGTAGGTTTTGGCTCCGTTCCAAGGAGCCTCATGCGCCCATTAGCCTACTCTGGCCCTGCCTGACTCTGAGGCCCAGGGCTCCCCAGTGCTGTTCTCTGGCCACACATAGCATCTGCCTTCTGTACCCCACACTTGTTCTTGCACCCTTCCAAGACTTTCCACATGCTGCCTCTTCCTCCTAGAAAAGGCCACCCAACTTTCACTGGGGTAACCTTTAATCCTTAACTTACATGACCTCTGGAAAATCTCTTGTGAAGAAAATTAACTGATCAGGATAACCCATATCTCTACAGCTCACTATGCATTTTGCACATATGGTATCTCACTGCATGTGGGGTGATAATGAAGAGTGGGAAAAAAACAGGTTATGTATGAGATCTTATGAAATTTATATTATTTATATTTCTGCCATGAAGTCACACGTGGTAAATCAAGATTTATCAGTCTAATCACAAATACACAATTTCCCTGAATAATGAAATTACCTATGAATATATACATACATTTTCTCTGAATAATGAGATGATCTATGAATATACACACCTTTCCCTTGAATAATGAAATGGCCTATGACTGTTTATACATTGTCCAGCTAAACAGAGGTGGACAGATAGAGTAGTTCCCAACTAAACTAAAGCAGCATGAAAAGAAGCAAAGATAAATTGTTTAATGGCAGACCCCTGCTGTCTGAAAACCTAATTAACTTTGGCAATGCTTTTACAATGGCTGCAAAAATGGGTTTATTATCTTTCGAAAACATAAAGCTAAAAAAAAAGAACCATTACAAAAATATGTTTTAGAGAATGCTAATTCTGACATACAGTATATAGTCTAATAAATCACCCTGTATTGCTACAAGACATTATGGCTTTCCATAAAAACAGAGGATGTTATTTTCCCTGAGGCTGAAACACATATATATTTGCAAACTGGGAAATAAAATGTCCAGACTGATAATGAGGCTGCCGAAACGAATCCACATAAACAAAGGCTATCTATCAACAGGAGTCAGATATTCTGCTCCAGGCCATTATTTCAGGTTGGTGATGTCTGAGGATCCAAGAAAGCTTTGCTACCAATTTTAGAAATGAAATTTCCCCAAAGTGTTTGCTGGGAGGTCCCAGGTTTTCAGGGAATCTGATTGCTTAATGATGCTTTAATATCTAACTGTATTCATGGAAACCTGTTTCTGATATGGAAAAATGACAATTCATGAAAGAAAAACTTCACTTATGGATAATATAACAAAAGACTGAGTCTTTTAATCAGGAAGAGGACCAGGTAACCTGAGTCCTTGGGCCTGTCCTGGATCTGAATGATCAGGTCCTGAGGCAGGAGATATATGGGCCCCAGACTGAGCGGCTGTAATCTGTCTCCTGAAGACAGATATTTCAAGATAAAGATAAAGCAGGAGCAAGAGGAAGCGGAGTCCTGCTTGGATAAAAGATAAAGAGACCACATATTTCTCTTTCTTGAGGTCAGAGACCCCCAAACTATGCATGCAAAGAACGGATCCTTAGGAGAGGGGGTGCTAGACCATAATATGTTCTGTCAACTTCCCTGAGACCTCTGCACTGGAATCTATCCTGGCTAAAAGATGCACGTGCACACACGGGAGGGCCTTTAGCCAGACCAGTTATGGACTTAAAGCCAGACAAAGCAAGATGACCGGCCAGAGGAAACCCGGAAGAACTGCCTCCAAAAGCACAAGACTCTCTCTCTGAGCCAGCCCATGCTTCCTCTGCACATATATGCTCTCTTAATAAACATTTTAGTTATCTCACTACTTTTCATCTCTTTGCTGAATTCTTTCTTCAAAGCAGACAAGAACTAGGGAGCACAGCAGCCTAGGTTCAAACCCTGGTAGGGGAACTGAGATTCCTGCTTCAAGCCATCACAGCTGAGGCCGCCCCACAGCCTCCCAAGATCAGTTCTTCCCACCTCATATACTGCTCCACACCTGGAGTGAGAGGGTCCCTAGCACACAGTAGATACCTCAAAAACACATGTAAATGAATTCAACCGGGAAGTGCCCCACACTTAGATGCTTCAAGAAAAGTCCAAGCTTTCTATAATCTGTAGCAATGAATATAGAAAGTTCCCATGGTTTATTAAAATATCCAGATTTCAATGGAAATATTAAAAATAAAGGCAGTCGTAAGTGAGCCTTACTTATATGACAGACTCTCTTTGGTCAAATTTTAGTCTCCTCTGAACTCTCTTCCCAACCAGGCCTTGATCTTTGGATTTATACCTGTCTTTGCATTGCCCATTTGTAGCAAAAATCCTGCTAAAGTCAGTTTAGCCAGAATCTCGCACTCTTTTTTTTTGCTGTGCTGGGTGTTCGTTGCTATGCAGGCTTTTCTCTAGTTACAGTGTGGGGCTTCTCTTTAAGGTGACTTCTCTTGTTGCAGAGCACAGGCTCCAGGTACATAGGCTCAGTAGTTGTGGTGCATGGGCTTAGTTGCCCCGAGGCATGTGCGATCTTAGTTCCCTGATCAGGGATCAAACCCATGTCTCCTGTATCAGCGGGTGGATTCTTTACCAGTGGACCACTAGGGAAGCCCAGAATCTCCCACTCTTGGTAGCTGATCACCCTTGATACCTGATCAAATTCCTCAACCCCAGTTGTATCTGATCACCTGGGTCTGCTTTCATCAGGAATGCCGTGGAGTTAGTTAACTGGAACCCCTTCACCCTGATGTGTCCTCTTAGTAACTCTCCCTCCACTGACCCCCACCCTGCTCCGTGGCTAAAAAGCCCCCCTTGTCTATGCTCTATCTGGAACTGAGCTCAGTTCTATCCCTACTGTATTAACTCCTCAATAAGGTCTGTTTTTAATGCTTTATCTGCTCTTCAGCTCTGGTTTTTCTTTAACAGTTAGATACTAAAAACCATTCTCTGCTTCTTGGGAACTTGGTTAGATCCCATTTTTGAGATCCTAGCGGTTAAGTAGAGTCACATGACTAAGTATTTACCAGTGGAATGGAAGGATGTATGCCAATCTGTGTTTAGGCTTTCAGATCATGGGTGTGCCCCCTTCACACTCTCTTCCTTCCCTCTGGCCACGATTCAGGCACTCCTGCAACCCAGGTTCAGTCAAGTACACGTGCCCAGGGCAGCAATCCAGGTTCAGTCAAGTTCACCTCCCTAGGGCATGGCGGGAGCAACAACCTGGAAGGAACCTGGGGCCCTGAATGATCAAGGAAAATTACACAACCTAGAATACTCATCTCAGACCTTCATGCAAGAGATAAACTTCTGTTATTTAAGGCAAGGCATTCCTGGCTCCCCGTTTTATTTTTTACAGTAAGTCCCCTACATACGAATGAGTTCTAGTTTGATAGCACATTCATAAGCCCAACAGTTAGCCTAAGAAGTCAACTAACACAATCAGCTATAGAGTCGTGTACTGTAATAGGTTCATAATACTTTTCACACAAATAATACATAAAAACAAATGCAAAAAATAAAGACTTTTACTCTTACCATACAGTACCTTGAAAAGTAAGATAAGTACCAGCTACATCACCACAGCTTTTACTCTTGATTCCAGACATCCTGGGCTTGAAATAAAGCTACTGAACTACTGTGCTCTATATAGCAAAGTACACAAAAGCACAACTTGTATAGGTTGCACACACATGACAATGTACGGCAGACACGTGAACGAACTTACATGACTGGACATGCGAACACATGTTCACGTCTTCGAAAATTCGAAACTTAAAGGTTCATATGTAGAGGGCTGCCTGTATTTTTATTTTTTGGCCATGCTACACAGCTTGCAGGACCTTAGTTATCTGACCAGGGACCGAACCTGGGCCCATGGCAGTGAAAGCACTGAGTCCTAACCACTGGCCCATCGGAGAATTCTCCTTGGTTCTCCTTATTATAACAGCATGCACAGAAATGACTGTATCTGTGATGAGGAATTTTTCTTCAGGAAATACCCATGTTATTGTATTCTCATTGGAAATCTACTTTCACATTGAAAACAGAAAGAGCCAGCAGTGCTACCATCTTAAGCCTTCAAACTATTTGCTTCAGAGTTCTTACTTACATTTTATATACATTTTCACGCCTATTTATTACACAAAGCTCTAGACAGAAGCCCTGAGGCTAATCCACACACATATAAGAAAATGTATTGTGCTTTAGCCATCATTTGAGCAATTATTGAGTTCTGCACAGACTAGTAAGACAAGCAGAGAGAGGTATAAGACCAGTGACGCTGTTTATTCAAAAAAGCAATTCAAAAAAGCTTGCATGGCTGGAAACCAGAACAAGTTCATGCCACAGATTTTTACAGTTTATGCCAATTAAAGAATTTATTATTTTATAGTATTAATAAAGTAAAATGCTAAAAAGATAAACAATATACTTTTCTCAGTCTTTGGTTTTCTGGGCCTTTTTGCTCTACTTGATGTGATTACCCTCCCCACTCCCCCTTCCTGAAACTCTCCTTCCTCAGCTCTTATAACATCACTCTCTTACCTTCTTCCTGTTTGCAACTTCTCTATCTCCTTCAGGGACCCTTCTTTCTCTCTGTGCTATAATTGGCTGGTGCTCTCAGGGCTCTGTTTTTGGCCCATTCCTCACCCCACAGGCTCTGTGTGTGATACCATTCAAGCCCACAGCTTCAGCTACCGTTTACATGCTAACCTCTCAAATTGACCTCCACCTCCCTGCAGGACAATGTTCCTGAGCCCCACAACTACTCATGAAGAGGCAGCTTCCACTATAAAGACTCTGAGAGTCACGGGAGGTGTCCTTGTAAAGGGAAACATTGGGGTGTCTGGCCCCTGCTGTTTCAGCTCAGTGCACCCCCACCTGCCAGCCCAGAAGTCTCCTGCACCAGATGGGAGTAAAGGGTGCACTTCAGAATGCTCTGCCTCAGAGGAGGCTATAAAATTAGTAATTCGTGAAGATGAACTGGCACCTGGGAACGAAGCAGGCCCAGCTGGTGACCCAGATCCACAGTCCCAGGGGACAAAGAGTCCCAGAGTGGGTCCCCTTTGCTGGAACGCCTCCTCACTCTTACGCTAAATGTGTGTTTATAATGACAAGTCAACATTTATTGTTATAAAAGATGGAATTCATTAAATCCCATTAATTAATTAAACGTGTATATTCTACCCACTTTCTAGAAAAGATTAAAGTAGCTCCTAAAAATACAGAATGTGGACTAAAATAGACCTTCCCTGATGGCTCAGTGGGTAAAGAGCCTGCCTGCAATGTTCGAGACACAAGAGAGAGATGCAGATCTTCCTGGGTCAGGAAGATCCCCTGGAGAAGGAAACAGCAACCCACTCCAGTATTCTTGCCTGGAAAACCCCACGGACAGAGGAGCCTGGTGGGCTACAGTCCACAAGGTCACCCAGAGTCAGACACGACTGAGTGACTAAGCATACACACAGCACACATTCTATCCACTCTCTAGAAAAGACTGAAAGTAGCTCCTAAAAATACAGAATGTGGACTAAAATAGTAGAACTAGGCCAAAAAGTCAAGACCAAAGGAAATGACGCAGAGGTGGCTGGGGCAGCTGGCTCCTGGGAACTGTGCCGCTCAGGTGGCAGCTGCAGAAGTGGCCTCGTCACGGGTCCTGCCATCGCAGAACGAGGGGCCCTTGGGCCTGACCTGGCCTTGTGACCACAACCACTCGGACAGGAGAAAAGGCCAGGCCTGGGAGACTCCAGGCTGCTGCAGTGAATGAAACACCATTGCTCAAATTCTCAGCGGGGACCAGGTTCTGCGCTTTTCTGCATCACCACAGTTAGACCTCACCAGGATTTCACAGCCGAGGCTCAAATCTACTGATAGACGCATGAGAGGCAATGATGACTGGTGATTCTTATTGGGCTCCTGAATTCATTCTGCAACCAACCCAGTCCAACAACCAGGCTTGGGCTGGGCACCAGTGATATAGAATGAGTAAGGCCCAATGCCCTGCGGAGCCAGTGGTGTGGGAGGGCAGAAACAAGGATGCTGGGAGGAGAGCCTGATGGTAGGGAGGAGGCTAGCCTGCTGCCCAGCGGCCCTGCCAAGTGGGCTCCTTTCCTGGGAATAGCCAGATGGCCCCCAGAGCCCTCAGGGTGCCCAGGGGCCTTCCAGCATCAGCTGATTGGCCTGGGTGCAGACCCATTGTCCCACCCGAGAATCTGAAGCCCAGCCCGAGAAAGGTGAGCAGAAGCTAAGAGCTGCCCATTAGCGCAGGGTACCTCCCACAAAGCCTGTGAGGCTGATCTGGGTCCAGCCAGCTCAGAGGCCCAGTAGTCCATCTGTCCCTGGGTTGTTCAAAGTCCTGTACAATGACAAGGCTGAGTCAGCTGTTAACACACTGAACCTCTGCTGTGCCGAAGGAGAGAAGCCACTTCCTCTAGCCGCCTTCCCATCACCCTGGATGCTCCAGCCCAGTAACTAAAGGGTCAACATCCAGCACAGCAAGTGGCCTCTATCCCTGCCCTAAACGTTAGGCTAGTTAAGGTCTGGTCATTAAATATTTTGTTCTGAGGCCCTTCCTGTACATCCCTCTTTTCAGGTTGAGTGAGACAGTGGTGGTGCCTGATGTAAGCAGAGAAGACCCCCTAATGCAGTGGGAGAGGTTTCCTGGAAGGGGTGCCATCTCAGAGGGTCTTGGAGGAGCTATAGGAGGGGACCAGCAAGCCAAACCACAGGTGCAAAGGCCTGAAGGGTGAAGAGCCGGCAGGCAGTGGTGGGCAGGGGCAGAGGGTCCCAGCAGAAAGGCTCCGCAGAGGGCTAGAGATGAGGAAGAAAGCCAATGACTGCACACGGGCTGGACTCCACCCAGGAGGTTTTCCAGGCTGTGGGACCTGAGGACATGCATCCATGCTTGCTGAACACAGAAAAGAAGACACAAATTCCTAGGCTTCAAGCTTTGTGACGTCCAGCAGGAAATGAAAGCCTAGGGTCATGTGGTATTTCATGATGTTTTTACATAAAATGGTTCACTTCATCTTTCCTGTGATATCAGACAATAAGAAGGCTGAGATGCAAAGGGTTAGCCTGGAACTCCTGGGTTCACACTGCAGTCCACTGTGAACGGACAGCCCTGGCTGCTGGGAGGCAATGGTTCCACCAGGCTGGTACCCACAGCATTCCATCACCATAACATCTTGCCCACGGAGTACTTCCCCGTCTCCTCCCTTCATTCAGTAAACTCTGCCTGGGAGATAGTGAGATCCCAACACACCTGCTGAGGCCTGGCCCATTGCTTTACTGCTAACCGTGCCTCTCACTTTAGAGCCATGCCATTTCCACAGGCACACTTCTACTCTCTTTTCAAGTATTTTTCATCCTAAAGGCTGTCATTCAAGAGCAGGTTGTCTCTCCTCCTGTGAAGAACGAAAAGCCTGATGTAATGCTTTCCCTGTAAATGACTTTGCAGCTGGTGATATGCAGCCTTCTCATCCCATTTACTCCTCACCCCAACTCTGCATGGTCAGCAGCAGCATCCCCATTTCAGAAACAGAATGCTGAGACCCAAAGAGAGTAAGGGACATACCTGCAGCCCTGAGTGGAACAGCCACTCCAAGGTCTGAGGACTCCTGGCCCAGTGCTCACTGCACCATGTCTCAACTGTTTCTTAAACTAAACAACAGCAGGAAGGGAGACTGTAGATAGCAGACTGGCCAGGGCTCAAATCTCAGTTTATCTGCTGTGTGGCCTCAAACAGGTGTCCTCACCTCTCTGGGCCTCTGTCCTCTCAACTGTGAAATGGATGGTTCTGAAGATCCAAATCCTGGCAAACAGTACTCACTGGATATGCGCAGGCCATTCCCCCACCCTATCATCCTGTTTTGAATAGTTTTCCAGTCACTCTTTTGATCTGAAAAGAGATTCTTTTCAATGACTTTTAAGAAAAGTGCGATTTACCTGTTAGCCACCAGAGTGCAGTCAATTTCCGGGCGCTTCGTTTTGGGAATGGCGTACAGTGGGTACCTGTCCCCGTGTCGAATGAACACGTGCGCAGAGACCAGCTTAAAATGATGTGGGGCGTGGCCTGCGTGAGAAAAGCACGTTGCCTGGTTGTCACTCAGCAACAGTCTATTCTTGCAGCTCGCAGAGGCCGGGAGGGGTGACCATGGTGGAAGGGTGCCATGCTGGGTTGGAGTGAGGGGGGCCCTCTGACTCCCTCACAAGGAAGGGCAGAGGAACGTAAGAAGGCTGCTTATGCCCCAGAGTCCCAGCACTCACAGGGAGGCTTTGGGGTGTGGCTGGGGGCTGGAGATCAGTGAAGTGGGGGCAAGACTGCTCAGGTAGCCTCACTCACATCCACAGACTAGGGGGAGGCCCATGGAAGTACTGGAAACCATGATTTCTGCTTTAAATCTTTCTCTTGTGAAACAAGACTGGGCAGAAAGAGATAAATACTCAACATCTTCTTTGATATACTTTCAGAAAACCAGAAGTCAACAGAGAAATCATATTTTCCTACACCTTTAATGTCAGACACCATCAGGGTATGATTTGGGAGTTCTAAGCCCTGAGAGAGCCCACCTGGGAAAGGGTTGAGCCAAGGGTGACCCCCTAGAACCCTTCAAGGCCACCTTTCTGCTCATTCTCACTGAAAATCAGGATGATGGCAAACAACTGTGGAGGCCTTCTTATGTGCCTCATGCTGCTCAAAGCAGTTACTTACTCGTCCCAGCAGCCCTGTCTGTGAGTAGGGATGACTTGTTATACCCATTTTACAGATGAGGAAACTAAGACCTGGGAACTCATTCAAGGGCACAGCCCAGTGGTGACTGTAGGATTGGAGTCCCGGCTGTCTAGCTCCTTAGATGCTGTGTGAAGATGCTACCATGTCGGGCTGCACAGCCGACCTACCTTCCATGCTGCGCTCAGCCACACCTGGAATGTTGCAGTACAAAAGGGCTTCATATACCGGGTCCATCACGGGGGGCTCCGTTGCCGGGTCAGGCATGATTCTCTTTCGACTCTTGCTGGTCACTCCATTCTTGGTTGCCAACACTGGGATCAGGTGGACTGCAGGGAAAGCAAAGTAGGTCAGGAAACATGTGATCATGGAGGACACATGCCAGTTAGAGGACCCCAGAGGGCAGCTAGATTTTCACCGGAATTCACCTCTCTCTCAGAATTAGGCTGGACTTCAATGCATCAATAGCAAAATGTCAGCTTCCCATTCAAGCACTCTTTAAAAAAAATTTTTTTTAATTTATTTTTTAATTGAAGGAAAACTGCTTGACAATGTTGTGCCATTTTCTGCTGTACAACAACACAAATCAGGCATAATTATATATGTGTGCTGTGCTCAGTCATTTCAGTCATGTCCAACTCTTTGCAACCTAGGGACTTCTCTGTCAGTCCCCGTCAGAACCTCTGGCTTCTCTGTCCATGGGATTCTCCAGGCAAGAATACTGGAGGGGGTTGCTGTGCCCTCCTCCAGGGGATCTTCCCGACCTAGGAACTGAACCCATATGTCTGGTGTCTCCTGCACTGCAGGCAGATTCTTTACCCACTGAGCCACCTGGTAAGCCCATAATTATATATAAATATCTTTTAAAAATATTTATTTGACTGTATTGGGTCTTAGTTGTAGCACATGGGATCCGCATAGCAGTGTGCAGACTCTCTAATTTTGGCACACAGGCTTAGTTGCTCTGTGGCATATGGGATCTTAGTTCCCTGGTCAGGGAACCCATGTCTCGAACCCATGGATCAAACCCATGTCTCCTGCACTGGAAGATGGATTCTTAACCACTGGACTACCAGGGAAGCCTTGAGTCCCCTCCAAGCCCTGCCTCTTTCTCAACACCCTCCCCCTCCCCTTGTCAATAATTACCTATGTGACACCAGGTGGGCCACCCAGAGAGAGGGGGCCTCACCCACAGTGGTGAAGGAAGCAATCTGATTACTTCGTTCTGAACCCCCTTTGAATTCTGGTAAATACTAAGGCAGAAAGCCATTATCTACCGAGTGCCTATGAAGTGCTAGACATGTGTCTGCCATATCTCATTTAATACCATCTGCCTTGCAGATGGGGCCCCCCAAGCCCAAGCATCGGTATCTGTTCATTAATTCTCAAGAGACTATTTTACAGTGAAGAGAGCCACAGACCCAAGGCAAGGCTGAGGCAACTGCCCAAGGTGTACTTGCTGGAGGGAAGACATCTCACTGTCACCCATCTGTCCCCAGGCCAGGTTCTCCCCCACTCCCATCTGCTGGATGTCATGGATGGACACTGCAGTCTGTTATGCTTGTCCAGACAGCACCCCTCTTTCTGTTGGGGAACCCCTCCTTCCCTGCCATGTGGTTCAGCTGAACTGCCAATCACAATGTCAAGTACAATACAGATAAGAGGAGGGGACTCCTTTTCTCCTGGACACTGATATCTAAGAACGGAAACCCAGGGCTGCCCCAGTCATTTGTCCCTCCATGGACAGCCTCTGCCTGCAGTGGCCAGAGCAATAAATGAGGAGAATTATCAGAGAGAAAGAGGAAGGAAGATCTGAGGACATCCAGCCTCTGGGCCCTGAGTCCAGATGTGGCTGAAGTGCCCGTTCGATGTCCCAGTTCTGTAAGCCGAGAAAGTCTGCTTATTACTTAAGCTAGTCTCACGTGGGCTTCTGTTCCTTTCAACCAAATGAGTCCTGGTTCACACATTTTATCAATTATTTACAAGTAGCTGTAAGTGCATCTCCTAGGTTAGTAGTACTCAATCTTTCAAAGAGTTCCCAATTCAGAACTACCTACAATAACAATCGTTGTATTTTTACCATCACCAACTGAGGGAATATGTGAAAATAGGTGTGCCCATGAGTCATTAAGAGGAGATGAAGAAGAGGTAACAAGAATACACAGAAGAACTGTACAAAAAATGTTCTTAATGACCCAGATAACCTCTCTGGCACTCACCTACAGCCAGACATCCTGGAGTGTGAAGTCAAGTGAGCCTTAGGAACCATGACTACAAACAAAGCTAGTAGAGGTGATGGAATTCCAGTTGAACTATTTCAAATCCTAAAAGATGATGCTGTTAAAGTGCTTGACTCAATATGTCAGCAAATCAGTAGTGGCCACAGGACTGGAAAAGGCCAGTTTTCATTCCAATCCCAAAGAAAAGCAATGCCCCAAAATGTTCAAATTACCACACAATTGCCAGCACTCATTGCACATGCTGGCAAGATTATGCTCAAAATCCTTCAAGCTAGGCTTTAAACAGTATGTGAACGGAGAACTTCCAGATGTAAAAGTTGGAATTAGAAAAGTCAGAAGAACCAGAGATCAAATTGCCAACATCCATTGGATCATAGAAAAAGCAAAGGAATTCCAAAAAAATCTACTTCTGCTTCACTAAAGCCTTTGACTGTGTGTATCACCACAAACCGTGGAAAATTCTTAAAAAGATGGAAATATCTGACCACCTTACCTGCCTCCTGAGAAACGTGTACACAGGTCAATAAGCAACAGTTAGTACTGGACATGGAGCAATAGACTGGTTCCAAATTGGGAAAGGAGTACGTCAAGGCTGCGTATTGTCACCCTGATTATTTAACTTACATGCAGAGTACATCATGCAAATGCCAGGCTGGATGAATCACAAGCTGGAATCAAGATTGCCAGGAGAAATATCACCAACCTTAGACACGCAAATGATACCTCTTAAATGGCAGAAAGTGAACAGGAACTAAAGAGCCTCTTGGTGAAGGTGAAAGAGGAGCATGAAAAAGATGGCTTAAAACTCAACATTCAAAAAACTAAGATCATGGCATCTGGTCCCATCACTTCATGGCAAATAGATGGGGAAACAATGGAAACAATGAGAGACTTTATCTTCTTGGGTTCCAAAATCACTGTGGACGGTGACTGCAGCCGTGAAATTAAAAGATGCTTGCTCCTTAGAAGAAAAGCTGACCAACCTAGACAGCGTATTAAAAAGCAGAGACATCACTTTACCGACAAAAGTCTGTATAGTCAAAACTATGGTTTTTCCTGTGGTCATGTATGGATGTGAGAGTTGGACCATAAAGAACGCTGAGCGCTGAAGAATTGATGTTTTTGAACTGTGGTGTTGGAGAAGACTCTTCAGAGTGCCTTGTACAGCAATGAGATCGAATCAGTCAATCCTAAAGGAAATCAACCCTTAATATTCACTGAAAGGACTGACACTGAAGCTGAGGCTCCAATACTTTGGCCACTTGATGTGAAGAGCCGATACACTGGAAAAGATTCTGATACTGGATAAGAGGACAACAGACAATAAGATGGTTGGATGGCCATTGACTCAATGGATGTAAATTCGGGCAAGCTCAGGGAGATAGTGAAGGACAGGGAAGCCTGGCGTGCTGCAGTTTATAGGGTTGCAGAGAGTTGAACATGACTTGGCAACTGAACAACAACAACAATGAATCATTTAACTTCTTATTAATCATTATATAAATGCCTACATTTGAAAAATAGCTAAAACAGGGTTAAATCACCAGTCTAAATCAACCTAAATTCCCTAACTACTTCTACAATTTTCCTAATGGTTAAAGTTTCCCTTTGGCAAACATGTTATAAACAAAGGTGTAAGATAAGCAATCCACCGAGAAGAAAGTATTTACAACATACATAACAAACTATTTAATATTCGAAGTGCACAAATCTCCTAAAATGGAAAAATTAAAAGGGATATGAGCAGGCTAATTATAGAAAAATAAATCCCAGGGCAATAAACATACAAAAAATGTTCAATATTATACATACTTTAAAAATACAAATGAAACAGTAGGATAAGATTCCCTCCATCCCAACAGATTAGAAATCCACATTTTAACAACAATATCAGTATTGGCCAGGGTTTGAAACCTACATTTCCCTATACTTCAGGTGAGAGAGGAAGTTGAAAGGACTTTTGGGAAGGAGTATTTGCATCACCACCAAAATGTTACATGTACTTTATCCATGACCCTATTATTCTATCTCTTGGAATCTGTTCAACAAAAATATCAATTCCCATCACCAAGACATATGGCCAAAGAGATTCACTGCAGCACTATATACAAGAACACAAAAAAGGGAAATGAACTAAATATCTTTTATCAGCAGAACAGAATGTAACACCCACAGTGGAATATTCTGTCAAAGTTAGAAAGAATGAAAAATTAATAAAAGATTCTTTGATTTTTGTGAATAAACCAAGTCACTGGATACTTACATAATCCTTTTCATGGAAAGAAAAAATTAACCATAAGTATATGAATATATAGGCATTTTTATTATGAAAATGAACAGAAAAATGTCTACAAGGAGATTCCCCAAAAATGGCTTTGGGGAATGGGTAGAATGGGGTTTAAAGAAGTATTTTCACTTGTTTTTCTGTGACTGTCTACATTGTTTTATAAATCCACACACATACATACGTAGATACTGATATGTATTTACAATAAGCATGTTACATATTATCTACATTCTATATGTATACAAGTACATGTATATTTCTATCATGTCTAGATATATTGATATTTTTTTTCAATAAGCATATTTTCATTCATTACTTATGATGAAACAACAACCACAGCTAGAGTTGGCCCTTCACCAACTAAATAAGCCCTTCAGTTTGTCCTAAACCCACTTTCTTCCTAACAGTTAGGAAGGTCTGGAGCTGCTAACACACAGCTCAAGTGTCCAAAGGTCATTTACCATGGTGGGGAGAATTTGTGCCAGAGCAAGAGGACAATAAAAGTACATGTCATAATTAGCTTCCAATTAAATAAATTAATTAATTTAAAAATAAAATAAAGAAGGGGGGGGAGTACATGTCCTAAGGCAGCATGTTAATGACCCAGCCCTTCCAGCCATGTGGCACCCCTCAGTCCTTGATTCTGCTCTTTTATTACGCGGTACCAGGTGCTGGCCCCTTGGCCATGCCTGTGGGCACACTCCCTTTGAATCTGGGCCACTTAGCTGAAGCTAAGGAGACATAATACGAGTGACCCTGGGACAGAGGGGCATGGGTCCCTAAGCATCCCAGAGTCCTCACAGTTTGCTGGTTTATTTCAAAGCACGTGGGGTAAGGCTTGTTGGAACTGCTATAAGCTGAGTGTTTGCTGTCCTGTGCTCAGACATGCTCAGTCATGTCCAATTCTTTGCGACCCTATGGACTGTAGCCTGCCAGGCTTCTCTGCCCATGGCATTTTCCCGGCAAGAATATTGGAGCGGGTTGCCATTACCCACTCCAGGGATCTTCTGGGCCCAGGGACCGAGCTGCATCTCCTGCATCTCCTGTGCTGGCAGGTGGATTCTTTACCATTCATTGCACCATTTGGGAAGCCCAAGCTGTGTTCATGCTCCCCCAAATTCACATGTTAAAATCCTAACTGCCAGTGTGATGGTATTTAGAGGTGGGGCCTTGGGGAGTAATTCAGTTAAGAGGGTAGAGTCCTCACGAATGAGATTAGTGCCATTATAAGAGAGATCCCAGAGAGCTGCCACCCCCATTTCTGCGATGTGAGGTTACAGCAAAAAGGGGGCTAAGGGCAGACTTAGGTGTAAGGGAGCATCCTGGGGCTGGAGGATGCGGCTTCTTCTGGCAGGCCTCCCCAGCTCCTCCACTGCCCTGAGGACACGCAGGAACTCTGCTGATCCCACGCAGCTCATATGTCACTGGGCAAGAAAAAGGAACTGTAGGCGCATCAGAAAGAACAGTGGGCAGTCAAACAGATGGAAGAATAACGAGGTGTCATGTAGGTGTAAAAAGCTCCAGGAACAGACATGAGTGCCCTGGGGCCACTGTATCGCTGTGGCCAACCAATGACGCAATAGGAGACACCTTTTATTAATAATTAACTCGGTATCAATGGGCACATGTTTTCTCTGTGGTGTGATTTCCCAATAGAAGACTTCATACGCCACCTGGGGATATGAGTCTCTCCCATTTATGTCTGCTGTACCTGTTCATCGCATCTATAATCACTTTCATCCCATCATCGCATCCATAAACCTTCTTGTATAAAAAGATGCCAGTGACATCTCAAGGTCAAAGAATGGCAGAGAACATGACCTCTAAAGCAGTCCCTTGGGCTCCCTCACACGCAAAAGCAACTAGCAAACTTCTTAGAATGAGAGTAAGACAATCAGATGCTGTTTCATGTAGGCCTCTCCCCTGTCTCACCCCCACCCCCCCATCCCTCAATGCACAGAGGAAGGATCCATGGGCCTCATTACCAAACATCCCTGTAGCTGTGACTAGAATTCAAGCCAAACTGGCTGGTGCTGCTTTTTCCAGCCTTATACCTCACCTCATCCTAGGAAGAGCAACCATCCGTCAGGCATGAATCTCAGGCAGAGGCAGGTCAAGGGACTTGCCTGGGGTCACTTGCCCTGTAAGCCTGTTGACCTGCCAGTCCTGGTATTTAGGCATCTCCCATCCAGCTATCCAACATTTATTGAGCATCTACTGGGAATTCTTCAGAGAATAAAAGACTCTGGTTGCTGTCAATCCTGTTGAGGAGGGTGGTAAGGTATTAAATAAGAAAACGGGAGCAGAAAGCATACGGGGAAATGTCCTTCTCCGTCACAGTGCCTCTGCACACCCTGGGGGTTGGTTTGGGGGTCTGGGTGTAGGAATAATGCAGAAACAAACTGGATATAGAGGAGATACTGGGAAGTCACCACAAGAGTGATCAAGAAGAGGCTCAGAAGAAATACCATCTATCAATAAGTCTCAGCTCAGCAGCCAACTTGATGAACATGTCTGAAGAGAGATGTTTCATCCAACAATGAACTGCTTCTTTTAATTTGTATTTATTCTATTGAAGACCCCCATGGGAGAGAGGACAGGAGAGAAAGAACGAGTCCAGGGTCAGGGTCAGATCACGACCCTAGCCCCTAGGCTGCGAGCTCCTTCTTGTCTGGCCTTGGTTTCAGGCCCCTTAGTTATTCCACATGCTCAGCAGGCTGTGTGTGTGCAGCTGGTCATCACCTGGGAATCACCGTGACTTCACGAAGACAGGTCAGTGCCTCTCTTCCAGGGCACCAAGCCCATGCCCACCATCTCCAGTTCCTCACTCCCTATGGGGGCTCTGGCCCAGGGCAGGGGACAAGAATTTACCTGCTTCCAGGCCTCTTCCCACCTGCTCTAGCATTCAGAACCCACTGTATGCTGCCCTTTACAGGAGATCCTGATGGAGCACTGTGGGCCCGTTCCTGGCTCAGAGCACTACCTCTCCTTCCCTTCTGTAGACGGCTGCTCTCCCAGGTCAACCCCATGCTGTGGTGGGGGTGGTCATGACCCTTCTCCAGGACCCTGTCCTTGCCATGCTGGTCCCAGGGATGGGACCTTGCACTAGCCAACTGGGTCAATAAAGGCCCTTTCCAGGAAAGACAGCTGCCCCACATGGAAGAATCAGGTGAGCCCAGAAGCCCTGCCTCCTGCCATCCCTGCCCTAGTTATCCGGCTGTTGTTTAGTGATCAACTCTTCCTCTGATTATACAGACACCCTGGCAGGTTGAAGTCAGGTATCTAGGATCCGCAGGTGTCCCAGGGCAGGTGGGCAAGTGTTGGCTGACCCGTCTCCACCACTCTGGGCTCAGCTGCCCCACAGGTCTCACCACTGACTGGACCAGCAAAGAACTCAGTGGGGCCAAGGTGTGGCCCCGCCACCTGCTTTTCACCTTCCTAGCTCCAGAGTCTGCTTCACCCTTGCTGGGACCTCAGCCTGGGCTGGTCACCTTCCTAAGCGACTGCAGTCACTTCACCCTTGCATCACTCAAGTCTGTCCTGACTCAGCCCTGCAGCCATCATTCCCTTAAATAGTTCAGCTCACCCAACTATTTAAGGCACCTTCTTATAAGTTAAACACCCCTAGTCCTGTCACCTGATTTCTGCGATTGCTTCCTCCCCAAAGCTCAAAAGGTTCTTGAATTCTCTTTATCTGTCTTTCATTTGTGTCAGTTTGATTACTATGTGTCTCAATGTGTTCCTCCTTGGGTTTATCATGGCTGGGACACTGTGTGCTTCCTGGACTTGGTTAACTATTTCCTTTCACATTTTAGTTAAGTTTTCAGCTATTAACTCTTTAAATATTTTCTCGGGTCCTCTCTCTCTTTTCCTTCTGCTGCTGCTGCTGCTGCTGCTAAGTCGCTTCAGTCGTGTCCGACTCTGTGCGACCCCATAGACGGCAGCCCACCAGGCTCCCCCATTGCTGGGATTCTCCAGGCAACAACACTGGAGTGGGTTGCCATTTCCTTCTCCAATGCATGAAAATAAAAAGTGAAAGTGAAGTCGCTCAGTCGTGTCTGACTCTTCGCTGTCTCATGGACTGCATCCCACCAGGCTCCTCTGTCCATGGGATTTTCCAGGCAAGAGTACTGGAGTGGGTTGCCATTGCCTTCTCCGTTTCCTTCTGGGACCTCTATAATATAAATGTTGGTGTGTTTTTATGTTGTCCCAGAGGCTGTCTTTGTTTCTTTTCTTATTTTTTCTATATTATATTTTGTGGCACTGATTTCCACCATTCTGTCTTTCAGAAATTCTGTCTCAGCTCCTCTGCTATTGATTCTTCTAGTGTATTATTCAGGAGAAGGCAATGGCAACCCACTCCAGTACTCTTGCCTGGCAAGACCCTGCTGTGGAGTCTATGGGCTCTATGGTAGGGCTAATGGTGAGCTCCAAGAGGGCTCACACCAAGGGGCACCTTCCAGGACTGCTGCTGCCAGTGCCCCTGTCCCCACAGCGAGCCACTGCCAACCCACACCTCCGCAGGAGACCCTCCAACACTAGCAGGTAGGTCTGGTTCAGTCTCCTGTGGGGGTCACTGCTCCTTTCCCCTGGGTCTTGCTGTGCCCAAGATTTTGTTTGTGCCCCCCAAGAGTGGAATCTGTTTCCCCCAGTCCTGTGGAAGTCCTGCAATCAAATCCTGCTGGCCTTCAAAGTCTGATTCCCTGGGGATTCCCAGTCCCTTTGCCAGACCCCCAGGCTGGGAAGCCTGATGTGGGGGGTCAGAACTTTCACAACAGTGGGATAACTTCTTTGGTGTTATCATTCTCCAGTTTGTGAGCTGCCAGCCCAGTGGGTTTGGGATTTGATTTTATCATGATTGCGCTCCTCCTTCTGTCTTGTTGAGGCTTCTCCTTTGTCTTTGGATGTGGGGTATCGTTTTTTGGTGGATTCAGCATCCTCCTGTTGTAGGTTATTCAACAACTAGTTGCCCTGAATTCTCTTTACTGGAGTTGCTCTGACAGACAACTCCCATAATTCCCTTAGGCTTCCTCCATCCACTAAAGTGTCTTTAATATTCTTTCTTTCTCTAGCCTGCACTGAGTATAAAAATGTGTGTGATTCTCAAATAAAAGCCAGAGCCAGACCACCAGAGCCCCACAGTGGGAGTGGGGTGCTCACAGGGTTGAGGACTCAGCTCCTGCCCTAGGCTGTTTGTTCCAAGTTCTTACCTCCTCCCTGCCTGACCCCCTCTGACATCTGAGACCTAACCCCAAGGGTGGCCAGAGTGCAAGGGGCGGGGGTCCCACTGTGACCTGAGCCCAAGCCCAGCTGCAGCCTCCTGGAGGGGCCAGGAAACATTCCTCACATTCCTCTGGGGCCACTGCAAACTGGCCTTGACCAAATGGGGTCCCTCGGGTTAGATGCTGCAAGTGCCAAAGACTCTGAATCATGACAGAAACTAGGAATCAGACAGACATCCAAGACAGATCCCCAAAAAGAACTATGAAAAGAGCCCCAGCCATCCTCAACCACCTCAGGGCCTGGATCCTCTCTACCTTACCTTTGAGAATCTGGTAAGAGCTATTGATCCTCAGCCCTGAAAAAGGACTGTGTACATTGTTTTACATTTGGTTTCTGGGGATTCATAGCACCCCTGAAACCCTGTGAGACAATGCAGATGTCCATAGACTCAGGTTAAGAACGCAATGCACCTGGAAACAGGTTTCCAATTTCAACACCCTCGAGTAGAGATTTTTTCATTTTACAAAATGAAAACGGATTGTTACAATTCATATAAGCATGTGTTCATCCTAAAATAGGCACCGATACTAAGGTATAAAAAGAAGTCAGTCATGCATATTCCTACCACCCAGAGAACCCACAGTGAATGCTGCAGTGTGTGTGGCTGGAAGTCCTGCCGGAGATGAATGGTGCTCCAGTCCCTGCTGCTGCTGCTGCTAAGTCGCTTCGGTCACGTCTGACTCTGTGCGACCCCATAGACGGCAGCCACCAGGCTCCTCCGTCCCTGGGATTCTCCAGGCAAGAACACTGGAGTGGGTTGCCATTTCCTTCTCCAATGCATGAAAGTGAAAAGTGAAAGTGAAGTCGCTCAGTTGTGTCTGACTCTTAGCGACCCCATGGACTGTTGCCTGCCAGGCTCCTCCATCCATGGGATTTTCCAGGCAAGAGTACTGGAGTGGGGTGCCATCCCTACTGCAGTACAAATGGTGACCAGGTCACTATGGCTCAAGAACATTGTTGCCCCTTCCCCAGGAGCAAAAAGTTTTTTGTGTCTCAAAGGTCTGTATCCCATTGAGGCCACCAAACCAACAGCCCAGGAAAGTGGGTCCAGGTTGGTCATTCACTTCTATGAAAACAGTCAAAAAAGAAGAGCGGTCAAGTGGATGTGAGAGTCCTGGGGAGGCCACCTGAGTGAGAGACCATGTGCTGCGTGCCTGCATGTATCTGGATACTGTGAAGACTGGTCATCTCACCCTCTGGTAGATACCTGGGGCTGGGGAGAGGCAGAGCTGGGTTCCGAGTTCCCCATAAAGCAGACTCCAGGGCAGTGTGGTCCAGCCCCTCAGTTGACACAGGAAAAAGAAGGAAGGAGGCAGGGAGGGCAAGAGACGATGCTGGAGCCAGAACCAGATAAATCAGAGAGGGCCCTGCATTGTGGCCGAGTTTCTGCTTCTCTCACCCTGGGCGCTGGCTCTGCAGGGCCCCAGTGAGGCATCCAGGGCTGGGGCCACAGCAGCAGGAAGCACAGTGAGATGGTTCCGATGTCTCTGTGGGCATTCCTGACTGCACCTTCTTATTCAGGATTCAGATTCTGTCACCCTCAAGACCTCACTTCTGATCAGTCTCAAAAACCTCCCCCTCCAACCGCTTCCCCCAAGGCAGAGTGCTACCAATATCACAGGGCTGTGCATCTGATTACCACTTATCTCACTTCAAGTTGTTTTTTATTTTTATTAATGTCGTCAGCTTGGAGCCCTGTTGCCAAGACAACGAGAAATGAGGCCCAAGCGGATCAGTGCAAACTCCGCCCACGCAGGCTCCCACTGGGTCCCTGACTCACCTCTATTCAGTTGTTCCTCCAGTGTCAACGTCCCGCAGCTTCCTCTCCTATTTGTCTCTCTTCCTACAATCTTGGCAATCGGCACATACTCTCCTGAATTCACTGACTCATTTTACTAACACTTTCTAGTTTTACTAACTGATAACTTGCTCTCTTCTAAAATGGGAGATTCATCCTGTCAGGCGGCAGCCATCAGGGTGAGCCCACATGGGCGCCTACAAGTACATCCAGGAGCTGTGGAGGAAGCAGTCAGACGTGCTGCGGGTGCACTGCTGGCAGTACCGTCAGCTCTCAGCGCTGCACCGCGCCCCGCGCCCCGCGCCCCGCGCCCCACACCCAACCGGGCCCGACAAGGCGTGCAGGCTAGGCTACAAGGCCAAGCAAGGCTATGTCATATACTGGATCCGTGTACACCGCGGTGGCCGCAAACGCCCAGTTCCTAAGTGTGCCACCTACGGCAAGCCTGTCCACCATGGTGTCAACCAGCTCAAGTTTGCCCGAAGCTTGCCGTCAGTTGCGGAGGGGCGCGCTGGCTGCCACTGTGGGGCCCTGAGGGTCCTGAATTCCTACTGGGTTGGTGAAGAGTCTACATACAAATTCTTAGAGTTTATCCTCATTGATCCATTCCATAAAGCTATCAGAAGAAACCCTGACACTCAGTGGATCACCAAACCAGTCCACAAGCACAGGGAGATGCGGGGGCTGACGTCTGCAGGCAGAAAGAGCCACGGCCTGGGCAAGGGCCACAAGTCCACCACACTATTGGTGGCTCTCGCCCTGCAGCTTGGAGAAGGCGCGATACTCTCCAGCTCCACCGCTACCACTAATGTAAGTAATGTTGGTAAAGTTCTTACCTAATAAACAATTTAGGACGTTCTTGTCTGCTTAAAAGTGTTATTTTTTTTTTTTTAATTTGTCTGTTAAAACTAGTTGCCTTCAGATTGCTTCATTGAATGCATTGTCAAATTATGAAAGTTAAAGTGCAATAATGTTTGAACTTATTGAAGTTACTTATACTTACACATATAAGTGTATATGAAGTGATGGTATATCTTGTTTTTAATAAGGGAAATGCCTTTGTTTTTGCTTTATTAGGGAATTGATATGTCTGTGTTTAAAATGCTGTTTAGTACAAGAGGTGTAAAATTCTGTAAAAAAGGAGTACATAAACTTACCCCTGTAGATTTGTTGATGCATGTGGTGAGACCTGCAGCTTTACTGGGGTGATGCAACGCTTTGCAGTTTTATGGAGTTTGGCAGGGACAATGTTTTCAGTTGGATTTTCCTTGGAAATGTGAATGGTGTCCTGATCCTTTCTCATGATCATATGCAGAAAAATAATGAAGTTTTTGACTAGGGCCCACATTTAGGCTTAATCTAATATTACATTTGTGTAACTGCTGCTTCTGAAAGGCAAAAAGTATTAAAGTAATGCCACCATTTTAAAGAGAATTGAGTAGCCCTGTTGCAAGAGGGTTCTGACGAATCAAATCCTGGTTTACCTAAATTAAATTGCCTTGGCCTCCGTGGTAGCACTGAAGTTCATACAAAGCTCCTGGTTCAGGCTTTGGGATCTGTAGAATACTGAACTTTGTGCAAAATGGTTGTATTTACACTTGTGTCAATTAAAGTTGAATGTTAGATAAGTGAGGGGGGAGTTATTAGCCCTAAGGTTTGTAAGGTAGTGATGTTAGGATTGGGAGTTTGGTGTTCATCAGATCCCTTTCAAGTGTAGGATGATAGGAAAAACTTGGATCAAAAAGTTAAATGTTTTATATGTAGTATTAATTTGCGACCATCATGAATTCTCTAAGCCACATTAGGGGATGGGGGAAACAGGGGTGGTTATATTTAAAAGTATCATTGCTAAGTGTAATCTGTTCTCTAGGGTCAAGGCACTCCATTTTTAAAAGGCTACTGAGAAAACTCATGTCGTTGGTGTCAATGCAAGTTCAGCTGGCCTCCAACTTCGTGTTGTCTATAGTTCCCATCCCTACTCCAACCAGCCTTACTGTTCCAGGCTTGATGGGCCACCAGCTGTGGTTGCCCTTACCACCTCATTCTGCTTGTTCCATCACATCTTCCCGTAGACTAGGCTTCTGTTTCTCAGGGTGGATGTGAGTGTAGGAAATACAGAAGAGGAATTACCCCAATTCTTGGCTTGCTATCTTCATAAATAGTTTGATTTTGAAATTTAATTGCTGGTTTTCTTGAACCAATTTTTCTTTTTCTTCAAGGGTCCTTAAAAAGGGCCACTTAAGTGATTTCCAGAAAACAGGCTTGCAAAACCTTTTAAGACCCAAATTCCTTCCAACTAAAAAAAAATCTTAAATCATATTATTTTGTGTGTAGAGGTTGTTCAACTATATAATAACAGAATAAATGTCTATTAAATCAAAAAAAAATAAAATAAAATGGGAGATTCACCTTCTTAACCAATACTGCTGACTACACACACACACACACACACACTCACTCACATAAAGGTACCACATGTCTTTTTAGCAAATATATTATGGACAACCTTTCAAGTTAATACTGAGATGTCTACGTAAATATGGTGTAATGGATGCAGGAGTATTTCCTGTTGGACATTTTGGCTCTTGACCCCCTTTTCCTACTACAAGCAGGGCTGCAACTAACATCTTTGAGCATACATCTCTATCCTCCAGTTTATTCTTAGGGGAAACTCTCTAAGATCAGAAACAAAGGAAGAGGGAAAGAAAGAAGGAAGAAAGAGGGAGAGAGAGAGAAACAATGTCTCTACCCTGGAAGAAAACTAGAAATAATCCACAGACATAAATGTGTCCCATTTTTAGTTCATGGAAGGGCCCACCTGGTACCTCCTCCAAAATAAGGATGACATGAACTTAAGACACTGATTTGTCTAGCTTAACTTTGTCACTTATCTACAGAACTTTTTTTCTACCCAAAGATATTTAACTCTATGCGGCAGTTACACACAAAACATTCAAACAAAAACTAAACTGAAAATTCTCAGAAATCAAATAAGCGGCTTCCCTGGTGGCTCAGTGGTAAAGAATCTGCCTGGCAATACACGAGACACGGGTTTGATCCCTGATTCTGGAAGATCCCACATGCCGCGCAGCAACTAAGCCAGCGTACCACAGCTGCTGAGCCTGTGCTCTAGAGCCCAGGAGGTGCAACTACAGAGCCCGTGCACCCTAGAGCCTGTGCTCTGCAACAAGAGAAGCCACCTCAATGAGAAGCCCGCACGCTGCAGCAAGTAATAGCTCCTACTCGCTGCAACTGGAGAAAAGTCTGTACAACAGACACAACACAGCCAAAAATAAATAAATAAATAAAAAATTAAAAATCAAACAAAATAAATCTCCAAGAAAAGGATCATACACACACCACTTACACACACCCCACAGCACTTATATACACCCTACACATACACACCCCACACACACACACACACCACACACATACATGCACCACTTATACACACCACACACATACACACCCCACATCACTTATACATACTTGTGTTCATCTGCTTCAGTCATGGCTGACTCTTTGTGACCCCATGGACTGTAGCCCGCCAGGCTCCTCTGTCCATAGGATTCTCCAGGCAAGAATATTGAAGTGGTTTGCCATTTTCTTTCTCCAGGGGATCTTCCTGACCCAGGAATTAAACCTGCGTCTCCTGTGTCTCCTCCATCTCCTGCATTGCAGGCAGATTCTTTACCCACTGAGCCACCCAGGAAGCCCACTTATACATACACACACCACTTAAACACACCACACACTTCACATACACACACCAGTTACATGCATATCAAACACACATCACTTACACATTCACAAACAGCATACATATCACCATATACATACCACTGACACGTACACTTCTTACACACATCATATAAACACACCAGTGACACACACACACACCACTTGCACACACATCACACATGCACAAAATCTGGCTAGGCTGGGGTCCCTCGGCTGCCCACCTGAGAACCTGGGGTGGGTCGCCTGCCCCTTGGCTTCGGAGCCACCCTCCCTGCTGCTGCCCTGTCTCCTTCACGGCCTCTCCTCCTCCATCTACCCACATTTCACCTTTGCCCTGTCCTTCCCCTCTGCAGGTACATGGAGTACAAACTCCGGAGCTGACAGGGCTCAGCACAGTGCTCTCGCCACCCCTACTCAGATTGCAGCCGGCTGCAGCTGAGGTCCCTGCAAAGGACTGTGGGCCACAGCTTGTGGACAGTCTGGTTCTTAAAAGAGGGGCTAGAAGTTTATGTGAAATTGCCTAGTTTAAAAACATTGGTAAATAAATTTTCCAAAGTGAAAACGTTGCTTGGGCCAAAAAATACAAGCCCGCAGGCTGTGGGACTGGAGTAGCCTCCATGGGCTCCAGGGAGATCAGGGAATGCTGGACACAGGTCTGCAAACAGGGGCTCTGACAGGCTTCCTCTTGGGCTCAGGCCCTGGAATCGCCTCCGGTAGGACCTGCACTCACTGTGCCCATTGGTACCCCCAACAGCCCTGATGCACCTCACCAACTCCCCAGCTCTTCCCCTGTTCCCCACCAGCCCATCCAGCTGCCTGCTTCTTGCTCAGAGCACTCTCCCCCAGTCTCTTCGTTCAGACTCGGGGGCCATTGGCCCCACACAGCTGACCTCCCAGACCTTGTTCTGGGTACCTCCTTCAGCCTTTGGCACACTCACCCCAGGTGGAAAAGGGACTGTGTGAGTGACAGCATGGACGCATGAATGGGGGCAGCCTACGAGACCTCCGAGTCACACTCCCCTCTCTCTCCACCCTGGTTGCACTGCACCCCAGATCAGCTCTAAGTCCACAGCATCATCTGACGCTCTCAGCTCTGTTCCTTCCTTTCGGGCCCGACACCTTCATCAGAGCCATTCCTCAGCCTTCCACTGGAGCAGGGACGTAGCCCCTGAGTTGCCTCTGAGCACTACCCTCCCGCCAGCCTCTGAGTGGGCAGCACCCAACTCTTGTGTACATTAGCACCCCCAGGGGGAGCCACAGTTCTGACTCCCTGGGGAGGGGCACAGATCTGCTCTTCTTTGCTTTTGGAACATGCACTTTAACAAACTCCCAGGGCTACTCTAATCAAGGGGCTCAGGAGACCACTCTTTGGCAACCGTTGTACAAGACTGTAGCCCTTCCCAGACACGAATCTGATGATTCTGTCCTCCTGCTTCAGGGGCTCTAGCATCTTCGAGGTATAACATGGTGATGTAGGTGGCCTGGCATAGTCCACCCTCACAGCCACACACGGGTGACTAACCTGGCCCTGCTGTCTCTTGCTCGGCCTTGGCACACCTGCCTCCATCTGCCAGGAACGCCCTTCCCAGATTCCTTATGGACAACTCTAACTCATCCCTCCAGGCTGGAGCTAGGATGTCACCTCCCCTGGGAGGGAGTCTTCCCTGACCTCCAAATGGCTGGCTTCTTGTCCTCCATCCTCCCATGTCACCCTGTCATAATGCATCTCAATCATTTTATTTAACAAGCATGCATACAGTGATCACTATATGCCAGGAACTGTTCTAGGTGTATTATGAAATATCCTTCACCAACCCAATGAAACAGAAACTCTCATTGTCCCCCTCTCCATTTTACAGATGAGCATGCAGAGGGTAGCAAACATGCCTGAGCTCACACAGTTGGTAAGTGGCAGGGCAGGGACTCGATCAGGCAGTCTGGCTCCAGAGTCCACGTTCTTTCCCAGCTCCCTGGGGGGCCACTGCTTTCCTGCCTGAGCACACTGTACCTTGTGTGCCAAGCATCTGCTCAGGATTCTCCTTCACTAGACAGACAGCTCCTTTGGCCCTTGAGAGATGAAACCCCAAGGGCCAAGCACACAGTAGAATGTTTGCTGAAGGACAGCGCTATGCCAACTCAAGGTACTGGGTCAACAAGGAACGATAAAATTCTCCAAACCTCAGAGTGTGAGAAGGCTTTAAATGGGATCAGGTCCAGTGACCTGCCTACTATTCCATTCTTCACAGAGCGATGCTCCAGGGTGTGCATCCTGCCAGTCCACCTCCACATGATGCTGACAGTCAGGAAGCTTCACCTGCCGCTGAATTGAAATATGTCTCCATGGTCACCAGGCCACACAGAGCTGGTCTGACTCCTCTTACAGATACTGGATAGCGATAAGAGCGCTTCAGATACTGAAGACAACTTCACTTTGGCGGGTTAACCGTCCGCTTCTACCTGGGAAGCTGAGTTTCCAGTCCACCATGGACATTTCCCTTAGAAACCTGCTCTGGTCCACCAGGGCCCTGCCCAAGATACCGATGACCAGTGCAGACTGACCCCCTATCATGGCCGATGGACTCTGATTTAAAAGAAAGAAATGCACGATATACTATTTCAAAGGGGCTTCCCTGGTGGCTCAGATGGTAAAGAATCTGCTGCAGTGCAGGAGACCCCAGTTTGATCCCTGGGTTGGGAAGATCTCCTGGAAAAGGGAATGGTTACCCACTCCAGTATTCTTGCCTGGAGAATTCCATGGAGAGAGAAGCCTGGTGGGCTATAGTCCATGGAGTCACAAAGAGTTAGACACAACTGAGCGACTAACACACACACACACACACACACACTCTGTTTCAAAAGCTCTCTCCACAAATGGCTGAAGCAGCCTTTGGGATACCAAGAGCTCTGGCTTCTGAGGAAGCATCGTGACAGGACTCTGTACTGTTTACACTGACTGAGCTTCCTGAGCCAAAGGTTTTCCCACAAAATCTCCCTTCTCATACCAATGTTTCAAAGCAGCAACAATGAACTTCATTTTATGAAATAAGAAACAGAGGCTCCCGGAGGCCATGCTTGCCGAAGGCACACCACAGCTAAGTGGCTGAGCAGCATTCAAACCCAAGGCTGTGGCTTCAGGGTCTGGGAGCTGGGACCCCGCCACGCTGCCATTTTGGGACTGCTTGGAAGGCGGTAAAATGAGCGCAAAATGAGCATGAAGGAAAGGGTTGAAGCAGGAAAATGGACGATTACAAACGAGCAGAAAAAGCAGCAAAATAAGGAACCATCCACAAGTCTTCATAACTCAGTATCTTTTCCTGTCACACTGAAGGAGTCCCGCAATCTGAGAAGTTATTTTCCCACTTATACTTATTTTAACTAGAATAACTAATGATATTTATGCCTGACTTGTTCCCTTCTTCGAGTATCAGGAATTTCAGAATCACTCTATTTCCAAACTCAAAAACATCAAGGACTTGAAAATACAAAATGAATCATTCTTATTAATGTCTATTAGCATAAAGTGAATCATTATTACCATTTAAAATCAACATATTTTGAGAAACTACAAACCGTACTTTAATCTTTTTTGTATCCTCTCCCAATCATCTCCACCCCAATAGTGCAGAAAAATCTCCAGCATACATAAGCACTTAATAAATATATGTTAGTACACATACACACTTTCTGTACCGAGAGGATGAAACACTTATTTAAGCAACTTGATTTTTTCATTGTAACCTGGGTCATAACTTTCTCATATTCAAAACATCAGAAAAATAAAACTACCAAAGTGTCAAAATAAAATACACAATCATAGAAAACAAAATTATACTATTTACTTAAAACAAAAGAAAGCCAAGTTCCATTTGACTGTCTCAAATATATTACCTGAAACAATTATATGTGCTAATCTGATATTCAAAAACTAGTCAAAAGAAATAGAGAAGAAAAAAAATTCCATATATTTCAGGATAAGAATGAAAATATAAGTGTTACTTAAGCAGACATCTTTGTATTATGAATTAGTCCAGTTTCTTACAGCATAATAATTAGCAACCAGTAAAGTGATTAAATAAATAAAACAATTTAACTCAATTTTCACCAAAATTGTTAAATTCCAAAGTTACAGTTTACCTAGAAGCAGAAGAGCAGTAAGAAGGTCCATATCTTAATATCTTTCCAAACTCCCAACACACTGAAGAATAAAGACCTCAGACCCAGGCTGGCCAATTTATCCTGAAAAATTTTCCCTAAAATAAGTACGGCTGAAAATTGGCTCTGCTAAAACAGAAGGGACTTTCAGAGGAGTTATATAAGCAAAACACACAGGCCAATTCAGTGACATGGAAACCACCTCATGCAAGAGAGACGCAGCAAACACAAGTAACCCACACTCATGTCTCAGAACCTGTCAGTGTCTCAAACTAAGAACCAAGGTTGATTGAAACATCCTACAAGCAAAGGATGGAAAATTTTTAATGAAAAGCCACAAACAAATGACTGATTCCAAACACTTTCTGGAAAAGACTTTTTTTTTTTTTACAGTTCATTAACCATCTAGAGTATCTTTAAACTTCTTATGCCCACCTTCTCTTAATCTATTTTCCTATTCCTAAGGATAAAGTGAGTACTTTTACTATTAGAAGTGCCTGTCATATGCACTAGATGTGTGCATGGAATATGTCACAAATCAGAGGTGAGGCAGGGAAATTTGCTCAAAGCCTCTCCCTTCAAACCACTCATTCTGAATGCCAAGTCTTTCCCATGTCCCTCAGCACATTCAGAACATCCCCCCTCTCTGGCCACCTGCCCTTCCTCCCATCATGCAGACTGTGACAGCAATGCCACCTCCTCCCAGAGATATCCTAAGCTGTGATGAGGGCCAAGCAATTGCTTCCCACCCGCCGGGGTGAGGTGGAAAGTGGAGGGCAGGTAGGCAGCAGCAAAAATACAATTACCAGCATCGCATAGATATTTTCTTGGCTTACAAGTACACAGCACCAGGATAGAGAAATAGGGTTCACCTGCTTTCCAGAGCAGGTGGAGATTCATTCATTCACTGAAACACTCCTGAGGCACCTCCTATGTGGCTGGCAGTGCTGGTTCCTGTGATAAAGAGGGAAGCAGAAATGGGCCCTGTTCTCAAAGAGCAGCCAGTCTTGTAGAAGGAAAAGACACAGAACCAAAAAATTATGATATCGCAAGGCTTCCCTGGTAGCCCAGATGGTAAAGAATCCACCTGCAATGCATGAGACTTGGGTTCAATCCTTGGGTTGGGAAGATCCCCTGGAGAAGGGAATGGCAACCCACTTCAGTGTTCTTGCCTGGAGAATACCATGGACAGAGGAGACTGGCCGGCTATAGGGAGCTCTCAAAGACTCGGACACAACTGAGCAACTTTCACTTCACTTCATGGCTAGTGCAAGGAGTGGGACAGGTTCAGAGCACCCCAGATGTACAACCAAGAAGCCCATACCCAGGTGGGGAGTGATGGAAGCTTTCTGAAGGAGAAAGGTGTGAATGAACCATGTGGAGGAGAGGATGGGATGGGAGGCAGATAGAAGGGAGGTGAGTAGAACAGTCCAGGCAGACGGACCGCCTTCAGGCACAGAGAACAGCCTGGATGTGCAGAGAATGCCAAGCCACTCAGCAAGGCTGTGGTGTAGGGTTCAAGGTGAGACAGGGGTCCCAGAAAGGCTAAGGTGCCTCTCAGAGACCCACTGCTGAAGGGTTACAGCCAAGGAAGTGCCTGGTTGGATCTGTGTTTGAGGACCACCACCCTTAGGGAGCAGCAGAGGACATAGATTTGGGGCTCAGCCTGAGCACAGATCCCAAGGTATGGGCCGAGGGCAGGTGATGAGGCCTGTGGACTGGCCTCCTCAGCCATGCTGCTGCCTCGCCACTCCGGGCTTTCCATACACAGTCCCTACTGCCCAGTTTGGTACTGGGACCTAATCCCTCCACCCTTTCTGATAATGACACTCAACCCCCAAGCCAAGCACCTCTGCTGTGTGGCCCAGCATGAGGGCACAAGCTGACCACTCACTGTCTTCACCTTGGGAACCTGAACTAAGGATCCAGGAATAACCAGCTGAGGAATCCGGGGAGAAGCCAAAAGTATGTCATGAGGCCAAGTGATTGCTCTTGTTCCTCACAAGCAAAGATGCACACCCACCCACCACTAGCACTGACACTAAAAAGACTGAGTTGTTTAAAACCTCACTGTTTATTTAAAGAACACAGGTAATGACCTAGAGCGTGGGATGGGGGGTAGGTAGGAGGGAGGCTCAAGAGAGAGGGGATATATGTACACTTACAGCTGATTCATGATGTTGTACGGCAGAAACTAACTCTAAAGCAATTATCCACCAATTAAAAATCCTATGATAAACAATAATGGAAAAGAGTATTTTTTAAAAAAGATGTATACACATACATACACACACACACACACACACACACACACATTCTTTTTCTGGTGGCTTAGACAGTAAAGAGTCTGCCTGCAATGCGGGAGACCTGGGTTCGATCTCTAGGTTGGGAAGATCCTCTGGAGGAGGGCATGGCAACCCACTCCAGTATTCTTGCCTGGAGGATCCCCATGGATAGAGGAGCCTGGCAGGCTACAGTTCATGGGATCACAAAGAGTCAGACACGACTGAGCAACTAAGCACACAGCACACACACACATATATACACGTATAACTGAATCACTTTGCTGTATAACAGGAATTAACGACATTGTAAATCAACTATATTTCAATTAAAAAAAAGGTGAAAGAAAAGTAAAAGAACAAAGGCTTTGGGACCTATGTGTTTCCTTCCCATGGGGGCTTCTGCTCCAGAGAAAAGCCCCCTTACCATCCCAGCACCCATACCCACACTTACAGAACTGCAGGCTGAGGCTCACGAAGGCCAGCAGTGCAGCCAGGGCCAGCAGCAGCACGAAGCGATTGCGGAAAAGCATTATTGTTTATTTTATCTTCTCTTCATGGTTTCACCTCAGATCAGGAACACGTCCTGCGAAGAGAGGAGAGGCAAGAAACATGTTTCTGAGGCGGAAAACCAAGTCTGTCAACTGAAAAGAATCTGATCAGCCCCGTTCTCCAGCAGGGCAGAGTGAATCCCGGTCGGAGAACAACTGTGTGCTGCTGCTGATGTCTTTGCCCCCAAATCAGCCTGGCTGAGAAGGCACCCTTCAAATTAATGAGCAGAAACAGTTCGGGAAGGCTTCGTTTATCTGATCTCAACAGGCAGGGAGATTTTATGGCATGGCCTTTGCAAAGAAAAATGGACAGGGTGTTTAGACCTAAGAAGTCTTTACAAGGACCAGGAAATGAACACCCCATTCTGATCCCCAACTTCTTCAACCATTTCTGATGAACACTTTGCTATGATGACCCTGCATCTTTGATCTCAGTAATTAACCTGAACATCAATCACTGCCTCATGCTCCACTTTAACACCTTTAGGGATGGCTGGGCTGTATCTAAGATATGTTCCTACATCAAGCAGCCCCATAAGCTAATTAGAGACCTGCCCCCCCCAACCTGGACCACTGGGCCCATTTCAGCTGCATCCATGGGTCATCTCGCAGTCCCACCCACCATTCTAATTTCCTCTGACCATGTTAGGACTGTGCAAAAGGACTTCACAAAAATGCCAAATGTGGCTCTAAATGTCCATTCTGTGAAAAAAAGGGAACGGTTGCTATGGGTATTTACCTCACCTCTTAGATACCAAATTTATTTTCTGGTTCTCATTGGGGTTTAAAATAGAACTTGAAAAATCACAGCCTCTTCAGAAAAGGTTCTTAACCACAGCAAGCTTATAACCATTATTTCAAACCTGATTTTAGCAGCAGAATCTTTTTCTCTTTCAAATACAATAGAAAATCAATCAGATAAAAGCTCACCTGCTAATATGGTGAGGGTCACACAACTCCATGAATATATTAAAAGCTACTGAATTACACACTTCGGGTGAGTTGTATGTGAATTATATCTCAATAAGACTGTATTTTTAAGAACCTATGCATGGAATGAGGCAGAAGCCAGAGCCCTGGGGTCTCTTGCTGCCCCCCGCACCCACTCACCTTACCGCCACACCCAAGGCCCTGGAGGGGAGTTTGAGAACCATTCCTTTAAGGGACCTGTCAGACCTTCTACCACAGGACAACACTGGCTAAAAGACTGATGAAAATACACTGTACCTCACAAATGAGCCTGTATGTCCAGCATCCGGCAACCCTGCTAACAAACAAATCCCAATTTACACCTTCAAGTGAGCGCTGCTTCTGTCCCTTTAGTCACCACTCCTTTCCAGGGACCAGTGCTTCATGTCCCAAGATGATCTGTCCTCCTGGGGACACCCACCTCCTTGTCCTGGTAGGGACTCAACAGCCTCAGAAGCTCTCTGACATCTCCAGCTAAAACAACACATTACCCTGGCTGATCCCATCAGCATTTAACATACTTCAGTTCAGTTCAGTTCAGTCGCTCAGTCGTGTCCAACTCTTTGCGACCCCATGAATCGCAGCACGCCAGGCCTCCCTGTCTATCACCAACTCCTGGAGTTTACTCAAACTCATGTCCATCGAGTCGGTGATGCCATCCAGCCGTGAGGACTCCAAATAAATGTTTGCTCTTTCCAAAACTGAAACTCCCTGTGGCCTCCACCTGGGGGTGTTTGCAAGGAAACCCACAGACCCTGAAGACAGCTCACCAGAATCTGCATTTGGTGAGGCCCAAAGCCAGGGCTTCGGCATTGAACCCTCGAGGTGGCTGAGATCACAATGAGACATGATGTGGGCCCACAGATGTGCAGCCCACAGTTTTGCCCTCCTGAGGCGACAAAGAGGGTGAAGCCCTCCTGTAAACAAACCCCATTCCCAGAGGTAAAGCATCAAGCCTGAGTGGCTCTGGGCTCCTGATCCAGGCTGCAGAGTTCCTTGCCTAGGGTGTCTGGGAGGCATCACAGTCCATTCTCTTGTATCCTTGACCTTGAGGGAGACCTTGGCAACACTCATCTCCTGGTTCAACAGTAACTCTCCCCCACTCACCCTGCTGCAAAAGAAAACAAGCTAACTAAAATCCAAGTCACAGCCTCTCCACCCCTCACCCGGGACAGGTTCGGCTGCCCGGCCAAGCCCCCCAGGGATGAGCGTAGAAGGTGCCGCCATTCAGCTGCAAACACTGGGCAGTATTTCCAAATCATACCTGACCTGGGAGGAATGTCAGCATTCCCTCACAGCAGCCTCCCCGGGGCAGTCTCCAACCTTTGCTCCAGGAACCAGGAGCTTCTACCTGCTCAAAACCATCCTTCCCTTGGGTTTCCCATGACATGCCCCGGGGACAGGGTTGGCAATTTCGAACCTGACAGCAGAAAACTGAACCTTAAGGGCACGAGGTTCTTAAGTGGTGATGACTGATATGAAATCAGAGGTGTGCCTCTAAAGCTTTCTGCTGCCTTTCAGCGTCACCCCACACATCCGCATACTGACTCTAACCGCCACCCATGTATGTACACAGAAGAGGTTGGCTCTTGGCACGTGCCAGCTTCTTAGCTACCCAAGGACAGCTCACTGCTTCTGGCTCACTAGCCTGTAGATTTCAGAACATCTCGCTCTCTCAGTCATTCCCAATTAGATGTGTTTACTTTACAATGGGCCTCTTAGAAGGGGATCCTTTTAATTTGGGAAAGGTGAGTGGGGTGTGTGCATAGAGATTAGATCACAGAACAGGGAGAAGGTTCAGAGCAAATACCTTCTTTGGGTGGTGGTGTCCCTGTACCCCCAACAATAAATACGTTAGAGCTCTCCTTCATATCTTCCTCTCCCTTCTGTTATGTTATTGCCTTCTTTTGAGCCTAATACCACATTTGGAATAGCTCCTTTTCCTTTACATAAACATCTTTAAGTGTTCCTGCTTGGCAAATGGCCTCTAGGGTCTGTCAGAATTCTGTTAGGAGGGTCCTGCAGCTCTGCTTTGGGGGGACCACCTCTGCAGCATGTGCAGATCAAGTCCACAGCTCTCTGGAGGTGGGCAGACCTGGGTCAGAACCCCGAGCTTGGTGACCATGGGACAAGTTACTTAACCTCTCTGAGACTCAGTATCCTCATCTGTAAGTTGGGACTAATTATGTTGTGAGGACCAAATCAAAGGCTAAATAAGTGTAATCTCAGTGTACAGTAGGTATTCAAAAGAAAATGATGTCACTAGCTTTGTTACCTACTCATTTTCTTCTTCGGTTTTAATTTGGCTACATCAGGTCTTAGTTGCGGCACGCTAGATCTTTCATTGTGGTAGGGGCATGCGGTCCGAGGAGCACGAGCTTGGTTGCTTCTCGGTACGTGGGAATCTTAGCTCCCCCACCAGGGATTGAACCCTCGTCCCCCCGTGTCTCCTGCATTGCAAGGCAGATTCTTAACCACAGGACCAGCAGGGAAGTCCCCCCTACTCATCTCTGTCAGTTCACTCTACTGCTTCCTCCATCCTCTTGAGAAATAGGAATAGTTTCTTAACCAGTTTGTTGGTTCCTCCAGCTACATGAGTATTGAAATGGTCACATATTCTTGCCCCCATCCATTGCTCTGTCACTCCAGCTCACATGCTATCTTCAGCATCTCACTGTGCAATGCAAACCTTGCTGCCTGGGGAAACCACCCACCCTCAATTTCTGAGGCTGGTGGTTTCTTGCATCTGCAGCTGGAAGACCAGACTTGCCTCTTGGTTGCTCTGCACTTGGGTGTGCGAGGTAAGAACTTTCTTCTGGTACTAGACCAGGTCTGGCTCTTCAACCACTTCCTGCCTCCAGCCTCTTGGGAGACTTATCACCACCCTCATTGGCAGATGAGGCTGCTAGAGCTGCTAAGGAGGCCGTCTATGGTTTTCCCAACACTGCCATTTTACACGAGAACAAATCACAATATGGTTCAGGATCATCTTCAGATTGTCAGGTAGAAACAACTGCTTTTGCTAAGTTAAATTTCAGACTTATAGACAGGTTTGATTTGGTGCGGTGATGGCCCCCAGTTTGTTTGTTCATGCTTTTCTGTATTCATGGCTTTGGGAAACCTCCTCCCAGACGGACTCTAAGCTCGGACAAGGTCTATGCTTTGGCTACAAGCCAAAAGCTCTCTAAGCTTCGCAGACAAGCTGCAAACAGAGGTGTGAATAGCACTTACGCATTAGGGCTTGTCTTCCCTGGCTGCTTTTAGAACATTGCCCTCCCTGGCTGCTTTTAGAACACTGCCCTCCCTGGCTGCTTTTAGAACACCGAGACCATGGTGTGAAGACACCCAGGCGAGCTGCTGGAGGATGAGGCCACACGGGGCCAAGGCAAGCACTCCCGGCTGAGGCTCTCTTAAACAACAAGGCTGCCTGCCAGTCACCATACATGTGAGCAAAGCCATCCCAGACCTTCTAGTCCAGCCACACCACCTGTAGATGGAGAGTCAACCCAGACTAAAAGAACTGTGTGGCCAACCCCCAGGTCACGGCAAATATGAAGGCTGCTGTTTTCAACCACTAAGTTTTGGAAGCTTGATATATGTAAAGCAAAACTAGCTATTCCCATAGAGAGAAAACACATTGGGTCTTTACCAGGAAATTCTAAGCTAGGGTGTAGATTTCCATATCCTCATCTTTTTTTTTTTGTAGGCCCCACATGTCAAAGCTCCATCTCCATCCACATTCTTCAATATGCTGAGGGCTTTTTGGGAAAGGGGCTATATTTAGTTCTAGATTGAAAATACTGAGGATATGCTGGGTTAACCAGATGGCTGGGATCATGTGACTGCCTTACTGCTTTTAGTTCTCCAGCTACTGACATGTCCACATACCTGAGGCTTTTCACTTGATGACACGAGCCTCCACGTGGGAACACCAAACATTTCCACTTGATAAGCTCTGGGTTTCTGTGCCCCTACTTCCTGACTCTGCCTCAGCAGTCCAAATGGCAAATAATGGTCAGAATCTCATTCCTTCCGCTTGCGCTAGCACCAGGCTGATGTGTCCACAGCCCAGGGGCAGGGGGAGGGAGCAGCTCACTGACACTGAGCCCCGAGATAAGCACCTCCGTGCTGCTCTCCTGGAACTTATCTTCCTAGAAAACTTGGAGAGGAAGGTCATGCTCTGTTCTTTTCTTTTTAAACAGCTAAACAATAATGATAATGCAAAACACACATAGCTTTGAAGTTTGTGTTTGCAGCTGGAGCTAGGATCCCAATGTGTGTGTAAGCGCTGTGTGTAAGCAGTGTGTGTACACAGGTGTGTGCCCATGTGAGAAGCGTGTGCCTGGCTCCGGTGCGTGCTTCTTCACTTCTCCAGTGGAAAAGACCCAAGGGAGCCCCAACACAGCAGAAAGCATGAGGCCTCAGAGGCTGGCAGAACTGTGTCGGTTCTCTGCTCGACCACTGCCTTCTGTGTGACCTCTTGACAACTGTATTTCACCCAAGTTTCAGGTCACTGTTCTTTAAATAAGACTGGGGATAAGAATATAAATGAGCAGAAGGGCAGTGAGGAGTAAATACCACAATACACAGAGCACTTGGCACAAAGGAGGGATGTGCTGTGTCTGGCTCCCCAGCTCTGGAGGAATCATACAGACCCCCTGCTAGCAATTCAGTCATCCCACTCTTCGAGACACCATGGACTGTAGCTCACCAGACTCCTCTGTCCATGGGATTCTCCAGGCAAGAACACTGGAGCAGGTTGCCATTCCCTTCTCCAGGTGATCTTCCCAACCCAGGGATCAAACCCAGGTCTCTTGCATTGCAGGCAGATTCTTTACTATCTGAACCACCAGGGAAACTCTACCATCTAAACACAAAGATTTGCTTCCTTTCCCTGAGCTGCTGCTTTTGCCACATACTGTGCTTCCCCTTCCAAATCCTGGCCACCGCCACTTCCCTATTCACTGGCCCAGCCCCATTCATCAGCGGGGAGCCACGTTTGCAGCTTGTTCCTGCCCCCACCTCCACCATGCCAGCCTTCCTCAGGGCTGACTCAGCTGTGGTGTTCTGCCTTGCCACAGGTTTTCCAACCTGGAACATGTGTCTCGGCTTCTGTCAGAAGACAGGATTACCAGCCAATGGACTCTGTCTCTGTGGCTTAAGCTCCAGCCCCATTCTCCAGAGTCCCTTTCTCCTTTCCATCCCCGGCGAGCAGGCTCTCCAGCACTCAAGAAATCAGGCGTTCCTCGGGTTCCCTTCTGGTCATAATCCTACATATTCACTCCACGGGAGCTTGGAGCACACACCCCTGGGGTCTCCTGCAACTCCTCTAGTTACCCCACTGGACTTGTCCATGTCATCACAAGTGATAACCAGGACTCGGCCCTCAGTAGAGACTCAGGCCTCAGCAGAGACTCCACAGTCTGCTCACTCACAGCCCAGAAAGCAAAGTCCACAGGAAGAGTCACTGCCACATCAGTAGGGGGAGTAGGACTGTGACCTACTTCAGAATAGCTCCCACATCTCCTAATCCTCAGACATCACTGTCCATGGAAGATGCTCTTGACTCAATATGGCATCATGACCAAATCCAACCCCTATAAATACTTCAGTGGAAACAACTGCTTCATGTTGTGGGCTGAACATCTAACAGTCACCAGTCATCAAATGTCTACTGGGCACAGTTTTAGTCCCCACTGCTAAACCCACAAAGTAAAAAATACCTTAAATCCAGAAATAGAATTATTACTCTGCATCCCTGATGAAGCAGCAAAAAAGAAAACAGATAAACAGAAAACTCAGTCACCTTAATTTAACTTTACAATAGATTTGAAGAGTGAAAGAAAATACTTTAGAATGTAATTTTGAAAAAAAGCACTAAGAAATAGGCAGCTCTCATTATAGTATTATGGTAAATACCATTTCTGAATTAAGAGGAAAAAAGGAATATATCAAAGGCATTTTTACAAGCTACCATTCTACCATCAGAGATTTCCAAAGTCCAAGCCCTGGCCTGACTTTCACCTTGTAAAAGCTGGAAATGCCACGTTTAGTGACTCCAGCCTCAGAGTCCCCTTCAAAGTGTACAGAATTTAGGGTTTTAAACATGACCAAGACCGTTTGAAAGAAAAATGTGCATTCAATTATCTCATTTGTGTAGTTAAAATACCATTACCAGGAATAGAAAGATGGTATTAAAGAAAATGCTTTAGATGTATTCTATACTTTGATTTTTTTTTTGGTCCTAATCATTTTGACCCAAGTAAATATAGCATTATAATTAAGAAAACCCTAAAGTCTATAATTGTGAACTAAATATGATCCAAACAAAGGTAAAAGCTACATCTTCATTGTCCTCCATCTCCAAGGTGACCTCAAAGTGGGGTTTAATTGCAAAATCAAAGATGCCTGGCTAAGAATAAACCAACCTTAAAGTCTGATGAGTGAGAGCCTGATAGATTCCAGAACCTCCTGGAAACTGCCACGGGGGCTGTGGGCTCCCAGCTGTCACTCACATTCCAGCTACTCAAGTGACAGCTAATGTGCAGGCTGGGCTCTAAAGGTTGAAACCAATTCATTCATCCAGTCAATTAGTTGATTCAAAACAACGTTTATTTCCCAGAAGCCAATATGTGTCAGGCATCATCCAAAGTGTGCTTCCCTAGTGGCTCAGTGGTGAAGAATCTGCCTGCCGATGCAGGAGACATGGGTTTGATCCTTGAGCCAGGAATAATCCCTGGAGAAGGACATGGCAACCCACTCCAGAATTCTTGCCTGGGAAATCCCATAGACAGAGGAGCCTGGTGGCTACAGCCCACGGGGTTGCAGTCAGACACAATTTAGCAACTAAATAACAACTTCCGAAGTGCTGAGGATGCAGGATACAGGACACAGTTTCTTCCATTTTTAAGCTTGTATCTGAAATGTACTTATGGGAGAAATGATATGAGATCTAGGAATTGCTTTAAAATATTCTGGATATGGGGGTAGGGTCGGTGGGGAGAGGTCAAAGATGAATTAATGAAATAAGACTTGCAAACTGTGACAACTTCTGAAGCTGGGTGATGAATCGTAGAGGGTCCATCATATAATCCTCTGTGCTTCTGTGGATGTTTGAGGTTTTAAGCATAAAAAAAAAAAGAAAGCTCACAGTCTGGTCAGTGGAGCAATGAGTAAATGGACCATTAGGCTTGTGACACTAGAACCATCAACCAGAGGCAGAGTTGGGGAGGGAGGGGTTGACCCACCCAGGCCCAGAGAGGGTGGCAGGTTTCCTGTGCAGGAGGCTCTGCCCAAGTTCAGTCTTCAAGAGCAGCCTGGAGATGAGGCATTTGTAATTGCATTTTAGGAAAATAATTGTATTTTAGGAATGAACCAAAGAAACAACCCTAAATGAGACCATCCTGACTCGAGGAGAGCAGGAGAAGGGCTTGCATCTTTGTGGGTGAGGAGACCCTGAACAGGGAGGTGGGTTAGCCCGAGCACCACCCCACAGCATCACATTCAGTGAGTCTGCTGTGCCTGGAGACTGCTGGCTGCCCAGAAACCCCACTGGGGCTGGGTCAGGGAGCCCTGATCTCATCTGGGTCTGCTCCTCCATGTGGAGTTTGCCTGTGGTCTGGTGCCAACAGGTGGGTGGCTGCAAGAGCCTCATTCCCCCCACTAGGCCAGCCTGCCCACAAAACCAAGGAATCCCACCACTAAGGGGACTATACTGCACACCCGCTGGTGCCCCCGCTCTTCCTGGAGTCCCCTCTGAGCACACAGCCACTGACCTCCAAGATGGAGCAAGAGGCAGCGTCTGATGTCAGGAGCCAGGCCACCAAGCAGTGTCGGCTTGAGGGACGGGCCTGCTTCATACACTGACCCTCATTTTCTAGGGCTGGGGTCCTACCTCTTCCCAGCACAGCCTTCTCTGGGAACACAGGACAGGGGCAGGCCGAGGTCTCTCTGCCCCTCTCAGCAGGAGCGACACTTGAAAGGATGCTTGAGAGCCATGTGATGAGCCCCCATGGAACATTCTGCACTGTGCCCCACACTGACCCCCCCAGACGCCTCTCTCACCCACAATACTCTCCTCCCGAAGAATAGCCTGTGCTGGTGAGGGGTGATGTAACCCACAGTGTCATGCCCAGATGTGATACAGAGTGGCAACAGCCCCTCCTGGCTATGGGGTCACCATGGAGGGGGAGAATCAATGCTTCAGATCACCCCCGAAGTTGGCCCTGATTTCTGGGTTCACCATGACCTTGCTATACCTCACAAATCCCACTGCAGTCCCAGTCCTACCCATGACATGGAGTTAAGTCTGTGGGCTCTGGAGTCAGATGGCCAGGACTCCTTCTCTAACCCTTCTTGAGCCACAGCTGCCTCGTCCATGAAATGGAACAATCCGTCTCACAGGGCATGTAAGGGCTCACGGGGCAATCCACGTGAGGGACACAGCCCAGTTCCGGGCTCCTGGTAAGCTCCCAGTAAAGGTCAGCAGTGACTTCTCCTATGGCTTTAACACCCACCACCCACATGCAGCTGCTCAGCCTGCTGCCGCCTTGTCTCTGCACCCACTCCAGAGGCAGAATGCCTGTGCATGGGGGCCGTGCCAGAACAAGTCAGAGTTTGAAGAGGTTTTAAACACTACCTGGTACAAGTCCCCCGTCTGACTGGGAAGACAGGCCAAGGGCAGGTCAGAACTGGCACAAGTCTCCAGGCTGCTCAGGGAGCCTGGCCCTCCTGGCTCACACGCCTGCTCCACAACCTGAGAGTGGCAGCCAGCACTCTGCTGTGGTCACGTTCACACGCCTGCCTCTTCACTGTGGCTGACACTCCTCCAGTGTCTATTCTCACTTTCTTAACAACAGAATCCTCTAGGTTTCAGCTGGACACATGGCCACCCAGCTAGAGACAGCTAACTTCCCAGACTCCCTTGCAACTCGTCATCATCATGTGACCATGTCATCGTGTGACCAGGTTCCACCCAATGAATTGTGATTGTAAGTAATTTGTGCAATTCTGGGTAAAAGGAGGCTGCCTACACTGCCCCACTCTGCCCTTCCTTCCTCCCCACCCCACACTCTGAAACAGTGGAGTAGTGATGAGCCAGCTTTCTTAATGCCCATGGAGACAACATCTGTGTGAATAACAGAGAAGAACTGTAGTTGACCCTGTGGGATAGTCCACCCAACTCCTTGACCATCTATCAGTTCACTTTTTGTTGTTTAGTTGCTAAGTTGTGTCCAATTCTTTGCAACCCCATAGGCTGCAGCATGCCTGGCTTCCCCGTCATTCACTATCTCCTCGAGTTTGCTCAAATTCATGTTTATGGAGTTGGTGATGCCATCCAACTCTCTCATTCTCTGTCACCCTCTTCTCCTGACTTCAATCTTTCCCAGCATCAGGCTTTTCTAATGACTCAGCTCTTCATGTCAGGTGGCCAAAGTACTGGAGCTTCAGCTTCAGCATCAGTCCTTCCAATGAATATTCAGGGTTGATTTCCTTTAGGATTGACTGGTTTGATCTCCTTGCAGTCCAAGGGACTCTTAAGAGTCTTCTCCAACACCACAGTTCAAATCATCAATTCTTAAGTGCTCAGCCTTTTCTATGATCCAACTCTCAGATCTGTACATGACTACTGGAAAAATCATAGCTTTGACTATACAGACCTCTGTCAACAAAGTGATGTCTCTGCTTTTTAATATGCTGGCCAGCTTTTCTTCCAAGGAGAAAGCATCTTTTAATTTTGTGGCTGCAGTTACCATCCTCAGTGATTCTGGAGCCCAAGAAAATAAAATCTGTCACTAAAATGTATCTCACAACCTTTGTAAGTCATTGTTATCTCAATTCTTTTAAAGCAGCCAGAGAAGTACCCTAACTAGAATTCACCATTAGCTCTAAAGAACACTGGTCCTCTCTATGGGGCCTCCCTCTGAGGGATGTTATGAATAAGCACACACATATTCATGGTGAACTGCATGAGGCTCATCATTGACCAGGCTGAGCATCACTCTTAGATGCGATATAAATGAGACATGGCTGGGGTAACCTTTGTTCTTTTTGAGTTGTATGTTTTGTTTTATCTCAAACTATCCATGTAGCTATCCAGATGGCTTGGCTGCAAGTTAACAGAAAACCCTGCTAATGCAAAGGGACCCATCAACATTCTCACATAATGACGCACAATGTTAGGAACTGCTGCTCCAGAGTGGCTGAATTCAGCAACTTGAAGGCATCATCAGGAAGCCAGGATCTCTTCATCTCTGGGCTTTCTGCCATCCCCTGTGCTCAGGACGGCTCCCCTCAAGAGTCACAGATGGTGACCACTTTCCAGGCATCACACTTGGCACCATGCAGAGGCAGAAGGGGATGATCCTGCACACTTCTACTGGAAGCCAGGATGCCCTCCCAGAAACTTTCCAGTGGACTTCCCCAAATGTCTAACGGCCAGAACTGTGTCACATGCCCATGCTCCAGACCAATCGCTGGCACCAGGAATGGAGCCCAGAGACTGGGTAAAATCAATCAGAATTTATCTCCTGGCAAGATGAGACCCACACAGGGAGGGAGACGGTGGAGACCTGAACAGAATCGGAGTTCTGTCAGGGCAGAGGGAGGGAGGGGATGCCTGTACCAACCCACAGCTGGAGAAGATCTGACAACACACACAGTTATTCTAGAAAATTATTCTCAAACCCAGTCATCTGATGACAGCAGCAGCCCTTTTCAGATCTAGCAATCAAAGCACATGTCGTCATAATTATATGTTTAAGGAGCATCAGTGCTGGTTTGCTCGGGTATAACCAGCAAAGAAGTATCCCTCAGCCTACCGACTACAGGCTCTACTAAACAGACCTTTTATTCCATATTCACATGTGCTTAAATATGCAGCATGAATTATTTGTCATTTCTTCCCAAACAGGATTTTGAGGCACATAATCTGCAGAATTAGTATTTTTAAACCCCTGAATGAGTAAAGTGGTTTTTTTTTTTTACCCCTGCATTTTTGAGCTACAGGTACCCACCACTTTCCCTTTTGAGATTTTTTCCAGCTCAACAAAGGATAAACTTGTGAGGGCTACTGATCATTTCTCAGAACCAGAACAGACTGAAATAAATAATCCAGCAAGCCAGGATTTTCACTTTTATTTTATCTTCAGTGATTTTTTTTTCCTGACATTTGAGAAGATGTCTGGGTTCCAGCCAACTTGGCTGCTTTGCTCTTTCTTAAGTTTTAGAGGCATTGCATCTGAAACTGGCATTCTTATTTTAGAACGTCAAGAGCAATGATAAGTACCTCAACACAAAAAGGAGAACACGCAGTTGGCAAGCCTTACTCACCACAAAACCACTTTAAAATATAGCTGATTCTTTTTATTTTGCAAGCAAACTGTGTCAATTAAAAGTTTCTTAAAATGTCAAGGAAAGCACAAAAGGACTGAATAGGCAGGGCTGTAAAACTGGAAATGTAAGTGGTGTACAATTGAAGATTTCAGTGATAAAGTCATAATTTTAAAGGCAAAAAAAAAAAAAAAGGCTTACAATGTCCTGAGACTCTCAACTGTGCAAGGTGAATCAGGCATGCCTGAAAGTACAGGCTGCCAAGGTCACTGATGCTTTTTGAAAGCTGTATTTTCTATGTTAACAATACTACAGGGAAATAGAATTTTGCTATGGACAGATCCATGAACAGAGCACTCATCCACACAACAGAATGAGGCATTTTTCCCAAGGAGGCCTTATTCAGGCTGGGAGCACACTCACCGAGAAAGCCTTGACAAACCCGTGCTCACCGCTGGCCCACCTCATGACTCAGCTGTGATGGGGCATGGGGCCCCAGGTCCTCACAGCGGTCACTGTGGGTCACTATCACTGCTAGTGCTGGTGGGCAGCAGCTCTATGCCTCTAAAATACCTTTCAGAAAACTGCTGGGTGGGGAGTAACTAAGACTGTGTGCCACAACCACTGAGCTCACACTCTAGGGCCCTCAAGCTGCAGCTACTGAAGCCCTCGTGCCCTAGAGCCTGTGCTCTTAACAAGAGAGAACCACAATGAGAAGCCCATGCACTACAAGGAAGAGTAGCCCTACTCACCACAACTAGAGAAAGCCCCAGCGCATGAACAAAGACCCAGCACAGGCACAAAGAAATAAGTAAAAAATTTAAAGAAAGAAAGAAAACTGCTGGGTGACTCAGTGTGAGGCTGGCAGCATCAATATTGATACAGAATTAGCCCTCCTACCTAAGGAGGTGGTCAAATGGGCAGCTACCTGCTGGAGGTGCTGTGGAGGGGTGACGGGGATGACTTGTAACAGCATCCATATGCTGAGATCCAAAAATTCTCTGATTCAGATGTTCTGAGAAACTCTCAAAACTGGTGTGGTTTTTTTGGTCTCCTTTGCATGTGTATGAAGAGATAGGTAGAACAAAAACAGAGCTAAGAACATGGTCACATAGAATCACAGACATTTATCTTGGAAGGAATCTGAATTGCTATTTAGTCTCAGCTCCCTTCCACCTGGTCCCATCACTTCACGGCAAATGAGGAAACAATGGAAATGGTAAGAGACTTTATTTTGGGGGGCTCCAAAATCACTGCAGATGGTGACTGCAGCCATGAAATTAAAAGACATTTTTTCCTTGGAAGAAAAGCTATGACCAACCTAGACAGCATATTAAAAAGCAGAGACATTACTTTACCAACAAAGGTCCATGTAGTCAAAAATATGGTTTTTCCAGTGGTCAGGTATGGATGTGAGAGTTGGACTACAGAGAAAGCTGAGCACCAAAGAACTGATGCTTTTGAGCTGTGGTGTTGCAGAAGACTCTTGAGTCCCTTGGACTGCAAGGAGATCCAATCAGTCAATCCTAAAGGAAATCAATCTTGAATATTCATTGGAAGGACTGATGCTGAAGCTGAAACTCCAATACTTTGGCCACCTGATGCCAAGAACTGACTCATTGGAAAAGACCCTGAAGCTGCGAAAGATTGAAGGTGGGAGGAGAAGGGGGTGACAGAGGATGAGATGGTTGGATGGCAGCACCGACGCAATGGACATGAGTTTGAGTAGGCTCTGGGAGTTGGTGAGGGACAGGAAAGCCTGGCATGCTGCAGTCCATGGGTTCGAAAAGAGTCAGACATGACTGAGCAACTGGACTGACCCTTTCAATAAAGTAGGGAATAACACTATAATAAGTTCCATTTAGATTGAATCCTCTTAAAGTTGTAATGAAATACAAGCCTCAAAGTCAATGGTACTCATATATATAATGGTGAAAAGCTAAAAATTTTTTCTCTAAGATCAGGAACAAGACAAGGATGCCCACTCTCGCAACTTTTATTCAGTACAGTACTAGAAGTCCTGCTGCTGCTGCTAAGTTGCTTCAGTCGTGTCCGACTCTGTGCGACCCCATGAACTGCAGCCTACCAGGCTTCTCCATCCATGGGATTCTCCAGGCAAGAACATTGGAGTGGGTTGCCATTTCCTTCTCCAATGCATGAAAGTGGAAAGTGAAAATGAAGTCGCTCAGTCGTGTCCGACTCTTAGCGACCCCATGGACTGCAGCCTACCAGGCTCCTCCATCCATGGGATTTTCTAGGCAACAGTACTGGAGTGGGGTGCCATTGCCTTCTCCCACTAGAAGTCCTAGCCAGACCAATTAGGCAAGATAAAGAATTAAAAGGCATTCAAATCAGAATGGAAGAAGTAAAACTGTCTCTATCTGCAGATGACATATTATATGCAGAAAACCCTAAAGATTCCACCAAAAAAAAAACTGTTAGAACTAATAAACAATCTCAGTAAAGTCATAGGATACAAAATCAATATACAAAAATCAGTTACTTTCTACATTAAAAACAAGCTATCAGAAAAAGAAATTAAGAAAACAATCCCACCTACAATTGAATCAAAAAGAATAATACTAGGAATAAATTTAACTAAGGAGGTAAAAGGTCTGTACATTGAAAGCAATAAGATATTGATGAAAGGAAGTGTAGACAAAATAAATGGAAATATTCCATGCTCATAGTTTAGAAGAATTAATATTGTTAAAATGTTCATACTACCCAAGGAAATCTACATATTTTATCAAAATTCCATGTCATTTTCCACAGAAATAGAAAAACAATTAAAATGTGTAAGGGATACCAAAGAACACAATTAGCCAAAGCAATCTTGAGAAAGAACAAAGCTAGAGGCATCACACTTCCTGATTTCGAGCTACATTATAAAACTATAGTAATTAAAACAGTAGGCTATTGGCATAAAAACAGACACATAGATCAATGGAACAGAATAGAGAACCAGAAATAAACCCACACATATATGGCTAATTGATTTACAACAAAGAAGCAAAGAATAGGGAAAGGATAGCCTCTTCAATAAATGGTACTGGAAAACTGGATAGCCACATGGAAAAGAACAAAACTGGATCCCTATCTCACACCATACACAAAAACTGACTCAAAATGGATTAAAGATTTGAACATAAGGCCTGTCATTATAAAATTCCTAGAAGAAAATATAGAGGGGTAAGCTCCAAGATCACTTGGCAGTGATTTTTTTTTTTTTTGGATTTGGACACCACAAGCAAAGCCAACAAAAGCAAAAATAAATCAGCGGGACTACATCGATCTCAGAAGCTTCTGCACAGCAAAGGAAATCACCAACAAAATGAAAACCAATGAGATAAAACATCTGCAAATCATATATGAAATGAGTTCATGCCCAAATTACATATAAAGAACTTACACAACTCAACAGTAAAAAACAAGCAATCTGATTTAAATAGAGAAGAGAAACTGAACAGACATTTGAAAACATACAAATGGCCAACAAGTACATGAAAATATGTTCAATATCACTAAACATCAGAAAAACAAAAATCAAAACCACAAGGAGATACCACCTCACACCTATTAGACTGGCTACTTTCAAAAAAGACACAAGATAATAGGTGTTAGGATATGGAGAAAAAAGAACCCTCATGCACACTGGTTGGAATGTAACTCGGTGCAGTCCCTAGAGAAAACAGGATAGAGGATCCTTAAAAAAGTAAGCATAGAACTGCCATATGATCCAGTAATTCCACTTCTGGGTGTATGTCTCAAGGAAACAAAATCACACTCTTAAAGACACATCTGCACCCCACATTCACAGCAGCATTATTTACAATAACCAAGATATACCTCTGTATCTATCACATCTTTATGCACATTACATTTTCTTTATCCATTCACCTGTTGATGGATACTTAGGTTTTTATACACACAAATGCATGCACATACACACACACACACACACAAACACACATGCACACACACACAATGGGATATTATTCAGCCATGAAAAATAAGGAAATCCTACCATTTGTGACAACATGACGGAGGCTGAAATCATTATGGTTTGTGAAATAACTGCTGCTACTGCTAAGTCACTACAGTCGTGTCCGACTCTGTGCGACTCCATAGACAGCAGCCCACCAGGCTCCCTGGGATTCTCCAGGCAAGAACACTGGAGTGGGTTGCCATTTCCTTCTCCAACGCGTGAAAGTGAAAAGTGAAAGGGAAGTCGCTCAGTCGTCCGACTCTTAGCGACCCCATGGACTGCAGCCTACCAGGCTCCTCTGTCCATGGGATTTTCCAGGCAAGAGTACTGGAGTAGGGTGCCATTGCCTTCTCCGTAGTGAAATAAGTCAGACAAAATAAGAAAAATATTGTATGATCTCACTTATATGTGGAATAATCTTAAAAGCAAAACTGAACTCATAGAAATAGAGAGCAGATTGGTGGTTGCCAAAGGTAAGGTATGGGCAGTAGGAGAAATGAGCGAAGGCAGTCAAAAGGTACAAACTTCCAACTATAAGATAAATAAATTATTGGGATGTTATATATAGCATAATGAGTATGGTTAACAATACTCTCTCATATATTTGAAAGTTGTTAAGAGAATAGATCTTCAAAATTTTCATTGCAAGAAAAAAGTATTTTGTAACATTGTGAGGTAAATAATATTAACTAGACTTATTGTGGTGATTATTTTGCAATACACACATATACCAAACCCTTATGTTATACACCTTAAGCTAATACAATGTTGTATGTCACCTGCATCAATCAAACTGAAAGAAAAAAGAAGATAGGATATAAATTGGTGTTGAGTATATATGAATGTATAGTGTTAAAAAATAATAAAATGACCAAAAGAGAAGAAAGGCAAACTTGAAAGTCACATGCTACAGAAAGAGAGCTTCCACAAGCTTGACACCCCAAATCTGCGTGGAACACAGGTCTACCCCCTCTTTAACACACCCTCATCCTTGATATCATTGTCCTGGAACCAAATCAGACTGTTTTTGGAAATGAAAAATAATCTATTGTGTTAAGCCACTGAAATTTGGAAGTTTATTTGTTATAGTAGCTTAACACAATTCCTAACAATTACGTGTCCATATACATAGGCTCTGTGTGTGTGTGTGTGTCTGTGTGTCTGTGTCTGTGTGTATAAAGGGATGTATGCTTCAGGTGGAGGATGGCCAAGACGTATTGGCCCAGGTTGCTCACATATTGCCCACAAGAGCCTCCACAGGGGCATCATTTGAATATTTGACAGCTGGAAAAAAATTACCTGCTCTAAAATAAGAACACTGCAAAATTGAAATCAATAAATCCTTAATCAAATGTCCAACTGTAACATTATATCAACCTCATTAATTGTTAAATTTAGTATTCATGAAACTTTCATTACATTTGAAGGAATGTGTGGGTTGGGTTTTTCTCATTTTACAAGAATTCCCCAATTGTAATTTTTTTTTCTGATACTTTTATTTTTATTTATTTAAAAAAAATTTTTTAATATAAATTTATTTTAATTGGAGGCTAATTACTTTACAATATTGTACTGGTTTTGCCATACATCAACATGAATCCACCACGGGTGTACACGTGTTCCCCATCCTGAACCCCCGTCCCACCTCCCTCCCCATACCATCCCTCTGGGTCATCCCAGTGCCCCAGTCCCAAGCATCCAATATCATGCATCGAACCTGGACTGGCGATTTGTTTCATATATGATATTATACATGTTTCAATGCCATTCTCCCATATCATCCCACCCTCTCCCTCTCCCACCGAGTCCAAAAGACTGTTCTATACATCTGTGTCTCTTTTGCTGTCTTACATACAGGGTTTTCGTTACCATCTTTCTAAATTCCATATATATGCGTTAGTATACTGTATTGGTGTTTTTCTTTCTGGCTTACTTCACTCTGTATAATAGGCTCCAGTTTAATCCACCTCATTAGAACTGATTCAAATGTATTCTTTTTAATGGCTGAGTAATACTCCACTGTGTATATGTACCATAGCTTTCTTATCCATTCATCTGCTGATGGACATCTAGGTTGCTTCTATGTCCTGGCTATTATAAACAGTGCTGCAATGAACATTGGGGTACACGTGTCTCTTTCAATTCTGGTTTCCTCAGTGTGTATGCCCAGTAGTGGGATTGCTGGGTCATAAGGCAGTTCTATTTCCATTTTTTAAAGGAATCTCCACACTACACTGTTCTCCATAGTGGCTGTACTAGTTTGCATTCCCACCAACAGTGTAAGAAGATTCCCTTTTCTCCACACCCTTTCCAGCATTTATCACTTGTAGACTTTTGGATAGCAGTAATTCTGACTGGTGTGAAATGGTACCTCATTGTGGTTTTGATTTGCATTTCTCTGATAATGAGTGAATGGAATGTGAATCCTGGAATGTGAAGTCAAGTGGGCCCTAGAAAGCATCACTACGAACAAAGCTAGTGGAGGTGATGGAATTCCAGTGGAGCTATTTCAAATCCTGAAAGATGATGCTGTGAAAGTGCTGAACTCAATATGCCAGCACATTTGGAAAACTCAGCAGTGGCCACAGGACTGGAAAAGGTCAGTTTTCATTCCATCCCAAAGAAAGGCAATGCCAAAGAATGCTCAAACTACCACACAATTGCACTCATCTCAAATGCTAGTAAAGTAATGCTCAAAATTTTCAAAGCCAGGCTTCAGCAATACGTGAACTGTGAACTTCCAGATGGTCAAGCTGGTTTTAGAAAAGGCAGAGGAACCAGATATCAAATTGCCAACATCCACTGGATCATGGAATAAAGCAAGAGAGTTCCAGAAAAACATCTATTTCTGCTTTATTGACTACGCCAAAGCCTTTGGCTATGTGGATCACAATAAACTGTGGAAAATTCTTCAAGAGATGGGAATACCAGGCCACCTGACCTGCCTCTTGAGAAACCTGTATGCAGCTCAGGAAGCAACAGTTAGAACTGGACATGGAACAACAGACTGGTTCCAAATTGGAAAAGGAGTACATCAAGGCTGTATATTGTCACCCTGTTTATTTAACTTACATGCAGAGTACATCATGAGAAACGCTGGGCTGGAAGAAGCACAAGCTGGAATCAAGACTGCTGGGAGAAATATCAATAACCTCACATATGCAGATGACACCACCCTTATGGCAGAAAGTGAAGAGGAACTAAAAAGCCTCTTGAGGGAAGTGAAAGAGGAGAGTGAAAAAGTTGGCCTAAAGCTCAACATTCAGAAAACGAAGATCATGGCATCTGGTCCCATCACTTCATGGGAAATAGATGAGGAAACAGTGGAAACAGTGTCAGACTTTATTTTTGGGGGCTCCAAAATCACTGCAGATGGTGATTGCAGTCATGAAATTAAAAGACACTTAGTCCTTGGAAGGAAAGTTATGACCAACCTAGACAGCATATTGAAAAGCAGAGACATTCCTTTGCCAACAAAGGTCCATCTAGTCAAGGCTATGGTTTTTCCAATGGTCATGTATGGATGTGAGAGTTGGACTTTGAAGAAAGCTGAGCGCTGAAGAATTGATGCTTTTGAACTGTGGTGCTGGAGAAGACTCTTCAGAGTCCCTTGGACTGCAAGGAGATCCAACCAGTCCATTCTAAAGGAGATTGGTCCTGGGTGTTCTTTGGAAGGAATGATGCTAAAGCTGAAACTCCAGTACTCTGGCCACCTCATGCAAAGAGTTGACTCATTGGAAAAGAGTGTGATGCTGGGAGGGATTGGGGGCAGGAGGAGAAGGGGACGACAGAGGATGAGATGGCTGGATGGCATCACCGACTCGATGGACGTGAGTCTGAGTGAACTCCAGGAGTTGGTGATGGACAGGGAGGCCTGGGGTGCTGCAATTCATGGGGTCGCAAACAGTCAGACACAACCAAGTGACTGAACTGAACTGTCATATATAGCTTTTATTATATTGAGGTATGTTCCTTCTATTCCTGCTTTCTCGAGAGTTTTTATCATAAATGGATGTTGAATTTTGTCAAAGGCTTTCTCTGCATCTATTGAGATGATCATATGGCTTTTATTTTTCAATTTGTTAACGTGGTGTATTACATTGATTTGCAGATATTGAAGAATCCTGGCATCCCTGGGATAAAGCTGACTTGGTCATGGTGTATGATCTTTTTAATGTGTTGTTGGATTCTGATTGCTAGAATTTTGTTAAGGATTTTTGCATCTATGTTCATCAGTGATATTGGCCTGTAGTTTTCTTTTTTTGTGGCATCTTTGTCAGGTTTTGGTATTAGGGTGATGGTAGCCTCATAGAATGAGTTTGGAAGTTTACCTTCCTCTGCAATTTTCTGGAAGAGTTTGAGTAGGATAGGTGTTAGCTCTTCTCTACATTTTTTGTAGAATTCAGCTGTGAAGCCTCTAGACCTGGGCTTTTGTTTGCTGGAAGACTTCTGATTAGAGTTTCAATTTCTGTGCTTGTGATGGGTCTGTTAAGATTTTCTACTTCTTCCTGGTCCAGTTTTGGAAAGTTGTACTTTTCTAAGAATTTGTCCATTTCTTCCAAGTTGTCCATTTTATTGGCATATAATTGTTGATAGTAGTCTCTTATGATCCTTTGTATTTCTGTGTTGTCTGTTGTGATCTCTCCATTTTCATTTCTAATTTTATTGATTTGATTTTTCTCCCTTTGTTTCTTGATGAGTCTGGCTAATGGTTTGTCAATTTTATTTATCCTTTCAAAGAGCCAGCTTTTGGCTTTGTTGATTTTTGCTATGGTCTCTTTTGTTTCTTTTGCATTTATTTCTGCCCTAATTTTTAAGATTCCTTTCCTTCTACTAACCCTGGGGTTCTTCATTTCTTTCTTTTCTACTTGCTTTAGGTGTAGAGTTAGGTTATTTATTTGACTTTTTTCTTGTTTCTTGAGGTATGCCTGTATTGCTATGAACCTTCCCCTTAGCACTGCTTTTACAGTGTCCCACAGATTTGGGTTGTTGTGTTTTCATTTTCATTCATTTCTATGCATATTTTTATTTCTTTTTTTATTTCTTCTGTGATTTGTTGGTTATTCAGCAGCATGTTGTTCAGCCTCCATATGTTGGCATTTTTATTAGTTTTTCTCCTGTAATTGAGATCTAATCTTACTGCATTGTGGTCAGAAAAGATGCTTGGAATGATTTCAGTTTTTTTTAATTTACCAAGGCTAGATTTATGGCCCAGGATGTGATCTATCCTGGAGAAGGTTCCGTGTGCGCTTGAGAAAAAGGTGAAGTTCATTGTTTTGGGGTGAAATGTCCTATAGATATCAATTAGGTCTAACTGGTCTATTGTATCATTTAAAGTTTGTGTTTCCTTGTTAATTTTCCATTTAGTTGATCTATCCATAGGTGTGAGTGGGGTATTAAAGTCTCCCACTATTATTGTGCTATTGTTAATTTCCCCTTTCATACTTGTTAGCATTTGTCTTACATATTGTGGTGCTCCTATGTTGGGTGCATATATATTTATAATTGTTCTATCTTCTTCTTGGATTGATCCTTTGATCATTATGTAGTGTTCTTCTTTGTCTCTTTTCACAGCCTTTGTTTTAAAGTCTATTTTATCTGGTATGAGTATTGCTACTCCTGCTTTCTTTTGGTCTCTATTTGTGTGGAATATCTTTTTCCAGCCCTTCACTTTCAGTCTGTATGTGTCCCCTGTTTTGAAGTGGGTCTCTTGTAGACAACATATATAGGGATCTTTTTTTTGTATCCATTCAGCCAGTCTTTGTCTTTTGGTTGGGGCATTCAACCCATTTACGTTTAAGGTGATTACTGATAAGTCAATGGCAACCCACTCCAGTATTCTTGCCTGGAAAATCCCATGGATGGAGGAGCCTGGTAGGCTGCAGTCCATGGGGTCGAGAAGAGTCAGACATGACTGAGCGACTTCACTTTCACTTTTCACTTTCATGCATTGGAGAAGGAAATGGCAACCCACTTCAGTGTTCTTGCCTGAAGAATCCCAGGGATGGCGGAGCCTGGTGGGCTGCCATCTATGGGGTCTCACAGAGTCAGACACAACTGAAGTGACATAGCAGCTTAGCATGCTCCTGTTGCCATTTACTTTATTGTTTTGGGTTCGAGTTTATTCACCCTTTTTGTGTTTCCTGTCTAGAGAAGATCCTTTAGCATTTGTTGGAGAGCTGGTGTGGTGGTGCTGAATTCTCTCAGCTTTTGCTTGTCTGTAAAGCTTTTGATTTCTCCTTCATATTTGAATGAGATCCTTGCTGGGTACAGTAATCTGGGCTGTAGGTTATTTTCTTTCATCACTTTAAGTATGTCCTGCCATTCCCTCCTGGCCTGAAGAGTTTCTATTGAAAGATCAGCTGTTATTCTTATGGGAATCCCCTTGTGTGTTATTTGTTGTTTTTCCCTTGCTGCTTTTAATATTTGTTCTTTGTGTTTGATCTTTGTTAATTTGATTAATATGTATCTTGGGGTGTTTCCCCTTGGGTTTATCCTGCTTGGGACTCTCTGGGTTTTTTGGACTTGGGTGATTATATCCTTCCCCATTTTAGGGAAGTTTTCAACTATTATCTCCTCAAGTATTTTCTCAAGGTCTTTCTTTTTCTCTTCTTCTTCTGGGACTCCTATGATTCGAATGTTGGGGCGTTTAATATTGTCCTGGAGGTCTCTGAGATTGTCCTCATTTCTTTTAATTCATTTTTCTTTTTTCCTCTCTGATTCATTTATTTCTACCATTCTATCTTCTACTTCACTAATCCTATCTTTTGCCTCCATTATTCTACTATTTGTTCCCTCCAGAGTGTTTTTGATCTCATTTATTGCATTATTCATTATATATTGACTCTTTTTTATTTCTTCTAGGTCCTTGTTAAACCTTTCTTGCATCTTCTCAATCCTTGTCTCCAGGCTATTTATCTGTGATTCCATTTTGTTTCCAAGATTTTGGATCATTTTCACTATCATTATTCGGAATTCTTTATCAGGTAGATTCCCTATGTCTTCCTCTTTTTTTGGTTTGGTGGGCATTTATCCTGTTCCTTTACCTGCTGGGTATTTCTCTGCCTCTTCATCTTGTTTATATTGCTGTTTGGGGAGGCCTTTCTGTATTCTGGCAGTTTGTGTAGTTCTCTTTATTGTGGAGTTTCCTTGCTGTGGGTGGGGTTGTATGGGTGGCTTGTCAAGGTTTCCTGGTTAGGGAAGCTTGTTTCGGTGTTCTGGTGGGTGGAGCTGTATTTCTTCTCTCTGGAGTGCAATGAAGTGTTCAGTAATGAGTTATAAGATGTCAGTGGGTTTGGAGTGACTTTGGGCAGCCTGTATATTGAAGCTCAGAGCTGTGTTCCCATTTTGCTGGAAAATTTGCATGGTATGTCTTGCTCTGGAACTTGTTGGTCCTTGGGTGGTGCTTGGTTTCAGTGTTAGTATGGAGGTGTTTGATGAGCTCCTGTTGATTAATGTTCCCTGGAGTCAGGAGTTCTCTGGTGTTCTCAGGATTTGGACTTAAACCTCCTGCTTCTGGTTTTCAGTCTTATTTTTACAGTACCTTAAGACTTCTCCATCTATACAGCACCGTTGATAAAACATCTAAGTTAAAGATGAAAAGATTCTCCACAGTGAGTGACACCTAGAGAGGTTCACAGAGTTACATGGAGAAGAGAAGAGGGAGGAGGGAGTTAGAGGTGACCCGAATGAGATGAGGTAGAATCAAAAGAGGAGACAGCAAGCTAGCCAGTAATCACTTCCTTATGTACGCTCCAAAGTCTGGACCGCTCAGAGATGTTCACGGAGTTATACAGAGAAAAGAAGAGGGAGGAAGGAGACAGAGGTGGCCAGGAGGATAAAGGGGGGAATCAAAAGGAGAGAGACAGATCCAGCCAGTAATCAGTTTCCTAAATGTTCTCCACCGTCTGGAACACACAAAGAGATTCACAGAGTTGGGTAGAGAAGAGAAGGGGGAGGGAGGAGACAGAGGCGACCTGGTGGAGAAAAAGGAGAGTCCAAAGTGGGAGAGAGCAGTCAAGCCAGTAATCTTGCTCCCAAGTAAAAATGGGTACTGAAGATTGGGTTCTTAAAGGTACAAAATTGATAACAAATACCAAAAAGCAAAGGTTAAAAATCTAGAGTAGAGGTTGGATTTTCAAAAATACAATATTGAAGAAAGGAAAAAAAAAACCACAAAAATTACAAAATATATATATACATGAAGTTTGCTTTAAAACATAGGGTCTCTTTTTTTTCCTCAAAGTTATAGTAGGTAATGAAAATGAAAATTAAAGGAGTAATAGAGGACTTAAAAATTCAAAAAAAAATGATAGTAAAAATAGTAAAAATATATCTAGGACTTTCTCTGGTGTTGCTGTGGGCAGTGTGGGGTCAGTTCATTTTCGGATAGTTCCTTGCTCCGGCTTACATTTCTCAAGATCTATAGGCCCCTTCCTATGTAGTCGGTACTAACTACAGGGTTTTAATCTATTGCACCTGTCACTTCCAAGGCGGTTCCCTCTGTTTTAGCATCTTCTGTTTGCTGGTCTCTTCAGTGTCTGATTTCCGCCCTGGCACAAGGGGGCGGTGGTGGACACTTTTAGGCTCACTTGTTTAGTCTTGCTGTGGGGAGGGAGGGACACTGCAAACAAATAACACTAGCGTGTGCTCGCAGTGTCTCAGCCACACTGGGCCTGCCCCCGCTCATGGCGTGTGTGCCCTCCCTGCCCACACTGCTCAGGTTCTAGGTTGCTCCGCCGGGAACCGTCTGAGGCCGGCCCTGGGCTGCATGCACCTCCTGGGTCTAAGCCGCTCAGGATCAGGCACTCGGGTAGTCCTCAGAGGTGCAGACTCGGTTGGGCCTGCGTTTTGTGCCCTTCCCAGGCCTGAGCAGCTCAGGTGATCAGGTGTTGGTGAGTGCGGTTGCTGCGACTTATCGCCTCCCCGCTGCTTGGTTTTCTGGGTGTACAACCAGTGCACCTTCTCAGGCGGATGTTGACCGTCCAGAACCCCAAGAAGTCTTAGTTACCAAAGACGCCTGCTTGCAGTTTGGTGGATAATGCCTCTTTGGGGCTGCAATTGCCCCCTTCCGGCTCTGGCTGCCTGTTACCTGGGGGATGGTCTGCAGCTGGTTAGCTCTGTTCAGTCCTTTGTTCTGGGAGCGGGTCTGATGGTGTCTTAGGTTAGGGCTTTTTGCATAGCTCTAGTCCTTTGTTCTGTGAGTGGGCCTGGTGGTGTCTTAGGTTAGGGCTTTTCGCGTGGTAGCTATCCCATAGTCTGATTTGCTAGCCCAAGTTAGTTCCCTCAGATTGCCCTCAGGGCATTCAGGCCCCGTCCTTACTCTGAGCAATGCAGCCCTTGTCCCCCTGCCCAGCCCCCGCTTGCTAGTGGTGGATGCAGGCGTCTGTGCTGCTTCTCCACTGGTGGAGTTACTGTTGGGCACATAATCTGTGGGTTTTAATTATTTATTTATTTTTCCTCCTGGTTATGTTGCCCTCTGTGGTTCCAAGGCTTGCCACAGACTCGGCAGTGACAGTGCTTCCTGGTGTTTGGAAACTTCTCTCTTTTTAAGACTTCCTTCTTGGACGGAGCTCCGTCCCTACCTCTTTTGTCTCTCTTTTTGTCTTTTACATTTTTTTGAAGACAATGGGCTGCTTTTCTGGGTTCCTAATGTCCTCTGCCGGCATTCAGAAGTTGTTTTGTGGAATTTACTCAGCGTTTAAATGTTCTTTTGATGAATTTGTGGGGGAGAAAGTGGTCTCCCTATCCTATTCCTCTGCCATCTTAGTCCCCAATTCTATATAGGCTTTTGATAAAGATTAAGCAAAATATCATGAAACACCTGAGTCACAGTAGCTCAGTGATGGTTAATTCCTTTATATTCATGGGTCTGCCACCTACGTGAAAAATACACCAATAAAATCATGCTTTTTTTTTTTTTTGCTTTGGAGCAAGCATTTTATAGGAATATTTAAACGTATAGATTGGGGCTAACCCCTAAACTTATTATCAGGTGACATTTTCTGGAGAGTTCTATTTACATCTTTAAATCACTCTGTGATCTGGATATGCTGCTTGCATTGAACGCTAACTTAAAACTGAGAGAAGGTGAGATCTCACTAGATGCCGAGCCCTTTCCAGTTTTCCAAAGTGAGTCATACTTGTACTTTACTAGCAGTTCTTAAAAAAGGGTGCTTAACGAGAAACATCAGAGAAGGCAATGGCACCCCACTCCCGTACTCTTGCCTGGAAAATCCCATGGACAGCGGAGCCTGGTAGGCTGCAGTCCATGGGGTCACCAAGAGTCGGACATGACTGAACGACTTCACTTTCACTTTTCACTTTCATGCATTGGAGAAGGAAATGGCAACCCACTCCAGTGTTCTTGCCTGGAGAATCCCAGGGATGGGGGAGCCTGGTGGGCTTCCATCTATGGAGTCGCACAGAGTCGGACACGACTGAAGCGTCTTAGCAGCAGCAGCAATGAGAAACATGAAGGAAAAAGCTATTGATGCAAGTGCTTTTGAGAATGCCAAACAATAGGATAGCCACAGACTAAATAAGCAAATACTTCTTCTGTATTCTCACCTTACAATTGAGATTCCACGTATGTCTACTAAACAGGGCAAAGAGCTATCCTGTAATATTTAGAGCTTTCACAGTCATCTTCCAAAGTCTGCCGCATGATTAGTTGGGCACTACTGTGTGTATTTACAGGACATCACGGTGGTGGGAATGTTTGCTGTGGATCGTGTTCTGTAACACTGCCGTGAACTGTTGGTTATGGAAGACTGGCTTTGCCCACCAACCCAGGAATAACTAACTGCAACTGCCATATCACCAGTCTTGTTATGACTGATCGAATCAGGATGGAGAAATTTCCTCCTCTCGAATTTGGGACATCTCTGGTATCTTTTGTAAGAAAAATAAACCATTCTAACAGACTCATTTAAAACTATAATGCAAAATCTTGTCGCCCCAGAAGAACGGTCTTCTAGCATCTTCCCAGCAGGTGGTCATCTGAACGTTCACCTTTTAGTGGTTTCCCATAATGCTCTTGGGATGATGACCAAACCCTGCCCATGGCCTATAGACCCAGCCTCACCTCAAGTCCATGCACAAGAGCCCCCCAACCATCCTGGTTATCTCTTAGCCCCACAAAAGAGCTGTGCTTCTTGGGGACTTGGGACTTGTGTCCAAGCCTATCCTCTGACAACCCAATTAGGAGATGGGGCAGCCAGGCAGATGGGGTACCAGTTCACAAGGGGCACAGCCCCTCACAGGAAAGGGCCTGAAGTGGAGAAAAATGTACACTTCTGGAGCTGCTTGGGCAGAGAAGGGAGGTGGGACTGCAATCGGCCATTAGGTTTATCTTGCCGGGAGGTGAGGGGGGCAGGGCAGGCAGGTAAGTTTGAAGCCAAGGCTAAAATGCTCAGGAGGGCAAAGCATGAGAGCAATGGAAATTTTAATGCACATCCACAAATTCTCTGTCACATTTCCCACCAGAAGGTGGTCCTAGGTCCTGGGAACAGGCATTGGGACTGCCTTGAGGAGTAGAAAGGCATAGACATGATGCTGTGTGAGCTCCAACACTAGCTCAGAAAGTCTATGCAGATTCCACCTGGCTTGTCTCGTTTGCTCTCTCCTGGGCCACATGCTTCAGAGCTCCAAGGCCATAACACAGGAGAAAGCCCATGAGAGGCCCTCTGGGGACGGGGATGCCCAACAGTAGACCTGTGAGTGAGGGGCCCTTTGAACAATTCCAGATCAGCCATCCCCTGAATGACTATGTGAGAGATCTGAGCCAGAAGCATAAGCTGTGTCTGGTCCACCTCCAGACCATGAGGATGAGAGTAAAAGGATGATTATCTTAAGCACCCAGCTTGAGGATTTGTTTTGCACCAATACTGAATGACACGAAGGCTAGGAACTTGAGTCTTGCTCCCTGATCTTGTATCCCCAGTGCCAAGAACAGTGTCTAGCCAAGAGCAGGTGCTCGATCATATTTGTTGGATGAATGAATGAATGAACAAAGGAGAAGCTTACTCTAACCACCAGCGACCCACCCTCAGTACCTTCTTCTGGCCAGCATGCTGCCTTTCCCACCTTGCTGACTCCCAATCAGCCCTTGGATCCCAGCTCCAGGATCACTTTCTCCTTTCTCAGGGTAACTGCCCATCTCCTGTCTAGATGAGCATCCTGTCTGATACCCCCGAATTACCCTGTGTTTCTCCTTAATGACACTTCCCAGGACTATCATTACATAACCAAGCTGCTGAAATTCCTGGCTGGCCCGCTGCCTCCTGTGCTTGACTGTAAGCCACCTGACAGCAGGGATGGGTTCTGTCTGTTCACAAGTGTGTCTCCAGCGCTGAACAAAACCTGGCACAGAGTCCGCTGAGAGCACGTCAGAACTGTTCTGGAGACGGACGATATTCAACTTAGCTGTTTTTACTCACAACACTTGTGATACCAAATGTATGGGGCTTTTTTCTCACACCCACCAGTTTTCCGGACACCAGCTGGGTGTCCCACAATTCAGTTTGCTTCTGACGCTGACCATCCAGAGTCAGCTTCAGACCCCACAGGATTAAGGGCTTGGTCCTCAAGATTACTCCCATGTCAGATGCCAGTCACAGGTCTCCGCCCTCAGGCTGCCCACTTCTGCCCTGCTTTGGCTCCAAAGATAGGAGGCTTCCTGCAACCCCTCTACTTCAGATTTGATCATTTGTTACGAGAGCTCATGAATCTGGAGGCAGAATAAGCACTATTTTTTTCTTTTTTTCTTTTTTTTAGCAAAATTTGCCTCAGTAGACTTTGTCTTAAAATTCAAACATAATGAAAGCATTTTACAACATAATAGAAATCTTGCTGCTGTTCACAAATTCCCATTTTATGAAAAATGGTTATTGTAGATTATCATAAAAGATACTCAGTAACAGCCATATGGAAAAAACACACTGGACAGGATATGGGGCAAGAGCACACAGTTTACACGATTTCTCTGGGCTCACCACCCTTCCAGCACTTCTCTGTGTCTGTCAACCTGGAACTTCTCTAAACCTCACTGTTCAAAGTTTTCTGCTGAGGTTTTATGTAGGCAAGAGTGCTTAAATCAATGGCACTGATGACTGAACTCTACCTCTGGCTCTCTTCTCTCCCCTGCTGCTGCTGCTGCTAAGTCACTTCAGTCCGACTCTGTGCGACCCCATAGACGGCAGCCCACGAGGCTCCCCCGTCCCTGGGATTCTCCAGGCAAGAACACTGGAGTGGGTTGCCATTTCCTTCTCTCCCCTACTGATCATGAAAACCCCTTAATCCTGCCTTGGTCTTTTGGGCACAGGCTCCCATCCTAAAGCTATCTAGACTCCATCCAGTTATATGTCATCTCATCAGCATATAAAAGACACTTCTTAATGGCTCAGATGGTAAAGAATCTGCCTGCAATTCAGGAGACTGGGGCTCAATCCCTGGATCAGGAAGATCCCTGGAGAAGGAAATGGCAACCCACTCCAGTATTCATGCCTGGAGAATTCCATTGGACAGAGGAGCCTAGCGGGCTACAGGGGTCACAAAGAGTCAGACATGACTGAGTGGCTAATACTTTGGAGACTTAGCACTCTGGAGATTCCAGGGGCTTTAAGAGCTGTGTGCCAGAACCTGGGACAAAGACTGAATATTAATTTTTTTATGACACCACAACAGCCAACCTCACTATTAGAAGCTTCGAATTCTTAGAAGTCTCATTGAGTTAGAACTAGTCTGTTAGCTACTAGCCTATCTTCCACCAGGCTTTCCAAGTCCACTCACACCTGGGTCATCCTCAAACCACACAGACCTTGGGGAACCCAAGAGGTTGAGTGTCTTCTTCAGGTCTACATAACAGCCGGGGAAAAGCTGAAACCTGGAGCCAGCTCTCTGCCTCACCAGTCAGTGCATTCCCATTACACCACACTGCCTCCTGGATGTTTTCACGGACGTTAAACGCCGTGGCAGCATCGTAACCCGCCAACCAAAGAACAACAAACAAATCTGAGTGCTTTTCATAATGGAACATATGAAATGGGTAAAACTTCTTAACACTGAACACATGGTGTCCAAGACCTATACAGAACAAGAGCTCATGTGATCCTTTAGGCACCTCCCTGCCAAATACCTACGGGGTGAGACCCTGAGCAAACATTTAATTCAGATTTTAATTTGGCCCCTATTTCCTAGACAGACCCTGGGTCAATTTTCTGCAGAGGGATTTTTTTCTCTTCCTTGTCATTCCCAGCATCTTTGGAGATTAGGGACAGAAATAAACTCCAAGTGATCTGCAATAGTTCAGTAAGACACCACTCCTGAACAACTGAGCTTTTGACAATACAATGACTGGGAAAACAAAATGTGAAAATTTTAATGGGATGTGATGTGAAAAAGAAAAAAACATACAGAATCATGTACTGCATGGCTAAATTTTTTTAAAGGTATATATGTATATGCTTAGAAAACTAGGATGGAAAGAAATATAAATTTTAAAATGACATGGTATTTCTCATCCTTTGGATGGGCAAAAAAATAAAAGACTATTCATTTCTGGTGCACACTAGTCTCAAAAGGGATGAGTTCATTCACACATTGTTAGTGAGAGGGTTAACTGGAATGGAATTTGTAGAGAACCAGTGGTCTTATTAAAACAATAAACACACATACCCTTTGCCCTAAGAATTCATATTCTGGGTATCCAGTTCCCAAGACTGCTCACTCATGTGTACAAAGCAGCAATAGGAATAACTATAAAAATTTGAAAACTGAAATGGTCTCATGTATAGAAATGGCTGGAAAATTACAGTTTGTCCATACAATGGAATATGATTCAGCCTTAAAAGGAAGAGGTGGATTTAGGTGTGGGCATGGACAAACCTCTGGAAACACTGCCCAGTGAAAGACAGACGAGAGAGTGCTGGCATAGCAGATATAGGAAAATTTCATGTAGGTAAAACGTACATCCGTGTATCTCAACGGACCTATGGAAATTTTAAGATAACATGCAAACTTACTGAAAAAGGTCTGGAAGGAGACAGCCCTCTAAATTAACAGGGGTGGACTTTTAACCTCGATCGTATACTTTTCAATATCTACTCACATATTTAGTGCTCTCTTTGTACAACGTGTTGTGTACAGACTTTAAAAGATTTAGTAATGGTAGAAGAAAATGTTAATACTGCTAAATCAAAAAAAAAATTAAAAAGGCAAGCCCTAATACAGCCCCAATAGTGTGAACTCAATTATGTTATAGATACGTTACCAAACTGGACTGAGTGGTTTTAAACAGGAGTGGGAGTGAGGCTTTTTATTGTTTACTCTTCAGAACTTTGAACCTATTTTTATTTTTTTAAAAAATACAAGGAACAATTTTTTTAAAAAACCAGAAAGAGGAAAAATGTCCTTAATGTTACGGGTGCTTATAGCTGGGATTACAGGTAATCTTAATTTTCTTTCAAACAAATCACAAGACAGAAGGCTAACAGGAAACTCTTTAAGCAGGTGGTGGCATCTTAGAAGATTTCTTTCTCATTGGTAATTTTCTGCATTTTCCAAATTTTCTTAGACATGTCTTACTGTTACAATCAGAAAAAAAGAAAGCTGTTAAGTTTATTTATCAATGTGGTTAAGCAAGAAGTCACAAGGTGGGTACAGGATAAATTATAAAGAGATTAGTGGTTTTGAATAGTACCCCTTTCAAAACTCAGTGCAACATGGAACTTGATGCGTAAGAGAGATAAAGGCAGAATTTGCTAGGAGGGGCTTCATGCACCACTCGGCAGAAGGCCCATCACTGCAGAAATCAGGGTCCTAGGAACGCCATCGGGAAATGCACTGTGCAGACTGGGGCTTCAGGGGGTGCGGGCGGGGATGGCGGTGGCTTTTGTGCTGGAATGGTCAGAGAGGGCTTCAGGGACTCAGCAGAATCTGTGTTAAAACTGAAAGGGCAGGAAGGACATCTGTGGGCACGCCTGATGTGAGCAGGCATTTGGAAGTAGGTAAGTGATGTGGGCAGTGGTGCAGAAGCGGGGGCACAGCCAAATCTTCTGAACCATTGACTGCTGGCAGGCTTTACACATTGACGCATCAGTGAACAGGTGGAGGATGACTGGGACCAGACTAGGTTCCTGTGGGAGCAGGGAGCCACAGCAGGTTCCGGAAGGCATGCATGACAGGATGAAGGCGGTATTAAAGAAACATCACTGTCTACGGATGGATACACCCCTGCATATTCATTCTACCCTTGAGTTGTAGCAAGACACTGGCAGCAAGAAGACAGACAACCTTCTGGGCCTTGAGTTCACTGTTACTCAACTCAAGATTTTGTTACAGTTGTGCTGCATTTGGTCAGTGCTATCTCATAAGTAACCCATATTCCAAGGGCAATGGGGCTGGGAACCCCAAGCCACAGCTTGAGATACCTCCCTGGGATTGAGATCCAGGCTGTGGCACTTCAGGCAAGTTGCTTTACCTCTCTGAGCTGAGTTTCCTCACCTGTAAATGGTGATTCAAATATCCACTTAACAAATATTTACTGAGCATCTGCTATATGCCAAGTACAGTCATAGAAATGGGATCAGTAGTGACCAAATAAGCCTAAAATTCCTACCCACATGGAGCTTAGATTCCAGTGGAATGTGAAATTACCCATTCCTGAGTTTGTGGAAAGGATTGGATGAGATGTTTCTGGGATGCACTTAGGGTAGTAGTGATTCTACACCTAATTCCCATGTGTAGGGGGTTTTCTTCCCACACATTTTCTGTCTGACACCAGCTGAGTGTTCACCCCACCCCACAAGGTGCACCCTGAGGAGACTCAGGACGAGAAGGCACAGGATACTGGCTGAGGTGCATATCAAAGGAATGATTTCAATGAGCCCTGGCTTTTACAGATTCCCATACCCAGAAGAGGGTTAAATTCTTTAAATTGAGATATCTGGTTTTCTTTAATTAACAGTGATCTTTTGAGGTTCCAACTACCTGATCTTTGTAGCAAAAACTCCTATGTACCCTGACCCCTCCCTGACCTCTTGGGAGCAGTCTCTCACAACCATCCGAAATGCTGGGTCCCTGGCTTAAGTCCCCAGTTTTGTCCACCACATAAAACACAATTCTCAACTTTTAAGTTGTGCTCTTTCTTCCACTGATAAACTCAACTCTGACAGCACCTACCTGGAAATAGCCTCAGCTCTCACAAGTTCAGGGCTTCACCCCACAAGGCTGTCCCCTCACTACTTCAGATGCCAACTGCAGATCCAGGTTGCCACCTGTGCTTCTAACTGGCTATGGATTGAAGTTCCAACGAGCTCCCTCTTTGGGTTCAATTGATTTGCAGAGTGGCTCACAGAATTCAGAGAGAACAATTTACTTACTAGACTACCAGTGTATTACAAAGGATGTGACTCAGGAACAGCCAGATGGAAGAGACGCACGTGGCAAGGTATGTGGAAAAGGTCTTGTAGCGTTCACGGTCTCTCCCAGACTACCACTCTTCCTACATCTCCATGTGTTCACCAACCTGGAAGTTCTACAAACTGCATCCCTTGGGTTTTTATAGAGGCATCACTGAGGCAGGAGATAGATGGGCCCCAGGCTGAGCAGCTGGACTCTGTCTCCTGAGGACATAGTATCTGTCTCCTAAGGACAGATACTTCAAGATAAAGAGCAGAGAGGAGCTGAGTCCTGCTTGGGTAAAAAAGATACGGAGGCCACATATTTCTCATTCCTGGGATCAAGGAGACCTCCCAAACTACACGTGCAGAGAAAGGTTCCGTGGGCATCAGAGAAGGGAGAGGGTATCAGTCAATAATATGTCCTGCCAGCCTCCCAGAAACTCTCATGCTGAAATCCATCTTGGTTAAAAGATGTATGTGCACATCGGGGAGGGTCCTGAGTCACATACCTATATACAATGAGCAAGATGATTGGCCAGAGAAAACCTGGAAAAATATCCCTGTAATAGCAATTTGAGTCAAAAGTGCAGCTCTCCCTCTGAGAGTGCCTGTGTCCTTTCCACATGACTCTGCTTCTAAGAAACACCTTACCCACTTTACTATCTCCATCTCTTTACTGAATTGTTTTCAAATTAAGACAAGAACCAAGGGACTTCCCTTGTGGTCCAGTGGCTAAGACCCCATGCTTCAAATGCAGGGGGCCCAGGTTCGATCCCTGGTCAGAGAACTAGATCCCACAAGCCACAACTAAGCATTTACATGCTCTAACTAAAGATCCTGAAAGCCACAACAAAGACTAAAGATGCCAGTGCAGCCAAATCAAAAAAATAAAAAAAGAAGACAAAGTTTAAAAAGTTTTAAAAAGAGAAAAACTGAGATCATCATTACCTAGGCATAACTGACTAAATCACTGACTAATGGTAACTGAGTTAACCTCCATCCCCCGCCCCCACCCCCACTCTTCCCCAGAAATCAGAGGTGGTACTACTGAAAGTTCTAATCTTCTAATCACAAGGTTGGTTCTCCAGGCAACCAGTCCCCAACCTTAGGTCACGTGGAGGCTTAACTCACCTCATTCACATAATGAAAGACACCTTTTCAGTTTCCTCTAGGAAATGTCAAGGGTTTGAGGAACTCTGTGTCAGAAACAGTGACAAAGAACAAATAGACATTTATTACAAATCAGAACATCCCAAGTTGTAATGATGCTCCTTCTCTTCATTTTATCATTATGCATGTTCCCTATAGCATTTGGCACCAAAAAGGTACCCCAGAAACACCAAAGGACTGATCTACAAGTCCTTGAGATCCTTCTACCTGGAAACAAAGTGCCCTACATTTAGCCCTGGGCTTAGACTAGCATGGAAGTTCCTCTCTCTGCACCCTGCCCCCCAGCATGGCCAATTCCACCTTAACAAACAGGGCTGGGAAGGGAGAATGAAAGAAACTACCCTTAGGGCCATTCAACACAGAGAAGGCTCTTCTAAACTCTAGCATTTCCATGGGGAGATGAACAAAACTTTATAGGCTGGTGACAGCTGGTCCGTTCTCAGGCAGCGCTAACCATGGTCCTCACCTAGACATGAACCCTGAATGGACCACCCCATGGAGATGACTCAGTCCCTCCAATCCGGCCAGCCCAGGGCAAGGCCAATCCTCACTGAATGGATTTCAGCATCAAATGTTCATTTCAATGTGCTCACAGGGTGGGGAACAGGCACAACCAGGACATATTTATCCTGAGCCAAGTGACCAGAAGTTTGGGTATGAGTTGAAAGGAGAAAAAATAAAATGTAAGCAAACTTTAGAACCTTATCTTTGGGGCTCCAAGAATGTGCTCCACCAAAAGCTTAGCTGGCACACATCTTGATACAGAATGACAGTTTCCAGCTTTTCTCACCAACTACATGCTGGTGTTCTGGTGCCAGCCTCTATTTTTATAGCCTGAATAATGCTAGGGTTATTCAGGCAAAGGACCAGACAAGAGCTGGAGACAGAGGGACAGGGCACAAGAGGCATGAGCACTGGGGCCAACACCCCACTCAGTCTCCAACAGCAAACCCTTGAGAGTTGAGTCTGGGACAGCAGTCGAGCCCACCCTCCTCTTAGAACCCAGACCTCAAGCCCCCTTGGGGCTGAGACTCCATCTGCCTCGTCCCATGCTCTAGCCCCAGGACCTGGAGCACAGCAGTGCTTAATGAATGAATGACCACACTGCCCCACCCCAACTTCAGCACACTGGACTCCTTGCTGTTGCCCCAAAACCTGAGTTCCCCTTCTGCCAACTCAGTGTCTGTGCCATTCCACTCTCCTGGCCCAGATGCCTTCTTGATCTTGTTTAATTTTCACTCTTCCATGAACTCAGCCCAAATCCTACCTCCCCTGGAAGCCTTCCCTAACCCCAAGGCTGGGTGGGGTCCCCCCCAACACTGGGCAACCTCAGTCCTCCCACAACACTTCTCAATGTCACAGGCTTGAGTCAGCTTCCTTGCCTACCTCCCCGAAGGCTGGGTAGATGCAAAGCTGAGGAAGCAGCAGGTATTTAACAGGTGTCTGTGGAAAGAAGGAAGGGAGGGAGGGAAGAAAGATACCAAGGATGCTGTGGATGGAGAAGCACCTGTCACTGAAACCTACAACAGACTAAGAACAAAACACCAAAACCCAACAGATCAATGAACCATTCACCAACAAGTTTACTGAAAAAAAAAAAAATTGCAGGAAGTGGTGGGAAAATACTTTTCAGTGGGTTCAAATGGGAAGCAGAGGCCACTCTGCTGTGGCCTCTTCTCCTCTCTGGGGGTGGGGGCTGGAGGGGAAGAGACAATGTTGGGAGATTGGGTGAGTGGGGCCACTTGAAAGGGCACAAGCAGCTCTCATGGGCTCAAAGTTCTTGAAGGTTCCTCTGGTATCAAGGAAGCTGAAGGCCCTTCTTTCTGGAGTAACCTCCCACTGCTGAAGGGAACTAGGACTCACTCCCTCAAAGCTGTTAAGAACATGGCCTGAGTCAAGAAAGAGTGATAATGAGAAACTTCCATTATTCTGTTGGCCCAGTTCCCGAAGGTAGGAACAGAAGCTGGGATTTAAGACAGATGATCTGGGAAGAAAAACTATTTCTGGCTGGAGCTTTCTTAGCACAGCATTTCTTTTCAAGACAGACACCTCCAGTTGCCCCTCAATATTCATTTATTCTTTACTAACAGAATCCTGATGAAGTGGGGGGTTGTGGGCTTCCCTGGTAGCTCAGTTGGTAAAGAATCCACCTGCAATGCAGGAGACCCCAGTTCGATTCCTGGGTCGGGAAGATCTGCTGGAGAAGGGATAGGCTACCCACTCCAGTATCCTTGAGTTTCCCTTGTGGCTCAGCTGGTAAAGAATCTGCCTGCAATGCAGGAGACCTAGGTTTGATCCCTGGGTTGGGAAAATCCCCTGGAGAAGGGAAAGGCTACCCACTCCAGTATTCTGGCCTGGAGAATTCCATGGACTATATACAGTCCATGGGGTCACAAAGAGTCGGACACGACTGAGCGACTTTCACTTTCACTTTGGGGGTGGTGGTGAGGAAGTGTCACTGGCATTGTCAGCTCACCATAAAACGCATCTCCTCTTCCTCTTAGGCACTAGGCTGGACCACATTTCCCAGCCTCCCTCACAGGAGGTATGGTCATGTGACTGACTCCTGGCAAATGTCAGTGGGAGCAATTCTCTATCAAGTCTGGCCCATAAAATCTTTCCATCCTCCATCTTTCATGTTCCTTCCTCTTTCGCTGACTGATGCAAACGAGCATGACAGCCTTAAGAGCTTGGATCCCTGAATCACCTTTTGGAAAAGAGCCCCTACCCTCCCTTTTCAGGAACAGCCATTTTGGACTCTGTGTGAACAAACAGTTAATGTCCATCATACTTGAGTCATTAAATGTACAGCAGACCCTTGAACATGGCTCCACTTACAGACAAATCTTTTTCAATAGTAAATACACTACTACACAATCTGAGGTTGGTTGAACCCACAGATGTGGGACTGCGGATATGGAGGGCCAACTACAGTTACACACAGAATTTTTACTTGGGGGTGGGGGAAGGTCAGTGCCCCAAACCTCTGTGTTGCTGAAGGGTCAACTGCATTTGGTTTGTTTGTTTCAGCCTATCTAACTCCTCTAAGCAGCAGTGTGACCTGCTAAATACTCATATGACCCTTTTAACTGGGAATGGCCATGTGACACAGTTCTGCCCCTGACACATTAGAGGAGGTCTGCTGGATGTTGTGGGGGAAAAGTCTGTTTTCCTGATAAAAGGTATCAGGGTGGCTGGCACTTCCTTCCTGCAGCAACCATTCTGCCATCATGAAGAAAAGGCCAGGAAAAAGAACAGTGTGTCAGTTCAGACAGATATCTGCTGTTGAAACCAAAGCCAGCAACCCCCTACCTTCAAACATCTTCTTACACAAGAGAAACAGACCATTATTTGTTTAAGCCAGGAAGGTAGGTTACTCTGCTGCCAAACACAAGCCTGCTTTACAACCACTCATTCATTCATCCATTCATTTATTCACCCAACCTTTATTGAGGCCTATATCATGCCAGTTCTTGAGCTAATGGAAGAAGATACAGAGATGAGCTGGGTGTAGCCCCTGCTCTCCTGAAGCACCCAGTCAAGCTGTGGAGACAGGCCCCTGGGCAGACAATCTGAATTCAGTGGGAACAGATGCTGTGGTGGCACAAGATGATCTGGAGGGTGTGAGCAATGGTGGTGGGTGAGCACAGAGCCAAGGAGTTCCCAACTCCCTTTCTGGCACTGGACACACAGAGCAAACACCCCTCAAGCTAAAAAGCAAATAACAAGAACGTGCTGTGCTCGGCTGAGCCAACTGCAATTACTTACTGCATTTGAGTCCCTAAACACCATCAATTAATGCAGCTGTTTCAAGATAATCAGCAGTCATTAGAGCAAGATGCTCAAGAGGAGAATATAAAAACTCACACGCCGCTGACTTAGACATGCCGGAAAGTCTGTGAACCGAGGATGAGACAGGCTGGCTTAGACCCTCAGACCCTCCTGCCTGCTGACATTAGGATCTCTCTTTTTCAAAGACACAGTCATCTTTCACCTTGAAGACAGAGCCCCCAAAAATCAAACGTCTATGCCATGACCTTCAACCATAAATGCCCAAACTTTGATTCTCAGGTGTGCATTTGTTTCCATTAAGAACTGCAGTGGAGACAGACTGGCAACAAAAATCAACCCCATCTGGGAAATCAAAACCAGAGAAGTCAGAGCAGTCGGGGAACCAACTGGAAAGTAAAGGTTCTCCTCCTTTTAACTCAATGCTGCCTACACACAAATAATTTTTCTTTTTTAGTGAATGGTATTATTGGTCATTTCTTTACTTTCCAAGTATACTAACGCATATATATGGAATTTAGAAAGATGGTAACAATAACCCGGTGTACGAGACAGCAAAAGAGACACTGATGTATAGAACAGTCTTATGGACTCTGTGGGAGAGGGAGAGGGTGGGAAGATTTGGGAGAATGACATTGAAACATGTAAAATATCATGTAAGAAAGGAGTTGCCAGTCCAGGTTCGATACACGATACTGGATGCTTGGGGCTAGTGCACTGGGACGACCCAGAGGGATGGTATGGGGAGGGAGGAGGGAGGAGGGTTCAGGATGGGGAACACATGTATACCTGTGGTGGATTCATTTTGATATTTGGCAAAACTAATACAATTATGTAAAGTTTAAAAATAAAATAAAATTTAAAAAATAAATAAATAATAAAAGTAAATTAAATAAAAAAAAGAAAAAGAAAAAAAGACAAAGCCTCATTGACCTCAGATTCCAGAAGTTTAAAAATAAATAAACTAGGACTTCCTTGCTGGTACAGTGGGTAAGAATCCACCTACCAGTGCAGGGGACACAAGTTTGATCCCTGGTGTGAGAAGATCCCACATGCCATGGAGCAACTTCAGCTACTGAAGCCCACGAGCCACGAGCCCATGCTCTGCAACAAGTGAAGTCACTACAATGAGAAGCCTGAGCACCGTAATGAAGAGTAGCCCCCTGCTTGTCGCAACTACAGGAAAGCCTGTGTGCTGCAATGAAGACCCAACACAACCAAAAAAAAAACCAAACAAACAATTTTTTTTAATGAATAAAATAAGCAGGTTCCTCATTAAGAGGATTGATGATCCGCTTTCCAGTCTGACTGCCGACTTATCAGTACAAAGAACTCCAGTGGAGACCAGAGGGTGTGCTAATCACACAAAGCGGAGAGGCACTCGGGTTCTGAGGCTGTAATCACAGGCTCCTCTAGTCCTCCCCCCAGCGCTGGAGGCCATTGCTAGCGGGCAGGCTGCCATACTGGAGTTCCTCTGTAGAACACACGGAGTAGCGGAGGGTGAGAGCTGAGGAGGAGGGACCTCCCTTTCCTGGACCAAGTATTAAACTCAGGCCTGTTAACACTTTCCCAGAGACTTTCAGATCCAGAAGGTTCCAGCTATGGCAGACACAGGACACATGACAATGTCAAAAGCACAGGCCCAGAATGGTACCACTTGTGCTAAAGCCCATGATACCAAACCTAGATTTAATATTTGACCTAACTGCGATTTCAGCCTCCCCCAGATACGTCATCTCAATGGGCCAGTTCGGAGTTTTCTGGCCAGCACGAATGAGGTGATCTGTCACATGAGTCCTCTCTATCCAGAGAAAGTAGAGATAGACTACAAGATAGACCCTTGCCCCTCGCCCAGAAGAACGCGACTTGGCCTGAAACAACCCTGGATTTTCTTTTGTTAATAGCCTCCTTGCCACTCCCTCGTCCTACTTATAAAAACCGTCTCTTTGCACAGCCCCTCAGAGCGCCCTTCTGTTTACTAGATGGGGTGCTGCCCATTCAGGACTCTTGAGTAAAGCCAATTAGATTTTCACATCTATTTGGTTGAATTTTGTTTTTCCCTAGTAGTCTGGCCCTCTGCCTCAGGCTAGTCTCTGACCTGCTCTCAGGAGCAGCTGTGCCATTCGTCAGAGAACTGGGTTTCCGGTGGGATCATGGGTTTCTGGGGTGATGGACAGTCAGCCCAGAACAGTGGTCAGGCATCTGGTGCCATCAACCAGGACCAGGAATATGCTGGCAAACCAGGTGAGTAAACACTGAGTTCACAGCCTCTTATCATGCTTCCCGCTAACGACCTGAGGCCAAGAGTGATAGTTAAAACACGAACAGCCAGCATGTGTCAGACATGGACCAGTCAAATGAGTGCCTATGTTTAGCAGCGGGCAAGGCCACGTCACTAGAGTATACCAGCTGAAGTATACCACTGTGCCCCACCCCTCCTGCCTTGGTCAACCCTTCACAGGCTAAACTCTGGCCTCTCGAGGCCATAAAAAGTGGCCTGGAGTCAGGTGAGTGCCCAGGAAATGCCTCTGCTATTATTCCTGTCCTTCACCGTGAACTTGAGCATGATGTCCTCCATTCTATGGGCAGGAGGCTATGTGTATCTTATCATCCTATATCCATCATCTCAGTGCAGTCGGCTGGTATGAAAAATGTTTTGCAACCCACTCCAATATTCTTGCCTAGGAAATCCCATGGACAGAGGAGCCTGGTGGGCTACAGTCCGTGGGGTCACAAAGAATCAGACATGACTAAGTGACTAAACAGCAAGAGCATTAAGGAATGAATGGTTAAAAAAATAAAGACAAAAAAAAAAAAAACCCACAGCTAACATTTAAGCATGTACTATGCATTCTAAGTCCTTGTCATGTACTGTCTCATCTCAGCTTCACAGTAATACCATGAAGTGGGTATTATTATCATAACCTTGGTTTTACAAAAGAGAAAATAGAGGCATAGAGAAGCTGGGTAACTTGTCCAAGGGTACGAGCCTAATAATGACAGATCCAGGATTTAAAGCCAGTCTGGCTTCAGGGTCTACACTCTGACCCACTGCACTGTGCTGAGTACACACCCACAGGAATGTTAGTATCAGGAAGTCATCAGAGAACCTCTGACACCCACACACCCTGAAAAATCCTTCCAGATGGTTTCTGATGATGCTGAGCATATACTGTTGTTGTTTTTCTCCACTCAAGAGATCTGAATTCTAGGGGAAGCCTTTTAAACACCCTGTGGTCCATGTCCCCATCCCTAAGAAGATCCCAGACCTGCCAGAAGGATTGAACAAGATCATGGACACAGCTCCCTGTTTAAATGGTAAGCTACTACATAAGCAAAACATACGATCATAATGATTAATATATTTCAGTAAAGGGACAGATAAAAATTTCTATACCTATCAATCTGCTGCTGCTGCGTCACTTCAGTCGTGTCCGACTCTGTGTGACCCCATAGACGGTAGCCCACCAGCCCCGTCCCTGGGACTCTCCAGGCAAGAACACTGGAGTGGGTTGCCATTTCCTTCTCCAGTGGATGAAAGTGAAAAGTGAAAGGGAAGTCACTCAGTCGTGTCCGACTCTTAGTGACCCCATGGACTGCAGCCGACCAGGTTCCTCCGTCCATGGGATTTTCCAGGCAAGAGTACTGGAGTGGGGTGCCATTTGTTGTATATACTTCTATGGAAGGTCCTATTTATATCTCTTCACATTTCAGAAACAATGTTTAAAGCTTAATTTACTTCTGTAAGCCTGGGTCCTTCCATTATTACTTCTGAGCTTCCAGACATTTCTACTATATCTTTAATAATTTTACTTTAATCTTTCATCTTAGAAGCATAAAAAGTTAATGAGGCAGTAAATATCTTACTCTAACTTCAGATTCTTCTATATTAGCAGCTGACACAATTAGCAAGCAAGAGCTTCATTTTACTTTATAATTAAAAAGCTCAAAATGATACTACTCTGTCTCTGAAGGCCTGGAGTTTGGTGTTGGATCCAAGAATGAGGTGGATCTAGGGAAGTAAGCTGTGGTTTCTGTCAGTTGGAAAGACACATGTCTCCAAGTAATTGAGGGGTAGGACAAATAGTATTCAAACTATTTGTAAACTGGGTGTAAATGATGATGCTAACCACAGACAGGAGTGCAGAGGAGAGGAGGGGGAGGAAGTATCAGAACCAGGAGCAATGATTTTCATCTTAATCTGTTCTTTAAAGCTATGGTTTCTATGCTATTGATTGTGGCTCTCTCTGGAAGTTGGTTATACACAGAGGCAAAGAGTGGTAAGCAGATGACAAAAGGATGCCTCATAATACAAAAACATGAACGCATAAGTTGGGGGAGTGACTATGCAAACACAGAACTTTCAAGTTCCTAAGTTGCTACCACTAGATATTTGAGTTGCCCAAGCTCTCCTCCACCCTACTACCAGCACAGAGGTGGCTCGATCAATGTGTGCAGTGCAGGAAGATGGGGCTGGGGGAGGCGGTGGTGGGGGGTGGGGAATAGGGACCAGGGTGCAGGGAGGAACCCCAGATACTCCTGGTGGAGCAGTGCCTGCAGCCAGAAGGCAGCCTAGAGGACATGGGTGACGCTGCCTCCTAGCCACAAGAACTACATCACAAGGCTCCTCCAAGTTCTTTCATCATTAACACCTGCTGTGCTCCTGAGATGGCTCCTCTCTTCATTACTGATAGCCCTGCTTCTTTCCCAGAGCCAGTGGCTTCCCTTACAAAGGCCCAAGAAGATTCAGAGCAGCCTCCTGGCTCTAGAGATGGAGGCTACTTACTATGCTGGAGGCTGCGGCTCAGTGAGGCCACCCTGGCCCTCCTGCCTTTTGCACTCAGACGGAGCCTTGCAGGATCTCCAGGTTGAGGGGCCTTGGCAGGTCCTATTCCACCTGTGAGGCTGCTCAGGAGGCTCAGGAAGAATCCCAGGGAGGCTGCTGCCCACCGTCCTACCAGAAGGCAGCTGTTGCCTCTTCTCCCACTGCTAAGCACAGGTATGTGCGAGCGCGCTCAGTTGCTTCAGTCTTGTCTGACTCTTTGAAATTCTGTGGACTGCAGCCCACCAGGCTCCTCTGTCCAAGGGAGTCTCAGGCTAGAATACTGGAAAGGGTTGCCATTTCCTCCTCCAGGAGATCTTCCCTACCCAGGGATCGAACCCATGTATCTAGCGCCACCTGCACTGCAGGCGGATTCTTTACTGCTGAGCCACCAGGGAAGCCCCAGTCACAGGTTCAGACCCTCCCAGCCAGCTCTCTTTTGGCCATGCCCCTCAGCATCCCAGGTGTGAGCTGGCTCCCCTAGGCTGGATCCCAGAACAATGTCGTTGCTCAAGCCACCTTTTCCAAAGGGGCACACCCCTCATTCACAACTTCAGAGGGATTCATGCTTTCCCACCTCCCTGGGGTCCAGCTCTCACCTGGCTTTCATGGCCTCCTAGGAAGCAGAACAGTGGGGCCTGGCACACCTTATTTCAGGTAACTGTGAGGCCGTTTTCCCTATCTCAGCGAATTTGCTCCTAATGATAACTCCTCCCCCAGAATGTGGGCACATGACACCTTATCCACCAACCAAGAACCTCATTCCAGGGCTGAAGTCTACCCCCGGGAGTTTTCAGAACCCTGGCTATTCTGTCATCCCTTTTCCTACTTCCTCCAGATAGCAAGCTTACTTTCTTCCTCTTTCCCTCCCTCCCCTTCTCTCACTTACAGACCTCAGGCATTAATTAAGCCTTTTCTAGAAAACAACTGCAGGAATCCTGGGTATGAGCCAGACCTGGAGGCAGAGACAGTCTGGGTGAGGAAGATAAGCCCACAACAGTTTTGAACCTACAAGCAGTGCAGGTTCTCACTTCAAAGTGACATTCCAAATTCCAATCCTTTCCAGATTCCTTAAAAAGGGGACACAGGCTGCTCCCACCCTTGTTGCCTCTGGCCATTCTCTCCAGGGCTGGCCTTTGATCTACCTGCCAGCAGGTCATGGCCACCCACCACAGTCAGAAACACCTTCCCCAAACACCAGCCTCCTCAACAGATCAGCAAACCAAATTGCCAGAAAAGTGCAAGAAGGGGTGTTCTTAGCTCTCTCCAGGGAAATGAAGCTCTCTCCTTCATCTCCACTGGAGTGAAGACGGTGTGATCTGAAGCAGTCAGTGGGACTCCACAAGTGGCTTCCCCTTCATTATGCACAGGGATGAGGGACCCTGAACGGGGCTGCTGCCACAGCTCAAGGCCCTAGAGGTCAAGCGGTGGAGAACTCACCACTCACCAGGGAGCCTTAGCTCCCCACGGTGGCCATCACCTTATCACTCCAATCGGGGCATGAAGACAGCTTCTTTTGTTCCTAGAAACTCTGGAGTCCCCCCTGAGTTAGAGACCCAGTTGTCAAAGTCGGACCAATAAATTATGCTCTCTGCCCTCACTACACACAGAAATGAATGTCTCCACTCAGATATTTCTTTAAAATTTGATGAAGGATAACATTCTGGAAACAGTGAAGCACAATGGGAAAACATGGGTTACGGATTCTGATAGCCTGGATTCAGGAGGGACACCCACTTATTTACTAAACAAACACTGAGTACCTGTCATTTAGAGAATGGAAGCCTGGGTGCTGGGGGCTTAACGATGGTTCCACCCTCCTGGGCGGTGGGGCATCTGACATTCAATAACTCATCACATAGCAGCCAGGGGAGGGCTGAAGAAACACCCACAGGAATTTGGGGGCATGGCACCCCACTCCAGTACTCTTGCCTGGAAAATCCCATAGACGGAGGAGCTTGGTGGGCTGTAGTCCATGGGGTCGCTGAGGGTCGGACACGACTGAGCGACTTCACTTTGACTTTTCACTTGCATGCATTGGAGAAGGAAATGGCAACCCACTCCAGTGTTCTTGCCTGGAGAAATCCCAGGGATGGGGGAGCCTGGTGGGCTGCCGTCTATGGGGTCGCACAGAGTCGGACACGACTGAAGTGACTTAGCAGCAGCAGCAGAGGGAGCCTACCAGGCCCAGTGTGACCGGGGGCTAATTACTTACTAATTCACTATTCAATGGTAAAAACTATTGAGCTAAATACTCTTCAAACAAATCACTGGGAAGAAAGAGATGCAGATACCTCCTTCCGCAAATGCTCTAAGTGCGGAGCTGCAAAGGCCCGGTGGCCCACCTAAGTCCCTGGTGCCCGAAAGTAGCCTCCCAGGTATCAGTGATGGGGGCTGGCCAGGAGCTAACCTGTAAAATAGACATGCCTCGTACATATCCTTTCTAAAACATAGTCGTTGTTTTGTCCTGTCCTACTCTTTTGCGACCCCATGGACTGTAGCCCCCGAGGTTCCTCTGTCCATCGGATTTCCCAGGCAAGAATACTGGAGTGGGTTGCCATTTCCCTCTCCAGCCAGGAATTGAACTCCTGTCTCCTGCATTGGCAAGCGGGTTCTCTACCACTGAGCCACCAGAGAAGCCCTCTCTAAAATAGACAATTCATTCAATCCAAAACTTAATGAAAGCCAGGAGAATGGATGAGTTGGGTTCATGCACTGGTTTTCTGACTGTCACCCTGCATTTCCACCTCTCTCCAGGAAACTCGAGGTTTTTCAAACCACCTGTTTATTTTAAACCCTCTTCCCAGAGATGTCCGAACAGCGCACCAACACCTCCGAGGAGGAATTGTTGCCGAGCCGGGTCCGCAGTCACCTCACGTTTGTGAGGGTGGCCGAGCACACCGTGTTCCACCCTTGGGTTCATCCGCGGGCCTTCTGCAAATAGCAACAAATGTCCCCAACTTGTGGAGCCTTCTTGAGGCTCCCTTAGTCGCCCACCCCACGCTTCCCCATTCGCACGCGATCTGATCCCACAGCTCTCGTGATTTTACTTTTCGAATGCTTACAAAGCACCCTGTCTTCCCACGAAGGCACTAGCCAGCCGGGCAGGGATGTCCTCCCCACCCCCCCACCGAAACGCCCCGCCGAAGCGGGTAAAATATGGCTCCAACGCCTCTTGCACCGCTAAACCTTCGACCACCCACCCACAGGTAGAATTCGAAAGACCGCTGCAGCCGCCAAGAACGCGGCCAGCTCGAAGCACATCCAATTTCGCATGTATGACAAAGCCGGCTGCTTTAAAAGGCTGCGACCTAGACAAGTTCGCGAGCAAGAGCAACTGCGGGGGGTGGAAACCCCGCAGTCCTGATCTGAGCATCCCGGAACGTTCACCCGCGCGCGGAGCTACCCCTTCGCGGGGCCCCGGGACTCCCGGGGGCGCCGCGCGCAGGTAGCGGCCGGAGCAGCCGGCCCCACCGCCGAGGAAGGCCGCCGAGAACTTGCTGCCGCCTGCTTACCTGGCGCCCCGTGGGCTCGCGGCGGCCGGGGAAGGGGGATCTTGCAGGGGAGCTCCAGTTCCGGCTGCAACCAGGCGGCAAGAGTGCGGGGGCCGGGCCGGCGCGGGCCGGAGGGGCGGGACAGCGCACCCAGGCAGAGGAGGTGCGGAGCTGGAGGTGGAGAAGCGGGAGGTGGCGGGGTTTAAGGGAGGCACCCGCCGCGGGGTGCGGGGCAAGGACTTGGGAAAAGGGCGGCGGGATCCTAGGCCGGGTTAGGGGGCGCTGGGGCTAGGAGAGAGGGCGGCGGATCAGAAGGCGGGGACTGGGATCCGGGCGCGGGAGCTGAGGGGTCGGCTTAGGGAGAAGGAGCGAGTCCGGGGCCGGGGTTTGGGGAAGAGGCGGGGATGGAGGAGGGAGCTTAGTAGCCGGGTTCAGACCGGGTACCCGCAAGCGCGCCCCTGACCTCCCCCGCCCCCGCACCCCTCTCCCACCGGAGTCACTGCCCAGTCGTCCCGGCCTTGGCGCGTTCGGAAGACCCCCTTGGTGTCCGAGCCCGAACCCCAGGACACCCGCCCACCTCGAGCCTCAGTGGGAGGCTCCGCTCAGCCTCAAAGGCAACCGCCTCGACCGCGGCCCGCGCCGCGCTCACCGCCCATGGTCCCGGCCCGGCCCGGCTCCGCCGCAGCGCGCCCGGTTCCGCGCTCGCCGCCTGCTCTGCCCGGCGCAGCGGGAGGCGAGGGCGGCGCGCACCGACTTCGGGCAGCGCGACATCTCGCAGCGCCCCCTACTGACCTCGCTGCGCTCGGGGCCCGGCCCGCCCCGCGCTGGGCGCCCTCCAGCTCCGCCCCGGAGGCGGCGTTGCGGTGCGGCCCGGCACGCTAGAAGGGAGCGGAGGAGAGGACACTGACTGGAGGAGGCCAAACACAGGCCCCAGGGACGGGACAACCATCGGAGATCTCGGCGGGCGAAAGTCGCAGTCACGGGCACGCTGAGTGCGCGGGGACCGCGGCCACCTGAGCGCAGGGCCGGACTCGGGATCAGGAGTGGACGCACGCCTAGGTCGGGTGCGCAGACACGGCCCGGGCCTGGAGCCCTAGTGTGGGGTGCCCGTGGGCCGTGGGCTTGACCCGGCGCTACCCGGGGTCCGGTGCTGAGCTGGTCGCCCGTTTTGGGGACCCACCGTTACTGGGTGACTGCAGCCTTATAGACCCAAATTGTCATGATTCTGGCCACCTTGCCCTCCCGACCACCCCCGCCCCCAGCCTACTCCTTGTTCTCTTCCGGCCCCAACCACATCCGGCCCTGTGTGTCAACTCTAGACCAGCTGCTCCCTCGGGGTGGCCTCTAGGTGCCCTGCGGAGGTCGCCATCCTGGCAGCCTCCATCCCCACCCCTTCTCTGAGCTACCGGGAAGCCATTGAGCACTTGACTGATTTCTGTAACTCTCTGTTAGACACACTTGAGGCTTGCAGTTGGAACTTGATTTGATACTTTATGGGGGCGGGGGGAGCAGGGGTCATTTCTCTCAAATGTTGGGCTCTAGCTGGTGGGGATTACTACTTGATTTCTCTGCGCAAGATAATCTGACCAACTGTGACTGACAGAGAGGCCTTTGGTATCAGTTCCAGAACTACAGTGACCTCTACGTACCTTAGAGCAATAGGTCTTGAGCAAAATGGGCTCCTAAGTATTTACTGTTGACCTTCTGAGCTCACTTTCTGGAGGCGTTTCTCACGTGGCCTCTTCTCTCATTCCTGTACTGCTGCTGCTGCTAAGTCACTTCAGTCGTGTCCGACTCTGTGGGATTCTCCAGGCAGGAACACTGGAGCGGGTTGCCATTTCCTTCTCCAATGTGTGAAAGTGAAAAGTCAAAGTGAAGTCGCTCAGTCGTGTCCGACTCTTAGCAACCCCATGGACTGCAGCCTACCAGGCTCCTCCGTCCATGGGGTTTTCCAGGCAAGAGTACTGGAGTGGGGTGCCATTGCCTTCTCCCCATTCCTGTACTGGTGGCTCCCAAATCCACACTCAACACAAAGATGTTACCCACATTTCTACCGACTCTCTGGCTTTCTGCTCAGAACTTTCCATCTCAGTTCAGCACTCCCAGCACCAAATTCTATCTCTTGCCAGCTCCCAAGTGTATCTGCTCAATGGTCTCACAATGTTCACAGTCTCCTGCTTTGCCTTCCTCAGCTGAAGGCTCAAGGTCCAGGGAGCCTTGGCTTCTAAAGGCTTTCTCTTCCCATTCCTGGGGTGCCAAGCTGTGCTCAGCTCCTCCCTGCCCCGACCTCTGACACAATGCTACCCAGGCATGAACTGCACCTCCCAGGACAAAATTGTTTCACTGTCCCCTTTAGCATCACCCAGATTCTCCCACCTGGCTCTCAGGCCACCCTACCCACCCAACACCTCTCCTCCTTTCCTTCACAATCCCACTGACTATCCTCTCACTAAGTCCAGGCTCTACACCTTCCCTGGTGCTGGCTGCCTCTTCCCTGCACAAGGTAGGGCACTTTCTGCTCTAAATCAGGGGTCCCCAAACCTGAGTAGGAACTGGACAGCGCAGCAGAAGGTGAGAAGCACTGCAAAGCTTCGTCTGTATTTACCAGCCACTACGCATTGCTCACGTTACTACCTGAACTCTGCCTCCTGTCAGATCACCTGCAGCATTAGATTCTCATAGGAAAATTATCACAATGTAATAATAATAGAAATAAAGCACACAATACATGTAATGCACTTTAATCATCCTAACCCTCTCCTCTCCTCACTCTGTGGAAAACTTGTCTTTCACAAAACTGGTCCCTGGAGCCAAAAAGGTTGCTAGGGGGACTTCCCTGGTGGTCCAACAGCTAAAACTCTGACCTCCCAATGCAGGGGGCCCAGGTTTTATTCCCTGATCAGGGAACTAGATCCCACATGCCACAACCAAAGATCAAAGATCCTGGATCCAGCAACTAAGACCTGGGACAGCCAAATAAATTAATTTTTAAAAAGGCTGCTGAAGACCACTGCTCTAAATGACAGGCAACCCAATTCGCATGTACTTAAACAAGAAGGAATTGATTGACTTACGTAAATTAAAAGCTCAGGGCACATCTGCTTCATGCCTGGGTTTAGGCCCGGAAACTAAAGCTTTCAGGAACGCTCTATCTCCCAGCTTTGCTTTCTTCCATGTGAGCTGCACTCTCAGGCTCTCTGCAAGACCCCAGCAGATCCAGGCTCACAACCTCACAGCCACGAGGCCAGCAGAAAATCTGCTTCTCCTTGCCCACCATTCCCGCAAGCCTTGGGCCTGACTCTGGTTGGGTCACATGTCCACCCTGTCCTGCCAGCCACTGTGACCCCATGGTGGTTCTGTCTCTCCCTGCTACCTGCTCAGCCCCAACAAGTACCTGCTCCTGCATCCCTTCTCTGTCACAACAGGACTGAAGGGGACCCAGGGGTGCCACTGCTAACCATTTCCCCACAAAACATACCTCACTATGGCTCACCTGGCTGCAAGCCTCCTGCGTTGGCCCAGGGCATTTTCCAAACAGAAAAGCGTTCCAAACAGGGGCAGAGTTCCAAAAAGGAAGTGGGAAACAAGACCCTCTGCTTACAGCTTCCTGTCTTTTTACCATACCCCCTTCTAGGTCAAGACTTGGTACAGAGGTGGCCTCAGGCCTCTCCGGGAACCAGGCATCATATTCTCCTTAGATTCTCCCTCTCAGTCTCTTTCCTCGCTTCCCCGATTCTCTGATGGCTTCAATCCCCCTTTTTTCTTGGAGGGGGTGTCCCCTCCTTTCTCCCTGTGGACTTTGGGTTCTGAGTAGTACCCACCCGTCCTGGCCCCTGGCGTAGTAACACTCCTTGGTTGGAACTTAAAGGAGGAAGGGGCTACAAGGAGGAGAAAAAAAGAATTCCTACTGGGAAAATATATGTGAGGAAGCATCTCAAAACTATTACTGCCATTCAGCCTCTTTCCTCTGTGGTTGGTGAGGAGGTAAGATGTGGCCTGAAGCAGCTGGTGGCCTCCTGATAAGCACCTGAGGTGGCTGTGCCAAAGCTGACCACCCAGAGGAAAACAGTCGAGAGGCAGCTTCCTGTCATGCCTAAAACCAGGACCTGAATTTTTCAAGTACATGTCCAGTCTCCTGCATGTCCAGTGAATCTCTGCTTTTCCCCCAAGCAAACTAGAATTGGTTTTTCCATAACATGCAACCGAAAGAGTTCTGAGTAGCACAAGCCCACAGCACAGTGCCCGGCACATTGATCCCTGAAAAAGAGTAATCTTTCATCATCATTATTCATGTGATAGGGGGCAAGCCATGCCCATCAATGACTGTAAAACAGAGGAGAAAGGAAAAAGCCCAAGTGACCATTTGTTCATAACCTTGGTTTCCCCTTCTATTCCCAGATTTTGTCCTTCCCACATACACATTTTGGCCCCCAGGGAAACTCAAAATTCATTGAAAGTTGAACCCTCCCATCTTATAAAAATAGTCCCAGACTCAGCCAAGTCATGAATATTCTGCCAGGCAGTACTTACTGTCTTTCTGTGCAAGCAGCCCCTGCCTGGAGCAGCTGGGAGCAGGTGCCCATCTTCAATTCAGTTTCAATCTGCTGAGCATAAAAAAGCTGAGCAAATATTTGTACAACCTCTTTTGTCCTGCTCTGTAAACTTAGAGAAACAGTGGGCTACTGCCCCTAGCCTGAAAGGATTGACTAGGGGAAAACAAGAAGTCTAGGACAGGGTATGAGGTAACAATGATACCAGGGAGGCCCCTAGGCACCTGGGTGAGGTGGTTGATTGTCATCAGGTTCTAAGTTCCAAAGGTCTGTGCGGCCCACAGCCTGCCTTACGACAGAATTACACATCCATGCAAAATATTTTTTTTGTACACACCACAATATCTAGATTACTGATATTATTTTTAAGTTCCATTTACCATGGGTTTCCCTGATTATAAAAGTACCCACTCATTGTAAAAACTTGGGAAAAGACAAAGGACACAAAAAGATGAAAATTTAAATAACCCATGATAAGTGTATGTCAAATAATACAGTAAACATCCAACCAAGATTTAAAGTGGGAAGACTAACCCATACATGCTTCCATTCCACAGCTGGCCACCTCAGAGCCCCAGGGAGATAAATATCTTGCAAAGGTTAAAAGTCATTTCTTAGGTTCTTTCAAATCTCCTGCATTCTCCCTAACACAAGTATAATTTTCAAAACTGTCATCAGGGCCTCCCTGCTCCAGGGTGGTCCATGCTCCATCATTTATGTATATGCATGATTCATTGTACTTGATACCAGCTGCAACCTCATCTCCCCCACGCCAACAGGCTTATTATACAAGTCCCTGCCCCTCCGAAGAGCAATCAGGGAGGGCAAACTCATTTTACCATCTAGCTGGGTGAAATCTAATTAGAAAGGCAAATCTGGAAGAACAGAACACAAAATAACCACATTTAATAAAAAATAAGAGATGGCTTCAAACCTGACCTTGAGCCAAAAAAATAATCACAAAGAACTGAAGTAATTTACTGAATCATAAGTCTAAATATTCATTTTGTCCTCTAAAAGCTGAACCCAACCAAAAGATGTTTCTAGGCAAAAAAGAAACAAATAAGCACTGGATGAACTCACACAAATCTTATTTGGAAATCATAAAAGGACAACAAGGATTTCAGCTATTTTATCTACAACAGTGCCAGGAAGATAGTATTAAAGTTGAATGAATGGATGAATGGACCTGGAGCCCATCCCCCTCGTTTTACAATTAGAAGTCAAGCAGAAAGGAGACAGGAGGAGAGTGGGGATCTGGTGGAGTTTTCTGCAATCTTGTGACCCCTTGGAAGAAAAAAATGAGAGATTAGTGCCCATGAGAGATGTAGGGCCCAGCTAACACTCCAGACTTCAGTCAGGACTGAAAATAGAAAAGATGGAAGCTAGGAAATAGCCTTGGAATTCTGAAAGATACCATTGCCAATGTAGAATTCTATGCTCAGAGAAACGAGGGACAGAAGGGTAATCAATTTGCCCCAAATTAATCACAGTAATGGAAAAGAATGTACATTCTGCTATTATTGGGTGGAGTCTCATATAGATGCAAATTAAGTCAATAGTGTTTTTCAACTCTTCCAGATCCTTACTAATTTTTTTTCTCCTTTTCTATCAATTATTGAATGAGTGGTTGACATCTACTGTAATTACTATAATTTATTTCTTCTTTCAGACCTATTATTAATTTTTGCTTCATGTGTTTTTAAGTTTTTATTAGGTACAGAAATGATTTGGATTTTATGTATACCTGATAAATTGCCCCTTTATTTCTTTATCCCTTTTTAATATCTTTGATATGAAATCTACTTCATCTGATGTTAACATAGCCACTCCAGTTTTCTTTAGGATAGTGTGGTACAATCTTTTCCATCCCTTCTCCTTTAATCTATTTGTCTTTATATTTAAAGTGTTTTTTGGTGAGTATAAAAAAGTTGTATGTTGCTTTTTTATTCAACCTGACAATCTCTGCTTTTTATTTGAGGTGTTTCAACTATTTTTATTTCATGAGATTAATAATTTGGTTGGGTTTAATAGTATCATTTTACTATTTTCTATTTGTCCCATTCTACACAATTGCACTCATCTCACATGCTAGTAAAGTAATGCTCAAAATTCTCCAAGCCAGGCTTCAGCAATACGTGAGCCGTGAACTTCCAGATGTTCAAGTTGGTTTTAGAAAAGGCAGAGGAACCAGAGATCAAATTGCCAACATCCACTGGATCATGGAAAAAGCAAGAGAGTTCCAGAAAAACATCTATTTCTGCTTTATTGACTATGCCAAAGCCTTTGACTGTGTGAATCACAATAAACCGTGGAAAATTCTGAAAGAGATGGGAATACCAGACCACCTGACCTGCCTCTTGAGAAACCTATGTGCAGGTAAGGAAGCAACAGTTAGAACTGGACACGGAACAACAGACTGGTTCCAAATAGGAAAAGGAGTACATCAAGGCCATATATTGTCACCCTGCTTATTTAACTTATATGCAGAATACATCATGAGAAACGCTGGGCTGGAAGAAGCACAAACTGGAATCAAGATTGCCAGGAGAAATATCAATAACCTCAGATATGCAGATGACACCACCCTTATGGGCAGAAAATGAAGAGGAACTAAAAAGCCTCTTGATGAAAGTGAAAGTGCAGAGTGAAAAAGTTGACTTAAAGCTCAACATTCAGAAAATGAAGATCATGGCATATGGTCCCATCACTTCATGGGAAATAGATGGGGAAACAGTGGAAATAGTGTCAGACTTTATTTTTCTGGGCTCCAAAATCACTGCAGATGGTGACTGCAGCCATGAAATTAAAAGACGCTTACTCCTTGGAAGGAAAGTTATGACCAACCTAGATAGCATATTCAAAAGCAGAGACATTACTTTGCCAACAAAGGTCCGTCTAGTCAAGGCTATGGTTTTTCCAGTGGTCATGTATGGATGTGAGAGTTGGACTGTGAAGAAAGCTGAGTGCCAAAGAATTGATGCGTTTGAACTGTGGTGTTGGAGAAGACTCTTGAGAGTCCCTTGGACTGCAAGGAGATCCACCCAGTCCATTCTGAAGGAGATCAGCCCTGGGATTCTTTGGAAGGAATGATGCTAAAGCTGAAACTCCAGTACTTTGGCCACCTCATGCAAAGAGTTGACTCACTGGAAAAGACTGATGCTGGGAGGGATTGGGGGCAGGAAGAGAAGGGGACGACAGAGGATGAGATGGCTGGATGGCATCACTGACTCAATGGGTGTGAGTCTGAGTGAACTCCAGGAGTTGGTGATGGACAGGGAGGCCTGGCATGCTGCGATTCATGGGGTCACAGAGAGTCAGACAAGACTGAACGACTGAACTGAACACAATTTTTATTTCTTTTTTGTTAATTGAGTATTTTTTTATGATTTCTTTTTAACTCCTTTGCTTATTTTTTATGTCTCTTCTTTTTTTTATTGCCAGTGGTTGTGTTAGGGTTATAGTATACATTTTTTAGGTTATCACAGTCATGCTGTGATATTATTTTACTACTTGATTAATAGTATAATAAACATATTAAACTATACTTTGATTAGCTCTCCTACCCACTGAAATGTTGTTTTCATACACCTTATGTCTACATTTTAAAAACTCATTTATTTTTAAAGCTTTATTTATTTATTTGTCTGTGCTGAGTCTTAGTTTCAGCATACGGGATCTCTTGATTGTGACATATGAGCTCCTAGTTGTGGCATGTAGGGTCTAGTACTCTGACCACAGATCAAACCTGGGTCCCCTGGATTGGGAGCACATAGAATCTTAGCCACTGGCCCACCAGAGAAGTCCTGTATCTACAAATGTTACAGACTCCATGATACATTGTTATCACTTTTGCTTTAAACCATCAATTTCTCTTTTAAGGTGATTTTTAAAATAAGAAAGAGTCATTTTATTGTTACATATTTACCATTTCTGATGCTCCCCATTTCCTTGTGTGGCCTCATATTTCCATCTAGTGTCATTTCCTTTTGCCTAAAGGAGTCACTTTAACATTTCTTACCCTGTATGTCTTGTGGTGATAAACTCTTCCAGCTTTTGTATGTCTGAAGAATATCTTGAGGTCACCTTTGTTTCTGAAAGATATTTTCACTGGGTAGAGAATCCTAGGTTGACAGCCTGTATCTTTCAGTCCTTTAAAGTTGTTGCATCACTTATTTCTGACTTCTCAGGTGGCTCAGTGGGAAAGAATCCACCTGCCAATATAGGAGACACATGAGACACGGGTTCAATCCCTGGGTTGGAAAGATGCCCTGCAGGAGGAAATGCCAACCCACTCCAACATTCTTGCCTGGAAAATCCCATGGACAGAGAAGCCTGGTGGGCAATAATAGTCCATGGAGCTACAAAATAGTCAGACATGACTGAGTGATTGAGCACGCATGCACAAACACTGATTTCCATTGTTTTGCTGTTATTTTTTCTCTTTCTTCCTCTTTACATAATGTGTCTTTTCTCCGCTGCTTGCTTTTATAATTTTCTATTTTCAATGGTTTTAAGTAATTAGATGATGATTTGCTTTGATGTCATTTTCCTGTTGTTTCTTCTGCTTGAGGCTTAATGAGAAACCTGTTCACTTCCCCTTGAGGGACGGGGCTCAAAAGAATCCTTCCACCCAAGAAACTAAAGCACTTATATCTAGCTGCTCCCTCAATGCCCAGAGCACCCAGTATATTCTCACACATCTTACAAAGAGAGAAATATCCCTCACCCCTCTCTCCTCTGCGCCGTTCTCTCTATCCATCATACCCGGCTCCAACACCCTATCCTACTCCCTTGGATCCTCTGTGGGTTACAAAATGGTCCAAAGTAGAGAGGTTGAGTTGAGCCATAGTCTGGGGTGGGGTGGAAAACAGGCCTGGGACAACTGGGGTTCTCCCTGCTGTCTTGGAGAACCAAAGATAGGATGGACCAAAGTCCCTTTGAAAGAGTGACAGGCTAGCATAAGGGTAGTGTGAGGAGTGGGTAGAGAATGGAGAGCTTGCAAAAAGCCTCTACTTCCCAATGAGTGCCTAGGACATGCCTGCACTTTGCTGGTGTTACTGGGAAGAATAAAATCTGATTACATATTGAGGTTTTTCGTTTGTTGGTTGGTTTTGTTCACTAAAAGAATACTGTCTATATATAATGGGCTTCCCAGGTGGTGCTAGTGGTAAAGAACCTGCCTGCCAATGCAGGAGATTTAAGAACTGTGGGTTCGATCCCTGGATTGGGAAGATCCCCTGGAATAGAGCATGGCAACCCACTCTAGTATTCTTGCCTGAAAAATCCCATGCGCAGAGGAGCCTGGAAGGCTATAGTCCATGGGGTTGCGAAGAGTTGGACCTGACTTAAGAAACTTAAAACGCTATATATAACAGTCTGCTGTGGGGAACTCTGTCCCTCTGCTTGAGGGTTAAACCAAAGTGCTTTTATTCAGGGTAATACCCTGACCCTATCCACTTGTGAATGGCTGCAAGAAAAAGGTAATTAACACATCCTTGTCCTGAGAATGGCCATTCCAGGAAATATTTGCAAGATTAATTGGCTTTTTACTTTACTCCCTCACCTCTTCCCCATCTGTGTTCTATAAAACTGGCCAGACCCCCAATAAGATGGTTATTTTGAGACACTAGTCTGCCATCTTCTTGGTCTGCTGGCTTTCTGAATAAAGTTGTTATTCCTTATCTCAACACCTTGTCACCCAACATTTTGGCCTGTCATGTGGCTTCCCTGGTGGCTCAGAGAGTAAAGAATCTGCCTGCAATGCAGGAGACCTGTTTGATCCCTGGGTCAGGAAGATCTGCTGGAGAAGGGAATGACAACTCACTCCAGTATTCTTGCCTGGAGAATTCCATGGACTGAGGAATCCGGCAGACTATAGTCCATGGGGTTGCAAAGAATAGGAAGACTGAGTGACTAAAACACACACACGTGGCAAGCAGAGCAGGCTTGAACTCGGTAACACTGGGGCCTCAAAGACAGTAGTGAATTGTCACTGCCTGAACAGCTTCCTACGCCTGTCTGGGGAGACTTCTGGCCAAACAAGCAGCAGACAGCAATGTGATCCCTGTGGGTTCAGCAGGAAAAAACATAATCCTATTTAATGTAAGGGATAAAAGCAATAGCTAGAGAGATTAAGGGAGAAGGCAACAGCAACCCACTCCAGTACTCTTGTCTGGCAAATCCCATGGACAGAGGAGCCTGGTAGGCTGCAATCCATGGGGTCACTAGGAGTTGGACACAGCTGAGCAACTTCACTTTCACTTTTCACTTTCATGCATTGGAGAAGGAAATGGCAACCCACTCCAGTGTTCTTGCCTGGAGAATCCCAGGGATGGGGGAGCCTGGTGGGCTGCCGTCTCTGGGGTTGCACAGAGTCGGACACAACTGAAGTGACTTAGCAGCAGCAGCAGCAGACAGATTAAGTGACATGCTTAGATGACCCAGCAATTTAGTGGTTGAGTTTGTATAAAATCAAGGCCCAGAGCAGGTTTCTGCGACCATGTCTCATGCTGTGCATCAGGGCAGCCCTCCCTTCCAGATCAAGATGCCTGCCCCCTTCTTGCAGGGCAGAAGTGTTCAGCATGCACATCATGACATCATGATTCTTCAGCAAGGTCATTTGTGCAGATCCCAAGTGCCTGAGCAGGGTCTGTACCACCCAGAGGTAGACCCCACTCAGCTCCTGCTGCTTCATGTGGCTGTGGCTCGTCACTGCAGTGGGCCTGTGAGCTTCTCAGATAGTGATGGCTCTGAATTCCCAAGAGTGCCTTGCACATGCCTGGCAATCAATAAATGTCTGCTGATCAAGTCCCTGTTAATGAATGGTGATGACTTCATCAGTAAATATTGATGGGTTTGAGACTCCTGCTCACTTTGGATAAGTTGGAGCTTTTGCCAAAGGAGGCAAAAAAGAATTCCCAATAAGCTGGATGTGTTCCAGTTCCTTACATGGACAAATCTGTAATTGATTCAGGGGAGTACGTGTGTGTGTGGGAGGGGGGGATCTCTCTGTTGTCATAGTGACTCTGAAAAAAAAATTTCTTTAACTGCATCCCAGACATGAAGACTCTGAAGTAATGGCCCTTTTAAAATTGAATCATATTAATAAGATCTATCCAACTGAACCACGCTTCTTTTTTTCTTTCTTTTTCATTAGATGCATTATTAACTTGGCTAGCTGCAAGACCTCATAAATGCAAAGTGCCCATTCAAGAAGAACACCACTTCCAGCATGGAATAAATAAGACACAAGTCATTAATTCCAGAGATCCTGGCAGATAAAGAATAAGTTCTGTGAATGGTGATTTTGGGGTTGTAGGGTTCTTGAGTGTGTGTGGGTCACTTCTCTTGAGTGAGTCCTCAAAACCTGGGACAGTCCACACACGCTAGCAGACGAGGCTAATCACAAAGCATTAGAAGGAAGCTGAGGGGGAAAAAAACAAACAACAACTCAATTTCACGAAGTTCTATATCGTACAAGAGAGGAATTGCAAAAAGCTTAAATGTTACAGCTCTCCTGCCCAGTACCACCTTTTAGCATTGGATTTAATAATATTTGGTATTTACTAAGCAAGTAATGTGAGAGTTGGATCATAAGGAAGGCTGAGTGCCAAAGAATTGATACTCTTGAACTGTGGTGTTGGAGAAGACTCTTGCGAGTCCCTTGGATAGCAAGGAGATCAAATCAGTCAATTCTAAAGGTAATCAGTCCTGAATATTCATTGGAAGGACTGATGTTGAAGCTGAAACGCTTCAACAAATGAATAAATGAACAAATGACTACTTTGGCCACCTGATGCAAACAACTGACTCACTGGAAAAGATCCTGATGCTGGGAAAGATTGAAGATAGGAAGAGAAGGGGATGACAGAGGATGAGATGGTTGTATAGCATCACTAATTCAATGGACATGAGTTTGAGCAAGATCCGGGAGTTGGCGATGGACAGGAAGCCTGGCGTGCTGCGGTTCATGGGATCGCAAAGAGTCGGACACGACTGAGCGACTGCACTGAACTGAAGCAAGTAATATGGCAGATAGACTCTAAAATATCCCCTAGTGATCCCCACCTCCTGATATTCACACCTTTGTACGAATAAGGGTATGACCTGTGACTTGCTTCTAACCAGTAGAAAATGGCAAAGGAGGTGACACTTCCGTGATTATGTTACATAAAAACATAACTTCTGTCTTGTTAACTGAAGATTTTGATGAAGCAAGATGCCATGTAGTGAACTACACTAGGGAGAGACCCTCTGACAACTGAGGGCACACTTCACTAATAGCCAGAAAGGAAGTGAGGGCCTCATTCCAACAATCCACAAGGAACTGAATCCTACCAACAACATGTGAGCTTGGAAGTAGCTTCTTCCCCAATCATATCTTCAGATGAAACTCCACCCCTGGCCAACTCCTCAACTGCAGCCTCATGAGAAATCCAGGCGAGGAAGACTCAGCTAAGCCACACCTGGATTCTTGACCCACACAAACACTGAGATAATAAATGTGTGTTGTTTTAAGTCACTAGCTTTATGATGAGTTGTTGCACAGCAATGGAAAACTATTACAAGCACCTCTGCATGTTCTTAGTGCCATGGACACAAGACAGTTTGCTGCCTTCATGGACATTCCTTTCTGGTGGAGGAGACAGAAATAAGAATAGTAATAAATTAATGCCATGAAGAAAAAGAAATTAAGGCAAGAGAATAGAGGAGGAGGTGGATGGTATTTTAGATAGGGCTGAAGAGTAAGGTTGTCTGTGAGGATGGACCTTTGAGCAGAGAATTGAAGAAGTGGGCATATTAGAAGGAGGAGCATTCCAGGCAGAGGGAATCGCAAGTCCAGAGGTCCTGGGGTGGGATCAAGTTTGGCAGGTTGTATCCCAGGGACAGGGGAGCCTGGGGGGTTGCCGTCTCTGGGGTCACACAAAGTCGGACATGACTGAAGTGAGTTAGCAGCAGCAGCAGCAGCCCAGTTAGCCCAGGAAGTAATTGTAAGAGCTGAGCTCAGAGAGTTAGTGGGGTCAGATCACAGATGGCCCTGCAGGCTGTGGGGAGGGCTTTTTCACATTGGCCATGTGAGAAGACAGGCCCGAGCCCTTTGAGCAGGTGAGTGACATCATCTGATCTGAGAGTAAAAGTCAGTCTGGAAGGATGATCCTCTTCTAATACCCATAACATAAACTGCACAGAAGCTACATAGGGCCTGGAAAGTGACTAAGAGTCTCTCATCTATTTTTCTTCAGGGATTCTCCCAGAAGCCCTGTGGAATAGGTGTGGCAGGTACAGGAATTCTTCCCCAATTGCATCCCTCTAGTTCAAAAGGCTGATCCATGTGGCTGGACTCCTGAGTCCCCTCTCCACACTCAGGACCCCCATTAGAATGGAACCAGGAAAATGGTGTGTCACTCCAGACATGACTTGGGGACCCTGATCATAATGTCATAAAGATGTGAATATTTGCATGGGGAATGAAGCGGATGAAAAGCAGTGCTTTTCATGCACAATAATTTCAGTAAGGCAAGCAGATGTACAAGAATCTTTTTGAAATGTCAGAGAACTAGATTCTGAAAGTATTTCTTGTGAATTAATTATATATTAGGTTATTGCTAACCTAAAATGTTTCAAATGCCATTAAGATGTTGGGTGTTTTTTTTTTTTTTTTTAGTGGTACTCTATTGTTCTTTTAGAGATTGTATATTAATAAATGTATTAGAAGTTTTTATACTCACATTTATTATTAATCCCTCAACCTTATTTTTTGTAAGGTTTGAGTTCCACACATGCAATGTTTTTGTTGAGTAAACATAAACCTCAGGTTTGAAAACAAAATCTGTATCATCCTTGAAGTTGAACATATTAAGTAAAGGGACTCTATGTTTTCTTGGTGGGTCCTGCTTGTTTGGACCATGGGAGAGGAGTAAGGCAGGAAACCTAACCATATTGGAAAACAGATGACTAAAACCTCCCCCTGCCCTCCATCTATCCCCTCATCTGTCCCTTAATCCACCCAATCCATCCATCCACTCAAACATCCATCCACTTATCCACCCATCCATTCATCTGTTCATCCATCCATCCAACAAGTATTTAAGGAGCACCGAACAGAGTCAGATGTTGTAATGGAAATATGGAGATTAGGCAGACAAGGCTTGTGTCTTCACATAGTAAATCTTTGTTCTTCACACAAAGCTGGGTACTTTCCCCCAAGCAGCAAGTCCTCACTGCTCTGAAGCTGTCATTTATGTGATCACACATCTCAGCCTTGCTGGGGCATGTCCAAGTAAACTTTGCTCTCCAGTCTTGGGGACCAGAATTCAAGAGATTTCCTCAAATCACTCTGTGAGATGGTTGTAGTCAGAGTGGACCATCAGAGGTCTCAGAGTGGTCATCAGATCCAAAGTCCTTCTGATGCCTAATTCACAGAGAAGCTCTTCTAGGTGCCAATACTAATAACACACAAAGCCTTCTGAGCAAATATTCAAGTGCATTGAATAATTATAACATATTGACAAGACTGATGAGTATGTTCTTATTTTTTTAAGTGTATGGTTCTTTCTAAGTTCTGTTCCTCTACCGGTTCTGCCCTAAAATTCTGATGTGTTCCCCAAGGTTAACTTCCAGCTGTTCCCCTTTATGTACCCTGAGTGATCTCAGCCGCTTCTTTTACCAAATCTGAATCCTGGTCCAACTAGGTTTCCTAAGCCCTTGACTTGTGTGTCTATTTTCCTGCTGGACTCCTGTGTCCCAAAAGGGACAGAAATTCAGTGTGTCCTAAACTAAGCTTATGGCAGGTACAAAATCAAGTCCCCAAACCCTAAGATCTGATGAATGAAATCCACAGAGGATGTCGTGTGGGCACTCCAGAGTAGCACAGAGAGACTACAGCTAATTCAGGGAAGGAAGTCAGTCCTGAATATTCATTGGAAGGACTGATGTTGAAGCTGAAACTCCAATACTTTGGCCACTGATGCGAAGAGCTGACTCATTTGAAAAGACCCTGACACTGGGAAAGATTAAGGGCAGGAGGAGAAGGGGACGACAGAGGATGAGATGATTGGATGGCATCACCGATTCAATGGACATGGGTTTGGGTGGACTCCGGGAATTGGTGATGGACAGGGAGGCCTGGCGTGCTGCAATTCATGGGGTCGCAAAGAGTCGGACACGACTGAGCGACTGAACTGAACTGAACCCAGCTCAAGAAGCAGCAGCAGAGGGAGACTAAGTGGCAGAGAAAACCAAGGCCTCAGGCAGAAAACTATGCTATTATCCAAGGAAGGGAGACCTGGAGAGAGGGTCCTGGACAGACCTGCCATAGAGAGGAAACTTAGCCATGGGGTGGAAGGTTATTTTAGATTTCTCTGGTTAAGGGCTCATGCTTCCTAAGCAGCTGAATGATTAAAATGTTACCTTCTAAGCCCACTGACTCCTTCAGAACCTTCCTGACTCAGAAGCCCACTCTGTGAATATACCCCCTTCCAGGGGAAGAGGGGTACATCAGGCTCCTGTGAGTATGGTTATGTGAGCCAATGTTGAAAGGCATCATCCTGAGTGGCCCTAGAATCCCAGACCAGCCGGAATCTGGATTCCTCAGGTTCTGGTGGCTCAAGGAGGTATGGTCTATTTTGTACTGTATTAATGACGTTCAGCTGATCCACATTTGTACCAGGTGAGCACGACCACCTTCCTGCTGTGATCTCCAGAAACACTGGTTCTGCCATTTCCCTTATTTATTCAATACCACCTGAGTGTTCTGTAGGAGCCATCCCTCCAGCAACTAAGGTTTCCATGCTGTTTAACTGCAGTTTTGCACATAAGTATAAATTGAGAATCCCATGGATGGAGAGGCCTGGTGGGCTACAGCCTATGGGGCTCACAAAGAGTCGAACACGACTGAGTGACTAACACTTTCACTTTCTTTAATAAACTGATTCAATTTGGGGAATATTTGCTAAAGATAAACACTCCACGATCCAGAAATTCCATTTCTGGGTCTATAATAAAGAGAAATGAATGCATACATCCCACAAAAGAATGTTCATCCTAACCTTTTCCATTATAGCCAAAAACCCAAGTGTCCATCAACAGAACAATGGATAAAACACTGTGGATATCCATACAATAAAATATTACACAGCAGGAAAGAAGAATAAAGTAGTGATACATGCAGCAATACAGACGAATCTTATGGACATACAATGAATGAAAAGAGACACAAAAGCTCATACTGTATCATTCCATCCACATGAAGTCCAAGAAGAGGCAAAATAACAAGTCATAGAAGTCAGACTCTATGACCACCAGCTGGTCAAGGAGGTGATCTCCAGATGGGGAATACTGACTATGAAGGGGTGCAAAGGAACCTTCTCGGAGCTGGACATGTATTGAGTTAGCTAAAAAGTTCCTTCAGGGTTTTCAAAACCTCCTTCCAGAAAACCCAACAGAACTTTTAGGTCAACTCAATACTTTGTCATGATCTGGGTGGTGGCTACGTGAATATATTCATATGTGAAAATTCATTGGTTGTACATTGAAAAACAATGCACTTTTGACAATTTATTTTGTCACACTTTTTCAGGCTTGCCAGGTGACTCAGCTGATACAGAACCTGCCTGCCAATTCAGGAGATGTAGAGAGGTAGGCTTGATCCCTGGGTGGGGGAGATCCCCTGGATTAGGGCATGGCAACCCACTCCAGTATTCCTGCATGGAGGATTCCAGGGACAGAGAAGCCTGGTGGCCTATAGTCCGTAGGGTTGCAAAGAGTCAGACACAACTGAAGTGACTTAGCACCCAGGCACACTTTTTCAATGTTGGAAAAGAAAGCAAAAATAGGAAAAATTTAAAACTTCAGTTGGTCTTGAGCAGAGTATTCCTGGAATCCAAGGAGATCAATTGTATTTAATCTCTCACACAGACTCTGATCAAGCTACATTTTTCTTCAGAGGTAGAGAGTAAATATTTGAGATTTTCTGGACTATACCAGCTCTGTTCACAATTATGCACGTCTGCCCTTGAAGCAGGAAAACAGTCACAGACAGTAAGTAAATGAGCAGGTGTGTTTTTGCACCAATAATACTTTACTTAGAGAACCAGGCAGAGCGTCACATTTACCTGCAGACCATACCTTTTGACCTCTGATCTAATCCATTGGTGGTGACTTCCCAGGAAAATGGTTGAGATCACTTCAAGGTTCACCAGAGAAGAGTGCAATGATCCGTTAACTATGTCTGTCAAAAGAATGAATATAGGTACCTGTACAACTGAATCAGGGCCTTCCCTGGTGGTTCAGATGGTAAAGAATCTGCCTGCAATGCAGGAGATGTGAGTTCGATCCCTCGGTTGGGAAGATTTCCTGGAGAAGGGCATGGCTACCCACTCCAGTATTCTTGCCTGGAGACTTCCGTGGACAGAGGAGCATGGCGGGCTACAATCTGCGGGGTCACAGTGAGTCAGACACAACTGAATGACTAAAACTTCATAACTGAATCACTTTGCTGTACTCCTGAAACTAACACAACATTGTAAATCAACTGTTGGTAGTGTCTGACCCAAAGTGGAGCATTAGAATTTCCTGTTCATAAAATTCCCTCAGCCACCTTTGCCAATTAGAGCATGTCTCCAGGGCACCGTTCTTCTTTGCCCTCTGTTTTTTTGGATTTGTTTGTTTTGGCTGCACCGCAGGGCATGCAGGATCTTTAGTTTCCCAACCAGGGATGGAACCCATGTCCCCTGGATTGGAAGTGCAGGGTCTTAACCACTGGGCCGCCAGGGAAGTCCCTCGCTTCCCTTCTGCTTTGCTTTTGTTCACAGCCCAGCAGTGTAACCCTCCCCAGACTCTACACCTACATCCAGTCTTCCTTTTACATCGTGGCCAAAGACCACATATATCAGCTAAGCAACGGGGGACCTCCTGTGAGTCCCTGCAGTGCCCCAGCCTCTGCCAGGAGGAGGGAAAAAAGAGAAACCCCTCCCGCCTCTGACCCTCTGGTAGGAGGGGGGAGGGTGGTGGTGGGGAAGGAACTACAGCCAGTTTTTATTTTCCTTATTTATATGGTTTTTATTGTAGTGCGGCACATGGGATTTTAGTTCCCTGATCAGGGATGGAGCCCGCGTCCTCGGCATTGGAAGCGCGGAATCCCAACCGCTGGACCGCCTCTTGAAGTTCCCGTTTCGATTTTAGAAACCACTCTTTAACCTGAAACACCTGCCTCGCATGCCGCCTCCGCCAGTCCCAGCCCCTTCGGCAGTCCGTCTCCCTCAGTGGAAGAGATGCCTCCTTTTCCTAGAATCAAACCTCCCGAGTTTGCAATTCCCACCTCTTCTGCCTCCTCACTCCTCTACTTTTCTCCTCGTTCTTTAGGTTTCAACTACTATCTCCATTGACTTCTTTGGATCTGGATTTAAAGACTCAATTCTCTTTCAGTCTTTGGGAAAGGGAAAGGAAAAAAAAAAAACCCAAGCCCTCTTTAAATCTCGTGATCCATTTCCAGCTGTTGCCCTATCTCTCTACTTTTGTCCTCAGCCAAAATCTGGAAAAGTCATCTCTGCTCATGGTCAAGGCACCAGAGCACCAGTCTTTCCAGCGGGTCCCCTCCGCGGTCTCCGCTCTACCGAAACCGGCTCGGTTCACACGCGGGCGACCTCTCTGCAGCGACATCTAGCGGCCAACCTGCAGCCACTCCCCTCTCCGCTGAGTTCCAAGCCGGAAACTCCCGCTGCGCTCCAGACCCGAGTCCTAGGGCTTCATGACCTCACCCCTCCTGCATCTCAGCTCTTCCCGGCCCGCCCCTGAAAGAGTAGCTCTACTGGACTCTCCAGGCATCTTCCCACTCTGGGTGCTCTCGATGAGCAACGCTGGTGTCATTACCATCATTTCTGAAGCCACACCTCTCCTTGGAAAGTTCTGGCATCTTGGGGAAGATGATTATAACGGGGACTACGGGTTGCATTTACTCTCTTTTTACCTGGTAACGGATCACTGATAATTACCGGGATACGTTGTTGTCCACAAAAAGACGATGGTATTTCCCAGCCTCCCCTGCCTATGGTTGTGGCTCCATGACTTGGTCCAGTTGGGGGGGTGGGGGTGGGGAAGACTTGACTTGGGATCACCTCCCGTCTATCATTTCCCCTTCCTCCTTTTCACTGACTGGAGGGAGATGTCATGTTTGACTCCACTGCCAACTTGGATCGTGACCTGACTTCAAGGATAGGTTCTGAGTGGTAGATCGCAAATGATGGTGAAAGGTTGTTGTTGAACCACGCAAAGACGCTGGGATTCTTGGCCTCCGGAGGAGAGGATTTCAATCCAGGGCCAGAGACGAAGCTTGATCGCTCAGATTCAGAGCTTTTGTGTAATAAAGTTTTACTAAAGTATAAAGGAGATAGAGAAAGCTTCTGACATAGGCATCAGAAGGGGGCAGAAAGAGTACCCCCTTGCTAGTGTTAGCTATGGAGTTATATACTCTCCAATTAGTTATTACAGTTAATCAAAGGAATGTCTGGAGGTTGTAAAGACCTCACTAGACATACTCCCATAATTTACACCTTAAGATAACAGGATTAGTCAGAAGGTTTTTTTGTTTTTTTTTTTTCCAGAGACTGTCCTCAAGCAGGATACATTATTGTTATATAATCCTAAGGAATGTAGAGGGACAAAAAAGTTTGTCCTTTCTTCCTCCTTGAGAATTCCAGACCCCTGTCTCCTTGGGGTCCCCTGGACTTCTTATCAACCTGCCTAGGAAATGACTCTCTCAGTGGGAGCGGTCTGGATCCTGGATAACTTGCCAGTGCCTCAACACCTGCCCTGCATGCTCATTTGGACTTCTCTTATGGGAGAAGGAAACATACATACAGAACAGAACACTGCAGCATGTGTTTAAGTCCCTATTGAATCTGTTGAGTTTGGGAGTCAACAGGAATCCTGATATATCTCTCCTCCTCTTGCCCATTGAGAGGTTAATGACCTTCTCCCATCCCAAACTTGGTCCTTCTCCTGTGTGTCTTAACACCCTTCCCACCCCATTCCCTTCCTGGCTTTCCCCTGTCCAGACCAGAAGTGGTTGTTGTTCAGTCATGTCTGACTCTGCGACCCGGTGGACTGAAGCACACCAGCCTTCACTGTCCTTCAGTATCTCCAGGAGCCTGCTCAAACTCATGTCTGTTGAGTTGGTGATGCCATTCAACCATCTCATCCTCTGTCATCCCCTTCTCCTCCTGCCTTCAATCTTTCCCAGCATCAGGGTCTTTTCTAACGAGTCAGTTCTTCGTATCAGGTGACCAAAGTATTAGAGCTTCAGCTTCAGCATCAGTCCTTCCAATGAATATTTAGGGTTGATCATGTTCAATTCCCTCCTGTCTTCTTACACCCAGCCAGTGGTCAGATCCTCACTGTATCTCAGGATGCACACTGCCTCTAGCCCCTGGTTCAGGCCACCATAAACTGTCACTCCACAACCACCCATAGCCCTTGGGGTCCTGGGTTGCTGGGAAACTTCTGAATACAGGCAGTGATCCTGGGAGCTAAGCCTGAGGTGAAAGGAGAGATGGAGAGGTGAAGGTGCCTGGGAAATGTGACGGTAGAATTATTGAAAAATTACAAAAATTGGGACTTTCCTGGTGGTCTTGTGGCTAAGAATCTGCCTTCTAGCAAAGGGGACATGAGCTTGAGCCCCTGAGCCCTGGGGTCTGGGAAGATCCCACATGCCACAGAGCAACTAAGCCCATGCACCACATCTACTGAAGACTGTGGGCCTACAGCCTGTGCTCCGCAACAAGAGAAGCCACGGCCATGAGAAGCAAGGATGAGTGGCCCCCAGTCTTCATAGCTAGAGAAAGTCCACGCACAGCAATGAAGATCCAGCACAGCCACAAACGAAACAAAAATTTATATAAGCAAGCCATTTCCTTGTTGATGGCCAAATGTTAAAATGTCATTTTTCATATCATTTATAATCTTGTCACAGTCCCTTTAACAAAGTCTGGTTAGATTTCAGTGAAAATTATCTTCCAGAGTAGTTCTCTCTCTCCCCACCCCCACGGAAGGGAGAGGGGAACTTTACTGCAGTTAGTATGTATGGTGAAGAATTTCATGTTAATGAGGTGTGTCAGCAGTGATAATTGAACTACATTTAAACAAAACCAAAAAAGAATGAATGCACACACTTCCATTGGTGAGAGAGCCTGGGAGTCTGCTTGAGCAAAGGGAAGAGGAGCCCCTGAAGGGACGTGAGGCCCTAGGGACAAGCCCTGGCTGCCCCACCATTTCTTCCAGGTCCAGCCAGATGGGATGGTGTCACACTCAGTGGAAAAGCCAGGCCAAATCTCAACATTTGCTTTTGAGATCTGCTGCATCAGGCCCTTCCTGGGGACTTCCCTCTTTTCCCCCAAAGTCATTTCCAGCCACTTCTTCTTGGGGAGACTGAATTATCAATTCAGTCATACATACATACAGTCATACATACATACATACAATTCAGTCATACATACATACATACAGTCATACATACAGGCTGTATGTATGGAGAGTAAGTAAGGACAGTCAGGGCCCCTGGGCATGCCCAGGTTTAATCTGTCATCTACTAACTACCTGCTGTGTGCCTGACTCCCTGCTGACAGCCTCCACCATCCTCTGGGAGAGTCTTTCATGCCAATTTTGTGGGTGGGACACTGGCACTTAGAGTGGTGAAATGACTTGCCCAGAGCAACCAGAGCAGCACAGCTGAAAAGGAATGGGCCTGGGACTGACCTGAGTCTGTCTGACTCCATATCGCTGCTTGTTCCCTGCTCACCAAGTATCCTGAGGCTGGATAAGGATGTCCATCACCTGCAGAGATATTTAGAATTCTAAGTCTAGGGGCTTCTGTCATGGCTCAGTGGTAAAGAATCTGCCTGCCAATGAAGAAGACATGGGTTTGATCCCTGATCTGGGAAGATCTCACATACCACAGAGTAACTAAGTCTGAGTACCACAACTACTGAGCCTGTGCCCTAGAACCTGGAAACCACAACTGCTGAAGCCCTCATGCCCTAGAACCCGTGATTGACAAGAGAAACCACCATAATGAGAAGCCCTCACACGGCAACTAGAGAGTAGCCCATGCAGCAACAAAGACCCAGCACAGCCAAAAATAAGTAAGCTTTGAAAAATAACACCAACTTTGCATTTTAGGATACTTAAAAATAATTCTAAGTCCAGGGACTTTCCTGGCAGTCTAGTGGTTAAGACTCATGCTTCCAATGCAAGGGGCATGGGTTCAATCCCTGATTGGGAACTAAAATCCCACATGCCACATGACTGGGCCAAAAAAAAAGAGACAGAATTCTGAGTCTAGGGCCAAACCCCAGAGATTCTGGTTCAGTTGCTTGGAGCTGGAGCTGGGAGTCTGTGTTTCCACGAGGGCCCCAGGTCTCCCAGATGACCCTGGTGCTCAGCTGCTCTAGGACTGGCCCTGCATCAGGTCCCACTGCCTCAAGGTGATAGCAGCTGCTGCCGCAGTGCGGCAGAGAAGGGTTGCTGCTTGCCTGCCCCTGATGAGGCAGCTGCAGGCTTGCACAGGGGTCTGGCCAAGTATGAAAGAGTTACACTCAGCAGTAGGCCCAGCAGAGCCTGCTGTAAAGTGGAAGTGCCAGGAGACAGCTGTGTCCCTTTGTTTTTCCTCCCTAACACCAGGTTCAGGGATTGTAACTTTGAATTCTTTGTGCGTTTGACCAAATCTAGTCTTTCTTCTTTCCATCCATCCTATACAGAGATGCCAGGTTAAGCAGCTGGGCACAGTGTCTGCAAATGCCAGCTCCTGTTTGAACATTTGCACTGGCTTCTCTCCATCCAGAGGGCCCAGGTGAAGCTCCTGGCCCCAAGGTGGTCTGATTTGACCTCCTGCTCCTGCCTTCTCTCTTGTTGGTCTCCTTCACAAAGATGCTGGACCCTTTGTTCTGTTTCATTCTTCCTCCCCTCCCTGATTTGGAATACCCCTAGAGCCCTTCTTTATTCTCCAAATCCCATCCCAGCTTAAATATCCCCATCTCCAGGGAGCCCTCCATGATTGGCCTGGCCCATATTCCTTCTTGGAACACTTGCTGCCATTCATGTCTTGGATTCTGCTGTGTCTTGTGGTTTTCACATGCCTGTGTCCTAAAAACACAAGTAGAGGTCACATCTCAAGGTCACTGGCTGGATCTTGAATGTCTTCCCCACTCTGCACCTACATTCCCCACCTGTGCTTGAAGCCCTGGGTTTTCCTAACAATCTCCTTTTCCTTCCTTCCCCTGTTCTCAAAACTGCCCTGCCCCGTGGCCCATCATTCTGCCAAGAAATCAGTAAGCGAGTTTGTGATAATTCAATCACGCTATTTAACTTTTTCATTTTATTAGAAGAGCTAAATTTTATGGCACATCTACCTTTTATTAGGAGTTGTGCCTCAGTTATCTTATTCATCAGGAAAACTCTCTGAGGTAGGTGTAGTACCCATTCTGTTGATGCGGAAACGAACGTTCGGGAAAGTTAAACGATATGCCCAAGGTCCCACAGCCAGTGAGGGACCAAATCCGGAAGTGAGGTTCAGGCAAGGGACATTCAATCCTTTCCGTAGCACACCCTTTCCTGAGCTGCAGTGTTAAGAGTAGCCGCTAGACGGCATCTGGCAGCAGCCGCGAGCGGGGCAGGCTTAAATGCAAATCGGTGAGATACCGAACCTGTTGTGCCTACATTCACCACCAGGGGGCAAGCGGGGGAAAGAAACAGCACAAAAGGGTCGCACAAGAGGTGGCTTAGCCACTAGACTAGAGAAACTTCTTTTCAAACAACTGGTGAACCCCATTACCTTAGGGCTGGGGTAGGTACAGAAGCTCATTGATTATTTTAGTTATTCTAAACATTACAAGTTTCTAAATGTGTTACTGAAATCTTCCTCACATATAATTGAAGCACCATAGCCTAAGCAGAACTTTAATCTTTCTTGTTGACTTCAAGTTATCAGCATGGTTGGTAAAAAGAGCGGAATCTCATTTCTGCACCTTCCTGGCATGGCCAACAAAGAAAACCACTTTTAATTACCTCCTGTAGACTGAACACTTTAAATGTTTTATCCCATTTCATCTTTACATTTTTGAGGGGTTCCAAGAGGTGAAATGACTTGCCCAAGTTTACATAGTAGAGCCAGGATTTCAACACCAATGGATCCAGCTTCAACGTTTCTTACCCTCAGTCACCTCATCTGTTCAAGAGGCGTAATTATAATAACACTTGTCTCAGTGTTGAATAAGATAAAGTGTGTGAAGTGCTTCAGAGAGGGCAAAGATGTGGGGGCTTAAAGTGGGTGAAGTAAGAGATGCTGGTGGCCTGAGGTCTGTCACGTGGTGAATCTGAAACAGGTCCCCAAGCCCATTCTCCCTTCTCTAGCACCAATAACACTAGAAATTCCTGTGGCAGGTCTCTTCATATCTAATTTACACAAGAAACTGAGGCCAAAAAGGGGGTGAGATTTGGCTGAACTCTTGGAACTGGCTGGTGATCATTAATTCTAATGGAGTCACTTACTTGCCAAATGTTTCTTGAATACTTATTATGTATCAGGCCTGTGCTGGGCCCTGGGATACAGAGATGACTAGGTTGAGGGTGCTGCCTTGACTTTCGGGTGTTTACAGAAGAATCAGGACTGCATTTTCATCCCCACTCAACTCTGTGATGTCACCTCACCCATACGTGCCTTCATAGACCCGCCCACCAATTAACCCACTCATCTACTCACTCCTCCATCCATCCACCTATTTGCCTACTATCAACCTACCTACCTATCAATTCATCCGTTCATCCACCTACCCATCCGACCACTTATCTGTACATCCATCTAAACAACGGTTTGTGCTTTCCTTTTTTGGGTGAAGTTCCTCTGTAGTGCTCCCACAGTCATTTGTGTTCCCTTTGTCACATCACTGATCACTGTGTTATAATGGTCTGTTCTCTGGCCTATATTCTCTTCCAAACAGCGAGTTCCCAGAGAATGGGAAATTGGACCATGTAAGACATTCAGTAAATGCTTGTTAATAAAACTCTGGCGCCTAAAGTAGGAGCTGGGCACTCAGGGATGGTGTAAGACAATCCACTGGAATGCAGAAAGACCATTTTAGAACTTCCGTTTGCACTTTAGTTCTTAGTTCAATAGCAAGAACATAGTTAATCATCTCCTGGTATTTGATACCCAGATTGAAAACGGTGTTGCTGACGTACTGGATAGTCCTGCCTCACTCCTGGTAGGTGAGGGATCCTGAGAGAAGGATGAGAGTTTCCACCTATGGTTGGACTGCTGAGAACCCCTTTCTCTCTCTCTCTCTTTTTTGGCCATGCCACACAGCACGCAGATCCCTGGTTAGTTCCCTGATCAGGGATCAAACCTGCACCTCCTGCAGTGGAAGTAGGGAATTTTAATCACTGGACTTCCAGTGAAGTCTCGAGAACCTCTCGCTTGTTTGCTGGTTTTCAAGCTATTGAAAATACAGTAATTCTTCAACTGTGGTGTCACTGATGTCAATTTGTATAAGCAAGATTTTCAAACAGCAAAATCTTTGTGTGACTTTGTAACAAGATACTAAGTAACCAAAATTTCTGAATTAGTTGATGGTTAAATATGTTTAATATAATCCCCTGAATTGAATATCATATGACAACACTGGGCTTTATATTTAGCAAAACATGGGGGTCAACCAAGAAAGGAGACGTGGGATTTGGGTCACAGGGGATCCCTTGTAGCACAGCTGGGCAGGGGATGTCAGAAGTAGCCAGTGCAGATGGAGCTGATGGCTGGAGGACTTAGGGGAAAATGTCTCGTTGGCAGGCCTGATGTTAGCCAGGATGTGCCAGTTTAAGTACTTCTGAATTGGTTGTTAAATAGCAGCTAACGTGAGCCACCCTTCTTCCCTGCCCAGCCTCTTCCTGGCAGCTGGACCTTACCATGATGCAGATCCAGATGCCAGGAGTTAATACCTGGCACAACAGAGGGGCTTCTACCATCTGCCCCTGGCTTTGGGGACTAGTGCTTTGTCCATTCTGGTCACTATCTGCTATGAATCATCCCCATATATTGAATTAAATTGGGTTGGTTAGTGATTAAATCTTTTCAGCATAATTCTCTGCTCATTAGGGTATCTGTTATGAATGAAAGTTTGGAAATAAAAGTGAGGCTATGAAATAGACAGATAGTACAAAGAAAAGAAAGGCAAGCAGAAATGCCAGGACAAACAGAAGGCTTACAGGAAAGACAACGTGTTCATGGATGTTGGTACAGTGACTGGCTGAACTGCCATCAGTATTGGCCTAATCCTAGTCATGCAAAAACTGCCCCTCTATTTTCAATTTTTAGACTCGGCCTGTAAACAAAGAACAGAAACCTTATTTATAGTTATGGAACAGAACATCAATCTTGAAAAAATAAAGTAAAGCTTAGCAGGGCTGGGAGGAAGGAATAGAGAGGGAAATTAATATTTTTCATCTCACCAAGGGAAAGTCAAAAGGCAGTGGGGAAGGATGATGGGTTTAGAAGTAGAAATATAAAGGTAGTATTTATACTTTTATAGTCATCCAAACAAGGAATGCATATGAGTATCTGAACTCAGATTAATCAGGAAGCTGATTAATAGACCATACCTAAAATTGATCATTCTAGAAAGCATGTTAAAGTCATACTGTCTTGAGATACAGAGTGAACCACCAGCAGAGCAGCTGGAAGAATTCAGAGTGGCCCCATTAGGAACCCGGGAGGGTGGCTGGCATCTTTCCTTACCCGTTCCTCTGTGCTTCTTGATGGTGCATGTGCTAAAAACTCCAAAGCAGTAAATGGAGTTTTTGTTTGATTAAAATGTTTGAGGTGGGGACTGTGACAATTCTGCGTTCCATGGCAGTTTCTGAAATCTAAAATTTATTGACAGACAGCTTTGCTGAGAAATCTTGCCATTCAGACTCTCCTCAAAGAAACTGGGCCTCTCTCCCCTGCTGGGTGGTGGGGAGGGGGCTGACAGATCCGTCCGCTTACAATTTACAACAACACTGCCTGTCTGTTGCTATAGGGAAGCACGGGGGACCGTGGGGACCAGGGGAGAGATGTCCTACCTTCTGTGAGCTAGAAACGCTGCCCTCGGCCAGGTGCCCCCTGGATTGAGTTCTGAAACAGTGGGGCTGGTGGAGATGAAGGGAAGGGCATGCGGCCAGGGCTGGAGTTTGTGCAGAGCACTGCCCAGCAACCAGAGGGTAGGAGGGGCTGGGAAGGCAGGCCTTGAAGCACTGAGCAGGGCAGGAGAGGGCCCAGGATTGGGCAGAGAGCCAATGGGCAGTTTCCCTGCCCATCCTGGGTAGATTGCCCCACGCCCTGCCCCCTCACCCACCTCCTTTGACTTCATGTGTCTTGGTTTCCAGGCTCTTTCTGGCTTCTGACTAAGGCTTCAGCCTTTTTCACTAACACAAAATTGCTCTCTCCTCTCCCTGCTGCTGGGTTTGGAGATCCTGGTTTTTTGGCTAGCATTTCAAGGCTCCCCATGGTTCTGCTGTCCAGCTTCCTCCTCAGCTCTGACTCAGGTCTTGGGAACATGGACCCCTGAGGGCTGTTGCTAGCCCGTGGGGTGGTTTTGTGCCTTTTCCTCCAGGCAGCCACAGCCTGGATCAGGATTCATAAATAAGCAAGAGGAGTATTGACTGGACGTCAGTCCCACTGCCTTTCAGTTGGGGCCTTTGGTGTGGTGCTCAACCTGCACAACTGTTCATGGAGATCCTGACACTGAAGAACCTGCCCAGCTTTCTGGCAAAAAAAAAAAAAAGACAGCTCTCAAACTAGTGGGAGTTTGAAGCGGGTCAGCTTGAGAACAAAGATACTGTTGTATTCATCTTTAATAGCTCAGTGTCCAAGAACAGGGTCTGGCACCTCGTGGCTTGAGTAGATGGCATCACATCCATGTTCTCCAGCTCAGATTCCAAAGTAAGAGCAAGGGAAATCAGGAGCCTCATTGCACAGCTGCACTGCACATCGTGCCCGGTGGGGCCAAGGTTACACCTTCAACCTCTAGCTCTCCTCAGCTCAGGCTTGGGGCACCCCATTCTGCCTTTGTGGGACTCAAAGGCAAAGTATCTGAGGCTAGAGGTGGGAGTGGTTTCTGGAATTTTTTTAAAAATTATTTATTTATTTGGCTGTGTTGGGTCTTAGTTGCACCGCGGCATGTAGGATCTTAGTTCCCTAATCAGGGGTCAAACCTGTGTCCCCCTGCACTGGAAGGTAGATTGTTAACCACTGGACAACCAGGGAAGTCCCTCTGAAATTCTTTTACCCAAAGGGAGATCTATTCCCCACAGCCAAGGAGAGAGAAGGAATAGGCACTGCCATGGAGTGGTTATAACCAGGATAGGGAGATACTAGATTTATCATGAAAACAAATAATGAATAATTCAAAGTCACATATCAGGACCGGACCCTGTAGTTCAGCCTCCCCTGCCCCACCCAGACTCCGCCAGTGAGCGGATCCACTGAGCCCTGCCTGGGGCTCCTGGGAGTCTGGGGTGAGCCTGTGCCGCCTGCTACCAGCTCCAGGGCTATTTTACGCTACCTGTTACATCTTAAAAATTCATGAGAATTTTGCAGTCTGCTTCTGGGCTTGTTGTAATGTAACATTGTGCGTTAAACTTCTTTCTGTGAGTAAAACAGAAGCTGCAGAAAGAGGTCCGAGTTTCCCTATGACTCCACATGCTGCCAGCACAGTCTCCGTGTGGAGACAGTCATTCTGCTATTTTTCTGTCTTCCTCCCTTTCTGGTACTGATGACTCAGTTTCTCTCTGAGAGAACCATCCTTCCCCATTCTCTGTCCACAGTCAGACGCTGCCTTCTGTCCTGGGGACAAGACCTCCTGAATCAAATTTCCTTCCTCTGAGCCCAGTGGTTACTCAGGAGTGAACACGTGACCCATGCTGAACCAGTCTGCATCAGTCTTAGGACTTCTGCTCCCACTACTGGGATGGATGTCCAGTGGCCTTGGCCTGCAGTGGCTTAAAGCGTGATGTCACTACCTGGCCAGAGACTGAGGTTGGGTTGTTGCAGTGAGAGCCCTGAATCCTAGCCACTAGACCAGCGGTCAGTGATAAGGCCCTGGCTTCTTGGGTTTGCAGAAAAGAATTCTGACAAAGACAGAAAGTAGAGAAACAAGTAATGTGTTTATTAGGAGGAAAAAGTAGAGTACATGTGATTAGACACTGGCAGATTCAGAGAATCGCACCCTCATGGTAGCTTGAATCACTTTAATGGGGCATTTCTTCTGGATCCCCTTTGGCCAGTCATTTTGATTTGCCTGGTTCTGAGTCCATGTTCGGTTTATCTCAAGATCCTCCCACCGTGTGTGTGTGTGTGTGTGTGTGTGTGTGTGTGTATTTCTTAGCCAAGATGAATTCTAGCAAAGAGGCTTAGGGGTAGTTGACTTACTGTGAGGTGATGCCCCCTCCCTTTTTGGCCCCTAAGAAGTCTTTCTCTGCATATGTAGTTGAGGAAGTCTCCTTGACTTTGAGAATAAGGAATATGTGGTCTTTTGTCTCATCTGAGCAGGACCCAATCTCCATCATCCTGCTTTTATGGAGTTTCTGCAATTATGGAGTTTCTGTCCATAATAATTCTGAAATTGTTTAGCATGGGACCCATCTATCTCCTGTCTCAGGATGAGAAGGCTTATTCTTGCTAGAATGGCTAAACCGCTGGGAAACAGCCTGGAAACTTCGGGGCCTAGTAGAGAAAAACTAGGGAATGAATCAATTCAAAGCATAGCAGAATTCAAACATAGAAAGAGGAAAAGTCCCAGTGGGCCGTGTAAGTCCCTGGATCTAGCTATACCTGAAGCTGTATAATCTGGGGGTTATACTGGCTTGCATTAGGTTTCTTTCACTTGTAACCCGCAGAGCTCTAATTCAACCCGTGGACACATGCCCCAGTTAGGAGGCCCAGTCTTACTGGAAAGAATTTCAGAACTTTGGCATAGGAGCCAGAAGACTGGATTTGGGTCCCAGCTTTCCCACAAACTTGCTCTGTGATTTTAAGGGTTGGATTAGGTCATCTCCAGGGCTTCTTCCAACTCTAAGATCTTCTGCCTAAAAATCTTACAGAAATGTAATGAAAGGCAAATTTACCATGGTCTTGGGATGGGATTTCTGGGCTACAGATCTGGAGAGTCTGACTCGGTGTCTGGGTGGGGCTTAGAAATCTGAATTTCTAATGCAAAGTCCAGGTGGTTCTGATATGTCGCCAGGTTTGGAAACCACTCAGATTCTTAAATGCTTCTTCTTAAGGCAGTTGTTTAAAGAGTCGTCCGATGAGAATTTCCTGAGCACCTACTGTGTGCCAAGTCACCTTCTTCTGACAATGGCCTTCCTGTTGGGTGGGGAGGGGACTCTCCATCCTCACACTGCACTTTCTGTAAAATCCTGAAGCTGGCTCCGAGAAAGAACATACATCATTGGCGACACACTTCTTCAGTCATTCAATTGCTTCATAAATGGCATTTAAAACTTTTATTGATGAATAAGCCATTCACTGTCCACTTGGTTCATTTATAAACAGCAAAAGGTGAACACATGCATTTATGTTGCCGTTGCCGTTGACGTCTCGTGTAAAACCTTAACAAGACCCTGCCATGGCAACCGTAACTCCCACATTACTCAAATTCAAATGGCTTATTATCAAGATAAACATTTATTCTATTAAGGTATGCAATATGAGTGTCATATTTTATACACGGTTACTTGTAGCATAGTTCAGCTGGGGGCCAACACCATATTGAATTATTTAAAAGCATTTCTCCCTGGGTTATTAAAAAGTTCAGTAAAATATATATTAGTGTATAAAATTTTAATGCATGGTTCACGTTGCAGTATTTGCAAGCTCTTGGTCCTTAGAAGGGGAAAGCCAGGGAAGGCACAGTCCACACAGACTGTGTCTTTGAGAAGTTGCTCAACCAAACACAGCCTATACTTTGTCTCAGCAGAGACTTCCAGCCCCGCCAGGCTCCCTTATACAAGAAACAGGCAGGGAGGCCGGGATAAGGGGACAGCCACCAACAGTGGCACCGAGAAGACTCTGAGTCCCCAAACTCAGTGACTTTGACCCTTGCTGACCTGATTATAGAATGAAAGTGAAAGTGAAAGTCATTCAATCATGTCTGACTCTTTGCGACCCATCATGGACTGTAGCCCACCAGGCTCCTCTGTTCGTGGAATTCTCCAGGCAAGAATACTGGAATGGGTTGCCATTTCTTCCTCCAGGGGATCTTCCCAACCCAGGGCTCGAACCCAGGTCTCCCACATTGCAGGCAGATTCTTTATCGTCTGAGCCACCAGGGATTACAGAATGGTGTCTACCAGTTCTGCTGTGTGTGACCCATGTAACTCCTGGGTCACAGCAGTGAATCAGGTGTTCCCTGCACTGTTATTGACTTGTCCTGTGAGTGGTCATTTTCATCGTCTCTGAACCACACCTTCCTTAGAAGGGCTAAGTGGGTCTAGAGTATGTGGCTTTATAAAGCTAAGTCAATGGACTTCAGTGGTGGTCTAGTGGCTAAGACTCTGCGCTTCCAGTGCAGGGGGCCCAAGTTTGATCCCCAATCAGGGAACTAGATCCCACAAGCTGCAACTAAGAGTTCACATGCCGCAGCTGAAGATTCTGCATGCCACAAGGAAGACCAAAGATCCGGCCTGCAGCAACTAAGATCCAGTGCAGCCAAATGAAACAATGAACAATAAAACAAACAAACTCAGCCAAGGCAGAGAAGCCAGCTTTGGTCCTGTCAAATTAAGTCCTGCTGTGGTCAGTGTCCCCTCCTAGCGGCCCAGAGACCCTGTATTGGCACAGTAGGCTCTGCTGGCCAAGGCCTGATCCTCCCAAGGTGGGACAGGGGACCTTCAGCTTGAGCACATCATGGTATTCCTGTGAGTCCCAATAAATACCAGGGGCGGTGAGTGAAGACACATAGCAGACGAAGTGCTCCCCTAGTATCCATTCCCACCCCACACATGCCAATGCTCTTCTGAGGCCTGGGTCATCTGCATTGCCTCACTTTTCTTCTTTATCCCCCCGTGGTGGCGGGGGGTCAGGCTGGACGTTTAGTGAGTGAGTGTTCTACGGCAGGAAAACGGTTGTTCATTTCTTATATCCTTTCTGCAGCAGGAGATCCTCTGAAGAAGGAGAAGGTCATTTTTCTCCCTTATCTGACCTCTCTGAACAGATAAGGGCAGACAGGGCCTGGGCTTCTTACCTCTGGAGATGTCAGTGTTTTGGGGTTTCAGAGCCCAGAACAGAAACTTCCAGGAGTCTTCAGTCAGGGTCCCCAGAAGCAGGCCCCAAGAACAAGGATTTGGGAGTCTGGAAGGCAATCCCCAGAGTCACAGGTTGGGGAGTGAAGCAGGAGCTGGAGGGAAATCACTCCTACCCCCAGACACCTGGGAGATCGTGGGAGATACAGCACTGTTTCGTCAGGGGCTTGTGGACTTTTATCCGCCAAGGGCTATTCGTCATTGGTTGAAGTTGCTCCCAGGGCATTAGCATCTGGGCACTTCTGGCCTGCATCCTGGACTCCCCACTCTCCTGCACCTTGAGAAGCCCTTGGGCAGAGTCTCAGGGGCTTTGTAGGAAGATGCTCTTGGCTTCCCCACAAAGGTGAGTACTAGGGTGAGGAGCAGAACACCTCCAGTGACCCAGAACCAGACGGACAGAGCCACATGGAAGAGGTTAAGCTTGGCTCTCCAGGAGGGGGACAAGTAGACGCTGGAGTCTGGGTGTGGGTGACTTCAGGGGATGGAGGGGAAGCCAGTGGTGGTGAGTACATGCAAGGTGAGGATGACACCTCACTTTCAGGCCAGCAGTCCCGAGGAAAGGCACACAGATATCAGAGGCGGCCTTAGTATATGTGACTCTGGGGAGCAGCAGGGAGCAAATGCTGTGCCCAAGCCAGGCAGGAGGAGGTGACCTCCCCCATTTTAGATGGATAACATGGACCATGAAAATCTCAGTGGTGGCTGTGATGACCTCAAGTCCAGAGATGTTTCCTCAAGTTTTTAGGACTGTGTAAATCCCACTGGCTTCTTGCATAACCCTGGAAAAGAGAGGGTATCCCCAAACATGAGTTATGTTGGGCATCTCACTGTCCTACTAAGTGGGGGCTGAAAGCCAGATTAAACTTGAGTTAAAAGAAAAGAGACTTCCCTGGTGACTCAGATGGTAAAGCATCTGCCTACAGTGCGGGAGACCCAGGTTCAATCCCTGGGTCAGAAAGATCCACTGGAGAAGGAAATGGCAACCCACTCCAGTACTCTTGCCTGGAAAATCCCATGGACAGAGGAGCCTGGTAGGCTACAGTCCATGGGGTTGCAAAGAGTCTGACACGACTGAGCGACTTCACTTTCAAAAGAAAAGAAAGTACAGTTGTCTCTCAGTGTCTGAGTTGAGGCGGTAGGGGTGGGGGGATTGTTTCCAGGGCCCTCTAGAGATACCAGTATCTGGGGATGCTCAAGTCCTTTATATATTGATAAAATGGCATAATATTTACATATAACCTACTGCTCATTCTCCCATGTACTTAAATCATCTCTAGATTACTTATACTATCTAATACAACATAGTGAAGTTGCTCAGTCGTGTCCGACTCTTTGCAACCCCATGGACAGTAGCCTGCACCAGGCTCCTCTGTCCATGGGATTTTATAGGGAAGAGTACTGCAGTGGGTTGCCATTTCCTTCTCCAGGGAATTTTCCCAACCCAGGGATCGAACACAGGTCTCCCACATTGTAGACAGATGCTTTATGGTCTGAGCCAGCAGGGAGCATTTACAACATAAATGCTATGTAAATAGTTTCAAGTTCAATGTAAAAGCTATGAAAATACTTATAAATAGAATGTAAATAGTTGCTAGCATGTGGCAAGTCCAAGTGTTGCTTTAGAAACTTTCTGGAATATATTTTTTCTGAATGTTTGTTATTCTCAGTTAGTTGAATCTTCAGATCCATGATATCAAGGGCTGACTGTCACAGAGGCTTTGTTGCCCTTGAATGTTGTGGAAGAGATGTAAATTTCAGTGGTTGGAGTGAATAAAGTTTTGAAATCAGTAAGAAGGGGAAGAGTGAAGGGTGAGCCCTTGTACTAAAATCCTGTGTGTCCAGCAGGGACACAATGGAAAGTCTTTTCTGCAGCAAGTGAATAGCATCAAGAGGCTGGAACACAGAGCAGAGAGTGATTTTTAAATGACAGAGACTCCCCAAAACTGCCTCTTCATCTTTAAAGACTAAATGGCACCCCACTCCAGTACTCTTGCTTGGAAAATCCCATGGACGGAGGAGCCTGGTAGGCTGCAGTCCATGGGGTCGCTAAGAGTCAGATATGACTGAGCGACTTCACTTTCACTTTTCACTTTTCACTTTCATGCACTGGAGAAGGAAATGGCAACCCACTCCAATGTTCTTGCCTGGAGAATCCCAGGGACGGAGGAGCCTGGTGGGCTGCTGTCTATGGGGTCGCACAGAGTCGGACACGACTGAAGTGACTTAGCATAGCATAGAGTGTGTCAAGTCATGGAGAAGATGAAGAATAGGACTTGGATTTTTTTCAATATTTATTTTTGGCTGCATTGGGTCTTCATTGGGCATATGGGCTCTTTTGCTGTGACGCATGGGCTTTGCTGCCTCCTCAGCACGTGGGATCTTATTTCTCTGACCAGGGATTGAACCTGCATCCCGCATGTTGGATGGCGGATTCTTAACCACAGGACTACCAGGGAAGTCCCTGGACTTGAATCTTATGACAAAGTCTAGACACTCATGAGAACTTTAAAACCGAGTAGGACACCCTGTGCTTCGAGAGATAGCACAGGTGGAGACAGCGTCAAGAAAGGCCAGGAGGAAGTCACGCCTGACACAGGCAGGTGTATCACTCGGGGAATTCAACGTTTGGGGCAACTGTGCCTGCTGGAAGTTGTCTCCTGACCTTCCCCAAAACACCAGAGCTGGCAAAGCCATAGGAAAGGACAGGCCAGTGTGTGTGGGGGGTGGCAGGCCTCTGAGCTATCTCTCTATATCTACCATGAAGATCTCAGTGAATACGTTGAAAACTTGGTACCAGAAACTCAGATGTCCACAGCTGACGGAATGCACTGCGGTCTCACTTAGGTGGAAGCACATGGCGCACTAGAAGGAAAATTAAAAACACCCAGAGTGGGGACCTCCCTGCTGGTCCAGTGACCAAGGCTCCACGCTCCCAGTGCAGGGGACCTGGGTTCCATCCCTGGTCAGGGAACTAGATCCCACATACTGCAACGAAAACACCCTGCAGGCCACAACGAAGGCCTGGCACAGCCCAATAAAGAGATAACCAAATAAAATAGCTTTTAAAAAGTCTTAAACAAACCCCAAACACCCAGAGTGCATCCACCTAAAACACAGGAAACAGATATTGTTAAACTATTGAAGGAACCCCCAGATTTATTTACACACACATGCCTCAGGCCAGCCCTAAGATAATAATTCTAAGCCTTGGGTGATGGAGGAGGTGTCTTTAAGAAATCAGGATCTGAAACGCATCTGTGATTCCACCAGAAGCATGGGAGGTATGGAGGAAAGTTCCAGAAGCAGGTGGGGCCTCAGCTGCAGGGGCGAAGTGTGAAGCAGTAGAGTCAGCAGGGGAGGGCAGGGAACACAAGCATTTCTGTGCAGCAGGAAGGGCAAGTCGGAAGGTTCAGGATACGAGTTGGAGACATAAACAAAGGTCGGGTCACTGTGGTTCCCTGTAAGTGTTATGATCATATATTATTTTTTAAATTGGATACTTTCAAGAAACATTTTAAGATAATTATAGGTTTACATGCAGTTGTAAGAAATAATCGGAGAAGGCAATGGCACCCCACTCCAGTACTCTTGCCTGGCAAATCCCATGGACAGAAGAGCTTGGAAGGCTGCAGTCCATGGGGTCGCTGAGGGTCAGACACGACTGAGTGACTTCACTTTCACTTTTCACTTTCATGCATTGGAGAAGAAATGGCAGCCCACTCCAGTGTTCTTGCCTGGAGAATCCCAGGGACGGGGTAGGCTGGTGGGCTGCTGTCTGCGGGGTAGCACAGAGTCGGACACGACTGCAGTGACTTAGCAGCAGCAGCAGCAGCAGCTCACTGCATTCCACGATGGCTACAGCAATTCACATTCTGCTAACTGCACCTGGTGCCGCTAGTGCTTGCCGATGCAGGAGATTTAGGAAACACAGGTTTGATCTCTGGGTTGGGAAGACTCCCTGGGGAAGGAAATGGCAACCCACTCTGGGATTCTGGCCTGGAGAATCCCATGGACACAGGAGCCTGGAGGGCTACAGTCCATAGCGTTGCAGAGTTGGACCCTACGGAAGCGACTTAGCCTGCAAGCAGCAGTGCACAAGGGTCCCCTTTTCTCCACACCCTCACCAGTGGTGTTGTCCCTGATTTTTATTTTACCCATTCTGATAGGTGTGCAGTGATGTTTTATTTTGGTTTTCATTTGTACTTCCCTAGTGGCTAGTGATGTTGAACACCTTTTCATGTGTTTATTTGCCCTTTGTATATGAATGAAATGTTTGTTCATGACTTTTGCCCATTTTTTAACTGAATTGTATTTTTTTTTTCTTTTAACTGTTGAGCTTTGAGGGTTCTTTATATATTCTATTATAAATACTACTAGTCTTGTTGAATATGTGGTTTGCAAATACCTGTAGCTTGTCTTTTTATCTTCCCTTCAGAGTCTTCCAAGGATCAAAGGTTTTAAATTTTATGTAAATTCAAGTTATCATTTTTTCCTTTTATGGATCATGCTTTTTCTGTCAATTCTAAGCACTTGTCACCTTAGATCCAAATGAAGCACTTAGATCCAAGTGAGCAAACAGGAGAAACAAGACTGAACCACGACTGTGGTGCCTGCTGCAAGGATGCCTGCTTGCACTGTACACAAGTCAAGATAAATAGCTGCACTTTTGGGGAAGCAACAAGACTGAGATTTAGGTAGAAAAGGGATTGGCAGGGCTGAAAGTGAGTGAGCCCCTTGGGGAGAGGCTTTTAAAATTCAAAGACTCCAGAAGGTCATGGTGGGAAGAGCCTTAGAAATCATCTATCCAATCTTCTCAATATACAGATAAAGACACAGGGGCACCAATACTGTGCACCCCCATCAGCAGATTCTTAATCACAAATCATGGAAACCTTTAACGGAGGAGTTGAGAAATTTGTTAGTTTCATAACTTTCATGCAAATTCAGGCCACTGGGGATCTTGTTAAAACGCACACCTAGATTCAGGAGGCCTGCGGTGGGGCCTGGGAGTCTGCATTTCTGATCATCTCTCAGGTGATACCTGTGCTGCTGTCCTTTCAGCAAAGTTGAGCGAACATTAAAGAGCTCACAGAAGGGACTTCGCGGGTGGGCCAGTGGTGAGACTCCGAGCTCCCGAGACAGGGCACCTGGGGTTTAATTCCTGGTCAAGGAAATAGATCCCACATGCTGCAACTAAGACTTCGCATCCTGCAATTAAAGTTAATCCCACGTGCCGTAACTAAGACCCAGCACAGCCAAATAAATAAACATATATTTATATAACTCACAGGATTTCCAGGTGAGTCAGAAAACAAGTTAAGGCAGCTTCAGGTCAAGAATAATGCCTGGATCACTCTGAGAAGCAGAACTGTGGGGCCCTACATGCGGCTGCCTGAGCCGCCCCACTCCCCCACCCACTACTGCCACCCTTGCTGAGTTGATCCCCTGGGGACCTGCTTTTTCACAACATGAACTTCAGAACCACAGGATGGCATGGAGTGTATGACCAACAGAGTGGGGTTTGGGATGGTCTCTGGCTGCAAAAGAAGCTGGGAAAGGAAGATCTCCTAGTCCAGCCTGCCTAACCCACCTAGTAGCGGGTCCCCAAACTCAGTTCCAAAGGGTTGCATGTGTGTTAAGTCACTTCAGTTGTGTCTGACTCTTTGTAAGCCCATGGACTGTAACCCACCAGGCTCCTCAGTCCATAGGATTCTCCAGGCAAGAATACTGGAGTGGGTTGCCATGCCCTCCTCCAGAGCTTCCTGACCCTCATGTCCTGTGTCTCCTGCATTGCAAGTAGATTTTTTACCGCTAGCACCATGTGGGAAGCTAAACAGACAGAAAGAATGACAGTTGTCCATTACATCTCTGATTTACGATCAAAGTCTACAATCTCTTAACAACCAATGAGATTTTTTAAAATTTATTATTTAAAAAAATTATTTATTTTTATTTTTGGCTGCTGTTGTCTTTGTTGCCGCATGCTGGCTTTCTCTACTTGCGGCAAGCAGGGGCTCCTCTGTTGTTGCGGTTTGTGAGCTTCTCATTTCAGTGGCTTCTCTTGCTGTGGAGCATGGGCTCTAGAGCACACTGGCTCAGTGGTTGTGGCCTGCAGGCTTAGTTGCTCTGAGGCATGTGGGATCTTCCCGGACCAGAGATCAAACCTGTCCCCTGTATTGGCAGGTGGATTCTTAACCACTGGACCACCAAGGAAGTCCCCTAATAAGATTTAAAGTACTAAAATCTGGAAGGAAAAACACATAAACTCAAGTGTATGAGGGTCAATAATAATTTTTTATTCTTCTATCTAATTAAAGAAGTGAGTGAGTATTTATTGAGTGTCTACTATGAGCGAAGCCATGACAGGGAAGGATCCTGTGTTCATCTTTCCATCTTGTCAGGAACTAGGTTGCAAATATCCCTGCAAGTTTCTTTAGGCTTCTGACTTCTCTCTGACCTGTGGAAATCACAGAACAGTCTATCTTCAAGAAAGAGAAGTTTCCTTGGCATTCATGATTCCCTTGAACTTCTGTTTGTATTTCAATTCATTTGCACCAAATTATTAAACTCCATTTATTTATTTCACCAGCAGGCTCGTGGGACAGTTTTCTTCATACAGAGGGGAGAATGGGCTGTCTTTCTGGAACACTCCAAAGCATAGTTGGAAGATGGTGATCTTATAACAATCAGAGAGAGATATGACACACCACAGATGAAAGAAGCCTCAAGAGGGTCAAAGCTTCCAATGTAATAAACAATGGAAAGAAGGAAGATAGAAGAGGTATTTGCTACTGATGGTCAGTATGAAAATCTGCAATCCTAATTCAGACATGCAGATATGTATCTTTATGAAGAAAACTGGAAATGGTAACTAAAAGGGTAAGTATATAAGATTTTTTTCTACTTCTTTAAATTTCATTGAAAGGATTATTGACTGTCTAAATAACAATAACAACAGCAACAACCCACAATGGCTTGTAGGGGTTATACACACAAGTAAAATCTATGACAGCAAAAGCAAAAGGCTATGATGGGTGAAATGAGAGCATAGGTTGTAAGGTTCTTACACAACATGAATAGTGGTAAAACATCACTTGAAGTATAACATGAGAAGATAAAGAGGCATAAACCTTAAAGCAACCATTAACAAAACAAAGAGCTATAGTTTATAAGTCAACAAAGGAGATAAAATGAAGCATAAATAATACTTGCGTGTGCTCAGTTGCTTCAGTCATGTCCAACTCTTTGTGATCCCATGGGCTGTAGCCCGCCAGGCTCCTCTATCCATGGGATTCTCCAGGCAAGAATAATGGAATGGGTTGCAATGCACTATTCCAGGGGATCTTCTTGACCCAAGGATCAAACTCATGTCTCCTGTGTCTCCTACCTTGTAGCCGGATTCTTTACCCACTGAACTACCTGGGAAGCCCTAAACAATACTCGGCTCATCCAAAAGAAGACAGAAAATGAATAAAAGGAGGACAGAACAGATGGGACAAGAGCTACTATTTTAAAAAAAGTATTTCTTTAAGGCAGTATAAAGTTGAGTCTTGCTGTTTTAGCCAAGTAGAAAAATCCTGGGATAGATGACTTCACTGATGAATTCTATGTAACATTTAAGTAAGAAATTATATCAATTTTATGCAAATTTTTCTAGAAAATGAGAGAATCCTTTCTAACTTATTCTAAGAAGTCAGTATTACCCTGACACCCAAAACAGACAAAAGACATTACAAGGAAAGAAAGCTACAGAATATATGTCACTAAACTGATGCAAAAATTCAAAACAAAATGTTAGCAAATCAAATCCAATAATATGTAAAAAGGGGTTAAACATCACTTGTGAGTTTATCCCAGGAGCAAGGTCAGTTTAATGTGTGTCAACCGATCACTGAAATTAATGACCTAAAAAAGAAAAACCATATAATCATCTCAAATATGGAGAAAAACACTTGATAAAATCCAACATCCACTCCAGATTAAAAACTCACAGCAAATAGCTGTTTCTTCTAAAGAAAACTCACAGCAAATAGCAGTTTCTTCTAAAGAAAACTTCTTCAAATTGTTAAAGGACATTTATGAAAAGACTAGAGATAACATCTTAGCTAAAGAGGAAGACTGAATACATAAAATCAGGAACAAAACCGGAATGTCTGCTCTCACTACTTCTATTCAACATTGGGCTGGTGGGGTTAGCCAATGAAACAGGCACAGAAAAGAAATAAAGGCATTCAGCCTGATAATGAAATAGAGCTGTCCTTATTTGCAGGTCACATATCTGGCTGCAGGTAGAAAATCTGATGAAATTTACAAAAAAGACATTGGAACTAATAAGTGAGTGCAGCAGTGTTGCAGGATACAAGAACACAGACAAACACAAACTAGCTGTATTTCTATATACTAACAACCAATGACCAAAGTAGGAAATATTTTAAAAAATTTTTATTGGAGTATAGTTGATTTACAGTGTGTGTTAGTTTCAGGTTACAGCAAAGTGAACCCGTTATACATACATCCACTCTTCTAAAAACTGCATTAACAGCATCAAAAAATATTAAATACATATTAAATACTCAGACGTGAATCTCTAAGTTGGACATGACTTAGCAAATGAATAACGACAAAAGAGGTGAATCTAACAGAATCTGTGCAAGACTTATCTGCTAAAACTATATAAAACTATTAATCACTTTTGAGAGAAATTAAAGAAAACCTGAATGATTTAGGTCATTCAGGTATGACTTAAATCAAATCCCTTATGATTAGACAGTGGAAGTGAGAAATAGATTTAAGGGACTAGATCTGATAGATAGAGTGCCTGATGAATTATGGACGGAGGTGCGTGACATTGTACAGGAGACAGGCATCAAGACCATCCCCATGGAAAAGAAATGCAAAAAAGCAAAATGGCTGTCCGAGGAGGCCTTACAAATAGCTGTGAAAAGAAGAGAAGCCAAAAGCCAAGGAGAAAAGGAAAGAGATAAGCATCTGAATTCAGAGTTCCAAAGAATAGCAAGGAGACATAAGAAAGCCTTCCTCAGCGATCAGTGCAAAGAAATAGAGGAAAACAACAGAATGGGAAAGACTAGAGATCTCTTCAAGAGAATTAGAGATACCAAGGGAACATTTCATGCAAAGATGAGCTCGATAAAGGACAGAAATGGTATGGACCTAACAGAAGCAGAAGATATTAAGAAGAGATGGCAAGAATACACAGAACTATACATAAAAGATCTTTACGACCCAGATAATCATGATGGTGTGATCACTTACCTAGAGCCAGACATCCTGGAATGTGAAGTCAAGTGGGCCTCAGAAAGCATCACTACAAACAAAGCTAGTGGAGGTGATGGAATTCCAGTGGAGCTATTTCAAATCCTGAAAGATGATGCTGTGAAAGTGCTGCACTCAATATGTCAGCAAATGTGGAAAACTCAGCAGTGGCCACAGGACTGGAAAAGGTCAGTTTTCATTCCAATCCCAAAGAAAGGCAGTGCCAAAGAATGCTCAAACTACTGCACAATTGTACTCATCTCACATGCTAGTAAAGTGGTGCTCAAAGTTCTCCAAGCCAGGCTTCAGCAATACGTGAACCGTGAACTTCCTGATGTTCAAGCTGGTTTTAGAAAAGGCAGAGGAACCAGAGATCAAATTGCCAACATCCACTGGATCATGAAAAAAGCAAGAGAGTTCCAGAAAAACATCTATTTCTGCTTTATTGACTATGCCAAAGCCTTTGACTGTGTGGATCACAATAAACTGTGGAAAATTCTGAAGGAGATAGGGATACCAGACCACCTGATCTGCCTCTTGAGAAATTTGTATGCAGGTCAGGAAGCAACAGTGAGAACTGGACATGGAACAACAGACTGGTTCCAAATAGGAAAAGGAGTACGTCAAGGCTGTATATTGTCACCCTGCTTATTTAACTTATGTGCAGAGTACATCATGAGAAATGCTGGGCTGGAAGAGGCACAAGCTGAATCAAGATTGCCAGGAGAAATATCAATAACCTCAGATATGCAGATGACATCACCCTTATAGCAGAAAGTGAAGAGGAGCTAAAGAGCCTCTTAATGAAAGTGAAAGAGGAGAGTGAAAAGCTTGGCTTAAAGCTCAACATTCAGAAAACGAAGATCATGGCATCTGGTCCCATCACTTCATGGGAAGTAGATGGGGAAATAGTGGAAGCAGTATCAGACTTTATTTTTTGGGGCTCCAAAATCACTGCAGATGGTGACTGCAGCCATGAAATTAAAAGACACTAGCTCCTTGGAGGGAAAGTTATGACCAACCTAGACAGCATATTCAAAAGCAGAGACATTACTTTGCCAACAAAGGTCCATCTAGTCAAGACTATGGTTTTTCCTGTGGTCATGTATGGATGTGAGAGTTGGACTGTGAAGAAAGCTGAGCGCTGAAGAATTGATGCTTTTGAATTGTGGTGTTGGAGAAGAGTCTTGAGAGTCCCTTGGTCTGCAAGGAGATCCAACCAGTCCATTCTAAAGGAGATCAGCCCTGGGATTTCTTTGGAAGGACTGATGCTAAAGCTGAAACTCCAGTACTTTGGCCACCTCATGTGAAGAGTTGACTCATTGGAAAAGACTCTGATGCTGGGAGGGATTGGGGGCAGGAGGAGAAGGGGACAACAGAGGATGAGATCGCTGGATGGCTTCACTGACTTGATGGACATGAGTTTGAGTAGGCTCCAGGAGTTGGTGATGGACAGGGAGGCCTGGCGTGCTGTGATTTATGGGGTCACAAAGAGTCGGACATGACTGAGCAACTGAACTGAACTGAAAGAAAACCTAAAAAGAGATATATATGTTTTTCATGAATTGGAAAGCTCAGTATTGTTAAGAAAGCCATTCTTCCCACAGTGATCTATACATTCAATCAATCCCTATTGAAATCCAAGCAAATTTTCTTTTTGGGAGAAATTGACAAGCTGATTCTAAAATTTGTGTGTAAATACAGAAGACCTAGGATAGTCAAAATAAATTTCATAAAGGACAAAGCTGGAGGACTAATACTAACTGGTTTCATGACATTATAAACCTGCAGTAGTCAAGACTGTGTAGTATTAGCATCAAAATAGACAAGTAGATCAGTAAAATAGAATGAAGTCCAGAAAAAGTCCACACATATAGAGACAACTGAATTTTCACAACATGCAAAGGCAATTAGGTGAAGAGTAGTCTTTTTATCAAATGGTGCTGGGACCTTTAGGTATCCCCAGTGACTCAGCGGGCAGGAGACACAGGAGATGTGGGTTCAATCCCTGGGTCAGGAAGATCCCCCGGAGCAGGAAATGGTAACCCACCCCAGTATTTTTGCCTGAAAAATCCTGTGGACAGAGGAGCCTGGCGGGCTACAGTCCACGGGGTTGCAAAGGGTCAGACATGCCTGAGCAACTAAGCACTAAGCACTATACAATGGGAAAACTCTGATCAACATTTTACAGAATACACAAAAATTAACTCAAAGGGAACTAAAATCTAAACACAAAACCCAAAACTATAAAACTTCTAGAAGAAAACAAAGGAGAAAGTCTTGTGAGCTGGGGTAAAGCAAAAATTTCTTTAATAAGACACCAAAAAGGGACTTCCCTGATGATCCAGTGGTTACAGGTCCGCCTGCTGGTGTGGGGGACACAAGTTCGATCTCTGGGCAGGGAACTAAGATCCCACGAACAATGGAGCAACTAAGTCGGTATGCCACAACTACAGAGCCCATGCTCTAAAGCCTGCAAGCCACAGCTACTTAGCCCGCACATGCCTGACAGCCCACACATTGCAAATAGAGAATACCCCTGCTTGCCACAACTAGAGAAAGCCCATGCAGAGCAAGGAAGAGCCCCATGTACTTCAGCAAAGACCCAGGGAAGCCAAAAAACCCTACCAAAATCACAGTGTATAACAGAACAGATGAATGATCTGGATTTCACTGAAGTTAAAGATGTCTGCTCTTAAAGGACCCTACTAAGAGAATGAAAAGACAGGCTACACACTGGGAGAAAATAACACATACGTATGATAAAGGATGTCAGATCTAGAATATGTAAAGAACTCTCAAAATTTAATAACAAAAACCAAACAAAGCTAATTAAAAATAAGCAAAAGATTTAACAGACATTTCCAAAAAGAAGACACACGGATGGTAAACAAACATGAAATGAAATGAAAAACTCAGTGAAATACCACTTCACACCTAAACTTATTAAAAAAAAAAAAGCTGATCCTATCAAGGATGGGAAGGAGGTAGAACTCTCACACACAGGCACACAGGGAAGGTAATGACACAGCAAACAATGTGGAAATTTCTTTAAAAGTTAAACATGCACCTACCATATGATCCAGCATTTTACTCTTTGATATTTACTAAAAGAAAAGGAAGCACATGCCCACACATGAATATTCAGGGAAGCTTTGTTTGTAATAACCCCAATCTAGAAGCAACTCAAATGTCCATAAATGGCCAATGGATAAACAAATTGTTGTGTTCCCTACTCAGCAGTAAAAAGGAATGAACTACTGCAGCACATAAAAATATGGACACTTCCTAAAATAATTAAAGAAACTAGGTTTTTTAAAAAGCACATAAAAATCAAATATGTTCATTAGTGATCCAAAAATTGAAAACAACAAGCTATTAAACTCCAAGTTTAGAGTCCAGTTAGTGAAGACAACACTGATAATGGGAAATTATTAGTGATCTGGAGATCAAATGAGGGAATTTTATTTTCATTTTTAAAGATTGGTTAGAAATGGCAAGTTGATTTAAATAATCAGGATCTCACTAATTATTAACTTACATGCTCAGATGTAAATGTCCATCTTTCCATATCAACCTGCCTGCAAAGAATCCATTTATTATTATTATTATTATTATGGACAATTTTAAACAATGAGTAGAATGAACAGTATAATAAACTCTCATGTTTCCATTCAGTTCAGTTCAGTCGCTCAGTTGTGTCCAACTCTTTGCGACCCCATGAATCGCAGCACACCAGGCCTCCCTGTCCATCACCAACTCCTGGAGTTCACTCAAGCTCATGTCCATCGAGTCGGTGATGCCATCCAGCCATCTCATCCTCTGTCATCCCCTTCTTCTCCTGCCCCCAATCCCTCCCAGCATCAGAGTCTTTTCCAACGAGTCAACTCTTCACATGAGGTGGCCAAAGGACTGGAGTTTCAGCTTTAGCATCATTCCTTCCAAAGAAATCCCAGGGCTGATCTCCTTTAGAATGGACTGGTTGGATCTCCTCACAGTCCAAGGGACTCTCAAGAGTCTTCTCCAACACCACAGCTCAAAAGCATCAATTCTTCGGCACTCAGCTTTCTTCACAGTCCAACTCTCACATCCATACATGACCACAGGAAAAACCATAGCCTTGACTAGATGGACCTTTGTTGGCAAAGTAATGTCTCTGCTTTTCAATATGCTATCTAGGTTGGTCATAACTTTCCTTCCAAGGAGCAAGTGTCTTTTAATTTTATGGCTGCAATTACTCAGCTTCAAAATTTTTCAACTCATCGCCTATCTTATTTCATCTATAGATCCCCACCCACTCCTTGTGCCTCCAGCCCCGACATCAGGCTATTTTATCTGGAAATATTTGTTTGTATTTCTGCATGAATCATGTTATTTGCAGTCTCTGTTTCAAATTTCTAGTAATTCAGAACCAGTCCTGGCAACTTCATCAGAAAATCTTGGAGGGGCTGGGAAGGAATGTAGGACTGCCCACACATTGATCAACTTGCCAAGAGATTTTTCGTAAGAAAAGAAAAAAAAAAAAAGGGTTATCTTCTCTGTTTACAAAGAAAAAAAAAACCAACTTGCTTTTCTGTAGCTAGTGAGTTGTGATATTCTATTAGACTCTGTGAAAATCCCAGGAGCTGTTGCGTAACATGACTGTTATCCGGGAAAGGAATGTGCATTTTTAGATGGAAAACTGAAATTCTAGAACATGTCCCCTGTGGGCAATCGGACTCTTACGGGCATCCACACTTGCTTTACGGGAGGCTACTTGATATGGGAAGTAACCCAACAGATGCTGTGTTCCCATGAGTGCTTCCAAGATATCAGAGATGTCTTCATCTTCATCCCTGGAGATGTTTTCACAATGGGGTTCTTTGTTCTTCAAAACCTTCAAAAATCTCTCCACCCGATTTTCTTTCTTTTCTTGTCTTTTTCTTTTCCCCTACTGTGGAACCATCCACCTTCTCGAATGCAATAGCTCTACTGGTTGCTGCCAAGGGAAATACTTCATTGAATCCAAAGTATTTTTAGTGGGAAAGAAATAACTTTGAAAACAGAAATATTATTGATACTGCTTCTTCCCCCCCTTTTTTTTGTTGAATTTAGGTATGCTATACATAAAAGTCGGAGAAGGCAATGGCACCCTACTCCGGTACTCTTGCCTGGAAGATCCCATGGATGGAGGAGCCTGGTAGGCTGCAGTCCATGGGGTTGCTAAGAGTCAGAGATGACTGAAGCGACTCAGCAGCAGCATACATAAAAGTACAGGAATCCTAACCATATAGCTTGATGAATTTCTACAGCCATATGTATTCATGTCACCATCACCTGGATACATATGTGGAACTTTTCTAGGACCCCAGCTAGCTCCCTCATGTGTATCCGCAAGATCAATAACAAAGCCCCCTCAGAAGTAAAACTCTTCTGACTTCTACAATCAGAGCTCACTTTTGCCTGTTCTAGAACTCACCTAGGTGGAATTATGTATTCTTTTGTGTCTTTTAGTCAACATTGTTATGAGATTCATCCATGCTATGTATAGTAGTGGTCCATTTCTCTTCAAAACAATCATTATGCATTTTTCCATTGTATGAATATTGCCTCCACATATTTATCTCTTTTCCTGTTGATGGACATTTGGGTTGTTTCCGGTTTGGGGCTGTAAGAATAGTAATGCTCTCTTGGTCAGTTATATATATGGTAATTATTTTCTCTCAGGCTATGTCTTTACATTTTTACTTTCTAATATGTCTTTTGATGAAGAAGTTATTAATTTTAATGATGATCTATATGTGTGACTTTTTCTTTATGATTACTGCATTGTGTACTCTGCTAAAGAAGTCTTGCTTACCCCAAGGACATGAAGATTTTTTCTTATGTTTTCTTGTAGAATTTTTTGTTGTTGTTGCTTTACATTTCATGTTTAGGTCTATAATCATTTTCAACTGAATTTTTTGTCTATGATGTGAGATAGAGAGATGATGTGTGTTTTTCCACAAGGATATGCAATTGACCCAGCAACACCTATTGGAAAGACCATTCCCCCACCCCCATCCCCACTGAATTTTAGTAACAAAATCCATTGACCATATTAGCAGGGTCTATTCTTTTCTATTCATTGATCTATTTGTTTATCCTTATACAAATCAAATGATCCTAATTTTTATATCTTTACAGTGAGGTTCAATATCTGACAGTATAAGTCCTCCTACTCTTCTTTTCCTTTTTTTGATTTTTTTTAATTGGAGGATAATTGCTTTAAAATACTGTGTTGGTTTCTGTCATACATCAATATAAATAAGCCATAGGTATACCTACATCCCCTCCCTCCTGAAACCCCTCTCATCTCCCTCTCCATCCCAGCCCTCTAGGTTGTCACAGAGCACTGATTTGAACTCCCTGTGTCACACTACAAATTCCCATTTGCTATCTATTTTAAGAAGATACACAGATAGCCAACAAACACATAAAAACATGCTCAGTTCAGTTCCATACAGTCACTCTGTTGTGTCCAACTCTTGTGACACACCAGGCTTCCCTGTCCATCACCAACTCCTGGAGCTTGCTCAAACTCATGTCCATCGAGGAGTCAGTGATGCCATCCAACCATCTCATCCTCTGTTGCTCCACTTATTTGGCTCTTCTTCAATGTCTCTTGACACTGTTTTGTAGTTTCCAGTGTAGAGGTCCTACACCTATTTCATTAGATTTTCTTATTTTTTGTTACATAAATGACATTGCTAACATTTCATTTTCTAACTGTTGCTAATATGTAGACATACAATTTTAAAAACATTGTCTTGAATCCAGTGACCTTTCTAAATTCTCTTATTAATTTTAGTTTTCTATAGATCTGTTTTTAGGTATACAATAATGTCATCTGCTGGAGATCAGTGGAGAAATAACTCCAGAAAGAATGAAAGGATGGAGCCAAAGCAAAAAACAATACCCAGTTGTGGATGTGACTGGTGATAGGAGCAAGGTCCAATGTTGTAAAGAGCAATATTGCATAGGAACCTGGAATGTTAGGTCCATGAATCAAGGCAAATTGGAAGTAGTCAAACAGGAGATGGCAAGAGTGAACATCGACATTCTAAGAATTAGCAAACTAAAATGGACTGGAGTAGGTGAATTTAACTCAGATGACCATTATAGCTACTACTGTGGGCAGGAATCCCTTAGAAGAAATGGAGTAGCCATCATGGTCAACACAGACTGGTTCCAAATAGGAAAAGTAGTACATCAAAGCTGTATATTGTCACCCTGCTTATTTAATTTATATGCAGAGTACATCATGAGAAACGCTGGGCTGGAAGAAGCACAAGCTGGAATCAAGATTGCTGGGAGAAATATCAATAACCTCAGATATGCAGATGATACCACCCTTATGGCAGAAAGTGAAGAGGAACTAAAAAGCCTCTTGATGAAAGTGAAAGAGGAGAGTGAAAAAGTTGGCTTAAAGCTCAACATTCAGAAAACGAAGATCATGGCATCTGGTCCCATCACTTCATGGGAAGTAGATGGGGAAACAGTGGCAAACTTTATTTTTTGGGGCTCCAAAATCACTGCAGATGGTGATTGCAGCCATGAAATTAAAAGAAACTTACTCCTTGGAAGGAAAGTTATGACCAACCTAGACAGCATATTCAAAAGCAGAGACATTACTTTGCCAACAAAGGTCCATCTAGTCAAGGCTATGGTTTTTCCAGTGGTCATGTATGGATGTGAGAGTTGGACTGTGAAGAAAGCTGAGCGCTGAAGAATTGATGCTTTTGAACTGTGGTGTTGGAGAAGACTCTTGAGAGTCCCTTGGACTGTGAGGAGATCCAACCAATCCATTCTAAAGGAGGTCAGTCCTGGGTGTTCTTTGCAAGGACTGATGCTAAAGCTGAAACTCCAGTACTTTGGCCACCTCATGTGAAGAGTTGACTCATTGGAAAAGACTCTGATGCTGGGAGGGATTGGGGGCAGGAGGAGAAGGGGATGACAGAGGATGAGATGGCTGAATGGCATCACCGACTCGATGGACAAGAGTATGGGTGAACTCCAGGAGTTGATGATGGATAGGGAGGCCGGGCGTGCTGCGATTCATGGGGTCGCAAAGAGTCGGACACGACTGAGCAACTGAACTGAACTAAATGTCATCTGCAAATGTTGGTTGTATTTCTTCTCTTCCAATTTTTAATACTTTGTAATTTCATATACATGTCTTATGGAACTGCCTAGATTTCCAATATAATGTTGCATAGAAATAGTGGGCAATCTTTCCTGTTTGTTGGCTAAGAGGAAAGCATTCAATAATTTATCATTAAACATGATATTAGCTGTAGGTGTTTTGTGGATTTCTTTTACTAGATTAAGAATGTTTCCATCTTCCCAGTTTTCTGAGTCTTTTTAAATCATGAACAAGGGTAGCATTTTAGCAAATGTTTTACATTTACATTTGAGATGATAATGGTTTTTCTCTTTTACTTGGTCAATATGATGAATTACATCATTTTTTCATTTTTAAATCAACTCATGAAACAAACCAACTTTGGTCAGGATAAACCTTTTATCTTGGATTTGCTTTGCATTTTTGTTTAAGATCTTGTATTTCTATTTTGTGTAGTTTCTGGAAATGTTATGTGCATGGCGGTTGTTCAGGAGTGGCCAGATACATAAATTTCTGGTTGTGCCGGGTCAGACTCTGAGTCAGTGCTGGGAAGGCTTCATCCAGGTGTGGCTTCCTCATTCTTGTTTACTCTAATAATCCAGCTTCTCCTTGCCACTCTGCAGGGGCATTTCAGCAATAGAGACGACTTTAGTCTTAGGACAGTCAAAATACGTTCCCACCTGGTGGATCAGAATAGCACTGTTGCTGTTAAGTTGCTAACTCATGTCCAGCTCATTGTGACCCCATGGACTGTAGCATGACAGGCTGCCCTGTCCTTCACCATCTCTGTGAGTTTGCTCAAACTCATGTCCATCGAGTCCGTGATGCCATCCAACCATCTCATCCTCTGTCATCCTCTTCTCCTCCTGCCCTCAATCTTTCCCAGCATCAGGATCTTTTTCCAATGAGTCAGCTCTTGGCATCAGAAGCCTCAGCTTCAGCATCAGTCCTTCCATGAATATTCAAGGTTTATTTTCTTTAGGATTGACTGGTTTGATCTCCTTGCTGTCCAAGGGACTCTCAAGAGTCTTCTCCAGCACTACAGAATAGCTTTGGGGTAATTCCAATCCTAGCAGACCAGTGGCATGCTGGAGCTAGCTCATACTGCAATAGCTGATGGTTAAAATGTCAGGAATTTTGAAAGCTGGTTATTGATTACAACATTATTAAAAATTCAATCATATAAACTTGCAATTTGAAAAATTATATTAAAAACAAAGATAATAAAAATTCTAAACTTATCACTTTTAATTATATTACTATCAACCTTGCCCTGCTTCCCAAGAGGCGCTAGTGGTAAAGAATCTGCCTGCCAATGCAGGAGATATGGATTTGATCCCTAGGTTGGAAAGATCTGCTAGAGAAAGAAATGGCAAGCCACTTCAGTATTCTTGCCTGGGAAATCCCATGGGCAGAGGAGCCTGGCAGGCTACAGTCCATGGGGTCATAGAGTTGGGCATGACTGAGCACGCATGCTCAAGCATGCATCTTTGCCCTATGGGTAACTGACATTTAGGTATCTATATGCCGGAAATAATATTTAATGATTGGCCACTGATCATCTTTTCCCAACTCTGCATTTAGGGACATCATACTGGAGCTTAAAATTGGCTGTGGTGGGAGTATTTATACTATGGAAAACAGCAAACACTTCAAATCAGGCTTTTAAATTTTTCCCCAGAGAGCTGGTTGTTAGACATCTGCAAAGTGTTAGTCACTCAGTCGTGTCCAACTCTTTGTGACCCCATGGACTTTAGCCATCAGGCTCCTCTGTCCATGGAATTCTCCAGGCAAAACTAATGGAGTGGATTGCCATTTCCTTCTCCATAGACATCTGCAAACACACGGCTATAGCAACTTCTCTATCTGCTCCCTATGTCTCTTCCCTGTTTGGTACCATCACCAGCTTACTTGTTTGTGTTCCTTTCCTACTAGATGATAAATTGCACAAGAGTGGAGATTTTTATTCATTTTCTTCTCTGTGGTTTCCTCAGCACCACCAGCAGGGCCCGGCACATGGCAGGCCCTAATACATATTTTTCTAATGGATGAATGGATGGATGGCGAGTGTCCTCACACCTTCCCCCACCTAACTCCAGCATGCACCCAGTCATCAAGCCCATGGACATGGGCTTTTTGCATCAGCTTTCTCTTCCCAAACACCTACTCCCAAGGTCTTCATTCAGGCCTTCCTGGTTCTTGGGACCAAAAGACTTTCTCTTGATTTCCCCACCTCTACTTTTGCCTGCTTGCTAAGCCCTCTTCCACAGACACTCCAGGAAGGCTGTACAAAAGCATAAATTAAATATCTTTTCTGCTTCATGCCTGCCTTGGCTCCTGCAACAGCGTTTAAGAAATCTAGTCCAGACCCTGCACCTGCTGCTTCCTGTTACACGGTTGGGTTATACTAGGAAAAATACAATTTTGATGGTAGCCTAAGGCTCCTTGGAGATGCTTCAGCTGCTTAGCATTTGATGTTCAGGTGGGAGAGGCATGGAGGGGGAGGGGGGCTTTGCAAGCACCCCCAACACATATATTTGGAACAAACTGGCTTTTATCTATTTCACTAAGCTTTTGGATCTTTACAATTTTGCTTGAAAAAAGAATTTTTTAGATCTATAGGATCAAGTCTATGGAATGTTCTCTTGATTCATATAGATCCACATTCTTCCTTCTCTGCCCTGCTCTGAAGGACCTCTATGGACAAGACCAATCAGATCCCCTTGTTTGCTGTGCTCCTCAGGGCTTCAGCCAGTGGGCAGACACTAATGGAGATTGGAGGAGGGACAAGAGATGGGTCAGAGTATTAACGCCCTTGCTCTCTCCCTGCCAGACTGTGATGGGCACTGAATGTTCCTTCATCTAAGGCCATAGCTCCTATTGGCTGGCTCTCTTATAGTTACAGATCCCTGCCTTTCCAGTTAGTTTCCTCTCTTAGCCATCCAGACTGAGTGACATAACAATATCTCCCCCAGCCACCCATGCGAGCCCAGGGTGCTTCACTCTCAATGGTTAGCTTCCCAAGCCCTGCCCCATCTCTGTATGATGACTTTCTATTAACTCTCTTCATCCTCCCTTAAAAAAAAAATATTTATTTTCGGCTATGTTGGGTCTTCATTGCTTTGCAGGGGCTTTCTCTAGTTGCGGTGAGTGGGGTCTACTCTTTGTTGTGATGCACAGGCTTCTCCTTGCAGTGGCTTCTCTGTGGAGCACAGGCTCTAGAGGACATAGGCTTCCGTAGCTGCTGCTCCTGGACTCTAGAACTCGGGCTCAGTAGTCGTAGTGCGTGAGTTTAGTTGCTCTGTGGCATGTGGAATCTCCCCAGACCCAGGATCGAAACTGTGTCCCCTGCATTGGCAGGCGGATTCTTACCACTGTACCACCAGGGAATTCCCAGCTTCCTTTTGGAGTGTGCTGACTGTGTCCTCCTAGCACTCTGACCCCTTCCAAGCCCGTATTCCTGAGTGCAGCTTACAAGCCGTCATCCTGCATCACTGCCCCCTGCCTCCTGCTCCCCCCTCAGCTCATCCTCTATCACCTGGGTGCTCCCTATCACACTCTGAGCCCTTTCCCACCTCCATGCACTGCTTCTGCTGGGGCTTCTTTTCTCTAGGCCCCTTGCTCACATCATCAGCCAGCACTGGGCTTTGCATCCACCCATTTGCATCTCAGTCCCTCTGCTGGGGTGTGGGGGGTGCCCCTGGGTGTCAGGAGCAAGACACCCCTTGGGTCTGGCACAAGGCCTGACACAGAGCCATTTATTGACTCAAAGTGATGACTGAATGGCAACTCTTTCCTTTAAATGCCATCCCTGTGCAACAAATCATCAATACATTATCCCTGTTGAATGGAAAAACCCCCAGGCATAGAAGAAGTGTATCTGAGGCCTCTGTGCTGGTTGGAAGAAAAAGGACTTGTGTACCTGAATCCCGCCACATGGGCTGGTGGGCTGGGCACTCAGCAACTCCGGGGTTCCTCATACAAAAGAGCCCTATTTACTGGGTAGAAAAAACAAGGGAAGACACTGTCACCACACCAGAGTTGGCTTATTCACTCCCAAAGCCATCAAGAAAGTGGAGGGAGCACCACTGTTATTGGCCAAATGTGTCATCTTGTGTAAGAAAGCAAGGTTTCTAAATATTAGGAAATATTAGGCTAAATATTAGGAAAATTACAGCCAGGTCTCACTATCTCAAATTCTTCCATTCAAAACCAAACCATCTTCAGTCTGTCTCACACTAGTTATTCTTCAGTTATTCTGACGGGTCATGCAACACTCTCTGAGAAATTCTCCACATACCTTGGGCCCCACAGAACAGGGAGGATAAGTAGGGCTGGAATCCATCCGTCATGAGCTGTGCAGCATCAGGGCAGAGCCAGCTGGTCCTTCCTCCTTGGCTCTGGTAAACAACCGGGTCAGCATCACTAAAGGAAGGGAAAAGGAGGAAGACTCCCTGGCTTTGGACTTAAGCACATTGGTGACAAGCGCCATTCAAAATATTCCCCTCTAGGAGAACGCGGGGTGGGCTGGGTCAGCTTTTTTCTCTTCTATAACACACAGTTGGCCCTTTGTATTCAGGAATTCTGCAGCCTGCAAGTCAACCAACCAGATCCATCTGCAGTTGGTTGAATCTGCTCATGTGGAACCGCAAATAGGAGGGTTGACCTCACTGCACCATCTTATACCATAAGGAACTTGAGCATCTGAGGAGTTTGGTATCTCTGGGGAATCCTGGAACAAATCCCTCAGGGATACTGAGGGAAGACTGTACATGCTCACTAACATTACCCCGTCTTCACTGAGATGATGGACTCAAGCACCTCATCCAGGTGGGCTCAACCCTGCCTGCACCCTGGACTCACCTGGAGAGCTTTAAAAACTACCAAGGCTAGGACGCCACCCCCAGAGGTCCTGATTTAATTGGTCTGGGGAAGGACCTGGGTCCTGGGACTTTTTACAGTATTCCTCAAGGGATTCTAACATGCAACCAGGCTTGTATAATCATATAATACAGCTCATTAACAGGAGGACCCAAGGAATTGGTCCTCAAGGAATTCACTGTCTAACCAGAAACACTCAGGGCATGTCTGGTGTCTGAGGAGAGATCCTTGATGCCTGTGAGCTCTTTGGACATCAGTGGCTAAGCATGTGAGATATTTCAAAGTCAAGTCCAGAACCAGCAGACGCCCTTTGTGAAGCCTCCCTTGGTTTGATTGTGCGTGTGTGTGTGTGTGTGTGTGTGTTTACCCACTGATGTATGTCCGGGGGTAGTCCAGAGAGGCGAATGCAGATGCCTTGACCCCGACTCAGACAGTTAATGCCCAGGAGGGAGGTTGGCAGTGAGAGGTCCCCTGTGTCTTGGGAGGGGTGGATCACAGAATAAGGGCCCCTTCTCAAGGGGCGGTCACAACTCAGCCTCTGCCAGCATCACCAGCAAGGAATGCGGGCTTGGTCTTACCACACCTCCCTAATTTTTAAGAGGTCAGAAATCTGGATTTTCTGTTCAATTACTTGATTTTTTTTCTGAGTTGGGCTCAATTTCATTAAATCACACACATACTCTAAGTAGAATGACGAAACCCATCTACAGACTGGGATGGGAACCAGGCCCCCAGAACTAGAGAGAACAGCAGTCCAACTCTCTGTGTTTTAGATTAAAAGTGGAGATTTTCTCTCCTCACTGCAGACCTGGGGAGCAATGCGCAGGCTCTTTTGCCCCTTTGCTGAGGCACAGGTGTGACTTATGTTGGATAGAGGTTCCAGGGAGTGGGTAAAACTGTCCTGGTACAGATCAATTGCCATGTGACTCTGCAACCTGTCGCCTGCTACCATTTTGGCTGTGACATCGTGAGGTGATGAAGCCATTGTTTCTTGGTGAAAGAAACCCCCCCACCCCCTCTAAAGTAGCCGATTGCTGCCATGATGGGAAGAAAGTAAGGGAAGGAGGGGTGGCTCCAGAAATTGGGAATGTGACATTGAGGGTAAAGAGAGACTGGTGGGGCTGATGGGAGGGCATTCGGCAGGGCTCGGGTCTGTGGGGAACCCGGCCTACCGTATGCTATTTTGCAGACAATTAAAGTGATTAGCTTAGGAATATATCTACCTAAAGAAACTAAAGACCTATATATAGAAAACTATAAAACACTGGTGAAAGAAATCAAAGAGGACACTAATAGATGCAGAAATATACCATGTTCATGGATTGGAAGAATCAATATAGTGAAAATGAGTATAATACCCAAAGCAATTTATAGATTCAACACAATCCCTATCAAGCTACCAACAGTATTCTTCACAGAGCTAGAACAAATAATTTCACAATTTGTATGGAAAAACAAAAAACCTCGAATAGCCAAAGCGATCTTGAGAAAGAAGAATGGAACTGGAGGAATCAACCTACCTGACTTCAGGCTCTACTACAAAGCCACAGTTATCAAGACAGTATGGTACTGGCACAAAGACAGAAATATAGATCAATGGAATAAAATAGAAAGCCCAGAGATAAATCCACGCACATATGGATACCTTATCTTTGACAAAGGAGGCAAGAATATACAATGGATTAAAGACAATCTCTTTAACAAGTGGTGCTGGGAAATCTGGTCAACCACTTGTAAAAGAATGAAACTAGACCACTTTCTAACACCATACACAAAAATAAACTCAAAATGGATTAAAGATCTAAACGTAAGACCAGAAACTATAAAACTCCTAGAGGAGAACATAGGCAAAACACTCTCTGACATACATCACAGCAGGATCCTCTATGACCCACCTCCCAGAATATTGGAAATAAAAGCAAAAATAAACAAATGGGACCTAATTAACCTTAAAAGCTTCTGCACATCAAAGGAAACTATTAGCAAGGTGAAAAGACAGCCTTCAGAATGGGAGAAAATAATAGCAAATGAAGCAACTGACAAACAACTAATCTCAAAAATATACAAGCAACTCCTACAGCTCAACTCCAGAAAAATAAACAACCCAATCAAAAAATGGGCCAAAGAACTAAATAGACATTTCTCCAAAGAAGACATACAGATGGCTAACAAACACATGAAAAGATGCTCAACATCACTCATTATAAGAGAAATGCAAATCAAAACCACTATGAGGTACCATTTCACGCCAGTCAGAATGGCTGCGATCCAAAAATCTACAAATAATAAATGCTGGAGAGGGTGTGGAGAAAAGGGAACCCTCTTACACTGTTGGTGGGAATGCAAACTAGTACAGCCACTATGGAGAACAGTGTGGAGATTCCTTAAAAAACTGGAAATAGAACTGCCTTATGATCCAGCAATCCCACTGCTGGGCATACACACTGAGGAAACCAGAAGGGAAAGAGACATGTGTACCCCAATGTTCATCGCAGCACTGTTTATAATAGCCAGGACGTGGAAGCAACCTAGATGTCCATCATCAGATGAATGGATAAGAAAGCTGTGGTACATATACACAATGGAGTATTACTCAGCCATTAAAAAGAAAACATTTGAATCAGTTCTAATGAGGTGGATGAAACTGGAGCCTATTATACAGAGTGAAGTAAGCCAGAAGGAAAAACACCAATACAGTATACTAACGCATATATATGGAATTTAGAAAGATGGTAACAATAACCCGGTGTACGAGACAGCAAAAGAGACACTGATGTATAGAACAGTCTTATGGACTCTGTGGGAGAGGGAGAGGGTGGGAAGATTTGGGAGAATGACATTGAAACATGTAAAATATCATGTGAGAAACGAGTTGCCAGTCCAGGTTCGATACACGATACTGGATGCTTGGGGCTAGTGCACTGGGACGACCCAGAGGGATGGTATGGGGAGGGGGGAGGGAGGAGGGTTCAGGATGGGGAACACATGTATACCTGTGGCGGATTCATTTTGATATTTGGCAAAACTAATACAATTATGTAAAGTTTAAAAATAAAATAAAATTAAAGATTAAAAAAAAAAAAAAGAATCCACCTGCAATGCAGGAGAACTGGGTTGGGAAGATCTCCTGGAGAAGGAAAAGGCTACCCACTCCAGTATTCTGGCCTGGAGAATTCCATGGACTATATAGTCCATGGGGTTAAGAGTCAGACACGACTGAGCCACTTTCACTTTCATATTTAATTCACACCTTATTTCACAAAGGATTTGAGGTGGCATACAGTGAAAGTAAAGCTTCAAATAATTTTTTGTTCACTTGCTTGGTCTCCTTATTCTTAAATGCGTGAATAATGTTAAATGTGTCCATGAAAGCATTGTTTCATATTTGATATACACAAGGAAAGATTAAAAAATTATACATCACCATTTGTAAATGTAAAAAAAAAAAAAGTGATTAGCAGGACTGTTTGAGTAAGTGCGTCTGTCAGGAACCTCAGAGAACATGCCAGGGGTGAGAAGGCCAGGGGCTGGGGGATGACGGACACTGGCCCTGGGTGGTAAGGAGGTGCCCAGGGTGTCCACGAGGGAAAGGTTGTCATGTGTGTGTGTGTGTGTGTGTTGGTTGGTCAGTCACTAGTCATGGCCAACTCTTGGGACCCCATGGACAGTAGCCCTCCAGGTTCCTCTGTCAATGGATTTCCCAGACAAGAATAATGGAGTGGGTTGCCATTTCCTTCTCCAGGAGATCTTCCTGACCCAGGGATCGAAAGCGCATCTCCTGCTTGGCAGGCACATTCTTTACTACTAAGCCACCAGAGAAGTCCAAGTGTGTGTGTAGGAGGTACCAACATACAAGGAAGCCTGGATGTGTGTTGCACATACACAGGCGATCTGAATGGGAACCTGGGGCAGAGAAGAGAACAGGGGCTCTCGACCTCAGCTCAGCTCCCAGGGACGCAGAACCTCCCGCTTGGAGCAGAATGGAGCAGCAGGAAGTTCCCCTCATCGAGAGGGGCCCCACCATCCACTCCCTATCACTTGTTTGGCTCCCTTGTGTTTTTCCAGAACTCAGCATCTCTCCAGAGGCCTTCCTTGGTTGCCCTCAGCAATGGGATCCCTCTGCTCCCCACTCTGGTGCCCTTGGCCCAGCTCACCTTTTCCCTCTGACGTCAACTCACAGTTGTTTTGCTTCTGCATCATCACCTTTTCCTTAAAATGTGAGCTCCATCAGACAGCCCACACCTCCGTCCTGTCCCCAGGCAGTGCTGGGTGCATGCAAATGCCCAACAATGCCTGCAGAATGGCCAGGGAGTCAGAGGCCTGAGGTTCCAGAGGATCCAGGAATTCCTCCCTGCCACCCGCCTGCTTCCCCTCCCTGGATTCTCCTTGCAGGTTCCATGGGCACCCTAACTGTAGATGGGACCCCTCTACCCGCCACCAGGCCTTTGCTGAGTTCATGTGTTTGGTCCCAGCGCTATGTAGGTAGGAGCAGGCCCAGGCCTTACCATTCCAAGGCTCGTGGACCGAAAGCAAATGAGGTCACAGGGCAGAGAGGGGCTCCAGTTCACGTGCTTGGGCAGGGGTCCTACGTGCCAGGAGAGGCATCATCAGCCTGGGAGACAAGGAACTGACTCTCAGAGCAGGTGGACTTTGGTGGGTGGGTTTAGGAGGGCTTCGTGGAAGAGAGTGGCTCAGAGCTCTTTGGGGAGGGTGAGCCTGGAGAATGTGCAGTGAGGACTGGGAGTGCACTGCTGAGGGAAAGCAATTACATGAGCAGGATACAGTCGAGCTGGAGAGCTGGTGTTGAAACTGGGACCTTATGAGTTGAGAAAAGGGTCCTTAGCCTCCAGTAACCTGGTCCAACCCATATATTGTGTGGAGAAGGGGGTGACTTATCCAAGGTCATGGCATATATAAATCTGGATTCAAACCCAGGCCTCTAACCCCAAAGCCTGAGGCAGCACCTGCCTTCTACACCCCAGACCTGCCTGAGGCTGAGTCCTGGCCTGGGGTCAGGGTGGTGGAGGATGCGGCCCCTGGGGGTGGTGCAGCACGTCTGGTTCTTTTGGTCTATCCTCACCAGGGCTGTCTTCCCTAAAGAAACAGCTGTGAAGTGCCTTTTCCAGGAAGCCCTCCCTTCAGGCTCTATCTGCCCCAATCCCTTCAAGAGCTCCCTCTTCCTTCATTAGGCTGTGCCATGAATGACTCCACTGGGGATGGATCTGCTTGAGCTCACAGTCCTCAGAGGCTGGCAGAGTGCATGTTGATGGCCTGTACTGCTGAATGGATACTGCACCTGTCCTGGCCTAGACCCCGGCCTGAACTGACTCCTGACTTCCTTCCAACTCTGAGCCTGGCTGACCCACACACTCACCCTTTGGCAATCTGCACTGCTTCTTGTTGTTGGCATGTCCCGCCAAAGTTGCATCCAACCCCACTTTTGGGTCACTTTGAAACTGTCGGCCCTTCGGGTTTATCCTGCTCCACCCTGTGCCCCTTGAAGAGCCATCCCATGGATATCACAGTGCTGGCATCCATAATTTGGCCTGTTTTTCCACCACTGTAGTTAGCCTTATATGGCCCCCAGTCCCAGGCCGTTCTCTTGGCTGGGGCAGGCCTTTGTAAAATGCCTAGAGTCTGGGCTCACATGGAGACAACCAGACAGAAGAGATGGGACGTGCCTGGAGACGGAAGCACAGGCCTGCCTTCTCAGGGTTTGGCAGCTAGGCTGACAGAGGACGCTCTCCCAGCCCCTCCCCAAAAAGCAGTGAATAAACAGCTGAAGGACTGAACGACAGACTTTATTAGAAACGCTCTTCATTCATCAGTCAATTCACATTAAGGTGGCAGGAGGCAGTGCCGTCTGAGGCTCTGGTGTCCCACTGTTGCGACAATTTCCAGTTAAAAATCGGTCTGGGCAGGGAGTGTTGGGAACACAAGAGATGTCCTGTGGTAGTGGCGGCGGTGGCGGCAGCATGGGTCCCCAGGGAGGACAGGCCAGGCTGGTGGAGAAGGTGCCCCATGTCCACCCTTCCACTTACAAGGCTGCCCCGTGGCCCCAAGCTGATAAATACACAGCACGTCACACACGCATGCGCGGGCACCTGCGCGCGCATACACACACACACACACACACACACACACACACACACACACACACGTGAAACAGAAGCAAACTCGCGTTGAGTCTCCTCAAGTGAAAAAATAATTCGCTCAAATAAAGCTTTGTGGCAGCCAGACTGCATCCTGAATGGACAGTTGCCTGGAGACCCTCAGCCCCCCGGGAAGGCTCCCCAGCCAAGGACATCACCCCCTCGGGTGTCACAAGGCCCCCAAGCCCCCCAATAGCACCTGTGGACTAAGTACTGCTCTCACCACACTCTTCTTTTAAAATGCATCACTACTTAAAATAACAACAATAATAAAGGAGACACTCATTCCCTGGGGTGAATTTGTCAGACTCAGCTTCCCTGAAGAGAGGTGCCTGGAGCATCCAGAGACTGGGGGTCAGGGTTAGGAAGGGGAACGCATGAGAGGGGAGGTAAACAACATTCAGAGAGGTAAGCTGGGACGAGTCTCAACACTGCTTTGTCCGCTCGCCAACTCCACAGCTGGGCATCCCTGGGTCACAAGTCTTTCAAAGGGGCAGAGAGTCTGAAAGTGTCCTGACAATCCTGCTGCTCTGGGAGGGGCAGGGGCCCAAAGGGCACGCATCAAGCTGCTTTCACCATTCATTATTCAGAGGCAAAGTTCTCCCCAGAGCGGGCCAATTTTCCCCTGGCCCTGTCTGCAGTGGGGCCACAACACAAAGTCTCCTGCCCAAATGTTTTATTCATTCTCTTGAATAAGGAAACAGGCTAGCGGATCAGTATCAGTGGCTGCTGTGTCCTGCTCAGTGGGGCAGGATCTCCAACCCGGCGCAGGCTCCAGGCTCTTCCTGGCTTCCAAAGAGGTGTCTGACTTCAGAGGGTGGCTTCCAAGGCAGCAAATCCTTTTGGCAACAGACATTGTGTTTCCAAACTGGGGAAGACGTCCTGGCCTTTCAAAGAACTGAATGTCCCGGTGAACCAGGGTGGGGAGGGAGACTCCTTCCTGATGCACTGTGTGACCGAGAAGGGACAGGCCCAGGCTGTGGGTGCCCCCGCTGTCCCCGGCTCACTGGTACTGCAGATAGTTCTTGAGAGACTGAGGCAGGGGCAGGGAGCTGATGTCCTGCAGGCGCTGGCGGCCCAGGGCCAGGCGGATGCATCTCCGGCACAGGTCCATCAGAGGCAGGGGCTCAGCTGCAAGGAGAGGGAGGAGGGTTAGAGTCTTGTGAGAGCCTGTCCTCACATCTCTCCCGTCCACCCCATGCACAGTTCCGGATGCCTGCCCCGGGGCTGCCCTTCGGGGCCCTGAGCTCCTCTGAGAAGCTTTCTCTGGTCATATTAGGAGACACTGAAGGCTTAGAGCAGTGCTTTTCAAACTGTGGGTGCAACAGACTAAAGATTCATGGAATCAATTCATTGGGTGGTGACCAGCGATAAAGAAAAGAAAGGGAAAGAAAAGAACAAAACAGAGAGGTATGCCCATAGTAAGGGGTGAGTACTGTTCCGTGAAAGCTCTCTTTCCGATGTAGGTGTTCATCGTGTCTCAATGCAAAAAATACTTCTCATTGCAGGTCATGATAAAAGTGATAGCAGCTGACCTAGGGTGTAGCCTCTTAGAAATAGGTGGGGCGGGGGCTATTTGGAATGTCTTTAAACCTTCAAACTTCTCCTCATAATCTCCTTTGCTAGTCAGTGGAAGAATGCATTTTCTTCTAATGTCTATTTCTGGAAAAAATTCATGAACTAAAAGTCATCCACCATGGAACCTCTGGACCTAGGACCAAGCTTTAACTAGGTTTATTGCAGACACACTTATGAAACTCTTATTCTCTTCCAGGCCCTCTGGTCGGACTCTGGGGATACTGAGAGTCCAGTACAGAGAGCTCTAAGCCAAGGCCAAAGACAGCCCTGAAAGAGGAGGAAGGCTTGACGTCTGGAGGTTTAAATACATGAATAACTGTAGTAGAGTGTAACATATGCAGTATGTTACATGCACAAGGACAGAAGCCAGGCCATTGTTTGAAAGCTTTAAAGGGAGGATACCTGAAATGGGGTTTTGAAGGGTGAATAGGAGTTTTATGTGATGTGAGTTGAGACGTGTTCTAGGCAGAGAGAACAGGTAAAAGCATAGAGGTGTCAGATAGGACAGGCTGGGAGGTCTGGAGAGAGGGGCATGGTGCTACTCAGCTGGATCAGGAATGAAGAGGATGCTGCATTTGCTGTCTCATGTGGCTCGTGCAGCCCTAGTTTTCCCAAGCCCACAGGAACATGCTAGAGGCCTGCAGCTGCATCTTAGCACTTTCTTTTGGTCAATAGAACATGTGATGTTTAAAAAGCATTCTAGAACATGCTAAGATACAATAAAACTGTAAGTGGTAAGCACTAACACAAGAGCTGTGATAGGAATAATATCACAAGGAATGGAAAGAATGGGGGAGTGTTGAGAGTGCATTTTATAGGAATTTTCGTTTATTGGAGTTGCAGAGTTAATGGGAAGAACCCTTAAAATCAAAGCCAGACTGCTGCATTGGGAGCCACACACAGGAGCATACCTAGCCGTCTTTCATGTGGGGCGAGGCTGCCTGGTGGCATATCTGGGTGGAGTGTTGGTGGTTTTAAATGCTCTCAGCTCTGTATCCTCTTTCCATCCTCATACAAACTCTTTAAGCTGACCAGGGAGGCCCAGACATCCCTTCTTTCCCAGGCCTAGAAAGCAGATCACTCACCCAGAGTTTTGTGGTCACATAGTCAACATGCTTAGGCCAACACCTGACATCCATCTCAAGATGTCCTTATCTCTCCCCTAGCAACACTCCTGCACCCAGCTCTCTTCCCCCTTTCCCCACCTGGTTCCATCCAAGCTTTGCACGGTCCCCAAAATTAGGCCTCTGTGGACCCCTTTCCCTGCCTCTCCACCTGAATTGTCCCATCTTTGACCTCTTGACCTTCCTGTGATCTCCTTTTAGTTCCTATAGAACCAGTGCTTGCTGCCTGTGCCACTGGACATTAGGGAGGAAAAAACCTTAAGTCCTCATTTAATGAGAAATTGCTACTTACTTAGCAGGCAACAGGAAAGATGAAATACAGTTGTAGCTACTGTTTACTGAAGGTGTGTTACGTAGCCAGGTGCTGTGCTAAGCTCTTTATCTGTCCCAACTCACGTGCTCTTTAGACTTCCCTGGTGGCTCAGAGAATAAAGAATCTGCCTGCAATGCAGGAGACCTGGGTTCGATCTCTGGGTTGCAAAGATACCCTGGAGAAGGGAATGGCAATCCACTCCAGTATTTTTGCGTGGAGAATTCCATGGATGGAGGAGCCGACAGTCCATGGGGTCATAGTCAGACATGGCTGGACCCACTCACATGGGAACTGGGTAGGAGCTATTATCATCTCCATTTTAAGGAGGAAGAAATAGAAATACAGAGCAGGTAAGTTACTTGTCCAAAGACACACAGCTGGTAAATGGCAAAGCTGGGAGTTGGACTCAGGCAGCTAGAAACTGAAAATTGTCTTATCTCTTAGCCACATTTATTGAGCTTCTATTCTGTCCTTTTGCTATGTTAGGTTTATTTCATTTAGAGTTGACACCATCTACTTCAGAAAAAAGGAGACTAAGGCTCAGAGGGAAAGAGGCTTGTCTGGACAAGCACAGCACAAAAGCCTGTATGTGGAGCTTCACGCTGCTTCCTTTAAACACCATGCAGTGAGGAAAGATCACTTAAAGTATGAAGAAGGAGAGGGTCTCCTGCCTCCCAGGCTCACACAGTCCAAAGACTCTTACTCTGGCTCCAACCACTTTTCAGGTCACCGATGCCCATCTCTCCCACCATGAGGTCTGCACTCACCTAAAGGGCTGCCTTAGGGCCTTAGGAAGCATCACTATGAACAAAGCTAGTGGAGGTGATAGAATTCCAGTTGACCTATTTCAAATCCTAAAAGATGATGCTGTGAAAGTGCTGCACTCAATATGCCAGCAAATTTGGAAAACTCAGCAGTGGCCACAGGACTGGAAAAGGTCAGTTTTCATTCCAATCCCAAAGAAAGGCAATGCAAAGAATGCTCAAACACTGCACAATTGCACTCATCTCACAAGCTAGTAAAGTAATGCTCAAAATTCTCCAAGCCAGGCTTCAATAGTACATGAACCGTGATCTTCCAGATGTTAAAGCTGGATTTAGAAAAGGCAGAGGAACCAGAGATCAAATTGCCAACATCTGCTGGATCATCGAAAAAGCAAGAGAGTTCCAGAAAAACATCTACTTCTGTTTTATCAGCTATGCCAAAGCCTTTGACTGTGTGGATTACAATAAACTGTGGAAAATTCTTCAAGAGATGGGAATACCAGACCACTTGAGTTGCCTCTTGAGAAATCTGTATGCAGGTTAGGAAGCAACAGTTAGAACTGGACGTGGAACAACAGGTTGATTTGAAATAGGGAAAGGAGTACATCAAGGCTGTATATTGTCACCCTGCTTATTTAACTTATGTGCAGAGTACATCATGAGAAATGCTGGGCTGGATGAAGCACAAGCTGGAATCAAGATTGCTGGGAGAAATATCAATAACCTCAGATGTGCAGATGATACCACCCTTATGGCAGAAAGTGAAGAAGAACTAAAGAGCCTCTTGATGAAAGTGAAAGAGGAGAGTGAAAAAGTTGGCTTAAAACTCAACACTCAGAAAACTAGGATCATGGCATCTGGTCCTATCACTTCATGGGAAATAGATGGGGAAACAGTGGAAACAGTGAGAAACTTAATTTTGGAGGGCTCCAAAAATCACTGTTGATGGTGCCTGCAGCCATGAAAATCTTTTATTTTCACGCTTGCTCCTTGGAAGAAAAGTTATGACCAACTTAGACAGCATATTAAAAAGCAGAGACATTACTTTGCCAACAATGGTCTGTCTAGTCAAAGCTATGGTTTTTCCAGTGGTCATGTATGGATGTCAGAGTTGGACTATCAAGAAAGCTGAGCACCAAAGAATTGATGCTTTTGAACTGTGGTGTTGGAGAAGACTCTTGAGAGTCCCTTGGACTGCAAGGAGATCCAAACAGTCCATCCTAAAGTAAATCAATCCTGAATATTCATTGGAAGGACTGATGCTGAAGCTGAAACTCCAATACTTTGGCCACCTGATGTGAAGAACTGACTCATTTGAAAAGACCCTGATGCTGGGAAAGACTGAAGACAGGAGGAGAAGGGGACAACAGAGGATGAGATAGTTGGATGGTATCACCAACTCAATGGAGATGAGTTTGAGTAGGCTCCGGGAGTTGGTGATGGACAGGGAGGCCTGGCATGCTGCAGTCCATGGGGTCACAGGGTCAACACAGCTGAGCGACTGAACTGAACTGAACTGAACTGAAAGGGGCTGCCCTGCCACCAAGACGCCTTTTCTGCTCTCACACCTGCCCATTTCAATGTGGACCCTGCCAGCCATATTCCCCTTCTCGCGTTCTTCAGGGCTATCAGACACCCCCCTCTTCTGGTATATGCCCTCTGGGGGATCTCCAGGAATTCGAAGTCCCTGATTTCAAGCTCCAACTCTGCCAACTCTATCTGTGCCTCTGTCTGGCACTGGGAGCACTTGTTTCTTCACTTGTAAAATGGAGCAACCATCCCCAGGTTCCCAGAGAAGATTAAAGGAAATGATAAAAGCACAGCACCTCACCCTGGGCATGGTGCATAGCGGGAGCTAGGGAAACTGGTCCCCACTCTTGGTGTACTGGTGGAACAGGCCTGGGCACCACCTTGACTGGAAGTGTACTCTTCCTTCACCCAGACAAATGTGGCAAGGACTTTCTATTTCATTTTTTTCTTTTTACCTTAAAATTTTTTTTAGCGCTTCCCTGGTGGCTCAGTGGTAAAGAATCCACCTGCCAATGCAGGAGACATGCGTTCAATCCCTAATCCAGGAAGATCCCACATGCCATGAAGCAACTAAGCTCATGCACCACAACTACTGAGCCTGTGCTCCAGAGCCCAGGAGCTGAAACAACCCAGCCCGTGCGTTGCAACTACAAAGACCAGGCACTTAGAGCCCGTGTTCCACAAGAGAAGCCACCACCGTGAGAAGCCGGCACCTAGAGAGCAGCCCCTGCCAAACACGACTAGAGAAAAGCCCTCAGAGCAACAAGAATTCAGCGTAGCCATAAATAAATACATAACATTATTTTTAAAATTTAAAATAAAAACATTTATTCTAAAAACAATGAACTTAAAGAAAGTTTGTGAGTATGGTACAAAGAACTTTTTTCCTGACCCATTTGAGAGTAAGTTGCCAACCTGATGCCCCGTCATCCCTAATTACTTTCGTGTGCATTTCCTAACAAATAGGCAATGGGGTCATTCTCCTGTATGTACCACAGTGCAGCCATTAAACCAGATTATGCAGCACTACTGCCATGGATTAATGATACTCAGGCCCCATTCAAGGATCACCCACAGTTTCAAAATGTCCTTTCTAGCTGAAGAGCCCAGCTAAGAATCATTCGTTGCATTTAGTTGTCCTGTCCCTTTTATCTCCTTATTCATTGTTAAATTACAATTACAAGGAGATGGTGAATTTAAAAGACATCAGCCTGACACATCTGTCTTAGGGCCCCCAACCCCCAGCCTGGGCCTGTCACAGGGGGATGGTCCAGAAACTGTCTATTAAATGAATGAATTGACTTGCTACTTTGGGGTGTGTCTTCTGTAGCTGTTTCAAGCTATTGAAATAAATTGCTCTCAACTGGCAAGGTTTCTGGCTTAGCTCCCCATACTCCTGTAAACCCCCTGAGAACAGGGCAAGAGGCTTGTGATGAGAGTTAAATGAGTTAGAAAGTATAATGCACTTGGCACAGTAACCAGCACATAGTAGGTGTCAGACATTTGGCACCTCTGACTATCTCTTCCCCACCCAGGTCACCTTTTGTGAGGATGAGCTTGGGTAGGGCTGTTAATGAGATGGGGTCTGCTGGGAGGCCGGGCTTCCCTGGTGGCTTAAATGGTAAAGAATCTGCCTGCAATGTGGGAAACCAGGGCTCAATCCCTGGATTGGGAAGATCCCTTGGAGGAGAGCATGGCAACCCACTCTAGTATTCTTGCCTCAAGAATCCCCATGGGCAGGAGAGCCTGGCGGGCTACAGTCCATGGGGTCACAAAGAGCTGGACATGACTGAGCGACTAAGCACTGCTGGGAGGACAGCAATTCTTTCTTTGAGTGACGGGAGATGGGTTTGCATTTTGCAACAGGAAAATTTGGAGCTGTTAAGGTTTGACAATCACTGCCAGGATTTAAGAGCTTTTGTAAGAGCTTTTAAAGCTCCAGGCACATACTAGGTCTTTAATGTCCAGAATGCTAAGCCTGGTCAGCAAACTCAATTCTGTGTGTTCCCTGCCCACTTAGGAGCTGAAGAGAGGGAAAGAGCTCTGTTTTTCCCCATTCCTCCATAGTCACTGAAATCAATCCAGAGCCCAAACTCCAAAAGAAGCGAGGCAAGCAAGAGGGGCTGGAGTTCAGAGTGTGCCTTTAGCCCTCAATGTGAAATGTAAACCATCTCTCCTAATTTCTGAGGGAACTTTAACTGATGACTTCACAGCAACCCCAAAGCATACAGAGAACGTTCCTGCCATGGCTGTGGAGCTTCCAGAGCTCTGAGGATGTCCAGTGTGGCCTGGGCCATCCCCCAGCTCCTCTTTCTTGCTCCCTCTGGCTTTGGAGCCATTCTCAGAACTGCCAGATGTCAAGGCTTAGAAATGATCACCCAATGTTCATCGCAGCACTGTTTATAATAGCCAGGACGTGGAAGCAACCTAGATGCCCATCAGCAGATGAATGGATAAGAAAGCTGTGGTACATATACACAATGGAGTATTACTCAGCCATTAAAAAGAATACATTTGAACCAGTTTTAATGAGATGGATGAAACTGGAACCTATTATACAGAGTGAAGTAAGCCAGAAAGAAAAACACCGATACAGTATACTAACGCATATATATGGAATTTAGAAAGATGGTAACAATAACCCTGTGTACGAGACAGCAAAAGAGACACTGATGTATAGATCAGTCTTATGGACTCTGTGGGAGAGGGAGAGGGTGGGGAGATTTGGGAGAATGGCATTGAAACATGTATAATTTCATGTATGAAACGAGTCGCCAGTCCAGGTTCGATGCACGATACTGGATGCTTGGGGCTGGTGCACTGGGATGACCCAGAGGGAGGGTATGGGGAGGGAGGAGGGAGGAGGGTTCAGGATAGGGAACACAGGTATACCTGTGGAGGATTCATTTCGATATTTGGCAAAACTAATACAATATTGTAAAGTTTAAAAATAAAATAAAATTCAAAAATAAAAATAAAAATAATTAAAAAAAAAAAGAAATGATCACCCAGGTGGGAAGAGAAATGCAGCATCTTTCAGCGTGGGAGCTACTCTCAGAAATATTTTCTGACAAAAATGTATTTAAAAAGGAATCATTGTTTGCAAAACTGAATTTCCAAATAACCAATAAATACATGAAAAAGTGCTCAATTTCAAGAAGTATCAGGGAAGTTCAAATTAACACCATGATGTGACTCTGCTATATGCCGACAACAATGGCTGAAGTGAAAATAAGGTAGTGGTAAATGCTGGTGAGGATGTGCAGGAACTGGAGCGTGCATATGGCTTCAGGAGGGTGTGTAAACTGGCACAACCATTCTGGAAAACTGGGAGTGTCTACTGAGACTGCACCTATGGCCCACAGCCTCCCCTGGTATATACAGGCTCACCAAAATGCATGTGCTCGGATGCTTCAAGAATTCTACTCTCCACCCGTGGGGGAGTGCACGTACAAGCTGTGTCTTCCTATGGTGCGGTGTGTGCAGTGTTTAGTCGCTAAGCTGTTCATTCTCAGGGGTGATTAGTGGGCTCTTCTCATGCTGTGTGTGCTTAGTTGGTCAGTCGTGTTCAATTCTTTGCGACTCCAGGCTCCTGTGTCCATGGGATTCTCCAGGCAAGGATACTGGAGTGGGTTGCCATGTCCTTCTCCAGGGGATCTTCCCAACCCAGGGATCGAACCCAGGTCTTCTGCACTGCGAGTGGATTCTTTACCAGCTGAGCTACCTGGGAAGGCCCCAGTCTCTTCTTATAGTAGAATACTAATCAGCCATGAGAATGAAGGAACCACATGTGTGCATGCTAAATCGCTTTCAGTTGTGTCTGACTCTTTGTGACCCTTTGAACTGTAGCCTGCCAGGCTCCTGTGTCCATGGGATTCTGCAGGCAAGAATACTGGAGTGGGTTGCCATTTCCTCCTCCAGGGGGTCTTCCCAATCCAGTGATCGAACCCAGGTCTCTTGTGTCTCCTGCACTGGCCGGTGGTTCTTTACCACTAGCACCACCTGAGAAGCCCAAAGGAACCACAATTACATTAAAAAAAATGGATGAACCACTCTTAATAATTCGAAGTGAAAGTACATTATGGTGAAACCTTATCTGCATAGAGCTCAATAGCAGGATGATGAAATCGGGCAGTGGTGACATTGGGCATGAAATCGGGCATGCTGGGGAGCAGTGACTAGGGAGGACTGGATATTGTTCTGCTCCTTGATTTTGAGTTCTGGCAATACTAGTGTGTTTAGTTTGTAAAAACCATCAGGCTTAATCACCTGAAACTAGTATACTTTCATCCTATATGTTATACTTCAAGTTTATATTAAAAAAATTAATCACTGGCTGAGTTAGGAATACCTTGTCTCCCTGGTGGGAGGCTGTGGCCACAACACAAGCGAGGCACCTTCCCACCTTCCCACCTTTTGCCCTCACCAGACAAAGTCAGTGGAAGGGGCTGGCTTGGAATCCCAGCTCCTGCTCTCACCACCAGTGGTCCAGAGAGCTGGCTCATCCTCCCACAGTCACATTTTTCTCATCTGTGAAACGGGGGTAGCAACACCTCCATCTATGCCTTGTGACGATGGTATGACACAACATGCCTCTTGTTGCAAAGGCGTTCTCTCTACAGTATGTCTTATGTCATCAGCCCAAGAGGAACCTTTAAAAATAGTAAATAATTTACTTATTATGGTCCTAAAAATGCCCCAGTACGTCATCCTAATTGACAATGCTCTACTCTTTATGAAGACTTACTAGAGCCAGGGCTGGATGTCTGGTTCCGTGCTAAAAATATCACAAGGCAATCATTTCCAAAGTTCTCCAGTGAGCTGAATTTTCGATAATTCTCCACCACTTACCTGCTGCGTGACCTACAAAACTTCCCAGGAGCTCTGTTTTCTTGTCAATAAAATGGGTGCATTAGCTCCTCTGGTTTTGATGGTCTATGTGAAGGAAACAGTGGAGATCGAGGCACTTGGTGCCTTAAGCTCCTTATTTGGGCCCCTAGAAGCCTCCTCTGCTGATGGTGGGGAGATGCCAAGATACCAATTATCACCCTACCCCCATTCCTGCAACCATATTTTGAAAAAAAAAAAAGATGAACATTTTAAAGGTCAAGATATGAAATTCTTTTGAAACAGTTTAGACGATGGTCAGTAGATGGGGGAAGCTTTCAGTGAGAGCTCTGAAATCTGAACTTGAATAGACACTTTGTTTTCAGGGAAAGAAAGAGAAGACACACATGTGGGCAAGCACACCCACACTCTGCGTGTCAGGCACTGTGCTAATCACTTTCCACAGACTACGGTTTTGGTGTCTAAGGACTCACAGCATTGCCTGCATGCCCCTAGGTCTCCCTTCATGCTGTTCCTTCAGCTAGAACACCCTTCCCTGTACTGCCTGCCAGACATCTGTAGGTCTTCTTTCAGGACTCAAATTAAGTGTCACCTCCTCCCTAATGAGGTGGTTCCCCCACCCTCGAGGACTGCATCTGTCAGGTGTCAACCCACTTAGCTAACTATACAAATGGAGGGATGTGTCATTACCAGCTCACTTCTAAAATACAGCACCCCTCTACCAACTAGCGTTCTCACGGCCAACAGAGACCTCAGCTTACATCTAGAAAGCTCATAGAATCTGGAGTTTTCTCTTAGCAAGCTTCACTGTTTTTCCAATTAAAAAAAGGTTGTGACTACAGCCTGGACAAAAGCAGCATCTTCAGATGAACAGATGCTTGTTCAATGCCAACAAGCATCATGGGCACAGACACGTCTATGAGGTGGAAGTGCCCGAGGGGCTGGCCCACCCACCAGCTCCCTGACCCAGGACTCGGCAGCAAATGATTCTCACCTAAAGACTCCACGGTACTCCCAAGCAGAGGGGAACCACACTGCCGTGGAGTGAATAGCAGCTGCATTTTCAGATGTGTTCCGTGGCTCTAAAAGAAGAGTCTCTGCCCACCCAGCCTGAAAGTTACTTCAGGAGATACTCCAGCAAAATGAAAAAGGAATTCAAGAAACACGATGGCACAAGCTTCCAGGAAATGGGGAGAGTAAATGGAACACAGAAGCAAAGGAAGGTAGAGTAGGTGATATGAAGACCCATTAGATTGTGATGCTTGGAAGAGCCTCCATCCAGCAGCTGTCATGTCTCTAAAGTGCTGCCCCGCATAGTGCTCCATGCCTCCTGACCTCTGACCCCAGGCCCCAGCTCCCCCAGCCTCAGACCTTCCACTGTGCCCTCTGGAAGTGCTGCTGCACACAGATATGGCACCCCACCCTAACTGAACCCAGCATCCTTTCCCAGGACACCCCTGACCCCTCAGCCTTCCCCGGGGGCTGTTGGTGACTCAGGGCAGGAGGTGGGCAGGACCCCTTGCTTCGTCAGCCACACACCAAGCTCTACAGCCTCCATCTGCTGTAAGAAGTCCCAGCTCCTCTGTGACTCACACCAGTTGGCTCCATCCTCTCCTGATCCTCAAAGCTGTCATCTGCTGGCCTCTAGCCCCTCATCTGTCGGGGCTCTGGCCTGGCCTCCCTGGTCCCCTCTCCACTGATACCTGCCACCCCCTGAAGATGGATTCCTCTCAATCACTCAACCTCCTGGTTCTGGACTGCCTCATCCTCAGGGCCACGCTCCTCCAGCCCACGTCCTGGGCCACACCACAGACCTCAGCATCGCCCTCAACGCCCCTTCCAGGAACCCAGTGACTGCCGATCAGCCACTGCCTCTCCCCTCCCCTCCGTGGCCATTACTTTGCTCTTTGTGGCTCAGCCCATCAGCACTGCTTTTCCTCGCCTCCCTCCTCACCCAGCTGAGCAATTCATTATTCCCAGGGACGAAGAGTATGGGGGCAGGCGGGATGGGGTGGCCGGGGAATGGAAGTGCAGGGCTGGGAGCTGGACAACAAGCTGGGCACAAGAAGACTCTGGCATTCAGGTCATGTGTGTCCTGTTCCACCTCACAGCTGACTGGGAAGTGACCGAGCAGCTGGCAGCCCTGGGCTCTGGCTGGCCTCGGCCACCATCTGGCAGAGCGGCCTTCCCGTCCTCCTCAGGGCCTCAGCTTCTACCAGTGCGGCAAGTGGATTGGCAAGAAGGCTGGGGGTCCTTTCCACCAGCTGACGCTTGGCGGAACATAAGTCACATTTCATCTTGGCAGTGAAAGGACTCTGACTGAACCCAATCAAATTAGGCTTCAGTGCACAAGAAAAAGTGAATGGCAAGGCCAAGGAGACCTGTGAGATACATGTTGGGGAGGTTTGGAAACCCAGGGTCGTGGCTCCCAAGCTGTTGGCACAGGCCAGGTAGGCTTCCTGGGGGAGGTGTTGCTGAGGCTGGCTGGTGCGTGTGTAGTCACCTCCAACTCTTTAGAGCCAATGGATGCAGCCCACCAGGTTCCTCTGTCCATGGGGATTCTCCAGGCAAGAATGCTAGAGTGGGTTGTCATGCCTTCCTCCAGGGGATATTCCTAATCCAGGGATCGAATCCAAGTCTCCTGCATTGCAGGTGGATTCTTTACCATCTGAGCCACCAGGGAAGCCCAAGAATACTGGAGTGGGTAGCCTATCCCTCCTCCAAAGGATCTTCCCAACCCAAGAATAGAATGGGGGTCTCCTGCATTACAGATAGATTCTTTACCAGCTAAGCTACCAGGGAAGCCCGAGGCTAGCTGGTTACCACCTGCTATTATTTGGAAGACAAGGCTGGCAGCTCAGAGGCTGTACCAGGTGAGGCTCATTTTAGCCACAGAACTGTCAAAAGAACAAGGGATCTGCTGACCTGAATCCTCTGTCTATGGATTTTTCCTCCACTGATACTCTCTGCCCTGCTGGCCAAGATCTCAGTAGGGCTGGAGGTGCTGTTCTGCTTACTCTGCAGCCATGCCTGGCCTCGCCAAAGCCAGGAGGTGTTAGCTGCTGCACTCCCTCAGCTGTGAGGATGAATGAATAGCTCCAGGAGGGTGCTGGGGAGTTCCCTCCTGGGGGCTTCATGGCCTTGGCCCCTGTTTAGGAGTCTCAACCTCCAAGCAGAGGCAGCCTGGAGAAGCCTCTATGTGCTGGGGTTGGGAGACAGTGGGGAGAAGGAAGATGCTCCCATCTCCTGCCCAGCTTCTGAGAGCCTGGCTCGGGTGTGGGAAGCTGTACTGGAGAGGATTCCAAGTTCAGCCTCCACCCTAGTACAAGGCCAAGGCCAGTCTGCTTCAGCAGCAAACTTGAACCATGGAAGATAACTTCACTGGTCCATCCTGCAGATGGAGAAGCCAAGGCACAAAAAACATCACTGTTTTAATGAAAGCCTTCTCAAGAAGGGTTTGGAGGGATACTCGAGTTCTAATGTCATGTTTGTGGACTCTGAGGATAAAGTCTTGTCCAACTGATGCTCATCACTCATGCATGTATTCATCAGACTTCTACGTATAGACGTGCTTTGCAGGTCCTGAGTACACAGGCAGACACACAGAGATTCACAGGATGACAGACAGGACAGGGAGACTGAAATAAGCCCAGTGGGGTCTATGCATAAGAGAAGGAATTGCAGTGGGAGCTGTGGGAGCCAGTAAGAGGGGCCGGCTAAGCCAGCCTCGGAGTGTCCAGGACGGCTTCCTGGAGGAGGCAGCAATTAAGAGAAGTTTAGCTCTCTTAGCTGAATAAGAGTTAGCTCCAGTGATGGGTAAGAAAGATGTTTGTTGCCTCTGAAGGCATGCCTCTAAGATGTGTTCAAAGAATCTCTCTTGTGTAACATGGGGAAAGTTCACAGTTTTCCAGCAGATACTTTGAGGCAACAACAATCAATTGTTGGAGAAAATCTAGTCTGTTAAATTAAAATAAGTCAGTGTCCATTTCTCACTGGAAATGGCTGTACCCTAGGGGTCTTAGTCAAGTGCCTATCTGGGTGACTGGGAGCATTTGGGGATGGACCCACCCCACATGACATCTGGGCATCACCTGATGTCGTGGTGACGTCGTCGTCTTCGCCCCTGAGGACTGTGAGATCCCACAGGCAGGGACTGGCTCTTGCCTTGTGCCCAGCCCCATGGCTCTGCTTTGGACATCGTGGGGGTTGGGCCCACGAGAATAGGGGGGCTGGTGTCTGGGGCAAGGGAGGCAGCTGCAGCGAGCCTTCATCTCTACTAAGTAAACTATGGCCCAGCTCTTCTGGTGCAAGGAATGAATTTAAAAGTTTTCCTACCACCCAGCTCAAGAAGCCTCCAGCAAGTTTCCTGCAGGCAGACAGAATTAGCAACACTCTGCATGGCTCCTTGGTCTGGAGCTGGAGGGATGCTCCTGACTCAGCTAAAAAATTTCCCATAAAATCTGACTGTTTTCAGTTTGGAGCCTGCCCCAGGGAGCCGCACGATGGCTGGACACCCTGCCCCTGGGCTAGGACAACCCCTGGTCATGTGGGGAGAGGAGCCCTGGGGGAGTGGGAGGAGGCCTGGCTGGCACGCACCCTACACCACGGGTCATCCCAACACCCTTAAGTTTTCTCTGCTGCTGCAGCCATGGGAACAACCCGGCTGCCCCTACTGAAAGAAGCACATCCAACATGCGAAAACCAAAGCAGGGAGCAGGGTGCTCATCCCATCCAGGGCAAGGTCGGGGCCCTCAGGGATGGGACCCCCATTCCTCCTGAAGTGTCTCTTTTGAAAGAAGAAGAATGAGTGTGCGGAGAGCAGGAGTTGCCAGCCTGAGAGCGGGTTTACTTAAAATTATGGTAATGAACGGGCTTCCCTGGTGGTTTAGATGGTGAAGAATCTGCCTGCAATGCAGGAGGCCCTGGTTCAATCCCTGGGACAGGAAGATCCCCTGGAGAAGGAAATGGCTACCCACTCCAGGCAAGTATTCTTGCCTGGAGAATTCCACGGATAGAGGAGCCAGGTGGGCTACAGTCCATGGGGTCTCAGAGCGGTACACAACTGAGTGACTGACACTTTCACTACTCACGTGCTAATGAACACAGTGTGGTAGGGGAACAGAAGGGGGCAAACTAGGAAGTCTGAGAACTAAATTAAACAAGGCATTATCTGGACACATACTATATGTGCCTAAAAAAATCTACAAGGAATGGCAAATACAAAATTCAGGAGTGGTGGCTTTGAGGCAGGGTGTGGGGGTTGGCAAGGCTGGACCAGGGAGGCACAGAGGTGCCTGGTTGTCAATGTTCTAGTCCTAAGGTGGCTGATGGATTCATGGTGGCATTAAATTAGAGAGAAAGAAATACAGGAATCACCAAAGCAGAATGAAAGAGGGCCATGCACAGGATCAATGATGATAGTGTATTGCAACCAAAGGTTATGGTTAATAATAAACAAACAACCAACGCTGTGTATCAGAAGTTCGTGTGTGCATGCTAAATTGCTTCAGTTGTGTCCAACTCTTTGCAACCCTATTGACTATAACCTGCCAGGCTCTTCCATCTATGGGATCCTCCAGGCAAGAATAATGGACTGGGTTCCATGCCTTCCTCCAGGAGATCTTTTCAACCCGGGGATCAAACCCCCCGTTTCTTTGTCTCCTGCATTGGCAGGTGGGTCCTTTACCACTAGCACCACCCAAGAAGCCCATCAGAAGTTGTTAAAAACAAAAAAAAAGGAAAAAGGGCAAAAGCTAATGAGGGAAATCACGAGCTGACCTCAGTCTGGCTCAAATGAGAGCTTGGCTGGAAGATGAATTACAGTTAAATTCTAGTTGATGGGTAATTACACTCTCGCCTGCTGAGAATGTAGTATAGCTCAGGAGAAGACATCACTTCACTAGAAAGGAGAAGTGCAGGTCTGGGGTGAGAAGATGTGGAGTTAATCCTGGTCTCACGTGGCAGATGCTTCCTTTGTAGAAGGGTGATAACCCCTGCCTCACAGGGGAGCAGGGAGAGGATGAGAGGGTGGCAGAGGCACCCAGCAGAGGACCTGGCATATATTTGTTTTCAGAGCAGTTAGTCCTTTAGGAAAAGGTGGAGGAAAAAAAAAAAAAGAGGCAGCTGGTGTGGTGAGCTTAGGCCCTGACACCCCGTGTGGGATGCTTGCGTGTCGACAGCCACAGATAATTCCGACCAGAGGTCTGAGCAGGCCAGAGCAGCCAGTGCATTAGGAGCAGGGGTCTGGACCCAGCCCCAGGGGACCCTGATCCAGCCCTGTCCATCTGCCTCTTCTACTTTGGGGGACGTTCCTTCCAGGCTTTTCATCAGAAGCGTGAATATTGGTAGGTTTTCAAAGCCCATCTTGGTGTTCTTACTGGGCCCTTTGGTTGGACTTTTGGAAATAATCATAGTTATGAACAGTCAGAGCAAGAACCTACCTAGTACTTCCTATGTCATGAGATGTCCCAAGGACTTTATATCTTACTATACGTACTCCTCACTATGACCCAGTGAGGCAGCTGCTATCATGAGAGCCCATTTATAGACTGAGGAAACCAAGCCCCAGATAACTGGCTGAAAGCCGCAGTTAAGTGGTGAAAATGGGACTGGAATTCAGGCAGTGTGGTTCGGGGCACGTTCTGTAGTCAAACTCTCCTGGGAGGTGGCGTGGCAGTCTGCACTGGAAATGCAGCCCTACTGACTCCATTGCTCGGTGGCAGTGCTCCCCCGCTCCGAGCCCCTGACCCTGGCCCAGCTCCAGGCGGTGGTGCTAGCTTGCTGTCTGTGCACTAGAGGCCCCTGAATGGACCAATGATGGGCCCCTGGCCCAACAAAGTCCAGCCCTGGCTGGCAGGTAAGCTGTGAGGTGGCCCAGGTGAGGGGCTCTGCCTATGGGGTCAGTTACTAATGGGTTGCCCAATCCACCTGGTTCTGTCCGGGATTTGGCCTGCAGACCTTAGAGAGGAGAAGGAAACAGGTGCAGACCACACGAGGGGGCCTCCCCATTCCAGGTCCAACCACAGAACCACCCACCCCTTCCCACGCAGCTCTGGGACTAAGCTCCTCCCAACGACTCAGGCCAGCTGGCACAGTTGACTCCTGTTTTCTAGCAAATCGCCAAGGTCAGGCCAACTTCCTTCCACTTGGGAAACAGCATCACTTCAGCCTCTTGCTAAACAGCATCAGGCCCAGGGGCTTAATATGAAGGCCATCTAATGGATTTATTGTGTTTATTTGACCTTTCCCAGTGTGAGCTCAGAACAGGCCCAGAGAAGGATCGGGGAAGCTTGTTTTTCTTAAGCTAAGAGAAACTGATGAGTACACTGGCTTCTTGGATGGGGTCTGCCGAGGTTTCTCACCCTGGCTCCCTGCTCCCTTAGTCAAAAGATCCAGTTAGACTCAAGAGGAATCCCGTGTTTATGGAATAGCTCTGGAAGAAGAAGATTGTGTCTACTAAGAAGTGGTAAATGATGAGATCTGCAAATGAATATTTTCAGTATGTGAAGAGCTCTGATAAGGGATAATAGCTAGTAAATTTAGAAACGACCACTCTATTTCTACTTCTAGTTTCAAGGCAAATGACTTCTTGTTTTTAAACAACTTCTTAAAAAGCTAATGACCACCAGTGCATGAATGAAAACCACTTCTAGTATCACAAGTACATCTGTGTTTTAAACCAGAGGCTGCAAACTCCAATGCCTCACAGCCAGGCAGGTACCCTAAGGGACCAGTGTGGAGCAGATGGAAGCGGCGGCAGGGGGAGGGTGGTGGCACCCACAGACACCGGAGACACACACTAGAGGCCACTGCTCAGCTCAGACCTCAGCTCCCAGCAGGAATGTGGGCCCCCCTTACCAGATTCCCTGCCCTTTCCAAAAAAGCCAAGAATTCAAAATGTTTATGTGACATGTCTGAGTTACTGTAATTTAGGATGGCCACACAAAATATTTCTAGGCCCAGACACAGCCCTAGACTGGCAATGTCACCTCTACTGTGGAGCGAAGCTTACCTACCACAGTGATGGGAAGTTGGGACCTGCCACTCGGGGGCAGCTCATCCCCCATGAGCTGCCAGAAGGTCTGACCCAACCACAGAGGCACATCCCCCATGAGCTGCCAGAACGTCTGATCCAACCACAGAGGCACAAACTCCAGTGGACCCAGAAATTGGCTCACTGTCCATCCATGGCCATAATATCCACAATTATATGTAAAAACAAACAAGCAAACCCGAGCTTCACAAAAACCCGTTTTCTCTCTGCGATCTCAGCGTGGATTTTGAGAGTCCAGACTGGGCAGATCTCACCAGATACACCCACTCCCTCTTCCCCTCCAGTTCTCCACGTGGGTACCAGGCTGGTGTGTGCCAGCATGAGGACGACAGGAGTCGGGGGTACTGCAAAGACCCCCACTGGAGGATGGTACTGGTACCACCACCACTAGAGCAGATATGGAGTTCACACCGCAGGTGCTGTGCGAGTACTGCCCCTGGGTAGTCTGCTTAGTCCTCAGCACCTCTGCACATGCCCTGTGTGCCCACATTAGAGCCAAGGAGGCTCAAATGCAGAGAGGGCTCATGCCTTCTGGGAATAGGCAGAGCCGTGGGCTCCAGAGTCTGTGTTCCTCACAAGACACCCCTCAGTGCCCAGAACACTTCTGCATTGGGTATAAACCGCCTATAATACCCATTTTCCTGTAAAATCAGACAACTTCACATTTCTTATTTTACTCCAGACAAGGAGTTGCAGATAGTAGAGGGTTATGAACAAAAACATATTTGTAGAGAAAAATGATGGACAAAATCAACTTTTTTGATTGTGAGCTGAGAAAAATGCAGAAAAATCCCTTAGTTCAAAGTGTGGCAAAACCAGATCCCTTTGACCTTGAATAATAATAACAACCTAATAATATTGTGTTATTAATACAGTATTAATAAAGTTATTAATAATCTTGCAAGTTGCTAGGGGATAGATCTCAAAAGTACAAATAAGAAATGGTAATTATATGAGGTGATGGCAAAAACTTCATGGCAATTAGAAGGGGAAAAAGTAGAAGCAGTGACAGATTTTCTTGGGCTCCAAAATCACTGAGGATGGTGATTACAGCCATGAAATTAAAAGATACTTGCTCCCTGGAAGGAAAGCTATGATAAACCTAGACAGAGAGTTGGACCATAAAGAAGACTGAGCACCAAAGAATTGATGTTTTTGAACTGTGGTGCTGGAGAAGACTCTTGAGAGGCCCAGTCCATCCTAACGGAGATCAGCCCTGGGTGTTCTTTGGAAGGAATGATGCTAAAGCTGAAACTCCAGTACTTTGGCCACCTCATGCGATGAGTTGACTCATTGGAAAGACTCTGATGCTGGGAGGGATTGGGGGCAGGAGGAGAAGGGGACAACAGAGGATGAGATGGCTGGATGTATCACTGACTCGATGGACATGAGTTTGAGTGAACTCCAGGAGTTGGTGATGGACAGGGAGGCCTGGCGTGCTTTGATTCATGGGGTCACAAAGAGTTGGATATGACTGAGCGACTGAACTGAACTGACTGAAAGGTGGGGAACTAAAAGATTTCTTCCCCGATTAAAATAACAATAATAATAACCTAAGGCAAGTAGCAGCTGCCCTCTGCTGAGCCCTGCCTCTGGGCTGAGCCTAGCCTGGTCCGGCTTAGATACATCATCTCACTGGGCCGACACAGTGAGTATAGACATGGTACCACGTCCTGGGTTATTTCTCAGTGAGGAAAACAAGCACGGAGGCTGAGCTGCCAACACAAAACCATAGAGGGTGGGGAAGGCAGACTGATGTGCATTGTTTTTGTTGATGATCCTCAGGAATCCTGCATTTCTTGAGGAACTGCTGTGTGCCAAACCAGGTGCTGGAGAGTTGGAAATGAGTCAGACGCCCTCAATCTGAGAAGTGCACAGCTTCCTGGGGGTCTTGGGAAGTGAAAGGTGCTTCCCCCATACCATGCTCACAGTGATTAAGTTCACCCCTGGGATATTTCCTGCATGCATACAGCTAGCCTGTTGATTGAAGCCTGGGGACAACTTCCTTGCACTGAATTTTATTTTTTTAATTAAGGAGAAGTTTGCGTAACATTCGAGTACGAATTGGCAACCCATTCCAATATTCTTGCCTGGAAAATCCCATGGACAGAGGAGCCAGGAGGAATCCAGTCCATGGGGTTGCAAAGAGTCAGACAAGACTGAACGACTAACACTTTTCCATAATATAAAAGGAACCACTTTAAAGTGACTCAGTGGCATTTAGCACATTCACAATGTTATGCCACCACCACCTCTGTCTCGTTCCAAACCCTTCTCATTACCCTCAAAGGAAACCCTGTATCCGTTAGGCATTTCCTCCACAGTCCTCCTTCTCCCAGTTCCTGGGTATCACTAATCTGTGTTCTTTTTCTATGAACTGATCTATTCTGTTAAACGGGATCATACAATACGTGACTTTTGTATGTGGCTTTCTTCAGTCAGCATAAAGTATCTGAGGTTCATCTATGTTCCAGTCCATCTTAAAGGAGATCAGTCCTGGGTGTTCTTTGGAAGGAACGATGCTGAAGCTGAAACTCCAATACTTTGGCCACCTCATGCGAAGAGTTGACTCATTGGAAAAGACCCTGATGCTGGGAGGGATTGGGGGCAGGAGGAGAAGGGGACGACAGAGGATGAGATGGCTGGATGGCATCACTGACTCAATGGATGTGAATCTGAGTGAACTCCGGGAGTTGGTGATGGACAGGGAGGCCTGGCGTGCTGCAATTCATGGGGTCGCAAAGAGTCGGACACGACTGAGCAACTGAACTGAACTGAACTATGCTGCAGCATGTATCAGAATTTCGCTCCTTTTAATGGCTAAATATTGATAATATTCCATTGTATGATATACCCATATTCACTCATCCACTGACGGACATTTTGGGGTGTATTTTCATCTTTTGGCTATTGTGATCAGTGCTTCTATGAATATCAGTGTATAAGTATCTGTTTAAGAATCTTTGCATTTCTTTCAGGTATACACCTAGAGCTTCCCAGGTGGCGCTAGTGGTAAAGAACCCGCCTGCTAATGCAGCAGACATAAGAGATGCAAGTTCAATACCTGGGTCGGGAAGATCCCCTGGAGGAGGGCATGGCAACTCACTACAGTATTCTTGCCTGGAGAATCTCCATGGATAGAGGAGACTGGCGGGCTACAGTCCATGGGGTCACAAAGAGTTGGACACGACTGAAGCAACTTAGCATGCACACACACATACACACATACATCTAGAAGTGGAACTGCTGGGTCACGTTGATTCCATGTTAATTTCTTTAGGAGCCGCTAGACTGTTTTCTACGGCAGTCACATTGCTGTACATTCCCATCAGCAATTTCTCCATATCCTCACCACTTCTTATTTTCAAAAACTTGCAATAAGTTGGATAAGACTCTTGAAGTCTTATCCAGGACTGACTCTGCCACAAACTCATTGTGATGTTAATAACATATATAATAATAATAATAACAGCATTTCTAGTGTGTGTACTGTAACAGGCACTATTTTAAGAACTTTCATAAATTAACTTATTTAATTCCCACAATCATCAACGTCTTCTTTTATAGATGAGGCAAGTGTATCACAGGGGGATTATAACAGGCCAAGGTCACACAACTAGAGAGCTGAGATTCCAACCCAGGCAGTTTTACCCCGAGTCTAAGGGGCACCCACGATGACAGTTTTCAGCCTCTGTGAAGGGGAAGGGCAGGTCTCTTTGCCAAAGCACGAGAATCCTTTTGCCAAATGAAATTTTACATAGAACCCCAGTCTATTTAGCAGATAGGAAGGAAGCTGCTTGGAGGGTGAGGTCCCAGTTTCCAACCTTAAGGTGGGGCCTTGGGAACTTTGGAGAAATAGGGTTTTGGAACCCTCTTGCAAAGTCCACGATTCTGAGTGAGATACTAAGTAAGTGAGTGATAAGACAAAACCTCAGACTCTCGTCCCATGGCTGGCAAAAGCACACCCTTTGCTTTTAATTTAATGAGTGAGAACAATACCTTAGATTTACGAAGTATGTTGTGTTTTCCGGGGACCTGCACAAGCATCCTATTTGCTGTTAGCATGAATCCTTCCACAAGCACACTCAAGGATCTGTGAGGTCCTAAAAAACCTCTACTGACTTGGACATAATGCTTAGGAACAGGGTGATGGAGTGATTTCAATCATGTGCTAACAGGAATACCCACTGTACTCCTGCTTTGGTTTCAGCTCTTTCCTGCCTCATCAGTGCAACCTAGTGACCCAGCACAACCCCGGTGACTGTGCACTTAAATGTGTGCTGGGCCTGTGCTCCGAATTTCTAACACATGCTCACACATTCTCCCTTCATGCTCAAAACAACCCCTTGAGGGAGGTGTGACAGATCTGTGGTCCCTTATCCAAAACCCTGGGACAGGTGGTTTGGGAATTCAGAGAGTTTCAGAGTTTAGTAATTAGGTGCACATGCCATTTGTTGCCTAACATCCCAGGGGACTGGGGCAGTGCTTGCAATCACACACGTTGATATTTCTATAGCAAAACCTATGAATATTCACACTGAGTGAAATAGAAATTACTAAAAATAGCCTCACATCAGTGCTGGTTGATCTGGCCGTCAAAGGAGTTTGCCCTAAACTTAGAAATGAAGTTTTGTTTTTTCAGAACATTGCCCTGTGCTAGCATCTTCATCTGACAGAGAAATGAGGCTCTAAGTGGAGGAGTGGCTTGCTGAGCAAGGGTGATGCAGCTGGTGAGTACTGGAGATAGGATTCAAGCCAGAGGTCTGACTTGAGAGCCCCCATCTAAGCATGGAGAAACAGCACAGACTTCTGGGAGAAACAGCTGAGTGCTCAACTCCCTGCTCTGCCACTTATGAGCTGTGGACTCTGGTAAATCGCTTCACCCTGACCCCTCGACTTCTCCAGAGGTTGTTAGAGGACTGTTCTCAAATTTTCTAGCTCTCATCCTCTGCGTACAGGGTCATCATGCCCTTCCCCACTTACTGAAGTTAGATGCAACCATGAGTCTTACTTTGGCTAATGTGGAAGTGCGTGTCACTGGTTGGTGACCATTAGGGGCTGTTCCTTCTGCCCTGGACCTGAAGTGAGGACACAGACTTTGCAGGATAGAGCTTCCAGGGGATCAGGGATGAGCATGCACAAGGGCAAAGACAAATAAATCTCGGTTGTTTGACATGAGTGACTTGGGGCTTGTCTATTACAGCAGCAAGACCTGGCCCATCCTGACTGGTACAGGCTCCTTCTCTGTAAACAACCAGTGTGAAGACTGAATCAGGTGGCACAAGTAAAGCTCCTAGTGGTGCCTGGCAGTGACATCAGTTGACCTTTTCCCATGCTGGGCATGAATTCCCCTGGGGTAAAGAATGGTGACGGGGAGGGAGGGAGTGGGTGGAGGCAGTAATAGCTACCTTGCTCCTTTTAAATAACTGAAATGACTGTTAACCCATGAGGTATGCATGGAGAAGATTTTCTGGATGTTTCTGATGTTTTGCAGAAAAGGCAATGGCACCCCACTCCAGTACTTTTGCCTGGAGAATCCCATGGACGGAGGAGCCTGGTGGGCTGCAGTCCATGGAGTCGCTAAGAGTCGGACAGGACTGAGCGACTTCACTTTTCACTTTTCACTTTCATGCATTGGAGAAGGAAATGGCAAGCCACTCCAGTGTTCTTGCCTGGAGAATCCCAGGGAGAGGGGGGCCTGGTAGGAGGCCGTCTACGGGGTCGCACAGAGTCGAACACGACTGAAGCGACTTAGCAGCAGTAGCAGCAGCTGATGTTTTGAGTCATAGGTGTCCCTGATCCACCCCGGCATTGATGGAGAGGATGGGGTCGGGGAGCACGATGAGGGGGCAGAATTCCAGCCCTGAGACAAACAGCTGCACAAGGACTCCAGGTTCCTGATGGAAGTGACAGCTGTGGACCCAATATCTCCAAAGGCTGTAAAAGGCCCGCCTGTATCAAGAAGGGGTCAAGAGGGCCAGGCAGCCTGCTGACAGCTGCTGAGCACAGAGGAGGCATCGGTGGCTCCGAGAAGGACCACCAGATGGAGGGAGAGAGGCTGCGGGGAGGAGATTCTCCATGATGAGAATGCGCAGTTGCCTCAGGACTTGTATTAAGACCCCATTTAGCAACACCGATTAAGGAGCTATAAATAGCACCCAGGCTCTCTCACAGGCCATAAAACACACTTCCCTGCTTCGCTCCCTGCCGGCAGCCTGCCCTGCTTAATTGGGGCTCAAAATAAAATACCTGGAATGCCACTTTTGGAAGGAAGGCCCGCGTTGTCATAGTGACCGTTGCTGAGCTAGGGTTGGGGCAGAGGCTGGACGTGGGGCTGCTGCCGCAAAGGTGGGAAGGAGGACGCGAAGGGACAGGCGGAGGGGAGGGCACACGGCTGAAGGTTCCTAGGAAGTCTGGAACCACGCCGTAAGACGTGGAGCTAAGTCCACCAATGGTCTATAATGACCGCCCCAAACGGCAGCCTCACCCCCACCCCTTTCCAATCGCTGGTCTGACAAATGAGGACCGGAGAGGCAGAGAGGTGGGCCTGGCTGGCCCTTGGTAGATGGGAGGGCAGACGATTTGAGTTTCAGTCCTGAATCAGTCGCTAGACAGCTGGGAGACGTGGGGGAGGGGGAGCTTTCCACCCTCTGGGCCTCTGGCCTTCTCCACTAACAGGAGTCGGGGCGAAACGTCTCTAAACTCTAAATGCACGAGCGGGGCATCGGAACTCCCACCAGCATCAAGAAGAAGGAAGAAGCCCATTGTGTGCTGAGTCACCTCTAAGATCCAGGCAGTGAAGAAAGCAGGGTGCACCGCAGCAGCGAGGGCAATGCTGCTGTTTGTATTGTTTGGAAAAATATCTCAGAAGAAAATGTGAGAAATCTGACAAGCGCTGGTTGCTTCTGGGGAGGGTGGCTGGAAACGGGTGGGCAGGGGACTTAACGTTATTGTTTTAATTAAGCCTAATGAATATATTTAGTACGCGTGCCTAGTCACTACTCTTTGTGACCCCATGGACTGTAGTCCTAGAGGATCCTCTGCCCATGGGATTCTCCAGGCAAGAATACTGGAGTGGGTTGCCATTGTCCTACTCCACGGTACCTTCCCCACCCAGGGACTGAACCTGCATCTCATGTCTCCTGCGTTGACAGATGGGTTCTTTACCATTAGCGCCATCTGGAAGCTGTAGGAAGAAGTACTTGCAGTAGAGGTACCAGCAACCCCACTGGGAGGGGCCTGCCTGATTGGGGAAAACTGATTCTGTGGACTGTTCACCACAAAGGTGTCATCCAGGCCTTCACTTCAGTTGCCTTCCTGCCTGCACGCTCAGGAATCCCATGCTAATGAGGCACCCCAGAGAAAGCACTCCCAGGGAGTGTCTTGGCTTTGCAATTTAACTGCCTGGATAAACTCAGCAAGGCCCTGACCCTCACTGGTCCCATCCACAGTCCCATGAGGGACTTAGCCCAGGGTCCCCCTGATCCTCTCTGGTCCCCATCTATATCAGTGGAGGGGGCTTGGACCAGGTCCCTAAAGCCCTGCCTATTTGGAACTCTATCTGGAATTTTATTTTATATTTTTTGTCTGGAATTTTAAACATCAGCCCCAGCAGGGCAGAACAGTGAGAGAAGCCCACTCTAGATAAACAAGTCTCCCAGTGAACATCCAAGAGCAGAGGAGGATGTGTAAGGAAGCTCCGATGGTTATAGCCAGACAGTCAAATGCAAGTGTGTGTGTCAGTCGCTCAGTCGTGTCCAACTTTGTGACCACATGGACTGTAGCCCGCCAGGTTTCTCTGTCCATGGGATTCTCCAGGCAAGAATACTGGAGTGGATTGCCATTCCCTTCTCCAGAGGATCTTCCTGACCCAGGGATTGAACCCTGGTCTCCTGCATTGAGCTACAGGGAAGTCCAAGATATTCACTTGCAAGGCCCATGTGTAAATCTTGAAACCCTAAGGAAACACCTCTCTTCTTTGAGGTCTCTGAAGTCACCACTGAAATCTGTCTTCAGAGCGACTGTCCTCTGTGAATGGCAGCATGAGAGGACAGGATACAGTTGTTACCAAATGAAACTTCCCAGGCAAATGAAGTGATGCTATCAGAAAGACAGCCCTGATAATCACCCTGATTTATCTGAAAGATCAATCTTTTGTAAACCTTCATTCTACTAACCCTTACGTTAGTTACTAATGGATTTCTGATGGTTTTGCCTCCAGCATTCTTTACTTCATCCTTAAGAAAAACATCTTTGGATTCCCTTGTGGAGTGTGTTTGTTTCTGAGACTTGGCCCCCTCCCAGGCCCGTGGGTGGAGCCTTTGACAGGGGCTGAGACAGTGAGCACATTCCAATCCAGTGGCCATGTGATTGGTTGAGGGAGGGTCATGTGACCCAAATGGAGCCAATCAGAATGCATTCCAGGGCATAAGCATGCTGGATCAGGAGGGAAGGGGTGCCTCCAAGGGGCTCCTGTGGTTGTTTTGAGACCCTAGAAAGAAGAGCCCAACCATGGGCCTCCATCCAGAATGTGTGTAGGAGGGGCTGAGGGATGATGCTCTGTGGCATTGATGTGGAATCGCTGTCTTTACTTTTCATGTCTTTTCATGTAGGTTGAGAGTATGAAGACCTAAAGCCACGTAAGACACCCCTAAGGCTTGAAGGAAGAAGGGGTTGAGACAAGACATAGCTGGGCCCCAGGCTGAGCAGCTGGAGTTTGTCCCCTGAGGATAGATACTCCGAGATAAAGATAACAGCAGGAACAAGGAGGAGCTGAGTCCTGTCAAGATAAAAGATAAAGGTGCTAAGTGCTCAGCTGTGTCAGATTCTTTGCAACCCCAGGGACTGGAGCTGTCCATGGAATTTTTAGGCAGGAATACTGGAGTGACTTGCCATTTCCTTCTCCAGGAATCTTTCCTACCCATGGATCAAACCTGTGTCTGGCATCTCTTGCACTGTCAGGCAGATTCTTTACCACTAGTGCCACCTGGGAAGCCCTAGAAGTTAAGACAGCACACATTTCTCATTCTCGAGGTGAAGGAGACCTTCCCAACTACGCATGTGCCAAAAGGCTAAGTTGCTACAGTCATATTCCAGTCTTTGTGACCCCATGGACTGTGGCCTGCCAGGCTCCTCTGTCCATGGGATTTCTCAGGCAAGAATACTGGAGTGGGTTGCCATTTCCTTCTGCAGGAGATCTTCCCTGACCCAGGGATCGAACCTGGGTCTCTTGTGTTTCCTGCATTAGTAGTCCTTTACCATAGCACCACCTGGGAAGCCCTTTGAGGTCAACAAGGGAGGGGGCATCATCCCATAGTAAGTGATGTCAAACTCCCCATCAGCTTCTTAACTAGAATTCATCTTGGCTAAGAGATGCACACACACAGGTGAGGAGTGAGTTAAACCAAATATGGACTCATAACCAAAGTAAGATGACTGGCCAAAGGAAATCCAGAAGCAATGCCCCATATAAGTGATTTAAACTACCACCAGCACGTGACTCTCTGAGTCCGCCCATGTGTGTCTATTCACAAGTACTCTTTTTTTCCCTCCTAATAAACACTTTACTTGTTTTACTACTTTCCATCTCTTTGTGGAAATTCATTTCTCCAAAGCCGCTGGGCCAGGGGCTTGTCACTGGCCACTGTCCCTGGTGCTCTAGTGGTTAGGATTTACCGCTCTCACTGCTGCAGCCTGACTTCAATCTCTGGTTGGGAAACTCAGATCCTGTTTCAAGCTGCTGCAGGCTGAGGCCACTCAAGATCAGGCTGAGAAATAGAAACCCGATCTAGATCCTGGTGACAGTGTCTGAACCCTGGATACAGGTGAAGTTGAAGCCAGATTCACCCCAGGAGTAGTCACAGTGATAAAAGCACATTATTAAATAATAGCAAACTAAACAACTGCCAAAGGATTGATCTCCAAAATATATAAGCAGCTCATGCAGCTCAAAACCAGAAAAACAAACAACCCAATTAAAAAGTGGGCAGAAGATCTAAACAGATGGCTAATAAACACATGAAAAGACACTCAACATTGTTCATTATTAGAGAAATGCAAAACAAAAATACACCATGGTATCACCTCACACAGGTCAGAATGGCCATCATCAAAAAATCTACAAACAGTAAATGCTGGAGAGGGTGTGAAGCAAAGGGAACCCTCTTGTGCTGTTGGTGGGAATGCAAATTGATACAGCCACTATGGAAGACAGTATGGAGAGTCCCTAAAAAACTAGGAATAAAACTCCCATATGACCCAACAATCCCACTACTGGGCATATACCCTGTTGTTGTTCAGTAGGCCAGTCTGACTCTTTGCAAGCCCATGGACTGCAGCACACCAGGCCTCCCTGTCCCTCACCATCTCCTGGAGTTTGCCCAAGTTCATGTCCATTGCATCGGTGATGCTGTCCAGCCATCTCATCCTCTGACACCCTCTTCTCCTTCTGCTCTCAGTCTTTCCCAGCATCAGGGATTTTTTCAATGAGTTGTCTGTGCACATCAGATGACCAAAATACCGGAGATTCAGCTTCAGCATCAGTCCTTCCATTGAATATTCAGGGTTGGTCTCCCTTAAGATTGACTGGCATATACCCTGAGGAAACCATAATTGAAGAAGACACATGTACCCCAGTGTTCATCATGGCCTGGAGTCTGAGAGGATCCCAGAGTGAGAGCCGTCAGAGGACCAAGCTGCTCACTTGTAGGAAAAGGTGCCACCTTTACAGAGTGGCCTGAGGGCTCCAGAAAGTCCTACTTGCCCAAATCGGCTTCCCCTCTGGTGCCTCAAAAACTACCTGAGCATTTTTGTTTGTTTGTTTCAAGTTTAATGCAACATAAGAACGACAACAGGGACTTCCCTGGTGGTCCAGTGGCTGAGATTCTGAACTACCAATGCAGGGGGCCTGAGTTTGATCCCTGGTCAGGGCACTAGATCCCACATGCCAAAACTAAGACCTAGCGCAGCCAAATAAATATATATACAGCTATCATTTTTAAAAAGAGAGAGAGAGAGAAGAGCCACGGAACGTCTGTTGTTAGAGGGGCTCTCCAGGAATACCAGTCCATGCAGGAGCTGCACAACCAAGGATCTGCTGTCCGGAGAGCTGAAGCGGCTCAGTGCCAGCGGGGCGGGTCCAGAGATGGACTAGGGCCCATTGAGTTCTCACTTCCAACAAGGAGTCCCGCCCACTCTCAGCAGCTGTTGTCTGGTTAAGTCTTTGCTCTTCAAAATCTCTCTTCCCGCTATGAGAAGGCTCTGCCACCAGGTGGCGATATGGAGTCACCACATTTCTGTGTGGCAGGAAGCGGGCCTCGTGGATTTGCTTTTACATAAAAGCATCGTCTCAAACGATAATCAGCATATAAAATTATGATTAACTTGAATAGAACCTCCGGGACAAACCAAAAGATTATAGGCAGGCTACATACATTGTCTCCTCTTCACCAACTGCTTGCCTCTTTCTAACCCTGCTGAGCAGGGAGTGAAGCCAGGCTTTGAAGTCAGACTGGCCTGTGTGAAACCCAGCTCTGCCGTGTCTCAGTGGAGGTCTCAGATGCGTGTCTCTGCAAGTCACTCCTCTTTGAGCTCCACAGCCCCTCTGTAACCATGGGTTCACTCCTACTTTGGACAGGGCTGCTGTGAGGAATTTCCTTGCCGCATCACCAGGGCTAGCATGCAGTGTTCTGTAGGTCTCAGCTGAAGGAATGAAGGCACCTACTGAAATGCCCGGCATGAGATGGCAAACACTCGATAAAGGACACTTCGTATTAGAGGCGGAAGGGAGGCACGTCTACCAGTGAAACTGTAGGGAGTCTGTAGGGGGTGTGAGAACTCCCTGGAAGCCCTGCAGGAATGCCAGGATGTCCGCGGCTGCCCACCTGCTCGCTGTCCAAGGCTGATGTTTTTCAACCTCAGTGCACGTCATTCCCCCCATCATGCACCTCGGTTCTGAAGCCCTTCTAGAATCCTCTCTGCTCTGTGAGGAGGGTCTGCAGGATAATCCCCATTCATTTTCTCGGGGAGCTCCCTGACCTCACCGGTGAGCAGCGGGCTAACAGTCCCCAAAGTGTGGTTGTACAGAAGATTCTCAGGGTGAGGGGTGGGGAGGGTGGGATGAACTGGGGGATGAGCACTGACATATATACACTACCATGTGTAAAACAGAGAGCTGGGGGGAAGCCGCTGTATAGAGCGGGAGGAGGGGGGTGGGGGGGTGTTCTTTCCCACTAGGGGTGGTGGGGGGGGGTGGTCTTTCCCACTAGCGACACCTGGGATGTCCAAAGCAATTATAGTCCCATTAAAAAAAAAAAAAGATTCTTGGGGAACAGGGTCTCTCCTCTTCTAACAGGCTCGAGGACTGACTTCCCAAGCTCCGGGCCTCACTCTTTCTGTCTGCAGAACCTGCAGCTGGCTTGGCTGGTGCCCTCCACCCCTCCAGAGCTGGGGTCCTGGGACCGCCCCTCCCCCTCAGGCTGACAGGCCTTTCCAGGGGCACAGAATTCTCTTAACTTCAAACTTCTCAACTCTAACGGAGCAAATTATGTGACGCTTTATTTTTCCCGGGTTGAATGGGCAGAGCTAGCACCTCATAAAGCAACAGGGAAAATATTTGGCTGGTTTTGTAAGCCGGGGCCACAAAGGCTTGCTTGTGATGGGTGGCCCTGCCCAGGTCTGGGCAGCAAGGTCTGCAGACAAGCCCTGCTCGCTTGACACCAGCCACCTGTGTGCAGGCCATGAGGTCTGGCCATCTCCTCCCACATGCTTCCAGACTCTGAGCTGCCAAAAACAACGCCAGCTGTCGGCCCTGCAGGGGAGATCCTCAGGGGCAGGGAGGCCCTCAAAGAAGCTTCTGTGGACTGGTCAGCAGCCCCCACCTGGGAGATGTCAGCAGTGTGTCTGGGTCGTAATCTGTCCCCAGGAGGCTTCCCTCAGGGAATCCGCCCACTGACTTTGTGCTTCCCAGCCTCCCTGCCTTTGCTCCCCCATCCGGCCTGTTTGGACCGCTTCTGCCTGTCCCGTCCACCCATGCACGCCCCTTCCCAGCCCCGCGCAACGTCCTCTTCTCACCCAACCCCTCTGTCACTCTGTGCCCACAGAAACCAGTCCCTTTCAGGAGCTGACAGCACTCCCTGCCCGTGCCCCTTGTTAGATAATGAATCATACCTTCTTGGGGTGCCTCTTATTATTTAATGCTGGAGTGATTTATTTCACTGACACCTCATTTATTTGAAACTTAGGGAAAGAGCTTTTTCAACATCAGTAAATTTTTCTGATAAATTATCCATTTAAGTACCAGTTTACCTTTAGTCTGATCTCTTTGGGTGGCAGTTTTTCTAAAATACATTGGTATGCCTTCATTAAAATTTTTTTTCCAGTTTCATTGAAATATAATTGATAGATGGCACTGTATAAGTTCGGGCTTCCCTGGTGGCTCAGCAGTACAGAATCCGGCTGCAGTGTAGGAGATGCAGGTTTGATCCCTGGGTTGGGAAGATCCCCTGGAGAAGGGCACAGCAACCCATTCCAGTATCCTGGCCTGGAGAATCCCCGTGGACAGAGGAGCCTGGTGGCCTATGGCCATTAGGGTCACAAAGAGTCAGACACTACTGAAGCGACTTAGCACGCGTGCACCCATTGCATAAGTTTAAGGTGAACCACAATTATTTGATACATGTAGATACTGCCAAATGGTATTATGCCCTCCTCTTAATGGATTTATCCCTAAATGTAATGGAATCCATTTTTGAGGATTCAGGATTAGAAAAGAAAATGCCACTTTTGGTACCATGACCTGGCTCTGTTCTGTTCCCAAGGTGGGGGTTGTCCCACCCCTTTTGCTGACTGGCCCCAAATGGCTATGTTTCAGAAGTTCTCACTTGCTGTGAGCAAGTGTCCCTCCATGTGGGCAGGGGTCCATGCTGCAGGGGGTGCCCTTAGTGTGCTTGCCTCTGACCTCACATACCCCCCACGCTCCCATGTCCTGTTTCTATTCTGCAAAGGGAGTGGGAGGCAGACAGCAGAGCCTGTGTAAATGAAAGCAGCGTGTGGATGAACAGCAAATAGTATCTGAGAAGAGTTCCTTTCAAGGTCTTAAGCAAGTCTTTCTGTTCATTCTCAGGGGTGGTGTTATGTAGACCTGAGAGTGACACATAAATGCACTGTTCCTGTGCTGATGCGTCCTTGGGGGTGATGAGTAGGGTCCCCTGTGCCCATACAGAGCCTGACCCAGGGCAGCTCAGAAACAGGACCCAGCTGACCTGCTCTGGGACATGTGACCTGGATGTGGCTCATCCCAGAGCTCTACCATCAGCTCTTACTTCAGAATCAACTGTATCCTGAAGGGGTGGCTGGGCCTGCAGGTGGAGCAGGCTTGGTCTCAACATGGGCTCCCAGTGTCTGTGGCTCCAGGTCTCTAGTGACTGCTGTCTCCAGAGGATGCACCTTTAGGGCAGGTAAGGATCTCTAAAGCCTTGTTGCAAACAATTGTTGCATCTGATCTCTGGTTCGTGGGAAAACAGAGATGTCCAGCAACTTTATGTGGCATACAGAACAGGCGTGACCACTAAGGAAACATCTGGTTTCTTGCAAGTTACTATAGTTGATCTGGGCTGCAGTAAATCCTCTTTTTAAGGCCTGGGAATAGAGGGGCGCTGCACCAAGGGCAAGCTGGGTGCAATGACTATATAGCACTGTCAGGATCTGGGAACAGAGGAAGGAAGGGCTTATGAGGCCCCTGGAGCCCAGCTGGGAGGTGGAGGCAGAGGTGTGGCCTCTGTCCCACAGGCAGGGTGGCCTGGCTGCCCTGAGGTTGATGAGCTCTGCTAAGCAGTGCGTGATGTTGCTTTCCTCCAGCCATTTTAACCAAGAGGCATCTCAAAGGTAACACTTGGCCACCTGGCCTTGGGCACTATTGGTAAACCTGCAATTTTGCCCACAGCCCCAAATTATCGTTATTCAAAATTCTTAGGTACACCAAGCTTTACTTCCTGCTTGCTTCCTTTAACCTTCGTGAGACCCTGCCTGCCCCCACAACCAGCTCTGTTTCCTGTCATACTCCATGTGCGCCACCTGGATCTCCATTCCTAAACTGTCCCAGGCTCCTTCCTGCCTCAGGACCTTTGCACATGCTGTTCCTTCCACCTGGAACACCCTGTCTTACTCTCACCACATAGCAGACACTTTGCTAGTTAATTTCAACTCTGAGTTTACAGGGTCCCTAGACTGGCCTTCTCTGACATCTAAGACAGACCAGGCCCCTCACACTCTCAGCACCCTCTGCTTCCCTGGTGTGCCACCTAACACAACAGGAATCACAGAATCATCTCTGTACTTGGCTGTAACATGTCTCCATGCTGAGTTCTAAGTTCCATGGGGTGGGGCCTCGAGCTGCCTGTTCATGGCCTTATCTTTAGCACCTAGCACCATGCCCGGTACATGGTTCATGATGAGTAAATAATTGCTATTAATCAGTCACACCCTTCATTCCAGCTCGAGCCATGCTGAGCTGTCCCCAGACCCCAATCCTTCTCAAAACTCTAATTATAGAACTTCCCCGGTGATCCAGTAAGGTTAAGACTCCATGCTGCCAATGCAGGGGGCATGGGTTTGATCTCTAGTTGGGGAACTAAGATCCCACATGCTGCATAGCATGGCCAAAAAAAAAATAAAATGACCAAAAAACAAAACTAATTTCTTGCTCTTCTCCCTGTATACAACTGTCTTCTGTAAGTCATTCCTGCTCTTTGGTGAAAGTCACTCAGTCGTATCTGACTCTTTGTGATCCCATGGACTGTAGCTCACCTGGCTCCTCTGTCCATGGAATTCTTCAGGCAAGGATACTGGAGTGGGTTGCCATTCTCTTCTCCAGGGGATCTTACAAACCCAGGGAATGAACTTGGGTCTTCTGGTTCAATCTTCTGTGGGTCTTCTGTGTTGCAGGCAGATTCTTTACCATCTGAACCACCAAGGAAGCCCCGCTCTTTGATGAAGGAGTAAATAAATCAATGAACCACTAAATAAACTATCAGAATTTCAGAGATTTCATATTTTCTGAGGCCTGCTACTGCACAACTGAAAAAGCACTAAATGTGTGGCAAAAGAAGTATTCTCAGAGGACAAGGCCCTTGAGTGGGAGTACTGCCTGCAACAAAGCTCAATGAACGTACAAGCATCCCTGTAAAATGCTTTGGGAGACTCCTGAAAAGTCTCTTGTGAGCAAAGACTGGTGAGTGGAAATGAACAGCAGATAACCTACAGTGATGAACTTGAGATGGGTGTGCATCATCATGCACCTTGTATTTAGTGTGCTGCTTGCTATTCAGCTTAAGGAAGGGGGAAATATCCGTAAGGTGGAAAGGACCTCGGTATCTGTCATCTGAAGAGTATTATGCAGGTAGTAATAAGAGCTGGGGCTTCCCTGGTGACTCAGTGGTAAAGAATCCGCTGCTAACGTGGATCTTCCCTTGATCCCTGGGTCAGGAAGATCCCCTGCAGAAGGAAATAGCAACCCACTTCAGTATTCTGGCCTAGTGAATTCCATGGACAGAGGAGCCTGGCAGGCTACAGTCCATGGGGTTGCAAAGAGTTGGACGTGACTGAGCGACTGAACAAGAGCTACCTGGCAGTGACCACATCAGGGTGCCAGCACTGTGCTGGGCAGTTTGTATGTCTTATATTATTGAATCCTCAAGAGAACTTTGAAAAGTGGGAGCTATGTCCATTTTTCAGATGAGAAGATGGGAGTTTTAGAGAGGCTGAGTAACTGGGCCAAGGTTATAGAACTCGCTGAGGCAGAGGTGGGCTTGACCCCAGGCAGCTGGACTCCCAGGTTGCAGAGCGAGGTGCTGGGCAGGGGCCTCCGGGAAGGCGTCCCCAAAGCTGAAGATGAACTGCTGCCATGGAAACAAAGTTCCCAGCTTCCGGCCCTGCCAGGTTGGCTTCCCAGGTCTTTAGACATGGCTTCCCTAGTCTCCCAGCCTGAAGGTCTGCAGAGGCCAGAGAGGAAACGGCCATCCTTGGACCACTCGGACCAGGCCACTAGGGCACACGTGTCAGTCTGAGGCGGGTGGCGGATGACTTCCCAGGTCCCCCATCTTTTTCCACTGAGACCTCCCCAACTGCCGGCCTTGGAAAGTCTGGGGGGCATGGACAAGGGCAGCCCCATGCACCTTCCAGCTGTCCTTTTGTACTTGCAGAGCTGCAGCCTCTTGAAGCCCATCCTCTGCCTCCTTGAAGTTACATCCCTGCTTGGTCACCATGTACCTCCAACACCAGAGGAACAGCTAGTTGACTTGCGCCCTGGAAAGGGGGGGAGGGCCTCTGACCCCTTCACAGAGACTCCTTGATGATTCATACAGCAAGCGTGAACAACAGGAGCTCCCCAGAGAAATACTGCGTGGTTCCCTCTGTGGGTACCAAGGGCACCCGCACCTTCTCTCTTTAGGCTCCAGGCTCACACCCAGGCCAGCTAAGTCCTGGGAGCCAGGTTACCCCCTCTACAGGCTCTGCCCCCTTCTTGTCCCTCTCTGCCTGTTCAGGCCCTCTTGATGCCTCATTCCTGAGCACATGGAGACCTGTGTTGAGCAGACAAGGCTTCACCCTCCATATTAGTTAGCTAAGGCTGCTGTTACAAAGTGCCACAGACTGGGTGGCTTAAGCAACAGGAATGTACTGTCTCACAGTTCCAGAGGCTGGAAGCCCAAGACCCAGGTTTCAGCAGGGTGGGTTCCTTCTGAGATTGAGAGAGACAGAGTCTGTTCCAGGCCTCTCCCCTAGCCTCTGGTGGTTTGCTGCCAACCTTTGGTGGTCTGCTGCCGACCTTTTGTGGTCCTTGGCTGGTAAACACACCACATTGATCTCTGTCTTTGTGTTCCCGTGGCATTCTCCTAGCAGCTGTGTCTTTGTGTTCTGCTTTTTATAAGGACACCAGTCATATTAGATTAGAGCTCACTCTCATGACCTCATCTTACTTCATCTTCATTGCATCTTACTTCCAAGTGAGGTATGAGGGGTTAGGACTTTAACAACAAGAATTTTAGGGGGACACAAGCCAACCCATAACGCTCTGTTTTACTTTATGCAAAGGAAGACCAGGATGATGGAGGGAAGACCAGAGTGATAGGGAAGAAAAGGACACAGTCCAGCATCTGACTGCAGCACAATTGGGTTGACAAGGGTCCTAAAGACATTACTGGAGAGCAACGAAAGAAAGTGAGACTGCATGCAAAAGGCAGCTCAGGGTGGGCAGGCAGAGCCCTGGGAGCCAGAGCAGGGGGCCACATGACTGCTGTGGGGCTGACAACCATCACTGCTGTATACCCATGGCTCCTCAGGCCAGGGCAAAACCAGCCAAGACAATGTTGGGGCACATATCTGATGAGCGCATAGTTTAAGACAGACTCTAACAGAGGAGATTTGCAGAAGGTAGACATAGGCTGTAGTGGGTTCAGATCGGGGGCCCCAAGAGGCCAACAGCCTCAGCACCAGCCCATTCTAATGCTCCAATCTCTTGTTCTTAACTAAACCTGAGTTCACAATAAAATACCTATGCAACAGGACTAACAACCAAGCTCACAAGATAAATCTCCTCTAAGGATACAGTCCCTGAGACTCTGCAAGGTACTAACCAAAAGTTCTAAGCTTTAAAATATATATATATATGTTTAATTCATTAGAGAATCCTTTTCTGGAAAATCAGCTGGCAGTCAGTATCAGCAATCTGAAAAGCAGTTCTTATTTCTTGAGCCATTATTTTTACTCCTAATGATCCACCATGCTGATGTACATAAAAAGGACAGCAAGCACAAATAAAGCATTACTTGTAAAAGGGAAAACTGGAAACAACCTAAATGTACGACAGTGAGGATGGTTAATTATATTATGACATAACCAAAAGGCGACAAATTATTTAGTCATTAATAATTATATTACCCCACCAACATTACCTGTACACACAGTTCTAAAAGTACTGGCCAAATAACTAGATAAGAGAAAGAAAGAAAAATTGTCACTATCTGCAGACAATATGCTTGTAGACCCAGAATACCCAAGAGAAGCAAAAGAGAACCTACTAGAGACACAAGAATTCAGTGAGGCAGAAAATCACTGGTAATCAAAAATCAACAGCTTCCCGCTAGACACATACCAAGCTAGGAAATATAATGGAAGACAGGATTTCTTCCATAATAACAACAAGAATGATGAAATACCTAGGGCTGAACACAACGAGGTATGTGCAAGGCCTGTAAGAGTGAAAACTGAAATCATGCGAAAGGACGTATCAGAAAGCTTGGAAAAATGGAAAGACATATTTTTATGCTTGCAGTGGCGTACTCAATAACTCAAAACATGCCAATTATCCGCTAAAATAATCTATGAATGCAGTATGATCTCAATTAAAATACCTATAGGATTTTCGGGGACCTTACCAAAATGATTAACTAAGGTTTGTCTGGAAAAGTAAACAGAAAAGAAGAAACAGAAAAACACTAGAGGAAACAGTAATGAGGCAGGAGCTGTTCTACTGGCTATTCAAACATTTTTAATCACGGCATTACAGTAATTAAAGCCATGTGGTCCTGGGGAAGGCCTAGACCGACGGGTCAATGGAATGCTGCATTTCTCCAAGAATTGGCAGAAAAGCTGCTTCTTGTAGGAAAGTGGTCTGGTGGGGAAGGAAGGGCATGGGTTTGAGAGCCAGACAGACTTGGGCTGTCCTCCCAGCCTGTGTGGCCTTGGATGCTGGTGGCATTTGCTCTGAGCCTGTTTCTGTTTCATGTGAATATTGTGAAAACTTGAAAAAGGCAATGTATGCAAAGTGCTCAGTAAAGGGTCGCAAACGTACTGGATACTCACTGAAAGGTCACAATTACTATCAATAATTTATTCTTATTTTTTACTTTAAAATTATTTTAACTTTTCAATATTATTAAAACCACTTTGCCACCTAATCAGAGCCCCTGGGGCCCTGCGTCCTGCGGCAGAAGCCACACCCCAGCTCCCCATCTGATTCTCCCTCCGAAATACAGCTGCTTGCACACACTTGACCCATCCCTCCTCATTGAACAGAGGGAGGCCAGTCTCTGTCCTTCATGGGAGAAAAGCAGAGAGTCCAGGCAAAGAGTCCTTAGGAGACCTCCTGAGAAAGGGTAGATACTCTGGGAAATGGGAGTCTTTTGAAAGAAACGTGGGAAGCCTTGGAAACATAGTCTTGTTTAAAAAGCCTGTCGTAGCCCCAGGACAGGATCACTGAAGTTTTCCCCTTCTCAGGGTAGGTAAGTGGAGAAGGCAATGGCAACCCACTCCAGTACTCTTGCCTGGAAAATCCCATGGACGGAGGAGCCTGGTAGGCTGCAGTCTATGGGGTTGCTAAGAGTTGGACATGACTGAGTGACTTCACTTTCACTTTTCACTTTCATGCATTGGAGAAGGAAATGGCAACCCACTCCAGTGTTCCTGTCTGGAGTATCCCGGGATGGCGGAGCTTGGTGGGCTGCCGTCTATGGGGTTGCACAGAGTCAGACACGACTGAAGCGAATTAGCAGCAGCAGCAGCAGGGTGGGTAAGAGCAGTGACAGTGGTGGAAATGTAGGAATCAGCATGGTGGGCCTGGGGGCTAACAAAGGCCCTGGCCTGACTTCAAGGATGCCCTACATTAGGGCAGAGGGCCACTGGGTCACACAGGGACTAAGACCTAGTGGTCTGGCCTGGTTCTGCTTAACTATGCAGACTTTCAATAAAGAATGGAACAAAAAAGAAATGGTATTCCTGGGCTTCCCTGGTGGGCTCAGTGGTAAAGAATCTGCCTGCCAAAGCAGGAGACACGGGTTCGATCCCTGATCTGGGAAGATCCCATATGCCAAAGAGCAACTAAGCTCGTATGCCACAACTACTGAGCCTGTGCTCCATGGACCCCACTCCCTGCAACTAGGGAAAAGCCCCAGAAGCAATGAAGATCCAGCACAGCCCCCCAAAAAACAATTCATTAAAAAAAAAAAGAAATGGTATTCCAGGATGATGAATCTGGAAGCCATGTACCAAAGACGCCTGGTTAAGGAAGGTCATCCGTGATGCTGATGCAGCTGACTAGGAGAGTGGGGAGACCTGTTTTAATCACTGGGGCACTTCAGGCATAAGGCTCCGAACCACAAAATTTTCAAGGGATTTAAAAAATGTTTGAGACCTGGGGTGAATTTATTGCTTCAAAAGCTACTGAAAGAAAGTTGTAAAATTAAAATTAACACATGCTTAATCAAATATTTACCAAAATAAAAAGTACAGTGGCAAGAAGTCAAGAGCAACTCAACTGACAGTCACACATTCATTGTATTTACTGTAGGATGTTGTACATTTTAACATGTTTGTTACGGACTTTACCATGCATGTAGGCAAGCACAAGCTGGAAAAGACAGATAATACAGAGCATGGAAACAGAAAACCCAAATGCCCTCCATATTCTAGGAAATTTGGTGTAGTGCAGTAAGGTGGAACCCATCAAGGATGCCTATAAAGGCCTGCTTTCAGGCTTTGGAAGTAAATCCAGCTGGCAGGACATATTATTTTGTGACATAATACTCTGCAAAAGAGTCACAAGCTCCCTGAGACTGGACAATGATAGCTGCCTGCTTTTTCCCAGTGGCTCAGTGGTAAAGAATCCACCTGCAATGCAGGAGACACTGGTTCAATCCCTGGGTCAGGAAAATCCCTTGGAGAAGGGCATGGCAACCCACTTCAGTATTCTTGCCTGGAGAATTCCATGGACAGAGGAGCCTGGCGGGCTACAGTCCATGGGGTCGCAAAGAGTCGGATACAACTGAAGTGACTGAGTACACCAGAGACTGGATCAAAAGAAGGGAGGTGAGGTCCCACTATAACTTGTGTTAGAGAAGTCCTGACTAGGCAGCGTACCATCTAACTCCTCTGGTCACTAAACTCACTCGCTGTCTTATTAACCTATTAAGCTGCTTCTACCGCTGGCCCTGGGTGGTTATCACAGTCCAGGTTTTCCTCTTTCAGAGGAAAGCGTGTTAGAAGCTTCTGGCTGAGGCAGAAGACACCTCCAGTTCTTCTGTCCTGGGTGTTATTTCTACCTCCGCTACGCTCTTCTTATAGCTTCCTGAATCCAGGCACAGACTCAGTCCAGACTTGCTTCTAGTTTGAACCCAAGATCTTAATAATGCCACATCTGCCTCCTAGTTCTTCCTTATCTTGGGAGTCCCTCTGCCTACAGTGCCAGCCCAGCCTCCTAAGCAGAAGGCAGTGGGCAGATTACCTGAAATCGTCCAGGGGTCCAGGGCGCCAGGGCGCCAAGGGTCCCAAGCCGTCCCCACATTCCACGTCCCAGCTGCTTCCTAGGAAGTCTGGGTAGGCAGGGGACATGCCCAGCCACTCCCCTCGCAGAGAAAAGTGAGAATTCCCTCCTTCCTCCTGATGTCTGGGGCTCTGCAGCCAACAGAGCCAGATGACATTAGGATTTATATGAGTTTTGACAACATCAAGTCCCAGCAAAGTCTCAGGGGAGCCGGAAGGGAGCAGGTGGGGGAGCGAGGGATGAATAAGTCTGTTCTGAGCCCCAGGACAGCCTCTTCCATTATGCATTTGTATTCATCCCGTAGCCATGGCGCTCCAGGCAGCCGCCCAAACAATACAGAGGACACAGCTGTTGAGGAGCTTACAGTCTCAAATTTTCCGCCTCAGAGTAGCCCGGAAATCCCTTCCTGAACATGCCCTCCGCAGTCTGGGCGGCGGAGCAGGCCTCTCCTGGGGCGCTGCCCTTGCATCCTGCAACACTCGGTACAGCGGCCCCCAACGGGCCGGGTCTGCTGTGCCCACTGCCACCTCCAGGCAGGCCCCAGGGAAGAGGTGTGCATTCTTCAAGTGGGAACAGGCTAGTCAGAATAGATAGACAGTCAAGACTTTATCTGACATGCTTTCTCCTAAAATGCTTCCCTGCTGGCCCCTGAGGCCACTGAGTAAGCCCCCTTGCTCTCTGAGAGGGAGAGTGCAGCCGCGGGGAAACCATGTAGGGTGGGGACAAGAGAGCAAGGGGCAGGAGGGCAGAGGTGACACTAGGAAAGTGTTCTCACTCCAGCCACTGCTGAGCGCCAGCAGCGGGACCCCGGGGCCAGAAGCTGCATTGGGATGCAGGGGTGCACCTGAGGATGAGGGGCGGGGGTGCTCACACCCCGCTTCCAGAAGTGACTGTGCTGCTCCCTGGCAGGGGGTGGAGAGCAGGCAATTTGTTTGCTCAGTCACCCAGTCATGTCTGACTCTTTGCGACCCCATGGACTGCAACACCCCAGGCTTCCCTGTCCATGACCAACTCCCAGAGCTTGCTCAAACTCATGTCCATTGAGTTGGTGATGCCATCCAACCATCTCGTCTTCTGTCGTCCTCTTCTCCTCCGCCTTCAATCTTTCCAGCAACAGGGTCTTTTCTAATGGGTCAGTTCTTTGCATCACGTGGCCAAAGTATTGGAGCTCCAGCTGGCTACAACGGCCAAAGGGAGCCTTCAGGGCCAGTGCAGGAATGGAGGACACGGCCAGGAAATAGAGGACAGAGGGTCAGGGGATTCACAGGGCCTCCCCTAGTCTCACCCTGTGAGGAAAGAGGAGTTTCTACTTGTTTTTTTATATGACTTTTGGGGTGGGCTAAACAAAGTCCAAGAGCAAGCACAAGATCCAAGTCATGCTCTCCTCAGGCCAACTCAAAAATCGCCTCCTCCGAGAAGCCTGCCGTGTTCTGCCCACCCTTCCTGAGCTCAGAGCACAGAGTGTGTGGAAGGAGCAGCTTTACTGCCCCACTGCACCTCAGAGGGGACAAGGAGCTGCCCCGTCCTGCCCTGCCGGCCTGGTGAAGGCTGGCAGAGTCGCTCCTCGGGGTGCCCGTGGGGGCAGCACAGACCTGCCCAAGGCCAGAGCATGAACTCTGTGATTCACCAAGCTCCTAAACTCTGACTCTGCAGTGGAGGGAGCGGTGGACAGTGCCCGGTCATCTGGGGCCAGCCAGCGGGAGAACAGAGGCTGCCACCGGAGGGGCCACAGGAGGAAGAGGAAGATGGGCACGATTGTGTCCACAGCATAAGGTGACACTGGATCCCAGCTGGCCCTGGGCAGCCAGGCTGCCGCAAAGATTGTTCCAGACACAGGGTGAGCATGGCCAGCTATCAGTAACTAAAGGGAACCGGGCCAGGCCAGGGTGGCATTTGTTCAACAGCCATGGCATGCCGGGCACCCGGGTGCCTTCTTTATAGACACCACCACACCAAAGCCCCCTGATGTCCCAGAAGGAGGGTGCTGCTGCCCTCCACTTACCAGAACATGGCCTAGGAAGAACATGGCCCAGAGCCTGCTCAAGGTCACACAGAAGGTTCACGTGCGATTAGGGGAGGGGGCTGGGGCTCTGAAGGGGTGGCTCAGGCTCTGGGTGACTGAGGGAGTGGGAAAACGACTCTTCACACTCAGCTTGGCTTCCAGTCTGAGCCTCTGGAAGAGGCTGAGCTGCCGGTAAAAATGTGTACGTGTGTGTGATCGATGTGTGTAGGGGGAGGGATGGGGAACGGAGTATGCAGTGGGGCCCGGCAGCTGGCACATGGCCCTTCTCCAGTACCGCAGGGTGGCAAGGTGGCTCTGGAGATCTGGAAGTTTCCCCAGCTGTGACTAATTTGCTGTGGCCTCGAGCCCTGCTTAACCTCTCTGGGCCTCCTCTTTGCCATCTAAGGTGGAACCTTGTGATGATTAAATTACACCTCTGTTCGTCCAGCAGAATAAGCACGCTTTGGGAATGACAGAGACTCTGGTTTGGATCCTGGCTCTGTCACTTATTAGCTGGGTGACCTTGGGCAGGTTAAGTGACCTCTCTGAACCCGATTACCTCATCTGTAAAGTAGGGAGTGATGTCTGCTTGGCAGATCGCTGGGACAATTTACAAGAGGAAAAGTGCTGACCACGATACACGGCATCACTACATATTTTATTATTGTTGTTGTGGTCATTATGGCCAGCTGGCATTTTTAGGTTGAAGTTCCAAGAAGCCTTGATTTCTCCCTACAGACTCAATTATGAAAAAGAACAGCTTCATCGCCCTACATGACCTCTGCAAATGTTCCCACATCGGTGGAGCTGCCTGGCCTCCTACCCTCCTCTTCCCCTTCTGAGTGGGGATCCAATACCTTTCATCTCCAGGCAGGTCAGGCTCAGCCCTACTTTCCCTCTGTTCAGAGCCACAGTGGGGCCCACAGCCCTCTCTGAGTAGGGCTGAGAGAGGGAGGCAGAGGAGAAAGAGCAAAACCTGAGCATCAGACTGTCCTGGAAATAGCTGTGTGACCTTGAACAAGTTGCTTTACTTCTCTGATCCCCTTAAAGCGGGGAGAGCAGCCCCTCCCTACAGTGGAGCAGGGGTGAAGGAGCCGATATACTCTCGAGCATACATTGGCACATGGGAGGGGGCGCCCTCCCAATGGAGGGGGCATGCCTCCCCTCTCTCCCTGCTGTGGGTCACTACCAGGCCGCTCATCCTGCCTGTTTTCCTCCCTGCTCTTCCTTTCCTGGGGAGCTGAGGGCTGGACGCTCACTCCAAGGAGTCGGTCTACTTGGAAGGCCCTTGGAAATGCTTCAAACCCCACAGCAGGGGACTGAGACCCTGGGCCAACCACTCCTCCAGAGGACCGACCCATGGGCAAAGCCAGGATCTGCCTGAGCTGCTTCAGCAGAGTCTAGCCGCGTCCCTGTCTCCAGGCTCACTCCTGGTGCGCAGGGGCATAGAGGTGCTAACTGTATCAGTGACGAAGGCCTTCCACGCAGAATGTCTGAATCAACCCCTCGTGACAGTCGAGAACGGAAGATATGGTTAATGACGGAGCAGGGCTTGGTTGAACGCAGGTTGATTTCACCCTGGAAGTCTTCCTTTGGTTTGCTAATAATGATATCGTCTACTATTTATCAAGTCCTGTTTTGTGCCACATACTTTATATCCAGTCCATGAACGATGCTAAGAATCAAGCCTCCCTCCCCACCATGCGGAAAGGAAACTGAAGCTCAAAGAGGTGAAATAACTACACAAGGCCTCCCAAGCTGGGGACAAAGGAAGCTGAGATTTGAACCCCACTCAGCTGAAGCTGAAGCTCCAATACTATGGCCACCTGATGCGAACAGCCAGCTGGCTCATTGGAAAAGATCCTGATGCTGGGAAAGATTGGAGGCAAAAGGAGAAGGGGGTGGAAGAGGATGAGATGATTAGATAGCATCACCAATTCAATGAACACGAATTAGAGCAAACTCCAGGAGATAGTGAAGGACGGGGACCATTGCATGCTGTAGTCCATGGTGTCACAGAGTCAGACAAGACTTAGCGACTAAATAGTAACAGCTCGACTCAAAGGCAACCCAAGCTTCTCATGCCCAAATGGCTAACTCTGGGTTCATAGCTTCTTCCAAAGCTTGTTTACGGCTGGGCTGGACGATACATTGACCCCCAAGACAAGCAGCAGCAGTGGGGTGGGCTGGCTCCAGTGAAAACCAGGCTTGCTGAAGGAGCTGGGATTTGAAGGAGCTCTACCTCTACATCTGCTTTTAAAAAGGAAGTCTTCCCACAGAAGGAAAGTGTCCTGCCATGTCACCATCACTGTAGGTTTCAGCCTGTGTCCCTGGCCTTTCAGCCTGAGCCTGGGCCCCTGGCACCACTCGCAGTGAGCATGGCCATTGGGGCTTGTCATGAGCAGAGCTGGCATCCACATTCTTGCAGTCACGCAGCACCTGCTCTGCTTAATTAAGTTGTTCGCCAGCATTAACAGGCTGCGGCAAAAAGATCAGAGCAGCTGGAGTCTGGGGTCCACACTTGAGCCCTGGCTCTGTCGCTAACATGCTGTAGAGAGCCGAGCACCTCTCTTAAAACTCCCTGAAGCCCAGGCTTCTTGCTTGCCAGATGGGGATAAATACATACTGTCTTATTGCTCAGGACACTTCAGAGGGTCAAAAATAATTTTTAAAAAAGTGGATTTTAAATTTGAAATGCACTTGTAAATAAAATAAATTATGTTTGTTGAGACAATAATTTCTATCATTAATAACAACTCTATACTATTTACTATTAGAGGCTTTGTTGTTGTTCAGTCGCTAAAGCTATGTCCGACTCTTTGAGCCTCTGTGGACTGCAGCACGCCAGGCTTCCCTGTCCTTCACTATCTCCTGGAGTTGCTCAGACTCATGTCCATTGAGTCAATGTCATCCAACCATCTCACCATAAAAAAGGCTGAGTGCCAAAAAATTGATGCTTTCGAATTGTGGTGCTGGAGAAGACTCTTGAGAGTCCCTTGGACTGCAAGGAGATCCAACCAGTCCATCCTAAAGGAAATGAGCCCTGAATATTCATTGGAAGGGTTGATTTCCTCTAGGATTGACTGGTTTGATCTCCTACAACTGAGTAACTTTCACTCACTTCACATTCATTGGAAGGACTGATGCTGAAGCTGAAGCTCCAATATTTTGGCCATCTGATGGGAAGAGCCGACTCATTGGAAAAGACCCTGATGCTGGGGAAGATTGAAGGCAGGAGGAGAAGCGGGTGACAGAGGATGAGAGGCTTTACATGTACCATCTCACATAATCTCCACAACAGCCTCTAGGAGGTATCAGTAGTTGTGGGTTTTATCCCTGCTTTACAGAAGGGAAGACTGAGGCTTGGTTTCTGAGCATTACAGTACCCTAGGGCTTGTCCTGGAACCTCTTCTCTTCAGTAGTGACATGCACCCCCTAGGAGATTTCACACTGGGTCGTGATTATAAACACCATGGCCTATGCAGCACCTCCTCTTGGATGCCCTGTGGGCATCTCAACCCTCACAGGTCCCAAGTCGAGCTCCTGACCACCACCCCTAACCTACAGTCTTGCCCAACTCAAATAAAACTATCTTCATCCTTCTAGGTGCTGGGGCCCCAAACCTGGAGGTCATCCTGACTCCTGTGCTTACCCTCTAGAGCAAATCCTGTTGGCCCTGCTTTCAGAATACATCCAACATCAGCTCCCTCTCATTACCTCTACTGTTCCCATCCTGATCCAAGCCACCAGCATCTCTCATTTGTATTGAAACAGCCTCCTAGCTGGCCTCCCTGCCTCTATCCTGCACCCCTACAATTGATTCCCAAGAATACAATTAAAGTGCCCCTGTTAAAACCTAAGACAATCAGGTCACTCCTCTCCTCAAAAGTCTGCAGTGACTCCTCACCTCAGAGAGAGCCAAAGGTCATCCTCGGTCTGCCCACCCCTACCTGGCTCCTCTCTGGCCTCACCCTGCTCCTCCTTTCTCCTCTCTCCAGGTGACCATGTGACTCAGGGCCTTTGCACCTGCTGTTGCTTCTGCCTGGATAGCCCTTCCCAGACACATCCACATGGCTCATTCCTGCTCCTCTTTCAAGTTCTTCATTCAAATGTCACTGTCTCAACAAGGCCTTCCTCAACCACCTTCTTTAAAACTGACAACTCCAGCTTCCTCCAACACACTCCAGCCCCATCTCTGCTTTATTTTTCTCCATAATACTCATCACCACAAACAGTGCACTTATTAGCTGAGTCTCTTTTTAAACAATGTTATTTATCTGGATGTGTCCAGCCCTAGTTGGGGCACAGAGGTTCTTTGTTACATCGTGCATGACCTTTCATTGCAGTGTTGCAGTACACAAGCTTGGTTGCCCCACGGCATGTGGAATCCTTGTTCCCTGATCAGTGATCAAACCTGTGTCCCCTGCATTGCAAGGCAGATTCTTAACCACTGGACCACCAGGGAAGTCCCACTTACTGGCTGATTCTTCTGTCTCCACCTACTAAAACATAAGCTCCATAAGGATAGGAATTTTTGTCTGTTTTGTCCCTGAAGTTCTGTACCCCCAGGGCATGGAATAGTACTTGGCACATACAAGGTACTCAATTAATATGTGCAGAATGAATGAGTTTTTAAAATATTACTTGCCTGGGTCATACGGTAGTAGACTTGGGGTCTAAATTCTGGACTGACCCTGTGTATATTCCCAGTCTCAGAGGCGGTGGGAGAGAAAGAGAAGTCCGGAAGGGCAGCAGGAGCAGAAAAAAAGTGGGGGTGGTCAGCATCACCCAAGACTGGTATTCATGCATGTTCCCATCCCTCCCACACGGTGGATGTACCTACGTCTCACTAGCTGCTTTAAAGAAACAAAAAGAGCAGTTCCAAGCAGACTCTAAAGTGACTTTCCCAAGGTCATCCCAAGCTGATTAGTGGCACAGCTGTCAACACCCACAAATTCTGAAAAGATTTCTGTGAAATCCCTGAAAATTGTTTTTTCATAGATAACTGGCTTTTGACAAATTTCCTAAGGGATAAGTAAGGGCTTCCATCCAAGTGCGTCCATCGTCTCATCTGGTTCCTGACCCCGAGGCTGCTGGCAGACGGAGGCCTGCTTGTGGAAGTCTGCAACTGAAGAATTCATTGCAGTCGAGGAAGATGATCGGCTCAGATGTTAGAAACACCCCGGCTCACTGTCCACCTCCTCCCCACCCCCCCATGAGCTTTCACATCTCCACACCTCTGCTCCAGCAGTCCTCACAGCCTGCCTTGCTCCTTCGGGCTCTGCCCCACTTGGCACAAGTCCCTTCCTCTGCAGGGCCCTCCCCGGTTGGATACCTTTGTTTCCTGTGTGCCCTCTGTCCCTGTCTGCAGTCTGTGGGAACCTGGGGCTCCTACTAGACGGTTCCACTCCTACTGGACATATGGGCTGGACTGTGTTGGCCCATCTTTGCAGCTGCAAGGCCCCCACCCAGGTCTGGCTTGCTGGGGGAGGTGGAGAACGCTCAGCCAGTGTTTATGGAGTGAAACTGACCCCTGGACGAGGACAAGGATCTGTCACACACTCCCCTTCCTTGAAGGAACTTCTAGCCGGTCCTGTTTTTAAGGGATGTGGGTGCCCCCATAAGCAGGCCTGAGGTCACCAGCAAGGGCTCCTAGGTGCACCGAGCGACACCTAAAACTCCCAGGAGTGTCTCATGCAGTTAAAAGGAAGCACATTGCAGAATGGTCCCATTTATGATTTTTTTTCTCTTTAGTTTTAGTGAATTTATTGAGTAGATGAAATAAGACAAGCATAAAGGAACAAGATATGAATCTGGAAACCGTATTTGGATCCGGACACAGATGCCCTTGCATATGCCTAGAACACGTCTGAGATTCTTTATAAGAAAAGTGGTCAGAGTGGGCCTGTCTTAGTTGGGGGTCCCCAGAGATGAAAATTTGGGTGCAGGTAGTTTGGGGAGGGGGAGGCGATCTCAGGAAATAAAATTGCTGGAGAGGGGAGAGTGAAACAGGAAAGGGAGGCAAGACTAGAGAGGGTGTGTTAATAAGTGGACACAGCTGGGGGCTCCTGCTCAGAGCCTCTGAGCAGCTATGTAGAACATGCCTGTGTAGAAGTGTCCCACTGGAGGCTGGGGACACGCATCCCTGTGCCCCCAGTGGCTGAGGTGAGCCCTCGAGGTTGAACCCACATCCAGCAGAGTGGCCGCCTGTGGCTAGGGGAGAGCAGATGGATGCTGCCCTGCAGGAAGCTCCGGGCTGGGAGAGCCCACCAGTGTGGGGCGCAGGGAATGGGGTGGGATCCCCAAGAATCAAACACGAAATGCGGATGGCTGGAGAACGCCTGGACTTTTCATAATTCTATCCTTTCGTGACTGTGGATTTGGAAAGGAAAGGAAGCACAAAGATGCAGGGAATTCATCTCTTCTCCAGCCGCTGAGATAACCAGCCTGGAGCACTGCCTCCCAGTGTTATATTTTAGTGCTCACCAAGTTCCTACAGCTTTATTTTTTAGGATTCATGCAGTTCCTGTAGCTTTGTGCCCTCTTTGTGTGTCCCCACGGAAGACAGGTGATACCTCCCCTGAGAGCTGGTGCTAATAGCTCTGCCGTCAGGAGTGGGGAGAGGCAACCACCAGCCCACTTCCGAGCCAGCCTTGGTAAGGAGTTTGGGGTCCAGGTGGAGCTCAGAGGGGAGGGAGGGCCCCCACCCTGAAGTGCAGAGCAGATTCATCACTGCCGCCACTGCTGCCATCCAACTATTAAACGAGGCTGCCCAGGCAGCCAACAGGGCCTTAAATCTCCGCCCTAGGGTCACTTCCATTTTCCTGCTCACTGAGCACGACCAAACTTTTGCTTCCTAAAGAAAAGTCTATCCTTTAAGGTTGGAAGTGCTGAAAAGTCCCACCACCGCCATCCCCGCCACAGACAAGGAAGGGGATTCCTCAAGGAGGTGGCTGGAGATGCTCACCATCCCTCCCCCGCACCCAGCCCACATGCCACCTGCCCACTCAGCCTGGCGGGGCCAGCTTAGTACTCAGCTCTGGGCCCCCGTCCAGCTCTGCCGCTCCAGGCTGGATCACCTCAGGCAAGCCCCTGCACCTCTGGGGCCTCTGCTCTGCCATCTGGAAAACGGGTACGTCACACCTGCTTCCCAGGGCAATTTGAGGATCAACCAAGATCATGGATGTGAAGCAGCTGGCACAGTGCCTGACCTTGTTGGGACCCTAAAACTGGGGGCCCCACCAGTACACCCTGGACTTCCCACTCTTGCTGGGTCCCTCCTTCTGGGTTCACCTCCCTATGCGGCCTGCCTTCCTCCACCTTCTGCTCTAGTCTTGTCTGCCCACGATGCTCACACCCAACCCTCTGCTAACAGGGACTCCTGCAGAAACCTGGCTTTCACCATGCTCCTCCAGCCCCTCCTACGCTTCCCACTACCTACCTGAAGATCTAAAGCTTGAGGGAGCAAGCCCCACACTGTCTCCCGTCCACAGTCACACTCCTGCCATGGGAGCCCCACAAGGACAGCCTTCTCCAAGACGGGCCCAGAGAGCTTGTGAGCGAGGGTCAGGGTCATGGTCCTGGTTGTGAATCTGACTACAAGGGCTTGGAAGCCCTGGTTCTCTGTGTCACCTGGAACCTCTGGCGCAGCTGTCCCTGAAGCTGGGCGGCCTCCACCCCCAGCCTTTCTCCCCTTAAACCCAGGGTTTCCTCCTCTTCAGAACCAACATCCCCATGCAGGGCCACTTGGGCCAGGGGTCAGCGAACCCAGGAGGTCAAATCTCAGCTTCATTTTCACAGCTGTGTGACCCTGGGCAAGTCCCTAGGCCTCCCTTTCTCCAGGAAGAATGTCACTAGCAACCTAGCTGTCTAGTGTTCTTAGGAAGAGGAGGAGATGTAACGGAGCCTGGGATATGGTAACATTATTATAACCGTCACCACAGTGCTAATGTACTGACTGCATCCTGCGTGTCACTTTACAGTGATTCCATCACTAACCCTCACCCTGCAAGGCAGGTCCTGTTATTTTTGCTTTATAAATGAGGAAACTAGAGCCCAAAGGAGTCATTTACCCGGAATCCTAACCCAGGCCTGGTGGTGGCACTTTGTCACTCAGTCGTGTCTGACTCTTTGAGACGCCATGGACTATAGCCGATGGCATTCTCCAGGCAAGACTACTGGAGTGGGTTGTCATTTCCACCTCCAGGGGATCTTCTTGACCCAGGGATTGAAGCCGGGTCTCCTGCATTGCAGGCGGATTCTTTACCAGCTGAGCCACCAGGGAACTCAGGCCTGCCTGGCCCCAAACACTATGCCCTTTGGACCTGTTATCTCCTACCTGCACAGACAGTGTGCCAGGTGTGTAAGCCCTTTATTGCATATTATGATATGTATGAGCCTTACAACAGCCCTTCAAGGTAGGTACTAGTATCATCATCATCCCCATTTCACGGATACAGGGACAAAGGAACTGGGAGGTTAAGTAACACACACAAGGTCGCGCAGCAACCAGCAGCAGAGCCAGAACTGGAACCCAGGCAGTTTGAGGCCAGAGCCTGTGCTGCCCTCTGTCTCTTCCCTCCTCTGCCGTCTTGTACTTCCTGTGATCCTTCCAACAACCCCTCAAGACAGGGAGGATTAACCCCAGTTCACAGCTAAGGAAACCAGGGCTCTGACACTCAGCGGGTGTAAAATTAAACCAGGAGACAATGCATTTCCAGCTGTGAAAATAAAATAGCTCAGAACCTTCCTCAAATTCTTTCTGTATTATTACCTTCTGGAAAAGCTCTCACTGGGGGATGAGGCTACAGTGACCTCGGTGACCCTGTATTCCTTTCTCATCCTCCTAGTCCATGTTCTCATGGCACAGCCCATCCTGCGGACTCTAGGCTTGCTAAAGGGCAATGGACGTCTGGAGAATGCGATAGATCAGATACAAGATCAGACTGCAAAGTACCAAGAAACCCTTCACCTAGAATTCTGCTCAGCTCTGGGGCTTTGGAAGGTGGCTGGCCATGTGCCTGGCTCTTTTTGCAAGAACTGTACCAAACACCTTGGGAATCCCTGGGGAGAGGACCTTCTGGCAGCAGACCAGCAAGACGAACACTGGGAAGCATGCTGTTGGCTCCATGCCCACAATGAAGGGAGACATCATTAATTGAGCAGTGTTCTTTCCCACAAAGCCAAGGTAGAGCCTCCAGAGCCTCTGCAGAACAATGTTCTAGTCAGCACTTATTGATCAGAACTACATTCCTCAGCTTCCTTGCAGCTAAGAGTGGAATGTGATAATGTTTTAAACACTGAGCTTTAAGTAGAAGCATAGAGGGCATTTCTGAGACAACCTTTTAAAGAGAGTCAGTGTGCTCTCCAGCTCTTTTTCCATCCTACTTCCTGGAATGCAGGTGCCAAGGCTGGAGGTCTGGCAGTTATTCTGAACCAGGAGATACCTTTGAGACAAGAAATCACAAGCTGGGAAGGTAGAGCAGCAAGCAGGTGGAGCCTGAGGCACCGATTACCTCATGGAGTCCCACAATATCCTTGGATTCCCTATTTCCAGACTTGTCTTAAGTGAGAGAGAAATGAACCTCTACTCATGTTTAAGCCGGTTATTAGAAATTTGGGGTTGTACACAATCCAACCTAATTCATATGGATATAGCTGTAAGCTCCAGGTATACTTTCTGCCTGCTCTCCAATTTGCAGGCCGCTGAATATATCAAGCTGCTTTACACCCTGAGCTGGTACCCGCGACAAGCATTTCTCTGTCTGAAACATACTTGCCCATTCCTCTACCTGGCGAACACCAGCTCATCCTTCAAGACAGCTCGAGTGCTCCTGCCTGGGAAGTTGTCCTGGATTCCAAGGTTATACTGCCACCAAGGTTATTCCACCTTCTGAATTCTAATGGTGCTCTGCGTCCCTTGCTCACACTGTCCTGTAATTAGCTTTAGCTGTCTCAGGGAGCAAGGTCCTGGTAGCAAGGCAGTGTCCAAGCTTCCCCATGAGCCCAGGCAGAGGAAGCACAGTGAATGCTTAGAGACAAAATAAACACGGTATGAATGAGTGCCTGGAGGGTCAGATATTCTATGCCACAGAAGCTCCAGCAGCGGCGGTAGCTAGGGAAGGCTTCCTGGAGGAGGAGGAAGACCATGGCACAGAGTATACTAGCTCAGGCTACTGCACCAGGCCACTACCTGTGGCATAGAAAGCAGACACCACAAACTGTCAAGAGCTCTTTATATGGCTTAATGGAATGTCTTCAAGATAGTCTCTAAATGTCTCTGAGAGGTCACAGCCCCCAGCTGCTGCCAGGCCTGGATCCCCAATTGGTAGTGATTGACAGGGCAGCTGCCTGAAGAATCTCCGAGGCCCCAGGTCGGGCAGGGGAGGGGTCAGGCATTGTTGGAAGCTGAGCCGCCTCTGTGCCGGCGTTGTACAGCCATCTGGTTTGGGTCAGAGGTCTCCAGGGACAGGTTTGATTTATAGGCCGGTGCAGCCACCCGGGCGGCATGGAGGGAGGGCACAGGGAGGCCAAGGCATGGGAGTGGGGGAGGAGGAGGGAAGGGCCAGGAGGGGCCCCTCAGAGGCTGAGTGAACACTGGGCCTCTGCTCTCAGCCTTGAGGGTCTCGGGTTGCTTTTAATAGAGAAACATCGCCATAAAAAAGTACTGGAGGGCCTCCCTGGTGGTCCTATGGTCAAGAATCAGCCTTGAAATGCAAGGGACACTGGTTTGATCCCTGGTCCCGGAAGATCCCACATGCCATGGAGCAACTAAGCCGTGGTCCACTCCTACTGAAGCCTGCGTGCCTGGAGCCCATGCTCTGCAATAAGCGAAGCCACCACAATGGGAAGTCCGAGCACCGCAACTAGAGAGTAGCCCCTGATCGCTACAACTAGAGAAAGCCTGTGTGCAACAAGGAAGACCCATCACAGCCAAAATTACATAAATAAATTAATCTTTTTAAAAAAGAAAGTACTGGAAAAGCAAAGAAGTGTTTATTGTGTGCTCACTGTCAGGGCTGTATGTGGGGCTGCTGTTATCTGGGAGAGCAAAGGAATGAACCCCAGTGCAGCCCCACCCACAGCGCTGAGCTGGGCTTGCCAAGCCAGCAGGTCCCCTGCCCTCTCTCTGCCACCCTCCATGGCCATCATCAGCCACACTTTCCAGATGATGACACCAACGGGAAGGACAGAGAGGCTCCAGCCAGGAAAGGCAGAGCTAGGATTCAAACCCGGGCTTTCTACCCGACCTCAGAGCTTTTCCCTCTGTCCTGCAGGGTCCCCAGAATGTTCCAGAGGTGGAGAGGTAAGTGGGGACCAGAGTCTAATGAGAGGCAGCCACAGAGAAAGACGCTGGAGCGTTGGTCTTTAAGAATGTGGTTGTGCCTTCAACTTTGAGTTAGAAAGCCCTGCAGGCCCTCATGCCCCCAAGTGCACTCCAGCCGCACAGAGCAGAGTTGTCGGTACCAACTGAGGTCACCAGGAGCACTTTACAAACAACGCAGGCATCTCTCAGAGCCTGGAGAAAGGATCGCACTAGGCAGATGAAGATGGCATCCGGGCAAGGAGCCATAGGCGAAAGTGTGGAGGTCAAATCTGCCTGGTGAGATGCGGATGCTGGCCTGAGGACCCGGGGCAAACTCTTGTAACAGAGTGGTAAGAAGCCAGCTCTGGTGAGAGAGGGCACATATAAGGTACATCTCCTGGAGTCTGCCCTGAGAAAGGGGTGCAGCAAAGAGCCCCCACTCCCCAGGGCAGAGCCATCTGTACTCTCAGAAGGCTGAGAACATGGGCCCCTGTGGTGCTGATGCTTTCCCCCTGTCCTCTGCTGGACATGTCCTGGGTCAAGAGAGGTACTGCCCAGGGTTCTACTGGGGGTGGTGGGGGTGGGTAGCATGGGGACTGTCTCCTCAGATACCATGGAGCACAGTTCCCCGGGACCCCTCCAAACAACCTGGGGGCAGCCGTGTGCCTGGCATGCCACCCCTCCGGCTCCTTGGATATGTAAGGATATGCCCCACTGTCTAGTGAGGGCACGTGGGCTCAGAAGGATTCTGTGTCTGGCCCAGGTCACAGAGCTCTGCAAAATCCGGCCCTGAGCCCTCACCCAGAGAAGTTCAGATCTTCACACTGAGGCTAAGCAAGGAGCGCAAGGAGCATTTCAGGCATTGAAAAACCTCACTGTGATCAGATGGAAGATACCAGGGGCGAGAAAGGGGACCTTCAGGACATTTGAACCTGAGAATCAGACAGATTAGGGTCCACATTCCAGTTCTGAGTTTTCCTATCCATGAAATGGGGATGTTAACATGACCTGCCAAAAAGGAGTTAATGGAACTGCATATATATATATATATATATATATATATGTGTGTGTATATATAAAGCATTTCTGGGACAAGGAGGTGTTTAGCAAATGTTTACTTTGACTTATCTTCATGAACACTTCCGTCAGGAAACCCATCAATCGGGTGTCATGACAAGTGGCTCTAGGGGGGTTCAACTCCCATCTCTATGTTCTGTGTGTGCTGGTGGGGACTTCATGAAACACCAGAGCCAGACCTGAGCCATGAACCCATCCAGGGCTGGGGTGCAGCAGGCAATCCATTATCCACAGTCAGCCAGACATGTCACCTCCCAGCGAGGAATGCAGATGAAAGTCCATTTCATCATGAAACTAGACACCAGGCCACTTCCTGCCAAGAGCACCCCCAGTGCACCCCTGCCCTGGCCTCTGACCTCTGCCCTTGGATTGTTTATATATTGGGGCTGGGGTCAGAGTCGAGAGGAGCTTATGGGTTCAGAAAACGACAACCAGATCCAGGCAGACACACACGTGTGTTAGGGACAAGGAAAATTGTTGGAGGACTCCAGGGGAATGACTTCATGCCGGCGAAAGGCCACCAGGTCAGGAGGAAGAAGCAAGAGCCGTGGCCCCTGCGCAGCAGCCACCAGGGCTGCTCTGCCCAGCTGCAGAGGGATGGTGTGGACAGAAGCTGCCTGCATGCAGGGACGAGGGAAGAACAAACCCTCCCTTTCTCCAAAGAGCCTGCTGCCCAGATGGAGAGACAGGACAGACACCTCAGAACCTTAAAACCACCACTGAGGCAGCTATGATTATTACAAGTCGAAGCGAACCATCAACAGCGTCTTGTGAAGCAGTCTCTACCTTGATCCAGGCCACCATTTACAAAGGGCTCTCAAGAGTCTGTTTTATTTCATCTCCATTAACAATCCTCTTTCTCATTCCTCCCCTTTCACCCACTAGGAGGAGGAGGCTCAGCTGGCTCAGGGATGCTCCAAGGACACAGATCTAGTCAGGGGCTCTGCTGCACCCCCAACCCGCGCCTGGGGGTCCTGGGTTCTTGCCTCTCTGTTGCAGCTGTCCCTCCCCACAAGAGAGCTCCTGACCCTTGCTGTGCCCTGGCCCTCCTCCTCGCATTCCTGGCATACCTCCTGTCAGTGCCCCACTCCTGGCTTTCCCCACCCAGGACTTACAACATTCTTTAAGCCTTCCTGGTCCTCCTGCTGCTGCCTAGTCCAGCGTCCTTCCTGACCCCCATCCTTGAGTTGGGTCCTGGAACAGCTCATGGGAGAGCTGAACCTCCTCGCAGCCCTGGATGCAGAAACAGTGGCCTACGCCCTCTCCATGGGGCTCCCCAGTCCTCCCAGTGGCACTCAAGAAGCGCTGTCCACTAGAGTTTGGCATGATAATGGAAATGGTCTACGCCTACCTTGTCTGACATGGTAGTCACCAGCCACCTGTGGCTTTGGAGTCACTGAGTCTGGCAAGTGCAACTGAAAAACTGGATTTTTAATTTGTTTCTAATTAATTTAAACATAAATGTAGATAGTCACACCTGGTTGGTGGCTTCTGTATTGGACCAGAGGGTATGTAAAGTCTGTCATCCAAAAAAAATCAAATGTGCACTCTCTGGATATTAGATAGCAAAGAATAATGGAGACCCTTCCAGGTCATCTTGTCTAATCCCTTCCTTCTTGTGATGGAGAAACAGAGGCTCAGAGAGGGGAGGTGACTTGCCCAAGGTCACACAGCTGGCTGCCAAGCTGGAGTGGCTAAGCTAGGTTTTCTGGCTCCCAGTCCCCCCTCCCTCTTTTCCAAGCACCTCCCAACAACCAGTACCCGTATACCTGGGGCATTACTGCTTAGCCACCCACACCCCCTCACTACTTGACTGCACCCCCACTCACCCAAGAAGCCTCCTTCAGCCAGGAATCCTGAGCAGCTGACTTCCAGCCAGTGCTGGGTTGATGGCAGGATCCACTGCAACTGGGAAGCTTGTAACACACACACACATACTCCTTCCAGGGCCCATGGATTCAGCAGAGGAAAGACAGCCAAAATCCGTGTTTTCACACTCTCCCTGAGGGACATTGAGGTCAGGCAAATGCGCTAAGTGACCAGCTCCAGGACTCCCACAACCAAGGGAACCAGCAGGTGGGACCCGAGCCAGAAGTACCAATTAGAAGGCTGGGGGGAACCTCTATCTGCACCTGAGAAGCGCTGAGTCCATCGGAGACTCTCAGGACTTTAAACCAAGACCTGGGAAGATAGCGTGTTGGCTAATAGTGAGCCAGAAGTGGTCAGAGACCAGGGGGCGGTGTCAGGACCATGGTGAGCTAACCCCAAGGGATGCCCAAATTATGAAGGAACAGACAAGACACAGGAGAGGTGGGGCACAGTGGGGCGGGAAGGGGTCTGGGGGCAAATGTGCAGCGGAGGCAGCAGTGGGCTGCTGGAGAGCATCCCATTTCTGGGCCCACCCACCACTCGCGCCACCACACACTTGCCTTCTTACTGGAGGCAACTTGGATCCTTCCTGAGGACTGGAGGTCCAAGGGAGCCTCAACTAAATCTCCCCTCACCCCCCCACATTCTCAGGGCTTGGCCCCCAGGTGAACTCTGAATGGCCCTGGGCTGTGACTCTGACCCCTGTCCCAGAGGTAGCCACCCTCAGGGAGAAGATCCCATGTGGCCCTCCCAGCAGGGACTGAACACAGGCAGAAAGCTATCGTCCACCTTACTGAACACCAGGGCAAAACTGCTCTAATCCTAGGACACCCCTGTAGGTGCATTTTGAGAGAGAAACATCAACCAATAGGACAAGATCTGGAAGGCGGCTGTGGCTTCTAATGGATTGACTCGGATGGGTTCATGCTTCTACTCTAATGACTCCACCACAGGGAGGACCACGTCTCTGCTGGGGTCACAGCCTCGGGTGGGCTGCCTCGTCAAGTGTGGTCCCGGGGGCCCAGGATGGGGCAGCCTGTACCCGGTGGGGGGAGGAGGGGGATGGGGCTCCCGGCAGGCGGGTCACGACGCGGGGCTTGCAGCTCTATTTATAGAAAGTGGCTGCTGCGAAGGATGAAGAACTGGGGAGAACCGGCTCAGCGGTATTTTCCAAGCTCACGCTGTCTCGGCTTAATTTCATCCCAAGCAAATAAATCATTAAGGAGGCACCGAGTCCTGGAAGATCTGATGAAGAAGGGCCATTAAACGGCACAGCCTTAACTTGAATTATGGAAGGCCTTAGACAAGCAGCCTTATTAGTGTCTGGGCTAAGCCGTAACTCATGCTAACCGCCCCCAACCAAGTGACGAGACAGGGAGGGTCAGTCGGCTCCCCGACCGCAGGCACAGCCCAGCAGGCTGTCTGCTCTCCCCATGTTTTAAATACCCTCCTGCAAACGTGCTTACTCCATCCACTGCCAGCCCAGCTGCACCCACTCCCACGGGCAGGGTGAGGATGGATGGTCTGGCTGTCGGTGTAAGGGTGTTCGGGCCGTGGGGGCTGACGACACCAGCCTCGGGCAACCCTTCTGATAAGCACCCGAGCACCGAGGTCTGGGACCACCCACAGAGCTACGGAAGACTCACATGACCCCGTGTGTCATGGAGGTGAGAGCTGTGGGTTCAAATCTGCAGGCTGGCTGTCTCCCAAGCTCCTGCCCTGAGCAGGCTCTTCATGACCCTTTGCCTCAGTCTCCTCACATGGGAAGTGGGATAGCAACGCCTTCTCATCCGTGGATGAAATGGGATAACGTGCGGGATGCTCACTAGCGTTGGCAGGGGCCTGTGGTGGTTTAAGTCGGATGATGCACCCGCTGTGCTAAGCAGCGTCTGGTCTCTTGTTAAGTGCTCACTTGAGGGCTGTTTAACACAGAGCTGTTTCTATTTGCAGTAACCCTTTCCCAAAAGAAGTTGCCCTCACGGGAAATTCATGGATGATAGTGCGGATTCACTTGGGTACATCTCGCTGGCAACTGTGAAAATTTGGGTCTCAGGACACATAAACTGAGTCCCGCAGTGGTGGGGGAAGACAAGGACATGAGAGAAGTGGGGCGAGAAGGGGAAGGGGCTTATGCAGCAGGCTCAGCTGGGCTGCTGGGAGCCGGGGAGGGGAGTGCGGGGGGGGGGATGAAGGGTGCACAGGACTCGCCCTTGCATCAGCCAGGAGGGAGGGCGGCAGGCAGAGAGCCAGGCTAGGCAACCCTGGGTCTTGCTGGGGCGGGGGAAGCGGGCCATTTCCAACAAAGAAAAGAGGTCAGCATAGGCCAAGGGGATTAGCTGGGCTGCAGGATCAGAGTGGGGTTAGGCAGGGGGAGGGGATGGGGAGGAAGGGGAGTGGGGGCCTTGCATGTAGAGGCCTTGCCCACGCCCCCAGTTCACTGCCCCTTCCAGTGGCACCCACCCCAGTCGCACCGATGCCCATCGGCAGGGGTGAGAACAGGCTGGCTGTGCTGTAGTTGAGGGTGTTCAAACACAGTGGCAGCTGCTGACACCTGCTTCAGGAAACCCTTCTGTTAAACAGACTGCCTGATGCCTCGTCATGAGCATCACCAGGAGCTCATCAGAAAGGCACAGCCCAGAGCCCTGCCCAGACCTGCTACGTCAGAAGCTGGTTTTAACAAGATCCCCAGCTGATTTGAGTGCACACGAAGGTCTGAGATGCTCCACTGACAGCAAGTCTATGGGAAAGTCCCAGCATCACATCCACTGCACAGGTGTGAGAAGTCAGGAAACCTATGCCTGGGCCATCCAGGTAGTCAGTGGAGAGGTCACTTACGTCTCGTCCTGACGGCGCTGAACCCCTGGTTCTGTGTCTGAGCAGGGGTAGGGTATCTGACATGTAGGAGGGACTGAGAGGCCAAGGAGGGTCTTCCGATGGGTGGAGGTGGGGGTGGGGGAGCACCTATTCTAAACTCTACCCAAGCTCCAAAGGCCTTTAACCCCCATCCATCCTGCTTCTCCTAAACTCCTGTGTCCTCCTTCATCGATGTTGGGCTTTTCAATGCAGGCTCAAACTGCATTGAATCTCAGCCTCATTTTTCTGGTGAGGTGCATTGCCAAGCGGGCATTGGAGGCCTGCATTTTAGCTCTGGTTCTGCCACTAAAATTATCAGGTGACCTTGGGCAACTCCTCCCGGCTCTCTGGTCCATTCAGGTCCCATCTGTAAAATGTGGGTCTTGCATGGGCTGTCCAATGGCACGTTCCAGCCCTAATGCCCGGGGCAGAGTGCTTTCACCCCCTGCCAGTCCCCAAGAGGGGAAGACTGGCCGCCCCATCCCTTTCCCTTTCCTCCAAGGTCCGGTAGTGCCCAGTCCACAGCCAGGCCTAGCAGTCATCTGCTCAGAGGCACACGCTGCCCCTCAGGCCTACCACCTCACAGCTCATCTCTGCTGAATATACACATGGCATAACTGGTGAGGACACTGCATGTTTGGACATCCGTATTGAAAACATACTCACCGGGAAATTCACCACTGAAAGCTACAGAGTGCGTGAAGCAGACACTTTAGCTGGAAACCTTTAAAACTGCTCATAGGAAGGCTGAGCACTCCCAGCTCATTTGTGACAAACTCACAGTGGCCTCTGAACCTCTGGTGGCATTTCCATCACGTATCTCAAAGAGAAAAGAGACATAAACTTCCCCAAATCTCCCTTGTGTGGAATCCATCAGTGTTCACAACGTGGACCCACATTTAACAACAATAATTACTTCCACGTCTAATAACACTAAAGAATTTTACCAACCTATGGGAGAAGGCAATGGCATCCCACTCCAGTACTCTTGCCTGGAAAATCCCATGGACGGAGAAGTCTGGCAGGCTGCGGTCCATGGGGTCGCTAAGAGTCAGACACAACTGAGCACCTTCACTTTCACTTTTCACTTTCATGCGTTGGAGAAGGAAATGGCAACCCACTCCAGTGTTCTCGCCTGGAGAATCCCAGGGATGGGGGAGCCTGGTGGGCTGCTGTCTATGGGGTTGCACAGAGTCGGACTCGACTGAAGTGACTTAGCAGCAGCATGGGAGCTGTAATAGTCCAAACTGGTAATTTTTAAACCCACATTTTTCAGTACATACTATGTGCCAGGCACCAGTCCAGTCACTTTCTATATGTGACCTATGAACTTGATGCCTTATGGGAAAGTAAATTTCTGTTACTATTACAGTGAGGACAGTATGGCTCAGGGGTGGTGATTTGGGTCAGAGCTAACTAGCAGCCAAGTCCTGACTGAGGCCAAGGCTGGGAGATCCCAAGCTGCAGTTCTTCCCACGACCCTTGGCTTTGCCTCCCCAAGAAAAATGACAGCAGCTCCACAGTGGCCCATGGGGACACTTGTCCCCAATGGGCCTGCATTTCAAAGCTCCTTTCCGGGATTTCCCAGGTGTTCTAGTGGTTAAAAATCCATTCTGCAATACAGAAGACGTCGGTTTGATCCCTGGGTGGGGTGCTAAGATCCCACGTGTTGAGGAGCTAAGCCTGCATGCCAAAACTAGAGAGTGAGTGTGCTTCAGCGAAAGATCACTCATGCCACAATTAAAACCCGATGCAGCCAAATAAATAAAGAAATAAACATTAACAACAACAACAAAAAGCTCCCTTCTGTAGGCAGGACTTACTAGTCATGACCCTACTCATGACTACGTGAAGTGTGAAAAGAACTCTCAAAGCAGGGCCACATTGTCTGAGCGAAGCCCTTTTATTCAGCTGAAAGTCTGTTCCTTTTTGTGGAAAACAAAGGGTAGGGGCCAGTTTCTGAATGCTGAGACCCTGAATTGAGTTGCTGCGCCATCATGCAGCCTCTGCTTGGCTTGGGTACGGGGACAGATATGCGGTGCATGACGCACAATGAGGGGTGGAAATGGGTCGCTCCGGGGTCAGGCTTCAAGGGGGCGGCAACTCTGACTTGCCCACTCCCATCCAACCAACTATGACTCCAGTCGCACTGCAGTGGAGAAGAGAAAAGCTAAGCAGGTGGTGGGAGCTCAGCACAGTAACACACACTGCTTGAGCACCTACCATGTACTCTGCTGCAGGGGTGGCTGAGGAGACTAGGATGCACTTCTGGCCTCAAAGAACTGCCACTTTTAGCAGTAGCAGCAGCAGCAATAACAAAACAGCAAAACAAGCAAGTTAAAAAAATAAATAAATAAGTAAATAAATAAAACAGGAAGTATGTTGTGGTAAGAAAGGCGTGTTTCATTTATTTATCTATTTCTGCCTGTGCTGGGTCTTCATTGCTGCCTGCAGGCTTTTTCTCTAGCTGCAGTGAGCAGGGTTACTCTCTAGTTGTGACGTATGGGTTTCACATTTTGGTGGCTTCGCTTGTCAAGGAGCACCGTTTCTAGGTGCACGGACTTCAGTCATTGCAGCACACAGGCTTAGTAGCTGTGGCTCATGGGCTCCAGAGTGCGGGCTTAGGTGCTGTTGTGCTCAAGCTTAGGTGTTCCATGGCTCATGGGATCTTCCTGGACCAGGGATGGAATCTGTGAGCCCTGCACTGGCAGGTGGATTCCTAACCAGGGAAGCCCAGAAAGACATGTTTTAAGAGTTTCATTCTGCTATTCACTGACTTGAGAGAAACTACTGTTGTTTTTCTGAGTTTTCATTGTCTAACTATAATAATAAAATAATGAAAGGTTAAAAAAAAAACCACACAAATCAGCAAAACACACTTCTTATGGACTTGCTCTTGCCTGGAGAATCCCCATGGACAGAGGAGCCTGGCTGGCTATAGTTCACGGGGTTGCAAAGAGTCGGACACGACTGAGTGACTAAGCACAGCAGAGCACATGGACCGGCTGTATGCAAGAAAGGGCCCAGTGGCCTCACTATACTGACAGGCATCCCATATAAAGACTGACTGAACTGACTGAATCAAATGATCATGGTCCAACAATGAGTTTGAAGCCATCTTAATACAAAATTAAAGCAACTGTGCTATATTTTAAACCAGAAACCAAATCATTCATAAGCATTCATCAGGTGCCAAAGACGAGCTCAGCATTAGCACAGCACGATGGGTAACACAGGAAATACTGTAATATCAAAGGCTGCCCTCCACCCCACACCTAATGTGAGTTGCATGCTGGTGCACACTGCATTTCTGCATCAATCTTAATATTCACAGCAACTCTGCAAGGTATATTTAATTCTTCCCACTGCACAGAGGGGGAAAAACTAAGGCTCGAGGATGTCAATTAGCCAGCAGGGGTAAAAAATAAAACTTCAAATCAGGATCAAAAGTTTACCCTCAAAGACTGGAAATTACCTAGATGTCCAAAAGTAAGGGTCTAGATAATTAAATTATGATACAACCATTACACAGAAACCCATGCAGCTGTTAACAAGGAATGAGGCAGCTCTACGTTAATCATATTAAAAAAATCACCAAGATCTACTAAGAGGGGAAATGAGATGCAGAGCAACATTCACCGTAAGATCACGCTGGTGTGAGACTTCTGCAAGGACATGGGCAAGAGTGACGATAGTGGTTGCCAGCAGGAAGAGGCTGGGGAGCTTTGGGATGGGGGTATTTTACCAGTCTTTTGTAACTGTTAAATTTGTTGTCACATGCACCGTTTACCTTTCAAAAGTAAATGCACACATATTTTTAAATCCCTCTGGGGTTTCCCTGGTGGCTCAGTGGTAAAGAATCTGCCTGCCAATGCAAGAGACACGGGTTTGATCCCTGATCTGGGAAGATCCCACACGCCGAAGAGCAACTAAGCCCACGCCCCACAACTATCGAGCCTGTGTTCTAGAGCCCAGGAGCCAAAACTCCTGAGGCCATGTGCCACAACTACTGAAGCCCGTGTTCCCTAGAGCCTGTGTCCACAACAAGAGAAGCCACCACAATGAGAAGCTCGAGTACAGCAACTAGAGCGTAGCCCCCACTCGCCGCAACCGGAGAAAAGTCCTTGCAGCAATGGAGACCCGGCATAACCAAAACTAGATAAAATTATTTTAAAGATAAGTAAATAAAGTCCCCACTCTGCCCGTTTCCCCACACATGCCTCCTGGGTGACCATCTGTGCCCTGGGGAACTTCACACCCACCTGGAGAAAGAAGGCATACACATGTGGAAAAGTAGTGAGTGGAGTGAAGCGGGAGGAGGACTCAGTGTTGAATTGGGGGCTCAGGGGACAGAGCCATGGGCTGAGGGCTGGGGTGAGATGGAGTCAGGGCAGAGTGATAGGGCACTGGTCAAAGGGGAGACCAGGCCTGGACCTGAGTCAGGAGGGAGGAGAAGCACAATCCGGATGTCAGGGCGGCTAGGAGGACCGTGCCACCAGGAGACACACGGGAATTGGGCAGGAAGGTCGTGAGTACAGAGCAGACAGTTCTGGCAAGGGGACAGTGTCCTTGCAGTCATCCTGGTAGAAAACTCTCTCTGGCCTTCATCAATACCAGAAGCCTTGGCTGGCTGCCAGGGCTTCTTTGAGGAGCTGTTGCACCAATAAATACTTGTTGGCAGATCAATTAAACCATCTAGGAATGACGTCTGGAACCACAGTGTCTCTGGCTTGAGGAAGGTGGACAAGCCCTCCCTGCTCATCAGGCCTGAGATGCTAGAGGTTCCTGCCCCCCATCCCCCAGAAAGTCAGTCCTGGGCTCAGAAACCTGTTCTTTGGAACTGGTAGGCAGAGTGGAAGCAGGGCTGGCCCAGGCTGCAGGAGGCAAGGTGCAGGAGTGCCCCAGGCTTCAGTATAGCCCTGCCAGTAGCTAGTTGTGGGGCCCTGAGCCAACTCTTCAACTCTCCAAGGTTCAGTTTCCCCATCTATAAGATGGCGATAATGACAATTACATTGCCTCGAGGTTCACTGTGTGGACTGAAAAAAAAAAAAAGTGAGTAAGACACTTGGCCTAGGGCATAGAACCTAGCTGGTACCCCTCCATACATAGAATTACACGACTCCCAAATCAAAGCTTCTGTGTCTGAGGCCCCTCTCCTCTTCCTGGGTCACTCACGTGCTACTTGTGCGTGCGTGTTAAGTCACTTCAGTGGTGTCCGACTCTTTGTGACCCCATGGACTATAACCCGCCAGGCTCCTCTGTCCATGGGATTCTCCAAGCAAGAATACTGGAGAGGGTGGACGTGCTCTCCCTCCAGGGGATCTTCCCGACCCAGGGATCGAACCCACATCTCTTATGTCTCATGCACTAGCAGGCAGGTCCTTTACCACTGAGCCATCTGGAAAGCCCTCATATACTACTTACCACCCAAGAATTCCAAGACAGGAGACAAAGCCATTCTGTCAGGCCTCCTGGCCGCCAGCATGCAGAAGGAGGAGCTGGGGGCCGGGGAGCAATTCCGGAAACCAGCCTGGAGCAGATTCCAAAGGCCGGGCCCACCCCAGGGATGACCCTCACAGCGGATGGGATGCTTTCAGTGACATTCTCCTGTGAGCGACCAAAGCACGCCTGATTCACAGACACTGCTGGGGCTGTCTTTATGCAACAAACTTTTCAGAACATCCCGCAGAGCTCTGTGCTAAGCCAAGAGCTTTGAGGGCTGGAGGTGAAACCAGTGGGAGGGACAGATTCTCAGGGCCTCCTCCGAACTCACTGCCAAAGGAAAGGGTTCCATCCTTTGCTGAGTAGCCACCCAGCCCGATGGAGCAGCCTCTCCTGTTCCTTCCCTGTAATCTGTAAAATCTGTAAACATCTGCACAATCTGTAAACATCTGCACAAGGAACCCACTGGACCAGCTTGCCTCAGTTTGATCCCGTTATTAGCTATGTGACCTTTAGCAACTTACTCAAGCTCTCTGGGCTTCAGTTTCTTTATGGGAAAATGAAGATGATCATATAGGTGGTTAGCTATAAAGAGTTGTTACAAGCATTAAATGAATTAAAATGTGCACAGTACTTAGAATCTAGCCCCGCCCACACTAAGTACCAGAGAAGTGTCAGTTATGGGTGATGGTGTCACTGCTGTTATTTGGCCCCGGACACAGGTACCTTGAGCCAGCTTGCCAGTTTGCCTGGCCTGGGTTCTGTGCTTCTCGACTCACTCAAATGGCAGAGTCCCTGGGCATCCTGTAGTTCTTTATAGTAAACCCCCCACCCCAGATGCTGATCTGTTTTGCTCCAGGGTGTAGCCGAAGAACACATTTGTAATAGGAAAATGCACTTCCAGGAGCTCTTAGCCTCCACAAACACATACTTCAGAGTCACAAGCAGTTAGCTCTTTCTAAGTCTTGCTTTTATAGTTGTAAAAATTAAAAAAACTGAGAAAATGATGTCCATTAACTTCCTTCCTACATACTGGAGAAGGCCTTATTGAGGCCACTTTGCTTTTTATCCTTAGGTGAACCCCCAGACCTGGCCCAGCTCACCTAGTTAATCAAAGCAGTGAGCAGCAGTCGCTGTGGGCTTGCTCTGTGCTGGCGAGCTTTACCACAGCTGTTTCACAAAGGAGAACACTGAGGGCCACCGGAAGGAGGTAATCCTTGTCCACGGCCTCCTGGTGAGTGTTGGGCCAGACTCTAAGCCCATCTTTTCTCCCCACCATGATCTTGTGGGGAATCAATCCATCCCAGAGAGGAACTCCATCTGCCTCTCTGCTCCATAACCTCTCTCTGTGACTGCAGTCCCCTACTCCCCTGGTCAGGGCTGACTTTGGGGACCTGCCTTCATGTCCACAAGCAGTGTTGCTCAGACTTCTCCTCATACTCAGAAATCCATCTTGGGTCACCCAGGGACTCCCTAGGGCCAAACCCCTCTCAGTGTCCCAGGAATCCACTGGACTTCAGCCCAGGTTACTAGCTATAGGCATTGCACAATCCCCTCCCCACCAGTCCCTGTCAGACTCCCCTCGGCCTGTCCTTTGGTGGTCTACACTATAGTCAGGTCTTGTCCCATCGACCATGGGTCTTTCAAAGCCCAGAAAAGCTGAGCTCCCCCTTTGGGAATCACACCCTGCCCAAGATAGAAAACATCACTCGTATCTGAGAAGAGGCCAGGATCACAGTACTCAAGTCAGTCCTGTTACCCAATGCGAAATGCCCAAGGCTCATATGACATGACATCCTGGCCTCCCCTTGCCTCCTGGATGGGCATTCTAGCCTCTGCCAACCGGAAAAAAATCACTGCCAAAGGGGAGGATGGAACATTCCAAGTTTCAGTCTCACCAAGAGTCTCCAGCCACCTGAAGGATCCAAAAGCCCCAGATGTCAGGACACGACTATCCTTTCCCATCCAGACTCTGCCCTCAGCAGAACATCAAGGCCTGACTGCTCTTGATCCTATGCTGCATTGGGGAGCCACTAGCTGCGACCCTGTTAGCACCTTAGCTTGTAGCTAAAAATGAAGCAGCAGGTAATACCCGTGGAATCAATACCCAAGGGAAAGCCCACCTTGGAGGCCCAGTTGTTGGCTCAGGTAGTTCTGCTGGGTATCAATGCCGGCCTTGCATCCCAGCTATCATATTATTGGTGCCACTGCATGAGATTTCACAGCAGCTATGAAAGGGACCTGACACTGTTCCCTTTTACAGATGAGTAAAATGAGCCCTGAGGCATTAGAGTGGCTCACCAAAGACACAAAACCACTGAGCATTGAGATGCAGTGGGAAACGAGGCATGTCAGAACCCAGAGCCTTGGTACATCAAGGCCATCCTTCTAGTCCAGTGAGCAATTCTGGCAAGTAGATTTCCCAGTTGCATTTTACAAGAGTATTTGTTAACAAAAATAAAGTTTGCTGTTGCTGTTGGTTTCCTCAGCACTGGGGTTTGCCTGGTTACCACGTCACCCAGCATTCTCCACTAGGCACTGTGGTGACTAAGCCAGCCCATCTCAGGACAAATATTCATCTTTTCTTTATTTAACCAGTCAATCAGAGAAAAAACAGAACAACACTTTGCCATTCAATGTCAATCTTAGTCCAACAACCACGGAAATGAAATGTGAGCAAAAGTGTTGCCAATTAAACCACAGAATAGAGCACAGCAGCCACTTCCTGGTGGCCTGTCACCCTTGAAAATGGTCAACCCACCCTAGCTCGAGTCAATGTCAATTTTACTTGAGTATAATCTTGTCCTTGACCTCTTTTTTGGAGTGTTGCTCTCAGTCCCTCAGCTAAAGTGGGGAGCATGGGAAAAGAATGGGCTTCAGAGCTGAGAGAATTAGGTAGGCCCGGGTTCTTGTTCTTGGTAAGCTCCGCTCTTCAGTTTCCTCTTCTCTAAAAGGGAGCAGTTATATTGCTGGTTTAAAGTTAATAAGCTGGAATTCTGGCTTTAAATGCCCACCTCAGGAGCTTCATCAGGGGATAAGTCAAGTGGATAAGGTATGTGCAAGCCCACAAGCGCCCAACTCCAGGCTCCACTCAGCAGAGATTCAATGGGGGGCAGACAGTCATGTGTACTTCTGTCCAGGGGCCACCCTGCCTGAGTGACTCCCTCCTAAAATCAACAACCGTTTTTGTTACCAGGGTTTTTTTTTAAGCTAGCTTCACAGGATGACTGTGTATATTAAATGAGAGAAGGCCTTAGAGGTGTCAGAGTCAAACCCAACAGCCTGTGGGCTTATCTGCAACCTGCAAGGGAGTTCTATTTGTCCACACGGTGTCTTTAGCAGCTGCCAACTTGAAAAATGGGAATAGTTTGCGCAAAATCTAGATTGCTGGGTCCTCTGGAAAGAAGTCAGAAGATTCCACAACTTTTGGCTCTCATTCCCATGAGGCAATAGTCAGCGAGATGCCCCCTTTAACAGAGAGTTCAGCAGGAAGACCTAGATTTGAGTGTTCAGCCCCTACATACAGCAGGTATTCAATAAATGATAGTTACTATCAATACTTATTATTTATCAGTAACTTGAGTGCAAGAGATTCAAGTGCAGAGACTCTGTCTTCTACTTGTCTCTCTTCTCCTGCTGTGAACTTGAAGCCAGGTACACAGGAGACATCATTTGGCACAATCCTTACAGAGACTGGCTTCTCTGGTGGCTCAGACGGTAAAGCGTCTGTCTGCAATGCGGGAGATCTGGGTTCAATCCCTGGGTTGGAAAGATCCCCTGGGGAAGGAAATGGCAACCCACTCCAGTACTCTTGCCTGGAATATCCCATGGACAGAGGAGCCTGGTAGGCTACAGTCCATGGGGTCGCAAAGAGTAGGACACAACTGAGCAATTTCACTCTCACTTTACAGAGACTGAAAGGTTTATGACTAGCACCGACAGTTCTAAGCACTGTCCTAAGCACTTCATGTTGTTGTTCAGCCACTCAGTCATGTTCGACTCTTTGTGACCCCATGGGCTGCAATGTGCTAGGATTCCCTGTCCTTCATCCCCTCAGGGAGTTTGCTTAAACTCATGTTCATTGATGTCATCGGTGATGCCATCCAACCATCTCATGCTCCGTTGCCCCCTTCTCCTGCCTTCAATCTTTCCCAGCATCCGGGTCACTTTACAGTATTACTATCTTATTTGATTTCTCATAACAACCCTGAACTAGATTACTCTCATTGAGTCACTTCTGCAGAGAGGGAAACTGAGGCACCGCCCAAGATCACCAAGTGAGCAGAAAAAAATCAAGATCCAAACCCAGGAGCCTGGCTTGGGGTCCACATCCTTACCTCCAGTCCATGCCGCAGGATGATCCCAAGTGCTGACGGCGGATGGGGCCTCACCTGCTTCCCCTCCCCACAAACTCCCTTCCCTCTCCAGCTCCACTAGGGACTGGCAGCCTCTGGACCCATCCCTGCCCGGCCCCCACCCACACAATCCCCCACAATCCCCCACGGCAGGCTGCACTTACGGTCAAGGCCATTGATGTAGCGCATGGTGACCTCGCAGTGGCCCCACACGGCACTCACCACCGGGTAGAGCTTCTTGCCCTTGAGGCCACGGAAGGCCACGCCCAGGTACTGGCCGTCCACGACGAAGCTGAGTGTGCCCTCGTCCATGTCCAGCACCACGAGCAGTGAATCAGGCAGCGCAAAGGCCTCCTCAGGCCCCAGGAATGCAGGGTAGGCTACGCCTGGCCGGTTCTTGCCATCGTGGTAGAGGCGGCTGCGGCCCAGGTCCCAGCCCCAGGACTCGGCGTCACTGCCCACCAGCGCAGTATAGCCCACTGAGTGCAAGGGGGCCCGCGCCGTGGCCACGCCCACCACTGCGTGCGTGCCCCGCTGCCGCGCAGGCCAGTGGATCTGCCAGGCGTGCAGGCCACGAGCGTGGCCCACCTTGCCGCGGATGCCATCCGTGCTCTGCGCCACCGGGTGCCGGTGGAAGGTGAGCCGGTCGTCATCCTTGACGAAAACGTTGAGCGAGCGGTCCTCGGGGTTCCACGCGTGCCGCAGCTGCACCGCCAGCCCCGCCGCCGGCATGTCCAACAGCTGGTCCAGCCGCGCCGGCCGCCCCGGCTCCTCTCCCCGCAGCTCGCGCTTGGCCGGCCGCAGCGCCGGCTCCCGCACCTCCACCGACTTGAGGCTCCCCGAGAGCTTTTGGCCCATGGCTTGCTGCCGGGATGGGGCCGCTGCGGGCCACCGCTACCTCCTGGGAGCTTCCACTCCCCGCAGCCAGGGATGGGCCACGGGGCTGGAAACCAGGCGTCTGGACCGGACACGCCCACAGCCTCCACGGGGCTGGGGCAGGGAACCAAGCTCCTGGAAGGAAGCAAAGGACACGGGTTATAACAGCAGCCTCGACAGCCATCTATGCCCATGCCTTGGCTGGGCCCTGGGCATGCATTCATAATAATAACTAATGAATAGAATGATATATGGCACTTATCTAGAACTCACCATTTGCCAGACACTGCTCTAGATGATTCACATTTATTAGCTCATTTAATCCTTAAGCCCTCCCAATAAGACATTCATTATTATTCCCATTTTATAGATGAGAAACGCATAGGTCATAGAGGAGATAACTAATTAACCAACATTTCACAGTTAAGAAGGGGCTGAGCCAAGATCCACACTGAGGCCATCTGGCTTCAGAGTTTGTGTTCTGCTCTTGGAGAAATCACAGGCTATTTTATTTTCAAAATAAGGACTGAGCCCAGAGAAGTTGTGATTTGCTCAAAATCATAGAGAACCCCAGTGCACTTGGTCCCAAGAAACAAGCCCTGTGCTCTAGGTAGGGGGAACAGGGTGTTCAAGACAGGGGCATTGGAGATGTTTAGGATATGGTCCATTGGTTCCTATCCTTGGCAGCCCTGGGGAGCTTAAATAGCATTTAAAGTGCAATCAGTCTTGAGAAGCTAGACACTGAGCAAAGATTCATCAAGGTCACCCAGGGACATGAACAAGGACATAAGGCAAGCATCTGAGGATAGGGTGAGGTCTCCATGGTAAGGTGAATTGGAAGCAGGGTGATGAGAGAGTTGGTGTTCAGGCTCTGGAGCCAGAGAGAACTATATGTAAATCCCTCTCTCCATCTCTTAGCTGTGCGTCCACAGGAAGGTTCTCTTAGCCTGTCTAAGACTCCATCTATAAAATGGGGATAAAATATTCCCTCCAAGTGGTATGGGAAGCTAAGAGACAATACTAGAAGCCAAACCTGAGACTCTGCCAGCAGATTTTCCTTTCGGGCTCTGTCTTCTAGACATCTGCATGTACCACTTCCCTTTGGATGGGCAAGCTCTGTCTTTGGGCATATAAACCCCATTAACAACATTGACTCTGGACAGCCTCCTCTGAGACAAGACCCTGGTTTTCAGGGAGGAGAACTTGGCCACCATCACTAAGAGACCAGCCAGAGTTCATGGTTCTTGGGGTGTTTAGATGGACCCTGGGTGTGGGGAGAGATGGAGAGCTGAGCCCTGCAGCCCATCTAGAGCAAAGGCATGTGCCTTCCCCTCCCTGGTCTGAGAGTTGCTAGGCTCAGAACACTTTCCCCTGAGACAGACCAGGAGGCAGACATCTCCCATGCCCTGCTCTGCCTGGCCACGCCGTTGCACCCAAATAGTGGTACAGTCCCAGCCAAAGTGCCATACAGCACTGGCTGCAATAGTGAGCATTGCTTTTTGAACCTTCCAATTTTATTCTCAGCTCTGTGTTCTTTCCTTTCTATTGTCAGACCCCAGCTTCAGCGCATGCCAACCTTATCCAGAGAACTCTGGCTAATGTTTAATCTAAGGGGATACCAGCATACGTAAAAATATGCAACACTAGACATTTCTAAGATAGCAAAATAGTTACTCCTCTTCATATCCAAAATCACCCAAAATAAAGGAGAAACAGAAACAGGAATGCAGATTCTATCTTCAGCAAAACCAGAACACATTTGTAATCCAAACCACAACTTATAAGGAAAGGCTGCCAAAAAACCGGTCAAGGGCTGCCAAAAGCAGTGAAGATCAAACGAGGTGTGAGTGAACACCTCCAGAAGACACCTGTGGCTGCAGATTGCTGATGAAGATGGCAGAGTCAGCCAGTAGCTGGCACTCCCTGAAGAAGGAAAACGAAGATTCCTAATCAAGACCCATGGGTACAGGGTGTGTGGTCCAGCGATGGGATCTGCCTCTAACACTATAGGGGAAAAAGGAGGATGGGACCAATGGAGAAAACTACTGTCCGCCATCTTCACAGGAAGCAGTGTGCTGTGGGCAGAGTAGCAGAAGGGCCTGAACTGCGGGAAGCCCATGGCTATAGAGCCCTGCTGACTGCGTAGAAGCTAGAACAAATCGTTGCCACAGGCCTGTGAACAAAGTTACCACGAACCAGGAAGCAATCCTGCTCTCCTAAAACACCTCACGGCACTTCGTCTACACACACCGCCTGCAAAATGCTGACCAGGAAGGTTCACCTCTTCCAAAGAGAAGCAGCACACGACATAGTCAAAGATACTGGAAAAGAAAGAAATGAGGAAAAGAACAGGAAAAAAGACGGCAAACCAAGAAAACTCACCAGAAAAAAGCTGTCACAAAACAGATGAAAACTGTGACCAAATTTGTAAACTAATTTTGTGATCACTTATTTCATAAGGGAGGCAACTAGTACAGGCTTCAAAAAAAAGATTAAATACATTTTACACAGTTCAAAGGCAACCTCCAGAAGAACTCAAAATAAAACACAAACCTTCCAAATTGTCATAAAAAACACAGCACAAAATAAAACAGACCATATACCAAAAGATTTTGCTTTAAAAAGCAATAGAAGCAAAAACACAAAGACATAAAACTAAGACCAAAACCCTATATATATGTCAATGAATGGCCATAGGAAACTCCTAAAAAGAAACGATTTTAAGGATTTTAAGGTAACAAGACAAAACTCTCAACCATATGCCACATTTAAGAGACACTCCCAAAGCAAAGTAATTCAACAATGTTGAAAATAATAGAAAAAGCAAATATATACCAAATAAAAGCAGCCTCAAACTAAGCAGGTACTGTAACCTTAATATTAGGCTGCTGCTGCTAAGTCACTTCAGTCGTGTCCAACTCTGTGCAACCCCATCGATGGGAGCCCACCAGGCTCCTGTGTCCCTGGGATTCTCCAGGCAAGAATACTGGAGTGGGTTGCCATTTCCTTCTCCAACTAAAGTTAATTAAGGGCAGATGATTTTAAATGAGACAAAGAACACTTTATAACAATAAAGAATATAATCCATAATTGAAGACTGACTACATTAAATAACAACACCAAAATTCAAAGCAAAAGCTACAGAAAATACAAGGAAGATCAGATACCCAGTAGAGGCAGATGATTTTAATTCACCTCTTTTAGCTCATGACAGATCAACTGACCAAATTAAGTAAAAATGTAGAAAAACCAAAATTATATACTTAATAAGACAGATTTAATTTATGTATAGTAGCAGTTAGTGGAAGAAGTTTAGTTGTTGTGTGTGACCCTTGTGACCCCCTGGACTGTAGCCCACCAGGCTCCTCTGTTCATGGGATTCTCCAGGCAAGAATATTGGAGTAGGTTGCCATGCCCTCCTACAGCGGATCTTCCCAACCCATGAACTGATCCCATGCTTCCTTCATTGCAGGCAGTCTCTTGCATTGCAGGTGGATTCTTTACCTCTGAGCCACCAGGAAAGCCAATTAATGTATACACATTTCTAAAAGAGTTCCCATATATTAGGCCACAAATAAAACCTCTCCCCAAAAGCAGAAATCATATAGAATCTGATAATACAGAAGCTGACTTTATTTTTCTGGGCTCCAAAATCACTGCAGATGGTGACTGCAGCCATGAAATTAAAAGACGCTTACTCCTTGGAAGGAAAGTTATGACCAACCTAGACAGCATATTAAAAAGCAGAGACATCACCTTGTCAACAAAGGTCCAACTAGTCAAGGCTATGGTTTTTCCAGTGGTCATATACGGTTGTGAGAGTTGGACTATAAAGAAAGCTGAGTGCCAAAGAATTGATGCTTTTGAACATGTGTTGGAGAAGACTCTTTAGAGTCCCTTGGACTGCAAGGAGATCCAACCAGTCCATCCTAAAGGAGATCAGTCCTGGGTGTTCATTGGAAGGACTGATGTTGAAGCTGAAACTCCAATACTTTGGCCACTGGATGTGAAGAGCTGACTCATTTGAAAAGACTCTGATGCTGGGAAAGATTGAGGGCAGGAGGAGAAGAGGACGACAGAGGATGAGATGGTTGGATGGCATCACCGACTCAATGGACATGGGTTTGGGTGGACTCCGGGAGTTGGTGATGGACAGGGAGGCCTGGCGTGCTGTGGTTCATGGGGTTGCAAAGAGTCGGACACGACTGAGCGACTGAACTGAACTGAATACAGAAGAAACGCTAGAAATTAATCACAAAATTATGGATGACAAAATTCTATCTTTGGACATTTTTAAAAACTCTATTTTAAACAACTTGGATCAAAAAGAGCCCTACATAGGAACTGAAGAGTATCTAGAAAATAAAATATAGAAAACATTCCATGTATTAGAATCTGAGGGATCCTATTAAAGTAGAGCTCAGAGGAAATCATGGCTGGTGTACTCATATTAGTGCATGAAGAAGAGTGAAAATATATAAATTAAGCATAATAAAATAGCAAAAGATCTAATAAAAAACCAGGATTTCCCTGGTGGCTCAGTGTTAAAGAATCTGCTGGCCAATGCAGGAGACATGCGTTCAATCCCTGGGTCGGAAAGATCCCTTGCAGAAGGAAATGGCAGCCCACTCCAGTCTTCTTGCCTGGGAAATCCTGTGGGCGAGGTCCCTGGTGGACCACAGTCCACAGGGCTGCAGAATTGGACACAATTTAGCAACTAAAACAACCAGTTGAAAGAACAGAGCCTCTGGTGGTGCAGGACTGTAAGCAGCTCCGTGGCCCACACAGGAGATTTCTAAGGGAAATGGCTTTATCCTATGTACACTAGGCCAGCTTTGGAACAGCTGAAGAGACACCTTTACTGGGTTTGAAAGCAGTCACTTTCAGGCCATGGAGGTCTGGCTGCTTTCCTTTCTGGCCGTGAAGCCTCTGCCCCATTAATGGCAGGTGGGGACCTCAAAAGTTGCTCCCACTGGCAATAGTGAGGTGGACACACAGCAACCCCTTTGCTGCTCCCCACAAGACAGGATCAAAGCAGAGTGCTCATGTCCACTAATGGTCATTCACTAAGGAAAGCCAGTGACTGCACAATATAACAAAGGGCAGGGATTCAATCCCTTCCTGTCCACTGGGCCCTGTGTAAGGGCTTAACCTCTCTGAGACGCATCTGAAAAGCACTCTATGGGCTAACCTTGCCTGTCTTTGCAAGGATCAGGGGAGACATCTGTCTGGAATGGCACAGGTACCTGGGAGGCACCGGGTGAATGTTACATGCTTCTTTAAATTGTGCGTGTCCTCTGCCCTAGCCATTTAACCTCTGAATGCATCCCAAGGGCTTCCCTGGTGGCTCAGCGGTAAAGAATCCACCTGCAGTGCAGGAGATGAGGGCTTGATCCCTGGGTCGGGAAGAGCCCCTGGAGAAGGAAATAATAATCCATACCAGTATTGTTGCCTGCAGAGTCACATGGACAGAGGAGCCTGGTGGACTATAGTCCATGCTGTCTCAAAAGAGTCGGACATGACTAAATTTGAGCGCCAAACTTGAAAAAGCTGGTGTTCCCCCTTGAAGACCCTGCACAGCCAAAAATAAAAAGCAAAAAAAGGAAAAAGGGCATGTGCTAGGATTTAGCTACAGAAGCAAAGGGTAGAGTGGTTCATAGCAACAAAGGACAGAAATCAGTGTAAATGCTCACAAAAGGAAGTTTTTACTTTCTCTCGAGTGCCCAGCTCCACTGGCTGTGGATCCACTCTGCCCCTACCTGTCCAGCACCCAAGTGGGTCATTGCCTTTGCAGTCCTCACCCCATACAAGTTCCAGCTCCTGCAGTCTCCTACAACTGTGACTGAACTAACAAATGAATAAAAGAGGGGCTGAGTTACCTGGGCTTATTCCCATGGAAGCTGTCAGAGGCAGAGGTCAGGATTAGCATGACCAGCTAAAGACAGGGCCAAGGCCAGAGCTGGGAGATAGAAAGTTACTAATGCAAAGTCCCAACCTCTAAGCCAGGGTGACACATCAATCTTCATGTCTTTGTCCATGCACAGTTGGGGCCCCAGACCTTCCTTCCTCACCTTCCCAATTCTGCCCGAGAGCCCCACCTCCTCCAGGAAGCCTGCCCTGATCCTCCGGGCCTCTAGGTGCCTGTCCCTCCTAAGTCAGCCAGGACCTTCTGGTCCACTATCTTGTTTTTTTTTTTTTTCTACCTCAAGGGACATTGCTCTGGGGACAGGAAGCTTCCCCTGGGCTTCTTCATAACCCCCCTCCCCTCCCCAAGCACATATACAAGCACAGTGCTTTGAAGACAGGGCGGAGTACGTGTATGGTGTGAAGAGGAGATTCTGGCCTTCAGCTAGTTCTTGCTTTCTGTTCTCTCTAGAGGATTCAGCAGGAAAAGGTCCAGGGCTGGAGTCAGGAGATGGGAACATGGGGCCTCGTTCCCCACTAACACAGTCACCATCTCTGAGTCTCTGAGCCTGGGTCACATCCAGTCTGCCCCTTGTTAGATACTGCTGTGCTCCCTTCCTGCTTCCAGCCCTCATCTATTCATTCAACAAAGACTTGGTGGATGGCTGTCATGTGACAGGTTCTTTACTGCTGAGAGCTAGGGGCATGCAGTAGTGGCCAAGTCAGGCTCAGCCCCTGCCCCCTCTCTCCAGCCAGAGGGACTGAGGGCTTGTCACATCTCTCCTCTCATCTCCACCACAGCACATGGCACTGGACTAGGCATAGATGAGATACAACAAGGTCTAACTCCCTGGTAGGAGTAACATCAGCTCTCAACCCAGCAAGTGGAGGGCATACTGAACAGTGCCTCCGTCACATTTCCTCAAACCAAACTTAATTTCTTAGGCCATGCTTGAATGGGGATGCTTAATGACATTATCCGGAAGGATCCGCCCCGGGGCTTCAGTGATGGCTGAGCAAGAAAACAAAAACTCAAATTGTCAGCTGCCCTTCCCAGGACCCTGGTGGGTGTTGCAGCCCGAGAGGGAAATGAGGAGACACAAAGCGTGGATGTCGCACTTCGTAAGGAGCCTCAGCTGTTTGCAAAATGTGATACTCAAGTCTTCAGAGGCCCAGGACCCCAAATCCCATTCTCGGAGTCTTGTCTGCTGGACTTAGTCAGGCATGGGGTCTGCCAGGAGACAGGACTGCTGCAGGATTGATGATGCCTGGGTGAAATGCCCTCCCCTCAATGTGGCCTCTGGCTTTGGACTTGCTAGGGAAGGGGCTGGGGGTGGATTTCATTCCTTCATTTAACCAGCAGTAACCATGCCTCCCTGGAGATATGAGGCTTCAGGAAAGTGTAAGACCTGATCACTTCCCGTCCAGGAGAGCTCAGAGGGGTCAGACTCAGTGACAAGTCTGAATAATGACAAGGACTGTAAAAAGAAGTGCATTTTGATACCACTTGAATCCCTATAATAGACTGACTATTGCTTTCAAACATATATGACAGCTCTTGTGAAATGCAAAGCTGATCTAATCATATTCCCTGCTTAAAATCCCCCACAGGCTCTCCAGGGCTTTCAGGAGAAAGTACAAACTCCTAACCCTTTTTATTGTTGTTGTCTAGTTGCTAAGTCGTGTCCGACTCTTTCATAGACTGTAGACCGCCAGGCTCCTCTGTCCATGGGGTTTCCCAGGCAAGAATGCTGGAGTGGGTTACCATTTCCTTCTCCAGGGGATCCTCCTGATCCAGGGATCAAACTTGCTCTCTCCTGCATTGACAGGCAGATTCTTTACCACTGAGCCACCAGGGAAGCCCCTCCTAACCCTTCCCCCCACAAAAGCCCCACAATGCTTTCTTGGCCCATCTCCCTCTATGAAGTCCCTCATTTCCCGACAGGCACCACAGGGGCCCACACACTCGTGTCCTGAACCTCTGCCGCCTTTACCCGTTCACTCTCCCTTGCACACCCCTTCCACATATACTCACTGGGTAATTCATTCAACTCGAGTATCAGTGCCTCTGGGGAGCTCGTCATCCTGTACTCTGAGAACCCCTGCACCTGTCTCCATCACAGACTTACCACTGATGTCTCCTCAGCCGCCTCCCTCCCTCTGAGACGGGGGACAACTCAAAAGCAGGGGCTGGGTCTGCCACCAGAGTTCTCGGGACTCTGCAGGGCTCTGGCTCAGAGAGAAAGTGGTGGGCGTGAAAGCATGAGCAAAGAGATAAAAGCAACCTGCTGCCTCGGAAAGAGCCTCCACCGAGGCATGATTGAGAGAGCAGAGCACCGTGAGCTTGGGCGAGTCAATTACTTACATCTTCAGCCCTCAGTTTTCACCTCTGCCTAATGGTGCCAATGGTACCTACTTGGACCTGGTTCGACGGGGATGTTCCTAAGATTTTCTTGGTATAAATATTAGGCAAAGAGACTATTCTATTAAAAGATGCTCCTTGAGAGTGAACCTGCCAATAGTGAATGAGCCAAAGAACCCCCAAGCTTTTATTCACGGGCGTCTGTTAGCTTTTCTCTCTGTAGACATGCATGGAGCTCAAGGGACACTTGGCTGGGGCAGGCCCTTTCTTACCAGGAGCTCACAAAGAGAGCCATCTGTCCAGCTCCAGGTGGAACCATCTCACGCCCGTCCTCCGGGAGCATGAATCAATGAGGCTTCCCTGCGCCTCTCCTTCTTGTGGGGTTTCCATGGGAATCCTCCCACGCATGACAGAGCCAGGAGCCCCCAAGGCGGAAGCTCAGGCTGTCAGTCAGCAAAGAGTGCAGGGGATGGGATGAAGAAGGTTTGCTAGGCAGTGACCAAGCCAGCTTGCTCTGCAAGGTCATTTGAAAGAGACACACCTCTAAGGCAGCGAGGCCAGAGGCCCTACATCCAGGTGCATTCCTGGCAGAGTCTGGTTCCTGCTCCAGCTGCCCCTGTGCCCCAAGCATGTGTGGACGGCTCTGTGGGACAGCTGGCCTCTGTGAGGCTGCAGCAGACCTACCTAGGAGAAAGCGGCTGGGGGTAGGTGAGGCGTAACAGGACCCTCAAGGAAAAACTTCAAGAAAGAAAACACAGTGACCTTCATGTCTAGCCTTTCATTTATCTCCCTACCCGAACTTTGCTCGCTTGGTATAACTGGTTGTCTGAAATCTCAATGCCTGAATGAAAATGGAAACTGCATGCCTCTGGCTTGGTCTAGGAGATCATAATAGGAACCTGCTGGAATTTCTGAAGGTCCTTCTGTTAAGCTTCAGGTGTCTCTGGGAGCATTTTTGAGATATTGGGGTGGGGTGGGGGCGCAACTAGAGAGGAAGAGGGGATGGAAGGAAATGGGGAGACAGAGAGACCCAGAGAGAGAGGAGAGACAGGGAGCCCTAGGCAGCAGGGAGCCACTATGGCCCCAGGAAGCCATGTGACGTGGCATCTCACAAAATGTGGCTGTCGGGCGAGACGTTTCTGTGGACAAAGCCACAGACTGGTTTCTGGAGAAGGCAGAGCTCCAGGCTCACCCATCAGTGACTTTTCACATCCCTGAAAGCCGGGTGGAGGACTTGGGAGCTGCTCTGGGCCCCCCCTTCTGCACACACCAGCACATGGAGGTGCAGAGCTCTGGCAGTTTCCTGCAGCTTTCTGCTCCAGGGTGCACCTGGCCTGCCTCATAAATGGGGCTCCCCCACTGCTGCCTCTTCAGTTCTGCTGCTCCCTCTCTGCGTGCCCCCTCTCTCGTGATTGGCATTCCCAGCCCTCTGCGGATTCTCTCAAACTGGGTCTCCAGCCTTGCTCTCTTTCCTCAGCACCAGAACCACCTACTCGGAAGCCTCTGGCCATCCCAGATCACCCCAGACTAGCTGCTCCTTTAAACAATGCTGTAAAGCCAGGAGGCCTCTTTCCCCGTGGACACGCCCACCCATCCTAGATAGCAGACACGGCGGCTTAGGGGGCCGCAGGCACCTCAGAATCTACACGCCCAGGGCTGAAAGCAGCCTCTTCCTTCTCTGGCAAACCCGGTTCCTTTCTGCTCGTCCTCTTTTCTGCCATGGATCTCCCTGTCTCTCGGTCTCCCTCAGTGCCTTTGGCTCTCCTTTAGTTCAGATCTTGCCTGGATTACTACAAGGGTCTCCCAGTGGTGCCCCAAGCCAACATCCATGCTGCCACAGGGTAAATCTGACCGAGGCACCCACTCATCTTTTGTTCAGCTCTCCAGGTGGCTTCACCAGGAAGAAGCTGTACCCCTTTCCTTGATACATAAGGATCCCCAAGACCTGTCCTTGCTTATTTCTCCCATAGCAGTCAGTCTCCCAGCACGGCCCCCGTCAGAGCAGTCACAGTAGACTCCTCTCACAAACCCTATCCTGCCCATCCTTTCTCCTGGGAGCCTTCTCACCTTCCCTGGCCTGACTGATATTCATTCTCCTCATACTTCCAAGTGGGGCTGGGCACCCTCTGTGGCATTCCTCCATTGCCCTGTGGCCTCATCCTGCATCCCCAGCTGTCTTCTGTACCACGGGCTCTGTTTCTTGCTGGCAAGGCCAGCGCCCCTGACCCAGCCTCTGCCTCCTACCAGCACCTGCTACCACTGGCTACATTGGGCTGCAGAAGACACTTCCACTCCACACCTCTTGTACAGTTTGCCTTTTTAACAACAAACAACATTGTTCTCTCATGATTAAAGTACACATTTTAAATGGGAATTAACTCAATACGTATAGCAAAAAAAATCACACACAGTCCACACTGCCCTGGAAAGTTCTTCCGAGGAAGGTTCACGACACCTGATTTGGGCTTTGATCCTCTTTCCCAAAGGACTCAACAGAGATGACTTTTTCCTACAGCTTCAGAACAGGTACCCCCTGTGAGCCTTATTTACGGACCATATTTTATTCAAAATATTTTATTTAAAATGTGTTGCTGGGGACTTCCCTGGTGGTCCAGTGGTTAAGATTTTGAGCTCCTAATGCAGGGTACCGGGGTTCAGTCCCTGGTCAGGTAACTAAGATTCCACATGCTGCAACTAAGACCTGGTGTCAAATAAATAAATAAATATTTAAAAAATAAAGGACTTCCCTGGTGGTGCAGTGGATAGGAATCCGCCTGCCCATGCAGAGGACACAGGTTCGAGCTCTGGTTGGGGAAGATTCCACATGGCAGGGAGCAACTAAGCCTGCGCACCACAGCTACTGAAGCCAGCGCATCCAGAACTTGTGCTTTGCAATAAGAGAAGCCACTCCAATGAGAAGCCCACATACCATACCAAGAGTGGCCCCCACTCACTGCAACTAGAGAAAGCCCGTGCAAAGCAACAAAGACCCAGGGCAGCCAAAAATAAATAAAAACTTAAAAAAAAAAACCAAATGTGTTGCTATTTTATTTTTTATTGTTGATCTTTCTTGCCAAGTGTGTATGGCTATGTTCACATCAGTTGTGTGTATGCACTCATATACTTAGTTTTTAAAAATGACTCTGAGGCAGAAACGTCTGGTAACTTTGCTTCAGGTACCTCCACACCCCCTGATTTTCTGCACCCTGTGGCCTGTTCTAGCTGCGAGGTTGCCTGAGACCCTTCTTTCCTATACCAACAAAGAAGGGGCCCTTGAAGACCCTGGCTATGTAACCACTTCAGGCATCATTCTCTCGGGGAGAATCAAGTAGCCCCTGTAGGGTGAAGGGAACTAGGTCTTTTCCCAAAGAGGAGGGGAACTCAGCACTGGCCCAGGTCTTGGCATCCAGTCCCATCACTTCATGGGAAATAGACGGGGAAACAGTGGAACAGAGGCTGCAGATGGACAGGCCCCCCTGTCCATCACCAACTCCCAGAGTTCACTCAGACTCACGTCCATCGAGTCAGTGATGCCATCCAGCCATCTCATCCTCTGTCGTCCCCTTCTCCTCCTGCCCCCAATCTCTCCCAGCATCAGAGTCTTTTCCAATGAGTCAACTCTTCGCATGAGGTGGCCAAAGTACTGGAGTTTCAGCTTTAGCATCATTCCCTCCAAAGAAATCCCAGGGCTGATCTCCTTCAGAATGGACTGGTTGGATCTCCTTGCAGTCCAAGGGACTCTCAAGAGTCTTCTCCAACACCACAGTTCAAAAGCATCAATTCTTTGGCACTCAGCCTTCTTCATAGTCCAACTCTCACATCCATACATGACCACAGGAAAAACCATAGCCTTCACTAGATGAACCTTTGTTGGCAAAGTAATGTTTCTGCTTTTGAATATGCTGTCTAGGTTGGTCATAGCTTTTCTTCCAAGGAGTAAGCGTCTTTTAATTTCATGGCTGCAGTCACCATCTGCAGTGGTTTTGGAGCCCCAAAAATAAAGTCTGACACTGTTTCCACTGTTTCCCCATCTATCTCCCATGAAGTGATAGGACCGGATGCCATGATCTTTGTTTTCTGAATGTTGAGCTTTAAGCCAACTTTTTCACTCTCCACTTTCACTTTCATCAAGAGGCTTTTTAGTTCCTCTTCACTTTCTGCCATAAGGGTGGTGTCATCTGCATATCTGAGGTGATTGATATTTCTCCCGGCAATCTGGATTCCAGCTTGTGCTTCTTCCAGCCCAGTGTTTCTCATGATGTACTCTGCATAGAAGTTAAATAAGCAGGGTGACAATATACAGCCTTGACATACTCCTTTTCCTATTTGGAACCATTCTGTTGTTCCATGTCCAGTTCTAACTGTTGCTTCCTGACCTGCATACAGATTTCTCAGGAGGCAGGTGAGGTGGTCTAGTATTCCCATCTCTTTCAGAATTTTCCACAGTTTATTGTGATCCACACAGTCAAAGGCTTTGGCATAGTCAATAAAGCAGAAATAGATGTTTTTCTGGAACTCTCTTGCTTTTTCCATGATCCAGAGGATATTGGCAATTTGATTTCTGGTTCCTCTGCCTTTTCTAAAACCAGCTTTAACATCAGGAAGTTCACGGTTCACATATTGCTGAAGCCTGGCTTGGAGAATTTTGAGCATTACTTTACTAGCATGTGAGATGAGTGTAATTGTGCGGTAGTTTGAGCATTCTTTGGCATTGCCTTTCTTTGGGATTGGAATGAAAACTGACCTTTTCCAGTCCTGTGGCCCCTGCTGAGTTTTCCAAATTTGCTGGCATATTGAGTACAGCACTTTCACAGCATCATCTTTCAGGATTTGCAATAGTTCAACTAGAATTCCATCATCTCCACTTTGTTCGTAGTGATGCTTTCTAAGGCCCACTTGACTTCACATTCCAGGATGTCTGGCTCTAGGTGAGTGATCACACCATTGTGATTATCTGGGTCGTGAAGATCTTTGGAGGCACCTTAATCTTACTCCTGGGCAGCCTCAAGGAGATTATAAGACTAGGAGGGATTTGATCTATCTTATATTTTTAACAGATGTTTCTGATAAATGATTATTATTTGCTAATGTGATATGTGAAAATTGTCTTGTAGTTTGAACTTAAATTTTTCTTATTCAAGAAAAATGAGGTAGAGCAACTTGTCATATGCTTGATATTTCAGTTTTACTTTGTGCATGTGAACCGTGAATGGTCTTTTTCTTGTTGACTTGAGGACATTTTTACACATTAAAGAGATGAGCCCTTTGTGACAGGAGTGACAATTCTCCCAGTTTGTCATGTCTTTTCACTGTTTTTGATGATGTCCCTGTAGATTTTCTTCTCACATAACTGAGTTTACCAGTCTTTTAAGCAAAATAGAAATACAGCCTGGAGAGATATTTGAGTAGAATGGTCAACAAGCAGAATTTTGTATGTTATTTGCCCAAGGTGGCTTAAATTCCTTTTATTGGTACTTTTAAAGGAAGTTTGTAAAATGGAATCTATCAGAGGGTTGTGTATCTCAGGAGGATGGTGTCTTGTGTCAAACATATTTGTATCAAGCTACCAACACCGTGTCTTTCTACAAACTTCTTTAATCAGCAGCACTTTTGGAAAAATGGAGTTGTGGAGGATGAAGAAGGATCCCCCATCAGTCTCAGTGACAGAGACTGCAGAACTGGGTTGGAGGAGAGGGGCATCAAGGGGGAAAGAGAGGGAGAGGCGGGAGAGATGTGTTGCACGGGCGCTTCTTCCTTAGGTGCAATGACCGCCTGGAGGGGGAGGGGCGGGCAGCTTCTGTATTCTCCTTTTAATAGCGTTTCCCCCAAGCTCAGGCACGTCTTCCTGATTTATGTTCATCGATTGCAGGAGGACGGAAGGTGGATGGAGGATGGAGGCTCTGATTCCTAGAGAGGAGAGAACTCCAACCCCTAAACTCCCCCAGGAGGAGGCTGGGGCAGACGAGGAAACTGAGCTCGGAAAGATTAGAGTACTTATCCAAGGTCACACTGCGGGCTGATGGTGGAGGCGGAATTCGAACTCAATCAAGCTTATTCCAGAGAGCTCTCCATCTCCTAGCGCTACGGCCCACAAGTGCCCTCCTCTCTCTGCCAGTCCGCAACAGCCCATGCTCCTCCATCCCGGAGGCGGGAGCGGCCACTTCCCCCAACCCCTCTCTCCCCCAAGCCCTCTTCTCCCTCCAGGGAGAGGTCCTGGGCTCGGCGTCCCCTCCTGGTACCGAGCCCGTGGCGCGTCTTGCCCTACCAGGGCGGACACATTTGCCGCGCTCCAGGCTCTGGCCTCCTCCCTTCTTCCCAGACCCCACCCCCCTCCCCTGCCCGTGACTCACTCTGCACGCGACCCCCTCCCTTCCAAAGCATCGCCAAGTTTTTCTCCAAGCAAGGCCAGCAGCTGGCCCCAAGCAGCGCTCGGACCGGGCGACCAGCCTCACTATCCAGCGTCAAGAGTAAACAGTGACAACAGCCCCCATTTCACCAGTACCCACTGCGTGCCAGGCGCTTGACTTCCATCGCTCTGAACTGCCCCCGCCCCCCAACCTGGACGAACAGACTCCTGGAAATTACTGTCCCCAATACATCGACGAAAGAACTGCTGCAGCTCCGGAAAGTTGGATGACACGCTTGGGCTCACACAGCTAATAATAATGCTGGCTAACGTTTGATCGAGTGGTTCTTATGTGTCAGGAACGGGTCTACGTACATTACGAGAACCACCCCATAGATGCTATTAAGAGCCCTATTAAAAGGGTACCATTATCACCCCCATTCTACGGATGAAGAAATCAAGGTTTGGCGCCTTGTCCAAGGTCACTCATTCAGTGAATGACAGATCATGGACCTAAACCCAGGCAGGGTGACTCGGGCGGGGGCGGGGGGGTTAGTTTTTTGTGCTGTCTCCATTACGCAGAAAAACAGCGGGCTTCGAACCTATGGCACCAGGGGCCGGCCCCAAACGCCCAAAGGCAAACTAACCAGCTCGGATTGCCACAGTCCGCAGAGAGAAATTCCCGGGGATCTGGACCGGACCCACGCCAGGAGCGCGGACTGTGGCCAGTGCCGGCCCGCACGAGGTCCGCGCGGCCAGACCTCGGCTCCCGCGCGCCTCTCATCAGAAGATGGAGAATACTCACCATAAAAGAGAGGGCAAGCGCCTGCCCTGGAGGAATTGCCAGCGCTGGCAGGTCCTGGACTCCCGAGGAGAGACGTCTGCGGGCGCTGCCACCAGCTCAGGGGCGCCCGAGCGACCCCGAAGATGCCGGCTTGTTCCCCGGGGCCAGGGGCGCGTCCTCACGGTTCGAGCCCCGCAGCAGCGCCCCCTCTGCCCAGCAGGGTGGCCCGGAGTTGGAGCGTTCTTGGGGAAGTTGGCGCTCCAGCGCGGCGAGAGGGCGCAGGAGGTCGAGTGGGAGAGGGGAAGCGTCTTTTCTGCGCGGATCCCGGGGGCGCGCCAAGGCCTGCGCTCCAGCGGTTCCTAAGCTCCGCGCTGGACCTGGAGGGCGGCGAGTCCCGAGCTCAAGGCGCACGGGCCGCGCCTCTGCCGCCCGCCCCTGGCGCGCCCGGCGTCTTCCCCCTCGCCCTGGGCGCACGCATTGGTGTTCGAAACTGGGGCCCGGGTCCGGGCTACCGTGCGCTCATCGCCCTCACCAAGGGGCTGGGCGTCTTTGTGCGCGGGGCGCGCCGGCCGCCGCGGCCAGCCCTGGATGCTGCAGCCGCCGCCGCCTCCCCCTCCTCCTCCGCCGCCGCCCGCTCCCAGCCTTCCCGGCCGGCCCAGAGGCTGCAGCTGAAAGCCGATCCGGCTGAGCTCATCCCTGAAGGCCACTAATCCAATAGCCGCGGAAGGCGCGGCCGCCGGGAACGCCCCTTCCCCCACCATCCCGCGCCCCGGCCCGTCCCAGCTCGGGCCGCTGCCGGCGCCGCCACCTTTCCGAGGCCACCAGCTGGCGGGAGAGGGAAGTGGAGCCCGCGGCCGCGTGCCGAGTCGGCGCGGTCGCCATTCACCCGCCCGCTAGCCCGCGCACTCCCTCACTCACGCACTCATTCATGCGCACCCCCCCCACCCCCATTCATTCAAGCGCGCCGGGAGCGCAAGGGTGGGTGCCCCTGAGCCGGAGGAGACAAACACAGTCGTTCGGCAGCTTTGCTGTCTTTATCCAACTCGTGTGGGAAATAGCAGCCGGGGAAGGATCTTGGTTTAATGACCTCTTCCTCAGGAGCGTGTCTACACTTTATTTTTTAAAGATCAGATTCCAGCTCATCTTCTAAAGTCCAATTTCACACCTCTCCTGCTTCTCGGAGCCTTATCCCGACCACTCGAGGAGCAAAGAGGTGTCTCTACGCTGCCTGCTGCCAGGACTGGAGGTGGGCCGCCCGATTGCCCGCCAGCCTGGAGCGGAGGAAGAGGGCGTGGCCAGAGCGGAGGCCAGGAGGGTGCTTGTAGCATCTGTGCTCTCTCTGGAAAATTGACAGTTACTGGTCTGGGTGCCTTTTGTGCTCTCAGAGGTGAGCTTAGTTCATTCCACAATGATCTGGTCTGACCTCAGCCCTCTCTTATGCCGGATACCAAACGGCCTAGGGGCAAAGTGCCGGTTCATATGGGACCGCCGCCGGTAAGTCGCTTCAGTCGTGTTCGACTCTGCGACCCCATAGACGGCAGCCCACCAGGCTCCCCCGTCCCTGGGATTCTCCAGGCAAGAACACTGGAGTGGGTTGCCACACAGACAAGTAAAAGGTAACTCAACCTAGGGAAACAGATGGCAGCTCTGGGGCTCCTTTTTCAGGCTGGGAAGGGCAATCTGGAAATGCTTCCTAGTAGAGGGGGCTACATGAATTAGCCCTGGAGACAGGGGAAGGGTGGTCATCTCTCTAGGTACCATACAGCATGGAGCCTCTGGTATGGACGGGAGTGTAAACGACAAGGTAAGATATGGCTGGAGGGATGGACAGTGGCTAGGGTCTTGGAAGTCAACTATAGTTTGATCTTTCCTCAAGATTAGTTGAGGCCTTTAATCAAAGTAATGCTTTACCAGATTTACATTCTCCAAAGATCTCTCAGCGGAGTGAATGGATGGAGGAAAGTAAGCTTGGAACTCCTGATACAGTCCAAGCAAAAGATGACGCTTCACAAACCATTTTAGCCATTGGTTGGACAGCCAAAGGGGGTATTGATATTTCCTACTGTTCTGTCATTGCCTGTTTGTACGTGTCTCCCTCCTAAAGCTGTGAACCCCTTCAAAGGGCAAGAACGCTTTTTATACTTGTCTGAATTCTCTATACCCACCCAGAACAGATGTTGAATAAATGTACTTCGAATTGACCTGAGTGGCATTCTGACCTGCACTCATATTTACTGTATTTGGGGGGTCTCCACAGCAGTCCTTTCTATCCCCCATCAGAAAACTCCTGGAGCACCTATTCTGCAAGCTATTGGGGGGCTATGGACACAGATGAGGGGCAAGAAGAGAAAATTTGGGGGAAAAGATACAGAAGCCAAAGGAAATTGAAAGAATATTTTCAGTGGTTTCTTCACCTGGCTGACAGGGTAGGGGAGGGAGGGATATGCCCATCACTTGCCCTCTTTGCTAAGAAATATCACAACAGCTTCAAGGACAAGATAGGGAATGAACAATGGTCACAGTTTGAGAAACTAATTTTTCCCTGGGGGCTCCAGATAGGTTCAACCTGCTGACCTCTCCAGATGTGCCTTAGGCCCAAAGATGTAGACACACCACCCCTCCAAGTGTCCCTAAAATACTCCAGCCCCTGTATACCAAGCAGAATGACTTGTCATTTTGGGAGAAGTCAGAATAGCCTGGGTGTTATTTAATAAAACTTCACGTTGAGGTAAACGGCCTCTAAGATGTCTCCAGCAATCTCTGCCCCTTGGTTTCATACCCTTGTGTAACCACTCCGTTTAGGTGTGGCCGGCCTCATGGACTTGCTTCTCACCAAGAGAATAATGTGGAAGTAATGGATGGCCCAGCCAAGATTAGGTAATAAAAGATCGTGGCTTTGGCTTTGAGCATGCACGCTCTGTCTTGCGTGTTCTCTCTCTCTCTCTTTTGAATTAGCTCTCTGGAAGAAGCCACCTGCTATGTGCTGAAGCAGCCTTGTGGAGAGACCCATGTGGTTGGGACAGAGACTGCCGACAACCGTGCGAGTGAACTTAGAAGCTGATCCAACCCTCCAGTCCTAGGTGGGCCTTCATATGAGAAGGCAGCCCTGTCTGACACCTTGACCGCAATTTCATGGGAGACTTTGAATCAGAGAAACTCAACTACACTGTGCCCAGATTCCTGACCACAGAAACTGTAAAAGAATAAATGTTCATTGTATTAAGCTGTTCTTTTTCGGGGGTAATCTGTTGTGCACCAATAGATAACTCATGCAAGATGTTCTTAACTACCCAAGGGCGATTCAAAAAATAGACCCTTGAAGAACTAACCAGTCTCACTCCAAAGAAAACACATATTTCACGGGTATGGCTAGGCAGCCTTTGGGTTTAATTTCAATTCAGGCTCTTTGAGTCTTAGCTTTTTCACTATAAAATGGGGACAGAAGGATTTCCTGAGTATGGTCATGTGTTGTAGCATTTACATACAGAGTAGGTACTCAATAAATCTTTTTCTTCCACTTCTCAGCAGTAGACAAAGATCTGCAGCATTCTTGGAATTCTTGGGCTAAGGCAAAGTTAGACCTGGAGCAGAAGGTCCGTGGAGGGGCTGCTACTGTCAGGGGTCCAGAATCGCTGTTTATAATGCAAAACTGTGGACTTCTGCGGTGGGCCAATACTTAAGAATCCACCTGCCAATGCAGGGAACACAGGTTCGATCCCTGGTCTGGGAAGATCCCACATGCCACAGAGCAACTAAGCCTGTGGGCCACAACTACTGAAGCCCATGCACCTGGAGCCCAAGCTCTGCAACTAGAGAAGCCACCTCAATAAGAAGCCTGTGCACCACAATGAAGAGTCCCCCCACTTGCTGCAACCAGAGAAAGCCCTCGTGCAGCAACCAAGACCCAGAGCAACCAAAAGGAAACTAATTAATATAATACATTTAATACAAAGCTGTGAACCCCACCATTTGCCTGCCTTTTTCTCCCAGCTGACTTGGAATCCACTTACTAGGTCTCAGCAAACATGGTCTCCTTCGCAGTATCAACTGTAGTTTAATAGAAGTTGAGGAAAAACTCTCAGACCTGAGAAATTCTGGCGAGCGAGGCTTGCTCCAAGGAGGTGTATGGCAGGGAGGAGGACTCTGCGGTGTGCAGGTGGCGTGTCTTCCACCCTCCCTCAGAGGAAACCTCGTTTGAGCCTAGCCTAGGGCTTGGGGTGGTCCTGTCTGAGATTGGTCCCCTCTAGTGCTGTGCTTGCATGTGTGTTAAGTCACTTCAGTATTGTCTGACTCTGCGATCCCATGGACTGTAGCCCGCCAGGCTCCTCTGTCCATGGGATTCTCCAGATAAGAGTGCTGGAGTGGGTTACCATGCCCTCCTTCAGGAGATCTTCCCAACGCAGGGATCGAACCCAGGTCTCTCAAGTCTCCTGCATTGGCAGGCAGGTTCTTTACCACTAGCGACACCTGGGAAGCCCCTCTGCAGCTTATGCACCACTGTCTCCTTCCCTAACGGCTCTGCTTCCTTGCTTCTGCTCTGCAGCCAAAGCTGTCTTCTCAAAGTCACCCCTGCCACCCCTTTCAGAGAATGGCCCACAGGATGGTTTTCCCACTTTTTAGCTGAATCTGGCACGAGTCTCAGTTTCCTGCACCTTTGCTCTGGGCCAAGCCACACCAAGATCCCCTGAGCTACTCCAGCGAGCCACGCTTCCTCCCTGACACCAGCCTTCGAACACGCTGACCTTGCTCCCTGGCACGGATTTTGCCTAGGTAACTCCGATTCTCTGCCTGTCTGCACGCCCTCTGCTCCAGGAAGCCTCCCCAACACCCTGGGCTCAGGGTCTGCTGTCCTGTGTGTGCCCTCCCGCCTGGTCCCCCACCCCGGGGTCCCCATTCCACTGTTCCTGCTGCCTCTTTTCTTGCCATCCTCTCCTCCCCCAAGATGTGAGCACGTCCAGGGCAGAGCTGTCTTTTTCTTCTTTATAGCTTTTGCACTCCCACCTCCCATCTCCATTTTCATCTCACTAATTTCTCTTCCATTTACATCTCACTAATTTCTCTAAGCAACCCGGTCCTCCCCAGTACCCCTCCCCCTGTGGGTTAGGGCCCCTTTCTTGGAGCCCCACAGCAGCTTGTTGTCTTCCCTCTGTCACTGCACCTTGCAAACCCTTTGGGAACTGTCAGACTCCCGCAGCAGACAGTGGCTCTGCTAAGGGCACAACTGTGTCTGTTTCACCTCGGTGCTCCTGGCACCCAACCTAGTGCCAGGTATGCAGCAGACAGCCAATAGATGTTCATGGAAGAAGTGACTGAAGGCAGGACAGAAAGAAGGAAAGAAAGAGGCTGGGAGGAAGAAAACCTATCTCCATTACCCACTTCCTTCCTTCCTCTCCCTCCCTCTCTTTCTTTCTGAGATCAGTGCTGAGAATTGAATTAATCATAGTCCTTGGTTCATGACACACTTTCATCATTAACCCATGCATGGCCCTTATGTATTTACATATGTGTTCATAATATTAAATATGTAAGCACATGGTATCCAGCCCAAGGCACCTGCATCTCCCATGTGCTACTATCCTAGCCCATCTTTATGCCTCCTTGTCACATAAAACTACTCTTCTGATTGTTAAGACTTTTCATTTTCTTAGATTATTTCTTTCAAATATCTATACAGTTAACCCTTGAACAAATCCAGGGGTTAGGGGTGCCAATCTCCTCACAGTTTAAAATCTTTATATAACTTCAGAGTTGGCCCTCTGTGTCTGAGGTTCTACATTCAGAGGTTCAACCAACCACAGATCTCATAGAACATATTTGTTGAAAACCATTCACACATAAGTGGACTTGTATGGATCAATCCCAGGGGTCAACTGGGTGTGTGTGTTGTGTGTGTGTCGTGTGTGTGTGTGTGTATGTGAGTGAGTGTTCATTTGCTCAGTTGTGTTTGACTCATTGCAACCCCATGGGCTGTAGCTTGCCAGACTTCTCTGTCTGTGGAATTTTCCAGGCAAGAATACTGGAGCGGCTTGCCATTGCCTACTCCAGGAGGTCTTCCCGACCCAGGGATGGAAAGTGAGTCTCTAGCATCTCCTAAACTGGCAAGTGGATTCTTTACCAACATGCCACCTGGAAAGCCCAGTTTGTGTATATACATATATTTGTATCGTAGTGGTGGTGGTTCAGTTGCTAAGTCATGTCCGACCCTTGTGACCCCATGGACTGTAGCCCACCAGGCTCCTCTGTCCATAGAATTCTCCAGGCAAGAATACTGGAGTCGGTTGCCACCTCCTTCTCCAGGAGATCTTTCTGACCCAGGAATTGAACCCAGGTCTCTTGCATTGCAGGCAGATTTTTTACTGACTGAGCTATGTGAACTTCCTGATGTTCAAGCTGATTTTAGAAAAGGCGGAGGAACCAGAGATCAAATTGTCAACATCCACTGGATCATGGAAAAAGCAAGAGAGTTCCAGAAAAACACCTATTTCTGCTTTATTGACTATGCCAAAGCCTTTGACTGTGTGGATCACAATAAACTGTGGAAAATTCTGAAAGAGATGAGAATACCAGACCACCTGATCTGCCTCTTGAGAAATCTGCATGCAGGTCAGGAAGCAACAGTTAGAACTGGACATGGAACAACAGACTGGTTCCAAATAGGAAAAGGAGTACATCAAGGCTGTATATTGTCACCCTGCTTATTTAACTTCTATGCAGAGTACATCATGAGACACGCTGGACTGGAAGAAGCACAAGCTGGAATCAAGATTGCCGGGAGAAATAGCAATAACCTCAGATATGCAGATGACACCACCCTTATGGCAGAAAGTGAAGAGGAACTAAAGAGCCTCTTGATGAAAGTGAAAGAGGAGAGTGAAAAAGTTGGCCTAAAGCTCAACATTCAGAAAATGAAGATCATGGCATCTGGTCCCATCACTTCATGGGAAATAGTTGGGGAAACAGTGGAAACAGTGTCAGACTTTGTTTTTTGGGGGCTCCAAAATCACTGCAGATGGTGATTGCAGCCATGAAATTAAAAGACGCTTACTCCTTGGAAGGAAAGTTATGACCAACCTAGATAGCATATTCAAAAGCAGAAACATTACTTTGCCAACAAAGGTTCGTCTAGTGAAGGCTATGGTTTTTCCTGTGGTCATGTATGGATGTGAGAGTTGGACTGTGAAGAAGGCTGAGCACCAAAGAATTGATGCTTTTGAACTGTGGTGTTGGAGAAGACTCTTGAGAGTCCCTCGGACTGCAAGGAGATCCAACCAGTCCATTCTGAAGCAGATCAGCCCTGGGATTTCTTTGGAAGGAATGATGCAAAAGCTGAAACTCCAGTACTTTGGCCACCTCATGTGAAGAGTTGACTCATTGGAAAAGACTCTGATGCTGGGAGGGATTGGCGGCAGGAGGAGAAGGGGACGACAGAGGATGAGATGGCTGGATGGCATCACTGACTCAATGGACGTGAGTCTGAGTGAACTCCGGGAGTTGGTGATGAACAGGGAGGCCTAGTGTGCTGCGATTCATGGGGTCACAAAGAGTTGGACACGACTGAGCAACTGAACTGAACTGAACTGAGCTACAATGGAAGCCCTTGCTTAAACATTATTTAGTTTTACTTGTTTTTTGACTGTTATCAAAAGACGCTATACTGTATGTAGTTTTCTAGGACTTGCTTTTTGAACACAACAAGATTCATCCATAATGATATGCATGCAACTGTAGCTCATTCATTTTCTTGGCTATGGTAGCTTATTGTGTGAATAAACACAATGTTAAAAAATTATTCATGACACTTGTTGAGGATGGTAAGGAAGACTCTTTGGTGGGGGTTGGGGGGGGTGGGAGGGCGGTGATGTGTGGACTACAGTGGGGTTTCATAGCCAAGGAGGGACATCAGGCTCAACTTGAGTACAGCAAGGACAAATAGGGATTTATAGCCAAGGAGCAAGGGGGAGGGTGGGGTCGGTGGATGGAAAATTGCTGGAAGCAAACACAGAGGTAAGATGGATTCTTGCTAGACTGACTCAACAGGGTCCTTGTTGAAGGCAGATCAGCCTGAGGGATGAGATCTTTGATTAGATACTGAGGGTGATCAGATACAAAAGTGTGGGAGGGTTTTGCTAAACTGATTTAGTAAGATTCTTACTCAAGCTCTACAGGGATGGAGAGGGAAGCCAAAGACCAGGTCTGGATGACCATAGGAGACATTCAAGTTTGGTCAAAAGAAAGCATCTTTGCCAGCAATTTATTTTTTCATGGTCCTTTCAAGGGGTGTTGATGTTGAGTCTAGTCTGGGGGCTATTAGGAACAGTGCTGTTATGAACATTCCCAAACCGTTTCCCTCCTGCATCCATGCTAATGTTTTCTTGGGCCTGTTCATAGGAGTGGACTTGTTGATGCACTGTCAAGCAGGGGCCAGCCCATCCAAAGAAGTTCTAAAAACTGTTTCAGTCCTCCACATCAAATGTCATCAGGGAGATGCAAATCAAAGCAATGAGATGCCACTACAGCTCTATTAAAATGGGCAAAATCCAGAACACTGATGACACCAGTACTGGCCAGGATCCGGAGCAACAGGCACTCTCACACACTGCTGGGGGGAACGCAAAATGGTAGAGCCACACCTGAAGACACTTTGGTTCTTTCTTATAAAACGAAAGCACTCTTACTATCATTCATTCATTCATTTCGGTGGCTCAGTTGTGTCTGACTCTTTGAGACCCCATGGACTGCAGCACGCCAGGCCTCCCTGTCCATCACCAACTCCCAGAGTTTACTCAAACTCATGTCCATTGAGTCGGTGATGCCATCCAACCATCTCATCCTCTGTTGTCCTCCTCTCCTCCTGCCCTCAATCTTTCCCAGCATCAGGGTCTTTTCAAATGAGTCAGTTCTTTGCATCAGGTGGCCAAAGTACTGGAGTTTCAGCTTCAGCATCTGTCCTTCTAATGAATATTCAGGACTGATTTTCTTTAGGATGGACTGGTTGGATCTCCTTGCACTCCAAGGGACTCTCAAGAGTCTTCTCCAACACTACAATTCAAAAGCATCCATTCTTCGGAGCTCTGCTTTCTTTATAGTTCAACTCTCACATCCATACATGACTACTGGAAAAACCATAGCCTTGACTAGTTGGACCATTGTTGGCAAAGTAATGTCTCTGCTTTTCAATATGCTGTCTAGGTTGGTCATAACTTTCCTTCCAAGGTGCAAGCGTCTTTTAATTTCATGGCTGTGATTTTGGAGCCCAAAATAAAGTCTGTCACTGTTTCCACTGTTTCCCCATCTATTTGCCATGAAGTGATGGGCCCAGATGCCATGATCTTAGTTTTCTGAATTTTTAGCTTCAAGCCAACTTTTTCACTCTCCTCTTTAACTTTCATCAAGAGGCTCTTTAGTTCTTCTTCACTTTCTGCCATACTTTAACTATATAGTTCAGCAATCACCCTCCTTGGTATTTACCCAGAGGAACTGAAGTTTTCACACAAAAACTTGCACATGGATGTTTATAACAGCTTTATTCATAATTGCCAAAACGTGGAAGCGACCAAGATGTCTTTTGTAGGTGAATGGATAAACAAACCGTGGTACATTCATACAATGGAATGTTAATCAGTCATGTCCGACTCTTTCACCCCATGGACTGTAGCCCGCAAAGCTCCTCTGTCCATGGAATTCTCCAGGCAAGAATACTGGAGTGGGTTGCCATTTCCTTGTCCAGGGAATTTTCCAACCCAGAGATCGAACCTGGGTCTCCTGCATTGCAGGAAGATTCTTTATTGTCTGAACCACCAGGGAAGTCATATTATTTAGTACTAAGAAGAAACAAATTCTCAAGGCATAAAAAGACATGGAGGAAACTCAAATCTGTATTTCTTACAAAGTGAAAGAAGCCAGTCTGAAAAGGCTACGTATAGTATGATTTCAACTATATGACAGTCTGAAAAAGGTATGAGTATGGAGACAGTACAAAGATCGCTGTTAGCCAGTGGTTAGGAGGGAGGGATAAATAGGTGGAGCACAGATTTTTAGAGCAGTGAAACCACTCTGTGTGATGCTATCATGGTAGATAAAGGTCATTAGGCATTTGTCAAAACCCACAGCATGTACACCAAAAGTGACCATAAGACAAACTACAGACTTTGGGTGCTAATGATATGTCAGTGTAAGTTCATCATTGTAACAAATGTACCACTCTGGTGGGGAATGCTGATAATGGGGGAGGCTTTGCAAGTGTTACAGCAGGAAGTGTATGAGAAATCTCTGTACCTTCCACTCAGTTCTTCTGTGTCCCTGAAACTACTCTAAAAATACAGTCTGTTTTTTTTAACTGTTTCAGTCCAGCCACAAAACATGGAGGGTCAAATGCACCGAAAATAATTTGCACCATTTACAGGTTACCACAATGATTGACCTAGGGATCCCCAACACTATTCCCTTGGACTCATTTGCATACAAATGATTTGCATACTGACATTGTTGCAGATCTCAGGTTATCCCATTTCCCTTCTCCTTGCTGTTTACCTCCTAGATAAGCAGAGCTACTGGTGTCCAGAGGACTGAGCACCCCAGGACTCTGGGATACGCCATAGTTAATTTGTAGCAAGAAAGTAGACAGATGTGACTCAGTGACAGACACCCAAATTCATCCAGTAAACGCTGAAGTTGGTGCAGGATAAGATATTAAGGACACACACAGGCATGCATATGCACACCTACGCCCAGAGTCCTGGACCCTGGTACACTGGGATAAGGTGGCAGACAGAGGACAGATCACAGCAGGGTCACACCACAGGGTTTTAGCCTTTTAATCAGTTTCTGTAATCCTCATGTTTATATAAAATGGTAGAGATACTGTCTACCCCATAGAGTTGTAAGGATTAAAGGAGGTGCTGTCTATAAGGGCTTGGCGAATGTTTGTTCTTCATATTGTGACCATGCATGAGTTACCAAATGCCTGGAAAATGGAACTAATAAGTGTACCCTTATTCAGGGGACTTCCCAGGTGGTCCAGTGGTTAAGATTTTGCCTTGCAGGTGAAAAGACAGCCTTCAGAATGGGAGAAAATAATAGCAAATGAAGCAACTGACAAACAACTGATCTCAAAAATATACAAGCAACTCCTACAGTTCAATTCCAGAAAAATAAATGACCCAATCAGAAAATGGGCCGAAGAACTAAATAGACATTTCTCCAAAGAAGACATACAGATGGCTAACAAACACATGAAAAGATGCTCAACATCACTTATTATCAGAGAAATGCAAATCAAAACCACTATGAGGTACCATTTCACGCCAGTCAGAATGGCTGCAATCCAAAAGTCTACAAGCAATAAATGCTGGAGAGGGTGTGGAGATAAGGGAACCCTCTTACACTGTTGGTGAGAATGCAAACTAGTACAGCCACTATGGAGAACAGTGTGGAGATTCCTTAAAAAACTGGAAATAGAACTGCCTTATGATCCAGTAATCCCACTGCTGGGCATACACACTGAGGAAACCAGAAGGGAAAGAGACACGTGTACCCCAATGTTCATCGCAGCACTGTTTATAATAGCCAGGACATGGAAGCAACCTAGATGTCCATCAGCAGATGAATGGATAAGAAAGCTGTGGTACATATATACAATGGAGTATTACTCAGCCATTAAAAAGAATACATTTGAATCAGTTCTAATGAGGTGGATGAAACTGGAGCCTATTATACAGAGTGACCAACCTAGATAGCATATTCAGAAGCAGAGACATTACTTTGCCAACAAAGGTTCGTCTAGTCAAGTCTATGGTTTTTCCTGTGGTCATGTATGGATGTGAGAGTTGGACTGTGAAGAAGGCTGAGTGCCGAAGAATTGATGCTTTTGAACTGTGGTGTTGGAGAAGACTCTTGAGAGTCCCTTGGACTGCAAGGAGATCCAACCAGTCCATTCTGAAGCAGATCAGCCCTGGGATTTCTTTGGAAGGAATGATGCGAAAGCTGAAACTCCAATACTTTGGCCACCTCATGCGAAGAGTTGACTCATTGGAAAAGACTCTGATGCTGGGAGGGATTGGGGGCAGGAGGAGAAGAGGACAACAGAGGATGAGATGGCTGGATGGCATCACTGACTTGATGGATGTGAGTCTGAGTGAACTCCGGGAGTTGGTGATGAACAGGGAGGCCTGGCGTGCTGTGATTCATGGGGTCGCAAAGAGTCGGACACGACTGAGCGACTGATCTGATCTGATCTGATACAGAGTGAAGTAAGCCAGAAAGAAAAACACCAATACAGTATACTAACACATATACATGGAATTTAGAAAGATGGTAACAATAACCCTGTATATGAGACAGCAAAAGAGACACTGCTTTATAGAACAGTCTTTTGGACTTGGTGGGAGAGGGCGAGGGTGGGATGATTTGGGAGAATGGCATTGCAACATGTATAATATCATATATGAAACGAATTGCCAGTCCAGGTTCGATGCACTATACTGGATGCTTGGGGCTGGTGCACTGGGACGACCCAGAAGAATGGTACAGGGAGGGAGGAGGGAGGAGGGTTCAGGATGGGGAACACATGTATACCTGTGGCAGATTCATTTTGATGTATGGCAGAACCAATACAATATTGTAAAGTTAAAAAATAAAATAAAATAATAAAAAAATAAATTAAAAAAAAAAAAAGATTTTGCCTTGCAATGCAGGGGGTGTGGGTTCGATCCCTGCTTGGGGAGTTAAGATCCCACATGACTGTAGCCAAAAAACCAAAACATAAAGCAGAAGCAATATTGTAACAAGTTCAAGAAGGACTTTTTTTTAAAGTACCTTTCTTTAGTGGCATTTCTCACATTGAAATACTGAGCAGTTGAATCACCTCTCCAAGCCTGAGAAGTTCCCCTCCACATGAATTCAAGCAACTCTGCTTCCTACAGATGAACAAAAAGCCCAGTGCCCGTCAGACTTCCTTGGTGGTCCAGTGGCCACCAAGGCACTGCCACTGCCACTGCAGAGGACACAGGTTCCATCCCTGGTCGGGGAACTAAGATTGCACATGCCAGGCTGCGTGGCAAAAAAAATGCCCAGTTCCCAGTCATAGCTCTCAAATTTCTTGCAAGTGCTCGTTGCATTTTATTTTTGGTAAAATCAAGCAAATAAAACCCCTTCATGTCCTAGCCTCCCTCGCCCTGGATGCGGCTGTGATCTGGATTCTGCCAGACAAACATACCAGTCAGATTCAGAAGTTCGCTCCTCTAGAACATTCTCTAGGCCTATGGAATCCCCTCTGGCAGGTACTTCTGGGGAGCTCTTTTCTGGAATCGGAGTGAGAGTGCCAGCTTCCTCATCTCATTTGTGGCAGACACTCCCTTACCAGACCCATTCTGTCGACAGAATTATTTTCCTGAAAGTTCCATCCAGAGCCTAGTTTTCAACAATCCCAATGATTCTATTTATTCTGCTTCACTAAGTCCCCACCTGCATGAAATAGGTGGAGTGGATTCTACCGTTGGCATCTAAGAACTCCTTCTGTTACCTTCCGTTTTCCAGTCTTCCTGACAGCTTGGCTAATCACACCCTTCCTCCTGGGTTTTCAAAGCTGGAACCAGCTATTCCAAAAAAAGCAAAGATGGTGGAGAATTCATTTGGATGGAAGCATTGGCAGCAGCAACATCCAGCCCCCAAGGACGCCATCAGCTATGGTACCCACTCCTACATCCAATGATCAGTGCTGTCAGTGGCAGCTCAGTAGACTGGGTTTGGAGTGTGATTCCAGCTGTATTTCTGAGCCCTGCATTTGTTGCTGATTTTGTTGTTCCTGCCTTTTTTAATGGTATTTTTCTTTTTCCTGGATCTTGCTCTCTAGCCTTCCAAGTCATTTTGTGATTTCCCAATTTTCTTTCTTCTTAAATCTAGTCATAGAGTGAATTACACTGATTGGGTTTTGAATGTGGAACTAGCTTTGCATTCCTGGGATAAATCCCACCTGGCTGTGATATATTGTCCTTTTACTACATGGTTGGATTTCCATTAGTGTCTATATTCATGAGGATACTGTCTGTGCTTTTCTTTTCTTGTAATATTTTTGTCTTGCTTTGACACCAAACGAAGACTGGATTTCAAGAATAAGTTAACAAATTGCACTAAAAAGGAAAGAGAAAAAGAAAGAAAAGAATGAGTTAACAACATTCTTCTTTCTTCTAAGAAAAAAGAAATATAGAAATGATAGTATTTCTTCTTCAATGTTTTGTGGAATTCACCAGTGAAATAATCCGGCCCTGGAGTTTTCTTTACGGGGAGAGTTTTAAACAGAAATTCAATTATTTTGAAATAGATACAGAACTATTGTGTTTCTTTTTGAATGAACTATAGTAGTTTATAAGACATTTGTCATGTCAGGTAATTGTTGACTATATTGGCATTGAGTTCATAATTTTTCCTTATTGTCTTTTTACTACATGAGAATTTCTATAGTGATGTCAGCTTTCTTGTTTCTGATACTGGTATTTTGGGCCTTTTCTTTCTTATTTTGCTTGTTCAGTTTGGCTAGCAGTTTATCAATTATATTGATGGTCTCAAATATCAACTTTTGTTTTCATTTATTTTCTCTATGCTTTTTTTGGCTCTCTTTCCTTTCTTGTGCTTACTTTTGGCATCCATTTGCTCTTTCCCTTAAGGTGCAAAGCTGAGATCATTTATTTTAGACCATTTTTCTAGTCTAATATAGGCCTTTAGTGCCATACATTGTTTTCTAAATACTGCATCTCACAAATTTTGCAACATAGTATTTCTATTTACATTCAGCTCAAAAAACATTGTAATTTTTTTTCTTTTTGACACATAGCTTACTTAGAATTTAGTTATTTTGTTTCCAAATATTTGAAGATTTTCCAGACATCATTCCGGTATTGGTTCCTAACATTTCTATGTGGTCATTCTTCTTATAACTTGAATAGTTTTAAATTTACTGAAATTTATTTTATGGTTCAGAATACAGTTGAGCTTTATAAATATTTATAAATGTTTTGAGTGCCCTTGAAAAGAATGTGTATTCTGTTACTATCGCATGAACTGCTCTGGAAATACCAATGACATCAGGTTAGCCGTGTTATTCAAGTCTTCTATATTCTTACTTATTTTCTGTCCATCTGTTCTGTCAATCATTAAGAGAGGGTATAGAAGTATACTTGTGAATCTGTCTGCGCCTTCTTACATTTCTCTCTCTTTTTGTTTCATGTATTTTGAAGCCTGGTTTTAGGTGCATATACTTTTGGGGTGTTATGTTCCTTTATGAACCGACTCTCTTTGTGCCTGCTAATACTCACTGCTCTGAAATCTCTTTTGTTTGCTATTGTTAAATATGCTTTCACTTCTTTTTAAAATTAGTGCTAGCATAATATATCTTTTCTATCCTTTTACTTTTAACCTGTATGGGTCTTATAGTACAGGTCTGATGGTGGTGAGTTCTTAAAGCTTTTGTCTATTTGAAAAAACCTTGTTTATCCTCACTTTTGAAAGCTTTCTTCTTAGTAAGGAATTTTAGGTTGATGGATTTTTTGCTTTTCTTCCATTGCTTTAAAGATGCTGCTGCATAGTCTTTTATATTAAATTGTTTTTGACCCCCCAAAAAAAACAACCCCAAAAAACTGCTGTTATCCTCTTTGTTCCTCTGTATGTAATATGTTCCCTCCTTTTCCCTGGCTACTTTCAATTATTTTTCTTTATCAGTGGTTTTAATCAATTCAATTATGATGTGCCTTGGTGTAGTTTTCTTTATGTGTCTTATGTTTGAGTTTCTTTAAACTTTTTAGATTTGTGTGTTTAGAGTTTTCTTCATATTGAGAAACATGGGGGCTCTTATTTCTTCAAATATTTTTCTGCCCATTTCCTTCAAGGACCCCTACTCCACCTGCACAGGCTGCCTGAAATTGCCTCACAGCTCGCTGTTATTCCATTTAGATTTTTCATCTGTTTTTTCTCTGTGCTTCATTTTCAACTGCCTCTATGTCTTCAGTTTCACTAACTTTTCCTTCTACTATGTCTAATCTGCAGTTAATCCCACCCAGTGTATTTTCATCTCGTACATTGTAGATTTCTTTCTAGAAATTCAGCCTGGATGTGGACACAGTTGGGGAAAGGGATGGTAGGACGAATTGAGAGAGTAACATTGACACGTATACACTTATTGTTGTTGTTCAGTCACCAAGTCATGTCCACTCTTTGTGACCCTGTGGACTGCAGCATGCCAGGCCTCCTTGTCCCTCACCATCTCCCTGACCTTGTCCAAGTTCATGTTCATTGAATCAGTGATGCCATCCAACCATCTCATCCTCTGTTGCCCTCTTCTCCTTCTGCCTTCAATCTTTCCCAGCACCAGGATCCCACATTGGGAAAACAATGAGTCAGCTCTTCACATCAGGTGGTCAAAGTATCAGAGCTTCAGCTTCAGCATTAGTCCTTCCAATGAGGATTCAGGGTTGATTTCCTTTAAGATTGACTGGCTTGATCTCCTTGCTGTCCCAGGGATTCTCAAGAGTCTTCTCCAGTACCACAGTTCAAAAGCATTAGTTCTTCAGTGCTCTGCCATCTTTATGGTCCAGCTCTCACATCTGTACATGACTACTGAAAAGACCATAGCCTTGACTATATGGACCTTTGTCAGCAAAGTGATGACTCTGTTTTTGGATACACTAAGTTTTTCATAGCTTTCCTTCTAAGAAGCAATTGTCTTCTCATTTTAGGGCTGTGGTCATCATCCAGGTTGATTTTAGAGCCCAAGAAGAGGAAATCTACTGCTTCCACCCTTTCCCCTTCTCTTTGCCATTAAGTGATGTGACCAGATGCCATGATTTTAGTTTTCTTAATATTGAGTTTTATCTGTCTTTTTCACTCTCCTCTTCCACCCTCGTCAAGAGGCCTCTTTTCTCTCTGCCATTATAGTGGTATCATGTGTAAAATAGATAGCTACATGTGAAATAGATAGCTACATGTGTAAAATAGATACACTACATCTGCCTCTTGTGAAACCTATATGCAGATCAGGAAGCAACAGCTAGAACTGGACATAGAACAACAGACTGGTTCCAAATAGGAAAAGGAGTATGTCAAGGCTGTAAATTGTCACCCTGCTTATTTAACTTATATGCAGAGTACATCATGAGAAACGCTGGGCTGGAAGAAGCACAAGCTGGAATCAAGATTGCCGGGAGAAATATCAATAACTTCAGATATGCAGATGATACCACCCTTAAGGCAAAAAGTGGAGAGGAACTAAAAAGCCTCTTGATGAAAGTGAAAGAGGAGAATGAGAAGTTGGCTTAAAGCTTAACATTCAGAAAACTAAGATCATGGCATCTGATCCCATCACTTCATGGGAAATAGATGGGGAAACAGTGTCAGACTTTATTTTTTTTGGGCTCCAAAATCACGGCAGATGGAGATTGCAGCAATGAAATTAAAAGACACTTACTCCTTGGAAGGAAAGTTATGACCAACCTAGATAGTATATTGAAAAGCAGAGATACTACTTTGCCAAAAAAGGTCCATATAGTCAAGGCTATGGTTTTTCCATTCATCATGTATGGATGTGAGAGTTGGACTGTAAAGAAAGCTGAGTGCCAAAGAATTGATGCTTTTGAATTGTGGTGTTGGAGAAGACTCTTGAGAGTCCCTTGGACTGCAAAGAGATCCAACCAGTCCATCCTAAAGGAGATCAGTCCTGGGTGTTCATTGGAAGGACTGATGCTGAAGCTGAAACTCCAATACTTTGGCCACCTCATGCGAAGAGTTGACTCATTGGAAAAGACCCTGATTCTGGGAGGGATTGGGGGCATGAGGAGGAGGGGATGACAGAGGATGAGATGGCTGGAGGGCATCACCAACTTGATGGACATGAGTTTGAGTAAACTCTGGGAGTTGGTGATGGACAGGGAGGCCTGGTGTGCTGTGATTCATAGGGTCGTAAAGAGTCGGACACGACTGAGTGGCTGAACTGAGCTGAACTGAACCATGTGTAAAATAGCTAGCTAGAGGAAAGCTGCTATCTAGCACAGGGAGCTCAACTCAGTGCTCTGTGTTGACCTAGTGAGGTGGGATGGGGGTGGGGTGGGAGAGAGGTTCAAGAGAGAAGGAATAGGTATATATGTAGCTGCTTCACTTTGTTGTATAGCAGAAACTAACGCAACATTGTAAAGCAATTATACTGCAATAAAAAAGAGAAATTCAACCTGGACCTTTTTTATATCTCCCATGTCTTTATTTAACATATTCAATCCTTCCTCTAGAATCTTGAACATATGGAATACAGTAATACTTTTCAAAATGTCCTTATCTACTACTTCTGTTATCTGGGTCATTTCTGGGTTAGTTTCAGTGGATTGATTTTTCTCCTTCCTTTGGGTTATGGGATTGTAGGTACCTGCTTCTTGGCATGCCTGGTAATTTTTTCCCACTGTGGAGCAAGACCCTTTTTGTATTTTGCCTGATGTCCACTCTGGCTGGTGGTGCGAGGTGTTATTTCTAGTCTTAGGTGAGCTCCAGGGATTGCTCCCTCTAGTTCCGTTGGTATTACTTCCCACGCCTTAGAGAGTTTCCTCTTCTGCGTGCTCTGACCTGTGCTCAACTGCATCTTTGAGGGGCACCTTTTGAAAATCTCCCTGGTTCTCTCTCTGTGTAGCTTTCTCCTTCCCAGTATGCTTCCCTGAAAATTTTAGTTGCCTTGGCCTTCTTGCTCTCAGCTCCATATTCCCAAACCAAGGAGATCACTAAGCTCTGCCAGCCTTCCCCTTTTTTTCCACCATGACCTGGAAGCCTCCATATCTCAGAGATTACTCTCCTTCACTGCCCATCATCTAATATCTTAAAAACCATAGTTTTATATATTTCATATCCTTTTTAGTTCTTTCGGGTATGAGAGCACATCCAGCCTCTGTTGTTCCCTCTTGGCTGGAAGCAGAAGTCTTCCTCTTGTACTTCTTTTGTACACAGTGAGAGTAATTTTCTGATGTTTACAATAGAAAACACTGGATAAAACACTACCTTGCGTGATTAATGTGAAGATTAAATGAGAGAACACACATGTATGCTCAGGATAGTGTCAGCACTGAACAAGTGTTCAGTTAATGTTGATGTACTTGTCAGCATTTGCTGTGTCAACAAACAACCTCCACACCTCAGCAGCTTACAATAACAAACACATCTAGCTCACGGGTGTTCTGGTCTACTGGTCTTTATCTGTCATGACTCGGCTGTGCTTAGTTCCCCTTGAGCACCAAGCTTTCTTATTCTGGGATGCAGACTGACAGTAGCATCATCTAAGAAGACAAGAACATGAGACCAAATAAATCATGAGATGCATTTAATGTTTCTGCTCTGATGTGGTGCCTGTTGCATCCTCTCACATTCGATTGACTATCCTAAAGTCAATGGAATACCACTATACTATACTCCATCCTCGGAGAGTTCTGGCAAAGAAGAGAGGTATGATTCTCTTACAGAAGAGGGAGCTGATGGTGATGGTGGTGGAAGTCGCTCAGTCATGTCTGACTGTTTGTGACCCCATGGACTGTAGCCCTCCAGGCTCCTCTGTCCATCGAACAGTTTTCTCCTCCCCCAAACTCCAAGAGCCTTTATTTCAGGGCCTTCCACTTGACAATGACTTACAGGCGGTTTTGCAACAGGTCTTCAGTTTAACTTCTATTTATCTACCATATGGTTTGAAGACAAAGGAGCTCAGATTTTCTAAGGGCCTACCTTGTGCCAGGTCCCTTTCATGGAGCAGCTATTCTAAACCTTGTGATGGCCTCACCAGGTTGCTCTGTTTCACAGGTGAGGAAATAAACACACAGAGAAGTTAAGTGACTGTTCAAGGTCACAAAGCTAATAAGTGGCAGAGTTGGGGTTTGAACTCAAGTCTGTGTGTGCTTTGGGTTATAATTATTTATTTTTGTTTCATAATAATTATTTTGGGCCCTTAGTGGGATTTTTTGTTCCTGGAAAGCAAGGACTGCATCTTGTGCTTCTTTGGTTCATCCATAAAGATCAATACAGAGACTGAACACTGTTTAGGTGCTTAAAAACATTACTAAATGTATTTATAAAGAGAGAAGCAGGACTCCCCTGGTGGTAAAGAACCTGCCTGCCAATGCTGAAGACATGGTTGGATCCCTAATCCGGGAAGATCCCACATGCCTTGGAGCAACTAAGCCTGTGTGTCCCACCTACTAAGCTTGTGCTCTAGAGCCCACAAGCCACAACTATTGAAGCCCATGCTTATAACCTGTGCTCCAAATCAAGAGGAGCCACCATAGTGAGAAGCCCACACACCACACCTAGGGAGTAGCCCCAACTCGCCGCAGCTACAGCAAGTCCTGTGCAGCAACAAAGACCCAGCCCAGACAAAAAGAAATCAATTAAAAAAACAAATTTTTTTAAAGGGCAAAGCTAATGACTCAGTGCTCCTTGAGTCCTGAAAAACATACCAGGTGTGGTTCAGGAGAAAGTATTTCTCCTTTCTGCTCTCATCCCTTGGTGGTCTAATCCTCATTGCTGGCTGAGGGCATTGTGGGGATGAGAGGATATGATAAATAAGGCTTTGTCAGGGCACAGAAGGAAATCCACAAAGCTGTGGAGGTAGAGGGAAAACACATTTACTGTGTGTCTCTGTGCTGGGTTTTACCATTTATTATCTCATCAAAGGCACATAATATCTTATGGGGTCAGATTTCTTAACCCCATTTAACAGCCAAGTGAAAAGAGAAAGTGAAAGTCTCTCAGTCATGTCTGACTCTTTGCAACCCTATGTACTATACAGTCCATGGAATTCTCCAGGCCAGAATACTGGAGTGGGTAGCCTTTCCCTTCTCCAGGGGATCTTCCCAACCCAGGGATCTAACCCAGGTTTCCCACATTGCAGGCAGATTCTTTACCAGCTAAGTATCAGACAATAATAAATAATTTGGAATCTCAATACAGGTCTGACTGACCTCAAAGCTCTGATGGTTGCCTCTACACCCCACTACTGACATGGATAGCACCCCCTCTGTTGAGAGAAAGCCAGGTCAAGCCATCACTGAGGCTGGCTGGCCTTGAGCACATGGGGATTGAATAACTGAGAATATATTCCACCCACACAACTAAAAGTTACCCGCTTCACACTACCTGATCCATTGCCACTGGAGACTTTTTATCAGCTATTACCTGTGTGGTAGTCAAGCAGTTCATCTTTTTCATTGAACCATCTCATTATGTTCTTGACATAGTCTCTCATTCTCTCTGAAAATAAAATGGTTTAAGATGAAAACTGCAATTACAGTGCCATCTATTAAAAGGACCTGGGATTCCTGCAGTGTTTAAAAGAATATGTAATTGCTGATTAAAGAAAACCATGCTATTAGTCCAAATGATTGATTAAAAGCAAATTTGGAGGAATTTTCTGTGCACCATCATGGACAGGCTCACACCCTTTCTCCTGGAGCCAAAGTGATCTGTGCGAGGCTCAGAGAGGTTAATAACTTGTCCAAGGTCACACAGCTAGCGTTCTTCTGACATAGGAGGATATACATTTGAAATGTATTATTCAGGGACCTGACACAGTCTAGAGTATGTAAGATTCTTGAAGGGTTCAGATGATTTCATGGGAAATGGTGGGCTTCCCTGGTTCCTATATTTATCATCTTGTCCCTGGACTTTGGCAATTTATTTATTCATTTTTAAATATTCATTTATTTGGATGTGCCAGGTCTCAGTTGTGGCACATGGGATCCTTGATCTTTGTAGCAGCATGCAGGATCTGTAGCTGTGGCATGTGGACTCTTAATTGTGGCATGTGAGATCTAGTTCCCCAACCAGGGCCTGAACCCAAGGCCCTGCATTGGCAGCACAGAGTCTTAGCCACTGGACCACCAGGAAGGTCCCTTAGCAGTTTAGGCTCCTCTCACTCACCTCACTCCCTTCCCACAATGTTCTCCAAATAACACCTTGAGAGACTGTGGCAATCATTATTGGTTGCCCACCAAAAAGGTTCCCCCATCCTTTTGGCATTACCAGAATGATAGTTTTGTAACAATATATCCAGTATATTGTTATATACTGTAACAATATATCCAGTAACAATATATCCAGTAACAATATATCCAGTTTGATAGGTTTCAGCTTCTCCTTGCAACTACACACATAAATAAATAAGTCTTGTGTTTTACTTCGGAGAAGGCAATGGCACCCCACACCGGTACTCTTGCCTGGAAAACCCCATGGACGGAGGAGCCTGGTAAGCTGCAGTCCATGGGGGTTGCTAAGAGTCTGACGCGACTGAGCGTCTTCACTTTCATTTTTCACTTTCATGCATTGGAGAAGGAAATGGCAACCCACTCCAGTGTTCTTGCCTGGAGAATCCCAGGGACAGCGGAGCCTGGTGGGCTACCGTCTCTGGGGTCGCACAGAGTCAGACAGGACTGAAGCGACTTAGCAGCAGCAACAATCTTTTACTTAGTAGATTTGGTTTGCTGTAATAGTATGAGTACAAGGATTCTGAAACTATTTTCTATGGTTTTAGATCTGAACAAATAAATGAATATACTAATGTTGGGAATCAGAGTTCTCACTATGGAAGAACCAAACCTGAAATGCAGTAAAGCAAGCAAAGCCCCACAGAGTTTTATGGGAATTAGAGACTGGAGCATGACCCTTTGGGCTACCCTGGTGGCTCAGGTGGTGAAGAATCTGTCTATAAAGCAGGACACCCGGGTTCCTATTCTGGGTGGGGAAGATCCCCCAGAGAAGGGAATGGCAACCCACTCCAGTACTCTTGCTTGAAGAACTTCATGGACAGAGGAGCCTGGTGGGCTACAGTCTATGGGGTCACAGAGAGTTGGACATGACTGAGTGACTAACACTTTCACGTCACTGTATTTCTAGCTTTGCCCAGTGAAAGGGCCTTGAAGTGTCGACATAATTGGCAATGAGCACACTCCAGCACACAGTTTTCGTTTCTGAAAAGCATTCTTGGATTTCCTGATGATTCAATGTTTAAAGACTCTGTGCTTCCAAGGCAGGGGGTGCAGGTTCAATCCTTGGTCTGGAAACTAAGCTCCCACAGGCCATGCGGCATCTCTCATTAAAGGTAATTTTTTTTAAATAAATAAAAATTTAAAAATAAAGAGCATTCTTTGTTAAAAAAAAAACAAAAACAAAAAAACACCAGCGGTCCTTGAAGAAATGGCTGATTCAAGGACTGGGGCAGGGAAAGTACAAGGTGAGTCTGCAACATGGACTGTGACAGAAAATAAGAAATATTAATAATAGGAATAGATCAAAAGTACAAGGAGACACCCAAAGGCAGTAAGCATCCAAATGTATGACAGTTATGGGTTATAACCAACGGAATATATTAATAATAAGAATCTATAAGTTCATCCAAGTCTGTACATATATGCACTAGGGGCAGCTCTCCCCTGCTGTAGAAAAGTGCAGAAGAAATGACGGTTTTAGAAAACCACTGTTTTGCTACCATCCTAGTAAAAGAGCTGGGCAAAAATTATCAAGGGATGCTGAAACATGTGGTTGAAAGTCTAATGAGGAGCAAGATATTTACAGTCTCAACAAATCTCTCCACCAAGTAATTATTAATTAGAAAAGGAAAAATAGGAACTTGGCAAGCACCCTTTTAATAAAATGATCAAAGTTAACACCACCAATAATGGGACAACCTTGCTGCCTCCTTATATTTTGCACTTCTGTGGTGTTCTGGCCCAAAGTACTTAACCTAAAACTAATAATGAGGAAATATCCAGACAAACCTAGATTGAGCGGTATCCTACAAAACAATCGGCATGACTCTTAAAAATGTCAAAGTTATAAAAGAAAAAGAAAGGGTAAGGAAATATTCCAGATTAGAAGAAGCTAAAGAGACCCGACAACTTAATGTAACATACAACCTTGGATTGGATCCTGGACCAGAAAAAGGTTTGTTATAAATTATAATATTTGGACAATTATCATACGGATTATAGATTAGATACTAGTAGTTTTTAGCATTAAAATTCCTGCTGTTCTGTGGATCCATCAAAGAATTTTTTGTTTGGGACTTCCCTGGTGGTCCAGGGGTTCAGACTCTGCATTTCACTGCAGAGGGAGCACAGGAAAACTGCTCCTGGTCAGGGAACTAAGATCCTGCATGCTGCTCAGTGCAGCTAAAAAAAAAAAAAAAAGACTATTTTGTTTTTAGAAATTATTAATACATCGGAAAGTATTCAAGGATAAAGGAGCGTGATGTATGCAACTTACTCTCAACTAGTTCAGAAAGAAAAATTATGACACAAACATGGCAAAATACCAAAAACTGGTGAATTGTGGTACAATAGAGATGGCCACACCCTTATTGCTACTCTTCTGATTGGGTTGCTTGTTGTTTAGTCACTCAGTCGTATCTGACTCATTGTGACCCTGTGGACTGTAGCCCACCCTCGGAGCTCCTCTGTCCATGAAATTCTCCAGGCAAGAACACTGGAGTGGGTTGCCATTTCCTTCTCAAGGGGATCTTCGTGACCCAGGGATCAAACCCACCTCTCCTACTTTGCAGGCAGATTCTTTACTACTGAACCACTGGGGAGACAAACAAATTCCTATCTTTAAATCTGAGCTGGTCTTAGTCAGTTGTTAGACCACCTGGCTGGTGGGAAGCGACTCTGGGACTTCCTTGACTATGTTATGAGAAGCTTTGCCCTTTTAGTCTGGGCCTCTTGGAAAGCTCTCTCCAGGGCCCTTGAGCTGCTATAAGATATCCAGCAGCTCCCTGAGACCGTCGCACTAGAGAGGCCATGCATAGGTGCTCCTGTTGACACTCCCCACTCAGCTCAGCCTTGCTGCTCTCCCCACCAAGGTGCCAGACTTGTGAGTGAAGCTCTCTTGGATTCTCTAGATCATTCCGTCCACCAGCTAAATAGCATTCCATGACCTCTGTCAACACCGCATGGAACAGAAATCACCCAGCTGAGCTCTGCCCAAATTCTTGACACAGAAAATCATGATACCTCCTATAATGGTTGCTGTTTTAAGCCACTAAGTTTGGCAGCAGTTTTCTTTTGTTTTGTTTTTAAACACAAAAACAGATAACTAGCACTAGGGAGAGTGACTTTTTTTAAGAGGGCATTCTTTGTATTGTTCTCACAGCTTTTCTGTATGTTTGATATTATTTTTAAATTAAAAAAATTTAGGGCCATCAGTTCACGGTTAAGATGGGTGTGTATTTTTGCTTAAACCAGAAGCTCTTTTTTTCTCAGCAGGAAAATCATTTAGCAATTCCTTAAATCTATGCCAACTTCTAGACCCAAATTGAACTTTTCGAGTGAAACCTGGTGAGTCAAGACCACAAAGGGGTTTGTTGAACTTTGATGCTGAATGTGGAAACCAAAACTCACAAAGTGGAAACACACCTGTTACATGTCTCACTTCTATGCTCCATCACCGTGGATCCATCAGCCTCTTCTCCTTCTCCACCAGATATGTCAACAACACTTCAACTCATCATGTCCTAATCCTAACTCACAGTCTCAGCAACCTAAGCCCCAACCCTCACTGAAATAAAAAAACAATAAATACATAAATCCCTAGTCCTCCTTTAGTGTTTGCTATGTCAGAGAGTGGCTGCTCCATTCCTTTCCAAAATCAGAACCAGAATCTGAGACTCATCCTTGTTGCCGCCCTTGCCTTATTCTCCATCTTCAGCTGCACTGGTTTTGCCTCTTGATATTTCTCCCATTTATCCTCTTCAAGCCAGGTCACCATCACCTTTCACCTTCTAACCACTCTCCCTGGATTTAATCTTGCCCTCTTGAGAGTCCAATCTTCAGTTTCCTGGGCAGCAGCCACATTTAGAATACAAATCAGATTATATCACTTTCCTGCTTAAAAACCATTCAACGCTTCCTTTTGTTCTTGGACTTCCTGCAGGAAGCCATAAAGGAAAAGTTTAAATTTAACTAAGAAAATGTATAAAAGAGGCTAAAAAAGAACACACATAAATGATCATAAAGCAGGCTAAAAACAAAGAATAAATTGGAGGGAAATATTCGCAACATGATGTGAGTAACAAAGAGCTATAGTCCTCATTATATAAAAGACCTAACAAATCGACACAGAAAGGATCAAATTCCAATAGCAAAATGGACCTGGAACACAACAATTTAGCTCATAGTAAAGAGGAAAATGGCATAGAAATACACAGAAAAGATGCTCAACTGCACTCATCATTAAATAAATATGAAACTAAAGAACAAAAATGTTACATTATCAGGTTGACATAGATTCATAATTTTGAAAACACAAAATGTTGGGTTTCCCTGGGAGCACAGTGGAATGTGCCAATGCAGGAGACATGGATTCAATCCCTGGTCTGGGGAGATCCAACATGCCAGCAAACAATGAAGCCTGTGCACCCCAGCTATTGAGCCTGTGCTCTAGGGACCAGGAACAGCAACTAACGAAGCCCACACACTCTAGAGCCTGGGCTCCACAACAAGAGAAGTCATCATAATGAGAAGCCTGCTCCCTGCAACTGGAGAGTAGTCTGCATGTGGCAACAAAGACCCAGCACAGCCAAAAACAATACCCAAATTTAAAAAAAGAAAGAAAACACAAAATGTTGATGAAGGCATAGTGCTCAGTTGAGTCTGACTCTGTGGCCACATGGACTGTACCCCACCAGGTTCTTCTGTCCATGGGATTTCCCAGGCAAGAATACTAGAGTGGGTTGCCATGCCCTTCCCCAGGGGACCTTCATGACCCAGAAATTGAACCCAGGACTCCTGCATTGCAGGCAGATTCTTTATCGTTGAAACTCCTTGGGAAGCCTGATGAAGGTATAAAGATTCAGACAACTCTACACAGTTTGTATAATCTTTCATGAAAAGATGGGTTGAATAAAGGACAGAAATGGTAGGGACCTAACAGAAGCAGAAGATATTAAGAAGAGGTGGCAAGAATACACAGAAGAAATGTACAAAAAAGATCTTCAAAAAAAAAAAAAAGATCTTCATGACCCAGATAATCACGATGGTGTGATCACTCACCTAGAGCCAGACATCCTGGAATGTGAAGTCAGGTGGGCCTTAGAAAGCATCACTATGAACAAAGCTAGTGGAGGTGATGGAATTCCAGTTGAGTTATTTCAAATCCTGAAAGATGACACTGTGAAAGTGCCACACTCAATATGCCAGCAAATTTGAAAACCTCAGCAGTGGCCACTGTTTTCATCCCAATCCCAAAGAAAAGGTCAGTTTTCATTCCAATCCCAAAGAAAGGCAATGCAAAGAATGCTCAAACTACCGCACAATTGTACTCATCTGACACACTAGTAAAGTAATGCTTAAAATTCTCCAAGCCAGGCTTCAGCAATATGTGAACCGTGAACTTCCTGATATTCAAGCTGGTTTTAGAAAAAGCAGAGGAACCAGAGATCAAATTGCCAACATCTGCTGGATCATGTAAAAAGCAAGAGAGTTCCAGAAAAACATCTGCTGCTGCTGCTGTGTCACTTCGTCATGTCCGACTCTGTGCAACCCCACAGACGGCAGCCCACCGGGCTGCTCCGTCCCTGGGATTCTCCAGGCAAGAATATTGGAGTGGGTTGCCATTTCCTTCTCCAGTGCATTCATGCAATAAAGTTCTGCTTTATTGACTATGCCAAAGCCTTTGACTGTGTGGATCACAATAAACTGTGGAAAATTCTGAAAGAGATGGGAATACCAGACTACCTGACCTGCCTCTTGAGAAATCTGTATGCAGGTCAGGAAGCAACAGTTAGAACTGGACATGGAACAACAGACTGGTTCCAAATAGGAGAAGGAGTACGTCAAGGCTGTATATTGTCACCCTGCTTATTTAACTTATATGCAGAGTACATCATGAGAAACGCTGGACTGGAAGAAGCACAAGCTGGAATCAAGATTGCCGGGAGAAATATCAACAACCTCAGATATGCAGATGACACCACCCTTACGGCAGAAGTGAAGAGGAACTAAAGAGCCTCTTGATGAAAGTGAAAGAGGAGAGTGAAAAAGTTGGCTTAAAGCTCAACATTCAGAAAACAAAGATCATGGCATCCGGTCCCATCACTTCATGGCAGATAGATGGGGAAACAGTGGAAACAGTGACTGACTTTATTTTTCTGGGCTCCAAAATCACTGCAGATGGAGATTGCAGCAATGAAATTAAAAGACGCTTACTCCTTGGGAGGAAAGTTATGACCAACCTAGAAAGTGAAGTCGCTTAGTCGTGCCGGACTCTTTGTGACCCCATAGATAGTAGCCTGCACCAAGCTCTTCTGTCCATGGGATTTTCAAGGCAAGAGTACTGGAGTGGGTTGCCACTTCCTTCTCCAGGGAATTTTCCCAACCCAGGGATCGAATCCAGGTCTCTCACATTGTAGACACACAGTTTACCGTCTGAACCTAGATAACATATTAAAAATCAGAGACATTACTTTGCCAACAAAGGTTTGTCTAGTCAAGGCTATGGTTTTTCCAGTAGGCATGTATGGATGTAAGAGTTGGACTATAAAGAAAGCTGAGTGCCGAAGAATTGATGCTTTTGAACTGTGGTTTTGGAGAAGACTCTTGAGAGTCCCTTGGACTGCAAGGAGATCCAACCAGTCCATCCTAAAGGAGATCAGTCCTTTAGGTGGGTGTTCATTGGAAAGACTGATGTTGAGGCTGAAACTCCAATACTTTGGCCACCTGATGGGAAGAGCTGACTCATTTGAAAAGACCCTGATGCTGGGAATGATTGAGGGAAGGAGGAGAAGGGGATAACAGAGGATGAGATGGTTGGATGGCATCATCAACTCGATGTATGTGGGTTTGGGTAGACTCTGGGAGTTGGTGATGGACAGGGAGGTCTGGTGTGCTGTGGTTCATGGGGTTGCAAAGAGTCAGACACGACTGAGTGACTGAACTGAACTGAAGTAATCCTTATGATGAGTTGTTTAATTTATGATAAGCTGTTTAATTTATAATAGCCTATTTCTCAATAGTCATTATACATAGTTGTGAATTCTTGCAAAATAAGCAAAATATATAACCTACAAATTGTTTTCAAATATAATGAACTCTGTATGAATAATAGCATTACAAGTAATACATTGTAGAGATATTTAATTAAATATTTATTGATCTCAAATTTGCAGTTTCCCTGTGTCAGGAAGCTAATCTATACTGTTCAGTGCTCAGACATTTTCCTAGGCCCCTGATGCTAAGCTATGTCTATAGAACATTTTAATGGTAAAAGGGCCCTGGACAAATATATCCAGAGGACAATTAGATAATGCCTTTCAAAATTATAAATGTGCACACTTTTCACCAAGAAATTCTTCAGAAGTGAATTTATCCTATACATATACTCACACACGTGCCCAAATATGTCTTTATAAGAGTGTTTCTGGCTGCAATGTTTCTAACAGTGAAAAACAGTAAAAGCTTAAAATATCCATCAATCAGAGATTGAGTAAATGCATAATGTCACATCCATGCATTGGGGTACCATGCAGCCCCTGGAAAAAACCTATGTGTGTCCAACTGTGCTGACATGGAGAAGTCTCTACATGTGTTGTCCAGTGGAACAAATGAAAGTGTGAAATACTGCGAGTAAAACCCCATCTGCCTTCCCCTCATATACCCATTGTTTCTTAGAAATATCTATACAGTATATTAGACGTATGTTTGTGAAATTGTTCTAGAAACATATATGAGAAACCTTGACAATGGTCATCTCTATGGCCTGGGGCGGGGACAGGGAGAGTACACAGAGGTTTTGACTATAATTCATGAGTCATTTTCTTAATGACTTAACAAAAGGGTAAAAGGGGTAAAAGAGGGAGGAGAAGGAAAAAACAAATTCCTGAACTGGACCACAACAGGTTTCCCGAGCTGGGGATCCGGCAGAGGAACTGAGAACACCCAGGGACTCCGATTTTGAAGGCCAGTGGATTTGATTTCAGAACTTCCACAGGACTGAGGAAACTTGGAGGGCACAACAAAACCTTGTGTATACCAGGACCTAGGAGAAAGGACAGTGTCCTCACAGCAAACTGAGCCAGACTTGCCTGTGAGTGAGAGTCCCTGGTGGAGGAGCGGGTTGACAGTGGCCTGCCTCAGGGTCAGGGGCACTGACCGCAGCAATGCTGGGAGGTGCAGCATGCTGGCGTAAGTCCTTTTGGAAGAGGTCACCATTACCCCTACCATAGTTTGGCCTCAGGCCAAGCTACAGTGAGGAAACACAGCACCACTCATCAGCAGAAAATTGGGTTAAATATTTACTTAGTGTGGCCTTGCCCACCAGAGCAAAACCCAGATTCCCCCACAGCAAGTCCCTCCCATCAGGAAGCTTCCATAAGCCTCTTATACTCATCCATCAGAGGACAGACAAAATGAGGACTATAATCAGAGAAAACTAACCAAACTGATGACATGCGTCACAGCCTTGTCTAACAATGAAACTATGAGGCATGCCCTGTAGGACCATCCAAGACAGACGGGTCATGGTGGAGAGTTCTGACAAAATGTGGTCCACTGAAGAAGGGAATGGCAAACCATTTCAGCATTCTTGCCTCAAGAACCCCATGAACAGTATGAAAAAGCAAAAAGATATGACACTGGAAGATGAACTCCCCAAGTTAGTAGGTGCCCAATATGCTACTGGAGAAGAGCAGGGAAATAGCTCCAGAAAGAATGAAAAGGCTGAACCAAAGCAAAAACTATGCTCAGTTGTGGATGTTTATAGAGGTGAAAGTAAGGTCCAAGGCTGTAAGAACAGTATTGCACAGGAACCTGGGAAGTTAGGTCCATGAATAACAGTAATTGGAACAGGTCAGACAAGAGCTGGCAAGAGTGAGCATTGATATTTTAGGAATCAGTGAACTAAATGGATGGGAAAGGGTGAATTTAATTCAGATGACCATTATATCTACTACTGAGGGCAAGAATCCCTTAGAAGAGATGGAGCAGCCCTCATGGTCAACAAAAGAGTCTGAAATGCAGTACATAGGTGCATTCTCAAAAAGGACAGAATGATCTTGTTCATTTTCATGGCAAACCATTCCATATCATAGTGACCCAAGTCTATGCTCAAACCACTAACGCTGAAGAAGCTGAAGTTGGAACGGTTCTATGAAGACTTACAAGACCTTCTAGAACTAACACCCAAAAAAGATGTCTTTTTCATCATAGGGGACTGGAATGCAAAGTAGGATGTCAAGAAATACCTGGAGTAACAGGCAAGTTTGGCCTTGGAGTGCAAAATGAAGCAGGGTAAAAGCTAACAGAGTGCTCCCAAGAGAACACACTGGTCATAGAAAACACCCTCTTCCAACAGTACAAGAGACGACTCTACTCATGGACATCACCAGATGGTGAGCACCGAAATCAGATTGATTGTATTCTTCGCAACTGAAGATGGAGAAGCTCTATACAGTTAGCCAAAACAAGACTAGGAGCTGACTGTGACTCAGATCGCGAACTTCTTACTGCAAAACTCAGACTTCGATTGAAGACAGTAGGGAAAACCACTAGGCCATTCAGGTGTGACCTAAATCAAATCCCTTACAATTATACAATATAAGTGACAATTAAATCTGATAGGCAGAGTGCCTGAGGAACTATGCATAGAGGTTTGTAACATTGTTCAGGAGGCAGTAACCAAAACCACCTGCAAGAAAAAGAAATGCAAAAAGGCAAAATGGTTGTCTGAGGAGGCCTTTCAAATAGCTGAGAAAAGAAGAGATCAGATCAGATCAGATCAGTCGCTCAGTCGTGTCCGACTCTTTGCGACCCCATGAATCGCAGAACGCCAGGCCTCCCTGTCCATCACCAACTCCCGGAGTTCACTCAGACTCACGTCCAACGAGTCCGTGATGCCATCCAGCCATCTCATCCTCTGTCGTCCCCTTCTCCTCTTGCCCCCAATCCCTCCCAGCATCAGAGTCTTTTCAAATGAGTCAACTCTTCGCATGAGGTGGCCAAAGTACTGGAGTTTCAGCTTTTGCATCATTCCTTCCAAAGAAATCCCAGGGCTGACCTGCTTCAGAATGGACTGGTTGGATCTCCTTGCAGTCCAAGGGACTCTCAAGAGTCTTCTCCAACACCACAGTTCAAAAAAGAAATGAAAGGCAAAGGAAAAAAGGAAAGATATATCCATTGAATGGAAAGTTCCAATGAATACCAAAGAGAGATAAGAAAGCCTTCCTAAGTGAACAATGCAAAGAAATAGAGGGAAATGATAGAATGGAAAAGACCAGAGATCTCTTTAAGAAAATTAGAGATACCAACAGAACATTTCATGCAAAGATGAGCACAATAAAGGACAGAAACAGAAGATATTAAGAAGAATAACAGAAGCAGAAGATATTAAGAAGAGGTGGCAAGAATACACAGAAGAGCTACACAAAAAAGCTCTTAATGACCCGGATAACCATGATAGTGTGATCACTCACCTAGAGCCAGACATCCTGGAATGCGAAGTCAAGTGGGCCTAAGGAAGTATCACTATGAACAAAGCTAGTGAAAGAGATGAAATTCCAGCTGACCTATTTCAAATCTTAAAAGATGATGCTGTTAAAGTGCTGAACTCAATATGCCAGCAAATTTGGAATACTCAGCAGTGGCCACAGGACTGGAAAAGGTCAGTTTCATTCCAGTCCCAAAGGATGTTCAAACTACTGCAAAATTGAACTCATTTCACACACTAGCAAGGAATGGTCAAAATCCTTCAGGCTAGGCTTCAACAGTATGTGAACCGAGAACTTTCAGGTTTACAAACTGGATTTAGAAAAGGCAGAGGAATCAGATATCAAATTGCCGACATCTGTTGGATCATATAAAAAGCAAGAGAGTGCCAGAAAAACATCTACTTCTGCTTCATTGACTAAGCTAAATCCTTTGACTGTGTGGATCACAGCAAACTGTGGAAAATTCTTCAAGAGATGGGAATACCAGACCACCTGACCTGCCTCCTGAGAAATCTGTATGCAGGTCAAGAAGCAACTGGACATGGAATAATGGACTGGTTCAAAATTGGGAAAGGAATATGTCAAGGCTGTACATCAAGGTGACAATATACGTATTGTTACCCGGCTTATTTAACTTATACAGAGAATACTTCAGGCAAAATGTCAGGCTGGATGAAGAACGAGTTGGAATCAAGATTTCCAGGAGAAATATCAATAACCTCAGATACGCAGATGACACCACCCTTGTGGCAGAAAGTGAAGAGGAACCAAAGAGCCTCTTGGTGAAGATGAAAGAGGACAGTGAAAAAACTGGCTTAAAACTCAACATTAAAAAAACGAAGATCATGGCATCCTGTCCCATCACTTCATGAAAAATAGATGGGCAAACAGTGGAAACAGTGACAGACTTTATTTTCTTGGGCTCCAAAATCACTGCAGATGGTGAGTGAAGCCATGAAATTAAAAGATGCTTTTTCTTGGAAGAAAAGCTACGACCAACCTGCTGCTGCTTCTGCTAAATCGCTTCAGTCGTGTCCGACTCTGTGCGATCCCATAGATGGCAGCCCACCAGGCTCCCCTGTCCCTGGGATTCTCCAGGCAAGAACACTGGAGTGGGTTGCCATTTCCTTCTCTAATGCATGAAAGGGAAACGTGAAAGCGAAGTCGCTCAGTCATGTCCGACACAGCGATCCCATGGACTGCAGCCCACCAGGTTCCTCCGCCCATGGGATTTTCCAGTCAAGAGTACTGGAGTGGGTTGCCATTGCCTTCTCTGATGACCAACCTAGACAGCATATTAAAAGGTGGAGACATCACTTTGCCAACAAAGGTCTGTCTAGTCAAGGATGTGGTTTTTCCGGTAGTCATGTATGGATGTGAGAGTTGGACCATAAAGAAAGCTGAGAGCCGAAGAACTGATACTTTCTAACTGTGGTGTGGAGAAGACTCTTGAGAGTCCCTTGGACTGCAAGGAACAAACCAGTCAATCCTAAAAGAAATCAATCCAGGATATTCATTGGAAGGACTGAAGCTGAAGCTGAAACTCCAATACTTTGTTCACCTGTTGGGAAGAACTGACTCACTGGAAAAGACCCTGATGCTGGGAAAGATTGAAGGCAGGAGGAGAAGAGGATGACAGAGGATGAGATGGTTGGATGGCATCACCAACCCAATGAACAGGAGTTTGAGCAAGCTCCGTTAGATGGTGAAGGACAAGAAAACCTGGCTTGCTGCAGTCCTTGGGATCGCAAAGAGTCAGACATGACTGAGTGACTGAAAAACAACAAAACTGGAACACCGAGTTCGAGTGATCAGATCACAGTTTGTGCACTTTCATGAGCTTAAAGTCTTCATCTTGTACTCCGTTCCCTCCTGGTCCTCTACAATCTAGCTCACCTGGGTCTCTCCCTCCTGCACATTTCCAATTCCCTCTCCCATCTCTGAGTCTTCACACATGCTTTTCCTTCTTCCTGGAACTAGGCCCATTAGCACACACACTTCATTAAGTTTTACTCTTCTTTCTGATGATTTCTCATTCCCGAGGGAGGCCTTCCCAGACCTCTCAGACTGTACCAAGCACCCTGTTATTCACTCTAGTAACTTCCTATGCTTTAACTCAGGGCATAACTTTTAATCACAGTTTCAAATCCTATACCTGGGTGTTGTTTCATGCCTGGCTCCCTTAGTAAGTCACTGAGAATCATATTTCTGTCTTCAGAACCTTGTCTGACAAACAGTAGGTGCTCTGTAAATATTTAATGAGTAAATGAAGCTTCTACCCAGGGGAGGGGAGGGGGGTGGGGGGGTGTCTTCCCTTGTGGAAGCATGGCCTTGTTTACCAAACATGGGCCGTCTCTGTTCTTCCAACGTGATATGAGCTAAAGAATTTGCCTTCGGGGCTTCCCTGGTGGCTCAGTGGTAGAGAATCAATCTGCCAATGCAGGAGACACGGGTTCAAACCCTGATCCAGGAAGATCCCACGTGACCTGGAGCAACTAAGCCTGTGTGCCACAGCTACTGAAGCCTGTGTGCCCTAGAGTCTGTGATCCACCACTAGAGAAGCTACCACAAGGTTGCGGTGCGAAGCCTGAGCACCGCAACCAGAGAGTAGCTCCCACTTGCTGCAACTGGAGAAAAGCCTACGCAGCAGTAAAGACCCGCCACAGCCATAAATAAGTAAATCAAGTTTTAAAAAACATTTGTTTTAAAGAATCTGCCTTCATCACCGAAAAGCATTCCACAAAAGTCTTCCTGCTCAGCATTGTTGGAACACACAAGAACGAACACTTTCTTGTGGAAAAGCAGAAGGGCTGTCAACAGGCCTTTTTATATCTTAGATTTTTGTTGATGTCATGGTTTTTAGAATTCAGCAAAATGAAAATTTCATTTTAAACTGGGCAGTATTTTGTCAGATGTATGTTTGCTGCTGCTACTGCTGCTAAGTCGCTTCAGTCGTGTCCGACTCTGTGCGACCCCATAGACGGCAGCCCACCAGGCTCCTCTGTCCATGGGGTTTTCCGGGCGAGAGTACTGGAGTGGGGTGCCATTGCCTTCTTCGAGATGTATGTTTACAAAGCTTAAAATAAATTTAAAAGGAACAAGTATATGGACAAAGAAAGAAAGGATATTTTCACTGCCAATAGGGCCAAAGGACTTGATCCTTCCAGAGAAAACAAAACTTCAGAAAAATGTACCAAAAAAAAAAAAAAAACCAAAAACGTCTGAAGACACTGAAGAATGAACCAAAGCAGGAAGATTCTGAGGATGAATCTAAGAAAAAAATGAGTGGCACAAGGTGAGTTACACATATTTATGGGTATTAGCTTTAAAGTAAGCCTAAGTCAGCTCCACATGAGGTAGGTAAATCTCTGCTAGAAAGCCTGCACTTTTGGGCCTGAAAAAGTAGAAGATAGAGTTCAGGGCAACTAGCCACTGAAAACTGAAGGCAGATCCTGTAAAGGAGAGAGCTGGGGAGAGGAAGTCCCAAATTCAGTGCCAGTCTCCACTCACATCTCTAGAACCACTGACCCATACATGCCTAGGGCAGATAGTGAGCAGCCTCATCGGGGAAAAAGAAGTGAACTGAGATTTGAGCTACTACTCAAGAGAGGGATCCAACAAAGGTAATCATCTGCTAAGAAACAAATGAATAAATATACAAACCAGAATCTTGAGTCTCTACAAAATAAGGTGCACAACGTTGGGGATACAATCCAAATGTATTTGAAATATGAAGGTCAGGAGAATTTAGCCCATTATCAAGAAAAAAGACCTACCTTGAGATAACTCAGATATTCAAATGAGCATGTAAGGATTTTAAAAGCAGCTGTTATAACTGTATGTTAGAACTCTACACAAACTCTTCCAGCTTATTCTAGGAGCCAGTCCAGCATCACCCTGATACCAAAGCCCAAGACATGGCCAAAAGAAACCAACAAAAACCACAGACCAATATGAACATAAACAATCCTTTAAAAAATGAACATATTTAATGCAACACTCTATTAAAGAAGAGATCACTGCAGGGGCTTCCCTGGTGGCTCAGTGGAAAAGAATGTGAGTGCCAATGCAGGAAATACGGGTTTGATCCATGATCTGGGAAGAGCCCATGTGACATGGAACAACTAAGCCCATGTGCCACAGCTACTAAGCCTGTGCTCTAGAGCCCAGGAATTACAGCTATGGAATCTACCTTCCCTACAGCGTGTGCTCCTCAGCAAGAGAAACCACCACAAAGAGAAGCCAACCTACCTCAACTAGAGAGAGTAGCCCCCACTCTCCACAATCAGAGAAAACTCTGTGCAGTAATGAAGACCCAGCACAGCCAATAAACAAAGAAATAAAATTTTATATATATATATATATATATATATATATACACACATATATATATAAAGAAGAGACTACATCACAACCAAGTCAACCAAGTGAGGTTTATCCCAGGAATATAAGATTGGCTGGACATTCAAAAGTCAATCAAGATCATTCACAACATCAACCGGTTAAAAATAAAAACCACGTGATCATCTTAGTAGATGCAAAAAGCATTTGAAAATTCTTTTTTTTTTTTAACATTATTTAGGATAAAAATGCTCAACAAATCAAGAATTAGAAGGGGACAAAAGGAAATTTCACAACCTACAGCTAAACTCATTTGTTGCTGTTCAGTCGCTCAATTGTGTCTGACTTTTTGTGACCCCATGGACTGCAGCATGTCAGGCCTCCCTGTCCATCATCATCTCCCAGAGTTTCCTCAAACTAATGTCCATTGAGTTGGTGATGCTATCCAATCATCTCATCCTCTGTCATCCCCTTCTCCTGCCTTCCATCTTTCTCAGCATCAGGATCTTTCCCAATGAGTCAGCTCTTCATATCAGGTGGCCAAAGTATTGGAGTTTCAGCTTCAGCATCAGTCTTTCCAATGAATATCCTGGATTGATTTCCTTTAGAATTGACTGATTTGATCTCCTTGAAGTCCAAGGGACTCTCAAGAGTCTTCTCCAACATCACAGTTCAAAAGCATCAATTCTTTGGCACTCAGCCTTCTTTATAGTCCAACACTCACATCCATACATGACTACTGAAAAAACCATAAATTTGACTAGACAGACTTTTGTTGACAAAGTGATATCTCCGCTTTTTACTATGCTGTCTAGGTTGGTCATAGCTTTTCTTCCAAGGAGCAAACATCTTTTAATTTCATGGCTGCAGTCACCATCTGCAGTGATTTTGGAGCTCAAGAAAATAAAGTCTTTCACTGTTTCCATTGTTTGCCCATCTATTTGCCATGATGTGGTGGGACCAGATGCCATGATCTTCGTTTTTTGAATGTTGAGTTTTAAGCCAGCTTTTTCACTCTCCTCTTTCACTTTGATCAAGAGGCTCTTTAGTTCCTCTTCGCTTTCTGCCATAAGGGTGGTGTCATCTGCATAGCTGAGGTTACTGATATTTCTCCTGGCAATCTTGATTCCAGTTTGTGCTTCATCCAGCTGGGTATTTCGCATGATGTACTCAGCATATGTTAGATAAGCAAACGCATACCTTTGGTAAAAAAAAATTGAAGTCTTTCCTCCACGAATGGGAACAAGAATGTTCACTCTCATCATTCCTACCACTCTCATCATTCCTACCAACATCATACTGGAGATCCTAGCAAGAGCAATGAGGCAACAAACAAAAACAAAAGTCATTTAAATCAGAAATAAAAAAACAAAACTATCTTTATTTGCCAACGACATGATCATCCAGGAAAAAAAATCCCAAAGAACCAACAAAGAAATCTATTAAGTCTATTAACTGAGATAAGTGAAATCAGAAAACACAAAGTCATAATACAGAAATCAATTGTATTTTTACATATATTAATGATCAATTGTACATTGAAATTTATAAAATAGTGCCATTCATAAGAGCATAAAAAAATACATAGGGACAAAATGTTTAAAGAATGCACAAGATTTGTATGAGAGAGAGTAAAGAGGACTTAAATAAACAGATACACCATCTTCATAAATTAAAAGTGTCATTACTAAGATTCAGTTTCCTCAAATTGATGTATAGACTGAATACAATCCCAATCAATATTACAGGAGGCTTTTTTAAATTGACAAGCTGATTCTGAAATTCATATGGAAAAACAATGAATCTGTAATAGGTAACCCATCTAAACAGCTCACATTACCTGGTTTTATAACTTTCTATAAAGCTATCATAATTCAGACAGTGTGAAATTGGCACACACATAGATCATACAGACATATGGAGCCTAGAAATAGACCCATTCGTATATAGTCAATTATTCTTCAACAAAATTATTAAGGTAATTCAATGGAGAAAACACTATTTTTAAAAAACAAACACCAAAAACAGGACCATGATCTTAAACTTGCACCAAATACAAAAATCAATCCAAAATGAATCATAGAGTTAATGTAAAATATTTCTGACTTAACATTTAGGCCAAGATTTCTTTTCTATTATATTTAATTAAATTAATTAATCAACTTATTTATGGCTGTGCTGAGTCTTCGTTGCTGCTCAGGCTTTTCTCTAGTTGCTGAGAGTGGGGACTAACTGTGCAGTTGCGTGCACGGGCTTCTCATTGCAGAGTTTGCTCTTGTTGCAGAGCACAGGCTCTAGGGTGCACAGGCTTTGTAAGTAGTTGCAACACAAGGGCTCACTAGTTTTGGCTCCTGGGCTCTAGAGCACAGGCTCAATAGTTGTGGCTCAAGGGTTTAGTTGCTTCTCAGCATGTGGGATCTTCCAGAATTAGGGATTGAACCCATGTATCCTGCATTTGGCAGGTGGATCCTTTACCACTGAGCCATCAGAGAAGTCCTAAGCCAAAAGTCTTTTCCTAAAAGAGAGCACAAAAAGCCTGAACCCTACAAGAAAAATCGGTCAATTGGACTTACTCAAAATGAAAAGTTTCTGTTCTTTGAAAGACTGTTAGGATTACGAAAAGACAGGACTGCCCTGATGGTTCAGATGCTAGGACTCTGTGCTCCTAATGCAGGAGACCAGGGGTTCAAACCCTGGTCAGGAAATGAGATCTCACATGCTGCAACCAAAGATCCCTCATGCTGCAACTATGACACGGTGTATCAATAAACATTAAAAAAAAATCATGACAAGACAAGCCACAATGCAGAGAAAATACATGCCACATACATATCTGAAAAGGGACTTATATTCAGAATTTATGAAGAACTCTCACAGCTCAATAATAAGAAAATAAGTAAATCAGTTTAAAAAATGGGCAATAAAATTGGTATCTGTGCACAAATACAGAATGTTAATAGAAGCATAAATCAGCCTTTTTTATACTTAAGGGAAAATAAAGAAGGATCTTGGAGATCATTATTTAATGGTAGAAAAAGCACACGCTGAGTGGGGACACTCAATGGGGTGTGTGTGTGTGTGTGTGTGTGTGTGTGTGTTGTGAGCATCCAAGGTCACTAGAAGGTCAAGATGCTAAAACAGCTTCTCTCCTATGGCTTCCCTCCTTTCATTTGTGTGCATATTTTCTCTTTATGCTGTCAGACCTCCTCTCTGGCTCTGCCGCTAGGATGCTCATCATCCCTCCTACCCTTGCTGGGGTTGCCTTTGCCTCTTTATCTTCATCCCTTCCTTCTTGGGGGCTTTACATCAGCTACCAGCTCTCTGACTGGAGCTGCTGTATTCCTCCCCGTGTCTATGGGGGAGAGGCCTGAGTCACTGTGGAGCATGCCTGGACTGTAAATGCTGCCAATTAAAACCAATAACAGGGCTCCTGGGATAAAAAGCAGCACCTGTACAGAGAACAGCTGCTCTTTATGCTTTTAAGAATGCTTCCATATCTATTATCTCACTTAAGCCTTAGGACTGTCTTGCGCAGTGGGATGAGAACTCCTCACTTCACGAGACGGAGACTTTGGCCCTAAGGGCCTTCTTTACTGACATGAAGTGAGCAAGCAGGTTGCTCACAGGATGTCTGATGTCTCATGGGAGACCAGGAGCCCTGAAATGAGCACAGACTTTGGAACCAGAAAAACTCAGATATGAGTTGACTTCTACTGGCTGGCCATGTGACTTTAGACAAGACACTTACCTTCTCTGAGCTTTCATTTCTTGTGCTCTGCTGTGATAATACTACCTGCTGCCCAGGGTTATTTTGTTGTTGTTACGTTGCTAAGTCTTGTCTGACTCTTTGTGACCTCATGGACTGCAGCATGCCAGGCTTCCCCATCCTTCACTATCTCCTGGAGTTTGCTCAAATTCATGTCCACTGATTTGGTGATGCTATCCAACCATCTCAATTTATGATGATCAAAAGCACAGTGAAGATAAAATTCTACAAGGAACTCGTTTGATGTCTTTTTCTGTGAAGACAAATCTGCTTATTTATTATTTTTTTCCTTTGGGAGTGTCTTTCCTCACTTGTTTTATTTGAAATATTAAAATCTAAACATTCAAAGCCTCATATTATGTATATAATTAAAAACAGAGGGGTTTCCCTGGCGGTCCAGTCATTCAGGCTCTGCGTGTCCAGTCTTGGGGGGATGTGGGTTTGGCCCATGGTCAGGGAACTGGGAGTCTGCAATGCTGCACAGTGAGGCCAAAAAAATAAATTAATTAATTAAAATGGAACTATTTCCCCTCCACCAGTTATTTGAAACTGTTTGCTTCTTTCTTCATCTTACCTTTCTCCAGTCCCTCCCTCTGTTCACAAGATCTCTTGTGCTTGAGTCTAACTTGGAAAAAATCCACCAAAGTAAAGGGAGCCCTGATACACTGTTGGTAAGAATGTAAATTGGTACAGCCACTATGGAAAATAGTTTGGAGGTTCCTCAAAAAATTAAAAATAGATTTACCATGTGATCCAGTAATTCCACTTCTGGTATGAAACTGTTTACCTCAAATTGGGACTTGACCGCAGTGGCTGGAACTCAAACCAGGCCAAAACCCACTGTCTTCCCACTGAGGTCACAGACCTGGATTCAGAACCTAATGAAGCTCAGGTTCTTGACGTCTCATTGCAGAAAGAAATCAGTGAGAAACAAAGTCATAGGTAAGAAGTGGATTTATTCAGAGTCAGAGAGAAGCACACTCTTCAGATAGAATGTGGGCCATTGCAGAGGATGAGTGTGGTGCCCCAAAATGTGACATAGTAAGTTCTTATGAGCTGGGTAATTTCAAAGGCTCCAAAATCACTGCTGAAAGTGACTGCCACCATGAAATTAAAAGATGCTTTTTCCTTGGAAGAAAGCTATGACAAACCTAGATAGTGTGTTAAAAAGAAGAGATATCACTTTGCCAACAAAGGTTTGTCTAGTCAAAGCTATGGTTTTTCCAGTAGTTGTGTATGGATGTGAGATGGACCATGAAGGCTGAGCACCAAAGAACTGATGCTTTCGAAGTGTAGTACTGTAACAGGAGGGAAAGGGTCAGGGCACAACTTTTGAAAGAATGACATAGCCCAAGGACACAATGATTAGAATCAAATGGGACCAAGATGGTGGACAAGACTAGACCTTGATCATCAATCAGCAAGCTAAGTGACACACCCAGGGGTGCCATGACAGTTCCAAGGCATTGTCAAAAGACCAAGGAGGGAGTGGAGGCCCAGTTCCTGGAAATCTCCACCCCCTCTCCAAAAATAGATGGAAAAATCCTCCCACTCATTCAGATCAGATCAGATCAGTCCCTCAGTCATGTCCTACTCTTTGTGACACCATGAATCGCAGCACGCCAGGCCTCCCTGTCCATCACCGACTCCCAGAGTTCACTCAGACTCATGTCCATCAAGTCAGTGATGCCATCCAGCCATCTCATCCTCCGTCGTCCCCTTCGCCTCCTGTCCCCAATCCCTCCCAGCATCAGAGTCTTTTCCAATGAGTCAACTCTTCGCATGAGGTGGCCAAAGTACTGGAGTTTCAGCTTTAGCATCATTCCTTCCAAAGAAATCCCAGGGCTGATCTGCTTCAGAATGGACTGGTTGGATCTCCTTGCAGTGCAAGGGACTCTCAAGAGTCTTCTCCAACACCACAGTTAAAAAGCATCAATTCTTCAGCGCTCAGCCTTCTTCACAGTCCAACTCTCACATCCATACATGACCACTGGAAAAACCATAGCCTTGACTAGACAGACTTTGTTGGCAAAGTAAGGTTTCTGCTTTTGAATATGCTATCTAGGTTGGTCATAACTTTCCTTCCAAGGAGTAAGTGTCTTTTAATTTCATGGCTGCAGTCACCATCTGCAGTGATTTTGGAGCCCAGAAAAATAAAGTCAGCCACTGTTTCCACTGTTTGCCCATCTATTTGCCATGAAGTGGTGGGACCAGATGCCATGATCTTTGTTTTCTGAATGTTGAGCTTTAAGCCAACTTTTTCACTCTCCACTTTCACTTTCATCAAGAGGCTTTTGAGTTCCTCTTCACTTTCTGCCATAAGGGTGGTATCATCTGCATATCTGCTGCTGCTGCTGCTAAGTCGCTTCAGTCATGTTCGACTCTGTGCAATCCCATGGACTGCAGCCCACCAGGCTCTCCCGCCCATGGGATTTTCCAGGCAAGAGTACTGGAGTGGGATGCCGCTGCCTTCTGAGGTTATTGATATTTCTCCTGGAAATCTTGATTCAGCTTGTGTTTCTTCCAGTCCAGCGTTTCTCATGATGTACTCTGCATATAAGTTAAATAAACAGGGTGACAATCTACAGCCTTGACGTACTCCTTTTCCTATTTGGAACCAGTCTGTTGTTCCATGTCCAGTTCTAACTGTTGCTTCCTGACCTGCATACAAATTTCTCAAGAGGCAGATCAGGTGTTCTGGTATTCCCATCTCTTTCAGAATTTTCCACAGTTTATTGTGATCCACACAGTCATAGGCTTTGGCATAGTCAATAAAGCAGAAATAGATGTTTTTCTGGAACTCTCTTGCTTTTTCCATGATCCAGCAGATGTTGGCAATAATCTCTGGTTCCTCTGCCTTTTCTAAAACCAGCTTGAACATCATGAAGTTCATGGTTCACATATTGCTGAAGCCTGGCTTGGAGAATTTTGAGCATTACTTTACTAGCATGTGAGATGAGTGCAATTGTGTGGTAGTGTGAGCATTCTTTGGCATTGCCTTTTTTTGGGATTGGAATGAAAACTGACCTTTTCCAGTCCTGTGGCCACTGCTGAGTTTTCCAAATTTGCTGGCATATTGAGTGTGGCACTTTCACAGCATCATCTTCCAGGATTTGAAATAGCTCAACTGGAATTCCATCACCTCCACTAGCTTTGTTTGTAGTGATGCTTTCTAAGGCCCACTTGACTTCACATTCCAGGATGTCTGCCTCTAGGCCAGTGATCACACCATCGTGATTATCTGGGTCGTGAAGATCTTTTTTGTACAGTTCTTCTGTGTATTCTTGCCATCTCTTCTTAATATCTTCTGCTTCTGTTAGGTCCATACCATTTCTGTCCTTTATCGAGCCCATCTTTGCATGAAATATTCCCTTGGTATCTCTAATTCTCTTGAAGAGATCTCTAGTCTTTCCCATTCTGTTGTTTTCTTCTATTTCTTTGCATTGATCACTGAGGAAGGCTTTCTTATCTCTTCTTGCTATTCTTTGGAACTCTGCATTCAGATGTTAATATCTTTCCTTTTCTCCTTTGCTTTTCACTTCTCTTCTTTTCACAGCTATTTGTAAGGCCTCCCCAGACAGCCATTTTGCTTTTTTGCATTTCTTTTCCCTGGGAATGGTCTTGATCCCTGTCTCCTGTACAATGTCACGAACCTCATTCCATAGTTCATCAGGCACTCTATCTATCAGATCTAGGCCCTTAAATCTATTTCTCACTTCCATTGTATAATCATAAGGGATTTGATTTAGGTCATAGAGGAGCTACCCCTTGCCCCGAAGCCCGAAGCCAAGGGCGGCGGTGGGGAGGAGCAACCCCATGACCAATCCCACTCATTAACATATGAAATTACCCAGCCTATAAAAACTAACCATGCCACATTTCATGGCAGTACTCACCCCTCTGTATGGCCCATACTAAGTGAAGTGAAGTTGCTCAGTCATGTCCGACTTTTTGAGACCCCATGGACTGTAGCCTACCAGGCTCCTCTGTCCATGGGATTTTCCAGGCAATAGTACTGGAGTGGATTGCCATTTCCTTCTCCAGGGGATCTTCCCCACCCAGGGATGGAACCCGAGTCTCCCACATTATAGACAGATGCTTAACCATCTGAGCCACCAGGGAAGTAATCAGGGAAGTATGGCCCATACTAAATCCACTTCTTAATTATCACTTTGTGTCTCTCTGAATTCTTTCTGTGATGAGACATCAAGAACCTGGGCTTCATTAAGTCCTGAAACCAGGTACTATGGGTTTTGGCTGAGTTTGAGTCCCAGAACATGGATTCAAATCCCAATCTGAGGTAAATGGTTTCAGTATTGGAGAAGACTCTTGACAGTCCCTTGGACAGCAGGGAGATCAAACCAAACAACCCTAAAGGAAATCAATCCTGAATATTTATTGGAAGGACTGATGCTAAAGCTGAAGCTCCAATACCTTGGCCACCTGATGGGAAGAGCCAACTCATTTAAAAAGATCTTGATGTTAGTAAAGATTGAGGGCAGGAAGAGAAGAGGGTGATAGAGGATGAGATGGTTGGATGGCATCGCCGACTCAGTGGACATAAGTTTGAGTAAACTCTGGGAGATGGTGAAGGACAGGGAAGCCTGGCATGCAGCAGTCCATGTGTTGCAAAGAGTCTGACCTGTCTGAGTAACTGAACAACAACAACAATTTCATAGGCTAATGAATGGGAAGATTGTTCCACCTATTTTGGGGAAGGCGTGGAGATTTCTAGGAACTGGGCCACCGTACACTCCTTGGTCTTTTAACAGTGTTTTGGAACTCATATGGAGCCTCTAGGTATGTCATTTAGATTGCTGATGAAGGACCAAGGTCTAGTTGAAGTTAACTTTTCAGCCTTCTTGGACCATTTGATTCTAATCAGTTTATGTTGTGTCCTTGGGCCATGTCATTCTATCAAAAGTTGTGCCCTGCCCACTTCCCTCCTGTTTCATTTCTCTCTCAGAGATTTTACTCCCATATTAAGGGAAGCAGAAGGGCAATGGTCCATCTTCTGTAACTGCTTCAAGGCTGAGTAGAAGCATGGACCCTACCTATCAGAGAGTAAAAATCTCTGGATACCTGATTTAGGGGCCCCAGGGGCAGGGCAGCTCTTTGTTTAATCAATGTGGGCTGGAATCCCCATGTAGCCATCACCTTGATGTGGAACTGTTGTAACTGCTTCCTTAGCCTTCCTATGCATCTTCTTGATGATGAAGCACTTTAAGCTGAAACCGTTTACCTCAGATTGGAACTTGAACAGATGTGTTGGGACTTGAACTGAACCAAAATTCTGCTTGGGACCCTAAGCCACGTGGCTGGGACTTGAACCCAGTGAAACCCATGGTTTCCCACTGAGGTCACAGATCTGGTTTTAGGACCAAATGAAGCTCAGGTTCTTGATGTCTCCTCACAGAAAAAATTCAACGAGAGCCAAAGTGATAGGTAAGAAGGCTGGGATTCAAACCTGGCCAAAATCCAGTGTGGGACTCTAACCCATTTGGACCCATTTGATCCTACTCAGCTTATGTTGTGTCCTTTGTTGCACTCAACATGCCAGGAAACTTGGAAAACTCAGCAGCAAAACTTGGCCACAGGACTGGAAAAGGTCAGTTTTCATTTCAATCCCAAAGAAAGGCAATGCCAAAGAATCCTCACACTACCACACAATTGCACTCATCTCACATGTTAGCAAAGTAATGCTCAAAATTCTCCAAGTCAGGCTTCAACAGTATGGGGACTGAGAACTTCCAGATGTTCAAGCTGGGTTTAGAAAAGGCAGAGGAACCAGATATCAAATTGCCAACAACCACTGGATCAGAAAAAAGCAAGAGAATGCCAGGAAAACATCTACTTCTGCTTTATTGACTACACCAAAGCCTTTGACTGTGTGGATCACAACAAACTGGAAAATTCTTCAAGAGATGGGACTACCCAGACCACCTTACCTGCCTCCTGAGAAATCTGTATGCAGGTCAAGGAGCAACAGTTAGAACTGGACAGGGAACAACAACAGATAGGTTTCAAATTGGGAAAGGAGTTCATCAAGGCTGTACATGGTCACCCTGCTTATGTAGCTTATATGCAGAGTACATCATGCAAAATGCCTGGCTGGATGAAGCATAAGCTGGAATCAAGATTACCAGGAGAAATATCAATAGCTTCAGATATGCAGATGGCACCACCCTTATGGCAAAAAATGAAGAGGAACTAAAGAGCCTCTTGATGAAAGTGAAAGAGGAGAGTGAAAAAGTTGGCTTAAAACTCAACATTCAGAAAACTAAGATTGTGGCATCTGGTCCCATCAGTTCATGGTAAATAGATGGGGAAACAGTGGAAACAGTGGCAGACTTTATTTTTGGGGGCTCCAAAATCACTGCAGATGGTAACTTCAGCCATGCAGTTAAAAGATGCTGGCTCCTTGGAAAAAAAGCTATGACCAACCTAGACAGCATATTAAAAAGCAGAAACATTACTTTGCTGACAAAGGTCCGTCTCGTCAATGCTATAGTTTTTCCCGTAGTCATGTATGGATGTGAGAATTGGACCATAAAGAAAGCTTAGTGCCAAAGAATTGATGCTTTTGAACTGTGGTGTTGGAGAAGACTCTTGAGAGTCCCTTGGACTTCAAAGAGATCAAATCAGTCCATCCTAAAGGAAATCAATCCTGAATATTCATTGGAAAGACTGATGTTGAAGCTGAAACTCCAATACTTGGGCCACCTGATGGAAAGAACCGACTCACTGGAAAAGACCCTGATGCAGGGAAAGATTGAAGGCAGGAGGAGAAGGGGACAACAGAGGATGAGATGGTTGGATGGCATCAACGACTGGATGGACATGAGTTTGAGCAAGTTCTGGGAGTTGGTGATGGACAAGAAAACCTGGTGTGCTGCAGTCCATGGGGTCTCAAGGAGTCGGACACAATTGAGCAACTGAACTGATTGGGCTACGGCATTCTTTCCAAGTTGTGCCCTGCCCCCTTCTCTCCTGTTCCAGGTATTCATTCAAAGGAAAATAACTACCTCGTTGAGACAGCTGTACCCCCAGGGTCACTACAACATTATTTACAATAACTGAGAAATAGGAACAAGCTAAGAAAATGGAATATTATTGAGTCATAAAAATAAGATAATCATGCCATTTGCAGCAAAATCGATGGATCTTGAAGGCATTAGGTTAAGTGAAGTAAGTCGGCCAGATTAAGACAAAACTGTGTGTTACTTATGTGTAGAATCTTTCTAAAGCTGAACTTGAAGAAATAGAGAGTATGATAAATGGAGTATTTCCTGCCATATTAGTAAACAAGGATGTCACAGTTATCAGTGATTGCTGCCACCACGGTGAGCTGGTAAGCCCTGAGGGAACTCAGGAAGGAAAGAATACCTGCCATCTAGCAGCCATCAGACTACAGCCGCTCCCTGTGGTGAGCCTTAAGGAAAGGAAACTCGGGATGTGAGAACACAGGATACTGGCCCCAGATAGCTGAGGTGCATATGAAAGGAATGATTTCAGTGAGCCTACATTCTTGCATCTTCCCTTACATAGTTCAGTTCTGTCGCTCAGTTGTGTCTGACTGGTGGCAACCCAATGGGATGCAGCACACCAGGCTACCATATCCATCAGCAGCTCCTGGAGCTTGCTCAAAGTCATGTCCATCGAGCCGGTGATGCCATCCAACCATCTCGTCCTCTGTTGTCCCCTTCTCCTCTTGCCTTCAATCTTTCTCAGCATCAGAGTCTTTTCCAATGTGTCAGTTCTTCGCATCAGGTGGCCAAAGTACTGGAGTTTCAGCTTCAGCATCAGTCCTTCCAGTGAATATTCAGGATTGATTTCCTTTAGGAGGGACTGGTTTGATCTCCTTGAAGTCCAAGGGACTCTCAAGAGTCTTCTCCAACACCACCGTCCAAAAGCATCAGTTCTTCAGCACTCAGCTTTCTTTATAGTCCAACTCTCACAGTCATACATGACCACTGGAAAAACCAAAACTTTGACTACTAGATGGACCTTTGTCGGCAAAGTGTTGTCTAGAAAATGCTAAATTCTTTAACTTAGGATATCTGGTTTTCTTTCATTTAGCAATAATCTTCTGATGTTCAGACTACCTGCAATTTGTTGCAAAACTTCTATATAACCTGGCTTCTATATAACCCTTGCCTGCTCAGAGCAGTTCTGTCAGGGTTACTTGAGATCCCAGGCTTGAGGTCCCCCAATTTGCACCAAATAAAATACAACTCTTAACCTTTAGGTTGCAGGTAACTTTTCAGTCAGCAAGTAAGATGGTGATTACCTGGAGGGTGAAGGTAATGGGGAGATGTTTGTCAAAGGGTACAAACTTCCAGCTATAAGATAAATGAGTTGTGGGAATCTAGAGTACAGAATGGTGACTAGTTTTTGTTGCAGTGAAAAGGGAAAAAAAAGCAATTAGTTTTTCTCTTTCCCTTTCCTGAGAACAAAGAGCATAAAGAAAACAGTGAGCAGGCCCCTTAACATTCCTTGGTTGTTTTTACTTCAACTGCTCCTAACTCTGCATGTCTATAACTAAGTTTGCTTTTCTGCCCCCTAACTCTGCAGGAGCTACAATTCCCATTTTCTCCTTTGACTCTATGGTAGATACTGTCCCTATCTGCCGTTTACCCTTGTAACACCCTTTCCCTTGTAGTTATATATCAGAAAGAAGGCCACTGAGCCGCTGAACTACCAGACTCAAGTACTGGGTTACTGACAGCAGCCTATGATTATCTTTGAAACAAGGCAAGAGAAAGACATCAAGATCCCGTCACCTTTGTTCCTCATCACTGACTCTTGACTGTCAGCCCTGCTTTATATAAGCCCCTAGATTCCTCATAGAGACGGAGCACAGTTCTTGAGGCGTGAGCTTACCGTGTTCTCCTTTCCACCGGCTGAGAATAAAAACCACTTTTCTATTTTCTCCAAACTCTGTCTCTGTATTTTTCATCAACTTCGGTGGGCAAAAAAAGGCCAAGATTTTGGCCAGCAAGATTACCAATAGTGAATTGTACAATGGACAGTTGTTTGGTTTTTTTTTTTTTTTTTTGCGTGTTGCAACATTTATTTCTAAGAATATGATGACCACCCTGTACCTTTCTTTAATGAGCTGGTAAAGATTCTCCTTCATGTACTCAAAGATAAAATAAAGATGATCATTTTCCCTGATAACTTCTTTTAATTTTACTACATTGGCATGGTTGAGCTTCTTTAAAGACTTGACCTCCCAAAGGTTCATGCATTCTTCCCAGGAATAAAACTTTCTTTTCATTTTTCATTTTCATCGAGTTCCCCAGACTCGATGCTTCTTCCCAGCAGGACGGAACTCGATGCTTCTTCCCAGCAGGTTCCATCCCCGAGTTGCTTGATGGTTGTGTATCTATTCATGTCAGGCAGCACACTCATCTCAGGGCCGAGATGCATCAGTCCTGCCGCCGCAGCCGACCTCCCCAGAGTGTAACCAGATCTTTCTATGGCAGCACCGGCACAAGGTATTCAATAGAACGCGACTATCTTCCAAATACATATTTTCAAAGATGAGTCTTCTGCCGGCGCCGCGACACAGGCGAGGGCTCGCCCCTGCGGGGAGCGCGGTTCCTCGGAGGGCGGCCACGGGGTCGGCCAGGGAGCTGAAGCCTAACCCCCCTCCGTGGGGCTAGGACCGGCCGAGGGGTCCGCACAGGGACGCCCGCGGGCGCCGGCGAGGGGCGCAGGCCGCCCGGCGCATGGTGAGCAGCGGGGATCCGGCCGCTGTCCTGGACAGTTGTTAAGAGAATAGATCTTAAATATTACACACACACACAAAAGGAACTATGGGAGAGAATGAAAGTACTGACTAAACTTTTTGCGGTAATCATTTTGCAATATATGAGTATATCAAACCATCACATTGTATACCTTAAACTTACTCATGACATGACATATGCCAATATTTTAATACAGCTGGAAAATAAAAAATCCAGTCATCATGAGCAAATGATAGGAAAGAGAATTTCCTTAAAGAATGCCACCTGAACACACTGAATATGTTGGTACCCCCAAAGACAGCAAGACTAGTTCCCAGGAGACAGAATTAACTTTAGATAAAGCTCTTGTAAATCCAAACAAACTTGGGCCTCCAGACCTGCCTGGTTCCCACAAAAGCTCAGAACTATCCTTGCGGAGGAGACCAAGGCCTGGGGTGAGCTAGGAGGCATCTGGAAAGCCGAGCTGTCCGTGTCCATCCCTGTCTTCTGTAACTCACATTCCTGTCCACAAAGCCTCCCTTTGATGTCCCCTGCAAGGGCCTCGGCCAAGGGCCCATCTGGGCTTGGCTGGGAGGGAGAGGGGTTTCCAGGCGGATGCAAAGCAGAGACCTGACCCAGGCCACCCCGATGGCGTCCTGCATTGTTCTGAGGGAGGCCCCGGGGCAGCCCCAGGTTGGGGGAGGGGAGTCGGTGGGGTCCAGCCGGCAGGCGGCACCCTGGCCAGACAGATGGTGAACAAAAGGGGCAGACAAAGGAGGCGAAGGCCCCAGGGCACATCCCCACCAAGGGCCGGAACTACTGCTTCAGGTCATCCCCACGCTGGGGAAAGAGCACTGCCCTGAGCGCTGGCCTGCTTGCCTGAGACCCAGTTTCTTCATTGAAGTGTCACAGCTAAATTCCAAGTTCCATTTTACAGATGGGGAAACTGCGTGAAAGAAACGCTTGTTGGGATTTACACAAAAGCAGGCTGCTTCCAAGGCCAATATTCTAGATCTGCTTCACAGGATTCTATCCCTACTATAAATATTGAGCTCTTGGCCTCTTGCATGACTTCTGACCTTGGTCAGAAAAACAAAACACTAAAAATTCCTCAAGCTGTGTTATCAGAAGCCAGGAAATATCAGAATTCTCCATGGGGACAAATGAATTGAGCTACTAAATTTCTTGACTAGAGGTATTCATATCACAAGAAAATGCGTGTTTTCAGATGTTTGAAATCTTTTTTTTTTTTCTCAAAAAGACAGTGTCTTGACCACACACAGATGTGTTAACTCACAACCACTGCTGGCTCCACTGAAAACATTTTGCAACTATCTAGAGATGGCCTGGGACTTCCCAGGTAGCTCAGTGATAAAGAATCTGCCTGCCAATGCAGGAGATTCAGGTTCCGTCCCTGGGTTGGGGAAGATCCCCTGGAGAAGGAAATGGCAACCCACTCCAGTAGTCTTGCCTGGGAAATCCCATGGACAGAGGAGCCTGGCGAGCTAACAGTCCATAGGGTTGCAAAGAATTGGACAGGACTTAGTGAGTAAATAACAAGAGATGGCCTGACCAATCGCTGTGTAGCATTTCTGGGTGTGTGCCTATGTTCTAAGTCACTTCAGTCATGTCCAACTCTTTGTGACCCTATGGACTGTAGCCCACCAGGCTTCTCTGTCCATGAGATTCTCCAGGCAAGAATACTGGAGTGGGTTGCTATGCTGTCCTCCAGGGCATCTTCCCCACCCAGTGACGGAATGCATGTCTCTTATGTCTCCCACATTGGCAGGTGGGTCTTTTATCACTAGTGACACGGGGGAAGCCCAGCACTTTGGGGAGTTTTGCCAGTTCCAGGGCTGCCTGGTACTACTGAGCAGGAGCAGGAAGTGTGGTGGGACTTCCCTGGTAGTCCAGTGGTTAAGATTCTGTGCTCCCAATGCAGGGGGGGCATGCGTTTGATCCCTGGTTGGGAAACTAAGATCTTGCATGCCACAAGGTGAAGCCAAAATTTATTTTAAAAGGAAGGGTTGGTGACATGAAGTAGTTGTACTACAGCACACACACTGGCTCGAGGGCTGTCTGAAGCCCAAGCTCTGTCTTAATGAAAATGAACAGAAATAGAACCATTAGAAAGAGTGGCGGTGAGAACAGTTACACTTATCATATTGCCAAGTGCCAGGACTTGGGAGATCCTGTTGACTCTTTAGGGCTCCCTTGTGGCTCAGCTGGTAAAGAATCCACCTGCAATGTGGGAGACCTGGATTCAATCCCTGGGTTGGGAAGATCCCCTGGAGGAGGGAAAGGCTACCCAGTCTAGTATTCTGGCCTGGAGAATTCCATGAACTGTATAGTGCATGGGGTTGCAAAGACTCAGACACAGCTGGAGTAGGCAGCATCATCTCCATTTAACAGATGAGGAATGGGGGCAGGAGCTGGTGACATGATGAAGGGGTATCTGTGTGTCTTCTCTGCCAATGCTGGAGACCCCTTCTGGCTGTAGCAACTGTTGTCCCTCTCATAGTCAGTGGTGACTCAGGTGAGGCTGCCTGGCTCCCCCGGGGTGTAGACCTGACCCAGCTGGGCCCTTTACCCTCTTCAGTCCCTAAGACACAGCGATTGGCTTGGGGATGTGCACGTGCCCCAAGCCAGCCAAGGAAAGTCAGTCCTAGGGCTTCCGCTGGTTTCTTAGGAAAGAGTGCTGCTGGCTAAAATCTTCGCTTTCTCTGCCCAGCAAAGTCAAATTAAAAAATATGGAGCATGGAGACAGCGTTTGGAAGAAATAGAAAGGTGGCTTTTATTCTCAGCTGGCGCAGAGGGGAACACAGTAGGCTCGTGCCTCAAGAACTATGTCCCCTCTCCGTGAGGAGTCTAGGCACTTATATGAAGTGACGGCTCACAGTCAGGAGTCGGTGATGAGGTGCAAAGGTGATAGGATCTTGATTTCTTCCTCTTGCATTGTTTCAGAGACAGTCGTAGACTGGCTGTCAGTAACCCAGAAATTGAGTCTGGCAGTTCGGTGGCGCTGTGGCCTTCTTTCTGATATGTAACTGTAAGAGGACGGGGGTTGAAGGGTAAACACCTGACACAGGGTGTATTTAGCATAGAGTCAAAGGAAAATTAAGTGTGAAGTGCAGCTCCTGCAGAGTTAGAGGGCCGAAGAGCAAATTTAGTTATACGCATGCAGAGTTAGGAGCAGTTAAAGTAAAAAAAAAAACAAAACTAGAAATGTTCAGGCCGACGTGTGCTCACTGTTCTCTTTATTTCCTTTGGTCTCAGGAAAGAGAAAGAGGAAAGCTCATTCCTCTTTTTTCCTTTTCACTGCAATAAGAGGACCCTCTCTCCACTGGAGTGGTAGAAATGATAGTGGGTGGTTGGCCTTGGGAGGCTGAGGGCATCCTACCTAACAAGAACCTTTCTGAGGGACTTCCCTGGCAGTCCAATGATTAAGACTTCACCTTCCAAAGTGGTGAGAGTGGGCAGGGGAGGGAAGGGTTCGGGTTCCATCCTGGGTTAGAGAGCTAAGATCCCATGTACCTTGTGGCCAAAAAACCCAAACATAATAAACAGAAGCAGTATTGTAACAAATTTAATAAAGACTTTAAAAATGGTCCACATAAAAAAAAAAAAAAAGAAACTTCCTGAGAGTGAACCATACAGAACAGGATCAAGAGATGAGAGACACCTTGTCCTGGGGCCCCCTGAGTCCTCCTTGAGTCTTTCAGGTGTGTTAAAAATATTCACAACCTGAAAGTTGAGAGTCACGTTTTATTTGGTGGGAATTTTTAGGACGTCAAGCATGGGACACAACATCTCAGGTAACCCTGAGAGAACTGTTCCAAGGAGGTGAGGACGAAAGAGTCAGGTTATATAGAAGTTTTGCAACAAAGGACAGGTAGAACATCAAAAGATTATCGTTAATGAAAGAGAACCACATAAGTTAAGGAATTTAGCAGTTTTCTACGTATGGGAAGCCTTGTTGTGGTGAAGCATCTTGCAAAACTCAGTGAAGCTATGAGCCATGCCATCCAGGGCTACCCAAGATGGATGAATCATAGTGAAGAGTTCTAACAAATTGTGGTCCACTGGAGGAGAGAATGGCAACCCACTCTAGGATTCTTGCCATGAAAACCCCATGAACAGTATGAAAATGCAAAAAGATATGACACCAGAAGATGAGCCCCCAGGTTGGAAGGCATCCAATATGCTACTGGGGAAGAGCAGAGGACAATTACTAATACCTTCAGAGAGAATGGAGCTGCTGGGCTAACATGAAAACGATGCTCAGTTGTGGATGTGTTTGGTGGTAAAAGTAGTAAAGTCTGATGCTGAAAAAAAAACATTGCATAGGAACCTGGAATGTTAGGCCCATGAATCAAGCTAAATTGGATGTAGTAATGTAGGAGATGGCAAGAGAACATTGATATTTTAGGAATCAGTGAGCTAAAATGGACTGGAATGGGAAACTTTAATTCAGATAACCATTATATCTATGACTGTGGGCAAGAATCCCTTGGAAGAAATGGAGTAGTCCTCATAGTTAAATAAAGACTCAGAAATACAGTACTTGGGTGCAATCTCAAGAACAACAGAATAATCTCAGTTTGTTTCCAAGGCAAACCATTCAACATTATAGTAATTCAAGTCTATGCCCCAACCAATAATGCCAAAGAAGCTGAAGTTGACTGGTGCTATGAAGTCTTACGACACCTTCCAGAACTAACACCAAAAAAAAAAAAAAAAAAAAAAAAGGTGTCCTTTTCATCAGAGGTGATTTGAATGCAAAAGTAGGTAGTCAAGAGATACTTAGAATAACAGGCAAGTTTGGTCTTGGACTACAAAATGAAGCAGGGCAAAGGCTAATAGAATTTTGTCAACAGAACATGCTGGTCGTAGCAAACACCCTGTTCCAACAACATAAGGGACGACTTTACAAATGGACATCACCAGATGGTCAATACCAAAATCAGATTGATTATTTTCTTTGCAGCTGAAGATGGAGAAGCTCTATACAGTCACCAAAAACAAGACCAAGAGCTGACTGTGGCTCAGATCACGAACTCTTCATTGCAAAACAGAGGCTTAAATTGAAGAAAATGGGGAAAAACACTAGGCCATTCAGCTATGACCTAAATCAAATCCCTTATGATTACACAGTGGAGGTGATGAATGGATTCAAGACATTAGATCTGGTAGACAGAGCGCCTGAAGAGCTATGGACAGAAGTTGGTAACATTGTACAGGAAGCAGTGACCAAAACTATCCCAAAGAAAAAGAAATGTAAGAAGGCAAAGTGGTTGTCCAAAGAGGCTTTACAAATAGCTGAGGAAAGAAGAGAAGCGAAAGGCAAGGGAGAAAGGGAAAGATATACCCAACCGAATGCAGAGTTCTTGAGAATAGCAAGGAGAGATAAGAAAGCCTTCTTAAATGAACAGTGCAAAGAAATAGAGGAAAACCACAGAATGGGAAAGACTGAAGAACTCCTCGAGAAAACTGAAATTATCAAGTAAATGTTTCAGGCAAGGATGGGGATGATAAAGGATGAAATGGTAAGGACCTAACAGAAGCAGAGGCGATTAAGAAGAGGTGGCAAGGGCTTCCCTGGTGGTCCAGTGGTTAAGAATTCACCTTGCAATGCAGGGGACACTGGTTTGATCCCTGGTCCAAGAAGATCCCACATGCTGCAGAGCAACTATGCCCAAGAGCCACAGCTACTGAGCTCACGTACAACTACTGAAGCCCATGAACCTAGAGTCCATGCTCCAAAACAAGAGAAGTCTGCCCACAGCAACTAGAGTAGCCCCTGTCCCCCATAACTAGAGGAAGCCAGGGAGCAGGAATGAAGACCTGGTGCAACCAAAAATAAATAATTAAAAAAAAAAAAGAGGTGGCAAGAATACACAGAAGAAGTATACAAAAAACATCTTAATGACCTGGATAACCATGATAGTATGATCACTCACCAATAGTCAGACATCCTAGAATGTGAAGTAAAATGGTCTTAGGAAGAATTACTATAAACAAAGCTTGTGGAGGTGACAGAATTCCAGCCAAGCTACTGCAAATCCTAAAAGATGATGTTGTTAAGCGCTGTACTCAATATGTCAGAAAATTTGGAAAACCCAGCAGTGGCCACAGGACTGGAAAAGGTCAGTTTCCATTCCAATCCCAAAGAAGGGCAATGCCAAAGAATCTTCAAACTACCACACAATTGCGCTCATTTCACATGCTAGCAAGGTTATGCTCAAAATCCTTCAAGCTAGGCTTCAGAAGTACGTGAACTGAGAAATTCCAGATGTACAAACCAGATTTAGAAAAGGCAGAGGAACCAGCGATCAACTTACTAATAGCCACTGAATCATAGAAAAAGCAAGGGAATTCCAGAGAAACACCTACTTCTGCTTCACTGACTACGCTATAGCCTTTGACTGTGCGGATCACAACAAACAGGAAAATTCTTAAAGAGATGGGAGTACCAGACCACCTTATCTGTCTTCTGAGAAAACTGTATGCAAGTTAAGAAACAACAATTAGAACTGTACATGGAACAATGGACTTGGAAAGGAGTTCATTCAAAATTGGGAGAGGACTGAGTTAAGGCTGTATATTGTCACCCTGCTTGTTTAACTTCTATGCAGAGTATATCATGTGAAATGCTGGGCTGGATGAAGTACAAGCTGAGATCAGGATTGCAGGGAGAAATATCAACAACCTCAGATATGCAGATGAAACCACTCTCATAGAAGAAAGTGAAGAGGAACTAAAGAGCCTCTTGATGAAGGTGAAAGAGGAGAGTGAAAAAGCTGGCTTGAAACCCAACATTCAAAAAACTAAGACCATGGCATCCGGTCCCATTATTTGATGGCAAACAGATGGGGAAAAGGTAGAAGCAGTGACAAAATGGCTATCATAAAAAAATCCACAAACAATAAATGCTGGAGGGGATGCGGAGAGAGGGGAACCCTCCTGCATTGTTGGTGGGAGTGTAAATTGATGCAGCCACTATGGAAAATAGTACGAGTTCCCTCAAAAAACTAAAAATAGAGCTACCATATGACCCTGCAATCCCACCCTTGGGTAGATATCTGGAGAATAACATGATCCAAAATGATACATGCACCCCAATATTCATAGCAGCACTATTTACAATAGCCAAGATATGGAAGCAACCTAAATGGATAAGCAACAGAGGAATGGATAAAGAAGGGGTAGTACACATATACAATGGAATATTATTCTGCTATTAAAAAGATTGAAATAATGCCATTTGCAGCAACATGGATGGACCTAGAGAGTGTCATACTGAGTGAAGGAAGTCGGACAGAGAAGGAGAAGTCTTATGACATCCCTTATATGTGGGATCTAAAGAGAATGGCTAGATCTCAGTCACGTGCCCCGCTAATTGAAGGGAGTATGGGAAATACATCTTCCCATGTGCCCGTCTTCTGTCCAATGAGCCCTGACAGTGACTGATGATGATGGATCATGACTGAGGAATAGGAGTAGTCCCATCCTCTGAAGTTGAGGTTAAGAAGACAAGGGGAGCTGGGGAAGCTAAAAATCCATTTTGGCTGGTTTGGGTGGTTTTCTTTTTCTGCTTATTTCCCTTTGCTTTCCCAGACTCCCTTCAGTTAGCAGGACATGTGACTGAGTTCTAGCCATTCTTTTTTTTTTTTTTTTTTAATCCTGTTATCCACTCATCTTTAAACAAAACAAAACAAAACAAAACATATCAAAGTAAATTCTAGATACCTTATCATTTCACCCTCAGATAAGGACTTTTAGAAAACATTACCACAGGTACTTCCCTGGTGGTTTAGTGGCTAAGACTCTGAGCTCCCAGTGCAGGGGGCCCAGGTTCGATCCCTGGTCAGGGAGCTAGATCCCACATGCTACAACTAAGACCCAGAGCAGCCAAATAAATAAATAAAATTTAAAAAAAAAAAAGAAGAAAGAAAACATTACCACAGTACCATTATCACACCCAACAAAATTATGATAATTTCTTAAAATCATCTGATTCCCAATCCATGTTCATATTTCCCTAACTGTGTTAAGATTGAGGGCAGGAGAAAAAGGGGCTGACAGAGGATGAGATGGTTGGATGGCATCACTGACTCAATGGACATGAGTTTGAGCAAGCTCTGGGAGATAGTGAAGGACAGGGAAGCCTGGCGTGCTGCAGTCCATGGGGTCACAAAGAAAAGACACTACTGAATGACTGAACAACAGCTGTGTTAAAATGTCTTTTTGCAATTGGTTTGTCCAAGTTGGAATCCAATCATGTTCCTTTTGCATACAGTTTATGTGTTTTAACATCTTTAAAATTTATTTTCATCTATAATAATAGTCTCTTTTGGACTTCCCTGGTGGTACAGTGGATAAGAATTTGGCTGCCAATGCAGGGGACATGGGTTTGACCCCTGGTCCAGAAAGATTCCACATGCCTCAGGAAAATTAAGCCCACGCTCTAGAGCCTGTATGCTGCAACCAGAGAAGTCACCACAATGAGAAGCCTGAGAACCGCAACTAGAGAGTAGCCCACACTCGCTGCAACTACAGAAAGCCCAAGGGTAGCAGTGAACACCCAGTGCAGCCAAAAAAAGAGAAACGAAGTCATTTATCCAGTAATTTCTGACATTGTGGCCTTTGGAGATCATATCCTTCTGGGACTTTTAAAATACATTCTTCCATCTTTTGTAGTTTTGGTAGGAAGATCTAGAATTGTCGTCCAATTTGGAATCAGTTGGGGAGTAAGGATGCTGCATAGTAGTGCTGTGTATTTTCTGTGGCACATCACATCTGGGTGCTATACTTTTGATGATGTTACAATGAACCAGGAGGCTCACTATACATCATAAATCCCCCTTACATTTTACTGCATGGTTTTAGCAGCGATGATGACCTTGGCTTAAATATAATATTTCAATAGGGGTTGCAAAATTATTTGGTTTTCTAGTCATGTTTCTTGATTTTATTCACCATTATTCATCTATAAAGATAAACTTTTACCCATCAACTCTTTAGTTACTCTGAAATATATTCTATCCAGTAAAGACAGGATGAATGTTTGCTTCTTTCCTTTTATTTTACCTGTTTTCAAAATAATAACTCATTCCCTTCCAAACCTAAACAAACAAAAACCCCATAATACATTTTTCTTAAGTATCATTTTAAAAGGATTTAAAGGATATATGATATTTCAATAAATTACAATCATTATTCATTGTGATACTCCACTGTCTCATCTATGGCCACAGACAGCCCCTTCAAGTGGATTCTACATCTTTTCCATAGGATCTGGGGTCCAGAGAGCTTCCTTGTTTTCTGGCACAAGATGTCCCAGGCTTATCATGTCCACATCCTGCCCTAGCCCTGGAGTCAGTCATTTTTCCAAGGTGCCCTGGTGCTTAAGAGAACACAATCTTTGCAAAAGCCTTTCTCCTGTGGAAGTGAAATAGACAAGCAGTTCCCACAATCGCTGGTCAGATCTTTTCTGGTGCAGCCAGGAGAGACAGATGCTGCAAAGAAACCTCACTGCTTTCAAGATTTTGGCCTCTGGCTGGCCCTGCCGGAAAAGACCATGGAGAAAAGCCCAGAAAAACCAAGCCCAGCTGTCTTCGCATCCTTCCCGCTGAGCAACTGGCCAAGAACTGACAGGTGTGAGGCGGGGGTTTTCCTGGAGCCCTGCTTCCTCTCCCACCAAGTTGATGTCTCTAACAAGGAGTGCCAGGCTTCCTCATGAAGGACCCAAGGTGTTATTCCTAAGTGTGTAATTGTGTCTGTGTGGGAGAGGAGAGGTGGATGTTTCTAAGTGCTTTTGCTAAGGCCTTTTCAAACAATTTAAAATTCACATTCACCCTAGGAGCTAAGTACTATTTCTACTCCCATTGTACAGATAAGGAAAATGAGGCTCAAAGAGGTTAAGTCATGTGGTTAAGGTCATCACATAATAAGTAAGTGGATGGGCTACAGTGTGACCCAGGTCTCTTAGGCATCATAAAAATTAAGCCCCTTACTCCTGCGGAGGGAGATGCTTTTACAATATCAAAAACACTAGCAGGAGCATCTGAAATTGCTAGCTGCCACTCCAATAGCCATTTTCCCTTTCTTCTTCTCCGAACTCTACTTTTATTCTGGAAAACAATGTACACAATTGAAAGACTACATTTCCCAGCACCCCTTGCAGTTAGGGGCAGCCAATGAGACATAAGCAGAAGTTGTTGACTGGGACTTCTGGGTACCTGCTTGTAAGGGAACAGACAGACTGTTGTTGCCCTTCCCTTTCCTAGCTTTCTGCTTACAATGTGGCCAAAGTGACTGGAGGTCCATTGTCATTTAAAACAGTATTGAGAATAGAAGCCTGGCCCTGAGGGTAAGGGAACAAAAAGATAAAAGAAACCTGGGTCCCCGATGACGAGGAATTGCCGTACTAAGTGGGACTGCCTATAACCAAGATTCTCCACTTGATCAAATTCTTATCTGAGTTCCCTGGACTCTCTTCTCAGTTAGACCCTGACTTTTGAGCTTTTGTGTTCATCTCTGCATCATCCAGTTTTAGCAGGAATCCTGCAAAACTACTTTAGCCAGAAACCCCTCCACCCCCAGTCAATATTCGAACACTTGGTATCAGATCAGTTTCCTTATCCTCCATCATCCTCCAGGTGATGTCTGATTGCTGTGGCGGCTGCTTCAGCAGGAATACAATTGGCCACTTTAGGCAGAATCCTCCTTCACCCCTGATGTTTGCGTTCTGTAGTTTTCCATTCATTTACCCAGCACCCTGCTCCTTGGCTATAAATCCTTACTTGTCTTTGTTGTATTCAGACTTTAGCCTGTTCTCAGCCCCTTGCTAAAAACCCCATTGTATTGAGTCCCTTCCAATAGTGTCTTCCCTTATCGTCTTGAACAATTCTCATGAGTCATTTGTTCTTTGACATTTATCTTTGGACTTCATTTGTGGGAGAGAAAAACCGAACTCTGTCTTGTTTAAGCCATGTATTTGGGTATTTTGTTTGGGGCAAATGAGCTTAATCCAAATAGATACAAGCAACAACGTCAGATGCAGAAGCACTGCAGAATTCTGGATCTTCAGTGATGTTCTGCTTCACAGGCTACCAGATTTCCTGAGAAAACTTTTCTTTTATATGCAAATATTTTGCAAGGTTCCCTTTATCATCTTGAAATAAAAATCAATCACATGTAGTAAGTCCAAATCAATGTGATGTTCCAATTCTAATATTATGTTAGAAGAAAGAAAAATAATTTGTAAAAATATGTATTTCAATATATAAAAGCTTGGATGCAATTACACCCGCAGATACAATGAAGTAGCTAGATGCCCATTTTTTTGTTGTTTTGTCTAGTTGCTCTAGACAAAAAGCTCTAACGACCCTGATGCTGGGAAAGATTGAAGGCAGGAGAAGTGGACGACCGAGGACGAGATGGTTGGATGACATCACTAACTCAACGGACATGAGTTTGAGCAAGCTCCGGGAGATGGTGAAGGACAGGGAGGCCTGGTGTGCCGCAGTCCATGGGGTCACAAATAGTCGGACACGACTGAGCAACAGTTGCTGTTTCGTGTCGGACTCTTTGTGACCCTGTTGAGTGTAGCCTGCCTGGCTCCTCTGTCCATGGGATTTCCCAAGCAAGAATATTGGAGTGGGTTGCTATGGCCTTCTCCAAAAAATCTTCCTCCAAATCTTCTCCAAAAATCTTCCTCTCCCACGGATGGGACCGGGAGCTCCTGTGTCTCCTGCATTGCAGGCGGATTCTTTACCCTCTGAACTATTAGGGAAGCCCTGGTCAGATGCCCATATCTATATATAAAAACACTGTGGATATGGCAGGCTAACGGGTGTTTTCTTTCTTAGTGACTCAAATACAGGCGTAGTTTCAACTTTCTAAAACGGCAAAACTCTCACTAAAGTTTCAATCATAATGAAATAAAGCATAATCTTACCTCGACTTACACAGTTGGATGCATTTCTAGAACACACCACCACACAGAAGTATTATGTGTTTATATAAAAAACAAAGTTCCAGGATGAGCTAACCAGGAACAGGCTTTTTATATACACGAGTTTCTGGTAGGACTCAGAGAATTTATGTGGGGTGCAGGACAGCTTTGTTGTTTGGGACTGCCCCCCAACACTGCAGGGGATGGTACACCCTTCCAGTGGATATGGGGGACTAGGAGCACTTCCAAAGAGACCCCTCGTGTGTGGTACTGTCCTTGATGAGGTCTGATAGCAGAGCACAACTGCAAACGTTGCCTCTGTAGCCCCACAATGGGAACAGATTCCCCACAATGAGAACTGTGCTTTCTGCTTTCTGCTTCTCCTGGATCCTAAGAGTGACTCTGGGGACAGGGGTCACTGTCCTCATTTGCCAGGTGAAAAAGCAGCAGACACTGGGAAATTGCTGGGGCTAAAAGAGCTGAGCCTTGAGCCCTTCAATGACTCAGAGCTAAAAAAGAATAAGGAAGTGTAACCATCAACACAACTCTGTTTTATACACAAACACCTAGCCAAGCCAGCATTGCCCATTTTTCTTGTAAGACACTTGCCAGTTAAATTGGGTTGGCTAATTAATCCTCGGATGATACGAAATTATCATCTAACCATGCTTTGCTTGTATTGTAAGAATAGAGAGGAAATGTGTTTGTGGCAGACTTCTGCTAACAATTTCTCAGCCTGAAATGAGACAAGGATGAGCAGGAATTCTCTTCCGAGTCACAATTCTAAGCCAGCCCTTGACTGGTAGTCACAAGAAGGAACTTATTATAGGAGTTCCTGAAGACAGTGACTCAGGAGGAATCAATATGAAATATACCAAAATTCATATTTCTTCTACCAAAATACTAACCAACTTTTTAATCTTCTAATACCAGCTTGGTGTCGCAGAACTTTGGACCTGGCAAATTTATAATTTCTCTCCTTCCCTCTGTAAGCACTGGGTAAACTCAGCTTACTGACATAGTCCCTCTCACTATTTTATTTTTTAATTTTTATTTATTTATTTGGCTGTACTGGGTCTTCATCAAGGCGTGTTGTGACTCTCAGGCTTAGTTGCCCTGAGACATGTGGTATCTTAGTTCCCTGACCAGGTATCGAGCCCTTTTGCTCTGCTTTGCAAGGTGGATTCTTAACCATAGGACCACTAGGGAAGTACTCCGCTATATGCTTCTCATTTTAAAATGGAGAAAAATGCTTTCTTTACCCAATTCTTTCCTTTGCAGTTTGCAAAAGTTCTTTCCTTTGCAAAAGTTTCTGCTTTTTTTCTTGAAACAGCAAAGATTGATGCTGGCAGAAATTTCTCGAAGCTTAGATCAGGCTTTCAGTGAAGGCACATTGACTGATTTCTTTGGACTGAGCAAAGAGAAAGGCCCAGAAAGATACTGCATGCATAAGCTTTCTACTAGGCAGCAGGCCTTCTCACAGGTGTATTTCATCTTTAATGCCCAGATCGGCCTTGTTGGAGCAGGTGTCACAGTTCTTACTATATAGGTGGGAGAAACAGGAGAAAATGACATGCTCAAGTTCCCAGAGCAGGTGCCAGATGCAGGATTTGAACCTGGATCTGTCTGAGCTAGGAAACCATGGTGAGTCCATCACTCCCTTTGAGAGTTTAAACCTGTTTGAACAGGTTTAAGTGCGTGTGTGCTAAGTCCCTTGTCGTGTCCGATCCTGTGTGACCCTATGGACTGTCGCCCGCCAGACTCCTCTGTCCATGGGATTTCCCAGGCAAAAATACTGGAGTGAGTTACCATTTCCTCCTCCAGGGGATCTTCTGGACCCAGGCGGTTTCTTCACCACTAGAGCCGTCTGGGAACAGATTTGCCTGTCTCCATCTCCTCACCCGGGGCAGGGTGTTCACTGCCCATTAGGCACAATTTTGTGTGCAGCACAACAAGCTGGACTTTCTGCTCTTGGACTCTGTCTCCATCTCCAAGTCGGAAACTCCAGAGGCACAATTGTAAACGCAGATTCTACCTACCAAGTCCTTCAGAAAGCAGCTCTCTTCTAGCTCTGTCTCTCCCACAAATATCACCAAGTACAATTATACTGGTCTTTCATCAGCAGTGATGAACTGTGGGAGGAAGTTCTAAATTCTAGCAAGCTCTGCCAGGATTTCTTTGTAACTCAGTAAACATTGCTGAATATGAATAAACAAATAAACGAGAAAACTGATGAGTGTGTGTTCTGTGCTTCCATAGACTGAGAACACGTTCTCGATGATGGGGGCTGAGGGAGCAGCCAGGACAGGCCGACGTCAGTCACTGGCTCTTCTCCTTGTCCCACCTGCTTTAAAGGGGAAACCCTTTGGGAACAAAGAGGAAATTACACCAATAAACACAATATTACTTTAAATCCTTGATTTCCTGTATGACATTGCAATGTATTTAATGCCCCCTCAAGTCAGCATGAAATCCCACGCCCCAAAAGGAGAGGGGCTAGATTGAGATAAAAAGATGGCATTTATCAACTCTGCAATTAGAATCAAATTGTTTTAAAGATACAATGTCAATATTTTGCAGACTATTCCCCTATGGGTAGAGATTCGAGGAGCACCCAGCTGCTGTTTTCAACTTAATAATTGTATTCTGGCTAAATTATACTGTTAAATCATAAAATTATTAATATGTAGCCCATATTTGGACATATATAACCAGTCCCAAATTGTATTTTTCTTAGAGGACAAATACCTAATGGTGAATATATTTATTCAAATCACATTTAATTTGTTCCCTAGCATCACAGAAGACTATAAAATCATTCTTCATTTCCCTCCATGTTTAATGTTTGTAATTTACCAGGCCCTCAGGCATAGCCCAGATTTTCCTAAAATGTGAATGTCACAAATTTTCAGGGGTGTTCCTCTGTGGGTGCATGCTGTTTCTAGGTTCTGTGGGTTCTGGGTGCCAGCCACTGGGCTAAGAGGGGAAGAGCCCTCTGCAAAACCCAGGAAACAAACCTGTGAGCCCCACAGCAGCTGCCAGGCGCCCCCTAGAGCTTCTGATGGGGCAAGACTCCTTATTTCTATGTCTTGAACTCATTCTATTCCTGAAGACTTTACGATTAGGAAAAGGTTTGAATTGAGAGAAACATTGGGGTGGATCTTTTTCCTAAGCTGTTTTTCACATAAATTAAAAATTGGGTAGCATTAGTAATCATTTTCTAGTGGTTTCAGAAATAGAATTATCAGCTTTTTATACGCCTTTGTTGCTGTTCAATCGCTCAATCAGTTCCCACTCTTTGCGACCCCATGGACTGTAGCCCGCCAGACTCCTCTGTCCATGGGATTTCCCAGGCAAGAAAACTGGAGTGGGTTGCCATTTCCTCCTTCAAGGGATCTTCCCGACCCAGGGATCGAATCTGCATCTCCTGCATTTCCTGCATTGGCAGGCAGAGTCTAGCACTGAGCCACCTGGGAAGCCATCCTCTTCTCTTGCCAGACATAACCATCATCCAGAATTTTTGTTTCTCATTCTCTTGCTTTTTAAAAAACACATACATATGTTTGCCTAAACACATTTTGTTGAGTTTAGCAGGTTTTTTAACTTCATCTTACATAAATCATGTTATATACACATATGCTTCTGTAATTTGCATTTCTTATTCAAAATTAAGTTCTGAGATTGAACCATGCTTGCTGATCATGTGGTTCATTCATTTTCACTGATGTGAATTTCTTCACTCTTTTATTCTTGGATACTTGGAATGTTTTCAGTGATTTTCTATTGCACGCAGGCTGTTGTGAACATTCTTGGGCATGATTCCTGGAACGTACAAGCCAGGGTTTTTCTGATGTATACACCTAGGAGTGGAAGAGCCAGCTTATAGGTATAAGCATCTTCAACTTTATAATATAATGCAAAATTCTTTCCAAATGATGATACCACTCTACACTCCCAACTGGAGCACATAAAAATTCCTTTGTTCTATATCATTTTTAATGCTTATAAAGTAGCCTCTCATGATTTTAATTTTCAATTCCCTAATTTCTAAGGTGAACATTTTTTCACATGGTTATTGCATTTCATGTTTTATTCTCCTATGCAATGTTTATTTATGACCTTTGCCCAGGTTTTTATTGAGTTTTCTTTAACTGAGAGATTCACAGTTTTTTTATATACTCTGATACTCTACCTTGTCAGTTGGGCTTCCCTGGTGGCACTGGTGGTAAAGAACCCGCCTGCCAATGCAGGAGGCGTAAAAGATGCGGGTTCAATACCTGGGTCAGGAAGATTCCCTTAGAGGAGGGAATGGCAACCCACTCCAGTATTCTTGCCTGGAGAATCCCATAGACAGAGGAGCCTTGTGGGATGTAGTCCATAGGGTTACAAAGAATCGGACAAGACTGAAGCGATTTAGGATGAACACACACACTTGTCAGTTACATGTGTTACAAATATAATCTAGTTTGGGGATTAATTTCAATATTTTTGAAGTATTTTGAGAAAAAGTAGTTATAAAGTTTAATGTACTCCAGTTTATCAATCATTTCCTGTGCAATGTGTTGACTAAAAAAGATGCACACTTTGAGAGTTGTGAGTTAAGTTTTATTTGGGGCAAAATGAGGGCTGCAGCCTGGGAGACAGCACCTCAGGGCGCTCTGAGAGACTGCTCCAAACAAGCTGTCGGGGTAGGTCAATGTACAAGATTTTGGTGAAGGTGGAGTTCAGTGAAATCAAACACTTATTTTACAAAAGATTTCTGCTAGTCATGAGGAGCTGATGTTACCATAAAAGGATTTAGTGATTTTCTAGATATGAAGAGATACAAGGACTGGGATCATGGAATCAGTTCCTGAAAACATCTAACAATCTAAAGACCCATTCCACCAGTTTCTCTGGAACACAGAGTCTGGTATTTCCATCTCTAAGAATTTTCCACAGTTTGTTGTGATTCACATAGTCAAAGGCTTTAGCGTAGTCAATAAAGCAAAAGTAGATATTTTTCTGGAATTCTTTTGCTTTTTCTATGATCCAGTGGATGTCGGCAATTTGATCTCTGGTTCCTCTGCCTTTTCAAAATCCAGCTTGTACATCTGGAAATTCTCGGTTCATGTACTGTTGAAGCCTAACTTGGAGGATTTTACCTTGCTAGCATGTGAAATGAGTGCAATTTGTGTGGTAGTTTGAACATTCTTTGACATTGTCCTTCTTTGGGATTAGTATGAAAACTGACCTTTTCCAGTTTTGTGGCCACTGCTGAGTTTTCCAAATTTGCTGGCACATTGAGTGCAGCACTTTAACAGCATCATCTTTTAGGATTTGAAATAGCTCAACTGGAATTCTGTCACCTCTACTAACTTTGATTGTAGTGATGCCTTCTTAAGGCCCACTTGACTTCACATTCCAGGATGTCTGACTCTAGGTGAGTGATCACATCATTGTTATCTGGGTCATTAAGATCTTTTTTGTATAGTTCTTCTGTGTATTCTTGCCAACTCTTCTTAATATCTTCTGTTTCTGTTAGGTCCATACCATTTCTGTCCTTAATTGTGCCCATCTTTGCATGAAATGTTTCTTTGGTATCTCTAATTTTCTTGAATGGATCTCTAGTCTTTCCCATTCTATTGCTTTCCTCTATTTTTTTGCTTTGTTCACTTAGGAAGGCTTTCTTATCTCTCCTTGCTATTCTTTGGAACTCTTCATTCAAATGGATTTATCTTTCCTTTTCTCCTTTGCCTTTCTTTTCTCAGATATTTGTAAGGCCTCCTCACAGAACCATTTTGCCTTTTTGCATTTCTTTTTCTTGGGGATGGTTTTGATCACTGCTTCCTGTACAATGTTACGAACCTCTGTTCCTAGTTCTTCAGGCACTCTATCAGATCTAATCCCTTGAATCTATTTGTCACTTCCACTGTGTAATCATAAGGGATTTGATTTAGGTCATACCTGAATGACCTTTAGTGGTTTTCCCTACTTTCTTTAATATAAGTCTGAATTTTGCAATAAGGAGTTCTTGATCTGAGCCACAGTCAACTCCTGGTCTTGTTTTTGCTGACTGTATAGAGTGTCTCTATCTTTGGCTGCAAAGAATAGAATCAATCTGATTTCTTTATTGACCATCTAGTGATGTCCATGTATAGAGTCATCTCTTGTATTGTTGGAAGAGGGTGTTTCCTATGATCAGTGTGTTCTCTTGGCAAAATTCTGTTAGCCTTTGCTCTACTTCATTTTGTACTCGAAGGCCAAAGTTGCCTGTTACTCCAGGTATCTCTTGACTTCCTACTTTTGCATTCCAGTCACCTATAATGAAAAGGACGTCTTTTCTGGGCATTAGTTCTAGAAGGTCTTGTAGGTCTTCATAGAACCATTCAGCTTCTTCAGCATTACTGGTTGGAGCATAGACTTGGATTACTGTAATATTGAATGGTTTGCCCTGGAAACAAAAAGAGATCATTCTATTGTTTATGCGATTGCATACAAGTACTACATTTTGGAATCTTCTGTTGACTATGATGGCTACTCCATTTCTTTTAGGGGATTCTTGCCCATGGTAATAGATATAATGGTTATCTGAGTTAAATTCACCATTCCAGTCCACTTTAGTTCACTGATTCCTAAAATGTCGATGTTCACTCTTGCCATCTTCTGTTTGACCACTTCCAATTGACCTTGATTCATGGACCTAACATTCCAGGTTCCTGTGCAATACTGTTCTTTACAGCATCGGACTTTACTTTCACCACCAGACACATCCACAACTGGGCGTTGTTTCTGCTTTGGCTCAGCCTCTTCATTCCTTCTGGAGCTGTTTCTCCACTCCTCTTCAGTAGCATATTGGGCACCTACTGACTTGGGGAGTTCATCTTTCAGTGTCATATCTTTTTGCCTTTTCATACTGTTCACAGGGTTCTCAAGGTAAGAATGCCGAAGTGGGAGATCTTAGTCAAAATGAAACTGTTTCCCTCAGATTAGGACTTGAACTCATGTGTTAGGACTCAAACTTGCCCCAAACCCATGGTCTTCCAACTGAGACCATATACCTGTTTCAGGATCTAATGAAGGTCAAGGTCTTGATGTCTCGTTGCAGAAAGAATTCAGTGAGAGACAAAGTGATAGGCAAGAAGTGGATTTATTTAGAGAGAAACACACTCAACAGACGAGAGTGTGGACCGTCACACAGGAAAGTGTGGCCTCAAAATGTGGTGTGGTTAGCTTTTATGGGCTGTGTAATTTCATAGGATAATGAGAAGGAAAATTATTCCAATTTTTTAGGGGAAGGGGCAGAAATTTCCAGGAATTGGGCCACTGTCCAGCTTTTGATCTTTGAGGTCGGCCTTGGAAATGTCATGGTGCTTCTGGGTATGTCATTTAGCTTGCTGACGTGTTACAACGAGCATATACTGAGGCTCAAGGTCTAATGGAAGTGACTTGTCTGCCATCTTGGACCTATTTAGTTCTAATCAGTTTATGTCATGTCCTTAGACTATGTCATTCTTTCAAAGTTTATTCCCTTGCCCCCTTTCCTCCTTTTTCTTTGACAATATTTACAATACTGTATTACATACCTGAAAGTTGCTAAGAGATCTGATTTTAAATGTTTTACCACACACACATATAAATGGTAATTATGTGAGGGGATGGAGGTGTTAACTAACTTTATTGTGGTAAACCTTTGGTATACAAAATTGTACTATCAAATCATCATATTTACATCTTAAAGGTACGCAAGGTTATATGTCAACTATATCTCAGTAAGGCTAGGGGGAAGGGAAATATTCTTATAATAGTATGGGGAAAATAAAATTTAAAATAAACTCTAAAATTCTATTCTCTGAATTATTTCCCCAAATGGTGGAATTTTGAAATTCCAAATTTGGAACTACCTATATCCTATAATAAGATAGTTAACATTTATTTTTTATTTCAAACAACAGTGACATCAGCAGAAAAACAAAAAACCCTCTGTATGATTTGGATACATGCTGAAGTATAAGACAGGCCTTCCTGATGGCTCAGTGGGTAAAGAATCTGCCTGCAATGCAGGTAAACAGGAGATGCAGGTTTGATCCCTGGGTCGGGAAGATCCCCTGGAGGAGGAAATGGGAACCCACTCCAGTATTCTCCTGGAAAATTCACCTGGAAAATTCCATGGGACAGAGGAGCCTGGTGGACTATAGTCCATGGGGTTGCAAAGAGTTGGACATGACTGAGTACATGACACATGAAGTATGAGAACCACAGCCCCAGTGTGATCTTAGAAGGAGAGTTTTGAGAATCGCAGAGCCTCAGTCTACTGAAGAATTGTTACAGCAAAACCAACCTGCTCTCAGTCCAAGATACTTAAATGCACAAGCAATAATTGCCTGTTAGGTTGAGCCATTATGCATTTGAGTCAGTAAACTACTGTGCGCTAGCCAACCCTAACTAATACAAAGGCTTGCCTCATTAATTTTTAGCCTTTTTTCTTTTCTAATGTATGGACTTAAAATGAAATTTTTTCTTAGGACTGCTTAAAAATTCATCAGTTTTAACATTTAGACTCTTTATTACCATTCAGCTTAAGATAGTTTGTCCATTTGATTGAGGAGAATTGTGGGTTCTCTAGAAGCATGTGCGTCAACTTCGATGTGCATGAAGTTCTTCAGTCTTCTTGTTGATTTCCAGTTTAATTGTTTTGTGGTCTGAGAAACTCAAGAAACTCCTCTGTATGACTTCAATATTTCGAAGTTGGATGAAATTGCTTGGGCTCATTTTTGTCAACATTCTGTGTATTCTTGAAAAATCGTGTATGTTCTATAGATGTTGAATGCACGATTCCATGCATTTCTATTGGGTCCGCATCGTTAATTATCTTGTTGAAATCTGTATGCTTACTTTTTAAAAAAATGTTATTTATTTTTGGCTGTACTGGTTTTTCATTGCTGTTCGCGGGTATTCTCTAGTGTGGCTTGCGTGGGCTGCTCTCCAGTTGCAGTGCACGAGCTTCTCATTGCGGTGGCTTTTCTTGTGGTGGTGCTTGGGCTCAACAGTTGTGACACGCAGGTTTAGTTGCCCCTTGGCATGTGGAATCTTCCTGGACCAGGGATTGAACCCATTTCTCCTGCTTTGGCAGGTGAATTCTTAATCACTAGACCATCAGGGAAGTCCTATGGTTTCTATTTTTACTTGCTTGTTCTATCAATTTCTGAGTGAAGTTTGTCAAATCCTCTCACTACTGCAATGGGTTTGTCTGTTTCTTTTTGTGGTTCTTTCTGTTTTGGCTCTACACAATAAAGAAATTTAATTAGATGCATGAAAAATTTAAATAATCGTGTCTTTGGTGAAACAAATCTTTTATTATCGTGACATGACTAACCTTGAATTCTAGCATTGTTTACTTGCCTGAAAGTGTGTTTTGTCTGGGGCTTCCCTGGTAGCTCAGCAGGCAGGAAACAAGGGTTCAGTCCCTGGGTTGGGAAGATCCCCTGGAGAAGGAAATGGCAATCCACTTCAGTATTCTTGTCTGAGAAATCTCATGAATGGAGGAGCCTGGAAAACTACAGTCCATGGGGTCACAGAGAGTGGGACACAACTTAGCAACTAAACAACAATGACATAGTTATACTTGTTTTCCTTTGGGTAGCATTTTTACATCTTATCCTTTTTTATTCTTTTACTTTCAACCTTAACATGTTCTTATGGTTTAGCTATGTCTCTCACAAGGTTGTTGTTATTTTAAAATCCAGCCTGAAAATCTTTGACCTTGAACATTTGATCCTATTCCGCTTACTGTAACTACTGATATGTTTGGTCAACCTATATTATTTCATGCTTTTTGTCTCTCCTTTCTGACTTAAAAAAAAAATTAATTTCAAGTTTTCCCCTTCTACTAGTATGGGGAAGTGGTACTATTTCTGTCCCTTCAGTGGTTATCCAACATTTTATAATGTATATTTAAAACTTTAAATGAATCAAGATCTTTGTCTTTCTCTTGGATAATACAAGGTTCACAGAACATTTAAACTCCACTTACCTCTTTCCTCACTTTCCAAATATTGTAATGCGCTATATTTTTCTGTCATTTAAAAAAATGTCACAATTATCTCTTTCATGTAGTTTAAATACATTCTGCATTTGCCTGCCTAACTTACTGCTCTTTGGCTTACCATTTTTTCTTGCATCTTAGGTCTTCTTAAGATTTGATCTTACATTCTTCTGCCTAAATCTTTTAGGATTTCCTTTGGTGAACTTCTGCTGAGAGCAAACTCCCAGTTTTAATTTTTTAGAAATTTCATTTCACCTTCATTTTGGAAAGATTTTTACTGGGTATAAAATCCTAGTTTAGCAATACCTTGAAAGGAATTGTTCCATTGTTTCTATTATGAACACTGAGTTAGTCATCAGACTGCCATTGCTTTGAGGAATCTGTCAAAGAAAAAATTCTGCTTTTATCTCAAATTTTTCTCTTGGTCTTTGGTTATCTAATTTCATGACTTTGTGTCTTGATATGGGCTCATTTTTATTTATTCTGTTTGAGATTACCTGGGATTTTGAGTACCTGTGAGCACTGATCTTCATCAGTTGGAGAAAATTCTCAGCCTTTGTAGTTTCAGATGATGTCTATGATCCATTTTCTCTCTGCTTCTCTGGGACACTAATTAAACATCTATTGGACTTGCTTTGTATCATCCCTGTATCTTACTCTCTCTTCTGTAATTTGTTCTCTCTCTTTGCTACATTCTGCATTTTTTCTGCTCCATCTCCAGTTAAGTAATTCTCTTTCAGCTTTGTCCAACTGCACTTTATTTTTATTTTTCATTTCTGGAAGTTATATTTGGTTTTCAAATCTGGTCTACCATTTTTAAGTGGCCCATTCTCCTGTTTTCAAGTATGCCTTGTGTTTTTAAAAATACACTAATTTGCATTTTACAATCTGCATTTGATAATTCCAGAATCTGTTTTCTTTGGGGGGGGGGTGGTGGTGTGGAGAATAGGCTGTTTTTGCTTCTATTTTGAGAGTTGTCCCCAGCAATGTGGTCTCCTTATATGCATATTATTCACTGTGTGCTGCTCATAGTCCTTGAAAAAACAAAGTTTTTTTCATGATGTGGTTTTACCATGACCTGGGAGGAGGGATGAGGATTGGTTTTTCCAGAAATGAATGGGATTTGCATCTATTGTGCACTTGGGATTTGTTTCTGGAACCACTTTAATTCATGACCTGAGAGTTCCTCTCCCAGTCCCTCTCCCCATTATAGTAATGCAGATTTGTCCCCTTCTCCTCCTGCCTTCAGTCTTTAATTCTGCTCAAGGGTCAGTACTTGATCTACTGTCTCAGGAACAGGTTTTTCCTCTCTCATTCCCCCCCCCCCTAATTTCTGTTCAGTACCAAGGAAACTTCATCTGTTCAGTCAGTCAGTTCAGTTGCTCAGTTGTGTCCGACTCTTTGCGACCCCATGAGCTGCAACATGCCAGGCCTCCCTGTCCATCAGCAACTCCTGGAGTCTATTGAGTCGGTGATGCCATTTAACCATCTCATCCTCTGTTGTCCCCTTCTCCTCCTGCCCTCAATCTTTCCCAGCATCAGGGTCTTTTCAAATGAATTAGCTCTTCGCATCAGGTGGCCAAAATATTGGAGTTTCAGCTTCAGCATCAGTCCTACCAATGAATATTCAGGACTGATTTCCTTTAGGATGGACTGGTTGGATCTCCTTGCAGTCCAAGGGACTCTCAAGAGTCTTTTCCAACACCACCGTTCAAAACCATCAATTCTTCTGCACTCAGCTTTCTTTGTAGTCCAACTCTCACATCCATACATGACCACTGGAAAAACCATAGCCTGACTAGACGGACCTTTGTAGACAAGTAATATCTCTGCTTTTTAAGATGCTGTCTAGGTTGGTCATAACTTTCCTTCCAAGAAGTAAGCGTCTTTTAATTTCATGGCTGCAATCACCATCTGCAGTGATTTTGGAGCCCCCCCAAATATAGTCAGCCACTGTTTCCACTGTTTCCCCATCTATTTGCCATGAAGTGATGGGACCGGATGCCATGATCTCAGTTTTCTGAATGTTAAGCTTTAAGCCAGCTTTTTCACTCCCTTCTTTCACCTTCATCAAGAGGCCCTTAGTTCCTCTTCACTTTCTGCCATAAGGGTGGTGTCATCTGCATATCTGAGATTATTGATATTTCTCCCAGCAATCTTGATTCCAGCTTGTGCTTCATCAAGCCCAGCATTTCTCATGATGTACCCTGCATATAAGTTAAATAAGCACGGTGACAATATACTTTGTTCAGCACCAAGGAAACGAGGCAAAAGAAAGAATCTAAATTTACTTCTGGGGTCCTAACTTAATGGGAAGGATCTACAGGCTCCTTGACTTAGGTGAGGCCTACTTGGTCATCTGCTCTGTCCCTTGAAAAGCTATCAAGATTATATAGATCAGCAAACATGTCTAAGTAGCTGTTAACTTTCTAGGTTCTTGTTGTATCTTAGATTTTGGCCTGCTCATTCTTCCTTATTATATTAACTCTTGGATGTTAACATTTTTGAAATATTTTATCTAGTATTTTAATTGCACTCATTAGAAACATTGGCCTTAAAACCTAGCCCATCATACAGGTAGTAGAAATCACATCTTCGTCTTGCTTTGATGTCCTTTAGTTTTACTAGGTGTATAGGCATAATTTAATCCTATATAGGATGCACTGTGATTCGTGGAGCTATGGATTCATGTTTATCAGCTCTGGGAATTTTACCTTTTAAAATATTGCCTCTTCTCTATTCTCTTCATTAAATATAACCAAGTATTGCACATTCCCATTCCATCCTCCATACCTCTTCTCTTTCATACAGTCCTTTTCTCTCTCTCTTTGCTGTCTTCTAGGTCAATTATTTAGATATATCTTCAAGATTAAATCACTTCAGTTATGTCTAGTCCATTTTTGATTTGTTCATTGAGTTGATGTCAGTTCCTATATTTTTCACTTTTACTGTTAACTTTAAGTCTGTTTATTCCTTTAAATTTTTAAATATATATATTTATTTGGCTGTGCTGGGTCTTTGTTGTGGCATGTGGGATTTTTAGTTGAGGCATGCAGTTTTAGTTGTAGCACATGGGATCTAGTTCCCTGACCAAGGATCGAATCCAGGCCCCCTGCATTGGTAGCTCAGAGTCTTAGCCACTGAACCACCAGGAAGTCCCTACTCTATTTATTCCTAATGTTTCTTATTGTAAGCTCATGTTAATAATTATAGCTACTCTGCATTTTATCTATCACTTGACAATTGGATCTGTGTTCCCATGCTTCTGTAGTGGCTGGTCTTACATGTTTGGTGACTATTAAATAATGCTGTGAGAGTTCTGTTGGCCTAACTTGGAAGTTTCCCCTCTAGGGATCTGATTTGGCTTCTACTGGCATTTCCCACCTGGAAATACTTCAGCCTGTTCTAATTCCCCTATTCTTCAGCTCCAGACCTCAAATAAATTGCTCCCAGTCATCTAAGCTGCAAAACTAGTCCCTACCCTGATTAATCCAGATTTAGTTCTGCTTTGGGCTTGGGGTGGCAGAGGAGAGGGAGAAATGTCCTTGGGGGAAGCCTTCAGTTTCTTGCCAGCAACGCCTTAAAAAGCATGTTCTAAGATCAGCTATCATGGAAGAGGTGAGTTGTTCAGGGATCCGGCTTTACTCATGACACCAAAATCAGATGTTCACTTTTAAAACCTTCATCTTATTTCTTGAGACATTAAGCATGACTGTTTATGAACTGTGGGCTTCCCAGGTACCTCAGTGGTAAAGAGGTAAAGTCTCCTGCAATGCAGGAGACATGGGTACAATCCCTGGGTTGGGAAGATACCCTGGAGAAGGAAATGGCAACTCACTCCAGTATTCTTGCCTGGGAAATCCCATGGACAGAGGAGCCTGGCAGCCTACCGTTCATGGAATGGCAAAGAGTCAGACACAACTTAGTGACTAAACAAAAATTTTATGAACTGTACTTTGATATTTCCAGTATCTTAAGTTTTCCTGGGTTTCATTCTGTATCTTTCACTAGAAATTTACTCTTTTTCCTAAGTATTTTTTATTTCACATTTTTAGGTTTAATTAGATTTATTTCTTCAAACAGTAAGCATGACTATGAACTGTGGGCTTCCCTGGTAGCTCAGCTGGTAAGGAATCTGCCTGCAATGTGGGAGACCTGGGTTCGATGCCTGGGTTGGGAAGATCCCCTTGGAGAAGGCAACAGCTACCCACTCCAGTATTCTGCCTGGAGAATTCTACTCCATGGACTGTATAGTCCATGGAGTCGCAAAAAGTTGGACACGACTGAGCAACGTCCACTTTCATTAGATTTTAAATACATGTTTAAAGTGAATATTAAATGTATAGCTAATGATTTTCATATTGTGTACACATCTGTTTAACCACTACCCAGATCAGCATACAAGAGATTTCCATCACTTGAGAGTTCCACTAGGCCCCTTGTTAGTCCAGCTCCCGCTCCACACCTCCTGGTAAACATTAATTTGGCTTCTATTATGTTAACTAGTTTTGCCTGTTCTTGGCCCTCACATAAATGGAATAGAGCATATACTATTCTGTGCCAGGCTTCTTTCATTTGTTTTTGATACTCATCTGTGCTATGGCATGTATCAATAATTCCTATCTTGATTTTTTACTATGCAGTATTCCACTATACAAATTGCCCTTCTCTTGATGATATTTAGTAATGAAGCTGCTATGAACATTTAAGGACACATTTTCATTTCTCTTGGGAATCCTTTCCTCTACAAATGGTAGTAATTCTGGCTAATAGAATGGATAGTTTTAAATTTTCCTAGAAATAGAACTTCTCCAAAGTACGTGTATCATCTTACACTCTAAACAGCAATGTATGAGTCCCAGTTATTTGTACATCCTTGGTATGGCATCTACTTGTCATCATACTGGGTGCACTGTAGTGTTCCTTCTTGGTTCTATTCGGTTGGCCAAAAAGGAAAAACCCCAGTGAACCTTTTGGCCAACCCAGTTATTTGTTAATCAGGTTAAGTTGTCTTTTCTTATTAATGTCCTACCAGATAAACTGTGACTTACTTTGTCTGTACCTGCATTTTTTATTGTATTTTTAAAATTCTGATGTTTGTTTTTAATGGTTAGTGCCATTTTTGGTTTAACTACCTTGTCTACTTCAAGGTTGCAAAGATATTTTCTCTAGGTTTACAATTTTAATCTTTAAGACCAAAACCCATCTTTTGTGTACAGTTAAGTAACTGTTCATTTTTATTCATATTATTGTCCAGTTGCTCTAGCATACTTATCGGGGGCATGGAAACAAAAACACAAAATCAGTATATAGTTTAGGAAGATATAGATCAGATAATCTGGGCCACTAAAACATGTAGTTCACATAACTTTGATTAACTTTATTGGTTTCATCTTGAAAGCTATGTCAGAAGTAGCAGTTGAAAATGGGCTATTTATTCTCGATAATAAGACTCAAGGAGGGATTATAAGGTGCTTTTAAGGGATAAAACAAGGGTCCACAGCACTAAATTTCATTGTACTGGATGTGATGAGCCCCTTTGAATTAGACTAGGTTTAGAATCCTGAGTCAACCACTTGTTTCAAAATGCCAGGTCAGTTATAGTTACTTTTGAGTTAATTTCCAGGAAAAGAATAAAAGGGGCTGTTTCTCCTAATGGGCCGTAGAACACTTTGATCTTTTCTTCAAGTAACACCCCTCCCTGTATCAGTCTGTCAAATTTCCATCTGTTTCAAATCTGGGTAAAATACTTTTTTTTCCAGGTAACATTTCCAGATTTTTCTAAGAGAACTAATTGCCACACTTCAGAGAACACAGGACACCCCTGAGGTTCACAGGTAGTATAACTGAAGGCAGCCCATCTAAGACAAATTTAACTTCATGTTTATTAAGTCTTTCTGTCGTCACATGTTTTGGTGAGAAAAAAATTCATTGTTTCTCCAATAGCCTCAGGATGTAATCCAAGCTCTATATAGATCAGCTTCAGACAGTCCATGTTCTTCCAATTTACAAACTGAGCTCCATTTCTCATTACTCCCCAATGTTTCATCCTAAGCCAATCCCCATCTATCTTTACAGTTTTTTAAAACATCATTTCAGTGTCATCTGAAGTGCTGATGAATAACCTAGTGTAGTGACTAACACTGTAGCTAACAAACCCTTGAATACCATATGTTTATTCACCCAATGTATAGGCTGTTGGGAAATTACTATATAAACACAGCAATCGACAAATTTACTGAGTTGACACCATATATAAAGGTAGTCATCTGGTCTGTGCAATGCAAAAATTAAGAAAACAAAGGAAACCACTGAACTACACTTTGCTTGCTTGCCTGAGTTTTATCAGCTGTACAGATGTCATACCTTAAGAAATCATAAATTCAGGGAGGCAGTCCTAAGATGGCGGAGGAATAGGACGGGGAGACCACTTTCTCCCCCACAAATTCATCAAAAGAACATTTAAACGCTGAGTAAATTCCACAAAACAACTTCTGAATGCCAGCAGAGGGCATCAGCCACCCAGAAAAGCAGCCCATTGTCTTCGAAAGGAGGTAGGAAAAAATATAAAAGGCAAAAAAAGAGACAAAAGAGGTAGGGACGTAGCTCCGTCCCCGGAAGGGAGTCTTAAAAAGAGAGGTTTCCAAACACCAGGAAACACTCTCACTGCCGAGTCTGTGGCGAGCCTTGGAAGCACAGAGGGCAACATAACAGGGGGGAAAGATAAATAAATAATTAAAACCCACAGATTACGAGCCCAATGGTAACTCCCCCAGTGGAGAAGCAGCGCAGACGCCTGTACCCGCCTCTAGCAAGTGGGGCCTGGGCAGGGAGGTGCGGGCTGCATTGCTTAGAGTAAGGACCGAGCCTGAATGCCCCGAGGGCAATCTGAGCGAACTAACTTGGGCTAGCAAACCAGACTGTGGGATAGCTACCACGAGAAAAGCCCTAACATAAGACACTGCCAGGCCCACACACAGAACAAAGGGCTGAACAGAGATAGCCGGCTGCAGACCATCCCCCTCCAGTGACAGGCAGCCAGAGCCAGAAGGGGGCAGTCACAGCCCCAGAGAGACATTATCTACAAAACTGCAAGCAGGCTTCTTTGCTAACTAAGACTTCTTGGGGTTCTGGATGGTCAACATCCGCCTGAGAAGGTGCGCCGGTTGTACACCCAGAAAACCGAGCGGCAGGGATGGGAGAGGCAATAAGTCGCAGCGACCGCGTTTGCCAAACACCTCATCACCTGAGCTGCTCAGACCTGGGAAGGGCACAAAACGCAGGCCCAACCGAGTCTGCGCCTCTGAGGACTACCTGAGTGCCTAAATCTGAGCGGCTTAGATCTGGGAGGTGCAGGCAGCCCAGGGCCGGCCTTGGACGGTTCCCGGCAGAGCAACCTAGAGCCTGAGCAGTGTGGGCAGGGAGGGCACACACGCCGTGAGGGAGGGCAGGCCCAGTGTGGCTGAGACACTGCGAGCACACGCCAGTGTTATTTGTTTGCAGCGTCCCTCCCTCCCCACAGCGCGACTGAACAAGTGAGCCTAAAAAAAGTGTCCACCACTGCCCCCTCTGTGTTAGGGTGGAAATCAGACACTGAAGAGACCAGCAAACAAAAGGAGCTAAAACAGAGGGAACTGCCTTGGAAGTGACAGGTGCAATAGATTAAAACCTGTAGTTAGTACCGAGTGGAAACAGTGTCAGACTTTATTTTTGGGGGCTCCAAAATCACTACAGATGGTGACTGCAGCCATGAAATTAAAAGACACTTACTCCTTGGAAGGAAAGTTATGACCAACCTAGATAGCATATTCAAAAGCAGAGACATTACTTTGCCAACAAAGGTTCATCTAGTCAAGGCTATGGTTTTTCCTGTGGTCATGTATGGATGTGAGAGTTGGGACTGTGAAGAAGGCTGAGCGCCGAAGAACTGATGCCTTTGAACTATGGTGCTGGAGAAGACTCTTGAGAGTCCCTTGGACTGCAAGGAGATCCACCCAGTCCATTCTGAAGGAGATCACCCCTGGGATTTCTTTGGAAGGACTGATGCTAAAGCTGAAACTCCAGTACTTTGGCCACCTCATGCGAAGGGTTGACTCATTGGAAAAGACTCTGATGCTGGAAGGGATTGGGGACAGGAGGAGAAGGGGACGACATTGGATGAGATGGCTGGATGGCATCACTGACTCGATGGACGTGAGTCTGAGTGAACTCTGGGAGTTGGTGATGGACATGGAGGCCTGGCATGCTGTGATTCATGGGGTCACAAAGAGTCAGACATGACTGAGCGACTGAACTGACATAGGAAGGGGCCTATAGATCTTGAGAAATATAAGCCGGACCAAGGAACTATCTGAAAATGAAATGACCCCACACTGCCCACAACACCACCAGAGAAAGTCCTAGATATATTTTTACTATTTTTACTATCATTCTTTTTTTTAATTTTTTAAAAAAATTTAAAGTCCTCTATTACTCCTTTAATTTTCATTTTTATAACCTATTACTTTGCAAAAAAAAAAAAAAAAAGACCGTATTTTTAAAAGCAAACTTCATATATATATATTTAATATAATTTTGTGACTTTGGTTTGTCTTTCCTTTTTTTCCCTTTTCTTCCCTTTTTTTTCCTTTTCTTTAATATTGTATTTTTGAAAATCCAACCTCTATTCTAGATTTTTAATCTTTGCTTTTTGGTATTTGTTATCAATTTTGTACCTTTAAGAACCCAATCTTCAGTACCCATTTTTACTTGGGAGTGAGATTACTGGCTTGACTGCTCTCTCCCCCTTTGGACTCTCCTTTTTCTCCACCAGGTCGCCTCTGTCTCCTCCCTCCCACTTCTCTTCTTTACCCAACTCTGTGAATCTCTGTGTGTTCCAGACGGTGGAGAACACTTAGAGAACTGATTACTGGCTGGATCTGTCTCCTTTTGATTCCCCCTTTTTATCCTCCTGGCCACTTCTGTCTCCTTCCTCCCTCTTCTCTTCTCTGTATAACTCTGTGAACATCTCTGAGCGGTCCAGACTGTGGAGCGCACACAAGGAAGTAATTACTGGCTAGCTTGCTCTCTCCTCTTTTGATTCCACCTCATCTCATTCGAGTCACCTCTAACTCCCTCCTCCCTCTTCTCCATGTAACTCTGTGAACCTCTCTGGGTGTCCCTCACTGTGGAGAAACTTTTCATCTTTAACCTAGATGTTTGATCAACAGTGTATAGAAGGAGAAGTCTTGAGACTACTGTAAAAATAAGACTGAAAACCAGAAGCAGGAGGCTTAAGTCCAAATCCTGAGAACACAAGAGAACTTCTGACTCCAGGGAACATTAATCGACAGGAGGTCATCAAACGCCTCCATACCTACACTGAAACCAAGCACCACCCAAGGGCCAACAAGTTCCAGAGCAAGACAAACCATGCAAATTCTCCAGCAACACAGGAACACAGCCCTAAGTTTCAATATACAGGCTGCCCAAAGTTACTCCAAACCCATTGACATCTCATAACTCATTACTGGACACTTCATTGCACTCCAGAGAGAAGAAATCCAGCTCCACCCTCCAGAACACCGACACAAGCTTCCCTAACCAGGAAACCTTGACAAGCCACCTGTCCAACCCCACCCACAGCGGGGAAACTCCACAATAAAGAGAACGCCACGAACTGCCAGAATACAGAAAGGCCACCCCAAACTCAGCAATATAAACAAGATGAAGAGACAGAGGAATACCCAGCAGATAAAGGAACAGGATAAATGCCCACGAAAACAGACAAAAGAGGAAGAGATAGGGAATCTACCTGAAAAGAATTCCAAATAATGATAGTGAAAATGATCCAAAATCTTGAAATCAAAATGGAATCACAGATAAATAGCCTGGAGACAAGGATTGAAAAGATGCAAAAAAGGTTTAACAAGGACCTAGAAGAAATTAAAGAGTCAATATATAATGAATAATGCAATAAATGAGATCAAAAACCCTCTGGAGGCAACAAATAGTAGAATAACAGAGGCAGAAGATAGGATTAGTGAAGTAGAAGACAGAATGGTAGAAATAAATGAATCAGAGAGGAAAAAAGAAAAACGAAAGAAATGAGGACAATCTCAGAGACCTCCAGGACAGTGTTAAATGCCCCAACATTCAAATCATAGGAGTGCAAGAAGAAGACAAAAAGAAAGACCATGAGAAAATACTTGAGGAGATAATAGTTGAAAACTTCCCTAAAATGGTGAAGGAAATAATCACCCAAGTCCAAGAAACCCAGAGAGTCCCAAACAGGATAAACCCAAGGCAAAACACCCCAAGACACATATTAATCAAATTAACAAAGATCAAACACAAAGAACAAATATTAAAAGCAGTAAGGGAAAAACAACAAGTAACACACAAGGGGATTCCCATAAGGATAACAGCTGATCTTTCAATAGACTCTTCAGGCCAGGAGGGAATGATAAGACATACTTAAAGTGATGAAAGAAAATAACCTACAGCCCAGATTACTGCACCTAGCAAGGATCTCATTCAAATATGAAGGAGAAATCAAAAGCTTTACAGACAAGCAAAAGCTTAGAGAATTCAGCACCACCAAACCAGCTCTCCAACAAATGCTAGAGATCTTCTCTAGAGAGGAAACACAAAAAGGGTGTATAAACTTGAACCCAAAACAACAAAGTAAATGGCAATGGGATCATACTTATCAATAATTACCTTAAATGTAAATGGGTTGAATGCCCCAACCAAAAGACAAAGACTGGCTGAATGGATACAAAAACAAGACTCCTATATATATTGTCTACAAGAGACCCACCTCAAAACAGGGGACACATACAGACTGAAAGTGAAGGGCTGGAAAAAGATATTCCATGCATATAGAGACCAGAAGAAAGCAGGAGTAGCAATACTCATATCAGATAAAATAGATTTTAAAACAAAGGCTGTGAAAAGAGACAAAGAAGAACACTACATAATTCTCAAAGGATCAATCCAAGAAGAAGATATAACAATTATAAATATATACGCACCCAACATAGGAGCACCGCAATATGTAAGACAAATGATAACAAGTATGAAAGGGGAAATTAACAATAACACAGTAATAGTGGGAGACTTTAATATCCCACTCACACCTATGGATAGATCAACTAAATGGAAAATTAACAAGGAAACACAAACTTTGAATGATACAATGGACCAGTTAGACCTAATTGATATGTATAGGACATTTCACCCCAAAACAATGAATTTCACCTTTTTCTCAAGCACACACGGAACCTTCTCTAGGATAGATCACATCCTGGGCCATAAATCTAGCCTTGGTAAATTCAAAAAAACGGAAATCATTCTAAGCATCTTTTCTGACCACAATGCAGTAAGATTAGATCTCAATTACAGGAGAAAAACTATTAAAAATTCCAACATATGGAGGCTGAACAACATGCTGCTGAATAACCAACAAATCACAGAAGAAATCAAAAAAGAAATCAAAATATGCATAGAAATGAATGAAAATGAAAACAAAACAACCCCAAACCTGTGGGACACTGAAAAAGCAGTGCTTAGGGGAAAGTTCATAGCAATACAGGCATACCTCAAGAAACAAGAAAAAAGTCAAATAAATAACCTAACTCTACAGCTAAAGCAACTAGAAAAGGAAGAAATGAACCTCAGGGTTAGTAGAAGGAAAGGAATCTTAAAAATTAGGGCAGAAATAAATGCAAAAGAAACAAGAGACCATAGCAAAAATGAACAAAGCCAAAAGCTGGTTCTTTGAAAGGATAAATAAAATTGACAAACCATTAGCCAGACTCATCAAGAAACAAAGGGAGAAAAATCAAATCAATAAAATTAGAAATGAAAATGGAGAGATCACAACAGACAACACAGAAATACAAAGGATCATAAGAGACTTCAGTTCAGTTCAGTTCAGTCGCTCAGTTGTGTCCGACTCTTTGTGATCCCAAGAATCACAGCACGCCAGGCCTCCCTGTCCATCACCAACTCCCAGAGTTCACCCAGACTCACGTCCATCAAGTCAGTGATGCCATCCAGCCATCTCATCCTCCGTCGTCCCCTTCTCCTCCTGTCCCCAATCCCTCCCAGCATCAGAGTCTTTTCCAATGAGTCAACTCTTCGCATGAGGTGGCCAAAGTACTGGAGTTTCAGCTTTAGCATCATTCCTTCCAAAGAAATCCCAGGGCTGATCTCCTTCAGAATGGACCGGTTGGATCTCCTTGTAGTCCAAGGGACTCTCAAGAGTCTTCTCCAACACCACAGTTCAAAGGCATCAATTCTTCGGCGCTCAGCCTTCTTCACAGTCCAACTCTCACATCCATACATGACCACAGGAAAAACCATAGCCTTGACTAGATGAACCTTTGTTGGCAAAGTAATGTCTCTGCTTTTGAATATGCTATCTAGGTTGGTCATAACTTTCCTTCCAAGGAGTAAGTGTCTTTTAATTTCATGGCTGCAGTCACCATCTGCAGTGATTTTGGAGCCCCCCAAAAATAAAGTCTGACACTGTTTCCACTGTTTCCCCATCTATTTCCCATGAAGTGATGGGGCCAGATGCCATGATCTTCGTTTTCTGAATGTTGAGCTTTAAGCCAACTTTTTCACTCTCCACTTTCACTTCCATCAAGAGGCTTTTCAGTTCCTCTTCACTTTCTGCCATAAGGGTGGTGTCATCTGCATATCTGAGGCGATTGACATTTCTCCCAGCAATCTTGATTCCAGCTTGTGTTTCTTCCAGTCCAGCGTTTCTCATGATGTACTCTGCATATAAGTTAAATAAGCAGGGTGACAATATACAGCCTTGACGTACTCCTTTTCCTATTTGGAAACAGTCTGTTGTTCCATGTCCAGTTCTAACTGTTGCTTCCTGACCTGCATACAAATTTCTCAAGAGGCAGATCAGGTGGTCTGGTATTCCCATCTCTTGAAGAATTTTCCACAGTTTATTGTGATCCACACAGTCAAAGGCTTTGGCATAGTCAATAAAGCAGAAAGAGATGTTTTTCTGGAACTCTCTTGCTTTTTCCATGATCCAGCGGATATTGGCAATTTGATCTCTGGTTCCTCTACCTTTTCTAAAACCAGCTTGAACATCAGGAAGTTCACGGTTCACATATTGCTGAAGCCTGGCTTGGAGAATTTTGAGCATTACTTTACTAGCATGTGAGATGAGTGCAATTGTGTGGTAGTTTGAGCATTCTTTGCCATTGCCTTTCTTTGGGATTGGAGACTATCAGCAATTACACGCCAATAAAATGGACAACATGGAAGAAATGGACAAATTCTTAGAAAAGTACAACTTTCCAAAACTGAACCAAGAAGAAATAAAAAATCTTAACAGACCCATCACAAGCACAGAAATTTCAAACTGTAATAAAAAATCTTCCAGCAAACAAAAGCCCAGGTTCAGATGGCTTCACAGCTGAATTCTACCAAAAATTTAGAGAAGAGCTAACACCTATCCTACTCAAACTCTTCCAGAAAATTGCAGAGGAAGGTAAACTTCCAAACTCATTCTATGAGGCCACCATCACCCTAATACCAAAACCTGACAAAGATGCCACAGAAAAAGAAAACTACAGGCCAATATCACTGATAAACATAGATGCAAAAACCCTTAACAAAATTCTAGCAATCAGAATTGAACAACACATTAAAAAGATCATTCACCATGACCAAGTGGGCTTTAACCCAGGGATGCAAGGATTCTTCAATATCTGCAAATCAATCAATGTAATACACCACATTAACAAATTGAAAAATAAAAGCCATATGATCATCTCAATAGATGCAGAGAAAGCCTTTGACAAAATTCAGCATCCATTTATGATAAAAACTCTCCAGAAAGCAGGAATAGAAGGAACATATCTCAACATAATAAAAGATACATATGACAAACCCACAGCAAACATTATCCTCAATGGTGAAAAATTGAAAGCATTTCCCCTAAAGTCAGCATCAAGACAAGGGTACCCACTTTCACCACTACTATTCAACACAGTTTTGGAAGTTTTGGCCACAGCAATCAGAGCAGAAAAAGAAATAAAAGGAATCCAAATTGGAAAAGAAGTAAAACTCTCACTGTTTTCAGATGTCATGATCCTCTACATAGAAAACCCTAAAGACTCCACCAGAAAATTAGTAAAGCTAATCAATGAATACAGTAAAGTTGTAGGATATAAAATTAATACACAGAAATCCCTTGCATTCCTATACACTAATAATGAGAAAATAGAGAAATTAAGGAAACAATTCCATTCACCACTGCAATGAAAAGAATAAAATACTTAGGAATATATCTACCTAAAGAAACTAAAGACCTATATATAGGAAACTATAAAACACTGGTGAAAGAAATCAAAGAGGACACTAATAGATGGAGAAATATACCATGTTCATGGATTGGAAGAATCAATATAGTGAAAATGAGTATACTACCCAAAGCAATCTATAGATTCAATGCAATCTCTATTAAGCTACCAACGGTATTTTTCACAGAGCTAGAACAAATAATTTCACAATTTATATGGAAATACAAAAAACCTCGAATAGCCAAAGCAATCTTGAGAAAGAAGAATGGAACTGGAGGAATCAACCTGCCTGACTTCAGGCTCTACTACAAAGCCACAGTCATCAAGACAGTATGGTACTGGCACAAAGACAGAAATATAGATCAATGGAACAAAATAGAAAGCCCAGAGGTAAATCCACGCACCTATGGACACCTTATCTTTGACAAAAGAGGTAAGAATATACAATGGATTAAAGACAATCTCTTTAACAAGTGGTGCTGGGAAAACTGGTCAACCACTTGTAAAAGACTGAAACTAGAACACTTTCTATACACAAAAATATACCTAAAATGGATTAAAGATCTAAATGTAAGACCAGAAACTATAAAACTCCTAGAGGAGAACATAGGCAAAACACTCTCCGACATACATCACAGCAGGATCCTCTATGACCCACCTCCCAGAATATTAGAAATAAAAGCAAAAATAAACAAATGGGACCTAATTAAACTTAAAAGCTTCTGCACAACAAAAGAAACTATAAGCAAGGTGACAAGACAGCCTTCAGAATGGGAGAAAATAATAGCAAACAAAGCAACTGACAACTAATCCTAAAAATATACAAGCAACTCCTACAGCTCAATTCCAGAAAAATAAACAACCCAATCAAAAAATGGGCCAAAGAATTAAATAGACATTTCTCCAAAGAAGACATACAGATGGCTAACAAACACATGAAAAGATGCTCAACATCACTCATTATCAGAGAAATGCAAATCAAAACCACAATGAGGTACCATTTCACGCGTCAGAATGGCTGTGATCCAAAAGTCTACAAGCAATAAATGCTGGAGAGGGTGTGGAGCAAAGGCAACCCTTACACTGTTGGTGGGAATGCAAACTAGTACAGCCACTATGGAGAACAGTGTGGAGATTGCTTAAAAACTGGAAATAGAACTGCCTTATGACCCAGCAATCCCACTGCTGGGCATACACACCGAGGAAACCAGAATTGAAAGAGACACGTGTACCCCAATGTTCATCGCAGCACTGTTTATAATAGCCAGGACATGGAAGCAACCTAGATGTCCATCAGCAAATGAATGGATAAGAAAGCTGTGGTATATATACACAATGGAGTATTACTCAGCCATTAAAAAGAATACATTTGAATCAGTTCTAATGAGGTGGATGAAACTGGAGCCTATTATACAGAGTGAAGTAAGCCAGAAAGAAAAACACCAATACAGTATACTAACGCATATATATGGAATTTAGAAAGATGGTAATAATAACCATGTAAACGAGACAGCAAGAGACACAGATGTATAGAACAGTCTTTTGGACTCGGTGGGAGAGGGAGAGGGTGGGATAATTTGGGAGAATGGCATTGAAACATGTATAATATCATATACGAAATGAATCACCAGTCCAGGTTCGATGCATGATACTGATGCTTGGGGCTGGTGCACTGGGACGACCCAGAGGGATGGTACGGGGAGGGAGGAGGGAGGGGGGTTAGGGATGGGGAACACGTGTATACCTGTGGCAGATTCATGTTGATGTATGGCAAAACCCAATATTGTAAAGTAATTAACCTCCAATTAAAATAAATAAATTTATATTAAAAAAATCATAAATTCAGATTCCTTCCTCTATCACAGCTCCTGGTAACTGGTAGTGAACACACATTCACAACATTTAAACTCGAGACATTTGAGCTAAGTCATACCAACTTCAACCATTATTTTGCCAGTATCTTCACTCTATATACTATTTCAGTTTTCACAAAGAATACTGTAAGGAGGCTAAACAATGCCAGCTTTAGGCAAATTGAGAAAAGGAACATGGCAAATTTTTCCTGGTTTCCTTACCAAAAAAATTAGGTGAAGTTTGATGGTTGCTACAATTTGGGAAAATCTAAAAAAACCAAAACAGACAAAACATAAAGTGGATAGGCACTACAAACACTTACAAATGTATTTCAATCTACCACATGTGGATTCATTCAGCTATTCTAACAAGTTTCCAGCTCTTTTCGAGTTTAATTTTTAATATTCTTAGTTTTCTCAAAGGATGAAACTAGAAATTTCTTCCTGAACTAAGAGTGGGATCACTTGACCTTTTAATTGCCAGAGACATCTATCACTAAGTCTAGCAGGTGGGACACTAACAATTGGAAAAAAAAAGGCAATGCACTTTTGCTCTACACATAATCATAAGAAAGTATGATTATATTCTTACCATACCAAATATTAGGATACATTATATGAAACTAAAAAATGAGACATTGGATTTTCATAAGTATATTTTAATTTTTTGAATTTTAACAACTCAAATGAAATTCAGCTAGTTAACATAAATACAGAGTAAATGCACATAATTTACAGCCACATAACAGGAATGCAATAGCAAACCTCACATAAATGGTCAAAGAATATCAACTCTTTGAAGTTGTTTAGCTACAACTGACAGGTCATAATTTAAATGTTCACATATGCAGGGGTACACATTCAAAATGTTTATTAACACAAAAACCGAGTAAAAGAGGAATCTTCAGTTTCTAAAAGGAGTAGCATAAAAAGCAGAGTATAGATTGAGAAATGTAAGGGCACAATGGAGAAGAGATTTGTGTAAGCTGAAAGTCTGTACACTGTATTAAATACTTTTAATTAAAATCCCTTTCCAATTTAAATCATTTAGAAATATCTGTATTCTTAGGAATGTTGAAGTCATGATCAATACTAGAGAAAAAGGCTGAACTATTACATCCACCAGCCCCAAAGGGGTCCTGATAGTACTAACAGTCTGGGCAGAAGGGCATGTAAACAACAAAAGACAGCACAGACAATGCCGGAAGATTACAGGATAAACTGATTCCTAGCACTTAATTCTTTCAAGGTCAAATCAATATTTTCAGTGATCTAAAACAAATCTAAAAAATGCTGACATATTTATACTCCAGTAAAAGAGTAAACACTCATTATTCTTAATAACCCAAACTCAGCTAGTCCTAATATAACCATGCTATTCCATAATGGGCATTTGGTTTTAGGAGACAGAGACATAGTTAAATAATGTAAATGATATTCTCTCTTGGTGTCAGTTTAAAAAAATCAATTACTTGGGGGTCCCATCTAGTAAGATTGGTTCCGCAAAGTAACACACATAAGGAAAACCAAGCTTTGGTGACAGTTTTTTTCCCTGGATTTAAAAGCACTGTGTGGTACCCCACAATCACAGGTTGGTGATTCTCAGATGTGCACTTGGAAATCTAGTAAACTGTTTCTGTGAGCCAGAAGTACCAGAGTTTTATCTGCTGCTCTATGAATATGCTCTTCAGTGTGTACCGCTTTAAACTGAAAGGATCAATTCCATTTTCTGAGAAGATTCTCAAATAAAAGTACATACCAATTTGAAGAGTGCTGACTACCTTTATACAGTAATAAAGTTATCTGATAGATGAAAATAAAACACAGAATAAAAAAAAGTTTCAATGCTTTTTCTTTTTAAATGTCTACACCCCCCCAAAAAAAAAAAAAAAAAACCACCTCCCAAGAAATGTTTCAGACAGACTTTATATACAATTTATATATATATATATATATATATATATTTTGTTAAATTATCTCTGTCATAAACTGCAGCAGATTGTACTTTTGGGGGGACAAAACAATTAAACATCATCGCTCCTTTCCAGTTGTTGCACAAAGAAACAAAGTCTGAGACTCTAAGATCCTTTTCTTCCAGCACAGAAATATACTCACTTTTAAAAGCTGAACACAATGCACTAAAAGGTCAAGGTCAATACAAACACAAACAGGAACAGAATATGAGTTCATCCTTGAAGGACACTTGTTATGAATTTGCTACAACTAAATAAGATGTTCCTTAGTTGCTGGTTTTCATATCATTCTTAACCATTTGTGGGTATTCAGATCACTAAATTATTGAGTCTCTTGTACATTCGATACAACTAATGTTTACAGATCTTCACAAGGCAAATGGCACTGTATTAGGCAGTATAAGCGGCACCTGAAAATCAAAACACTATAGGCTGACACTTTCACTACAGATTTAAGTTATAAACCCTATTACTGCTTTCTTTTTTTGGCATGTTTCTCACAATAAATGTCAAAGCTGATATGAATAATCCCAAAGGTAATGAAACTGAATTTGCCTTTGGTCTCCAAATAGACTGGAATACTAATTCCAATCGAAGCACCTCAAAAACATCCAGTTACTGTTGATTACAAGGAAGTTAAGAAGGTGGAGGAATTTAACAGGGCACTGCGTTTCACTGGTGACAGCAGAGAAAGCTTGCAATGACATGCTACGTTTTTTAATGTTAGGGGCACTGGAGTACACATAAGAATACTTAAAACATTTATTATATTAAAGATCCCCCAAACAATATACCTAAATCCCAGAAAAAAATGTTATGAATACTGTTTCTGCCTAATACATTAACCAACGTTTTAAAAAAATAATCCAACATGGGAATCCTCTCCTACTCACACCCCCCACCCCCAACCTCCCAAAAGGCCACAAAGTGCATTCACAAAGAGTCATTCTTAAGATAAAGCCATTGCACACAATGCACAGTTCATGTATACTGAAATGAGTACCACACTGGAGTTCAATGGTATAAGCTTCATACACCAGTATAGCAACAACCATGAGCAAAAGTCTTTAATATTATAGACTTACAGCAAGTATCTTCACAAGGGCCATACATATAATACAGTATTAAAAGGTGCAGTTGATCTCAACAGCAAAATGTAAAAGCTATCTCTTGTTAATACACTTAATCTGAATTAACTTGCATTTTTTTATGATTTACCATTCAAGAAATTAGGATGGAATAAATTTCTTATGCAAAGTAGTTTGTTCATTTATAAAACTATAAGTCAATTAGGATCACTATCCACTCAATCAGATAACAGAGGCCCTTCTTCTATAAATGTTTATGCTGCCCTGGATACTTATATAATGTTGCCTTAAGAAGAAAAACACCTTTTAAAGGCAAAGCTGAAAACTACCATTTTCTCTACTAAATAACGCAATGTATGAAGATCTTCCAGAAATAATCCAAAGGTTCAAATTCTTAATGTGAAACCAGAGAAAGATCTAGAAGCAGTACATTTTTTTTCACTTTAAGAAAATGATACCTAGGTATGATGGGTGATAATTCAACTTCATAATTAGTAAGTCACTGAAGAGACACTGCATTCATTCATGTATCATTAGGTTAGACAAGATAAGAGAACATGCTCAAGTTGTCAAAATGGCCAAGATCAACATTTTGCTGGCTTATTTTGTCCCAATCTATTACCATTTGAGTTGATACACTGGGCAATTTTAGTGTTCACACTGGGCTAAACATAACACACCTGTGAGCAGTAGAAACCAACACATTTTTAAACTAAAAGCAAGCACAATATTTAGATACTACTTCTTTTGTCAAAAACAGTGACTACTAATACCAAACAATTAACTTTAAAATACAGTGCCAAATCCTCTCAAGGAAATGTAAATACTAGTATTGTTACTTTCCAATTTCATAGGAACTATACAGAAGTGGGATGTTAGAAATTTACAACTGTTAATACTTTCTTTGGATAGTTCTAGTATATAGTTACGGATGGCTTTGTCTAGAAGACTGGAAAAGTGCTCATGGAATAAACACTGTACTCTGGTTGCCATAAATCAACAAAATGCCAATAGTATCCTGTGGTTGTGACAGAGAAAATGGCAATTTTGAGGAAGGAGTGCTTCTAAAGGCTTTTTCTTGGAGGCAGCCACGGTTTTTTCCCCCCACATTACTAAAAAGACTAAGTAATGTGGTTACAATTACTTTAATTCCTACAAGCAAACTTCCACTTAGGCATAGTTCCATGTTCCCACGCTATTTTCCTTCTGTCCGCCATGCTGGCTTTGGTGCTCCATGGTCCAATTTCTCTTTTGGTCTTCCCTCTTTACAGCGTAGCAGTTTGGCGGTGCTATCCATTGAGCAGGTAGACCACCAACTCATAGGTGGCCATCATAATGGCTGTGTTTGGAATCTGTCTCACCAGATGAGTTGTCAGACCACGGTAAAGAGACCCATAGCCTTCTTCTTGAACAAGCAAAGATAATGTCTGAAAAAAGGATCTATACTTTGTTCCCTCTTCACGCAGTCTTGTTCTTACAACTTCTGTATAGGGGAAAAAAAAAAGTCATTTTATGTAAAATGTTAATAATATCTTTATACCCTCCTAATATTGAGCACATTCCATTTATTAGATTGTAAGCGTGAGCTCAGAATAAGCGAGGAGTGATTTTTTTAAATGTAACTTACTGACACTAGTTATTTTAACAACACCAAACTCCTAAGTTAGCTAGCTAAAATCATGCATATTAATTATAAAATTTCATAGGTTCCTGAATGGAACCTATGAAAGAAGACAGAATAAACAAAAGTATCTGCTGCATACTAGATATAGATAAAAGGGAGAAAAGATGTGATTAAAAAAAAAAGGTAGAACAGGAATGATTAAAAAAAAAGGTAGAACAGGAAAGAGATTACAGGTGGTATCAAAGATGAACAGAGGACTTGCCTGGTGGTATACTGGATAGGAATCTGCCTGCCAATGCAGGGGCCATGGGTTTGATCCCTGGTCGGGACACATTCCACATGCCAAGGAACAACTAAGCCTGCGTGCTGCAACTACTGAGCCATGTGCACCTAGAGCCTGCGCTCCACAACAAGGAAGACAGCGCAATGAAAAGCCCCCGAGCTCACCAAAACCATGAGCAGCCTCTGCTCGCCACAACTAGGAAAGCTCTCATGCAGCAACAAACATAAACAAATCTTAGGGGGAAAAAAAGCCTTATGCTACTCATACATATTAAACCCCATTATGATGAACTGTATTGTTATACTATAATTCAATAAAATGGTAAAATGTTCTAATAAATGGGCCACTGGCTGAAGTGGGAAAATATTTCAGAGTTAATGGATTTACTCATACACATTCAGGGTTTCCCTGGTGGCTCAGTGTGAAGAATTCTCCTGCCAATGCAGGAAATGTGGGTTCAAGCCCTGGGTTGGGAAGATCGCCTAGAGAAGGAAACTGCAACCCACTACAGGCTGGATGGCATCACTGACTCAATGGACGTGAGTCTGGGTGAACTCTGGGAGTTGGTGATGGACAGGGAGGCCTGGCGTGCTGCGACTCATGGGGTCGCAAAGAGTCGGACACAACTGAGCGACTGAACTGAACTGAACTGAACAGTATTCTTGCCTGGGAAACCCCATGGAAAGTAGTGCCTGGCAGGCTACAAAGACTTGGACATGACTGAGAGTCATGCGAAGAGCTGGACATGACTGAGCAACTGAGTAACAACATACATCATCCCGTCTTCCTACCGTGTGGATATGCTATACTCGTGGCACATGTTTTTGAGGTGGCGGCAGCTAGCATCATTCCCACAAAATCGGACACTTCTTTTACAGACTCTTCTTCATTTTCCATTGTAGAAGCAATCTTATATTCCAGTAGTTTTTGCTTAATACTTTCATATATAACAAAATGGATAACAGTCTCTGATATGCCAGCATATGAAGCAGACATGCCCCTATAAAATCCTCTAAGTCCATCTGTCTGATACACTTTACGGACACACTCGAAAGCACCCATTCGCTTTTCCCCACGGTTCCTGAAAAGCAAAAAGGAAAAAAATCTTATTAACATAAAGTAGTACAGGTTTTTAAATAAAGTAAATACAATATACAGGAAGAGGCCACTATAGTCAAGAGTAACCCTCTTTAATTCATGAGGAAGTACAAATGAGAATTTAAAAACATCTAGAGTTCCTATTCTTTTGTCTCAAATCTGTCACATCAGACAGATAACTTATAAGGTAGTTTATTTTACTGAATGCAAAACACACTACATTGAATCTCCAGTTTCATTGAAGTTTGTATTGTAGGAATAAGCAACAAAATCCACCATGACTGCAGCTCAAGAGAAAAACAAAATAAAAACCCCTCACATTATATTAAATGCAGTTCTAAGTTGAGAAGATTTCTTTAGCATTTAATAACACATAAAAAGAATGACTGAGACACCAATGACAACAGAATATTAAGAAGTACAATTAAGGTAATTTCAGTGCACCTGAGGGATTCTTCCAAGCCCACCCAATTTCTCCCCAAAAGTCACTGGGTGAATTTAAGTCAAATTTTCTATGATCCTTTGAAGGTAATGGCTGTCTCTTTTACCTCAGTAAATAGTGAATGAGGACTTCTACAGTTATCAAGTATTTATTGAGCACTGTGCCCAAGACAACTTTCTTAGTGCTGCTTAAGGGTGCAGCATCTACTCTTGGATATAATTTTGAGTTCATAAAAATATTTATTACCTTCATTATGATTCCCTCAATAGAACTTTATCTGTAAGAAATGGGTTTAAACTCTACCCACAGGGAAAGAAATAGAAAAGTTGACTGTTTATAAATTATATACAATCTGCTTATGATGTAACAAAATAAAATCACAACTAAGACACCCACCTGATAACCTACAGATAACCTCCAACTTTATAAACTAGTAACTGTCTTGAGTAACTATCCTCAACTAATGGTACTGAATAAATACCTTCTTGGTTGAGTGATCCATGCAACCAACTGTAATTAGTTTCGGCTGTCAGACTCTTTCTTACAAGAAAGTTAAGAGAGCTCTAAGTCCTAAAGGATAACATGCAAACATATCCGTCCTATTCTCGGTCTCAGTGTTGGAAGGCAGCACACCTTCAAATCAACCTTTCATTAACCCTACTCCTAAGCCTAAAAAATTGTGCTGGCTTTACTATTACTTTTCACCTAAATCTACCCTCTAAATACTGAAGCATACATTCCCCTGGTAGTTTATAATAGTACAATACAGACTGGCATCTCATACTTTTTAACCTTTGGGTTATCTTATCTACCACTACCTTTCAGTTCTCTGACTTCAAAATAAACTTTGAGTCTTGCCATAACACTGTACTTAAGGTTTCACTAAAAATTATTCCAGATGAAACAACGACTAGACATTTCAAGTTTCCAAGTGACATACAATTCCACATGACAAAATGCAGAAAACATATCTTTAGGCAGGCATAATTGTTAAAAGATTTCTTAGATCAGTTTTATTTATAATCTACAAGATTAACACTAGGCTTCCCAAACCCTAAAATATAAGAAACAGTGAAAATCTTTTATATAAAGCCTACTTCAGGCTAAAGAGTTAAATTAGTTTCAAAACTATTAATGTGATTATTATTATTACAACACACCAGACAGGATCATCTCTCTCCTTAAAAAAGTGCTACCCTCTCCCCATCCTTCATTCTGAAGGCCAATGGGAGCTGAGACGGCAGGACTCTAAGCTATACCGCTTCTGGCCTTTCTCTCAGTTCCCAGAACCTGCCACAGGCACTAAACTTAAAGATATGTGAGGTGTGCACTGACTAGTGCCTCTGCTTAAAATGGGTTCAAAAACCATTCATTGACTATTCCACTAAAATTGGTCCTCACTGTTTCCAGAGATATCTCTAGAACCTACCAGTACCTGTTCATTACAGATACACTGAATGAATGAATCTTGCTGCCATAAAGTGACTGGGGTAACAGATGAAGTTCATGAATACTTGAGAGCTAAATTCCATGCTAGAACACTCTGCTGTACAAGGTTCTTGAGTTTGAGCAATGATCTTCAAAGACTCAGTCTAGACTCACTGATCATGTAGTTAGTTAATTTAGGTATTTAGAAGGGTTGATTATAATCAAACATGGGGTGAATGAAAGTATCACTGCTCAAGCTAGATCAAGAGGTCCTTTTTCTTCTTTTACTGAAAAACACAATGCATAATATACTTTCTTTCCTAGAAATTCTCATACCTGCAATTAACATCACTTTTGCATCTGATGGTACACCTAAGTTTCAAAACCAAATAAAACAAATTCAGCAGCAAATGAGGGCAAAAACATGGTTGGATACCTGGCACTGAAATCTCACTGATATAAATTTATAGAAAAAATTTTGTTGAAGCCAACTTTAATGAATTAACATACCTTGCATCGAGCTGTAATCGAGTCTTTATAAGCCAAATGGGGTTGGTCGCTGTGATTGCGGTAAAACCTAAACAAACATGTTTAAAATGAACTCTGGTAAAAATGAAGAACACACTATTAACCTCAAGGTTTTTTAAAACTTTATGTAAGTCTATATTTTAAAAAATGCATATAAATATTTACCTATAAACTGATGTATGCTTTACACTTTTGTTTTACAAATCCATTCACAACCATGAACATTTATACTTTATTTTCAATTTAGTCTCAAATTCTGACTCATAACTAAAAAAATTTTTAAGAACAAAATCTGATTATATGTAATTCATCTTCCAATACATTCAGAATACCCTCTGGGCACCCTCTACTCTCTAAATTTAGAAACCCATTTTTGCAGACACATAGAAATTTTGTGTATTCTAGGGCTTTTTAGCATGCAAACTCTACAACAGCTACTTGGGGTCCAACTAACATCACAAATCACTATGTTCAAAATGGAGTCTACATAAACGTCAGCATTTACCAATATTTGATCTTAAGTTGACTATATGACGAAAGAATTATTGTTTGGCCTTATGAATACTTTATGTAACCATACACTTATTAATACTGTTAACATAATGGTATCACACAGATATGGTTTCTGTTAAAGAATTAAAAAGGGCAGATCTATTTTTTCATCCACTTAAAAACATACAAAAACTTAAACATACAAAAAGTTACAAATCAGAACTTCCCTTTCACTTTGAGACACTGAAGAGAGAAACTGAAGGTAGAAGGTAGCTTTATTATACTTTAAAACTAAAGTACTATGTATTAACTATCAGTGTGGAAGGGTGGTCCCCTAAGGTGGCTCATTTCAGGTAGTAAATTAAGATCTCTTCTATGTTTCTAGGCTAGTGCGTATCTTTTACTTGCTATCTTCCTAGAGCTACGGAAAAATAGCACATGAAATGCAATCTTGATGATGGAAATTTATGAAGATTGCCTCATCTATACAAAACAGGGTTTTCATAATATAATGCTTCTGAAATATTTAAGATTAGCTGCTACACAAATTTCATAGAATAACCTTTCATCAACCTACATTTATTCAATTGGCCTTTAAATTCAGTGAAAACTTACATGCAAAAATGTCTAAGGATCTTAACTGTTAATACTTTCTATCAAATACTAGCAGGTCAAGTACATTATTTTTAGAAAGGCTTTGAAATATAATCAGCACACTAATATTAGTAAAGTACTTTCAGGAACAAAAATGCTGTGGTACTACATTGTTTACTAATTGGAATTTAGTCTCACAGGTTCTTTCCCCTTCTATAATGTCAGATCATTAGCTAACTCAAATTGTACTCCTTTAAACCACTATATTAATACTGCAGAAATAGCCAGATGTTTCACAAAGAGATGCTCAAATTGAATCTATTATCAACTAAGATAAATGAAGCAAAAGTTTGGTTTAATAACTCCTTTAATAATTTTTTAATGATTATATAGTCTCCATTTCTCTTAAGTGCTTTTAATGCTACATACATACATATAAAACTAGAAAGGGATCAACAATTTTGTAAGAATCAGCCAATACCAAAACAATAAAAATTGAATGTGCTGAACAGGGTGTCAGGAAGATGTTTTAAAAGGTTCTTTTCATGCATATATTCTTGATAAAAGGAAAGAGAAGAAAACTATGAAACCAGATCAGTTTAAATATTTTATTTGGAATAGATTTGTGCATGGCCTGGCTTAATTAAGAATAAAGCCTCTTGAATCTCATTTTTCTAAGTGAAAAAGTCAAACTAAAGATATTTAAATTACATTGTATATTTAAATTACATTCTAAAGCAAACGTGAACCTGACATCAGAATTCTGATCATATCCCTAATTTAATAATTCTTTATTTTAAACCTAAATATCTGTATTAGCTAAATGTCTGTACAGTAATATTAGGAGTTTATCAACAAAAGGCCACTAAGCAGCACAAGCCAACAAAATACTCTGCATTACTCAAAATAGTTTTTATTAATTACTCTGTGGAAATTTTAAGGAAAAAATTTGCTTTTTATTAAACTTTGAAAGCCTAAAACTGGGTATCAAACTTAAGCATCAAAGCTTTCTAAAAAAATAAAGTTCTATGTCTAAAAATATAAACTGAGTACCTAAATTTATGAACACTCTTCCAAGTCTCAAATTCCTCAATTAGAGGCTGAAAAAACCCCATATATGAAAACTTAAAAATATTATAATACATATTTGTAATTATTACTAGGGATAAATTTTTAATTATCCATAATTAAGTTTTAATTGTGCTTTGTACATGTTAATAAACAATGATAGGAAGCAAACAACAGGTATTTCTCACTTAACTAAAATTCATTTCCAGATACAGACTCACCTATGGAACGTGACACACTAAAATTTAAGTGAAAGAATGACATCATCTTGTTCCTGAAGAGTCTGAGCTTACTACAGCTGGGACTCCCTCGCCCAGTAAAAAGCTAGCTCAATGAACACACTGCCTCACTGTCAGCGAACCATTAACGTAAAGAAAATAATCGATATATAATCCACAGGTTTTTTAGCTATTGTTCCTTTACCAGCTCTGGTCCTATTACATTCTTTTAACTGAAAACATTCTAATAAATTACAGAGACAGTATTAGGCTAATGAAATCTAGAAAACATAATCTATTAGTTAAAAAAAAAACAAGCAGGAAGAAACAAATTTATTACTACCTTTGAATTATATATGGTAAGGTGATTTGAAGCTGACAAACAGCTTAAGTTAAACACCTTCCTACTTCTTTTAAGATAAACATACACAAAGCTACTGGGAATGGTTCCCCTGAAATTTAGACATTTCCTATTACTTTTATTTTGGCATTAAAATTTTGTGACATTTTGATAATATGCTATTTCATATTAATATTCTGAGTACCCTGTTAAATATTAAAACTGACTTATCTATTTGTAGGTTAAAAAGAATCAATATTGCTCCAGTCAATAAAAGCAAAATGGCAATATACTGGCCATACTATTAGTAATATGGTTAATATTTTATTAGAAAGTTTAAGAAACCTTTTAAATGTAATTTTTAAAGTTTTGTTTCATTTAAGATTCTATTTGATAATGTAAACCAATTAAAAACCAGAACAACAGAAATCCACATAATAAACTTGCTGAAAATGTCTATTTCATTAAGTGAGTGATACCTGTAGTATTGCATTTGCAGTACTTTTTATTAACTTCTGTAAGAACAAAGCCCACCTAACCTTTGAAGAGAAATATATTAAAAACAAAACAAAACAAAAAAAACACAAAAAACTAATTAAAACTAAAATAAGATCCCATATATTCTTATCCCATATTTGGAAAGTAATGGTAGGTATTAAGATCAATGTTTTTGCAAGAAAGTAGAAAGCCAAGTATCAACAGACAAGAATGGAAAGCACTGTATTAGGCTTTTAAAACATGTTATACTAAACAAAGAGAACTACTATTTTCTAAAAGTTGTCAGATGGTATGATACCATTTACAGCTATGTAAATCTTAAATACTATTAAGGAATTCTTTGGAGGTCAAGGCTATTATGGCCAAGCTAAAGACCCCAGGCTTTTATTAACAATAACTGAAAAGTTACTCCATTCTTCCTTCTAGAAGGAGTATTATCAAGGAATCAGAATTAAAGTTTTATGAAATACTCAGATAATGCACACACAAATTCAGGAAATAAAAATTCATTTCCCGCCTTCTATTCAACAGCTATTATAAATTCCCAGGGTGTGTTTCTTATAACTAGAGGCTGCAAGAGATGCTCAGATCAGTACTCACGAGGTTTAAGTTAGTCCATATTTCTACAGGAAGTGACCTGCGGATGGGGAGCATGAGATGACACGATCTCACTCTTTTCTCGGGAGAAATGTACAGTAAATGCCTAAAATAGACACAGGCTTTTCTGTATCATAACAACAAGCAGTGACCTCATCAGAAACACGTGTACAAAATGAATCCCATTGGAAGGATTTGAGAAATATTTACTGTGAGATCTAACTTTTGAAAATTTTAAGTTAAAAAAGAAAAAGGAATATCAGAATGGGCCATAATTTTTTTGTTTTTAAAGTACCGAGTACTGAAAATTCTGCCATCTGTAGCAGTTTTGAGAGTCTAAATACTTACCCAAAAGAAGATCAATTCTGCCTTAATGAAAAAATGCTAACCTTGTCAAAGTGGAAATCTAAGAAAATATTCAGAGCAGACTGTCATATCCCATTTTCCTACCATTATTATTTACCATGCTCAGAGCTGAAATCACAAAATTTTCTGTTTTTTAACAATCAGCTTATTTGGTAAATCTAAAAACCACAACAACAAAAAACCCAGAGGAGTTCCTGGCAGTCCAGTGGTTAGGACTTGGCACTTTCACTGCCATGGGCCCAGCTCTGATCCCTGGTCAGGGAATCAAGATTCTGTAAGCCACACAGCATGGCCAAAAAATATTTAAATTAAATTAAAAAAAAAATAAGTAAAAATTAAAAAAATAGAAAATTCAAGGAACTTCATTTTATAACTATAATTTTTTAAAAATGTAACATATAGGTGGCTACAATAGTACCTTTCACTTTCTGTACTATGATCAGTAATATTGCACATCCATTTTTATGAAATATTTTGTATTCAGTTTCTTGTGCTCTACGAAACAAAAAACAGGAAGAATGTTTACATGAAAACACACAAAACATCTAACCATCCATCTAGCTGAATAAACTGCCAGGGATAAATTATTTTAAAAAATATTTTATAATGTAAAACAAAATTTCTATTTAATGAGTAAAAATTTAACATTAAGCTTTAAGTCAAATAGAAAATGTACCTTGAACACTATTAACACAAACAAATAAAACCCACTAGTATCTAGGAAATGTTAAATGATTACATTATTGGTATTTAAAAAATTAAGCAATCACTGTGTAAATATATTATCCAATAAAAATCAGAATTCATTTCTCTTAAATCTATACTGTTGTATATAAAAGTATATATAACCCAGATAAAAACTTTGGAAGACTGGGAGTTACTATAGAAGAAAAAAATTTAATACTATTCTTTCTGTATACACATCTTTGTGTAGGTGTATACAGAGGGATATGCAAACTCATTTAAACAAAAACACACAAAGACCCTAAAGAAAATAAATACCCTTGATGATTAAGATATATTTAGTCTGCCAAAGGTCATATGTGGGGTGAGGGGGGAAGGTAGTATAACAAAGTTACTATTACTTAACCTGATTAAGTAGCCTCACAACTAGAAAAAAATTTTTAATGCATGAAAATTTATAGCTCAAGTTGAGAGTTTACAAATTCTTACATTATTTCCTTGAAACACTAAAACAAATGAAAATAAGACAGCCTTTAAATAAACTGTCCTTTAAATTAAATAGGCTTAGTATTCAATTTCTATGAATAGAATGCAAAAGGCAACTTAACCAAGAGGTTACTTGGAATAAAAATTATGTACATGATTACTAAACCCTTAAGGCATATGCTATGTGATGTGGCAAAATCTTGCAGGCATTATCAACAGTGGTACATTTTTGATACTAAAGTGACAAGGTTAGCATTTTTTTGAATAGTAAGAAAACAAATTTTCAAATGGCTGCCTCTAAGCACTTTGCACCCCAAGTTCATATTTTGAAGACCTCTAAAAATGATCCTGAAGAAAAACCAGTCTAGATTATTACAAGAGTGAAGGGGGCCAAAGGCTACCTTAACAAGTCTGCACGGGACCATTCAGTTTCACCAACCATGTAGCTACCTATAAAAACTGCAAAGCTAAATATTATTGCTCATGAACAGGTGCAAAGAAGCTCTGAAGGTGTAATTCTCAGAAAAAATCTAACTGCAAACAAATGGAAGAAGTATTTTCAAATTACACAAGTGTATAGTACAATATTCTCTGAACAATGTAAGTCTTTCAATTTACCAAAATTCAAGAAATTCAAGTTGGGAAATAGTATCAATGCATAGATAGAACAAGTTAATATTTGTACACATTTGAGAAAAAAAGTACAAAATGGCAATTCCACTGAAAATCTTTGCAATATGATACAAATACAGTAATAAATTTTGATGAGATAGTCTAATGAAAGATGTTCCAGTGGGAATTGGTTTTCTGAAACCCTAAATTTGCAATACTCAATATATTAACAACTATCCTCAACTTAAAATAATTGCTTACCTACTTTCTTGGCATCAAGTCTTTCAAAAAAGAAAGATTAACATTTCTTTACAATTTTCTGGGGTTAAAAAAACAAAAACATGAACACTGATAATCCAGAAATATATTCTTAAAGACCCTAACATAGTGGTTATATAGCTTGAAATTAGCCACTAACTTTATAGACTCAAATTTGGAGGGAAAAATCATATATATTCATATCCAACATTTATCAAAATACATTAAAAAAATCTAACTCTCTGTGGTATTAAAGAACTGATTCTCAAAATATAACCTATGTAGAGCAACCCACTCATTCTAAGAATACGGTAATGGAGAGTCACATAAACTATCTAACTTGCCTAAGATTTCTTTTCTTTGCTAAAGAGTATTTCACCATCTTGATCTTTAAAGCTTTACTTTCCAGTTTTAAAACTCTGTGAGTCAGTCAACAATAAACTAAATATAAAAAGCCATAAAAATAATTTGTAAGGTATGTACTAGATTGTATGGCTATTGACCTCTCGGAAATTAGTATTTCAAACTTACACTTAGTTCATTAATTATGTGGTTGAAATGGATCCAATTTATTTCTAAACAGAAAACAGTTAACTCATTATCAAACACCTGACATTCAATTTCTCAATCAACAGTTGAAAAAGGTAGTTATAATTTGCTTTATAAAGTCACAGCATAATTTAGAAATGTGAGGCATGATTAAATATGTGACAATCTCAGAACTATAGAGAATTTTCTGATGAGAAATAAAGGTCATGGCTTTGTCTAACATGCATGGCAGCAAATGATTTCAGAACCACATTGGTCAAACCAATCTCCCAGCTTATCTTTAATGGCAGTGCAGAGGTCCAGGACTAGCTGTTTTAATTCACAATCATATATTCTCATGAATGATGATGAAAGAGTTCCTGGAAACATTTCTAGAGCAAGCTTGTACACACACCTGGTGCACAGCTACATTTTCAGTGCTATCTTAGTGTGATTTATGTGGAATGCTAAACATATTTTTTAATACATACATTATAACAACAGAGTTATCAGTAATACACCACTCGCAAAAATTTCAGCATTTGAGCACAGGACAAAATGAATACTTTACCAAGAACTGCCGGCACATTTCAGACAGAAGCCAAAACATGCAGCAAAAAAGGAAAAGGCACTAACAGAAATTGAGGAGAAAAGAGTAAATTACAGCTCTGTAATTTTAAGTATAATTATGGTTGGATTCTTAAAACAGTTAAAAGTGATCACAAACTACACAAGACAATGTAAATATTATATTACCTGCATGTATTACAAACTTCTAAATACATAAATGCCAACTGACAACAGATTTTACATATACTATTTAATCAAATTTATGGTATACTAAAAAATGTAAAAATCATGCTTGCAGATGTGAATCAATGAAAGCACATTGCCTTAACTTTACAAGGTTAAATTCATCAAAAAGCAATATTAAGTCTCTAGGTATCAGAAAATTTTGTTTTTTAATATCATGTATTCATACCTGCCATTGCAGCTGAAATCATGTGTACCTGGGTAGAATCAGGATCAAATAAACCATTCAACTTTTCCTTGCAGTTTGAATAAGCAGCAAAGTATATGGCTCTAAAATAAAGATTTAAGTTTTGTCAATAAGCATGTTGCTTAATTCATAAGATTTAAATGGCATATAAATTGATCTTTATTATTTCAGAATCCAGAAATCTAAAAACATAATCTTAAGTTATTATTTACATTTTCATGTAATATCTACATATTTTTTAAAAAGACCATAAAGTATTTTTTGTATTGACTCGTTAAAGATAAACTTAAATGTAAAGCATTCTCAAACAGATGCTCATATCCCAATATTTTAACAGCAACTGACTGAAACAAAAAGTGTTTGTATAAGACTTTGATGATCAGAAAACACATGAATAGGCTGAAAGGCCTATACAGCACTAAGGGTAAGTTAAATACACCTAAGTAGATGTGATATGGGTATTTTATGTTGTTTTTGAAGAGAGGAAGGCAGAACTGACAAATAATCAAAGCGAATGTTCAACAATTTTGACACATTGAGCTACATATCAATCTATGCTACACAGAGAGTAGTTTACAGCATCCCTAAACCGACAGAACAACTGCAAAAGAAATCAGTCACACTGGGTCATATCAGGTATTCTAACATTTGTAAACACTGAATTAAATTTGTAAATATTTTCCCTGCTAACTTATTGTGACTTTACGCATTCAACTACCTCCTCACTGTTCATAGCCTTCGGGGCATTGAGTTACTTGCTGCTGTATCAAATATCTTGTTATTTTCCAACAATCCTGATTGTCTAAGAAGGGAAAGAGTAAACAAGTAAAAATGGGGCAAATGTCACTGTTGTGTGTTTCTTTAATGTGCTTAAGAAAATACGGAAGTCAATAAAACTGAAGATGAAACACTCTATTTCATAAAAAAAAAAAAGGATACACTGAATGATATCAAAGTAGTAAGAGGAATAAACACTGCATTACTAGATATGAATAAGAAAAAATGCACCCTCATGAGAAAACGGGCAAGGAATATGCATATGTAATTCACAGAAGAGAGATACAAATGAAAAACAGTTACGAGGAGGAGGACATGAAAGCACCAAAATAAAACATGTATTAAAACAGTGAAAATCATGGCTAGTCTATTTGGCAAGTATTAAAATACATGGAGAGTTGCCAACATTTGTAATATGTGGATAAAGAACAACTAATTCCCTACTTGAGAATAAAAGGATGGCATGCCTTTTCAGAGGGATCTGAGCAATATTCGCTAACTTTAAATGTTCATATGCCCTTCTGTCCAGAAATTCTACTTTTAGGTAACTATCCTAAAGAAAAATATTTGCTTAAGTACTCACAGATAAAGGCACAGCTATGTTTCCAAAACCATTGTTTTTAACAGCAAGAATCTGGAAATAAATCTAAAGGTTTACAAATAAGGGGGTCAATCACACTATACAAGTTTTAAAAAACTCAGCGATTTTCATGGAAAAAGCTTCAAGAAAAATTTGGTGAAATAGTTCAATAGAATTCAATTTATATAAATGATAATAAACATATATACTGTGCTTTTCATGTACACAATTAGCCAGAAAAACATAAAGGAAGACTTTAAACCAGACTTTTATCATAGCTATCTATCTATGGGCAGGGCAGACTAACTGTGTGTAGAAAGGTACGCTGGGTGAGAGGGGATGTGTTTAAGGTGACATGTCAAGCTTTACGCTACACATTTTTTTAGACCTCACAATAAGAATGAATTTTGGATCAGGTTTTAAAAAGAAAGAGCCCACAAGAAGTTGAAATCCCATGAATAATGGGATCTGGTTCTGCTACACTGTTTGGATACAGAGACCTGGGTACACATTTTCTGAATGTGAACTCTGCTGTGTTCTATCATGGAAAAAGTCAACCTAAGATAAAAAGATATCAGAGAAAAAAGACAAAATATTAAGGCCTTTTTGGTTTTTTTGACTTGGTGCAAAGACTGCTTCATGACAATCTCATACATGACAATGACCACTGAAGTCCTCACACTCCACATGATACAATCTGCCCATCCTTTTGGATGGTTACTGACACCCATCTGTCACAGTGCTCCATCCTTATCATCTTGACTTCTCGTCAGCATCTTCTCTCGTTAAACTTGACTGCCGCAACTGAATTAACTTAAATGTATTTTTTTACCTGGAAGGGGCCACCCCCACCAAATTGGGGCCTAATCCTCTAAATAGGGAACGAGGCCCTTCTTTTTCCAAGATCACCCTGAAAGAGAAAAATATTATTTAGAAAGGAATGTCCTTCAAAGTGTGGTACTTTATTTATACAGAACATATAAAAGTCTAAATCTCCTATGTTTGTACTATGTTATAACTGCTCTTGTCAGTACTCCTCACCTCACTTATGAAAACGTGCTTTCCTTGACAAAGCATATAATAAAGATATAACAGATTTACTAGTGAAACTCCATTCAGATTCTTTCCTGAAAGTTTCAGAGACATAATCATCGATATAGATTTCTACATTTTCATATGATCATGCTACTCTTTTCTTTAATCTCCTCCATTTTACTATCTTTACCAGCAACTTCAATTCCCAATTAGAAATGCAGTTGCTTCCTAGTATTGGAGATCCCTTGATACTGAACACTATCCCACTGCAGCAATATGTTATCCAACCATTTTAGTGAAATGGCAAATACCTACTAATACAGTACTAATCTACTAGTAATTTACTAATTAATCTACTAATGTTAGTACCCTTACATTCTTCAGGGTACTAAAATGGTTAGTCTGCTACTCTTTCTCCCTCTAATCAGTTAACATTTACTGAATAGTTACTGTGTAAAAACTAAACACAGTAAGGAGATAGAAAAGATGGTAAGGACCCTGCCACTGAGAAATCTGCTGTCCATTTGTGGAAAAAAGAATTAGGCTGAAGTAAGTAATTTAACAGAGCATATTAATAAGTAAATACTAAACACAGGCTCAGCAGGGAGAGGAACAGAGAGGCATGTCCAAGTTATAGAAGGCTTTCTGAAGGTGAGTTATTAAATGAGATGTGGAGGTAAGAAACATAGATTGATGAAGTGTAGGTATTTTAACTCAGAGTTAACAGACTAGGCCAGTGGTTCTGAAGCATCTATATGCTTAAGAATGACTGCTTGAAAGGCAGTTGAGCATAATGCATAATTAAGGGTCTGAATTGTGGGGCCTTAATATAAGGCCCAATTCTGGTAACTGACTAGTTGTGAAACATAAAGTAATGACCTTTCTCTTATTCTTGCTTTTCATCAACAGTAAACAGAAAAACAATATTTTCAGGGGGGAGGTAGGGTGGTGGTTACTATGAGCAATGTGTGCTATGTGCTAAGTCGCTTCAGTTGTGTCCAACTCTGTGTGATGCTATGAACTGTAGCCCGCCAGGCTTGCCTGTTCACGGGATTCTCCAGGCAAGAATACTGGAGTGGGTTGCCATGCCCTTCTCCAGGGGACCTTCCCATCCCAAGGATCAAACCCAGATCTCTTATGTCTCCTGCACTGGCAGGCGGGTTCTTTACCACTAGCACCACTTGGGAAACCCAAGTTAATTAAAAAAAAAAAGAGCTTAAAAGAGTACCAGGCTTAAACACTTGATAAACCTCAATATTATCATTATTATTGGAGCATTTGTTCAAAGTTAAAATTTCTTAGATTATGCCCTTAAAGTATTCTGATTCAATAGGTACAGGACAGTGCTTAGCAACTTGCATTTTTACCATGCTGCCAGATGACTGATATAGGTGATACAGAACACTTTAGATAAAACTAGGTTAGACAGAAGCAGAATTAAGAATGACAAATTGTAGAACACATTTAATAAATTTCAGTGTTTGCTACTCCCTTCTGTGATAAATTCTTTTGAGAAGTTAAGAAAGGTAACTGTCCTTTAAAATAAACAAACATTTGCAAACACTCACAATATTGCACACAATTTCAACCTAATTTATAGATCTCTGGAAGTTCATCCACGAGTCCCTAAGAAACTAACAGAACCTAAGGGGGAATTCCCAAAATACCTGGTTTAGAAGCCACGAAACACTTCATACCCACTAGGATGGTTACATAAAAACAGATGGAGTAAAACAAAGGCTGGTGAGAATTTTTATTTTATATTTTGGCAAGGAATTAGAAACCTCATTCATTGGTGGTGGGAATGTAAAATGATGCATCCATTCTGGAAAATGGTTTGGCAGTTCCCCAAAGTGTTAAAATGACCCAGCAATTCTACTCCTAATACAATATTCAGTTCAGTTCAGTCGCTCAGTCGTGTCTGACTCTTTGCAACCCCATGAATCGCAGCACGTATATATCCCCCCAAAAAAGAAAACATGAACAAGAAAACAGGTTTCTATAATGACATTATTCACAATACTCCCAAAGGGGAGACAATGCAAATGTTCATCAACTGATGGGAGGATAAATACATGTAGTACATACCCACACAATACAACATTTGGCAATAAAGAGATGCTTGCTACAGCATAGATGAACTTTGACAACAGGCTGAGTGAAAGAAATCAGGCACAAAAGACCACATATTACATAATCTCATTTACATAAAATTCCTTGAATATGCAAGTCCTTAATGACAGAAAATAGATTAGTAGTTGTTGCCTAGGGCGGGGGGTGGGGGGGGGGGTGGCGAGGAAAAAGAGAAAACAGGAGTAACTGCTAACAGGAAAGGGTTTCTTTTTGTGGTGATGATGAGTATATTCTAAATTTAGAATGTGGTGATGTGAATATACAACTCTGTGAATGCAAACTCTGTGAATATAATATACTAAGAACAACTAAACTATACACCTTAAATGGGTGAATTTTATAATATGTAAATTATCTCTGAATAGAGATGATGGGAAAAAAGGAAGAAGCCACAAAACAGATTGATTGGGGAAAATATGGGAATACGAAGAGAGGTTAAGGCAAGAAAATGCAGACTTGGAAGTCATCTGGGTACTGATGATAGGTGAAACATTAAACTGACTTTGTACGTGGGGGAGTCCTAGGCAGCACTAATCGTAAAGAATCCACCTGCCAATGCAGATGATGCAAGCGACTTGGCCTTGATCCCTGGGTTGGAAAAGATCCTCTGGAGAAGGAAATGGCAACCCACTCTAGTATTCTTGCCTGGGAAATGCCATGGACGGAGGAGCGTGGTGGGTTACAGTTCCTGAAAAACTGAGAAATTAAAACAAAAACCAGAGGGATTCCTATTAGTTCCTCTGAGGAAAGTCAGAGAAGGCAAAACCACTGAAAAATGAAATAAAAAAATATAGTATGGTCAAAAAGGTCAAAGGAAGAATTTTAAGAAGAGGAAGTCAGCGGTAATGTCAAAATCATGGTATTAAAAGATTATCATTAACCACATAGAAGTATTTATCTGTAACTATAGCAATGTTAACCTGAAATTGTTAACAATTTTATTCGGCCTACTCAAGTACTTAGCTAAGTTTGAAAAGTGATGAAACCTTTTAGTAGTGAAAGTAAACACAAAGTATGAGTTTACTTGCTACCACAAAATAAACACTACTGAACTAAGTTCAAACAGATTATGTCCCAAGTGAGCCGATAAGACAGACACACAGGCCTTGAGTTACCCATGCTTGTGCTTGGTCGTTAAGCTGGGTCCAATTCTTTGAAACCCCATGGACTGTAGCCCACCACACTCCTCTGTCCATGGGATTTCCCAGGCAAGAATATGGGAGTGGGTTGCTATTTCCTTCTCCAGGGAATCTTCCCAACCCAGGGATCAAACCCACGTCTCCTGCATTGGCAGATAGATTCTTTACCACTGAACCACCCTGGAAGCCCATTCAGTTAAACACTTAAGTTCAAACATGTAAAATCCAATTTCAATAGTTAAAAAAAAAATTTTTTTTTACTTATTTATTTGGCTGCACTGGGTCTTGGTTGTGGCATGTGAGATCCCTGACCAGGGATCAAACCCGGGGCCTGTGCTTGGGGTGCATGGAGTCTTGTGGCACTGGACCACCAGGCAAGTCCCCCATTTTCAACAGTTCTGAAATTTCAAATCTAATTTGTAATATAATCAAGTATGACAGAATGTAAAACACATCTTTTTCAAACCACCAAGAAATGCTAAACACTAAATTACATTTTAAAATCTGCTTTAAATCTTGGTTATATTTAGGCTGTTTAAAAATCAGACTGTCATTAATGGGAAATAGATGGGGAAACAGTGGAAACAGTGCTAGACTTTATTTCTCTGGGCTCCAAAATCACTACAGATGGTGACTGCAGCCATGAAATTAAAAGACGCTTACTCCTTGGAAGGAAAGTTATGACCAACCTAGACAGCATATTCAAAAGCAGAGACATTACTCTGCCAACAAAGGTTCGTCTAGTCAAGGCTATGGTTTTTCCTGTGGTCACGTATGGAAGTGAGAGTTGGACTGTGAAGAAGGCTGAGAGCCAGAGAATTGATGCTTTTGAACTGTGGTGTTGGAGAAGACTCTTGAGAGTCCCTTGGACTGCAAGGAGATCCAACCAGTCCATTCTAAAGGAGATCAGCCCTGGGATTTCTTTGGAAGGAATGATGCTAAAGCTGAAACTCTAGTACTTTGGCCACCTCATGCGAAGAGTTGACTCATTGGAAAAGACTCTGATGCTGGAAGGGATTGGGGGCAGGAGAAGGGGACGACAGAGGGCGAGATGGCTGGATGGTATCACTGACTCGATGGACGTAAGTCTGAGTGAACTCTGGAGTTGGTCAGGGACAGGGAGGCCTGGCGTGCTGCGATTCATGAGGTTGCAAAGAGTCGGACACGACTGAGCGACTGATCTGATCTGATCTGATGTGTGAGTACTTTGAAAATTAAAAACACACACACAAGAATTAGTATTTAACATTATCACATTTCAAAAACTAAACTGTTTTAGAATTCATAATCCAAAACAAAATAAATGCAAAGTATGAGTTTATTTTGATATCTTTCTGAAATGTATCTTTAGAAAATAAATCAAATGGATAAATGTAGAAAAATATTTTAAATGTACATAATTTGGAAATAATATTACATTTTATATTATCCAATTTGCTTTTTCTCTCCATTAGGGATTGCTGTTTCTACTGAACAGGTGAGGGTAATTGTCATTAACTCTGTAAAACCTTTTTAAATATGGCAGAATATAAATAAGACAACAAGGCTATCATTAAGGTAAATCAACAACAACAAAAATTAATGAATATTGTGCTCTCACTTTAGACAATGGAGCGGTCCAGGAGACACTACTCGATTGACACTGGCTCCAGCCATGGTGCTCAGCTGAACTTCAGAGATATAAAGTGTCACAGAAGATGACTGCAGCCGTGTTTTCACAACTTCCAGTGGACATGTCAGAATAGCTCCCACTGTACCACCACATCTACAAGAAAGTACAAAGAACAAAACTCTACTTAATTCATAAATTAGTACACATGCACAGAGCTATGACATAAAATGAGCAACTGGGGCTTTGAGAAGGTACTAAAATCTACAATTTCTGTATTTAGGAGACTAAATAATTTTTTACATGTTTCATGTATTTGCACAGAAACATTTAGAAGCTAAAAGTAACAGTTTATTATCTACCTAGCAAGAAAAATTAGCTGAAGAGTCCAAACAGTGGGTGCTATTGTTAAAATGTATTGGTACATCACATCACAGCTTTAAATACTGTTATAAGGGTTTATTTAGTATTCCTTGTCCAGATAGTACTTGTGTTAAAACTGAGACAATTATGTGAGATATATCCTATTTATCAAACTCCTACCCTATCTTTCAATACTCAAGAAATAGTCTTGACAACCTGAGGATATATTGGGCCGCACGGAATGCAAGATCTTGGCTTAATTCTTACGATTTTAATAATACTGCTAGCTATTTTACAAGATTATTGTTTCTTGCATTACCAAATGTGTGACTGAGTATCTGACAAAAATATAATTTTATGAGTTATGATCCTAACTCTAGATATATGAAGATAAGAGGACATTTCCCCCTGGATCATAACAGATTAGTAAGACAGGTGGTACAGAGTCCTTTGGTTACTGTTGAAAAGACCCAGTCAAGTCACAGCACACCAAGTGGCCTATGAGCGAAATCTCTGCCAGATCTAGGAATGCCTTCCTAGCACCACGGGACAAAATGGTCATAAAATACCTCCCAAAGTGTGGTTGAATTTATGACCACGAGGGGACCCTGTCAACTACAAACTGACCCTTGCCATCTACCTCTACAAGGATTAAATAATGTGCTGCTGCAGCTGCTGATTTTCAATACTCCCTGAAAGGAGTTCAGGGTGGAGAGCAGAAATGAGGCACTCTGTGCTTGGCGAAAAACTGGCAGAACAGGTCTTCAGACAGATATTTCTAGGAGCTGATTTTATGAACCCAATTCTTGGATGTCCTTATATCTGCTGCTGCTGCTAAGTCGCTTCAGTTGTGTCTGACTCTGTGCGACCCCACAGACAGCAGCCCACCAAGCTCTGCCATCCCTGGGATTCTCCAGGCAAGAACACTGGAGTGGGTTGCCATTTCCTTCTCCATTGCGTGAAAGTGAAAAGTGAAAGTGAAGTCGCTCAGTCACAACCGACTCGTGGCGACCCCATGGACTACAGCCTACCAGGCTCCTCCATCCATGGGATTTTCTAGGCAAGAGTACTGGAGTGGCTTGCCATTGCCTTCTCCATCCTTATATCCAGAAAAGTACTAAAATCCTTCATGGTCATAACTGCTCCTTATGACCAGCAGAAACCTTCTGCAGCATCATCTTATAGGATTTGAAATAGCTCAATTGGAATTTCATCACTTACACTAGCTTTGTTCGTAGTGATTGTTCCTAAAGCCCACTTGACTTCACATTCCAGGATGTCTGCCTCTAGGTGAGTGATCACACCATCGTGATTATCTGAGTCATGAAGATCTTTTTTGTATAGTTCTTCTGTGTATTCTTGCCACCTCTTCTTAATATCTTCTGCTTCTGCTAGGTCCATACCATTTCTGTCCTTTATCGAGCCCATCTTTGCATGAAATGTTCCCTTGGTATCTCTAATTTTCCTGGAGAGATCTCTAGTCTTTCCCATTCTATTGATTTCCTCTATTTCTTTGCACTGATTACTGAGGAAGGCCTTCTTACCTCTCCTTGAGATGGATGCTGAGTTGTCAAATCAAAGGAAGCAGCATTATTCTAAGAACATCCATTCTTATTTAAGCCTTCCATGGTTAAAAAGATTTGAGGTTACATAATATACTTTATGTTCATAACTGATGTGGCTGGAAAACTACTATTGAATTTATAGCATCAGTAGAACTGAAAATGTGATATTATTTTATGCATGTCAACAAAGGAGTGACCTGTTCTTCTACAGAGAATGGAAATTGGAAGTCAAACAGCCTTTTGTGCTCCAAAGAAAAGTGAAGTGAAAGTGCTGGTTGCTCAGTCATGTCCGATTCTTCCAAAATAGGGTCTCAAACATTTTGTAACCTTCATTTAAGTTGTTAGGAGGCTTGGAGATATTAGTAGATTAATCTATCTTCCAATACAGTTTAATAAAGCACTGAATAAATGATGCAATGGATCAATGGATGAGTGATCAACTAATAGTTCTGCCAGTATCTGATTTTTTCCCCAATAAAGTTACATAAATCAAAAAAAAAAAAAAAAAAAAAATTTGTCAGTGTCAACTACAGATACCAGCAATTAAATTTGTTTTTAACAGAACTATTACTAATGGGCCAGATCATAAACTAGACATATACAGTATGATCCCTTAAAAAAAACCCTCAATAAATAAAATACACGAGGATCTGAACTGTACAGAGCTGGGGGTGAAGTGTAAGTGGGTATACACACAAACACTTGAACTGTCCTGAAGGCGTTTTACATTATAAAATGCAATAGGTATGCAGTACAAGAGTAATACTCCAGTGTTTCTCTCGCTGCTTTAAGTTATTTTAAAGTAATTATTTTGTACACTGAAATCATCATTAATTGATGTAGAGAACAAAACTATTGCTGTTGACAAACATTTAAAATCCCTATTCTGTGCAAACAGGAATAACTACATTAGATTTAGCTCCTCTCCACTGTCTAACAGAGAAGGCAATGGCACACCACTCCAGTACTCTTGCCTGGAAAATCCCATGGGCGGTGGAGCCTGGTAGGCTGCAGTCCATGGGGTCGCTACGAGTCCGACACGACTGAGCGACTTCACATTGGAGGAGGAAATGGCAACCCACTCTAGTGTTCTTGCCTGGAGAATCCCAGGACGGGAGCCTGGTGGGCTGGTGTCTATGGGGTCGCACAGAGTCGGACACGACTGAAGTGACTTAGCAGCCACTGTCTAAAGGAAAACGCCACAAAGACAGAGAGAGGAGGAAGGTTTCAAGCAATGAAGCAAATGGGAAGGATTAACTGTCTTGGCAAAGAGGAAGAAAGGCCCGCAGAAGGAAATACCAAAGAGTAGTAACAGTTTTGCCCTGCTGTGACCTCTTGCTGCTGCTGCTAAGTCACTTCAGTCGTGTCCGACTCTGTGCGACCCCATAAATGGCAGCCCACCAGGCTCCCCGTCCCTGGGATTCTCCAGGCAAAAACACTGGAGTGGGTTGCCATTTCCTTCTCCAATACATGAAAGAGAAAAGCGAAAGTGAAGTCGCTCAGTCGTGTCCGACTCTAGCGACCCCATGGACTGCAGCCTATCAGGCTCCTCCGTCCATGGGATTTTCTAGGCAAAAGTACTGGAGTGGGGTGCCATTGCCTTCTCCGACTGTGACCCCTTAGAGGTCTAAAGACCAAGAGCACCAAGTACTCAAGATGGAGATAAGGCAAAGAATTGAACGCTGACAGGTAATGAAGCAAAGTGGGATACCCAGGTTGTATTCTCTCCCTCCCCCACCTACAGTGGGTAAAATTGTTTCCAGGAGCAGAAGCCTAATTCTCTGAAGAAACGAACTCAAACTCTGAGTTCAGGTTTAACAGGTACAATGCATCCAAAAGACTCATGTCAAGTTACAATACTGCAATCTCTCAAAATACTGAGTATACATTGGAGAGAGTGGGGCAAGGGTAGAAGCAGAGACTTCTAGAAAGAACAAAAGATCACATACATAAAGAAGCCATAATCCCATCAGATTTCGCAACTGCAGAAGGTAAATTATTCTAGAATTCTAAACCTAAGGATTAAACAGATAAAATAAGAAGTTCCCACTGGGAGGGAGACATGGGGTAAGGCAGCAGGGAAATGTTGGTTTTCATGATCTTTCAGCAGCCTTTTTAAAAACCTCATGTATACATCTTTATTTTCAAATAATTTTTTAATCAAAATTTCAGCAGTTAAGTGTCCTTTAAAAACAGCAAGGGTTTTTTTAACTGGAGAATGTGGTTGACGTTTCTGGGGCTCAATGGACTCCATGAAAAATGGTGTGTTTGTGCAAATGTCTATGACTCAGAACTCAACAATAAATTTGCAATCATGACCTACCTCTCACCATTTCCACCCTGGTCTAAGCACAATATTGTACTGAGGTTACTGGAGCAACCTTTTAATTAGTGTCTCTCTGCTTCTACCCCTGCCCCACTCCCTCCGATGTATACTCTAAAGTGACTGCATTGAAATCTTGAGTCAGATCAAGTCTTTTCAAAGACTTCCTAAGTCATTCAGACAAAAAGCCAAAGCCCTCACAATGGTCTATAAGACCTTACACAATCGCATCTATTTCCCTTCTCACTCTGCTCTGACCACACTGACCTCTGCTCTAATTCTTAGAATTTAACACATCAAGCATGCTCCTGTGGTTTTGGAGGACAAGCATCAGTTCAAAGGGAGTTAAAGGGACACAGAGGCTTTCTGATAACTGACTATCTTCACGTCTCACATGGTCTACACTCTAAACTTCCTTTCATATTTCCCCTGACCATCTCCACTGCAGTGCCTTAAAGCAGAGCCTCATTTCATGTCTAATCTTCTAACTGGTCCTGAGTCCCTGTGGTTCAGTGATGTGGCCATTGAGTTAAGATTGCAAGGTGTCACCAATGTAATTTGCTACTAATGAAAGTACTAAGTTGGAGGCTTTACTGTTATAATTCAAAGTGTCTCAAACATTTGCTTTAAAAGGTTTGACTAGTAAACAATTCCAAAGAGAGAATAGCCAACTTTGACAGCAAAAGAGCATATAGTTATTCTGCAATGTCAAAAATCTAGCAAGGGTAGTTTCTAAGCAAGTAAAACTTAAATGTAACTATACCTTTGTTATATCCAGGTTAAAAAACTTCAACTACATTCTCTTAGAACTATGAATCCTTGGATCAATGCACATTTTAAAGTTTCAAAGGCAAATGCCACACCTTTAGAACATATGAGGGCAAGGCTGCTTGGTGAGAGCTTACCATGTAACTATGAATTGATTTTAGAGAATATTTTTTTAAATTTAATTTTATTTTTTAACTTTACAATATTGTATTGGTTTTGCCATATATCAACATGAATCCGCCACAGGTATACACGTGTTCCCCATCCTGAACCCTCCTCCCCTCTCCCTCCCTGTACCATCCCTCTGGGTCGTCCCAGTGCACCAGCCCCAAGCATCCAATATCATGCATCGAACCTGAACTGGCGACTCATTTCATATATGATATTATACTGGTTATCAATAAACATCTTTACAAGACGTTTAAAACTATTCTATTTTCATGATGTTTGAGAAATTATACAATAAGTAAATCAAGTCACCCCAGGAATTTACTGGATTGTAGACACATTTTTAGCCTATGGTAATTTGGGAGTGTAAATGTCTCAGAACTTTCCACTGTTGCTTCTACTTGTTTATAGTATATAATGAAGATAAAAATTTTGACATGTCAGACGTTCTAACTACTCAAGGGCCTACAGATCCCTTGAGAGTAAAGCAAAGGCTAAAAGCTGCTTAGAATGGAATTGTTTTCCCCCTTGAAGCTAGGCACAATGTAACCAAGAAACTGGTTAAAAAACAAAACACAAAAAAATCTGGGAAAATGGGTCTTTAAGAAAGAGAAAGGCCTCTGAGGGCCTTAAAGTACTACACCCAAGTTACCGCAACACAGGAATCAGAAACTTGAGAGGCTGGGGGAAGACAGGGAAAGGGAAAAAGAAATTATTCACTAACATGAGTAACAAGTTTATCAGTTTCAGCCAAGATGCCAAGAGTCATAAATCCCTAGGGTCAGTGCATATGCAGAACGCCATCATCAGGACAGCCTCAAGGGCCTGAATCACTAGATTCAGTTTCCCTGGGTTTAGAGACTTTTACTAGACCTATCTGTGGAGGAATCTAACTGGTGTCCCATGTTTCTGCTTAGGAAAGGATGAAAAGTGAAAGTGTTAGTTGCTCAATCCTGTCTGACTCTTTCATGGACTGCAGCCTACCAGGCTTCTGTCCATGGAATTCTCCAGGCAAGAATATTGTAGTGGGTTGCCATTCCCTTCTCTAGGGGATCTTTCCAACCCAGGGATCGAACCCAGGTCTCCTGTACTACAGGAAGATTCTTTACTGTGTGAGCCACCAGGGAAGCCCCAAGGAAAGGATGGGTCATGAAAAAGCAATGGGATTTAAGACTGTGGTTGTTACACATACATGTTTGATTTTGACCTTCTGAGCATGTATGGATCAGGACACTTGCTTTTACTAGGCAAGGTAATTCATAAATGGACAAAGTCTATTTTGCTTGGGTCCACAATATTGATGTGTAGGCACACACACATATTTATATGTATGTACATATATACAATAGGTACTTTAGAAATATATTTGTTAACACTAAGCAAACCTATTTTGTTAAACAACTGCAGTGTTTAGCTTTGAAAGCAAAGTGAATAGGTTAAAATATTTTGTTATCTCTGCTGTAGGTAACACTCCCTTGTAATTTCCTAATTAGGACATTAGTCAAATTAAGAAATATGTCTAAGAAAAAGACTCATTAAAATGTCAGAATTTTGCAATCACAAAAATGTAGCCTATCTTTGAAATTCTAGTAAGTCTTAACTGAAACTGTTTTCTCTGATAATATATTTGTAGAGGTACTTATTCTGAAGCTTTAATGTTTGAGCAAGATACAAATTCTTCAAGAATGAAAGACATATTCTATATACTTGACAGAATAACTTATGAAAAGTCAGACAGATGTGAGATGTGGTTGAGAATAATGGTACTTGGTGGGGGTGGGTATCTGTAGTGTTTCTCATGCAGGAAAAAAATTAACAAGCTAGGCTTTTTCAAAATGCTAAAGCAAAATCAAAGCACTAATAACATTAAAAAAAAAAAAAAAGACGTTAACCAACAACTTAGATAAATATGGAAAAACAATGATATCAGGATTAAAATTCACTATAGAAGCAAAATATACTGAGGGTATGAGATAGGTCTAGTAAAAATAACAACTCCCTCCCCCCATTATTGCTTTGTTTCTTTGCTCCCCCCAGCAACAAATCTCAAAATTCCATTTACTGTCTAATTTCTCTCCCACTTCCATCAGATTTCCACTCCCAGCTCTGCCTTGAAAACTGCTAATCACAGTAACCAAAGGTCTCCACAACTGTTAAATTCAGTAATTAAGAACTCTCAGATCTCATCGTAACAGACAATAACATAGGACAACTAATCAGCCACTCTTTCCTAATATTGTATATATTTGTTTCTTCATTTGACTTTCAGAGCACATTTTTGTGGTCTACTTTGCTGGTTCCTCTTGTTCTGATCCGTTTTGCTGAAATTTCCAGAGGTCCTCTCTTTCGCCCTATGTCCCTTAGTGACATCATGTAAGCTCATGTCACCATCTATATACCATTAATTACTAAATATGTGTTTCTAGTCCAGACCTCCTTTCTGGGCTCGCCTAATACATGCATCCTGTTCAAACTTACGTCTTAAACGGAACTATATACTTATCTTCCTCCACTCCAGCCCTATTCCATCTGCAATCTCGCCCATTTCAATTAACAATAATTTCTTCCCCTTCAGGTACCCAAACTAAAAATCTTGCAGTTACTCATTTTTCTTCACATGTCACATAGACTACAACCTTCTTTGAAGAACTGCTGCCCCTCATTTTGATTATTTCAACAGCCACATCACTTCCTCACCTCTGGCCTTGCCCCATGTACAGTCTACTCTGTGCATGGCGACCAGAGTCAGCCTTGAGAACTCCTGCAGTGACTCTTCCCATCTCAGGAAAAAAAGCCAAATGGCCTAATACGGCTCTATTACTTTGGCTATACTTACCCAAGGGCCTTTTCACTGCCTGGTCTACCTAAATAGTTAACTCTCTGCCCTCCAGGTCTTTGTTCAAAAGTCACCTTCTCAGTTAGGACTCCACCAAGACTCCCTACTTGGAGCTACAGTGTTGCCCACCCCCATTATTCCCTTTTATCCTGTTCCATTTTTTCCTCAACCATGGCACTGAAACCTTTTAATTAATGATATAATTTACTTAGCATAACAATTCAATCCCCTCTTTTCAGATAATTGTGGGCATTTTTCAATATTACATTAAAATTGGACATGTGGTAGGCTCTTGAAATTAGCTGCAATATGGAATCTGGACTACACCAATAAACTTTCACTTTGTTACATTAAAATCCATTGCTTTATGTTCTGTTCTGACTCCTTTACCTATGTATTACTCTATAACATCATGTATTGGTCATTTAAAAAATACTGGTTCACTGGATTATACAGGTCTTTCAAATGCTGATACATTTTATTATACAATATCTTAAAAATTATATTCCCTATCTACTCAAGATTTCCAAAGTTCCAATTAGTGTTTGAAATCTCCGATTTTATCACATGGCAACAAATGCTACCAGTGGTTTTCCTCGAAGCAACAGGCCCACTTCTTTCATTTTTTTTTTGAGAAAGTATTTGCCAAATATTCAAGACTGAATAGTCACAGTTGAGTGGGTCTCATGAAAAAAGAGGCTAGTTCAGTTTGAGGCTGCAAAAATTGCAGAAGTACTTTATTCATGTTTCCCATTTTCTCACGCAGAATATAAAATGAAGTTGTATACACAAGCGTCAAGATTTAAAACTAATTTTTACTGTTTCAAAAACACTCTTAAGTGAACCTGTGTTTTTAAAGTGCAAGTGCTAGTGACCGCCAGCACAGTCTGGGGATGCTGCCGTGACGCATGCTAAGGCATCACTGCTTTTGCACCAGCGGTCCAAACATCAACAGTGAAAAGGCAACACTGTGTTAATATTTTTATGAGAAGAGCTTTAACATCTCAGACCACTAAAAGTTCTTGGGAACTCCCAGGGGTTCCTGACCTACAATGCTATACCACAATAATCTCCTTACAGGAATATAAGTTTCTTCAAGAATATTCTACATCAGGATAAGCAACTTACCTTAGTCTTACGATCTATTAGGCAGAATTAAAGAATGTATTTTTAAGGAGAAAAAGTTGTAAAGATCATGAAAATTAAGGCTAAGCAAAAATGTAGACAAAGTAAACTGTATATAAAGCACATTAATTATACTTTTAAGTATTCTACTTCTGCCCAGATCGTACAAGGAAACAGGTGAAGTCATTTAACAAATATTATGACAAAATTTCTGCAGAAACAAGATATCTGACACCCACTGGAGATTCTTACTGAATAAATGAAAAATAAATGGTTTAATAAATGGCTTAATAAATGACTGGGTTAATCCCAGGATATAAAAAGAAACAATCTTAGATAGCCTGAGATTGCCCACTGTATATTTTAAGCTCTCACTGTCATAGGAGCTACACAGGAAAAAAATTCATCCACCTAAGTTGGGAGATTTATTCCTCCCATTTGAGGCAATCTCTCTCTCAAATAGAAAACCCCCCCAACTGCCACACAAGTAAACAATGTAGATCTATCAAAGAATGTAAAAACATACTGCTTAAATCTTCATACACAAACACTGTTATTAAAAGTATAGCTAAAATAAAATTGTATTTACATCCTTTTTGCAGGCTGTCATGAGCGGCCTCCGTTAATACAATCAACCTAACCGATGACCTGACTCTGAATATTAACCCTGACAAAAACTTAATGGGACCAAAGGGTGTGTTCAAGAAAGCACGAGTTACACATGTGAGGCTGTCACTCAGACCCAAGGTCCAGTGCTGCTGCTGCTGCTGCTAAGTCGCGTCAGTCGTGGCCGACTCTGTGCGACCCCACAGACGGCAGCCCACAAGGCTCCCGTCCCTGGGATTCTCCAGGCAAGAACACTGGAGTGGGGTGCCACTGCCTTCTCCAGAGCTAGAATGTTTTACAATTTTCTGATTTAATAAGATCACTACAAGGCTCCTAAAAAATCTAAGATGCAAACACATATTTGAATAAATACTATTATAATCATCAAGAAAACAATTCAAAGGCTCTATCTTAAAATGATTTTTGTCTAATGATTAAATGTGACTGTGAAAGGTTTTTGGTTCTTGCACAATAGCTAATAAAAAGAATTCCTTTTCTCTATCTGGTTATTATTAAAGGAAAAAATACATTTCCCTAACTCTTAATTTACATAATTCCATCACGATAAAAAAATGAAATCTAGTTTTCTATAAAGAACGTCCAAGAAATGATCGACTAAATACACGACTTGCGATGTACCGTGTGCGTGCATGCTCAGGTGTGTCCAACTCTTTGCCACCCTAGGGACTGTAGACCACTAGGCTCCTCTGTTCACGGGATCCTCCAGCTAAGAATCCTGGAGAAGGCTGCCATTTGCTCCTCCAGGGGATCATCCCGACCCAGGGATGGAACATGTTTCCTGCAATGGCAGGCAGATTATTTACCAGGTGAACCATCCAGACATCTTCAACCAAGAACAATGTTACCCACAAGTCAATTTGCATTTCTACAATGCTTAGCATACAGATTTTCAGAACATTCCACAGCACTGATTTCATTTAAGACAGAGCTGGAAGGTTCCTTAGAGATTATTTACCTTTCACTAAACATGTATGAAAAGGTGTTTGATGTTGGATAAGCACATTTTTTATACCTTGCTATTTCCCCATATTTTGAAGGAGCTAAGTCAGATGATCTTTACCATCCTTCCTAGTTCTAACGTTTCTCTAAGAAAGATAAGCCAAATTTTACTGAAATAACTTATGCAACTACATATAAACATATAATGGATACAGGATGCAAAGGAAGAATTTATATCTATCTTATGTCAGGTACTATAAACAAATACTTCATTTAAAACTCTAAATAACCTGCACATGCTAAGTTCTTTTTTGGGGGCTATTGAAAAGTCAAAGTTGCTTAGTCGTGTCCGACTCTTTGTGACCCCCATGGACTATAGAGACCATGGAATTCTCCAGGCCAAATACTGGAGTATGGACAGGCAGAGGGGCTCCCAAACTGGGAAGTTAGTGCAATCAAGCTAACATTGCAAATAAATATGCCCTATTTTTAACAAGGCTGCCCAGGTGACTCGGTGGTTAAGACTCTGCCTGACAAAGCAGGAGATGAGGGGTCAATCCCTGGGTGGGGAAAATCCCCTCGAGGAAGAAATAGCAACCCACTCCAGTATTCTTGCCTGGAAAATCCCAGGAACAGAGGAGCCTGGAGGGCTACTGTCCATAGGTTCACAAAGAGTCGGATGTGACTGAGCACACTTTAAACAAAACTTGACAATATGTAGAGCATTAAAAATTTTAGGACCTAGACCAGGGCCTTAGAAACGGTCTCAACGTCCTCATTTTAGAGATGAAGCAACTGAGATCAAAGAGTTTGTCCATTTCTCATTCAGATTAAAATAGTGGCCAGAAGTAGATGTGTCTAACTTTCATGAATTACCTTATGATCTGATTACAGAAGGGAACCCGATTATTTGCACAAGACATCTTTACAAGAATACCTACATGGCTAATGGGTTTAAAAATGATTTAATTTGCCAAGATTATTGGTAAACATATAATATAGAAAGCAAACCCTGCCAAAACTTAGTCTCGCAAACTAAATGAAAACTACTTTAATCTCACAACAGTGCCTGGTCCACAAGCGGTGTACAGTGTTTGTTGAGTTAACGTGCTAAGCTAAGGAAAGCATGGTCATCACTGGCGATAGAGTCCACACGTCTAACTCCAACGAAGCCACTGCGAACAGAACCGCGTATGTATTAGTTTAATATTCTTAAAGTAGCTGATTTAGAAACAAACTGCATGCTTTGAGGGGATGCGACTTTATATGGTCACAAAGGCAGAAAAGAACCTCAGCATAATTCGTCGTATCCATTTTCGATTAGACTATGACCCTGCAAAAAAGAAGTAACTCCTAAATTTAAAATTGCTATGCCTCTCCAAATTTGGAAAAAACAACCTAAAAAAGGAGACTAAATTGGCTGAACAAAAGATCTGTAGTACTCAGGCTGGCAAACAAGGAACGAAGACTTTTAGTCTTAACCTTGTACAAACAGTAACCATTGTCAAAGCTTCTGACCTCTCCCCTACCCCCACTTTTCTTCTTTAAGCGGACGAAAAGCAGTGGATGTGCAAGAGGGTTGATTTTCAGGAAAAGAATCTGACCCCGGACGCACTGTCGCTTTGAGACAGCACCTCGCAACCTGGAAAAGCTCAGGAAGGAAATTTTCTGAGCTCGAAACATACAGCTACTGCGAGCAACCGAACCCCAAAGCTTTCCCGCTAGAGCCGGAAGCCCCAGGACGACTCACCGGGACTGACTAGGGCCCGGAAATCAGCCGCGCGAGGTCCGAGGAGGGGCGTGAGCTACGTGAGGCCCCGCCGCAGCCCGCGCGCCAGGGAGGGAAGAAGGAGGAGGTGCGGCGCCCATTTTGTCCTCGGCCTCCGCACTTTCCGCCCCCGACCAGGCCGGGCAACCTACGCGAGGCCTGCAGCTGCTGTCCTCCCGCGGCCGCGCATCCCCGACGCCCGCTAGGCCGCGGCGAGTGGACTGGGCCTATGTGGACCCCAGCGCCGCCAGCCACTCCCCAGGCCTCGCTCTGGCTCCGCGGGCCCAAAGCCTGACGTCCAGCCGGCTTCGCCCTCCCACCCTCCCCGCCTGGGCCTCAGCCCTCTGGGCTTCTTCGGCTCCCAGCTCCAGTCCCCTCACCCCTGCGCTTCCGGGCCGCATCCCCCTCACCCTTTTAGCCTGAGTCTCAGGCCACGGCCCTCGGCCTCAGCCCGGAGCCCTCAGCCACAGTCCGCAAGCCCCGGCTGCAACGTACCCTCCGGCAAACAGATGCACCAGCGTGTCCCTCTGGCTCATTCTCTCTGCCGCATGTCCTCCGGGCGCTGAGGCGGGACGCGGATCCGGCCGCCCGCGAAGGCCACAGCTTCCGCCCCGGCCTGGAGCAGCACGGCGCCCCACTGACGGCGAGGGGAGCTGACGGAGACGCGGCTGCAGAAGGAGCCGGCGCGGCCCTCCCCGTAGCGCTGCAGCCGGGCCGCCTCCCGCTCCCGCTCAGCGCTCACCACCCGCGCTAGAGGGCAGCGCGGCGGCAGTGAAGTGGGAAAGAATATTCCGACCACCGCCCCCCCGACATAAACAGAAGCTACCATTGGTCCGCGCTGCATGACGTCACGAAGCCGGCATGCCTCTTTCACGTGATCGCTAAGGCGTTTCTCAATGAAAGGGGCCGGGAGGCGGGGCCAGAGCGCGTGCACAGAGGGTAGTAGGTCACGGTGTCCTCGCACCTCCAGCGTTTGTTCCGAGGGCTGCGCCCGGCGCGGTCTCGACCCGAGCAGCCTAGCGGATTCGAGCTCCTCGATCCCCCGGCTCCCGGTCTGGGTTCCTGGTATGCAAGCGGAGTGGGGGTGCGAGCCGGCCCAATCTCTGATTTGATTTAAGGACTGCTTGTTGGTTTTTTGTTTTTTTTTAGAGCTGTTTTACATTCACAACAAAATTGAAACGAAGGTACAGAAAATTTCCATTTGCCTCCTGCTTGATTTGCGTTTTAATAATTGGATCTATGACCCAGCATTTCCGCTTCCTGTTATCTGTTGATATCTCAGTTGTGGCATCATGCGTGGAATCAGTCCTGTCCGACTCTTTACAGCCTCAGGGACTGTAGCCTGCCAGGCTCCTCTGTTCTTGGAATCTTTTCAAGTCAGGAATACTGAAGACGGTTGTCTTTTCCTACTCCAACTGATACCTCAGAGTAGCACGCAAAACAGTCCAAGAATGAAAGAACAAACAAAAACAAAAGGAAACAATCCAAGAAAAGGCTCGAACAAAGATACTACTACTTGATCACAAACAACAGTACTGTATTTACAAACAGTGCTTCTAATAGTGGAAAACTGATCAGTAGGAGAATGGAGAAATGAGTCACAGAATATTCCTACTGTGGAGTATTATGCAGTTGTAACAAAGGGTGCGGTAGATCAATGTGGAAAAAAATCTCCAAGGTGTAGTAACTAAAACAGGCAAATGGAATTAAAACACTAAGGTTTATTTTAGAAAGGAGAAAGAAAACCATTATTTACTAATTTTTCTAACTAGCAACTCTTTCTTATATGTATACGTAAGAAGGTCAAAGACTGAGGGAAAGAAAATGTTTTATCCCTTTAGAATATGATGATTAAATATTTGAAAATTTTCCTAATTAGTAGTTATTTCTGAGGTGCAGAATATAACATAACACTGAAACTATTTGTCGCTCACAGTAAATAAATGTTGATCTTTTCCACCTCTTGGCAGTTTCCATTTCACCTTCAAGGCCCTCACCACACGTTCCCACCCTTTCAAGGTCACTTACTTCATGAAGTCCTCCCTGATTACCTCAGCTCTCTTTACTTGCTCCTAAATTTCCACAAAATGTATGTACAGATTGCACGTCACTGTCAAGAGTTCATGCACTTCACAGTAAATGCTCATATGTAAAGTGGGCATAGGAGTACCTATCTCACAAGGCAGTAATGAGGACTGAACACCTTAAAATTCTGTAAAACGCTGTAACAGTCTGTGTAAGTGCTACCTGTAATAATAAGTAGTATTATTTTACTGTGTTGTATTCCTAATAACAAAAATGATGGCAGCTGATATTTCTTGAATACTTACTAATATGCCAGGCTCTGATCTAAATCCTTTACAGCATTCTCTTGCTAAACTCACAAGTACCCTGCGAGGTCAGTGATCTTACCCCCCCACTTTTTCCATGAGGAGACTGAGATATAGAATAATTGACTTGCCCAAGATTCTCTCTTTTACCCAGAAAGAGTTTGGATTTGAATCATCCAGCAGAGTCTCTCTGATCTCAGTGCTTCAGTTGGTAAAGTAATAGCTGCACATCAGAGAGGGAAATTTTGAAACAAAACAAAACTCCTAGAGAAGTAGAAATAAAAATTGACACCCTGGCCATACTTCCCTCAAACCTTTGTGTTAACTTTTGGTGGTGGTGTTGTGGGTAGGTGGGTAGATCTTTTTTTTTTTAATATACGAGTTTTATTGAGGTATCATAAAACATGAGATAAAATTCACCCATTTAAAGTATAGTGAGTAGTTTTTAGTATATTCTGATGATTGCACAACCATCAGTTCAGTTAAGTTCAGTTGCTCAGTCGTGTCTGACTCTTTGTGACCCCATGAACTGCAGCATGCCAAGCCTCCCTCCAACTCCTGGAGTCCACCCAACCCCATGTCCATTGAGTCGGTGATGCCATCCAACCATCTCATCCTCTGTTGTCCCCTTCTTCTGCCCTCGATCATTCCCAGCATCATTCCCAGCATCCATCACCACTACCTAATTCTAGAACATTTTCCTTATCCTGAAAGAACATTTCCTCACTCTCATACTTGTTATCAATTACTCCCATTCTCTTCTCTTCCTATCTTCTGCCAACCACTAATCTACTTTCTATCTCTCTGGATTTGTCTAATCTGGACGTTTCATATAAATAGAATTATACAGTATGTGTCCTTTTGTGTTTAGGTTCTTTCACTAAGCATAATGTTTTCAAGGTTTATTCACGTTTTAGCACTTATCAGTACTTCATTCGGAGAAGGCAATGACAACCCACTCCAGTATTCTTGTCTGGAAAATCCCATGGACGTAGGAGCCTGGTAGGCTGTAGTCCATGGGATTGCTGAGAGTCGGACACAACTGAGTGACTTCACTTTCACTTTTCACTTTCATGCATTGGAGCAGGAAATGGCAACCCACTCCAGTGTTCTTGCCTGGAGAATCCCAGGGATGGGGGAGCCTGATGGGCGGCCATCTATGGGGTCGCACAGAGTCGGACATGACTGAAGCGGCTTAGCAGCAGTAGCAGCAGCAGCAACAGTAGTACTTCATTCCCTTTTATGATAGGATAGCAGTCCATCATATGACTGTACTACATTTTGTTTATTCTCAATTGACGCCATTTGGATTGTTTCCACTTTTTGGCTGTCATGGATAATCCTGCTATGAATATTTGTGTACAAGTTTTGGCATGCATGTATATTATCAGTTCTCCTGGGGATGTACTTGGGAGTGGCATTGCTGGGTCATATGATAGCTTGATGTTTAATGCTTTCAATAACTGCCAGACTGTTTTCCAAAGTGACTGCATCAATTTATGATGCATTTTCTTTAAGACAATAACTGTGGCTCCATGTTTTTCGCATAGTGAGTACTGTGGTGATTACATTTAATGAAGGTTCTGAAACTGGTAAGGAGGGAGCCTGAGTTCTTAGGTGCAGTAAATTATTCCGACAAGAGCAATAGCAGTTCATAATGTGACTGTTTCTTTTGGATCCACCTTCAGATGCCATCATGGAAGGAGACTCTGTCCCCTGCACATTCTGACTAGTGGCCCTGGGGGCCAGCCACTGGGGTGTGGTTGCTGAGGCTGTCATTCCTGCAGGGATTCTGGGGTTGCATTGGCTGTCCTGTTTCTTGAGTTTCTACTGCCCTGTGTCATCTGCCAGCTCTTTTATAACTTTCCTTCCTCATTCCTATTTTCTAACGTCTTCAAGTGCTTCACACAGGACCAGCACAAAGAAGAGGTTACTTGAGCCCTTGCCCCTTAAACAAACAAGTTTCCAGGTACTTTTCCAGAATATTAAAGTAGGGTGGGTGGGGCAGAGACCTTGCTTTGTTGTCAGGTATACCTGTACCTCTTTCAGATCCCCATTCCAACTGAGGGATTTTCTGGGAGCTGTAGCTTTAAACTGAATGTAGAAAGAGAAGCTGATGGGGAAAGCATGGCCACATCTGGTTGCTTGGCTCAAAACAAAGAAGCTCATTGTGAAGTGGAGGAGACTGCTACTCTGTTTTCTGATTGGTACTGAGCTCAAATTTTCATTGCTAAAGGCTGAGAAGTTCTGAGTACCTATTTGTTGGGAAGTGGAGCACAGATGGGCCAGTGATACCATTTCCCTCCCCCACTTTGCCTCAGTTGGTCTTGTAGATACAGAAAATTCATACAGGTTCCAAACCTTAGATTGGTAACATTAGTTTTAAATATTTGAGTGGATTTTTTTTGAAAAGGTTTGTGTCTTCTTAGCTTTTAATGGGAGGTTTGGAGAGATTGTTTTATATTCTCTTAGCCAGATGCCATTAAAATTGTTTTCCTTATGTTGCTTCTAATAAAAAGTAATAAATTCAAACAATACAGAGGTGCATGAGTTAGAAATTAAAACCCTCACCTCAACAACCTCCCTTCCTAAATCCTGCTCCTCAGAGGACATCATTGGCAAGTGTTGGTTAAGCACCCTTCTGGGTACTTAATGCCATGATAGTAATCATCTCAAAGAGCTTTGGGTGTGTGCAGTACTCACCAAGTACCAGTCACTGTTGGAAGCACTTTTCATGTATTTAACTTCAGAACCTAATGAAGGACATATTACAGATGAGCAGACCGATTTACAGAGGGGTTAGAGGATTTGTTAAGGTGGCTCAGCTAACACATAGCCGAGCTTGGATGGAAACCTAAGGACTCTGGCTTCAGAGTATATATGTGCGTGCATGCTTAGAGTTGTGTCTGACTCTTTGTGACTCCACAGACTGTAACCCACCAGGCGGCTCTGTCCATGGGATTCTCCAGGCAAGAATACTGGAGTGGGTAGCCATTCCCTTCTCCATGGGATCGTCCCAACCCAGGGATTGAACCTGGGTCTCCCACATTACAGGCAGATTCTTTACTGTCTGAGCCATCAACGAAGCCCCTTACAGTCTGTACTCTCATCCTCTATTCCACACCATCTCAATTGTTCAGTGGTTGATTGAGAATACTAGCAATAATTTCATAAAAAAGTGGAGGGGGATGACCTTTGAAGGAACTTAAGGAGATGTGATGTCAAGAGGATGAAATGTACACTTATACTGAACCCCAGACCGGGTCATGAGGGCAGCTGCTCATTCGGGTTTCAGGTCCCATTGAGCCACCTCTCCCATCAGCAGCATCACTTACTCTGTGTCACATTTCTATTCGGTCATGGTTAAAGGCTCTCCTTAGTTACACAGGTGATAAGCAGAGCTAGCATGAAAATAGATAAGGAGGTGGTAGAAACGGACTTCCCCCAGAAGGATTCAGTTAGCTTGTTGGAAACACTGTCCTCCAGGGAGTATTTTAGTAATGTGTCCCAGGAGGCTTGGAGAAAAATCCCGCAAAACAGAAAATGACTTTTTCTATCCTGTGAGACAGGAGTTTTAGGACGGTAGTGAGACCTTGCAGAGAAATCCAGAGATTTTCTTGAGATAAGGGTGTATAATACACTTCATATGGACAATGCCTGGAACCTCACAGTTTGTGGTAATACAGAAGTTGTGCCCTGCCTCACATTTAAGAGACCATCTAGGGAATTTCCATTGGATGGGAATTCCATTTGGAAATTTTTCATTTCTATTGGGAAATTCCATTGGAATTGCCACTGGATGGATCACCATCCAGTGGTTAAGGTTCTGTGCTCTCACTGCTGAGGGCCCAGAGTTGACCCTTGGTCAGGAACTAAGATTCACAAGACAAAAACGAAACCATCTAAGCATCCTTGCTTTGAAACCCCACTTGCTTGTTGGCATTTGAATATTGCTTTTAATGTTTTCTTGTTGTTTAGTTGCTAAGTCGTGTCCAACTCTTCCCAAACCCATGGACTGCAGCATACAAGGCTCCTCTGTTCTTCATTATCTCTGTGCTGTGCAAATCACTTTCATTGTGTCCAACTCTTTGTGACACTATGGACTGTAGCCCACCAGCCTCCTCTGTCCATGGGATTCTCCAGGCAAGAATACTAGAGTGGATTTCCACACCCTCCTCCAGAGGATCTTCCGGACCCAGGGATCGAATCTGCATTCTTATGACTCCTGCACTGGCAGAAGATTCTTTGCCACTAGCCCCACCTGGGAAGGCCTCTTACCGTCTGCCACCCCGTTCTCCTCCTGCCTTCAATCTTGCCCAGAATCAGGGCCTTTTCTAATGAGTCAGCTCTCCACATCAGGCAGCCAAAGTATTGGAGCTTCGACTTCAGCATCAGTACTTCCAATGAATATTCAGGTTTGATTTCCTTTAGGATAGACTGGGTAGACCTCCTTGCTGTCCAAAGGATGCTCAAGAGTCTTCTCCAGGGCTTCCCTTATGGCTCAGATGGTAAAGATCTTCTCCAGCACCACAATTCGTTGCTTTGTTTTTGTCTCAAAGGAAAGATCAGCATGTAATTTTAAAATGTCTTGATTCTAATAAAAGTCAAAACACAGGAGCGTTTTCATAAATAATTAAGTAATCTTTGGTTGAGCCTGTTAGCCATTGAAAGGACATCTTACATCTTTGCCTTATTTTCAAGCTTCAAGTACATTTTCTTTACCATTGTTCGAGGAATACACCACAATTGTGGAGAATAATCTTGGGTTGTAAGGAAAAAACTGTGTCCCAAATCTGTGTGCTTGAGAATTTCTTAGGTACAGCACACCTGGTGATGCTCCTGCAGGTACAGTTGATCGTTGTAAATAAACCACAAGTTTTGTGCACAGTGTGGCCTCAGCTGTTCTACCCAGGGCCAGGGATGAATGGGCGGAAACCCAACAACAAGGAAGGCATCACTTACTCTCCCAATGTGGTGGCTTTTGTGGATTGTCCTGGAATGTGGCAGTCCACAGCTCTGCTGTGCTTCTTGACCTTGGGGCTGCCAAGGGTGTTTGAACTCCTACAAATGGGGTGGGATGGGTGGTCAAAGAGTTTATGGCCTCATTATGTCCTGTGAGGTGTCACCAAGCAAATACTGTGACACCCTAAAACCTTCACAAAGATGCATATAATCACAAAGTTTTTTTGTTTCTAATATTACAATATCATTTTTGTTTCTATCCTTTCCTATGAGCATAGCATCCCTTGGAGGGGAACAATGGGCACAAGACAACTAGGAGCCTCCCTCAGGCTGTCATATGCAGGCAAAGTCACACACACTTAGATTTACTTTGGTATATGGCTGCTGCTGCTACTGCTAAGTCACTTCAGTCGTGTCTGACTCTGTGCGACCCCAAAGACGGCAGCCTACCAGGCTCCCCCGTCCCTGGGATTCTCCAGGCAAGAACACTGGAGTGGGTTGCCATTTCCTTCTCCAATGCATGAAAGTGAAAAGTGAAGTCACTCAGTCGTGTCCGACTCTTCACGACCCCATGGACTGCAGCCTACCAAGCTCCTCCGTCCATGGGATTTTCCAGGCAAGAGTACTGGAGTGGGGTGCCATTGCCTTCTCCATGGTATATGGCTACCATCACTCATATCTCACACATCCAGAACAGACACTTTAAAGGATGCTAGACACCTTCTTGCCTGGAGAATCCCAGGGACGGGGGAGCCTGGTGGGCTGCCATCTATTGGGTCGCACAGAGTCCGACACGACTGAAGTGACTTAGCAGCAGCAGCAGACACCTTCAGGAAGCCTTCCTGAATTTCTCCAGGCTTTGCTGGAAGCCTCGTTTCCTCTCCTCAACAAACTGAAAACCAGGGATTGGGACACTTTCTGATGCAAAAGGTCATATAGTAAATACTTTGGAATCTGTGTGTCATGTGATCTCTGTTACAACTACCTGACTTCGGCGTGAAAGTAGCGACAGAATATGTAAACAAACACCTGTGACCGTGGTCCAGTCCGTTACAAGAACTGGTGGCAAGCTGAATTGGGCCCATGATTAATGTTTCCTCAACCCTTGCTCTGGATCGTAGCAGGCTTCCTATTAGGAAAAACCCTCTTATGTTTGCACGGCCCTGACACGCCACTTCCTATACTCTGTACCTACAACCCCAAAGTGAAATAAACCATTGATTTGCTTTTCCCACCACTTGTGTGAGCGCCATCATTTACGTACAATGAGCACGACAGTCCCCTCCCGTGGGCAGCAGCTAGGGGACTGCACAGAAAAATAGCTCCTTAAAAGTGAGCAAGGGGAATGTGAAGGCTGGGAGACAGCGTGTTGCTGCAGGAGATAGAGCCTTAGAGCTTCTAGTTATAGGTCAACTCATCAGAAAGCGTCAGATACCACAGCTGTTGATCAGTCGCCCAGTCGTGTCTGACTCTGCGACCCCATGGACTGCAGCACGCCAGGCTTCCCTGTCCTTCACTACCTCCCGGAGTTTTCTCAAACTCATGTCCCTTGAGTTGATAATCCATCCAGCCATCTCATGCTCTATTGCCCCCTTCTCCTTGTGCCCTCAATCTTTCTCAGCATTAGGATCTTTTCCAATGAGTCCACTGTTCGCATCAAGTGGCCAAAGTTTTGGAGCTTTAGCTTCAGCATCAGCCCTTCCAATGAATATTCAGAGCTGTTTCCTTTAGGATTGTCTGGTTTAATCTCCTTGCAGTCCAAGGGACTCTCAAGAGTCTTCTCCAGCACCACAATTCGATGCTTCGTTTCTATCTCAAAGGAATAAAGGCAAACAAAAAACCCAATCCAAAAAAATGGGCAAAGAACTTGAATAGACATTTCTCCAGGGAAAATATACAAATGGCAAATAACACAGGAAAAGATGCCTAACATCACTAATTATTAGAGAAATACAAGTCAAAATTACAGTGAGATCCTACTTCATGCCAATTAGGATGGCTAGTATAAAAGCAAAACAAAGCAGACAAACAAAAATCAGAAAATACCAAGTGTTGGCCAGGAAGTCGAGAAATTGGAACCCTAGTTTGTTTAAAGTGGTGGTGGTGGTGGTGCTGCTGCTAAGTCGCTTCTGTCGTGTCCGACTCTGTGCGACCCCATAGATGGCAGCCCACCAGACTCCTCTGTCCCTAGGATTCTCCAGGCAAGAACACTGGAGTGGGTTGCCATTTCCTTCTCCAATGCATGAAAGCGAAAAGTGAAAGTGAAGTCGCTCAGTCGTGTCCGGCTCTTAGCGACCTTATGGACTGCAGCCCACCAGGCTCCTCCGTCCAGGGGATTTTCCAGGCAAGAGTATAGGCAAGAGTGAGGTGCCATCGCCTTCTCCGGTAAAGTGGTGCAGCTACCATGAAAAACCCTATGGCAATTTCTTAAAAACTTAAACAGTTATCCTGTGTTCCAGTAATAGCACCTTTAAGTGTGTATACCCAGAAGAATTGAAAGCAGAGACTCAGATACTCACATCAATGTTCATTGAATCACTATTCAAAATAGCTGAAAGGTGGAAACAACCCAAGTGTCCGGCATCAGATGGATGGATAAACCAAATATGATATATACATGCAGTGGAATGTTTACTCAGCCTTAAAAAGGAGGGAAATTCTGACACGTGCTGTAACATGGATGAATCCTGGAGACACTATACTAAAGTGAAATATGCTGATAAGCAACCAATATTGTAGCATTTCCCAAACATGAGTTACATAGAATTGTGAAATTCATAGAGAAAAAAAGTAAACCAGTGGTTCCTAAGCTTTTGAGAAAGGGAGGATTGAGGAGATAGTGTTTCAGTTTGGGGTGATGGAAAAGTTCTGGAGATGGATAATGTATGGTGGCGCAATAATATGAATGTACTTAATGCCACTAAATTGTACACTCTGACATGGTTAAAATGGTAAATTTTATGTTATGGAAATTTTACCAGAATAAAAAAGTACTACAAGCAATACACATAGCTGTAAAAAAGTAAATATATAGTATTAGAAAAGTTAGTAATTACTTCAGCCTTCCTACCTCATTCCTCACTGTCATCCTCATTTTTGCTCCTAGAGGTAACCACTTTCAACTTTTTCTTTAGTTCTAGATTTCTCAATTATAGCAATTCATGCTGTTTCTCTTGATTTATTAATTTCAAATGTTATCCATTACCCTTTGGGTAATAAGAGATGCAGATTTAGGGTTCTTATTCCACCCCTAAACTCCTCATTTTTCCTGATTCATCTTCCCAATAGTTGTATCACATTTTATTAGTTAAATTGACAATTATTTATCTTATCAAGACTATGTAGATTTTGTCCACTACAAAGCCAATTGATGTACAAGTTGTACACCATATATCTACATCATATCTATCAATGGCCTAAAAATATTATTTTCCAAATGTTTTAATATCAGTCTATCAATCCTACTTCTTTTCCCTCACTCTAGAGGCTTTCCTCTTGGATTCTTCTATCTTGCTGCTCCAACCTGGATTAGTTATAGGTACTCTCTTGGCTACATGATTGTCATCCTGGGATTTACATCCTCTTACCTATATCCTGGACCTCATGTATTTTTTTTCCTTCTTTATTTGCTACTTCATACTGCTGAAGTACTTCAGCAGATGCCAAGGAAAAGTTGCATAGGAGGTATTATTATCGTTAGATTTTGTATGCTTTTACTTTATCTTCATATTAGATAATTTGGCTAAATATGGGATTCTATTCATAAAACTAATGGAGGTGATGGAATTTCAGCTGATCTATTTAAAATCCTAAAAGGTGATGCTGTTAAAGTGTTGTACTCAGTATGCCAGCAAATTTGGAAAACTCAGCAATGGCCACAGGATTGGAAAAGATCAGTTTTCATTCCAATCCTGAAGAAGGAAAATGCCAAAGAAAGTTCAAACTACCACACAACTGAACTTATTTCACATGCTAGCAAGGTAATGCTCAAAATCCTCCAAGCTATGTTTCAACAGTCTGTGAACCAAGAACTTCCAGATGTATGAGCTAGATTTAAAAAAGGCAGAGGAATCAGAGATCAAACTGCCAACATCCGTTGGATCACAGAAAAAGGGGGGGAATTCCAGAAAACCATCTGCTTCATTAACTACGCTAAATCCTGTGACTATGTGGATCACAACAAACTGTGGAAACTTCTTAAAGAGGTGGAAATACCCAAACATCTTACCTGCCTCCTGAGCAACCTGTATGCAGGTCAAGAAGCAACAGTTAGAACTGGACATGGAACAGTGGACTGGTTCCAAATTAGGAAAGGAGTATGTCAAGGCTGTATATTGTCACCCTGCTTGTTTAACTTCTATGCAGAGTACATATGAGAAATGGTGGGCTGGATGAAGCACAAGCTGGAATCAAGATTGCTGGGAGAAATATCAACAACCTCAGGTATGCAGATGATACCACCCTAATGGCAGAAAGCAAAGAGGAACTGCTGCTGCTGCTGCTGCTAAGTTGCGTCAGTTGTGTCCGACTCTGTGTGACCCCATAGATGGCAGCCCACCAGGCTTTCCTGTCCCTTGGATTCTCCAGGCAAGAACACTGGAGTGGGTTGCCATTTCCTTCTCCAATGCATGAAAGTGAAAAGTGAAAGTGAAGTTGCTCAGTCATGTCTGACTCTTAGCAACCCCATGGACTGCAGCCTACCAGGCTTCTCCGCCCATGGGATTTTCCATGCAAGAGTACTGGAGTGGGGTGCCATTGCCTTCTCCAAAAGAGGAACGAGAGAGCCTAGAGAGCCTTTTGATGAAGGTGAAAGAAGAGATTGAAAAAGCTGGGTTAAAATTCAACATTCAAAAAACTAAGATCATGGCATCTGGTCCCATCATGTCATGGCAAATAGTTGGGGAAACAATGGAAACAATGCAGATTTTATTTCCTTGGGCTCTAAAATCGGTGCGGACAATGACTGCAGCCATGAAATTAAAAGACTCTTGATCTTTGAAACGAAAGCTATGACAAACCTAGACAGCATATTAAAAAGCAGAGACATCACTTTGCTGACAAAAATGACTATAGTCAAAGCTACGGTTCTTCCAGTAGTCATGTATGGATGTGAGAGTTGGACCATAAAGAAAGTTGAGCGCCGAAGAATTGATGCTTTCAAATTGATGCTGGAGAAGACTCTTGAGAGTCCCAAGGAGATCAAACCAGTCAATCCTAAAGGAAACCAACCCTGAATATTCATTGGAAGAATTGATACTGAAGCTGAAGCTCCAATACTTTGGTCACCTGATGGGAAAAGTGGGATTCTGGATTGAAAATAATTTTCCCTTTTTTTTGGCTGCATCAGGTTTTAGTTGTGGACAAGGACCCTCTAGTTGTAGTGCACAAGCTTATTTGCTCTGTGGTATGTGGGCTCTTAGTTCCTTGATGAGGGACCAAAACTCTCATCCCCTGCATTCCAAGGCATATTCTTTTTTTTTTTTTAATATACATATATATATATAAAATTTTATTTACTTTTGGCTGTGCTGGGTCTTCATTGCTGCTCAAGCTTTTCTCTAGTTTCAGTGAGCAGGGGGTTGGGAGGCTTCTCTTCACTGTGGTTCTGAGGCTTCTCATTGCAGTGGCTTCTCTTGTCACCGTGCTCTAGGGAAAGCATGCTTCAGTAGTTGTGGCATGTGGGCTCAATAGTTTGTGTTTCCATGCTCTAGAGCACAGACTAATAGTTTTGTTGTTTGGGGTTTTTTGCTCTTTGGCATGTGGGGTCTTCCCAAGTCAGGGATTGGACCAGTGTCCCCTGCATTGGCAGATGGATTCTTAACCACTGGACCACCAGGGAAGTCCCTCTCTCTGACTTTTGAAGTCACTGTCCCATTGATTTCTAGCATTCAGGCCCACTATGGAGAAGCTTGACTCTATCTGTAGCTCTGGTCTTTCTACAGAGCATGTGTTTTCTTTTCATTTTCTCTTTTAACCTTTTAGGGTCTTTCTTCTATGGTTTTGGGAAATTTCAGAGAGTACCATGTTGATGGTGGAGTCTCTTCATTCATTGTGCTGAGTACCATATGGGCCTCTTATGCTTGGAAATGAATAACTAGAATTCACCCTTGGAGTGTTATTTAATGGTTTCACAAGTGCTCATTTGGGTCTTTCAGCTCTGAAACCAAAAAGTATAGCTGATCTTTTTTTTTTTTTGCTGGTATCTGGCAATAAATTCGCACTGCATCAGTACTCAGAGTCAAGGGCCAAATGTTAAAAGGATAGACTTCTGGTTTGGCAGCAATGCTGTGGGAAAGCAGCACTTTGCAAATATTTGGTGGGGAAGAGAGTGATAACAGTTTTATTTCGTAAGTGGCCGATTCCCTTGAGTCTGGATGCCACCTCCACCCTCTCCCCCACCCAGAACCGATTTAGCAGCTTTCCATCTTCTCCCCAGCCTTGACCTCAGGCCATGCCCTCTTACCCTGCTGGGGAGTTGCGTGAACAGAAGAGAAACAGAACAGGACCGGGGAGTCTCACTAACCTTTGGGTTAGGGTCAAAGATCAGTGCTGGAAGGGAAAGCTCCACATTCCATAGTCAGAATTGCCTTGGGAAAAACCTTTCTATCTCCCAGAAGTATGAGATATTAAGAACTTTTTGTACTTAATGTTTCTCTCTGCTCCTCAGTTAATCCTTTAGTGTCTTCTTTCAAGATGTCGATGAAACCGTCACCATCCAATTTTTGGCCACAGCTGAATACATTGTTTTCCCTCTTTATTGATTGGGAAATACTTAAGGTTGTTTTCCCAACTTTTCCATAAGTTTGGCTATGTAAGTCTTTCACTTTCAAACAAGGTGAAATAATGAGGGATCAGAAATATCATGAAAATCCAGGCAAAATATATAGAACTGTAAACAAAAAGAATAAAGAGCATTGCTCAATGTCCACTTACACAGAGAATTGAGTGCCGCATTTGGCACATTCCACAGTGCCAGTGTCGGAGAAGGCAATGGCACCCCACTCTAGTACTCTTGCCTGGAAAATCCCATGGGCGGAGGAGCCTGGTAGGCTGTAGTCCATGGGGTCGAGAAGAGTCGGACAACTGAGCTACTTCACTTTCACTTTTCACTTTCATGCACTGGAGAAGGAAATGGCAACCGACTCCAGTGTTCTTGCCTGGAGAATCCCAGGGACCGGGGAGCCTGGTGGGCTGCTGTCTATGGGGTCACAGAATCGGACACGACTGAAGCGACTTAGCAGCAGCAGCAGCAACAGTGCCAGTGTACCCTGAGGTGAATTCGGGATGAAAGAAGCTGGAAGCATTCTGTGCTTTTGAATATCCAGGCTCCTAGACAGTTTTTAGGGCTTCCCTTGTGGTAAAGAATCTGCCTGCAATGCGGGAGATACCTGGATTTGATCCCTTGGTTGGGAGGATCCCCTGGAGAAGGGAAAGGCTACCCATTCCAGTATTCTGGCCTGGAAAATTCCATGGACTGTATAGTCCATGGGTTTGCAAAGAGTCGGATACGACTGAGCAACTTTCACTTCACTTCAGAACTTCAGGCAGTTTTTAGGGCTTCCCAAGTGGTGCAGTCGGAGAAGGCCCTGGCACCCCACTCCAGCACTCTTGCCTGGAAAGAGTCAGACATGACTGAAGCGACTTAGCAGCAGCAGCAGCGGTGCCGTGGTAAAGAATCCAGCTGCCAATGCAGGAGATATGGTTTCGATCTCTAGGATCTCTAGGTTAGGAGGATCCCCTGGATCAGGAAATGGCAACCAGTTCCAGTATTCTTGTCTGGAAAATCCAATGGATGGAGGAAGGGCGGGCTAGTCAGTCCACCGGGTCGCAAAGAGTCAGACATGACTAAGCACACACACACACGTGCTCACAGTTACTACAGTTTCTGCAGTTGTTTATTTAATTTAAGGTTTCCCTGCTGCAGTTGTTTATTAGAGTTATGCAACTAACTTTTATTCAACACATTTTTATCAGTTAGGAATCTGACGTTTAGTGGATGCTTCCATGGGTATTATATAATTCTGTTCTTATAACACACCTGTGAAGTTGGATTTCTTTGTTTTTTTTTTCCTGCTTATAAGAAAAGGAGGGACTTCCTTTGTGGTCCAGTGATTAAGACTCCACACTCCCAAAGCTGGGGGACTAGTTTTGATCCCTAGTCAGGGAACTAGATCCTGCATGCTGTAACTAAAGACTCTGCATGCCTTAATTAAGACCCGGTGCAACTAAATTTAAACAAAGGGGGTGGGAAGCCAGGGAGGAAGTGGTGGGGAGAGAGAAGAGATGCAGATGATGAAGGGAGGGAAGAAAAATGAGAGAGAGAGACAGAGAGAGAAGGAGAAAGAGAGGCAGAAAAAAGTTCAACTCCCCCAGATTGGCACTTCATGGTGAAATATCTGTCTACCCCTCCCTGCAACTCTCTCAGCCCTTCCTATAAGCACAGGTCACTCTAGGCCAACTGAATTCCTGGCGTTGCACACATTCACACAGTTGCTTCACTCCTCTGGGCTTTCAGAAATGTCCAGGTCTGTGCTGGCCTCTCTAGACCATACCCTGTCCACTCTAAAGGCCCGTGTACTCCCTGGGAGCCAGGATTCCTGGCCAATGATGGGAACCATGCTTCCCCATGCTGGGAACCATTCCATATTTGTCTCTGTAGCCTCTTGGGCACTTGGCACTGTGGACATTAACTAAATATTTTCCATGTGCCTACCCTGTGCCAGGTACTATCCTAGCAGGGCAGCGTGACACTCAAGGGGTGAGTTCTCATAGAGTTTATATTCTTTACAATAGACAATGTGCTGATCAACAAATAAAATAACTTCATGCTGTGAAAGTATTTTAATATGAAGAAAAACAGGTGATGAGAAGCTGTGGTTTAGATTGAGTAGTTACAGACATTCTCTCTGAGGACATGGCATTTGTGTTGAGTGCTGAGAAGGCTAAAAAAGAACCAGCCATGTAAAGATGGGGCTTATCTTAATTCCCTAGGGCTACCATAAGGAAATACCACAGGCTGCATGGCTTAAACAATAGAAATTTATTCTCTCACAGTTCTGGAGGCTCGAAGTTCAAGGTCAAGGTGTTAGCAGGTTTGGTTTCTTCTGAGGCTTCTCCTTGGCTTGCAAGTGGTTGCCTTCTCACCACGTCCTCATATGACCGTCTTGCAGTCTGTGTCCCTGTTCTAATCTCCTCTTATAAGGACTCCAGTCCTGTTGGATTAGGGTCCACCCATATGACCTCATTTTACTTTAATTTCCTCCTCAAAGGCCCTGTCTCCAAATCTAGTCATATTCCGGGGTACTGGAGGGTAGAACTTCAACATATGCATTTTGTGAGGGTACAATGCAGTCTGCAACAAGAGTGAAGTGCGTTTCTAGGTATAGCAAGTGAAAAGGCTTTGAGTGAGTTTAAGGAAAAGTGAAGACAGAGGGGTAAGAGTAGAGTGAGCAGGAAAAGGCAGGTTGGAGATGGAGTTGGATAGGTGGACAGGGGCCAGCTTATGTAGGCGCCTGTTGATCATGGCAAGGATTTTACCTGAAAACAAACAACCTAAAACTAGAGAATTATGTTTTATTCAGCAGTCTGACTGAGGACTTAAGCCAGGGACACAGCCTCTCCGATAGCTCTGGAGGACTGCTCCGAAGAGGTAAGGGAGGAGCCAGGGTGTACAGGAGTTCAAACAAACAAAAAACAGGTAGCTGAACTTCAAAAGATTACTGCTAATTAAAGAAAACCAGGCATTTCAAGTTAATGAATTGAGTGCTTTTCTCTGTATGGGAAGATGCACAAGTCTGGGCTCATTGAAATCGATCCTCAAAGATTAAAACTGTCCTTTTTTTCTGCATCCTAAATCCCCTTGGGGTTCACAGTTGGGGACTGCAGTGGCTGATGGCTTGATGGCTGCAGCATTCTCTGTTTACTGATATGGCAGATAACATTTTTAGTCTGCATATTCTAAGTGAGATGAAAACCCAGTGGAGGGTTTTAAGCACAATGATGTGAGGACCTAGTTTTCTTTAAATTTCTTTCTTTTTAGTTTTTTGGCTCAGAATAAAATACTGCATTTTATTTGAATAGTCAGTTTACTATCTTTTATATAACTTTTCCCTGTCCCATTGCCCGACTCTGCAAACATACGAAGAGAGCACTCAGAGAAATAATAAAGACCTAGACTTTGGAATTGGAAAGCTCTGGGTTTGAATTCTCCTTCTTTGTGATATTAAGCAACTTAATCAACAGTCTTTTTCATTCAACTGTAGAACTGAAATAACAATGTTCACCTTACATCGTAATGATAATTTAAATTATGCCTCCTAAAGTAATGGTCATATATACAACTGGTAGGGATGGAGTGAAGGGACAAAGTAGGTGACTAAATAGTTAATACCATGCTGCTGCTGCTGCTGCTGCTAAGTCACTTCAGTCGTGTCCGACTCTGTGCGATCCCATAGATGGCAGCCCACCAGGCTCCCCCATCCCTGGGATTCTCCAGGCAAGAATACTGGAGTGGGTTGCCATTTCCTTCTCTAATGTATGAAAGTGAAAAGTCAAAGTGAAATGAGAGAGTCAGTTCCTAGGCAGGTTGATAGGAAGTCTAGGGGTCCCCAAAGAGAGAGGGGTCTGGAATTCTCAAGGAGGAAGAAAGGACAAACTTTTTTTCTTTCTCCACATTCCTTAGGATTATATAACAATAATGTATCCTGCCTGAGGACAGTCTCTGGATTAAGGACAGTCTTTGGATTAAACCTTCTGGCTAATTCTGTTATCTTAAAATGTAAATTATGGGAGTAGGTCTGATGAGGTCTTTACAACCTCCAGACATTCTTTGGATTCACTGGAGAGTATATAACTTCATTGTTAACACTAGCAAGCGGGTACTCTTTCTGCCCCCTTCTGATGCCTATGTCAGAAGCTTTCTCTATCTCCTTTATACTTTAATAAAACTTTATTACACAAAAGCTCTGAGCGATCAAGCCTCGTCTCTGGCCCCGGATTGAATTCTTCTCCTCCGGGGGCCAAGAATCCTGGTGTATTCGTGTGATTCAACAACAACCTTTCATCTTGGGGGCTCGTCCGGGATCCTTCAGGACAAGGTAAGGAAGCTTGGAGCTTTAGTTCTTTGTTCTCTTAGCGAACACGTTTTCTGCTGTGCTTTACTAACTCTACCGTGTGCTTGTGTGAATGAATGGCATGCCCTGCATGAAGCAAGTAAGGGGCCCTGCTCTGCGGTTCCACGGTGATCTCATACAGCTTATGGCAGAAACCTGTCGGGGCGTTATACCGACCTGCCAATGCCAAGAGGCACCCAATGTCTCCTTCGGGAACCGACCAGAAATGGGCAAAGCGTGTGGACCGAACTCTCCTTTCTCGGTCAAACTTTTCGGTCTCTTTGACCATTTCATAACTCCTTGGGAATTAGAAGTACTAACCTAATCTATCGGATCATAGACTTTCAAGGGACTTGTGATCTATACTGTTACTGTGTACTGTGGCTTAGGTCCCAAACTTGGATTCGTAGTCAAGAAAGTGTCTAGCCTCGCTAGGAATCGAAAGTTCGGAAGCTAGATGGAGCTCTAGCTCCCAGAACATCTCTGAGGTTAAAGGTTACTCAGATTGGGACTGCGATGGGTTTTTTTTTTTTGGTATTGCTGGCTCTTAGTGGATCAGAGGAGGCTGTTATACTGGTGTGGTGATGCTTGGAAAGAACATCTCAGTTTTATGTTCGTGTCGGTCTTATTGTGGTCAGGAAATACTCAGGGTCGTGCACAGGCACTCAGGTGACGAATGTTTCCCCTAGTAGTCTTAGCTTGGGAGGCATTCCGGAAGGTTACTCTGATTCACCCCGGGTGACATCAGAGGCAAGCAAGGTTAAGGGTGAAGAGCTGGACGTCAAGTAGGGATGCTATCAAGTCTACCCCTGGTACATCCCCACCCCATCTCGGTGGTAGAACCGGGAGGGACGAGTACGGCGCCTGCGTCGGTAAGGGACAGACTAAGTCCGACCAGGAAGGAAAAGCTTTTGGTGTAACGTCTGTCTACACCCCCATCTAGAGCAGGGAGGGACGCCTCCGGTAGAAAAAATGGCGCTGGTCGCTTTTTTTTCTCTCTTACAGATGGGAGCTAACAATTCCAGCCTCACTCCTTTGAACTGTATCCTGAAAAACTGGGATAGATTTTAATCCCCAGGGCTTAAAGAAGACACACCTGGTCTTCCTATGTGATACTGCATGGCCACGGTATCCATTGGAGGACGGCGAACGGTGGCCAGTTGGAGGGTCTCTTAAGTATAATACTGTTCTACAATTAGACCGGTTCTGTAAGGAACAAGGGAAATGGATAGAAGTAGCATATGTGTTGCCCTTTTTCTCTCTGCGAAATATGCCAGACTTATGTCCTAAGGGTATAGATTTGGGTGTGAAACCTTCAGCTCCCCCCTATCCTCTTACTTTGCCCCCGTACCAGGGACTCCAAACTGGGATTCAAACTGCCCACATGGAGGTCCAAACAACTCCTGTCTCAGTACGACCTCAGACTACTCTGGTTTCAGTAGAAACTCAGACCATCGAAGTAAGAGATGAGATGGAGGACAGGAGACAAAGAGAAGAGGAAAAACAGGTTTCTCCAATCTATCCCTGGGATCATATGCGCAGAGCAGCCAGAGAGACTGAGGAACAGCCACACAAGCTGTTGCCTCTTTATGAAACACCCACCGGGAGAAATAATCAGTCTGTGAGAGTTAATAAGCCTTTTCTTATCAAGAAATACAAAGAATCAAGGAGGATCTGGGAGACTATTTAGAGGACCCAGAAAAATATATTAGAGCTTTTAAAGGTGTTACTCTGATTTATGACCTCACTTGGAAGGATGTGATGTATATCTTGGGACAAACGCTGACTCCCGAGTCAAAGACTCGAGTTTTGGGAAAAGCGGTTGCTTATGGAGATGAATGGCTTGGTAATGAATCAGTAGGGAAGAGGGAGAACGAGATAGCGGCCCTCCCCACTGGGAATCAGGCGGTCCCAACTATAGAACCAGACTGGGACTACAACACAGCTAAAGGAAGATGGGATCAGAGTCATTTTGTTAGATGTATTCTTGAGGGACTTAGGCTGGCACGTTCTAAGCCTTTAAACGATGGCAAATTGGCAGACACAGAACAGGAGAAAGAAGCTCCTGGTAAATTCCTAGATAGACTGAGAGAAGGCCTTCGCAGATTCACTGAGATTGATCCCGAAAGTGAAGAGGGAAAAGTGATCTTAAAGGATAGATTTCTCAGTCGGCTCCAGATATTCGCCGTAAGCTATTAAAACAGGCGTATGGACCAAATCAGAACTGGCTCAGACAGTATATTATGGTAGGGAATATGAGGAAAAGAAAGAAAGGCAAAAAAAAAAGACAAAGGAAAAGGCAGAAGCCTTCGCCAAGGCTATGAAAAACGTTCTTAAACAGCCTGAGAAAAATGCCCAGAGGGGCCCAGGTGAAAAGGGATGGGCTTGCTATTACTGTGGAAAGGAGAGGCACCTCAAGCGGGATTGCCCTCAGGCATCTAAGCCGCCCCCGGCTCCGTGTCCGGTCTGCAAAGGACCACACTGGAAGAGAGACTGCCCCCAGAGGCGTACGTCTCCCGGGTCGGACTCTCAAGACAATCAGGACTGAAGGTGCCCGGGGGTCCCCACACAAGCTCCCGTCCTAATTACACCTGAGGAACCCCGGGTATTAATAGTTGTGGGGGGCCAATCCGTCGATTTCCTTTTAGATACTGGGGCAACTTATTCTGTGCTTACTGAAGCCCCTGGCCCACTTTCTTCCTGATCCGCTTCTGTAATGGGACTGTCTGGACGAGCCAAAAGGTATTATTTCAGTTATTCTTTATCTTGCAACTGGGATTCTGTGCTGTTTTCACACGAGTTTCTGATTGTGCCAGAATCTCCCTCACCCCTTTTGGGAAGGGATATACTGAGCAAGGTCCATGCCTCTGTTTTCATGAATATGGAGCCCTCCCTTTCTCTCCCTTTAGTTGAACAAAATATAAATCCTAGAGTATGGGCTGATGGAAAATCTGTGGGTCGAGCACAAAATGCTATTCCCGTAGTTGTTAAGCTCAAAGACCCACACGTATTTCCACATAAGAAGCAGTATCCACTGAAACCTGAAGTTAAGGAAGGGTTAAAACCCATCATCGAACATTTAAAGGAGCAGGGACTATTAATTCCCTGTAACAGTCCTTGCAACACTCCTATTTTGGGTATAAAGAAATCGAATGGTAAGTGGAGACTAGTTCAAGATTTACAAATAATAAATGAGGCTGTAGTTCCTTTACACCCCGTGGTGCCTAATCCTTATACTCTATTGTCTGAAATTCCTGAACGGGCCAAATATTTCTCAGTACTTGATTTAAAGGATGCTTTCTATTCAGTGCCTTTGGCAGAAGAAAGTCAATTCCTATTTGCCTTTGAAGACCCTACACAGCCAGCTTCTCAGTTAACCTGGACAGTTTTGCCCCAGGGATTTCATGACAGTCCTCACTTATTCGGACAAAGTTTGTCACGGGATCTACAAATTTTTAATAGCTCTGAAGCAGTGGTGTTACAATATGTAGATGATGTTTTGCTCTGTGCTGAGACAGAGGAAGCTGGTTCGCGAGCCTCAGAAGATTTCTTAAACTTTCTGGCAGACTGTGGTTACAAGGCATCAAAAGAAAAGGCTCAGCTTTGTCAACAATCGGTTAGATATCTGGGCCTAATCATATCAGAAGGGACTGGGGCCATAGGCCCTGAGAGAATTAAACCTATACTAAATCACCCCTTACCTATGACTTTAAGACAATTGAGAGGATTTTTGGGAATCACAGGTTACTGTCGCATTTGGATTCCGGGTTACGGGGAACTTGCCCGGCCTTTATATAAACATAGCTGAAACTCAGCAGGCCCAAACCGACAAACTGGTTTGGTCTCCAGAAACTCAAAAGGCTTTTAAGGTTCTTCAGACTGCTGTCCTGCAAGCTCCAGCTCTGAGCTTGGCCACAGGGTCAGAATTTAATTTGTTTGTCACTGAAAGAAAAGGTGTGACATTGGGAGTTTTGACACAACCCCGAGGGCCTCACCAGCAACCTATTGCTTATCTAAGCAGAGAATTAGATGTAGTTTCATGTGGATGGCCCCACTGCCTAAGAGTAATTGGGGCAGCGGCTTTATTAGCACCTGAAACTTTAAAAATAATTAATGGACGAAACCTTACTGTACTGACTTCTCATGATGTGAGTGGAATCTTAAATTCTAAGGTTAATATTTGGATGACAGACAGTAGGCTTCTTAAGTATCAGTCATTGTTGTTAGAGGGACCAGTAACTAAGCTTAAAGTTTGTGGAAATTTAAATCCTGCCACTTTCCTTCCTGAGAAGGAAAATGAAACACCTGATCACGATTGTTCTCAATTTCCTAACTTTAAACTATGCAGCTCGGGAGGATCTAAAGGATATCCCATTAGACAATCCTGACATGGAAATATTTACAGATGGCAGTTCTTTTGTTCAGGATGGAAAGCGTAAAGCGGGTTATGCCGTGGTGACTGCTGAACAGGTTTTAGAAGCAAAATCTCTCCCCCAGGGAACTAGTGCTCAGTTAGCGGAGCTCGTGGCCCTGACCCGAGCTCTAGAATTAAGCAAAGGGCAGCGGATGGGCCTGATAATCTATATGAGTCTACTTCTGCTGACTCCAAATATCCTGAGTCTGCCCTTGGATCCTCAAGACAATGTCTTCCTGTCCTGGGCTCACTCCTATGCTGCATTCCACAATCAGTCTAACTGCTGGGTCTGCAGAGAGCTCCCCTCTTCGTCAGTGGAAGGCTTCCTGTGGTGGACATCCCCACTTCAAGAAAAAGACTTTCTCCAAGTCTGTGAATACCTTCGACAACAATCACATGCGATGCCTCTTCGTCATCTGATGACATCTACCAACCCTAAAATGGACTGGTGCAACACTTTGTACTCTAACTATGGACATAATGTGACTTTTAATTTTGATTATACATTGTCTCGGTTCAATGACTATTTTGCTACATATAAGGAAAATAGGTCTAGATCTAATGGTTTTTTACCTGACATTTATCAAATATGGGATGAGGTTACATGGCTAACTCCTGAAAAAGGACATTTAATATCTACTGCCTCTATATGCTGGGAACAAACAGAGCCGGCCCCAAAAGTTAGCCAACAACTTATTTACAATGATTGGAAACAAATGGGATATTTGTCTCAGGAAACATGCAATGTAATCATTCCCGTGTTTTCCAATCCCAGTTCAGGTTCTCCCTTTGTCTGGCCAGGCACGAATTGGGACTGGATATCTCAGTCGCGCTGGCTTGCTCCAAACGGGACTTATTGGATATGTGGCTCTTACCTATGGGCATGGCTCCCCCCTGGTTGGATAGGGAGATGCACCCTGGGTCTAGCCTTTACTCATGGCTTTATATTTTCAGAGCTTCCAGAAAAGCCTGCTAATTTACCCCACCTTAAAACTCAGTGGGCAAGGTCTGTATTTTATTGGTATGATTATTTGGCTGCAGCGTTTGTTCCCTCTTTGGGAACTACAGATGTTATGTTACGAGTGGATGCTTTGACTAATTTTACTCAACAGGCATTACAAGATTCTCAAAAGGCTATTTCAGCTCTTAATGCTGAACAAGCACAAATTAGAAAGGTGGTTTTACAAAACAGATTGGCTCTAGATATTCTGACAGCTGCACAAGGAGGAACTTGTGCCATTATTCATACCCAATGCTGTACATATATACCTGATATGAGCACGAACGTCACTCATTTTACTAACCACATGAACAAGATGATTAGGGCCATGGACACTCCTGAAGCCTCAATTGCTTCACTTTGGAAAACGTTAACTAATTCCCCATGGTGGACAACTATCTTAATTACAATAATTCTGGTTGTTTTGTTCTTGCTGTTTGCTCCCTGCATCTGTAATTGTATAACTGGATTTGTTTCTAGCCGAATGAAAGCTTTTAAGTTACAAATGGTTGCTCAAACTCCTGCTACTGCTGTAGCTTCCTCCAGCTACTATTTGGGGCCCCTGGATCAGATATCCTCAATATGAGGATTAGGAGAATATGTTGCCTCACCAATTTAGGGACAACGCCCCTTGTCAGCTTGGAAGCAGTTATGGAACGAGGACGACGCCCCTTTTCCCTAGGCAACATAATTCTCCTAAGAGAAAAGGGGGGAATGAGAGAGTCAGTTCCTAGGCAGGTTGATAGGAAGTCTAGGGGTCCCCAAAGAGAGAGGGGTCTGGAATTCTCAAGGAGGAAGAAAGGACAAACTTTTTTTCTTTCTCCACATTCCTTAGGATTATATAACAATAATGTATCCTGCCTGAGGACAGTCTCTGGATTAAGGACAGTCTTTGGATTAAACCTTCTGGCTAATTCTGTTATCTTAAAATGTAAATTATGGGAGTAGGTCTGATGAGGTCTTTACAACCTCCAGACATTCTTTGGATTCACTGGAGAGTATATAACTTCATTGTTAACACTAGCAAGCGGGTACTCTTTCTGCCCCCTTCTGATGCCTATGTCAGAAGCTTTCTCTATCTCCTTTATACTTTAATAAAACTTTATTACACAAAAGCTCTGAGCGATCAAGCCTCGTCTCTGGCCCCGGATTGAATTCTTCTCCTCCGGGGGCCAAGAATCCCGGTGTATTCGTGTGATTCAACAACAACCTTTCAGAAATCACTCAGTCGTGTTAATACCATGAGGGGACTGCAAATAGAAAAAATATGGGAGACCCCTATAAGTTAATGATTACTCAAGAAAGGAGGTTTACTTAACCACCAAACCAAGCAGTCTTGCTTAGCAACAAAACCAATCAACGAAAGCATGAGACATGCCCCCAAACAATAAAACAATGGTGGAATGATACCCACATCCTGCCCAGTGAACTCAGTAAGTTAATGATCCCTAGGATATGCTTTCTACACATAAAAAAAACAGTAATTTGTGGACTTAGCTTGACCATATAGAGACAGGAAAACTCCCCTCCCTTATCTGGAGGAGGAGCTGATGATGGAAGCATGATGTCTTCTTGAGAAGACAAAGAAATTTTCCTCAACCTACCCACTTTTCCTTTTATTATGAAACTGTAGCCCAGTAAGTTTCTGGGCATGAAATTTCCTGCTCACCCATTTGTAAACCTCACAAGTGTCCTTTACTAATAAGTAACTTCTTATCTGTCACTTTGTCTCTCGCTGAATTCTTTTCTGCACTGAGACATAAAGGACTGTGGTACCAGTGGTCTTTGTAGCCCCCCAAAATGATGCCAGTGGGTTTCATAATCAATATATATCAAATAATTTTGAAAACTATAGATTTTTAAAAACATCAATTGTATTTTATTTCTTTTTTTCTCTTAACCATTTTTTAATTGAAGTATAGCTAATTTACGATGTTGTGTTAGTTTCAGGCATACAACAAAGTGATTCAGATACCACACATACACACACACACACACACACACACACAGATACATATATATGCATGCATGCTAAGTCACTTCTGTTTTGTCTGACTCTTTGCGACCTTGTGAAATATAGCCTGCCAGACTCCTCTGTCCTTGGGATTCTCCAAGCAAGAATACTGGAGTGGGTTGCCATACACTCTTCCAGGCTATCCTGACCCAGGGGTTGAACCTGCATCTCCTGTGGCTCCTGCATTGCAGGTGGATTCTTTACCACTGAGCTACCAGGGAAGCCTATATATATGTATATATATTCAATGCCTATATATACACACACACATATACATATATAAGACTTCCCTGGTGGCTCAGACAGTAAAGAGTCTGCCTGCAATGTGGGAGACCAGGGTTTGATCCCTGGGTTGGGAAGATTCCCTGGAAGAGGAAATGGCAACCCACTCCAGTATTCTTGCCTGGAGAATCCCTTGGACAGAGGAGCCTGGCGGGCTACAGTCCATGGGGTTGAAAAGAGTTGGACATGATTGAGCAACTAAGCATAGCATAACATATATATATATATATATATATATACACACACACACACACTCACATACATATGTATTTTCCATTATAGGTTATTACAAGATATTGAATATAGTTCCCTGTGCTATATAGTAGGTCCTTGTTTATTTTATATATAGTAGTGTGTGTATGGTAAGGGAGGGTAAAGTTTTCAGTTTCGAAAGATCACTCTGGCAATGTGTGGAGGCTAGATGGAAGGTGGGTAAGAAAGGAAACAGATGCATTAGTGGGAATTGCAAACGGTGGCTTGGACTGACTACTCTCAGGGGAATAATGAGTTGGCTGGAGTGCGGGGATAAATAGGTGAATGGGGAGGAATAAGAAAATCTATGATATGTTTCATTAAAATGTAATTTCCAAACAAGATTCATCATCACAGCGAGTAAAAGGTGCTAATTTAAGAATTCCATGAATGAAGTCATTTCAAAGAGTCTTGGATAATTCGATTGGAATAGTGCCATTCACTGAGCCTCAGTTGTGTGATAGATAACTTGCTTTACATGTAGTTTCACGTGTGAAGTTTCTCATCTTCATTAGAACCCCTTGAGAGGGAATTGCCACCATTATTTAGAGATGAGAGAGCAGAGGCTCTAGTGAAACCATGGGAGATCAGGAAATATCCTCTCCAACCCCCAGAACCCTGCTTTTCCCTCTGCCCTGGGCCCTTCCAAGATGCTTTGCTCACTGTTCACTGTGGGGCTCAGAGGAGGGCTGCTGGCTCCTCCACCTTCTCTGAGCAGCTGAGCCCAGCTCAGACCTGCCAGCAGAGTGAGCCTCGTAGACCTGTGGCTGTGGGCCTTTAATGAGATAGAGTTGATAAAAACACTTAATGGCACAATTTATTAATTTATTTCCTATGAAATGTTAATTATGAGCTCCTGCTAACACAAAGTTTGGGGAGCAGTGTGTAACTTTGACTTAGGGCAGTGTTCAGAGTCCTGAGCCCTCTCCCATCCCCACTCTCTATGAGTTTTGGTTTCTGAGCTGAATTCCAGTTCATGATCCTCTTTTCTGTCCCATTTATTCTATGAAAAGGAAAATGAAATATTTACAGAGAAAGAAAGAGAGGGAGAAGCCCACGGTGGGAAGGGAAGCAGCTGCCACTGCTGGGAAAACAGAAGCATTCCAGTCGGAGATGGGGTATAGGGTGTGGAGAGGTCAAGGTGAACCACCTCTTCCTGTGTGGACCACTGACAGGGTGGGGGGTGCAGGGGTAGCGAGCCTGTGCCAAGGTCACCGCCCGCCCCTAAGTGGTTTTCTGTTGGCCATGAGGAATGTTAGCAATGGACACCAAACAGAAATGGTCTTTATTTGTACTCAGCTCACAGCACACAATGCCACCTTCTCTTCCGGGGGCCCCAGGGCTAGGAGCTGTTTTAAGCAACAGTCAACAAGAAGGCAGTGACTAGTATGTAGGCTGGGTAGCCAGGGATTTTCAGAGATGTTTCAGCCTCTGCCCTGGGGCGTTCTCATCTTTATGAAGTGAAGTTGCTCAGTAGTGTCTGACTCTTTGTGACCCCATGGACTGTAGCCTATTATGCTTCTCCGTCCATGGGATTTTCCAGGCAAGAGTACTGGAGTGGGTTGCCATATCCTCCAGAGGATCTTCCTGACCCAGGGATCGAACCCAGGTCTCCCGCACTGTAGGCAGACGCTTTACCGTCTGAGCCACCAGGGACTCCTCTTAATAGTAGTAGCAAAAGGGTCTTTTCCCCCCATAGAGGAAAAAGTATCTTATTCTGTGATGGCCTGCTGATAAAGGAGGTAACTGAATCACCACCCTTAGGGAATGGACTGCCTGAGAGAGTAGACAGGAGAGTAGACAGGAGGTCCCACCCAGGTTTATGATCTCTGTTCTCAGGGAGCTTCCTAATTCGTCCCTGGGCAAATTCCAATGTAGTTTACACAACCACTATTTCCAATAAAGTCCAGGAAATGGTGAACACTTGCATGAAAATAACTTAGGTACTTTGTCACATTTGAAGAAGTTTTAGTTGACATATAGACACCTCTCGTTTTAAGTAACCATTCAGTTCAGTTCAGTAGCTCAGTCGTGTCCGACTCTTTTTTTACCCCATGAATTGCAGCACACCAGGCCTCCCTGTCCATCACCAACTCCCAGAGTTCACCCAAACCCATGTCTATCGAGTCGGTGATGCTATCCAGCCATCTCATCCTCTGTCGTCCCCTTCTCCTCCTGCCCCCAATCCCTCCCAGCATCAGAGTCTTTTCCAATAGGTCAACTCATTGCATGAGGTAGCCAAAGTACTGGAGTTTCAGCTTTAGCATCAGTCCTTCCAAAGGACACCCAGGACTGATCTCCTTTAGGGTGGACTGGTTGGATCTCCTTGCAGTCCAACGGACTCTCAAGTCTTCTCCAACACCACAGTTCAAAAGCATCAGTTCTTCGGCGCTCAGCTTTCTTCACAGTCCAACTTTCACATCCATACATGACCACTGGAAAAACCATAGCCTCGACTAGATGGACGTTTGTTGGCAAAGTAATATCTCTGCTTTTGAATATGCTATCTAGGTTGGTCATAACCTTCCTTCCAAGGAGTAAGTGTCTTTTAATTTCATGGCTGCAATCACCATCTGCAGTGATTTTGGAGCCCCCCAAAAATAAAGTCTGACACTGTTTCCACTGTTTCTCCATCTATTTCCCATGAAGTGATGGGACCAGATGCCATGATCTTAGTTTTCTGAATGTTGAGTTTTAAGCCAACTTTTTCACTCTCCTCTTTCACTTTCATCGAGAGCCTTTGTAGTTCCTCTTCACTTTCTGCCATAAGGGTGGTGTCATCTGCATATCTGAGCTTATTGATATTTCTCCCAGCAATCTTGATTCCAGCTTGTGCTTCTTCCAGCCCAGCATTTCTCATGATGTACTCTGCATATAAGTTAAATAAACAGGGTGACAATATACAGCCTTGACGTACTCCTTTTCCTATTTGGAACCAGTCTGTTGTTCCATGTCCAGTTCTAACTGTTGCTTCCTGACCTGCATATAGGTTTCTCAAGAGGCAGGTCAGGTGGTCTGGTATTCCCATCTCTTGAAGAATTTTCCACAGTTTATTGTGATCCACACAGCCAAAGGCTCTGGCATAGTCAATAAGGCAAAAATAGATATTTTTCTGGAACTCTCTTGCTTTTTCGATGATCCAGCGGATGTTGGCAATTTGATCTCTGGTTCCTCTGCCTTTTCTAAAACCAGCTTGAACATCTGGAAGTTCACGGTTCATGTATTGCTGAAGCCTGGCTTGGAGAATTTTGAGCATTTGACTTCCCTGGTGGCTCAGATGATAAAGCGTCTGCTTACAAAGCCGGAGACCCGGGTTCAATTCCTGGGTCAGGGAGATCTCCTGGAGAAGGGAATGGCAACCCATTCCAGTATTATTGCCTCCCCCCACCTCTAGCCAAAAGAGGGGCTCAAAGAAGTAACCATTAGACACAGACTTTAAAAGCTACCCTGTTTTTTAGGGGAGATGTATGGAGAGAGTAGCATGGGAATTTACAATACCATGTGTAAAATAGATAGCCAAAAGGAATTTGCTGTATGACTCAGGGAACTCAAACAGGGGCTCTGTGACAGGCTGAAGGGTGGAATGGGGAGAAAGAAGGAAGGGAGGGAGGTTCCGGAGAGAGGGGACATGGGGGCATCTATGGCTGATTCTTGTTGATATATGACAGAAAACCAAAAGATTCTGTAAAGCAATTATTCTTCAATTAAAAAAATTTTTTTTTAATGTCGAAAAAAAATTGGATGGCTAAAGATGAATTGACCTAAACATAAAAAAAAAAAATTCTGTTTTTTAGATCCAAATGCGTATGAGAATTTGGTACAAAAGTGGCATTTCAAATTAGTGGAGGCAAATGAATTATTTGATAAAACATATTGTGATTACTGGGTTATCCCATTTGCAACAAACAAAACTTGGACTTCTAAACTCACTCCTTAGATCAAGATAAATTCCAGATGGATCAGAGATTTAAATACAAAAATGTAAGCCAGGTCAAAAGAATGAGAAGACAAACCACATACCGAGAGAAAGTATTTGCAAAACACATATATTATAATAATCAAGCCATGAAAAGATGTGGAGGAGGAACCTGAAACAAATAATTACTAAGAGTAAAAAAAGCTAATCTAAAAAGGATCTGTACTATATTATTCCAAGTACATGACATTCTGGAATAGGCAGAACTATGGAGACAGTAAAAAGATCAGTGTTTGCCAGGGGTTGAAGGAAGGAGAGATGACTAAGCCAAGCACAGAGGGTTTTTAGGGCAGTGGGGCTATTCTGTATGCTATAGTGGTGGATACAGGTCATTACACATCTGTCACAACACATGGAATGTACACCACCACAAGAGAAACCTAAGGTGAACTATGGACTTTGGGTGACAAAGATGTGTCAGTGTAGCTTCATCACAGGTAACAAATGTGTCCCTCTGCTTGGGATGTTGATATTAAGGGGGCTGTACATGTGTGGAGTCAGGGAGTGAATGGAAATTCTATACTTTCAACTCAATTTGATCGTGAACCTAAAACTGCTCTAAAAAATAAAGACTCTTAAAAAAATGAAGCTAGCAGAAACAAAACAAAAAAGTGGAGTCAAGCATATTATGCATAATAACCAAAAAACTGTAAAATATCCAGGGAGTGAAATACTACTCAACAATAAAAAAGAAAGAAGGTACACACAATAACATGAGTAAATTGCACAGACATTGTAAAAGAAGCCAGATACAATTCCAATATTACATTTTCGAATAGGCAAGACTAATCTAGAAGGAGAGAAAGCAGATGCCTGGTTGCTGGGGTGGGCGCTGGAGGTGGGATTGACTGTAAAGGGGATGGAAACACAATGGAGGGGATTCAGTGACTGGAACTCAATCAATGAGGTGATGGAAGTGCTCTTAACTGTATTGCTGGTTACTTGGCTGCATGTATTTGTCAAAATGCGATTGAACTGTATACTTGAAATTGGTGCATTTTATTGTATGTAAATTATACACCTCAGTATAAGTGATTTAAAAAATGAAACCCTAAAAATGTTAAAATATATGAGACTTCCAGAAAGAGAAAGACAAATACCATATGATTTCACTTTTCCATGAAATCTAAAATATGGCACAAATAAACCTATCTACAAAACAGAAACAGACTTACATAGAGAACAGACTTGTTGTTGCCAAGGGGAGGTGGGGAGGCTGGAGTTTGCAGATGTAAGCTATTATGTATAGATGAACAGCCAGGGCCCACTATATAGCACAGGGAACTATATCCAATCTCCTGGGATAAATCATGAGAATAGTTTGAAAAGCATATAAATATAATGTATATTATATTATATATGTATAACTGAGTCACTCTGCTGTACAGCAGAGATTGGCACAAAATTATAAATCAATTACTGTTGTTGCTGTTGTTCAGTCACCAAGTTGTGTCCGACTCTGCAACCCCATGGATTGTAGCCTGCCAGGCTTCTCTGTCCATGGAGTTTTCCAGACAATAATACTGAAATAGGTTGCCATTTCCTACTCCAGGGCATATTCCTGATCCAGGGATTGAACCCACATCTCTTGCTCTCTGCATTGGCAGGTGGATGCTCTATCACTGTGCCACCTGGGACAGCCAATATTGTTTCAAAACTGAGCCTGGTAAGGGATATAAGGGCATACATGTTTTGATAATCATGGGTGGTGATTGCAGTTGTGTTAGGTTAATTGTGAAGGGCTTGGCTTCCTGGAGGAAATGACATATATATATATATATACACACATACATACATACATACATATTTTAAAATTTTATTGAGGTATACTCGGTTTACAATGTTGTGTTAGTTTCAGGTATACAGCAAAGTGAATCAGTTATACATATACATATATTTATTCTTTTTCAGATATTTTTTCCCCATGTAGGCTGAATCGCTGATCCTGTATGTGACGCCAGTTGTCTTGTGGTATCTCACTGTGTACACTGTTCGTTGAACCCATGGTAGACAAGGTGCAAGCAGGGAAGGAGCCGTAGGAACTGCAGACTAGTTTATTCTCTCCTGGATGGTGCAGCAGCCATAGCAGCAGACAAGCTGTATTCTCTCCACTTGTGGTTGTTGACCCAACAGATACAGCCGTGACCCAACAGTAATTCTGCTGCTTTTTAGGTGGATCCCTGGGTTGGAAAGATCCCCTGGAGAAGGAAATGGCAACCCACTCTAGTACTCTTGCCTGAAAAATCCCATGGATGGAGGAGTCCATGGAGTCTCAGAGAGTCGGACACGACTGAGCGACTGAAACTTTTACTTTGCACTTTTTCATATAACAAAGGGCTTCCCTGGTGGCTCAGAAGGTTAAGAACCTGCCTGCAATGTGGGAGACCTGGATTCGATCCCTGGATTGGGAAGATCCCCTGGAGGAGGGCCTGGCAATCCACTCCAGTACTCTTGTCTGGAGAATCCCCATGGACTGAGGAGCCAGGTGGGCTACCGTCCACGGGGTTGCAAAGAGTCCGACAAGACTGAGTGACCAAGCACACATAACAAAAGTAGTCCGTATCCAAATGAGTACCTCATGATTTGCATGTGCAATGCTATAAATGATCTCAGCTGTTACACAGTCATTATTTACAAAACATGAACACCTGAACACGCCATCATGGCTAATTTGCTCTGCTGTCTCCACACAGTGCATTACAGAGTATTGAGTAGAGTTCCCTGTGGAAAATGATTTATAGTAACAGGGCTTATCCCATCTGGGAAGTTCCTACTTGAAACTGAGATACGACCATAACGTCACCATGAAACTGGTCTCAGGCTACTAGTGGGCTGCTGATGTTGCAACTGCCGCTGCTGCTGGTGATAAATGATCTCACATGCCTGCGTTTAGCATATTTATGCGGATCAAGATTGGGTAGGGGGGCATTGGGATCTAGGAAGATTCTTATTCCCAGGGTAGTCTTTTCCCCTACTCCTGTGTCTTGATTAAGATGTAGGAAAAATCCCTTTCTTATGTGTTTGGACTAATTTCCCAAATGAAATCTTAAAAAGGAAACAAATGGAAAACTTCTCCTGGGCACTGTTCCCCTCCTCTACTGCCTTGCATCTAAGTTTTGTTGAGAAACCTGGTTTCTGATTAACCAGTCTGGTCCCAGATTAGACTGGCTGACCCTGCTAATCTCACACTTGGCCCCAGGCTCCTTTTCCTGATGGCAGCTTTGTCTGAAGCCTAAATAAAGATAGCCTGGCCTCTAGGCCAAGGTCAACGGGTTGGCATACAATCCAAGCCTGGCTGGATGCTGTGTCCTGCCCAGAACTGGCTTCCTGGTCTCAGGCCTTGGGCCTCAAGTCACCCCCTCAGCCTACTCTGATATTTCCACTCTAAGGCATGCTGCATGGGGGCCTTCATCCCAGCACTGGCCCCTGGCTTCTCTAAGAGGAAGTCCCTTTTCTGTGTGTCCCAAAGATCCTCCCCTTGTTCTTTAAGCCATTCACCATTCACTTTGAAGTTGCTTGTTTTTCTTCTCCAGGAGCTATGGATCTGAAACTGTGTAACTCATTGAAACCATGCAACTCAGACTGGGGCTTGAACCCACAGTCTTTTTATTGAGATCATATACCTGGTCTTAGGACTTAATGACGCTCAGGTTCTTGATGTCTTGATACAGAAAGAATTAAGTGAGAGACAAGTGGTAAGTAAGAAGTGGATTTATTCAGAGAAGCACACTCCACAGGCAGAGTGTGGGACATTTCAGAAGGCAAGAGGCCCTAAAATATGGCATGGTGAGTATTTATGGGCTGGGTAATTTCATAGGCTAATGAGTGGCAGGATTATTCCAACTATTGCAGGGAATGGATGGGACTTCCAGGAGTTGGGCCATCGCTCATGTTTTGGCCTTTTATGACTGGCTTGGAACTATCCTGGCACTGATGGGTGTCATTTAACACACTAATATATTACCCATGAGCATATAATGAGGTTCGTGGTCTACTGGAAGTTGAATCTTTTGCATCTTGGATCTACTTAGTTCTAACCAGTTTTTAGTTATGTCCTATGGCTATGTCATTCTTTTAAAGTTGTTCCCTGCCTTCTTCCCTCCTGTTTCAGATAGGAGCTCCCAGAAATCCTTCTCAACCTTTCTGGGTACCTGCTATGTACTTAGCTACCATACTGAGCTAGATGCTGAGGTCAGCCCTGCCCTAAGTTGCTCACAGTTTAGTGGGGGTAGTCAGTCAAGTAAACAGGCTATAACAAATCATGGCTGTGATAAAGGGAAGCACAGGGTGGGGAGGAACAGTGAGGTCCTAGAAGACAGCATGATTTACCCAGCTGAGGAGATCAAAGGATCAGATTCCCACAGGAGGTGATGTTTGAGCCCAGATCTGAAAGGTGGACAGAAAGCCTTGTCAGGAAGATGCCCCGGGCAGAAGGTATAGCCTGTGTGGAGGCGTGAAACGGGAGTGAGCTTTGGAATGTGGAGGTGATGCTGAAAACTTGGCCTCTGTGCGCTGGTGCCAAATTGAATTTTGGAGACAGAGTTCTGGGTGAAGCAGAAAAGAGTAGCTTTATTGCTATGCCTGGCAAAGGGGGATATAGCTGGCTCCTACCCTTGAAAATTGCGTGTCCCAACCCAGGAGGATTTGGTGAGGAACTTTATAGCAATACTTCAATGGTGCGGATGCTGATAAGATTAGGGTCATGCAGGGCCTGCTCTCCTTTAATCTGGTCTCAGGTAGTCTTTTTTTTTGTCCTCACAGCTTGTGGGATCCCAGTTCCCTGACTAGGTATCGAACCCATGCCCCTTGCAGTGGAAGCACCGTGTCCTAGTCATTGGACTACCAGGGAATTCCCTGGTCTCAGGTTTGTTTGTTTGCTTTTGGCTGCAAGGCTTTCAGGACCTTAGTTCCCTGACCAGGGATTGAACCCAGGCCCTTTGCAGTGAGAGCATGGAGGCCCAACTACTGAACCACCAGGGAATCCCCCTTAGGTAATCTTTTGAGGAGCTTCTTTGATTCCTTTAATCTGGCCTTAGGTGGTCTTTTCTGGAATTAACAAGACTGACAGCTTCCATTTGTTGGGTGTTTTAATTCTATAGAGAGCTTAAAAATATTGTGGTATACATTGCTTAAGGTGGAATCAGAACTCTGCCCCAAGGCTGCACTCTTGTTTCTTGGATATTCTTTCCTTGTCTCTGCCCTCTCTCCCTTTCCTGATTAGCAATTGTTTGAATCTACCCTTTGGGACACAGCAAAGGTCCTGGAGACTGGAGTCTGTTCCCTACAAACAAGAAATGGGAGACATGGAAAGGCTTCTGTGTCTAGGAGCCCCATAGGTTCCTGCTTGGTTTCAGAGGCAGGAGCTTGTTTTTTTCTCGGGCTATATTTGTCAGGAGCCACTCTTCCATCCATTTGCAAGGCCCATTTTACCCTGGATTAGCTATCTAAGATGTAATATAAAATTTAGTTTGAAACAGCAAACGTTTATTATCACATAGAGTTTCTGAGGTCAGGAATTGGTACCAGCTTGAGCTCAGTGGTTCTGACTCAGGATCTCTCATGCAGTGGCAGTGAAGCTATCCCAGACCAGAGTCATCTGAAAATTTGACTCAGGTTGGAGAATCTGCTTCCAAGATCATTCACATGCTTATTGTCAAACTTTAGTTTCCCACCATGTGGTCTCTCCAGAGGGATGCTTACAACATGGATAATACATTGGTGAGCTTCAGTGAGAAAGCAGTAGAGAAAGAAGTCAGAGTCTTTGTAATCTAATCTCAGAAGACACATCCCATCACTTTTATCACATGCTTTTGATCACACAGTACAACCTTGGTGTAATATGGGAGGGGACTACACAAGACTGCATTTAGGAGATGGGATGAATGGGGCCATCTTGGAGGCTGGGTATCACATATCCTATGGTTAAACTGGATTGCATCACCTGTTATCTTAGGTGTAGTAGCAGGTAAACTTAGTTTCTCAGACATCCATGTGACTTCATTGAGGCCCCTTATTTTCACTTGGAGTCTCTTAGAAAACTAGACATTTCCTTGCCTCTTCCTACTTGGGGTGTGGAAGCTTTCCTTTTGGCCTCTCATTTTTGTTTCTAGTTTGTAGAAATCCCTACTTCTCGCTCCACTCTTTAGGGGGTTTAGGACACGCTGAGTCAGATGCATGACCAGATTTTCTCTGACTACTTTTTGAGAGTCTAGGGGATGGCTAGCATCCAGAGGATGGATCTTATTGAGTTTGATTGCTTTGATTTTACCATTTCAAAATATCAAAACACAGCTTTCCTCAAGAGAACAGGAAGGGTGCTGTTGCCCACATCTTGGAGAGGTGGTATATGCAGTGTGGTGAAAAGAACAGAGGCTTAGATTGCAGGCAAGCCTGATTCCCTCACTGGTCAAGGTCCTTAACCTCGCTGGCCCTGTTTTCTCACCTGTGAAATGGCTTACTCTGAAGATCAAATGAGATAATTCATACAAAGCGTTTGTTGGCAGTAGGTTGTAAAACTTGGCACTATATTTTTTCTATTAATGGTACTGGTTTTAGTCCTATCACTACCATCTTCTCTCAAGGTCCAACTCAAATTTTTATCTCTACTTTAAATCTATCACCATAATCAAACCAGTGTTGCCTTCTCTGTTCTCTAAGCTCAGATAACATCTGAGTCAGCACTTCATCACGCTTAATTACCTATCATTTGACATTACTTCCTATTTATTTTGTGTCAGTCCTGTCTTCACAGTTAGATTCTGTCTTTTCTTACTTGACATTTGTTCAAGATACTGAGTGTTCAAAGGAAGCTGGCTACAGAGTAAATTCCATGCTTTGAGCTCAGAAGACTTTAGATGGTGAAGAAAAGAGAAGGAGGAATGAGTAGCTAAGTATAGATGCTATCAGAAATCTCTGCATGTGAAGTGTTGTATTTTATTTCACTTGCTATGATTTTGTTGGGTTTCCAAAGTAACTGCTAAAACTCTCAGTACAGCTAGCCACTAGCAGGGTAGCTATCAAACCAGTTTGTATTCATTTCTTTAAAACAATGTGAATTAATTCGACTTCTACAGGGGAAAACAGGCTTTCATCCTTTAAAACTCAGCTTCAGATAAACCAGCATAGTATTAATCTGAAAATATAAACATGTCTCCCTGCAAGACAGAAGTGCTACTATTAAACAAAGCAAAATAAAACCCAAACTTAGATTTCTTTGTCACAGTTGACAACATGTTTATCAACATGGAGACTGTTTTGCAATAAGAGAAGAATGGTTCCATTAAGGCATCAGCTTTATGGAATCTAGTGGCTGGCTTCAGGTGCTATTTTAGGGCCTCTGTGACATGTATAAATGTCTGTGTTGACAGCTTTAGCTTCCTGTTACGAAATGTGAATCAAATTTGTCCTCATTTAAAGAAGGAACTTACTATATAAAGTTGAATTACAGGGCTTGTTCATTAGGGTGCCCATTCCTTGTATAGGAACAGCTCTTGTGGATGGGAAGGATCTCCAGCACACTGTGCATTGCTGGAAAATTCCACAGAAAAATAACATTGCAGCACTGCTCAGGTCATAACCTGAGCTGTGGGTCATTCTGTGGCATTCTGATGAAGCCAAAGAAGGGACTGTTCCCCAGAAAAATTCATAGTCATAAATAAAAAATACACAAGGTTTCCACTAATTGCTTCTAAGAGTCAATGGATCCTAGGCTAAGAAACTCTAGGTCAAGTTGACCAGGGAGTTTGGGGTTTTGGGAAGAAGCTGGAAAATCGGTGGTGACCTGGAGAATATGGTCATGTCTCACTGGCTCTCTAGAAGCCAGCAGGGAGTGCTTAGGCAATGGTGTTTAAATGAATGAATGGATGGCTGGAAGCACGGTGAATATTTATATATCTTTAAGATCATCACAGAGTCAAGTCAGTGAATTTAGGGAAGAGAACCAGAGTCAGTGATGACCTCATATAGAGGTCCTTTCTCATGTTCACTTGGGATTGCAGGTTGATAAGCACAGTGGAAAATCCCATGGATGGAGGAGCCTGGTAGGCCGAAGTCCATGGGGTCGCTAAGAGTCGGGCACGACTGAGCGACTGCACTTTCACTTTTCACTTTCATGCATTGGAGAAGGAAATGGAAACCCACTCCAGTGTTCTTGCCTGGAGAATCCCAGGGACAGAGGAGCCTAGTGGTCTGCCGTCTATGGGGTTGCACAGAGTCAGACACAACTGAAGCGACTTAGCAGCAAGCACAGAGGAGTCATGCTTGCCTCTGACCTCTGACCCTATTTGGAGAGGAGAGGATCCAGACATAGCTAGAAGGAACTCTCACCATCCCTTTGCAGGTTCTGCTTCTCCTCTCAGAATCCCCATGTCCTAAGGAGTTCAGTCTCCCAGGAGGGCCCACTTTGCAAGTCTCCCCTTTCCACAAGCACTTGGGGCCTGTCTGTACCTTCTTTTCCTTCTGGAAGGTGCCCACATCCTTGCTGTGATCTCAGGAGGTGATATGGTAAGTGAATTCACACCAGCCAATGTACAACAACCTGGCTATGTTACTCAAAGTGGGTGACTCTCTAGGGGTGCAAATTTGACTACTGGGGACAGGCCAGTGGGGGAGGCATTTGTGAGTGGCCTAGTCCTACCCAGGGTGGTGACAGCCTTCCCTGCCAATGAGCATCATATGAGACCCTGGAGCACAGGTCCAGGTTTGGGTCCGGGCTCCTCCAGTCACCAGTGGTGAGCTCTTAGCCAAGTCATGTTAATATCCTCGAGCTTTAGTTTCTTCTTCTCTACAGTGGAACAATAACTCTTCTAGCCCTCATAGGGTGGTTGGGAAGAACAGATGAGTGTATAAATGTAAAAGAAACCATTGGGCATTTGGTAAATATTTTAATGAATGTCATACAGAAACTAGCCTTATTGGGTAAAGTTTGGGGTGTTGTGGAAATGAATCCAAATAATCCCATTGAGATTCTGTTTCTAGGGGTCAGGTTTGGAGAGAAATTTCAGGAGTGATTGAACTCTGTGGGATGCTCGTACCCACAAGTCCTGCATCCACTCTCAATGGGTCCCAGCCAACACTGAAGGCTCCAATTACTTATTTATTTATGGCTGCACTGGGTCTTTGTTGCCACGCATGGGCTCTCTCTAGTTGCAGTGAGTAGAGGCTTCTCTCTAGTTACAGTGCGTGGGCTTCTCATTGTGGTAGCTTCTCTTATTGCAGCGCCGCAGTTCTAGAGCATAGGCTCAGTGGTTGTGGCACGTAGGCTTAGTTGCCCTGCGGCCTGTGGGATCTTCCTGGATCAGGGATCAAACCCATGCCCCCTGCATTGGCAGGTGGATTCTTAACCTGGACCACCTTCTTGAAGGCTTCTCCGGGCCTTCTTGATGAGTCTTTCAGGCCTGGGCATCACACAAGTAGGAGCCCCTATGGGAACATGACTTGAGTTTTGTTCTCTTTCTTGTCTGGGAAGTTGCCAGGGAAAGCAGAGACTCAGTATGTCTTGGACTTTTGTGAATATTTGTGAATAAACAATTTGTGTCAATGTCAGGTCACATTTGATCAGCCCCTTAGGATGTCCAGCACAGAGTCTTGTCACCAGGAGGCCCTCTGAAAAGGGCAGTGTGAGGGAGGCCATTGCTGACTCACCTGCAAGATTAGGGATGTGTCTCATGCATTCCTGATAGCTTCCTTAAGCTCTTGTAGAGATGCATTTTCTGAGATCAGAGCACAAGGGAAGAAGCCAGGTGGAGTTCAGTATCAGAGTGGGCTGTTGAGGTGGAAATGCTCTGAAGGCAGCTGATGATGCTGCTGGGGGAGAGAGAGGTCTGGGAGCCACCAGCCAGGAAGTGGCAGGTGAAGCTGTGGGAGCTGATAAACTCTTTGGGCTTGCGTGCTGAGTGGCAGAAGGGACTCCTACATCTCCTGATGTACCAAAGGCAGGGTGGTGGGGACCTTTGGCCTGGGTGCAGGAATTAAGCGGAGCGTTGTCTGTAGATAATTTTAAAAAGTAACAAAAACTGATTGTGTGTGTGTGCTAAGTCGCTTCAGTTGTATATGACTCTTTGTGACCCTATGGACTGTATAGCCTGCCAAGCCCCTCTGTCCATGGGATTCTCCAGGCAAGAATATTGGAGTGGATTGTCATGCCTCCTCCAAAGATCTTCCCAACCCAGGGATTGAACCCACTTCTCTTATGTTTCCTACAATGGTAGGTGGGTTCCTTACGACTAGCGCCACCTGGGAAGCCCAAAACTGATTAACGGCTTTTTATTATTGCGAGTGCAAGTGATTCTAAGCAATGTCATTGATAAAATTCCTCTTTCAGCTGGGGCAGATGGCTCCTAGCACCCCATACGTGGCATGTCACCATTGTGCTCTTTCATTTATTCATTCCCAAATGGCGCACCACTCTCCATGTATGCTCTGACCAAGAACTGGTATTTGCCTGAGATGCTTGAATAGAATTACAACATGGTGATGTCTGGAAAAAGGAAGGCAAGAACTTCCAGAGATGAGAGAGATTCCAGCATTGGGATCCAATCATGGCTGAAGATGTCCCTAAAATGTTCATTTACAGGGTCTTTTAGGTGGTCCAGCGATTGAGAATCTGCCTTCCAATGCAGTGGACATAGATTAGATCTCTGGTCAGGTAACTAATATCCCACATGTCTTGTGGCGACTAAGCCTGAGCTCCTCAACTAGACAACCCTGAGAGCCACAACCAGTGAGCCTGCCCTCTGTAGCGGAGAAGGCAATGGCACCCCACTCCAGTACTCTTGCCTGGAAAATCCCATGGACGGAGGAGCCTGGTAGGCGGAAGTCCATGGGGTCGCAAAGAGTCGGACACGACTGAAGCGGCTTAGCAGCAGCAGCAGCAGCACTCTGTAGAGCCCATATGCTCTAGAGTCTGCACTTGGCAACTGGAGAAGACTGTGGACCTCAACAGAGAGCCCACATGCCATAATGAAGACCCGGCGCAGCCAAAAAAAAAAGTTCATTTATAGAAGCCAACAAATTCACGTATGTGCCTAGTTTGAATTGATTTTTTGTCACCTACAACAGAAAGAATTTCAGTTATACAAATATCATCTTAGTGACACCACTGAAGCGACTTAGCATGTGTGTACACATATTAGTGACTATAAGCACAGGAAACTCCAAAAGCATTTGCTACATAAGGTGTTCTGATAGTCGCCTAGTAACTGAGGTAGAGGATGTGGTTTCTAGGTTTTTCCTGGCTTTGGTGACCTCTCTCATCACCAAGCAAACAAACACAGTTGGCAGGTCATAGAGACACCTTAAGTACACACCAGAACTCAGTAGAAATCTGCTTGAACCCCATCCAAGGCAATTATTTACAGAAGTTCCCAAAGCATATAATTGTAGGGCTACAGTGCAAGGCCCTGCACCATGAGGGCAATTCCTGAGTGTAACCTAAGTGCTAGACAAGGAAATCACTGAACTTGCTGAACCTGCATTTAGGGTTAAAAAACAATCAAACAATAAAATACTCCCCTGCATAAGCTTAAAATGAAGAGACCTGAACCAATAGCATTTCACATGAGAAAGCTTTGAAGATAAACTTTTTGAAAGAGGCAGAAGAAGTTGTCTTTGGGTTTTGAATGTATCCCGCTCCCAGTGCGATCCAATGGTTGACACTGGCCAGAAAAAAGAAAAAGAAGCTGATGTTATATTCCTGAGCAGGCCGTCTCTCCTTGGTAGGAAGATGGTTCCAGCACCTTCAGGTTTGTAGGGTCCTTATGAAAGGTTGTTGCTGAACAAAAAGATGCTGGGATTCTTGGCCTCCAGAGGAGAAGAATTCAATCTGGGGCCAGAGATGAGGCTTGATTGCTCAGAGCTTTTGTGTAATAAAGTTTTATTAAAGCATAAAGGAGATAGAGAAAGTTTCTGACATAGGCATCAGAAGGGGGCAGAAAGAGTACCCCCCTGCTAGTCTTCAGCTGGATGTTATATAGTCCCTAGCAGTCTGTTAATGAAAGAAAGGAATGTCTTAAAACTCAGAATGGCACCAGGCCCCTCACCCATAAGATGAATTTTGGGATAATCTTGGCACCAAAAGGTTCATCCCGGGCCATAAAATGATTAACTTGAATCTTGTAGAAGGGCAGATCTACAAAGGGCAGATCTACAAAGGGCAGATCATACAAATAGTTTCGTTTACATAGATTAGGGGAACAATATCTGAGTATAACATACTGGTTTGTCAAGTAGGTTCTGAGCCATTAGGCGGAACCGACTTGAAGACAGAATTTGCGGTAAATGCATAGTACATTAACATAGCTTAAGACAAACATTTCCATAAGAAAAATGCATTGGTTATCTCAAGGTTTAAGAATAGTTAACTTCGGGTGAAACCAGGTGTCATTATGGCAACACAGTATTTTAAGAGAAACCTCCTTTTAAATTTGTATAGAGAAGGAAAAAAACATCGATAGTTTGTTTCCTCCTGCTGCTTAAGAGATAAAAATGTCTGACACTTGCAGTCTATTTCCTCCCTTTGGAGACCCCTGGCCTTCCTGCCTGTTACCCTCTCACTTATAGCTCATCATGATGCTTCCTTGATGCTAAAGCTGAAGCACCAATACTTGGGCCCCTGATGTGAAGAGCTGACTCATTGGAAAATATCTGATGGTGGGAAAGACTGAAGGCAAGAGGAAAAGAGGGTGACAGAGGATGAGATGGTTAGATAGCATCATGGACTCAATGGATATGAGTTTACGCAAACTCCAGGAGATGGTAAAGTACAGGGAAGCCTGGCGTGCTGCAGTCCATGGAATCACAAAGAGCTGGACATGACTGTGCACAACTTAGCGACTGAACGACAACAAAATAGCTCATCATCTCTTAAAGCAAGAGATCCTTTTTTTGCCTAGCAATTCCCTAAAATGGTTGTGAATACACCTGCTTGGATCACATGCCTATCTCTGAATTAATCACTGTTCAAGGGCATAGGAGGGAGACAACTGACTTGTTTGGGTCCTTTGCTCACGCCTGTGGAGTGGGAGGGGACGTCCTCCCTGACTGACAGCCCCACAAACCCCCAGGGATTAGTAAAGGGCAGTTCCACAAAACCTGGAGTTGTGGCTGTTGGAAGGTAACATTGTCCACAGGAATCCTGTGAGCTTCAAAACCTCATTTCCTTTCCCACTGCTGCTCCCTTCTTTCCAATCACTTTGTTTAAAAATTTATGAGTTGGGTAGAGTCTGTCATCAATCAGTTTTCTCCTCTATAGTTTTCTAGGCTGGAAGCCTGCAAACTACATTTCCCAGAATCTCTTTTCTGCTTGCTTCTGTTAGGATCTTCTAATAGGAGCCACTGGCCAGAGACTGAAAGGTGAAAGAAAGGGAGAAGCCATCCCCTCATTCCATTCCAAATTCTGGTAGGGCCTCTGGGCACAGTTAGGAGCAGGAGCTGTGGAGCAAGGGTAGGCTCTGGGTATGCCAAACTTAGGAGTGTGCTGTTCCTGGGCCCTGGGTGATGACACTATTTTCTCTCTCTCTTTATTTTTTTCATCAGTTCAGTTGTTTAGTCATGTCTGACTCTTTGCAACCCCATGGACGGCAGCACTCCAGGCCTCCCTGTCCATCAGCAACTCCTGGAGCTTGCTCAAACATGTCCATCGAGTCGGTGATGCCATCCAACCATCTCCTTCTCTGTCATCCCCTTCTCCTGCCTTTAATCTTTCAAAAAATTAGGGTCTTTCCTAATGAATCAGTTCTTTGCATCAGTCCTTCCAATGAGTATTCAGGACTGATTTCCTTTAGGATTGACTGGTTTGACTGGTTTATCATTACTTTGTATTTAAGAAAATTTTTTTGTTCATGCCATCTGGCTTGTGGGATCAACTAGGGATTGAACCTGGGCCACAGCAATGAACACATTGAATGCTAACCCTTAGACAACCGGTGAACTCCCTTATCATTGCATTTTTTAAAAGTGTACAGTGTAGTGACATTAAGTACTTTGATATTGTTGTGCAGCCTTTACCACTATCTATCTCTGGAACATTTCCATCATCCCAAACCGAACCTCTGTATCTACTCCCTATTTTCCTCTTCACCCAGCCTCTAACAACCATCGTTTTGTTTCCTGTCTCTGAGTTTGACTCCTCTGGGTACTTCATTTAAGTGGAATCATAATATTTTGAGATTGTCCTTATTTACCATAGAATGGTGTCTTCGAGGGTTGTCTATTTGGTAGCCTGTGTCAGAATTTCCTTCCTTTTTAAGGCTCAGTAATATTGTGTTGTATATACGTGTGAGAGCTTAGTTGCTCAGTTGCTCACCAATGACCTTATTTAGACTTAATTACCTTTTTAAAGGTCCTATCTCCAAATATATACTTTCTGAGGTACTGGATGTTAGGACTTCAGTAAAAGAATTTGGGGCGGGGGCAGAATTAACCCCATGACAGGCTTCTTCCACTATTTGACTATTCTGAATAATGTTGCCATGAACATGTACAGATATTTATTCAAATCTCTGCTTTCAGTTCTTTTGAGTATATACCCAGAAATGGAATAGCTAGTGTGTGTGAATCCATGCTAAATTCCTTCAGTCATACTTGACTCTTTTGTGACCCCATGGACTATAGCCCACCAGGCTCCTCTGTCCATGGGATTCTGCAGGCAAGAACACTGGAGTGGGTTGCCATGACCTCCTCCAGGGGATCTCTCCCAAACCAGGAATGGAACCCGCATCTCTTATATTTCCTGCAGTGGCAGGTAGGTTCTTTACCAGTAGTGCCATCTGGGAAGCCCATATGTTAATTCTCTGATTAGTTTTTGAGGAACTGTCAAATCATTTTCACAACATCTTCACCATAATACATTCCCACCAGCAATGCCCAGGGTTCCAACTTTTCGACATTCTTGTCAACACTTGTTATTTTCTGTTTTTTTTTATTTTTATAATAGCCATTCTTCTGGATGTGAAGTAGGAGCTCATTGTAGTTTCGATTTGTACTTCCCTGATGACTACTGATTTGAACATCTTTTAATGCCCTTATTGGCCATTTGTAAATTTTCTTTGGAGAGACTGTCTCTCAAATCCTTTGCCCACCTTTAGGTATTTTTATTTTTAAGAGAAACCATACACACACTATAGCAACAATAAGTGAATTTCCAACAAAATGGGGAAATCTATTTAACAATAATACTTAGATGTGAGATGACCACATTATGGGGCAAAAAATTGGTATGACTTTGCAGGGTCTGCTATAGCAGGATGGTGAAGCAGGTGGACTTCAGAGCCAGCCTTGTCTAGGGTTTGATCCCTGGTTTCTCCACTTACTAGCTATGCAATTTCAGCAACTTGTGTCTTGTTTCCTTACTTAAGAAATGGGAATAATAATAACGCCCATTTCATAGGGTTGTTACAAGGATTAAATCAGTGCAGTGCCAGGTGCAAAGCAAACAAACACTTCATATACCTTAGATATCAGCATTATTATTCTCTGGATCCCAACTTTCTGTGCTGCCTCCACAGTTGGGCACCATCTGGCGTCCCCTCCCCACACTGCTCGTGTTTCTCATTACCCAGTTATCCACCAGGCAAATAGATCTATGCAGCACATTTTTTGTTGTTTAGTCGCTAATTTGTGTCTGACTCTTTTTTGATGCCATGGACTGTAGCCCACCAGGTTCCTCTGTCCATGGGGATTTCCAGGCAAGAATCCTGGAGTGAGTTGTCAGTTCCCTCTCGAAGGGATCTTCCTGACCCAGGGATCAAATCCACATCATGTAGCAGATACTACATGCTTTTTACACATTAACTTTAGTTTTTCAATTACTTTCAACTGTAGTCTGGTGATGGCTTCCCAGGTGGCACGAGGGGTAAAGAACCTACCTAGAGACATAAGAGGTGCAGGTTTAATCCCTGGGTCGGGAAGATCCCCTGAAGGAGGTCATGGAAACTTACTCAAGTATTTTGCCTGGAGAATCCCCATGGACAGAGGAGCCTGGCAGGCTACAGTCCATAGTGTTGCAAAGAGATACGACTGAGCAACTTAGCCCTGCACAGCACAGCTTGTGATTCTGTGATAGTCTGGTGAGCCTGAGCTCTGGCTTGGTGATCAGCTGGGAATCAGGGTTCAGATTATATATCTCTTCTGAAGTGACCTTAGGCAAGTCACTTCACATGTCTGGGCTTCAGTTTATTTATTTTGGAAATAATGATGAGAGTCATTCCTATTTCACAGGGTCACTGAGTGATTAAATAAAGTAAGGCCTGTAAAATACTTAGTATATACAGTACTTGGCACATAGAAAATACTTAAAAGATATTTATTACTATTATGTTATATTCCTTTCAGTTGAGGAAACTGAGTCTTGGAGAGCTGCAGTTCTTGCTCAAAGTCATAAACCTGCATATGTGAATTTTGTGCAGTTCTTGTTGTATAATAAGAGTATACACATAATTTTATGTTTTAAAAAATTTACATTAAAGCATAAGTTATTTTCATATTGCTATGGAGATATGAAGACATGACTACAATGGGCTTCTCAGGTGGCACTAGTGGTAAAAGAACACGCCTGCCAATTCAAGAGAAGAAATATGGGTTGGATTTCTGGACTGGGAAAATCCCCTGGAGAAGGAAATGGCAACTCCAGTATTCTTGCCTGGAGAATCCCATGGACAGAGGAGCCTGGTGGGCTACCATCCATGGGGTCATAAAAGAGTTGGACACAACTTAGCAACTAAACAACAACAACAACAACAATGAATAACCTTGATATAGGTAAATAATCACCAGGGTGAAAGGAGTGAATAGGCTGGGGCTAGATGATAATCCTGTTTGGAAACGTGTCGCTAAGTAACTCCAGTTACTGGATGGGGTACATTCTTGTCTACTCAAAGAGGTGCTCACATCATCTGGTTAAGGACTGTGTATGTTATCTATAAATGACCAGTTCAGTCTCTGGGTATATGCTGCTGCTGCTGCTAAGTCACTTCAGTCGTGTCTGATTCTGTGCGACCCCATTGACGGCAGCCCACCAGGCTCTGCCATCCCTGGGATTCTCCAGGCAAGAGTACTGGACTGGGGTGCCATCGCCTTCTCCGCTGGGTATGAGGGGCCAGGTATCACCAGAAGGGTATGCCTTATTTACTAGGTCCTGCTGACCACTTGGCTCACCTCCCAAAGAGGCCTCTTGCTCTTAAAGGATCTGAGGGCTAGGTGCCTGAGTGGGAGTCATTCCTCAAGTTCTTAACTCAGGGTGTGGAGTCCAGGAGAATGGGGCTGACATACTTTCTCCTTCACTATTAGTCTTGGAACCTACAGAAAACCCTGAGAGCCTGTTTCTTTATCTGCACAAGGGGAAGGGTGACAAGGTAGACAGTAAATATTTAACACATCTTTACATAGCTTCACATATACTAAATCACACCATTCGCAAACAACCCTATGATGTATCATACTATTCTTATTTTATAGATGAGGAAACTGAAGTACAGACTGGTTAAATAACTTACGGTCGGTAAGGGAGGGGCCAGGTTTGAACCCAGGTCCTCGGGCTCCAGAGCTTCAGACTTCAACGTTAAGCTCATTGGTGAATAATGTAGAAAGATAACAAACCTTAGCTTTAAGAGCTATTGTGAGAACTGGGGATAAAGCCACATGTAGTATGTGGCTTATGGTCTTGCTATTCTATAGAAATCATCCCTCTTGCTAAATTTGTCAGTGACCTCCATATCGCCAAACCCAATACACACTTTTCTGTTTTCATTTCCCCTGATCTCTCAATAGCATTAAATCCAGTTGACCATTTCTTCATACTTCTTTTTGTTTTTTTTTTTAAACTTACAGGGCATGAGGTCAGTTTTTTCATTGTTTAAACAAATATGCACCACAGTGGTTCAACAAGTAAGGCAAATGCCAGGAGTATGAAAGTTGCAGTCTGTAATTACCATATCTAGAACCCAGGGAAGGTGAATTAGACAGAAGTGGTAGTCACTCTAATTAAATGAACAGGTGACATCATGGCAAGTTGGTTTTTAGCATCAAAACTATCAAAACTATCCCATTTTCTTAATGATCAGAGGTCGCATGTTGGTTCCAGCCTCTTCACTGTGATGATCCGTCACAGAATGTGAACTTTCTGGCCTCTACCAATAGCATTAGGGGCTTCCCTTGTGGCTCAGCTGGTAAAGAATCCACCTGCAATGTGGGAGACTTTAGAGATATGGGTTTGATCCCTGGGTGGGAAAGATCCCACATGGCAACTCACTCCACGCCTGGAGAACCCGATGGACAGAGGAACCTGGCAGGCTACAGTCCAGAGGGTCACAAAGAGTCGGACATGACTATAGCAAGTTAGCACAGCACAACAGCTGTAGACAACTTTATCTCCCAAATCCCTTTATATCAAAAGCAAACACAATCTTGGAGTTTTCTTTCTGATTGTGAGGGTTTACAATAGATTTGCTGCAATGATTTTTAACATGAAATCTTTTGTAAGATAACCAACTGCAGCCATCCCAGCAGTAATCGTAAGGGATGTGATCCATTCAGCTTGTAAGCTGGAAGTCACGTTCAAGGCAATGTCACTTGCCATGTGTGTACACAGGACCCTGGGCACAGATGGCTCGAGTGGCCAGCTGCAGTCAGGATGTGAGAGGCGTCCTACGGTACCAATTCCAGGATGCTCACTCCTTTTTGAAACATTTATTTCTTCTGACTTTAGTGATAACTCACTCAAAGGGTTTGCTCCTACTCTACCAGCTGTTCCTTCCTAGTCTCTTTTTCTCTTTTTTTTAAAAATTTGTTTATTTATTTGGCTGCATCAGGTCTTAACTGTGGTACGCGGGTTCTTTAGTTGGTAGCATGCAGGGTCTGGTTCCCTGACCAGGGATCAAACCTGAGGCCCCTGCATTGGGAGCATGGAGTCTTAGCCATTGGACCATCAGGGAAGTCCCTCTCTTTTCCTCTTTTAACTGTAGACACATGTTGGAGCGCCCTGGGCTGATGTCTCCTTAGTCCTCTTCTCTTTTCTTTCCCTGTGAGGTCTCACACAGTCCTGTGGCATGAGGCACCATTTATATCATATATTTGTTGATGACCCCTCTATCAGCCAGGGTTTGACCTGAGAACTGGAAGCAATAGGAAAATATATCAGGAGATTTATTGAGAGGAATGTCTTGTGTGATTTTAAAGGCTTGCTAGGTAAGCCCCAGATATGTAGGTCAGGCTGTCAGAAGAGCAGGCTGGACCTCTTCCATTGCCCCAACCCTGGCTAGACTCCTTCATCTCCAGCCTGGACGACTGCCAACACCACTTAACCAGTTTCTCTGCTTACATTCCTGCCTCACCCTCCTTGCTTACATTCTTGCCTTACACTGCCCACTTACAAGAAATGATCCTTTCTCTTTTCTTCTCTTTTCTTTTCATGCCAGTTTTATTGAGGTATGATTGATTTTGACACTGTTTAAGGCATGCAGCATAATGATTTGACTTATATACATCGTGAAAGGATTGTCACAGTAAGTGTAGTGAATATCCATCATCTCATACAGATACAAAATTAAAGAACTAGAAAAAAAATATTCTTCCCTGTGATGAGATCGCTTAAGATTTCCTTTCTTAAGAGAGGAGACATGCATGTGTGCTCAGTCACTTCAGTCATGTCTGACTTTTTGTGACCCTATGGACTGTAGCCCACCAGGCTCCTCTGTCCATGGGGATTCTCCAGGCAAGAATAACTATATTTATCATGTTGTACATTATATCCCTATTACTTGTTCATCTTATAACTGGAAGGGTGTACTTTTTGACTGCCTTCATCCAATTCTCTCTCCTCCCACCCCATCCTCCTGTAACCATAAATCTCATCTCTTTTTCTATGAGTTTGTTTGTCTGCCACAGTGGGCCTTTTAAAGCATAAACCAAATTTACTCGATTCTCATATATGAAACTCATCAGTGACTTCTCAATGCTCTTAAGTTAAAATATAAACCTCTTCGCTTGGTAGAGTATATTGCAGAATTGGCCACAATTTTTTTCCATCACTATGCTATGTGACTTTGCCACTCCTCCCATAAAGAGGAGTAGTTCATTTTCCTACCCCTTGGATCTAGACTGGCTTTGTGACTTGGTTGACCAACAAAATACAGTGTAAGTAACATTGTTTGACTTTTAAGTCTAAGCCTCATAAGGCCTTGCAGCTTCTACTTTTGTTCTCTTGGAATGTTCCCCTGAGACTAGCATGTAAAGAAGGTTGGTCTAGCCTCCTGGAGGGTGAGATATCATATTGATAGAGAAGAGCTCTTCCATCCAAGGCCCCCTAGACTGATCGATCAATAGCCAGCACTAACCACCAGACGTGTATGGGAAACCATCATAGATCATCTAGTCTCAGATGCTGAGACTGATCTTCCATCCAAGGCCCCCTAGACTGATTGATCAATAGCCAGCACTGACCACCAGACGTGTGTGGGAAACCATCATAGATCATATAGTCTTAGTGAGCAGCCAAATGATGGCAGCCACATAAGTGAAACCAGGTGAGACCCTGCCCAAATGACTGCCTCCCAGGACTGTGAGCAAATACATGGCTATTGTTTTAAGCCACTGAGTTTTGGTTTGTTACACAGCAGTAGATAACTGTTACACGTTACCTCCAAGGCTCTCCTTTGATCTCTGTTATCTCCATTGATCATTCTATTCCAACTATACTGGTCTCAACCTGTTCCTGGAATATTTCAAGCTCTTTTCTTTCTCCAGGTCTTTGCTTCCTTTGGCAATTGTGGGCCAGGTTCATTTTCATCTTTCAGTGTGCATTAAAACACCATTCTTTAAATTCAAACACCATGGAGCAGTCTCTCATGACCACCCCTCTATTTAAAGTTGCCTTAGGGGCTTCCCTGGTGGTTCAGTGGTAAAGAATCCACTTGCCAATGCAGGGGACTGGTTTGATCCCTGGTCCAGGAAGATCTCACATGCCTTGGAACAACTAAGCCTGTGTGCCACAACTATTAAGCCAGCACTCTGGAGACCTGGAATGTGAAGTCAAGTGGGCCTTAGAAAGCATCACAACGAACAAAGCTAGTGGAGGTGATGGAATTCCAGTTGAGCTATTTCAAATCCTGGAAGATGATGCTGTGAAAGTGCTGCACTCAATATGCCAGCAAATTTGGAAAACTCAGCAGTGGCCACAGGACTGGAAAATGTCAGTTTTCACTCCAATCCCAAAGAAAGGCAATGCCAAAGAATGCTCAAACTACCGCACAGGTGCACTCATCTCACACGCTAGTAAAGTAATGTTCAAAATTCTGCAAGCCAGGCTTCAGCAATATGTGAACCGTGAATTTCCAGATGTTCAAGCTGGTTTTAGAAAACGCAGAGGAACCAGAAATCAAATTGCTAACATCCACTGGATCATCGAAAAAGCAAGAGAGTTCCAGAAAAACATCTATTTCTGCTTAATTGACTATGCCAAAGCCTTTGACTGTGTGGATCACAATAAACTGTGGAAAATTCTGAAAGAGATGGGGATAGCAGACCACCTGACCAGCCTCTTGAGAAAGCTATATGCAGGTCAGGAAACAACAGTTAGAACTGGACATGGAACAACAGACTGGTTCCAAATAGGAAAAGGAGTACTTCAAGGTTGTATACTGTCACCCTGCTTGTTTAACTTATATGCAGAGTACATCATGAGGAACGCTGGGCTGGAAGAAGCACAAGCTGGAATCAAGATTGCAGGGAGAAATATCAATAAGCTCAGATATGCAGATGACACCACCCTTATGGCAGAAAGTGAAGAGGAACTAAAAAGCCTCTTGATGAAAGTGGAAGAAGAGAGTGAAAAAGTTGTCTTAAAGCTCAATACTCAGAAGATGAAGATCATGGCATCTGGTCCCATCACTTCATGGGAAATAGATGGGGAAACAGTGGAAACAGTGTCAGACTTTATTTTTTGGGGCTCCAAAATCACTGCAGATGGTGATTGCAGCCATGAAATTAAAAGGCACTTCCTCCTTGGAAGGAAAGTTATGACCAACCTAGACAGCATATTCAAAAGCAGAGACATTACTTTGCCAACAAAGGTCCATCTAGTCAAGGCTATGGTTTTTCCAGTAGTCATGTATGGATGTGAGATTTGGACTGTGAAGAAAGCTGAGCGCCAAAGAATTGATACTTTTGAATTGTGGTGTTGGAGAAGACTCTTGAGAGTCCCTTGGACTGCAAGGATATCCAACCAGTCCATTCTGAAGGAGATCAGCCCTGGGATTTCTTTGGAAGGAATGATGCTAAAGCTGAAACTCCAATACTTTGGCCACCTCATGCGAAGAGTTGACTTATTGGAAAAGACTCTGATGCTGGAAGGGATTGGGGGCAGGAGGAGAAGGGGATGACAGAGGATGAGATGGCTGGATGGCATCACTGACTCGATGGATGTGAGTCTGAGTGAACTCCGGGAGATGGTGATAGACAGGGAGGCCTGGCGTGCTGCGATTCATGGAGTCGCAAAGAGTTGGACATGACTGAGCGACTGAACTGAACTGGAGACCATGAGCTGTAACAACTGAGCCCATATACTGCAGCTACTGAAATTTGTGGGCCTGGACCCCATACTCTAAAACAAGAGAAGCCACTGAAATGAGCAGCCTGTGCACCACAACTAGAGAGTAACCCCCACTCACTGCAACTAGAGAAAGCCCACATGTAGCAATGGAGACCCAGTGCAGCCAGGAAGAAAGAGAGAAAGAAAGGAAGAAAGAAGGAAAGAAAATAAAATTGACTCTACCTGATACTCCCATGTTAGAATTTCTTTCTTTACCACAATTTAAAATTATCATGTTCCTTCATTTGTTGACCTATTTTACTAGAAGATGAAAGTGAAAGTTGCTCAGTCATGTCCTACTCTGCGACCCCATGGACTATACAGTGCATGGAATTCTCTAGGCCAGAATATTGGAGTGGGTAGCCTTTCCCTTCTCCAGGGGATCTTCCCAATCCAGGGATCCAACCCAGGTCTTCCACATTGCAGGTGGATTCTTTACCAGCTGAACCACAAGGGAAGTCCAAGAATACTGGAGTGGGTAGCCTATCCTTTCTCCAGATCTTCCCAACCCAGGAGCCAAACCGGGGTCTTCTGCATTGCAGGCAGATTCTTTATCAACTGAGATATCGGGGAAGCCCTACTGGAAGGTAAGCACCACAATTCTCCACTACAGGCCACCACTATCAATGGATAGAGTTGGTACAAAAGATAAACTTGTTCCACTTTGTAGGAACATAGTTACTCAGTGAGGAAGGAAGGCAGAATTGTGGGGGAACGCTGATGGGTGGCTGAGGGGCAGAATTTGGTGGGGGAGAATGTCTTCAGGGAATCAGAATATATCTGAGTATGTATTACAGAATATCTCTGCCAGAGATATACTGCCTTTAAGTCACACTGTAGCAAGTTTCAGCTCTCCCAGGCTCCTGGTCCAGACCACTGATCAACCTGATTTCTCTTCTCCTTTTTAAAAAGTTAAAAAAAAATTGTTTTTTTTTTTTTTCCTATCCTTTGGCTGTGTTGAGTGGCATGTGGGATCTTAGTTCCCCGACCAGGGATCGAACCCATGCCCCTAGCAGTGTAAGCTTGAAGTCAACCACCGGACCACCAAGGAAGTCCTCTGATTTCTCATCTTATCAATCCTACTCGCGTTATGGGAGTTGCTGTGTATAAATGTTCTCAGTCTCAGGGATAGCTCGGGAGTCGGTGTTTTTGTAGAACTGCTAACAATGGTTAGTGTTTTAATTCACAAACATTAAATGGACTTTAACTAAACAGATTTTCTTCCTCCTGAACTCTTCATACAAATCTTGAGGTTTAGGCTCACTGCGAAAAAAGTGTTTTTACTCTTCAAAGTCAGGAGCAGGGGATATAAGAAGAGACATTTTAAGAAAGTTCAAGAAATATGGTTTTATTATCATTTTCTTAGGTAATAAAAAAAATCCTTAAATTCTAAGGAAAAAAATGTATTAATCAGAAAACAGGCCTCCTAGAAACATCTGTGGAAAGCTGAGATAAAAGGGGTGGAGAATGACAGCTTTATTCCAGATATGAATCTCAACACTTCTCAGCACAGGAAATGCACAAAATTACTGCAAGGAAATAAGACATGACAGATCACTTATTTAATTGAGTTGAGAGAATCATAATTTTCTTTAAGCCTCTGAGGAAAATGTAATGTATTCTAGCACTCAGGAATGATGGTCAGAGAAGCCATAGGGTAGAAAACTGTTTGAATAAGGATGGGGTCCTCTGATTGATGGACTGGTGGAAGTGAAGGAGCAGAGGGAGGAGTGGGGAATTTATGATTATTCCTTGTTCTTTGCCTCTCAGATCCATTCTCCTTCCTGCTCTGTGTTCTAGCAGCAGCTTATCTCCAGCCTGTACCCTCTGGCATTGGGTTGGGTCCGGCCAATGAAAACCACCAGCCAGGGACTGGAAGATGGAAGAAGAGAGAGGTCAGGGTATTTATACCTCCTCACTGTGGTTCTGTTCCTCTGAGGCTGCTGCTGCTGCTAAGTCACTTCAGTCGTGTCCGACTCTGTGTGACCCCGTAGACAGCAGCCCACCAGGCTCCCCCATCCCTGGGATTCTCCAGGCAAGAGTACTGGAGTGGGTTGCCATCTCCTTTTCCAATGCATGAAAGTGAAAAGTGAAAGTGAAGTCACTCAGTCGTGTCCGACTCTGTGTGACCCCATGGACTGCAGCCTACCAGGCTCCTCCGTCCATGGGATTTTCTAGGCAAGAGTACTGGAGTGGGGTGCCATCGCATCGCCTTCTCCTCTGAGGCAGTGGGTCTCAAAAAATGGGCAGCATACCAGAAGCATCTTCATCACCTAGGACTTGTTAGAAATGCAGGTTCTTAGTCCAACTTCAACAGTCCAACTTCAAACTCCTGGGGGACATAGCAATCCATATTTAAAAGGCATTTTTATTTTTATTTATTTGGCTGCACCAGGCCTTAGCTGTGGCCCTCAGGATCTTTTAGTTGTGTCATTCGAACTCAAAGTTGCAGCATGTGAGATCTAATTCCCTGACCAGGGATTGAACCCAGGCCTGCTGCCTTGGGATCGCAGAGTCCTAGCCACTGAACCACCAGGGAAGTCCAATCTGTATTTAAACAAGCCCTCCGAGGTGGTTTTGATGCTCTGTAAAGTTTGGGTACCAAAGATGTACAGATGCAGTTCCTGGTGGGCAGACCTTTCTCTGTAGTCCCAGCTTTTACTAGACTCCAGTAATTCTGTCCCCTTCTTTTGTCCTTCAGGTCTGAGGGTGGAAAGGGCTTCTCCGCATGGCTGGTACTTCAGTAGCTCATAACCTCTTGATGGTTGCCTTATCTCTTCCATTTAGTGCGTTTACAAATTCTCTCTGGTTAAAAGGTTTGAGTGCTCTGTCTGTCTCCTGCTGTTGTGCATGATTGATTCTGAGAGGCACCAACTGTGGGCAAAGGCTGGCAAACACCTGTCCATGGACAACAGAGCACAGTTACATTCGGACCGCAGAGCAGGGAAGGCATGGGAACAAGCCTCTACTCCGTGCCAAGTATCTATTCTTTAAAGGCTCACAAACCTGGAGGAAGGTATTGTCTGTGTTTCACTGACGGGCACCTGAGCCAGACCCCAGACTGCACCTCTGTCCTAGACTGGCTGATTCCTCCTCCCGGTCAAGGCGACTCCTGTCCTCAAAGTCCTCACACAGGTCACACTTTCACCCCTCAAGCCATTGTGAAGTTGTTGTTAGGGTCAGGTAGTCTACTTGCGGATAGGCTGGTAGGCCGCTTAAGAGTTGTGTGATACTGGGCAAGTTGCCTGGCCTCTCTGAGCCTCAGGTTCCTCATCTTTGAACAGTGATCTTAACGCCTGCTGTGTGTGGTGTACTGGGAGGGTTGCATGAGGTGACCTGTGTGGAGCACCTGCGACAATGTCTGGCACAGAGTAGGCGCTCTGTAAAGCTGAATGCTTTTGCCTTCCCTGCAAAGGTTCACTGGGGAGACAATATGACTGTTTAAGTGAATCAGGTCACACTTAAAAAAATTTTTTTATTGGCGTATAGTTGATTTACAATGTGTTAATTTCAGATGTATAGCATAGTGACTCAGTTATGCTGAATATGTGTGAATATGTGTTTATACACATACATACATATGTTTATTCTTTTTTCAGATTTCTTTCTCATATAGGTTGTTACAGAATATTGAGTAGAATTCCCTGTGCTACACAGTAGGTCCTTGTTGATTGTCTATTTTACATATAGTAGTGTGTGTATTTTAATCTCAACCTCCTAATTTGTCCCTTCCTGCCACTTTCCTCTTTGTTAAGTTTGTTTTCAAAATCTGTGACTCTGTTTTGTGAATAAGTTTATTTATGTCACTTAAAAATTAGATTTCACATATGAGTGACATCATGTGATATTTGTCTTTCTCTGTCTGACTTTCTTCACTTAGTATGATAATCTCTAGGTCCATCTATGTTCCTGCAAGTGGCATTATTTCCTTTGTTCCCCATGGCTGATTTTAGTACTCCATTGTATGTATGTACCACATCTTCTTTATCCATTCATCTGTTGATGGACAGCTAGGTTGCTTCCATGTCTTGGCTATTGTAAATAGTGCCACTGTGAACATTGGGGTGCATGTATCTTTTAAAATTATGGCTTTCTCCAGATATACGCCCAGGAGTGGATCATATGGTAGCTCTATTTTTAGTTTTTTTAAGGAACTTCATACCAATTTACATTCCTACCAAAAGTGTAGGAAGGTCAGGTCACACTGGGAGCATCCTGTCCCCAAGGAAAGACACTTTCAACTGGTGGAATCCTCAGGAAGCCAAGAGCACTTTTCTAATCTCTGAAGAACTTGCTCAGGTCTCAGGGCTTGGTGACAGAGGTGGGGCTGACCACTGCATATGCAGCTTGTTTGTCTGTTAAAGTGTGTTGTGCTCTGGAACTTGTCTCCAGCATGTCTCCTGTGCTCCTCCTGCCTCCTTGCAAGGTGGTGACAAAGGAGGGCAGTGCCTGAGGGGTATCTGGAGGAGGTGTCCCCTAATATGACTTAACAAGCGTGGCTCCCTCTGCTTGGGCAGACATTTGTTTTGCTCACCTGTATCCTGGGAACAGGTCCGCAGAATGCTGTTGAGCTGAGAGAGTAGGAGTTAGCAGAGGGAGCCATGGGTGCTCTGTTACCTTCCTGATAACAGAATGCCTTCCCAGCAGTTAGAGCCCATTTCTAATATTGCAATAGTTGTTATGCTGAGGTGGGGTGACTACACACAAAAGACCCTATCCCATGGTCTCTTTGCTTATCCTACCTATGGGTCTCAGTCTTATGTCATGGCTTCTTAGAAAACAATGCCCCTCACCAGCCCAGGAAATGTTCTAGAAATCTAAAATGGGTTTTAGAAATTGAAATGCTTTGGAAATCTCAATCAAATGCGGACACATCTGATTGGGGAATCTTCTGGCAAGGTCAGCATTAGGTCAGGGATGCTAAACATACTGCCCAGATCAGTGAAAAACTATTGCAGCTGGCATGTGACTCTCAAGTGCCCCACCTGACCTTCAAGTAGGTGAAAAACTTGTTTATAATGCTCTGAGCCTAAAACCTAATCCTGTTTTATATGTAAATGCAAAAGTATTTTCTGTTCAATTTTAGCAAACACTGAATTTTCCCGGGGTGCAACTAATATGTAAATCGAAGAACAGAGGACTCAGTTTTGTTTGGAACTTTGTGATGGTTGTTTAAACAACCCCTTAAGGGTTGGAAAGCATGTCTCCAGTGGCAACCCTGTCAGTTCTGATGCCCAATTCAACTTTCCTTTGTCAGTCTGCATTTATAATTGTTGCATTTGTATTGATTTAAATCTTATTTAAAATGCCAAAAATAAAAAGAATCGATCATATGTTAATATATGATTTAAAGCAAACATAACAGAGATGACACCAAGCACTGAGGTGAAGTGGGCCAGTGGTGACGAGAGAAGTAACTTTAGGACAGGAAGCTCTTTGAGGTACAGAGTTCAAGGAATCCTTTCTGCGGAGGTGACATGACGTGAAAGATGAAGGATGACAGAGACAGCCATGCAAAGGTCCTGAGGTTGGAATAATTGGGCATGTCCTAGAAATTGTCGAACTCCATGTAACTAGAGTACAGGTGAGCAAGGGCAGAGAGTATGAGGGATTGAGGCTTGAGGGGAAAAAAATGGCCTTGAAACCACAGTAAGGATTTTATTCTCTGAAAGTCACTGAGGGTTGCAAAAGAGGGGATGACCTGGCCAAAATGATCCTTAGCAAGATGAGGCTGCAGGGCAAATTCGAGATAAGCCGGGAATATTTTGCAGCACCAGAAGAGCAAAGAAGGCAGTCAACACAGAGAAATTACCCATGTCAATTTCCTGTCATCCAGAAAGCTTAAAGGGAGAGAATAAGTGCTCTGTAAATATTTAATGTTGTCCAGAGTTGATAGAAACCAATCACAGAGGATAACACGGCAGTTCGGTGTTAGGGATTTGTGTAGAGTTACACTATTCAGTAGTGTTACTAGCCATCTGTTACTATTAAGCACTTAAAATGAGACTAGTGCACCTGAGGAACTGAGTTTTAATTTTATTCAATTTCGGTGTAACTTGAAAAGCTGAAACTTGACTCAGTTATTAGAAAGTACTTCAGTGTGTTGAGAATATTTGATAATTCATTAATAATTTTACATGATTATATGCTGAATTGATAATATGGTAGATATATTGCATCAAGTAAGGGAGTTTATTAATATTACCAGTTCCTTTTACTTTTTAAAATGAGGTGACTAGAAAATTAAAGATTATATTCTGGGTTATATTATTATTATTATTTTAAAGTTTGTCTACCCTTCTTATTTGTTTGTTTTTAATTGAAGTATAGCTGATTTGTGATATTGTATTAGTACAGCTAAGTGATTCAGTTATACACATATATATCTATTTTTTTCAGATTCTTTTCCCCATAGATTATTACCTGGCTTCCATTTATGTCTAGGAGACAGAGCTTCTCTAGATGTTTTAATGAAGAGCCCCCAGTGCCATTTTCAACCACAAAGATTATCACACAGATGAGGGACTGCCATTAAGATTTAATGTTTCAGTTAAGCAAAGCTTATAAATGAGACTAATGGGAAAAAAAAAAAACAAGGCAAAGTCTGGCCTCAGTGTTGATGAAGTTAGAGGGTAACATGCCCACTTCTCCTTCCTCTTTGTTCTCAAGTGTCCCCCCTGCAGGCCCTTACTGCCTGTATATAACTTCTCTTTTCTACAGAAAGAGGGCAAGTTTCTGCAGTTTGCCCAGTCAGAACTTCCGGTCTTCCTTTTGCTTGTCCCCTTCTTGCCCTACCTTCTCAGGGGTTCACATCCCTTAACTCTCCATTTCACCATCTTCTCTGGAGAAATGTAGAAACTTAACTCTGAAGCAGGGGTTCACAAGACTTCTGTGGTGGTCCAGTGGTAGAGACTCCGCTCTTCCAATGTAGGGGCCATGGGTTCGATCCCTGGGCAGGGAAGTTCTGCATGCTGCGTGGTGCGGCCCAAACAAACAAACAAAACAGGGGTTGGTGACCTTTTTGTAAAGGGTCACAGTAAACAACTTGGGTCATGTGGTCACAGTCTCTGATGCAAGTCTTCAATTCTGCTGTTGTAGAGTGAAAATAGCCACAGACAACATGTAAACAAAAGGGCGGGGCTATGTTCCCAAAAAAGTTTATTTATGAACACAAATTAGAGTATCATATTTTTCCCATGTCATGAAATATTCTTCTTTGGGTTTTTTCTTAACTCTTTCAGAATGTAAAATCCATTCTAAACTCAAGGGCCATACAAAAACAGTCAGGCAAGATAGGCCCTCAGGTCCTGGTTTGCTGACCCTGCCCTAAACCTAAGTGAAGACTCAATGTAATGAACTATCCTTTGGGGAGTATTGGGTCAGAAAGATCTTTTCATTCCTTTACCATACAGCTCAGTCCCAGCCAATTGTAAGTATTCAAGTGCTCTACCTGGGTGATTGAAATTTCAAGAGCCCTGCCAAGGTTGGGAGATTAAATACTGCAGATTGTCAGAAGACCTGTGTGGCTAGAGGGACTTCTCTGCAGTAATCACTCTCGAAATGGCTCCCTGCCCCGAGTCTCCTACTGGAAAGGGCCGCTTTGGTCCTGATCTGGCCTTGCCTTCCACATGGGATGAAGAATCTACGTGGCAGTGGAGACATGCCCACTTAGAGACTTACCTCCATGCTTCAGGTACTTGGGGCCCTGTAACTCCCTGCCTGAGTGACCTCAAGACCATTTTACCTTGGGCCCACTCCCCTGTACAGAGATCACATTACCGGTGTGCTCATACTTGGGCCAAGGGATGGCTTAGGATCTGCTGTTTGCCCAGGGTGCAGTGGAGCTTGGACGCATGGACTAGGGCTGTGTGTGCTGAGGGTGAGCAGGAACAGGGGCGGGGCCTGAGACAGAGGGCCAGGGATGGCTTCTTCTTCTTTTTAAAATATTTATTTACTTGGCTTCACCAGGTCTTAGTTGCAGCAAGCTGGGTCTTCGATATTCCTTGTGGCATGTGAACTCTTAGTTACGGCATGTGGAATCTGGTTCCCTGACCAGGGATCAAACCTGGGCCGCCTGCAATGGGAGCATGGAGTCTTGGCCATTGGACCACCAGGGAAGTCCCAAAATGGCTTCTTCTCTCTGCCTGTGTTAGGCATAGAATCCTAAATTTAAACCTGATTTGGTAATTATGAAGGCATATTTGTCATGGCAGCAGGATAGGCAATATTTTAATGAACAGTTTATTAGTTTGACTTATAACTTAAATATTTAGACATATAATCTGTGGGCCTCCATTTGTATCCTCACCCTAAACCCTCCAAATATTGGGATGGGCTTGCTTCTGCAGTTGATTTAACTCTGAAATGGTGGTGAAGGGTGGGTGGAAATCAGTGGTGTGGTAAAGCTGACTTCTGGCAGCTCAGAGCCCACTGCAGTATCTGTCTCCAACTCCGTGTTCAGTGTCACAATGTTGGTAGCTTGAAGTTGGCTACAGTAGGAGTATTTACATCATGGAAATGGCAAATGCCATGAAACAGTTTGGAGCTTATTATTATTTTGTTTTAGTACCTATTTATTTGTCTGTACCGGGTCTTTGTTGTCATATGTGGGATCTCCAGTCTTCATTATGAGATGCAGTTTCTTTCTGTTTCAGCATTGGCAGCTGCACCTAAGACTGGGATCTGGTTCCCTGAGCAGGGGTCAAACCTGAGCCCCCTGCGTTGGGAACACAGAAGCTTAGCCACTGGACTACTAGGGAAGTCCCCCCACCTCCTTTTTGTTTTCCTTTACTTTTAATTGGAGGACAATTGCTTTACAATATTGTGTTGGTTTCTGCCATACATCAGCATGAATCAGCCATGCTTTGAGAACTGGTTGCTAAGCATTTACCAGCACATCATACACCGTGCACTTTCCGACTGTGACAGAGGGTGGCTTGTCCCCTCCTTGCCCTGTGTAGAGTCACTCCTCATTTCCTATCTGAGGAGAGAAGATCTGGAGAGATTTTCAACAGAAGTGTTCAGCAGAAAAGTGTGATGGGAGCTTACTGAAACATTCACTCATTAGTAAGAATTTCTGAAATCAGCCACGTTTCTGATTGTTGTGAGACACACGCACAGAGCCGAGCTGTGATCCTCAGCGCAGCATTTGTATTGACAGACCACCCTCAAATTGTGACCACTCATTTCGATCAGCTCTAGCGAGACATGAACATTCCCAGCCTTATACCTTTTTTTTGCAGAATAATTCTCAGTTCAGATAAACATGTAACATATTCATGGTGAAAATTAGATTCCTTTCCCTGAAAGTATTAGTAGCAAAAGCTATGGATTTCGCCTCTTATTTTCTATGCCTGCCCTCTGGCGGTGAATTCAGAGAAATACAGGTAGATTCCCACAAATGCCTGTATTTCTGGAAGATGATGGGTTTGCAAACACAGCTACCTACTGGGCCAGGCAGGGAAGTGTAGAAGAATGAAGATGGCAGAGTGTGAGAAGAGTGGGGAGCTGTGGGGAGTACTGGAGAACTCAGGCCCCATCAAAAAGGGAATGACCCTACTTGTTCAAGGCTACGTCCAAGACTATGCGTCTAGACAGAGGCCATCGCAGCCTACAGACTGATGTTTTTTTATTGTCCTTCACAGTGTTGATCTATGCAGTGTTTCAAAATAGTTGTGGACATTAAAACTTTTTTTTTGTTTCCAGAATTTTGGCACATATTTTCAGTTAAAATCAGAAGAAAATGGAGACCAGTCTTAAAGTTCCCCCGAGGAGACAAACTCAGTTTAGTCATTAATTTAGCCTAATTACCAGTTATTGCAGAGACACTGCCTTCTGACTATATGAGCTGTTTTTTGACAGTGTACTCCCAGAGCCTCATTCCAGGTTGGGTTTGAGTGCTCCCAGTTCACAAACTGTCTTTTTGATGGTGTACAATAATTTTTAAAAACTAATTATTACTTTTGTGTTCTTTGGTTTTATTTTGGCTTTTTCTGAACTGTTGGCACAGGCAACCCTAAGTTTACAGTGCTGCATGGCATTAATCGAGTGATATAATGACTATTAGAGAAAATTTGACAATGGCAATGGACATTCAAGAGCAAGTTACTTTCCTCATGGTTCAGTGGCTAAGACTCCACACACCCAAGGCGGGGGCTCTGGGTTTGATTCCTGGTCAGAGCTGGATCCCACATGTTGCCACTAAAGATCCAAATGCTGCAATGAAGACTGTAGATCCTTCATGCTGCCAACTAAGACTGGCACAGCCAGATAAATAAACAAATAAAAAGAGCAAGTTATTGTAATTTTCCTAAAGCAAGAATTATCTCTACAACACCCTGACATGGCCATATGTTTTATGCTTTAGGAATTCCAGCAATAGTGAAGACATTATTTTTTATTTACTTGCAATTTTTATTATAAAATTTTTCATACAAACAAAACCACATGCACACAATAAGTTATGTAGAATAATAAAATAAACAGCCTTGTCTCCACCATTTATCTTAAGAACATTACCAATGATTCTGAAAGTCACCTGTGTTCTATCCTGTTGAAACCTCTCTCTCCCCACCGAGGGTAAACATCATTTGTTTTCTTTACCATTCCCTTGCTAAACTTAGATAGTCTGAGAATTATTCTAATAATTTGTTTATTATCATTTTGGGTTTTTCTAGGTAGAGAATTGTGGCATTTAGCTGTTATTTGTTCCTTTCCATTTCTTATATCTCAATTTCTTTTTCGTGAATTACTGTATTGATCAGGTTCTCTGATTTGATGTTACTGAGATATGGTAATGGTAAGAGTATTCTTATTTTATTTCTGATTTTTAAAAAATGTTTGTTTCATTATTTTTCACAAAATATTTCTTTAATTAGTCGTGCTGGGTCTTAGTTTCAGCATACAGGATCTTTTTTAGTTGTGGCATTCAAACTCCTAGTTGCGGCATGTGGGATCTAGTTCCATGAACAGATATGGAACCCAAGACCCTTATTGCAAGCACAGAGTCTTAGCCACTGGACTCCCAGGGAAGTCCCAAAATGTTTGTTTCATTATTAACTATGGTGTTTGTTGTAGGTTTTGATAGACAGGCTTAAAGAAATTCCTTTCTATTCCTAGTTTGCTAAGAAACCAATTATGAATGGGTGATGAATGTATCAAATGAGCTTTTTCTGCAATTATTAGGTGATAAGATATTTTACTCTTTATTACAGAACATACACAAAAATAGAGAATGTTATAATGAATCCTATGACTCATCACCCAAATTCAACAATGATCAGTTTCCTACCAGTCTTGTACCATTCTTCTACTTTAAAAAATTGTTTTGAGTATTTGAAAATAATCCCCAGGCATCATATCTTTTAATATGTAAGTACAGTAGTGTGTTCTTCTAACAGAAAAAGACTTTTAAGAAGCATAGCCATAAGACCCATGATTAGCCTGCACCCTCATAATAATAGTGTGTGCATTAATCTCTCAGTCATGTCTGACTCTTTGCAACCCCATGGACTGAAGCCTTCCAGGCTACTCTATCCATGGAATTTTCCAGGCAAGAATACTGGAGTGGGTTGCCATTACTTACTCCAGGGACTCTTCCTGACTCAGGGACTGAACCTGGTCTCTTGCATTGCAGATAGATTCTTTACTATCTGGTAATGGCTATGGTTTTTCCTGTGGTCATGTATGGATGTGAGAGTTGGACTGTGAAGAAGGCTGAGCACCAAAGAATTGATGCTTTTGAACTGTGGTGTTGGAGAAGACTCTTGAGAGTCCCTTGGACTGCAAGGAGATCCAACCAGTTCATTCTGAAGGAGATCAGCCCTGGGATTTCTTTGGAAGGAATGATGCTAAAGCTGAAACTCCAGTACTTTGGCCACCTCATGCGAAGAGTTGACTCATTGGAAAAGACTCTGATGCTGGGAGGGATTGGGGGCAGGAGGAGAAGGGGACGACAGAGGATGAGATGGCTGGATGGCATCACCGACTCGATGGACGTGAGTCTGGGTGAACTCCGGGAGTTGGTGATGGACAGGGAGGCCTGGCATGCTGCAATTCATGGGCTTGCAAAGAGTCGGACACGACTGAGTGACTGAACTGAACTGAACTGAATGAAAGTGAAAGTGAAAGTCACTCAAAGTCTGACTCTTTTTGCGACCCCATGGACTATCAAGATGGTGGAGTAGAAGAACGTGCACTCTCTTTCTCCTGTGAGAACTCCAAAATTACAACTCACTGCTGAACAACCATCAACAGGAAAATGTTGGATCCCACTGAAAAAGGATACTCCACATGCAAGGGCAAAGGAGAAGCCCCAGCAAGATGGTAGGAGGGGTGAAATTGTGTTTAGAATCAAACTCCATATCTGCCAGAGAAGATTGGAGGGCTCAAATAAAACCTTGTGCACACCAGGAGACCCCACAGAGACTGAGTCAGACCTGCCTTTGAGAGTTTGAGTGTTTTCTGTGGAGGTACGGGTCAGCAGTAGCCTGCCACAGGGGCAGGGGCTTTGGGTGCAGCAGACCTGGGTGTGGCATAAGCCCTTTTGTAGGAGGTCACCATTAACCCCACCATAGAGCCACCAGAACTTACACAGGACTGGCGAAACAGACTCGTGGAGGGCACAAACAAAACTTTGTGCATGCCAGGATCCAGGAGAAAGGAGCAGTGACCCCAAAAGAAACTGACCCAGACTTGCTTGTGAGTGTCCAGCAATTTCCCTCTGGCTGAGGTGTGGGTCAGCAGTGGCCTGCTGAAGGGTCAGGAGCTCTGAGTGCGGCAGTGCATGAATGGGACCTTTTGATGGAGGTTGCCATTATCTTCATTACCTCCACCATAGTTTCACTTCAGTTCAGTTCAGTCGCTCAGTTGTGTCCCACTCTTTGCAACCCCATGAATCGCAGCACGCCAGGACTCCCTGTCCATCACCAACTCCCAGAGTTCACTCAGACTCACGTCCATCGAGTCGGTGATGCCATCCAGCCATCTCATCCTCTGTCGTCCCCTTCTCCTCCTGCCCCCAATCCCTCCCAGCATCAGAGTCTTTTCCAATGAGTCAACTCTTCGCATGAGGTGGCCAAAGAACTGGAGTTTCAGCTTTAGCATCATTCCTTCCAAAAGAAATCCCAGGACTGATCTCTTTCAGAATGAACTGGTTGGATCTCCTTGCAGTCCAAGGGACTCTCAAGAGTCTTCCCCAACACCATAGTTCAAAAGCATCAATTCTTCAGCGCTCAGCCTTCTTCACAGTCCAACTCTCATATCCATACATGACCACTGGAAAAACCATAGCCTTGACTAGACAGACTTTGTTGGCAAAGTAATGTCTCTGCTTTTGAATATGCTATTTAGGTTGGTCATAACTTTCCTTCCAAGGAATAAGCATCTTTTAATTTCATGGCTGCAGTCACCATCTGCAGTGATTTTGCTGCTGCTGCGTCACTTTAGTCGTGTCTGACTCTGTGTGACCCCATAGACGGCAGCCCACCAGGCTTCCCTGTCCCTGGGATTCTCCAGGCAAGAACACTGGAGTGGGTTGCCATTCCCTTCTCCAATGCATGAAAGTGAAAAGTGAAAGTGAAGTCGCTCAGTCGTGTTTGACTCTAGTGACCCCATGGACTGCAGCCTACCAGGCTCCTCTGTCCATGGGATTTTTAGGAAAAAGTACTGGAGTGGGGTGCCATTGCCTTCTCCGGCAGTTATTTTGGAGCCCCCCCCCCCCAAATAAAGTCTGACACTGTTTCCACTGTTTCCCCATCTATTTGCCTTGAAATGATGGGACCAGATGCCATGATCTTCGTTTTCTAGATGTTGAGCTCTAAGCCAACTTTTCCACTCTCCTCTTTCACTTTCATCAAGAGGCTTTTTAGTTCCTCTTCACTTTCTACCATAAGGGTGGTGTCATCTGTATATCTGAGGTTATTGATATTTCTCCCGGCAATCTTGATTCTAGCTTGTGTTTCTTCCAGCCCAGCGTTTCTCATGGTGTACTCTGCATATAAGTTAAATAAGCAGGGTGACAGTATACAACCTTGAAGTACTCCTTTTCCTATTTGGAACCAGTCTATTGTTCCATGTCCAGTTCTAACTGTTGTTTCCTGACCTGCATATAGCTTTCTCAAGAGGCAGGTCAGGTGGTCTGGTATTCCCATCTCTTTAGAATTTTCCACAGTTTATTGTGATCCATATAGTCAACAGCTTTGGCATAGTCAATAAAGCAGAAGTAGATGTTTTTCTGGAACTCTCTTGCTTTTTCCATGATCCAGCAGATGTTGGCAATTTGATCTCTGGTTCCTCTGCCTTTTCTAAAACCAGCTTGAACATCTGGAAGTTCACAGTTCACGTATTGCTGAAGCCTGGCTTGGAGAATTTTGAGCATTACTTTATTAGCGTGTGAGATGAGTGCAATTGTGCAGTAGTTTGAGCATTCTTTGGCATTGCCTTTCTTTGGGATTGGAATGAAAACTGACCTTTTCCATTTCTGTGGCCACTGCTGAGTTTTCCAAATTTGCTGGCATATTGAGTGCAGCACTTTCAGAGTATCATCTTTCAGGATTTGAAATAGCTCAACTGGAATTCCATCACCTCCACTAGCTTTGTTTGTAGTGATGCTTTCTAAGGCCCACTTGACTTAGTTTGGTCTCAGGTAAAACAACAGGGAGGGGACACAGCCCCAGCCTTCAACAGAAAGTTGGATTAAAGATTTACTGAGCATGGCCCCGCCCATCAGAACAAGACCTAATTCCCCCCACAGTCAGTCTCTCCCATGGGGAAGCTTCTATAAACCTCTTATCCTCATCCATCACAGGGCAGACAGAATGAAAACACAGTCACAGAAAACTAATCAAACTGGTCACATGGACCACAGCCTTGTCTAACTCAATGAAATTATGAGCCATGCCATGTAGGGCCACCCAAAACAGATGGGTCATGGTGGGGAGTTCTGACAAAACGTAGTCCATTGGAGAAGGGAATGGCAAACCACTTCAGCATTCTTGCCTTGAGAACCCCATGAACAGTATGAAAAGGCAAAAAGATATGACACTGAAAGATGGACTCCCCAGCTCTGTAGGTGCCCAGTATGCTACTGGAGACGAGTGGAGAAATAACTCCAGAAAGAATGAAGAGATGGAGCAAAAGCAAAATCAACGCCCAGTTGTGGATGTGAATGGTGATGGAAGTAAAGTCCAATGCTGCAAAGAACAGTACTGAATAGGAACCTGGATCATGAATCAAGGTAAATTGGGAGTGGTCAAACAGGAGATGGCAAGAGTGAACATCAACCATTTAGGCATCAGTAAACTAAAATGGACTGTAATGGATGAATTGAACTCAGATGACCATTATATCTAGTATTGTGGGCAAGAATCCCTTAGAAGAAATGGAATAGCCCTTGTAGTCAACAAAAGTCTGAAATGCAGTACTTGGGTGGAATCTCAAAAATGACAGAATGATCTCTGTTTGTTTCCAAAGCAAACCATTCAATATTACAGTAATCCAAGTCAATGCCCCAACCAATAAGGCTGAAGAAGCTGAAGTTGAATGATTCTATGAAGACCTACAAGACTTTCTAGAACTAACACCCCCAAAAGATGTCCTTTACATTATAAGGGACTGGAATGCAAAAGTAGGAAGTCAAGAAACACCTGGAGTAACAGGAAAATTTGCCCTTGGAGTACAGAATGAAGCAGGGCAAAGACTAACAGAGTTCTGCCAAGGGAATGCACTAGTCATAGCAAACACCCTCTTCCAACAACATAAGAGGCGACTCTACACATGGACATCACCAGATGGTCAATATTAAAATCAGATTGATTATATTCTCTGCAGCTGAAGATGTAGAAGCTCTGTACAGTCAGCAAAAACAAGACTGGGAGCTGACTGTGGCTCAGACCATGAACTCCTTATTGCCAAATTCAGACTTAAATTGAAGAAAGTAGGGAAAACCACTAGACCATTCAGGTATGACCTAAATCAAATCCCTTAGTATTATACAGTAGAAGTGACAATAGATTTAAGGTATTAGATCTGATAGACAGAGTGCCTGAAAACTATGGCTGAGGTTCGTGATGTGTACAGGAGGCAGTGATCAAAACCACCCCCAAGAAAAAGGCATGCAAAAAGGCAGAATGGTTGTCTGAGGAGGCCTTACAAATAGCTGAGAAAAGAGAAGCTAAAGGCAAAGGAGAAAAGGAATGATATATTCATCTGAATGCAGAGTTTCAAAGAATGGCAATGAGAAATAAGAAAGCCTTCTTAAATGATCAGTTCAGAGAAATAGAGGAAAACAATAGAATGGGAAAGACCAGAAATCTCTTTGAGAAAATTAGATACCAAGTGAACATTTCATGCAAAGATGGACAAAATAAAGGACAGAAACAGTGATGGACCTAACAGAAGCAGAAGATATTAAGAAGAGGTGGCAAGAATACACAGAAGAACTATACAAAAAAGATCTTCATGACCCAGATAACCACGATGGTGTGATCACTCACCTAGAGCCAGACATCCTGGAATGGGAAGTCAACTGGGCCTTAGGATGCATCACTATGAACAAAGTTAGTGAAGGTGATGGAATTCCAGCTGAGCTATTTCAAAGTCTAAAAGATGATGCTGTGAAAGTGCTGCACTCAATATGCCAGCAAATTTGGAAAACTCAGCACTGGCCACAGGACTGGAAAAGGTCAGTTTTCATTCCAATCCCAAAGAAAGGCAATGCCAAATAATGTTCAAACTACAGTGCAATTGCACTCATCTCACACACTAGCAAAGTAATGCTCCTCATGGTTAGATTCAAGTAATGCATTTCTTTGAAGGAGCACTGCAAAGTACTGTTAGCTTGTCAGTGCATAATATTAAAAGTCAATTGATGATAATTTGTTATGTCAACTTTGAGCCCTTGGTTAAGGTGATGTCCAGTAGTTTTCTCCACTGTAAAGTTACTATTTTACTTTCTGTATTAAGTAAGTAATTTGTGGGAGGTACTTTGAAATGGTGGAACTATTCTATTTCTCATCAAACTTTCACATGTGAGTTGCAGCATTCGTTGTTGACACTTGCGTGCATCAATCATTACAATGATGGTTGCAAAGTAGTAATTTCTCTAGCACCTTCATTTCTTTTTCATTTATTGGTTGGCATTCTCTTTAAGGAAGAGTTCTTTCTTCTACTGTTATTTATCTTAGTCCTTTCAAATCTCATCAGCTTCCATAGTTTTTTTTTTTTTTAGTTTGTAGTTATCACTTATTTGTTCTTCCTCCTTTACTGGTCCAATCTTACCAGAACTTTCTGTATTTTATTAGAATTTTCAGAGACCAACTTCTTGATTTGTTGACTGCCTTAGGTTTGGTTCCTGCAGAAGCAGACCATCTGTGGCTTGCAAATAATGGTCCTGGCAATTTAAAGGCAAACCCATAGTCAGAATATGTATCATTTATAGTAAAGATGAATTGTCATCTCCTTCAGGGTAGAAGAGATCTAAGGTAATGAACTTGACAACCAATGGCTATTGTATGTCCTTGAGGGGTTTTACCATATCAGGGGCTCAGTATTGCTCTGTATTGCTGATGGTCAGGCATTTAGCAGAAGTGGTAGCTAGACCAGCCTTGGGGAGAGGCAGCTCATCATGTCAGGCCACCATGACTAACTTATTCCTTCATAAAACCCTTTGCAGAGATTGAGGTCATTGAGGACAGAGTGCACTGGCATTCACTGGATGGATCGTCATATCCATCTGCTTATTCAGTGTTTCTTCTGCCACTCACACTTTCTGGAGAATGTTGATGTGGGGCAGAAAGATCCATACTCTATGTGCCCATTTACAGACTCCATCCACACAGCTCATCCTCATACATTATTTCCAGTCTTCTAGTCTTGACCATTCCAAGTCCTTGACCAAGCAGCCAAACCATTTGTCATTATCTGCAAGTCTTTGTGTATCCTTAGCTCAGGCTATCTCTTCTCCCACATGAAATAGATGATTGATTGTACTTAATTTTTTAAAAATAATTTTATTTATTTATTGGCTGTGCTGAATCTTTACCACTGTGCAGCTTTTTTCTAGTAGTGGTGAGCGAGGGCTGCTCTCTAGTGGCACTGCATGGGCTTCTCATTGCAGTGGCTTCTCTTGTTGAGAAGCACAGGCTCTAGGGTGAGGTTTCAGTAGTTGCAGCTTGTGGGTTCTACAGCACAGGCTCAATAGTTGTGGCCCTTGGGCTTAGTTACTCTGCAGCATGTGAGATCTTCCTGGGTCAGGGAAGGCAGGCAGGTCCTTTACCACTGAGCCACCAGGGAAGCCCCCTGATTGTACTTTAAACACTGCCCACTGGGAGGCTTTTCCCTTACCACTCTTTTTCAGGGCCATTCTGTGTAGTAGCAGTCCATTTTTAGTTTATACCAACATGTTATGTGGGAGAAGGCAATGGCACCCCACTCCAGTACTCTTGCTTGGAAAATCCCATGGATGGAGGAGCCTGGTGCGCTGCAGTCCATGGGGTCGCTAGGAGTCGGACACGACTGAGCGACTTCACTTTCACTTCTCACTTTCATGCACTGGGGAAGGAAATGGCAACCCACTCTAGTGTTCTTGCCTGGAGAATCCCAGGGACGGGGGAGCCTGGTGGGCTGCCATCTATGGGGTCGCACAGAGTCAGACACGACTGAAGCAACTTAGCAGCAGCAGCAGCAAGGCATCTGTGCAAGAGAGGTAGGGTATGGGACCTGTTCGTACAATTTTCTTGTTTCCTCCATACCTGCTTAAGCCTGACTCCAAATGTATTATTTTCATTAGATGACAGATTGCAATTGTGCCTGTCTCAGTTTATGTTTGGTGGGTCTGACAATCGCCCCAGTTTATGATGTTCTATGGTCAGACATTCAGTTTCCCGCAGGGACTGGTACTGAGCCAGAGCTGTTTTTTGAATGGCACATAGTTATCTGCTGTAGACAGCATGGCTTGGCTCCAGAACCTTAGGGGTCTGGGCTGCAACTCTCATTCATGGTCTTGTCATAGACTCCGTGGGGCGTCCCTAACTACCGCAGATGCTCTAGCATCATTGGATCTGCCAGACCGTATGCCCAAGCTTGTACTACAGTCTGAATCCACTGCAAAGTTCCTTCTTGCTCTTGACCCTCTCAAAACTGGCAGCCTTCCATGTTACCTGCAAGGGGTTCAGGCAGTATTCCCAGTACAATATATGCTATCTCCAAAACCTGAAACAAGTGTGTTTCTTTCTTAGTAACAGGTGGCACAAATTACAGTAACTTGTCCTTTATTTTGGAGAGGATGTTTGGCATATTCCAGACCGTGGACCCCTGAAAACTTCACTGGCTAAGCAGGTCTCCCAACCTTTGTTACGGTTTATCCCCCACTCCCTGGTATGAATGATTATTTCCAGGATATTCAGAGTGCTTGTTACTTCCTAGTCTCCGTGTCCAATTAATGTGATGTCATCAATATAATGGACCAATCTTGATCCAGATCCAGATCCCTTTAGGTTATATTGTGACAGAGCAGGAGAGTTAATACAGCTGAGGAACAAGACTGTAAATGTACACTGCTGTCCATTCCAAGTGAAGGGGAGGAAATTTGATCATCCTGATGAGGCCAGATCAGTAGATGTGTTCATCTGTAGGCTGTGTTCATCTGTTCTAATAAAGACACTGTATCTGGCATTGAAGCTGCAAAGGTGGCTGCCTGTAGCTACGTTTATATTAGTCTACCATCACCGTCTATCATCCATCTGGTTTTGCAGGGATTATATCAGTGAGTTAAAAGGGGATGTGTGTACCTCTCAGTCTTAGAGAATGGCAGTAATCTCTGTCATTCTGCCTGCCATTTGGGGGCCCTGGCCTCAGTATCACCTCACAACTTGCATACTTGTATACCTCACAACTTGTATTGCACAGTAAAGTTCTGAGTATTTCCCTTGCTCCAGTGTACAGCTACTCTAATAAATGGCTGGAAGTCCCTTTGGGGGAAGAATTGGGAGATATACTACTATACTTTGTGAAAATTAATAAGAGGAAAGCTTAACTAAACTTGGAGTTGGGAAGGTCTGTAGAGAGAGCTCTCATGCCCCCTTACTGACTCATTATCAGTTATTCCAAACAGGAAGATTTCACTTACCCCAACAGGAAGATGTCACTTACTGACCTCAAAGGGAAGAGTGGTATCTTGCACTCCCAAGTAGGAAGTGCAATTACTTTACTTGTCCAGTAGGAGGAAGGAAGACTTCTTTCTTGCCCAGCAACAAGTGCAGCCAATGAAAAACACTGCAGCTCAGTCAATGAGAAGCTGTTTCACCTGAACTTTTACTTTCCTCCAGTGAACTTTCTTTTTTTTTTTTTTTTTTTTGACTGATGACTTCCTTGTTCCAAAAGCCTGTTATATGTATCCCTTGGAGCACCAATTTGTTTGCCAGATGAGACATTGCCCGATTCATGAGTCATTTAGTAAATCCAATTAGATCTTCAAATTTACTCAGTTAAATTTTGTGTTTTAACAAAACTGTTGTGCAGACTTCTGTAGGATCTGGCTCCCCTTTTATAGACTGGCTCTGGTTTGAGCAGCATCTGCCTTCTGCTAACAGTTATTGATCAATTTTGGTTATACAGTCATCCCTTGGTATCTGCAAAAGATTGGTTTCAGGACACCTATCCTGGAACAAAATCCATGAATCCCAAGTCCCTTAAGTCAGCCTTTATATTTGTGGATTTTGTATCCATGGAAAGGGAGGATTGACTGTGTAACTGAAGCACGGATGCTCACTTGCTTCTGTCATGTCTGACTCTTTGCGACTCTTTTGGACTGTAGACTGCCAGGTTCCTCTGTCCATGGGATTCTTCAGGCAAGAATACTGGAGTGGGTTGCCATACCTCTTCAGGGGATCTTCTTGACTCAGGGATTGAACCTGAGTCTCCTGTGTCTCCTGCATCAGCAGGCATATTCTTTACTGCTGAACCACTGGGGAAGCCCAAGAGAAGCACAGATCCTTGTTATTAGTGGTTTACTTACTTTATTACTTAATATAGCAAAGCCAAAAATTAATTACTTATCTTTCCTCCTAAATCTTAGTTTATTCTAACATCAATCGTGTTAATTCCTCTTACTTCTAATTTTGTTTGGTATTTTAAATCATTTTGTATTATTATGTTAACCCCACAGATTATATAGTACTTATTATTCTTTTATATGATTGACACTTGTTTAGATTTACCCATGTATTTCCTAATTTCTTGACTCACCATCTCTTCCAGCATATCAGACCTTCCTTCTAGAATCACTTTTCTTTTTCCTAAAGTACATTGTTTGTAAATATTTTTGTGAGGCTCTTTTGGGAAGGAATTATCACATTTTTATTTGTCTGACAACACTTTTACCACCTCTTTTTTTTCATGAACTTTTATATTGAATGATAACATACAGTAAAGTGAACAATATTAAGTATATAGCTCGATGAATTGTTTTCTTTTTTTTAAAAATAAATTTATTCATTTTAATTGGAGGCTAATTACTTTACAATATTGTAGTGGTTTTGGCATACATTGACATGAATCAGCCATGGGTGTACATGTGTTCCCCATCCTGAACCCCACTCCCACCTCCCACCATCCCATCCCTCTGGGTAATCCCAGTGCACCAGCCCTGAGCACCCTGTCCCATGCATCAAACCTGGACTGGTGATCCATTTCACATATGATATTATACATGTTTCAATGCCATTCTCCCAAATTGTCCCACCCTCGCCCTCTCCCACAGAGTCCAAAAGACTGTTCTGTACATCTGTGTCTCTTTTGCTGTCTCGCATATAGGGTCATCGTTACCATCTTTCTAAATTCCATATATATGTGTTAGTATACTGTACTGATGTTTTTCTTTCTGGCTTACTTCACTCTGTATAATAGGCTCCAGTTTCATCCACCTCATTAGAACTGATTCAAATGTATTTGGTGAATTATTTTCAAGGGTCATTCAGCTTCCTGAAGCCTCTCCCCATAGTCTTCCACCGTTACCCACCCCAAAGGCTTCCACCACTTTTCTCACTTTTATTGCCATCTGTTCTCAAATTTTATATGAATGGGATCATATGTTAGGTGATGGTTTGTTTCTGGTCTCCTTCATTAATCATGATGTCTGTGAGATTCATCTGTGTTGTGTATAGCAGTGGTTCATTATCTTTTTGTATTTTTCATGTTTGTCCCCTGAACATTCAGCTGTTTCTCTTGGGTCACTATTTTCCTGTAGTTGGTCAGTGCCCATCTTTAGACGCGGCTTGGGGCTCCACCTGTGTTCTGACTTGGAGATGAGGGAGGTATTTTTCTTGTCAGAAGTTGGACTGCATACTTCCTCTACACAGAATCCATCCTCCTCATGTTCTTCTTCACCTTAGGTTAGTGGACACTCAACTCCTTTCCAGATAGACAATTTTCCTTCAAAACTGTTGGCTGACTTATTTTATTTCTGTAGACCTGAGTATATGTCTTTATATTTACTCTTGCTGAAATTCATCATTTATTTTCTTTTTGAACCATCTTTTCCTCCTGGAGAGAAGCACAGAGCCTTGATTTGAGTTTGGGCCTGGGAGGAAGGAGGAGCCAAAGAGCAGTGAAGTCGGGCAGCACAGGTTCCACCTTCAGTGATGTGACAGAGAGTGAGTTACTTAACTTTACTGAGCCTCAGCCCCCTTGTTTATAAAATTTAAACTCAAAGAGGTCTGTGTTGTTAATCCCCATGTCCTCAGTGCCTGGCGTGGTGTCTGACACATAGTACTAAGTGAATGCTAGTTGACTATATGGAAGAATATGGTAATACTACCTACTTTGCAGAGGTTGTGAGGTTTAGATAGGATATATATCAAGTGCCTAACACAGGGGCTAGGGCTGACAGTGGAAGAGCAGAGAGGGGAGGCAGCCAACTTCCTGGGGTTTGTAGGAAAGAGGAAAAGAGAGCAAGGAGTAGTCCTGCCTGGGATGCAGTAGAGGGACTGTGTGCATTCCCTCATGTTTTGAAAGAAACCAGCCAGTCTTTCCAGCAGAGGCAACGGAGCTGGTGGGGGTGATAGCTGTAGGTCACATGCTGTTTTTCTAACACCACCCTATCTCTAACTCCCATTATAGTTCTCTTGATACAATCGATCTTTTATTTCCCTCACAATTGTAAGGTAGTATTTCCATTTTATGAATGTTAAAAACAAAGCTCAGAGAAGTGAAATGATTTTGAACTCATGACTCATATGAATGCTTTCTTCTCCCCTTTTCGAATGAAATTCTAACAATGTTCTTCCTATAATAAGTGCTGCTCTAATTTGGTCTTATATAACTTCAAGGGGGGCTTCTCAGGTGGCACTAGTGGTAAAGAAACTGCTTGCCAATGCAGGAGACACAAGAGACTTGGGTTCGATCCCTGGGGCGGGAAGATCTCCTTGAGGAGAGTATGGCAACCCACTCCAGTATTATTTTTTTTATACATTTATTTATTTTAATTGGAGGCTAATTACTTTACAACACTGTAGTGGTTTTGCCATACATTGACATGAATCAGCCGTGGGTATACATGTGTTCCCCATCCTGAACCCTCCTCCCACCTCCCTCCCCATCCCATCCCTCAGGGTCATCCCAGTGCACCAGCCCTGAGCACCCTATCTCATGCATCAAACCTGGACTGGCGATCTGTTTCACATATGATAATATGCATGTTTCAATGCTGTTCTCTCAAATCATCCCACCCTTGCCTTCTTCCACAGAGTCCAGAAGTTTGTTCTTCAGATCTATGTCTCTTTTGCTATCTCGCATATAGGGTTATCATTACCATCTTTCTAAATTCCATATATATGAGTTAATATACTGTATTGGTGTTTCTCTTTCTGACTTACTTCACTATATAATAGGCTCCAGTTTCATCCACCTCATTAGAACGGATTCAAATGCATTCTTTTTAATAGCTGAGTAATATTCCATTGTGTACATGTGCCACAGCTTTCTTATCCATTCATCTGCCGATGGACATCTAGGTTGCTTCCATGTCTTGGCTATTATTACTTTTGTTGCAGTGGTAAATGGAATTGTTTCCTTAATTTCTCTTGTCTTGTTCCTGACTTTAGGGGAAATGCTTTCAGTTTTTCACTATTGAGGATAATGTTTGCTGTGGGTTTATCATATATGGCTTTTATTATGTTGAGGTATGTTCCTTCTATGTCTGTTTTCTGGAGGGTTTTTATCATAAATGGATGTTGAATTTTGTTAGAGGCTTTCTCTGCATCTATTGAGATAATCATATGGTTTTTATCTTTCAATTTGTTAATGTGGCATATCACATTGACTGATTTGTGAATGTTGAAGAATCCTTGCATCCCTGGGATAAAGCACACTTGGTCATGATGTATGATATTTTTAATATGTTGTTGGATTCTGTTTGCTAAAATTTTGTTAAGGAATTTGGCATCTATGTTCATCAGTGATATTGGCCTGTAGTTTTCTTTTTTTGTGGCATCTTTGTCTGGTTTTGGTATTAGGGTGATGGTGGCCTTATCAAATGAGTTTGGAAATTTACCTTCCTCTGCAATTTTCTGGAAGGATAATATGTTAGCTTTTCTCTAGGTGTTAGCTCTTCTCTAAATTTTTGGTAGAATTCAGCCGTGAAGCCATCTGGTCCTAGGATTTTGTTTGTTGGAAGATTTCTGATTACAGTTTTGATTTCCATGCTTGTGATGGGTCTGTTAAGATTTTCTCTTTCTTCCTGGTTCAGTTTTGGAAAGTTATACTTTTCTAAGAATTTGTCCATTTCTTCCAAGTTGTCCATTTTATTGGCATATAGTTGCTAATAGTAGTCTCTTATGATCCTTAATATTTTTGTGTTGTCTGTTGTGATTTCTCCATTTTCATTTCTAATTTTGTTGATTTGATTCCCCCTCCCCTTTTTTTTCCTTGATGAGTCTGGCTAATGGTTTGTCTATTTTATTTATCTTCTCAAAGAACCAGCTTTTAGCTTTGTTGATTTTTGCTATGGTCCCCTTTGTTTCTTTTTCATTTATTTCTGCCCTAATTTTTATGATTTCTTTCCTTCTACTAACCCTGGGGTTCTTCATTTCTTCTTTTCCCAGTTGCTTTAGGTGTACAGTTAGATTATTTATTTGATTTTCCTCTTGTTTCTTGAGGTAAGCTTGTATTGCTATGAATCTTCCCCTTAGCACTGGTTTTACTGAATCCCATAGGTTTTGGGTTGTTATGTTTTCATTCATTTCTATGCATATTTTGATTTCTTTTTTGCTTTCTTCTGTGATTTGTTGGTTATTCAGAAGCGTGTTGTTTAGCCTCCATATGTTTGTATTTTTAATAGTTTTTTTTTTTTTCCTGTAGTTGACATCTAATCTTACCTCACTGTGATCAGAAAAGATGTTTGGAATTATTTCATTTTTTTTGAATTTACCAAAGCTAGATTTATGGCCCAGGATGTGATCTATCCTAGAGAAGGTTCTCTATGCACTTGAGAAAAAGGTGTAAAGTAATTCATTGTTTTGGGGTGAAATGTCCTATAGATATCAGTTAGGTCTAACTGGTCCATTGAATCATTTAAAGTTTGTGTTTCCTTGTTAATTTTTTTTTAGTTGATCTATCCATACGTGTGAGTGGGGTATTAAAGTCTCCCACTATTATTGTGTTATTGTTAATTTCCCCTTTCATACTTGTTATCATTTGCCTTACATATTGCAGTGCTCCTATGTTGGGTGCATATATATTTATAATTGTTATATCTTCTTCTTGGAGTGATCCTTTGATCATTATGTAATGTCCTTCTTTGTCTCTTTTCATGGCCTTTATTTCAAAGTCTATTTTATCTGGTATGAGTATTGCTACTCCTGCTTTCTTTTGGTCCCTATTTGCATGGAATATCTTTTTCCAGCCCTTCACTTTCAGTCTGTATATGTCCCTTGTTTTGAGGTGGGTCTCTTGTAGACAACATATATAGGGGTCTTGTTTTTGTATCCATTCAGCCAGTCTTTGTCTTTTGGTTGGGACATTCAACCCATTTACATTTAAGGTAATTATTGTTAAGTATGATCCCATTGCCATTTAATTTGTTGTTTTGGGTTCAAGTTTATAAGCCTTTTCTGTGTTTCTTGTCTAGAGAAGATCCTTTAGCATTTGTTGAAGAGCTGGTTTGGTGGTGCTGAATTCTCTCAGCTTTTGCTTGTCTGTAAAGCTTTCGATTTCTCCTTCATATTTGAATGAGATCCTTGCTGGGTACAGTAATCTGAGTTGTAGGTTTTTCTTTCATCATGTTAAGTATGTCCTGCCATTCCCTTCTGGCCTGAAGAGTTTCTATTGAAAGATCAGCTGTTATCCTTATGGGAATCCCCTTGTGTGTTATTTGTTGTTTTTCCCTTGCTGCTTTTAACATTTGTTTTTTTGTGCTTGATCTTGATTAATATGTGTCTTGGGGTGTTTTGCCTTGGGTTTATCCTGTTTGGGACTCTCTGGGTTCTTAGACTTGGGTGGCTATTTCCTTCCCCATTTTAGGAAAGTTTTCAACTATTATTTCCTTGAGTATTTTCTCATGGTCTTTCTTTTTGTCTTCTTCTGGAACTCCTATGGTTCAAATGTTGGGGTGTTTGACATTGTCCCAGAGGTCTCTGAAATTGTCCTCATTTCTTTTAACTCTTTTTTCTTTTTCCTCTGTGCTTCATTTATTTCCACCATTCTATCTTCCACCTCGATTATCCTATCTTCTGCCTCTGTTATTCTACTGTTGGTTCCCTCCAGAGTGTTTTTGAGCTCAGTTATTGCATTATTCATTATTGATTGACTCTTTTTTATTTCTTCTAGGTCCTTGTTAAACATTTCTTGCATCTTCTCAATCCTTCTCTCCAGACTATTTGTCTGTAATTCCATTTTGTTTTCAAGATTTTGGATCATTTTGACTATCATTATTCTGAATTCTTTTTCAGGTAGACTCCCTATCTCCTCCTCTTTTGTTTGGTTTGTTGGGCATTAATCATGTTCCTTTACCTGCTGAATATTTATCTGCATTTTCATCTTGTTTATATTGCTGTGTTTGGGGTGGCCTTTCTGTATGCTGGTAGTTTGTGGTTCCTTTTTATTGTGGAGGGTCCTCCCTGTGGGTGGGGTTAGACAAGTGACTTGTCAAAGTTTCCTGGTTAGGAAAGCTTGTGTTGCTGTTCTGGTGGGTGGAGCTGGATCTCCTCTCTCTGGAGTGCAATGAAGTGTCCAGTAGTGAGTTTTGAGGTGTCTATGGGTTTGGTGTGACTTTTAGCTGCCTGTATTTTAATACTTAGGGTTCTGTTCCTGTGTTGTTGGAGAATTAGCTTGGTATGTTTTGTTCTGAAACTTGTTGGCTCTTGGGTGGAGCTTGGTTTCAGTGTAGGTATGGAGGCTTTTGGATGAGCTCTTGTCGATTAACGTTCCCTGGAGTCAGGAGTTTTCTGGCATTCTCAAGTTTTGAATTTAAGCCTTCTGCCTCTGGCCTTAAGTCTTATTCTTACAGTAGTCTCAAGACTTCTCCATCCATATAGCACCAATGATAAAACACCTAGGTTAATGGTGAAAAGATTCTCCACAGTGAGTGACACCCAGAGAGGTTCACAGAGTTACATGGAGAAGAGAAGAAGGAGGAGGGAGATAGAGCTGACCAGGAGGAGAAGAGGGGGAGTCAAAAGGGGAGACAGCAGTCTAACCATTAATCAGTTCCCTATGTGCTCTCCACAGTCTGGAACACTCAGAGAGGTTCATGGAGTTACGTAGAGAAGAGAAGAGGGAGGAAGGAGATAGAGGTGACCAGGAAGAGAAGCTGCTGCTAAGTCGCTTCAGTCGTGTCTGACTCTGTGCGACCCCACAGACGGCAGCCCACCAGGCTTCCCCGTCCCTGGGATTCTCCAGGCAAGAACACTAGAGTGGGTTGCCATTTCCTTCTCCAATGCATGAAAGTGAAAAGTGAAAGTGAAGTCGCTCAGTCATGTCAGACTCTAGCGACCCCACAGACTGCAGCCTACCAGGCCCCTCCATCCATGGGATTTTCTAAGCAAAAGTAATGGAGTGGGGTGCCATTGCCTTCTCCGAGGAGGAGAAGAGGAGGAGTCAAAAGGAGAGAGACAGATCTAGCCAGTAATCAGTTCCCTGTGTTCTCGACAGCACGGAACACCCAAAAAGATTCACAGAGTTGGGTAGAGAAGAGAAGGGGGAGGGAGGAGATAGAGGTGACCTGGGGGAGAAAAGAGAGTCAAAAGCGGGAGAGAGTAATCAAGCCAGTAATCATACTCCTAAGTAAAAATGGGTACTGAAGATTGGATTCTTAAAGGTACAAAATTGATAACAAAAACCAAAAAGCAAAAATTAAAAATCTAGAGTAGAGGTTAGACTCTCAAAAATACAATAATAAAAAAGCAAAACAAAATCACAAAAATTATAAAAAATTTATATATGAAATTTGCTTTAAAAATAGGGTCTTTTTTTGCAAGGTAATAGTAGGTTATTAAAATGAAAATTAAAGGAATAGTAAAGAACTTAAAATTTAAAAAATTACAAAATTACAAAATAATAATAGTAAAATATATCTAGGAATTTCTCTGGAGCTGTTGAGGGCAGTGTGGAGTCAGTTCAGTTTCAGATAGTTCCTTGTTCCAGCTTATACTTCTTCTCAAGGTCTATAGGCCTCTTCCAGTGTAGTTAGTGCTGACTACAGGGTTTTAATATGTTGCACCCATCACTTTCAGAGCAGTTCCCTTTTCTTTGTTTATTTTGGCTTCCTCTGTTTGTAAGTCTCTTCGGTGTCTAATTTCCACCCTGACACAAGGGGGCGAATCTCACTTGTTCATCCGTGCTGTGGGGAGGGAGGGACACTGCACACAAATATCACTGGTGTGTGTGGGGAGTGCTCACAGTGTCTGGGCCACACTGGGTTTGCTCCCACTCATGGCGTGTGTGCTTTCCCAGTCTACACTGCTCAGGCTCCAGGTTGCTCTGCAGGGGAAGGGCCCTGGGTTGCATGCACTTCCCAGGTCTAAGCAGCTCAGGTTCAGGTTCTTGGGTACTCCACAAGGTCACAGACTCGGTTGGGTGTGCATTTTGTGCCTTTCCCAGGTCCGAACAGCTCAGGCGACCAGGTGCTTGGTGAGCACACTCTTTCAGCTGGGCGGTACATCTTATCACCTCCTCAGTCCCGGCCCCTCGGTTTCCTGGGTGTGCTGCAGGAGCGCTGTCTCAGGTGTGCTGTGTGTTTCCTCTGGGGAGCTGATCTCTGACTGTGACCCTCCAGGCAGATGTCAACCGTTCAGGATCCCAGGAAGACTTGGTTAGCAACTGCGCACAGTTTGGTGGAGAATGCCGTCTCTGGGGCCAAGATTGCCCCTCACCTTCCGGCTCTGGCTGCCACCTGCCTGCCTCTCTGCCTCTGGTGGGGGCAGGGGCCGGTCCTCAGCTGGCTAGCTCTCCTCTGGTATTCGCTCTAGCCTTTGTTCTGTCAGCAGGCCAGGCTGTGCCTCAGAGCTGTTCCGGGAAAGTTCTCTGTTTTTTTTTTTTTTTTTATTTTCTGTCTTTGGATATCCCACAGTTTGGGTTGCTATCTCACGTTAATGCCCTCAGATTGTCCTCAAGGCATTCAGGCCCAGTCCTTACCCTAAGCAATGCATCCTACGCCTCCCTGTTCAGCCCCCCCGCTGTCTGGGCTACTTCTCCGCTGGGATTTGCGGCTATGCGCGTAATCTGTGGGTTGTTTTTTTTTTTTTCTTTCCTCCTGGTTATGTTGCCCTCTGAGATTCCAAAACCCCCCACAGACCCACCGGTGAGAGAGTTTCCTGGTGTTTGGAAACTTCACAATTCCCTTCCCGGAATGGATCTCCATCCCTAACTCTTTGTCTCTCTTTTTATCTTTCATATTTTGCCCTATCTCCTTTCCAAGAGAATGGGCTGCTTTTCTGGGTGCCTGGTGTCCTCTGCCAGCGTTCAGAAGTTGTTTTGTGGAATTTGCTCAGCGTTCAATTGACCTTTCGATGAATTTGTGGGGGAGAAAGTGGTCTCCCCGTCCTATTCCTCTGCCTTCTTAGGACTGTGCCCCCAGTATTCTTGCTTATAGAATTCCATGGACAGAGGAGCCTTGCAGTCTACAGTCCATAGGGTCACACAGAGTTGGACATGACTGAAGCAAATTAGCATGCAACTTCATGGACGTTCCCTGTGCCTATTAATACTTTCTTTTCTTTAAATTGGAGTATAATTGCTTTACAATATTGTGTCGGTTTCTGCTGTACAAGGGAGTGAAACACCCATATGTATACATATAGCCCTCCCTCTTGGGCCTTCCTCCCAACCTACCCCACATCTCACTATGTCAGTTCATCTCAGAGCACCAAGCTGAGGTCTCTGTGCTATACAACAGCTTCACACTAGCTATCTATTTGACACATGGTATGTATGTCAGTCCTAATCTCCCAATTCATCCCACCCTCCCTTGTCCACCCCCGTATCCATCTGTCCATCCTCTACTTCTGTATCTCTATTCCTGCCCTGCAAATAGGTTCATCTGTACAATTTTTCTAGATTCCACATACATGCGTTAATATACAGTATTTTTTTTTTCTCTTTCTGACTTACTTCACTCTGTATGAGAGTCTCTAGGTCCATCCACATCTCTACAAATGACCCAATATCAATATCGTTCCTTGTTAAAACGGTTTTGATTTTGTTTGAACATCTGATTGAATCAGTTGCACTGAAGAAATCTTGCCAGCAGGTGGTGCACAAAACCAATAATTCAGAATCCAAAAGCTGTGCTTTCCTGAGGAGGGACTGGAACTCGCTGCTGCGTCCTCGTCCTCGGTCAAGTGGGTGTCAGGCTTCCTTTTGTGGTTTCTGGGCTGCTGGATACTCAACCCCTGCTACCTAGGGGGCTCATCTAGGTTTCCTAAGGCCGTCAGGACAAAGTTCCCACACCTCTCAGACCCTTCTGGTCTGGTGAGTCCCTGTTTCTCTTGTCCTCTGAGTTCTGCCTCCTGGCTTAATGCTTCTCACCCTCCTTGCTCTTCCACATTCCAGGCCTTTGTTCTTGCTGGTCACTATGTCTGGAGGGCCCCTTCTTTCCTCCCTCTAATCTAGTTAATTCCTTCTCATCCTTGGGGGCTCAGGACAAGGCTCTCCCTCTGAGGGGCCACGCTGCCCATCCCCTCCCAGGCTGGGTGGGGCCCCTTCACCTCCCATCTGCTTGTTACAGCAGTGGGGACTTCCAGTCTTGCTCTTCTCTGCTTGGTTGCTTTCTTCCTATACAGTGCCCTTGAGGGTACATATTGTGTCCCGGCCATCTCAGGTTATTCCAAGTACCAGGCATGGAGAAGGTGCAGAAAAAAGGAGATGTAAAAAAAAACTGTTGATAAACGAATGAACAAATGGGCGTTTATGGAGAGGGCCAGTGATGTGCCAGGACATTCTATCCGAGGACTTTTACAGAGCCCTAGAGGGCTGAAGTCTCTTGTAGTCACAGATGGTCATCACTGGGGGGATGTCTCTTCTGGGTCTGCAGGGTAGGCTATTCGTGTGTTTTCCATATGGGGCATTTCTTGCTCATCTCAACAGCCTCCATGATTCTCCTTAAATATCTCCGAGGAAGGATGCATTTTCTCAAGACACAAAGAAGAGTAATTTAAATAAGTGGAAGGAACATGCATTTTAATTGTATTATTATACTAATTTATGTCTCCTGCCCCCCTCCAAATAGTGCTTTTTCACAGTGTGGAAGCCCATTAAGGCTGAGAGTTGAAACTAATTGTTTCAGATGGCTGCTGAGAGACGATGGGCTTTGTTTTTATAGCTCTCAGAACAGGTGGGTAAACAGGCCTGTTTCCTTTCTCTACCAGGCCAGGTCGGGTTTCAGGACTCAGGGACCCCAGCTGCACTGTCCGCACTGGCAGCATCGAGTCTGGCATACGCTAGGTCCTCAGGAAGAATTTGCTCCCTGGATAGGGGAATAAATAATAGAGAGGGGTGGGGCTGGGTGCAAGAGTGAGTAGGACTCAGGGTGGTTGGGTCTCTTCCTGATGAAGTCTCGAGATATATGGTTGTAGGGAGAGGAAGTGGAAGTGAAAGTGAATGTGTTAGTTCCTCAGTCGTGTCCGACTCTTTGAGACCCCATGGACTGTAGTCCAATGCCAGGCTCCCCTGTCCATGGAATTCTCCAGACAAGAATACTGGAGTGAGTTGCCATATCCTTCTCCAGGGAATCTTCCCAAATCAAAGAAACTGGGTTTCTTGCCTTGCAGGCAGATTCTTTACCTTCTGAGCCATGAGGAAGCAAAAATCAAATGGCTACTGGACTCCTGTGTGCCCCTAGGTGTGGGGTGGCTGCTGCACGCTTCCTGGGGGTGAGCCTAGTTTTATTGTTGTTGTTTTTCAGTCGCTAAGTCATGTCTGACTCTTTGCGACCCCATGGACTATAGCCCACCAGGTTCCTCTGTCCATGGGATTTTCCAGGCAAGGATACTGGAGTGGGTTACCATTTCCTTCTCCAAGGGATTTTCCCAGATGCAGGATCAAACCTGTGTCTTTTGCATTGGCAGGCAAGTTCTTTTTTTTTTTTTCCCATAGTGAGTTGCTTTATGGGGGTTCTTACAGCTTTTTCTCCATCCCTGTCACCTTGCAAGGTTTGAGGATTGTGAGGTTATCACTCAGACAAATAAGTTAAGAACATCTGGGAGGCAGACTGCTGGATCCAGTTCTTGGCTCTGCCATTTTCTAGCTATGACCCTGGACAGTTGACCCCACCTCCTGAAGCCTTAGTTTCCTCATTTGTACAATGTAATAATCACAGCCTCAGGGGACTATTATGAAGATGCAGTGAGAGAATCTGCAGAAAGCACTTAGCACAGTGCCTGGCTCAGAGTTCTCAGCAAACATTTTCTGGCACATCTGACCAATGATCATGATGACGCTTCAGTGCCATTAGTCACAGAACTCAGTTCTGGCTGTTCTCCCTCAAATAATCTGATAACAATCCTCAAATGAAAATCAACCATAAGTTTGCCCTCCAAATACAATAGAACCAGCCATAGATTTAAAGAATTAAATAGCAGTAAGGGACGATGCCCCACCTTCTTCAGCTCACCCTTTCTCACCAACCCCCAAACTCCACACTTCACATGAGGACAAAGCCTGAAGAGAACAAAGGATTTGGGTGTGGGATCCTTGCACTTAGAAGAGTTGCAGGTCAAACTCAGGTGTCCTGACTGTTACTCTGTGTTCTCTCCAGTGTTCCACATGCGTGACTACGTGCTCACTCATGTCTGACTCATTGCGACCCCATGGACTGTAGCCCACCAGGCTCCCCTGTCCATCGGATTTCCCAGGCAAGAGTACTGGAGTGGGTTGCCATTTCCTTCTCCACAGGCCAATTCTTGAGCCCAGTTTATAGATCAGCAAATTGAGGCACAGATGAGTTAAGTAACTTGCCTAGGCCTCAATGTCAGAGACAGGCAGAGTCAGGATGAGGGTCTAGTGCGTGTGTGATGCAGTGTTCAGGCCATTTCCTCCTCCCAAGTCAGGCTCTTTTAAAGGATAGCTACCTGACCTGGAGTGCCTGCTGTGTGCAGGTACCACACAAGACATCTCTCCATATGACCCCAGGATCTGGTACATAGAGTGTCAGGTGATTGGTTCCATCACCAGTCACTGTTAATAAGTGAATGTGAAAGTGTTTGTCACTCATTTGTGTCTGGCTCTGAGACACCATGGACTGTAGCCCTCCAGGCTCCTCCGTCCATGGAATTCTCTAGGTAAAAATACTGGAGTGGGTCACCATTTCCTTCTCCAGGGGATCTTCTCGACCCAAGGATCGAACATGGGTCTCTTGCATTGCACATAGATTCTTTACCATCTGAGCCACCAGTGAAGACCCTGTTGCTGAAATCCCCCACAAAATCGTCCTTTTGAAGGAGGCATTATGGTTTCCATGGTGTAATAAAAATCAGATCCTGGTTCAGTAGTTCTGGGGTGGCCTGAGATTCTGCATGTCTGACCAGCTGGATGGTGTGGGTCCAGGTTGCACCGTGAATGGAGGAATGCAGAGAACAGAGCTGAGGTAGGGATTCCTGCTGTCTGGTGCTCATCCGCCTTCTCTCACAATCTGTGGCCTCTTGGTCTCCAAGTCAAGTCCTCTCAATGTGTAGCTTGACCTGCAGGACTGTGCTCTCATGGTGGCCAGGACACTCTGCATGGGGGCCAGCTGGGACCAGCTCAGGGTGCCTGGCCAGGCCAACTTCCCCAGAATGGACTCCAAGGTGTTCTCAGTGTGAAAACCGCTGCTCCAAGCCAGGTCGGACCTGGCCCAACCTGCCCAGCCTGCTTCTGTGTGTTTGCCTGGTGCTTGTCTTCTATTATGCCGTGTTGTTTGTTTTCAGCAACTGCTTTATCGAGTTGTAATTCTCCTACCATATAATTTATCTAATTAAAGAGTACAAGTCAATTAAAAAAAATTTTTTTACTTTATTTATTTTTGGCTGCACTGGGCTTTCTTTAGTTGCAGGAGCTTCTTTCTCTAGAGCAGGGGCTACTGTCTAGTTGTAGTGCTAGGGCTTGTCACTGGTGTCTTCTCTTGTGGTGGAGTCCAGGCTCTAGATCACATGGGCTCAGTAGTTTTGGCACATGGGCTTAGTTGCCCTGTGGCATGTGGAATCCTCATGACCAGGGATTGAACCCATGTCCCCTGCATTGGCAGGCAGATTTTAAAGCACTGGACCATCATGGAAGTCCACAAGTCAATTGTTGTTCAGTTGCTCAGGCATGCCCGGCTCTGCAACCCCATGGACTACGGCATGCCAGGCTTCCCTGTCCATCATCAACTCCTGGGGCTTGCTCAAACTCATGTCCATTGAGTTAGTGATGCCAGCCAACCATCTCATGTTCTATTATTCCCTTCTTCTCCTGCCTTCAATCTTTCAAAAAATAAGGGTCTTTTCTAATGAGTCAGTTCTTTGTATCAGGTAGCCAAAGTATTGGAACTTCAGCTTCAGCATCAATCCTTGCAAAGAATATTCATGACTGAATTCCTAAAATTGACTGGTTTGATCTTGCAGGCCAAGGGACTCTCAAGAGTCTTCTCCAACACCATAGTTCAAAAGCATCGATTCTTTGGCACTCGGCTTTCTTTATGGTACAACTCTCATATCCATACATGACTACTGGAAAAGCCATAGCTTTGACTATAAGGACCTTTGTTGGCAGAGCAATGTCTCTGTGTTTTAATGTGCTGTTTAGGTTTGTCATAGGTTTTCTTCCAAGGAGGAGATGTCTTTTAATTTCATGGCTGCAGTCGCCATCTCCAGTGATTTTGGAGCCCAAGAAAATAAAGTATGTCATTGTTTCCATTGTTTCCCCATCTGTTTGCCATGAAGTTATGAGACCAGATACCATGATCTCTGTTCTTTGAATGTTGAATTTTAAGCCACCTTTTTCACTCTCCTTTTTCACCCTTATCAAGAGGTTCTTTAGTTCCTCTTTGCTTTTTGCCATAAGGGTGGTGTCATTTGCATATCTGAGGTTATTGATTTTTCACCTGGCAATCTTGATTCCAGCTTGTGCTTCATGGCCCAGTCTGGCATTTCTCATGATGTACTCTGCATATAAATTAAATAAGCAGGGTGACCATGTACAGCCTTGATGTACTCCTTTCCCGATTGGGAACCCATCTGTTGTTCCCTGTCCAGTTCTAACTGTTGCTCCTTGACCTGCATACAGATTTCTCATGAGGCAGGTAAGGTGGTCTGGTATTCCCATCTATTTCAGAATTTTCCACAGTTTGTTGTGATCCACACAGTCACAGGCTTTGGTGTAGTCAGTGAAGAAAATAGATATTTTTCTGAAGTTCTCTTGCTTTTTCTATGATCCAATGGATGTTGGCAATTTTATCTCTGGTTCTTCTGCCTTTTCTAAATCCAGCTTGAACATCTGGAAGTTCTCTGTTCATGTACTGTTGAAGCCTAGGTTGGAGAATTTTGAGCATTACTTTGCTAGTGTGTGAGATGAGTGAAGTTGTGTGGTAGTTTGAACATTCTTTGGCATTGCCTTTCTTTGGGATTGGAACAAAAATTGACCTTTTCCAGTCCTGTGGCCACTGCTGAGTTTTCCAAATTTGCTGGCATATTGAGTGCAGCACTTTAATAGTATCATCTTTTAGGATTTGAAATAGCTTAGCTGGAATTCTATCACCTCCACTAAGTTTGTTCATAGTGATGCTTCCTAAAGCCCATTGATTTCACACTCCAGGACGTATGACTCTTAGGTGAGTAATCACACCATCGTGGTTATCTGGGTCATGAAGATCTTTTTTGTATAGTTCTTCTGTGCATTCTTGCCACCTCTTTTTAATATCTTCTGCTTCTGTTAGGTCCATACCATTTCTGTCTTTTATTGTGCCCATCTTTGCATGAAATGTTTCCTTGGTATTTCTACTTTTTTTGAAGAGATCACTAGTCATTCCCATTCTATTGTTTTCCTCTATTTCTCTGAACTGATCACTTAGGAATGCCTTCTTATTTCTCCTTACTGTTCTTTGGAACTCTGCATTCAGATGGATATATCTTTCATTTTCTCCTTTGCCTTTAGAATCTCTTCTTTTCTCAGTTATTTGTAAGGCCTACTCAGACAACCATTTTGTCTTTTTGCATTCCTTTTTCTTGGGGATGGTTTTGATCACTGCCTTCTGTACAGTGTTACAAAACTCCGTCCATAGTTCTTCAGGCACTCTGTCTATCAGATCTAATGCCTTGAATCTATTTGTCACTTCTACTATACAATCATAAGGGATTTAATTTAGGTCATACCTGAATGGTCTAGTGGTTTTCCCTACTTTCTTTGATTTAAGTCTGAATTTTGCAATAAGGAGTTCATGATCTGAGCCACAGTCAGTTCCCGGTCTTGTTTTTGCTGACTATATAGAGCTTCTCCATCTATGCCTGCAAAGAATATAATCAGTCTAATTTTAGTATTGACCATCTGGTGATGTCCATGTGTAGAGTCATCTTTTGTGTTGTTGGAAGAGGGTGTTTGCTATGACCAGTGCATTCTCTTGGCAAAACTCTGTTAGCCTTTGCCCTGCTTCATTTTGAACTCCAGGGCCAAACTTGCCTGTTACTCCAGGTATCGCGAATTCCTGCTTTTGCATTCCAGTCCCCTATAATGAAAAGGACATCTTTTTTTGGTGTTAGTCCTAGAAGGTCTTGTGGGTCATCATAGAGCATTCAGCCTCAGCCCCTTCAGCATTAGTGGTTGGGGCATAGACTTGGATTACTGTGATACTGAATGGTTTGCTTTGGAAACGAACAGAGAACATTCTATTGTTTTTGAGATTGCACCCAAGTATTGCATTTCAGACTCTTTTGTTGGCTATGAGGATTACTCCATTTCTTCTAAGGTATTCTTGCCCACAGTAGTAAATATAATGGTCATCTAAATTAAATTCCCCAATTCCAGTCCATTTGAGTTCACTGATTCCTAAAATACTGATGTTCATTCTTGCTCTCTCCTGTTTGACCACTTCCAATTTACCTTGGTTCATGGACCTAACATTCCAGGTTTCTATGCAATATTGTTCTTTACAACATTAGACTTTACTTCATCACCTGTTACAGCCACAACTGGGCAATGTTTTTGCTTTGGCTCCATCTCTTCATTCTTTCTGGAGTTATTTCTCTACTCTTCTCCAGTAGCATATTGGGCACATACTGACCTGGGGAGTTCCTCTTTCAGTGTCATATCTTTTTGCCTTTTCATACTGTTCATGGGGTTCTCGAGGGAACAATACTGAAGTGGTTTGCCATTCCCTTCTCCAGTGGACCACTTTTTTACAGAACTCTCTACCATTACCCATCAGTCTTGGGTGGCCCTACATGGCATGGCTCATAGTTTCATTGAGTTAGATAAGCCTGTGATCCATGTTATCCATTTGGTTGGTTTTCTGTGATTGTGGTTTTCATTCTACCTGCCCTCTGATGGATGAGGATAAAAGGCTTGTGGAAGCTTAATCTGTACAAGATGGTGGAATAGAAGGATGTGCACTCATCTTCTCCTGTGAGAACTCCAAAATTGCAACTTGCTGCTGAATAACCATTGACAGGATAACATTGGATCCCACCCAAAAACAATAGCCCATGTCCGAGGGCAAAGGAGAAGCCCCAACAAGGTGGTAGGAAGGGCAAAATCACATATAGGATCAAACTCCATCCCTGCCAGAGATGTTGGAGGGCTCAAACAAAACATTGTGCACACCAGGACCCAAAGACCTCACAGAGACTGAGTCCGACCTGCCTTTGAGTGCTTGAGTGTCTCCTACTAAGACATGGGTCAGCAGTGGCCTGCCACTGGCACAGGGTCTCCGGCTGCAGCAGACCTGGGAGGCATGGCATGTGGTATAAGCCCTCTTGGAGGAGGTCGCCATTAGCCCCACTATAGAGCCACTGAGCTGACAATTCATAAACTGGAGAACAATTATACCAAAGAAATTCTCTCACTTTTATAAAAGTTTTAGGCCCTACAACAGATTTCACAACCTGGGGATCTGACAAAAGGACTGAGAACCGCCAGGGAATTTGACTTTGAAGGCCAGTGGGATTTGATTACAGAACTTCCATAGGACTGGGGAAACAGACTCTTGGAGGGCACAAACAAAACTGCATGTGCACTAGGACCCAGAATAAAGGAGCAGTGACCTCGCAAGAGACTGAGGCAGATTTACCTGTCAGTGTCCAGGAGGCTTTGGTGGAGGTGTGGGTCAACAGTGGCCTGCCACAAGATCGGGGGCACTGAATACAACAGTCCTGGGAGCTGCCACTTGCTGGCATAAGTCCTTTTGAAGGAGATCACCATTAACCCTACCATAGTTTGGCCTAAGGCCAAACTACAGAGAGAGAACACAGTCCTTCCCATCAACAGAAAATTGAATTAAAGATTTACTGAGCATGGCCCCGCTCATCAGGGCAAGACCAAGATTCCCTCACAGCCAGTCCCTCCCATCAGGAAGCTTCCACAAGCCTCTTATCCTTATCCATCAGAGGGCAGACAGAATGAAAACCACAATCACAGCCCAACTCTTTGAAGCCCCATTAATTATAGCACGCCAGGCTTCCCTATCCTTCACCATCTCCTAGAGTTTGCTCAAACTCATGTCCATTGAGTCATGGTGCCATCAAACCATCTCATCCTCTGTTGCTCCCTTTTCCTCTTTCCCATCATCAGGGTCTTTTCCAATGAGTCAGCTCTTTGCATCACGTGGTCAAAGTATTGGAGCTTCAACTTTAGCATCAGTCCTTCCAGTGAATATTCAGTGTTGGTTTCCTTTAGGATTGACTGGTTTGATTTTGCAGTTCAAGGGACTCTGAAGAGTCTTCTCCAGCACCACAGTTTGAAAGCATCAACCTGGGTCTCCTGCCTCGCAGGCAGATTCTTTACTGTCTGAGTCACCAGAGAAGCCCTCACAAGTCAATGGTTTTTAATATATTCACAGAGTTGTGCAACTATCATTAACATTAATTTTAGAACATTTTCATCACCCCCAAAGGAAACCCTACACCCTGTAGCCATTACCTTCCAACCTTCTCAGCCCTATGGAACCACTTTTCTACTTTCTACCCCTATGGATTGACCTATTCTGGACATTCCATGTAAATGAAATTGTATGTGATCTTTTGTGACTGGCTTCTTTCACTTAGTTTTTGAGGTTCACCCATGTTGTAGCATCTGTATTTCATCCCTTTTTTATGGCTGAATAATGTATCCATTGTATCCACCTTTTAGTTTTCATGAATAATGCTGCTGTGAACATTTGCATTCAAGTTCTTGTGTGGACGTGATTTTTATTCTCTTAGATATAATATACCAAGGAGTGGAATTTCTGGGCTAAATGATAACTCTGTTTGACAAACTGCCACGCTATTTTCCAAAATGGTGCCACCATTTACATTCTCTCCAGCAATGAATGAAGGTTCTGATTTCTCTGAATCCTTGCCAATACTTGCTATGACATGATTTTTTGATTCTAATCATCTTAGTGCAGTAGATGTCACAGCATTTCAACTATTGGGATGAATAACTTTTTCTAGTACCTGCCCTCCAGCTATGCTATATTGACCTCCCCTTCTTTCCAGATGACAGTAGCTGTCCCTTCATCAATCTCTAGACAAGAGTATACAACTTTTCAGTTACTTCTGGTTATTAAACATGTCTCATTCCAGTATTAAAGGCTCTATCCTGTTTGCTCACAAAAATGCAACCTCATGTCTGATTCAAAAGTCTCTCCTTCCAGAACTGTGTCTCTGAATGGTATTTTGGGGGTGTGAGATGGCTATGTCATCAGTCATCATACCCTTTTCTTCTGTTCTGTTCTGTGTTCTGGCTTCTCTGGTGGGAAAATGAGAGGGTACCGGTCTCCTCATCTGGCATGGAGACTGGTGGTCTCTGGTGGTCAGTGCTGCTACTCCAGTTAACACATCTGGCTCTTTGTGCCCTCTGTGTGGAGAACACCCAAAGGCAGCCTGTCTTGGGGGTGTGTTGCTGAGTTCTTTGTGGGACTCCTCACTGCACAGTTCTCTGACATTGGAGACCTGGCTCTGTCTTCCCCCATCAACCCTGCTGGGACCACCCACCTCACAGCTCCTCCTGTCCAGGTATCCAGCTTAGGATCTCCACTCCTAATGGCAGTTCCTTCTTGGTCTCACAGGGGATACAAACTGGGGCAGGAATAGCCTCTCTCTGTGGCCACTCTATGTCTCCACAAAGGCTGAGGACCCCACACCTCTCATTCATTTCTCTTCCACTGCTGGGGACTTTCTGAACTGAGAATGTGGGGGCATTTATCATTGTTTCCCTGCAGCTTTGGACTTCAACAGTGATACCAAGAAGAATCCCAGGGTACCTCTTATTTCCTGTTTTGTGGGGCAGGGAGGAGGAGGCCTTCTGGTGCACCTGGCCAGGGGGAGGAAGAGCTGCTGCTCAGGAAACTCAGGCAAGGCAAACAACCCTTAACCTCCACAGTTGTAAATTCGAATGACATTCAAATAAAAATGTATGGAAGGCATTCTGAGACCTAGATGTGGGTTCAGGGGATTGAGAAAGGCCTCCAGATGAGCTCCAGAACACTTACCCTGCACTTCTCACCCAGTCTGGATGGGATCAGTTTGCATTTGCTGTTTTCTATGTTTCCTTGGTAGCTCATTTGGTAAAGAATCTGCCTACAATGCAGGGGGCCCAGGTTGGATCGGTGGGTTGGGAAGTTCCCCTGGAGAAGGAAATGGCAACCCATTAAAGTATTCTTTCCTGGAGAATTCCATGGACAGAGGAGCCTGGGGGGCTTCAGTCCACGGGGTCGCAAAGAATTTGACACCACTGAGCGATTTTGACTTCTCTTCACTTCATGCCATTTCTCAGGGTCTCAGCGCAATGGCTAAGAGCACGGCAACCTGATCCACACTGCCTGGATTCATATCTCTTCTTTTGTTTTAACAGCTGTGGACCTGGGGAGAGTGGCTGAGTATTTCTAAGCTTTGGGGTCCTTGTCTGTAAAATGGGAATATTAATCCCATCCATCTCATAGGCTTGTGGGGACTGAAAAAAGACAATGCATGTGTGTCTTAGTCTGTTAGGCTGTTATAACAGAATATCTTAGTCTGGGTGGCTTATAAGCAACAGAAATGTATTTCTTAGGGTTCTGGAGTCTTGAAGTCTTGAGATCAAAGTGATGGCAGATTAGGTGTTTGGTGAAAGATTTCTTATTGGTTCAAAGATGGGCATTTCTTGCTGTCATGGTGGAAGGGGTGGGGGGGGGTCTCTTTTTCTCCCACTTCTTTTTTTTTAAAGAGATTTTTTATTTTATGTCGAAGTATAGCTAATTAACAAGGTTGTGATAGTTTCAGGTAGATAGCAAAGGGACTCAGCCATACATCCTCGTGTATCCATTCTCCCCCAAACTCGAGGGAGTCTGTTTTAAGGGCACTAATTCCATTCACGAGCGCTCCACCATCATGACTTAATCACCTCCCAAGGGCCCTACCTCCTAATACCATAATGTTGGGGATTAGAATGTAATGTTTGAACTTCGGAAGGAAACAAATATTCAGTAGTAATGTGCCTTATTCAGAGTCTGTACAAATTAAGAATTCAATTTTTCCTCCTGCAACTCCAACACAATTTGCTCTCAATGAATAATTTAACATGTGGATTTAAATTACTCTAACTGCAGGATGAAAACTTATTTATTGCTATTGAGGAAACTGATCAGCAATGGAAGAAAGGTGGTGTAGGGAGGTGTGACAGTTGCCTTCAGAAGCTTCTTACCCCTCAACCTGTCTACCTATCTCTTCAGCACACAAAATAGGCCCTCTATCCATGACCTTTGGCCAATCACATGAACACAAGATGTAGTTGGGATATAAAAGGGAATCTGATGGACTTCCCTGGTGGTCCAGTTGTTAAGAATCTGCCTGTCAATACAAGGGACATGGGTTCTATCCCTGGTCTGGGAAGATCCCACATGCCCAGGGACATCTAAGCCCATGTGCTAAAACGGTAGAGTCTCTGAGTTGCAGCTACTGAGTCTGTACACCCTAGAGCCTGTGCTCTGCAACAAGAATAGCCACTGCAATGAGAAACCTGTGCATTGCAAGTAGACAGTAGTCCCTGCTCTCTGAAGCTAGAGGAAGCCTGCACACAGCAACAAAGACCTGGCACAGCCCAAAATAAAATAAACAAGTAAAATAACCTTTAAAGGAAGGGGGATCTGGTGTTGAAGGTGCTTGGGGTAGAGCCATATTACAAAATCCAAATGTAGTCTGATTTGCATGATATAATAGGGACAAGAAGGACATATTTTAAAAAGCTTTATATTATGTTAGATGTAGAAAAATAGTGGAAACACTTTTAACTTTGTTTAAATGTACTATAAATTTTTTCAGAAGAGAAATCAAATTAAAATTGCTCATTGCAAAAATGAAGACTGTTGGGATTTTATGTTTTGAAAAACCCAAAGAGGGAGGAAAAGAATTTTAAAATGTTCATTTTGAGTTACATCTCAAGTGTATGATGTCATAAATATAATTAATGAACTGAATATCTCCCACTCTTATTGTTTTATGGCATTCCATAATGTTCTGAAACAAGTTAGAGACTAGACCTCTTACAGGTAGCAGGCTATCATTTAAATGAGTGAAGATTAGCTCTGTAACATGAAAATAACACAAAAAGAGAATCTGGCACCTAAAACAGAGCAAAGGTGGGTGTGTTTTGTCTTACTTGGCACCTTCGCCTCTGTTAATCAACCAACTAACCAGAAGCTCTTTGCTTAGTTCACACTGTGAATATTCAGTTTTCATATCATAGTACAGACAGCATCTTAGTTTTAAAAGTACTTTTGGGTCCTAGGAAATGGTTCCATTGCTTTCTTTTAGTGATCTGATTTTCTAATTAGAGTGAGAGAGAAGTTTTCATTTATTGGATCTGCCTTGTCCTGGTTTCATCCCAGTAAGCTCTCAACAGCCAGCATGGGGCCTGACTCTCCTCTGGAATCTGGGAGAGGACATCCGGTCAGGCAGTCAAGGATTCTGCCTGCTTTTCAACTAAGGGCTGGAGTCTCAGATGCCTCAGTGCCTCCTGCATCCCCAGTCCTCTGTAGTATATTCAGATGCCTATCTGCCTGCATCCCTTGGAGAACCTGACTTCTTTGCCATATTCTTTCTACCAGAGGGCAGGGAATTAGGAATTATGCTCCAGTCTGTTGCCTGGAGCCTGCCTTTCCCCGCCCCTCTTCTCCCCCAACCCAGGATCTCATCTTACCAGCTCCTTCTTATCAATGCCTAGTTCCATCTCTATTCTTACTTGCTTTTGTTTCTCTGCACCTTGAAATAACTTGGCTTGAACTTGAGTTGCCCCTGCTTCACTCACATGTCTGCTTATTGTCTCTGAAGTCACACCTCTTTATCATGATATGGTCAGTTATCAGTGTCTGGCCTGGAAGGGGACAAGTTCACCAAATGGATGATATTAATAATCATCACATATTTCACATATGGAGCATTCTTGTGCTCTGTTTTTGTCTACACACATATATTTAATCTTCAATATGACACATTATAAATATATGAAAAAATAATAAGCACAATTGCTTTTTGTATCTTTTTTACTTGTTTAATTTCCTTTATCTTTGGTAATTTTCTCAATTTTTTTTTCCAAGTTGTGTCTGAAGTGGTAAACTCAGTCCCAATTTGTTTGAAATAACTTCATTAGAATGAAGTTGGGGCTTTCCTGGTAGCTCAACTGGTAAAGAGTCCCTGCATTGTGGGAGACCTGGGTTCAGTCCCTGGATTGGGAAGATCCCCTGGAGGAGGAAATGGCAACCCGCTCCAGTATTCTCGTCTGGAGACTCCCATGCACAGAGGAGCCTGGTGGGCTAGTCCATGGGGTCACAAAAAGTCGGACATGACTGAGAGGCTAAGCATAGCACACAGGGTAAAGTTAGTCATCCTAGGATTCTAGGATACAAGTCTAGCTGATATTATTGTTATAGATGGTTGACTGTATTTTCTCAGTATTTGAAAGATGTTTTCATACAGTCTTCTGCCCTTTGCTGATGCTATCGTTGAGGCTGTACTAGTTTAATTAATACTATTTTGTAGGAAAATCTGTTACTGTGCAGTCTATACCAGTCTAATCATTATTTTATTGAAAGTTTACCCTTTATCTCTAGCTGCTTGTAAGATTTTCTTGGGTGTTCTATAGTTTTACTGTGATATATGTGTCTAGGTTCAAGTTTATTTATTTTCCTCATACTTATGATTCTTAAATCTGAGAAGCTGTGTCTTCATCAATTCTGGAAATCTCACCCATTATTTCTTACAATTTTTTCAAATATCACCCCTCCTCATTTAGCCTATCTTTTTCTGGAAATTAGATATAGGTGAACATTATTGTTCTATCCTCAGCTTTTTAAAATGCTCGTTCATATTTTTATACCTTTTTATCTATTTGTGCTTTTTGGAATTTCCTTAAGTTCATCTTCTAGTGCGTTGCTTCTCTGTACAGCTTTGTCTAGCACTATTTCACTAAACCTGTCTTAAGCTTTTAAGCATTATTTCAATGGTTGAACTTTAAAAAAAAATTCATTGAGATGTAATTCACATACCATACAATTCACCCAATTAAAGTATATAATTCAGTGGGTTTTGGTATAAATGGCTGAATTTTTAGCATCCAAGAATTCCATATTTATTTTAAAATTTTTCCTGCTTTAAAAAATATAATGCCTTGTTTCTTATGATCACATATCATTCATTTTTGGTTATTATTTTAACACATTTATTTATGGTCTCTATTATACTGTTCTGTTATCTGAAGCTCTTATGAGTATAAGCATCCTTTTTTTCCACTTAAATTATATATGTTTGCTGACTCTCACTCAAGGTGAGAGTCATTTGCTTTTTTAACTTTGGACTTATGTTCAGTGGGCATTTATCTATTGGAATCCTGCACAGTGTGGGATGAAACTGTGTCCTTCTACAATGATTTCTCATTCACTTCTATCAGAGTCTCTAGGGATATTACCAGCTTATAACATATTTCTGTGCTAATTCATCAGCTTGAGGTTTTTTAGGGTATACTGATAGTGTAAATTTTAATTTTAAAGTTATGTGAGGTACAGGGCTGTGATCCTAATTCCCAGGGGAGGATTTTTTTCCCTACCCAGATCTCACACAGAGGCAGACTGATATCCTATTTAGCCTGTGCTTATGGGTAGACTCTTTTCCTAGCCTACACTATCACCAAGAATATAGCCCTGCTGATGGTCCTGGCTTCATGTGGGCTTCTATGAATCATTTCCTTACTTTGCTTAGGTTGATGGTCTCATCTCACAGTGTCCTCAGATGAGCTTTTAAAACCCAAGCCCTTGGGGCTGGTGCACTGGGACGACCCAGAGGGATGGTATGGGGAGGGAGGAGGGAGGAGGGTTCAGGATGGGGAACACATGTATACCTGTGGCAGATTCATTTCGATGTTTGGCAAAACCAATACAATATTGTAAAGTTTAAAAATAAAATAAAATTAAAAAAAAAAGAAATACATAAAAGTTTCAGGTTATCAATCTCTCATGTAATAAACAATGGACATCATTCCTCCTTCATGTTCTAGGGGGGAAAAAAAAAAAACCCCAAGCCCTGCATATGTCCACCTGAAGAGTGTTCATGGAAGCTTCATTCATCATAGTTCCAAACTGGAAACAATCCAAATACCCATCAGTAGTAGAATTTATAAATAAGTAGTGAATTTTTTTACAATGAAATACTGCACAGTAATGAAAAAGAGCAAACTGCTGATATATGTGATAACATGGAGAAATGAAACAGACATATTGCTGAGTTAAGAAAGAAAATGAGACAAAAAAAGAATAGCCAGTGTATGACTGCATTCCTATAAAATTCTAAAACAGGCAAAACTAGTCTTTGATGATGAGTCAGGATAGTGTTTACACTTGAGGGGAAGTATTGATGAGGGGATATGAGGGAAATATCCTAGATCTTGATCTGGGTAGAGGTACATGGTGGTACATATATGTAAAAATTCATTAAGCTCTACACTTTAGAATTGAACAGTTTTACTCTATGCTGGTTATACTTCAATAAAAAAGAAACGAAAGCTATGATCCCCCAGAGCAGCCATAAGGTAGTTAACATATTTGCCTCTCTGGTTTTGAGTTCCTTGTATTTCTGGGCCTGGGAGATTTCCCTTTCTTTATTTGTGAGTTCACCTGAGGAGGTAAAAGAATATTTGTGCTATGCTTCCTAGAATCCCTGCTGTTTGTTTGAGGATGGCTCACAAGGATGGCTCATCATATTGCAGATTGATAAATTTTAGATTTCCTTCTTTTTAAAAAAATTATTAAAAATTAATTTTTGGCTGCACTGGGTGTTTGTTGCTGTGCGTGGGCTTTTCTAGTTGCAGTGAGTGGGGGCCACTCTCTAGTTGTGGTGAGTAGGGGCTACGCTCCAGTTCTGGGGAGTGGGCTCTTTGCGGTGGCTTCTCTTGTTGTGGGGCATAGGCTCTGGGGCACACGGGCTTCACATAGCTGGGATACATGGGCTCAGTAATTGTGGCGCATGAGCTTAGTTGCCCCACAGCATGCGGAATCTTCCCAGAGCAGGAATCAAACCTGTCTCCTGCACTGGCAGGTGGACTCTTAACCACTAGAAGTCCCCTCCTGTCTTAAATCACTTTTGCATGCACGTAGCAGGTGGATCCAATGAAATATGACATACTTTTAGTATAGTTGTTTCTCTACCTAGGTGTTCATGACAAATCACTTTAAGGAATATTTGTTTTCAGGAAGAACCCTTGATGTGGGCTCTTTTAATTATGTAAGTCCCTCTGGATTTGATAAAAGGACAGAAGAAGGCCTAATGTGGCCTAATGGAGATGAGCCCTGTCTATGATTCTTGTATTCAGAGCTGATCTAGGCAGAAAGTATATAGATTTGCAGAGGGGTCAAGAGCCTCCTGTGGGGAAGGCATTGAGATTCTGATTGCCTCCATTGAAGTGTTCAGCTGCATCAGACATGGCTTGGGGTGATATAGTCTGAGGTCTCCCAGTAAGAAAACAATATCCTATTGGGAGTCTGGACTCAAAACTGGGGTCTCCAGAATCACAGAGGAGCCATATCTGACACAAGTTGTAGCTGAGGCAAGAAGCCCTTGAGGACCCAGCCTCCTGTCCACTAAACTTACAGTTGAGTCATACTCACTGACTGTGCCTGCGAGTGTAACCTGAATAACTGCTGCATGAGAACCAAGCATGAGACCCCCATGGCCTGAACAGTGAACTGGAACAATGACAGCTTCACCCCTGCGGTGGACCAGTTGTTAACAGCAATACAGCAGGGCAGAAACACACTCAGTGACTGATAACAACTTGGATTTCCTTGGGGACAGGTCAGACTTCCCAGTTCTCACTCCACTTGGTCTTCAGAAGCAGAACCAAAGTCCTTAGGTTGAATAAAGTATAGAGCATGAAAAGTGAACTTCCAAGCTTCCCTTGCAGCTTGGGGTGGTCATGGGATCTAGTTCTAACCAATAGGATATAGGCAGAATTTACATTTCAAGTGGAAAGAAAAAAATCTCTTCCTCCTTTGCTCTTCCTAGAGGCACAGCCACTTTCCTGTGACCACAGGAATGAGTCATAAACTAAAGATGCTGAGCCAGGAGCCTGGATCCTTGAACAGTAGTCCAGTCCTGGACTGCCCAACTCCAAATTTCTTATAGGAGGGAAATACTCTTGGTTCGTGTCTGCCACAGTTAGTTGGATTCCTGATGTTTACAATGGAACTCACATTTAAGTGTTACTAGGGAGAGACCCAAGAGGGCAGACACTGTATTGCTTAATAACAAGGGCTTGCTGCTGCTTAAGTGCAAAATAGAATTGGAAAAATGAACACACTCATGTTTGTAAACTTAGCTGGTGATGTGGATCATGTGGATTTAGGCATGATCACATCATTCCCCAAGCAGGACTATGACAGAAGCGAGGCAGATGTGATCCCACACTTGATACCCATGGAGACTAAAGCTCAGAGATACTCAGTGAGGGATTTTCTAATTGTGAAAGTAATCCAGGTTCATTGTACAAAGCATGAAATATATAGAAAAGTGTGAAGGAGCCGTTACTTGAAATACGCTCCCCTCTCCAACATTTTGATGCATTCCATCCTGGTCCTTTCCTTTGTGCAAGCATACATCCATGCTCACACTTTCTGACTTTTTGTTGCTCCCTTTAGTGACTTTCCAAAGGCTGCATGGATCTCCAGTGTGGAAACCAGGATGGATGCTGGGGTTATGGTGTGAGGACTAAGAACAACCATTTTGTTTAGCAGATATAGAAGGCTGTAGTGTAACTTGTTGGCTTTCTCTCTTCAAGAAAAAGCAAGAGAGGATGCAGAAAAGGCCAGGGATGGCCATTCAAGAACCATGTGTGGGAAGGGCTGCTCTCTCCAGTCTCCTTTGTTTCTCACTCAGAACTCTGTCTATAATGACCTGTCCTTAGAGCAGCTCAGGTGCCTTTGCACAAAAATATTGTTCTCAGGGATGAGCCAGTGGTTAAAGTCTCCTGACAGGACTCAGAGGGCAGAGGACACCTGTGTCCCTTCCTGCCAGTTGGAGTCCTGGGGCCCCAGGAGTCTTGGAGGAGAAAGTGAGGCAGGAGGTGGACGGATTCCATGTGAGGCATTTATGACTGGCCTCCTGCTCACACCTCCTGGGTGAGAAGACAAGCTCCAGGGCAGCCATTCATCACCAGCCCCTGTTTGCATTTCCTGAAGCAAGAGACAAACTGGCTCTAGGACTACATATTTATGACTGGACTCCTGTCTGTATTTCAAGAGCTACACCTCAATATAAAAATCAGCCACAGGAATACGGTAAATAACTGGGCATGGGGCATTTTTATGGTAGGGACAGAGTGGGACTAAACCCTGTTAAAAGATCAGGTCATATATTTCCCATCCTTTGGACAAAGGAGACATTCTACATGTGCAGAAAGGCTCCTTGGGGGTCAAAAAGGAGGGGGGCACCACCCAGTGATATGTGATGTTAAGGGCGTCCCCTAGGCCTCTGGGTCAGACTCCATCCTTGGAAAAATTTGTGCTTGCATGTTGGGGAGGGTCCTAGGGCAGGTCAGGAGTGGACAAAGAAACCATACAATTGGCTAAAGGTAAACAAAAACCTCAAAGAACTGCTCTATATAAATGACTTAACCACCTCTTTACTGTGCTCCTCTTCATTAGGGTGGACGCCCACACCCTTTCTCTCTGAGTGTGCCTCTCTGCCTTGCCTCTGTCTTTATTAAACAAATGGTTTCTCTGTGTGCGCTCCCACTTCTTGTGCTATATCTGTACTGATTAACTTTGTAGCTGCATTTACAGTTTTTGCCTCCATGAGAAATGCATTTTTCACTGGGGGTAAAAATCCAGGGGAAACTAGCTTCTAGCCTCTAGCCCTTGCTGGTCTGGTGGCTAGGATTCCTGGGTTTCATCCAGACTGCTACTGCTGCTAAGTCACTTCAGTCGTGTCTGACTCTGTGCGACCCCATAGACTGCAGCCCACCAGGCTCCCCCATCCCTGGGATTCTCTAGGCAAGAACACGGAAGTGGGTTGCCATTGCCTTCTCCAGTGCATGAAAGTGAAAGGTGAAAGTGAAGTCGCTCAGTCGTATTCGACTCTTAGCGACCCCATGGACTGCAGCCTACCAGGCTCCTCTGTCCATAGGATTTTCCGCAAGAGTACTGGAGTGGGGTGCCATTGCTACCCAGGTTCAATTCCTGGGCAAGGAATTAAGATCTCGCTTCAAGCCACTGCTCAGAGCTGCCTCACTGAGATCAAAACAAGGCGGAAGGAGAAAAAGGAATACCAATAATGGAAAAGGCTGAACCTGGGAGACCCCGGCTGGGTGGGTTTCTCCCATCCCCACACAACCAGCCCTGGGCCTGCATGTCTGTCCCAAAAAGGTGTTAGCCGTACATACACAGATCCAGCCCCAAATTCTGTGTCTGCTTCTTGCTAGCTGTGACTTTGGCAAGCTCTTTAAATTCCTTGAGCTTCTGTTCCCTTTTGTGTGCCCTAGGATGACAGCCAAGGTCAGGAGGGCGGCTAGCTGGGGGCAGGGTTGTGGTAAGAACCTGACACTTGATTCTCAGTGAAGCTGGGTAGGGACGCCTGGTGAGAAGTGTTCAAGTGTGTCCTTGCTTTACTCAGAAGTACTCAGGAGTGGTCTTGAGTTGGCTGAGTTCTTTAATCAGAGCAAGCTGATTCTGTCTTCTAACTCAACTGGCATAATTCCCATGGATAGGGGATACATCTCTCTACTGCTCTCATTTACATGCAAATGTGGAAGGAGGAGAGGAGAAAGACCAAGGCTTCAAATTCTCCTACGATTCCTGCAACTGGAAGGCAAGAGTCTGGGATGGGGCCACACGGGAACAAGGCTGGGCTCCTGGAAATCCCAAACCAGCATGTTGGATGTTGTCAAGACTCTTTCTTTCTCCATCTCTTATTGTTTCTCTCCTTGACTCCTTTCTGTAAATATGCTTCATTGTCTTCCTGGAGTATTGTAGCCAGCATCCCCAGAGAGTTATATGTTACAGCTCCTGTGACTAATGCGGGGCTGACCTGATCACCTCTCTGGTCCAAGTCCAGAAGTCCCAGGGAACAGTCTCTCCAGCTGAATATGGATTTGACAGTCACAACTTGACCAGTCACTGGGGATCATTTGATAGCTCTGCAGTATTCCCAGTGGGTGGATATGGGACTGGGATTTAGATGAAGAGGTGCTAGGAGGAAATTCCACAAGTGTCCACTAGGGGGATTCACAAATGAAGAGTGTTTTGAGATAAAGCTTGGAGCCTCTAGAGAAAAGAGAAGAGTGAGATCCCTCCAGAGGCTCCTGAACTAATGATACAATGAGATGAGCAGGGATGTCTGGCAGTTACCTTTTTAAACTTTCATATTCTTTGATTTATTAATTTATATTGTTGTTATTCAATTGATAAGTCGTGTCCAACTCTTTGTGACCCCATGGACTGCAGCACTCCAGGCTTCCCTGTCCTTTACTGTCTCCCAGAGTTTGCTCAAACTCAAGTCTGTTGAGTCAGGTATGCCATCCAACCATCTTATCCTCTGTCGTCCCCTTCTCCTCTAGCCCTCAATCCTTCCCAGCATCAGGATCTTTTCCAGTGAGTTGACTCTTTGCATCAGGTGGTCAAAGTATTAGAGCTTCAGCTTCAGCATAAGTCCTTCCAATGAATACTCAGGGTTTATTTCCTTTAGGATTGTCTGGTTTGGTTGCCTTGCTATCCAAGGGACTCTGAAGAGTCTTCTCCAGTACCACAATTTGAAAGCATCAATTCTTTGGCACTCAGCCTTCTTTATTTGATTTAGATACATGCATATATTATTGAGGTACAGTTGATGTACAATATTATATACATTTCAGTTGTACAACATACTGCTTCACAATTTGTAAAGGTTATATTCCATTTATAGTTATTATAAAATATTGGCTATGTTCTCTGTGCTGTACAATATATCCTTGTAGCTTATTTATTTTATATATAGTAGTTTGTACCTCTTAATCCCCCTGATAGTCAATCTGAAGCTGTTTGCTTTGCTGAGTTGTAAACCTACAATGTCTCCCCAAACATACTGCAAAGCCTGCCATGTGCTTGTTAATGCCTTGTGTGAGTGGTTTGATGAAATAAAGAATCTATCTTACATCTGGGTGGTGCTTAGCAGGAGCAGAAGATAAATTGCAGATGGTGGGTGTGGTGAGGTGAGTTTGTTTGGAACTGGAATTTGACTCAAGAATGTGAACACTAGGAATATTTAAAAAAATCTTGAAAATGGCATTAGGTTTTCCACAGAATGAGGGGAACTGTTTGAGCTAACTTTAGTTAAATACCAGTGGATTAGAGACTTCAGGTGACTTTTGGGTTAGTATACAAAATGCAGGCAGACCCTATAACACAAACAAGAAATAAAGGATATAATACATACACAGAGATTAGTGTTCAATAAACATGAGGTAAGCAATAGTTGCTGCCTCCCTCATTCATCCTATTCCCAATATTCAGAGACATGATTTTTTAAAATTAACTTTTGTTGGACTATAATTGATTTACAATATATGTTAGTTTCTGCTGTATAGCAAAGTGAGTCAATTATGCATTTATATATATTCCCTCTTTTTTAATCCTTTTCCTATATAGGTCATTAGAGAGTATTGAGTGAAGTTCCCTGTACTATACAGTGGCTCCCTATTAGTTATCTAGGGATAAGATTTTCTTTTTAAAAATTTATTTATTTATTTATTTATTCATGTATGGCTGAACTGTTCTTTTGTTTCTGTGAGCAGGCTTTCTGCATTTGCAGTCAATGAGGGCTACTCTTCATTAAGGTTTGAGGGCTTCTCATTCTCATTCTCTTGTTGGGGAGCATGGGCTCTAGGGCACTGGGCTTCAGTAGCTGTGGAAAGTGGGCTCAATAGTTGTGGTTCCTGGACTTCAGAGCACAGGCTCAATAGCTGTGGCCCACAGGCTTAGTTGCTCCACGGCATGAAGGATCTTCCCAGACGAGAGATTGAACCTGTGTCCCCTGCATTGGCAGGCAGATTCTTAACCACTGGACCACCAGGGAAGTCCTGGGACACAGTTTTAAATGCTTCCTAAGATTTACTTTTGTGTGAAAGAAAATATTTTTTTGAAAAGGTAAGGGGTTTGGAAATAGACCTAGATGTTCATGCATTTTAACCTCTTTTTGAGTAGCTTCTGCAATTTACTTACCCTCTCAGACATCAGTCTCTGCATCTACATCATGGGGGTGACAGTGCTCACTTCAGGGTGTGGGTATAACAGTTAGGTGAGAGAAGGCACATAAAACTCCCAGTGCCTGATGCACACACTTTGGTCCCCATTAAGCAGTGATTCTAACCAATCTGATCACATGGACCACAGCCTTGTCTAACTCAATGAAACTATGAGCCATGCCGTGTAGGGCCACCCAAGGAAGATGGGTCATGGTGGGGAGTTCTGACAAGACGTGGTCCATTGGAGAAGGGAATGGCAAACCACTTCAGCATTCTTGCCTTGAGAACCCCATGAACAATATGAAAAGGCAAAAAGACACTGAAAGATAACTCCCCAGCTCTGTAGGTGCCCAATATGCTACTGGAGAAGAGTGGAGAAATAACTCCAGAAAGAATCAAGAGATGGAGCCAAAGCAAAAACAATACCCAGCTGTGGATGTGACTTGTGATGAAAGTAAAGTTCGATGCTGTAAAGAGCAATATTGCATAGGAGCCTGGAATGTTAGGTCCATGAATCAAGGCAAATTAGAAGTGGTCAAACAGGAGAGGGCAAGAGTGAACGTCAACATTCTAGGAATCAGTGAACTAAAATGGGCTGGAATGGGTGAATTTAACTCAGATGACCATTATATATACTACTCTGGGCAAGAATACCTTAGAAGAAATGGAGTAGCCATCATGGTCAACAAAAGAGTCTGAAATGCAGTACTTGGATGCAATCTCAAAAAGAACAGAAGGATCTCTGTTCATTTCCAAGGCAAGCCATTCACTATCACAGTAATCCAAGTTTATGCCCCACCCAGCAATGCTGAAGAAGCTGAAGTTGAACGGTTCGATGAAAACCTACAAGACCTTCTAGAGTTAACACCCCAAAAAAGATGTCCTTCTTATTATAGGGGACTGGAATGCAAGAGTAGGGAGTCAAGAAACACCTGGAGTAACAGGTAAATTTGGCCTTGGAGTACAGAATGAAGCAGGGCAAAGGCTAATAGAGTTTTGCCAAGAGAATGCACTGGTCATAGCAGACACCCTCTTCCAACAACACAGGAGATGACTCTACCCATGGACATCACCAGATGGTCAATATTGCAGCCAAAAATGGAGAAGTTCTATACAGTCAGCAAAAACAAGACCAGGAGCTGACTGTGGCACAGACCATGAACTTCTTATTGCCAAATTCAGCCTTAAATTGAAGAAAGTAGGGAAAACCACTAGATCATTCAGGTATGACCTAAATCAAATTCCTTATGATTATACAGTGGAAGTGACAAGTAGATTCAAGGGATTAGATCTGATAGAGTGCCTGATTAACTATGGACGGAGGTTCGTGCTATTGTCAGGAGGCAGGGACCATCCCCAAGAAAAAGAAATGCAAAAAGGCAAAATGGTCGTCCTAGGAGGCCTTACAAATAGCTGTGAATAGAAGAGAAGTGAAAGGCAAAGGAGAAAAGGAAAGATATACCTGTTTGAATGCAGAGTTCCAAAGAATAGCAGGGAGAGATAAGAAAGCCTTCCTCAGCAATCAATGCAAAGAAACAGAGGAAAACAACAGAATGGGAAAGTCTAGAGATCTCTTCAAGAAAATTAGAGATACCAAGGGAACATTTTATGCAAAGATAGGAACAATAAAGGACAGAAACAGTAATGGATCTAACTGAGGCAGAAGATATTAAGAACAGGTGGCAAGAATACACAGAAGAACTGTACAAAAAAGATCTTCACGACCCAGATAACTATGATGGTGTGATCACTGACCTAGAGCCAGACATCCTGGAATGTGAACTCTAGTGAGCCTTAGGAAGCATCACTATGAACAAAACTAGTGGAGGTGATGGAGTTCCAGTTGAGCTATTTCAAATCCTGAAAGATGATGCTGTGAAAGTGCTGCACTCAATATGGCAGTAAATTTGGAAAACTCAGTAGTGGCCACAGAACTGGAAAAGGTCAGTTTTCATTCCAATCCCAAAGAAAGGCAATGCCAAAGAATGCTCAAACTACCACACAATTGCCCTCATCTCACATGCTAGTAAAGTAATGCTCGAAATTCTCTGAGCTAGGCTTCAACACACAGTATGTGAATCGTGAACTTCATGATGTTCAAGCTGGTTTTAGAAAAGGCAGAGGAACCAGAGACCAAATTGCCAACATGTGTTGGATCATCAAAAAAGCAAGAGAGTTCCAGAAAAATATCTATTTCTGCTTTATTGACTATGCCAAAGCCTTTGATTTTGTGGACCACAACAAGCTCTGGAAAATTCTTAAAGAGATGGGAATACTAGACCACCTCACCAGCCTCCTGAGAAATTTGTATGTAGGTCAGGAAGCAGCAGTTAGAACTGGACATGGAACAACAGACTGTTTCCACATAGGGAAAGGAGTGGGTCAAGGCTGTATATTGTCTCCCTGCTTATTTAACTTCTATGCAGAGTACATCATGAGAAACTCTGGGCTGTATGAAGCACAAGCTGGAATCAAGATTGCCAGGAGAAATATCAATAACCTCAGATACGCAGATGACACCACCCTTATGGCAGAAAGCGAAGAGGATCTAAAGAGCCTCGTGATGAAAGTGAAAGGAGAGTGAAAAAGTTGGCTTAAAACTCAACATTCAGAAAACTAAGATCATGGCATCCGGTCCCATCACTTCATGGCCAATAGTTGGAGAAATAGTGGAAACAGTGGCTGACTTTATTTTGGGAGGCTCCCAAATCACTGCAGATGGTGAGTGCAGCCATGAAATTAAAAGACGCTTACTCCTTGGAAGAAAAGTTACGACCAACCTAGACAGCATATTAAAAAGCAGAGACATTACTTTGCTAACAAAGGTCCGTCTAGTCAAAGTTATGGTTTTTCCAGTAGTCATGTATGGATGTGAGAGTTGGACTATAAAGAAAGCTGAGCGTGGAAGAATTGATGCTTTGAACTGTGGTGTTTGAGACTCTTGAGAATCCATTGGACTGCAAGGAGATTCAACCAGTCCATCCTAAAGGAGATCAGTCCTGAATATTCATTGGAAGCTCTGATGCTGAAGCTGAAACTCCAATACTTTGGCCACCTAATACGAAGAACTGACTCATTTGAAAAGACTTTGATGCTGGGAAAGATTGAAGGCAGGAGGAAAAGTGGATGACAGAGGATGAGATGGCTGGATGGCATCACTGACTCAATGGACATGAGTTTGAGTAAACTCTGAGAGTTAGTGATGGACAGGGAGGCCTGGTGTGCTGCATGCAGTCCATGGGGTGGCAAAGAGTTGCACATGAAGTGACTGAGCTGAACTGAAGCAGAGATTCATCTACTTCCTGTGTTTCTCATTTCGTTAATTTTACCACAAAGTGCTTGAGGGCAGAGCCGAGTTTAATAACATATTGTCTTCCCAAGGTACTATAGCATTTGCCAAGGTTTTTTTTCTTTTCTTTTCTTTTTTAATTCCACAATTCTTATTTGATTCTCACAATGGTCTTGTGAAGCAGTTAAGAGTCTTTTTTACCCACTTTAAGGAGGAGCTGACTGATGTGTGCTTAGCATAGAGTCTGGCACATGTCAGATGCTTAATGTTTACTGAGTAAGTGTTGAATGAGTTCTGCATGTGTAGGCATTCTGATGGCTTATAACATCCACCCATTTGTTTATTCATTCAGCAAATATTTATTAAGCACTTGTTATGTGCTTATCTGTGAAAAACAACAAAATTCATTGTCCTTGTGACTCTCCTCGTAGGGAAATGAATGGGTAAATTAAGGACCCAATGAATTGAGAAGAGGAGGAATTGCTGTTTAGATACCAGTTGCTATAGATGGAATGTTTGTGTCCCCTCCAAATTCATATGTGGCAACCTAATCCACATGTGATGGTTTAGGAGGTGGGGGTCTTTGAGATCTGATTAGGTCAGAGGATGGAGCTCTCTTGAATGGGATTAGTGCCCTTATAAATGAGAACCCAGTTTTCCTGGTGGCTCAGTGGTAAAGAATCTACCTGCCAATGCAGTAGACATGGCTTTGATCTCTGGGTCAGGAAGGTCCCCTGGAGAAGGAAATGGTAACCCATTTCAGTATTCTTGCTTAGAAAATCCCATGGACAGAGGAGCCCTGTGGTCTATAGTCCATGAGGTTGCAAAGAGTCAGACACAGCTTTAGCAACTAAACAACAACAAAAAGAGACTGCAGAGATTTTCCCTCATTTTTCTATCATGTAAGGACGCAATGAGAAACAGCTGTCTATGAACCAGGAAGAGGGCTTTCACCAGATGGCATATATCTGCTGGTGTCTTGAATGCCAGCCTCCAGAACAGTGAGAAACAAATGTTTATTTTTTAAGCCACTTAGTCTATGGTAGTTTGTTATAGCAGCCTGAATAGACTGACACCAGTCTTGAATATTTTCTTTCTGACCTTTGAAACAGGAATTGTTGTAGAACTTTAGAATGACAGATATGGAAAGCACCTTGGGGAACATCTAGTCTCATGGAATATACTACTAAGAACACAGTGTACAAATAAGAACTTACTACAGACAGTTTATAAAACAGATAAAGGAAGTGCTTCTTTGTATCTCTTTCCAATCACTTAAAGATGTTCTTTGCTTTTGAATCTCCGTCAAGCGGCCATTTCACTAATCCACTTCTCTCACAAAACTTGAAAGGGTGTATACACATGTTGTCTCCATGCTCTACATCCCCACTGGCTCTCCAACCACCTCTGTCCAGATGTCATCCTTATCCTCCATTGAAAATTGCTTTTGGCAAAGCTCTACAATATCTCCATCTTGCCAGATTCAACGGCACTCTTCTGTTCACCCTGTACTTGACCTCGCAGCAGCACTGATACACTGCTTCCTCTTCCTTGAAACACCCCCCCCCCCCACCCCGCCCCTCCTTGGCGTCTATGGAATCATTCTCTCCTAGTTTCCCTCCTATTTGACTGATCATCTTCTTCCATCTCTTTTGTTGTCTCTACTCTTCCATCTCTAGGTTTTGAGTTTCCTTTGAGTTCATCTTAGATCTTCTTCTCATTTACCCCCATCAGTTCAGTTCAGTCACTCAGTCATGTCCGACTCTTTGCGACCCCATGAACTGCAGCACACCAGGCCTCCCTGTCCATCACCAACTCCCAGAGTTCACTCAGACTCACGTCCATCGAGTCAGTGATGCCATCCAGCCATCTCATCCTCTGTCGTCCCCTTCTCCTCCTGCCCCCAATCCCTCCCAGCATCAGTCTTTTCCAATGAGTCAACTCTTCGCATGAGGTGGTCAAAGTACTGGAGTTTCAGCTTCAGCATCATTCCCTCCAAAGAAATCCCATGGCTGATCTCCTTCAGAATGGACTGGTTGGATCTCCTTGCAGTCCAAGGGACTCTCGAGAGTCTTCTCCAACACCACAGTTCAAAGGCATCAATTCTTCAGCGCTCAGCCTTCTTCACAGTCCAACTCTCATATCCATACATGACCACAGGAAAAACCATAGCCTTGACTAGATGGACCTTTGTTGGCAAAGTAATGTCTCTGCTTTTGAATATGCTGTCTAGGTTGGTCATAGCTTTTCTTCCAAGGAGTAAGCGTCTTTTAATTTCATGGCTGCAGTCACCATCTGCAGTGATTTTGGAGCCCCCCAAAATAAAATTTGACACTGTTTCCACTGTTTCGCCATCTATTTCCCATGAAGTGATGGGACGGGATGCCATGATCTTTGTTTTCTGAATGCTGAGCTTTAAGCCAACTTTTTCACTCTCCTCTTTCACTTTCACCAAGAGGCTTTTGAGTTCCTCTTCACTTTCTGCCATAAGGGTGGTGTCATCTGCATATCTGAGGTTACTGATATTTCTCCCGGCAATCTTGATTCCAGCTTGTGTTTCTTCCAGTCCAGCGTTTCTCATGATGTACTCTGCATATAAGTTAAATAAGCAGGGTGACAATATACAGCCTTGACATACTCCTTTTCCTATTTGGAACCAGTCTGTTGTTCCATGTTCAGTTCTAACTGTTGCTTCCTGACCTGCCTACAGAGTTCTCAAGAGGCAGGTCAGGTGGTCTGGTATTCCCATCTCTTTCAGAAGTTTCCACAGTTTATTGTGATCCACACAGTCAAAGGCTTTGGCATAGTCAATAAAGCAGAAATAGATATTTTTCTGGAACTCTCTTGCTTTTTCCATGATCCAGCGGATGTTGGCAATTTGGTCTCTGGTTCCTCTGCCTTTTCTAAAACCAGCTTGAACATCATGAAGTTCACGGTTCACGTATTGCTTAAGCCTGGCTTGGGGAATTTTGAGTATTACTTTACTAGCATATGAGATGAGTGCAATTGTGCGGTAGTTTGAGCATTCTTTGGCATTGCCTTTCTTTGGGATTGGAATGAAAACTGACCTTTTCCAGTCCTGTGGCCACTGCTGAGTTTTCCAAATTTGCTGGCATATTGAGTGCAGCACTTTCACAGCGTCATCCTTTGGGATTTGAAATAGCTCAACTGGAATTCCATCACCTCCACTAGCTTTGTTCATAGTGATGCTTTCTAAGGCCCACTTGATTTCACATTCCAGGATGTCTGGCTCTAGGTCAGTGATCACACCATCATGATTATCTGGGTTGTGAAGATCTTTTTTGTACAGTTCTTCTGTGTATTCTTGCCACCTCTTCTTAATATCTTCTGCTTCTGTTATGTCCATACCATTTCTGTCCTTTATCGAGCCCATCTTTGCATGAAATGTCCCCTTGGTATCTCTAATTTTCTTGAAGAGATCTCTAGTTTTTCCCATTCTGTTGTTTTCCTCTGTTTCTTTGCATCGATTGCTGAGGAAGGCTTTCTTATCTCTTCTTGCTATTCTTTGGAACTCTGCATTCAGATGCTTATATCTTTCCTTTTCTCCTTTGCTTAAATAATCTCATTGATGCCCTCACTTTTAAATATCTTCTATGTTTTGATATAGACTTGATTTCTATCACCAGCCCAAATTTCTGATGAACCCAGACTTAAGTATCCAAATGTCTCTTTAACATTTTGGTATCTCAAAATTAACTGTCCAAAGCTGAGCTCTACATCTCTACCATATCTGAATGACTTGACTCCAATTTTCCCCCTCTCAGTAAATGATCCCACCATTCATCCAACTGCTTAGACCAAGAATCTCCTATAATTCTTCCCTCTCTCTCAAACCGTGCATCCACCCCTTCAAGCCCTGCCTTCTTTCCTTTCCCCAAATATATTTCTCATCTTTCCATTTTTTCCCACTACTAATATTGTAGTTTCAGCCGCATCAACTTTTGCTGAATTCCTGCAGTCACAGCTGCTTACCTAATCTGTTTCCACTCTTCTAATTCTTATTTATTTGGCTGCATCTGGTCTTAGTTGCAGTGCACGGAATCTTCATTGTGGCATGCAGGCTTCTCTCCCATTGTGGCGCTCAGGCTTAGCTGCCTCGTGGCACATAGGATCTTAGTTCTCTGACCAGGGATTGAACTTGCATCCCCTGCATTGGAAGGTGGATTCCTAACTACTGGACCACCAGGGGAGTCCCTCCACTCTTTTAAAATACAAATCATTTCATAGTACTCTGAGGATTAAAGGTCCTTTCCTAGCCTTGCAATACCTGAACTCCTTTTCTGTCTGGAAGGCCCTGTGTGCTAAGATTTTGCCTACTTTCAAGAGGCAGATCTTCCTGCTCTTGCCTTTCCACTGGGCTCCAGCCACACCGGACTTCTTTCTCTCCCACGTGGGGCAGTATCTTTCCTGTTTCAGGGCTTCTGAACACAGAGCTCCTCCCCAAGCCTGGAACTATATTCCCTTCACTCTCTCTTCAGCTCATTTTTAGTCTTGATGGCAGCTTACTGGCTTCTCCTCTGAGTTCTCTCTAAAACCTCTACCCAAACAGCTGCCTAGTTTTCTTCCTCACTTCACCTTGTTGGTTTCTTTCAAGACACTTGTCATAGTTAGCAACTATTTGTCTGCTTAACTTGTTTATTGTCTGCCTTTCTCAGTAGGTTGTATGACCAAGATCACAGCAATCATGTCTCTTCTAGTTACTGTGTCCAATGCAATATACATACTCATTGAATCAATAGTAATGAATGAGATCCAAGCTAGGTGGTTGGACTCCTTGTTTGTTGCAGCCTTCCTATCAGTAACTGGAGAGGCTGAGGTTTTGGTTGCTTAGCACCTGAAACTCTTGTTTCATTTAGAAACACACCCAGGCAAGAGTGGATACAGCATGTTGATCTTGCTGGATCAGCAGTGGTTCTCCATCGCGTGGCCATAGTTGTAGCCTAGGAAAGGGCATGTGACCCAAGCCTGGCCAGCCTGAGTGCTTCTCCAAGCTTCTGCTAATTGAAGCTGGCAGAAAGACTTTCTTTCCTCATTAGCTGTGAGGCTATAAGATGTTTGCTTGAAGCTCCTGCAGCAGGGGGCCCAAGAGAACAAAGCCAGAGAAGGGAAGACAAGAGGCAGAGAATGGGGGTGTCCTACTGGTGTCTCCATCATGAGCAGCGCACTGAGCATGCGCCGTCGGGAAATGGCCACTGTGTGTTAGCTTGTTTTCCATCCTTGACTCATTACCTGTGTCACACAGACAGCTCATGGGCCGCAGGCTTTGGTCTAAAACTGTTTAAAGTGAAAACAGCTGCTTGCCTGAGCTGTCTCACCCCAGGTCCCCGGAGAACACAATTGGATCATGAAATATAAATGGTTGGACCAGGACTCTGGGGTGGAGGATGCGCTGCCTCCCTCAGCAAACATCAGCTGTCTAAAACCTGCTGCTCAAGATTTCTCCAAACCATTTTTCCCGTCTCCAGACAACCCCTCTTTGCTGTTCCAAGCATCTGAGAACTGAAATGTCCACATGAACTTGAATTTTCCCCTGGTCACTGCTACATGCATATAAGCCCCCTGGAGATGGCTTCTCCAGTGACTTCCATCTTTTGAGCTCCAGTTCCTCATCCTCTCTCACCAGTCACTCAATCTCAGCAGCTTCTGTCCTACAGAGCACTACCAGGTCTGAGGGGAGGGTCATTTTGCCGACTTCCCAGGTGCCGGGGACCAGCCCCGGCTGATCCAGGGTATTCGAAGGAGAGACGGCGTAGGCGAAAATCAGGAAACAATTGCTTAATTAAATGTTAATTAAGGATATAAAGAGTAATATAATGAGGATAGCTCAGTAGGAAAATTCAGTGGAGAAAAGAGGCTGAGTAGCTTGGTTTACGCGGGAGACCAATAAAACTTCAAGACAAGAAGTTTGCACCACTTACGTAGGCCGCAGGCGCCCTCTCGAATAGCGGAAGGTGCCTCACCCTAGACACCTTCTCGAGTGGGTCTTAGAAGCCCAGGCATAATTAGTAAGCGTGGTGGGTTCCGCGCTCCAGATGGAGACTCAGCTGGAAGTTAAAGGAAAGAACGACATGGTGAGACCAAGTTTCGGTGAACAAGGCCCGTACTTTATTTTCCAAAGTAGTTTTTATACCTTAAGTTATGCATAGAGGATAATGGGGGAAGGGGTAGAGTCAGGCAGCAAGCCAGGCTTTCTTCCTGCAAACTTAGCATATGCAAAAGTTAGGTGATTTGCATCATCTTCTGGCCCGGAGGCCTGTTAACATTTTAAGACCTTTTCTTCAGAAAACTTATTTTTCTCTAAAGGTGATTGGTCAGGAGCCACCCTCCAAAAGCATTAGATAAAGTTGCATTCCTACAGCGCAAAGGTGTGGTGGGCTATAACAAGAAAAAGAATTAACTCAAGGGTCCCAGGTTACAAACATTAAAGCTACTATTTACACCAATTATATTAATCAATACACTGCCAGGGACACAGCAGGTAAGGGATATGGAAACTTAGCAGCAAACATTGGCCCAACAAGTGAAAATCCCTTCACCAATACAATTTCTAATCAATCTTTTAACTACTCAAAAGAATCTGTGTTTAGACAGTTTAGAACATCTCCTGCCTCTCACAGTTGGCAGGCTCTGAACAATCACGTGTGGCCGGAAAAACCTATTCAGGCAGGCTAGAGGATTTCCAAAGGAGTTTGTAGGTTAAACACTGTCACACCCAGGAATTATTAACTGGAGCTGTAAGCTAACTCTTTTTTCAGAGAGGTAGTGGGGGACAGCCCCCCATAAAGTCAGAGGTGTAGGTGACAGCACAAAGCAGAAAGTAGGCAGACTCTGGTTTTGGGGGTAGATTGCTCGAGAATTTCCAGGGAGACTCCTGAGGCTTGATCCCGCCTTTGCATATGTCAAGCCTCCTTCCTCATGACCTTTGCCACGGGCGGAGCTCGCTCCCCACACCCAGGCCCTCATTTAGTCTCTTTCTCTTGCAGTGCCCCCATCCTTCTGCCCTGATCCCAGGCTCTGACCTTCAGACTCATTTTGACCCTTCTCTAACTTGCTCTACAGATCTAGGCAGCCACTGGTCCAGGTGACTTGCTGATTGATAGCTGTATCTAACCAATTACTCAGGACTCTCTTTCTCAAGTCTTGTGTAGGTGCCAGGGAGACAGAAAATAGAGCTGCTGTCTCTCGGTCTACTGCTTGGATCACTGAAGCAGAACAGCTCTGCCCCTAGCCCAAGACAGATTAAAGCTCCCTAAACTGCTTGTTTGTGCTTATTGCTCCTCTGGTGAGAATTCATCATGGTTCTCTGTCCTCCATAGAATGAAGTTCAACTTTAGTCTAGAGCTAGGCTGTCCAGTGGCATCTGCATGTAGCTACTGAACACCTGAAATGTGTTCACTCTGAAATGAGAGGTGTGATAAGTGTATAATACACACAGAATTTCAAAGACCTAGTACAGGAGAAAAAAAATAAGACTATGACATGCTTCATTAAGTTTTTTGTTAATTGCATGTTGATATTATAATGTTTGGATATGTAGAATTAAAGGATGATTCCAATTAATAATTTTTATGTTAAAATTTTAATAGAAATATTAGAAAAATCTAAAATTGACATGTGGCTTGCATTGTATTTCTGTTGTCAGCCTAAGTCTAGAATATGAAGTTTCTCATAATTTAACTCTTAATGACTTAACATATTATCTCCTGTTATCCTTGCAATAGGCAAAGCTGGTTTGCATTTTTACACGTCTAACTGTGTAAATGAGCTTCCTAGGTGGTGCTGATGGTAAAGAACTCGCCTGCCAATGCAGGAGACATAAGAAATGTGGGTTCAATCCCTGGGTGAGGAAGATTTCCTGGAGCAGGATATGGCAACTGACTCCAGTATTCTTGCTTGGAAAATCCCATGGACAGAGGAGCCTGGCAGGCAACAGTCCATAGGATTGCAAAGAGTCAGACATGACTGAAGTAACTTAGCATGCATGCAACACAAGTACTGTTTTACTGATGAAGAGACTGAGGTTCAAAGAGAAATGGGAACTAGGTAGATGGATGTAAGGGTCAGCACCAGGCACACACACAGGCTTCAAGAGAGCCCTGTGTGGCATCACAACCACAATGCCTGTGTGCCATTGTCTTGTTACTTCTCATCCACCATTCCCCAGTGGGAAAGATACAGATGAGGACAATGAAATCAAGAAAGCCTTGATTGGACAGACCTGATGCTGGAGGATGTGAACTCAAGAAGAACATCTAATTGAGATCTATGTTGTGGGTACCATTTTGTGACTTAAGTTGTGAATGGATTTCCTGTGAATTCCAAGGGTATTATAGGCTATAGTGTTCAATATATATCAACCAGATCTAGGGTACATTTATGTTATTTAGGTCATCTATATACTGATTAAATATTTTAACCTACTTGATCTGTTGTAGATTAACAGAGGAACTAAAATTTTCCTACCCTATATATATACATTTTTAGCCCATTTCTCCTTGCAGGTGCTATAAATACTGTTTTGTTGTTGTTGTTGTTGTTGACTGCTGCTTCTATGTGTCTGTAGCATTGATATTCATAACTGCTGTATATTCACTGTGAGGAGATACCCCTCGTCCAAGGTAAGGAGCAGCAGCTGTGCTTTGCTGGAGCAGCTGTGAAGAATACCCACGTCCAAGGTAAGAGAAACCCAAGTAAGACGGTAGGTGTTGCAAGAGGGCATCAGAGGGCAGACACACTGAAACCATACTCACAGAAAACTAGTCAATCTAATCACACTAGGACCACAGCCTTGTCTAACTCAGTGAAACTAAGCCATGCCCATGGGGCAACCCAAGATGAGCGGGTCATGGTGGAGAGATCTGACAGAATGTGGTCCACTGGAGAAGGGAATGGCAAACCACTTCAGTATTCTTGCCTTGAGAACCCCATGAACAGTATGAAAAGGCAAAATGATAGGATACTGAAAGAGAAACTCCCCAGTTCGGTAGGTGCCCAACATGCTACTGGAGATCAGTGGAGAAATAACTCCAGAAGAATGAAGGGATGGAGCCAAAGCAAAAACAATATCCAGCTGTGGATGTGACTGGTGATAGAAGCAAGGTCCGATGCTGTAAAGAGCAATATTGCATAGGAACCTGGGATGTCAGGTCCATGAATCAAGGCAAATTGGAAGTGGTCAAACAAGAGATGGCAAGAGTGAATGTCGACATTCTAGGAATCAGCAAACTAAAATGGACTGGAATGGGTGAATTTAACTCAGGTGACCATTATATCTACTACTGTGGGCAAGAATGCCTCAGAAGAAATGGAGTAGCCATCATGCTCAACAAAAGAGTCCGAAATGCAGTACTTGGATGCAATCTCAAAAATGACAGAATGATCTCTGTTCGTTTCCAAGGCAAATCATTCAATATCACAGTAATCCAAGTCTATGCCCCAACCAGTAACGCTGAAGAAGCTGAAGTTGAACAGTTCTATGAAGACCTACAAGACCTTTTAGAACTAACACCCAAAAAAGATGTCCTTTTCATTATAGGGGACTGGAATGCAAAAGTAGGAAGTCAAGAAACACCTGGAGTAACAGGCAAATTTGGCTTTGGAATACAGAATGAAGCAGGGCAAAGACTAATAGAGTTTTGCCAAGAAAATGCACTGGTCATAGCAAATACCTCTTCCAACAACACAAGAGAAGACTCTACACATGGACATCACCAGATGGTCAACACTGAAATCAGATTGATTATATTCTTTGCAGCCAAAGATGGAGAAGCTCTATACAGTCAACAAAAACAAGACCAGGAGCTGACTGTGGCTCAGACCATGAACTCCTTATTGCCAAATTCAGACTTAAATTGAAGAAAGTAGGGAAAACCACTAGACCACTGAGGTATGACCTAAATCAAATCCCTTATGATTTTACAGTGGAAATGAGAAATAGATTTAAGGGCCTATATCTGATAGATAGAGTGCCTGATGAACTATAGAATGAGGTTCGTGACATTGTACAGGAGACAGGGATCAAGACCATCCCCATGGGAAAGAAATGCAAAAAAGCAAAATGGCTGTCTGGGGAGGCCTTACAAATAGCTGTGAAAAGAAAAGAAGCAAAAAGCAAAGGAGAAAAGGAAAGATATAAACATCTGAATGCAGAGTTCCAAAGTATAGCAAGAAGAGATAAGAAAGCCTTCCTCAGCAATCGATGCAAAGAAATAGAGGAAAACAACAGGATGGGAAAGACTAGAGATCTCTTCAAGAAAATTAGAGATACCAAGGGAACATTTCATGAAAAGATGGGCTTGATAAAGGACAGAAATGGTATGGACCTAACAGAAGTAGAAGATATTAAGAAGAGGTGGCAAGAATACACAGAAGAACTGTACAAAAGAGATCTTCATGACCCAGATACTCATAATGGTGTGATCACTGACCTAGAGCCAGACATCCTGGAATGTGAAATCAAGTGGGCCTTAGAAAGCATCACTACGAACAAAGCTAGTGGAGGTGATGGAATTCCAGTTGAGCAATTTCAAATCCTGAAAGATGATGCTGTGAAAGTGCTGCACTCAATATGCCAGCAAATTTGGAAAACTCAGCAGTGGCCACAGGACTGGAAAAGATCAGTTTTCATTCCAATCCCAAAGAAAGGCAATGCCAAAGAATGCTCAAACTACCGCACAATTGCACTCATCTCACATGCTAGTAAAATAATGCTCAAAATTCTCCAAGCCAGGCTTCAGCAATACGTGAACCGTGAACTTCCTGATGCTCAAGCTGGTTTTAGAAAAGGTAGAGGAACCAGAGATCAAATTGCCAACATCCGCTGGATCATGGAAAAAGCAAGAGAATTCCAGAAAAACATCTATTTCTGCTTTATTGACTATGCCAAAGCCTTTGACTGTGTGGATCACAATAAACTGTGGAAACTTCTGAAAGAGATGGGAATACCAGACCACCTGACCTGCCTCTTGAGAACTCTGTAGGCAGGTCAGGAAGCAACAGTTAGAACTGAACATGGAACAACAGACTGGTTCCAAATAGGAAAAGGAGTATGTCAAGGCTGTATATTGTCACCCTGCTTATTTAACTTATATGCAGAGTACATCATGAGAAACGCTGGACTGGAAGAAACACAAGCTGGAATCAAGATTGCCGGGAGAAATATCAATAACCTCAGATATGCAGATGATATCACCCTTATGGCAGAAAGTGAAGAGGAACTAAAAAGCTTCTTGGTGAAAGTGAAAGAGGAGAGTGAAAAAGTTGGCTTAAAGCTCAGCATTCAGAAAACAAAGATCATGGCATCTGGTCCCATCACTTCATGGGAAATAGATGGCGAAACAGTGGAAACAGTGTCAGACTTTATTTTTGGGGGCTCCAAAATCACTGCAGATGGTGACTGCAGCCATGAAATTAAGAGACGCTTATTCCTTGGAAGAAAAGTTATGACCAACCTAGATAGTATATTGAAAAGCGGAGACATTACTTTGTCAACAAAGGTCCGTCTAGTCAAGGCTATGGTTTTTTCCTGTGGTCATGTATGGATGTGAGAGTTGGACTGTGAAGAAGGCTGAGCGCCGAAGAATTGATGCTTTTGAACTGTGGTGTTGGAGAAGACTCTTGAGAGTCCCTTGAACTGCAAGGAGATCCAACCAGTCCTTTCTGAAGGAGATCAGCCCTGGGATTTCTTTGGAAGGAATGATGGTAAAGCTGAAACTCCAGTACTTTGGCCACCTCATGCAAAGAGTTGACTCATTGGAAAAGACTCTGATGCTGGGTGGGATTGGGGGCAAGAGGAGAAGGGGAAGACAGAGGATGAGATTGCTGGATGGCATCACTGACTCGATGGATGTGAGTCTGAGTGAACTCCGGGAGTTGGTGATGGACAGGGAGGCCTGGCGTGCTGTGATTCAGTCGGACACGACTGAGTGACTGAAGTGAACTGAACTGAGGGCTTCCCTGGTAGTGCAGGGGTAAAGAACCTGCCTTCTAATGCATGAGATGCAGGAGATGTGGGTTCGATCCCTGGGTTGGGAAGATCCCCTGGAAGAAATGGCAACCCACTCCAGTATTCTTGCCTGGGAAATCCTACAGACAGAGGAGCCTGCCAGTCCATGGGATTGAAAAAGAGTTTGACATGACTGAGCTATTGAGCACATGCATATGTATAACTGATTCACTTTGCTGTATACCTGAAGCCAATAGAACATTATAAGTTACTTACATGCTGATAAAACTTTTTAAAATTAATAAAAATTTAAATATAAAGTAAAAAAAGAACAGTTGCAATTCTGACATTCAGGAGGACTTGTATTTTTGTTCTCAAGTTTACCTTTATAATTGAAACTTTATATAATATTGTGAGTGCTCTAGATAGAATTGCTTAGTTCTTTTGTATGAATAATGATAAAATTAATATGCTTCATATTCCTTACCCTCTCTTCCATCACCCACTTTTAATGTTTACCATTGTCTTATAAAGTTGTTTACACATATGCCTTAACTTGGTTTGTCAGCTTTGAACTATATTCTTTGGCTCCCCTATTACAAATGTAACAAGCTGCAAACTTACCCTGCTTCTCATTTTCTCTACCCCTTCTTTCCATTTTTTATTACTTGTGTCATTTATACATTATAAAGGTATATAACATTTAAACTCTGTCACCTCAACCTCCACCTTTGTTTAATAATTAATTTTTAAAAATTCATTTATTTATGGCTGTGGTAGGTCTTTGTTGCTTTGTACTGGCTTTCTCTAGTTATGGTGAGTTGGGGGCTAGTCCTTGTTGTGGTGTGTGGGCTTCTCCTTGCAGAGGCTTCTCTTGCTGTGGAACATGGGCTTTAGGCCCACAGACTTCAGCAGTTGCAGCGCACAGGCTTTGTACTTGTGGCTTGCAGGCTCCTGAGCACAGACTCAGTAGTTGTGGTGCACAGGCTTAGTTGTTCTGCAGCACGTGGAATCTTCCTGGACTAGGGATCAAACCTGTGTCCCCTGCATTGGCAGGCAGATTCTTTCCCACTGCACTACCAGGGAACTCCAAAACTGTTTCTGTTTTTTTTTTTTTTTTTTTTTAATGTTTTGGTACTTTGGCTATGAGGTATGTGGTATCTTAGCTCCCTGACCAGAGTTTGAACTCACATCCCCTGTATTTGGAAGCCGAAGTCTTAACCATTGAACTACCAAGAAGTCCTAATTAATAAATTTTTAATTGTTATTGAGCTATAATTGACATATAGTATTATGTTAGTTTCAGGTGTACAGCATAGTGATTCATTATTTGTGTATATTGCAAAATGATCACCACATTCAGTCTAGTTAGCATTTGATGTTTAATCTTAATTTTGTAGTTGTGGTCCATAGTACATAGTGCCCTTCACTTGCCTTTTTGTTGTTGTTTGTTTCCTCAATAATCACCTGGCTGGCTGAATGTTGATCTCTTGTACATTCCTGAAGAAGAGTTCATGGGACAACATTACATAAGTTGGAAGATTTCAAAGCTGTTAGTTTTGTTTGGTTTTGGAAGGACATTCTTTGCTGGGTATAAAATCCTTGGCACACAGGTCTCTTTCTTGGACAATCTTGTAAATGTTAAGTACTTTATCTTCTTATTTTGAACATTGAAGAAATCTGAGACATGTCTGAATTTCCCCATGTTTAATGGCTTGTCTCTTTGCCTAAACCCCCAGAAGATTCTTTCTCTCTTCCCCTTCCTTTATTCCCTGCTCTCTCACTTTTCCCTTCTGCCCTCCCATCTCTCTCTCCCTCTTTCTCTTTCACCCTCCAACCCTGTGGGGTGTGTCTCATGGCTGACAGCTCCCATTTAATTTTCCCTGGTCCATGGTATACTCTTCTTCTTTTAAAAAATATTTATTTATTTATTGGCTATACAAAATCTTAAATGTGGCGTGCAGGATCTTCCATCTTCTTTACAGTGTGTGAGATATTTAGCTGTGGCATGTAGGATCCAGTTCCCTGATCAAGGATTGAACCCAGGTCTTCTGCATTGGGAGCATAGAGTCTTTAGCCACTGGAGCACCAGGGAAGTCCATCCTCTTCTAATATGTAGTATCAGGTCTTCTTTTATGTATTCAGTTTCATCGTTTCTGTTTTCCTCTTTATGGACTTTGTTTTTGTACATGTTGGATCTCCTTTGCTGTTGTAGCTATCCTTTTCTTTTAATCCCCTTAAATTCTCTTTATTTCATTCAGTCCTGATTGCATTTCTTGTATCTGTCCTTTATAGTCTTTCTCGTAAACTTTCCAATTTTGTCTTAATTTTTCTGATGGCTTATTAAACTTTTGGTCAATCATTTTACAGAGTTCTGCTAGCTCACAGTTCATTTCCTCCTGTTTCTTGCTACAACTTCCCTGAATTCTGGTGTTTGTATTTTGTGATATTCTTTCAGAGGGATGGTTGCTTTATTAATTTTTAAAATATCATGGTGAAATATTTATGTGCTTTTTTACTTTATAGAAAGATTTTTGGGGATGAATGTGGTTCATCTGTTGGTAAATTTTGCTACTTTTCAAGTTTTTACCTTACAGCAACATTATATAGATGCAATGCCAGTTCATGTTAAAAAAAACATATCAATAAATGTGCTAAATGTTTTATTTCCAGCTATTTGCATACAGTTTTTGATGTATGCACAAATAAAAGCTTTCTTTGTTTTTCCCAAGATGGATTGATTGCTGGAAATATGGTTTTACTGTGTAGTCCTTTGTGTGGTCTTACTTCCCCTGTTTCTTTGAACCCCAGGGGTGCTCTTCCTATGCTTTCTGCTTCCCTTGGTCCCTGCAACTTGCTGCAAATAGGGTGGTAGCTTATACACTTCACAGTGAGTTGCTTGCCTTCAGGAATTTTATTTCTACTGGCACTTGTAAGATCTGCCATCATTATGTGCTTTCACAACTCAATTTTCCTTTTTTCCCCTTTCTTTCCATGTGATTTCTATCTGATTTTAGTTGCTTTTGTCAACCTTTGAGTATATTTTGGAGTGTGCAGATTATATATTTGGTTTCATGTTTCACTGAAAATGGAGTTTGTAGATATACATTAGTTTCAATTCTGCTGCTCCTTTCACATGATTTTAATGGAGAAGAGGACAGTAAGCTGATGTGGGCAGCCGTGTTCATACCAAAGCCCTTACAATGACTTTATTTATTCTTTCAAATTGAAGTGCAGTTAATTTACAATGTTGGGTTATTTTACAGTGTTGTTATTTCCAGGTGTACAGCAAAGTGATTCAATTATGTATAAAAGCAGAGGCATCGTTGGTTATCCATTTTAAACATAGCAGTGTATACATGACCATCCCAATCTCCCTAGCTATCCCTTCCCCCCGGCAGCCACAAGTTTGATTTCTAAGTCTGTGAGTCTCTTTCTGTTTTGTAAGTAACTTCATTTGTATAATTTCTTTTTGGATTCTATATACAATGGATGTTACATGGTATTTCTCCTTCTCTGTCTGACTTACTTCACTCAATATGAAAGTCTCTAGGTCCATGCATGTTGATTTTGTATAGCACATGGAACTCTGCTCAATGTTGTGTGGCAGACTGGATGGGAAGAGGGTCTGGGGGAGAATGGATATGTGTGTATGTATGACTGAGTCCCTTTGCTGTTCACCTGAAACTATCACATTGTTAATCAGCTTTACCCTAATACAAAATAAAAGTTGTTTTTTTTAAAGAACCTACCTGAGCAGTGCATTAGGTATTGTGTCATCAGTTGCCAGGATAAGAGAAGTGAATCCCTGTTCTCCCTTCCATTTCATTCCGATCTTCTTAAGATGATCCTAAAAATTCAGCCTCACAAGGCTTAAGATGGGTACAGGTAACCAGCAAGTTGGGCAAAGCTATAATCAGACAAACAGATATCAGGTAACAAGAGGTGTGCCTCCAGATTGTTCAGAACGCAGGGACTGCGGGTGGGGAGAGGGACAATAAAAGCAGAGACATCACTTTGCTGACAAAGGTCTGTATAGTCAAATCTATGGTTTTTTCAGTGACACCAAAGAATTGATGCTTTCCGACTGTGGTGCTGGGGAAGACTCTCGAGAGTCCCTTGGACTGCAAGGAGATCAAATCAGTCAATCTTAAAGGAAATCAACCCTGAATATTCGTTGGAAGGACTGATGCTGAAGCTCCAATACTTTGGCCACATGATTTAAAGAGCTGACTCATTGGAAAAGACCCTGATGCTAGGAAAGGAGGAGAAGGGAGTAACAGAGGATGAGATGGTTGGATGGTATCACCCACTCAATGGACATGAGTTTGAAGAAACTCCTGGAGATGGTGAAGGACAGGGAAACATGGTGTGCTGCAGTCCATGGGGTCACAAAGAGTTGGACATGACTTAGAGACTGAACAAGAGTGGTATACATATGTATATATTCTGATTGCTTCTGGTATTGGTGCTGATCTTCTAACTGCAGGGAGGTTTCAGCATTTCTGCTCTAAGTTTAGACTTTAAAATGTAAATAGACCTCTGCTTCAACCATGTGAAGCTGATCAACTGCTTTCTCTTCCTATTTGCCTTAGCAAAAGTTTTAGTGTCCCAAGAGAATGATGTATGTTATGACCAATTAAGTTTTCTTTGTTTTATTCATTTGTCCTTTAAGTATTTGTTGAAAGACTACTATGTGCTGCCATATTTTAAAAAATTGAAGTGTAATTAATTTACAGGCTTCTCTGGTGGCCCAGTGGTAAAGAATCTGCCTGTCATTCAGGAGACTCGGTTTCGATCCCTGGTCCAGGAAGATACTGTGGAGGAGGGCATGGCTACCCACTCCAGTATTCTTGCCTGGAGAATCCTATGGACAGAGGAGCATGGAGGGCTACAGTCCATAGAGTCACAGAGAGTCAGACATGACCGAGCGACTGAGCAGCAGCGTAGTTAATTTGCAATGTTGTGTTAGTTTTGAGTGTATGGCAAAGTGATTCAGTTATACACATATACATTCTTTTTTACATTCTTCTACCATATAGGTTATTATAAAATATGGAGTATACTTTCTTGTACTATACAGTAGGTCATTGTTGTTTACTGTTTACAATGACTTTAAGGTTATCTCCCATCATGGATTCTTCTTGTTTGAAACACTGGAGCACTGAGGTCTTTGGGTTCTTGAAAGAGTCCCTATCTCTGCACTGACTTAATAATAAAGGAGATTACAGATTTTTAAAAGCCGCATATCTCTGGCTATCCAGAAAGTTAAAGAATATGTGTTTTAGCTAAATCTGAGTTAAAAATTTAAGCACTAAAATTTTCCACTGGAGCCATATTGGAAGGAGATCATTCCAAATACTAACATATTTTTTGCTTTCTTGGAGCTTAAAGAACCTACTCTATGAATATGATTGGATACTAGGGGTTATTATGACTATATTGTACCAAAAAAGTTATTTCATTGAAGGAGTGGGAGGTATTGACATATATAAGAAGAGGCTCCAAAATGTATGTCTGGAGCTTTTGTCATACATAGTTTTTCCCCTTTTTTCTGGTGAGTAGATATTCTACGGGTGCCTTTTCTTATAGCTTTGTGTTTGCCTGTCATTGTCCTCCTTTGGATTTGATAAAGGCTCCGCATTCAGACAGGTTTTCCTGGTGGCTCAGATGGTAAAGAATTCACCTGCAATACGGGAGACTCCAGTTTGATCCCTGGGTCAGGAAGATACCCTGGAGAAGGGAGTGGCTACCCACTTCAGTATTCTTGCCTGGAGAATTACACAGACAGAGAAGCCTGGTGGACTACTGGGGTTGCAAATAATCAGACATGACTGTGCGACTAACACTTTCACTTTCAGCATTCAGACAACAAGGATTGCTGGAATTTTGTTGTTGTTGTTGTTTTTTAATTCCCTAAGTTGTGTCCAACTCTTTGTGTCCCATGGACTAAGCCTGCCAGGCTCCTCTGTGCATGGGATTTTCCAGGCAAGAATACTGGAATGGATTCCCATTTCCTTCTCCAGGAGATCTTCTTTACCCAGGGATCAAACTTGTGTCTCCTGTATTGGGAGGCAGTTGCATTACCACTGAGCCACCAGGGAGGAATTACATATTAATATATGGTAAAAGTAAATACATGTTGGGCATGACATGAGGGACTCTCCCATGAGGAAAGTGCACAGACTTGGTCATGTCTGCTTTATATCTGTTGCTTGGAAATCTGTTCTTGGATCTCAGCTGCCTCATTCCTCTTTGGGAGAAGAGAATTCCCAGGGCGACAGTTCATCAGAACGGCAGGTAGGAAAGTGAAGAATGCACTGCAGCTGTGTAGGCAATGTAGGCTACATGGAGAAGGTCATTTGACCAGATTATGCCAGGTAGGTTACGTGTGTGGCCACTGCTAGGACCAAAGTTATCTTTGGCCAGGACATAAAGCAGAAAGGAAAGGTAGATGAATAGTTATATTTCTGACACATTGGATGATTTCGTGGTCTTGATTTTATATATGCTTCATGATATTATTGTAATTGAATATTGCAACTCTAATATAAAATGCCGCCACTATATAGTCTCTTTTCTTTGGAAACACCATGGAAATTGCCTTACAGAGAAGGGGGTCTTTGTATTCTCATCTCCCTGTTGTCCCAGCGTTGGGGGAGGGGCAGATGTTTGCTATGCAGGCCAAGTGCACAGGGAGGGTTCTAAAGTTGTTAAGTGCAAGCTGCAAGATTCTAAGATTAATTGCGCTTCACTCTCCAGTGAGATTAGTGTATTATAAATCATAGAGGCATATCCCATCAATCTGGTGCCTGAATGCGGGGAACGTGATAACCCCTAACTCAGCAGAAATGTACCTTCATCCATTATGGCATCTCTCCTGGAATGAACCATGCAGTCCTCAGATAGGGCCAGGGCAACAGACAGCATTTTAAAAACATCTTTGAGATCACTTCCTTCTTTTATAACAGAGAAAGCATTTCTATGGCTCCTTGGTTTTATTCTACAATAACTTTAAAGGAGACAGATTTAAAGAAGTATTTTCTGGGTACTTAGTTTTGTTCAGCCCTTGGGCATGTTCTCTGGGGTTTTAAAATAAAAATATAAAGTAATCTCTACTCTCAACGAGCCTACCATTTAGTTGGGGAGAAAAGCCATTTTAATTATGATTATGTGATGTTGATACTAATTGCTATCATTTATTTGGCACTTACTATGTACATAGTGGGGCTTCCCTGGTGGCTCAGATGGTAAAGAATCTGCTTGCAATGCAGGAGACCCAGTTTGATCCCTGGGTGGAGAAGATCCCCTGGAGAAGGAAATGGCAACCCACTCCAGTATTTTTGCCAGGAGAATTCCAGGGACAGAGGATCCTGGTGGGCAATAGTCCATGGGATCACAAAGAGTTGGATATAACTGAGAGACAGATCAACAACAGTGTGCATACCAATAGAATATACTAAGAAATGATTCATAGAACATATTTCAAAATAAATGCTGACAAGATCAGAAAAAGGAGGAATATGGATTAACTAGATTAGTCATGAAGGTCCCTAGAGAAGGTAGGTCTGTGCTGGGTCTTGTTCACAGGAAGGCTTTTGTGAGATGAGACAGGCTGTATTTCTCAGTGTGAGGGTGTAGATTGCAAGAGAGAAGGTTAGCTGGAAGTGATGAATACCAGAAGAGGCTTGCAGGTGGCCAGTAGAACCACAAAATCTGCAGGAGTCTCTTGCTCTGCCCTTCTTTGCTTTTCCATGTTCCTTCTGCTATGGAAGTCATTTCCATTCCTCTTTGGAGCACCCTGCCTAGAGGAAGAAAATGCCCATGGGAACACCTTATCAAAATAGCAGATGAAGAGCTGAAGGCACTATAGCTACATAGACAGGCAGGCCACATGAAGATCATTTGATCAGATGATGCCTGCTAGGTTAAGTGTGTAGATACTGGTGGGGCCCAAAGTAGTGTGATGACGTTTGGCAGGGAGATTAAATAAGCTTTCCTCCCTTCCGCCCTTTTTTCTTCCTCCTTTCCATCCTCCTTTCTTTCTTTCTTTCTTTTTTAGTTCAATAAGTATTTATTAGACATCTGTTGTTGGTCCACCATAATCCGTCCATAATTCTTTTCTTGTCATTTACATGGTACATCTATTGTCTAACCATTGTCTTGGTTTTTGGTAAGAAATCAGTTTATGGTTTGAAAATTCTTGTTGCCTTTGAAGTAATATTGTTGGATTTTCTAATATATATTATCCTGAAATTTTCTTTAGCCTGCTCAATAGTAAATTTATTACTAGTTAAGAAAGATTTTAACTTCCTTGCCAGGATAATTTCTTGTTTAATAATTGACATATGGCATAAATTTTCTGAATCATGAATTAGATTATAAAATTTCTATTTATCCCTAACATGAAGCCAATAATCAACTATTTTTAACCATTATAATTATCAGAAGTTTCTTTAGTGGTGGTGTTCACTGACTTATTCTTTATTTCTTACATAAAAGTAAGAAAAACTGTCTATTTGCAATAAAAACAAAGGCAATGATTAATTATTTTGCTTAATTGCTCTCAACATAAATCAGTGAACTCTGTCTTTAACTGTTGAGAGTTTTTAAAATTCACTGCTCTTTATTTTAGAATTTTATTCTTTTCTTTCTTTTTTTTTTTAAATTTCTTTTTCTTTTTAAAAGTTTTTTTTTTTTTTTTGATGCGGACCATTTTTAAAGTCTTTATTGAATCTGATACAATATTGCTTCTATTTATGCTTTGATTTTTTGGCCGGGAGGAATGTGGGATCTTTATTCCCCAACCAGGGATTGAACCTGCATCCCCTGTATTCGATAGTGAAGTCTTAACCACTGGACCACCAGGAAAGCCCCTATCCTCCTTTCTTATTGTGAATATTTCAAGCTTATCATTCTGTCCCCGCTCCTTTTAATCCCTCCTCTTCCTTCATGCTCAGCTCAGTTCTTTTAGCTACAATGTCATGATCACACAATGCTCATTCTACTTCATTCATATACTCACTCAGCAAGTGCTTATTGAGGATTCCATAGCATTTTCAGAAAATAGACAACCTTACAAGAGGATGGTTAGGACACAATTACAACATACTGTGACAAATACCTTGAAATGAGAAGCATAGGATGCTATGGGAGCTGCTAGCAAGAGGACGTACCTTTATTAAGGGGAGAAGAGTGTCAGAAAAGAAATGACATAAAATTGAGAACTTAAAGTGTGAGTGGAGATGTTCTAAATTCTTTCTAAAGCTGTTGAGGGGGACCCCTGTCTGATCTGGGGTGCTGCTAGACACTTCAGCTTCTTGGTTGCCTTTGGCTATCGCCACCATCACACACAGGAAATTAACACATATCAACACATATTATTCAATCAATACATATTTCTTGAGCAGTTCTGTGATTTACAAGGACTTCCCTGCTGGCTCAGACGGTAAAGTGTCTGTCTACAATGCAGGAGACCCGGGTTTGAGCCCTGGGTTGGGAAGATACCCTGGAGAAGGAAATGGCAATCCACTCCAGTACTATTGCCTGGAAAATCCCATGGACAGAGGAGCCTGGTACGCTACAGTCTATGGGGTTGTAAAGAGTCAGACACGACTGAGCAACTTCACTTTCTGTGATTTAAACAGTGTCCTGGGCTCTGTAAACCAAACAGCTGTAAACAAACAAGCAAAGCACCTGATTTCACAGAGCTTACATTGTGTTAAGGATGAGCAGACAGTGAATAAATACATATTACACATATGTAATATTCTGGATGTTATGGGGAAAAAATGAAACAGTAAGATGAGAGAATGTATGTTCTTGCATGTGTGTATGTGAGTATGTACTATTTTAAATAGGGTGGTCTGGGCTTCTCTATTGAGGGATATTTGAGCAAGAACTGATGAACTGAAGGAGTGAGTCACGTGGCTATCTGGGTGGTGGGGTATGGGGTGGGGAGGGGACAGCATTCTAGGCAGAGGGAGCAACCAGGACAAAGGCTCCCTGGAGGATGTGTGCTAGGAGTGTTCAAGAAACTTTAGAAAGGCCTGGTGGCTAGAGCTCCAAGAAGAGCATAGAGATGAATGATGTTGCAGAGGGCCCTGCAGGCCTCTTGTCCCGTGCAAGATTTACCTTTAAGAGGATCCCTTTGGCTGTAGTGTGGAAATCTGACAATAGAGGGGCAAGAGTGGAAACAAGGTAAAGTAGGAACTTATTGCAATAATCCAGGGAGGAGATGCTGGTAGCTTACAGGGTGGAAGAGGGAGAGGTGGCTGGATTCTCAAAGGCAGAATGGACAGGTTTGCTGATGATCTGGTGGGGGAATGAGAGAAGAAACAGCTCAATGATGACTCCAGGGATTTTGGCAGACTGGATTTGCCACTGACTGAGATGGGAAAGAGCATGGGAAGAACAGGTTTGGGGGAGCAAAGGCATGTTAAGTTTGTTATGCCCGGCAATCATCCTAGTGGAGACCTTATACAGGCAGGTTGTTCCACAAGTTCAAGGGAGAGTTGGGAAGTTGTCATTTAAAGCCATAAGAGAGGTTGCGATCATCAAGTGGGTGAGCCCAGGGAGAGAAGAAATGAGGCCTCAGAGCTGAGCCTTGAGTGGGGGGCTCTATGGTTTACAGGTTGGGGAGTTAAAAGGTCTAACAAGAGATGAAGAGGAAGCAGCCAATGAGATAGAAAAGTCGAGGAGTACGTGTTACCCTAGAAGCCAAGTAAAGAAAAAGTGTTTCAAAGAGGATGGAATGACCACCTCTGTCTGACACTGCTGAGAGGTCAATGGAGATGAGGTCACTGGGGACCACAGCAGGTGTGATGGAGTGGTGGGCCAATGCCTGATAGAGTGGCCTCAAAAGAGGACAAGAGGAATAAAGGGGAGACAGTACTAGAGTCACCTCTTCCATGGAATTTTGCTGCAAAAGTGAGGCAGAGAAATGAGGCTGTACCTGGTGGGGGAGGTGGGGGGAGGTGGAGCCAAGAGAGGAGTATTTCCAAGTGGGAACAAAGCATTGCATTTGTAGGAATGATCTAGTAGAGAGGAAAAGTGATGATTCAGGAGACAGTGACAACCTCTGGAGTAATGTCCAGCAGGTGAGAGAATGTGGGATCCAGTGACCAGGTCGGAAGGAGCAGCAGTAACAGGAGGGCAGATGGTGGGGACCTGGGGTGGGGGGTGTATGAGTTCTCCTCTGTGGCTTCTATTTTCTTGGTGAAATGAGATGTTGGGTTCTCTCCTGTGCATGAGGATGGGGAGGAGATGTCAGAGGTGTGAGGAGAGAGGAAAAGGGAAAGTGGCTATCTAGGAGGGTGGGAGAGCATGAGACATTCCTGGAGGCAACATCAAGAGTCAGTTTTAGGGAAGTGCTCGTGAATTAAAAAGTGGTTCAGGAAGACTGGGTCAGGACGGTGTTTAACTGGATAAACCAGATCTTAGCTGAGAAAAGAAAAGACACAAAAGGCAAAGGAGAAAAGAAAACATATACCCATTTGAATGCAGAGTTCCAAAGAATAGCAAGGAAAGATAAGAAAGCCTTCCTCAGTAATCAGTGCAAAGAAACAGAGGAAAACAATAGAATGGGAATGACTAGAGATCTTTTCAAGAAAATTAAAGATACCAAGGGAACATTTCATTCAAAGATGGGCACAATTAAGGACAGAAATGGTATGAACCTAACAGAAGCAGAAGATATTAAGAAGAGGTGGCAAGACTACACAGAAGAACTATACAAAAAAAGATCTTCACGACCCAGATAACTACAATGGAGTGATCACTGACCTAGAGCCAGACATCCTGGAATGTGAAGTCAAGTGGGCCTTAGAAAGCATCACTGTGAACAAAGTTAGTAAAGGTGATGGAATTCCAGCTGAGCTATTCCAAATCCTGAAAGATGATGCTGTGAAAGTGCTGCACTCAATATGCCAGCAAATTTGTAAAACTCAGCAGTGGCCACAGGACTGGAAAAAGGTCCGTTTTCATTCCAATCCCAAAGAAAGACAATGTCAAAGAATATTCAAACTACTGCACGATTGCACTCATCTCACATGCTAGCAAAGTAATGCTCAAAATTCTCCAAGCCAGGCTTCAACAGTACGTGAACCATGAACTTCCAGATGTTCAAGCTGGATTTAGGAAAGGCAGAGGAACCAGAGATCAAATTGCCAACATCCGCTGGGTCATAGAAAAAGCAAGAGAGTTCCAGAAAAACATCTACTTCTGCTTTACTGGCTATGCCAAAGCCTTTGACTGTGTGGACCACAACAAACTCTGGAAAATTCTTAAAGAGATGGGAATAGTAGACCACCTCACCTGCCTCCTGAGAAATCTGTATGCAGGTCAGGAAACAACAGTTAGAACTGGACATGGGACAAAAAACTGGTTCCAAATAGGGAAAGGAGTACATCAAGACTGTATATTGTTACCCTGCTTATTTAATTTATATGCAGAGTACCTCATGAGAAATGCTGGGCTGGATGAAGCACAAACTGGAATCAAGATTGCCGGGAGAAATATCAAGCAGATGACACTACCCTTATGACAGAAAGTGAAGAAGAACTAAAGAGCCTCATGATGAAAGTGAAAGAGGAGAGTGAAAAATTGTCTTAAAACTCAACATTCAGAAAACTAAGATCATGGCATCTGGTCCCATCACTTCATAGCAAATAGATGGGGAAACAGTGGAAACAGTGTTAGACTTTATTTTTGAACTTTCAAATCAGTACAGATGGTGACTGCAGCCATGAAATTAAAAGATGCTTGCTCCTTGGAAGAAAAGCTATGACCAACCTAGACAGCATATTAAAAAGCAGAGATATTACTTTGCCAACAAATGTCCGTCTAGTCACGGCTATGGTTTTTCCAGTAGTCATGTATGGATGTGAGAGCTGGACTATAAAGAAGCTGAGTGCTGAAGAATTGATGCTTTTGAACTGTGGTGTTGGAGAAGACTCTTGAGAGTCCCTTAGAGTGCAAGGAGATTCACCTAGTCCATCCTAAAGGAAATCAATCCTGAATATTCATTGGAAGGACTGATGTTGAAGCTGAAACTCTAATACTTTGGCCTCCTGATGCAAAGAGCTTACTCATTTGAAAAGACCCTGATGCTGGGAAAGATTGAAGGGAAGAGGAGAAGGGGACAATAGAGAATGAGACGGTTGAATGACATCACCGAATCAATGGACATGAGTTTTACAAACCCTGGGAGTTGGTGATGGACAGGGAGGCCTGGCATGCTGCAGTCCATGGGGTCACAAAGAGTCAGACACAACTGAGCAACTGAACTGGAACCCTTGCAGTGAGTGTTTTTGAAGAAGGATTCTCCAGACAGTATTAAGCATCACTATCAGCCTCATGACTACAGGAAAAACCATAGCCTTGACTAGATGAACCTTTGTTGGCAAGTAATGTCTCTGCTTTTGAATATGCTATCTAGGTTGGTCATAACTTTCCTTCCAAGGAGTAAGCGTCTTTTAATTTCATGGCTGCAGTCACCATCTGCAGTGATTTTGGAGCCCAGAAAAATAAAGTCTGACACTGTTTCCACTGTTTCCCCATCTATTTCCCATGAAGTGGTGGGACTGGATGCCATAATCTTTGTTTTCTGAATGTTGAGCTTTAAGCCAACTTTTTCACTCTCCACTCTCACTTTCATCAAGAGGCTTTTGAGTTCCTCTTCTATTTCTGGCATAAGGGTGGTGTCATCTGCATATCTGAGGTTATTGATATTTCTCCTGGCAATCTTGATTCCAGCTTGTGTTTCTTCCAGTCCAGCATTTCTCATGATATACTCTGCATATAAGTTAAATAAGCAGGGTGACAATATACAGCCTTGACGTACTCCTTTTCCTATTTGGAACCAGTCCGTTGTTCCATGTCCAGTTCTAACTGTTGCTTCCTGAACTGCATACAAATTTCTCAAGAGACAGATCAGGTGGTCTGGTATTCCCATCTCTTTCAGAAGTTTCCACAGTTTATTGTGATCCACACAGTCAAAGGCTTTGGCATAGCCAGTAAAGCAGAAATAGATGTTTTTCTGGAACTCTGTTGCTTTTTTGATGATCCAGCGGATATTGGCAATTTGATCTCTGGTTCCTCTGCCTTTTCTAAAACCAGCTTGAACATCATGAAGTTCATGGTTCACGTATTGCTGAAGCCTGGCTTGGAGAATTTTGAGCATTACTTTACTAGCGTGTGAGATGAGTGCAATTGTGCGGTAGTTTGAGCATTCTTTGGCATTGCCTTTCTTTGGGATTGGAATGAAAACTGATCTTTTCCAGTCCTGTGGCCACTGCTGAGTTTTCTAAATTTGCTGGCGTATTGAGTGCAGCACTTTCACAGCATCATCTTTCAGGATTTGAAATAGCTCAGCTGGAATTCCATCACCTCCACTAGCTTTGTTCGTAGTGATGCTTTCTAAGGCCCACTTGACTTCACATTCCAGAATGTCTGGCTCTAGGTCAGTGATCCCACCATCATGATTATCTGGGTCGTGAAGATCTTTTTTGTACAGTTCTTCTGTGTATTCTTGCCATCTCTTCTTAACATCTTCTGCTTCTGTTAGGTCCATACCATTTCTGTCCTTTATCAAGCCCATCTTTGCATTAAATGTTCCTTTGGTATCTCTGATTTTCCTGAAGAGATTCCCTAGTCTTTCCCATTCTGTTGTTTTCCTCTATTTCTTTGCATTTATCGCTGAAGAAGACTTTCTTATCTCTTCTTGCTATTCTTTGGAACTCTGCATTCAGATGTTTATATCTTTCCTTTTCTCCTTTGCTTTTCACTTCTTTTCTTTTCACAGCTATTTGTAAGGCCTCCCCAGACAGCCATTTTGCTTTTTTGCATTTCTTTTCTATGGGAAGGGTCTTGATCCCTGTCTCCTGTACAATGTCACGAACCTCATTCTATAGTTCATCAGGCACTCTATCTATCAGATCTAGGCCCTTAAATCTATTTCTCACTTCCACTGTATAATCATAAGGGATTTGATTTAGGTCATACCTGAATGGTCTAGTGGTTTTCCCTACTTTCAAGGCTATGGTTTTTCCTGTGGTCATGTATGGATGTGAGAGTTGGACTGTGAAGAAGGCTGAGCACCGAAGAATTGATGCTTTTGAACTGTGGTGTTGGAGAAGACTCTTGAGAGTCCCTTGGACTGCAAGGAGATCCAACCAGTGCATTCTGAAGGATATCAGCCCTGGGATTTCTTTGGAAGGAATGATGCTAAAGCTGAAACTCCAGTACTTTGGCCACCTCATGTGAAGAGTTGACTCATTGGAAAAGACTCTGATGCTGGGAGGGATTGGGGGCAGGAGGAGAAGGGGACGACAGAGGATGAGATGGCTGGATGGCATCACTGACTCGATGGACGTGAGTCTGATTGAACTCCGGGAGTTGGTGATGGACAAGGAGGCCTGGCGTGCTGCGATTCATGGGGTCACAAAGAGTCGGACATGACTGAGCGACTGATCTGATCTGATCTGATCAGCCTTATGTCAGGAGCGCAGGGGTATATTCTCAAGTGTGTGTGTGTTTGTGTGTGCATTTGCATGCACTAAGTCTTGTCTGACTCTTTGCAAAACCATGGACTGTGGCCCACCATGCTCCTCTGTCCATGAGATTTTTCCAGGCAAGAATACTGGAGTGGGTTACCTTTCCTTTCTCCAGGGGATCTTCCCGACCCAGGGATTGAACCCGTGTCTCTTGTGAATCTTGAGTTGGCAAGAGGAATTTTTACCACTAGTACCACCTGGGAATGCTCTCCATCTCTCAGGGTCGTGGGGTTGTAGAACTCCAGGGGGTGCCATGAATATTTATGCTTCCCTCCTGAGTCTGCTCAACTTCTATCTCTTCCAGGTTAGTCCCTTCTTTGGCTACAAGCCACACTCAGTTTCCTTTCTGTGAATTCCTAACCTATAGGGCAGAGTTGCCAGATTTAGCTAACAAAAACACAGGATGTCATTTAAATATTACATGGGACATACTTGTACTAAAAAGTCATCATTTATCTGAAATTCAAGTTTTATTAGGCATCTTGCATTTTATCTAGCAACCCAATGAGACTGGGAAACACACAGTTAAGCATTCATTCAATAAACCTCCATGGAGAGGGAACATGCCCTCTCCTGGACACTAAAGTAGAAGCATCAGGCCTGGACCCTGTGCTTTGGGCTGGGAGGCACCAAACATGTATTTAGGTCACCAGCCAAGTAGGGTCTCAGAAAAAACACTGCTAAAGGTTCAGCTTGAATAACTCCTCCAGAATTTTACAACCATAATATCTAAAGGATCACAATAAACTGTGGAAAATTCTGAAAGAGATGGGAATACCAGATCACCTGACCCACCTCTTGAGAAATCTGTATGCAGGTCAGGAAGCAACAGTTAGAACTGGACATGGGACAACAGACTGGTTCCAAATAGGAAAAGGAGTATGTCAAGGCTGTATATTATCACCCTGCTTATTTAACTTATATGCAGAGTACATCGTGAGAAATGTATGTCCTGGCACTATGGGAGCTCAGAGCAGGGAGTGCAGAGTATTTCTGAATTGTGAAATGACTATCTGCGTTGGTCTTTTATTTTCCCTTAAGCCTTCTTGAAGGTGCAAATCATGCTGCCCTCAGCTTGGTGTCCATCTGTCCCCTCCTCTCAGCTCCACCTACACTGGTGTGGTAGGGACTCTGGAAATATTTGTTGGTGGGTATATTAATGCTATTGGCAGCCTCAAGAAACGTTGATGACATTCATGGGTGATGTTTCTCCAAGGTCACTGAGTTCCAAAATACTCTAAGTACCTATAATTTCAGTATTTCTGATTTATTTGTAAAGACTAAGGCAAATGTGTTTAATTTATGAGACCCAAGGTGAGCTTTATAGATACCCTAGGAATAAGAGCAAATTGAGAACTCATTTACCATTCACAGCTAAGTATACATTAGTATGCCAACTAAAAGTAAGTTCCAACTGATGAAGCACTTAATAAATGACCAATATTTTTTAACCACATGTCATACATTATCTAACTGAATTCCACAAACCTCTCTGAAATTTAGATATTATTAACCTCACATTACATACAAGGGAGTGGAGGTGTGGAGCAGATAAGAAATTGCCTAAAGTCACCTAAATAGTAATTAGTTGACCCTGGGTTCAAGTTCTGGATCGTCAGATTTCAAAACCCATGCTCAAAATAAGTAAGCATATTTCTCAACATGAAAAGCTGGGGAACAGAGAAGAGGCCTGAGACCATTCGTTCATTCAGATAATTACTGAAGTGTGGAGCCTGGAGAGGTGTGAAGAACAAGGCCCTGCCCTCAAGAAGGTCACAGTTATATAGAGCTGAGTACAGTGAGTATGGTAAGTGTTCTAGCAGAGGCTAGGTCACATAAATGCTAGGATAACACAGAAGAGGCAGAGCTAAAGTCATCTTGGAATAGGGTGATGGCCTGCGAGGGAATCAGAGAGGAGAAGCCGTTTTGCTGTGCCAACTGAGAAAGCCTTATTTAGGTCGCACCCAGCATTAATGGGCCTGTATGGCACTTTACCCACATCACATACGAAGGAAACAAGTATTTTTGAAAGTCTGCTTGGTACAAAGTGCTATGCTAGGCACTTTTCATGGACAGAGGTTAACCTCTTGACAAGCAGTCTCCATTATACAGGTAAATATACTGAGGCTCAGAGTGGTTGAGATTTTCCTAAAGTGGGAAGTTATTACTTATTGAACAAATTCAGGTATTTATTTATTCACTCAGGGAGCACTGGTTGAACCCCTACAATGTGGTTGGTGCTGACCAACAATGGTGGGCCAAGGAGAGCTAGATCTACCCCTGAGGCAGGAGATACATGGGCTCCAGTCTAGATATTTACAACTAGCCTCTGGTTTGCACTTCAAAATAGAAGTAACAACAAAAACAAGGTCAATAGCCAAGCTTTGTCTCCTGACAGCTCTTCAAGATAACAGTCATGGCAGGAGCAGAGAGGGGCTAACCCCTGCTTTAGTAAAAGATCAAGAGGTCATATATTTCCAATCCTTGGGGCAAGGGAGACATTGCACATGTGCAGAAAGGCTCCTTGGGGGTCAAAAAGAAGGGCATCACCCCAAGGCTGCCCCATAGGAATCTGGGCTGGAATCCATCTTGGACAAAGTTATGCACGCATGTTGGGGAGGGTCCTAAGGCAGGTTAGGTATGGTAAAGAAATCAGACAATTGGTCAAAGGTAAGCAAAGACCCAGAAGAACTGCCCTATATGAAAGGTTTAACTGCCTCTTTACCATGCTCTTCCTTGTTAGGGAGGACACCCACACCCTTTCTGTCCTGGTATGCATTTCTGCCTTGATTTGTCTTAATGAAACAGTTTCTCTGTGTGCTCTCCCACTTGTTGTTGTTCTGTGTCTCTAATAATAAACTTTTTAACCTACATTTACAGTTTTTACCTCTTTGAGAAATGCATTTTTCTTTGGGGCCAGAGCCAGGGAAAATTTTCTTCTAGCCTCTAGCCCTTGCTGGTCTCATGGCTAGGATTCCTGGTTTTCATCCAGGCTACCCAGATTCAATTCCTGGGAAGGAAACTAAGATCTCACTTCAAGCCACCACTCACTGCTGCTGTCTTTTCTAGATCACTCGCACAGAGACTACCATCCAGTGGAAAGACGAACATTAACTATATATCAGATGGTGCTAGTTGTCAAGTATTTGCCTGCCAATGCAAGAGACACAAGAGGCGCAGTTTCCTCGACCCATGGGTCGAGACCATCCACTGAAGTAGAAATGGCAACCCACTCCAGTATTCTTGCCTGGAAAATCCCATGGATGGAGGAGCCTGGTGGGCTATAGTTCATGGGGTCTCAGAGTCTGAAACAACTTAGTACACACACACACACACATACACACATATGGAAAACAATACATCTTGTGAGAAGTTTCAAATGAGAGTGACTGGAAAAACCTACGGATCTATAATTGGGATTGTCCTCTGTTCTCTTCCCATGCAGGCTTGTGCCCAGGTTACAGGGCGAAGGTACCTTCAGTCAAAATCTCTAGTATAGCACTGCTGAACATACACGACTGCTGTGCCCCAAATCTGTAGGGAGCACGGCAGGGACCCAGAGGAGAGAGGAGCAACGTGGGGAACTCTAAAGGGTAGTGGAAGAGACCGTTCACATGCATATGTGAGACACCCTTGGCAGTGCTCCATAGAGTGCTGTAATTCTGGAGGGGAGAAAAATCTGAGCTGAGAAATCCACTTTTGTGCTCTAATTCTTTTTTAAAAAACTTAATTGAGTGATGTATTTAAAAAAATTAATTAATTAGTTTATTTGTTTGACTGTACCAGGTCTTCGGAGAAGGCAATGGCACCCTACTCTAGTACTCTTGCCTGGAAACTCCCAAGGATGGAGGAGCCTGGTGGGCTGCAGTCCATGGGGTTGCTAAGAGTCAGACACGACTGAGCGACTTCACTTTCACTTTCATGCATTGGAGAAGGAAATGGCAACCCACTCCAGCATTCTTGCCTGGAAAATCCCAAGGACGGGGGAGCCTGGAGGGCTGCCGTCTATGGGGTCATACAGAGTCGGACACGACTGAAGTGATTTAGCAGCAGCAGCAGCACCAGGTCTTGGTTGCAGTAATCAGGATCTTTAGCCTCAGCATGCTAACTCTTAGTTATGACATGTGGGATCTAGTTCCCTGACCAGGGATTCAACCCAGGCTCCCTGTACAGGGAACTCAGAGTCTTAGCCAGTGGACCACCAGAGAAGTCCCTGTGCTTTAATTCTGATACTAATTTTATTTTTTTTTAAAACAAAGGTCAGTGTTAGGGAGAGCAGGCTTTCAGGAAGCTGAAGAGCAGGGCTGCCATGTTGATTTAGACCTTGGTACCCAGAGTGTGCAGAACCGGTCCTTGTGACCACATGCTGACTCTGGGTGGGTGTGGTGCAGAATGCGCTCTGTGCTAGGGCGAGACTGGATGGAAGCACTGGGCATCAGGAAGCCACAAAGACAAGTTCAATATTCCCTAAGACCAATTCTTCCCCCTTATCACTTTGATCCTGGGAGGACCTCTGTACATAGTGAGGATTTCTCAGTTCATTTAAGGTTTTGGTCGCAAGCAATAGAAACAGATCCCATCTAATGTAACCAACTGATCGAAAAATCTCAATTCATTGGAGTATAAACATCAAATGTTGTATTTCGTCCAACTATACCTGTGATTCCCAAATCTTAATGTTCTTATGAACCACCTGAGGATCATGTTAAATGCAGATTCTGCTTCAGGCTAAAGGCAGAAATTCTGCTTGTCTAATAAGCCAATGCTGCCAGTCTGTGGGCCACACTTGGAGTAACAGGCAAATCAAGTTTATGCAATGTCCCTTGCCCCTTTGTGGTTCTGTAAACAGTCTTGGTCCTGTTTGAACACTTTGCAATATTTGCAGGTTCTACTTTTTCTGGAGGTCAAAACTTATTCATCCTGTTCCTTATTTTAAAAAATTTTAAATAATGGTTTCAAGAATTTGTTAGTCTCAAACATTTGGGACAAATTCTCCTTTCTCCAGTGAAGGCTAGAATTATGGTCCTACCTTCGTAGATTGGGGAGGAGGTGTGAGGTCTGGTCCTGAAGTTAGCCCTGCTCCCTGCAAGAGCATCTCATCAGGGGTCTTGAAGTCAGACAGGGAGCAGAGGTGGGGAGGGGAAGTCTCTCTCTTTTGGCTCCTCCATGACGGCCATGGGAAGTGTTGCAGATACCACTCTGCTTCAGGCAGCTCCAGCCATCACTGGGGCCCTTTGCTGGCTTCTCCTGATGGTGCTGTGTGGGGTTTTGGGGCAGTGCTCACTATGGCCCCTCTATCTCTTGAGAACAGACCAGAGGGTCAGGCTCCCCTCCCTTTGGCTCCTGGAGGGCTACCCTTTTGTCAGGCTGGACATTCTCTCGTGTGGCCTTGGAACCAACTATTCCTGTGGAACCAGCCTCTGTGTCTGGTGCTGGGTCCTGGCTCTGGGGCTAGTCAAGGGCAGCAGCCATCCTGGGTTCTCCCTCTCATGGATACGATACTTGGGACCAGTGTCGGGCCACTGAGCATCCCACAGCAGGCTTCCAGGCTTGGGTGGGAAGTGGGCCAAGGCTCCTCATAGACTCTCTCCACCTGTCACACTCCATGCCCAGAAGCCAGTTTCTCCCCTCCTGCTTCCAGGAACCAATGGCACCCCACTCCAGTCCTCTTGCCTGGAAAATCCCATGGATGGAGGAGCCTGGTAGGCTGCAGTCCATGGGGTCGCTAGGAGTCGGACAGGACTGAGCGACTTCCCTTTCACTTTTCACTTTCATGCATTGGAGAAGGAAATGGCAACCCACTCCAGTGTTCTTGCCTGGAGAATCCCAGGGAAGGGGGAGCCTGGTGGGCTGCTGTCTCTGGAGTCGCACAGAGTCGGACACAACTGAAGCGACTTAGCAGCAGCAGCAGCAGCTTCCAGGAACCACTACCTTAGGAACTCAGTCAACACACCTGACTTGAGATGTGTGCTTCTCTGTGGAAGATTTCCCTCCCAGGGGAAGTGATCTCAGGGAAAAGAGAGGAAGGCAGAGGTGAGTCTCAAACAACATCATCACCATGTTGGGGCTGATGGCTTCCATCTTGCAGATGTCCTATCTCTTTTTGGCCCACAGTGGGCTGGATGTCTGGATGTAAATCTCTCCTTTGTTGTTGTTTTTCGGTTGCTAAGTCATGTCCAGATCTTTGCAACCCCATGGACTGTAGCCTGTCAGGTTCCTCTGTCCATGGGATTTCTCATGCAAGAATACTGGACTGGGTTGCCACTTCCTCCTCTAGGAGATCTTTCTGACCCAAGGATCAAACCAGCTCTCCTGCATTGACAGGCAGTTTCTTTACCACTGAGCCACCAGGAAAGCCCTATAAATCTCTTCTTAGTCTATGCCATTGGGTAGCACTGAGTAACAACGCTCCCCCTAGTCCCTGTGGACAGAGCCCTGGTTGCTGGGCAGAGCAGCTCTACGGTGAAGACATGCTTGGCAGCCTGTCTGAGGCTATCAGCTCTGCTCCTGCCACAGGGTCTGGCCTCATGCTTGTCATCGTCATCCCTCACATTCACCTGGTGAGATTGGAAACCTGAGCCATTACAAAGCAGACAGATCTTTGTATTTGTGAAAGGTCCCAATTAATATTTCATGGAGAAAAGATTAATAAAACATCATGCAATTAGCTGCTTCCCTTCAGCCATCACATCTCATTAAGGCTGGCAGAGGCAGTCCCCAGGACTCCTGAGCCAGTGGCTGGCCTGGGCCCTGGCTTGTGCAGCGGCCCTGCTGGTTTAGGGGAGCCACAGCCCCAGTTCTGCTTTGTCTGGGGAAGAATTTTCTCTCGTAAGTGATGTGATAAATGAGGTTGGCTTTCAGCAGGACGGCTTTCAGCAGTCACCCTTTGACCTGTGTCCCAGAACGTTCCCATCACTTCCTCATCTGTAGTCTTCTGTGTACTTGGTGCTGCGCTAAGTGCTGGGGAAGGAGCAGTGGTCATAGCTCCACTTCTGAAGCCCCTGCCAGATGGATCCCATCAAAGGCTCTGCTTATCCCTCTGAGTCCCTTCCTATCTGGTGCTGCCCACCCCCCATTCCTCCTGCCCACTCAGCTCTCATCTTCCACCCTGTGAAGACCCTGAAGGGTTCATCCCGCACTTTTGTGCCTTTGCTCTCTATTGTAGGGGGCCTCCTTCCAGGCTTTCTTCTCTGGACCCCAAGTTATACAAACAGATCCCATCTCCTCCCCCACTTCATGAAGAATGGCACAGAAAAGGCAGTGCTGGGGGCCATGAAAACTCTGTCTCAACGCCTCCTTCTTACCTGGGCCCAGATCAATCAGGTGAGCCCAGGTTCCCCATCCAAAACTTTCTCTTTTCTCCTCGATTTTTGTTTCTCTGGAGTAGAATGGTTAAGAGAGGAAACTAGGTTTAAACATGTGTCTGAAGTACTAGGAGGGTAGCAGGTAGCCTTGGGCAAGTGACTGCATCTCTCCAAGCCTCAGGGTCATGCCCTGTGGAAGGGGAGGACAGTACTGACTGTACAGCGTGGGGGAAGGCTTCACAACCTACACTTTCCAGAGGGAGGCTGCCATGGTTACTTGTGATGGTCTATTTGGGTACCTGCTCGGTGGGCGTCTGACCCAGGGGTGCTGGGCTGAGTGGCTGGCTCTGCCAGCTCCCAGGGGACAGGTCCATCCCTGTGAAGCAGGGCACGAGCACTTTTTTACACCTTGTTGATGCAGATATTGTTAAATCGTGACACTGTCCCTGCTTTCATGCTGACGTCTCTGTGCAAGGCCGTGGCCTTGGTCTGAGATCAACATGTTGATGTGGTCCTGAAGCCCCAGAGACAGGAGCTGACAGCACCTTCTGACTCCCATCAGACTGCATCAGCTAGCGTCCTCCTAGAAAGCTGTGATTGCAATGAACCCCAGTTAGATGTGTGGGATCGAGAGCATCAGGCCAGAATGTCACACTTGGCAGCCTGATGGTCTGTTCATGTGTCAGGCCACCTTCTCTGAGCCCTTCAAGGCTGGATGCAAGAAAACTGGTTATCGGTGAAGCATCTTCAGAGCCAAAGTGACAGAGGAGGGCATGCACTCATAGCTTTGTTTGATCTACTCATGCAGGCAGTTGGCATTGCTGTAAAACGAACAGATTAGGAAATGCAATTATCTGGATGATTGCTTCAGCTTGCTAGCCAGCTTCACCTCTGTGGATAAGAGTGAGGAGAAGGAGGAGGAGAGGGAGACGAAGACAGGCAGGGAGAGGAAGGGATAGAGTGGGGAGAGACAGAGAGTGAAGAGAATGAACTAGGGAGGAATTTGATTTGGACTAGGTTGCGGAGAGTTTGGGCTATGTATCTCCACCCCAGTCCAGTGCAGCTGGAATCATCTAATAGTTTTTTGTTTTTTTTTCTTCTTTCAGTCTTTATTGAATTTGTTACAATATTGCTTCCATTTTATGTTTTGGTTTTTGGCCATAAGGCATGTGGAATCTTGGTTCCCTGACCAGGGATTGAACCTGCACCCCCTGCATTGGAAGGCCAAGTCTTAATCACCGGACCACTGGGGAAATCCCTTATCTGATAGTTTTCGTCACAGACACGATGAAAACAGACCAGTTTGTTGGGAAGGTCATCGAAGGTCACTGTAGTGAATGCTGTTGGTGTCCAGCCTAAATCTTTGTTTTTACATTGGTACCATCTCCTAGCTACTGAGTGTTCGCTGCTAATAGCTCATAGCTGTCCCCTTTTTCTAAAGCATTGCCCTTGGCCAAAGTGAGCCACTCTGTCTGAAAAACAGCATGCCCTTTCCCTTGCCCCTAGGTCAATGCCTGACACAGGAGGCAATGAATCCGCTTTGCTTTGGTGTGGGACCAGTTCTGGTATAGCTAGTGTCATTTTTAAAGAAGCTGCTAAACTGGCAGAAGCATTACAGTTAGAGAAGACATATTTCATATCCAAAATATGTACCTAGTCTAGTGAAACATGTTGCCACCCACCCCTTGATGAAAGAGATGCAATGTAATCAACTTGCCACTAGGCGGCTGTCTAGTCCCCTTAGGGAATTGTGCCACACTAGGGACTTAGCAGCAGCAGCAGCAGGGGCTTGGGGCTGGCTGTGCTATTACTAAGTTAGACCTTTGGTAGGCCTAGAGAATCCCAGGGATGGAGGAGCCTGGTGGGCTGCCGTCTATGGGGTCACACAGAGTCGGACACGACTGAAGTGACTTAGCAGCAGCATCAGATAGTAGCAGTAACTAAGTCAGCCTTAGTGAGGGGACGTTCATGTTGTTGAACTTGTGTAGAGCTGCCATTCCTGCCAATATCCCACTTTGTACATCATCTCTAGGGTGAACATTGAGGTGATTGACATCCATAAAGCATTCCATCTTGTCCATGTTATGAAGAGTCTCCTCTGTGGTAGATATTCTTTGGTGAGTATTCACATAGAACATTACCTTTCCATCCTGTGCCCATTCATAAAAAAGACTCATTTCCCATATCCTTCACAAAATTTACTAAGTTTGTGGTCACTTTGAATTTTTTTTTTCTATACTAGACTTTTTATTCTCTAATTCTGGCACTCCAGTGTCACAAAAGTTAGATCTTCTGATGTTTTCCCCATAGATTCTTGAGGCTATATTCATTTTTCAAATCTTTTATTTTCTTTGTTGTTTAGACTAGTTAATTTCTATGATATAATTTTGCCTTCTCTTTACTCCATCATCTCCATCAGTTTTTGAGCTCATTCAGTGACTTTTAAATTTCACATATTCATATTCTCCTTTTTAGAGCTTTGTGGCATAGTTGGAAATCAGGGAGTATGATACTTCCAGCTTTTCTCTTCTTTCTCAAAGTTGCTTTGGATATTCGGGGTTTTTTGTGATTCCATACAAATATTAGGATTATTTTTGCTACTTCTGTGGAATATGCCTTTGGTATTTTGACAGGGGTTGCATTGAATCTGTAAATTGCTTTGTGTAGCATGGATATTTCATCAGTATAAATTCTTCCAATCCATGAGCATGGTATATCTTTTCGCTTATTTGTGTTATTTTCAATTTCTTTTATCATTTTCTTACAGTTTTCACAGCACAGGTCTTTCACCTACTGATCAAATTTATTCCTAGGTATTTTATTCTTTTTGATAAAATTATAAATGAGTTTGCTTTCTTAATTTCTCTTTCTGAAAGATTATTATTAGTGTATAGAAATTTTACATATTTTTGTATATTAATTTTGTATCCTGCAACTTTACTGATTTCATTTATTAGTTCTGACAGTTTTTTGGTGGAGTCTATAGGGTTTTCCATATATAGTATCATGTCATCTGCAAACAGTGGTAATTTTATACAAGTGACCTTCTTGATCATTTGTAAGCAGATTTTTTTTTTTTTTTTTTTTTAGCACACGCTATGCATGTCATTTGCTACCAGAGTCTTTGGAAATAATGAGATTTTTGCTTAAATCATGATGTCTGTTGAGGTGTAAATGGCAGTTGGTGCCTGCAGTAACCAAAGGATGTCGTTAGTATTACAGAGTCCCTAAGTGGGTCCTAAAACTACTAGTGTGGCGGTATATAATCTTCTCTTCTTAAAAAAACAAATAGTAATAATAATTTTAGACTCTTGTCCTTAAGTAAAGGGATCCAAAAACTATTGCACTCCAGCTTGGGAAGTTTCTTGCATATCCACACTAGGGAGGGAGGACATTATTCTCATCTTCCTGTTTAAAGCTCCTTTGTTTAGCAATCCTATTTATTTAATGTTTTGTCATATGTATACTTTAAAAAAAAAGAATTTATATTTGGCTTTTACTACTCATTGGAGAAGGCAATGGGAGCCCACTCCAGTACTCTTGCCTGGTAAATCCCATGGATGGAGAAGCCTGGTAGTCTGCAGTCCATGGGGTCGCTAGGAGTCGGACAGGACTGAGTGACTTCCCTTTCACTTTTCACTTTCATGCATTGGAGAAGGAAACGGCAACCCACTCCAGTGTTCTTGCCTGGAGAATCCCAGGGACGGGGGAGCCTGGTGGGCTGCTGTCTATGGGGTTGCACAGAGTTGGACACGACTGAAGAGTGTCCAACTGAAGCGACTTAGCAGCAGCGGTAGCAGAAGCAAACAAAAATGTTAAATAGAAATGTGATTCTTTGACTCCTACATAAACCAAAGTGTTAGTCGCTCAGTTGTGTCCGACTCTTTGCGACCCCGTAGACTGTAGCTCACTAGGCTTCTCTGTCCGAGGGATTCTCCATGCCAGAATACTGGAGTGGGTAGCCATTCCCTTCTCCAGAGGATCTTCCTGACCCAGGGATCGAACCGGAGCCTCCTGCATTGTAGGCAGATTTTTTAACATCTGAGCCACCCGGGAATGGTTACCCACTCCAGTATTCTTGACTGGAGAATTACATGAACAGAAGAGCGTGGATGGTGTGTAGGCACACCAACTCTCTGGGAGAAAAAAATAAAGCAAAGGGAAATTGCAGTTGGAGTCTGCCTTGAACTCACAATTTTTTCCCGGAAAAATTAATACAAAACGTCATAACATTCAGGTCTGCCTTTTTCTGAGACAGTTTGCTGGGACCTGTGGGGATTCAGATGTAAGTTTCAGGGAACCCCTTTGGCTTTGGTCAGTGAGGGAGAAAGTTCAGAACTGGGATCAAGGACTTCAGATAAGGAGACATTCTGCTAGTTAGGGAAATGGTTGGGTAGAATGCGGATTATAGTTAGGTGTTGCTTGGATTTTGTGTTTGACAGATCTAAAAGGCATGTGAGACCTTGGTCAGTCTCTGTCACCTATGGCTTTGAAAACTTGCATTTTGTCCTAATTGAAAATAATTGAAGTACCATTTGGTCCAGGGAGAGGGACAGCCCCAGGGTTGATGGACTTGTCTAAGCCTCCCAAACTTTTCTTTCTTTCCCTAGGGTCCCTCCCGAGGCAACACTCTTATGGTAATCCTAACTGAGGGCTCAAGTTTAAAGAAGCACCATAATGAGTGTTTGAAGGAGAAAGTTAAGAAAAATTGCCTTTATGCCTTTTTTTCTGACCAAGCCCCTTACTAATTAGAGTCCCCAGACAGGATGGTTCAAGTCATTTGACACAAGATTACCTTTGGATTAAAATGTCCCCACCCCATGCCCCCAAACAAAAGACAGAGTGCCAGTGGGAGGGACAGTACTGGGAGGGGGCTTCTTATAGTGGTCTGGGGTAGAAAGAACCAAAGACCAGTGTTTTGAGTCAAAGCCAGTGTCAACACCAAGACCATGGCACAGGGGGAGGAATATAAAAGATGGCTTGAGTGGACATTGACGTGTCAGGCTTGGGGTGGAAGAAATGGAAGTGTTTCCAGAACAAAGTGAGGTGGTCCTGGGTGGTTGCTGGCTGCCACTGGTATGGGTGAAGTTTAGCTTTGTTTGTTGGACTAGAGTTGGGGACTGGTGTAGATAGGCTTGTTAGGTGGTCCTAAAGGTAGAGGATACAGTCAGACAATATTGAGGTGGACTCTCAGGATTTATTTCCCTCTCTTTTTGTCATGGTTGCGGCTATGGCGAGTGTGGTCAGTCACTTCAGTTGTGTTTGACTCTTTGTGACCATGTGGACTATAGTCCATCAGACTCATCTTCCATGGGATTCTCCAAGCAAGAATACTGGAGTGGGTTGCCATTCCCCCTCCAGGGTATCTTCCCCACTCAAGGATCAAAGCTGTGTCTCCTGCATTGTAGGCAGATTCTTTACTGCTGGGCCACCTGGGAAGCCCTATGGCTGTAGAATTTGTTGTAAATAAACAACATTTTCAACTTGTACATTTTCCCATTTACAGCTGTAAGTATTGCTTTAACATATTATTTTATACAAATCATATGTGCTGAATGGTTTAAAAAAAAGCATAACAACTTCAAAAGCATAAAAGAGAATTAAGAAGAAAATAAAAATATACCAGGAATAAGGCCACCCAGAGATAACTGGCATGGGTATTTGGATGCAAAGAAACGATTGTTGAACATATATTTTCAACCAGGTGAGCTGACCAGGTGAGCCATGCTGGGTAGGTATGAACCATATAAGCCAGGTAAGCTACCATCCAGAGCAGATCTCCAGCTGGACTGTTGACTGGAGAAATTTTCAGATACATTGCTCCTCAGTAGATGCACCCTGTTAGGACTTGCCTGGTAGCTCAGCTGTTAAAGAATCTGCATGTAATGCAGGAGACCCCGGTTCAATTCCTGGGTCGGGAAGATTCTCTGGAGAAGGAAAAGGCTACCTGCTCCAGTATTCTGGCCTGGAGAATTCCATGGACTGTATAGTCCACAGGGTACAAAGAGTCAGACACAACTGAGTGACTCTCACTTAGTTAGTGGTCTGACATCATTTTGTCAGTATCACTGGTGTGTTTCATCCTATGGAGCATCTGATACCATTTGGACATGAGACCTGAGAAAGTAAAGCCCCAAACGATCCAATTAATGAAATAGCTCTGCTTTGTGTGCAAGTCTAAGGAGGCCTATTTTCAAGTCAATGTCATTACAGTCACTCAGTGGGGGAACATAATTTTCCAAGCATCTTCTGCCACTAAAACCTTATTATGATGATGTAAAAAAATATCTATGAGACGTGCACATCAGAGGATAGCGAGAACCCCAAACCATGACGTGTCCAATGAACTGTTTAATTGGAAAGGATTTTATTGGAGATGGTGGCCGCCCTCCTGACTCTCCAACTATGATGGGAAGTTATGGAGTGTCGATCATCATCAACGCTGCCCACAAAATGGCAGGATGAAATCATATAAATGCAAATTATGCTGTAATTAAAGAGGAAAGAGGCAAGAAGCAAAAACATTTAGCTGAGTACAGCCTTCAGAGTCCTCTGTTGCCTTTGAGAGTCCAGGAAGGCTCTGAGGGTTTGCTTTGAAATCATCCCTTTAAGCTGTTGATGGGGGCAGGAGGTTAATGAAGAGAGCTGGTGCGACATTTCAAACTGACAGTCACTAGGGCTGTAGATTGTTGGGACGCTGACCCCTCCCTGCAAGAAGAAGAGCAGGCTCCCTGTTATTTACTGAGTCTCCCCACCACTGTTAATCTTCCAGGGACCCAGAACTGGAGCTGATGGAAAAGGAAGAAACCAAGAGTGTTCTTCATATGGGGAGGTGGTGCTAGGACTGTTTTCATGGCTATAATGACATCTATTTTAAAAAATTAATTAATTAATTTTTGGTTGTGATGGGTGTTCGTTGGTGCACATAGGCTTTCTCTAGTTGCGGAGAGTGGGGCTACTCTCTAGTTTCTCTCTAGTTGCTCTCTAGTTGCGGTGTGCTGGCTTCTCGTTGCAGTGGCTTCTCTTCTTGTGGAGCACAGCCTCTAGTGCGTGGGTTTCGGTAGTTGTAGCACTCAGGCTCAGTAATTGTGGCTTCTGGGCTCTAAAGCACGGGCTCAGCAGTTGTGGAGCACAGGCTTAGGTGCTCTGTGGCATGTGGGATCTTCCTGGACTAGGAATCAAACCTGTGTCCCTTGCATTGACAGGCAGATTCCCATCCACTGTTCCACCAGGGAAGTCCCATGATATCTATTTTTAACTTAATTTTTTTGGTAGTTCTGACATTCAAGTCCAAAATAAAGCAAAATAAACAAGTGAAACTTCCTTTTCCACTTTTGGCTCCTGCCCAGTCCCCCATCCTCCAACCACAAGAGCCATTGTGATTAGATTTCTGGGTGCCTTCCAGAGTGTCCTTGTACTTATATGTACAAACATTGATATATATATATATATATATATATATCTATATATATATATATATTCATTCTAATTTTCCACCATTTTTATTTCTATCTTTTTAAATTTATTTATTTTTGGCTACACTGGATCTTTGTTGCTATACATGGGCTTCTCATTGCAGTGGCTTCTCTTGTGGCAGAACGCAGGCTCTACGGAGATTGGGCTTCAGTAGTTGGTAGCTCATGGACCTCATTGCCTCGCAACATGTGGAATCTTCCTGGACCAGGGATTGAACCCATGTCTCCTGCACTGGCAGGTGGATTCTCAGCCACTGTGCCACCAGGGACGCCCTCTCTCCATTTTTATGTGGAAGGTAACATGTGATATTTTATACCTTGCTCTTTTTATTTAATATGTCATGGAGTCCTATCCATACCAGTGCATAGAAAGCATCCTTATTCTTTTCTACAGCTGCATTTTACTCCATGGATGTACCATACTTACTAATCCTCATTCATGGACATTTAGTTTATTTCCAATTTGGCTACTACAAGCATTTCTGTTTGAGAGGTCTGCTTATCCCTGGATTCTGAACTCCATAGGGACTATGTCCCAGGCCTTATTCATAACACATAATATGATTTTCAATACCTAATGGATGCACATAAATGTAAATAGTGAAATTCAGTTAAATTGAACATATATCCATACAAGGCAGTCATGGTGAACATAGCTGTAGCCTGCCCATTGGGGTGATTTCAGTAGGCTTTATAAGAACCTTTTTTCCCTCCCCCACTCAACACCAGATGTTTTCAGATTTTTCTGGATCATAGCTGGAATCCCTCTATTCCTTTCATCTCTTTAGCTCCCTGTTCCCACTAGTTAAAAGGTGAAAGCTTTACCCTGGTGCCTGCCAGTCATGCACCTCTCAGTGGGGGTCTTCAGACCTCCCTTTCCCTGGCTACGTCACACCTTCTGACCATTTAGGAGGCAGAGGGACAGACACTGACAGCTGAGTCAAGTCATAACTGGCTCTCATTCATGCTGCCAAGTAGTCAGTTACTTGGTTGGTCCAGGACTTAGAACAAAGACTCTTGGCTCAAATCTTGGCTCATCAAACCTAGACTGGTGATTCGTTTCTTATATGATGTTATACATGTTTCAATGCCATTCTCCCAAATCATCCCTACCCCTCCCTCTCCCACAGAGTCCAAAAGACTGTTCTATACATCTGTGTCTCTTTTAGAGGAGAGTTCAGGATTGGGAACATGTGTACACCCGTGGTGGATTCATGTTGATGTATGGCAAAACCAATACAATATTGTAAAGTAATTAGCCTCCAATTAAAAAAAAAAAAAGACAAAAAATCTTGGCTCAGACACTTCCTAGTGTGTGGCATTAGGCAGGTCACTTAATCTCTGTGTTTCCATTTATTTGGTCTATAAAATAGAGATACTTACATTTATACCAACCTCATAGGGTTGCTAATGGGATCAATGAGCTAAAGTATTGAATACTTACGACAGTGCCTGGCACACAGTAAGTGCTGTGTAAGGATTTACTGTCATTGCAATTGGCCCTCAGGAAGGGCAGGAAAGTGGGTCTCTGCTGCTCTCTGGTCCTGTTCTCTGCTCCCGAGTCTCTGCCAGCACTTCCAGGCAACCTCTTCAAAGCTGTGCAGGGTTGGCACTTTCCTTCCTGCTTTCCTGGTGCAGAAATTTTGGGTCATGTCCTTTGACACCAGACTAAGGAGGGCTTGCATGAACTTCACTAACATTACATGCTCCTTCTCTGTGTTCCATTTGCCTTGTGTTTCCTGGGAATTAGTACACAGATCTTTGATGAGTTTTGCTTAAGAGTAATAGAAAGTAGCCACAGCCTATTAATTCCATCGATTTCCAAGTTAGATGGAAAAAACCATGTCTTGATGATAGCCCAGGGTTCCATAGATAGATTTGATTGAGGTTTTCCTGTATTAGTGGTTTTTTTCAGATAGGAAAGGGAGTGAGAGGTAGGGCATGGCTTGTATTATTGCAAGGTTCCTACATTTTTATATAAAATCATACAATTCTAACTTTAAGTAGACTGAAAAATTTAAGGATGTATATCATAATCCCTACAACAGCCACTAAAAATATAATTGAAAGAGACATAGTTAAAAAGCCAAAGAAGAATTCTAAAAATTATTAAATTATTTCGAAAGAAAGCAGGAAAAGAGGAGAAAAGGAACAAAAACCAGAGAACACAAACAAATCACATAAAGATGCTTGATGGCTTAGTTGCTAAGTTGTGTCCAACTCTTATGACCCCATGGGCTGTAGCTCACCAGACTCTTCTGCCCCATGGGATTTTCCCAGGGAAGAATACTGGTGTGTATTGCCATTTCCTTTTCCAGGGGATTTTCCCCACCCAGGGATCGAACCTGGGTCTCCTGCATTGCAGAAAAATTCTTTACCAAATGAGCCACCAGGGAAGCCCCATATATATTTATATTGATAATCACTACTCAAAAATAAAATAAATGAATCATTGATACATGGAACAATATGGATGAGTCTCTAAATTTGTCTAGAATAAGAATAAAAAAGAATGCATTCTGTGAATCTTCATTTTCTATATCTATATCTATCTATCCATTCATCTAGCTAGCTAGCTATCAAATTCCACTTATATGAAGTACTGAAGTTCTAAACTGAGTCTATGGTGGAAAAAATCAGCAACTTTATTTGGAAGGGGACAAGGATTTAAGTGGAAGGGCATAAGGGGATTTTCTTCGGTGATATTTATGTTACTTATCTTCAAAGAGATTTGGGTTGAATGTATACATGCATGTCAGATTCACCAAATGGTACACTTAAGATTTGTGAGTTTCATTATACATAGGTTTACCTAGACAGAAAAAAGTCAATTAATGTTAACTTTAATTAAAGTTCACATGCTAAAGTATTTAGGGTGAAGTTTACTGATTTCTGTAATTTATTTGCATAAAAATAAGGTAAATGATGGATAGAGAGATGGATAGATGGTAGATTTGTAATAAAACAATTATAATTAAATGTCAGTGGTAGAATTTAGGTAGTGAATAATAGTATGCATTTTTCAACTTTCTTGTATATTTGAAAGCTTTTATAATGAAAAATTGTTTTTAAAAAAGGTGAAACAAAGAAGGTAAAACCTGAGAAAATTTGTTGTCAGTACACCTGCACAACAATTGCTGAGAAAGTTTCAAGTGGATGGGAAATGATACCAGGTGAAAACGTGAATCTACAAGGAAGAAGAAACTCTGAAAATGGTAAGTAGTACGTACTGTTTTTCCTTTATTTTCTACGTTCCTAAAAACCAACTGACTGTTTAAAGCAAAAATGATGACAAGTGTATTGTGGCATTTAAAATATATGTAGGAGTGAAATATACAACAACAAGAGTACAAAGGCAGGAGGGGGTGTGAAGAGAAATACACTTTGTTTCTTTGTTGTAAAGGAGTGATGTAATATTGATTCCAGACAGAATGTGATAAGGATATGTGCTTCAGTTATGAGAGCAGTCATAAACATAAAGAGCCATAATTTAAAAACCAATCAATGGAATATAGAAATGAAAAATGCTTGAATAACCCCTAAGGAAAGGTGAAAAAGAAGAAGAAAAAACAGAGTAGATAAATAAAAAATGAGAATTACATTAACTGTAAATGGACTAAACATGCTGTTTAAAAGGCAAAGATTCTAAGACCAAATAGAAAGCAAGACCTAAGTCTATGATGTTTAAAAGTTATACACATGAAATACAAAGACACAAGGGGGTTAAAATAAAAGGAAAGAAAATATATGACGTGTAAATACTAAGCACAAGAAAGCTGGTGTGGCTATATTTCTACCCCAGAAGGAAGATTTACCAGAAATAAAGTGGGTAATTTCATAGTGAGGGACTGATTTTGGTTTAAAGATCTCTAATAAGGATTCTGAATTTCAATGAAAATTGTTGCCTAAATCAATTGTTTTTGTTTGTGTTCTGCATTTTTTATTTCTCTTCCTCTCACATCCCATCTAATTTCTTCCTCTCTAATATTATTAATTTGTTATCAGGTGCTTTTCTCATTTTTATTTCTTAAAAAACTAATTAGCAAAAATAAAATAATATTTAAATAACTGCCCATAGTTTCCCTTTTGTAACAATACCTCTGCCTTTTTAAAATTTTGTTCCTTTGTGGTCCTGGAGCATATTCATAAACAGCTTTGTAGCTGAAATTATAACATGGATACAATTTTGAATTCTGGTCTTTCTCTTGTATCAGTAAAACACCCTATTTATGTTGCATGTATTATGGCAAGTTTTCTCAACCTTGACTCTATTGACATTTTGCACCAGACTTATATGTGGGGAGCTCTCCTGTGAATTGTAGAGGTTAGCAGCACCCCTAACCTCTAATTACTTGGTTCCAGTAGTCTCCAACCCCTAGATGTGACAATAAAAAATGTTTCCTGACTTTGTCAAAAGTTCCTTGAGAGGTAAAATCATCCTTGGTTGAGGACCACCAATTTCTGTGAGTCATTTGTATCCACTGCCTAACATTATATACATTTAGTTAAAGACTCATACTTTGCCAAACTATTTCCTATTACTGGACTTCTATATTATTTATAACATTTTACATTTTAAATTGCACTACAAGAGGCATGCTCATAGCTATTTCTTTCTTCTAGGCTATTCATTTCCCATGGAGTAAATTCCTGGGAGTCGGGTGTGGGAGGTCAAGGGCATTTGATCATCCTCTTTTGAGGACTTTAAGGAGCACTAATAGTGCTCCTCAGAGTGAGCGAAAGGTGGGGCTTTCCATGGTTTCATGCTCTGAATTAGTCCCTGGCTAATATAAATCACCTGGATCATTTAGGACCCATCTGTGTCACAGAAAAAAGTACTAGGTGACTTATACACTTTGGTGGTGGGTCGACAAATTAGTTATCTGGGCTATAAATTATTGGAATGATCCATAAATCAGATCTGTATTATATAAATCAAAAGACACAGATGTACGATGGGAATTTAAGAACACTAATTTGTAAAACTCATTATGATAGATTGCACCACACTGCAAAGGAAAACTACGGCACATCCATCAGACCTCCTCACCCAAGGAGATACGAGAGTCCCAGACTGGCACCAAGATAGCTAGGAAGTAAAATCAATAGACTCTGCATGGAAGGGGAGTATGGGAAAAATCTTAGTGGTTCTTGCAAAACATATTGCTAATGTTTAACTTTCAAGAAACTTCTAAAGTGAAGTTTTCCTTTTTTGTATTTTTTTCCTCCAGAGTATCTGGTTCCACTGGGTTTAGGGGTGGTTTAGAAAGAAGTCAGAGCTTCCCTGATGGCTCAGATGGTAAAGAATGTGGCTGCATGCAGAACCAGGTTGGATCTCTGGGTGGGGACGATCCCCTGGAGAAGGGAATGGCAACCCACTCTAGTATTCTTGCTGGAGAATCCCATGGACAGAGGAGCCTGGTGGGCCGCTGTCCATAATATTGCAGAGAGTCAGAAACAACTGAGAAACTAACATTTTCACTTTCAGAAAGAAGCTGAGTTTTTTCTTGTCTCTGTGCATACTGCTTCTCCAGCCTGAAATTCCCTCCAGTTCTCTCTTTTCTTCACTTATATTCATCCTCTCGGTTCTCAGTTTGAATGTCCTTTCTTCAGGGAGCCCTCCCCTACAGTCCCAAATGGATCAGGTCATCTTGTCAATGGCTTCCGTAGCTTCCACTCTCTTATCACGAATGTCTCCATTCCCATCTATTATTCATGCCATGATCGTGCTCGTGAATGAAAGCATAAGCTCCAGAAGAAAAATAGGAGCGTCTGCTTTGTCCTCTGCTGTATCTCTAGTTCCTAGTACATTTCCACAGATGACATATGCTAGGGTTTCTGCAGTAAATGGAGGACAGGAGACAGGAGGGTCCCACATCTAGGATCTGGGGGCTGTGAGTTGTCATTTCTAGCAGATGCTGGGTCAATGATACATAAGGTAGTGATAGTATTTTCTAAATTTTCTCAGGTGCTTTATAAGAACTTATTAAAGATTCTAACAAAAGGAAAGTTTGTGTGTAGGTAAATTTGAATAAGTTACATATTTCTTTCCCCACTAGGAGACCTAAGATGCACCTCACCATAGGAAAGGCTCCTCTAGTTAAAAATGTTAAAATCTTTTTCACTGAGGTCAGGGTATCCAAACAGGGGAAGGTTATCTGGGTGGTGACTTTTGCAGGATCCAATCGCCAGCACCTGCTCAGCACAGATTTCTTAGGCATTTCATGGGCTCCCCATGTTGGACCAGCTGATGCCAGAGGCACAGGCTACATAATCTTTTCCCACTAAGAGATCTTGTCTTGTTGCGGATATACATACTTACCTGTAACTGAAATCCCAGCTGAAATTTCAGGGGTACAAAACAAAAATTAATTTTTTTCTAACCACAGCCTTCAAACCTGCTCTGTTGTATTTCCCTTCCCCAATTCATGACAACAGTTCCCACAGACCCTGTGATTTAATGGTCCCTTTAGCTGTAGAAATGGTTACCCTGACAATCGAGACACACTCAGGCAGCAGCAAGTGCTCTGGCATGTATGCCCACTTGAACCTCCCTCCCATCCAAAGCCACTCCTGCCCCAGGCTTCGTTGTGGTCTGTGACAGGGCTTCTTTTATTCCCTCTTCATCTTCATCTCCAGCTTTTCTGGAGTAGGCAGGCAAAGGGGAATTAAGACAAGGGCCCAAACCCTTGTTCTTAATGGGGCCTGCCCCTGTGGTCCTCTTTCTGCTCCCAGGACTGAGCGTGGATGGTCTCCAGGGACAGGCAGGGACATGCTGGCTGTCTTGCAGGTAAATACGTGGGCTTTTCTGAAGCCCCTCAGGAGGGGGTTCCTCATTGCCCAGGTCCCTGACCCCTCGTGACATTCCTGCCCACCCTCCTAGTCTCTTTGTGGTGGAGCCCCGTGCCCTGGTAGCCTGTGGCTGGGCTGGTGCTCCCCACTTCCTCCCATGGCACTGGTTAGGACCATGGGAGGGGCACCCTTGTCCCTCCAAACTCTGTGCCTCTCTCACCTCATGAGGCTCTTCTGGGCTGTTTTGCTCAGCCTCCCACCTTCAGAATTCTCCAGGTGACACTCAGGAGACTGTGGTCCCTCCCTCCCAAAGTACAGGCAATGCTTGGCCAAGCCTCCCAAGAACAGTCTCCCCACATTCTGCACTAGGGCAGCCTTGGGGCTGGAGTCCAGCTGGATGGAGGGGTGGACAGGCTCCCTTTCGGCAGCACCCTCCACCTTTCTGAGTAGTGGCCCCAAATCCCTCTTCACCTGGCTCAGCTGGATCAGGATACCCACGTCCCTCTTCAAGGCCATTTCCTCCAAGGGCCCCATCAGTGACCTTCTTTGACCTTCTGGGCTGCATATATGCATACATGAGAGGGTGCAGTGGTGGGGTCAGTCTTATAGGATCTCTAGCTTGTTTCTTCAGAGAAGACAATGGCACCCCACTCCAGTACTCTTGCCTGGAGAATCCCATGGATGGAGAAGCCTGGTAGGCTACAGTCCATGGGGTCGCTAAGAGTTGGACATGACTGAGTGACTTCACTTTTTCACTTTCCTGCCCTGGAGAAGGAAATGGCAACCCACTCCAGTGTTCTTGCCTGGAGAATCCCAGGGACGGGGGAGCCTGGTGGGCTGCCATCTATGGGGTCGCACAGAGTCGGACACGACTGACGCGACTTAGCAGCAGCAGCAGCAGCAGCTTGTTTCTTAATAAGCACCTGGGGGCTTTCTCCATGATTAGGAGCACTTAACACTAAAGACACTCAGCCATGGGACTGTGATTCTGAGCTAAGCAGGAAAATCTCACTCATCTTTCTGTTCATGCACAGATGAATGGGCAGTGTCAAACCACCCACGACAGTGGACTTGGCTGGAGGTCTTTGCAGTGCTCAAGGGATGTTCAGAGGTAGGCCGGGACAACAGAACTGCAAGTCTCGGGAAGTTTCCTGTGGGAGTTGGGACCTCATATGTGTCTCAAAGAATTTTTTTTCCTTAAAAAAATCACATTATAAAAGTTATATATGTCTCTTATAAAAAACAACCACAGGATAAAATGAAACTCCCATCCCTCCAGTCTCACCTTCAGTTTGCTCTGAAACAGTTTGCTCTGCATTGCCCCCAGATCTTTTACAATGTATATATAAACACACATCTGAACCACAAATAAAACACAAAGTTGTTTTTATTCTTTTTTTAGAAGAGTATCCCATAGGTACCAGCTTGAAGGATTTTGAACAGTCTTTCACCAAATACTTGCATGTGGCTGTGGGTTGGGGGTGAGACTGGCTAGTCCCCGAGGGCAGGGAGACAAGGCAAGCTGACCACATGTGGAGGAACGGGGCTGCTGGATGTGGCTGTACAGGTTGAGCTCTGTCCAAGAACACCTGCCCAGGTCCTGTTGCCCAAGCAAAAGCCATGATTGCGTGCATCCCAGCAAGATGCCCTGGATGGAGGGATACTTTTTCATAATTAAAAGGCATTGGCTCCCTCAGAAAGGTTCAGCCCATAGGCAGAGCGAGGGAAGGGAACAGACCACCCTAATGGTGGAGCAAGGCTGGAGGGTGACCCCAGGCCACATGTGCGGGGAGATGGGAGATCTCCACACAAAGGGAGTGTGAACTGTGAGGCTGGGGACCACTGGGGACTCAGAGGAACACCTGGCTCCTGCCCCTGGGAGCTAACAGTTTACCTGGGATGGAACTCACACCCCTGAGATCAGTGTCAATGAACTGACCAAACAGACCGTGGTGTTGTGCTGAAGTCAGAGATACAGCTGGTATTGTAGAGATCAGGCTCTTCTGTGTGGGGGACATGCTCGTTTAGGTTTTCTGATGGTCAGTGTCACTCCTCTGTTCAAAACCCTTCACTGGTCTGTCTCCCATCGCCTTCAGGGGAAAGAAAACCTAAACTTCTTTGCGCGGCATCTAAGGATGGCCCTTTGAGATCTGACTGCCCTCTATCACTCCCATGCCATTTCCTGGCCCTTGGGTGTTCTGGGATGTTCCACTTACATGGAGCCTTTCAGAGTCCCTGAAAGCATCCTGGCCTCCATGCTCTGCAGTCTCTCGGCCTTGTCAACATGTTGCCATCAGTCTAGGGGGCCACTATGTGCTCCCTCCACTGCCCCTCCCTCTGTCTGGCTAACTCTTGTGTACATGTGTGTTCAGTCACTAAGTCCTGTCCAACTCTTTGTGACCCCATGGGCTGTAGCCCACCAGGCTCCTCTTGCATGGGATTTCCCCAGGGAAGAATATACTGGAGTGGGTTGCCATTTCCTGCTCCAGGAGATCTTCCTGACCCAGGGATAGAACCTGTATCTCCTCTATTGACAGGTGGGTTCTTTATCACTGAACCACCAAGGAAGCCCCTAACAAACTTTTTCTTAGTTTATAACCATTGCATTCTTTGGCATTGCCTTTCTTTGGGATTGGAATGAAAACTGACCTTTTTCGGTCCTGTGGCCACTGCTGAGTTTTCCAAATTTGCTGGCATATTGAGTGCAGCACTTTCACAGCATCATCTCACATGCTAGTAAAGTAATGCTCAAAATTCTCCAAGCAAGGCTTCAGCAATACGTGAACTGTGAACTTCCAGATGTTCAAGCTGGTTTTAGAAAAGGCAGAGGAACCAGAGATCAAATTGCCAACATCCGTTGGATCATCAAAAAAGCAAGAGAGATCCCGAAAAACATCTATTTCTGCTTTATTGACTATGCCAAAGCCTTTGACTGTGTGGATCACAATAAACTGGAAAATTCTGAAAGAGATGGGGATACCAGACCACCTGACCTGCCTCTTCAGAAACCTATATGCAGGTCAGGAAGCAACCACTGCAGATGGTGATTCCAGCCATGAAATTAAAAGACACTTACTCCTTGGAAGGAAAGTTATGACCAACCTAGATAGCATATTAAAAAGCAGAGACATTACTTTGCCAACAAAGGTCCATTTAGTCAAGGCTATGGTTTTTCCAGCGGTCATGTATGGATGTGAGAGTTGGACTGTGAAGAAAGCTGAGCGCCAAAGAATTGATGCTTTTGAACTGTGGTGTTGGAGAAGACTCTTAAGAGTCCCTTGGACTGCAAGGAGATCCAACCAGTCCATCCTAAAGGAGATTAGTCCTGGGTGTTCATTGGAAGGACTGAGGCCGAGGCTGAAACTCCAATACTTTGGTCACCTCATGCGAAGAGTTGACTCATTGGAAAACACCCTGATTCTGGGAAGGATTGAGGGCAGGAGGAGAAGGGGATGACAGAGGATGAGATGGCTGGATGGCATTACCGACTGGATGGACATGAGTTTGGGTAAACTCTGGGAGTTGGTGATGGACAGGGAGGCCTAGCGTGCTGTGATTCATGGGGTTGCAAAGAGTCGGACACGACTGAGCGACTGAACTGAACTGAACTGAACCACGGCAATCCCTGTGGGGTTTGGGAATTTGCCCCTAGGATCCACCTTCAATCTTTCTTTTAATTTTTCTTTAAAATCTTTATTGGATTTGTTACAATACTGCTTCTGTTCTATGTTTTAGTCTTTTGGCTAGAGCCATGTGCATGTGCGATCTTTGCTCCCCCACCAAGGATTGAACCCACACCCCCTGCGTTGAAAGGTGAAGTCTTAACCACTGGACCTCCGAGGAAGTTCCTTTCTTTTAGTTTAAGTGGAGTTGAAAGCAGCCCTCTTGGTGACCTACAGTCTCCTATTCTGTTATTCGTTCCTAAAACTTCATGGCAGACAGAAAGGAGAAAGAAGGTCCAGATAACTCAGTGTGGGTCTCAGAGAGGGAGGCCTGCGTGAAGAGACATTGAGCCTTTGGACAAATTAAGCTTTTACGTGCAATGGCAAGCCATTACATGCTCTGCTGAGGTAGAAAATGGCATTTTTCTTTAAGCTCCGTTATGTTTGAAAGTTATTTGAATAAAAGTATACTAGTACAGCCCAATCAATTCCTTGTTAGAATGACTCTATGCTTCTGAAACATTGTCTTTGAGGACACACGTATTTAATCTTGGAATATCATTCCGTTTGCTGACACCATTCAGCCTCGGTGTTCACTTGTAGCTAGAATGAACATAAAGGAAATCCTAATTGTGTTTTTAGAATTAAAGCCTAACAACAACAAAAAAGTAAGACTTTGTCTCAAAAAGAAAAAGACTTCTTATATATGGTGCCTTCTGGGTACCCTGGAAAGCCTAAGATCGTTTCAATCATCCAAGCAGGTTAGGCTATTTTGCTGGTGTTGGCTACGAGTGATGGATGTGTCCTTCCTGGGCACAGAGGAAGGTGGGTGATGAAAAATGGTGACCTGACTGCCTGCACTGGATCCTTCCATCTGCCCCCTTGCTCCCATCTCCTGCTTAGTGAAATTCATCAGGTGAGCACTGTTCTAATGGCTGCTCCAACCAAAACAGTAAAAATCTATCAGGGAGCTACCTATTTGTATCCAATTGTGTTAACTTCCTACCAATGTGTTTTCCTTCTGCTCTGCTCTTAACTTCCTGTGATGGATGATATAAGAAACATAGATGGGTAAAGCCCTCTATGGTATTTATTGTAGCTGGTTGGTGAGGATATTGTCCACTAAATCAGGGGACCTTGTTTGAAGAGCCATATGAAAAATTTAAAGCTTGAGCATAAGAAAGGCATTGTTTCATCTGGAGAACTACTATGCTTTATTTTTCATGGACAGATTCAATTTTGTAATTGATTGTCTTGCTTTGGCTGCCAGGAAACTCAGAGCCCTATTTGCAGTCCATTTTTCCTGTTCTAGTGTATGACCCTGTGAACCTATATTTATGCATGCTGTCCCCTTGATCATCTTTCTATTTTATTTGCACTTCTTTTCTGAAAGATTTTTATTTAGTGTATACCTGGCAGGCTACGGTCCGTGGGGCTGCAAAATAGTTTGACATGACTTAGAAAGTAACCACCAACCACAAAATATTTGTATTCATATCTCCAGCTCTAGGCACTTCTATTAAGCACACACAATGAGTAGAACCCAACAGGGTGCTAGCAGGAGATAAGTATTTATGTGTATTTTTTTTTTCCCCCACCACGTTCCCATCAGACCTGCTGTGTGTCTTGGACTTCCCTGTGCCTTGGATGAAATCCCTGTGAAGTTCAACAACTTTCCTTGACACTCTTAGGGGAAAACATTTTTTATTCACTTTCCATCATGAGAAGTCTCATTTTAATCGTTACAATGTTCACTCCAGAGCAGTAACCAAAATTCAGAACGTTTCCCCAGGTTAAACTTCTCCAGCTTTGAGCTCACTTCTGGATGGGAGCCTTGGTGGGGAATTGTGGACTGGGGGTGCAGTCAGTATCACTTTTGCCTTGAATTGTGCTTCTAGCCACCTCCCACCCTTTTCCCCAGCTTGCCCCTTGCTCCTCCTGAACTGGATGGAAGAGAAGGAGTAGGAAAGCTCCTACCTGGCTGAGGTTGCTTTGTCCTAGGTTAGACAGAATCTTGGTCTTTGCAATATGAACCTCAGCTTCCATAATGAAATCTAGAGGGCAAGACACAGCACACATCTCTGCCCCTGCTACTGCTGCTGCTAAGTCACTTCAGTCGTGTCCGACTTTGTGCGACCCCATAGACGGCAGCCCACCAGGCTCCGCCATCCCTGGGATTCTCTAGGCAAGAGCACTGGAGTGGGTTGCCATTTCCTTCTCCAATGCATGAAAGGGAAAAGTGAAAGTGAAGTCACTCAGTTGTGTCCGACTCTAGCGACCCCATGGATTGCAGCCCACCAGGCTCCTCCGTCCATGGGATTTTCCAGGCAAGAGTACTGGAGTGGGGTACCATTGCCTTCTCCACTGCCCCACTGTTGGTCAAAGGTGTTTGCTCCTGGGCCACCTCAAGCCAAATCTCTCACACACTTGTTTAGACTAAGGTGTCTAGTACCTGTTGCACACTGAGAGCACAAAGTCAACTTCCCAAATGATTCTTAAGATGCCCTTTTTGGATCTTGTTGACATCACTATTTGGCTGTGGACATTCAGAGAGCAACCTAGGAGGGATTTTGGATAAAGGTGGGCCAGAGTAAGAACAAAATAAAGTAAGGCTCCTAGATATCAGCACTGTGCCCTGAAGTGGGCAGGGGAGGGAATGGTGAACTTGTGAAAGACAGGCTGGGCCAATGCAGTGGCTCTGGGGAACCAGCCATAGCCAGGTGGTGATATGTTATGGGTTGAATTGCGTCCTCTCAAAAACATATGTTGAGGCACTAATCCCCAGTATTCTGAACATGACCTTAACTGGAAACAGGGTCTTTACAGATGTAATCAAGTTAAGATGAGGTCTCTAGAGTGGGCGCTAATCCAGTATGACTGGTGTCCTTGTAAGAAGAGAAGACAGAAACAGATGTAGACTGAGAAAGGGTAATGAAGGTGAAGTTGGAGGCAGAGATGGGAGTGATGCATCTTTAAGCCAAGGAGCACCAAGGATTGTTGACACCATCAGAATCTAGTGGAGGAGAACTGAACTCCCTTGAGCCTCCAGGGGGAACCAACCCGGCTGGCATCTGTTTTTCTTTTTTTTTAATGACTTAAAGTACCAACAAGTTTGATTGCATTCTTTTTTTTTATCAATTAGTTTATTTTTGTCTGTGCTGGGTCTTTATTGCTGCGTGCAGCTTTCTTTAATTGCAGCAAACCAGGGCCACTCTTCGTTGCGGTGTGCGTGCTTCTCATTGCAGTGGCTTCTCTTGCTGCAGAGCACAGTCTCTAGGGCGTGTGCGCCTCAGCAGCTGCATCACATGGGTCTGGTAGTGGCTGCTCCTGGTTTCTAGAGCATGGGCTCAGTAATTGTGGCCCATGGGATTAGCTGCTTTGCAGCATGTAAGATTCTTCCGGACCAAGGATGGAACCTGTGTCCCCAGCATTAGCAGGCAGATTCCTACCCACTGTGCCACCAAGGAAGTACCCCCCACCAACATCTTGATTTTAGACATCCTTTTTCCATAATTGTGACAGATACATTAAAAATTTTCTAATTAGCTTTAATTTTTTTTAAAACTTTGAAATTTATTTGTTTATTCATTGGCTGCCCTTGGTCTTTGTTGTGGTACATGAGCCTCTCTGATTGCGAAGCCCAGGCTCTAGAGTGTGTCGGCTTAGATGCCCTGCAGCATGTGGAATCTTAGTTCTTCAAGCAGGGTCAAACCTGTGTCCCCTGCATTGGAGATGGATTCTTAACCACTGGACCACCAGGGAAGTCCCCATTTTGTTGTTTTAAGCCATCCATCTCTGGTAATTCACTGTGGCAACCCAGGAACTAACACTGAACAGGGTGAAGAAATTCCATCAGCTCTGTTCTCTTGCTTTCTTCTCTCATCACGGTGCTTCGCACTGGACAGACACTCCCATGCCCAGAAGCCAGAGAGCAAAGGAACAGCTGGGCAGTCACCTCGAGGTCAGCCTCTGGACAGGGCAGGGTGGGGAGTGGAGGGAGGGTGGTTGCAAGTGGAGAATAAGCCCAACCAGCTCTGCTTCCGGCTTCCATCTTCTTCACGGTCAAAGTCAGGGGTGGTGGTGGGGGGGGTCCATCCCAAAGGCACTGGAGAAACTGCTGCCTCAACCCCTCTTTTCCGCTCTTTGAATTTGGTTTTTTCATGAGCATGAAAGACTTGGAGTGCAGCTGGCTCCTCAAAACTGTGTCTTGGGTCAGAAGTCGGCTTTCCCAGGAGAATGAAGTTATAACCTGGCGAGGAGAGGTATGTTCATGGTGAAGAAGGTGATGGTGTGCACACTAAAAGCATGGGGAACCATAAACTCGAAATGCTGGTCAAGCTCATTTGTAAGCAGGCAAACTCAAGTCAAAACTGCACGGAGATGAATCACATGTCACCCTTCAGGTCAGCAGGCTCCCAGAGCTGCCTACTGCTCCTTTCAGGGCTGGCTGTGCCTTCCACCAGCTGTGGAGACTCAGAACAGCACTGGCATATGGTAGGTGCTCCACAAATATGGTTTCCTCTCGTTTCCTGGCTCAGCCTTTTCCCCATCTCCCCTAACTAGCATTGTGAAGAATGTGACAGTGAGCGCTCAAGACACAGCATCAGGGTATCAGTGCATCAATGCTCTGTAGAGGTCACCTATACTGATGGGAAGCCAGGCCGATTTCCCACTGAGTGCTCTCGGCAGTACATCCTCCAGAGGCCAAGCGAGAGCGCTCATGTGAGAACTGACTGCATTCAATTACGTGAGTCTCCAGGGAAGTGGAAGGGCAAGGTGGTGGCTGAGAGTTAAGAACAACATCTGCACCTTATGACAATTGCATCAGAATCATAATCCCATTGAGAGAGCCCATAAAAGTTGAATGAGTGCAGCTGTAGTGGGTGCTCTGCTTGTATGTTCTCAGATGTTTTCAGCATTTCCACCATTCCCAGTCCAACACCCAGGAGTCAGCACCTGCATCTTTTTTGGGGTTGCCCTTGGGCCACTGGGACCCCATTTTTCTCTGTGCACTGCTGGGCTGGAAGTGCCATTGAATTAACATCCTCTTGGGGTCAGCCATTAACCACTGGCTGGTGGATGTTCAGGTAGAAGTCTCCCAGCCCCCTGGAGCTTTGGCCAGGATGTGTGTGTTAGTCACTCAGTCATGTCTGACTCTTTGCAACCCCATATACTGTAGCCCTCCAGGCTCCTCTGTCCATGGGATTTTCCAGGCAAAAATACTGGAGCTGGTTGCCATTTCCTTCTCCAGGGAATCTTTCTGACCCAGGGATCAGACCTGTATCTCCTGCTTTGGCAGGTGGATTCTTTATGATACCCTTAATAGGATGGTACCTGCTTTATTTGGAGGAGGGCATGGAAATCCACTGTAGTATTCTTGCCTGGAGAATCCCATGGACAGAGGAAGTCTGGTGGGCTACAGTCCACAGGGTCACAGAGAGTTGGACATGACTGAAGCAACTTAGCATGAACCATGCATGCACCTGCTCTATTATTTTGTATCACATGTATTTGCCATGATTCTTATTTTTATGTAAGTGGGTATAAAAATAAGCATAAAAGCTCATGGGGATGCAGATGGCCAAGTGCAGGGGAGTCTAACTGGGCACAGATTTCTAAAGTCCCCATTCCTTTTCAACCAAGAAATTCAATCCTAATATACAATGTGTGTAAGTTCTCCAAAGGATACCTCTGGTGTGGGGCTGTTTGGGAACCACCAGCATGGTAAGGGATGACTAGATTTGCATTTTAAGATCGAGTGGACTGAAGTGTTGAGATGAATTTTGGGGGTGGGGGTGTTGGGAGTAGGAGGATCAGTGGGAGGCCTCTGGGAGAGCAGGGGACTGGGGTAACTTGGAGTAGGGACCAGGAGACATGCAGAGAAAGAGAGGCTGGTGGATTTAAGACCTATTTTAGAATTAACATCAATGGGAAGTCCTGCTGTCATTCTTGGGAACATTGAGACCCTCAGGGATAGTCCATTCTATACTTTGCTTCTTCAAGTCTTGCTCTCTGGACTTCAAGAAACCTTCATCTCCTCTCCATTTCAGCCATCTATTCCAGTGGCCACCCCACAGTTCCTACCCTCCTTTCACATGGATCTCTTCTATTCTGATTTCCAAAACTGTGGTTATACTCTGACCATCCCTCCCAATCTTTATATCAGTCTCACTAGGCTCTTCCCACAGCACCTGCTCTTTGTACATATTGAGATTTCAACCCCCTTGATCATTCTAACTTCTTTCTATTTTCACCCTTTATGTAGTCACTTCCATTCTACCTTAGAGTCTATCACTCAATCTCTCTCTTGCCAAGATTTTCTCTCTCTTTCATACTTCTCCTTCACTACCATCCATGTAAGAGAACATGCTCTACATCAGATGGCTCACTCTGGCTGTCTACTTTGTCCAAGTGTGACTGGGCACAATTACACAGTTTGGCTGGTTGGGCCACTAGAAACTCATGACTTGTGACCTGAGTTAGGTGCCCAGCTTTGCATGGAAAGATCATATTTCCCTGGCAGAGCTCCCTTCTATTCCTCTCAGAAGCTCATTCATACTTTCTCCTTTCCCATCCAATCCTCTACGCCAATACCTTTCCATTCACTGTCGGGGGTTGACTTGATCTCTCACTGAGCCGAGAAAATACTTGCTCAGAAGGGCATCCTTCCAAAACTTGCTCTATCTCCGAAACTCCTTACACCTCCACTCACTTTGTCTCCTTCCTACTGGTCTCACAGGAGAAAGCTCTCTTTTCTGGTGTAAGGCCACTTGCTCCAGTTGGGTCCCAATTTTTCCTCCTTCTGTACATTCTGTTTAAATTCTGACCATCACATTTTTCTCATCTTGGAAGGGTCCTTTGATCATCCTCGACCCCTGCTCTTCTCAGCTGGACAGGATCCCTTCCTGGTTGCCCCATTTTTAAGGTCCCCAGCCCCTGTGTTGATGCTTTTGAACTGTGGTGTTGGAGAAGACTCTTGAGAGCCCCTTGGACAGCAAGGAGATCCAGCCAGTCCATCCTAAAGGAAATCAACCCTGAATATGCATTGGAAGGGCTGATGCTGAAGCTGAAGTTCCAATACTTCAGCCACCTGATGTGAAGAGCCAACTCATTGGAAAAGAACCTGATGCTGGGAAAGATTGAAGGTAGAAGGAGAAGGGGATGACAGAGGATGAGATGGTTGGATGGCATCACCAACTCAATGGATATGAGTCTGAGCAAACTCCAGGAGATGGTGAATGACAGGGAGCCTGGTGTGCTGTAGTCCATGGGATTGCAAAGATTCGGACATGACTTAGCTACTGAACAACAACCACCTCTGTATTATATGACTTCAGAGCTCAAGCCATAAGGCCAGTTGGGGGCCAGGGTTGGATAAGAATTCTAGACCCCTGTTTCACTCATGCACCAGGTTGGCCCTGGCCACATTGCTACCAAGTATCTCTTAGAAAACCTGGACACCTGAGGAGAGATTGAGTTTTCTGAATTGTCATCAACATTGACCTTAAAAAAGAGGCCTGGGAAGAAGAAAAGAGGATTTATCTCTCAATTTCAACCCTGTGAACTTCAGCTGGAGAATTGTGTTTAGAGAGTTTATTCTGCATAAGCCTATTACAAAAATAATTCAGCTACATAATTGCAGGGGGAAAATTTTATTCTCTTTCTGTGATGGCTTGGAGGAAAAATAGAAGCACTGAGAAAAATTTCTACTTAGGAAAAATAACCAGAACTTCCCCAAAATGCTATGTAATTTGGTTGTGAGGTGCTTTGGGAAAAAAAAGGTCTATTTATCTTAAGCCCCTAAAGAAATATCTTCATGGAGAGATTATTTCATTGAAATTTATTTTAAGGTATTATTTAAAGAACGTTGGTCTTTACTACCCACTAATCAGATTTCATTTGATCTTACTTTGGTTTCTTTTTAGTTATGGGTAATTATTTTAAGACTGCTGATTGCCTGCTATAAAGGATTGGATTTTATGTTATAAAAACATTTCAAATGATCTATGGGGCTGAACACTGTGGGGGAGACTGGGAAAGTTCTGGGAGGCAAATTGCTTTAAAGTCGATTGGGTTTTGTCTGGGCTGTGACAGTTCAGAAAAATGAAAATGGAGCAGCTCTGGAGCTTTGCTTCAGAGGCAGAAAGTTCCTCAAATGTGGCAGAGGTTTTAAAGGTGGTAGCAGATTGGCCGGAATCTCTGGAGATGGGGTATGAGTCAAGCCCACTTCTGGGGAGGCCTGAATGTACTGCTAAATGAAGAGGACACTGCACCTCTCACAACGTGGGTTTCTTGGGGCCCCAGAAAGAGCTCAGGTGGAAGGATGAGTCCTTGCACACTCCAAGTGCTTTCTTCTGGTGAGAATCTTCCTCTCATTTCCCAAAGTTCAACGTCAAGTGCAAGCAGACAGGAAGGCTGGGACATGTATGTGGAGAACCCACGTGGTGTAGACACTCATATGCCTACAGTCAGCATGGACTGACAGGATGGTGGGACTTTGAACAAGTCACTCAAATGCTCCAAGTCTCAGTTTTCTCAGCTGTGCAATGGGAGAAATAAGGCTGTTGTAAGGAATTAGTGAGATGGTGCACATAAAGCATTCAGCCTGGTGCATGACCCATGGTAGACAATGCATGTCATTCTTGTGGGGCTTCCCAGGTGGCGCAGTTGGTAAAGAGCCCTCTTGCCAATGCAGGAGACACAAGAGATGGGGGTTTAATCCCTGAGTTGGGAAGATCCCCTGGAGTAAGAAATGGCAACCCACTCCTGTCTGAAAATATTCTTGCCTGGAAAATTCTCTGGACAGAGGAACCTGGTGGGCTACAGTCCATGGGGTCGCAAAGTGTCAGATATGACTGAGCACATCATTCTTGTTAGTATCTGGTAAATGGATTCATAAATGCTGTCTTGGGAACCATTCTGATAATTAACTAAGGTAACTTAGGTGAAGGACTTAACACAGTGTAGGGCCCGCAGCAAGCACCCAGTACAGGGTAGTCACCCTTAGTGGAAGTACCAGTAAGATGTCTGAGCAGCTATTTGCCCACCTTTCTGAGCTCTCACCCACCCCGCCTCCACTTCCCTCATGGTCCTCCAGCTGCGCTGGCCTCCTGTTCCCCCACGTGCCCAAGCCCAGTCCCTCCTTACCTCCTGTATCTGCACTCAGGGCTCCTTCTCATCACTCAGGCCTCAAATCGAAAGCTACCTCTGCAGAGAGAACCTCGGGCTCGAAAGCCTCTCCACCCCAGCCCTCCCCAACCCCTTCCACCATCTGTCCTGTGTGGTGCAACATAAGCCAGTAGTTCCTCAGGCTGTCCCAGGTGCTGTCCCAGGAGACCATCACAGCCTCCTGGAGGGACCGATGCTCTTGGGGCTTTGGGCGAGACAAGCCAGAATCAATGGGGTGAATGAACACCCACCTTGGAGTGGATTGTGCCAAGACCCACATCCCCCAGCACTTCATGGAACCAGCTCCTGAGGGATTCTGGAGTCATCTGTGTTTGATTTATACAACTTTCCCATGAACAATTGCTTTGGGCTAGCAGCGGATGGCTGCTGCTGGATTATCTTAATGTCTTCCTGGAGAAACTTTGTGCAGGTTATTCTTCTTGCTAATAAGTATCATATCTATTTATCTATCTGCCCAGGAACAACAATTCAACACTGCCACAGTTGTCCTTGATGGAGAAAACCCTGTCTTTCCCGAGACGTATGTGTGTGCAATCCAGATGACTTATCATGAGTCTTCCTGGACGCTGGCTGTGTGCATTTCTGGTGTTCTGTCTAGATTAGAGAGTAAATGGGGCAGCCCTTGCATGTTTGCAGTGACTCTGTGCAGGGGACTCAGAGGTCTCCATAGCTTGCTGCTGCTGCTGCTGCTGCTAAGTCGCTTTAGTTGTGTCCAACTCTGTGCGACCCCATAGACAGCAGCCCACCAGGCTCCGCTGTCCCTGAGATTGCATAGCTTAGGGCAATACAATTGCATGAGTCTTCTTTCTACCCACAGCATCATGGCTCACTATTTTCTAAGGCTTTCAAACAAAATAGTTCTACCAGCATATGTGCATATGTTAAAAGGTAGAGTGGAGTAGTGGGGAAAAACAAAGCAAAACTATAAACATGGATTCTGAAGCTGAGATCAAAATTTGGATCCTGGAATTATTTGGCCTGCTAGCTGTGTGGTCTTAGCCACTGTGGTAGACAGAATAATGGCCCTCTGAAGAATCCATGCCCTAATCCCTGGAACCTTTGAATGTGTTACCCTGCTTAGCAGAAGACACTTTGCAGATGGGACCCAGGCAAGAATCTTGAGAAGGGGAGATTATCTTGGATGCTCTAGGTGGGCCCCTTGTCATCACAGGCATCCGTGTAAGAGGGATGTAGAGTCAGAAGAGATGTGGTGATGGAGAGAAGGGTGAGAGAGAGAGGTGAAGGAGGAGAGAGGGAGAGACAGGACAGAAAGAGAAAGAGAGAGAGAGCTACATTAGAAGGTGTTATACTGCTGGCTTTGAGGATGGACAAGGGGGCCATGAGCCAAGGAATGCAGGTAGCAGTTAGAAGCTGGAAAAAGCAAGGGAAAGAATCCCCCTAGAGCCTCTGAGGGAAAATGGCCTTGCCGACACCTTGATTTTAGCCTGGTGAGGCCCATTTAGATTGTCTGACCTCCAAACCATATGACAATACGGCGTCTAGTTTGAAGCCGCTCTTTGTGGTACTTTGTTACAGCAGCAATAGGGCACTGATACCAGCCTGCTTTCCCTCTCTCAGCTTCTGTTCGCTCATTTCTAATCAGAGAAGGAAAGGCAGGTCAGGAACTGCTTTTCTGTAAGGTTGCTGGGTGGATGAAGGAAGTAGTGAGTTTGCAGAGGTCTGGTAAGTGGGGAAGAGGAAGAAGGAAGCAGGGAAAGGCTTTGGGCATCAGGTACTCTGGACCGGGGGTCCCCAGCCCCCAGGTTGTTCCCCATTGCTGGCGTTGCCACCTGAACCACCACCCCTCTCCTTTTTAATAAATTTCAATCCATTGTGGAGCAATACTTTTATAAAATACAATAAAAATGAGTCATTAGAAAAATGAAATGGAAAACACACGTAATCCAAGCCCCACTCTTTTATTGTTAGATTCGGTAGTCATCAAATCACTCTTAGAATTTCTCGACACTGACTCTCATATTCTGTCCTCCTGTCACTTCTTGTGGGTCGGGAAGACAGCCTGGTCCCTGGTGCCAGCCCACTCTCTGAGCCAATCGCTACCTAGAGGTGAGTGTAAGTTGCGGCCAAGGTCTGGGGTGGTCAGACTGCCTTGCAGATGAGGCGATAGCCAGGCTGAATTCTGAGGTATCCGAGGGTGTTTACCAGGAAGAAATGAGCAAAAACAGAACAGAAGAAATAGCATGCTGGAAGGCATGGAGGCAGGCAGAAAAGGACAAATACCATATGATACTGCTTATATGTGGAATCCAAAAAAAGATACAAACGAACTTATTTACAAAACAAGAATAGACCCACAGACATAGAAAACAAACTTATGGTTACCAAAGGGGAAAGGGACCATAACTTAGGAGGTTGGAATTAACAGATACACACTACTATATATAAAATAGATAACCAACGAGGACCTACCGTTTAGCACAGGGAACTATACTCGGTATTTTGTAATAACCTATAAGGGAAAAGAAAAAAGAATATATACACACACATCTACACACACACACACACACACACACACACACACACCTGAATCACTATGCTGTAAACCTGAAGCAAACACAACCTTGCAAATCAACTACATTTCAATTTTAAAAAATGTTAAAAATAGAAAGGCACACAGGTAAGGAGTACATCATACCTCAAATATGAATTTACCTGCTGGGATTCACACAGGCTGAAATTTGACCTGCCCTTGAATCTTGATAAAAAGGAGACTACAGCATGGTATAGAGTTAATGAAGAGGACATGACCTCTCAACTTAAAATCTTGCAGAAGCTCCCCCCTGCCTCTGGAGTCAAGTAACGGCTCTCACTGGAGCCCTGGCACTGCTCCTTGATCCAGCCTCACCTGCCCCAGCCCCTGTGCTCCAGGCCAAGGGGAATCTGTGCCCATTCATCAAGACACATCCTTCCCTAGGACCCAAGATGTGGTTCCTCTGATGGGCATGCTCTTTTGCCTTCTCCTTGCCTGGTGAATTCTACCTGTCCTTCAGGTCTCAGCTTGAGCAACATTTCCTTGAAGACCATCTCTTCCCTCTCAGTTTTTGTCTTGGTACAGATTTTGGTGGCCACCTAAGGCAGGAACTTCTCTGGTGGCTCAGCGATAAAAAAATTTGCCTGTAATGTGGGAGGTGCAGGTTTGATCCCTGGGTCAGGAAGATCCCTTGGAGAAGGGCATGGTATCCCACTCCAGTATTCTTGCCAGGAAAACCCAATGGACAGAGAAGCCTGGCAGGCTACCGTCCATGGGGTTGCAAAGAGTCAGACACCACTGAAGTGACTGTGCATGCAAGAACAAGGCAGGGTTTTGCCTGTTTCAGTGCTCTGTGAATATTTAGTGGTCAAATGAATAGACATGCTGTATTTCTTTCCCTAGCAGGCACCACCGTTCCAAAGACAGCTTTTATGTTCTTATCTGTTTAATGTTAATATTCTCACTAAACTATGACTATATGGGGTCAGAGATCATGTATGTTTTGCTTTCCACAGTGTCTTGCACACAGAAGATACTCAAATACACATTGGATAAATATTTGAGTGATTGACCGAGGAACTGAATGATGGGAGTTGGGTGGGCTTGGTGGGGCAAACCCTGCTGGAAGAATTTGATTGTCTTCCTTGAAGTTGCTTGAGACTGAGGGCAACCATAGCTGACATTCAGAGGGTTCCTCCACCCCTAAAATCTCCTGGTGTGATCAATGGTGAGACCCAATGATCAAATGAAGGAACTTTTTAGATTGCGAGAGGAATTAGTGAGGTAAAGTTTACATTTTCTAGAGAAACAAAGTCTTAGCTTTTCCAATGCAAGCAACTTCATGCTCAAAGATTTGAATTTATTTAATTTTAGGAAGGTCTTGAATATTTTCTTCAGCTAGAACGACCACATTTGATAACAGCCACCAAGCAAACAAAACCCACAATAAAAACAATAACATCAACAAAACAACCAAATGACCCAACTGTATGAGCAATTAATCAACCAGGAGGCAACATCAGCTACTCCTGGGACACATGTGATACGAGGAGTTGGTTCTCGCATGTATTAAGTGCTTTATATATGTTAGCAGATGTGACTATGTGGCTTTTGTTTTCTTAGATGCAGATGGTATTCCCTGGTTCTCCTGACTTGGCAGGATCTGCAGCTTCTTGGAGCAGACATAACAGCAGTTGGGTCCTTGGGAAGATGGGGCTAACTTGGAACTGCAATTGCTTTGTGCCTAGCTCGATGCAATGTGCCATGATGACTATGAGGTCTGAGGAGGGCCCCCTGATCACCTCCCTGGAGCCCCTCTGAAGCTATCGACACTGGCTCTCCAGATGGGGGTAGGTTTCCAGCCAAGGATGTATAGTCATAGCCTTTTCCTCTGTTGGGTAGCAAGGCTTCCCTGGGATGTGAATTCCTCAGGCTCAGTGGACAGGCTTCTCTTTTGAGCCTTTATGGTCTCTAAGGCAAGGCCAGCACTCAGCTGTGTGTGTTAAAGACTCACTGAGTAGCTATTCCCTAGACACCAGTTCATAATCCCAGAGAGGAAAAATGATCGTGTGGAAAGAAGCCAACAGGAGGGGCATTCAGAGAGCTGGGACCAAGTCCTAGATCTGTGATCTCTCAATTGCAGGTCTGAATGGAAAAAAGGATGAGGAAGAAGAATTCTTCCTGGCTAACGTAGAGTGAGAGGTTGTTTTTTCCTGCCTTTGGACTTGAACTGAAGCATCAGCTCTTCGTAGATATTGAGCCTGATGGCTTTTTAAAAAAAGATGGTGGGTTAATAGTCTAGTTTTAAAAGTTTTATTGGAATATTGTTGATCCACAGCATTGTGATAGTTTCCACTGCATAGCATAGTGATTCAGTTATACACATACGTACATTCATTCTTTTTCAGATGTTTTTCCCATAGAGGTTATCACAGAATATTGAATAGAGTTCCCTGTGCTATATAGTAGATCCTTGCTGGCTATCTAGTTTATATCTAGTAGTGCGTCCCAAGTTCCTGATTTATCCCTTCCCCTCCCAAAGCCTGATGGCTTTTGGCTTTTGGACTGGAACTCCCCCATTAGCTCCCCTGGTTCTCAGCCTTTTGGACTCAGACCAGAGCTACACCACTGGCTGTCCTGGGTCTCAGCCACACACACACACACACACACGCACATGCACACGCACACAAACACACACACACAGAGTTGATTCTGTTTCTTTGGTGAACCTAATACAGCACAGTCATAAAGTAGAGTGATCAGCGTGGTGATGGAGGTCGAGTGCTTTGTCACAAAGATTCTACCAAGACAGGAAAGTGGGCCTTTGATCCCACTGTTTGGGAGTCCTTGTGGCACATGAACCCTCCCTAGCATCAGAGCAGGCCCCAGAATGGCAGCCTGCCCTGCCCTGGCAAATTCCCAAGACCATGGCTTCCACTGGGTCCAAAGCTTTGAGGGGGTATCAGCAGATGCAGAGGATCATTCATTTAGCAAATGTACATCAAGCATCCTTTATGGGATGGACCTTATTATAAGAATACAGTCATGAATAATGCAGACGTACAAGTCTCCTCTCTTACCGGGCCTTTGGAACAGCAGGGATGGGAGAGCCGGCAGTGAAGAGCAGTAATGTTGCGTGAAGACCATTAGGCATCATGTTGGCTTCCTGCGGCAGTAACATTCGGTAAGAAGCACATTCCAAGCAGAGGGCCAAGCCAGGGTGGAGGAAGGTGCAGAAAGAGGGTGACGGGGCTGGGCCTGGCGAGCACGACAGGGTGGTCTTTGGTGAGGCTGGAGGGCTGGGCCACCAACAGATAGGACAGATAGACCAAGGAAAAGCGCTTAGACTTACTCCAAGTGGCGAGAACATTCTTTGGAGGGTCTTGAGTAGGGAACACTGTGATCGGATTCATAATGGAACACAACATCCCTGTCATTGTCGTCCAGGTGAGAGCTGAGGGTGGCCCGGACTGAGGTGGGGGCAGTGAGGAGGGACAGGCACGGCAGGTGGGGTGTATTTTGGAGGCAGTGGAGCTGTGGCTGATGAGTTTTGGGGGTGGGGTACAAAAGAAGAGACAGAGTCAAGAGAGAAACCTGATTTCCTAGGAAGTGGTGATCTGGCCGTCTCTGAGTTCAGCAGAGGCCCCGACTGGAGTCAGTGATGGCATCCACCACAGAGAGGTCAAGGCCAGCAAGCTCTGAGCGGAGGCCATCCTGGCCAGTCCCCTCGTCTCACCCGAGCACTGGGGCAATGCCCTCTGACCTCCTCCTAGTTGCTCTAACAGCCGGCCAGAGCCACCTCTGGAAGCAGGTCGCTAAGGTCACCTCTGCAGCTCACTAAGGAAACTCGGGGCTACCATCTACTTCTTTCTTTTCAGGCTCACCTGCCATTCAGAATAGCTCTGCCTCCTAGGGTGGGAAGGCTCCTCAGTTCCTGGGTGTCTTGGGTGTGGGGCAGAGGTCATCACAAGCCTTGGGGTGAGTGTGGATGGGGCACGGTCTTCTCCCGGCATGCCAGGCTCTCACCTGGGATCTGTTCATACCTGGAAGACCTTGGCCCTCTTCTGGGTTCTAATCCTGCTCATCCCCAAAGTGTATTCTGCCAGCCCTTCCCACCCCAGGCCTCCCCTCTAAGTGCCCACAGCCTCTACATTAAAGTGAGTTGTTTCTTTACTTGAGGGTCATCCTTTCTGAGCTGGAAAACTTCTCGAGGGCAGGGACCGTGTCTCCTTCCTATTCCCAGCGCCCATCCGGGGGGCCTTGTCCCTGTTTGGACTGAAGCCGACAATGGATTCACCGCTGGCCACAGCAGCAGTGGGCGGGCGAGATTTTCAGCTTCCTTTCCCAGCGCTGTTCAGTTTCCTTTACACACCCAGCAGGAGGACAACAGACCCCAGCTCTGTCTTCTGTTTCTTGATTAGGAAGACCTAGTTCTGAGTTCAGGTTGTAAATGAGACGCCACGATTGTCTTTTGAATAAAAGGCCCCGATTTGCTTGAATTTAGGCGATAAGTATTCTTCTCTGAACTGTTTGGCATTAGGTTCAAAGCAGACTGCATCAGACGTTCTATGATACAGGCTTGGTGTTGGGCTAAAATTCAAATGTAGTCCTACTAATGGGAAAAAATTTGGAGGCTTTAATCACAGCTTGTGATTCAGCCTGATTGACAGTGTTTCCTTTTTTTTTTTTTTTAACATGCCTGTTTTTCATGTGGAGTGATAACTCCTTTTTCATTTTGCTCCTGTAATAGGAAATGTTCTCATTGTGGAGGTAAAACTCTACAAGCAGCCCATCGAGTAGTAAAATGCAACTAACTTGCCTGCGTGGAATGATCATGCGTGGGAAGTGTCAGTCGCCCTCGGGGTCCATCTTGAAGGAGGTTTGCCCAAACTGCCAAGCTTGGAGGTAATTTGTTCATCACTTGGGGAGACATGCACTCAAAATCAATGTCTTTCCTCTCCCCCAAATGAAACCTTAGTCTGGATGTCAGCTCTGAGAACTTCACTCCGTCTACCTCAAGGGAAAAAGGACTTGGTTAGAAGCATCTTGGGTGTGTTGCTGAGTCCAGCCTCAGAGATAAAGCTGGGCAGCAGGACCAGAGCTGGTCTGAATGTGGTCCCAACCCAGGAATCTCTATTCCTTGTCCATCTTCAGTTTCTTCTCTTTGCCCTTCTGTCTTGTTGTTTTCCAGCCTTCTTCTGTTCCCCAGTTCTCATGATGGGGCCTGGTCACCACTTCCAGCTCCCAGATTTGCAAACTACACTCCAGCCACCAGTGCTCAATGCAGTGCTCTCTCCCTGGACCATCCATGGTAAGCAGAGGCTGGGGTGCGTTATCATGTAGAGCTTCTACAACATCCTGGATGGAGTGGGGAAGGGCCAATTCCTAGAAAAGTCATAGTAGAAGGTAATCTAAGGGGTGTCCATTACATTGGTAGCAAGAGCCTAGAGTCACCCCACAAGTGGACAAGAAGCTCAGGGACTCCTGCCATGTTAGGATTCAAGTTCTGACAGGGAAACCCATAAATATCTGCTTATGAAGAAAGGGTTGTGTTTCCATGTGAAGCTGTAACTAGATCTAGTGAAGCGAAGTGAAGTGAAAGTCTCTCAGTCGTGTCCAATTCTTTGCAACCCCAGGAACTATACAGGCCAGGGAATTCTCCAGGCCAGAATACTGGAGTGGGTAGCCTTTCCCTTCTCAAGGGGATCTTCCCAACCTGGGGATCAAACCCAGGTCTCCTGCATTGCAGGCGGATTCTTTACCAGCTGAGCCACAAAGGAAGCCCAAGAGTACTGGAGTGGGTAGCCTATCCCTTCTCCAATGGATCTTCCCGGCCCAGGAATCGAACTGGGGTCTCCTGCATTGTAGGCAGATTCTTTACCAACTGAGTTATCAGGGAAGCCCTAAGTCCCTGACATTTGCCACCTCATTCTGAGAGCTTGTGCTGTTGATTTAGTCTTGAGGGGTCAACCCTCCCCACACACGTGGTTCCCTTTCCCTCCTCAGAGTGGCTCTTCCTTAGGTGATATCCACAATATCCCAGCCACCTGATGCTGTCCCTCAGAAACATTGCTTCTGCACCACAATCTCTCAGCCAGACAGCAGCCCATCTTACAGATGCAGAGCTGAGGCTCTAGGTTGGGGAACTTGTGAAGGTCACATAGCCAAGACAAAGGGGGACTGGGACAAGCATTCACATGTTTCTGGTTTTAAAGCCTTTATTTCTATTTTTTTAAATTTAAGTTTTATATTGGAGTACAGTTGATTTCTAATGTGTTAGCTTCAGGTGTCCAGCAATTCGGTTCTTTATATTCTTTTTCAGATTCTTTTCCATTATCGAGTATTAACAAAACATGGAGTTCCCTATGCTATACAGTAGGTCCTTGTTGATTTTCTGTTTTATTTATTGAAGATTTATTTATGTGTTTTATTTTTGGCTGTGCTGGGTCTTCATCGCTGTGTGTGGGCTTTCCCTAGTTGCGGCAAGCAGGGGCTACTCTTTGTTTCCGTGTGAAGGCTTTTCATTGTGGTGGCTTCTCTTGTTGCCCAGCACGGGCTCTAGGGTGCTGGGACTTCAGTAGTTGTGGCTCTTGGGCTTAGTTGTTCTGGGGCATGTGGGATCTTCCTGGACCAGGGATCGAACCCATGTACCCTGCACTGGCAGGTGGATTCTTAACCACTAGACCACAAGGAAGCCCAATTATCTATTTTGTTAAAGCCTTTATTTCATAACGCACACTGACAACATCATATACAGCATCATATCTGGAGACCAGGTTGTTAGCAAGGAGAAAACGAAAATGATGGAGAAGAAAGTGGGCTCATAAAGAGATAGGATGTAGAAATGCTTGTGTGGACCAGATAGGCTTTCTGGCCACTGGGACCTCAGATGGGCTTATAACCTGTTCCATGCCTTGTGGACGGCCATGGTCCTGCCCTGGATGTTGTGAATTTCCAGGTCCCCTCGTCACCCAGGTTCTTGGCCCTGTGGGTGCTTTCTCCTTGTGACCTAGCCTTGAAACCAGAAAAGGAAACACACTTCTTTTCTTAGGTAATGCCTTGAGCCTAAGTAAAACCTATTCACACAAAGTGTTCATTAATGTGAACATAGGAATATAATCCTTCCTTGAACACTGGGAAGTGGGCAGATGATGGTTTCCAGCTGGCCATTCAGATAGTCTGAGTCACTCCCATGCTTACATTATGTATGATGACCACGCCCAGGGACATTTCCATGCACTCCTCACCCCATAGAGTCTCCTTGCCTCTCACCAGCTGCAGACCTTCCCTCTCCCCTTTCCTACCTTCTCCTGAATTTCAGACAAAAAACATGCAGTTCTCCATTTTATTTTGCCTAGTAGCTCATGGATGCACACTTTCTGCCCCTTTCATAGTCCTTGTGTGGAACTATGGCTTCTCCCTTACAAAATCCTGCTCCCCTGTCTGCCCCTGGGGCTGCTGCCTCTGTTCTCCCAGTTCCAGCCTTGTCTGTCCACCTGGAGCTGTGGCTACCCTTTTGCAGCCACTCCCACAAGTTTCTGCTGTTTAAAGTCATTTTTCTCCAACAGCACAGCACTAGCTCAGCTCTCCCTGCCCAGAGCCTCCAGAAACAGCCATCCTTGAGGGGAGAGGGAAGGCATTCCTTTCCTGCAGTTGGAGCAGCCAAGAAAGAATGCGGTGGCAGGAGGAGCCTGGGTGTCCCAGGAGCAGTGGGGAGTGGGGCAGAAGGAGCCTTGGGTTGGGGGAATGAGGGAAGCTGATGAAGGGCTCAGACCTGCCTGGGAGGGGGGCGCCACAGTCTGTGCAGGGAGCAAAGACAACAGACTTGTCCTTGTCTCTTTGGCTATGCATGGTGTTTAGGGGCTGGTTCTTAAATATTTCTATGCCTCAGCCCTAAGCACAGCTCATAGAGGCAAATGGTAAACGCATGCTGATGAATAAGTGCAGGAATGGGTTTTGTCAATTGTGAAAGGGATTTAAGGTGCTAGGGAGTAGGTGGGTCCTGAAATCCCTCTCCACTTCAAGGTCGGCTCCGCGGTTCGGAAAAGCAGTCCTGGGGACCATAGTCCATGGACTAGTGAGGCCCACCAGCGCCTGAGGAGTTAGCCTGCCTTAGTATTCCTTGTGTTTCTGCCCCCATCACATACAAAACGTGCCCCAGAGGAAACGGCTTGCCAATAGAGATCCTTGTCTCCACAAGGTGGCGCCATTGTTCCAGCCAAAGACCGCAGAGCCTGTGGGCAGGACCACATGGCTTGGAACTTGGAGTTGACTCCAAACTCCTCCAACCTGTCAGGCTCTAATCTCAAAGCAGTGATATATTCTAATCCCATAACAAGGGGATTAACAACACCACTGTAGCTAATTTGAACTGAGAAAATCTGTTTCACAGAGTGAATTCCAAGACGCTTCGTTCCCTCAGCTGGAGGAGAAGGTGGGAGCAGTTTCTGCGGAGTCACGAATCTGCTTGCAGGCTGGGCTGTGCACACATGTGTAGCCTCACAGAACTGCAGCGCTCACTGCCTCCAGCCCCCGTGCGCCACCTTGGTGGGTGTCACACAGGCAGCAGGGGACAGATGGAGGGAGGGTTCCCTACCTAAATTCCCATCACTCCTTCCCTTGGCTTCGGACGCCCCTCTGCTCTTCTTCACGTGTTCACATCGTACACTTTCTTCAAGGTCCAGTTCCCAAAGAGGCTCCTTGTGCACCGCCTACCGCAGGGACTAAGACTTTCTCTGAATTCTGGAAGCTCTTCTGACTGGATGACCGCTGACAACTAGGACAGGGACCCACCCATTTCTGTACCCTTTGCTTCTTGACTCTGCATCGGGCTGGCAATTCGCTTGAGACCTGTACTTGGAAGTTCTTTCCTGCACACAGCGAGCACTGGGTTCATATTTGCGGATGTGGAGGAGTGAAGCAAGACATTACTTCCATAGTCAAGGATCTGGGAGATGTTCAATAGCAAAGCATAGAAGGAGAGTTCTGTGGGTCATTACTCTTATTCTCAGATAGCTATAGATTATGGTCTTAGATTGTAATCTGTAAACTAGCAGCATGACTTTGTATTAATACTGTTATAAATAACATTAAGAACAGGTGCATTTATTGAGTTCCTGATATATAGTAGTCCCTGTGTTATGCCTTTTACAAACCTACTTCATTGAGTTCCCCCAACTATCTAGGAGGCATTATTTCCAATTTCAACAGGAGAAAAAGTAAGGCTTAGGAAGATTAAATTACCTGCTCAAGTTTCTAAGTTGGTCCTGGCCAAGCTCTGTGGGATTGAATGTGGGACTGGATAACTCAAGTCACTTTCATAGGGACTCATGTGCTGGGGCCATGTGTGGCTACACTTCGTCAGATCTGACTCCCGAAGGGTCCCTGGAGCATGGAGAGCATTGCAGTGGGAGGACTGGCCTGGTAGAGGCCACAGTGGTGCATCTTGAGGACCTTGATTGAAGTGAAACCCTCAAATTGTCCTTCAGTAAGAACCAGACAAAGCCCAGAGTAGAGTGTATTTGCCCGGTAAAATTTGTGCAAAGAAAGTGTATCATTGCCCAATTGGTATGATTTCATAGTCACCAGGGGGACTTCCCTATTCCCAAATATCTCCCTCTCTGGCCTGTTATGGTGCCCCATAACACCATTAGTTCTCATTTCCTTTGAGTCTGAAATGTTTTTCGGTCTGTCAACACTTTCTGTGACAGGACTTGCCTAGTGGTCCAGTGGTTAAGAAACTGCCTTGCAATGCAGGGAAGGTGGGTTCAATCCCTGGTTGGGGAACTAAGATCCCACATGCCACAACTAAGACCCATTGCAGCCAAATAATTAATTAATTAAACAAATGCTCTATGATCTATCACACCTGGCAACGGATGGCTGTGAGTCATTTGGGAGGAGGGTGAGTGCCTGGAAGTGGCAGGGGGCTGGGGACAACTTTAGTTCCCTTCTGCTTCAAGGCCAGGGATGAGGCCAACAGGAGGCAGAAGGGGACCCTGGAAGGCAGGGAGAATCCAGCCTTTGGATTTGGACCAGAGTTCTCACGACCTTGCTCTTCACCTGTTCTTGGCACCCTGATTCCCTGAGGCTGCCACTCTTGCAGCTGGAGTTCCAGACACAGTGGTTTGTTAAACAGGCAGAGCAGATGCTGCTAGTGATGCGAGTTGGAGGAGGGAAGACAGGTCTTCAGTAGAATCTTCAATTGGCTGAAGGTCCTGCAATGGAAATGCATTTTCTGGGGGAAAGACGTCTCTGGATGAAAACTGAGTATTTCCTTGTTGGGGGAGAAAAGAGCTAAAAGGGTCTCACTGGCTGGCTGCATGAACAGAAGGAAGCCCCCAGATGATTTCTGATTCTGGAAATTCCTTCTGCAGAGGATAAAGCCTTTTATCCTACTATTAAAAACTAAGCTCAGGCTGCATACCCTTGGCAGAGTAAATTCCTGATACCACTTTCCCCTGAAAGTCCATTGTTATGGAGGAGAGACCTGAGCAACTGGGGAGAGCGGGCAGGTGGGGCAAGGCAGGCAGGTTATCAGAGATGTCCTTGCACTTGCTGGTTTCATGGTGCACTGTAGCTTGGCCTCCTTGTGTGCATGCTCAGACAGTCGTGTCTGACTCTTGGCAACCTCCTGTATTGTAGCCTGACAGGCTCCTCTGTCCATGGGATTTCCCAGGCAAGAAAACTGGAGTGGGTTGCCATTTCCTTCTCCAAAGGATCTTCCTGACCCAAAGATAGAAACTGCGTCTCCTACATTGGTAGGCAGATTCTTTACCGCTGAGCCACCAGGGGAGCCCATGGTCTCCTTACATAGGTCAAAAGTGTATGCATATGACTGATGAGGCTGTAGCCTTGACCATTTAGTAGTTTTCTGAGTTACTTTTATAGCTTGACTCCAAACTTGGTTGGCTTTGATGACTTCAGAAAGTCCTCTAAGAGATCCAGCCCTGAGGACTTCCCTGGCAGTCCAGTGGTTAAGACTCTGTGCTTCTGCTGCAGGGGACATGAGTTCTATGATCCTGCAAGCCATGTCGCACAGCCAAAAAAATTAGTAATTAAAAAAGAAGATATCCAGCCCTAATCCCTGAAATCTGTGAATGTCACCCTAAATGGCAAAAGGGTTCTGCAGTTATGATTCCTTTTAGGATCTTAGGATGGGGAGATGATCCTGGATTATTCATGTGGCCCCTATATGTAGTCACAAGTTTCCGTAGAAGGTGAAGGGAGGGGGAGACATGGCTATAGACAAAGAGGAGAAGGCCACGTGGCAGAAGCCGAGGAGGCAGGTCAGAGAGTCAGAGAGAAGGTACTGGCCTTGAAGATGGAGGAGGGGCCACGAGCCAAGGAATGCAGTCATAGAGGCTGGAAAAGACAAGAGCAGAGCCTCTCTAGAGTCTCATGGCCCAGCCAACACCTGGAGTTTGGCTAGTGGAATCGTTTTGGACTTCTCACCTCTGGAGCTATAAGCAAATACATATATGTGGCTTTAGGCCACCACGTTTGTGGCATTTTGTTACAGTGTCACAGGAAACTAATACATGGGCTGAGGTGGGAATTTCATCCTTGGGATCCTGGCCCTTAAGGGGCTTCCACTTTAGGAGGTGAGATGAAACCCGCGGGGATCTTTGGATACTAAATGTGCTCCATCGTGTTTCCCACCACCCTTAGCAGTGGAGTGGAGCAGGGCTGAGGCTCAAGGGCAAAGGCTTTAGGTTCAGAGAGGCCAGTTCAAGGCTGGTGCTGCCATCTGTCATCTGATCGACTTTAAGAGTGTCATGTGAACCCTTGAAACCCGGCTGCAGAAAATGCAGCTAAGAGTGCAGGCTGCTGTCAACATGAAATGAACTAAGGGCTGCGATGGAGTCATGGTGAGCTCAGTGCCTGATCCATTTATTGTAAATCCCTCATCCCTCTCCCCACAGACACACAAAGTATTGATGATCTGAGTAACTGGGGAGGTGATTGTGAATTAGTCAAAAAAATCTGAATTCTAGGCTTTTGGTTAAAAAAAAAAAGAAACCCATTATTTTACAGATAGGGAAACAGGCTCAGAGAAATTTCTGACTGTATCTTCAGCCCTACCAGTCAAGTGATAGTAAGATCTGTAAATAAGGTATGATCAAATGCTCCTTCCTACCTTGTGAATCACCAAATCCATGACTATACTTTGATTTTAGTTCTCCTCCTGAGAAGAGGAGTTCTCTTTTCCTGAGAAGGAAAAAAGGGTTGTTCTTAAATGAACATTGCATGGGTTCTGCTGACATTGAAGTGGACTCGGATTTTTAGTGATGTAATCTACTGTCGCATAAGAAATAATGGCATCTAAAATCAGGCCCTGATGAGGCTGAAAAGGACAAATGCTTCATTTTTTTTTTTTTTTTTGACTACAGTTGAGTTCCTCTGTGCAGATAAAAATCCCTGAAGGATCTAAAAGTGTGTGCGGTGTACATGTGCACACATGACCAAGGGAGGTGCAAGTGAGAATGGGTGTGCTGCATCTGAGTGAGCTGGTGCGAGTACCATATCCTCTGTTAGCTTGGACTGGAAGCCTCAGAAAGCAAGGTAAGGTTTGCGTGCAGGTAGCTTATTTTGGCAGGTGATTCCAGGGAGCAGGAGTGGGGAACTCAGAGAAGTGAAACAAAGAAGGTGGGAAGGCCAGTCCAAGGGTGTGTCATCGAGCTGGTCACTACTGTGGGCAGTGGCCTCAAGGGCCCCTGGGTGGATGTGCCTGGGGCTGGTCCCTGTGGGCGGTGGGAGAGAGGATTGTTGGTAACCATGTCAATAGCCTTCACCCATCTCATCTGGTTCATGCTACCAAGGGCCTGACTGCTTATTCACAGGCAGGTTCACAGGCAGGGACAGAGCATCAGGGGCAGGGAAGGGAGTCACATAGCTGGGGAGGCAGATGTTTACAGCTGGTGGCTGCAGTAACGGGGGCAGAAAAGGCAGGCAAAGGGTATGTGAGACAGGGCTCAAGGCGTGTGCACCACTTCCTCCTACCTTTTGTGTTGGTGTTGAAACCTCACTTCTGTCTTGTTATTAAAAGCATCTTCCAAGTATTGGGGTCTGCAAGTAGAGACCTGATGGGTTTTCCGCAAGCTCAGTAAACCTTTTAGAACCTTTCTGTGCTAATTGACATAGCAAGGGAATGACATTGGACAAGGATCTGGGATACGTCATGCCCTGTGCTGAAAGAAAGGATGAGGAGATGAATACAACATGAGTTCCTGTCCTTAAGGAGGAACCACAGCTGAGGAGGGAGTGGTGCTGGCTCCTGACAATTGATGGGAGTGAAAATCTCAGCTCCTATCCATTAGCTGGTTAGGAAGCTGGACTTGGGAAGCCCACACCACTTTTCTGAGTCTCAGTTTCCACACTGATAGAAATAATAATAATGTCTTCAGAGGTAGGATATCAAATGAAATAATGCAATGAAGGTAAACTGCTTAGCTGAGTCCCTGGCATGTTACACAATGATGCTGATAAGAAGCTTGCTTGCAAGTGGGACGATGCTGGTACAGGGTAATTCCTGTTCGTGTGCTGAGTGTTGTCTACATTTGAGGGAAGCAGAATGAGTTAATAAAGGCTGAAGTGAAGTGAAGTGAAAGTTGCTCAGTCATGTCCGACTCTTTGCAACCCCATGGACTGTATGTAGCCCACCAGGCTCCTCTGTCCATGGAAGTCTCTGGGCAAGAATACTGGAGTGGGTATTTCCTTCTCCAGGGGATCTTCTTGACCCAGGAACTGAGTCAGGTGATCTGAGCCACCAGGGAAGCCCTAATGAAGGCTATGTAAAGATAAAGATTGTTGATACAATCATAGAAGAAAAGATGACATCACATGGTGATTTTCATGTAAAAATCAGTTAAGACAACTGAGAAACCACTAGGACCAGTAGCAGGTTCAGAAGTCTGAATACTGAGATTAGAAAACAGGAGGTTAAATGAGAGAAGTTTAGAGAAAACAGACAGACTAGATGTTACTAGATGGGAGGAGATGATATTTTAAAGATGGCAGCTCTTCTCAAATTATTGTATAGACTTAATAATTCATGTTCATTGTTAGTATGAGACTTGTTGCTACTTCATGATTGGAAAGAAATGTGGTCATATTTACCCTATTGTGCCTTTGACCCAACAATTCTGTTTTTAGGAGTCTTGCTGTTGTTCAGTTGCTCAGTCATGTCCGACTCTTTGCAACCCTATGGACTGCAGCATTCCAGGATTCCCTGTCCTTCACCAACTCCCGGAGCTTGCTCAAACTCATGTCCATCAAGTCGGTGATGACATCCAACCATCTCATCCTGTGTCTTCCTCTTTTCCTCCTGCCTTCAATCTTTCCCAGCATCAGGGTCTTTTCTAAGGAGTCAGTTCTTTGCATCAGGTGGCCAAAGTATTGGAGTTTCAGCTTCAGCATCAGTCCTTCTAATGAATATTTAGGACTGATCTCTTTAGGATTGACTGGTTTAATCTCCTTGCAGTCCAAAGGACTCTCAAGAGTCTTCTCCGACACCACAGCTCAAAAGTATCAATTCTTCAGTGCTCAGCCTTCTTTATGGTCCAACTCTCACATCCATACATGGCTGCTGGAAAAACTATAGCTTAGACTAGATGGACCTTTGTTGGCAAAGTAATGTCTCTGCTTTTGAATACACTGTCTAGGTTTGTCATAGCTTCTTTTTTAGGAGTCTGTTTTCTAGCAATACTTAAACAAACATGAACCTGTCCAAGTTTCATTGCGATAGTTTGTGTTAGCAGAAAATTGGAAACCATCTAACATTCTCCAATGGGGCTTTCCTAGTAGCTTAGCTGGTAAAGAATCTGCCTGCAGTGCAGGAGACCACAGGTTGATTCCTGGGTCAGGAAGATGTGCTGGAGAAGGGATAGGCTACCCATGCCAGTATTCTTGGGCTTCCCCTGTGGCTCAGCTGGTAAAGAATCTGCCTGCAATGTGGGAGACCTGGATTCCATTCCTGGATTGGGAAGATCCCCTGGAGAAGAGAAAGACTACCCACTCCAGTATTCTGGCCTGGAGAATACCATAATTCTATGATGTTATGGAAAGCAATGTAATGGAAAATAAAGTCTGCGTGTATTGACAGGGAAGTTTTCTAAGACAATGATTCACAGGATAGTATTGTACAGTATGCTTCCAATTGTGTGTAAATGAAAATATTGGCCCAGGTCATCACTAATTTCCCTGGAAACTGGAACAAGATTAAGGAAGATTTAATTTTTTCAAATGAAGGAATACTGTGTTTGTTAGTGTAAAAAAAAAAAAAGGTGAAAAATAGTAACAGATATATTTTCCTTATAGAATAGTCCCAGTACATTTTTGGTATATAGTTGTTCCAAAATTTGACCCTTAAGTGACACTCCTAACTTAATGAAAATAGCCTAGTCATCAAGTAAAAGCCTAAATGAGAGTGTTCATTTCTACTTTTCTTGACTTATGATTCAGTATTTAAAATATAGCTTTTCATCATAATCATTGAATATCGACTCTTCCATTTTCTTATACTTCTAGATTAATTTCCCTATTCATGTAAAAAATCAATGGGTAACTTATTAAAGTTTTATGTCCTTTTTTATTCCTTGATCTTCCATAATTTTTTTTCCTTTTTACATAAATCATACATGAATACACTCTTGATTTTTGTGTTTCACCTTGCAGCTCACTGTGCTCGTTGAATTTGTTACCTTTTAGGTAGGCCATGCGGAGAAGGCAATGGCACCCCACTCCAGTACTCTTGCCTGGAAAATCCCATGGATGGAGGAGCCTGGTAGGCTGCAGTCCATGGGGTCGTTAAGAGTCGGACAAGACTCAGCGACTTCACTTTCACTTTTCACTTTCCTGCATTGGAGAAGGAAATGGCAACGCACTCCAGTGTTCTTGCCTGGAGAATCCCAGGGACGGGGGAGCCTTGTGGGCTGCCGTCTATGGGGTCACACAGAGTTGGACACGACTGAAGTGACTTAGCAGCAGCAGCAGCAGCAGGTAGGCCATGGAGTTTTCTGGTGGCTCAGTGGTAGAGGATCTGCCTGCAATGTGGGAGACCCAGGTTCAGTCCCTGGGTAGGGAAGATCCCCTGGAGAAAGGGATGGAAATCCATTCCAGTATTCTTGCCTGGGAAATCCCATGGACAGAGGAGCCTGATGGGCTACAGCCTCTGGGGTCACAAAGAGTCAAACACAACTGAGTGACTAACAGTTTCACTTTCAGTAGGCCATGATGTCTGGAAGTCTCTGCTGATGAAGCCTGCACCCAGATTTTGGGACTTGGATGAAAACTATTCTCATAGGTTCCCCGATGGTCTCACAGGTGGGTCATGGTGGGTGCTCAGGGGTTCCCTGGGCTCAGTCTTCCCTTTTATATATTTACTTGACTATCCTGGGTCTTAGTTGCAGCATGCAGGATTTTCATTATGTCTTTTGGGGTCTTTTGTTGCAGTGTGTGAGCTCAGTCACTGTGGTGCACAGGCTTAGCTGCCCTGCAGCATGTAGGATCTGAGTTCCCCAACCAGGGATTCAACCCATATCCCTGCATTCACTGGACCACCAGGGAAGTCTCAGTTTTCCTTTTCTTTTTGCTGTCTCCTTTAGGGTCACACCCTCCTGGACATCCTGTCAGAGGACTTGGAGTCTTGTGCAACCAGGTGGGGAACTTAGAGTTTCCAGACTCTTCCAGGGAGCCCCATAAGACAAGCGAGTCCATCTCTTTTCCTAGGATCAATAGCATTTCCCAGCTGTCATGATACTAACGTCTTCTCCAGGAAGTGGGGTAGCTGGAAAAAAGAAGGCCAAGAAACGAAAGGCAGACCTCTGTTTTTGCCACAGCTGATGAGGACGTAGAGTGACAAGGAGCAGGACTGTGTGATGGAAGAGAAGGGTGTGTGGTCCAGGCAAAGAAGATGATCAAGACAAAGGAACACTTTGGGGAGGCGTGAACTCGCCAGAGACCCCTTCTCACCCCTTCTCACCCCACCTCCCCCTGCTTCAGCAAATGCCTGTCAGGGACCTTGTTGAAGCTTGTAGACCCTGACATCACAGAGTTTTTCTCTTTGCCGCAGTCCCTTCATCTATAAAACGAGACCAATGCTAGTGTATCGTGAGGATTTAATGAGTGAACATTTGTAAAGTGTTTAAATCAGGGCCTGGTGAGCCATGAGGGCCGTGTGAGTGTAGGTATTAATATTATGATGAGCAATCTGTGGAATTTAATTTTTTTTCTTTACAGATGAGCTGTCTGTTTTTAAATTTTCCTTAGAATATCTTCTTTTCTGTTCAGGGAGAGAAAACAACCTGTCAGCTTTGTACATTTAAACAATAAAGTGGTTTTATTTCAGAAACAGCCCCTATCATCCAGTCCTGGCCAAAACTTTTTTGGCCTTTGCTTCTCTTTATCCTTTCTTTTTTCTTTTTTTTTGCCATACCACGAGGCTTGCGCGATCTCAGTTCCCCAACCAGGGATTGAACCTGGGCTGTGGCCGTGAAAACACCGAGTCCTAACCATTGGACTGTCAGGGAATGTTTAACAGGAAGATTCCTACGTGCTGTTTCTCACAAGTCCTTTGTTTCTTTTTAAGCGGAACAGCACGCTGCTCCCAGGAACTGGGGTCATTGTGTGAGACAGGCTTAAATCTCCTTTAGTAAAAATTCTCTTTTCGACAAAACTGCTTAGTCTCGATCCCCTTTCTTGAGATATGGATTGTCTCCTGACCTTGTGACCATCATCATCCCTTGTTCCCTTGGTTACAGTTACTGTACATTTGGTTTTCTGATCTTTATCATTGACAAAAGAAACTTCTTGTACTACAGCCTATATATACTTACAGAAAAATCATTAAAGCACCTTTGCTCCATCAGAGCTTGGGTCCCCGTGTCTTTCTTTCTTTCTTTCTCTCTCTCTCTTTCTCTCTCACTCTCCTCGGCTGACTCCTTGGAACACAGAGACCCGTCTTGTTCACTCTCCTGCCCGGGCTTCTAAGACCCTCTCGAGAAGGCCCCCTGTGCCTTCACCCCCCTCGAGAGGGCGCCCGGTGCCTTTGTGAGAGATGCAAGTCCTGTGTCAAGGACTTTATTGGTTTTCTGCGTAAACCAGGGAGTATCAGCCTCTTTCTCTCTTTCCCTTTCTTATCGTCACCTCCGGACTGCCAGGTCCCCGTCCATTAAAGGACCCAAACATTGGCCCACTAGAGAATTTCCAGCATTTGCTTTCCAATTGGGCTTACCTGATCTGAGAAAAAGTTAGCTGGCCTCTGGGTACATGTTCTTTTTTGTTGGCTTTTCCTGTCGTTGGAGAATCGGTGATGGCCGCATGGGAGCTGTTGGCAAAGCTCTGTATAATTTGGAGAGAAGCTATGCCTTAGGTCCAAAGTTCCCCACAATGTCCAGCCACCTGCCCATGGGCTCTGGGTGGGGTCTGGGTAAGTAGCTTGGTGGGGAAGTGGAGCCTCCCAGCAGGGTAGGCAGATAAACAGGTCCCAGGACGGGAGCTTTGATGTGTAGCATCACCAATTGCTATAGTGTAAACAGTCCTACCATGGCTGATTTCAGACAGCCAGCATGAGGTCCCTGAATGTGGAACTGTGAGGAGATGGGCAGGAACTGGCCTGCAAGCTGGTATGAGCCAGCTGGGGCTACCACCATCTGCTCAGGAAGAACATAGATGGAGCAGAAGAACACTTACTCCCATAGCAAAGGGGCTGCAGCTGGCAAGGTCAGGAATGTTCCTGTGGGGATTTCTTTCCGAGCAGGGAGTATTGGCCGAACCAGAATGGATTAACATTGGCTGAGCATCTCCAGAGTACTTTCTGAGCTCCATGCTTTGCAGACATGATCTCATTTGATCTTTATGATGACATTGCGAGCCGGCTAATGTCAACCCCATTTTCATAGGAGGAGACAGAGCCTCAGAGCTTTAAGTAACTTGCCCAAGGTGATGCAGTGGTAGAACGGGGATTTAAACAGTACCATAGAAAGTGTAATGACTCCTGAGATGGAAAGCAGCAGAGAATAATGCTAATGAAGAAATTATAGGTAATTCTCTATGGGTGAATCCATTTTCATGTCACTCTATCACTCTGACACAAAAACCATGGATTTAAGACTTGAAAGGAGGCTTTATTGAGTTTATCAAACAGATAAGGAAATCGGGCTAGAGCTACTGAAAGAGATAGCATTAGCACATATGCAGCAACTGTACTCTTGGAAGAAAGAGGGAAGAACTGATTTTACTTCCCCAGGTCCCTTCCTCCCACTCCAGAGCAAGAGGCAAGGGCATTCTGTACCCTAATTTGGGGAAAACAGAGCGATTCCTTGGACCAGAATTGTAAATAAGCCCACAGGAGGATGTACATCCTTCCTTCCCCGAGGGGCCTTCCCATGGGCACCCGGGCCATGGATTCAAGCCCAAGGAGAGAGACACTGCTGAGGATGCTGATCGCTTCACACCTGCAGGTGACCAGCTGGCTGGGCACACGTCCCATGGTCTCCACCTGAGGAGGAGGGCTGCCTTTGAGAACAGCACTATGGGACTTCCTGGTTTAGCTGTCACTTCCGTGGAGGGATTGGAGAAAGTTCTGGCCCTCACCTTGTATTTCAGCTTTTGTTTATTAGGGAGGAGCTAAGGTGGCACGTTTAAAAGAAATGCAAATCAAAACCACTATGAGGTACCATTTCACACCAGTCAGAATGGCTGCGATCCAAAAGTCTACAAATAATAAATGCTGGAGAGGGTGTGGAGAAAAGGGAACCCTCTTACACTGTTGGTGGGAATGCAAACTAGTACAGCCACTATGGAGAACAGTGTGGAGATTCCTTAAAAAACTGGAAATAGAACTGCCTTATGATCCAGCAATCCCACTGCTGGGCATACACACTGAGGAAACCAGAAGGGAAAGAGACACGTGTACCCCAATGTTCATCGCAGCACTGTTTATAATAGCCAGGACATGGAAGCAACCTAGATGTCCATCAGCAGATGAATGGATAAGAAAGCAGTGGTACATATACACAATGGAGTATTACTCAGCCATTAAAAAGAAAACATTTGAATCAGTTCTAATGAGATGGATGAAACTGGAGCCTATTATACAGAGTGAAGTAAGCCAGAAGGAAAAACACCAATACAGTATAATAACGCATATATATGGAATTTAGAAAGATGGTAACAATAACCCTGTGTACGAGATAGCAAAAGAGACACTGATGTATAGAACAGTCTTATGGACTCTATGGGAGAGGGAGAAGGTGGGACGATTTGGGAGAATGGCATTAAAACATGTAAAATATCATGTATGAAACGAGATGCCAGTCCAGGTTCAATGCACCATACTGGATGCTTGGGGCTGGTGCACTGGGACGACCCAGAAGGATGGTATGGGGAGGGAGGAGGGAGGGGGGGTTCAGGATGGGGAACACATGTATACCTGTGGCGGATTCATTTTGATATTTGGCAAAACTAACACAATTATGTAAAGTTTAAAAATAAAATAAAATTAAAAACAAAACAAAACAAAAAAAACCTGCTGCTCATTCTGCATTGATTTCCACTATGAATGTAATGACAGCCTCTGGGTCAGATGGGGTCACCATAGGGGCAGGGTCACCACGCCTTCCGCCTGCAGGCAGACTTCCTCATCATGTCCTGTGTCCATGGACAGTGGGCTTCCTCTCTCTCTCTCCGTGGCCCCTGGGCAGAGTCAGCTTTGGGCCACACCATCTTTTCTCCACTCTGTAAGATCATTCTTGTGGTGGAGGCATAAAACAGATATTTGGTTGAGGTGAATAGATTATTTTTTCCTACCATACTGCCTTTTGGGGTGTTGCTTATATGCCTATAAAATCCGCTGTTGTGCTAACCATAGTTTATTCACTCATTCATTTTTTTTAATGTTAATTTTTCATTTTTAATACAATTTATTTTTAATTGGAGGATAATTGCTTTACAATATTGTGTCAATTCCTGCCATACATCAACATGAATCGGTCATAAGTATACATATGTCCCTTCCTTCTTGAAATCCCCTCCCACCTTCCACTCCTCTAGGTTGTCACAGAGCTCCCTGAGTCGTACATCCAATTCCCACTGGCTATCTATGTTACATACGGTAGTATATGTGTTTCTGTGATACTCTATTTGTCCCATGCATTCCTTCCTGCTGTGTGTCACAAGTCTGTTCTCCATTGCTGCCCTGAAAATCGGTTTATCAGTACCATCTTTCTAGATTCCATATATACGTGTTAATATACAATGTTTATTTTTCCTCTTTCTGACTTACTTCACTTTGTATAATAGGCTCTAGGCTTGTCCACCTCATTAGAACTGACTCAACTGTATTTCTTTTTATAGCTGAGTAATATTCCATTGTGTATATGCACCACAACTTCTGTATCCATTCATCTGTCATTTTAAACATTTTTCATTGGAGCATAGTTGATTTAAAATGGTGTGTTAGTTTCTGCTATACAGCAAAACAAATCAGTTATATATGTACATATATCCACTCCTTTTAATATTCTTTTCCCATATAGGTCATTACAGAGTGTTGGTAGTGGCTTAGGTGGGTGGTTCTTGTTCTCGCTCTTTTATGAGGTTGCCGGCAAGACACTGGATGGGCCATATGAAGGCTTGACTAGGGCTGAAACGTCCACTCATGTGGCTGTGGGCAAGGGCCAACACTTCCTCTCTGGCTGTTGGCAGGAGACCTGGGTTCCTCACCACGTGGATCTTTCTTTAGGGCTGCCTGTGTGTCCTCTGACAGGGTAGCTGGCTTTTCCCAGAGCAAGAGATCCAAAAGAAAGCAAGATAAAAGCCACCTACCCTCGAGTTTCACCCTGTAATTTCTACCACATTCTACATATTAGAAGCGACTCACCAAATCCAGCCCACCACACAATTCCCTGATTTAGCTCCACCTGTTGAAGGGAGGAGTGCCAAATAATCTGTAGACATATTTTAAATTTATCACACCAAGTTTGACTGGATTCAGGGATGAAAATAAGGTCTTTCTCTCTCCCTCTCAGTCTTTTTCTCCTGCTTCCTTTTCACCAAAACAGTCAGAAATGCCTTGGCTACTCTTGTTAAACCCTTCCCTCTGTTCCTCATTTACTCAATCAGTGCTTATAAGGCATTTACACAAGGCAATGATTAAGGCTAAGGAATGAATTTCTAATGATAAAATACCAGGCATCATAGCAGGTTGATAGAGGAGATATTTTGGAGGTGAGAAGGATAACTATGTCCTTGTTCCAGGCATAAAACTATTACATCTCATAATAATTAAATGCTAGGGACCACTGCTTTTCATATCTCTCTTTTTTTTTTTTCCATTTCATCCTCATAGCTTTTACTGGCTATGCCCTCGTACCAAGCACCAAGGGCTGGCTACATGAGTGTGGCCATCAATGCACAGAGTTCAACACCAGTTACAGGCTTGCAAAGCTGAGCCAGATAACACCACCACCAACAGCAAGGATAGCAATTTTAGAAGTTCCAGGCTCTCTTCTAAGTGTTCTACACGTGTCATCTCATGTGATTCTCATTATAGTTCCAAAAGCTTAAGTACAGGTCCTATTGTCATTTTGCAACTGAGAAAACAGGCTCAAAGAGGTTGCGTACTCAATTGCATCCAACTCTTTGCAACCTCCCAGACTGTAGCCCACCAGGCTCTTCTGTCCATAGGATTTGTCAGGCAAGAATACTGGTGTGGGTTGCCATTTCCTTCTCTGGGGGATTATCATGACCCAGGAATCGAACCTGTGTCTCTTGCACCTCTTGCATTGGCAGGCGGATTCTTTACCACTAGCACCACCTCAGAGAGGTTGAGGTTGAGTCAATTTTTCACATTCACATGCTAAAAAGTGATGGCTTTGAACCAAGGTAATGTGATTCCAACTCGGCACTCTGCAAACTGACTTTGGTTAACACACTACAGCCTAGGTCAACAACATGACCCTCTGGGTGGAGACTGTGTGGGTGGCATGTGGCATCTCTATGTGTTCTGTGGAGCTGGCAGTTCACTACTGTGAACTTCCTCCTTCTGCCACCCCCACTGGGGAATATTTTGATCTCTGTGAATCTCCAGGCAAGACTAGGATTTCAACTACTGTCACTCCTCTGGGAAATATCTTACAAGAAATAGCAAAGAAAAGCTTAGCCAAAAAAAAAAGTAGCATATCAGAACAGGAGAATGTAGCATAACAGAATGCATTTTCTCTCTGTGTGTTCATGCAGGTACATTGCATTGAGAAGGGGCTCTGAAAGCACCCTTGAGCTGAATTCTAGGAAAGGCCAACCCCCGTGTGGTCATTATGAATGTGGTCTTCTGGTTTTCTTCCATCTGGGGCATGACAAAGTCAGAGTTGCACATACCTGCCCCTTTGAGGTCAGGTATGGCCATGGGGCTTTTGTTGGCTGGTGGAATGTGAGCAGAGGTGACATGTCTCACTTCTGGATGGAAGCCATGCTCTGTCCCTTTGCCTTGGGGCTGGCCAGACTGCAGATGGCTCATGCTGTCAGCCTGAGTCTCAGAGTGGCAGAGCCCAGCCAATCTGTGATTCACATGCAGTGAGAGATAGCTGTACTTTTCTTAGGCCGTTTATTTTGGAATTTTTGTTACTAGGATCATGATTTTATGACTAATTAGTCATGACTGATGCATCAAGTCTCTCTGTCTCCCTGATGAAGGAATTACCCTACGTTTCTAACTGAACCTGATCAAGAGGACAGGTCATGCTTAGGAGACTGCAGTAGTTGGATTTGGGATGGACCCATTGCTTACCTCAAAGTCACCTGAACGAAGTAGATTAAAAATGGGAAATTGAGAGGCTTCCCTGGTGGCTCAGTGGTGGAGAATCTGCCTGCAAATTCAGGAGACACAGGTTCGATCCCTGGCCTGGGAAGATCCCACATGCCACAGAGCAACTAAGCCTGTGCACCACAGCTGTTGAGCCTCAGCTCTAAATCCCGGGAGCCGCAACTACTGAAGCCCGAGTGCCCTAGAGCCTGTGCTCCGACAAGAGAAGCCACTGTGATGAGAGGGCTGGCATTGCAACTGGAGAGTAGCCCCACTCACCACACCTGAGGAAAGGCCTGAGCAGCAGGGAAGACCTAGCACAGCCAATAATAAATAAATAAGTAAATGATGTTTTTTTAAAAAATCGAAAATTGAACTGAGGATCATAATGGAACTTGGTAGATACATGGGAATTTGATTTTCCAGACAAAAGTTATATGAGACAGATTCTACTTTTCTGTATCTAATATCCCATTTGCTCTTTTGCAACGTGATCTTGCCCTTCCCCCAGCAAGAGATGAGGTTGATTTCTCAGTTCTTGATTCCGGGCTGGACTTTGAGTACTCTGACCAAGAGAATAAATCCAGTGGAATTTGTGCTTTGCCAGTTCTGAAAATAACTCTTAATTGACTACATTTTGCCTGCTGTGTTCAGGTTCTGAGATACCATGTGGAGAGAGAGAGAAAGACTAAGAAGTATTACTGTACCAGATAAGTGAGTGATAGAAGCATCATGGAACTGGATTCTCCAGCCCCAGAGGCCCCGGTTGATCCCACATAGGGCTATGGTGAGCCATCCAGCTGGGTCTTTCCCCAGATCCATGACCCATATAATCATGAGCAAAATAGATGGTTGTTTTTAGCCACGGTGTCTCATGGTAGTGTTAGGTAATACTAGATAACTGCACATGAAAACAACAGACACCTGGAGGTAGCTAAAGCATGGCTTATTTTATTATTTTAAAGATAAGTAAACTGATGCTCAATGACACTCATTCTTTTGCTCGGGATCACAGTATGCCTTGGTGCGACAGAAAGGGCTGAACACACGTCTGATTATCAGCCTCGCTCAGAGGTTTTTCTACAACAAAAGACATCGGGGCACATAGGATGCCTGTGGCATATACTGCAAGTGGATCTGCATAAGAAGAAAATGAAGCCCAGAGAGACTGGGGGCCTCGCTCAAGGTCACCTGGGGAGCCTGGGCCCCCGAACACGCAACAATCCCCATCTTTTAACTCCAGGTCCAGTTCTCTGCCCTACAGGCTTCTGAGTTCTCTATTATCTGAAAGAAAAAGAGCCAAATTGCTTGAACAATTAAAATGTGTTTTGTTGCCTTTGTTTCTTGGTAATACCCTGTAAAAGCAAATGATCATTCTCAGGGGGATGTTAAATAAAAAGCTATAAAAGTATCTCATTGCCACAGGCTGAACATTTGAAGGGAAATTTGCTGAGCGTGAGCCATGTTGTTAGAGCCAAGGGAACTGCAGAGAGAAGGCAGCAGTCTGTTCCCACAGCCAGAGACCCCTCTCTCAAACACCCTGCCCAGACCCACCTCTGGCTGTTGGTTTTCTCAAAATAGAAATAAAAATATAAATCTCAAGCGACATGCTTAATAGATGCTATTTAATAGTTATATATTATAACATAAATTACATAGTTTATTAATGGTTTAAAGCCCCATTATTGTCTTCCAAATTGTTGTCTCATTTTTTTCTCCCTCCCTAATGTTACCTCTAGAAGATTTTACAGCTTTCTAGTCATTTCTTGGTTACAAGAACCCTGTTTTCAGGTGTTAAAAGGTCTAGTCAAATCTAAATACAGACTCTAATTTCACATCTCCTTCCAGGTTAGAATGAGCCAAGCTGAGGGCTCTGCAATGGGAAAGGAGGGCATGGTGACCTTGTCACATTTCCTTGCCGTTCATTCATATCCTTGCCGCTGGTTCCTGCTCCCACTGCTTTTTCCTCCAAAGGTGCACCCACAGCTGCTAACTCACCTGGCAGACACTGCTTTTGAATGAGATTCCATCAGGCTGCCTCAAGCCTTCTAACTCGGTCCACTGGAGTTGTGTATGGGAATCTCCTACGTCCTTGCCCCACCAGATGCTGGCAGTGCAGCCACCAACTGTGTTGCATCTCTCTTCATCCTGGCATTATGGGCAGCTTTTGCCAGGTGCTGCCCTCACAATTTTCCAGGCGTGAATCTCTAGGCTCATGTATCAAGCCCCAGAGTAAATTATCCAGGTGTCTGAAGAACTCTCATCATTGTATCAGTCAGCTAGATGTACAATAAGTTTGTGTAACAACTCACCTCCAAACTGAGCAACATGTAGATTACTACATTTATTAAGCATTTATTTTCACAATCACAGGGCTTCTGTTCAGCTGATACCAGTTTGGTTTGTCTGGCAGCTCAGCTTTAAGCAATGGTTCTAGGTGGTCTTGGCTCCTTGCTGCTGGTTGGGCTCAGGTTTGTTTTATGTGTGTTCCTTCAAGGCCAAAACTAAAGGGGGAGCAGCTTCCCTGGGAAGTTAAGCCCAAGAGATGACAGAAGTACAAGAGAAAAAATCATATCATGCCTACACACTTCAAGTATCTGCTAATTACGATGTCTGCTAATATCTCATTGGTCAGAACAAGCCCCATGACTGAATGAAAATCCAGAGAAAAGGAGGTAGGAATACTCTGCTCACTATGGGGTCAAAACAAGTCACATAACCAAGATCAAACTCCATGGGGTGGGAAAGAACACTCCCATGGGAATGGTTGATTGGAGGGAATATTTGCTCAATAAAAATCTAGTTTACCACAGTCACTAAGATAGGATTTTGTTTCTGGAACTCAGCTTCTAGTTGGGGAGAAAACTGCCAGCCATCCTTCAATCTCTCTAGGAAGTTCTCCTCCTGCCCTGAGGTGGCACACACATTTCGCTCCAGGGCAAAGGAAGGGAGGAGACCAATTCTCTAATTCTACTTTACATTCAATGAGCTCCCTATGATAAACTCATCTTCTAATTTATAATTTGGATGGAGTAGTGGTCACTGAATGGGTCACTGTCTTTTAGCAAGACGTATATGGACTTCCCTGGTGGCTCAGATGGTAAAAGCATCTGCCTACAATGTGGGAGACCTGGGTTTGATCCCTGTGTTGGGAAGATCCCCTGGAGAAGGAAATGGCAGCCCATTCTAGTATTGTTGCCTGGAAAATCCCATGGACAGAGGAGCCTGGCAGGCTGCAGTCCATGGTGTCGCAAAGAGTTGGACACGACTGAGTGACTTCACTATATGGATGTATCTAGAGATTCTCTTTAAAATGGGTGAATACATATCATCTTTGGTTCTCAGCTTTGGAGCTTCAGCCACCCAGAAGAAAAGTCCAGTTAACCAGTCTCTTTCAAAATGATTATGCTATAATTCCCTTCAGATTGTCTGTTTCTCTCCTACCTCCCTTAACACCCATCAATGGACACCTTTCTGTGCCAATGTTCCTTGCAACGATTTTAGAGTATTTAAAAGTATGGAGGTGTCATTATTTAAATACATTATTTAAATACTCTCTTAAATGGTAGGCATTTAGCTTGTCTTTATTGTTTTGTTATTTTGAACAACTTTGCAATAAGTATTCTTGACATGCATCTTTATACACTTGTTTGTTTCCATAGAATATATTTCTAATGTTGGGATTGCTGAATTTTCAATAAATTCCAAAAATTTTTTTTTGTTTTTTTTTTCATGGAGAAATTAAAATCTAACATAATATTTCCATACAACATTTCTTTACAACAATTATTGCTAAAGGCATCACTCTTTTACATTTTGGTAGACAGGCTAATTCTGATGTGAAAGTAGAAAGTCCCAAAGGGAAATCTGATTTAGAGTTGAGAAGACATAGGAAAGAAAAACACTTCAGTTGCTCATTTTCTTTTCTCTAAATTTGTTCTACATGTGCTGACCAATAGTGCCAGATTGAAAGATGTCTTACGATCAAAGGAGAGACCAGACACTGGAGTTTCTGTTTCCTTCAGGGTCTTCAGATTCTTTGCAGCAGCAGCATTTGGTGTCTTCTAAGCCAGACTAACATGCTAAATGCAGGAGTGACAAGGATGACTCTTCAAATAATAAATGGGATAAATCCTCTTAATGGGATAGGCAAGCTATATATCATGATTGCATCCAGATTCCATGAATTCATCATGTACGCCATGGAACATAAACTCTTATATTTAATGGTAATAGAAGGTAATATCCCAGCAACTATTTTTCTGTGTTTGTTCTTTGAGTAATATTATTACATTGTAATAACTTTAAAATATTTTAAATTTATTTTCTGGTTATCAAAGAAACATATTCTCTTCTGAAAGTTGTAGAAATGTATAAAGATGCAGGAAAAGATTTACCCCCATAATCTCACCATTTACAGGTTTATAGAATAAATATTGGTATCTTGGCCCTGATTTATACTATTATTATTCCTGAGTCTGCAAAATGGGGTATCATCCCCTGGTGGAAGCTTCCTGAATTGCAGGTAATGCAGATGACCAATCATTTACTAAGAGAGAAACAAGGAAAGAAGCGTATCAGCTAAGGAAGCAGCTCCGGAATGAAAATGAAGCCCCTTTCCCTTGGCAACATAATTCTCCTAAAAGAAAAGGGGGAATGAGAGGATAACAGGCAGGAAGGCTAGGGGTCTCCAAGTGGAGGAAATAGGCTGCAAATGTCAGACATTTTCTCTCTCTCTTAAGCAGCAGGAGGAAACAACTACAGTTGTCAGATTTTTGGCTTCCCTTGTAGCTCAGTTGGTAAAGAATCCTCCTGCAATGCAGGAGACCGCAGTTTGATTCCTGGGTTGGGGAGATCCCCTGGAGAAGGGATAGGCTATCCATCCCAGTATTCTTGGACTTCCCTTATAGCTCAGCTGGTAAAGAATCTACCCACAATGAGGGAGACCTAGGGTTGATCCCTTGATTGGGAAGACCCTCTGGAGAAGGGAAAGGCTACCCACCCCAGTATTCTGGCCTGGAGAATGTCCATGGGGTTGCAGAGAGTTGGACATGACTGAGCAACTTTAAATGTAAATGTAAAAAAGGAAAAGGAAGTAATAAATCTCTGTTCACCTTTCAGTTCAGTTCATTTTAGTCACTCAGTCATGTCCGACGCTTTGCAACCCCATGGACTGCAGCATGCCAGGCTTCCCTGTCCATCACAAGCTCCCAAAGCTTGCTCAAACTCATGTCCATTGATCTGGTGATGCCATCCAACCATCTCATCCTCTGTTGTCCCCTTCTCCTGCCTTCAATCTTTCCCAGCATCAGGGTCTTTTCCAATGAGTCAGTTCTTTGCATCAGGTTGCCAAAGTATTGGAGTTTCAGCTTCAGCATCTGTCCTTCCAATGAATATTCAGGACTGATTTCCTTTAGGATAGACTGGCTGGATCTCCTTGCAGTCCAAGGGACTCTCAAGAGTCTTCTCCAACACCACAGTTCAAAAGCATCTATTCTTCAGCGCTCAGCTTTTTTTATAGTCCAAATCTCACATCCATACATGACCACTGGAAAAACCATAGCCTTGACTAGATGGACCTTTGTTGGCAAAGTAATGTCTCTGCTTTTTTGATATGCTGTCTAGGTTGGTCATAGCTTTTCTTCCAAGGAGCAAGTATCTTTTAATCTCATGGCTCCAGTCACCATCTGCAGTGATTTTGGAGCCCCCTCAAAATAAAGTCTTTCGCTGTTTTAATTGTTTCTCCATCTATTTGCCATGAAGTGATGGGACCAGATGCCATGATCTTAGTTTTCTGAGTGTTGAGTTTTAAGCCAACTTTTTCACTCTCCTCTTTCATTTTCATCAAGAGGCTCTTTAGTTTACTTCACTTTCTGCCATAAGGGTGGTGTCATCTGTGTATCTGAAGTTATTGATATTTCTCCTGGCAATCTTGATTCCAGCTTGTGCTTCATCCAGCCCGGCATTTTGCATGGTATATTCTGTTTATAAGTTAAATAAGCAGGGCGACAATATACAATCTTAACGTACACCTTTCCCTATTTGGAACCAGTCCATTGTTCCATGTCCAGTTCTAACTGTTGCTTCTTGACGTGCATACAGATTTCTCAGGAAGCAGATCAGGTGGTCTGGTATTCCCATCTCTTTAAGAATTTTCAACAGTTTATTGTGATCTACACAGTCAAAGGCTTTGATGAAGTCAATAAAGCAGCTGTTTTTCTGGAATGCTCTTTCTTTTTTTTATGATCCAACAGATGTTGGCCATTTGGTCTCTGGTTCCTCTGACTTTTCTAAATTCAGCTTGTGCATCTGGAAGTTCTCAGTTCATGGACTGCTGAAGCCTGGCTTGGAGAATTTTGAGAATTACTTTGCTAGCATGAGATATGAGTACAATTATGCATACGTTTGAACATTCTTTGGCATTGCCTTTCTTTGGGATTGGAATGAAAACTGACCTTTTCCAGTCTTGTGGCCACTGCAGAGTTTTCCAAATTTGCTGGCATATTGAGTGTAGCACTTTAACAGAAGCATCTTTTAGGATTTTAAATAGCTCAACTGGAATTCCATCAGCCCTACTAGCTTTGTTTTTAGTAACGCTTCCTAAGCCCACTTGACTTCGCATTCCAGGATGTCTGGCTCTAGGTGAGTGATCACACCATTGTGGTTATCTGGGTCGTGAAGATTTTTTTGTACAGTTCTTCTGTGTATTCTTGTCACTTCTTCTTAATATCTTCTGCTTCTGTTAGGTCCATACCATTTCTGTCCTTTATTGTGCCCATCTCTGCATGAAATGTTCCCTTGGTATCTCTAATTTTCTTGAAGAGGTCTCTAGTCTTTCGCAGTCTATTGATTTCCTCTATCTCTTTGCATTGATCACTGAAGAAGGCTTTCTTATCTCTCCTTGCTATTCTTTGGAACTCTGCATTCAAATGGGTATATCTTTCCTTTTCTCCTTTGCCTTTAGCTTCTCTTCTTTTTTCAGCTATTTGTAAGGCCTCCTCAGACTATCCTTTTGCTTCTTGGGGGATGGTCTTGATCACTGCCTCCTGTACAATGTCGTGAACCTCCATCCATAGTTTTTCAGGGACTCTGTATCAGATCTAATCCCTTGAATCTATTTGTCACTTACACTGTATAATCATAAGTGATTTGATTTAGGTCAGGTCCAGTGGACCAGGTTTTGTTCACCTTTGCCTCAAGACTTTTTTGTTCACTTTTGCTTGGAAGATCCAGTAAGAGCTGGGGAGAGGGGCTGGAAGAAGCATAGGTGTGGAATCAAAGGAGTAACACAGAGGTGATGGAGAGGGCTTTAGAAAAAAGCTTCATTTATTCAACTCTCTTGCCCTAAGCCATCTTTGCTTTTTATTATGATTAAATTTCTCCCTATTTTCATTGGCTACAGTATAGTAAGTTGGAGACAGTGTAAACCTACTGGTTTGATTGAGTAGTTCTTTGGAAGAAAATTGAATCATAGGCTTTCCACATTTGAAAATCAGGCAAAACTGTTTAATCATTCTAACTCTAGTTTCTGTGACTTTAAGAGAGCAAGATGAAAGAAAAAGAAACAAAGACAAACCAACCCAACCATGACCTTCTTCTTTGTGTATGAGAGTCTAGTTATGGGGAACTGGCAAAGTGGCTATGAGGAGAATCCATGACCAGGGGATCCTGGAAATGTGATTTATTTGCAGGGCCTAAATAAAGGGGCATGATTTTCTTCCATTTAAACCGTGTTCTAAAAGACTTCCACTTTAATTAGGTTAGTGGCCACAGGAGGCCCAATACTCCGGCATTGCTAGGCAACCCTCCGTCACAGATGCTGATGCTGGGCTGGGGGCCGGTGGAAGGGCAGCTGGACTGTAGCAGGGATTTCTGACCTTGTCAAGTTTGTGGGTTTCCCTAAATGTCAGGCTGTTTCTGGTACCTGCATAGGCTGTTGCCTGTGCTTTGGGAAGTTCTTTGTGTCTTGCATTTGTTTATTGCCACAGCAGCTTCAAGTTCGAAAAATGCAAGCTTGCCTGTGGAACAGGCACTGCTATTTTTTCAGGCTGCACTCACTGCTTGGTGACCGTGCTGATTCCAGGGCTTTTTGGTTGCTCTGTGGCCCAATATGGGGCTTCATGGCAGCGATGGTGACAGGCCTCCTAAAACTGCCCTGGGAAAAAAGTGCCAAGAGGCGTGCTTACCCCCATCTCAGGGCAAAATGAAGGAGCTCAGAGATAGGCAAATACTCCTGAATGCAGAGCCTTTGAACTTGGAGCCCCCAGACTCCCACAGGGGACAAAGGTGGGATTATGGGCTTCTGGATGCTATTGACATCCTGTTCGACATTTTGTGGGTATGTGCTTCATGCCAAGGTCTGTCATTTCTCCATATTCTCAAAGTTGTTGTTGTTGTTCAGTTGCTAAGGTGTGTCTAAGTCTAGGAATTTTGAAAAAATTCAGAACTGCTTTGCCTTAAAAGAGGCAGTTCTCATCCAGACATGGCTGAATTGAATGATGGCAATTGTGTGGATTATTATTGCAACTGTAGCAACACATCCTGGTTACTGGGCATCTGTCACAGGTCAGCACTTCACTTGAGGTTGTGGGGACATATTCTCCTTATACCCCATGGTCTTCATGAGAGTTCTTTCCAGTGTTACCCTCCTCTCTAACAGTGAACTCCTGAGGATCAGAGAATGTCAACACCCTGACAGGGTCCTGCAGACAGAGAGTGGCTGAGACAGCACAGGGGCCCAGCTCTGGTGCCTCCTAGGCTGTGCCTCTCTGGGGAATCACCCAGGGAAGGTGACAATTATTCAAATGAGGTGTCCTCCTGGGAATCTCTGCATGTGTGTGACAGCCCTCCCCTTCCTGTCCCAGCTCTTCCTAGACAGCTGGGAGGGAGATCATGTTTTTGGAGTTGGGATCAATCCCCTGAGACAATCCACACGTCACAGGCGAGGTCCAATCAGCAGGTGGGTTCTCACCTTTAAACCCACAGAGCACTGGGCTGGTCCCAAGAGACCATTTCTCTACAGCTTAGCCCTTCAATTTTGCCCACATAAGACCTCAGCTGCTTTCAAAGTGGAAAACACACACGGGCTCGGGGCCTAATGTGTGACACTGGACCTCAGTGGCCCTTCTTTCAGTGTCCCTTGTGGGGGCCCACGCCCAAAGCCTCTGCTGAGATGAGACAAGAATGCAGGGGAAGAACCCATCTGAACTTTGTCGCGAGATCTTAGTGGGTGTCTTTGGGTCCAGGCCAGGACCTGGGTCCCTGTTCCCCCAGGGCCACCTGGCAGACTCCACTCACCCTCCTCACCTGCCTCGTCTGAGAGCCTTTCCCTACTCCCAGGGCCTCTTGGACCTGCTTCATCATGACCCGCCCAAGCCTGCACTTGAAGAGCCCCAATCTGAAAACAGTAAACAATGAAGTGAGAACTTATGTAAGTGACAGGACCCCTACTCCAACCAGAGGATTTAAGAGGTGGTGTGGATCCTGATCAGACCCACAAGCATCCCCAGGCACCCGTCTACCTCCCACTTTTCAGCTTCGTTTTCAGAATGGCTGTGCATGAAACAGGGTATAGGGTAAAGGCAGGGCAGACCCCTCACCCATCAAGTCTCCAGGGCCAGGCTGCATTCAGTCTCAACTTCTCTGTGCCACTTATAAGCTGTGTCACCTTGGGCAAGTTATTTAACCTCTCTGTGGCTCAGTTCCTCCCAGTGAAATGGAGGTAATAATAATACTGCCTGCTGTGCTAAGTCGCTTCTTTGTGTCCAACTCTTTGTGGCCCCATGGACTGTAATCCACCAGGCTTCTCTGTCCATGGGATTCCCAGGCAAGAATACTGGAGTGGATTGCCATTTCCTTCTCCAGGTCATCTTCCTGACCCAGGAATTGAACCTGCATCTCTTATGTCTCCTTTATTTGGCAGGTGGGTTCTTTACCACTAGTGCCAGCTGGAAAGCCCTAATATTAATAATAGGGCCTACTTCATAGAATTATGTGAAAATTAAATGATCCCATACCTATAAAATGCTTGGTACAGTGCCTGGAAAGAGTCATAAGTATCAATTCTTTCAGTCATAATTACTACTATTGTTCATTTCCAGCTTAACAACCTCATCAGCCATAGGATAAACTTGAAATTTGTTTTTCATTGACCTCTCTTCAGTTCAGTTCAGTTCAGTTCAATCGCTCAGTCATGTCCAACTCTTTGTGACCCCATGAACCGCAGCACTCCAGGCCTCCCTGTCCATGACCAACTCCCAGAGTTTACCCAAACTCATGTCCGTTGAGTTGGTGATGCCATCCAGCCATCTCATCCTCTGTCATCCCCTTCTCCTCCTGCCCCCAATCCCTTCCAGCATCAGGGTCGTTTCCAATGAGTCAACTCTTTGCATGAAGTGGCCAAAGTATTGGAGTTTCAGCTTCAACATCAGTCCTTCCAATGAACACCTGGGACTGATTTCCTTTAGGATGGACTGGTTTGATCTCCTTGAAGTCCAAGGGACTCTCAAGAGTCTTCTCCAACACTACAGTTCAAAAGCATCAGTTCTTCGGTGCTCAGCTTTCTTCACAGTCCTCTTATCTGGCCACAAATGCCCCATCTAGGCTTATCACTCCTTGGAGAGGAAAAACAGATTCCTGTGTGTTTTTTCCTTCTGTGTGAGGGTTTCCCAACACCGAGTAATTCTCCATGACATCAGCTGGGTGTCCTCTAATTCACTTCGAATCTGACCCTATCTACCTTCAGATTCGAGCAGTGAGGGGCGCAGTCCCACCAGACTGCCTTCACAGTTCTCAGGTGGTCACCTGCATTTTTGAGCCACTGGCCAACCATCAGGTTCCCACAACTCCTTGGGCTTGATCATTTGCTAAAACAGCTCACAGAACTCAGGGAAACAATCCCCTATGTTTACTAGTTTAGTATAGGATAAAGGCTATCATAAAGGATACAGATGAACAACCAGATTGAGATACAGTAGAGAGGTCTGGGAGGATCCCGAGTGGTGCTTCTGTCCTCATGGAGTTGGGGTGCATCACCCTCCAAGCACGTTATTCACTAGCCTGGAAGCTCCTAGAACATGCACTATTGGGATTTTTATGGGGCATCATCATGAAAGCATATTTGCTTGTTAACTCCATTTCCAGACTCTCTCCCCTCTCTGGAGGATGGGGAGGGGTCGGGCTGAAAAATTCCCAGCTTCCAAACTTGGTTTGGTCTTTCTGGTGATCAACCCCTATTGGGAGCCACCCAGGAGCCCACCTAGAGTTGTCTCAATAGAACAAAAAAATGCTCTTATCACTTAGGAAATTATGAGGGTTTTAGGAGCTGTGCATCAGAAACTGGGGTCAAAGTTTAAATGTCAGAATAGAAGATTCTCCCAGCACTCCTATTTACAAGAGTTTTAGAAGCTCTGTGTCAGGAACCAAGGGCAGAGACCAGTGTATGTATTTCTTTTTGTTTCACATTCATGCATTTGATACACTAACCTAGCTTCTACCTCTTTCTCCGTGCTGTTCCCCTACCTGCTCTGCCTACTGCTTGTTTCTCTGCTCCTTTAATTTCCTTCAACTTTCATGGCCCTGGGGATGTTCCATGCCCTCAACCAAACCTGGTCTGGACACAGAGCCCAATGGGGGTGGCTTTGACTGTCTGCTATTGCTTCTGGTGTGGAAACCCATGTAGGGTAGAGCTTCCTCTATAAGCTCCTCTATTTGGCTGGTACAGTTTTAATTTTTTAAGTAGTTATTTAATTTCAGTTTTGGCTGCTCTGGGTCTTGGTTGCTGTGCAGGAGCTTTCTCTAGCTGTGACAAGTGGGGCTACTCTGTTGTTGCGGTGCACAGGCTTCTCATCGTGATGACTTCCCTTGTTGCGGAACATGGGCTCTAGGCACTCAGGCTTCGGTAGTGTCAGCGTGCAGGCTCAATAGTTGTGGCTCTCAGGCTCTAGAGCACCTGCTCAGTAGTTGGAGGGCAGAGGCTTAGTTGCTCTGCAGCATGTGGAATCCTCCTGGAGCAGGGATTGAACCCATGTCCCTTGCATTGGTTGGCAGACTCCTAACAACCAGGAAAGCCCTTGATCAGTTTTTATGGAGTGACTTTGTAGTCTACTTTGGGGCTCGAAAAGAAACTTGCTACACCTGGCTTTATTAAGATTAAAGACTCTCTTTACCTTGATTTTCTTGGAAGGCCAAAAAAAAAAAAAAAATCAAAGAAATAAACCCCGAAACATCTACAGTTTTATATAGAAAGCATTATTTTTGAGCTAAATGATTTTTTTTTTCCTGAAGGAAAATTTAGAAATTGTAGCTCCTAGTGGAATTAAAGGAATGAAAATGAAGTCATGCATAGATTCACAGCAGCTGAAGAACTCTGTTCAGGACTCTATTTTGCTAACTTCTACAATTTGCTGTAAAAAATTCAAGCTTCTGGGCCCGGTTCAGTTTTGCAGTAGCCCGTGTCCCCTGGGCTTCTCCCTAAATTGCATTTTTCCCCTAGATTCAGTCAATTATTTGCCTTACAGCATATTGGCTTTTCTGAGAGCTTCTACACAACCCGACTTCTGGTTGTTTTTCTGGCAAAGAAATCATTTGATTTAAAACCAAAATGTCCTTGTGAATCCTTTGGAAAACAGGGTGACAGGGAGAGGTCTACCATCATCCCTCCATCATGTCAGACCTTCCCTTCCTCCCTGTCCCCTTCCCGTTGCAGAATTGGAGTTACATTGGAGTATAATTGATTTGGGCTTACCTGGTGTCTCAGTGGTAAAGAATCTACCTGCTCATGCAGGAGATGCATTGATTGAACCCTGAACCCAGGGTTCGACCCCTAGGTCAGGACAATCCCCTGGAGAAGAAAATGGCAACTCACTCCTGTATTTTTGCCTGGAAGACCCCAAGGCAAAGGAGCCTGGAAGGCTGCAACCCATGGGATCGCAAAAGTGTTGAATACAACTTAGTGACTGAGCAGCAACAACAAATAGTTGATTTACAATGCTGTGTTAGTTTCAGGTGTACAGCAAAGTGATTCAGTCATATATATATTTTCTGATTCTTTTCCTTGTAAGTTACTACGAGATATTGCAGATACTTCCCTGTGCCATACAGTGGATCCTTGTTGTTTATCTATTTTATACAGCGTGTATCTATTAATCCCCAACTCCTAATTATCCCCCATCTCCTTTGGCAACCACGCATCTCTTCTCTGTGTCTGTAAGTCGACTTCTGTTTCATATATAAGTTCATTTGCATCATATTTTAGGTTCCACATATCAGGGTTATCATACCTTTGTCTTTCTCTGCCTTACTTCACTTAGTATGTTAATCTCTAGGTCTATCCATGTGTCTGCAAATGGCAATGTTTTGCTTTTTTTGTGGCATACATTCCATTGTATGTATGTACCACATTTTCTGTATCCATTCATCTGTTGATGGACATTTTAAGAACCATGCCTCTTTGATCTTCTAATTCTTCAAATCTAAGTGAAAGTGAAAAGTGAATGTGGCAGTTGCTCAGTCATGTCTGACTCTGCAACCCCACGGACTGGCGCCCACCAGGCTCCTCTGTCCATGGCATTCTCCAGGCAAGAATACTGGAGTGGGTAGTCATTCTCTTCTCTAGAGCATCTCCCATACCCAGGGGTTGAACCCAGGTCTCCTGTATTGCCGGCGGATTCTTTACCATCTGAGTGACTGAGACAAGTTCCTATTGGTTCAAGTTTTTTTTGGAGAGATGATATGGTTCAAAGGCAGTGAATCTGGAGTGCATGTGTGTATATATGTGTGTGTGCACATATTCATTCATACAAGTGTATGTGTATATACGTGTATATGTGTGTGTGTGTGGGGGGGTGCACAGATGAGTGTGTGGCTGGGTGCTGCTGATGGCTTTCACCAGGAAGACATGTCAGCCGGCAGAAATAAGAGCACTTGTGTATAACATTGCTCCTGCCATTTTTGGTTCATATTATCTCTTTTTTCCCCCTGAATATACCCCTTTATTTATTTTGGAGCAAAGCAACTGTTGAAATGATATCAACATTTCCCCACATACCCTGTTTCTCATTATCTCTCAGAGAAAAACGAGAGATTAAAGATAAACAGCACAGGGTAAATTCAGACTTTAACAACTCAAATCAATGAACATTTTCTGAGAATTTTTTGTGCCCAGCTTCCATTCACTCCTGCTGCCATGCCCTTCTGCAAGCCATCTTCATGGTGGCCTCTCCTCTGGCCTGTGCATTATCATTCCTGTTCATCCCTCAAAGGCTAACTCTGGTCCTCCTGCAGCCTGGAAGCGTCTTCCAGCAACTTAGGCCTGGAACCCTCTTTCAGCAACTCAGCAAATCTAGTGCGTCCCACGTGCTTGCTGGTCTGGGAAAGGGCCATTCCTCACAATCACTCAGAGGCTTTTCAAAAACACTAAAACCAAGGTCTCTGGGCCCTATAATCTGATCAGTGGCTCTGGGGTGGACCCTGGGCATCTTTATTTTTAAAAAGCTTCGTAGGTGATTCCAATGCTTACTTGGGACGGGGCCCCATAGCTCCTGAGGCCTCACAACAGATTCAACACCCACGTGCTTTCCAGGTGGCCTGGTGGTTAGTAGGCAACCTGAAGACAGGAACTAGCTTCTTGTCTCTCTGGTCTCTCCTCCAGAGCCTATTTGAGTTGGAGACGGTTGATGCCATTAGTATTCTAGCAAATCACTGAATCACATTCACTGATGACTTGAGTTTGTGTCCCCAGTCCAGGCCTGTTCTCTGGGTCCCAGTCTCACATAATTGCGGAGAAGGCAATGGCACCCCGCTCCAGTACTCTTGCCTGGAAAATCCCAAGGACAGAGGAGCCTGGTAGGCTGCAGTCCATGGGGTCGCGATGAGTCAGACATGACTGAGCGACTTCACTTTCACTTTTCACTTTCATGCATTGGAGAAGGAAATGGCAACCCACTCCAGTGTTCTTGCCTGGAGAATCCCAGGGACGGGGGAGCCTGGTGGGCTGCCGTCTATGGGGTCGCACAGAGTCGGACACAACTGAAGTGATGCAGCAGCAGCAGCTCACATAATTGTTCCAATTATTAAGCTGATGTCTCTCAGCCTCTACTCCACCTTTCTGGACTTGGTCTCTGATGCTGAGGTTGTGACTCTGCAGATAGCATTTTTTTTTTTTTTTTGCCAGCTGACTCCATGATGCTCTGCTACTAGGGGACACCAGAGGAAGATTGGGGTCCTGGGAGGGGGTGTAGGAAAAAGTTTCTTCCTGTCTTGCCCCCTCTTCAGGGCAGCGTCACCTTCCAGGCTGTTGCAGTTCAGCTGTCACTGACAGTTTCCAGCTTTTCTACCCACACCCAAGAACGGGCCTGCCAGAACTCCCCCAGAGATACCAGCACCAGCCTGGCTGTGACCTTTGCTCAGAGATCTGAGTCCCAGCTTAGCAGGGCTCCTCCTCCAGCCTCTGGTTCTGGTAACCACACCTTCTTCCCCCCATTTTCCTGGCCATGGGGGTGACAGTGGCACCTAGGGATGATAGTTGCCACCTCTGTGTTATCCCAGTGGCTCTTTTCTGTCCTGAGTGTTCCAACATCTGCTGACCAATTCCTGTACTCAGTTCACTCTGTTAAAAGGGCTGGTGTGGATTCTGTTTTCCAGACTGAATCAGACTGACACAACACCCAGATGCCGCTGATTCCACCAATCCTTCAAGCATCCTCTTTCACCCAAGGCAGAACTGTAATGTTTCCCTAAAACTGAAACTTGTCTCTTCTTCCCTTTCAGGATCCGTCATCCACCCAATGCTTAATCTGGAATCTTTGACACCATCCTTGGTTACTTTTGCCTGCTCATCCATATACACCACTGGTCAGAAAAGGCTCTTGATTTCACCTTGAGTCTGTCCCTTCAGCCCAGGTAACCACACTGGTGCTAACAGTCCTCCTGCCTTTTCTCTTGGTTCCTTGCAACTCACTGTCCACACAGAACCGAAAGTAACACTACTAATATATAAATAGGGTTGTGACATTGCCTGGGTTACAGCTTCCCTACATGTACACCCTCTGTGATGGCCTTTAAGTTCTGCCAAGGCCATGTACCACCCTTCTTTTCTCCTAATTTCCTGCCATCAAGCCTCTAGGATTGCTGAGTTCCTGTTTTTTTTTTTTTCCTGCCTCAGGGCCTTTGCACTGCTGCCACTCGATCTAAAAACAGAGAAGTTTTTCTCTTCTGCTTGTCACATGGCTGGTTTCTTCCCTTAAGGAGACAGCTTTAAATTCACTTCTTGGGGAGCCCTTTACTAACAAAGCATCATAGACTGAGTGTCTTAAATAACAGAAATTTACTTCTCACAGTTCTAGAGGCTGGAAGTCCGAGATCGGGGCACCAGCATAATCAGGTTCTGGTGAGGACCCTTCTTCTGTGGGTGTAGATGGTTGTCTTCTTGTTCCCTCAAGTGATAGAAAGACAGTGAGTTAGTTCTCTGGCTTCATCTTATAAAGGCGCTAACTCCATTCTTGAGGGTCCCACCCTCATGACCTGATTACCTCCCAAGGCTCCACCTTCAAACACCATCACATTGGGATTAGGGTTTCAACAGATGAATTTTGGAGAATGCAACATTCAGGCCATTTCACCCACTTTTGAATTGATACCTCCCAGCTCCATGCTCCTTTCCTCCCTAGCACTTTTCATCATTTCTAGTCATCAGCATACTTATATCTTTGTCTTCCTCATTAGACTGTAAAATATGTGTGGCAGGACCATGCCTGTTTAATTCCCCACTGTGTTCCTTGTCCCTAGGTCTCATTACAGATGTGTTAAATGAGTGAATGAATTTAGAGTGAAAAGAAAAAAAGAAAAAAGTAAGAAGAGGAGAGGTGCTAGAAAACTACCATTTTCTTAGCTAGCAACTATAGTAATATACTACAAAGTCTTTTCAAGTAGACACAGCCACTAATTATCTGTTCCTGTACTCAAACGCTGTGCTCTAAAGAAAGACTGATAAGGATGTTGAAATATGCAGATATACAGTGAGATTATTGCTCAATGTAGTGGTGTATATTTATGAATCTCTTGGTTATATTAGTAGCACACACATATATGTACTACTATGCACATGCAGAATTATAAATCACTGTATTTTATGGCTGTAACTTATGAAATACTGTGCATCAAATATACTTCAATTAAAAAAAAAACTTCCTCTTTGGAACAGACTTGTAGACACAGGGTGGGACTTGAGAGAGTAGCACTGAAACATATGCATTGCTGTATGTGAAATAGATAGCTAGTGGGAAGTTGCTGTAGAGCACAGGGAGCTCACCCCAGTGCTCTGTGACAACCTACAGGAGTGGGTTGGGTTTGAGGGTGGGAGGGGAGTTCAAAAGGGACGGGACATATGCATACTTGTGGTTGATTTACGTTGTTGTAAGGCAGAAACCAGCACAACATTGTAAAGCAATCATTCTCCAATTTTAAAAAGAAACAAACAAAAACTTCCTCTTTAATAGTATTTTCTACTTTGTTACATGCTTTCATGTTTATTACTCATTTGCGTTTGACAACAGTCCTAAGAAGCGGGAAAAGGAACATTATTCTTATTTTATTAAAGATTAGCTGTAAAATGTCTAAACAAACCACATCATCATATAGACAATAAAGCTGACATCCAGCTTTGTAAGATGAGAGGGACTCAGGCAAGGTGAGAGAGGGGCTCACTCAAGGCCACACGGTAGGTTAGGGAAGTGCTGGCTTTACACCAGATCCTTGTCTTCCTTTTTATACCACAGGAGGAGTCCCGGGAGGGTGCACTCTGTGTAAACCATAACCCAGGGACCCAATGATGTGCAAGGATTTCTGCACCATTAAGAAGCTCCATCTTTCATTTGGGAGACTAGTTCAGCTACCAGTGAAGTGGGCTTCTCAGAGAATCCCAGACCGTCTTGGTTGCTGAATGCAAGTTTGCATGTTCTCTAGAGAGGCAAGATGGGGTGCTGGGGCTTATCTGATTCTGGTCATTCTTCTCGGCTCTGAGTAGGTGTGTTCTTTGTAATGCAAAATGGGTATCGTCCTATTTTTTTTTTTTTTTCCATCTAATTTCATTTCAGTTTATCAGTAGTAAAATCCCTGCTGGCATGTCATTTAATTTGCTCCCTGTGCTAATGATGATTCTGAAGCCTTTTACAGAAATGATTATATGATAATACCAAATCTGATGGTAGATTCAAGCCATCATTTATAGTAATAGGATCATGATGAAGCTTCCTGAGGTATTGCTTCTTCTAATACTTTTGGGGGGCAGGGCAAGAATCAGCTGAGCTTCATCTCACATTATTAGAAGATTGTCACCAGGGATTTCTCACAGGGAAAGGCCCTTTTCTGGCTCTGATGCTGAGCCTCTGGGCAAAATTATGGGTTGCAAATGCCATGGTCCTATGGGTGAAGCTAGGTTGGCTGGCCACACATGCCCATGGGACAGCTCATGAGAAGGATGGGATTAGAGAAAGGGGAATCCACTGACCACTTGTCCTTTTCCATGCCCCCTCCCACTTCTGTGTATAGACCCTCATAGTGCAGTTTAATGTGTTGGGGGTGGGGTTCACAGGAGGGTCATTCTGTGCACCTGTCTTCTAACACTAGTTCCTCTGTCCCTGGTACTAATGTGAGCTTCACTGAATCAGCCATTGGAACAGAATAAATGAGATGCTGTCCCTGCCCTAGAGACTAGGGACCAATGAGTGCTTCTGAGCATCATGGACTGGAATAGATGACTCTGTGGGGGAGGGGGTGGGGAGGAAGTGCTCTGTGTTTAGGGAGAACCCAGGGAAAAAAAGGAGGTATCATCCTAAATTAGATCACCTGGAGAATCAGCAAAGACTTCCTGAAGGAAGTGGTTGAGCTGGGGCCTGTAAGACTGGTGGTGTCTTCTAACCAGCAATGGGGTGGAGTTCAGGAGAGGGTCGTTCCAGGCATGGGTCCTTGTCAGGCAAGAAGCTCTGGAGGCTTCACGTTGTCTGAAGGGCCTGGCCAAGTTCAGTGAGGTTGGAGCTGACACACAACTCTGCCATCCTTTACTGCCTTACTTCAAAGAACTGTAGGGGACCCCTCTGCCAGGCATTCTACTGCTCCTCCTTTGCTCTGGGGACCAGAAGGAGTGAAGACAAGAGGGAGCACTCTCATTCTTTTGGTTCCGAGGCATGCCTCAGACCATAGGGTTAAAGTTATGGGAAGGCAAGTCCAGGCTCAATAATTAGGAAGTGCATTCTAACAATATTGACTTTTTCATATTAAAACAGACTGAATAGGAAGGGAGTGATAGGCATATGTTCATATGTGCTGTGTGCTTAGTCATGTCTGACTCTTTGTGACCCCATAGATTGCAGCCTGCCATGCTCCTCTGTCCACGAAATTTTCCAGGCAAGAATACTGGAGTGGGATACCATTTCCTATTCCAGGGAATCTTCCCTACCCAGAGATCAAACCTGTGTCTCCTACGTCTTCTGCCTCCCCATCCATCAGTGATTTGCCCAAACATTAGTTCTAGTAACTAGAACTACTTAGGCCAGGATCAGAATGCACACCCAGGGACCTGACTTCAAAGAGAGTGACTTTTTTTTTTTTTTTTAACCAATGCTGCCTCCCACAAAACACTGCAGAATTCTGAGCCTAGGGTTAGACCTGAGATAATAAAACATACTGACTTGCTGACTGTTTTGTATCTTAGTTTCAATTTAATGAGCAAACAGTAAGCCAAGACATTTCCTTTTATTAGCTCTTAGTAGACTCCTGCTTAAATGGCTCAGAGGTCCAGGGAATATTGTCTACAACCTCAATGAAGAATGTGGTGAGAAAAATACTTTTACATATGTGTGTGTCCTATATGTCTATTTTGTGTGGCATCTCTGAGGTTGCTGCCTGCTCTGCGGGGCTGCTCAGAAGCGTTTCTGGAGGGCAGTCTGGATATTCTTCAGCAGGCCCCACTTAGCTCGGTTCTTTCCACGCCCATCTGGTGTTACCACCTGCAATCAGAAGCAGAGAGCCCTGGCACCAACCACAAGGGACATAGCAGCTCCCAGAAGCCTGGCCTCTGCAGCGGGCCAGACATTACACACATTATCTGATTAGCTCCTCATGCCAACAATCACATGAGGCAGGTGCCGTTGATCCCATTTCAAAGATGAAAAAACTGAGGCTCAGAAGAACCAGGTAGATTTCCTAAAGTCTCAGTGCTAGTATGTGGTGGGTTTGGGATTTCACAGAGAAGGTCCCACTTCTTTAAGGCAAGAAGTGAGTGCTGATTATTGTGTTGAGGTTGTGACCCAGGTAGGCTTCACCAGAAAGTAGCCCCAGGGTGCTCCCCACCCAACCCATGGAAATTGTTTCTGTCACAGCTCTTATCATTTGTTCATTTCAGCGAGTGTGTTTCATTTTCTTACCAGAGTGTGAGCACCTTGATTGGGATGTGGAGGCAGTGACAATCTTTCATCTCTGTATTGCCAACATCAGATATGGTACAGAGAAGTGTCTTGAAAATTGAATGAAAGGTGAATAGAGTCATAATTTGTACATCTGCCAACCGCTTCTCTTTGATGCTTCATACCATCCCTGACCACAGTGCATAGTCAGTGCTCCCTAGAAAAGGCAGCTTGCATTGGGTAGCAGGACTTTCCTAGAAGTCTCACCAACTCAGCTTAGATGTGGAGCTCCATGCCTTACCTTGAGCATGATAGACTTACCCAGATCTTGCCCTGATGGCATTTCTATTCCTTCCCAATACACATTTACTAAGAAGGCATTTAGGGAGTGAGGTCAAAATCCGGGTGTGATAGACAGCACACAGGACAAATGAGCTCAGTCTTGATGGATCAGGACTCATGGGGGAGGTAGAGTGGGGGTGCAGTTTGGATTGTGAAGAGCAATGTTTGTACAAAGCACAGAGTCTGTCTATATAAAGATTTTTATGTTTGTATTCAAGGGGAAAGGACACTATTACCATTATGCTCTCTAGTTTTGCAAAATTTATTTTTAGTTTTAGAGAAAACAAGGCTTCATGCAAGACAAAGATTATATGTATGGTGTTAGATTACCCATCCCTAGATACAAATGGAAATAATACTTGGAGATAACCCTGATAAGGGTTATATAAATGTGTAAGATACACACACAGAGCTACTGGGGGCAATGAGGAAGAAATAACAGTGTTGTGACAGGTTGAGAATTGACTCATAAAAATAGGGGTAAATCCTACAAAAGCTCTGTCATAAAGGACAGGATCTTCAGAGATAAAGCCTGAGTACGACATGTAAATGGGGCAGTGGGGACTGAGGTGTGTCTCTGAACAAGAGGATCAGATGAAACAGGACAGAAGAAACAGAGAAGAGGACTTGAGGTACTAAAGACACTGAAATTATAGCTGATAGGCCTTCCCCTGCCCCCAAACCTCAGATGGCTTTCCAAATCAATTCTATCAAACTTTTGAAAAAGAGTACTTTTAGAAAATAGAAAAAGAGCAATAGTTTCCTAGCTCATTTTATCAAGCTAGTAAAATATTGGTTCTAGAAGCAGATAAAACCACACAAGCAAAACAGTATAGGTCCGGTTCATATATGATCATAGATGCAATACTCCAAAGCAAAATATGAGCTAACTAAAACCAAGTATATTATAAAAATAATGCATCATGATCATAGAGGGTTTATTCCATGAATTAAAGTGGAGTTTAACATCAGAAAAATTAATGTGATTTATTTCATTAATGCTTAAAGGAGAAAAATCACATGATTATCTTCAATGATTTAAAAAATTATAAAGTTGCATAAGCTCTCAAAAATTTAAAAGTAGACAGAACTTTCCCTAACTTAATAAAGATTATACATCCCAAAAACTAAATAAAAAAACCATCAGGGTTCAATGCAAAAACATTAAAATTAAGAATAAGACAAGGACATCAACTCTTGCAACTGCCATTTCTACAGGACCCCTAGCCCTGGCCAAAGGTATAAGGAAAGAAAAAGAAATCAATGTTCAAGAATTGCAAGAAAAGAGATAAAACTATCATTATTTATAGCTGATATGATCTTATGCTTGGGAAAAAAAGCAGAATCAACAGATAGGCTCTCAGAATAATGAGACACTATTGAGATTGCTGGAATCATGATTAACCTATCAACACAGTAGTTTTTTTTTTTTTTTCCAAGCCAGCAATACATTAGAAAATATAATTAAATAAAAATAACATTAATAATATAAACTAAGTCTGTAAAATATATAGTTTAACCAGAAACATGTAGTACCTCTACAAGAAGAATTTTAAAACCTTAATAAAGCACACAGGAGGTGATTTGAACAAAAATCAGAACTATTACAAAAATATTGTCTCCAAAGTAGAGACTCAATGCTTCCCCAACTGAATTCTACTCATTTTATCTTTTCTTTCTTTCTTTTTTTTCTTTAGGAATTCAATTTACTTACTCCAAAATGGAGTTGGCCTTCAATAAATGAGGCCTTTAAAAAGCGTTAATTTTCATGCTTCATGTAAAGGAATGCATTTCTATTATTAACTAAGTAGACCTTAAAAAAGAAAGAAGGACAATAGGGAGACTTACCTTAGCAGTTCATTAAGACATAACACAAAGCTGAAATCAACAATAAAGTAGTGTGGTATTGACATACGAGCAAACAGACCAATGGAATACAATAGAGAGCTCAGAGAAATGCCTCTGAATATATGGCAGTTTAATACAAGATCAAACTGGCATCCTTTTTGTATTCTAATGGAGAGGATATTGCTAGGTAGATGATATTGGGAAAACTGACCCATTCAATGTCCAAAAAAGTAGAACGTCCATACCTAGAACTACACACAAAGGTGAACTCTGGATGGATTAAAGTCCTAAATTTCAAAGGTCAAACTAAAGTTAATAAAAGAATATGTGGAAGATTACCTTTGTGATATAAGCCTTCTTAAGGACTTTTTAAACAAAACTTCAAAAGGTCAAACCATGAAAAAAATAACTGGTGACACTGATCACATCAAAATGGAAGATTTCTGCTGTTTCATGAAATACACAATGAACAAAGTGACAAAGTAGACATTAGTAGACAAATGTCAGAACTGAGGAGATATTAGCAGTATCTAAAACCATGATCTAGAATATACAAGGTCATACTGCAAATCATCTAGAAAAAGAAAAATGCAGTGGAAGAATGAGTACATGATATTTAGCAGGCTATCTGCAGAAGAAGGAATCCTGAAAACAAGCCTATGAAATGAAATTTTAAATAATAAGGAGACAGCACTTTCTACCTATTGGGCTAGCAAAATGGTAATGGGCTAGGTGGGGTCTAGGATATAGGGACCCTCATTCACTCCTTATGCAATGTACATGCATCCAGTCAGATCAAGTACACACACACTCTATCCCCAGCAATTTCACTCATGGTATATGTCTGATAAGGGCTGAATTGTTTCAAAAATTTTTATGTTGAAGTCCTATTCTCAGTATTTCAGAATGTGATGTATTTAGAGACAGGGCTTTCAAAGAGTTGATTAAGTTAAAATGAGGTCATGATGGAGGGTCTTAACAAACCTAGACAGTGTATTAAAAAGCAAAGACATCACTCTGCTGACAAAGGTCCATATAGTCAAAGCTATTGTTTTTCCAGTAGTCATGTACAGATGTGAGAGTTGGACCATGAAGAAGGTTGAACGCCAAATAATTGATGCTTTTGAATTGTGGTGCTGGAGAAGACTCTTGAGAGTCCCTTGGACTGCAAGGAGATCAAACCAGTCAATCCTGAGGGAAATCAACTCTGAATACTCATTGGAAGTACTGATGCTGAAGCTGAAGCTCCAATACTTTGGGTGCCTGATGCGAAGAGGTGACTCACTGGAAAAGACCCTGATGCTGGGAAAGACTGAAGGCAGGAGGAGAAGAGGGTGGAGAGGAGACGGCAGAGGATGAGATGGTTACATAGCATCACTGACTTAATGGACATGAGTTTGAGCAAATTCCAGGAGACAGTGAAGGACAGGGAAGCCTGGTGTGCTACAGTCCTTGGGGTCACAGAGAGTCAGACATGGCTTAGCAACTGAAAAACAACAACAAATCCAATGTGACTGTCCTTATAAGAAGAGGAAGTCTGGACACACAGAGGCACACCTGAGGTGCACTTGCATGAGAAAAAACTCTGTGAGTCTTTTCTCACAGGGAGAAGGTGGGGAGAAAGTAGACATTTGCAAATCATGGGGAAGGGTCTCAGAAGAAACCAGACCCTCCAATACCTTAATCTTGGGCTCCTGGCTTCCAGAACAGTGAGACAATACATTTCTGTTGTTTAAGCCAATTAGTAACATCTAATGTGACAAACTCTAGTAAACTAATAAAATGTCCCAGAGAAAGTCTCACATCCTCATCCCACCCACAAAATATGAATAAGGCTGTTCACCGAGCATTATTGGAAGTCACCTGAGTATCTATTCTGCTGAGTCAACAGGTAAAACGTGGTGAACACCAGCTTATTGTAAAGGATGGGGCAGTGTTAGGAGTTAGGGGCTAAATGCGCCCAACAACATGGGTGGTTCATAAAAACAGTGTTCAGAGTAAAAAGGTAAGACACAGTAAGTTATGTAACACCATGATGTTTGCGTAAATTAATAACATTCAAAAAAATACACACCATGTAAGAACACATAAAAGCAACAAGATGCACAGAAAACATACTGGAATGGATATTTAGGGAGGGAAGGCAATGGCACACCACTCCAGTACTCTTGCTTGGAAAATCTCATGGACGGAGGAGCCTGTTAGGCTGCAATCCATGGGGTCATTAAGAGTCGGACACGACTGAGCGGCTTCACTTTCACTTTTCACTTTCATGCATTGGAGAAGGAAATGGCAACCCACTCCAGTGTTCTTGCCTGGAGAATCCCAGGGACGGGGGAGCCTGGTGGGCTGCCGTCTATGGGGTCGCACAGAGTTGGACACAACTGAAGTGACTTAGCATAGCATAGCATAGTCACAAAAGGAATTAAATACATAAATAAGAAAGGGCTTGAAGTCCTAAGATTTTTTGCCCAATAAAACATAACTCTCAAGAACAAAAGCACCCCCTAATACCAAAAAAAATCAAATAAACAAAAAGAAAAGGGCCTTAAATAGACCCATGTTGGTAATGGACCATGGGTTGAGGTGTCTGACTAATTCCACCTTCTGTGTGTGAGGTTAAAAAATGATAGACCCAGAGGGATGGTATGGGGAGGGAGGAGGGAGGAGGGTTCAGGATGGGGAACACATGAGAAATAAAGGAATAAAAATTTAAAAACATGCTGGAAAAAAAAAATGATATATCAGGTTTGAGCCTAAATTATACTCATTCCAGGGTTCTAACTTATTGGCAGGGAAAATGGAAAATAGGAAGGGACTAATAGGGTTCTATTTACATGAACCATCAAGGGGCCCTTTGGAAAATAATGAATTCTAAGGAGACAGAGCATGTAAACCACTTCAACTTCATTTCAGGGCATGGAGTCACTGTGAGTATGTGGGTGAGTGAGAGGGTAGCTTCAGGGTAGTTATTTCAAATGCATACTAGTGTTGGTCACTCAAATTATCCTCTAACCCCAGCCCCTGAATATGTATGTGTTACCCTAAGGCAGGGTGTCTGCAGTAGGGACAGAAGGAAAACCAGAAGGAGGCTTTTGTGAAACTGAACATGTCCAGGAAGGCCAGGTAGCCCTGCTCTGTGGCTGGACTTCCAGCCTAAGTGCAGCCTGAGCAGGAAGGAAGCAGCCCTGTGGGTACTCAGGGTAGCTGGCAGGACCACTTCCTGAGCACACCTGAGGCATAGTTGAGGGGCGGGACCCAGTACAGACTGAGAAGGAATTTGAGAGTATGGGTGGGGACAGGGATTGGTGCATTTCCTTAAGAACTATAGGGAATGACACAGAACAGTACCAGTTTGTGATTATTCTGGGGCCTGAATATCTGTCCTCAGACCTGATGTAAGCTGGGAAATCTGGTTTATGTCAGATTGTGGTAGGCAGAATAATGCTCCCCGCAAAGATGCCCACATCCAAATCCCAGGAGCCTGTGAATGTCACGTTACATGGCTGTGTTGTGTGTGCTTAGTCACTCAGTTATGTCTGACTGTTTGTGACTCCATGGACTATAGCCTGCCAGGCTCCTCTATCCATGGGATTCTCCAGGCAAGAACACTGGAGTGGGTTGCCATGCCCTTCTCCAGGGGATCTTCCCAACCCAGGGATTGAACCCAGGTCTCCCACAATCCATGCAGGTACTTTACTGTCTGAGCCACCAGGGAAGCCCTGTTACTTCGCAAAGGGGGACTAAGGTTGCTAGTCAGCTGGTTTTAAGAAAGGGAGATTAAGGACTTCCTGGTGGTCCAGTGGCTAAGACTCCACGCTGTCCATGCAGGGGCCTGGGTTCAATCCCTGGCCAGTGAACAAGATCCCACATGTTGCAACTAAAGATCCTGTGTACTGCAACAAAGACTGAAGAGCTCATGTGCAGCAACTAAGACCTAGTGCAGCCAAATAAATAACTATTAAAAAAAAAGATAGAGGGATTTATTGAATCATCAAGTGGATCTATGTGACCACAAGAGTCCTTCAAAGTAGAAGAGGGAGATGCAGAAGGGAACCACAGAGATGATGATGTGAGAACTCAGTCTACAGTTGCTAGTGTTGAAAATAGAGGAAGAAGCCATGAGCCGAGGAATGTGGCAGCTGCTTGAAGCCTGAAAAGGCAAGGAAATGAATTTTCCCCTGGAGCCTCTAGAAATCACATAGCCCTGCTCACACCTTAGATCTCTGATCCCCAGAATTGTGAGTTAAGAGGGAAATTTGTATTGTTTAAGCTACCAATTTGTTACAGGAGCAATAGGAAACCAAGGCACAGGGGAAAAGTTAGATTTGTCATGGAAGGACTTCCCAGAAGTTTGAAGACTTCCCTGGAGATTTGAAGTCAGAGGGAGACAATGGGGTGAGAATGGGGGCAGTGGTCTAGAGGAAGAGCAGGAGGAGGGACGGAGCCCACAGAGTACATGATTGGTCCAAAACCACGTCTCGATTTCTTCTCAAACATCAGTGAAGCTCTTGGATGTTAGAAGCTCTCACCTGGGAACTAGGGGCCAGGAGGGGTGAGCAAGACAGCATGATGCCTGTCCTCACTGAGTCGCTGCCTAGTGGACTTGGGGCTTGGACCCGGGTACGCTGCTCAAGCCCAGTACTCTTTCTGATGTATGATTTTGCTTCGTAAAGAAAAGTCCCACTCACTGCTGTTGTTTGGACAGCATCCTTCCAGAGTGTGAGGCCAGGTCCCCGAGGCTGAGCCCACCCTGCCCAGACTTCACTGCATCTGATTATCTGATTATGGTGCATGGGACGAAGAACTCCTGCCTTGGATGAGACCTAGGTTCCCACTCAACTCCTTCGGGTTACATGAGGCCAGTCAATTTCCCTGTCTGAGCCTCAGTTTCCTCTTCTGTAAGCTGGAGGCAGTAACTGCCTGCCTTCGAGCGGCTGGGATGATCACTGATAATGAATATACAGTGTTGGACACAGAGTCAGCCTGCAATGAATGAGACCTTTAAAAAGTGTTAAAGTTAATTTTCATGCTTCATGTATTAGACTGCAAATAAAATCCCTAAAAAATAAAATCAACAAGCCACATACTATGAAAATCAAATATAAAAGGTGTTATTTCACTTCCTTAACAAAAGGATGGGAATATTGCATTTTGGATAAGAAATGATTCTGCTGCCTCATTACGGCATTTTAAATGAAACCTTTCAGGAATACCTGCATAGTACTGATGCCGAAGGAAAAATATTTCGATTTTATAGGAAAGAGCTGAAGTCATTACTTTTATGAAGCTTTATAAATGTCATTCAAACACACCATCTTATTTTCATTTGCTACTGAAGCCTTTACTTATGCAAATCATGACAAATGTTAAGGAAAGCTGAGTTTCCCCTGGAATGCTAATATAATCACAAAAAAGGAGGAAGAATTACTTCTGAAGGAAAAATCTATATTGCAGCTCTGTGAGTCAGATAAAAATGAAGCTTCCAGTAAAGCTCATTAATTAGTGCTCTGCTTATTTAGAAATTGTATTAAAAAGAAAAGAAACTGGAATGAGTTTTCTTCCTTTATAGGGAGAGCAAACGCTTGACCTAAACAGTTTCAGGGGGATGTTGCTTCTCAATTGATTGTAAAATAGCACATAACAACTTTCAGGCCTCTTCCAGTAGTTTGCAATTATTAATTTTACATATCAGTTTCTTTCCTCTCTCTTTTATGTAGACATTTTTTAATATATTTATTTGTTTGGTCACATTTTCACTCGTGTATTCATTCAATAACCATTAAGACCCTGCTCTATGCACAGTGCTTTGGTAGGCATTGTGGGAGAAAGAAAGATGAATTAAATGTGAATTTTGTTTTCAAGCAGTTCAGAGTGTAAGAGGGATGACAAAATATCTACCTAAGGAAGGCTGACACTCTTTGGTCTCTCCACCCACATCTTTGTCCCTTGCATCTAAAAATGACTTAAGATACATGTTAAAAAAAAAACCAATAACAGCACTGAGTGCCCTTCATGGGCAAGACATTTCAGAGGAATTTCTAAAAAATGAGAAGGCAGAGGAATTAGATTGAAGGAAAAATCCATAGTCAAAAGGACCTGCTGTCAAATGTGGCAGCAGCAGAGGGTGTTCTTTGCTCTGGAGAGAAGGGTACCAGCAAGAACTGGGCTGTGGGGCAACTGACCGACAGGGTACCTGGCTGGGGTCTAACAGGGGGAGCAACCAGGCGACTTTCTCATCAGTCACTCTGCCTTCCCGTGTGAGTATCTGACCTCCGTGGAGGGGGAGGGGATGCACAGGGGTGCTGTGCTCCAGAAACAGCGCATCGCATCGGGGTGGAGTAGACGGCCCCCATCCCCCAGGAGACTTGTTTCAAGTGTAATGAGCAACAGCACAATCCTCCCACTTCCTTTCATCACTAGAGGTAGCAACCAGTCAGATTCTTGAGTCCAGGGGCATGGAGCTAGTCAGACTGTGTTGGTCACACACGGATTGCACCACAAACCTCCAAAACCACATGCAAGCTGAATTTAGGGGAGGAGAAGTGATGGGCTAGCTAACAGTGGTGCAGATGTGGACAGAAGCAGAGATGGAAGGAGGGTGTGTGTGGGAGGGAGTAGAACGAGAGATGCTGATGGAGAGACTGAGAGAAACTGATGACTTGCCAGTTTTCTTGTGTATCAGGTGTGTGTCCCACCTGGAAGTGGTCTCATGAGAGTCCTCTCTCTCTGCACTATAAATTTCTCTTTTCAAAAGTCAAAAGGAATGGATTTATTCTCTTTACTTCTAAAGAATCTCTGATTAAGATATAATTTACTGATTCCTAAGAGCACTATCATGATTGTACAGTAAGATAGTTCTAGGCAGTCTTGGCATTTTTCTTCCCTTTCTCCTTTGAATATCAATAAAATTATGCCCCTGAATGTATTTCCCCTGGAGATAAAAGGAAGAACCAGCCTTGCATCACAAAAAAAGATAGGAATAATCTTATCCCTTCCTTTTTTGGAATTCTTCCTGGCTTGCTCACTGGCAACTCCTTGACTTTCAGATATACAACAAATACATTTTTTAGTATAAGTATTTCCTAAATATGGCATGGGATACACTAACACTAAAAATTTTATTCATTGCATGCATCCTGTATTTATATTGGTTAAATCTGATACACTATCTTTGCTTGAGTCACCACGGGGGCTAATGTGTCACTTTTTTTGTCCTTCTTACACCAAGATTATTTGTTTTCTAGACTTTGAGCTCCTTGAAGGCAAGAATTATGTCTTATTTTCCTTGGCACCTCTACATCCTAACCTGATACCTGGCACGAATGTTTTCTGAATCAGACTGAGGTGATGATTCTCAGGCCTCATTGGCAAAGTTGGTTGAGGCCAGGGCCCCTCTCTGTGTCCTTGAGTAGTAAGTTTTCTGGGAGTAGAGGGGCCTGTCACAGGGTGAGTTCCATGATCTCGCGATCATCCTGACAGGTGCATCCAAAGTGGATCAAGAACATCTGTCTGAGAAATAATGTGTACAGTACCTTGCAAATGTCACTCCACTGCCCGGGACCATTATCATTGATGGCTCGCACTTTAAACAGATACTCGGTGTTGGGGGTCAGGTTGTGTAGCTCCAGATTCTGCTGCATTATGTCCCGAATTTGTCCACAGAGCTCTGTCCGCACATTGTTAGGAGGGGAAGTAATGAGTTCGTAGAATTCCATCTCAAAAGAGTCCACGTCTTCTGTTGGGCATGTCCAGTAAACCTAGGAAGAAGTGGATGTATTAGTCGGGTATTAGCAGACACCATGCAGTTTTCTTTTTCCTTGAAGCTCGGTGTTGTTGACCCCATGGGGTAAGTTTAAACTGATTCAGTCCCTCTAGCTGCTGAAGACCTTGTGCAACAGTCTTGAAAGGCTGGGTGATGAGTCCTGACATGATGTTTACTATGCATTTTAAGAACAGATGGATGCTCCTCTGGCTTCTGTTCCTGTCAGTCAATGTGGAGGTGATCTTACCCTCTGAACACCACTAACCAAAGTGTCTACCATTTACTGAACATCTGTTATGCATCAGATTGTGTCAGACATGGCCTGACTCATGTGGTCCTCACAACTCCCTCAGAGGGAAATTTTATTATCCCATTTTACAGTGGGGGGCTTCCCAGGTGGCGCCACAGTAAAAAGCCTGCCGGCCAATGCAGGAGACACAAGAGATGTGTGTTCAATCCCTGGGTCAGGAAGAATGCCTGGAGTAGGAAACGGCAACCCACTCCAGTATTCTTGCCTGGAAAATTCCATGGACAGAGGAGCCTGGAGGGCTGTAGCCCATGGGGTTGCAGAGTCGGACACAACTGAGTCGCTGACTATGTATGTAGGCATTTTACTGTGGAGCTCAGAAAGGTTACATTTAGCAATTTCAACTAGAAGTTGAAAAGTGTATATATTTCAACCCTTCATTTATATACAAAAGAGTTGCAAAGAGGTGAAATTACTCATCCAAGTAATGGAGAATATATTTTCACACTCAAAGCATAAAATATCAACTCTTGGGAAGAGAAATATTAACAAGTGTTAATTAGTAGATTGTGCCTGATGTATAAGTATTTTATAATAACTATTTTTAAACATACATTGCATACTTTATTTAAATTTTCATAAAATTAAGTGTTATTGTGTGTACAGGGAGCTCAGCCCAGTTGCTCTGTGATGACCTAGACAGGTAGGATGGAGGTTGGGGTGGGAGGGAGGTTCAAGAGGGAGGAGATGTATGTATACTTAGGGCTTATTCACGCTGCTGTATGGCAGAAATCAACCAACATTGTAAAGCAAATATCCACCAATTAAAAATATAAAAATTTTGTGTATAAAATAAAGTTAATTTATAACTACTCTTATAAGTATACATATTTTAAAGTTGCTATGAATTTGTATGATTACTTTATAATTATTTTTATATATTTACACTTTTAAAAGTGTAAAAAGCCCAACTTATTAATAAGTCATATAAATGTATAAAGTTTTTAAACATTTTTTGATTACCAAAGTGTACTCATTTTAAATACAAACTTGGAAAACACATAAAAAGTATAAGAAATAAAATAAACATCTCTTATAATCTCAGAGTTCAGTTAATAATTATTATTTCTTTCCAATTTTAGAATACACACAAATACAAAAATGTATGTAATTTGGATTATATTGCTTTGATTCCTGCTTTTTTCACTTATTGCATTTTATATATGTCCCTATATCATTAAAAATTCATTAAAGCACCATTTTAATAATTGCCCCATAAATGATTTAGTCCTTCTATAGTTGAACAGTTAGGTTGTCTCTAATTTTACACTCTAATAATGATGCATTGAACGCTTTGGGGCATGGATCTTCATCAAGTTTTTAGTAATTTCTTCAAGAGGGATTTCTAGAAATAAAATGGAGTTTTTATAAAAAACTCTTTAAGATTTTTAAGATACATAGTGACAACTCATAAGACTAACTTACAGAGTATTTCCTGTGCCAAAAGGAGACAATAAATTTAAGATTTACCAAAGGAGAAATGTGTAGGGGTAGAGGTATAAATTAGGAGCTTGGGATGAACACACACACACTACTGTATATAAAATAGATAACCAATAAGGACCTACTATATAGCACGGGGAACTGTATTCAATATTCCATAACAACCTATATGAAAAAGAATCTGACAAAGAATGAATATATGTGTGTTTGTAACTGAATCACTCTGCTGTACACCTGAAACTAAAAAATCATTGTAAATCAACTATACTCCAAGTAAATTCAAACAAACAAAACCAAATATCCCCAAACAAAAGAGAACTGTTAGTCAATCATCACTCAAGAGACATGCCAATACTGATTTCAACTTCTGTATCCCTGAGCACTGTGATTCCTGTGTGAACTATTCCCCACGATCCTGAAATAGGTGCATTTCACCTATTCAGGTGAAAATATTAAAAAAATGATATTTTTACACCAAATACCACTGTCTGGCAGTAGGTTTAGGTGTCCTATTTTGAGAGTCAGTGACTTCACTGAGCTTTCCTATGTACGTTCCTTTCTTGAATTCATCAAGGGACCGTTTACAGGTGGCATAGGGAGACTGTTCTCCAAGCTCAAGTATAGGGCAAACATCACCAGTCGTTCCCATCCAGAGCTGGATCTTGCCAACCTCTCAAGTGGTCTGAGTTTCGTGGAGATGAGACCTAACGCAATCCCTGACGCAATGTCACATACATGCAGGTGTTGCTGATCTAGTATCATTTGGAAGTGTAGGTTCAGCTGCTTTGTTGTGGGGACCTGTTACGTGAAGGGCAGAGATACATTTGCTGTGTCTGACAGCCCATGGGAGGATATGTTCTGTATGTTCTACCTTGCAACATAAGGTCATTCCTGGAGCCAATTATAAATGCCAAAACATAGATTATGATGTTTCAGGAGAGTAAAAAAGTAAGGCTTGGTCAGTGTCTCCCTTTAATTTTCTTGTTTCTACATCCTTTGATACTGAAGTGTGGTCTGCTAATTGGCAGCAATGTCAACATCTGGAAGTCTGTTAGAAGTGCAGAATCTCAGGCCCCACTGAGACCCACTGAAGCAGACTCTGCATTTAACAAGATTCCCAGGCACATGTTAATGTTTGAGAACCACTAGTTTAGGCTTCAAGGACGTTAAGTGTCTTTGTGAGTGCTCTCAGATCATGAGGACTGAAGGTGGATTCTGCTCCATGGGAGCAGGCCATGGGTTGGCTTGGGAATTGTCCCTCTAGTGGCCCCAAGAGGAGGCAAGATATGCTCTCATAGAATACATTTTTTCCTCCCTGGATGCTAATGCTGCTGCTGCTGCTAAGTTGCTTCAGTCGTGTCCGACACTGTGGGACCTCATAGACAGCAGCCCACCAAGCTCCCCCATCCCTGGGATTCTCCAGGCAAGAACACTGGAGTGGGTTGCCATTTCCTTCTCCAATGCATGAAAGTGAAAAGTGAAAGTGAAGTCGCTCAGTCGTGTCCGACTCTTAGCGACCCCATGGACTGCAGCCTACCAGGCTCCTCCCTCCATGGGATTTTCCAGGCAAGACTACTGGAGTGGGGTGCCATTGCCTTCTCCAATAGAACATTATATAAACTATTCAGTTTAGATTCAATCAGCTAGATTTGAAAGGAATGTTAAGAGATGGGCTATTTGTTCATATTAGGCCAAGAAGGTCAAGGAAGAGTCACATCCCTTGACGCTGAGTGATGGCAGTTGTAGAGGTCTGTGAGAGATACATACCCTCCCTCACTAAAAAAAAAGCTGAATCTCAGGAGATAAGAACTGGAATTCCATTGGGGATTATCCTTCTAATCTTTCCAAATCATGAAGAGTCTAGATATTTTCTATAGAAAAAGTAGCAATTTATAGGAATCACAGCTGGTAAATCATGGAGCCTGCTTTTCTAATTCCAATTTCTGTTCTCTTTCTACTGTTACAGGCTTTCCTTTGGGAAATATTACCCTCTTCAAGCAGTCTCTTCAAGTTACTTTGGTTCCCAAATTGCAGTCTCTTTCAATAGAGAAGCTGTCTTTGAAGTGGAATTGGGGCTTTCAGATGCATATCTGGCTATGAGTTAAATACATTGTTTGGTTTAAGCCAATCTCGGGCTCTTAACGGACTGACCACACAGAGTCCAGAGGAACAGATCTGAGTGACCATATCTGAGTGGTCAATGAACTAAGTGCAAACTTTCCTGACTACCCACCTCCATGCCATAGCTCACACCCTCCCATCTTTCCTACGGGGCCCAGAGCCTTTCTTACCTTGGCAGCTCTTGGATACACCAGAGTCTGGTAGATAATAATTGGGCCTGGAGTCTGCACAGAGCTATCGTTGAATGAGTACCAGTTGTGGAAGCTATTGCTATTCTGCACAGGCTGATTTTCTACCCCTGCGCTCCAGTAGGTATAGAGGCCATCTGTGGGCTTGGCAGGTGCAGCTGACTGGGCTCGCCCATAGGCTTCCAGACCTATCTTGGTCTTCTCACAGGCAGGGGCATTGAAGGACAATAAGGAAGAGCTTCGCTGGTATATCTGCTGGTTGTTGAAGCTGTGGGTGCTGAAAGTGACCTTCCTGGCGATCATCATTTCTGACTGCAGGGGATAGGGGGACGGCAGGGAGTCCCCAGAGGAACACACCTTCTTGGGTCCTGTGGGGAAGAGCTCGTGAATGGCACTGGAGAGCTCAGCGAAGTCCAAGGGCATGCAGTTCAAGGAGTGTAGCCGGAGCTGTGGGTCGGGCCTGTAAGTGCTCTGGATGCCATCCTCGATCTGGTCCACCAGGATCTTGGCTGACTGCAGGAATGCCACTTGGCCTGTCTCCTTCAGCGCCTCCTTGGAGTAGGCAATCAGGCCATCCATTTCGTTCACCTTCATGGTAGTGACGTACACATACTTTTCAATTTCCTTCTGCCTGGATACCTCCAGATTCTCTATCTGCTCCATGATGGTTTTCTCTTTCTCCTGGAGAATGCTGCGCAGCTTGAGAAATCCATTTCTGATCTCTTTTCGCTTTACCTCCTTGTCAGCTTTAAAGCTGTTTTTTAAAATATTGAATTCCATGAGGTCATTATCAATTTCATAGCGGACTGCAAAACAATCAAGTTAGTTACTTCAGTTAAATTTTTCAGTTCCCCAGATATCAAAGCCAGTGGCAAACTAACTTGGGCTCCAAGGAAGTAGGTGAAAAGGGAGGAAAACCACTTGTTGCTGGGCTGAAAGATGCTAGTATAGGTTTATAAAGTGACTCTGGCCCCTCTCCACACACCCTTCTCTTCCTCTTTGTCTAACATTTCCCTTGGGTATGACAGCCAGCCTTCCCTGGAATACTTCTATCTAATAATTCTTATAGCCTTGGGTCTAAAGGTGGAAGTTCAAGGCCACCCTTGATATTAGTTTTCACTCAACTTTACCTGTTAGCAAGTTGGACTTGAGAAGAGGTGATGTCACAAAGTGGTGGATTTTCCCTATGTGAAAGCCTAAGCTTTTGCAGGGGTGGGAGAAGAAAAAAAACTTCTGATGACTACTTCTAAATATTGCTTTGTCTCATTCACCAAAACCCAGCCCTAGACAATAGTGGCAAATTAGCAAAGTTCCCCTTCACTGTGGCTTCTCTTTGACATGTCCTTTTCCTCTGCTGGGGGCTTTGACTCTCTTGGGTTCAACTGGACTCCCTGTCTTGCCTACCCCACCTCCCAGTTCCTTTCCAGAAAGGGTCTGCTGTTACAAGTCAAGGAAAACCAAGTTCATCCTGCAGCCTTGACATGGCATTTGGATTTTAAGTCCACTCAACTGTTCAACAACTATTTATGGGACATCTATTCCACATCATATACTTTTCTAAGCTCTAAGGATATAGATATGAGTATGAGAGACCACTGATGCCCCAGGAATGCACAAACCCAATGATGCTGCAGTGCAGAGGATGCCAGGGCAGGGTGAGCATGTGGCCCACCTCTGTCTGTGAAATGGCAACTTCATTGGCTTTACAGGGTTTTAGGCATTTGACAGCAATTTGAATACAGGTTAACCTTCTGTGGCCTATTCTAGAGGTAAGGTCCTCTCCAGGAAAGGGTGACTCTGCAGTAAATTGATGGGCTATAATCCTTTCCAGATTTTACTCGGCCGTGGGGATGACCAAATCTTGGTTGGTAACATGGTCCTGGATCCACAGTAAGTTGGATTTCTGTGGGTGGTGGCCTTTGTGACAATGATGTGCATTAAACCCTAGGGTTCTGGCAGACTGTGAGAACAGGACAACAACTGTCTTGGTTACCACTGTGACTAGGATATGTAGAGGTGCTAGAAAGGTGTTTGTTGAGTGTAAGCCATTCTGTTGTGTTTTCTCACATCTTCAGGGTGAATGTCAATAGTGTTGCTTTCTGGTCTACTTTCTGAGGCCCTCATTTCCTCTGCCCACCTCCTTCCTCATACTGGCTCAGAAGGGTGGATGGAGAGGCAATACAGATGGGGGCTGAACAGGGGAGTATCAGGATGTGATTGCAGTGGTGCTGAGAAATGCTCCCTGCCCTTCCCACATGCAAGCCCTGCTTGTGACTTAGGCTCCCAGAAATTCCACTTAATGATGCACTGGTTCCTTTGACTCTTCAGCAGTTACTCATTGTTAAAGATATTTGAATAGGAAATTCCTTGCTTTATTAGGGATTAGTTAGGTATCTGTAGAGCAGAGTCCAGAGAGACAAGATAAAAATATCTTGACGAGGGGAAAGGGGGGTTATCAGGAGAGGAGAAGAGAGGAGAGACCAGAAGCACTACCTGCTCCCCCGACCCACCCCCTCCCCCCCCCACAACCAAATGTGGTTTTGCAAGAGCTCTTCTTAGAACAAATTCAGAGCAAGGTCTCTTTCAGGCACTGTATTTAAAATTAACTACTATTTATTAAACATTTATTATAGATCCAATCCATACATTATCATGTATTACACCTTGAATCATATCCATATATTATTATACATTGCATATAACTTCCTATGAGGAAGACATCATTTCCATTTATAGAGGCCACTAAGGCTCAGAGAGGTTAAACGACTGTCCAGTGTCACACGGCAAGTGGAAACCAGGGCCTGTCCCTAATTCTATTTGCCTAACCCCAGAGCCTTATGTTTTTAATTGCCCCAGTTGCCCTTCTCAGCTCACTGTGAGCACCAGAATCACCTGGGAAACTTAAAGAAAAAGAGAAATCTCTTAACTTTACCTGCTCAGTGAATCAGGCTGAGCAGAGGCTTAGGAATCCAGGTGAGACTGTCTGCAGCTAGATTTAGAATCTAATCCAGGGAACCTTCAGGGGGTCTTATTAAAAATGCAGATTCTGATGGGGTGGGACCTGAGGCTCTGCATTTCTAATAGGATCCCAAGTGATCCCTATGCTGCTGGACTTGGACAACACTTTGAGAAACAAGGCACTAGACTTCTGAGCTCCCTTTAAGCCAGTGGTTCTCAACACTGGTATCACGTTAGAATTACATGGGAGTTTTGAAAAATCCTCATTGTTTAGCCTTTACCTCTATGGGGACAGGATGCATATATCAGATGTTAGTAAAGCTTCCCACTGGTCCCATTGAGCAGCCAGACACTGCACAGCATCAACCCAAACTGAACCTTCTCTTCAGAGCCCAGAGCTTCTCAAAGCGTGGTCTCAGATCACCTGATTTTAAATTATGTGGAGATCTGTTAACAATGAAGATTTACAGCACCTCCCTGAAAATGAATTGAGTCCTTAAGAATAAGTTTGAGCCCTGGTTTAAAAAAAAAATTTTTTTTTTTTAACAAGGATGGACAGGCTCAATTTTTCCCCTATGTCTGAATGGATATGCCATAAAGGTAGCCCTTTCCCAGTGGCTGGGCTCATTGGAATTTGTAGCGATGTCTCTTCACTGTCTTGTTTTTCAGGTGTCCCGGACTTTGAGAAAATGATCCCAGCGTGACTTTGTTAAAGACCCAGGCTTTCTATGATTGCATGAGGCCCATAGCAGGCTACATGCAGCATCCCTTTCCCTAAGCTGAGGCTCTGGAGAATCCAGTCAAGCTCCGGCCATGGGTCCCACCTTAAAAAAATCCAGTAGGAACAAGTGGGGCTTCCACTGGCCTGGCAACATGGCTCCTGTAGGATTTCTTTAATATAAGGGCTTCCCTGGTGCTGCTCCCAAACTTAATAAATGTCCATTGACAAACCATGTTTCTAGGCATGGAGCAATTGAGAAATCAAGGTGTTCCTGAAACAAGATGGTGAGATGTCCTGAGAGGCATAATTAGCAAGGTCTGTCTCTGACCCACCTCTCTGTCCAATGGAACCTTTCTGTGCAGTTCAGAGGAAAGCTGCCCCCTTGTCATCTGTTCAGACATGCTTCTATGGACACTGAAATATCTGACAAGGGAGGAGCTAGGCTGATCTGGGGCATCCTGGTCACTTGACTCTAGGCCACCACTTAGAGGAGCAGGCCGCAGGTGGTGGCGGTGGTCGCTGTTGTTTTTCAGTCTCTCTGTCTTTAGATTCTGGCCACTGTTTAGCAGAGTAGGTTTTCAAATGAGTGCTGTGGAATTAACACAAATTTTGGACTCAGAGAGACTAGGTCACCAGTTGTCTTATCCATGGAGGGAATTTTAATGCCTGTACTATAAGATTATTGAAAAGATTAGGCAATTCTTCTGAATGGCTTGGGTAAAGTAGGCCTCTGTTCAAGGAAGCTATTCCCACTGATAAAAGGGCCTAAAAAATAAATAGAAAATTTAACAGACCCATAACAAGCATGGAAATTGAAACTGTAATCAGAAATCTTCCAGCAAACAAAAGCCCAGGTCCAGACAGCTTCACAGCTGAATTCTACCAAAAATTTAGAGAAAAGCTAACACCTGTCCTACTCAAATTTTCTTCCAGAAAATTGCAGAGGAAGGTAAACTTCCAAACTCATTCTGTGAGGCCACCATCACCCTAATACCAAAACCTGACAAAGATGCCACAAAAAAAGAAAACTACAGGCCAATATCACTGATGAACATAGATGCAAAAATCCTTAACAAAATTCTAGCAATCAGAATCCAACAACACATTAAAAGATCATACATCATGACCAAGTGGGCTTTATCCCAGGGATGCAAGGATTCTTCAATATCCACAAATCAATCAATGTAATATACCACATTAACAAATTGAAAAATAAAAGCCATATGATCATCTCAATAGATGCAGAGAAAGCCTTTGACAAAATTCAGCATCCATTTATGATAAAAAACTCTCCAGAAAGCAGGAATAGAAGGAACATACCTCAACATAGTGAAAGCTATGTATGACAAACCCACAGCAAACATTATTCTCAATGGTGAAAAAGTGAAAGCATTTCCCCTAAAGTCAGGAACAAAACAGGGGTGCCCACTTTTACCACTACTATTCAACATAGTTTTGGAAGTTTTAGCCACAGCAATCAGAGCAGAAAAGAAATAAAAGGAATCCAAATTGGAAAAGAAGAAGTAAAATTCCCACTGTTTGCAGATGACATGATCCTCTACATAGAAAACCCTAAAGACTCCACCAGAAAATTACTAGAGCTAATTAATGAATATAGTAAAATTGCAGGATATAAAATCAACACACAAAAATCCTTTGCATTCCTATACACTAATAATGAGAAAACAGAAAGAGAAATTAACAAAACAATTCCATTCACCATTGCAACAAAAAGAATAAAATACTTAGGAATATATCTACCTAAAGAAACTAAAGACCTATATATAGAAAACTATAAAACACTGGTGAAAGAAATCAAAGAGAACACTAATAGATGGAGAAATATATCATGTTCATGGATCAGAAGACTCAATATAGTGAAAATGAGTATACTACCCAAAGCAATCTATAGATTCAATGCAATCCCTATCAAGCTACCAATGGTATTTTTCACAGAGCTAGAACAAATAATTTCACAATTTGTATGGAGATACGAAAAACCTCAAATAGACAAAGCAATCTTGAGAAAGAAGAATGGAACTGGAGGAAGCAACCTGCCTGACTTCAGGCTCTACTACAAAGCCACAGTCATCAAGACAGTATGATACTGGCACAAAGACAGAAATATAGACCAGTGAAGAAAAAGAAAGCCCAGAGATAAATCCACACACTTATGGACATCTTATCGTTGACAAAAGAGGCAAGACTATACAATGGAGAAAAGACAATCTCTTTAATAAGTGGTGCTGGGAAAACTGGTCAACAACTTGTAAAAGAATTAAACTAGAACACTTTCTAACACCATACACAAAAATAAACTCAAATGAATTAAAGATCTAAATGTAAGACCAGAAACTATTAAACTCCTAGAGGAGAACATAGGCAAAACACTCTCTGACATACATCACAGCAGGATCCTCTATGACCCACCTCCCAGAATATTGGAAATAAAAGCAAAAATAAACAAATGGGACCTAATTAAAATTAAAAGCTTCTGCACAACAAAGGAAACTATAAGCAAGGTGAAAAAACAGCCTTCAGAATGGGAGAAAATAATAGCAAATGAAGCAACGGACAAACAACTTATCTCAAAAATATACAAGCAACTCCTGCAGCTCAATTCCAGAAAAATAAACAACCCAATCAAAAAATGGGTCAAAAAACTAAACAGATGTTTCTCCAAAGAAGACATACAGATGGCTAACAAACACATGAAAAGATGCTCAACATCACTCATTATCATAGAAATGCAAATCAAACCACAATGAGGTACCATTTCACGCCAGTCAGAATGGGTGCGATCCAGAAGTCTACAAGCAATAAATGCTGGAGAGGGTGTGGAGAAAAGGGAACCCTCTTACACTGTTGGTGGGAATGCAAACTAGTACAGCCACTATGGAGAACAGTGTGGAGATTCCTTAAAAAACTGGAAATAGAACTGCCTTATGACCCAGCAACCCCACTACTGGGCATACACACTGAGGAAACCAGAATTGAAAGAGACACATGTACCCCAGTGTTCATCGCAGCACTGTTTATAATAGTCAGGACATGGAAGCAACCTAAATGTCCATCAGCAGATGAATGGATAAGAAAGCAGTGGTACATATACACAATGGAATATTACTCAGTCATTAAAAAGAATACATTTGAATCAGTTCTAATGAGGTGGATAAAACTGAGCCTATACAGAGTGAAGTAAGCCAGAAAGAAAAACACCAATACAGTATACTAACACATATGTATAGAATTTAGAAAGATGGTAATGATAACCCTGTATGCGAGACAGCAAAAGAGACACAGATGTATAGAACAATCTTTTGGACTCTGTGGGAGGGGGAGAGGGTGGGATGATTTGGGAGAATGGCATTGAAACATGTATAATATCATATATGGAACAAATTGCTAGTCCAGGTTCGATGCAGGATACAGGATGCTTGGGGCTGGTGCACTGGGATGACCCAGAGGGATGGTAAGGGGAGGGAGGTGGGAGAGGGGTTCAGGATGGGGAACACGTGTACACCTGTGTGGATTCATGTTGATGTACGGCAAAACCAATACAATATTGTAAGTAATTAGCCTCCAATTCAGAGAAGGCAATGGCACCCCACTCCAGTACTCTTGCCTGGAAAATCCATGGATGGAGGAGCCTGGTAGGCTGCAGTCCATGGGGTCGCTAAGAGTCGGACAGGACTGAGCGACTTCCCTTTCACTTTTCACTTTCATGCATTGGAGAAGGAAATGGCAACCCACTCTAGTGTTCTTGCCTGGAGAATCCCAGGGACGGGGGAGCCTGGTGGGCTTCTGTCTATGGGGTCGAGCAGAATCGGACATGACTGGAGCGACTTAGCAGTAGCTTCCAATTAAAATAAATAAATTTATATTTTAAAAAAAGGGCCTGAAAGTGTCAATGAGATCCTCTTATCTACCCTGGTGGATATACACACAGAAATTATTGGGCTCTTTGCTGATATCTGTAAAATATCATTGTACCGGGTTCCATCATGAGAACTTGAGTCAGTTTCCCTTATAGAAACTACAACTTCTTAGGAAGCAACTCAAAGGAAGGAACTATTGATACACTTGGGTTTCCTAGGTGGCACTCATGGTAAAGAATCTGCCTGCCAATGCAGGAGATGTGAGAGAAGCAGGTTCCATCCCTGGGTCAGAAAGATCCCCTGGAGGAGGAAATGGCACCTCACTCCAGTATCCTTGCCTGGAAAATTAAAAAAAAAAAAAGAAACTACAACTATGGTATATGTAGTATTTACATATACCATGAGTAGGTATGCAGAGGAATAGCAAGCTGTGGACTAGAACATTATTGGCTATCTCTGGGTATTTGCTACCAGTTCATTTACTTTACTGCTTGCAGCTTTGGGGGAAATTGAAAATAGAGGTAACTCTCAATATCACTTAATTCTTTCCCAATTCTTAAAATTGAGAAAATACTGCAAGAAATCCATCCTTAAGGACAAAATATCTTAGACAGGCTCACAGAACTTCAGAATACTACAGGATCAAGCTCCTTCATTCTCCAAAGAGCAAATATGAGGCCCAAGGTCATGAAAATTATAACCAAGATGATAGAATCTTTATGCATTTACTGTGTGTGGGATCTGTTTTTATGTGTTTAAGATAGAGTAATTCATTTAATCCTCACAAGGAGTTATTACTATTGCAACAGGGAAGAACAAATCTGACTCCATATTAGATCTGTTGTTTTCGTTTTAGCCTTTCCATTAATGTTTTAATCTATTCCTTTCGTTTTGTGTTTTGTTAACCTGTGCTTAGTCCTGCTGACTCTGCACATTTTGTAAAAGAATATTGCCTGTAGCCTGAAATATAAATGATAGCCTATTCTCAAGACTGGGATCTTCAAGAGTCCATTCATATAGAGATTAAAAGTCGCAGAACAGAGAATGACATTTGTTTTGTTGCAGGTTTGCAAGAACATGGTGACCTGATCTAGGTGGACAGTTGCAAGAACAAAGGATATAGACACCAAGAAGTTTGCAGCACCCAGCCTTGCCCCTCCCTTACTCTGCCTTTAGAAAAGTACTTTGCTGAAAGCCTTTGGAGAATTCGGGAGTTGGGTGGGGCAGGAGCCACCTGTCTCCTTGCATGACCCTGCAATAAACCTTTCTCTGTTCCAAACTCCAACATTTCATTGGTTTGTTTGGTCTCACTGTGTGCTGGGCACATGAACTTGCATTGGTAACACTATTATCCCTATTTTCCAGCTGGGAACACCAAGGCACAGGGAGTTAAATGGCTGGCAGTAGTTGCTAGATGTAAATACCAGGCCACTGATTTGCAGACTGGCTCAGTGTCTCCCAGGGATTGGATCCCTCCACCAGGTGGAACTAAGCCTCTCTGTTAAACAGATCCTCCCAAATCACCTTCCCCATCAGTTCCTGAACTAGGAGTAGTGGAGGGAGAAAAAGGGATCAGGACCTGCTTTGAACTTGGCGATGGCGCTGAAGAGCGCGGCAGCCCTCTCCGAGCAGGCGTCGATGAGGCTGATGGTGTCGTGGCCGTTGTGGAGGGAGGTCTTACAGAAGCCGCAGAGCAGCTCGTTGTCGTTGCGGCAGTACTCTATGATGCGGCTGGACGGGTGGTGGATGCAGATCTTCTCGTCCTGGTCCTCCGTGCTGGTATCCACGAACACGTGGTCCTGCATGGCCACGTCCGAGTGGAAAGTCTTGAGGCACTCGTTGCACAGATTGAGGCGGCAGGTGAGGCAACGCTTATAGGCAATGCGTTGGCTGCGGCAGACCTGGCAGACAATGGGCCCGCTGGAGCGGTCGAAGCGCCACTTGAGGTAGCCGTGCTGCTGCATGTAGCGCTTGGTGAGGCGGCCGCGCAGATAGTTCTCGGGTAGCTGCATCTTGTGGCTGTAGGACATGCAGTGCGAGCGGTTGCACACAGGGCAGATGAGGATGAAGAAGTTCTCGGTGACCTCGGCATGCTTCTGCAGCCGCCGCAGGCACTTCTCACACAGGCTGTGGTGGCAGGGCAGCATGAAGGAGTGCAGGCGCAGGCGGCCGCAGATGGGGCAGGACAGGTGGCTGACCAGATTGCTGTTGGCCGTCGGCATCATCTTCACCTCCTCCAGCTGCGTGTCGCTGCTCCCGATGCGCAGGGCCGTCTTGGAGCTGCAAGGAGAAGCAAGCGTGCGAACTCAGGAGGCGGCCTCCGTTTCTCCCTCTCGGAAGGAACAGGTGCATCACTGAGTCGCAGCGCGGTGTGATGGGGGAAGAGCATGGGTTGTCCGCAAACCTGGTTCTAAACCCGCCTCCACCATCTTTTAGCTGGGCTCACGCATTTAAGTTAATTTACCTCTGTCTGTCTGTCTCCTCATTATAGAATCACTTGATGGGGCTTCTTGAGAAAATTTAAATGGAACTGAAAACCTGGATGGCCTTTGAGCAGTCCCTGGAATGCTGTACCTGATATGCAACTGCTTGTTATTTTTGAGCAAGAGAAAAACAGCCCAGAGGGGCAGGCACTTTCAGCTGGGTATTGGAATTCTGTTGGCCATAGATAATATCACAGAACACCCACAGCAGACAAGGCCATTCTGGGACTGTGGTGAAGCAAAGCAGAAACAAATCACTTCCTCATGTTTGAACTCAGAAGCAAGAACATTGTCCAAACCACAAAAATCACCAAACATCCCCTGTCCTGATTAAAAGAAGTGACTGCTGCTTTTTTTTTTTTTTTTAACCAATAACAGGCTCAACCCTGTTATTTCCATCTTCTATGCAAGATTTATTAAGATACCCAATAGAAGATTTACCCCTGTGTCCTCACCTACCACGAGCATAAATCCTGTAATAACTTAGTGATGCCTTCCTACTGAGACAACTCACATTTGCTCATGGTGTATCTCTCTCTTGTTTCAGTGGGACAGTAAATCCAATCTCCTCCAGCTACAGGTGTGTTCTTCGTGGGTTTTACCTAGAGGGCACTGACATTATTATTGTTATGTGTGAGAGGGAACACAGACATGGGCAAAGCGTTCTTCCCAGGACACAAGGAGGTCAGTCTCCTAGCCAAGCCCAGAACTTGAGTGTTCTAATGATCAGACCACAACTGTGACTTAAGCAGGTAGAGGCCCCCTTAAGGTCGCACATGATGGAATGCACTGCTTTGGAGTTGCACCATTGAGATGTGTCGTCACCTCTCTCATCCTCAGTTTCCTCCTCTATAAATCAAATCTCACAATACTACTTCCTTCATGAGGATTTTAAAGTCTCCATGGGATAATCCATGATAAGTGCTTAACTGCCTGGACATAGTAAGCATTCAATAAATGTGCACTGTAATGACTTCATTCTGCTCCTAGCCAGCCCATGTCCACAGCAGAGAAAAACAATGGTCAAGTCTATGAGAAGTGTATGCTTCTACTGTGTGTGTGTGTTGAAGCTTTATCTAATATCTGAGGCTGATTTCATATAAGAACTGTGGATGAAGTAAGTGTAAAATTCAAGTGCATATTCTAAGAAACTACAGTCAGGGCAGAAGCAGTTTGTGAAAATAAGTGAATTAGATGGAAGTATGATAAGATACTTAATTTGTGACTATTCCGATCTCTCTTATCCTCTGTATTAGTGATGTCTGGGGGTTGAGTTTGACATTGTGCCTGTGTTTTTTTTTTTTTTTTTTTTTTACTTTTGCCTTTTTGCAGTCCCTATATGCCCCTGGCTTCTTCCCCCTTCCCTTAGCCAGGGACCTAGGTCTCAGAGCCCAGACAGTCAAGTGTGATGCCCAAACACACTGGAATGGAGTGGCTTTTTGGTGACAGTGTCCCTATGGAGAATTGGGCACCTGGGAAGCTCTCTCTTGGAGATTTGGATGCTGGTATCCAAGCCTGCTAGCCTCAATGTTTTCAGTCTCATTCCTTCTCTGCTTTCCCAGCCTCTCTGCTTTCTCCTACCCAGGTTCTGAAGGGGTCACCTGGAGAAGCAGGCTAGTTTTACATATGGCAGCTGTATAGACTACTCCAGTTTGATTAGGTGGGACTCTGAGAATCAGGGTGTGATATAAAGAGAGATAGCAAGAGAATTCAGAAAGAGAGAGGGAGAGACAAGGGTGTTGCGGGAAGAGAAAAAGAGAACACCGTGAGCAGACAGTTGTTAATGGCCCAGGGAGCTGGCATGGAGGTGAAAATGAAAGTGGGAAAAGGAGATGAGTAAGGCAAGGAGGGATGAATGAGCTCAGAGTGAGGAGGGATGAGGAAGATGCTGAGCAGGAAGCAGTGATGAAGAACAGAGGAGGCCAGGATCAGACACCAGGAGGGAGGCCAGATGGAAGGAATATGTCTCAGTGTACCCAGCACAAGCTGCCTGACACTTGTGGTAGCATCTCTGACCATCATCAGAAAGCCTCAGGCCTGGACTTGGGCATTCAGTGACCATCGTTCCATGCCAAAACAGTTACCAAGCCAAGCAGCCTTGTCTTCTTGTTGAGATAATGGCCTCTGCTCCTCTGTGCATTGACTGCCTGCTCCCAGATTTAGGCCTGTTCCTTTTGTACTTGGGTTCCCATTATGTCACCTGCAAGTCTCCTGGCTTCCCTTCTTGTTCCCTTCAGGCCATTCTGCACTGTAGCATCACCTGGGAGTGGGGGAGGCTTTTCAAATCCTGATGTCCAGGTCCTACCCCAAGCCAATGAAATCAGAATGTCTGGGGCTGGAGACCAGGCATCAGTAGTTTGTAAAGATCCCCAGGTGACTCTCATACAAAACAAAGTTTGGGAGTTCCTGGTCTAAGCATCCCCCAAAAGACCAATGTCATCCCCCTCTTGTTGGAATGGCTCTAAGATGCTCCATTGCTGATTTGCAGAAAATGGGGCAGTTGAGAGGAGAGAGGGAGTGGAAGCTACTTTCTGCTCCGTAGACCTTTGGGACTTGCATTGAGAACCCCTGGGTTCTCTATTCATGCAAAAATCACAAGAGGTGAGTTGAGAGTAACCTTTACTAAGCATCTACTAAGTGCTGACCTGTGAGAGAGAGCGTATCCTTCCCTAAATTCACTGAACCTTTGCTCACAGGATTGTTCTTCCAGTCTTGAAAGGCTTCCAGCCTGCCTCCCATCTTTCTGTCTTTCCAAATGCTGTCATCCTAGAGGGCTGAGTTTTGGTCTTTCCTCTGTAAGAAGTGTCTCTGCCACCCCAGACAAAGTGACATAGACTGCTGTGGTCAGAGCAGGAAAAGGATGTTCAGTGCCTGTCATAGCAGGTTAATGCCCTAAGTGAGTAACTGAGACTCTCAATGCTATGACATCTGGTTAGGAACAAAGAGAAGGCTGGCAGGAGTTCATGGCCATCTGGGGTATTTACGCAGGCCATAGTGTCAAAAGCAGCCTGTGGAAGCTATTGCTTTTCCAAGAAGTATTGCAGATATGAATGGTTCAGAGGAGGAAGAGGAAGAGCAATTTATATTTTTATATCACATAAAAAATTTCAAAACGATATTAATCCTCATATCCCCTGAATCACTGCAGGTACCATACTCTGCATTTTGAAAGACAGCATTTCAATTTAATTTTAATTTAAGCACACAAACTCTGGGTTCAAATTCTGACTACATCTTACCAGTGGTGTGATCTTGGGTCATTCAATGTCTTAAATACTAAGTTTTCTCATAGGTGTGGTAGCCATGGGGCAGGGATTACCTGGGGTCATCCACATGGGTCCTGGCAAGTTGTTTTTGCACTAAGCATCAGCTATTACTATTTTGTAAAGGTGAGAGAGGTGGAGTTCAGGAGAGCTCAGCACTCATACAGGGTGGGGCTTGGTTTGGAACTCAGGTCTGTACTGGTTAGTGGCTGTTTAGGGACACTTACACTTCATTGCTACAAAATTCTTTTTTGAAGTGGAAGTAATTTTTATTGTTACATTTTGAAATGCAAACAAAAGCATTTAAAATAATAACATCATTCAATATATATTTTTATTGTTACATTAAGTACAAAACAGATTATTTGGAGTATTTTTTAGCTCTTCTTTCCCCTTCTAGTTTTATTGAAATGTAGTTGACATTTAACAATGTATAAGTTTAAGGTGTAGAACATATTGATTTGATTTACAAACATCAGGAAGTGATTATCACAGTAAATTTAGTGACCATCCATCTTTTCCGACAGATAAAAAATTAAAGAAATGGAAAAAAATTAAAAATTTTTTCTTGTGCTAAGAACTCTTAGGAGTTATTCTCCTAACAACTTTCATATATAACTGACAGAAGCATTAATTATGTTTATCCTCTTGTATATGATATCCCTGGTACCTATCTTTTTAAAAATTTTATTTTATTAGGATAATCACTTTACAGTATTGTGATGGTCTCTGCCATACATCAACATGAATCAGCCCCTAGGTATAGACGTGTCCCCTCCCTCCTGAACCCCCTTCCACTTCTCTCTCCACCCCATCCATCCGGGTTGTCACAGAGCACTGGCTTTGGGTTCCCTGCATCATACGCCAAACTCCCACTGGCAATCTATTTTACGTATGGTACCTATCTATCTTATAACTGGAAGTTTGTATCTTTCGACTGCCTTCATCCAATGCCACATCCCCACCTTCTGCCTCTGATAACCACACATCTACTCTTTTCCTGTGTTTGTTTCTTTTTGAAGTGTAACTGACCCACAACACTATGTTAGATCCTGTTACACAACATAGTGATTTGGTATTTCTGTACATTTCCAAATGATCACCACCAACGTCTAGCTACCATCTGTCACCATACAAAGACCATGTGATATATTTGTACCATGACAAAGAGTAACTAGGACTTCCCTTGTAGCTAGATGGTGAAGAATCCACCTGCCAATGCAGGAGACATGGGTTGGATCCCTAGGTGGAGAAGATCTCCTAGAAATGGCAACCCACTCCAGTATTCTTGTCTGGGAAATGCCATGGACAGAGGAGCCCGGCACTACAGTCCATGGGGTTTCAAAGAGTTGGACATGACTGAGCAGCTAAAGAAAACAAAAAAATGTAACTAGAGTTAATTGCTAGCAAGTTCTGCTGCTGCTGCTAAGTCGCTTCAGCCGTGAGCGACTCTGTGCGACCCCATAGACGGCAGCCCATCAGGCTCCCCCGTCCCTGGGATTCTCCAGGCAAGAACACTGGAGTGGGTTGCCATTTGCATCCCCAATGTATGAAAGTGAAAAGTGAAAGTGAAGTCGCTCAGTCGTGTCCGACTCTTAGTGACCCCATGGACTGCAGCCTACCAGGCTCCTCCCTCCATGGGATTTTCCAGGCAAGAGTACTGGAGTGGGGTGCCATTGCCTTCTCCGAGCAAGTTCTTGGCCTCTCCTTTTCAGATAAGGAGGTGGACTTGGGGCGGGGTGGCTGGCCTGCCCTGTCCCCGCAGTTGGTAGGGCACTCCCCAGGTGTCCGGAGTCACTGTGGCCCGTGTCGGGTGTGCAGCACTTACGAGGTGCGGATGCTCCGGAGGCGGCCCTTGCGGAAGGTGATGGTGGCATTGCGGCAGCAGCGACTCTCGTAGTAGTAGCACTTGAGGTTGCTGCTGGCCGTGCAGCAGCACTTACAGTTGGGGTCATTGGCCCAGGAGCAGCAGCACCAGTGGCAGTTGGGGTTCTCGGAGCAGGTGCAGTGGCAGAACTGGCAGTTGCGCTCATCTTTGTAAGGGCAGGGGAAGCAGGTGCAGTTCCGCTCCGAGGTGAAGAGGAACTTGCAGCACAGGCAGGAGCATAGCCGCGGACAACATCTCTGCCATGTACAACATGGAGAGCAAACACACATGGCGGTATCCATGGCTCCTACATGATGGCCACCCGCCCCTTGGACGTTTTGCGGCCTCCTCTACCAGAATCCTGCTGTCAGTTCTCCCGTGGAGGGGGTCCCTCCTCCCCCTGATGAGGCCCGTCAGCTTGGAGGTTGCAAGAGGTTGGCTGTTACGAGGCCTTCACAGGTGGTGTACCTGCCAGGAAGCCCATGGGCTGGCATTTACATAGATCAGCTCCAGGCCATTTGCTTATGTCATAATCCCTGTCTCCCCACCATGTCTCACCATAAAGGGTAGGAGGGAGGGTGGCATCTGGGGGGTAGTGGCAGGAAGGCTGATGGACACTCTCTGCTTCCAGAGGGCCAGCTCCAGAAGAGTGTCAACACAGAGAGCATCCTGGAGGTTTAGCTGTCTCTTGGCACCTTTGGGGTTATGAGCTGGATTTCAGAAGCTATTTCTCTTACCTTGGAACTTGGGCAAGTTGAGGCAGGGGGTATGTCTTCATGGGCCGAAAGGCCTGGGTATGGTGCATTGGAAAAGTAGACATGATATTCCTCTTCATGGGCTGTTTTTGCATTGCTAGAACTCTTTATTTGATGAACAAAGTGCAGTGCTTACAAATAATAATGCCATATGTGAAGGGAATTACCATTTGTAGAAAGAATTAAAGGAAAAAAAAAGATATAGGTTCTTTAAGGCACTTCTTTCCATAGTCACTGAGTTTGTTAGTCACTGCATAGTCACTGATGATTTTCACTGCTTCAGGCATAAGTCACTCTGAATATTTCTTGGCATTTTTTTTGCAGGCTCATGGAGTTTGGCTGAGACTCAGGCTCTGTTTTCTATGCCCCTGCCCTCCTCCCCAGTCCCATCCTGCTGTATCCCTTTTATCAGGAGGCGGGAATTCTACACAAGACTCTTTATCTCTGCTTTTATCATTAATATATGCTCAGTATCTCTAGAAATGACCTTCTATTTTAGGGGAGAATTTTGTTTTCCACTTTATGCAGCTTGCAAAGATTAAAAGAGCAGAAATTTCATGATCATACCATATATATGGTATGAACACTGTCTTATTTTTTGTCCAAAAAGAAACAGAAGTGAGAGCCAATTTGGCTGCAGGAATTCATTGCATAATATATTATCTCTCCCTATGATTATCACCTTTATAATAAGAAAGAACACTCACTGAGTGCTAGCTGTTCCATCCACACTTTGATTTTATGTTCCTACAGATGAAAATTTTGGATCATAGGCTATGTGCTCTATGTATTTATTTGTAATTAATAAATTGTTTACTTAAATGAATATGCCAGTTAATACTGATAGCAGCAGTGTATGAGACACTTTCCCCCACATAGTTTCCTGAACTCAGTTTTGTCAGTATTCTTATCTGTTCTCCAAGCACAGAGGTTTTTGCATTTCATTCCTGAATTTACTTTCATCATTGCTCTCAGCAAGACTCCCTCTTTTGTATGATTTGGGAGAATGGCATTGAAACATGTATAATATCATATATGAAATGAGTCGCCAGTCCAGGTTTGAAGCACGATACTGGATGCTTGGGGCTGGTGCACTGGGACGACCCAGAGGGATGGTATGGGGAGGGAGGAGGGAGGAGGGTTCAGGATGGCGAACACATGTATACCTGTGGTGGATTCATTTTGATATATGGCAAAACCAACACAATATTGTAAAATTAAAAAATAAAATAAAATTTTAAAAAATGTTTTTAAAATTTTTATTAAGATATAATTCACTGACCATTAAACTCACTGTTTTATTTATTTATTTATTGGCTGTGCTGGATCTTCATTGCTGTGTGGGCTTTTCTCTAGTTGGGGTGAGTGGGGGCCTCTCTTCATTGCAGTGCGTGGGCATCTCAATTTCGTGGCTTCTCTTGTTGCAGAGCACAGGCTCTAGGCACATGGGCTATAGCAGTTGCAGCACGTGGGCTCAATATTTGTGGCTCCCAGGCTCTAGAGCACAGGCTTAGTGGTTGTGGTGTATGGGCTTTAGTTGCTCCGCAGCATGTGGGTACCTTCCTGGATCAGGGTTCAAACATTTGTCTTCTGCTTTGGCAGGCAGATTCTTTACCACTGAGCCATCAGGGAAGCCCTAAACTCACTGTTTTAGAGTGAATAGTTCAATGGTTTTTAATATATTCACAATATTGTGTAACTACCACCACTGTCTAATTCCAGAAGATTTTCACCACCCCCAAAGACACCCTGTACTCATCAGTTGTCATCCCCATAGCTCCTGGCAGCTATTAATCTAGTTTCTGTGTATATAGATGTGCCTATTCTGGACATTTCATATAAATGTAATCATATAATATGTGGTCATTTGAATTTGATTCTTTCACTTTGCATAATGTTTTCAAGGTTCATACATGTATCAGTATTTCCCTTTTTATGACTGAATAATATTGTATGGGGGGCTTTCCTTGTGCCTCAGTGGTAAAGAATCCATTTGCTAATGCAGGAGACATGGGTTCAATCCCTGGGTCAGGAAGATCCCCTGGAGAAGGAAATGGCAACCCACTCCATATTCTTGCAAAGGAAATCCCATGGACTTTTATATCAGTCCATTCTAAAGGAGATCAGTCCTGGGTATTCATTGGAAGGACTGATGCTGAAGCTGAAACTCCAATACTTTGGCCACCTCATGTGAAGAGTTGACTCATTGGAAAAGACCCTGATGCTGGGAGTGATTGAGGGCAGGAGGAGAAGGAGATGACAGAGGATGAGATGGCTGGATGGCATCACCGAGTCGATGGACATGAGTTTGAGTGAACTCTGGGAGTTGGTGATGGACAGGGAGGCCTGGCGTGCTGCGATTCATGGGGTTGCAAAGAGTAGGACACGACTGAGCGACTGAACTGAACTGAACTGAGGTTTTGGTGGTAACCGTTGCCCCACTACTGCATGAACTTAGTGTAATCTTTGAGCCTTAGTTTCCTAAGCTCCCAAATGGGAAAAGGTACTATTCTATTGCAGGATTGTTGTTCTAAAATATTAAAAAATAACATAGGTAAACTGGTAACATAATGCTTATTGCATGACTATCATTCATCTCTGCTATGATAATTTAGGCATGTGGGCATTAGAAAAGGGATTAAGCATCTAAATATGAACACGTGTTTTCAATTCTTTTGAGTTTGTACCCGGGAATGGAATTTCTCTATGTTTAACTTTTTGAGGAAATGCCAAACTGTTTCCAAAATAGCTATACCATTTAACATTTTACATTCTTACCAACAATGTGATGAGGGTTACAATTCCTTTACATCCTTATCAAAACATGTTATTTTTTTTTTTCAAAAATTGTTATTATAGCCATCATGGTGGGTTAAGAAGGGGGCTCTTCTTGTGGTTAGACTTGAAGTTTCCTTATGACTAATGATGTTGATTTGTATACTTCTTTGGGCTTCTCTGGTGGCTCAGATGGTGAAGAATCTGCTTGCAGTGCTGGAGACTGGGATTCAATCGCAGGGTTGGGAAGATCCCCTGGACAAGGAAATGGCAACTCACTCCAGTATTCTTGCCTGGAGAATTCCATGGACAGAGGAACCTGGCAGGCTACACTCTGTCGTATTGCAAAGATCAAGACAGGACTGAGCAGCTAACATGACACTTTGGAGAAATGTCTATTTAAATCCTTTGCCCAATTAAAAATTGAGCTATTTGTCTTTTTTATTATTGGGTTGTAGGAGTTCTTTGAATAATATAGAGACTACACCATTACCACCTACAAGATTTGTAAATATTTTTTCCATTCTGTTTTTAGGTTTAAAATTTTTTTTTCACAGTGTCCTTTGAGGCACAAAAGTTTTAATTTTGATGAAGTCTAATTTATTTATATTTTTGTTATTATTGCTTGCCCTTTTTGTGTCATTTAAGAAACTTTTGCCTAATATAAGATCATGAAGACTTACACCTACATTTTCTCTTAATACTTTATAATTTGAATTATCACACTTAGGTCTTTGATTCATTTTGAATTATTTTTTAAATTTGATTTGAGAAAATCAATTAACCATAGATGGTTTACTACTGGACTCTATTATGCTTCTTGGTTCTATGTGTCTATCTTTATATCAACCACACTGTTTTGGCATGCATGGCAGCTTTGTAGAAAGTTTTAAAATGGGGAAATGTGAGCTCTCCATATTTTTTTTTCCTGTTAGAACTTATTTAGGGTATTCTAAGCCTGGTATATTTCAATATAAATTTTAGGATCAGCTTTCTTATTTTTTTTACAAAAGGCTACTAGAATCTTGATAGGGATTGCATTTAATCTGTAAATCATTTGCAGAAGTATTTTCATATTAAAATTAAATTTTCCAATCGATGAACACAAGAGACTTTTCCATTTATTTAGGTCTTCAAAGATTTCTGTTAACACTGTTGTTTAATTTTCAGTTTACAAATCTGACACTTATATAGCTAAGTTTATTCCTAAGCATATTTTTTGGATACTACTATAAATAAAATTTTTTCTTAATTTTACTTTTGGATTGTTCATTGTTAGGGTATAGAAATGTAGAAGATCTTTATATACTGGTCCTGTGTCCTACAACTTTGATGAATTCATTATTAGGGAGGGGGTTGAGGATGGGGAACATGTGTACACCCATGGCAGATTCATGTTGATGTATGGCAAAACCAATACAATATTGTAAAGTAATTAGCCTCCAATTAAAATAAATACATTTATATTAAAAAAAGCTTTTTAAACTTCATGTCATCTGTGAATAAATATACTTTTACACGACTTATTTGTATATAATAACAGAAGCATAGACAACAAAAGCAAAAATCAACAGGTGGGACTATGCCAAATTAAAAAGGTTCTGCACAGCAAAGGAAACAATCAGTAGAGTGAAGAGGCAATCAATGAAATGATGCGAGAAAGTAAAAAAAAAAAATGGAAGAAAGTATTTTCAAATCATATATTTGAGAAGGGGTAAATTTCTAAAATATATGAAGGACTCATACAACTCAAGAGCAAAAAAAAAAAAAAAGAAATCCCAGGTAATCCTAAAAATCCTAAAAATGGGCAGAAGACTTAAATAAATTTTTTTCCAAAGAAGACATGCAAATGGTTAACAAGTACATAAAAAGTGCTCAACATCACTAATCATTAGAAAAATGCAAGTTAAATCCACAGTGAGATATCACCTCACATCAGTTAGGGCGGCTATTGTTGAAAAGACAAGAAATAAAAAGTGTTGTTGAGGATGTGGGGAAAAGGGAACTCTAGTACTCTGTTGGTGGGGATGTAAAATGATATAACTACTGTAGAAACAGTATGGAGGTTTCTTGAAAAATTAAAAATAGAACTAATGTAAGAAATCCCAGAAATCCCACTTTTGGTTATATAACTAAAGGAAAAGAAGTCACTATCTTGAAGAGACGTCTGTACTCCTGTATTCATTGCAGCATTATTTACAATAGTCAACATATGGAAACAAATTAAGTGAACATCAGTAGATGAATGGAGAAAGAAAATGGGATACACACACATACATACTCACACTGAAATATTCAGTCATAAAAAAGGAAATCCTGCCATTTGTGTGACAACACGGATGAGCCTGCAGGATGTTCTGCTGTGTGAACTAAGTCAAATGGAGAAAGACAGCTATCGTATGATCTGGAAAAAAAAAAAAGTCAGACTCAGAGAAACAGAGAGTAGAATGATGGTTTCCAGGAGTTGGGGGTAGGGACATGGGCAGATGTGGGTTAGGGAGTACAACCTCCATTTAAAAGATGTATAAGCTCTAGAGATCTAATGTACAGCATGGTGACTATAGTTAATATTATGTACTTGAAATATGCTAAGACAGTAGATTTAAGTATTCTTATCACACTAAAGACTATGGATATATTGATTAACATGATTGTTGTAATCATTTTACAGCTTGTATGTGTATCAAGTCATCATATTGTATCCTTTATATATATATAGAATTTTGGCACCTAATTATTCCTCAATAAAGCAAGGGGAAAAACAAAATTAACATTCAAAAATCAATGACTTTCATATACACAAACAAAAACCAGAAGATATAAAAGGAAGGACTATCCGTTTACATTCAGAAACAAAACAAAAGCAAAAAACAAGAAGTAAATAGGTATAAACGTGACCAGAAAGTTCAAAATCTATATTGGGCAAGTTCTAAAAGACCCTTGAAAGACTTAAATATGGGCTTGAACGAATAGAAAGATGTACCATATTTATGGATAGCAAAACTCAACATCCTAAAGATGTTGGTCTCCTTAGATTAACACGTCCAATGTAATTCTAATAAGAATAGAATTTTTTTTTTCTGAAGCTAGAGATGTTGCTTATAATATTTACTTAAAGAACAAATAAGCAAGAATAGCCAGGAAAATTCTGATGGAGGATAGAAATAAAGGGGTGTACTTGTACTTCCCTGGTGGCTCAGACGGTAAAGAATTTGCCTGCAATGCAGTAGACATGGGTTTGATCCCTGGGATCCCCTGGGGAAGGGCCCGGCAACCCACAGCAGTATACTTGCCTAGAGAATCCCATGGGCAGACGAGCCTGGTGGGCTACAGTCATTGGGGTTGCAAACAGTCAGATACGACCGAACAACTAACACTTTCACATTTCACTTGAACTAAATATTTAAAATTTTTTATGCCTCTATAATTGAACAGTACTGGTGTTGGTGAAGAGATAGACTGACCCTGAAAGAGAAATAGAAAAATCCTAATAGACAAAATTGGACACAGAAATTTAATATGTGTATAAAGGCATCATCACAGGTCAATGGAGGAAAAGACAAGGTATTTAAAGTATATGGTTAGGAGGACTGGATAGTCTTCTGTAAAAAAATAAAATTGAATCCATTCTCCACACCAAGATAAATGCTGAATGGATCAGAAGTTTACCTTGGTAAAAAATGAAATTATGCAAAAAAAGGAAACATGGACTAATTGCTTTTTAACTTGGGAGTGGGGTAAACCTTCCTCATTATGACAAAAATGGAAACACAATAAAGAAAAAAGATTGACAAATTTGATTACATAAATAAGAATATTTTAAAGGATTGAAACAAAACATAAAAAAGTGAAGCAACCCCTCCTCCCACAAAACTACCAAACCCACTCACATTAACAAAGTAGAAAGATGATGAAAAATGGAAAACAATGTGTTCAGCCTATGGGCAAAGATTTGATATCTTTAACATCTAAGGAACTTCTAAAAATTTTATATGAAAAATATCAAGTTTCCTTCAGAAAAATGAGCTAAAAATATAAAGTTGATAGAAAAAATGTTATTAGCCTTGGCATGCTCGCGTTCAGTTGTTTCAGTCACACCCAGCTCTTTGTGAACCTATGAACTGTAGCCCACCAGGTTCCTCTATCCATAGGATTCTCCAGGCAAGAATACTGGAGTGGGTTGCCATGCCCTTCTCCAAAGGATCTTCCTGACCCAGGGACTGGAACCAAGTCTCCTGCATTCCAGACAGATTCTTCACTGACTGAACCACCAGAGAAGCCCTTGAAAGTGAAAGTGAAAGTTGCTCAGTTGTGTCCAACTCTTTGAGACTCCATGGCCTATAGTCCATGGAATTCTCTGGGCAAGAATACAGGAGTGGGTAGTCTTTTCCTTCTCCAGGGGATCTTCCCAACCCAGGGATTGAACCTAGGTCTCCCACATTGGTTCTTTATCAGCTGAGCCACAAGCAAAGCCCAAGAATACTAGAGTGGGTAGCCTATCCCTTCTCCAGTGGATCTTCCCAACCCAGGAATTGAACTGGGGTCTCCTGCAATGCAGGCGGATTCTTTAACAACTGAGCTATCAGGGAAACCCAGAGAAGCCCTTAGTAGCCTTTAATGATATATAAAGTTTCTTACCTTTTAAATGCAAAATAAATCAACACTGAAAAATCAACATTTTCTACCCATTATATTACCAAAATTAAAAACACAGAAAATTGAGAACATATTCTCTTGGCAAAGCTCTAGATGAACAAAAGTTCTCATGTATTAGGTTACTGATGGGAATGTTACACTGGGGAGGAGAGTTTGACATAACTCTCAAAACCTCATCTACCTGTTGACTCAGCTGTTTTAGTTCTAAGAATTTCTCCCAAGGATACGCTGACAAAATTACAAACAAGATTCATTCATGGTGTTATTTATTACAGCACTATTTGTAATAGCACAAAACTTGAAACAATTCAAATATCCATCATCAGGGAACTGATAAAATAAGCTAAAGCACACAATGGTGCTTAATGCTATTACATAAAAGAGTGAGAAAGACCTCCGGTGACTGTTTTAAAATGATTTCTAAAATATGTTAATGAGTGCAAAAAGGTGTAGCAATGTGTATAAAATATGTGGCCATTCATCTCAGAAAAGTTGTTAAGTTGTTGGTTTAACTTGACACATGAGATAAAAAGATAAAGCAAAAATTTAGATTTATAAGGGAATGCAAGAGTAAGGTGGAGGGGGACTATATCTTTAGAAACCACTTAAATATTTTGTATAATTATAATGCAAAGTTAAGCTAAAAGAGCAATCCTAAAACTTAAAGCAAAATGAAAAAAAAAAAAAAAATGAGCCTGTGACTTGAGTTGGTGGTACAATCATACCAAGAGGAATTATTTTCAGTTAGTTTAAAACACAGTAATTTGATTTTACCTAGTGAGATTGATTCCTAAGTAGAGGCAAAATAAAGCAAGGAGAAAGCTTATGTTCTTTCACTAATCGTGCTGTTAATGGTAGTGTTAGTATTGTTCATCTGAAAGGGTTGTGTGTATATTTTTCAATAAATGAGGAATTTTGTTGATGTCAATGAGTATCACAATCTAAGGCATGGGAGAAAGAACATACAGAGATGACTCCTGAAGTTAAGAACATCGGGTAGTCCTGATATGAATTAAAAATATCAATGTCAACTCATGATGTATTTTACCTGAAGAAAATTTCTTAATTCTGGCCTCTGAAAAGGCCTTGAAACCATGACTCAGTTCAGTCAATTCAGTCACTCGGTTGTGTCTGACTCTTTGCGACTCCGTGGACTGCAGCATGCCAGGCTTCCCTGTCCATCACCAACTCCCGGAACTTACTCAAACTCACATCCATAGAGTTGGTGATAGCATCCAACCATCTCATCCTCTGTCAGCCCCTTCTTCTCCACCTTCAATCTTTCCCAGCATCAGGGTCTTTTCCAACGAGTCAGTTCTTTGCATCAGGTGGCCAAAGTATTGGAGTTTCAGCTTCAGCATCAGTCCTTCCAATGAATATTCAGGACTGATTTCCTTTAGGATTGACTGGTTGGATTTCCTTGCAGTCCAAGGGACTCTCAAGAGTCTTCTCCAACACCACAGTTCAAAAGCATCAATTCTTCAGTGCTCAGCTTTCTTCACAATCCAACTCTTACATCCATACATGACTACTGGAAAAGCCATAGCTTTGATTTAATGGGCCTTTGTTGACAAAGTAATGTCTCTGCTTTTTAATATGCTGTCTAGGTTGGTCATAGCTTTTCTTCCAAGGAGCAAGCATCTTTTAATTTCATGGCTGCAGTCACCATCTGCAGTGATTTTGGAGCCCAAGAAAATAAAGTCTCTCATTTGCTTCTTCCATTGTTTCCCCATCTATTTGCCATGGAGTGATGGGACCAGATGTCATGATCTTAGTTTTCTGAATGTTGAGTTTTAACTTTTTCACTCTCCTCTCTCACTTTCATCAAGAGGCTCTTTAGTTCTTCGCTTTCTGCCATTAGGGTGATGTCATCTGAATATCTGAGGGTATTGATACTTCTCCTGGAAATCTTGATTCCAGCTTGCGCTTCATCGAGCCTGGCATTTCTCATGATATACTCGGCATATAAGTTAAATAATCAGGGTGACAATATGCAGCCTTGACGTACTCCTTTCCTGATTTGGGACCAGTCTGTTATTCCATGTCCAGTGCTAACTGATGCTGCTTTACCTTCATACAGATTTCTCAGGAAGCAGGTAAGGTGGTCTGGTATTCCCATCTCTTGAAGAATTTTCCACAGTTTGTTGTGATCCACACAGTCAAAGGCTTTGGTGTAGTAAATGAAGAAAATAAATGTTTTTCTAAAATTCTCTTGCTTTTTCTATGATCCAATGGATGTTGGCAATTTGATCTCTGGTTCCTCTGCCTTTTCTAAATCCCAGCTTGAACATCTGGAGGTTCTCTGTTCATGTACTGTTGAAGCCTAGGTTGGAGAATTTTGAGCTTTACTTTGCTAGAGTGTGAGATGAGTGCAATTGTGTATAAGTTTGAACATTCTTTGGCATTGCCTTTCTTTGGTATTGGAAAGAAAACTGACCTTTTCCAGTCCTGTGGCCACTGCTGAGTTTTCCAAATTTGTTGGCATATTGAGTGCAGCACTTTCACAGCATCATCTTTTAGGATTTGAAATAGCTCAACTGGAATTCCATCACTTCCACTAGCTTTGTTCATAGTGATACTTCCTAAGGCCCACTTGACTTTGCATTCTAGGATGTCTGGTTCTAGGTGAGTGATCACACCATTGTGATTATCTGGGTTATGAAGATCTTTTTTGTACAGTTCTTCTGTGTATTCTTGCCACCTCTTCTTAATATCTTCTGCTTCTGTTAGGTCCATACCATTTCTGTCCTTTATTGTGACCATTTTTTGCATGAAGTGTTCCCTTTGTATCTCCAATTTTCTTGAGATCTCTAGTCTTTGCCATTCTATTGTTTTCCTCTATTTCTTTGCAATGATTACTGAGGAAGGCTTTCTTATCTCTCCTTGCTATTCTTTGGAGCTCTGCATTCAAATGGGTATATATTTCCTTTTCTCCTTTGCCTTTAGCTTCTCTTCTTCTCTCAGCTATTTGTAAGGCTTTCTCAGACAATCATTTGCCTTTTTGCCCTTCTTTTTCTTGGAAATGGTCTTGATGATTGCCTCCTGTACAATGTCACAAACCTCTATCCATTGTTCTTCAGGCACTCTGTCTGTCAGATCTAATCCCTTGAATCTGTTTGTCACTTCCACTGTATTTAGGTCATATCTGAATGGTCTAGTGGTTTTCCGTATTTTCTTCAATTTAAGTCTGAATTTTGCAATAAGGAGTTCATGATCTGAGCCACAGTCAGCTCCCGGTCTTGTTTTTGCTGACTGTATAGAGCTTCTCCATCTTTGGCTGTAAAGAATAGAATCAATCTAATTTTGGTATTGACCACTGGTGATGTTCATGTGTAGAGTCTTTCCTTGTGTTTTTGGAAGAGGGTGTTTGCTATAACCTGTGCATTCTGTTAGCAAAACTCTATTAGCCTTTGCCCTGCTTCATTCTGTACTCCAAGGCCAAACCTTGTCTGTTACTCCAGATATCTCTTGACTTCCTACTTCTGCATTCCAGTCCCCTATAATGAAAAGGATATCTTTTTTGGGTATTGGTTCTAGAAGGTCTTATAGGTCTTCATAGAACTGTCCAACTTCAGCTTCTTCAGCATTACTGGTTGGGGCATAGACTTGGATTACTGTGATATTGAATGGTTTGTCTTGGAAACAAACAGAGATCATTCTGTTGTTTTTGAGATTGCATCCAAGTACTGCATTTCGGACTCTTTTGTTGACTATGAGGACTACTCCATTTCTTCTAAGAGATTCTTGCCCACAGTAGTAGATATAATGGTCATCTGAGTTAAATTCACCCATTCCTGTCCATTTCAGTTCACTGATTCCTAAAATGTCGACGTTCACTCTTGCCATCTCTTGTTTGGCCACTTCCAATTTACCTTGATTCATGGACCTAACATTCCAGGTTAATGAATCCTCTTGTCTCCTATATTATGGTCTCTGAATTTCAGCAAAATGAACCAAGACGTTTTGGACAAATGGATGGTCCTAGGTCTAGGGCAGGAAGTGTATAAAACAAATGTGGATGTGGATATACATTTTACTAAAGTCAACAAGTCCCCTTTTGGCACTAGCTCATTTAGCCTTGCTAGAGGATACAAGGAAAGAAGAATAGCACATCAGGGGCAGGGGCCGGTATGACAGCTCATGTACAAAGGAATGAGACCAATGAGTGGGTACAATGATGCTGTAATGCATTATCCATGTATCTTTGTTAAGACTGAGATACTCACTCCTCTTGTTGGCTGCTTGCAGTCCACACCTGAATCTTTCTTTGGGAATTGCTTTCAGTGGAGGAACAGTGCCTTGCCCTAGATTAAGCTCCAATTCAGGGAGCAGTTCTGCCTAAATTGGAGCCACCCCAGTTACTGAGGCTTCCCTGATAGCTCAGTTGGTAAAGAATCTGCCTGCAATGCAGGAGACCCTGGTCTGATTCCTGGGTCAGGAAGATCCCCTGGAGAAGGGATAGGCTACCCACTCCAGCATTCTTGGGCTTCCCTTGTGGCTCAGCTGATAAAGAATCCACCTGAAATGTGGGAGACCTGGGCTCAATCCCTGGGTTGGGAAGATCCCCTGGAGAAGGGAAAGGCTACCCACCCCAGTATTCTGCCCTGGAGAATATGATGGACTGTATAGTCCATGGGGTTGCAAAGAGTTGGACACGACTGAGCGACTTTCAGTCACCAGCTACTGAGGAAGTCCAATTGGATTGGCTGAGGTTTCCAGTTTCAAGTATGTTACAGTTTAACTTGTCCTGCTGTACAATCCTGTTCCCCTCACTCCCCATGAGCCCTCTCCAGTACACCTCTAGTGCATAAATTTCCATCTCATAGTCTGTTTATTGGGGAACTGGGCTTAACTGATGGGTATGGGAGCCATCCCGGCTTATGAGTGCCATTTCCCTTATGAAACAATATGTTTTACTTCCTCCCGGGGGAATAGTTTCCAGGGGTCCTAGCAAGGGACATGCAGTTACAAGAATGCACTGCATTCAGAGAAGCTCAAACTATGGATCCCGTTTAGATATTTATAGTTAATTCACAATCCTCCAAGGCCAGGTGTAGTTTACTAATTAGAAGTCATTTTATAAGCAATGTTGCCTGGTAACATAGACGGCTTTCACCTTTATTATGTTTCCAGGGGAACAGAGCTAGGAGTTAACTCAAGGTCATTTTTCTGGAGAGAAAGAGAGCGAGTCTGTAAACCATTCACATTTAAAGACAATCACAAAGATAACTGAAACAAAAGAAAAAAAATCCCAACAACCCTCACTTGGATGATACTAGGAAACTAACTTATTTTGAGACCTGGTAAATAAAGGGAGAGAATAATTTATCTAGATATTGTTATATGAACTGTATAAGGGGAATTTTCTCTTCACAGAAGTATCCTGACTTTTGTGAGGATCGAAGAGGGATTGAATTGTGATATCATCCATTGCAACTCCTACTGAAAAGGTGACTCTAGACAGGGGTCCCCAACCTCCAGGATCTAACGCCTGATGATCAGAGGGAGAGCTGATGTAATGATAGTAGAAATAAAGTGCACAATAAATGTAATGCCCTTGAATCATCCCCAAACCATCCCCCACCCTCCTGGTCTATGGAAAAATTGTCTTCCATGAAACCGGTCCCTGGTGTCAAAAAATTTGGGGACTACTGATCTAGACAATATCACCAGGGACAGCTAATAGTTCCAAAGGCCATCAGACTTTGTGCACCCCCTGGATGTAAGTACACAGCACAACCTATAATGTATTGCAAAAAGTTCTCATCTGAATTTGACCAGACTTCTAGATCTAACTGCCAGTTGTTCAGGACAGTTGATATCAAGGTGAAACAGTTTGCAAAACGCAGATTGTGGAAAACACAATGACCTAGTTTCTTCAACAGAGACTTTGCAAGGGAGACACACACATTACAGATATAAAGGTGAAAATTTCTGATTTAAAAGAGACCTAAGATACAAGAGACATATAAACCAATTGTAATTTTTGAGTCTATGATCCTGATTTGGACAAGCTGTAAAACTATTTATTATTTATGATTCAACTGAGGGATTTGAATACCGCTGGAAGATTGAATGATAGGAAGAAGTGATTATTAATTTTTCAGGTTTGATAATGGTATTGTGGTTATGTTATTTAGGAGAGTTCTTAACTTTTACAGGTAAAGACAGATACATTTATAGATTAAGTGATAAAATATCTGTTCCCCTTCCCCCAAATAATCTAGATTGTAGCGAAGTGGGTAAGAGATTACATGAAAGAGATGAAAGTGGGTGAGAGATTACAAACTGGCCATGACCTGATAACTGCTGAAGCTGGCCATTAGGTTTATGGGGGTTCTTTATACTATTTCCATGACTTTTATATGTTTGAAAATTTTAACTATAACAAATAGAATCACATACACATTTACTTTTTAATATAATCATCTCACTCCTGGAAATCTTCCATAGGTCTAAGGTTTCTTAATGTAGCAGCACTAACGAAAAGAAAAGAAACCCTAGAAATAAAATGAATACCCAACAATGAAATATGGTTGAATAAATTGTGATAGTGTACCATCATTAAGAGGAATAATTTAGAGCCAACCCAGTTCACCTGCAGGAGTTTTGGGGAATAATGTTGAATGAGAAAAGCAAGAAGCACACAGGAGTATATAAGACCTCATTTTTTGAAAGAAAAAAAAGACACGTGCCTATTCGTCTACGATGTGTAGTGTGTATTAGAGGATGTCCAGAGGGGTGTTAACATGGTTTCCTTGGGGTTGGGGAGTGAGGAAGTATGAGCCCCGGTTGTGGGGTCAGACCGTGTTCTGGTCCAACTTTGTCACCAGTGGTGTCACTACGGAGAGTTCAGCAGTGTTCATGGAGCACGTCCTGTGTGCCCGGCTGGCCTAGCAGCTGATAATACAGTATAGATGCTGTTCCTGTGACTTCCCTGGAGGTCTAGTGGTTAAGAATCCACCATCCAATGCAGGGCATGCAGATTCTGCCCCTGGTCAGGGAACTAAGATCCAACATGCCTTGGAGCAACTAAGCCCATGTTGGAAATAACCAAGCCTGCATGCCTCCATGAAGATCCAGCTTAGCCGGAAAAAAAAGATAAAATGCTGTTCCTATCTCTGGGAAGCTGCCATGTTGAGGAGAGAAGGTTGAAAGGTCAACATGCATAAATTGCAGGGTGCTGTGGACAGGGAGGCCTGGCGTGCTGAGATTCACGGGGTTGCAAAGAGTCGGACACGACTGAGCGACTGATCTGATCTGATCTGTGGGCATATTGCTTAACTTTTATGAACCTCAGTTTTCTTATTTATGAAATGGGATTATGACATATGCTTCATAGGGCAATTTTGAGGTTTAAATATGTGCAACATGAATCTAATTGCACCATCTTGGGCCACAATCTTCTCATTGTAAGGCTCTAGCAACCTCCTGGTATTGTCCCCAGGGGCAGAAAGATGGACCCTGAGAGCCCGTAAGGTGAGGGAGGGTGCTGGGCAGTCAGTCTGAGAGCTAAGACAGAAGAGTGAGGTAGAACTGTATTATGGTTTCTTGAGAACATAGAATAAAGGAGGCAAATGTGTGCATTTATCCTTCATTTGAAAGCATTCACTTAATCTGTGTGTGTGGGCTTCCTCATCGGTGTGGACGGTAAAGAGTCTGCCTGCAATATGACAGACCCAGTTTCGATCCCTGGGTTGGGAATATCCCCTCAAGAAGGAAATGCCAACCCACTCCAGTATTCTTGCCTGGAGAATCCCATGGACAGAGAGCCTGGCAGGCTACAATCCATGGGGTCGCAAGTAGTCCAACACTCAATAATTGAATGTGTGTGTGTTAGTTGCTCAGTCATGTCCGACTCTTTGTGACTCTGTGGATTGTAGCTCACCAGGCTCCTCCGTTCATTGGGTTCTCCAGGCAAGAATACTGGAATGGGGTGCCATTCGCTTCTTTAGGGGATTTTCCAGACCCAGGGATTGAACCCAGGTCTCCTGCACTGTAGGCAGATTGTTTACCATCTGAGCCACCAGGGAGGGCCATTCACTTAATTCTTTATATTAATACCTTATACATGAGTGAACAGAGTAGAAGAAGACCTGTGCCCCTTCAGAAGTGATGGTCCAAAAAGGGGAGCCAGACACTAGACATTAAAAGGAATAAATGAGTAAATCTGATGATTCGTTGAAGTTTCATGGCAAAGAGGAAAAGCAGAGCAGAGGAAGTATATTAGTTAGCTAGGGCTGCTGTAACAAAGTGTCACAGACCAGGTGACATAAACAACAGAAACGCGTTGTCTCACTAGTCCGGAGCCTGAAGGTCTGGGATCAAGACCATGCTTCTTCTGCCAAATCTAGAGAGGAATCTGTTCCAGGGAACTCTCCCAGCTTCCGGTAGTTCCCCGGCTTGTGGCAGCTTAACTGCAATCCTCACCTGGCATTCTTCCTCTATGCATATGTGTCTCAGTGTCCAAATTTTATCTTTTTCTAAGGACACCAGTCAGATTAGGGGCCACTCTACTCCAGTGTGACCTCATCTTAACTAATTACACTGACAATGACCCTATTTCCATATAAGGTCCCATTTGGAGTTATTGGGGGTTGAGACTTCAACAAACAAAGTTACGGAACAGGAAGGGATGTGGAAGTGCCCAAGATAGTGGGCAGCCTGCAGTATTAAATTGGGAAACTTGGTGAGAAGGGGACATTGGAGAGAATGCTTGAAGAACGTAGGGAATGGGCCCTGTGGCTATCTGGGGAACTGAAGACTATCCCAGGTAGAGAGGACAACCAATGCAAAGACACCTTGGCAGGCATGTGCTGAGATTTTCTAGGAGCAGCAGGAAGACACTGTGGCTGCAGCAGAGAAGGAGTGAACAGGAGATGTCAGATGGGATCAGGCCCTAAGTGTGCGGCCCTTGGACACTTGTGATGGACTTTGGCTTTTACTTGGAGCGTAACGATCGGTGGTTCTGGGCAGAGTGGCTATGTTGATAGACACAGTAGATTGGTGGGGAAGCAGTTAGGAAGCCATGTCTGTGGTCCATGTGGGAAATTACTGAATTAGGAGACAGGGGAGAATTGCTGGAGCAACCTCCTGAGTAGAGAAGGGGGATCGGTCCAATGCATAAGTAGAAGGATTGGCATGGGTCCTGGGCCTTGGTGAATATATTTAATTTAAATACTTACCCCTTACTGCATATCTAAAGAACCTAGCAAAGTATGTGGTGGACAGAAGAGTCTCAGTATAGTTTTTCTTTCCTCTCCCTTCCATCTCAGAATCTGGTCTCCTCAGCACCCACCCATCATTCAACTTGCTCTCTGTTAGTTCTTTAATCCTTAAAGAATGTGAGCTGGTAGTGGCTTATAGAAATGTTTTGAATGGTTGCTCAATGAATCCTAGGTTTTGGAGTAGTACCTTGGGGCCATGTAAGAGTTCAGGAAATCCTAAATGGAGGAACTCCCAGGGATTCCTGCCCATTCCCGTGCCTACTCCATATCTCACTTTATCCAGAAAATTCAATAGCTATGGTTTGTATGAAAGTGTTAGTTGCTCAGTTGTATCCAATTCTTTGCATCCCCATGGACTCTAGCTCACCAGGCTCCTCTGTCCATGGAATTCTCCAGGCAAGAATACTGGAATGGGTAGTCATTCTTTTCTCCAGGGTATCTTCCTGACTCAGGGATCAAAACTGGGTCTTATGCATTGCAGCCAGATTCTTTACAGCCACCAAGGAAGCCCCATGATTTGTATTGAGGGGCACATTCAAGAATTTCATTTAAAAGCAATAAAATTTCTGCTTTTTAAAAGTAACTCATTGCCTCAGAGCATTTCTTTTGTCTGAGATATTTTAAAACCCTCTAACTCAAAAGAAATAAATCTCTAATGGTAGAATTTTAGATCATGGTTCTACTTGTTTTGCAGCAAACAGATTTTTTCTGACTTCACCCAATAATGATGATGACGACAATGATAACAAATATTAATTCAGGGCTAAACTTGCCCTTGTTTAGGATCCTGCCAAGGAATTATAAAGAATGAAACTATTTATAGTCAAAGCATAGATTTGTGAAGCCGTTATGTTAGAGCTTGGAGAGCTCTTAACAATACTCTAGTTTCAACCCTTTCATTTTATTAACAAATAACTGAGAGAAATGTTGATTTGATCAAGTTCATTTAAGGGTGGCTGGGTCTAGAATCCAAGCAACCTATGTCCCAGGTCCCCAGTTTTCTCATTATATCCTGCTAGAAGGCAGGTGTCCTCAGATTAGGATAAGGAGTGCCATATCACAGCTGTTGAAACAAAGGGTAGACACGAAATGAATACTCAAGACATTTGATGTGACATTTACCATCCCTGGGAGTTCACATTTATAAGCTCCACCACATTTAAGAGCCTTTTAAAGTCTCTAATTGCTCATTTATCTGATGTTGCAAAAACAGTCTCCACAGATACAAACTGGCAGGTAAATAGGTTGCTGAGAATTTATTTAAAGTGATAAACTAGCATAATGCATCTTCCCTTGAGAGAATTATCAAAAGCACAGGATTATACCACCATTTGTAGTCATATTTCTTTTGGAGTCATTATTGGCTGTGGCCTCCTAATTTTCTTGGGGAAATATTTCATTTCTTACTCCATGAACAACTGCACTGTAAATAAACCTGCCAGCTCCCATGGGGACACGTCAATCAGAGCAACCTGGTAAAGGGTAAAGAAGACAATTGGGGGGTTGGCCAGATGTGGCTGTGGATTCTACCTCTGCCTCTTAGATCTCTCTTCTTGGGGTGAATGCTTTAGTTCTGGATGCCTTAATTTTCTCTTTGGTAAAATGGGAATTGTAATATCTGCCTCGTAGGATGGTTGTGGGGATTAAGGGAATGAAGGCTGTAGGCCATCTTATGCCATGGCTGGCTATGGTGGTGGTTTAGTTGCTAAGTTGTGTCTGACTCTTGCAATCCCATGGACTATAGCCCGCTAGGCTCCTCTGTCCATGGGATTTCCCGGGCAAGCATACTGGAGTGGGGTGCCATTCTCTTCTGCAGGGGATCTTCCCAACCCAGGGATCAAACCCAAGTCTCCTTCATTGCAGGCAGTCTCCTGCACTGTAGACACATTCTTTACTGACTGAGCCACAAGGAAAGCCATGGCTGGGTATGGTAGCTGATAAATAGTGAACTGCTCTGTTGGGAGGCAGAATAGAGATGTGACTTACAGGCCAAGTATAGCCCCTGGACCAGCAGTTCCAGTTTGGGGGCTTCGGCATCAGTCTGGTTGGATTCAAGCTTCAGTGTGGTTAGTAATTAGCTATGTAGCTTTGGGTGAAATCACTTTCTTAAAGTTGATGTTTGTTCACCTATGAAATGGGAAGGATGACCATAGGAGTACTTATTTTGTGGGTCATTTTGACATACCAGTGAGATGTTGCAGTCTCTCACCCTGGCTGGCATTTGAGGAATCACTATTAGAATTTTCTAGAGCCTGCTGTCCAGAAGCAGTAAGCCTGTGATGAAAGAAAGTGAAAGTGAAGTCGCTCAGTCGTGTCCGACTCTTTGCGACCCCATGGACACCAGGCTCCTCCGTCTATGGGATTTTCTAGGCAAGGGTACTGGCCTGTGGTAAATAAAACTAATGTGACAGTTAGGGGAAAGGAAAGCTATTTCTGTGTTCCTGTTTCAAATCAAAGTATGAGATGGATCTTTGGTTTCCTAACCACAGTCTACCACCTTTGTGTTAGCACTAAGTCTTAACAGTGATTACTGCGCTTCTGCAGCAGTTGCAGAGCAGGTAAGGGGGTGAGAGGGCTGGCAGTTGGCTCAAGCTGATAACAAGAGGCTTGTACCAGCAGGACTGGAATAGACCTCAATGGTCATCTGCCCCAGGCCCTGTTGATATGGGAACACTCCCCCAGCATCCCCGAATCATGAACCCTCAGTTTCTCCTTGTACTCCTCTGGTGCTGGGGAGCTTCTTCCTTCTGCCAAAAAAGGTCCATTTTTGTTCAATTTGTGAGGTCTCTGGTTGGGAAGCTCTTTTAAGTTAAGATGTTCAGTTCAGTTCAGTTGCTCAGTCATGTTCAACTCTTTGCAGCCCCATGGACTGCAGCATGCCAGGCTTTTCTGTCCATCACTAACTCCCAGAGCTTGCTCAAACTCATGTCCATCAAGTCAGTGATGCCATCCAACCATCTAATCCTTTATCATCCCCTTCTCCTCCTGCCTTCAATTTTTCCCAGTTAAGATGTAGTAAGTTAAGATGTAGTAGGGCTCAAAGAAACATGGAGTCAGTTTGGAACTGCTGTAGACTGTGTCCCCAACAAAATTCACACATTAAAACCTAATCTCCAGTGGGATGGTATTTGGAGATGACATCTTGGGAGGTGATTAGGTCATGAGAGCAGAGTTAACAAGTGGGATTAGTGCCCTTAAAAAGAAACCAAACAACTCTTTGCCCATCCTGCCATGTTGAGGACACAGCAAAGACTGCTGTCCTAAACATGGCAGGAATGTGTCCTCACCAGATCCCACATCTGGGCCTTGATCTTGGACTTCCCAGCCTCCAGAACCGTGAGAAATAAAGGTTTGTTATTTAAGCCACTCCGTCTGTGGTATTTTTGGTTATAGCAGTGTGAATGGACTAAGACAGGGACCATGTCTCAGGGTTGGGAACCAGGTTTTCCAGTGTGATGTTTCCTTCTTATGAAATCATTCTAGTGTGATTTTTATTCATTAACCAATCTTGGGGGACATGCATACTCTCAAAAGGTGAGCCACATTTTTTATGACATATTCATATGTTTAATTTGCAAGGAAAGGTTTTGAATTCCACAGGAAAATAAGTACTTTCTTGATTGAATTAAGTAAATAAACTATTTACTTTGTATTAGCCCCAAGCTACTCTCAAAACCTCAAATTTCTCTTGTACTGATTATATGAAAGAGAACATTATTAGCCTTATTATTCAGAGCCCTCACTTTTGACAGCCCTGAGTTAGCTTAACAGTAACTGGTCAATGTCATTTACTGGAATAATCTGAATCCTTGCCAGTACTGCAAACCCTGTCTTTACTGGGTAGAAAAGGTTTAGTACTTGGGTTCCAGGCATTGATGCACCTTGTGGCAACCAGATTTCTCCTCAATAGATAGGATTAATTCCAGACAGAACTGTGATCCACTTCTTTGCCTGTTGGATCACTGGCATGCAGAGTCCAACCCAATCAGATCTCCATCTTGACTTCTAAGTCAAAGGAAATGTGGTGTCACCTAGCAGCAAGATTTCCCCCTTGAATCTAAGACTATTTAAGCTAGTAGAGCCCAAAGGTGTAAGGACAGCAAATAAAAATTCTCTTAAGTGGATTATCAGGCATACTAATGAGAAGGACTACTCCTATTTCACCTTATGGTTCTCAGATGCAGGTACACTATCTATGGGGGAAAACTACCATCTCTCAGATGTTTACCCTCCTAAAACATCCTTTAGGAGGGTACCCCAATCTTGTAAGGTATTGTTTCCCAGCTGGCTCTGTGGTGAGTCTTCAGGAAGCTGTTCCATGATTCTGTGAGTCCAGTTGCTTCTAGGTAATGGGGTAGGTGCTAGGATGTGTGGAAATTCTGTGAGCATGAGCCAACTGTACTTCTCTGGCCATGAAAATGAGTTATTTGGTCAGAAACAATGTGGCGATGGTTAATGAGAGAGTGAATAAACATTTAAGTTCACAGATGGCTGTGTGCTCAGCAGGGCTGATCTGGATTCAGTAGACGGACCTGTTTCAGGGAGGTCACATTTTTGCCCCTCTAGGACGGAAGGGCAGCACAGCAATCCCTGTACCACCGGGTGACTGGATGACTCTGCAGGGAACGGTGCCATGTTGGGGTTTCAGCACTGATCTCTGCTGTTGTTCAGGTCACTCTCAGCAGTAGTTTAGGTGGGTTAGGATTGGTAGAGAAGGTCCATTTGGAGCTTACATATAACCTGCCTCCTTGTCACTGTATTCAGAGCCCATTGAGCAAGCACTGAAGTGGCTGGGGAAAGAGGTTGACAATCAACAGATTCTATTGGGTTGGCTAAAAATTCATTTAGAGTTTTTCTGTAACATCTTCCTGAAAAGCCTGAATGAATATTTTGGCCAACCCAATATTTTGTCCACTTGATTATAACAACCACCTTTCAATGAGCAATCACATAAGACATAAATATCCAGATTTTGTACCCATTTTGAGAGGACGATTCATATACTTTCCCTGCAGACCTCCTGGTCACCAATTCTTTTCTTTCCCAACACTGACCTTATAGCCAGACTTATAGCCACTGCTTCTGAATCAATGTAGGCTTTAACTTTCTGTAACGGGATTCATCAGGCTTGTTTTTGCCTGAACTAGAGTGTTTACAGCTATGTAGATAACATTAATTCCTCAGTAGGTTGTCAAACTCCTTCATTCCAAGGAATGCTGTGATCAATTATCCATTGCCAAAAGTCCCATGGAGTCAAGACATTGGTAGTCCCTTTATCTCTGTTTCCCCTCAAAGTGATTACACCGACTTTGTTTCTGGTGATTAATTTCTACCACCTGGCCCCTCTGCCTCTTCCAGATACCATTATTTCCATTAAAATAATAGAATCATTAAAATGGCAGTGGTATTCCACATTTTTTATTAAATATATTCCTAAAGGAATAAGTTTGTTGACTGCACTGTAATCGAAAATTTTAATTTCATTTTCCAATTGTTTTCTGCTGAGCCTGATTTTAGTATGTTGAATTTGTTTCCTATGAACTCACTAAACTCACTTACTAACCCTAATAAATTTCATGGTAGATTTCTTAAGATTTTCTATGCTATCATGTCATCTGTACATAAATATTTTACTTTTTCCGTCTCATTCTTTTCTTTCTTATTGTACTGACTGGAACTTCCAGTACAATGCTGAACAGAGGTGGTGATAGTGGACATGCTTCCCTTGTTCCCAGTCTTAGGGGAAAGTATTCTTTTACACTTGACAGTGATATTGACTGTAGTTCTGTTGATATTCACTACTGTAGTTTTAAAATTATATCACTTTTATAAGTGTCTTCTATTTCAAGTTTTAAAGTTGTTAATGGACGTTATTTTATTAAATAATTTCCTACGTTTATTGAGACCATAAATGGTATTAAAAATGTTTTTAATTCGTGAATAAGACCATCAGTCCTTCACTACAGAAACTTTTTTTGTTTGTACTATAAATTCAATGTCTCTAATAGTTATAGGGCTATTCATATTATGTATTAAATTTTGTCAGTTTTGGTAGGTTGTGGTTATAAAGAAACTTACCTATTTTTTCTGACGTGAATGCATTGGCATAATGTACATAATCTTTTCTTTTTTAGTATTTACAAGATCTATAATGATATTCATGTTTCAATTTCTGAAATTGGTAATTTGTATTTGTCTCTTTTTTTCTTGTCATTCTTACTAGCGATTTTTAAATTTATTAGTTAAAAAACTTTGTTTTATTGATGCTATTTGTTTTCCATTTTATTGATTTTTATTCTGGTTTTTTATTGTATCTTTCCTTCTAGTTGCTTTGGCTTAATTTGCTCATCATTTTCTAGATTCTTAAGGAAACTTAGAGTATTCATTTAAACTTCCATTTATAATAATAGCATTTGAAGCTATAAACTTCCCAATCACTTCTTTAGCTATATCCCATAAATGTTATATTTTATTTTCATTACTATTCAGTTTTTAATATTTTTAATTTTTCTTAAAATTCCTTAATTTCATTTTTGACTTAAAAGTTATTAAAATATGTTGTTTAATTTCAAATATTTAAGATTTTTCTAGATATATATTGCCATAGATTTTAATTTAATTGTATTATGGTCAAGAATATACTCTGCAATTACAATTTTTTGAAATGTCTTAAGCCTTACATTACCCAACATATGGTCTAGATTGAAGAACATCCCACTCATGCATTCTCCAGTTGTCATAAATATTAATTAGTCCAAGGCTCTTGATAATATTCTTATCATCTATACTTTTAGTGATTTTTTTGACTGTTCTATAAATTATTCAGAGAAGTACATTGAAAGTCTTCAACAATGATGGTGGTTTTATCTATTTATTTCTTTAGTTCTGTCAGATTTTGCTTTATTTCGGAAGCTCAGATATTATGCACATAAACATATATGGTGGTTATTAGTTTCAAATGAGTTGATTTTTTTATCATAATAATGGCCATCTTTTTTCTATTAATTTAATTTTTTATTGGAGTGTAATTGCTTTACAATGTTGTATTAATTTCTGCTGTACAACAGACTGAATCAGCTATATGCATTATATTAATTAATCACCAATTTTTTAATGTTCAATATTTGACGGACAAATACAAAATATTTTTGCCGTTAACTTATTTTTCCTTTATATTTAAAGCACATCTCATGTTGACAGTATATTATTGGTTCTTGCTTTTTTATTCAGTTTGACAAACTCTGACTTTTTAAAAATTCAAGTATAGTTGATGTGTAATGTTATATAAGTTCAGTTCAGTTCAGTTCAGTCACTCAGTTGTGTCCGACTCTTGAATCGCAGCACGCCAGGCCTCCCTGTCCATCACCAACTCCTGGAGTTCACTCAGACTCACGTCCATCGAGTCAGTGATGCAATCCAGCCATCCCATCCTCTGTCGTCCCCTTCTCCTCCTGCCCCCAATCCCTCCCAGAGTCTTTTTCCAATGAGTCAACTCTTCGAATGAGGTAGCCAAAGTACTGGAGTTTCAGCTTCAGCATCATTCCTTCCAAAGAAATCCCAGGGCTGATCTCCTTCAGAATGGACTGGTTGGATCTCCTTGCAGTCCAAGGAACTCTCAAGAGTCTTCTCCAACACCACAGTTCAAAAGCATCAATTCTTCGGTGCTCAGCCTTCTTCACAGTCCAATTCTGACATCCATACATGACGACAGGAAAAACCATAGCCTTGACTAGACGGACCTTTGTTGGCAAAGTACTGTCTCTGCTTTTGAACATGTTATCTAGGTTGGTCATAACTTTTCTTCCAAGGAGTAAGCGTCTTTTAATTTCATGGCTGCAGTCACCATCTGCAGGAATTTTGGATCCCCCAAAAATAAAGTCTGACACTGTTTCCACTGTTTCCCCATCTATTTCTCATGAAGTGATGGGACCAGATGCCATGATCTTTATTTTCTGAATGTTGAGCTTTAGGCCAACTTTTTCACTCTCCACTTTAACTTTCATCAAGAGGCTTTTTAGTTCCTCTTCACTTTCTGCCATAAGGGTGGTGTCATCTGCATATCTGAGGTGACTGATATTTCTCCCAGCAATCTTGATTCTAGCTTGTGTTTCTTCCAGTCCAGCGTTTCTCATGATGTACTCTGCATAGAAGTTAAATAAGCAGGGTGACAATATACAGCCTTGACGCACTCCTCTTCCTATTTGGAACCAGTCTGTTGTTCCATGTCCAGTTCTAACTGTTGCTCCCTGACCTGCATATAGGTTTCTCAAGAGGCAGGTCAGGTGGTCTGGTATTCCGATCTCTTTCAGAATTTTCCACAGTTTATTGTGATCCACACAGTCATATAAATTACAGGTATACAATATAGACTCTCAAGAGTCTTCTCCAGCACCACAATTTGAAGGCATCAATTCTTCAGCACTCAGCCTTGTTTACAGTCCAACTCTCACATCTGTACGTTACTACTGGAAAAACCACAGTTTTGACTATATAGACCTTTGTCAATAAAGTGATGTCTCTGCTCTTTAATATATATTTTCTTATTTTCCTAGTCCATTTCTATTTAATTTTTTATTAAATATAAATATCATATTTAATTTATATTTAATGCAGTTATTGATGTTGGATTCAACTATACTACCTTATTGTTTTTAGTTGCCCCAATTATTGTTTTTCTTTCTCTCTTTCTTGTCTTTTTTTGGGTTGATCAAATATTTTTTAGTATTATACTTAAGTTCCTTAATAAGATTCTTCTAACAGTTTGGTTCTTTTTTACCCAAGTCCTCTGTGCCTATTCTTTTAACATATATTGTATTTACATATGTTAAAAGCCTGCAAAACAGTGTTATAATTTTGTTTTAAATAGTCATATGTCTTTTAGAGGAATTAAGATTTGTGTAATATCTTGTATTTACACATATCTTTACTTCAGTTCTCTTCAGTCTTTTTGTGTGGATTTGAATTTCTATCTGATATCAGTTCCTTTCCATCCGAAGGACTTCATTTAGCATTTCTTGAAGTATTATTCTCATGACAACAAATGTTCTCAATCTTACTTTATCTAAAAAAGTCTTTATTCATTTTTATTTTTTGAGGAATATTTTCCACAAGATATAGAACTGTGAATTTTTCTTTCAGCACTCTACAGATATTACTTCTTTGTACTTTGATCTTGGTTGTTTTTAAAGAGAACTGGCCATTATTCATATATTTTCCCCATTTATCTAGTGTGCTGTTTTCTTGGCTGCTTTTGAGATTTTTCACTTATCTTTAGATTAAGCAGTTTGACCACAGCATGCCTAGCTCTGCTTTCCTTAGTATTTTTTTTTTTTGGTTTCTCTGAGCTTCATGAATCTATGCGTGCTAAGTCACTTCAGTCGTGTCTGACTCTGTACAACCCCATGGACTGTAGCTCGCCAGACTCCTCTTTCCATGGGATTCCCCAGGCAAGAATACTGGAGTGGGTTGCCATGCCTCTTCCAGGGGATCTTCCCAACCCAGAGACCGAACCCTCGTCTCTTATGTCTCCTGTGTTGGCAGGTGGGTTCTTTACCACTAGTGGCACCTGGGAAGCCCTCATGAATTTATAAGTTGACATTAAAAAAATTTGAAAAAATTTCATCCATCGTATTTTCAGACGTTCCTTTCTTCCCCTGTTGTCCATCTCTTCTCCTTCTGGGACTGTAGTTGCTTGTTATTGTCCCATAGGAATAGGACACTGTAACCCTTTTGTTAAAAAAAATTCTTGTTCTCTCTGATCTTCACTTTGGAAAACTGATATTGATCTCTTTCAAGTTCAGTGACTCTTCTGCTATTCTCAATTTTCTGTTAAGCCTATCCAGAAAATTTTTATGTCAGAGATTATACTGTTTAAGTTTTTAATTTTCTATTTGGTTCTTTTACATTTCTCTGCAGAGGATCCTGTCCTGCCCATCCATTTTTATATTTACCTTTAAGAGTTTGAAAATATAATAGCAACTTTAAAATCCTTATCTGGTAATTCCAATATCATCTCGTCAGTTGATATTGATTGATAATTTTTTCTTAGCTATGGCTCATATTTTTCTGTTTTCTCATATTGTCTAGTAAGATATAATTGTAGGAACTTCCCTGATGGTCTAGTGGTTAGGAATCCACCTTCCATTGCAGGGGACGTGGATTCAATCCCTGGATTCAAGACCATGAACTGCAGTGATACATTCAAATAAATAAATAAATATTAAAAAGACTGTATACCGAACATTAGGATGAGACATTACTGAAACTGTAGATTTTCTTATTTTCCTCCAAAGATTGGTGGTTTTTAATTTAAGGAAGCAGTTTTCTTATTTGAACTCAAATTCCAAACTATCTATTCTATGATTGGCAACAGCTGAAATATGCATTCAGTTCTTTCTGCCTTTTGACCATTAAGTGAAGTAAAAGTTGCTCAATTGTGTTCAACTCTTTGCAATCCCATGGACTATACAGTCCATGGAATTCTCCAGGCCAGAATACTGGAGTGGGTAGCCTTTCCCTTCTTCAGGGGATCTTGCCAACCCAGGGATCAAACCCAGGTCTTTACCAGCTGAGCCATAAGGGAAGTCCTGCCAAGGCTCCAGGTATTTTCTCCCACGTGTGTGTAATTCATGGGTCAACTGAGGATTTGAGTAGGCTTTACGTGTAGATTGTAGGCTTTATCTCTGTGGCCTTCTTACTTTCCAGGCACCCTGGAAGCCTTGAACTCCACCTTCTGGAGTCGGTAAGGCTGCAGGGCTGTGGATGTTTGCTAGATTTCCAGCCTGGCTTTGTATGGACTGGGGAAAGCCTGAAGGTGAAAATATGCACAAACCGTTATCCAGTGCTGTCCTCTTTTAACAACCTCCTCCAGCATCTGCCTGTTTTGATTGCTTTTTAATGCTTTCATGTAGATTAGATTTTCCTCAAGTTTGTTCAGAGTTTATAATTGATATCCATGGGACAGTTTATCTGATAGTAGCCACTTTTGTTACAGAAGCAGAATTCCTGTAACTTTAAATTTAAATTTTACTATAAAATATATCAGATCAGATCAGTCGCTCAGTCGTGTCCGACTCTTTGCAACCCCATGAATCGCAGCACGCCAGGCCTCCCTGTACTTGCACACGAATTCACCAAGTTTTTCAGTGAGGCCATTGCATTTTCTTCAAGTATGTTCCTTTTTTGAGTATGTATGTCCACAGCTTCCAATTTGGATTTCTTCAAGAGTAAAACAAGAACTTAAAAACCCTTGTGAAGGACAAAGCCTTTCTTCATGGTCTTAGGCTCAAATTGACAATTGTACTCACCTGATTTCAAAAGGCACAGCTGGCTTCAGCTTCAACTAGAAGGATTGTTGCTGTTGCTTAGTTGCTCAGTTGTGTCCGACTTTTTGAGACCCCATGGACTGTAGCCCGCTCGGCTCCCCTGTCCATGGAATTCTCCAAGCAAGAATACTGGAGTGTGTAGCCATTTCCTTCTCCAAAGGGTCTTGCCCATTCAGGGACTGAACTTGCATCTCTTGCATTCGCAGATGGATTCCTTACCACCGAGCCACCTGGAAAGTCCTTGACTAGAAGGATGTAGGTCAGTAAATACAGCAGGACAGTGTCAGGTATGCTTTTGTTCACGGTGTTCTCACACAGTCAAAAGTCTATCTTTTAGAGCTTTGAAGGACAGCTCAGGTTCTGCAAAGGATACCAGAACTATGGTATGAAAGTGAGACATATTTTACGGTTATGGACACGACAATATCTCTCATCTTATATGGTCTTCTTAAAATGTGAACCTGTGACTTCTGTCACCTAGTGGTAGAGAATTTGTTCCCTTACTTTGGACCTACTTTAGAACAATTTTGAAAAAAATATGAGAATTATTTACCCCTCAAATATTCATTAGTAAAATCACCTGGCTATAGTATTCTGGGCAGATGTGAAATCTTGACAGGGTGACTTTTTGATATATTTCTTAGTTTCTACCATGATTTTCTCCTTAATTCCGAAGTTTTGGTAATTTATATTTTCTTTGAAAAATCATATTTTCCATTCCCATTTTCAAAGTTATTAATTCAGTACTGGGCAAAATATACCTTTGAATTTTTCTCTGCATTTGTGTTTTCTTCTTTATTCATTTCTAATTTTTATATTTTTGCACTTTTTTCATTCCTGATTAGGCTAAGCAATAATGTATTGTGAAAGTGAAAGTCACTCAGTTGTGTCTGACTCTTTGTGACCCCATGGACCGTAGCCTGCCAAGCTCCTCTGTCCATGGAATCCTCCAGGTAAGAATACTGGAGTGGGTAGCCACAGCTGTGTTCATTTTTTTCCTCTAAAGGACCTGATCTTAAAAATCTTTAGTTCTATTCTTTGTTGATCATTAATTAATTGTTTTTCTTTGAACTTCTTTTTCCTTTCTTTTCAAACGTTTTATGTTTCATGCTAATTTAATTTATATTCTTTCTTGTTTATTGTTGTAAGATGTGTTTAAAGTTATGAATTTCCTTTTTGGTACAGTTTGAATGTCTCCCAGTTCTAATTTGTGATGCTATTATTTTATTTTAAAGATACTTGACAATTGTAATTTATCTATTATCTTTGGTTAATTAAGAGAGATGTTTCCCCCTTAATTTCCAAGTATTTGGCATTTCTTTCTTTCTGTTTGCTACTTATTATTGTTTTATTGTATTACATTCTTAGAATGTAGTTTGCATTATAATAGCTTCTTGGAATTTATGTCTAAAAGATGGTAATTTTTATAAATGTACCATAGCTTCCTGAAAAAAACATAAATTTAATCATACAGCTCATGTAGTTTATATCCTCATTTGCATCTGCTTGATCTATCACAGATCTAAAGAGGTATATAACAATCTATTAGTTTTATATTTTTGTCAGTTTCTCTTTGTATTTCCTGTAGTTTTACTTTACAAATGTTGATGCTTTGTTATTTGATTCCCACTGGTTCATGACAGTATTATCTGTACTGTGGATTGCAGCCTTCATCATTATGAAGTGACTGCTTCTGCCCTCACACAATGCTTTTGACCTTGAATTTAACTTTAACAGCACAGTCACAGTTCCTGCCTTGACTCCATTTAGGCTTTTGCTCCAGGTTAGGAAGCTGGTTGGAGAAGGCAATGGAACCCACTCCAGTACTCTTGCCTGGAAAATCCCATGGACAGAGGGGCCTGGTAGGCTGCAGTCCATGGGGTCGCAGAGTCGGATATGACTGAGTGACTTCACTTTCACTTTTCACTTTCATGCATTGGAGAAGGAAATGGCAACCCACTCCAGTGTTCTTGCCTGGAGAATCCCAGGGACGGGGAGCCTGGTGGGCTGCTGTCTATGGGGTCGCACAGAGTCGGATACGACTGAAGCGACTTAGCAGCAGCAGCAGCAGGAAGCTGGTTTGGGAACAGAAGTGGTGTAGCTGCCCATTTGTCTCCCTCTGTCTTGCCTACATTGCTTCTCTGTGTGGTGGAAGGACAATATCCCACAAAGGGCCCGGCTTTTCCCCTGGCCCATTAAAGCCCAATGTCCCCATCTCTCCTAGGTGAGGGCTCTTCAGGTCCCCTTCCCTGATCTTCTCAAGTTTACCATGCACTGGTGAATAAGACACAGATCCTGGGAGACATTCAGAGGGAGAAGTCACACTAGCGAATAGCAAGAGTTGCCTCTGATGCAGCCTCTGTTCTGTGTGGGTGGGTGCTGTAGGACACAGGGCTCCTCCCCAATCCAGTCTTTCTGAGGAGGTGACACAGGTGACATACAGCCTCCATAGAAGATAGCCAGGCAAATGGCAAGGAATGAGTGGGCTTTTAAGACAGAGAGGGTGTAATGATCAAAGGCAAGGAGATAGGTATTTATATACTCGTGTCACAAAGAAGGTAGTTGAATTTCAAAGGAATGAAATAATTAGCCCAAGGTAACAGTTAGTGACACTGTTTCCACTCTTTCCCCATCTATTTCCCATGAAGTGATGGGACCAGATGCCATGATCTTTGTTTTCTGAATGTTGAGCTTTAAGCCCACTTTTTCACTCTCCTCTTTCACTTTCATCAAGAGACTTTTTAGTTCCTCTTCACTTTCTGCCATAAGGGTGGTGTCATCTGCATATCTGAGGTGATTGATATTTCTCCCAGCAATCTTGATTCCAGCTTGTGCTTCTTCCAGCCCAGCATTTCTCATGATGTACTCTGCATAGAAGTTAAATAAGCAGGGTGACAACATACAGCCTTGATGTACTCCTTTTCCTATTTGGAACCAGTTTGTTCTTCCATGTCCAGTTCTAACTGTTGCTTCCTGACCTGCATATAGGTTTCTCAAGAGGCAGGTCAGGTGGTCTGGTATTCCCATATCTTTCAGAATTTTCCACAGTTGATTGTGATCCACACAGTCAAAGGCTTTAGCATAGTCAATAAAGCAGAAATAGATGTTTTTCTGGAACTCTCTTGCTTTTTCGATGATCCAGCGGATGTTAGCAATTAGATCTCTGGTTCCTCTGCCTTTTCTAAAACCAGCTTGAACATCTGGAAGTTCACAGTTCACATATTGCTGAAGCCTGGCTTGGAGAATTTTGAGCATTACTTTGCTAGCATGTGAGATGAGTGCAATTATGCGGTAGTTTGAGCATTCTTTGGCATTGCCTTTCTTTGGGATTGGAATGAAAACTGACCTTTTCCAGTCCTGTGGCCACTGCTTAGTTTTCCAAGTTTGCTGGCATATTGAGTGCAGCACTCCCACAGGATCATCTTTCAGGATTTGAAATAGCTCAACCGGAATTTCATCACCTCCACTAGCTTTGTTCGTACTTTATTTTTTTGGGCTCCAAAATCACTGCAGATGGTGATTGCAGCCATGAAATTAAAAGATGCTTACTCTTTGGAAGGAAAGTTATGACCAACCTAGATGGCATATTAAAAAGCAAAGACATTACTTTGCCAACAAAGGTCCATCTAGTTAAGGCTATGGTTTTTCCACTGGTCATGTATGGATGTGAGAGTTGGACTGAGAAGAAAGCTGAGAGCCAAAGAATTGATGCTTTTGAACTATAGTGTTGGAGAAGACTCTTGAGAGTCCCTTGGACTGCAAGGAGATCCAACCAGTCCATTCTAAAGGAGATCAGTCCTGGGTGTTCATTGGAAGGACTCATGCCAAAGCTGAAACTCCAATACTTTGGCTACCTCATGCAAAGTGTTGACTCATTGGAAAAGACCCTGATACTGGGAGGGATTGGGGGCAGGAGGAGAAGGGGACAACAGAGGATGAGATAGCTGGATGGCATCACCGACTCAATGGACATGAGTTTGAGTGAACTCCAGGAGTTGGTGATGGACAGGGAGGCCTGGCGTGCTGCGATTCATGGGGCCACAAAGAGTCAGACACAACTGAGTGACTGAACTGAACTGAACTGAACAGTTAGTGATAGAATCAAGATTTGAATCCAGATCCTCTGACTCAGAAGTCTATGCTCTGCCCACTTTATTGTGCCTTGCCTAAATGCCATTTTCCTCTCAACAATGTTCCATTTCCTCATCCTCTTCATGTATTTATGTTCCTAGTTACCACACTTCCTTCTCTAGTAACAAAGCTTTCACAAAGAAAAGCAAATGATTGACAACAGTTTAAAGTCTGAGTTATTTTCTCTCCAAGGAGATGTGGATTTTAATGAGATTAAAGTCAGAGGTTAGAAGAATGCAACTCTAGTGGTGGAATTCTGTTCCTTGTTTAGAGACGGGAGTCTAGCAACGCTTTAGATGTTTCACCTCTGGAGCTGAACTGAAGGCTGGCCTCTGTCTCATCATCTCTGTTTTCCTTTGGTTTTCTATTCCTGTTGTTTCTTCATTCACATAAATCCCCAGCTCCTTTGTGCCAGAGTCCTAACCCATCTCTTGTGATTGAATCCACACTGGAATCTTGGACCTCTGGGAGGAAGGTGCTGAGAGGGGGACACAGGCTTCAGTGAGTGAGAGCCAAACTTTGCTCAGTTTACAGTTTTCTAAAGCTGTTCCGGCTTATGTACAGGTTCTTCCTTCATTTGCAGGTCTTGTGAGGACTCCCTTCTCTTGGAGTGCAAAGCCTTCCAGCTCTGCAAGGTATTTTCAATTGCCAGGAATACTTACCTGACCTTTGTCAGGAGGAAGCCAGCTTCTTCCTGCCATGGACCTGTGGCTCTGAATGAGTTTCTTCCATAAATTCATGCTCCCTCTTTCACCCCGCATTCCCACACCCCTTTGAGGTGGGAGGCACTCTGAGGTCCTGTATCTGACTGCTCCCTGCTCCAGGTGTGAGTGATACCTATCAGGACTCTTGGTCCTCCCCAGTCTCCAGAAATTGATAAGATGCCAGACAAGATATTCAGGCAGGGCTTTATTGGGACTCCCGCAGCTACAGGAAGGAGTGAGAACAAATAACATATTCCTTTGGTTGCTCCCTTAATAGGGTGTTAGTTGGTTCCTTATGTAGGGTTAGGGTAGGGGTGTGTCCAGGGGGTCAGGTTGGAGGGTGGCATAGCTGGTTTGCCCACCCCTTTGGTGGTGTTGAGTGCAATGGACATGCACAGTACCCTATTTTTGCTCCTGGCTCTTCATAAGTGGTAGCTGGGTTTTTTTGGGGGGGGGGGGGATTTTTGTATCTTGTCCAGAATTCACTCCAACTGCACATGTATGCAGTTATTTTTAGTCCCCTGTAGTTTCTTTGTATTTTGTTGCCCAAGGAGACATTTGTCCAGGTGCAAGCACTGCAACAGAGTCCCAGGTCCCGGCCTTTCTTGAGAGGGAAGCCTTCCCTTAGGTTTTGCTCTTCTCTCTTTGGCCTTGTCAAGAGTCTGGCCAGTGAGAGCACAGGCAATACAGAAATGCAAGCACTTTGTCACTCAGTTTACACTTTTATCATCACTGAATGTATTTTTCAAACTTAAAATCAGTGAACATGGCGGGGCACTCAGGATTTTATGTTTAGTTTGAAGTAAAATAATACCCAGTCAAAACCTGCTTAATCAGAAAAAAGGAAATTTTGACTCATTTAACTCATTTAACTGAACCACCCAGATGGTTTCAGACATCTATAGATGGATTTATTTCAGGATTATAGATGGATTTAAAGATTCAAACAGTGTTATATCAGACTCAGTTTCTCTCCACATCTAAGCTCTGCATTTCAGCTCTGACTTGGCTGACAGTCTCAGGTTCCATATGGTAACATGACGGTGGCAACAAGTCTCAAACTCTTTCCTCCTTACAGTTTAAATCCAGAAACGAAGACACTTGTCTCTCTCCTAGAAGACCTTCGTGCTTGTGTGTGCTAAGTCATTTCAGCTGTGTCTGACTCTTTGCACCCCCATCCATGAACTACAGCCCATCGGGTTCCTCTATGGGCAATTCTCCAGGCAAGAATACTGGAGTGGGTCGCCATGCCCTCTTCCAGGGGATCTTCCCGACTCAGGGACCGAACCTGCTTCTCTTATGTCTCTTGCATTGGCAGGCAGGTTCTTTACCTCCAGCGCCACCTGGCAAGCCCTAGCAGCATCTTATTGGCTCGGGTTGGGTTATGTGACCATTCCTAAGCCAATTGCTATGGCCAGAAGAAGGCACCGTGCTGACGGACTTAGACCCAACTCCCAACTTACATATTCACTCCTGAAGCTGAGCATGGGCTGACCCTACCAAGAGCACATGGACTGAGTGTGGGAGTGGGTGGTTCCCCAGAGAAATACAGGGATGGGGTGGGGTTACCAGTACCATCGGAGGTAGATGGTAAGGAGCAAAAGTACAGATATTTACCACACCTGAACTGACCAAGACTTTTGAACTTCCAGACTTAAAGCCAGATTGAGAGAAGTAATATGATGCCAGTGTATTGTCATTTCTGGAACATAGTTTTCGTTCAGTGACAAGCCTGTCGCAGAGTATCAGTGATTTATGGTCACTGAACTGTTACCTCAGCCCCTATGGTCTTTATAATTAGTTGGTAAAATCTCCCAGGGGAAACCAATAGAGGAAAAAACCGAATCTCACCCAGTCTAAATAATGTTGGAAATTTTAAGAGAGATTGTTTTGAAAACCTATTTATTATATGGGCTGAGAGCCTATAAATTGCTCTCAGTGTTTTCCAGAGAAGTGTGAAGTGCCCTGAAGGCTGCCAACAAAATGTCAAGTCAGAGAAAGGTAGAGAAACCTTTGGAAAAGACGTTATTGTTTCCCATTAGCTTTCATTCCATCTGAATTTGAGCAGGTGACCTGAGGAAGGAAAGAGGAGAGAAGAAAGGCATGGAATGCTGAATAAGCCCTTTACCAATAGTTTCAAAGGGAGAGATGCCACCTTCATCATTATAATTCTAAGGGAAGCACTCATGGTTTCAAAGACATTGGAGTGTCTCTGTTTGCAGAACAGAATTTTACAGTGTGAAAAAGAGATCTCAGCACAAATTTTGGGTTGAGGGGTGGGACATCTTTTATAAGTAAACTCAAGCTAACCAAGTGATTTCCTCCAAAGCTCATCAGATTTCTAAGAAGACAAGCAAAATTATTAATCATGGCACATATTTTAGAGTGAACACAGAACAGAGAATTTGTTCCATAGTGATCTGATAGTGCTAGGGAAAGAGAACCAGGCTGCACAGACCAGAAAGCAGGGTAGCAGAGGAATGGATTCAGGAGTCTCCCTGAGAAACATCCATTCCACTAGAAGAAGAGCCTTCCAGCCACCAAGAGGAAGTGTTTGGGAAAATTCATTAAAGACAAAACCTTGGTAGTTCCTAGAGAATCATAGGCCCGTAAACTTAGAGGGGACTTGTCTCTTGTGGCCTTGGGTAGCAAAAACACTGGCTGGGTGGTTTTTGTTTTTCATTTTGTTTTTATAGATTAAATTAACATGATGTATTACTTTTTGGAAAAGTTTTATGTCAAAAGGCCAAAGGTCATTCCTATGGTCCTGAGGTTTTCTAAAGGACAAGTTTAGGGACTTAGGTGGCCAAGAAAAAAATTAAAAGCAGAAGATGCTAATGGCCTTATCTGATCTAGAGCTGTAAGTCCTAAAGAACTAGTCAACTTTTATCTCTCCTTTCCCACTTCTCTCATGTCCCTACATGTAAAGGTCAGGGCACCTTGTGCCTGGAAAGGGCCTCACCTAGAAAAGGCGTGGGTGGTGACCTGAAAAGGGCAGTTCTACTCTCCATGTTAGAAATTTCTTTCCAGCTATTTTTGGGGTGGCTTCTTTTGAGAATACCTTTCCTCCCCTTTGGAGAGAGGTAAGTCCCTAAAGTGAAAGAGGAGAGTGAAAAAGTTGGCTTAAAGCTCAACATTCAGAAAACGAAGATTATGGCATCTGGCCCCATCACTTCATGGGAAATAGATGGGGAAACAGTGGAAACAGTGTCAGACTTTATTTTTTGGGACTCCAAAATCACTGCAGATGGTGACTGCAGCCATGAAATTAAAAGATGCTTACTCCTTGGAAGGAAAGTTATGACCAACCTAGATAGCATATTGAAAAGCAGAGACTTTACTTTGCCAACAAAAGTCTGTCTAGTCAAGGCTATGGTTTTTCCAGTGGTCATGTATGGATGTGAGAATTGGACTTGAATAAAGCTGAGCACCGAAGAATTGATGCTTTTGAACTGTGGTGTTGGAGAAGACTCTTGAGAGTCCCTTGGACTGCAAGGAGATCCAACCAATCCATTTTAAAGGAGATCAGCCCTGGGTGTTCTTTGGAAGGAATGATGCTAAAGCTGAAACTCTAGTACTTTGGCCACATCATGTGAAGAGTTGACTCATTGGAAAAGACTCTGATGCTGGGAGGGATTGGGGGCAGGAGGAAAAGGGGATGACAGAGGATGAGATGGCTGGATGGCATCACCGACTTGATGGATGTGAGTTTGAATGAACTCTAGGAGTTGGTGATGGACAGGGAGGCCTGGCGCGCTGCAATTCATGGGGTCTCAAAGAGTCAGACACGACTGAGCGACTGAACTGAAGACCCTGAGAGGAAGCATCTCAGATGGTTTCAGTTACAACTGTGTCTTTCTCAGGTGACAGAAGTCCTCTCCATGGGTCAGCCTAGTTTACTGAATGAAATTTGGGGCCATAGTCTCATGATTACACATAACATGTCTCTATAGGAGGTTGGTCCTGGGAATATGACTCCTGGGATATATGTAGGCAGGAGGGGAAACTGAGACAGATGAATATGCAGAAATAGATCCTGAATATCTTGCGCTCTCATTCAGACACATTCAGCCTCTTTCCATCATTCATAATTACCCTAAGTTGAATTTAAACCCAAGTCAGTCTGATGTCAAACTCATGCCCTTTTCTTTTGCTACTCAGGAGTAAGGCCTTGGAGTACAGGCAGAATTTAGAGAAGCAGAGGGATGGGGAAAGAAGATCCAGCAGAGGGCAGAGGAGCAAGAACAGGCAGAAGGATGAGAAGGCCCCGGGTGTGCTAAGGGTGAAAGGTGGAAGGCTGATTGAGGAGGACATCGGTGCTGGGACAGGAGGCCCATGGAGCAGCGGGAATGAAAAGTCATGGTGGAGAAAAGGTGATCAGGATGGGACTCTATCTTTAGGAAGCAGATGGATAGTCTGGAAACTTTGAATAGACAGGGGATGTGATGGCAACAGAATGTCAGGGGCAGCGGCTTACTGACCACTGTGGTGGATGCCTTTACAGACAAGAAGCCTATCCACTGGGCTCCATTTCCATTATTGCCTCAGAGAAGGCTGTGCTGTTGGCTCTTTCTGCTGCCTTGGGGGCCTGTGGGCCCATGCCTGAGAATGCGCAGCTCCCAGCCTGCCCTCAGCACTGTCAGTCAGAGAAAGCTAAGAGTCCCAGGGCTCTTGGTGAATGTTCCAGAATCCCCACAGTCAAGTTATGGCTAGATTTAGTCGAATCTTATGTGTGGAAGAGATCTTGGAAATAGAAGAAAGGGTTTAGAAATTAAAAAAAAAAAACATTCTTTATTAGCTGCTGCTGCTGCTAAGTCGCTTCAGTTGTGTCTGACTCCGTGCAACCCCATAGATGGCAGCCCACCAGGCTCCCCCGTGCCTGGGATTCTCTAGGCAATAACATTGGAGTGGGTTGCCATTTCCTTCTCCAATGCATGCAAGTGAAAAGTGAAAGTGAAGTCACTCAGTCATGTCCGACTCTTAGCGACCCCATGGACTGCAGCCTACCAGGCCTCTCCGTCCACGGGATTTTCCAGGCAAGAGTACTGGAGTGGGGTGCCATTGCCTTGTGTACTGCAAATGTGCAAAGACAGTTCCTGGAGGTAGAGTGGCATTCTGGATAAACAAATGGGGAAGATGGCTTCCAAGACATAAATTGCCTCCACCCCACTTCCTACTTATTTTGAGCACTTTGGGACTAGTGTGGCAAAGATACATTTGGTTTCCAAGTAATGTGGAAAAAAAAAATAAAAAGCCTGGCTTTAACAAATAGTGACTTGCATGACTGAAATGTCTAGAGGTAGAAAATTCTATTTTCAGGCTCAGGCTGACCAGGGTGCTGGCTGCATTTCTCCAGCATTTCTTCTGCTCTGCTGTGGATCAACTGCATTCCCAGACTGGCTTGCTTGAGTTCAGGCTGGCAGCAGCAGTTATAGGCTTCATATCCATACACCACTCCATCCAGAGCAAAAGAGCTGTTCTTTTCCAAATCATCCAAAGTCCTGAGTTGTATTTTAACTGAATCAGTTACTGTGGTGAAGAGGAGGGATAGATTTAGGACATTTGGGGCTGATATCAGGAATGAGGGGTGACTCTAGGCGGCTTGCCAACGCAGGAGATATAACAGACCCAGGTTGGATCCCTGGGTTGGGAAGATCCCCCAGAGGGCACAGCAACCCACTCCAATATTCTTGCCTGGAGAATCCCACGGACAGAGGAGCCTGACAGGCTATGGTTCATTGGATTGCAAAGAGTTGGACATGACTGATGTGACTTAGTGTGCACATGTGCATGCGCGCGCGCGCAGACACACACACACATACCAGGAATAAGACTGGTAGGTCAACCTTAGACCCTATGCCTACTAACACAATGGGATGGTGAGCGATAGATATTGTGGGTGGAGGGGGCAGCTAACAATGTCCTGTGCAAGGCTCGTCACTTTCTCATTAGGGTGGAGGATAAGTACATCCATTTTGTGGTGAATGTGTGGAAGAGATTACAAAAAAAAACCATGTTTATACCAATACAGATCCAGGACCACAGGTGGAATGGGTATGCATTGCAATGGAAATGCCATGCAGTTCACAATGCCATCATTCTTTTTTGAAATTAATGAATTGCCTTATAAACATAGTGAAAGTAAAAGTGTTAGTCCCTCAGTCATGTCCAACTCTTTGCAACCCCATAGGCTGTAGCCTGCCAGGCTCCTCTGTCCCTGGAATTCTCCAGACAAGAATACTGGAGTGGGTAGCCATTCTCTTCTCCAGGGGATCTTTCTGACCCAAGGATCAAATCCAGGTCTCCTGCATTGCAAGCAGATTTTTTTTACCATCAGAACCAGCAGAATTCATATTAAATACTTGGTCTAGATGTGCCATTTACAGATGAGGTGTTTGCTCAACATAAGTTATTACTTGAGTATATAATGGTATTTGCCAAGTCATTGAATACTTAAAGTGAGTAACAAAAATTTACTATGAAAATGAAGTGTCTAAATAAATAATATTTTCTTTTTTTCCCCACAAAAATATACCATTTGTAGCAAAAGCAATGACACAGAATTATCTGCTTTATGACACTTCCATACCCTTGTTACAGAGATAGATAAATTGATGGATAAGGTGAATTATCTTCCTTTACCATGTTTTTCCTAAAGATCTTGATAGACATAGGCTTCCGGTTGCTTCCCTATTGATGAGACACAGAAAAGTTGATGACAGCTGTTCACCCACCCAAGCTAGAGCACAGCATCTCTCTATGTAAAATTAATTTGAAAACTAGTATGTTTTCCTTGGGGCTTCCCTCATAGCTCAGTTAGTAAAGAATCTGCCTGTGATGCAAGGGACCCTGGTTCTATTCCTCAATTGGGAAGAACCACTGGAGAAGGGATAGACTACCCACTCCAGTATTTTTGGGCTTCCCTTGTGGCTCAGCTGGTAAAGAATCCGCCTGCAATACAGGAGACCTGGGTTCAATCCCTGGGTTGGGAAGATTCCCTGTAGAAGAGAAAGGCTACCCACTCCAATACTCTGGCCCGGAGAATTCCATGGACTATGCAGTCCATGGGCTCGCAAAGAGTCAGACACGACTGAGCGACTTTCACTTCACTTCATATTTTCTTTGGGCTTCCCAGGTGGTGCTAGTGGTAAAGAACCCATCTGCCAATTCAGGAGACATAAGAGATGCGGGTTCAATCCTGGGTCGGGAAGATACACTGGAGGAGGGCCTGGCAACCCACTCCAATATTCTTGCCTACAGAATTCCCTGGACAGAGGAGCCTGGCGGGCTACACTCAATGAGGTCAAAAAGAGTCAAACTCATGTGCACAATGTTTTATTTAGCACACACGTACACATGTTTTCCTTGCTCTCTCTGTCTTTAAGGGGATTTGATACAGGCAGAGAAAGTCATTGCAATAGGCCCAGCAGGTACAACAGAAGACCCACAGGTCCCTCAGTTCTTTAGGGGATGAAGAAACTCAAGGTGGATCTTTCCTGTTTTAGGTGTGGAGAGGCTTCCTTTACGTGCTCAAGGAAATCAAAATGAGAGGAGTTTGCAATGGTGTTGGATTTTTAAGCTCTTTTGGAATGTGCTGTTCCATAATGTTGGGATATAATCATCAACATCAGCAAAATAGCACCTCTGAAGAGACAGGACTAAGCCATGCGCTGGGGACAGAACAGTGCAACAAATCACCTAGATGATAGAGTTTGACAGTTTGTAGCTTTAGGTCATCAAGGACATGGCTTTTTTCTTTCTCATCTGTGGAAGAGCTCCATAGAGCACCTGGGATCCCAAATCTGTCCCCTACTAGTCTGTCTCAGGAGCTGAAATTTCATTTAAAATAGCTTTTTTTTTTGTCCTTGAGACCCATGTACTCAGACTTTGTTGATTACACCCTTCAGCTTAAGGCATATTATCACCCCCTGTTTGGTGCAAACTCTCTTTCATTTATTTTATCTCTGTTTTCCCCTTTTATCCCACAAGCCCACTTCATTTCCCTTATTCGGTAGGAGCCTGTTCTAGAATATTTTATGTCCATGAATTCAATCCACCTTCCATGTGTTTATTCAGATAAGTCTGTTCTTAAAGATCTATAATGCAGTTTCTTTTTATTTATGTGATTGGATTGGTTCTGTGCTGTAGATCTCCTTTTGTTGTTTACTTTTTCCACTCAATATGTTGTTTAGACTTATCCATGTTGCTGTGTTAAAATCAAATCTATTCCTTTCTCCTCCTTTAGAACACTCTATCATAGGCAAATTCCACAATTATTTATCCAGAGGGACAACTGGGTTGCTTTCTCCTCTTTGTTATCATAAACAATATAGTGATAAAGACTTTTGCATGTTTCTCCTTATACTTAGATTTATATAAGAGTTTCTCCCAGATACGTTATGGGGTACTTCTTGTCATTCAGAATTTCAAGATTGTCCTCAAACACTACAACACCAGTTACTCTTCCCAGCCAGGCACTAGGTGGTAGCTGTTTAATTTATGTCAATAATTGGGTGTTTTATCACAGCAAGAACTCTTGTGTCCCACTGAGAGGGAGGCAACCAGAAGCTTGTGGCTATTGAGCTCATTGGGTAAAACATGGTGTTTTCTTTCTTTTTCTTTTCTTTATTTTTTCATCTGGCTGAGAGGGTACTCCATTGCAGCACTCATGGGCTTCTCTTGTCTTGGTGAGCGGTCTTCTCTAGGTATGCAGCACGGGCTCTAGAGCGCATGTGCAAGCTCAGTAGCTGTGGTGGGTGAGATTCTCTAGTTGCAGTGGGAGGGCTTAGTTACCCTGTGGCTTGTGGGATCTTAGTTCCCTGACCAGAGATTGAACCTGTGTGCCTGCCTTGGGAAGAGGATCAGCAGGAAAATCCAATGTTTAACCACTGGACCACTAGGGAAGTCTAGTGTTTTCTTATTTTAATGTGCAGTTCTCTGATTACCAGGGAGATTGAGAATTTCTTCATATACTCATCAGCAATTTGTGGTTCCCTTCTTGTGATTTTCCCACATCATTTGTCTATATTTGTTTTTAGGCTTCTTACCTTTTTATCACTGATATAGTAGGGAAAACAAGGGGGAAGGGTATATGCAAACTACCATGTGTTTAACCATTATCCTATAGACATGTGGTCATTTCCAGCTTAGGATAAAGCAGCGAGTTGGTTTATTTAAAATCTTTCAGTGTAATTCACATATTAGTAACAGACTAGCACAGGAAAAAAAATATTTCTCTTAATAGACACAGAAAACATATTTGACAAAATTACAACAACACATGATGAAAACACTCAGAACATTAGGAATAAGGGACTTCCCTCGTGGTCCAGTGGTTAAGAACCTGCCTTCCAATGCAGGGTATGTAGGTTTGATCCCTTGTTGGGGAACTAAGATCCCACATGCCACAGGGCAGCTAAGCCAGCACACTGCAACTAAAGAAAGCCCACATGCTATAAAGAAGAGCCAGCACAGCCAAAATAAAAAGAACAAAGAAAATTAGGAATAAATGGAATTTCCTAAACCTGATAGAGCACTTACAAAAAACCTACAGTTAACATCATACTCAGCGGTGAAAGATTGAATGACTTCCCCTAAGTTTGGGAAGCAAGGGAAGCATGACCCCTCTCTCCACATCTCTTTAACATTATACTGGAAGTCATAGCCAGTGCAGTAAGGCAAGAAAAAGAAGTAAGAAGAATTTAAATTGGGAAAGAAGAAGTAAAATTGTTTTTATTCAAGGATAACATTATTGTCTCCATAGAAAATCTTGATAAACCTATTAAAAAGCTATTAATCTAAAAAAATTTATAGGCTTGCAGGACAGAATGTCAACGCACAAAAGTAAATTGTATTTCTATATACTAGCTTTCCTAGTGGCTCAGATGGTAAAGAATCTACCTGCAATGCAAGAGACCTGGGTTTGATCCCTGGGATGTGAAGATACCCTGGAGAAGGGAATGGCAACCCACTCCAGCATTCTTGCCTGGAAGAATTCCATAGACAGAGGAGCCTGGTAGGCAAGAGTCCATAGGGTCATAAAGAGTCAGACAGGACTAAGCAACTAACACTTATATTAGCAACGAACACATCAGAATTAAAATTAAAAATGTTATTTAAAATAGTATTGAAAACACAACATTATTTAGGGAAAATATAGAACACGGGGGGAAAATTTTTAAATACACACAAAATCTGTATATACTGAATATATATTTAGTATACTGGAAAATTATTGCTGGGAAAAAATTTAGAAGACTTACGAGACTTCTAGTTTCTGGTTCTGCATGTAAGGAGCTTAGACATAATCGTTCCAGGGTTTCCCTGGTGATTCAGTAGTAGAGACTCCATCTGCCTGATGGAACATGAGTTCCATCCCTGGTCAAGAGGATGAAGCTCTTATAAAACTCTTATTTGCCACAGGGCGAATAAGCCTATGCACCACAACTACTGAAGCCTGCGTGCCCTAGAGCCTATGCTCCACAGGAGAAGCCACCGCCATGAGAAGCCTGCACACCGCAACTAGGGAGTAGCCCCTGCTCGCTGCAACTAGATACAAGCCCTTAACCAAGGCCTGGCACAGCCAAAAATAATAAACACAAAATCATAAAAGTAAGTCACACTCTGTCTTAACAACAGGTAAAAACTGACCAGACTGAAGAACAGCTCTTCTTTCATCTGTAAAAGAGGAGAGGAGACAAGGAAAACTGCTGCCCCCAAGACTGAAGAGACAGGAATGCAGAGGGTCACGGCTCACTGCAGCAGAGACTCAACTAATGGAAATTGCCAAGGGAACCAGTGCTTGGGAGTAGGAAAACCTGAACTGTAATTGACTAATTGCCAGAGGCTTCCTGTGGACAAATCTGAAAGTTAAAATCTCTAAAAGAATGTAGTCGTAGGGTAATGTGAGATTTACCTCCAGGAGCTTGACTAGCTTCCCACAGAAAGTAGAGAAAATTCCCTTGTGCTTCCCAGAGGAGCAGGGGAAAGGAGTCATTTTGAAATCTGCAGATCACTTTGTTCTTCCTAACAAAGCTTGCATTCATGGGAAACTAGTTGATAAGAGCTTAACCTGCTGGGGTGTTTTCAGAGCCCAGCTGACTTAGGGAGAGAAAAACAAACAAATCAGGCTAGCTCTAACCTATCCTGTCTCACCTAATGGAGGAGAAAAAAACGGAGAAACTCTTATGAAGTCCACAGACCAGGAACATTGTACAGTTGAACACTTCCCCTCCCCCACACCTTCCCACTACATCTCTAAGGGCCTATTTACTAGAGTTTCTTTCACCCTGTAAATCATGTGCAGCTGTCAGGGAAAAAAAATCACAAAGCATACTTTTTGCATGCCTTTGCCTTTTTGGCAAAAAACACAATTTGCAGAGACAGAGCAAGCAGCAGAACCAGGCATGGCAGGGATGTTGGAATTATCAGACCAAGAATTTAAAACAAATATGATCAATAATGTAAGGGTCCTATGGATAAAGTATACAGAATTAAAGAAAAATGGGCAATGTATGCAGAGAGATGGAAATCTTTTTTTTTGGCCACATGGCAAGCGAGATCTTCCCTGACCAGAGATTGAACCCATGCTCCTATATTCACTGGGAGCTCAGAATCTTCACCACTGGACCACCAGGGAAGTCCAGAGAGATGGAAATTGTAAGTTAGAACCAAAAATAAATGCTAGAGGTAAAACCCCCTGTAACAGAAACAAAGAATGACTTTGATTGGCTTATTAGTAGACTGGACATGATTGAGGGAAGAATCTTTGAGCTAAAGGATATAACAGTAGAAGCTTTGAGGACTGAAAGGCAAAGAGAAAGACTGGAAAAAAAAAAAAAAAAACAAAAACAGAATATCCAAGGACTGTGGGACAACTACAGAAGGATGAGCATCTGTGAAATGGGAATACATGAAGGAGAAAAAAGGAGGGAACCAAAGAGATATCTGAAACGATAATGACTAGACTTGCCCCAGATTAATGTCAGACACCAAACCACAGATCCAGGAAGCTCAGAGAACAAAATTATACACAGGCATATCATTTTCAAACTACAGAAAGTAAGAGAATAAATAAAATCCTGAAAGAAGCCAGAGGCAGGAAAATGTTATCTATAGAGGAAAAGACAAGGAATTACGTCTAACTTCTCAGAAACCATGAAAGAAATAAGAGTGGAGAGAAATATTTAAAGTACTGGAAGAAAAACCCATCAAACTAGAATTTTATACTCTGTGGAAGTAACCTTCACAAATGAAGGAGAAATTAAGACAAACAAAAATTCATTTCTCAAACAAATACAAATTAAGAGAAGTTGTGGCCAGTAGTAGTCTTACTTGTAAGAAGTTCTTTGGAGAAAAGGAACAACAAAAGTCAGTAACTTGGGTCTACATAAAGGAAGGAAGCACACCGAAGAAGAAGAAATACATGAAGATGAAATAAAAACTTAAGTTTTTCTTATTCTTAATTGATAGAATATATGACAGTTATATTTGAAATAACACCCACAATGTATTTGATTATGTATATATATGTATGTATTTGCTTATGTATATATGTATTAACTTATTTGTATATATATGCTTATATATACATTAAAAAAACATAAGAAATGGAATAATATACTATATAAATTTGAAGACTTGATATTAAGAGGTCAGTTCTCCAGAAATTGATCTATAGATCCAAAGCAATTCCAACTGAGATCCTAGAAGGTTCTTTATAGCTTCTTTAAGAAGCAGATTCTATGATTTTTATTGAAATGCAAGGAACTTAGACTAGCCAAAGCCACTTTTATAGAGTAGAATAACAAGGGAGGCACAGAGTACTTACTTTCCAGACTTACTACATAAAGCTACAATAACCAGGGTAGTTTGGATTTGGCATAAAGAGACATGTAACTCAATGAAATAGCATGAAGAGTCCAGAAATGCACCAATGTGTATATGGTCAATTGATTTTCAACAAAGGTGTGATGATAATTCAATGAAAGAAAGCTAGTGTTTTCAACAAATGGAGTGGAACCAATGAGGTAGTCATATGGAGAAACAAATGAACCTCGATCCTACTTTCATCCTATCTGTAAAAATTAACCTCTAACAGAACATATTATAATCTAAAAGCTAAAACCATCCCTTTTCCAGAAGTAAATATGGGAGAAAATGTTTATGACCATGTCTGAGATAAAGATTTCCTAGATAAAACAGAAAAAGCAGAAACTATGAAAGAAAAAATTTGATCAGTAGGACTTCGTGAAAATTAAGGATTTACCCTTTGGCAGCCCTGTTAAGAAAATAAAAATGCAAGTCTCAGGCTGGGAGAAAAACTTTGTCAGCCATGTATTGGGTAAAGGACTTGCATCCAGAATATATAAAGAACTCTTAAAACTTAGTTTTCAGAGTTCAAAGAACCCACTTTTAAAAAAAATGAACAAATATTTGATGACCCTTTACCAAAGAAGATAAAGAAATGGCAAATAAGCGTATAAAAAGGTACTTATTATCATTTGTCAGAAAATAAATTCAAATTAAAACCTCAACGAAATATCACTACACACAATTTAGCATAGCTGGATTGAAAAGCTGGTATTAATAATACCAGCTAGAGAGGATGTAGAACTGAAACACACAAAGTATGGGAGAGGAAGATGGCATAGCCACTATGGAAAATAGTTTGGTGCTTTTGTACAAAGTTCAATATATATGTACCATAGACTCAGTGATTCCAATCCTAGATTTTTATCCTAGAGGAATTAAAGTATATTCCACGTAAGTATCTGTACATAAAGTTTATAGCAACTTTATTCAAAATCGACAAAAACCAAGAACAATGTAAATGTCCCTCAGCAGGTGAATGGACAAATGGTGATATGTGCCTGCAATGGAATTCTGAAAGTGAAAGTGAAGTCGCCCAGTCGTGTCCGACTCTTTGCAACCCGTGGACTGTAGCCTACCAGGCTCCTCCCTCCATGGGATTCTCCAGGCAAGAGTACTGGAGTGGGGTGCCATTTCCTTCTCCAGGGGATCTTCCCGACCCAGAGATAGAACCCAGGTCTCCCTCATTCCAGGCAGACGCTTTAACCTCTGAGCCACCATGAAATTCTACTCAGTAATAAAAAGAAACAGTCTGATGATAGATGCAACAACACAGTTGACTCTTTTAAAATATTTATTTATCAATATTTTATTTATTTGACAGTGCCAGATCTTAGTTGCAACATGTGGGACCTTCCATCTTTGCTGTGGCAGGCAGAATCTTTAGTTGTGGCACGTGAACTCTTGGTTGCAGCCTGTGGGATCTGGTTCCCTGGTCAAATCTGAGCCCCCTGCATTAGGAATGTGGAGTCTTAGCCACTGGACTACCAGGGAAGGCCCCAAATCTTGAAAGTGTTGCGCTAAACGAAAGAAGACTCCGAAGAACATATACCCTCTTCTTCCATTTTATGGCATTCTAGGAAGAGCGAAACTGTAGTGACAGGATGCAGACTGTGGTGGCCTGAAGCCAGGAGCTTTGGGGGGTGCCACAGGGAACTTTTGGGGATGATGAAAATGTTCTACATCTTCACTGTGGTGGTCGTTACAAGATAGTGTACTTCTGTCCAAACTTCTCACACTTAAAACAGGTGACATGATCAAAGTTAGACTTTAATAAATCTGATTTTCCAAACTGCTGTGGCGTTTGCTGTGTTGTAATGTGTTCATATTGTTGGACAGTGGATCCAGCGTCAGAATGCTAAAGGGCTTGGGATAGGGTATAGGGGGGAATACTTTGAAGAAAGGGAAGCAGCTTGGGCTGGGAAGGTGTCCACAGCTTTAGGGAAGCCTCTGACATCAGGCCCATCATTACCAAATGCAGTATGGCTTCTGTCTGAATAAGCTAATCATAGTAATAACTATCAGGCCTCCTAGGTGGTGCTAGTAGTAAAAAATCCACATGCCAATGCAGGAGACATAAGAGACACAGGTTTAATCCTTGGGTCAGGAAGATCCCCTGGAGTAGGAAATGGCAATCCACTCCAGTGTTCTCGCCTGGAGAATCCCATGGACATAGGAGCCTGGTGGACTATGGTCCATAGGGTCATAAAGAGTTGGACACAACTGAAGTGATTTAGCACACATGCATGCTGTGCAAACATTATACAATTTAATCCTCATATACATCATGTGGGATCTGTACCGTTAGCCTTATTTTTCTCAGGAAAAAAATGAAGCTCCTGATAGTTATAGACCTGTCAAGTCACCTGGACAGTGAGCTCTGACTGGAGTGAAGGCCGATTAGGAAAGCAGGACACCCTCTCTTTTTTCCTTTTAGTCTCATCCTGGCTTTGTTATTGTTTCAAGGACAGCAAACTCAAATGCCTTTAGGAGCCAGGTAGGTAGGTCATGTGGAAGAAGGGGGTGCCTGGGTGTCAGACTGCTTAAAGGGTGGAGCTGTGAGGAACATGCCCCGTCTAAAGAGCCAGCAGCTTGTCAGCTCCGGCCAAGTTCTGCGAAGCAGGGGTGCCAGCTCCATGTGGCCAGCTCTTGTTTTCCAGGAGAAGCACAAATCTGAATTTAAAAGTAATCTTTATAGTGAAATATCCTGAGTTCTAATTTATAGCTTGAAAATTAAGAACAATTTTGTATGTACCTAGCTAAACACATTATGGGTTAGATTGGGCCCCAAATTTTTCAAGATCTGTCCAATATAATTTTCTTTTAATCTAAGATTAAGAACCAAAAAAAGGAATTTTTTTTGCCATATGCTATATTCAAAGATCTGGAAGAGTGTATTGAATTTTTGGATGACATGCTACTTTAAACCATCTTGGCAGTTGCTTTAGTCAGAATTTTCCAGAGAAGCAAGAACCAACATATATGAGAGATATGTATTTATTTTAAGGAATTAGTTCATGTGATTATGAAGACCCAGGAAAGAGCCAAAGTTGCAGTTCAAGTCTGACAAATTCCTGAAGAATTCCTGCTGCAGAATTCCTTCTTGTTCAGGGGAGGTCAGTCTTTTTTTTTTTCCATTTAGGCCTTCAACTGATTGTATGAGGCCCACCACTCTATGGAGGACATTGTATTTCACTCTAAGTTTACTGATTTAAGTGTTGCTGATGCTGCTACTGCTAAGTGGCTTCAGTCATGTCTGACTCTGTGCGACCCCATAGACGGCAGCCCACCAGGCTTCCCCGTCCCTGGGATTCTCCAGGCAAGAACACTGGAGTGGGTTGCCATTTCCTTCTCCAATGCATGAAAGTGAAAAGTGAAAGTGAAATTGCTCAGTCCTGTCTGACTCTTAGCGACCCCATGGACTGTAGCCTACCAGGCTCCTCCGTCCATGGGATTTTCCAGGCAAGAGTACTGGAGTGGGGTGCCATTGCCTTCTCCAGATTTAAGTGTTAATCTCATCCAAAAAAGAAAGAAAGAAACCCTACAGAAATATCCAGAATAATGTTTGGCCAAATATCTGTGTGCTGTGGCCCAGCCAAGTTGACACATAAAATTAACCATCCCAGTTGGTAATATGCATAATGGAGGGGCAGATCTGACAGGTAGAGCTGGGCTTCCATAAGGGCCTGGAGCAGGGACTGATCTGGGCTGTGATCAGCAGTCTTACATTTGGGACTGTATTCCATACCAGCTGTCTCTAGAATGTAACCAGAAACACATCCAGTAAACTAGAAAGCAGGGACAGCAGCCTGTTATCCAGACTCGGCAGACTTAATATAATAACTTTCAAGGAAAAGGTTGAAATCAGAAGTTTGTTGCTGCTTGGAACAACTTTGTTAATCAGTACAGACCTCAGGGATAAAAACCAGGAGGTTGGAGATTGAAGGCTAGCCTTGTGAGTCAGTGAGTGAAGATTTTACCTGTTTGCAGGTCTGTTGATCGTATTTGGCCAATGGACAGAATACCTTGATTTGCATGTATTTTATAAGCCAAAGAATCATTTATTTGTGAAATCAAGCTTCAAATGGAAAAAACAGCTGCCTGCAGAGGCTGAGTGGAAGAGCCAAATGGGACCCAACCACTGGTGCTCAGAGTATGAGCTGTGTCCCCACATCCAGAGTACACACTGAGCTCTGCAAGGCTGGGGCAGGGGCCTGTGCTCAAGGGCTGGAGGTCCAGCTTCCAGCTCTGGTCAGTTAAGAAACTGATCCACCCCCAGTAGGGTGTGGGTGAAGAACATGAAGCAACCACTTGACCCTTGGCATCCTCATCTCCTAAATAAGAACATTTCCTGAGCTTGTCTACATTTTTGGCTACATACTCTTTGATGTTCTTTTTACACATTAATAATTTTGTAATATTGCTTACAGCCTAAATAAATGGTAATTCAGCATTTCCTCTAGCACGGTGGATCCAAATTTGCTTTTTAATGTTGATTGTTTTAGAAATACTTCTTTTGGTTGAAGAATTTATTTTAGGACACGTTATGTAAATTTTTAGGGTTGTAACATTTGGAAACCTTCAAGGTTTTTTTTTTCACATTGTCTCATCTAATGATATATTTGCTTAAATATTTGTGTAAGATATCATAAAATTGAATAGTTTCACCCTTTATGTAATTTCTCCATTCTTTGAGGCATCTTTTTCTACCTTGTTTTAATATTTCTAGGAATTTTAACAAATCAAATTGATATGCCCTTAAAGGAATTGAGTAAGGCAGTGTTTTCCAACCTTTCTGGCACCAGGGACCAGTTTCACGGAGGTTAGTTTTTCCATGGACCGGGGCGGGAGGATGGTTTCATGATGATTCAAGCTTATTATGTTTATTGTGCACTTTATTTCTTTTATTATTACATCAACGCCACCTCAGATCATCAGGCATTAGATCTTGGAGGTTGGGGACCCCTGGACTAAAGCATCCCTGAAATGCTTAACACTAGGCAAAAGAGAAAAAATAATGAGAATTTAAAAATTCTTTAAAGGAGCCACACAGACTACATTGGGCTTACCAGGCGGGGTGGCGCTAGTGGTAAAGAATCCACCTGCCAGTGCAGGAAAGAGACACGAGTTCTATCCCTGGGTCAAGAAGATCCCCTGGAGTAGGAAATGGCAACCCACTCTAGTATTCTTGCTTGGGAAATCCCATGGACAGAGGAGCCTGGTGGGCTAGTCCATGGGGTCACAAAAGAGCAGGACATGAGTTAGCCACTAAACAACAATGATTTGAGCAGGTTTCTTTTATATTTCACCTCTTACTCTGTATTCAGATTGGAGGAGAGAAAGGGGGCTTCAAATTATGTCCTTACAGTGCTACATTGACCCAAGTTCCAGTCTCCTTTCTGTTTTAAATTATGGGATGTGAATACATGGTGGGTCAATGATCAAACTCACACAACTGATGGAAATAAAGTTCACTTGGTTTGAAGGATGTGGACTGGAGGGGAATGGTAGGGAGAGAGCCAGCTTGTCCAAACTTTGTGCATGTGTGAGGCACAGGTGAAGCTCAGAACAAGACATAAACACCCTGCACAAGATACATACCTACCTGGAAAGGACATACCTGTTAATTCAGCTCACTAACACTTAAGGGCAGAGTTTAAGCCCAGATATACTCTCCATGTGAACCTGAGCTCCAAAGTCAACTGCCAAAGCCAGAAGTTTTGTTACTTAAATCCTGAATTAGTTATGCTACGATGGTTGTGGAGAGTATCAATATTTCACATTATTTAATTTTCACTTTAATTACCTGGAATGTGACTTACTATTTGGAAATGACTCTTGAGAATACCTTGGACAGCAAGGAGATCAAACCAGTCAATCCTAAAGGAAATCAACCCTGAATATTTACTGGAAGGACTGATGCTGAAGCTGATACCCTGGTATTTTGGCCACCTCATGTGAAGAGTCAATTCATTAGAAAAGACCCTAATGCTGGGAAAGATTGAAGGCAGGAGGCGAAGGGATCGACAGAGGATGAAATAGTTGGATGGCATCAATGACTCAAATGACCAGAACTTGAGCAAACTCTAAGAGGTAGAAAAGGACAGGGAAGCCTGGCATGCTGCAGTCCATGGGATTGCAGAGTCAGACAAGACTGACTGACTGAACAGCACAAGGGGTAGGATGTCAACCTTTTGATGCACAAATTCTTTGTTTCCCTGCCCAGTAGTTTTTTATGTCTACTCCACACGGCCTGGGATGGGGAGGGGGTTGTCAGGTGGAGGGAACTGGAGGGCTTTTTCTGTAACTTTCCTGTGGGAGGACATTTTTTTTTAATTAATTTTATCGAAGTGCAGTTGACTTACAGTTTGTGTTAATTTCTGTTGCACAGCAAAGTGATTCAGTTATGCATATGTATACTGTTTTTCCTATCCTTTGCCATAATGGTTTATCACAGGATATTGAGTATAGTTCTCTGTGCTATATAGTAGGACTTTGTTGTTTTATCCCTTCTTTGTTTTAGTTTTGGCTGTGCCATGTAGCATGAAAAATTTTAGTTTCCCCACCAAGGATTTGAACCTGTGCCTCCTGCAACGGTAGCACAGAGTCCTAATCCCTGGACTGTCAGAATTCCCTATCCACTCTATATACACTAGTTTGCATCTGTTAATCCCAAATTCCCAATTCATACCTCCCCCTCACCCCCATCACCAGAGGACATCTTTTGCAGCTAAGTTATAACACAGCGAGCAAATAAGACTTCTAGTTTCCTGTGCACCTATTTGTTTATAACTGGCTTTTCTAGACTGGCTGGACCAGTTTTGGAGCAGAGGTGGGGTTATTTCAAAGACTTTCTTTCAAAGCTTTGTTTTCAGAACTCATTTCCCCCTCTTACTCTCAAAGGGGGGGAAAACTGATAGCTTGGTATAGTTTATTTACTAGCAGCTTTTCCAAGGGAATTGAAGTTCGGCATTTCAAAGGCTTTGTTTTCAGGACTTTTTTCTTTCCAGTTTTTTCCCTTAGAGATAAAAGTTAGATCTATACAGTTTACAAAAGAAGTTCTTCTACAGGGATTTGTGTGCAGGTTCTTTCAGGGTTGCCAGAAGTATTCATTGTCAAATTTCCCCCAGTTCCTAGTCTGCTGGGTTCAAGCAGAAAGGGGCTTCAGCCTGTGACTTTGGGGTGGGGGGCTGTAGCTGCCATCTTATTACCCCTCCTCACAGTCTGGTGTCCAGCTTTATAGCTGCTCAGCTTCTGGCTGCTGCCCAGGCCCCATCTCAGCCCCTGACAACATCCACCTTCATGTTCATGTCCATCCTGGCCTCTAGCCTGGTTTGGGATTGGCCAAGCACTACCTCAACCCCACGGCTCCTCGATGAGCTCCACAGCCTGCAGCGTCCGTGGCCCACCTTCTCATTTCATCAGCTGAGACTGTGTCTTTGAAGTCATCTCTGTGGGAGAAGTGAAAGGCAAAGGAGAAAGGGAAAGATACACCCATCTGAATGTAGAGTTCCAGATTATAGCAAGGAGAGATAAGAAAGCCGAACAATGCAAAGAAATAAAGGAAAACAATAGAACGGGAAAGACTAACAATCTCTTCAAGAAAATTAGAGACACCAAGGGAACATTTCATGTAAAGATGGGCATGATAAAGGACAGAAATGGTAAGGACCTAACAAAAGCAGAAGAGATTAAGAAAAGGTGACAAGAATACACAGAAGAACTATATAGAAAAAGTCTTAATGATCTGGTTAACCACAATCTGGTTAAACCAAATTTAACCACAATCTCGTCACTCACCTAGAGCCGGACATCTGGAGTGCAAAATCAACTAGGCCTTAGGAAGTGTTACTACGAACAAAGCTAGTGGAGGTGATGGAATTCCAGTTGGGCTATTTCAAATTCTAAAAGATTATGCTGTTAGAGTGTTGCACTCAATACGCCAGCAAATTTAGAAAACTCAGCAGTGGCCATAGGGTTGGAAAATGTCAGTTTTCATTCCAATCCCAAAGAAGGGCAATGCCAAAGAATGTTCAAACTACTGCACAATTGCCCTCATTTCACATGATAAGAAGGTAATGCTCAAAATCTTTCAAGCTAAGCTTCAACAGTCCATGAACTGAGACTTCCAGATGTACAAAATGGATTTAGAAAAGGCAGAGGAACCAGAGATCAAATTGCCAACATCTGCTGGATCATGGAAAAAGCAAGGGAATTCCAGAAAAACATCTACTTCTGCTTTATTGACTATGCTAAAGCCTTTGACTGTGTGGATCACAACAAACTGTGGAAAATTCATCAAGAGATGGGAATACCAGACCACCTTACCTGTCTCCTGAGAAACCTGTATTCAAGTCAACAGTTAGAACTGGACATGGAACAACAAACTGGTTCAAAACTGGGAAAGGGGTACATCAAGCCTGCATATTGTTATTCTGCTTATTTAACTTCTATGCAGAGTACATCATGTGAAATGATGGGCTGGATGAAGCACAAGCTGGAATCAAGATTACCGAGAGAAATATCAACAGCCTCAGATATGCAGATGATACCACTCTAATGACCGAAAGTGAAAAGGAACAATAGAGCCTCTTGATGAGGGTAAAAGAGGAGAGTGAAAAAGCTGGCTTAAAACTCAAAAAACTTAAAATTCAAAAAACCAAGATGATGGCATCTAGTCCTACCACTTCATGACAAATAGAAGCAGAAGAAGTAGAAGCAGGGATAGATTTTATTTTCTTGGGCTCCCAAATCACTGCAGATGGTGACTGCAGTCATTAAATTAAAAGACACCTGCTCCTTGGAAGAAAAGCCATGAAAAACCTAGATGGTGTATTAAAAAGCAGAGACATCACTTTGCCAACAAAGGTCTATGTATTCAAAGCTAAGATTTTTCCAATAGTCATGTACAGATGTGAGAGTTGGATCATAAAGAAGGCTATACATTGAAGAATGATGCTTTTGAACTGTGGGGTTGGGGAAGACTCTTGAGAGTCCCTTGAACTGCAAGGAGATCAAACCAGTCAATCCTAAAGGAAATCAACCCTGAATATTCATTAGAAGGACTGATGGTTGGAGCTGAAGCTCCAATACTTTGGCTACCTGATGTGAACAGCCAACTCATTGGAAAAGACCCTGATGCTGGGAAAGATTGAAGGCAGGAGGAGAAGGTGACAACAGAGGATGAGATGATTGGATGGCATCACCAACTCAATGGACATGAGTTTGAGGAAACTCCGGGAGATAGTGAAGGACGGGGAAGCCTGGTGTGCTGGAGTTCATGGCGTTGCAAAAAGCTGGACACCACTGAGTGACTGAAGAACAGCCACCACGACTTGGGTGTCTAATGCTTTCTGATGAGTTGACCTATAACTAGAAGCTCTAAAATTCTATCTCCTGCAGCTACACACTGTCTTTCAGCCTTCACATTCCCCTTCCCCACTTTTAATGAGCTATTTTTGTGCGCAGCCTCCTAGCTGCTGCCTGCGAGAGGAATGGTTGTGCTCATGTAAATGATGACCCTCACTCAGATGCTGGGAAAAACAAATCAACGGTTTACTTCACTTAGAGGTTGTAGGTGCAGCATGTAGGAAGTGGCCTGTCAAGGCCCATGCAAACATGGGAGGGTTTTTTTCATAACCAGAAGCCTGCCATGCTGAGCAAAGTTTGAGGAAATATAGATCATGGGCCCATTCAACTTTCCACCACTTCTTATACCTGACTGGACTACAGCCACAGGTGTTTGTCTACATATTCTGTCTCTACTTTCATGTCAAAGTCAGGGAATTGTAACAGAGATCGCATGATATACAGATTCCAAAGTATTTACTATCTGATCTTTTCATCAAAAGTGTGCCAATCCCTTGTCTTCAGTCTATTGAGGAGAGGAAACTTGAGGCTTCCAGCAAGGCCCGGAGAGATTCAGGAAGGCTTCCTGATGGCTGTCCAGCATCCTTTAAAATATCTATTCTGGGTGTGTGAGATATGAGTGATGCTTAGCCATGTACTAAAGTAAACGTAAGTGCCTGTGACTTTGCCTGCATATGAGAGCCTGAGGGAGGCTCTTAGTTGGCTTGTGCCTATTGTTCCCCTCCAAGGGATGCTATGCTCATAAGAAAGGACAGAACCAAAGATGATATTGTAGTAATATTAGAAACAAAAAATGTTATAATTATTTGCATCTTTGTGAAGGTTTTAGGTTGTTATTTACTTGATGACACCTCACTAGTCATAATGAGGCCGTAACCCTTTGACCACCCATTTGTACGTGGTCAAACCACCTGCAAACCCACCTACCACCATCTCAACCCATTTGTAGGAGTTCAAACCCCCTTGGTAGCCCCAAGGTCAAGGAGCACAGGAGAGCTGTGGGCTGCCACATCCCAGGACAATCCACAAAATAACCATACTGGCAGAGTAAGTGGTGCCTTCCTTGTTGGGTTTCTGCCCATTTATCCCTGGCCCTGGGTAGAACAGCTGAGGCTACAGGGTGCACAAAACATGTGGTTTATTTATACTGATTGACTGTACCTGCAGAAGCATCACCAGGGGCACTGTACCTGAGAAGTTCTAAAGTATTCAGATTCAGGACATGGTTTTATCTTTACAACCCGAGCTTATTCTCCATGATTGTGGTGTATTCCTGAAACAATAGGAAAGAAAATTTACTTGAAGCATAAAAATAAGGCAAAGATGTAAGATGTCCTTTCAATGGCTAACAGGCTCAACCAAAGAGTACTTAATTATTTATGAGAATGTTCCTGTATTTGGCTTTGCTATTTGTTATTTATTAGAGTTGAGACATTGTGAAATTACATGTTGACTTATAATTCTGTTTGATAATCACTGCTGTGCCCCACCCCTTAAATTGTGATTCTATTGCTCTGTAAAACAGTAACTAGTTTTACATCTGGCACAGCAATTGTCTTTTAATTCCCCCCCCCCCCCACATTTTCCTCCAGAAATTTCATTTGAGCACTCTTTTTTAGAAAGCCTTTTGCTGATGACAATACAAACCCTGCTCCCACATACTCTTGGAAGCAGCTGTACCATTTTACTGGCTTGTAGTTAGGATGAAGGCAATGGCACCCGACTCCAGTACTCTTGCCTGGAAAATCCCATGAACAGAGAAGCCTGGTAGGCTGAAGTCCATGGGGTCACTAAGAGTCAGACATGACTGAGCGACTTCACTTTCACTTTTCACTTGCATGCATTGGAGAAGGAAATGGCAACCCACTCCAGTGTTCTTGCCTGGAGACTCTCAGGGACGGGGGAGCCTAGTGGGCTGCCGTCTAGGGGGTTGCACAGAGTCAGACATGACTGAAGCAACTTAGCAGCAGCAGCAGCAGCAGATATGATGAAAGTTATGCCCCAGCTTGTAATTTCAAGCCCCTCCTCCCTTAATGGACTCTCACATCCCATTGGCCAAAGAAAATTTCCTCAAATGCTAGGGCAAAGGAAGTGGGAATGAATAGTAGCTCAATAAGTATCTAACCAATTGTCATGGTTAGTTTCAGGTGTCAACTTAATTGCACCTTGGGGTGCTCAGATAGCTGGTTAAACAGTATTTCTGGATGTGTCCTTGAGGATGTTTTTGGATGAGATTAGCATCTGGGTTGGAGGCTTGAGTAAAGTAGATGTCCCTCCCCAATGTGGGTAAGCACTATGCAATCTACTGAGGGTCTAAATGGAACAGAAAGGTTGATAAGGGAGAATAGATTCTGCCTGACTGCAGAGCTTGACAGCAATCTTTGCCCTCAGCACTCCTGGTTCTCAGGCCTTCAGACTCGAACTGCAGCCTATGACATTGGCTGTCATGCTCATGGGCCTTTGAACTATACCACTGGTCTTCCTGGCTTCTCCAACTTGCTGATGGCAGACTGTGGGACTTCTCAGCGTCCAGTATCCCATGAGCCAATATCATCTATCTATCTATCCCAGCATTTATAGCTATCAGTTTAGTTCAGTCGCTCAGTCGTGTCCAACTCTTTGCGACCCCATGAACTGCAGCATGCCAGGCCTCCCTGTCCATCATCATCCCCTGGAGTTCACTCAAACTCACATCCATCGAGTCGGTGATGCCATCCAGCCATCTCATCTTCTGTTGTCCCCTTTCCCTCCTGCCCCCAATCCCTCCCAGCATCAGAGTCTTTTCCAATGAGTCAACTCTTCGCATGAGGTGGCCAAAGTACTGGAGCTTCAGCTTTAGCATCATTCCTTCCAAAGAACACCCAGGGCTGATCTCCTTTAGAATGGACAGGTTGGATCTCCTTGCAGTCCAAGGGACTCTCAAGAGTCTTCTCCAACACCACAGTTCAAAAGCATCAATTCTTCGGCACTCAGCTTTCTTCACAGTCCAACTCTCACATCCGTACATGACCATTGGAAAAACCATAGCCTTGCCTAGACGGACCTTTGTTGGCAAAGTAATGTTTCTGCTTTTCAATATGCTGTCTAGGTTGGTCATAACTTTTCTTCCAAGGAGTAACCGTCTTTTAATTTCATGGCTTACAGTCACCATCTGCAGTGATTTGGGAGCCCCCCAAAATAAAGTCTGACACTGTTTCCACTGTTTCCCCATCTATTTCCCATGAAGTGATGGGACCAGATGCCATGATCTTTGTTTTCTGAATGTTGAGCCCTAAGCCAACTGTTTCACTCTCCACTTTCACTTTCATCAAGAGGCTTTTTAGTTCCTCTTCACTTTCTGCCATAAGGGTGGTGTCATCTACACATCTGACATTATTGGTATTTTTCCTGGCAGTCTTGATTCCAGCTTGTGCTTCTTCCAGTCCAGTGTTTCTCATGATGTACTCTGCATATAAGTTAAATAAACAGGGTGACAATATACATCCTTGACGTACTCCTTGTCCTATTTGGAACCAGTCTGCTGTTCCATGTCCAGTTCTAACTGTTGCTTCCTGACCTGCATATAGGTTTCTCAAGGAGCAGGTCAGGTGGTCTGGTATTCCCATCTCTTTCAGAAGTTTCCAGTTTATTGTGATCCACAGTCAAAGGCTTTGGCATAGTCAATAAAGCAGAAATTGATGTTTTTCTGGAACTCTGTTGCTTTTTTGATGATCCAGCATATGTTGGCAATTTGGTCTCTGCTTCCTCTGCCTTTTCTAAAAGCAGCTTGAACATCTGGAAGTTCATGGTCCACGTATTGCTTAAGCCTGGCTTAGAGAATTTTGAGCATTACTTTACTAGCGTGTGAGATGAGTGCAATTGTGCGGTAGTTTGAACATTCTTTGGCATTTCCTTTCTTTGGGATTGGAATGAAAAGTGACCTTTCCAGTCCTGTGGCCACTGCTGAGTTTTCCAAATTTGCTGGCATATTGAGTGCAGCACTTTCACAGCATCATCTTTCAGGATTTGAAATAGCTCAATTGGAATTCTGTCACCTCCACTAGCTTTGTTCGTAGTGATGCTTTCTAAGGCCCACTTGACTTCACATTCCAGGATGTCTGGCTCTAGGTCAGTGATCCCACCATCGTGATTATCTGGGTCATGAAGATCTTTTTCGTACAGTTCTTCTGTGTATTCTTGCCACCTCTTCTTAATATCTTCTGCTTCTGTTAGGTCCATAACATTTCTGTCCTTTATCGAGCCCATCTTTGCATGAAATGTTCCCTTGGTATCTCTAATTATCTTGAAGAGATCTCTAGTCTTTCCCATTCTGTTGTTTTCCTCTATTTCTTTGCATTGATCGCTGAAGAAGGCTTTCTTATCTCTTCTTGCTATTCTTTGGAACTCTGCATTCAGATGCTTATATCTTTGCTTTTCTCCTTTGCTTTTCACTTTTCTTCTTTTCACAGCTATTTGTAAGGCCTCCCCAGACAGCCGTTTTCCTTTTTTGCATTTCTTTTCCATGGGGATGGTCTTGATCCCTGTCTCCTCTACAATGTCACGAACCTCCGTCCATAGTTCATCAGGCACTCTATCTATCAGATCTAGTCCCTTAAATCTATTTCTCACTTCCACACTATAATCATAAGGTATTTGATTTAGGTCATACCTGAATGGTCTAGTGGTTTTCCCTACTTTCTTCAATTTAAGTCTGAATTTGGCAATAAGGAGCTCATGATCTGAGCCACGGTCAGCTCCTGGTCTTGTTTTTGCTGACTGTATAGACCTTCTCCATCTTTGGCTGCAAAGAATATAATCAATCTGATTTTGGTATTGATCATCTGGTGATGTCCATGTGTAGAGTCTTCTCTTGTGTTGTTGGAAGAGGGTGTTTGCTATGACCAGTGTGCTCTCTTGGCAAAATTCTATTAGCCTTTGCCCTGCTTCATTCAGTATTCCAAGGCCAAATTTGCCTGTTACCCCAGGTGTTTCTTGACTTCCTACTTTTGCATTCCAGTCCCCTATAATGAAAAGGACATCTTTTTTGGGTGTTAGTTCTAAAAGGTCTTGTAGGTCTTCATAGAACCATTCAACTTCAGCTTCTTCAGCATTACTGGTTGGGGCATAGACTTGGATTACTGTGATATTGAATGGTTTGCCTTGGAAACGAACAGAGATCATTCTTTCATTTTTTAGATTGCATCCAAGTACTGCATTTCAAACTCTTTTGTTGACCGTGATGGCTACTCCATTTCTTCTGAGGGATTCCTGCCCACAGTAGTAGATATAATGGTCATCTGAGTTAAATTCACCCATTCCAGTCCATTTTAGTTCACTGATTCCTAGAATTTCGGTGTTCACTCTTGCCGTCTCTTGTTTGACCACTTCCAATTTGCCTTGATTCATGGACCTGACATTCCAGGTTCCTATGCAATATTGCTCTTTACAGCATCGGACCTTGCTTCTATCACCAGTCACATCCACAACTGGGTATTGTTTTTGCTTTGGCTCCATCCCTTCATTCTTTCTGCAGTTATTTCTCCACTGATCTCCAGTAGCATATTGGGCACCTACTGACCTGGGGAGTTCCTCTTTCAGTATCCTATCATTTTGCCTTTTCATACTGTTCATCGGGTTCGCAAGGCAAGAATACTGAGGTGGTTTGCTATACCTGTATTGTCTCTCTCTCTGTATCTCTATACCTCTTCCATTAGTTCTGTTTCTCTGGAGAACTCTGACTCATATACCAACCAGAGTGGATCAACTGGGGCATTTCATCAGCAGGTCTCCCTGCAGTGCACTCAGTCAGATTCCTAGGACAAATAAAAATGATCGTGTATTATATAAAACATAGAAGCATGCAAACTGACTTCTCAGCAAAAGTGCTGATTATAAATTGCAGCCCCATGAATGTATATCACAGACTTGTGATACAAGGCAGAACCAGTTGGAGATAATAAGTAAATTTAACCAATTCAAATGTTGTAATACTATAATCCTACACTGGTATCAGGTACAGAGATTTTTTTTTTTTTAAAGAATGTCGCTTGTCACAACTTTGTAGGTAAATAGATAGAGCCGATGTAAGCATGCTCATAAAAGACTAAGGTTACACCCATTCAAAAAACATCTAAGATGAAGCAGAAAATTTGAATTAGAGGTGAGAAACTCTGCAGCCTTGGGGACTAAATCTGGCCCATCTTGAGTTTTGTAAATAAAGTTTTATTGAGACACTGTGATGCACATCCCTTTACTTGTGATTTTATGGCTGCTTTAGTGCTACCAGAACACAGCTGAATATTTGCAACAGAGCCACAGGGCCCACAGAATCTAAAATAGTTACTCTTTGGCCCTTTACAGGAAACATTTGCTGACCCCAATCTAAAATATTCCAAATCTGATTTTTGTCTATTCTTAAACTGCCTCTGGATACACCATAAACTGCAAAGTGACATTGAAGGTGGCAGGATGAGCATTGCTAATCCCCCAATCTCAGAGAACCACAGCCTCCTCGGAGCTGTGGAAACAGGAGTCTGCTAGGGGACCTGTTGAGAGCTTCTCCTTCCCTGTTTCTTTTCAGGCATTCTAGAGAAAAGCTTTTCTAAAGGGAAAAATGTTCTGGGTGTTAACATCCCTCAAAGATTTTCCTCCCTCATAAACCTCGAGTTGAAAACAAAAGATATTTCTTTGAAATGTGAAAAACTCCATTTGCAGCAGAAGAGACAGGCACATGCGGTGTCAGGCTGCTGGCTCCCTGCTGACATTGCCAGGATTAAAAATAGCCGTTCTGTTTGTCCTTCAGCTCTGTATTGAACTGGAGCCTCTGAGCCGAGTTCTCCTTAGCTTCACGCTTAATGAAGCATAATTTGTATTAATAGCAGCTATTAAATCTAGAGTGCTTAATAGGAATTTACAGAGGAGGCCCTGAGTCACCGAGCACCTCAGACATGGTCCCCAGAGAGCTGAGCTCAGGCCTGGATGTGGCAGTGATGAATCTTGGGCCTGGTGAGGTGAGGCAGCAGTGGGTGAGCAGGGGAGAAGCAGGGCTCAAACCTTCCACCAGCCTTGGGCTTTCTCAGGTCCCAGGTCCTGCTCATGGTCCCTGCATCAGGTGGTGGCTGCATTCCAGAAAAGGCAGTGCTGGGTGCTGGGCAACAAGTGGAGCTGATGAATTTACAGACTTGCATTAGATTTGGATTCTGCTGTGTCAACTGGCCCTGTTCTCTTAACATCTCTGAACCTTAGGGTTTGTTTTTTTTTTTTAACCTGAGAAATAGAGATAATTAAATATGGATAATATAGTATGATATAATGGGAATTTCTGTGAAGAATAACAAGGAAAGACAGAAATGAACATTTGATGCTGGTTCTGTATCTCTGTTTTCTCATCCTTCTTTAAAACTATCTCCATTTTAAATGTCATATGGAAGGATTTCTGTAGAAAATGATTGCAAAAAGCAAAAGAGCTCCTTTTCAGTTGTTTATTAGCAAACATGTCCTTACTAGACCAGGCTTCCTGCCATTAACACAAGCTGTGTTTGTATTTCCACTATTGTAAATCCTCTGCTCAAAGGTCTGTCCCTGTCCCCGTCCCCACCCCCACCCCATGAGTTCCTTAAAGGCAGTGGGAGAAGCAAATGGTCCTTCTCATCATGAACTCTCCCCTGTCTTAGCACAGAATTCTAAGTAGGTGTGTGATTGTATGGTTGCTATCAACAATCTCACTGTACAATTAAGAAAACAGTGTTAAACACTGGGTCTAATTTTCCTTTATAATATTTCCAGCTGCTTGCCCTTGGGCGAATCACTTAGTCCATTTGGGCCTCAATTTCCACATCTGCAAAATGGGGCTAATAAGAATACAACTTCATAGATCGTTGAGACAATTAACTATAAATATAAGCGCTTAGATTGGGCTTCTGCCCTCTAGTGGTTATTTTTACTGGAAGTGCCATATAGTTATTTCCATCAGAGCAGGAAAGAAAGACTGAAGAGCCTTCAGTGAGTAGCCAGTAGAGTTTTCTGACAGTTGCATGCTCAGTGTGAATGTCCCTTTCTGCCCTGGGCCATGGAATTGGTCTCCATGGTGGAGGCCTGGCTTCAAGTACAGCTTCTGCTCAGCACATGGGGAGCGGGGAGAAGGCAACAGAATGCAAAACTTCAAAGAAATGATCAAGTTTGCAGCCTCCCTTTGGAAAGTACTGTTTGAAGTAAGTCATTGCAACCATGCCCCAGGGCCATTTAAACATGCCTGGGAGAGAACGCCTATAAAAGTCTGTTAAAGCCCTGAAGCGGGAGCATTCATAACAGCTGTGGTCTGGGACTCAGGCAGCCAACAGGAAAACAGACTGTGAAGACCTGGCAATGTGGGAGCCTGAGCAACTTCACAGAGCCACCCTTTCCAAGGAGCCAGCGTTAGAAGAGGAGGAGACTGCTCACTGTTTTATTGAGTCAGCAAGAAAGCTCTTAGTTTATGAGCAAGCTCATGAACCTGTATCTTTCTACCCACATGCACCAGGGGATTCTATTTCAGGGGATTATTCATTTCCATGATGTTGGCTTAGCCAACACAAAGGTAGGGCTCTTTGCTGGACTGTGTACATGCAGACAAGCATTCCTAGAACATTTGTGCATCTGTGGAAGGCAGGAGGCATCTGCAGAGTTGATGACCTGGCAGGAGCTGAGGCGGATCCCCCAGCTCTGTGTATGTTAGCCTCTGGGACAAGAAAGGACTCTGTGTTTGCAGAGGAATAAACTGTGAGGTGACTTAGGGAGTCACAGGGACAGGGCAATAATACTCCAGTTGGCTCCCAAGCTTGCCCCTCTTTCCTTCAGTGGGTAAGTTCTGAGGTGCCAGCACAAGCTGAGACAGTGCGAATGAGACTGACCGGGACCTGGGACCAAAGACCCTTTACTGCGTTCCTTGCACCTGGACAAATATCTCTTGGAGCAACAGAACACAAAGAAACTACAAGGAACTAAAAATAACTTCACGTATGCTGCAGCATGAGTCCCAGTAAAGACTTACCTGAATTCCTCATCTGGCCTCTTATCAATTTCTATTGATTAAAGAGTCCAAGGACCCAGGTCAGTAACATAGAAACTTGGAAACTGCAAGTTCTCCCATCAGGGAGTGGATCCAGCGTTTGCTTGGTTTTTATTGATTATGACTACAAAATTAGATAAAAATGGATATTTATTTAGAATAAGACAGAAATTACATCAAATTTAATATATTTAAAAGCTGATAAAATCAGAAGAATAGCATTGAGCTTAAATAGAAAATCAGATACAGTTCTATGATGCTTTTCATAAACATATTTTGATAGTATATACTTTGATCATTTCTTCATGTGACAACAATTTTATAATGTTATTTTCTAAGGAAGAAAGAGATGATTCAGTCATTCCTTTTGCCTAGTTTGTCAAAAATTGCTTTATATTATTGGTAGTTGAGGAAAATTTCTTTCATCCTCATGTATCATCAAAGTAATGGCATGTAAATAGTAGAATTGTGAATTAGGGGAAAACTTCTATCTCCAATGTAAGGATTGCATATTCTAGGTCTCTGGCTTTTTTTTTTTTTTTTTCTTGTTCAGTAATGTTCTGATTCTCATCATCTCTTTTATCTCTTCTGCTGTTTTTTAATCTATACATGTTAAATATCATACTTTCCTTATCTTCCTCTGGAGCATCAATATTTTAGTCTAGAGTGATATAAGAGGTTTTGACATTTTGAAGCCTGTGTTAGTCTGTCTTTCAGTTGATATTTTTGGCATCCCCTAGGACAGTTTCCTTCTATCATATTTTTGTTTTAGAGTGATCATTAATTTTGAAAATTATACAAAATTGATCTATAATTAAGAATTACACAAAGGACATTGAAATCCACTTCTGTGATGCCAGTTATTGTTCAGTCGCTCAGTTCTGTTGGACTCTTTGTGACCCCATGGGCTGCAGCACACCAGGCTCCCCTGTCCTCCACTATCTCCTGGAGTTTGCTCAAATTCATGTCCATTGAATCAGTGATGACATTTAACCATCTTATCCTCTGACACCCCCGTCTCCTTTTGTCTTCAGTCTTTCCCAGGATCAAGGTCTTTTCCAATGAGTTGACTCTTCATATCACATGGCCAAAATATTGGAGCTTCAGCTTTAGCATCAGTCACTCCAATGAATATTCAGCACTGATTTCCTTTAGGATCGACTGGTTTGATCTCCTTGCAGTCCAAGGGACTCTCGAGAGTCTTCTCCAACACCACAGTTCAGAAGCACCAATTCTTCAGTGTATCATCCAACTCTCCCACCTATACATGACTACTGGAAAAACCATAGCTTTAATTATACTGACCTTTGTCAGCAAAAGTGATGTCTCTGTTTTTTAATATGCTGTCTAGGTTTGTCATAGATTTCCTTCCAAGGAGCAAGCTTCTCTTAATTTCGTGGCTGCAGTCACTGTCAGCAGTGATTTCAAAACTCAAGAAAATAAAATCTGTCAATGTGTCCATTTTTTCCCCATCTATTTGCCATGAGGTGATGGACCGGATGCCATGATCTTAGTTTTTTGAATGTTGAGTTTTAAGCCAGCTTTTTCACTCTCCTCTAAAGTTCCTCTTCAATTTTTGCCATTAGGGTGGTATCATCTGCATATCTGAGGCTGTTGATATTTCTCTCAGCAATCTTGGTTCCAACTTGTGATTCATCCAGCCTGGCATTTCACATGATGTACTCTGCATCTAAGTTAAATCAACAGGGTGACAATATACAGCCTGGACGTGGTCCTTTTCCAGTTTTGAACCAGTCTGGTTCCAACTGTTAATTTTTGAATTGCATACAAATTTCTCAGGAGACACATAAGGTAGTCTGGTATTCTCATCTCTTTAAGAATTTTCCAATTTGTTGTGATCCACACAGTCAAAGGCTTTAGCGTAGTCAAAAAAGCAGAAGTAGATGTTTTTCTGGAGTTCCCTTGTTTTTCCCATGATCCAGCAGATGTTGGCAATTTGATCTCTGGTTCCTCTGCCTTTTCTATATCCAGCTTGTACATCTGGAAGTCCTTGGTTCACGTACTGTTGAAGCCTAGCTTGAAGGATTTTGAGCATTCCCTTCCTAGCATGTCAGATGAGCACAGTTGTACAGTAGTTTGAATGGTAGTACTTTGTGTTTAACTGTATAATTTTGAAATAAACTTATGCTCCGTACACTGACTGTGTAGGAGTTTGGCCAGACAAGTTTCTTAAGGTTGTTTTTTTTGCTTCAGTGGTAATTTTGTATGCAGTTTTATCTGAAACTTTCAGACTTTTTAGTGGACAAATTACATCAGCTATACTAAGCTGTACCTGATGTATGGGGAGGTTTAAGACATGAAATTTCCCACGTAGTCATGTTCTCTGTTTGCATTATTGCTACCGGTTTGTGCCCTATAACACAAGAATCAAGATAAAATTTACTGTTACATTCCATAAAAAGGAATTTTAAAATACGTGCCAAGTTGATAATTGTATATACAACATTATTAATTATAATCCTGAGAAGAGGGACATTTTTATTTGGGTGTGGATGAGCTCCAAAGCCTTTGCTTACAACTGTTTCTTCCTATGATGACAAGAGTATTACACATTTGGTTCTGGCTCCGTGCATTCTTTTTTTTGCTTGGCTGTACTGGGTCTTTGTCACAGTGTGTGGGGGCTTCTCTGGTTCCAGTCTGGGAGCTTAATTGCCCCGAGGCATGTGGGATCTTAGTTCCCTGGCCAGGGATCAAGTTCATGTCCTGTGCCATTAGAAGGGACATTCTTAACCACCAAACAACCAGGAAGTCCCTGGCTTCATGTATTTTAACTGTTTTTGGTTGTGGTTCACCTGCAGGCACAGGGGAACATGTTTATACTGTCACCCCATCTCTGGACCTTTGTCCCTGATGCTGGAGGGGCTGGCACACGTAGGTGAAAGAGTATCCCACAGAAGACACTGTAGCGCTTTTGTAAAATGCCCCACTCAATCCAAATTGAATCTATCCCGCAGCCACTTCAGTGCCACCTGCATGAAAGGAAGTGACGCAGGGGGAAGTCAGATGGAGAACAGTGTGAACCCACTGTATTTAAATATCTTATTTTTGACAAATCACATGACTATGAGGATACGTTGTTAGGGCCCCTGGCAGAGCCTTGGGAAGGAGCTGAGCAAGTGAGGAGACCTGAGGCTAGAGCATCCTCAGCTTCATGGAGAATCCAGCTCTGTCCATCCATAGAGAGGGAGGGAGGAGGAGAGAGAGGCTAGTAGACAGACATGGCAGGATAATCTGATCCTTCTATGTCCAGGGAAAGCACACGGCAGTGAGGAATCAGAGAGGAGAGGACCTAAGTCAGTGTGGGTGGCAGGGAAGGTATTCTTGGGGACAGAGTGTCCAAACTGGAACCTGAATGATGGCCAGCACTTAGCTAGACAAACCAGCTGAGATAGATGTTTCAGGTAGAAGACACAGCATGAGCAAGGGTCCAGAGGTGTGGATGTCCACAGAGTCCAGGGATGCACACATAGCTGTGCTGTAACTCAGAGTGTCAGGAGAGAAGGGGACAGAAAAGAAGCTCAATGAGAGAGCAGGAGTGACGTCACAAAGGGCCTGGAGGACCACGCTACGGGGATTCTACCCTGGGTGATGGGGCGAGACTTTGACAGAGGTGGATGAGATTTGCGTTTAGAAAGCTCACTTAGAGCAATGTTGAATTGCATAGAAGTGGGGTAATTAAAACTAGGACCGGTGCAGTAGTATCGATAAGAGTAGCTTTGTGTGAGAAGAAAAGGTCCAAATGTTAGGGGAGAAAAATAAGAAAAAGATGAGAAAAGAGACTTTGTATATGTGTGGATTTCCAAGGATAGTGATCTAAGTGTCTAAGTTGATGCGATGTTGAGATTGGGCAGAGGAAGAAAGTAGCTTTGTTGGGGCGGCTGGATGAGCTGCTTGAGATTCTTACAGGGCATCTCAGTGAAGACGAACCAGCTGCATCTGCAGTGCTGGGAAGGCACTTGCAGTGACTCCTGGAAATTAGTGAAGCTACAAGCATTCGCGAACTCTTCCAAGGAAAGTCTGTGGCATGGTAAGAGTTGAGGACATAGCACCAAACCCTGAAATAGTAATAGTGAAGGCAAAGAAGTGGAGGGATATGCATTGGAGATTGTGAAGAAATGGTCAAGGTGTAGGAGGAAGATCAGTCTCCAGGGAAGTTTTCTTGAATTTGGGTGTGATCCTAGGACAGGTTAGAATCAGACAGAGCTTCCAAGGAACCAGTGATGTTTGGGGTGTTAGTTGCTCAGTTGTGCCCAACTCTTTCATGACCCCATGGACTGTAGCCTGCCAGGCTCCTCTGTCCATGGGAATTTTCCAATAAAGAATACTGGAGTAGGTTGTCATGCCATTCTCCAGGAGATCTTCCCAACCCAGGGGTCAAACCCAGGTCTCAGGCATTGGAAGGTAGATTCTTTACCATCTTAGCCACCAGGGAAGCCCACTGATGGTTGGGGAAGCCCCCAAAATGGCAAGCATGATTTCCATTTTAGAATTCCAGGTTAATTTTCCATGTTGGCTTCATCTGGTTTATTGTGCCAGTAATTTAAAGGAGAAAACAATTTCCATTTTATTTGTGTTTTCCTTCAGGGGGACTCAAGAAAATACAAAACAATAAGACTGTCAATATCTGAGGTAGACATCCATGCAATGAATAGAGAACATAGACAAACACAAGATAAGTATAGTTTTATATTGCATTCTGTTTAGATGGTTACAGTTATCCATTCTTCTACTTAAATTAGCCAGAATAATGCTATAGAACTTAAAACAATGAAGGTTTATTTCCCACGCATAGTTCATATCTACCATGGTCAGTGAGCTCGGCCCCGCATGGTTACTCAGGATCCAGGCTGGCAGAAAGTCTACCATCTTGAAGCTACACCATTTCGAATGTTTGATTTCTGCAGTCACTTTACTAGGGAAGAAGAGAAGTCCTGGCTTTGTCATGTCCTGGCTTTAATTTGCTTTGTCCCAGAAGGGGTATGAACCACTTTAAGACATAGTCCTTTGGCCATATAACTGCCCATATAACTGCATGGAGCTGGGAAATGTGGAGGCATAGGCGGTGGCCAGTACATGTCTCTGCCATGCTCCATATTGTAAAAATCCAAAGTCCCCAAAGCCAATTTACATCATAAAATATATACAAAAACCAATAATAAAATATCTTACAATTAATATTAGCAAATATTAGTAAAATGCTTTTATTGAAAATCTAAACAAACACAAATGAAGTGCATCTATGTCTGGTTTCATTAGAAGCAATTTACTTCTTTAAAAGCATCTAGTTATTTAGATGCTGACATATTATCTGTAACACTACCACATTGATATTACATTTATATATTTTCCAAGCTTCTAATCACAACTTGTTCTTTCTGGTGACTGGCCTTCATCCAGCAGCACGCCATGAGTCACCTCATTAGAACAAAAGACACTTCTATCACCCAGGGAATACTAAGCATTTTAAGAGCCTTGTTCAGGAACCACGGGCAGAGACTAATATATGTATTTTCTATTATTTCACACCTTGAGGAAATGTTCATGTTATTTTATGTTTATCTAAAACTCATATTACTATGACACAGAATAATTTTGGAATGTTACCAGTTTCCATAGCATATGGAAAGGAGAAAGCAAGGGAATTACTGCTTAGTATTATGTTTATTATTTATTGAAAGGAGGAAGCAAGGGAATTCCAGATAAACATCTACTTCTGCTGCATTGACCATGCTAAAGCCTTTGACTGTGTGGATGATAACGAACTGTGGAAAATTCTTAAAGACGTGGGAATACCAGACCACCTTACCTGCCTCCTGAGAAACCTGTGTGCGTGTCAAGAAGCAACAGTTAGAACTGGACATGGCACAATGGACTGATTCCAAATTGGGAAACGAGTGCATCAAGGCTGTATATTGGCACCCAGCTTATTTAACTTATATGCAGAGTACATCATGTGAAATGTCAGACTGGAAGACCCACAAGCTGGAATCAAGATTGCTACAGGAAATATCAACAACTTCAGATGTGTAGATGATACCACTTAATGGCAGAAAGCAAGGAGAACTAAAGAGCCTCTTGATGAGTGTGAAAGATGAGAGTGAAAAATCTGGCTTAAAACTCAACATTCAAAAAGCTAAGATCATGGCATCCAGTCCCATCACTTCATGGCAAATAGATGGGGAAAAAGTGGAAGCAGTGACAGATTTTATTTTCCTGGGCTCCCAATTCACTGCAGATGGTGACTACAGCCATGAAATTAAAAGACATTTACTCCTTGAAAGGAAATCTACGACAAACCTAGACAGCATATCAAAAAGCAGAGACATCATTTTTGTTGACAAAGGTCATATAGCCAAAGCTATGGTTTTTTCAGTAGTCATGTACAGATATGAGAGTTGGACCACAAAGAAGGCTGAGCAATGAGGAATTGATGTTTTTGAATTGTGGTGCTAGAGAAAACTCTTGAGAGTCCCTTGGACTGCAAGGAGATCAAACCAGTCAATCCTAAAGGAAATCAGTCCTAAATATTCATTGGGAGGACTGATGCTGTAGCTGAAGCTCCAATACTTTCACCACCTGATGTGAGGAGCCAATGCACTAGAAAATACCCTGATACTGGGAAAGATGGAGAGCAGGAGGAGAAGGGGATGACAGAGGATGAGATGGTTGGATGGCATCATCAACTCAATGGACATGATTTTGAGCAAACTCTGGGAGATAGTGGAGGACAGGGGAGCCTGGCATGGGCTGCAGTCCATGGGGTCATAGAGTCGGACACAACTTAGTGACTGAATAACAATGACATACTTTAAAATTAGTAATTAAAATGAGCTTAATTACAATAGCATCTTATTTTTTGATTTTGAATTCATTTGGAAATTTCTGAAAGCTGTGATTTGTAGCTCTTTAAAAGTACTTGCATATAGGCCATTTTCCCCCTGGTCAAAACATATTTATTTTTCAAGAATGCTGTTTTGAAGGAAGTTTTTAAAAAACAATTTTACAAATGGGTTTTAGACATTTAATTATTGATTTTATATTGGATATTTAAGAGATACCTTTACTTATCAAAGGGCGTTCCAAGTACTCAGTGGTAAAGAATTTACATGCCAAGGCAGGAGACACAAGAGACGGAGATTTAATCTCTCAGTCCAGAAGATCCCCTGGAGGAGGAATGGCAACCTGCTCTGGTATTCTTGCCTGCCACCCCTTCCAGTCCTCTCATCTCTGTTCCAGGCAGGAAGAAGAGAGAAGGGTAAAGTCGAAGGCTACCTCAGCCTTGCCTTTTAATTCAGGCAAGAACATCTTCCTCAGGGTCTTCCAGCTACATCTAATTGCCCAAACTGAGTGAAGTGACTATGCTTAGCTGCAGGGACACAGGAAGGTTGTATAATTTTAACTGTTCTGTTCATAAGCAGGGAAGTGAGAGTGTTAACCATATAGGCAATTAGTAACATGTGCTGAACTTACCTGAGTTAAAATAAAGCTACTTATGTAACTAAAAAATTAACAAGTACATATTTATTTGATCAGTGGATAACATTCAGTGTTATTTATAATTGGCCTTCCTGTAGAGCCATCTTGGAGCATTTCTCAGCTCCAGTCTTATATCTTTCTATATCTGACACCTGGGTATTTACCCCCTTTTAAATAAAATGATCTTTGGTTATTTTTAAAATCGAGTGAGGAGGACACTTTTGGTTAACCTATGAGATAACAAGGCAGATATAAACAGATCTAAATAAGGAAATGTTAGAAACCTTAATGGGGCTTCCTAGGTGGCTCAGTGGTAATATGGCAAAGAATCTTCCTGCCAACAAAGGAGACACAGGAGTTGTGGGTTCCATCCCTGGGTCAGGAAGATCTCCTGGAGAGGGAAATGGCAACCCACTCCAGTATTCTTGCCTGAAAGGTCCCATGGACAGAGGAGCCTGGCAGGCTACAGTCTATGGGTTCACAAAAGAGTCAGACAAGACTTAAGCAACTAAACAATAATAACAGAAGTCTTAACACAGATCCAAGTGTATCAAATTATTACCAGAGTCTGAAATGTTATATTTCCCAGCTTTGTTCAATACTATGTTTTAATTTATTTTGAACTTTCTCATGTCAAGTCCAAAGCAAGTGTTCCTGATCAGTGGGCAGCTCTGCCTCAAGTCGTCCATCTCCTGTTTCTACCATCGTCAACCATTGCTTCCAAGGATGCATGTCAATCTGCACCCAATGGCAGAAGGGAAAGAACATGCAGAACTGACTGTTCACAGCCAGTTTCTAACAGTGGCTGGCTTTCTGTCCATGCACATGCCACTGGTTAGAACTTCCTCTAGGACCCATTAAGAGCCCTGTTGCAAGGACGGGGCACTGTGAACTGTTTGCCAGGAAGAAGAGCAAAGGGGTTCAGAAAGAAAGCTGGGCTGTGTCACATAACTGATTTGCCTGGTCAACAATTACCTTTTGGTAAACACTGGTTGAGTCTGGCAAGGTTGGTGGGGCTATATTTCTCTCCTTCACAATTTTGCTGCAGAAGAACCACAGAAACATGTTTGAAACTCAATTCTGATCAATGTACGAGAGGTCACAAAAGAGTCACATGGGCTCTGCTTGTAAAAAAGGAAGTCCTCACTCTCTATCCTTAATGACTGCTGTGGATACTTTGAGTGAAAGTTTCACTCCTGGACAGACCCCCAAATACTCAAAATATTCTGATGGCAGGAGCAGCCAGCCATAAAGCTGGGGGGCTGGATGGAGTGCTCTGTAAAGTTGGTGCTCCCAGGACCAGGGAACTCTAGACCTTAGTGCTGGTCTGAAGGAAGCGGGCTGCCATGCTTGCTTTCTTACTGTTTTTTTTTTTTTAAATAATTTTATTTATTTATGTTTTTGGCTGTGCTGGGTCTTTGTTGCTGTCCTCGGGTTTTCTCTAGTTGAGGTGAGTGGGGGCTCCTCCTCACTGCGGTGGTTTCTCTTGTTTTGCAGCACGGGCTTTAGATGTATGGGCTTCAGTAGTTGTGGTGCATGAGCTTAGCTGCCTTGCAGCATGTGGAATCTTTCTGGACCAGGGATGGAACCCATGTCCCCTGCATTGGCAGGTGGATTCTTAACCACTGGACAACCAGGGAAGTCCTCTTACTGATTTTAATGCAGAGGCCATGGCGATCCAAACCATCTCTGTAGGCAGCCATATATCCAGAATCAACCCTCAGTTCATCAATTCAAGTTCCTTCATTGTTATGAGTAATAGTAGCAGTAATACTAATTTGGACCTCGGGTGCAAAAGCGCTGACCCAGTGCACCCTTCAGCTCCTGTCGTGCTGTCATCATTGTTCTCTGTTCAAAGTCCTGTTCCTCTCCTGTTCTCTTCTCCCTTGCATAGGTAATCCATGTAATGTTCTTTTATCTGTATGTGTTCTTGAAACATGCATAGTTTTGTATGCCTTTTAAAAAATTTTATATTTATTGGGTTAGAGATCTTATTCTACTATTGTTTTTTTTTTTCTGCCCTTATCACTGTTCTTACATGATATGTTCTTACATGTTGCTATGCATGTTGGGTTGGATTTCCCAGAAAACAGACTATGAGATAGAAGATTAGCCTGAAAGAAGTTTACTTAGAATGTTCTGTGATTCAGGATCAAGCCCTGGGAGAGTGGGGAGGAGGGCGGAGGGAGAGAAGCAGGACTGGGCAAGAGGAGGACCTGACCTATGACGCAAATGATGGGGACCTCATGGGGAGCTCTGGAGCTGGGAAGTCCAGCCTCAAGGCATCAACCGGTTATTGGACCTGGGCTGCCCTGGGAACATGACTGGGAGAGGGGCTTGCACTGGCTGACAGAATTGTTAGAGAGGTTTGAGGGTAAGAGTATCAGTGGCCAACAGTTCTAGGGGCTGGAGGACCTGTTCAGTTCTGAATGCTTCTGTTCTGACAGAGGCCACAGAACACACTCTGCTATCTGCCACACGCTAAGTCCAGGCTGTTCTTTCTAAGCCGTGCTTCACATCCCACCATGGTTACTTGCATGGCTTCAGATGGCCTCAGCTCCCTGGTACCAGAAATGATGTTGCAACAAACCTCCCTACTTATCAGGTGGATCCAAGATGTTTCCCGGGGATTGTCGAATGGAGTCCCGGGTGATGGTGTTGGGGGCCTATATCCCCACCAGTGGTGCACAAGGGTTTTGGGGCTTCATCAACTCAAAGTTATATAGCTCTCTAATTTCTGCCATTCCAATGGGCCTGTGATGTTTGAATTTGGTTTGAATTTGCATTTCTATCATTTTTAATGGGTTTGAGAATATTGTTGTATGCCATTTAGCCCCCCGAGTTTCCTCCTTTTTGAATTGTCTGTTCACATTCTTTGTCCATTTCCTCTTGGGTTCTTAAAAATATTTCTGATCTCTCTTTAGCTGGTAAACAAACCTCCTGTATAGATTTTAATAATGATATCTAAAGAATTTAAGCAACCCTCCCTGGAGTGTGGATTCCTGTTCAGAATATTTCAATATTAACTAACCATTCTCTCTCTCTCCCTCTCTCTCTCTCTCTTTCATACACAAGGCTGTTTATTACGAAGTATTTTTGAAGATTATATAACAATTGTTAGTTAATTTTAGCTGAAGATTTCTTTGGAGTGGCTGACAGTGTATGTGTGTGTTTAACTCTCACTGCTTTCTTTGTGCCTATTAGTAATCATTTTCCATCTAAATCTACAAAAATTTATAATATTTTCAACATTTTGGGGTTAGAACTTCTCAACTTATAGTCAATTGAGTCTATGAAGGAGCTGAAGGAGGTAGAAAGACTGGTTTTTCTTCTCCTATCTCTCTTGCAGTCTCTCCTGCTCTCCTCTTTTCTGTCTCTCTCTGGTATATTGGTCAAAATAAGGTCTTGGAATCCCTGAATTCTATCATTTTGGGAATGTTTTTAAGGTACATGATTTTATCTAAAACAGAATATCCTATAGCTGAGGGCAATGTTTTTCATCCCAGAATATGTAAAGCCTTTCCGGACACGTGACATGCACACAAGCTGGGCCATGATCCTGAACAGGTTCATCTTTAGACTCTCCTTTCATAGCTCAAATGGCACCCCACTCCAGTATTCTTGCCTGGAGAATCCCATGGACAGAGGACCCTGGTGGGCTACAGTCCACGGGGTCGCAAAGAGTTGGACAGGACACGACTGAGCGACTAACACTTTCACTTCCCTTTCACAGCTCACCTCCCACATGGGGGAGAAACACCCTCAGGGTGGTCTGCTTCAGCTTTCCCCAGGGGAAGTTTATGTTGGGGGATGAATCTATTCACACCCATCCGTTTGGGGTTAAAATGTTCACTGAATACAGACCAGATCCTCCTGCGGCCTTTCCTGCAGGAGGCTGGGTTGTCTTAAGATGGGCTGACAGTGCAGACTGTGTCCTCCCACACCCAGGAAAATTCAGAGTAACTGTTCCAGCCAGAACACAATATTTAAAAAATTCTCCGCTCCCCACCTGCCCCACTTTTGGGCCAGGCTGCATGGCATGTGTGATCTTAGTTCCCTGACCAGGAATTGAACCCATGCAGTGAAAGCACAGTGTCTTAACCACCGACCTCCACGGGAGTCCCTAGTGCACAGTTCTGAAACTGGTATCTTAAATTCACTTCCAAGCTGGAAGTGGCTTCTTTTTACCTCATTGATACCACCTTTATCCTTGAGTCTAGACACCATATTTCCCCTTGGATGAAGGAACTGGGAAAGTCTGGCAGTACAGCTGGCAGGGATGGTGGACATGCACCCAGGCTGCCCGTCTCAGAAAGCGCTCACCAGAGCCTTCTGGTCGTGAGCAGTCTGCCCCATTGTCCCTCTGTCAAACTTAGCCAGAGGCGCCTTCTAGTGAAAGAAGCCTGCTTCCAGTTGTGTTTGGGTCAAAATGCTCTTATGCTACCTTTTGGCTACTATTGAGAAGCAGAAAGTGTGCACTAAGGAGTCTTTTTAATCAAAGTGTGTTTCCGCCAAGTGACAGAGTTGACATATTTTTGTCAAGTGAAAAGTTAGCCCTCTTATCATTCATTAGCAGGAGGAAAATACACAATGTAGTTTTTCAGTTTTTTAAACAGGTGGTGTCTGAGAAGGCTCATGGCTGCCCATCATCAGTATTACAGGTAAATAGCTACATTTCCCAGAAAGTAGCCTCTTCCTTGAGACCACTTCAGGCTCCCCCACCACCTTACCCCATATTAGTTAAGTCTGATGGGCACACGCATGTGCTCTGGACTGCAGGATTCCACACAGGAAGGAGTGGAGGATGTGTGTCTGTTACAAGCAGGTGGTGGCCAGCTTCTTAACCATATTATAAAGCTTGCAGTGGGTCTCCCTTGTGGTTATGGGGGTCTCTTGGTGGATTTCGAGCAAGGAAGTAGCATAATCTTAATTGACAACATCTGAGTCCATTTGGATTAGAGTAGCCCCATGCTCAGTCTACATACTCACTGACTCTACCAGTGGGCTCATCCAGGCTGAGACACGGCATTTCAGGAGGTAGAGTCACAGGGAATTTGGAGTGAAAGTCTTAGGGGAGGAATGGAGAGAGGAAAGCAAGATGGAAATCCTTGCGGATCTGCAACCCATATCTAAACTCCGGCCTCGGTTCATTCATGCTGGAGAAGACACTGCTGGATGGTGTTTCTGGAAGCTCAGTTTCTCTTGTCACTCCAATCATTCTGTTCATGAATATCTGCTGGCTACCACTAGCTGATGGTGACTTTCTTGTTTGCTAATAGAAACCTTGACCAATTCACTTCCCTTTTCTCCCTCTTCTCAACTTAATCCTGGGAACCTTGGCTTTCTGATGAAGATAATCTACCCTGGCATAGATGCCTGTAGCTCCAGAGGTGCCTCCTTTGCAGTGTTCATAAGTGCAATTATACCCTACTTATGAGTTATTTAATAATTGCTTCTGTCCTTCACTCGACTGGTCATCCAGTGAAGGTGGGAAGCTGGTATTGCTGGTATCCTGGTACCTAGCATGGTGGATGGTTCACAAGAGGCATCATTAGGATCATGGAACAGTTTTGGGCAACTAATAGACAAATGAATGAATGAAGACTCCAAGTTGCTCTCAGCATTGTCATAGATTCCAGGATTCAGAGGTCAACAAAGACTTTGAGGACAGTTAGCTGGCATTACTGCTCTGGGAAAGGAGACCCATTTGCTCTTGTTTCTGAGTATGTATTTTCACATAGTTTGCGTTCTTGTTGGTTTTTAGACTTCCTCTGGTTTACACACTTTTAGCATTTCTATTATTTTTGAAACTCTAGTTGGCCAATCAGGGCTTTTAAGTTCCTATCTTCTGTGTCCTTTGGGAATGGTGGTAGCCCAAGGCACTAAAAAGGAAAAGAGCATTCGTCTCTGGGCTCTGGCACCTGCCACTTGGCTTTCTCAAAGGCAATATTTTACTCTTCAAGGCTGGTTTTCACTCTTCAAGGCTGGTTACTTCTTAGCTGCATGGGCAGACACTTGGTTGAGCAGCCAAACACATTCTGAAAACCACATCTATGTGGGAATCTGGATTCTGTCATTTACCAGCTGTGTGACCTTGACAGGAGACCTCCTCTCCTAGTTCCTTCATGTATAGGATGAAGGTGAAGGTTTCCACATGGGGCTGTTGGAAGGATTCAGTTAGAAAATACCAGTGAAGTGCCTGATCCACAGCAAAATACCTTCTCTTTCCAAAAACCTCCACATCAAGGAGATAAAGTGGAGATACCTATTGAGAGTGTTGTTTAGGACAGACCCCAGTACCGCTAAATGAAGAGATGAGAAAATAGACAAAGGACCGACTGAATGAGTGAGGGTGTGACCCACACTATCTCTGACTAAGGGAGATTGGAGATCAAAACTGTGATGTAAATACTCAGTGAATGCTTGTAGAGCTGGACATTGTGGTAGACTTTTTTTTTTTAATTGGAGTATAATTGCTTTTTAATATTGTGCAAGTTTCTGCTGTCCAGTGAAGTGAGTCAACCATATGTATGCATATATCCCCTTCTACCTCCCTAATCCCACCCATCTAGGTCATCACAGAGCACTGAGCTGAGCTCCCTGTGACTCACAGCAGGTTCTGCTCACTATTTTACACATGGTAGTGTATCCATGTCAATTTCAATCTTCCAATTCATCCAACCCTCTTCCCCAGACCCCGTCTCCCCATGCCTTCTCTACATTTGAAAACAGGTTTGTCTGTATTATCCTTCTAGATTCCACATATGTGCATTGATATGTGATATTTTCTCTTTCTGACTTACTTCATTTGTTTGACAGACTCTAGGTCCATCCATATCTCTACCAATGACCCACTTTCATTCCTTTCTATGGCTGAGTAATATTCCATTGTGTATATGTCATCTTCTTTATCCATTCATCTGTAGATGGACATGTAGGTTGCTTCCACATCCTGATGATTGTAAATAGTGCTGCGATGACATTGGGGTGCATGTGTCTTTTTGTTTGGCAGATTCTTAATGGAAATTATCTCATTAATTATCACAAGAATCTTTTAAGAAAGGTATCATTACCACCATTTTGTAAATGAGGAAGTGAAAGCTCATGGAATAGGTCACATAACTGTGGTGCCATGACTAGTAAGTGGTTTTACTAAGGAATCACAAAAATGGAAGGCCTTAGGTATATATATGTGTGCATAGGGGTATTTGCAGGTATATGTATGTGCCTATGGTATTTAACTTCATCCCAAGAAAACGGTAGGCCCTGATGACATGCTTGTGCAATGATTAGATGACTATAAATGTTGGTGGTAATTAGAAGGGACAAGGCAGATGAAGGGAAGGGTAGAACAGAAATAATGGTTTTGACAATGTGGCCCTGAGGAAGGGAACTCAAGGTCAATTCATGGAGGACTTCTGGGACTGCCTTCCTATATTTTAGGGAAGAGAAAACTGGACTGAAGTTCCTGAGCAAAGTCAGAGAGATGTGCCTGAGGATTCCAGGATCCATGGCTGGGGGGCTTGTGTCCAGTGAGCATCCTGGTGAGTGAGATTCATGGGCATATGTGGAAGTCTCTTCAATATGACCAGTGTATATGAGCACCCAGATCTTTCCTTTTAAAGGTTTTCGAGTAGCTCCATGAATATGGAGCTCATAGAATATAGGCATCTGCTTTTGGACTGATTTGTTATTTTTGTTTAGTCACTAAGTTGTGTCCAGCTCTTTTACGACCCCATGGACTAGCCCACCGGACTCATCTGCCCATGGGATTCTCCAGGCAAGAATACTGGAGTGGGTTCCCACTTCCTTCTCCAGGGGATCTTCCTAAACCAGGGATTGAACGTGGGTCTCCTGCATTGGCAGGCAGACTCTTTACCAATGAGCCACCTGGGAGAGTTAAAAACACTAGTTTGAGCCTGAGTGACCCTGAACTTTAGCATCATGTTGCCTCAGATTATGCACTTGGCCTCTCTGTACTTTGTAAATGGAGATATAAATCTAATAAAATTTTTGTGAGGTTAAAATAAAATAATGCATATAAAGCACAGCACAGTTCCAAGTTCTTAGTGCTTAATAAAATACATATATTAATAATGATTCCCATGACAAAATTTGTTATAATAGAAAGCACTTCTAAGCCATAGTCCATTCAGTTTTATTTTAAGATCATTACAGGGGCTTCGCTGGTGGTCTAATGGTTAAGAATCTGCCATGCAGTGCAGGGACATGGGTTCAATCCCTGGTCAGGGAACCAAGATCCCACATGCTGTGGGGCAACAGAGCCCATGCTCCACAATTCACAGTCAAGGAAATAAATATTTTTTAAAAAGATCATTACAAAAACACAGAGGCTCTTTGAAGGCCTGTCTCTTGGTTTACTTTGCTAACATGTTCTGGTCTCAGTTGGGTGGGACTGACCCAGAGTTTCAAGCCAGGGCATTAACATGGTGACCAACCAGTGGCAAGGAAGAGATTTTCTGCAGGTGCTGTGGCCACCCATGGTACCCGGTCTTGAAGATCAACGAGACCTTTATCTTTTCCATTTCCCTTTGGCAGCCCAGCATCTCAGTGTGCACAGCCTGTAGGTGTCACCCTTCTGCTGGCCAAGCATCACTGCTGACATCACACCCCAACAATGGCGCCATTAGCACCAACCTGAACATGCTTGGGTTCCACAACTTTTCTTGGCCAATTAAACCTGAGATATTGCCTTCATGTGCAAGATCAACAGCATAGAAACTGAAGGGACTTCCCTGGTGGTCCCTTAAGACTCCGCATCTCCAATGCAGTGGGTGTGAATTTGACCCTCATCAGGGAACAAAGATCCCATACACCACATGGCCAAGAAAAAAAAAAAACAAAACAAAACAAAAAAAACAATGACCAAAAAAGAGGATTCACACTGGAAATTTAAGGTGTGATTCTGAGTGGGCTGTTGGAGCAGATAGGTATTGAAGAAGTGGAGCAGGGACTCAGAGGTGTCATGCTTGGGATGAAATTAACTGCTTGGTTCTGGATGGTTCCCTTGGATGAGTCACTAACAAAGGGAAGAACTGTGGGTCTGGGCTCCAGGTCCTTTTCTCAGGCTAAAGGCAGCATTTCCCAAAGTGAATGCTGGTCAGAAAGATGCTTTAGGAGGGCAAGCATTCCACAGTCCAATCAGTTTGAGAAACTCTCTTTCCTGCATTTTCTTCCAGATGATTCCCAATGCATGTTCTGAAAATTTCTGGCCTTAGGTCATGGGTACAGGTGCTCCTGGGATCCTCTTGATACCTGAACTGTAAACAGTGGTGTGTGAAAGTGGCCTTGAAAAAGCTCACTATTAGGATCTCTTTCTAACCCTGACTTTAGTGATGTCGCGTTGGTGGCTTCAGATCAGCCAAAGAGGGAGTAGTTATGTCATGGGAGTCAGCAAATGCTACAAATTTGAACTCTTCCCCCCAGAACTGATTGATAGCCATCCTCGAGCACACTATGGCCCAGAGACCTGCTCACCTTGGTCATGCCTTTGAGTACCCACATGGCTGACCATGACCCACAGGACCAAATAATCTGAATCAAGGTGGTGTGATGATTATTTGTTTCTGATGAATTGAACTCACCTGATCCACACTAATATGGTCTAGGATAGAGGTCACAAAATGGTCAACTGAGTCCTGAAGTCAGCCTGCTAATCCATTTTGCGGGGGGGGGGGGGGGGGGGGGGGTTTCCATACAGCATTTGTTAAAACCTAGGAATTAGTTGCCAAAATTTAAAATCTGGTCTGTTTCACATGAAAACCCAGGTTTCTGATTGTCTTGAAAGAGAAAATCAGAAGCTCTGGCAATCATGAGCAATACCCTTGCATTGAGACAGGGGCTGGGGCTGAGAGGCAGTCACACATTTGTCTTTGCACTGAAGGCCCCATCCAGGTAATTGTGCTACCTTTGGCTGCCTTTACCTCTGCAGGCACATGAGTTTAGCTTATAACAAAGAGTCAGCCCTACAGTCTGTTCCTCCCACAGTCGGCTTGAGATGCTTTACAATAAGGTAGGCCATGCTCCAGGGTGCAGAGGTGGGTAAGATCATCTTCCACTGGGGAAATCAAAGTGGCATTACTGATCTATAGCCCTGAAGCTCAGCAGGGAACTTTCTATCAGAGGTCAGATTTCCATGATCTTGGGTATGGGAGGATGGATGGCATTCCAGGTAGTAGGACCAGCAAGCAAAAACGTGGTGATAAGAATGTTTACATGTGCTTTGGGAATTCTAAGACCTAGGGCTCCTGCTGGGCAATTGGGTGATACAAGGGTGAAAGCGTAGACTGGGCCAGGTCACAGAGCCCCTTGGATTTGAGGTTTAATTCAGTTTAGCTTCATAAATGCTCTCTGAGCCCTTTCTAGCCCAGGTTCTCTGCTAGAGCATGAACACAGTACTGATTGAGGTGAAACCTCTGTCCAGGACTTTTATCCAGAGTGTAGTCATTTATAAGTTGGTTTTTGTTGGTGTGTGTGTTTGCCACGGACACTCATCAAGTTTACCTAACGTAAAGCCCTTTATTTGAACTTGATAGACCAGAACATTTTCAGTTAAAAAAAAAATCTATCTCGTTCGACCTGAGGGACAAGGAAAGCCCTGGAGCTCCAGGGGATTTCCATATGAAGGGTAAGTTCCTAGAAGTCTCTGTAGCCTGTCTGCCTGGGAGGGCACCGCCCAGCGGAGCTTCAGTCTCACGTGGACAGAGTCGGAGAGGGAGGCCAGGAGCAGGCCGTGGTGGAGGCTGAGGGGTGAGGGGATGTGTTTGAAAGAGATGAGAGGGAATAGGCAGGAAAGAACATGAAGGGTCTGTTTATCAGACAGCAAGAACATGGGCCTGATTGTTTCAGGATCAAAGGAATGATGAGAACTGTCAAGGGCCCTCTATATATAGGGCTCCAGAGATGCCCAAGGATAGCTGTAGGTGTGTGTGTGTGTGTGTGTGTGTGTGTGTGCTTGTGTATATGTATTGGAGTGTGCTTTATCCAGGTGAAGATGGAAGGACCCGCCAAACAGACAAAATCTCCTCAGGCTTCTTGCTGACTTTCTGAGACATGATACAGAAAATATAGTTCATTGTGATAAATGTGCTGTCTTCACACAGAACAGAAGAGCTCCTTTTAGGGTGTGAATAGCCTGTATTTGGGGGATTGTCATAGATGGGGAGATGTGAGCAGGGGTAGGAAAAGAAAGGGTGGCAAGGGTAGGTAGACGGCACATGGCTGGAGGAGGGTAGCCAGAGCTGCTTTAAAAGAAAGTGTCTATTCATACAGATGGCTAACAAATACATGAAAAGATGCTCAACATCACTTATTATCAGAGAAATGCAAATCAAAACCACAATGAGGTACTATCTCATGGCGGTCAGAATGGCTGCTATACAAAAGTCTACAAACAATAAATGCTGGACAAGGTGTGGAGAAAAGGGAACCCTCTTACACTGTTGGTGGGAATGCAAACTAGTACAGCCATTATGGAGAACAGTGTGGAGATTCCCTAAAAAACTGGAAATAGAACTGCCATATGACCCAGCAATCCCACTGCTGGGCATACACACCGAGGAAACAAGAATTGAAAGAGACATGTGTACCCCAATGTTCATCGCAGCACTGTTTATAATAGCCAGGACATGGAAGTAACATAGATGTCCGTCAGCAGGTGAATAGATAAGAAAGCTGTGGTACATATACACAATGGAGTATTAGCCATTACAAAGAATACATTTGAATCAGTTCTAATGAGGTGGATGAAATTGGAGCCTATTATACAGAGTGAAGTCAGTCAGAAAGAAAAATATCAATACAGTATACTAACACATATATATGGAATTTAGAAAGATGGTAATGATAACCCTATATGTGAGAGAGTAAAAGAGTCATGGATGTATAGAACAGTCTTTTGGACTCTGTGGGAGAAGGTGAGGGTGGGATGATTTGAGAGAAAAGCATTGAAACATGTATATTACTATATGTGAAACAGATCACCAGTCCAGGTTCAATGCATGAGACAGGTACTCAGGGCTGGTGCACTGGGATGACCCAGAGGGATGGGATGAGGAGGGAGGTGGGAGGGGGGTTCAGGATGGGGAACACATGTACACCCGTGGCTGATTCATGTCACTGTATGGCAAAAACCACTACAATATTATAAAGTAATTAGCCTTCAATTAAAATAAATAAATTTTTTAAAAAAGTGTCTATTGGTGATGTTTGCTGTGTTGCATGCCCCCTCCATGACCTCAAAACTTCCAAGAAAACTGACTTTTCCTTCCTTCTCTCTGGAAACAAAAGGTAAGACTTAACTCGTGGGTGGGCCCGATATAAATTAGAAGGGAGAGGCAGCTGTACCCGTGATTCACGAAAAAGTCCTCTGGATGTCCACTGGGTTTGAATGGGAAGACAGCCCATCTTCAGGTTTCAAGAACACGGTGGCCCTGACTGGCACCTGGGTGTAAGGGAAGGTCAGTGGGAATGGAAGAGCAGGAAGCAATGGGCTGGGGAGAGAGAGGGGGAGAGTGCTGGGCTCAGCCCCACCTGCCCTCTTCAATGCCCCAGCTCCCTTGGGGTCTCATCTTCATCTTAAGATGACGCACATAGAGCTCCAGCGCTTTGTAGGTGCTCAGTAAATACCTTAGCACAGCCTTTGGATTGGTCCCCAGCAACAGTGCTGCCCAGTTCCACTCTGGGGGAACAGGGGGGGAACAGGGTGCCCTGACAGAGCCCAGACAGGGGCCAGTTTGCCATGTCACCATCCCTCACGTCATCCCACGTCCCTCTATCCCCCAGGCATGGATTTAGGACAGAGCCCCAGAGACTACTGACCCAGTCAAAGCTCTTCTTAGCATCTCACCTCATCAGATAGTCTCGAGAATAAAAGCTCTCTGAGGTCACCTTTACTGTGAAATTCAAAAGTCATATTTATTCACCAATTCACAGAAAGTGTCATAATGACCACCAACATGAATCAGTTTGTAGGCATTTACAAGCCAAGGCTGAAAATAAATATCTGTGTTGAATAGGCATTTAACAAATTACTTGGAAACAGCAAGAATCCGAATTATTAGAAATTTAAAGTTTGTGATTCACACACGGGTAAGCTCACAGTCATGGGAAGGAGCCCAGCAGATTCCTATGATGGTTCTTATTTCTTCTTATATCTTTATATACATACAGCTTCTCGGCGCCCCTCACTGTGCGTCAGCCTTCAGTGGATCCGACAGCTCGATTAGGCAGGGGAGGGGAGCTGAGAGAGGGTGGGGGGAGGCGAAAGGGCATGTTCCTCTGTGACTGGGCAATCTTGTTCAATGCGCAAGATGACAGCATGATCTCCCGAAATTAGATTCAGTATAAATGCATCCTTCTAATGAGACAGTCCAGAGTTTGCCTTGTGTCACACTCATACACACACAATAGTATATTTAGTAAATAAACCCATTTTCTAAATTGAAGGAATTCACTCTGAGACAGCTGGAAGATCTCAGAAGTCTGACATGTGTCAGGTACACACTGGCCCAGCCATGGAGCTGCAGATGGCCATGGCGAGAGGCACTCTGGCCACACTGGCAGAAACTGTCTAGACAGTAACGGTGATCAAAGGTGATTCTACAGAATGATGTTGCTGGCCCTTCCTCTGTCTATGGTGTCAACACCACAGAGGTTCTGAGGAGAGAAAGCTCATAGGACCTTTCCCCCACCCACTGTGGTTGGGTAGATTGGAATAAACAGTCATCCAAGGCTTCTAAATGCTGGTGGCAGCTCCAGATAAGGGAGAAGAAATCTCTAGACCTTTCAGATCAGCTGAGCCCAGAACCTTTTCATTTAGCTCCAGAACTGAAGTTGGCAAAATTCAACAGCATTTCATTGAGTATTTAGGAAATGGCAGAGACCACAGGAAGAGAGCCCCTAGCCCCATTCCCTGTAGAAATATCTTGCTGGGAGTTATGCAGATGTGGCTTTAGTGGTACTGACTCACTCACTGTAACATTCTGTCACTGATCACTACCAGAGAGCCTGACCCAAGACCTGCAGCTGGCTGACAGGATGCCAAATTTGAATCTGCGAATCCACAAAAGCTTCTCTTCAGGAAGCTGTGATGACTTACAAGGGGGATGTGGCTGACCTGCTTCTCTGCAACTCATTTAACTTGGGGTGTGTTGATTCTAGGGCTTCCCAGGTGATTTAGTGGTAAAGAATCTGCCTGCCAAGCAGGAAATGCAGGTTCCATCCCTGGGTTGGGAAGATCCCCTGGAGAAGGAAATGGCAACTCACTCCAGTGTTCCTGTCTGGGAAATCCCATGGACAGAAGAGCCCAGCAGGCTACAGTCGCAAAGAGTCACAAAGTCGCAAAGAGTCATACATGACTTAGTGACTAAACGGCAGCAGCAGCATGGTGATGCTACCGTCTACTGAGTGGCAACAAGCTGGACCTTCAATTTCTAAGCACTTACCAAACTCTTAACTATGTGCCAGTGTTTTGAGAGCAAGAATAACAGTAAGAAAAAGCATAACATCCAAACCAGTGCTTCTAAGGAATTTAAAATGTGAACCGTTGACATCTTCATTCTACATCACACTTATTTCTTCATTTTATGCTGCTAAGTCACTTCAGTTGTGTCTGACTCTGTGTGACCCCATAGACAGCAGCCCACCAGGCTCCATCATCTTTGGGATTCTCCAGGCAAGAACACTGGAGTGGGTTGCCGTTTCCTTCTCCAATGCGTGAAAGTAAAAAGTGAAAGTGAACTCGCTCAGTCGTGTCCGACTCTTAGCGACCCCATGGACCGCAGCCTACCAGGCTCCTCCATCCATGGATTTTCCAGGCAAGAGTACCGGAGTGGGGTGCCATTGCCTTCTCTGTCATTTTATATATATATGTGTGTGTGTGTGTGTATGACACATATTCAGCTGTCCTTAGCTACTTGTCTGAAAATTTATATTTAATATATTAATTTTTCAAACATATGTCCCAACAGACCATTCTCTTAACCTTACTGACATTATAACGTCCCTACCAATATAAGATATCCACTCTACTACCTACAGATGTTTCTGAAAACAACTGATTTCTGCATGCAGTTTATTTTCTAAACTCATCAACTGTTTTTCTTCAATCTCCTATCAAGCCTGTCCAGTAGAGACCACCAAAAACCCCTTTTGGAAGCCACTGAAGTCAGGCTGGAAGCAGTCAAGTGGATTGATCCATAATAACTAGTTCATCTAGAACTGAAATCAGCTTCAAACGACTCAGAGTTTGGAAGCAATTGATTTGCTTGCCTCAGCAGTCACATGCCCAGACTCACCCATACTTGGCTGAACCTTGGATACTACAGCTCTCAATCTAGAGCTATCCTCTGGCTTCCCCAGGGAGCCATGTCCCTCTTGCTGTCACTCTTAACTCAGCCTCACCCGTTTCCTCTCCCAACTCTGAGTCACCTTTCCCCTCAATCTCTTCTCTTGTTTTTTTGAGTAGTCAGTCCTGGGTAGCAAGTCTGGCTTCCTGATCTCTTAAATGCTTCTGTTTTATTTCCAGCATTTGAAATTAGTGAAAATGGGCACGACCTCTCCCAAATCCCACATGTCAGAGCCTCCTCTGCAGCCCTGTAAGGGAGTGGGGGGTGTGGGTGGGGCTCCCGATCCTTGTGTTCCTTATCCACCAGGACAGATGCACTTTTGTCTCTGAGGTGGATGTGCACCGTTACATTCACATCTGTGACCCTGCCCCCTCCCTCAGGCACAGGCGGAGCCCCACATCAAAGAGCTATTAACCCTTTCCCAGGGTTGATGCCTCCTCCTCCTCTTCACTCCCTTTTCTGCATGGGGGCTGGAGCCTGTAGCTGAAACTCATGGTTGGTTCTCTGCTTCTGCAAATACACACAACCTGTGGGCTCATTTCTCTGAAAGTTCTTCCCATTGGGGAAAAAGAACCCTCCAATGTGTGTGTGTGTGCATATGCATGCATGTGTGTGTCCCATTTCTGTTCTGAAATGCTCAGGAAAAAAAGGTCTTGGCAGCCGAGATGCATTTTTGTTTCAAGATAAAAGCAAACAGACATTAGAGCTGACATGTTTCTCTTGCCTGTGATTAATACACACCGTCTGCCTTTCAGCTCTTCTCGTGTCTGTTGCCCTCTTTTCATTAGTCTATTGGGAACTGAGCTTCATCTTGATGAATCTCCTCTGCAGTGAATCTGATAAAACGGCCTGAAGAGCAGCACAGGCATTAACAGAATATGACTTTCTCTCCTTGGTCGGGATGCTGCCCATGACCTTTGGGGCAAAGCCAGTTGGCTCATTAAGGCCCACCTACCCCGGCTCCTTGCCTAGGGGCTCCTGTTACTGGTTATAGCTGGGAGAGAGTCCCTCTCCAAAAACCCCCACTCTCTTCTTTTTCCACTGGGGAAGCAGGAATGCTCCCCTTCCTCTACTACACTTCTGTCCTCCTCCACCTGAATTTATAAAGGACCTGAACTTGTATATGGAGAGAAAAGATGGAGCCATTTCCCTCCATTGTAGCATCTTAATTTTTCAAAAGAGGTTAAGTGATCTCTGCTACTCCATTTACTTTAGCATTTATAGAGCACACACTGTGGCCGAGGTGCTTGCTAGATACCCAGGGTGTTGCAATAGATAAATTTCTCTTCTTGCTTTGAGGAGGGGGCCTGGGTCAGCAGAGGAGGCCAGAGTCAGGCAGCCACATTAGCTTTACACAAGCATGTTTTCTAGTGTCCTAGTCACCCCACCTTGTGCCTGGAAAATGAGGGCTGTGGTTCTCTTCACTCAGCGGCAAGTTTTCATGGGGTGGGCCCCTGATTCTGGAGATGTGGCACCTCAGCAGTCCAGAGGCACCAGCTCCCCCCTGCCCCTCAAGATGGGAGGAACTGCTAGTACTGGGACACGACTTTCTCCAGTGGCTAATGTAAATGGCTGTTATGTCCTGCCCAGGGCCACACTGTGTGTGTCCCACCTGTATCCAGGACTTCAGTGAACACCCCCCTTATTCACTCACTCTACCTGACGTCATGGCTGGATCTGAGTCCTCACCCTCAGTTCACGGTGTGTCCCTGTCCTGCCTGACAACAAGGACAAAACCCACCTGCTCCCGGAACTACTGAAGGCCTCGCCATCCTCTTTTTGCCACCCCCACAGGAGCTTTTGTCCCACGGGAGCCTTTGTAATAAGTGACTAACCTCAGGGAAACATATAACCTCGCCTTAAGGTCATGGGCGAGAAATGTTTCATGAGAAAACTCACCAAGAGAGGCCAGCTGTGAACAGAGGCTCTCCTGGATCTAAGTGACATGAAAGAATGCTTTACCTTCCCCTCTTGGGCCTGGCTGGTTCTCCCCCCGCCCCCCAGCACACAACTGGCCAGCCCCATTCATCCTTGTTAGTATACTCTTATCTATGAGAGATGAGTTATTCCCGATAGGATCTCTGTGGTCTTAGGACACTGGACATTTAATTAGAAGATCTTTTCCAAGCTGGATTGGAGAAATGGAGGTGTCCTGGGGCGGGGGAGGGGTGGCATTTGGGAGGTTTCAGCAAGGAGATGGCTGAGAGGACCAGGAATGAGTCCATCAGGAGGGGATGGGAGTTTGTAGGAGTTAAACAGTAGATGCTGGATCTCTGAGGTCATGCATCTGGGCTCCTTCCCAGCCCATTTCTCCTCTGTGCTTCCACCCCAAGGCCCAGCACCCCATCCTCTGATTCCCAAAAATCCATACATGAAGACAGATCAGTACCCCAGAAAGTGAAGTCGCTCAGTCGTGTCCGACTCTGCAAGCCCATGGACTGTAGCCCCCCAGGCTCCTCAGTCCATAGAATTTTCCAGGCAAGAGTACTGGAGTGGGTTGCCATTTCCTTCTCCAGGAGATCTTCCCAACCCAGGGATCGAACCTGGGTCTCCCGCACTGCAGGCAGATGCTTTACCGTCTGAGCCACCAGGGAAGCCCAGAGCTAGGTGTAAATGACTAATAGGGCACCAACTAGTTCCTTCCAAAGGTTTGTGGACCCTCACAGTTTAAGCCTAAATCAAGAAGCTTAATCAATAAAAGGTGGACCTCAGGGATCCAGTTGATGGGGGAAAAGGGTATTGGTGGAGCCTGGCACCTTTGCAGGTCTTAGAAATTCGAGGGCCAAGACATTGTCTGTAGGGAAGGCTGTAGGTTTGTTTTGGGGTTTTGTTTTCTACTTTCAGTAGCATCCAGAGTGAGTTACTTCCCTTCCAAGAAAAGCCATTCATTCACCATCCGATTTAGTGGCTGCATGTGACACCACATGGCCCCATCTCATTACAAATGAAGCCATGCTACAATCACCTGGCTGTGTCCTTAACTGACCCGGCTCCACTCCCGCCAGGCCCTGGGCCACTCCACCAGCGTACTACAGTTTAATTGTTTCCCCTTAAAATACAGATGTGGAGGAGGCCACTCAGCTTATAGGACCCTTTAAGGTGGCCTCCCTAGGGCTGGGTGGCCTCACTGCAGCTTCTCCTGGGCTGTCTTTCTCCAGGATGAGTGGGGCCAGACCAGCAGGGAATGGTTCATGCCCTAGGGGAGGAGCGGAATGGGGACTAGGACCAGGGTTTCCTGAAACCACTGACTCAGAGAGTGGATTAGAGCCTGGGAGGGCCCAGGAGAGATGGCAGTCTGCTTCAGCATTCTCATCAGTACACATTTTTTTTTTTTTGAATCTTGTTAATAGTCATCGGCTCCCAATGCCAGCTTTAATCTTTCTTCTCATCCTCTGGATCAGTGGCTCTGAAACCTTAGCGTGCATCAGAATCAGAGAGCTCCTTAAAACACAGGCGCCAGATACCACCCCGGTTTCTGGTTCAGCAGGTCTTAGGTGGGGTCCAGGAATTTGTATTTACCATTTGATCCCAGGTGATGCTACTGCCTTGGCCTAAGGACACCTTGAGAGCCTGGGTTCCATAGGATGGGGTGTGAACCCGCAGTAGGCCCTCCCAACTCAGCCATTTTTCCTTCTTCAGCTCTAACCTGGGACCTCCGAGCCCCAGGCTATTCCACGGCTGTAGACCTAGGCTCATGCTGGCTCCTGGACCTGGGTTCCCCTTCCTAACTTCCAATGTCTGGCTGCCTGCTGTTTCTACGTAAGAACTTCCTTTGGCTGGTTTCACTGAAACTCAGCCCTTGGCCATGCTATTTCTGCCTTGTAGGCAGGGTGACTGGCTTCCAGGTGACTGGCTTCCAGGTGAGCTGAATCAACGGGCTGGAATTAAGAAACATGTAGGATAGGACTGCCTACATCCCTCGAAAGTTCTCCACTTGGCCTCAGCAATGTGTGGCGGGGTTCCCACCTACCACCTGACACAGTTGGAGAACTGCCAAAGCAAGTTATCCCCCTCTCCCAATCCCAACTTCTGTCCCCACCATCCTGACTGCTCGTGGACAGCCTCCAACAGGGCAGAGGAAACATCCCAGCAGCTCGAAAGATCCTCACGGGTAGGGCCACCACTCATCCATCCTCCCTTCCCCATTCCTGGCACAGGGCCTGGCATGCCACAGGGGCTGAGCGAGGGTTTGCTGAATTACATCGAAAAGAGCTGCAAACACAGAATCCCATCTGTTCGCTCATGACATACAGGGTGGTGTCTGATTGCTTTCTGGGGCGCTCATGAAGGTAACATCTTCTGTCTCTTTTCCTCTCCCTGGAAGAGTCAAGTTTGGCTTCTAACCTACTTCTTACCAAGCCAACTCTTCTTTCTGGTTGGTGCTCCAAGGAAAACCAAAGCAAGATCTATAAAGCAGGTACAGAATAAATTTATAAAGTAAAACAAATAAGGGCAGGAAATTGAAGGTGCTGGAGTAGACTTCAAAACTTTCATTACTCATTGCCTTTGCCTACTGCTGGACAACAGAGAGTGGTAACGTGAAAATTAAATTGTGCCCAGGGTTTTGGCTTCTCAGCCTCGATAAACGTCTGATGCCAATGGAGAATGCTATAGTATCCACAGCCTGCCAGAGTGCATCACAGTAGGTTTTGGGGTCCCACAAAGGCCTCAGGATGGTCTTCCCTGAAAAGCATCTACATTGCACTGGTACATTTTTTTCAAAGGACTAGACCAGCTCTCTCAGTTTTTTTTTTTTTTTTTTTTCTTTTGTTTTAAGTAAAACTGATTTGGTTAATTCAAATAAGGGGATGGTTAAGAAGAAAGTTCTCCTGTTCTCCTTTTCTTCCTTTGGCTAGTGTTGACTCATACAGCCGAGAAGACTGCTAATTTTGAAGTGTGCCCAGCTGGGCTTTCTACTGATTATGCTGTATTGATTTAAACAGTCACAAGTCTTTAAGATCATTTTTATAGCAATGGCATGAGCAGGGCTGAATGGAAATCAGTCTGAGATAATGAACATTCCTGCTTAGAAACCATTACGGGCTGAGTTGTTGGGGGAAGGCCCCGCACCTGGGAGCCAGCACTTAGCTCAGTGGTCAGTGGGTTCCTGGATCCCAGGCTTTTGGCTCTTGACAAATGCTTGCCTGAGCTTGAGTCAATTCAACAAGTAACAAGTTATTTTCTGGTTTTGGTTTTTGTTTTCCCTCTGGAACATGGATTTTAAAAACAGTTTAGTTAAGGACTATGCATTGTTTGCTGTTCATTTTGGAGGCAAAGACCCCTGAGCAGTTTATGGGAGGGCCTAAGATATCTGCTTTTTCTTGGCAAATGAAAGGCTGGAAGGCTGCTTCCCACACACACACAGTTGAGGTGTGCAAATTGTGGCCCCTGGGCCGAATCTGGCCAGCTGCTAGTTTTTATAAGGACCATGCAAGGAGATCTAACCAGTCCATCCTAAAGGAAATCAGTCCTGAGTGTTCATTGGAAGGACTGATATTGAAGCTGAAACTCCAATATTTTGGCCACCTGATACGAAGAGCTGACTCATTTGAAAAGACCCTGATGTTGGGAAAGATTGAAGGCAGGAGGAGAAGGGGACGACAGAGGATGAGATGGTTAGATGGCATCACTGACTCAATGAACATGAGTTTGAATAAACTCTGGGAGTTGGTGATGGACAGGGAGGCCTGGCATGCTGCGGTTCATGGGATCGCAAAGAGTCAGACATGACTGAGCGACTGAACTGACCTGATGGACTCAGAAAGTTATTTCTGTTTTTAAGTACTGGAAAATAGAAGTCAAACAAGTAATAAATTTTTGTGACATCTGACAATAATATGAATTCAAATTGCCTGATTTTTTTAGTGTTCATAAATAGTTTTGTTTTTTTTTTAATATAGCCATATTCATCCATTTAAGTGTATTGTCTGTGGCTGGTTCATGCTACCATGGTAGGGTAGAATACTTGTGACAGAGACCTTATGGCCTGAAAAATCCAAAATATCTACCAACTGGCTCCTTCCAGGTGAAGCTTGCCAATCCTGCCATATGTATAAGAACAGGATACATTACTTCCCTTCCAGGAGTCCATCTCCCTGCAGGGTCCAGGTCTGCCAAGCCACAGCCCATACTACAAGCAGAGCTGTGTGGGCTAAGCCCTGCTTGATAGAAGAGTTGTATATATTTAAGACAGAGGTGGTGAAAGCAGAACCCACTGAAATCACATTTTTGGTAACTAGATGAACTGAGGCCTCAGTCAGATTTATAGCACTTGATGAAACTTATTAGAGTGTACTTAGTATTATTTAACGCAGGTGGCCAACTAGTTGATTGCTTTACTCCACTAGGGCAACTCATTCTGTACTAGCCTTTTCCATTAACCTCTTCCTTCTCTTCTTGTCACCTGAGTTTTCAGCCTATGTGTTTTCAACCTTCAGGGAGCAGGATCTGATCATCTGCTTGGCAATATGAGCAAAAGTCTGTCCTGTGGACAAACTGGTCAGCTGTTCCTCCCTGTCCAGATGGACATCTGCTGCTGCTGCTGCCTGGGTGAGAGGCCACAGGGTATCCAGCCATCTGGGAGTTTGGATTCCCAGATGCCAGCAGATGGAGACTGGAAAACGCTGGGCTGATGAATGGCATTTTCCACCTGTGGTTAGAATCCTTGGGGGATGGCAAGTTATGTTACTCACCGCTCACCTGGATACTCCCTGAAGCTTCTGTTACTTTTATATAATTGCCCCTTCTTGTTCTCACCTGTGGTGCTGAGTTCGGCACTGGGAACACTATACATGCTCACAGATCCAGCAGCATCATCTCAAGGGCCTCGTCCTCAGCGCTGGCAATGCAGGCTGATCTCCCACAGTGGGAGTAGACAGAAAGGGCTCTGACTTGACCCCGCTGTTTCTCTACATATGAGTCCTGTCACAAGTGAATCGGCTGAGCTGCCCTGGCCAAGTGCCACTTTCACCTGCTCCTGTCCCTCCCAAAGCCCCCAAACGTATAATGGTTTCATGTGCCCCAAACAGCTCACTCAGCCATAAATAAGTGAGGTAGCCATTGGAGGCAGTGGAGGGCATGGGGACCACCTTCCCCACCCCAGCCAAACCGAAAGACCTAGCAGAAGCAAGCACCTCCTGAACACCAGAATTAAATATTTTAAACAAAAATCCAATTCCAAAGGAATTGGCTTTAAACATATCCACACAGTATTCATTTTACTGTTATAATTTTGCAAGAATTCTGTTAGCTCCTGAAGGCCCAATTAAAGGATCTCTTTATTTAACTAAGGGGATTGTAAGGAGTAAAAACTCCAGATTTTCTTCTAGTAGATGCATAGACCCAGCCTGATAGGAAAGGGCTATTGGGGAAATTCACAGAAGCGTCTATTTCCATTCAATGAATAGAAAACCCCAAACTTCTGCCGGTGCTTCTAAGAAGGGCAAAATGAGAGCATGGGTTGAGTTTGCGAATGAGTCCCTCTTCTTCCTGCGACTTCTCCCTCTCCCTCTGCATTTGTCTCTTACGTGATTTCTATGCCTATTTCTCCTCTGCAGCTATCAAGTCCTCTAAGGGGAGGAGGGGTTTATTGTCTGCTTTCTTCCTTTCCCACAGCTGCTGGTAGAGCGCTTAGCACACAGCAGATTCCCAGCAATGCCTCTTAGTTCATGAACACAAATAAGTAGAATCAGAGTGGCAGGCCCTAGGCAAGGAGTGGATGGTGGGGAGTCCCATCTAGTTGATGCGTCAGAAAAACTCTGAGCAAGATGCTGAATCTCTGAAGCTCAGTTTACTCAACATGAAAATGGGTCTAATAATAGATGTCCCCTCTACCTCATGGGATACTTGGAGGCTTGAAGGAGAGAAGAGATGCAAAAATCACTCTAGGTGATGGAAAAAGCCGCCTAAGGTGGTTCCCTCAAATCAGAAGGTTTCCTCGAATCAGAAAGACCTGTCACTAAAGGACACTGATGGTGGTCCCCCTTCATAAGTTCTCTCTGAGTTGGTAACACAGCAAGTAGAGTGAATAGATTCTGAAGTTTCTTTTGATCCTGAATGCCCTGTGTCTGTGGACCAGCTCTATTGCTGTGCCAAGCCAATATGAGATGGTTGGGGGATGGGTGTGGGGAGAGTTCGGCGATAGATCATACATACTAAGGACAAAAAAGCCCAAGACATTTGAAACAAAGACATTCGAAGAGCCTCGTGGAAGTCCTGTAACAGCTCTAGTTCTTGCCTGCTATCTTCTTGGCCACAAAAGATCACAGACCAGTTACTATAGCAACAACTCTCCTCCAAAAGTGTCCACGTTAAGATGGAGATGGAAAAGATTTTCTTATTTAAAAAAAGCAGAAAGAAAGAAACTAGGTTTTTGGATATATCTGCCATCCACCTAAAGCACTGCTCCCTTTCTGAGAAGAAAAAAGAAGCTGTTATTACGGCAAACACGCTTCTAATTCCTAGCAGTTTAATCTCCAAACTCTTGTTTTAGACTCAAAGCAGTCCATGCTTGTTCCAATACATCCAAGAGGAATGTATCTTCTCAAGAGGCAGAACTGTGAACTAGGGGATGAGGGACCCTAAGACTAGACGGTGAGAGCCTTGTCCACTTCCGGGCCACCTTCTGGCCTGGGAGGGCCCAGCCACCCTCGTCACCCAGCTCTGTGTCCACCATGCAGCCCAGTCGTACCATCTCCTCAGCCCTTCTTTCTGCTCCCCAGCTGTAGGCTTGTCTCAGTTGCTGCCGGGGGCAGTAGCTGTGTGGAATGCTTTCTGGCCTCCATGGTGTCCTGTGGTTGGAGCTGCCAGTAGGGCAGCCCTGCAGGTCTCAGTGGCTGCCAGCAAGGCAGGTTCTCAGAGCGCTTTGGCGGGAACCAGGCCCTGCTGTGGCCAAGGACCTATTCTTGGTTTTGGACTTTTCATATAAGCTTCTATGGCCTCAAGAAGAACAAAGGAAAAGGCTCTCCAAAATGAGAGAGTGGATGTGTGGGGGTGAGGGGAGCCCAAGCCAACCTGTCCTGCAAACTTAATTCCACCTGGGTAAGGATGTTCCTTTGATATGCAGAGGACTTAGACCTCCCGTGTGTGTAGTCTGACCACCCTGCCTGTAGGAAGCAGCCTAGAGAGTCAGGTGAGGAGAACCTGCCAGACTGTTTGGAGAGAACATGGAGTCCGTGCTCGCACAGTGGGTTGGAACCTAAGAGCCCTGGGGACGCGGAGCCCCAGTTGGGGAGCAACATAAAGGCTGATCTTCTCCCCTACAGGGAGGAGCAAACAGAAAGAACCCACAGATTTGGTTAACAGAATGCTGGGTGAGCCCAGGGCCAGAGAAGTGGGGGCCACAGGAAAAAGTTCACCCCGAAATCCCCACTGAGGATGACGCTGGGCTTCTGGAAACTGCCCCAGGACTGGGACACGAGCTGTGCCCAAGGCGTAAAACATGGGTTCCAGAATGTTGGGGAAGGCCTGCCGGGACCATCATGGAAATCAGAGGCGACATGTGATAGGCTGGGGTGTACATCGGGGCAGGGCTTACAAAACGGACAGGTGGGTGGGCGTGGCCCCGGGGAACTAGTAGGGGAGGGTGGAGTCGTCCCACTCCAGCTGGGCTTGCCTGGCTCCACTCTGCCCGTGTCTGCCCCTGCCCGCCCCTTCCTCCTCCTCCTCTTCGCTGCCCTCGGACTCGCTGCTGCTGGAGCTGTCTTCCTCCGCTTCCTCCTCCTCCTCGTCCTCGGTCTCCTCTTCCCCACGCCCTGGGGCTCCGTGTTTCTGGATGTCAGGAGAGAGAAGGGAAATGCTCATCATGGATCAGACAGAAGCCGTGTTGGCGCTTAAGTCTCTCTCTCCATTAAGGAGATAATTAGGGCCCCTTGGAACTTCCCTTAATGCTAAACCCTTGGGCCAGGAGATGGACTTTGGAAGGGAAGTCCTCTGGAGAAAGACCAGTCGGAGGACTAAGGAAAAGACAAGAAATGGTGAATTCCAAGACCCAGACTTAAGGTAAATTGTTGTGTTTTAGGTACTGCGCATTTAAGTTCATCCCATCCATCATCCAGTGAACCTTTTGGGCTAAGGTTTTGTCCTTGTTGTCTTGTTTTGTTTTAAATTTTTGGTGGACTTCTCTGGTGGCTCAGATGGCAAAGAATCTGCCTGCAGTGTGGGAGACCTGGATTTGATCCCTGGGTCAGGAAGATCCCCTGGAGAAGGGAACCTACTCTAGTATTCTTGTCTGGAGAATTCCACAGACAGATGAGCCTGGTAGGCTACAGTCCATGGGGTCGCAATGAGTCAGACATGACTGAGTGACTAACACTAACACACTTACATTTTGGGCAGAACCCCACAGCATGTGGGACCCTGGTTCCTTGACCAGGGATCAAATCTGCACCCCTGTGCATTGGAAGGTGGGGTCTTAACCACTGGACCACCAGGGAAGTCCTGGGTTAAGGTTTGTTTTCTGGCATTTCTGGAACCTATTTACATGGAACTTTCCAAGTCTTTAGTGACTTGCTTCTCAGTGAGATAATGACATTTAAGTTTGTATCCCTTTTCCAGGTGGGAAAATAATATCTCTGGGAGCAGAAGGTCTTCTAAGCCAAGATTCAGGTGTGCTGCCCCTCAAAAATACTCCTTCCAGAAGGCAAAGTTCACGGTCCTCATTTTCCTTGCCTGCCCTTCGTCACCTGACTTGTGTCCTAAACTCCACTCCACTCTTTTCCGGTCTTATCCCCTCCCCTGAGCTTTTTGGTGATTCCAGTAAAATTTGATATCTGGATTTATCCTTTGAGTTGATAAACTAGCCATAAAAGACACGCACCCATGCCTGTCTTCATCCCTTTTCTGCAGTGTTTTCTCTTCTACCTTTACCTCCCCCTAAATCCTACCCATTCTTCAAGGTCTCTCTTAGGCTCCAAGAAGTCTTCCCTGGACACTCCAGCCCCAAAGGCTTGCCCTGCTCCTGCTTTACTGACTGTCAGGTTAGCCCTTGGCAAGCACACTTTGGTCAGGTAATCAGACTGCTTCAGGCATAATGATCTTGCATTGCATCCCACACCCGAGGCTCAGTTCTATGAGGGTGCAAATGCTGGGGGCCCACACTGATGCACTTAGCATTACACCTCAGCACCTGATGGAAGCTTCATCAGCACGCTGGCTCTGAAACTGAAGCGTGAAGCCAGGTGGGAGGGAAACTGGGGACAGGCTAGGACACTTCATTTCTCAGTGGCACCTCGATGGCCAGTGGCCACCTTGCTTTCCTGCTCCAGCCTTTCCCTCCACCCAGCACCCATGGGCAGACCAAAGGGCACAATGGAAGTGGCTTTTGTTGGTATTCATATGCCCAGATCAGGAGCACTGGACACTCGTGTAGATTTGGGGAGCTGATGGCCAATTAGGACAATAAGAACTTTAGAATCAGGCAGTGGTGAGTTTGAATACTGGTGCTGACATTACCAGTTATGGGAGCCTGAACACTTTACTTTGCCTCCCTGAGTTGGTCCCACATTGGTAAATGAGGATTGGGACTCCTACATCGCAGGTTGCTGGGAAGATTAAATGAGGTGACGTGTGCACTGAGGACCCAGGACAGTTCTGGCATGATGGGTGCTCAATAAATGGCAGCTGTTAGCATTGTGTTTTTGTATTTACCTACTCTGAGCCTCTAAGTGAGCTTTGCAGGCAGATGGAGCATAGCCACCTAATTTATACTGGTAGCTAATAAAAAATTCAATCCTGAGTCCCTGAGTATGAGTCAGCTCTGAATTAAAGACTATGGGAGAGGCCAGGGACAGACACCACTTTGCTGCTTGGCTTAAGAAATGTCTGGTTCTGTTTGTTGGCTGAGAGCAGTTCACAGGTTTTTGAGCAGTACATGGAGTGGGTGGGAAAGTGTGGACCATTCAAGTTGAGAGGGCTGGAGGAGCCCAGAGAAGGGAAGGATGAGTGGGATTAGGCTAGCTGGACAGGGCTTCTGGCACAGAATGGATGGAACCCAGTGGAGGAGAGACATCCCGCTTCAAGCTCCCAGTCCCTGCCTGAGGATCACCTCCATGGGGTTGACCGTGATAGTGAGTGCAGAATCGTCCCAGTCCATCTCTGCTTCCTTGGCAGCCTCAGTCTCTTGGATGAAGTGCTGGTGGGCGATCCGGACCCGGTACACGCCCATGGCCACGACAAACACTAGCATGCACACGGAGATGATGATGACCACTGTGGCAATGCTTGGGACCGCTGGAACGAGGAAGGAATTCACATGGCATAGTGAGCAAAGGACTAGCTTACTCTCAGGATGCAACATGATTGAAACATTCACGTGTAGCTTAAAATCTGCCTACACGTACCTCAGCTGGAGAACTCTGGGTCAGCACCTTAGTCTCTCTGGGCTTCCCTTTTGTCATCTATCGATAATGTAATAGACTTAATCATATGTTTATTGCCTGCATCTATGTCTCTATTTCTGCTTTGTAAATAAGATCATCTATACCAATTTTTTCAGATTCCACATACATGCTTTAATATACCATATTTGTTTTTATCTTTCTGACTTACTTTACTCTGTAGGACATCCTAGGTCCATCCACAACTCTACAAATGACCCAGTTTTGTTCCTCTTTATGGCTGAGTAATACTCCATTGCATGTATGTATGCCACATCTTTATCCACTCCTCTGTTGATGGACGGGTAGGTTGTTTCCGTGCCCTGATTATTGTAAACAATGCTGTAATTTGGTACTATGTATAAAGTAGATAACTAATGAGAACCAACTGTATAGCACAGGGAACTCTGCTCAATGCTGTGGTGATCCAAATGGGAAGGAAATCCAAAAATCACCTACGTATAGGTGATTCACTTTTCTGTAGAGTAGAAACTAACACAACATTGTAAAGCAACTATAATCCTATATATAGGATTATATATACATATACTTAATCATTCCTATCCCATGGGTAGTTTTGAGACGTAAATGAAATCATCTGTGTGAATTTTCACAGAGGCACACAGCAGGTGCTTAATAAATGCACACTCTCTTTTATCTCTTTCTTTTTCCATCAAAGTACAGGGCAGCTGCCCTGAGAGCCAGAAACTGTGGAGTTCAATCAGGACAGAGAGAAGTGCCCACCAGACAGGAAGACAATATTGTAAGTGCTGGAACAGAAGGAAGGGTAGGAGCCTTTTCAATATGGTGCAGTCGTGTGTGTGAGCATACATGAGGTGTTCAGGGAAAGTGCCACGTAGCATATAGCTTTGAGTTGGGCTTAAAAAGATGCTAAATTTTACCCCAGCCCTGTGTGTGAACATCTTTTATCCTACACTGCCTGTAACTCCCTGTATACTTGACCAGCTCCCTCCCAAGGCTGTGAGCAGCTCAGAGCCAGTCTCATAGCTTCTCCATAGCCGGGTGCCCCCTTCAGTTCTGGCTGCTGCACCCTAACTGTTGAGTTGCAATGACCACCTGGCCTCCTGAGGTCCCTCCCCCCAGGTGACCCACCTGAACTGTGCTGGGTCTGGGACTCCGGGTGGTGGACGGACTGGAGGAATGGTGGCTGCGCGATAAGGTGGTTGACGTGCTCACTGTCCGGGACTCTGACCTCATGGAGGACGCTGACCTGGGAAGAGCAGGGAGAAGGTGCTCTGACGGGGAGTGGCCGGTGGACCAGTGTTGGCAGTTTCCTGAATACATGAGGGAGTGAACGGGTGAGCTGGGCTTCCCTCATCACTGCAGGACTCACTCACCTCCAGGTTGAACTCATTGCTGGTGTAGCGCCCGTTGAGTTCTGAGCACTTGATCCTGAAGTGCCGGGACTCCAGGGCAGCTGGACGCCAGTTGCGGTAACGGATGTGACGCAGCACCTGCTCGTAGCGGCTCATGGAGCCCACACCTGTGCCAAGAGACCACACCTGTCATAAGAACGCAGAAGAGGAGATGCTGTGGAGACAGACTGTGCCTACAGAGAGCGCGAGTCTCCCCTGAATTTGGCCAGGGTAAGAGCTGGGGGTATTTAGGGGCAGACAATGTGCGAAAGCAGACGTCCCAGGAACCAATTAAGCTGAAGCACAGATTTTCCATGTAGACTGGCTCTCACTGGAATGTTTGACCTCAATCTGCCAAATGCTGCTGTAATACTTGCTGAGATCAAATATGATAAGAGCAGGCTTTCGCCTAGTTTCTACAGAAGACTTCCTCAGGAATGGAATGGAAGCCAGGACCAGAGGAGGCTGGAGAAGCTTGTCCATAGAGGGGCTAGAAGTCCACGCTTTGAGCTCAAGTGTTCCCTCCTGACCTCCTCCATAGGTGATGGAGCTCCCATTGCAGTCAACTCCCTGGAGGTGAGAGGGGACCACTGGGTCCAGGATTGAGCACCACCTTACCGTAGATGGAGTAACCTGCTGTGGAGTTGGTGGCGTCCAGGTGTCGCTGGTGGAGCTCACTGTGGTTGAGCTCCAAGCACTCCTGTCTGGGGTCCAAGTCCCCTCCCAGCACTAAAATGTCACAGAAATCTAAGTTGTGAAGCATTTCTTCTAAAACTGCTGATTTGGGGGCTGTGGGAAGAGACAATGAGAAACATGGGCATGAGGACAGCACAGATATTGGCTCCCACACACCCCCTCCTCCATGTCTGTACCCCAGGTTCAGGCTGGGTCAGGAGCAGAGGCTGTAAGTCCCCCCAGGTCACCATCTCTGCTCGGATGGATGTCCAGGCGGCCCTTGAGGCTGGGCAGCATGAATTTGTGTGAAGAGCGTGAATACTGCAGTCAGAAGATGTGAATCTGAGTACTAGCACTGCTCCTGAGAACCTGTCTAGTTTACCTGTTGATTTCCTCATCCACAAAGAGGGCGAGGGCATTGAGAGGATGGAAAACAGTGTCTGGCTCTGTATGATTTCAGTACCTTTAAACTATGAAAATTTGCACCTTGTTTAATATGTTCTGTGTCTCTGAGTTTATAGTCTATGGGAACTTGAATAGAATTTGTATCCTGCTGTTGTGTGAAAGTTGTATAAATCTTAAGTATGTTGAGTTGGTTCATAGTGCTTTTCAGGTCTACTACATCACCTCTACTTTTCTATTCATTCTATTAATTTTTGAGAGTTTATTTTGAAACTCCAACTAAAAATCTTATCTACTTAAAAAGTAATTGTAATATATAGTGGAGCTGCAGTCACAAAGAGTTGGACACAGCTGAGTGAGTGAACAACAAATAGTGGAACTATATGTAACTGTGTTCTGTATTTTCCAAGTCTCCTGTAAATGTATTATCATACTTTTATAATTTGAAAAAGAAAAAAGGAAAGAAAAAAATGAAAACGGTGTCTGGCACAGAGTAGATGCTCAAGAAGAACTGGTCTCCTTTGGGACCAGAGGTGAGTGCCCCTCCATGAGGCTCTCACAGCTTTCCCTACGTGGTTATGGCGTATGTCTCTGTTATTCCCAATAGACTCTGATTTTCTCCGAAGCACTTTGCATGACTAACTCCTCAGTATCTGACCCAGAGGCTGACAGACAGCTGTATTATGACACATTGCTCAAGTGGAGGTGCACTGTTGATATAATTAAGTAAGTAAATTGGTTAGTTGGCAAGCTACTGGTCAGCTTAGCTGTCCTTGACTGATATTATGACACCCAAGTTTCCCAGAGGATGTCTGAGTACTTGAATGCTAGACAGGTTGGTAGTCCTAAATTAAACTCCTGCTTTAAAATAAAAGTGATTGGTGTTTGTGGAGTCTTTGCTTTATGCTAGGCACAGTGCAGAGGAAATCCTGACAGGCACTAGAGGAGGTACCATTATTATCCCCATTTCCCTGAGTGGGGAATGGACAGTCCATGAACTGGGCTAGATTGCCTGGGGTTACACAGACAGCTGGGGAGGAGCTGGGATGGCAACCATGACCTTCTTAGTTTTTAAAGATTTTTTTGATGTGGATCATTTTTAAAGTCTTTATTGAAGTTGTTACAATATTGCTTCTGTTTTATGTGTGTTTTTTTTTTTTTTTTTTGGCTTAGAGGTATGCGGGATTTTAGCTTCCTGACCAGAGAACAAACCTGCACCCCCTGCATTGGAAGGCAAATCTTAACCACTGGACCACTAGTGCATGCGTGCTAAGTCGCTTCAGTCATTTCTGACTCTTTGTGACCCTATGGACCATAGCCCTCCAGGCTCCTCCGTCTGTGAGATTCTCCAGGCAAGAATACTGGAGTGGGTTGCCATGTCCTTCTCCAGGGGATCTTCCTGACCCAGGGAACCCATGTCTTTTATGTCTCCTGCATTGGCTAGTTCTTTACCACCTGGGAAGCCCTACCAGGGAAATCCCCAACCATGACTTTCTGATTTCATACTTTGCGAAAGTCTCAGCCTCTGGGCTGTTGCTCTTCAAATGTTTTTGATGTTGCAGGCCTTTATTAAAAATTTTGTGAGCTGAGATCATTTAAATAAGTATATTTACTCATTAAGCAGACTGTTTTATTTTGTGCATGATAAAACATTTATGAAAACAGAAATTTTAAAAGGATTCATAAAAGATGAGAGAGCTATTTTGAAATAATTATTTTATTTTGTTTAATTTTTAAGGAATACCCAAAATATTTTTTATTCTCACTGGATATGTGTTATTAATAAATAATTCCATATGCTTAATTTTAAAAGGCTTGCCAATGTCAATGGCTTTGTGTATTGTTGGCAAAATCTAAAATCACATTAATAAACACTTAACAAGGTCTATTATTAATAATGGTGCATGTATATCTCTCTTTCAAATGGCATATGGTTTCTGGGGTTTCTCTGGAGCCATATTCTTCTCTTCTGAGGTCAGGTTGGGTCATCTTTGCTCCTAGGACCCTACGTGGTTGACTGATTGCTCCCTCTAGGCAGAGGTGTGTTGACCCCACAATCTTATTTTTCTCTCGTGCTTGCATAATGGGCTAAATGTTCCATTGGCAGTTTCCCTGCTTCCCACTGCCCTAAAGGGACTGTTCTGGGCTGAGGAACTTATTGGAAAATCAGCCATGGTTGGTCCTGGAGGAGCTCCTTGTCTGGTTATTAGTAAATAGATAATCACCAACCATGGGCCTGCCAATGTGTGTGAGAGGGAGCCTTAGTGGTTGGGGGGGCATACAGAGTGGTTGGGGGTGTATAGTCTGGGGTCAGGCTGGGGGCTGACCCAGTGGTTGGGGGCTGCCCTCTGGAGGAGGCACTGAAGGTAGACTGTTTTTTTCAGTAATAATAGGGAATAGGACAGAGAAGGACCTTCCAGGCTGAGGACAGACCATGAGCAGATGTGTAAACTAACACAGAGGTGTTGGGGTAGAGAGGGGTGTGTGTGTCGGTGGTACTGAAACAGCACAGTAAGTGAATCCATGGGGGCAGAAGAAGGATGGTGGAGAGGGTCACTGGTGGAAGTGCCATTAGCCTGCTTGTTTACTGCACCCACAATAATGATTATTCTTACAACCATAACAGTAAAATTTTAAAAGTACTAATAATAGCTCTCAGGCACTTGGCTACATGGTTTGCATGCACTTCTCATAAACAGAAGGTGACACATGGACCCATATAATTGCTTGTCGCTGGACTACCTGTATGCTGATGTCAGGCCTTGAGAATTCAGATACTCTTAGCTATGGCCTGCAGCCCGTGCAATCAGAGTCTCTCTTTTTCTGTCTGATTTCAGCCACAAATGAGGACCAGAGGGAAGATCACATGACCCAATTCACCTTGGAGTGTAACTGGAAAATGGTTCTGCCTGGACAGTTGGCCCAATACCATCTATTTTTGTGAGCGTAGAAGGACAGCCTTGCCAGGCATCCCATTCCTAGGGACCAGCGTGGATTAAGGCAGTGGGTAATTAGGATTATTATAGAAGCAGTCCTTCAGGGTCTCAGCCCCACTGGCACTAGCACATCATTAGCAGCTGCTTTTGGAGGCAGAAATGGAGAGTCAAAAATATTCATTTGGAGGAGGAGGCAAAGATGGTTCTCAAACATATTCTTCCCATAGCTCTGGCCCCAGAGGTCTCCTGCCTTCTTTCTTTATCTTTCCATCTTTCTTCCCCTACCAGCTGAATACACTATAGATTTCAGATCAATGTAGTGTTTCTTCCTAGCAGGTAATTCAAATTATGTTTACTGAACAGCCCTCCCAACCATAAAACCACTGGAAAGAACAATTGCAAAGTTCCCTGAGAGTTGAGTGTGATATTACTGAAGGACATGTTTGCTGCTGCTAAGTCACTTCAGTCGTGTCCAACTCTGTGCGACCCCAGAGATGGCAGCCCACCAGGCCCCCCTGTCCCTGGGATTCTCCAGGCAAGAACATTGGAGTGGGTTGCCAATGTATATATTAAGATGCAGCTAAAGCTTCTTTAGCTTTTCTTCTGATCACCAGAATGATACATGCCTACTACAGAACATTTTGCAGTTGTAGAAAAGTGAACAGTAGAAACAAATGAGCTTTCATTCTGCTTTTCAGAGACTGTTAGCACTAAGTGTGTTTCCTTCTGGGCATTTTTCTGTGTATTTTTTTTTTCTTGACATAGTTGTGATCAGTATGTGTGTAGATACTCTCTAATTCACTTCTTGCTTTTTTTTTTTTTAAACTTACAGTTTGGCATAAGTGCCTCCCCTCCGGCATCATACCTCTTATATGTTGTTGCAGTTCAGTGGCTAAGGTGTATCGACTCTTTGCGACCCCATGGACTGTAGTACACCAATCCGTGTTTGTGTTTCACCATCTCCCTGAGTTTGTTCAAACTCATGTCCATTGACCCAGTGATGCCATGGCATCACCTCTTAGGTGGGGGTACCACAATTTGCTAAGGCATTCACTCCCCTCTGTTATGTATCTGCATTATCTCCAGGACTTTTTGTTCTGTTATAAATTGCCCCACTATGGTGAACAACACTGTTGTCCTGAAGTGTGATTTAACAAGAAACATACTTTATGTGAGAATTTAAGGTCTACCATCCCTCGACCCAGTGTATGCACCTGTACCTGTGGTCTTCAAGTCACTGGGAGCCTCAGCTTTGGTGAAGGTGCTCACAATCTTGATGTCAGGGAAGAGGATCACCCCTCTGGCACTTTCAAACTGGGCGGCGGGTCTCCAGAAGCGGTCTGTGCCATGGAGGGTGATCTGGGGCTCGACCGCCTGCAGCACCATCACGTAGGCATCTATGTCGGGGATGCTGATACACACATCTTCTCCAAAGCACCTGGGGAAACAGCAGTCATTGTTGAAACCATCCATCATCCAATATGGACAAGATACCTGCAGCCACCTCTAGTCCTCAATGAGACATCCGGACTGCTTGAGAGCCTCTGATGATGTCAGCAGACATTCAAATTTAAAGTTACATTATTGGCTCAAGTGGTAAAGAATCCGCCTGCGGTGCAAGAGATACAGGAGACAGGGTTCAATCCCTGGGTCAGAAAGATCTCCTGCAGTAGGAAATGGCAACCCACTCCAGTATTCTTGCCTGGGAAATCCCATGGACAGTGGAGTCTGGTGGGCTACAGTCCACAGGGTCACAAAGAGTCAGACATGACTGAACATGAACACATATAGTCAAAACTACTAGCAATCTAGGGACATAAAAAAAGATTGACTTCTAGGAGAAATGGGAATTTTCTATACCTGGCAACAAGTAACCACTAAGGTTAATTAAACCTTAAACCACCTTTAATTATCCTTTAACAAAGTAATCAACAGCAACATTAATTAGACAGCAACTGCTCGCTCTGTGCATAAGGATTTAGTAAAAAGTTGTCTCGCTGGTTAGTTACAGCCATCTTACTAGGTGAGACCCCAGGGCTAGTCTCCCCTATCTGCTGGAGCATGTATGTGTTCTCTCTCTATGAGGATATCACACACGTGTGTGCCTGTTCCAGATGTACCAGTAGACTGCTATTGTAACCACACTCCTTTGCCCTGATACACTGTCACAAAAATGTCTGGGGGCCAGGGTGGTGTGACAACAAGAACAAAGCCTAGGAAGTGAGACAGGCAAGGGTCCACACCCGACTCTGCCACTCCTGGGCTCGGAGGATCTGGGCAGGGAGCACGACTCCTGTGAACCTCAGTCTCTTTATCTATACAATGGGACAATAATTACCTTATAGTAGTAAGGCTTGAGTGCAGGTGACATGTAGATAGGAAGCCACCCAAGAGCCTGCATCGTGGTTGGAGCTCAGTAAATGCTGACAGACTAACACTCTCGTCAGACCTCAGGGATGTGTGTCACTGGCATACTTTGCTGCTCCTTGCGACCAAGACCCAGGCTACATGGAGAACCCTAGGGTCTAGATGGATGCTCTGGGAGTGATGGTGGACTCCAGCTGGTGGGAGCCATCAGCTTACATCCTTTGGCAAGGTTCCTGGGGACAGGATAGGCTAAGCCACTCCATCTTTTTCTCCAGGGCGGGCTGGGTGTGGCCATGGTGGTGGGCTCTTGCTCCCACTTTTTATTTTTTTGGCCTTCGTGGCACCAGCAGCCACTCCCCTTGCCAGTTTATGGAAGCCTGGTCCTAGAGCTGGAGACCAGCAGTGTGGTCTCTTCTTCACTACAGTGTAGGGCTGACCTGGAGGTCAGCTACCTGTTCCCTATCGTAGCCTCCAGGGGTGGCCTTTAGTGTGGAGGTGGGAGCACTTTCTCCATCACTAGAACTGTTGGATGTATTTGCCATCTGTGAGCTCTGTTTTGGCATCTGTCCCAGGCCCCAGCAACATGGTAGGCAGCAGACCCATCTTTCCCACCCTTCTTGCTATCTTTCTGGGTCCTCTTAATGGCTCCAGGTGCCAGGTGACTCCCTTTATGCTTCTCAGGAGTTTTTCTGGGATCCCTTTCCTAGCGGCCCTCCCAGGCAGATGTTTAGCTGAGAAACAATTTGATAGACCAGTAAAGGTGTTATCTAAATGTCACAGTGATAGTCTCATCTCCTTAATTTAACTCTGATCCCTGGGGACAAGAACTATGCCTTCTCTTTCTCTTGCATACTTATTGTATTTAGCAACTCTATCAAGGCTAGGTTGTTTAATTTAATTCAATTAATAAACACTTGTGAAGCATGATACTATACATAGAAAAATCCTAAAGATGCTACCAAAATCTATGAGAACTAATAAATGAATTCAGTAAGTTGCAGGATACAAAATTAATATGCAGAAATCTATTGCATTTCTATATACTAACAACGATCTATCAGAAAAAGGAAAAGAAAACCATTTACATTTGCATCAGAAAGAATAAAATACCTAGGGATAAATCTAATTAAGAAGGTAGAATGTCTGTACTCAGAAACTACAAAACACTGATGAAAGAAATTAAAGATGTTACAAACAAATGGAAAGTTATGTATGGAATGTTCATGGATTGGAAGAATTAATACTATTAAATTGACCATCCAAGTCAATCTACAGAGTCAATGCAATCTCTATCACAATGCCAAGGGTATTTTTTTTTTAACCAAACTAGAACAAAAAATTCTAAAATTTATATAAAACCTTAAAAGATCTCAAAAAGCCAAAACAGTCTTGACAAAGAGAACAAAGCTGAAGGTCACTGAAGTCACTCCCTGACTTCAGACCATGCTGCCAATCTAGAGTGATCCAAACTTAGGTATGGTACTGGCACAAAGAAAGACATGTAGATCAATGTAACAGAACAGAGAGCTCAGAACTGAGCTCATGCAGAGATGGTCAATTAATAAATGACAAAGGAGGCAAAAATACAAAATGAGGAAAAGACAGCTTCAATAGATGTTGGAAAAACTGGACAGCTACACGCAAAAGAAACAAACTGGACTACTTTCTCACATCATACACAAAACTAAACTCAGAATGAGTAAGACCCGAAACCATAAAACTCCTAGAAGCAAACACAGAAAGTATGCTGTTTGACATTGGTCTCAGCAATATTATTTTGGATCTGTCTCGTCAGGCAATGGAAACAAAAGCAAAAATAAACACATGGGACTATATCCAACTAAAAGCTTTTGCACAGCGAAGGAAACTCTCAACAATATAAAAAGGCAGCCTAACGAATGGGAGAAGATATTTGCAAATGATGTATATAGTAAAGAGGACTTCCCAGGTGGTAGAGTGGTAAAGAATCTGCCTCCCGATGCAGGAGACACAGGAGATGTGGGTTTGATCCCTGGGTTGGGAAGATCCTCTGGAATAGAAGATGGCAACCCACTCCAGTATTCTTGCCTGGAAAATTCCATGGACACAGGAGCCTGGTGGGTTGTAGTCCATGGGGTCACAAAGAGTCAGACACGACTGAGCACATACACTATATAGTAAGGGGTTAAGACCCAAAATAGGCAAGAAACTCATACAACTCTACAGCAAAAAACAGATAACCCAACTGAAAGATGGGCAGAGGACCCGAGCAGACATTTTTGCAAAGATTTACAGATGGCCGACAGACACATGAAGAGATGTTCAATATCAGTAGTCAGCAGGGAAATGTGAATCAAAACCACTAGGTACCACCTCACCCCATCAGAATGGCTAATATCAAAAATAAAGTAAATAATAAGTGTTGGTGAGGATGCAGAGAAAAGGAAGCCTCTATGCACTACTGGTGGAAATGCAAATTGGTGCTGCCGCTATGGTAAACAGTATGGAGGGTCCTCATAAAAACTAAACAGACTTGCTGTATAATCCAGCAATTTCATTTCTGAGTATTTTCCTGAACAGTGCCAATTTGGTAAGATATATGCACACTAATGCTCGCTGCAGCATTATTTACACACATTAACTACAACATGGAAGCAGTCTAACACTCCAAGGACAGATGGATAAAGAAGATGTGGATTTATATATTTATGGTAAATACATATTTGTGTATATATATAGTATATGTATTTAAAATATAATTAGACATATTTATCGTATATATATAGTATATATCTAATAGATATATTAATACTATAGCACTAATAAATTATATATATATATACACAATGGAATATTACTAAGTCATAAGAAAGAATAAAATCTTACAGTTTGCAACAATATGAATAGAGGATGTTATGTTAAGTGACATAAGTCAGACAGAGAAAGACGGTAGGATTTCACTTACATGTGGAATCTAAAAAACCAAACCAAACCAGACTCATAGATACAGAGAACAAAGAGGTGGTGGCCAGGAGGGTGGGGGTTGGGGTTGGGGTTGGGGTGAAATAGGTGAAGGAAGTTAAGAGGTACGCACCTCCAGTGATAAAATATCCGCAGGGATGTGACATACAGCATAAGGAATATGCTCAATAGCACTGTAATAACTTTGTATAGTGACATATGGTTACCAGATTTATCATGGTTATCGTTTCATAATGTATGCAAATGTCAGATCACTATGCAGTACACCTGAAAGTAACATAATATTTTACATCAATTATATTTCACTTAAAAAAAAAAAAAGGAGAACACAAATCCACTGGGGTGGCCTCAAAGGGACAGCAGAGAAGCTGCCAGCAGCTGAAGAGAGGTGAATCCTATTTTGCAAGAGAATATCCCAGGGACTATCCTTGATGCCTTGGCTGGGCCCCAGGCTGCCTAGCATCTACTCACTGGACTTTGGAAGAGACTTTCAGGCGCCGCACACCCGCAGTTGGGAACTGCCTGGAGTTGATGTAGGAGACCTTCTGGAGGGCACGGTTGATATTCCCGATGTCATCACCTTCCATTACCAGGACGGACTGCGAGGGGTTGAAATGATACTGGAAGACAGGGGTATCACAGGAGAGAATAGTCAGGCATGTTCACAGTTCCACGGAGACCCTCCATCTCCATACAAAGGCCACTGAGGCATCTCCAGAGCTTGTGGGAGTGCAGCAGCTGTGTGCACAGTGACTTTTAATCCCTCAATCTCTACTCTCCCCTGGTGGACTTTGGGACTGTCCTCTGTAAGATTGCCTGAGATTATAAACTCCTGGTAATACTACCCTGAGCCACAGGATAAATCCTTTTTAGTCATCATGCTCCTGTGGTCCAGCCTTTAGTGGGCTCATGCTCGAGGCTACTATGAGGTCCTTCTCAGAAACTTTCAGCTCCTGGACTGCCCACCCCTTCAGCTGACAGCCTGGAAACCAGGGGCTTCAGCTCCTTTTGCTGTCTTGACTTTGACCTTGAACTGCTCCTCCATTCACCCTGCACTCCACTTCCTCACCCCATGTCCCATCTTTTCAGCTTCCAATCATAAAGTTCATTTTTAAGTTAATGGCCTTCTCTCTGTCTTAGATCTGATTCTTGATCTTGCCTTCTTGGTGCTAAACTTTGGTTTCCCAGGACTTTTAATCACTTGATATTTACATACCTGTCACCTGCCTATCCATCCCATTTGGGGTCCCTAGTATCTCATATTCAGTGAAGGTCAAGGGGCTATGATGCTACCCACTGAGTCACTTGGGTTCTCAAACCAGATAAATTCAATCCAAACTTCTGTCTCTTCCATGGCATTATTCCATCTTCCGCAGTTACTTTATTTCTGAATGAAGCGTGGAGAACTGCTTTTGTACTAATCTGAGTTACTGACCTTGACACACTTCTGAGTAATAACTATTAGGAACTGCTATCAGTAATATGCCAGGGACTTATCTGTGGATTCAGATTTTGTATCCAGTACTCGTGTCATAGGAGAGAGAGACATGGATATATTTTAATGTAGCTACTTGCCAACAATTATTTATATTTTTGAATAGATAACATATCCACATGGTTCAAATATATATGAATATATATGTATATATATATGAATATGTGCGTGTGTGTATGTGTGTGTGTGTGTGTATATATATATATATATATATATATATATGGCTTCCCTGGTAGTTCAGTGTTGAAGAACTTGCCTGTCAATGCTGGAGACATGGGTTTGATCCTGGGTTAGGAAGATCCCTTGGAGAAGGAAATGGCAACCTACTCCAGTATTCTTTCTGGAAAATCCCATGGACAGAGAAGACTGGAAGACTACAGTCCTTGGGATCGCAAAGAGTCAGACATGACTGAGCAACTAGACAACAACAACAGTGTGTGTGTGTGTGTGTGTGTGTGTGTGTGTGTATGTGTGTGTGTGCGCTAAGTGAAATTGTCCATCTTATTTCTATTTCCTGTGAAACTAATTTCCCCAACCCCATCCCACAGGTGATCACTGTTCCATTAATTTCTTAGTACAAATTGCATTATTATTCATAATCAGTTATTTCTCCTCCTAAGAGAAGGAAATGGCAACCCACTCCAGTGTGCTTGCCTGGAGAATCCCAGGGCCGAGGAGCCTGGTGGGCTGCCGTCTATGGGGTCACACAGAGTCAGACACGACTAAAGTGACTTAGCAGCAGCAGCAGCAGTGAAAGGCTTATACAAGCCTGTCAACAGGTTTAATCACATAACTTATGGTACCCCTCTACAGGATATACATTTTTGTCCTGTTGCACTCAATAGTGGTCATGTGACTTGCTTGGCTAACAGAGAGTGGGCCAATGTATTATTTGGTTCACAACCTCGGTAGAAGATTTAACAGCCAGTTAATTCATGGTCCCATGTCCCTTTCCCTCTGCCACGAAAACTGCAAGGTTCCCCAATGGTCTAACAGCCTGGGTCTCACAGTGAGGGGGGTATGGATAAGACTGCAGCTAATTTTTAGTGGGCATGAAGTGTGTACAATTTAAAAAATTTCTATATATTGAAATTTTAAAGTCATTTGTTACTGCAGCATAACATAGCCTGTCCTGACAGTTATATTTAAGCATTTAACAAATGTGTAATCAGTGAATATAGATTCCCATTTTTTTTCTTTCTTCCACCAAAGATAGCTTGTTACATGCTATACTGTACTTTGCTTTTTCACTTAGCTTGTGTCTTGGAGGTCTTGTCTTTTTTTTTCAAGTTGTATAATATTATTTAATATTAAATAAATTATCTAAGCAGTCTTCTAATATGAACATTTGGGTTGTTTCCAATCTCCTACTAATAATGCCATAATGAATAATCTTTTATATATAACACTTTTTAAGTGTGTAAATATATCTGGAGAATAAATCCCTGAGTGAAATTGCTAGGTCAAAGGGTATATGCACTTTAAATTTTAACAATGTTGCCAAATTTCCCTTTGCTAGGGATTATATCACTATACCCTCCCTCTCACGGTGTATGAGAATGCTCTTTTCTCAAAACCTCAACAAAAGAGCATGCTGTCAAACTTTAGGATTTGTGCCAATCTGATAGGTGATAAATACTATCTTAGTGTAGTTTTATTTTGCATTGCTCTTTCCATGAAGTAGATTCAGTATATTCTGAAGGGTTTAAGGGAAACATCTATTTCAGCTTTTCCCTGATATGACCTGGATGTCTTCACAAGAGTTTCTCATTCTCTGTCTGGACCCCACTAGGATGTGGATGTCTCATGAGCACTGTGGAGCCATTGCACATGGCAACCCACTCCAGTATTCTTGCCTGGAAAATTCCATGGTCAGGGGAGCCTGGTGGGCTACAGACCATGGGGTTGCAGTCAGACACAAGTGAGCACACACAACGCACATGGTGGCCTCAGCCAACAGACGCTCAATCACTGTCTCTTTCAAGTATCATGCTAGTGTTTCATTGTTACGTTCTCTTTAAGGCCTCCCTGGCTTCCCCCACTTATGTCCCCACTGGGTTCCTATAGTGCCTATGAAATGGTTTGTTGTTGTTTAAGTTGTGTCTGACTCTTTGGGGACCCCATGGACTGTAGCCCACCAGGCTTCTCTGTCCGTGGGATTTCCCAGGTAAGACTACTGGAGTGCATTGCCATTTCCTTCTCCAGGGGAGCTTCCTGATCCAAGGATTGACCCTGTGACTCCTGCATTGTCAGGAGGATTCTTTACTACTGAGCCACTTGAGAAGCTCACGTGAAATGGTAGTATAATTATAGTGCAGTGACCATGAGCTCACTGAGGACGGGAGCTGTGACTCTTATCCCTGAATCTCAGAACTTCATCCTGAGTGCCCAGAAGTCCCTGTTAGATGAATGAGTGAATGGTCTTCCAACCCATATTTTACTCAGTATCATTTCTTTTTACTCCCCAAAAGGACTTTTTTCCAGTCACTTGTCTTTTCAGTCAAGCCTTGGTGCAAATCATCATCAGTGCTTCCCAAACCGTGTTCTCCTTTCCTTCCTGGAGGCTGTACTTCTCAGCTGCCTCAAGCCACCTGCTGGTGGGTCATGTGACTGTGTCTGCCCAATGGCATGTGAGAGGAAGTGATGCAGGCACTCTGGGCTGAGGTAGTGAAGAGCCCTGCTGGATGCCCCAGCTGTTTTCTTTCTCAACTCTGGTGTTCTAGGTAGAAAGCCTACCTCATTTCCCTGACTTAGTGTGGGAGAAAAATAAACTTTTAAGCACCAAGTGATAGAGTTTTGAAGTCATTTGCTATTGCAATTGTTTGATCCATGGGAAGAATTCAACCCTTCCCTCCCAGGCATGAGTCACATATCCAAGGCTATGTGGTACTTTTGAAAGGTCAGGGGCTGTGTAGACTTTGTACCCCAGGTCCAGAACGAGCTACAGAATACAGCTTGGGACTGTTCACTTCCCCTTTCTGGACTTCATTTCTTCATTGAAAATAATGGGGATATTAATACCTACCTGTCTGGAGCTTAAGTAAGATAATGTATATAAAGTATCTAGCACTTAAAAAAAGGTACTCATTCTATAATAGCTTTTATCATAACTCTTAATACTGTAACTGAGGCTTTGCCTATGCTGGTACCATTGCCCTCACTGTTCATCGTTCCCTATGATCCAGTTTTCTCCCATCCTCAAAGCCCTGAGCAGAGTCTCTCTGAGCTGTGACATGTGGTCCCAAGCACTGTTCCCAGTGTTGGATGTGGGAGCCTCTGGGCATATGCACAGCCTCTGGGTGATGCTACAGTGGGCCCCCGGCTGGCTTCTCTCTTGCTGGGGCTGACTCACTAGCTTAGAGTGCTCAGCTATGGAGATGCCACACACCGGTGAATCATCAGTAGTTATCAGTATTTTACAAATTATCCACTTCTGATCTGAGCAGATTCAAGATCATTCTTCTAAATATACCACTTAAGTCTCTATGTTTTCCCCTGCCCTCATCTCTACAATCCCTGCTATAGAAGTCTTCTGGTGCTTTTGCTGTCTGTCTCCTCTCCCAGAAGATTGCAAGCACCTCCAGGGCAGGGTCGGCTGACTTTTTCAGCATCACCACAAGGTCCAGTACATGATAAGCATGAGACAAGATGATGTCCCCTGCAGAAAAGGCTGATTTCTGAGCCTTGCTTGAGGGCTGCATAGGAAAATCAAGCAGTGCTTCCAGAGGAATGGACTGGCAGCAACCCATGGCATCAGCATCAGCAGAAGGCATTCCCACTGCAGCCTCCTTGAGAGAGGAGTTAGGGAATGTGTTGGATCTCTAGTGCATACACAATTCTGGCTTCCAGAGCATCCCAGAGACTGTCACAGGGCATAAGGTGGGTGCTGGCCTAGCCACCAACTCATTTTCTTACAAGATCAATTAAATCTTCCTCTAGAGTAGGTTTTGTTTGTATGCTTGTGTTGTCTTTTGTGGCATGACTAAAGGTCAGGCTGGCACTACAGGAGACAGAATGGCACTGGCATTGCCACAGGGGCAGGGGATGGCTTCTTGGGAATCAGCACTCACTCAGCCTGGAAAGCTGGTCTGTAGCCAGTGGATTCTTCTTTTGAAACAAAGAGTGATTAGACAAATGGCCTTTGCAGAACTGTCAGCTGTCCTAGAGGGTCAGGCTGGGACATCAGTTAAGTCCCTGCCTAAAGCCCTGGGCTGTTCTTGGGGAACAGACTGGCCATGGCACTCTGGGCATGTTACCCTTTCCGTTGGGCACCTGCCAGCTTTTCTGTGCTGGGCCAGAGGACGATTCACCACAATAGAGGCTATTCTGTTGCAAATATCACCCAGACTTACTTTTCAAAAGAAGCTGGGGCAGCAGCAATGCCAACTGCAAGGTCAACCCAGCAGGAGAAGGGAACTGATTTGTTCAGAGCCTATTTATCAGGTTTTCTAGGGGAGATTTGTATCTATACCTCATCTATATGGATATCTTTGCTATATCTGATATATAAATGTATGTAAGGATATATAAAATATATGTATTTTTCAATTCTTACATTGCTACACAATGATATTAAGAACATTTTACACATGAGGGAATTGGGGTTTAAAGGATTAAAGTACCTTGCCCAAGGTCACCCTTGGGCTTTGAATCTAGAAATGTTTTGTCCCAAAGTTCTTCTTCTTTCCCACACTTCCACACTAGAGATGACAAATTGGCAGGGATGAGGCTATGAAAATCAAAAGCAGATTTTCCTCAGGAATCTGAGGATTCCACTGTGTCTTGTATGGATACATAACAGCACCCCTCTTGGCCATTTACTCACTCCAGACAAGCTGGTGAAATATCCAGAAATGCACATTTTCCAGAGGAAAACAAGTGAGAAGAGGAACCCGCCTGGGTCCATGTGAGTGATCAAGGTATTTCCTTAGTTCGTGGGAGGCTCTGGCTTTTTTGGACTAGCCTGAGAGGAAGGAGGAGGCTGGGAGACAGTAGAGAAAAACTGTGCAGCGTGCTCAGTCGCTTCAGTCATGTCTGACACTCTTTGCGATCCCATGGACCATAGCCTGCCAGGCTCCTGTGTCCATGGGAATTTCCAGGCAAGAATACTGGAGTGGGTTGTCATGCCCTTCTCCAGGGGATCTTCCCAACCCAGGGCTTGGACCTGAGTCTCCTGCTGTCTCCTGCATTGCAGGCAGATTCTTTATCCCTGAGCCACCAGGGAAGCCCAGAGAAAACACTAGTCATTATTCAAAAACAAAATGAGGGATAAAAGAGGGAATGCAGGTAGGAAGCAATTTTAATCATTTTCAAGAATGTCTTCTAATCTGAGCTGTGTGGAGGAAAGAGCCTAGACTTATTTTGGATGAGTCCCTGAGCCCCAATCTCCTTATATCTGAAATGGGTCATAATACTTAATTTGTTGTGAGATGTAGGGATAATGAACCTAAAATAGCCCCCAGTGGGTGCACCGTAAGTCGTGTGTGTTATCATTAACTTTTCATACGTGATCTAGTTCTTGCCTGCTGCATCCCGAGGATGGAACAGGATCATTTGCAGTGGCTGGTTCTGAGCAGGTGGTATCCTGTCAGATTAGCCTCCTCCACCCCCCACAGCTATGAGTGCCACTGAATTTAGCGCTTCCTCTTTCACAGGCTATGATCACTAGGTAGGAATTGCTATGGTTCTTAATTCATATTTCTGAGGATGTGTGGTTTTTAAGTGCAGCACCTTTGGTTGATTGGTTCTGCAGTGCTTGGAGTCCTGACTGTAGCCCCAGGGGATGGTCCAGAGCAGAAAAGATCCACCCAGAGGCAGGGAGCAAATCCAGAATCAGAGACGGGACAGATTCAGGATCTACTGGAGGACAGATTTCTGCATCACTGGCTTGACCAAACACTGAGAGAACAGTACAAACAGGGGATCAAGGATCAAACCCCAGGCTCTGCCTGTGAGAATACCCATCTGAAATGTGCCACGAGGGCCTTGCCTGGGCCAGCTGCCAAGAAACTGACCAGTGGAAAGCTGGCCTTTGCAATTCATGTGGTCTTGTGAGTTTCCTTTGATGACAGGTGATTAGCTGTGTACCCAGGGCACCTGAGTGTGTGTTTTCATGTATGTTAAACAGTGTATTGGAAAGCCATTCTTTACATTGTCCATGTAATCCTCCCATCATCTCCCACTGACCCAGGTCCCAGGGTGAGCATTCTGAACCCCACACCTGTCCAGACCATGTTCCCTTGCATGGATGGAGCCCTTCAATAACTGCTTGCTGCCAAAAAAAGAAATACCACTTTAAAAGATGATTACTCCTTAGAAGAAAAATGACGACCAACCTAGATAGCATATTGAAAAGCAGAGACATTATTTTGCCAGCAAAGGTCCATCTAGTCAAGGCTATGGTTTTTCCTTTGGTCATGTATGGGTGTGAGAGTTGGACTGTGAAGAAAGCTGAGCGCTGAAGAATTGATGCTTTTGAAGTGTGGTGTTGGAGAAGACTCTTGAGAGTCCCTTGGACTGCAAGGAGATCCAACCAGTCCATCCTGAAGGAGATCAGCTCTGGAATTTCTTTGGAAGGAATGGTGCTAAAGCTGAAACTCCAGTACTTTGGCTACCTCATGCGAAGAGTTGACTCATTGGAAAAGATGAGTCTGATGCTGAGAGGATTGGGGGCAGGAGGAGAAGGGGATGACAGAGGATGAGATGGTTGGATGGCATCGAAGGACTTGAGTCTGAGAGAACTCCAGGAGTTGGTGATGGACAGGGAGGCCTGGAGTGCTGCGATTCATGGAGTCGCAAAGAGTCGGACATAACTGAGTGACTGAACTGAACTGAACTGAACTGAATAAGGCCCCATGATGTGGCCTCTGCCCACCTCTCTGGTCTCTTTCTAGCTTTCTTCCTGCAACTTTGGTACTTGTAACACTGACCTTCCACCTAGAATGACCTCCCTGCCCTCTCCCTCACCACTCCCTCCCTTTTTCCTGGTTGGTTCTTACTCATCCTTAACAATGTGCTGAGACTGAATTTGCCTGAGGAGTCGAATTCCTCCAAGGAGCCTTCCCTCACTGCCCGTGCCCCAGGTTCTGAAGCTCTGGAGCAGAGCTGTCTGGGTTCACATTCTGACTCTCTCTTTACTTACTCCGAGATCCTTGGAAACTTTCTCTTCCATGCCTCCATTCCTCAGGTGCAAAATGGGAATATTCATGGTATAATTCTTTTTATCATAAGGTTACCTGGGGCTTAAGGGAGTTAAATCCATAAAGCTTTTAGAACAGTGCCTGGCACCTGGGAGACCCTCAGTAAATGTTGGTGCTTGTAAATTACAGGTATCTGCTTGGACCACTGAGTTTCCCAAAGACAGTAAGCTTGGACCATTCACTTCTGTTTCCCTCTACTCTGCCCAGAACTGTTCTGTGGTTGTCTGTGGAATGTTTGCTCAAGTGACTGCTACAGAAAGAGAAGCATAATGTACCCAGACCACTGGTTCCTTCAAGGCCAGCCTGAATCACAGACCCACAAGCAATTGCCCACTAAGAACGTAAACAAGAGGCTCCTCTGTTGGAGGTGTGACTCCTTGGCCTCTGGCTAGGGACAGAAAGGCAGGGCAGCTCCATGGACAATGCTGAGTGGGGACAGATGGGAAGCAGTGGAAAACCTCTGCTCTGGTCACTGCCTCCTTGGGAAAACTTCTTAGGGCTCGAGGGCCACCCTGACTCCCAGAGAAGAGGCCAAGGGACTGCCTGCTTCCACTGGGATCTGCTATGATACAGCACAGGCTGTGATGATGTTTACCCCTCTATTTGCTCAGGACCCTGAGGCCTGAGGCTGGCATGTGCTCCCTGATCCAGGTGAGGCCAGAGCTATCCCTGCCCATTGGGGCTGAGGGGCTTGATGAGGACAGTCAGCCATATCCTGCCCCCTCAGGAGGAGCTTTTCTTAAAATGTAGCTGGGATTCCCTGGGATAACTTTAGTTATATCGTGTATGGATGACAAAAATCGTAAATCTGCTAGTATTCTCTCTGATGGGAGACATTGCCTGGAGCCCAATCTGGGCTTCAACTTAATAATGGAGGACCCAATGACCTCAGCATCTGCTTTCTAATCCCACCCCACACCAGGATGACTTTCTGTGCTAATTCATATTGTCCATGGTCCAAACTTTTAATTCTACTTTTTTTTTTTTTTGTATTTCTGAAAGGTATGATTGCATGATCCCTCAGTTCCTTTGGGCAAATAAACAACAAAGCAGCCCACCACCCAGGTAAACAGTGAAATATGACAATTCCCTTCAGGTAGACATTGAACATGTGCCTGCTTTTATGCATCAAACTGATTATCCTCAGGCTTCATCAAGGAATTTCAGGAGATGGCACAAAGTCTGTTGTGTAGTCATGGTCATGATTCTCCCCACTGTGGCCACACGTTCACCAGGCACCGTCTCTGTGTCACGTGGCAAGGAACAACTCGGCTTCCAGGAGTGCACTGGTGCTGGGTGCCTCCCCCTCACAAAGCACCATCTGACCGGGGGCTAGGCTGGCTCCTTTCTTACCTTTATTCCTTGGCCCAGGCTTTCCAGGGAATTGATATCCAGCCCTTCCTTGCAGGCCTGCAGGCAGGAAATCACCTTCTGACTGTCCATTTTGCCAGGGCGAATGGTGAGACTGGCCAGGCTGCCGTGGAAGAATTGAGCAAATCGTGGCTTGGTGACTTCTCCTCCTAAAAGATAAAGAAGCACCATTATCTGCCCTGTGGAGATTGGGCAGGCAACATTGCTTCATGGTGCCATCCGGCCATGGAGCCAAGGATGCAGTGATTGTGTCCCTTAAACCTGAGTTTTTCCTTCTAAGTGGAGAGTGCAGAGTTGTGAACACAGAATGTCAAGAGGATGTTATTGGCTGCCAAGACCTTGGCACTCCCCAGCTACACCTATTTAGGATTCTGGAACTTTGAATTTAAAACATTTACTTTCAGAGGCACAGAATGTTTTAAAACAGCAGTCCCCAAGCTTTCTGGCCCCAGGGACCAGTTTTGTGGAAGACAATTTTTCCATGGACTGGAAGAGGGGGATGGTTTCAGGATGATTCAAGCACATTAAATTTATTGTGCACTTTATCTCTATTGTTATTGCATCAGCTCCACCTTGGATCATCAGGCATTAGATTCTTGGAGGCTGGGGACTCCTGTTTTAGAAGACAGAAAGTGCCTACAGAGTCAAAGCAGGGGATAGGGAATCTTCCGGTGATGAAAGACGTGCTGTGTGTCAGGCTGTCTGCTGGGGATTTCATCGGGGTGAGCCTACAAAGAGGAATCATTGTTTCCAAATGACAGACAAGGAGCCCTGGGACTCAGAAAGGTAGAAGGACTTGCCCCAGGACATACAGCTAAACGCTGGAGCTGGCACTCTGGTTCTGGTCTGTGTGACTGCAGAGCTGGCATCTGCTACCCTGTCTTCATTTCACTGAAAGGCTGGCATGCGATTGACAGGTCCTAGAACCCTGAGTCCCTGGGCTCTGATTCTCATGGAGTTGATTTCATATCTGCTCAAATCCAAGTTCTTTGTCATATAGGGGCTTCCTTGATTCTGTTCTACCTCTGTCCTTCTTCCCCTCACCTATGTCCTTCTACTGTCTGTGCCCAGGTCAGCTCTTCAGCTGGGGAAATTGTTCAGTGTGGCTTGTGTTGCAAAGGCAGCCTGGAAGCTGCCTCCTCCCATTCTCTCCCTGATTTCCCAAAGTTCCCTAATATCAATGCCCCTTTAGGTCCAGTGGAAGCCTCAGCTCCTCCAGGAGCCCCTTCCCACTGACTTCATTGAACACAAACACTGTTCCATCCAGGGGCAGCCTACGTCAACAACCTGAGCTTTGATCTTGTACTTCAGTTTGTTCAGAGAGGTAGCCAACGTGCAGGAAAGATGGATCTGGGCAGAACTCTAGCTTTGCTAATTCTCTGTGGGAGGTTCTGTAGCCTTTCTGAGCCTGCACTCACTTGTAGGGGACACTTCTGGGTTTTGCCTCCTGGTTCTCCTGTGCTGCCTCAGTGGCCCCCTCATCAGTTTCTCTAGCACCTGGAGGGCAGGTTTCTGGAAGGTTCTGCCAGAGTAACACCACAGTGACTTCTCTGCCCATGAGTGAGCGATGCTGTGTCAGCAAAGTCTGGACCTCAGCCTGGGTGGCAGAGGACTCTCCACTGGGGGCCCTGTCTCAGTCTTACGGGAATGGGCATCCTGATACCTGCATTCCTATAGCCTTCAGAGTTCTCTCTTAGCAGCTAAGAGATTATTCTCTCTTAGCTGCTTCATTATTCTAGTGCTCTGTTACAGTCAGTGAGTTTTTATATTTTCTTGTTGAAATTACTGTGTGGTTTCTCTCTTCTGATTGGGTCCAGAATGACACACCCTCTATGTTTGCACACATACTTTTGCTCTCACCCATTCCTCCCCACACTAGATACCGCCTCTAAAGTGCTCAGGTCAGGAAGATCCCACTGCTTCTCCAAGGCCCCTCAAGCTCTCTGCTCACCTTGCCTTCTCCCTGCCCTGAGCCTTGGAACACAGATAGTTCATTTCAGTGCACCTCTAAGAACTCAGTGTTGTTAGTTAATGTACGTGTGTTTCATGTCTTCAAGAGCCTATAAGGGGTGGTTGTCAATTATGGCTGCACATTTTAATCATCTGGGAAATCTTTAAAAGAATAATTGGGACGACCCAGAGGGATGGTATGGGGAGGGAGGAGGGAGGAGGGTTCAGGATGGGGAACACATGTATACCTGTGGCGGATTCATTTCGATATTTGGCAAAACTAATATAATTATGTAAAGTTTAAAAATAAAATAAAATTAAAAAAAAAAAAGAATAAACTGATTCTGGTGCTGTATCCCACCCACAGAGGTTATGACCTTTTTTTTTTAAATAGAAGTACAGTTGATTTACAATGTCATGTTAGTTTCAACTGCACGGTGACTCAGTTATATATATATATATATATATATATATATATATATAAACACACACACACACACACATATATATATATATATATATATACATATATATATATGTTCCTTTCAAGTTCTTTTCCCTTATAGGTTATTACAAAATATTGAGTATAGTTCCCTTTGCAATACAGTAGGTCCTTGTTGTTCATTTTATATATAGTAGTAGGTATATTTTAATCCCAACCTCCTAAATTATCCCTCCCCCCGCACCCCTCTTTCCCCTTTGGTAACCATGTTTGTTTTCTATGTCTATGAGTCTCTTTCTCTTTTGTAAATAAGCTTATTTGTATCTTTGTTTAGCTTGCACATTTAAACGATATTATATTTGTCTTTCTCTGACTTCCTTCACTAAGTCCATCCATGTTGCTGCAAAGTGGCATTACTTCATTCTTTTTATGGCTGAGAAATATTCCATTATATATATATGTGTGTGTGTGTGCGTGTGTTTGTTCAGTTCTTCAGTCATGTTCAACTCTTCGCAACCTCATGACTGTAGCCCACCAGGCTTCTCTGTCTAGGAAATTTTCCATGGCAAGAATACTATAGCAGGTTGCCATTTCCTGTTCCTGGGGATCTTCCTGACTTAGAGATCTGAACTGCATCTCTTGTGTCTTCTGCATTGGCAGGTGGATTCAAAGTCATATATACATGTATATATAACATTATATTAATATATGTGTATTTATATACATACCTCACCTTCTTTGTCCATTCATCTATCTCCTTTAAGTGAATCAAACATGAAGTCAAGGTTCAGAACCACTGGGCTATAAGCTTCTTAAAGCCAGGCTTGTGCTTACTCCTAAGTGATCTCTCTGCTCTGTGCCACCTGGTGGCTTACTCTTGCCCATCCTCACACATTGCTAGAATTTATTTAAGTCTGTCTCCTGGTTGGAAGGGAGCAGTCATGCATGATTCATTGTAATGAAGACAATACTGGGCAGGTAGTAGGGGAACGGAGGACTGTTGCAGGCACTTTGCACACATTGGCTCATTTATCCCTCTCAACAACACGAGCCCCTGACCCAGTGTCACTGGGCCTCCTACATGCTGTCTGGCACACAGTGGACACTTCCTAATTGTTGGCTGGATTGAAGGAGATGCTCCAGCAGAGTAGCACCTGTGGCATCTCTCCAGCATCCACCTCACTCCTGCCCTCTTGCAATGGCAGCACTGAAGTTTGAGGGGTTGACTCGAGTTCCAGGGATGGACTCTATTTATTCAAAACTAATGAATAATTCACCTGCCAGTATAGGAGGCACAAGAGACACAGGTTAGAGCCCTGAGTCAGGAAGATCCTCTATTTAGTCAAAGCTGGGTTTCCCTTGTAGCTCAGCTGGCAAAGAATCTGCCTGCCATGCAGGAGACCTGGATTTGATCCCTAGGTTGGGAAGATCCCTTGGGAAAGGGAAAGTCTACCCACTCCAGTATTTTGGCCTAGAGAATTCCATGGACTGTATAGTCCATGGGGTTGCAAAGAGTCGGTCATGACTGGGCGACTTTCATTTTCACTTTCAGTCAGGCTGTTTTGTCTCCATTGCTCCAGTGACTGAACCAGGCATGGACTTGGGATTAGCCATACCAGGTGAAGCCAATCAGCACTTGGCATCCAAAAAGCCACAAGTGTTGGTCTAGGAGATCAAGTTTAACCCAATGAGATGAGCAGAGAAGCTAGCTGGCAGCCTCTGGGACAAGGGCTTCCATCTTCTCTCTAGAAGGTGTCTGGAACCTACTCTTGCTCTCTTTCCCTGGGGATCATTCTGTAAAGATAGAAGGCTGAGAGTGGCTGCAGCCATCCTGCAAGCAGACCAGGGACAACTAAGGCAATGCCTGGAGCTGGGGCAGAGCCAGGAGGGTACAGCAGGCTGAGCGAATCCTGAGTAGACCTCCTCACTGCTTTACTGCAGGATGTCTTCAGCTGTGGGAGCTGGGCATCCATCTTTAAGGGTTTAATCTGTTTTGACTCACGCTACCCAGAACATCTTCACATTGGAAATGAATGGACAAGGCTCTATCAAAGTGCTCTATCCACAGGTTTGACTTTGAGAGATGACCTGAGATGATCTCTCAGGCCATGGCTTTGGGTATGGGGGAGCCAATCTGGGAGTCATTGGGTTTAGGCTCCCGAGGCCCTCATGGTTAAGGTGCCCCTCACAGCCATCAGCATGCTCCTGCCCTACTGAAAGAACACTTCTGTTACCCTGCAGGAAGATGAGTATGAGCCTGGATCTGAATGGCAGACTGCCACACTCCAGGGCATCCAGGTGGTTATCTCTTCCCTGCCTTGTCTCCCACTTAGAGCAGCAGATCCAACAAGAAGTCTCAGTGACTAGGCATGAACTCTGTGCCCAATGCTGTGTGAAGTCCTCAACATACATCATCTTATTGAACCTTCATAGAACTCTTGAGAGGTAGGCATTTCCTCTATGGTTAAAGAGGAACAAACTCAGGTTTAGAGAGAAGAAAGTAGCCAAGGTCATCTAAGGAGTAATTGGTGAAATGTAGGCTTCTAGAGAGTGAGTGTATCCATCCATACTCAGGACCAGCTGGTCATTCTGGTGGTACTAGTCAGCCCAGTCTATAGAGTGTGGCTGGTACTATGGAGAAGAGCATGGAGATTCCTTAAAAAGAAAAAAAAAAAAATATCTAGGAATAAAAGTACCATATGACCCAGCAATCCCACTACTGGGCATATACCCTGGGGAAACCATAATTGAAAAAAAGACTTGTACCCCAATGTTCATTGCAGCTCTATTTACAATGGCTAGGACATGGAAACAACCTAAATGTCCATCCACAGATGAATGGATAAAGAAGTTGTGGTATATATACACAATGGAATATATATATATATATATACTCAGCCATAAAAAGGGACACATTTGAGTCAGTTGTAGTGAGGTGGATGTAGACTACACTGATGTAGTCAGTATAGTGAGGAACCCAGAGCCTGTTACACAGAGTGAAGTACGTCAGAAAGAGAAAAACAAATACCATATAGTAATGCATACATATGGAATCTAGAAAAATGGTACCAATGAACCTATTTGCAGGGCAAGAATAGAGACACAGACATAGAGAGCAGATGGGAAGAAGGTGGGACAAATTGAGAGAGTAGTGTTGAAACACATACATTAACCATGTGTGAAGTGGATAGCTACTGGGGAGTTGCTGTATAAAACACAAGGAGCTCAAACTGGTGCTTTGTGATGACCTAGAGGGGTGGGATGGGGTGGTGGGTGGAAGGGAGGTTCAAGATGGAGGTCACATAAGTATATTTATGGCTGATTCATGGTGATGTATGGCAGAATCCAATACAATATTTTAAATCAGTTATCCTCCAATTAAAATTAAATCGGAAAAAATAGAGTGTAGCTGGGAGAGAGCCCTTGTGGTCTGCCACCCAGAGCCCCTCATCTGCTCACTCACCACTCACCATCCTTTACACTTTCCTGGGTTCCAGAACATCTTCCTACACACTATTTTCACTCAGCAAAACATCCATGTTTTCTATTTTTGACTTAAGAATCCTAGACCTACGATGCACTCTATTTATTAATGACACGACTCCAGGAAAGCAATTCAATTAGCATTGTGCAATAGGAGGCTAGCAAAAACTAGAAATATACTTGCACTCAGAGGTGGTTGTGATGCAGGATTTAAAAAAAGAGTGGATACATATACTGAAAAATCTTTCTGTTTAATATCTAGGGTGTCTGCACACACCACATGGCTTCTCTGCTAACATTTAGACATACATATGCTCATGAATTATTGTAAGAAAAGAAAATAACCTGATTTCCAATACAAAGAACCTTCTCCAAATATTTGCAAACACAGATTCCTAAGGCTAGATCTGCACACATTTTTAAAGTGTTTGCTGTTTGCCTAGCATTCTGTTTGATTCAGCTGATGATAAGATAGGACTGTGTTTTCCAGGAGCTCACATTCAGTTGGGAGAATAAAGTATAGACACTGGAAAAGTAAAATAAAAATGTAAGAGTAAATTGCCAGTTCAGTTCATTTCTTAAGGCAGTGCATGATTAATTTCCAAACACATGATATAGAAAATACATCCAACAGATCAGGGGGGAAAATAATAGCCGTGATTTATCAAGTCCCCAGGGCTTCCCTGGTGGCTCAGATGGTAAAGAATCTGCCTGCAATACAGGAGACCTTGGTTTGATCCCTGGGTCCAGAAGATCCCTTGGAGAAGGGAGTGGCTACCCACTCCAGTACTCTTGCCTGGGAAATCCCATGGACAGATGAGCCTGGTGGGCTACAGTCCATGGGGTCACAGACAGTTGAATACGACTGAGCTACTAAAACACACAGGTGGTGCTAGTGGTAAAGAATCCACCTGCCAATGCAGGAGACTCAAGAGGTGCAGTTCGATCCCTGGGTTGGGAAGATCCCCTGGAGAAGGAAATGGAAACACACTCCAGTATTCCTGCCTGGAGAATACCATGGACAGAAGAACCTGGCAGGATATGGTCCATAGGGTCACAAAGAGTTGGGCATGACTGAAGCAACTTACCACACACACACACTGGGTCCTTAAAACATGACAATTTCTTCCCCAGGGTATTTTATTTAATAATGCTTAAGTTGCAGGATAGTACTTTTGAGATCATAGTCTGTCTCTTCTGATTTCTTTCATCTTACCCTCAGTTTAAACGCATCTCTGTCTTGTGCTCACTGCTGCAAGAACGGTTGACAGGAGGGAGAGAAGATGGGGCTTGGAGCGGAGTTGCTTCCTCAATTTCATCTCAAGTCCTAAATTTAGAAGGGTGGGGAAGATGTATCTTCAACATCCTTGGAAAATAGAGGAAGGAAAAATCTGCCTTTCCCCAGTCTAGGAGATGATACTCCAAGACTCAGGTTTTGCTTGCTCTCAAGCTTTTGACCTGAGTGCCATACAATGCATATGGCTGGGAGGGTTCAAGCAGAATTTCTTGGAGGATCTCATAATTGGGCTGCTTCAGAAAGATGAGGACAGGTTGGGATTGATACAAGGCTGAGGGTGAATGTCCAATTACACGGAGTTCTGTAGACACTGAATGATTTCAGCACCAACTCCCAATGATTTGTGTCAAGTTTACTGGGAAACACAGTTCTCATGAAAAATAATGGTCTTTGGCAAAAGTGATTTAACATAGCTTGTGTTATTCTGAGCCAGAGTTTTCATTCAGCTTTCTTTCCACTGAGAGGTGGGCCCACCAACTATACACATAGCTTTAGAATCAGTAATATTCACTTTCCTCTGAGTAAAAGACCTGTGTTGTGTGAATGGACAAAGTAGCTTCCCTTTGCAAAGTATGTGTGGGATGCTGCTGGTCTTTTTTTTTTTTTTCTTGCTGTCATTCCCACAGCTATTTAGTCTGAGAAGCACATAGAAAGGAGGGGTGGGGGCATATTCCCTCCTGCTTGGGTTGGATGCTGCTCTGTGCATGGCTTGTTGATGGGGATGCCCCTCAATGAACACAATTTCACAGATGGTTAGCTATCAATTTTGAGCAATGCAAATGGTGAGACCATTGGAAATCTTGCTTTCTCTCATTTCAGTGATGGAGATACCCACTGAATGCAAAGACTAAGTGAAGTGTGTAATAGACTCCCATAAACTGTGGCTTTAAAACCTGTGCACAACCCCAGGGTTTAGAACTGTAGTTGTAAGGACTGGTGGTCAGGGATGCTCTGCCCTCAGGGCTGGCCATGACACAGTCTCAGCAGGCTTTCTCGATCCTTTGGTTGTTATGTCTCCGTCCTTCCAGCATTTTCAGTGAACATTTACATGGTGGGTTCTAAGTTCATAAGAAACATATGACTTATGGGATGACCCCAAAAGTCAGTACTCTGGCGTTAGGCACCTAGATTCACAAAGCTGGAATGGCCCTTATATATCAACCAGAATGGCTCCACCATTCTCCAGGAGCACAGAGGCAAGACACAGTCTTCAAAGACCCAGAGCAAGTAAGCAGCAGCAGTAGCAGTAAGGATTTAGAATTCTTTTCTGACTCTAGATTCAGCCCTCCTGTTAAACCAAGATGCCCAGTGGGCTAGTCATTATCTTTGGCCTCAGCTTGACTTTGTCTGATCTGGGGAAGAAAGCCCGGGGAGTCCTGGCAAATGGTTTGCCTGTAGATTCCAGAATCTTCTGGCCTTCCTTGCTTGGCTATTAAATGCCATCTGGTTCTACATATCTCTAGAAGCAGAGGTGGGTGTGGCAGTGTAATTAATGCTGTGGGTGACACAGTTCTCGGTGCAAACCAGGCTCTAGGTGACCCTTCCCAAGGTCCTTATGTTCTCTGTGTCTGTTTCCTCATGAGCAAAATGGAGATGATAATCACAGCCACAACATAGGGTTGTTAAAGAAAAGCCAAGCCAGAGCTAAGCACAGTGCAGGAACTCAAAACTAGCAGTCAGTTTTGGTGCCAGCAAGAACCAAGGAGCTCTGAGATGAGATGATGTCATGGGAGTCTTCTCTTTCTTCAGGGGTCTCTTTCTTTTTTTTTTCCTCCCTGCCATAGTGTGTCTCTCAGACAAGTTAAAATGATACTCAGAATTAAAATGGCCTTTTTCTCTAAGACCCTTGTTAAAATTTTCTAATTAATGTAACTTTTAGAATGAGATTCAAAGTTTAAATTGTAACTCAGTTATCCTGTTTCCACACATAAATCACCAAATTTTAAAGCTGATTTCATCTGTGTTGTCTTTAGACCAATATACCCTTATGCCAAATGAAATCTAGGGCATAGAATCATCTTTTCTTGATTTTTAAATACAGACAATGCTAAGAGACACTGTGTTAGTCACCCCTGTGTATCAGACATGAGCCATACACCTCTGTCAAAACAAACTCAAAACTGGGATATAATTCAATAACCAATAATTATTGACCTTCTCCAGGACATAACATAGGAGGGAAGGGGAGTCTTTGAGAGCAGACAGTCCTTGCTTTCTGCAAATCCATGCCTTAGTGGGGGATAGAGACCTCCATTAATAACTCCAATGAGATGGTTCCCAAACAGTGCTCCAGGAACACTAATCTACACAGAGTGACTTCCATAGTGAAATAAGACTGAGAACCACAGGTTAGGTAATGTCAAACTATTGGTTTCTTGGTGAGTTTCTGAGAGCTTTGAATAAACAAAGGTGCATTGTGACTCTTCAGTGTGGGCCGTGGGGATGGCTTATATGTTTTCCCAAACTAGACCTTGGCCTCCTTGTGGAACCTGGGGGACCCAAGCTTCATGAAGCCTTGGGGAAATTCCACTTGAATGTAAGGCAGACTATGCTAGCACATGCCTCTCTCTCAGCAGCAGAGACCTCCAGGGATGCAGAATAATTTCAACACAGACTTTATTAAGAGAATTTGTATTAAATTAGACCAAGTTTATTAAGTGATGACATGCGCTCCAGGTATGTACTAATTTTAGTGTCTGGCAAAAATAATGACCTGAAAATGTACACCAGATCTCGGGACCACATGTGGCTCCAATTCCCCTCTGTCTGAGGAACAGATGCTATTGATTACTGCAACTTTCAGCATCATTTCTGCCTTTTTATTACTTTTTTTGGCCATTCGTATTCTTTGCCTCAGCCCCTCCCAAAAGCCACAAGTAAGTGGGGTTCTGTGTCTTTTCCTTAACAGAGTCTAATTTTTAGAACTAGCCCCTTCCCTATCTCCTGCTGCTTTGTTTGTTAAGTAGCGGGTAGGACTCAGCCAGACCAGGAGCTAGGGTAGAAGGCCCTCCTCATCCAACACCAGGGGGTACTATCGTTAGGAAGAGGCAAAGCTGGACGCTCTAGGAAGGCCAAGGTCCAGAGCAGTGGAGGAGAGTCCCCAGCAGAGGCAGAGATGAGGTGGTCGCTGGGGACAGAGCCACAAGCAGGGACGACAGTGATGAGCTCTGCCAAGAGCAGATAAGGCTCAGGCAGGGGGCAGGGTGGTACCTTCTTAAATGCGTGTTTACAGCTATGCTTCTTCAAACACGTTTAGCCATTTCATTAAAACAACCCTAGCTCTGATATCATATAAAATTAGTAAGTCAGAGCTTCTCCGGTTGTCGTGATGGGGGAGAGGTGCTCTGGAGTGTCACCTGCTGGGTCATCTCTGTGGCTGGCACATCAGTAGCCTTCCTGACTCACTCCCATGACAACTGAGTTATAGGGCCTGGGTGGCTGGACCCAGGGTAGAGGTCCAGACACAAAGAAGATTATATAATTTTTATCACATATGAGTAGAACTTGAATTTTTGTTGTTAGAAATGGATGAATAGGGACTCTAAGGAAAAGGACAAATTAATTAGTCTTTTAAACAATCTTCCCACATGCCATGACCCAGAGAGAGACAAGGGACCTGGTATTTGTCTAAAGGCAGCAGTTTCTCAGTCAGCACAGACAGATTTTGGCCAGGAGAGAGGGTCTGGCTCCATCCTGAAAATGCTGACACAGAGCACAGAGGTGATGGCTAGGTGGCACACAGCAGCCACACAGAGACAGGACTCTCTTGAGATGCAAGGTCCATCCTGACTTCAAAAGCCCTTGCCTAGAATTAAGATATGCTGCCTGCTTGAGGCCATCCTGGCAATATTTACTAAGTGTAAATGAAGTCTCATTTTTTTTAATTACTGGAAAAATACCCATGAAAATGAAGTTCCACTGATTACTCTGGCTTTCCAATTCAATCACAGGACACAGTAGACTAATTGGGGCGGCAGAGTCCTGCCCAGCCTCTGAGCTGGAGCCTCTGAGTTCCAGCTCTGAGTTCCCGGGAGCACCCAGCAAGCAGCTGCTAGCACATTATTTTCTATCCCCATTGTTAACCCCCTGAATGGAAATTTCACAAATGGGAACTGGTTCCCTTGCCAACCTCAAAAGTACCTGAAAAACTCCCCACAATTACAGTCCCAAAGGGGCCTGTTCACACAGCGGGCTTATAATGTGTGTATAAGTGGAGTTTGGAAGGCTTAGAAACATGCCGAGGCAAGGGCTGTATTACTGACTATCAATTTCACAGCACTGTGTCCTATTGAAAGACCTTTTGATGTCTCCTCCCAAGACAAAGGGTACTTCCTTCGTAGCTCAGTCAGTAAAGAATTTGCCTGCAAAGCAAGAGACCTGGGTTCTATTCCTGAGTCAGGAAGATCCCTTAGAGAAGGAAATGGCAACCCACTCCAGTATTCTTGCCTGGAGAATGCTATGGACAGAGGAGCCTGGCAGGTTAGAGTCCATGGGGTCACAATAGTTGGACACGACTTAGCGACTAAACCACCACCCAAGACAAAAACATAGCTCCAGGGAGCATGTAAATATTCATGAGAATCCAAGCTCCTAACAAGGCAAGATGCACCCTATGGTCTGGTCTCAACTCTATCTCTTCCTCCTCTCCACTCATTCTGATCCACGCACATTCCAGTGATAGGCACCCTGGGCATGCCAACATCAAGCTGCTCTGCCATGGCATATGCTGTTGCTACCTTTATCAGCCTAGTGAACTCATACTCATCCCCAAAAGCTAAGTTTTAAAGACTTTAAGGGATTTTTCTCCCATGCTGAAAATTCACCAAAGATTATCTTTCCTTTCAGAAAAGATACCTAAATCTTCTCCGCGCTCAGAAGCCTGGATGATGAGTTCTCTCCTACAACATCAGCCCCATCTTCCCGTGCTTGTCTTCTGACTGACTCTTTCCCAGGCTCAGTGACCTTCTTTATGACCTAGAGATGGACCTGGCTGGCCAGGGCCTGTCTGTGAGGATTAGTCCTGGGGAAGGGGAGAAGGTCAGTACGTTCAGGGAGCTGTGGGGAAGCTGGAATCACAGAAGCCAAAGTGTACCAAGGTCTTGTGGAAAATCTACCATATAGGGTTTAGGTGCAAGGAGGAGGTAGAGGAGGCAACCAGCAGATGTTTTCAAATTTACACATTCATTCAACTGAAACATGCCAAGCACACTCCAAATGCCTGCACCGAGTCCTTATAATAACCTTGCAATACAGGTATTACTCTAGATAAGGAGATAGGTGAGAAAGTATTAATAGGAACTCAAGGAAGTTAGATATTCTGCAGGTTTCCACTGCAGGCTGGGATGATGGGGCTCAGATGTGGTCCCTGAGGGCTGCTAGGGAAGTCATGGTAAGGTTCATGGTGACATGATTAGGGCCCTTTCTTTCTTTTTTAAATTAATTAATTTATTTTAATTGGGGAATAATTTCTTTACAATATTGTGATGGTTTCTGCCATACATCGACATGAATCAGTCATGGGTGCACATGTGTCCCCGCATTCTGAACCCCCCTCCCACCTCCCTCCCCTACCCCATCCTTCTGGGTTGTCCCAGAGGACCAGCTTTGAGTGCTCTGCTTCATTCATCAAACTTGTACTGGTCATCTATTTTACATATGGTAATATACATGTTTCAATGCTCTTCTTTCACGTCATCCCACCCTTGCCTTCTTCCACATAATCCAAAAGTCTGTTCTTTACATCTGTGTCTCTTTTGCTGTCTTGCATATAGGATCATCGTTACTATCTTTCTAAATTTCACATACATGCATTAAAGTGCTGTATTGGTGTTTCTCTTTCTGACTTACTTCACTCTGTATAATAGGCTCTGGTTTCATCCACCTCATTAGAACTGATTCAAATGCATTCTTAGCGCTCTTTCTTATGGGCAGCATCCAATCTATGTCCCAAAATATCTGCGGCCTGGCTGTGGCATCTAGCTGGGGCATGCAACCACATGAGAGGGCTGTTGTTCTAACACTGTGTTCAGTGACTAATGATTCCTGGGCAACCTCTGAATTAGTGCCTTGCTATACTAACTAGTTCCATGGGCTCGCGTCAGATGACACAGTCTTCCTCTCCTCATATCCTGGGGAATTCTGCAATACTGAGGGAGCTCTTATCACATTCTATGAAACGTTTGAGAAGATTTTTACTGTCATGTGATGTACATCAGACTTCAAGTAGGTGACTTCTACTCAAAAATACACTCTTACTCAGCCATAAAAAAAGAATGAAATAATGCCATATGTAGCTACATGGATGGACCTAAACATTATCGCACAAGGTGAAGTAAACCAGACAAATATCATTGATAATGCTTATATGTTGAATCTAAAAAAAAAAAAGAGATACAAATGAACTTATATACAAAACAAAAACATGAGAAAGTAGCACTGACATATATATACTATCATGTGTAAAACAGATAACTAGTGGGAAGCTGCTTCATAACACAGGGAGCCCAGCCTGATGCTCCGTGATGACCTAGAGGGCTGGGCTGGGGGTGGGGTGGGAGAGAGGCTCAAGAGGGAGGGGATATACATTACATATAGCTCATTCATATTGTTGCACTGCAGAAACCAACAAACATTGTAAAGCAATTATCCTCCAATTAAAAATTAAAAAAAATAATGCTAAATAAATTCTTTTCGTTAAATAACAAATATATTTAAAAACTGGGGGAAAAAAAAAAAACCCAGATACAGACTTACAGACAGAAAACAACCATGGTTATCAAAAAAGGAAAGAGGGGAATGGATAAATTAGGAATTTGGATTAAAATATACACACTACTATAAACACAATAGATAATCAAGGACCTACTATTTAGCACAGGGAAGTCTACTCAAGATTTTGCAATAACCTATAAGGGAAAAAAATTTGAAAAAGAAGTGTGTATATATATACACACATATATATACATATATATATATACATATATATATTCAGTTATATATATATAACTGAATCACTTTGCTGTATACCTAAAACTAATACAACAATGTAAATCAACTATACTTCAATTAAAAAAAAATACACTGTCTTCCGTTGCCTCATTCCTGCTTTGTCTCCTTCCTGGGTTTTGGCCCTAGTGCTCCCAGGGCTGCACCGTGTGCCCTTCTTGCCATCTTCTCTTGCATGGAGCTGCCCAGAATTTACTCTTTGTCCCAACCCAGAGGGGTTTATGTCTCCCCTAGAGGGAGCCAGTCCTCCCAAGTCATAATCTTGTACCACAACCCACCTTTTTCCTCCGCCCCCACAGCAAATGGTCAAGGTCTCAAATCTTAGTAACCCTCAAAGAAGGCATCATCAGGAGTTTGAGGAGTCATCTCCAAGTACTGATCTGCTTATTTGAGGAGCATTTTACTTCCCCTCTGGTCTCTCACTGATACTTCAAAGAACCCCAGCTGTTAAAGGGAGCAAAGACAAAGATGCTCACAAATCTGAGTGGGGAACAGAAAGGCTAGATGCACGCTCAGAGAGCTGGCTCTCCTACTTCCAAAGAGGTGATGAGTCTGGGTTGGGGACTGGAGGAGAAGCAGCAGCAGAGGAAGTGACTTCCCAGAACAGAGAGTCGGGATCTTAGACAATTTGAGTGGGAATAAAGAGAGATCCTTGGCTCCTGACAAGTGTAGAGAGCAACAGAGCCAACTGGCAATTTTTTATACCAGATTCCACTTGCAGGCTTTTCTCTACACAGCCCCAGTTTGAAACCAGATAAGGTTCCAGAATAATAAAATGCATTAGCAACTCAGAGGCAATTCTGAAATTGCTCCTGTTGATCTAAAGTCAAAATCTGGTCTCAAGCCAAGTGCTTTATTATTACACAAGGTTAGTGCTTGGATTCATCCTTAACTTTTTAAGTCCTGTTTTATTAGTAGGGGATACTATATTTTCCTGGCTGAAGCTCATACCACTTGCTTTGCCCTTTTCTCTGCCTGTACCTTTGATGGACTGTACACTGATAGGCCAGGGAGAAGGGCTGGACCTAAGGGTTACCTTGCCAACAAGCGCCGACTGTCAGTTGCATGGCAATGTGAGATGGATGAATGGGCCAATCGTTAGTCACCAGGTATGGTTCATACGTTGCTCCATCCATGTATAAGGTGACCACAGGAAACTCCACATTGATGACATAGTAATGCCATTCTTTGTCACAAATCTAGTGAAAAGAAAGAGAAGCAACACTTAAAATTGAATATGCAATAAAACATCCAATAGACTTTTATTCCAATTATGAAAGAGGGAGAAGAGACCTTTAGGTTAACAATGTTTATTGCAAAGAACTCAGTGAACATAATGGCTGATATGCACTGAGGTTATAGAAACGCACATCAGATATGATGGAGCAAACCATGGAATTGAGGAACACCTGGGAAACTTATCATTAGGTAAATATCTGACTATGGACAGATTATCTTGGTCGGCAAGTTCTGGTGGACAGGTGGGGGTGTCAACTTAAATTTGCTCTGTGTGAGCAATAGTGAGTGAGTGAGTGAAGTCGCTCAGTCATGTCCAATTCTTTGTGACCCCCATGGACTATAGCCTACCAGGCTTCTCCATCCATGGGATTCTCCAGGCAAGAATACTGGAGTGGGTTACCATTTTCTTCTCCAGGGGATCTTCCTGACCCAGGGATCAAACCCAGGTCTTCTACATTGGAGGCAGATGCTTTAACCTCTGAGCCACCAGGGAAGCCCAAAAATGTTTTTCGAAGCTTGAGGATGGATGGTGCTACAAAAAGCAAGATGCTAGACTGGAAGTAGAAATGAAGATGAAGATAGAGAAGGCGCAGAGGAAGGGAAAAAGAAAGAACAAAATAGAAGAGGAAGAAATTAGGAGTTATGAGCAAGGACAGAGCAACAGACAAAGGAAGAAGGAGTTTCATAAGAACAGAAAACCTTCAATTCCTTTGTCTCTATATTAATGCTTGCCCAAGGAGCTGTTGTAGTCTCATGCTCCCTTCAACTGAAGCAAAATAAATTCTGAGACAGAGTCTTCCCAAGAAGATTCAGCTTCATCCCTCCTTAGAGTCCCTGGGAAGCCAAAGAAGGATGACAATGAGTCCTCCTGGCTGAACTTGGTACAGAGCGCACTCACATTCATGTCTGCTCATAGTTTTAGTACCTAAGACTTTTGGTCTTAGACCTGGGAACCAAAACCTAACCTTAATGGGTGGGTAGAGACATTTGGAGCCAGGATAAAGTCACTATTCCTGACCTCAAGGTACTCAAATCCCACTTGTTGTTCAGTCGCTAAGTCATGTTTGACTCTGTACCTCCATGGCAGACTCCTCTGTCGTTCACTATCTCCCGGAGTTTGCTCAAATTCATGTCCATTGAGTCGGTGATGCTATCTAACCATCTCATTCTCTGTTGCCCTTTTCTCATTCTGCCCTCAATCTTTCCCAGCATCAGGGACTTTTCCAGTGAGCCAGCTCTTTGCATCAGGTGACCAAAGTATTGGAGCTTCAGCTTCAGCAGCAGTCCTTCCAATGACTATTCAGGGTTGATTTCCTTTAGGATTGACTGGTTTGATCTCTTTGCAGTATGATCCAAATTAGAAACCAACATGGCATGTCTTGGGAAAGGAGCTAGGAAGAATAAAAGGTGGCAAGGCTGGGGAATGGCACCCCCTTCCTCCAATCCAAGCAAGTGCCTTAGAAGTCACATTAGACTCCATCTCTTCCCCACTCCCTCCCCCTCAGATCCTTCTGCATCCTCTTGTCTTCATCGCCCCTGTCATCTGTGGCAGCAGAGACAGATGAGTTCTGCAGGAAGGTGACCCCCAAGTGAGGGCATCGAAGTCCTCCTTACACCCCACTCTGGATTAAATGTGCTGTTTCTCATGAATAGATAACACCAACAGGGATGCTAAATGATCTTTTCCCTTTCATTTTAGAGTAAGATTTTTTCCCCTTAATGTTCTTTTTATACTGTCTTGTCTCATGTCTCAGAAAATTACTCCTTTTGAAGTCCATTAACCTGATAAAGGCTGATGAATATTTTAGGGACCCTTGAAAGGTAAGCAGGAGGGTTCCAGGCAGACACTTCCAAAATCCTGTTACGCTTCATAAGTATTCAGTTCAGTACTGCGTATATCCCACTAGAGGTCCTAACCCGATTTATACTCCCCTCCTACTTAATGCCTGTGATCAGACACTGGACTGGGTACAGAAGTCTGGGGGTAGGTCTGGGACCCAGGTGAGGCTGATCTAGGGGTATACTGCTAAGTCACTTCAGTCGTGTCCGACTCTGTGTGACCCCAGAGACGGCAGCCCACCAGGCTTCCCCGTCCCTGGGATTCTCCAAGCAAGAACACTGGAGTGGGTTGCCATTTCCTTCTCCAATGCATGAAAGTGAAAAAGTGAAAGTGAAGTTGCTCAGTCGTGTCCGACTCTTAGCGACCCCATGGACTGCAGCCTACCAGGCTCGTCCACCCATGGGATTTTCCAGGCAAGAGTACTGACGTGGGTTGCCATTGCCTTCTCCTGACCTAGGGGTATAGGTGTGGTACAAAGGAAAACCTGGAGACAGGGCCTGGGGGCAACAGAAGAATGAGAAACTAGGGAGAGTTCCGAATGAGGAAGCTTCCAATCCAAGGAGGCCCAACGTATCCTGGACTTGCAGTCCAGGATGCAAGTCAAGGATGGCTAGTCAGAATACCCCCATCCCCAGGATATTCTCTGAGGCATCAGGAAACCTCTGACTAGTCCAGGGTGGGAAAAGGGCAGGTGGAAGTGCAGTAACCCTCTCTACACCTCATGCCCTTTGAAATGTAGACAGAACACAAAAGTCAATTGGGCAGCACAAGGGGGCTCCCTTGCCCAGGTCACCGTCACCCCACTTCCAGTGGCCATGCTCTCGGGCCTGATGGCCACATTGAATCCACGTGCTGGTTGACTCTACAGTACTCCATGTCTGCCAAAGCTGGGTGGAGGCTGGGTCCTCTGGCCTGCTTTCTTTCACATCACTTACAGGGTGGGTAGCAGGAACAACGCCAAGGAGATCTGGGCTGGGAGCAGGGTGGTACTCTAGGGTGAGCTGGGGACTGGAGAAGCCTCTCATGAGAGGGGAGGAAGTTAGGCTGCCAAGAGTTGGTCTAAATGGCCTAGAAAAGGCCACATGGGAAGTTCCGAGTTGGTTTTCTCAGGAAATCAGGTATTTTTGAACATAGTTATTCAATGTGTGATGCATTTACCTACAAACCAATGTGTGAGGGAGTGTACTAGAGGCTGTGTGGAATGCAGAACTTGTCAGGTATGTGCTTTACTCTAGATTTTCAATTTGGGGCAGGGGTGGTGGTGGTTAGGTATCAAATACACAAGAGACTCGAATGAAATGGGAACTGAGATTAGTCTTACAGACAAGACACAATGCACTGTGAGATCCAAACTTCTGGCTGGGAAAAGTGGCAAGTAGGGTGACTAGAACTACTAAGGCTCCATTAAGAATAGATGGTAAGGAAAACATTCAGGTGAATGGAGCAACAATCTTTTAATCCTTCATTCATCAATCCTATTGCCAAAAAAAAAAAAAAAGATAATAGGTTTGGGATGAATGGAGATTCACTCATTCATTCAGTCCTGTGGACATTTACTAAATGCATATCCTGCTTTGTGAAGGAAAGAAAGCACCTGCCCTCATGGAGCTTCCAGTTCAGACATAGAATTGACAAAAAGGCTTGCAACAGTTGTGACTCATGCCCACAGATTGTGTGAGGCACCAGGGTGGCATGGTAGAGGGGGGTGGGTGTCTGATTGCCCTGTGAGGAGGGAAGGAGCACAGACACAGTCACATTGGTTTGGGAAAGGTGAGGAGTGGCAGATGAGGCTACAAGGACAGCTTGGAACTGAGGTCCTAGGACTTGGATAGCTTTTTTTTTTTTTTTTCTATAGGCAGTACGAGGTACCAATCTTTGAGGACCTGAGGAAGATGGTAGTCATAGCAACAATCAATCTTGGAACATGCTACTCAATGTCAAAGCAGCTTTTCCTCTTCCTTGTACCATTTAATCCTCCCTTGTTGTTGTTTAGTTTCTAAGTCATGCCCGACTCTTTGTGACCCCATGGACTGTAGCCTGCCAGGCTCCTCTGCCAGGCAATTTCCCAGGCAAGAATACTGGAGTGAAATGCCATTTCCTTCTGCAGGGGATCTTCGCAACCCAAAGATCGAAATTGCATCTTCGGCATGCTCGCTGCCAAATCAGGGTCTTGAGCAGATACTTATCTCTTATTCTTTTTAAAATAATTATTTTTTACTTTTAATTTTTTTTTTTTTTTGGTTGCCCTGTATTTTCATGGCTGCGTGTGGGCTTTCTCTAGTTGCAGCGAATGGAGGCCACTCTTTAGTTGCGGTGTGCAGGCTTCTCTTGTGAAGCATGGGCTCTAGCATGTGCAGGCTCAGTAGTTGTGGTGCACGGGCCTAACTGCCCCCTGGCATGTGGGATACTCCCAGACCAGGGGTCGAATCTATGTCCCCTGCCTTTGCAGGTGGATTCTCAACCTCTGGACCACCAGAGTAGTCCCAGACACTTTTCTCTTGAGTGACGGACTCACGTGTCAGATTGCCCGAGTGGTCAGCTAGATGTCCTACAGGCATTTCAAACTCACCATGCCCCAAACTGAGCCCAAGAGCCCTGTGCCCAGCTTTGCCTGCTCCTTGTCTTGTGTCCTCCACCTCAGCGAATGCTCCCTCATCCAATCTGTCATCCAAGCCAGTACACTGGGCACTGCTTTTGACTTCCTCCCTCTGTCCCTCCCTCCAGCTAAGTTACTGCCAAATTCCGAAGATGCTTCTCTCATTTGCTCTCACCACTCCACCCTCGTTTCTCCTTAGAATTTACAGTATGTACTAGAGAGGGGAAAGGTCGAGAAAGTGTGTTTGACATTACAGTAAGATGGAAGGCATTTCAGCAGGGGGAGAGGACCAAATGTAGCAGGAGAAGTGTGATAAAGCTTTGGTATGAGTGTGGGTGGGACAGAGTGAGGGGCTGCCCTGGGGCTGAAGGCAGCCACAGAGTGCAGTGGGCAGGGCAACCAAGGAGGGGGTGGGGAGTCCGTGTGGGGTGAGCCTAGGGGTCACAGGGTGGGTATCACACTGGCTTTAGGAATTTCTGGGGAACCATGTTCTGGACTTCAGGAAAGTACTTAAAGCTTCCTGGTCCTTAATTCCTTCACCTGTAGAGTAAGGGTAATAAGAGTATGTACATCATGGGGTTGTTGTGTGAATGGAGCTAAAACAAAGTACTCCAAATACTTAGAGCATATTTTCAACATGAACAGATATGGAAACTCCTTCCCTTTTCCAAACACACTGAGATGCTGCATAAACTATAACAACAACAGCAACAATATAAAACAAAAATAAGAGAGAAAGGCTCAGCCTATCAGCTGTGGTTTCAAAGCCCACAGGAATCAGGAATGACTCAGGTCTTCTGTGCAAAGAAAACTCGAGTTGGCATGTCTGCATAAAGTCTGGGACTGTCTGAAGTCTGGGTCTTGGGACAACTGCCAAAATTGATTGGCTGGGGAAGCCAGCCAATCACTCTGGTAAGCATCTCTTCTGAGATGTTACCCCTCCAAGCCATTCCTGAGCATGCACATTCGCTTCAAGTGTAAACAGCCCACTTGACGTGGAAATTCAGAGCTTAGACTCTACTTTAAAAATGCATCTTTGAAGTCTTTAGGCCTTTAGGAAAGACATATTCAAAACCTCTGGAGAGACATGTGCTCCCAACCCAGGGCATGAGCAGGACAATTCCTGCTGGAGATGAACGGAGAGTAAAAACTGATAAAACATAGAGGGAACAATCCTTTGCATGCATGAGAGAAAGCAGACAAAACAAATGATGAAACACATTCCAGGAACCAGAGAAAATGGAGCAACTGCAAAGGAGATAGGGGACGGCAGGTTTGAAAAAGAACCAGAGAGAAATTTCAGAAATAAAAGACATAGTTGTTGAAATAAATCAAGAAAGCCGACAACAGAGTTAGTGAATTGGAAGAAAGATTACAGCAAAATGAAACATTTGATAAAGCAATCAAGAGAGATGGATTCTATGCGTGATAGAAAGATACTTTCCAACCAGTGTTGTGTCAGGTATGTGTGGCTGGAGGTGAGGCTGGTGGAAAGCAGTGGGGCTGGGATCCTGAGACGCTTGTACACCATGCTAAGGAGTGTGTTACTTTATTTAAGTAAGTGCCTTGTGTTCTAGAAAGCCACTCTTCACTGCAGCAGCCTTCTCACATATTAGATTCAGATGAGAGTGAATACATAAGCTTCATAAGCTCGTGCCCCACAGGACATATTTGAAGGGTAGGTCAAAATTGAACTTCGGTTGCTGAAATGGAACGCTAATGAACCAAGAGGATTGAAACCAACTGCATTCTCACTGAGGACTTGCAAGGCCACCTGGCCCCAGGCCACTGTTTTGGAACATTAGAAAGATGAGGTTTTGGTTAGTGCTAAGATCAACCTTAAGCCAAGGCAAAGATGCCACTCTTATTTGCAAATCAATTTGAGATCTCCCCAGGAGATCGCCTGCACTTCCGAATTGGCAGGGAAAAGTTCAGTGGTTTTTCAGCAGCAGGTGTTTATGACAGCTCAGAAAGCACCTGCTGGGTCTTCTGTCAAAAAGCAATTGCTGACTCAGGGCAGTGGAGCCCAGGGGAGCGGGAAACATAAAAGGTGGCCTGTGTCAAAGCGACTTCTCCCATTTGCAATTTGGTTGAGGAACATTTGGGCAAATCCTCAAAACTATCCCCAAATGCCATCCTCATAATTTGTGCTCAGAGAGTATAAATCAAGAATTGCTAGCACCCAGGATTTAAATTTATCCATGGGGAGAGAGGAACACCTTTATTATGCAGCAATGATAAGACGTGCCCTGGCACCATGATATGATTTTTGCCTGTGTGATCAGCTTACTGGATCAGCTGGTGTCACCCCAGCAAGACATCCTGGGGAGATCCTTTAACTTCCAGGTCTTAATGATGGGCCTTATTTCCATGCAATGAAAAGGTGCATTTCAATTAGTCCCTCAACCAGGACAAAGCTTCTCTTGCCCAGCCTGGGGCTGATCGGCAAATTCTGCAAAGCCCCACAGAGGTAGGGTTGGCTGAGTTCATGTGAGAGTCAGAGGTTAGGGCAGAAATCTTACTCTCAGTAAAGTGGGAGTGAATCAACCCTGAATATTCATCAGAAGGACTGACGCTGAAGCTGCAGCTCCAATACTTTGGCCACCTGATGCAAAGAGCTGACTCACTGGAAAAGTTTCTGATGCTGGGAAAGATTGAAGGCAGGAGGAGAAGGGGACAACAGAGGATGAGATGGTTGGATGGCATCACTGCCTCAATAGACATGAGTCTGAGCAAACTCCAGGAGATAGTGAAGGACAGGGAAGCCTGGCGTGCTACATTCCATGGGGTTGCAAAGAGGCAGACATAGCTTAGTGACTTGAACAACAGCAACAACAAATGTCTGTTGTCTAAACTGGCAATCTGTGGTATTTTGTTATAGCAGCCTGAGCTGAGACATTTAGGAACTTGAAGCTCTAGACATGCACATTCTCAAGCCCTACCCTAGACCACTGAGGATGAGTGGGCCTGGCAGTCTGTGTTTTAACAGGCCCTCCAGGTGGTTCAGAGAGGATAAGTCTGAGAACCACTGCTGCAGAGAACTTACTGTGCTACTGTGGAGAATAAAATAGTCAGTTTGCCAAATTTTCTGAAGTCCTTTATTTTATTTTCTGGTGTGTGTGTGTGTGTGTGCGCTCAGTCGTGTCCAACTCTTTGCAACCCCATGGACAGTAGACCCCCAGGCTCCTCTGTCCATCGGATTTCCCAGGCAAAAATGCTGGAGTGGGTTGCCATTTCCTACTTCAGGGGATCTTCCTGATCCAGGGATTGAACCCATAACTCTTGTATCTCTGGCATTGGCAGGCAGGTTCTTTACCTATGCGCCACCTGGGAAGCCCTTGGGGCACCTATGAATATCACCTGGAACAAAAATCTCAGAAGACACATCCTGTGAGATTCATTCAGTTCATTCAACACAGACTGAGTGCCCACTATGTCCCAGGCACTTCCCTGGAATTGGGAATGTGACAGCAAACAAAACAGGAAGATTTCTACCAGCGCCTTCCTGCTGTCCACCAGATGCTCCTGTCTCTATATACCCTCCCCTCTCACCATCCCTCCTGCCCCACCTGGAAGCTTTCCTGCCTCTGATCATACACTTGAGCACTCCCTCACACCCCCCAAAACAAAAAGCCTCTCAAGCCCAGCTTTCCCCCTCCTGGTTTTTGTTTTTGTTTCCAGGACATGCCATGGAATTCATCTACAGGTATTCTCATCCTGAATTTCCCCAACAGCTAACATCTGTCAGGGCCTTGGGGCTCAGATTGGAGCCTTGGAGGCATGGTCTGCCTGTTGCGGGTTGTAAGCGACTGTGTACAGAGAAAGTTTAATATTTTAACAGGCCAGGAAGCATGTGTTTTCAACTTGACAATTAGGAAAGAGACTATTCCTCCTCTAGGGTTCTTTCCCTGATCACAATTGACTGCACAAAGACAGATTGCATGGTTCCTGAAAGGAATTGTCTTGAAAGTGAGTGAACCCCATCACTTTAGGATGGGGTTGAGGCAGTTAGGGTTCCACCACATGAGTAAGACTCCGTCCCATAAAAGACTGTGAGTTTCTAAAGGTACGTTCTAAGGGAAACAATGGCCACTTACAATTACTGAATGAATGAATGATTACAGTATAAGCCAGCAATAGTGGAATTGGTTCCTCTAGAAAAAGGTGATGAGAGTCCAGGTTAGGAAGCTGGAGCATGATCATGATCATGGGGATGAGGCCATATCTGTATCAAACACCTGGAATCCTGGTGACCTCACTAGGCTGGCAGCCCAAGAGGAAGGGTCGCAAAAGTTCAGCAGACATGGAGAGTTCTGGAAGATTGGAGCCTCATGGGGTCAAGGAAGGAGGGTGAAGGTCATCAGATATGAGTGAGTCCTAGTAACAGTAAGACCCTGGCCTGGAAAGGACCCAGGACTATCGTAGCAGCCTCCCACCCTAACCCCCATCCCACCCCCAGGCATGGTTGCCTCCTTGCAGTCTCACTGACAGGCAATGGCTTTGTAGTAGGGGAAACCACCTTTCTGATCTGGAACCTGGGGCAAGTTTCTTTAAGTGCCAGTTTCTTCATCTGTACAGTGGATAGAACATCCATGTTGCAGGAAGATCTGATTATGTATCCAGTGGATATTTACTCATAGCAGTAATGGGTCAGGAATTATTCTAGGTGTTGCATATATAAAGTGAGCAAAAATAGACACAGTTCCTTCCCTAAGGGAATAGACAGAAAATGAAATGTTCACATAAATAAATGTAACTTTATATCTGAAAGACATACTAGAATGGGATGTGCATGTGTATGTGCTAAATCCCTTAAGTCATGTCCGACTTTTTGTGACCCTATGGACTATAGCCCACCAGGCTCCTCTGTCAATGGGGATTCTCCAGGCAAGAATACTGGATTGGGTTGCCATGCCCTCCTCCAGGGGATCTGCCCAATCCAGGGATCAAACACGCATCTCTTATGTCTTCTACATTGGCAGGCAGGTTCTTTACCACTAGCGCCACCTGCAAAGTCTATGAAAGGGATGTACCAGGTGCAAAATGAGTCCATAATTGGGAGGCAGGTGAGGGGGTCAGTAAGAATGTTGGAGGCAGAGGAACAGCGCAGGTGGTGGACCTGTGGCTGGAACACAAGGATGAGGGCACGGCTTGTAACAGGGTGGGCAGAGACTGGCAGAGCAGGCGCCGTGGAAGCGCCAGTCCTGGCCCTTCTCCCAGCCCCACTGCTGCCAGCACACATGGGGTCTCCTCCAAACTCCCTGCCCCCCGATTAGCCTTCCTGTCTCCTCAGACCGGGCTCTTCGCTGCTCCAAACCTACGGGGGTGCCCATTCCCCACCAGGGGCTCACTCCTCAGCCCAATCCTAGAGAGAGGCTATAGCAAGTTCAACACTGAGGCTCTGGAGTCTGGCCCCTACACTCAAATCCTGATTTGACTACTTCCTGGCTGTCATGGCACAATGTGACAGGTGACAGGCAAGTCACATTCCCTCTCTGTGCCTCAGTTTCTTCATCTATAAAATGGAAATAAGAACATTAGTAACCACCTCATGAGTACCTCATATATATGACCTGACATCAGTTCAGTTCAGTTCAGTCGCTCAGTTGTGTCTGACTCTTTGCGACCCCATGCATGGCAGGCTTCCCTGTCCATCACCAACTCCTGGAGCTTGCTCAAACTCATGTCCATTGAGTCGGTGATGCCATCCAACCATCTCATCCTCTGTCATCCCCTTCTCCTCCCACCTTTAATCTTTCCCAGCATCAGAGTCTTTTCAAATGAGTCAGTTCTTCTCATCAGGTGGCCAAAGTATTGGCATTTCAGCTTCAACATCAGTTCTTCCAATGAATATTCAGGACTGATTTCCTTTAGGGTGTACTCCTCACAGTCCAAGGGACTCTCAAGAGTCTTCTTCAACACCACAGTTCAAAAGCATCAATTCTTCAGTTCTCAGCTTTCTTTATAGTCCAACTCTCACATCCATACATGACTACTGGAAAATTCATAGCCTTGACTAGATGGACCATTGTTGGCAAAGTAATGTCTGCTTTTTAATATGCTGTCTAGGTCGGTCATAACTTTTCTTCCAAGGAGCAGCATCTTTTAAACTCAACATTCAGAAAACTAAGATCGTGGCATCCAGTCCCATCATTTCATGGCAAATAGATGGGGAAACATTGGAAACAGTGACAGACTTTATTTTTTGGGGCTCCAAAATCACTGCAGATGGTGACTGCAGCCATGAAATTAAATGATCTGACATAGTGAGTGCTTAAAAAAGTGGGGGCTATTCTTGGTGCTTCCTTGGTCCCCATTACCTTCAACTACTTCCTCTGCCCTCCCTGCAGGTGGTCCAGGATGTGCCCAGCTTCTTGCCCCTCAGGCTACCCAGGCTACTCTGTATCAGCCCACCCCATCCTTGCCCACCTCCACCTTCTCAAGTCCCTCTCAAAACTTAAAGCACGTATGTAACCCCACATTTTCTAGTAGCTCCATTAAAAATCTAAAAAAGAAGAAAAAGTGAGTCAACTTTAATACTATACTCTATTTAATCTGATATATCCATTTATCATTTCAACATGTAATCTATAGTAAAACTTAGTAAGACATTTTCCATTATGTTTTTCTTGTAAAGTCTTTGTGTCTGTCACATTAATAGCACATCTGAGTTCAGACTAGCTGCATTTCAAGGGCTCAACAGTCACACGTGGCTGGTGGCTGTCCTATTGGTGAAGCCAGTCCTTGACTCCAAGATCCATGAGGGCAAGAACCATGTCTGTCTCCAGGTATGTGGTAGGTTCTTGATAACTACAGATAGCATGAGTGAAAGCTCGCATGGATGGATGAGTAGGTGCCATATTCTGCAAAGCCCTGTCTGCTCTCCCCTGAGGCCTCTTCTTCTGTTACTGGGCAGACAGCCTTTCAGCCACAATGGCAACCAAGTCCTGGGTACCAAGTGCCCAGTGACCTTTCCAAAAAGAAAGTGAGGGGAGAACTTAAAGGACCTGGAGACTGGGTGAGCACCATAAGGAGGGATGTGCAAAGAAGGAGAAAGGGAAGTCACTCAGTTGTGTCCAATTCTTTGAGACCCCATGGACTGTAGCCCACCAGGCTCCTCCATCCATGGGGTTTTCCAGGCAAGAGTACTGGAGTGGATTGCCATTTCCTTCTCCAGGGGATCTTCCCCACCCAGGAATCGAACCTGGGTCTCCTGCATCGTTGACAGATGCTTTACTGTCTGAGCCACCAGGGAAGTCAAAGAAGGAGATGGGGGTGGTAAAGATTTATGTTGTGCTAAGGAGGATAGACCCCATCCTCAGGAGCCCTCAGCCTCCTGCCTTCAGCAAGAGAGGGAGGAATAGATGTTTTTGGAGGAGCTGCAGAAGAGTAGGTGGGAGGGTCCCCTGGGGCCTCTGACCAGCCTTTGGGCCAGAGAATATCAGGGACTTGGTCAAGGTGAAGGAACTTGTAGATGGCAGGGCTGGAGCCCAGAATTCCTGCTTCCTGTCCTCAGGTGCCTTTGAATGTTATCCTTTGGCAAAGATAAAAATGAATCATAGGCTCTTTGAGGGGGACCGCAGGCTGCTTAGATGCAGCTAACTATTCAGTGATGTATGCATTTGAAGAAAATTAATTTTTCATCCTGCCACTCAGAATATTAAGGCTGGCTGTCTATAAACACACAGTTTGACTTCTCCTTGCAAGTTAAAAAGAGAGGAGGCATCTCAGCAGATATCTTTAGCGAAACATAATTATAATTTAGTTGACATTTATTAATATCTTGGTGTAGATGAATAAAATTCCCTTGAATAATTCAAATAATAAATTCTGCCCCCTTGGAAAATTGAGCTGATCTTTAATGGAATTGTTTAAGTATTTCCATCTCCTAAGACATAGCACATGCCAAGTCAGCCAGTGCCTCCTGCATCTCAAATCTCACTGGGATCTCCTTAGATTTTGGCTCTGCAAACCAGGTGCCACGTGGCTAACCTGTCTCACCTTTGGTCACATGCCCACCTGGTGTGTATTTGTTAGCTCTTCAGTAGAGTGGCTGAGACAAGCATGCCTTCCAAACAGAGTGGCTGAACTTCTAGCACAGATACTCCACCACATGGGCTTCCCACTCTGATTTTGCCCTGGTGGCCTCTGGATTGCCTGATTATAATAACAGACGACTGTCAGTGCGCTTTGGCTGTAAACTTCACATGGCTGCTCCAGAAAAGATCCATCCTGGCCACACGTGGATCACCTGCTCCTCCCTGCTCCCCCATCCGCAGAGTGATTTCTGGAGAGGGAGGGGCCGATCTGCATTTTACAGGGGCCTCCAGGGAAGGACTGTGAATAGGTTGCCTCTGCTAGGAATTCCACAGCAAAGAAATTGGTGCTTTGTCTGAACTACAAGTCAGCCAGTTAAGTTTGGCAGACTGTGTAGAAATCTTTAGGGAACAGCCAGAGTTTTAAATCCATTAGCACATCCAAGATCTTAAGATCGGTCTGTTAGGGAGATTCGCCACTTGGAATTTTCACTCTTGGGTTTTAGTCTCACACAAAGCTTTGGGAACAGTTTTTAAGATCCAGCAATATCTCTTCTCCCTCCCCACTTCGTCTTCCTTCTCCACTGGAACACCCAAAGAAACATAGGAACCTGCCAGCACCAACCTTCTCTTGTTTTGGAGACAAGGTGGTATGCTCTGACCAGCCCCATGCCCAGAATAGTCACTTAGCATGGATTCTGGGGCACCAATGAAGCACTGATCAAGTGCAAAGCACCTGCCGGTTTCAACCTTGGGTCTGATTGTAGATGTCAGGAAATATAAATGGGCTGCTACATTAAGAGAGATATGTGTGGTTCATCCACCCTGGCCTCTATCCAAGCTACACTGTGTGGGGACCAGGCTGTATAGCCTTCAAACAAGACCGGGGAGGTCTAAGTGCACAATTCTGTGTTAGCCTTTGTATTACTTTGCGTGGGCTGCTAGGGACCCCAGGTAGTACAGTGGTAAAGCATCCACCTGCAATGCAAGAGACATAGGTTTGATCACAGGGTCAGGAAGATCCCCTAGAGGAGGAAATGGCAACGTGCTCCATTATTCTTGCCTGAGAAATTCCATGGACAGAAAATCCTGGTGGGCTACAATCATGGGGTCACAAAAGAGTAGGACATGACCTAGCGACTAAACAACAACAAGGGGTGCTACACCAAAAGACCACCACTGGTCTCCTGAGACCAAGAATGATTGGTCTTACAGCTCTGCAGGCTAGAAGTCTGAGATCAAGATGCTAGCAGGGTTGGTCCTCTGGAGGGGTCTGCTCCATGGAAGCAGACCTCTTTGGAAGGTCTGCTCCATGCCTAGAGTCAGGTAGCCACAGGCCTCTCCTGGGCTCACAGATACATTCTACCAATCCTCCATCTTCACATGGTCATCTTCTAAGACACCAGTCATATTGGGTTAGGGGGTTGCGGTCCACCCTACTCCAGTATAACTTCATCTTGCTAATTGCATTTGTAACAACCTTTGCAAATAAAGTCACTTTCTGGGGTACTGGAGGTTAGGACTTTAACAACTTTTTTGGAGGAATCCAGTTCAACCCATAATAGCCTTGTTCTGGCCATGTTCCCAAATTGCAGGGCTGGGATTATTAATAGAAAGTTCTCCAAGGCTGTGCCCAGCATTCTATTCTACCGTGTACCTGATAGAAACAGCAAAGTGGCCACGTAGGTCACCATTGTTTTGGGGATGAGGAAAGGCTATTTGAATCCTGTGAACAGTAAATTGGGATATGTTATAAGTGTTCTGGAAATGTACATAAAAGATGCATCAAAAATTAAATAATTGAATCCCATTGAAAATTCTGTACACTATATTCATTCATTCATCCAACCAATATGCATGCAGCCTGCCATGTGCTAGGCACCCTGCCTCGTGTGGAAGAGGCTGAGGTCCTGCTTGGGGAGCCTGGAGCCTTGGCTCTGCCAGGCCAGGCCTCTGAGATTCTCTCTCTGGTGATCTGGCAGAAGTGGGGGAGATGCTCAGACTTAAGACCACTTCATTGAGTGCTTATTATTATGCCTGAATATGAGCAAGATAATGCTAGTAATGCTCAAAATTTTCCAAGCCAGGCTTCAGCAATATGTGAACCGTGAACTTGCTGATGTTCAAGCTGGTTTTAGAAAGGCAGAGGAACCAGAGATCAAATTGCCAACATCTGCTGGATCATGGAAAAAACAAGAGAGTTCCAGAAAAGCATCCATTTCTGCTTTATTGACTATGCCAAAGCCTTTGACTGTGTGGATCACAATCAACTGTGGAAAATTCTGAAAGAGATGGGAATACCAGACCACCTGACCTGCCTCTTGAGAAACTTATATGCAGGTCAGGAAGCAACAGTTAGAACTGGACATGGAACAACAGACTGGTTCCAAATAGGAAAAGGAGTACGTCAAGGCTGTATATTATCACCCTGCTTATTTAACTTATATGAGAAACGCTGGACTGGAAGAAACACAAGCTGGAATCAAGACTGCTGGGAGAAATATCAGTCACCTCAGATATGCAGATGACACCATCCTTAAGGCAGAAAGTGAAGAGGAACTAAAAAGCCTCTTGATGAAAGTGAAAGTGGAGAGTGAAAAAGTTGGCTTAAAGCTCAACATTCAGAAAACGAAGATCATGGCATCCGGTCCCATCACTTCATGGGAAATAGATGGAGAAACAGTGGAAACAGTGTTAGACTTTATTTTTCTGGGCTCCAAAATCACTGCAGATGGTGACTGCAGCCATGAAATTAAAAGATGCTTACTCCTTGGAAGGAAAGTTATGACCAACGTAGATAGCATATTCAAAAGCAGAGACATTACTTTGCTAACGAAGGTTCGTCTAGTCAAGGCTATGGTTTTTCCTGTGGTTATGTATGGATGTGAGAGTTGGACTGTGAAGAGGGCTGAGCACCAAAGAATTGATGCTTTTGAACTGTGGTGTTGGAGAAGACTCTTGAGAGTCCCTTGGACTGCAAGGAGATCCAACCAGTCCATTCTGAAGGAGATCAGCCCTGGGATTTCTTTGGAAGGAATGATGCTAAAGCTGAGACTCCAGTACTTTGGCCACCTCATGCGAAGAGTTGACTTATTGGAAAAGACTCTGATGCTGGGAGGGATTGGGGGCAGGAGGAGAAGGGGAAAACAGAGGATGAGATGGCTAGATGGCATCACTGCCTCGATGGATGTGAGTCTGAGTGAACTCCGGGAGTTGGTGATGGACAGGGAGGCCTGGCTTGCTGCGATTCATGGGGTCGCAAAGAGTGGGACACCACTAAGCAACTGAACTGAACTGAATACTATATATATGTGTGTGTGTGTGTGTATATATATATATGTAAAATACTGGTCTCTGCCTCTGGTTCCTGACCTAAAAATCCTTGTAAGTAGGAGTGCTAGGAGAATATTTTGTCCTAACATTAATCTTTGATCCCAGTTCCTGACACAGAGCTAAGACCTTTGTGATTTCCTCAATGATAAAAGCATCTGACACCAAGCACCTCACCCTCTTGGGACTTCCTGTTTCATAGAAATGCCATTTGTTCTCATAAGGCTACTCTTGGTAGATGAGCATCAGTCACCAGAAAGGCCAAGCCATGACTGGAAGCTTGGAACTTTTAGTCCTACCCACTATTCTAGGGAGAGGGGAGAGGGGAAAGGGGTTGCAGAAAGAGTTACTCATGTATCATGCCTACATGATAAAGCCTCCATAAAAATTCCAATAGTATGGGGTTCAGTATCCGTCAACTTCTGGGTTGGCACATACACCTATGTACTAGAAGGGTCAGTTTAGTTCAGTTCAGTCACTCAGTCATGTCTGACTCTTTGTGACCCCGTGAATTGCAGCACACCAGGCCTCCCTGTCCATCACCAACTCCCAGAGTTCACTCAGACTCATATCCATAGAGTCAGTGATGCCATCTAGCCATCTCATCCTCTGTTGTCCACTTCTCCTCCTGCCCCCAATCCCTCCCAGCATCAGGGTCTTTTCCAGTGAGTCACCTCTTTGCATGAGGTGGCCAAAGTACTGGAGTTTCAGCTTCAGCATCAGTCCTTCTGAATACCCAGAACTGATCTCCTTTAGGATGGACTGGTTGGATCTCCTTGCAGTCCAAGGGACTCCCAAGAGTCTTCTCTAACACCACAGTTCAAAAGCATCAATTCTTCGGCACTCAGCCTTCTTCACAGTTCAACTCTCACATCCATACATGACCACTGGATAGCAGACCCCAATTTCACAGGGACAGAAGCTTCTGAGTTTGGGACACTTCCAGATCTCACCCTATGTGTCTCTTCATCTGACTGCTTGCTCATCTGTATCCTTTATCTGTATATTTTATTACATAAAACTGATCAACACAGATAAATATTCCCCTGAATTCTGTGAGCTGTTCTAGCAAATGATCAAATCCAAGGAAGGGGTCATGGGGACCTCCGACTTGTAGCCTAGCTGGACAGAAGTGGTGGGTAACCTGGGGACTTACTACTTGTGATTGGCATCTGAAGTGGGTGTGTCTCACGTGACTGAGCCCTTAATCTCTGCGGTCTGTGCTAATTCCAGTTAGTGACAGAAACTGAATCGAATGGTAGGACATCCAACTGATACTGGGGAGAATTGCTTTGTATGGAAAAGAAGAAAAAAAAAAGCACATAATATCAGAAGAGTTATGAGTGTGGCATAGTATGAGAGTAAAGGAAAAGTACACAGGTGAGTTTTTCTTAGTACACTGAGATTCTAGGGGGAGGGGTTGAATTTACCAGGTAAGGGGAGGGTAGTGCTGAGAAGAGGGAGGGAAGACCAAGACAAGGACTCTCCCAGGTCCTCGTGGCCTGCAGGCTGCCTTTCCTGTCCTGTGGCTCTTCCTTGGGGATCCCAGATGAAGGCAACTCTGCCAGGATGCCATGTATGACCGTGGTCCTCAGTGTTTGTGTAAAGGGGACGTTCTCCTGACAAATATGCTAATATAGTAAGATAATTGGGTCATGAAAACAATTTTTCCCTCTGTCCCAAACTCTTGGGTAAAATTTTTCTATTCTTTCTTTTTTTAAGGAACTTCTTTACTAAGTTGCATTTCTAGCAAAATACTGGAAGACAGACACATTAAAGTCACCCCCAACTTGTAGGCTTGGATGTGAGAGTTGGACTACAAACAAAGCTGAGTGCTGAAGAATTGATGCTTTTGAACTGTGGTGTTGGAGAAGACTCTTGAGAGTCCCTTGGACTACAAGGAGATCAAATTAGTCAATCCTAAAGGAAATCAGTCCTGAATACTCATTGGAAGGACTGATGCTGAAGCTGAAACCTCAATACTTTGGCCACCTGATATAAAGAACTGACTCACTGGAAAAGACCCTGATGCTGGGAAAGACTGAAGGTGGGATGAGAAGGGGATGACAGAGGATGAGATGGTTGGATGGCATCACTGACTCCATGGACATAAGTTTGAGCAAGCTCCCGGGGTTGGTGATGGACAGGGAGGCCTGGTGTGCTGCAGTCCATGGGGTCGCAAAGAGTCAGACATGACTGAGTGACTGAACTGAACTTGTAGGCAGAATAATAGCCCCAGAGATATCTATACCCTGACCCATAAAATCTGTGACTATGTTCTCTTACTTGGCAAAAGGACTTTTCAGAAGTGATTAAGTGAGAGATTTTGAGATGAGAAATTAGCCTGATTATCCAGGTAAAGCCAATGCAACCTCAAGGGTCCTTGTAAGTGAAAGGGAGGCAAGAGGTTCAGAGGTGATGTGATGAAGCAGGGGCCCATGCGACTGCTAACCTGGATGATACAGGAAGTGCCACAAGCTGGGAATGTGGGGGCAGCCTCCAGAAGCCAGAAAGGGAAGGGAGTCCCATTCACCCCAGGGCTTTCAGAATGAACATCACTCTTTCAACACCTTGATTTTATTGGGTTGGTCAAAAGTTTCCTTCAGGTTTTTCTGTAACATCTTATGGAAGAATAGAACAAACTTTTTGGTCAACCCAATACTTCTAATTTCAGACATCTGACCTCCAAACTCCAAGATTATAAATTTGTGTTGTTTGAAGCTACAAGTATGTGGCAACCTGTACAGTAACAATAGGAAACCAACACACCCATCTCATCAAACCCATAATCCCTGCTTCTCCAAACACACCCATTTTCTCACTGTCCTCTTTTGGTAGTCAGCTCTATTTTTGCATCTGACTTACATCGGTCACCCCTCCTTCTACTTCTCTTACCCTGGTTGGCCCACCCAGACCAGTTCCCACCTGTGCATCCTACACAGCTCTCCACCTCTCCGGCCCAGCCCCAAATCCTTCACTGATACCAGGCACAGTTACTCTGATCCCTGACTGCCCTCAGTATTTTCAAGTGTTTCTCATTACATGTCATCTATGGTCACTTTAAATAAACAAACAAACAAGAATTCCATGTAACTAAAGACATTTAAATGGGCTGGCCACACACTACATAACTGGGAACCTACTGAATCTCCCTAAAGCCAGTTCCCCATGAATTAAATGCTGTTTAATAGGGGCTCATTTTCCTGAAATGCCAACAGTCTTTACATTCAGAGATGTGGAAATGGTTGGCCTTGGCTCCAGGCAGTACTAAACCTGAATGATGTGCTCTTCAAATCTCTGAAATGTCTTCCCAGGGAAAGGCACCCTTAGGAGAAGGGTTGCCCCCATCATCCTGTGACCCCACTCAATGTTGGTACTGCAAGTACCACCCTCTCTCATCTGCTTTGTGTTACTCCCAGGGCCAAGGATTCTGCAGGCATTGCCTTACTCAGTTCTTCCAACAACTCTTGGAGGCAATACTATTATTTTCGCCACTTTACAGATCCAGGGAGGCTCAGAGAGGTTAAATAACTGGCCCAAGGTTTCACAGTGAGTTTGTGACCAGAACCTGGCTGAAAAGCCTTGCTGAGCAAAGCACGAGTCATCCATCAGCAACAGCACCTGCTAGCAGCAAAGGTGTCCCCTGGGAGCTGGTCAGAAATGAGAATCGCAGATCCTGCCCCAACACGGAATCAGAATCCACATTCTAACAAGGTCTCCAGGTGATGGGCTTACACACGAGAATGGAGAAGCTCTGCTCTACACCAAGATGTGCTGTTCTCACACAAGAAAGATCAGTTCATTGTTGGATGAGACTTTGAAGAGGGTGTCTGTCAGGGGTCCTTGTACTTCAAGTGGATGTAGGCACTGTTGAAAGCTGGAGGGCCTTGGGAGAGGAGGTGAGGCTTCCCAAAGCATTCCATTTCATCCCTAAGCACTGAGTGGCAGGGCGTCCCTCAGGCCGGGCAGGGGAGGCCGCTCCTACAGGTTTGCTGGAGGACTGACACCATACTGGCTATTGGTACTTGTGGGGTGGCTGCAGGTAGATGACCTGCAAAGGGTGTTAGAGTGTCCGAGTGATAGTGAGTGCCCTTGCAAACACCCCTATCCAGACCGCACCTTCAGTCCCTTAGTCTAAGGAGAAAGGGATGCAAATTCAGGCAAGCTAGCTAGTAAGGAGAGGGAGAATAGGAGTAGGTCAGGGGAGGGGATGAGTCGCTTTGTAAAGAAGATGCCTCGTTCACCACAGAGTTGAGTGCAGGGCTGGCTCTCTCAACAGACTCCCTCCATTAAGCGGGTCAGGGAGGTCTCCCCTCCCCACAACACTCACCTAGAGATTAGAGGAGCCAGGCTGGTTCTCAATTGCTATCATTACTGCCTTTTAGATACATTCACTTAGATCTCTCTTACTTTTTTATACCCACCTCCTTCCTCATCAGATTTAGGATTAATTTGTATTTATAATGGATACTTAATAACCATCATTAATGGCAACAGCGCTCATCATTTTCCATTAATGAACTAACACCTTATTATTTTCAAAGTACACCTCATGTTATCCAACATTCTCCTCAGAGTCCCAGGGAGGATGACAGGGTGAGTGTTCTATGTGTTCTACAAATGAGAATCATACATGCCTGCAGAAGTGCCATGATTCCATCAGAGGCAGCTTAGGGAGCTGGGGGGCTCCTGATTCCAGAAAACACTGCTTCCTTGGTATTTTCTTCAACCCAGTGAACACATGAAAACTGACCCAGCAGAAACAACACGATGCTAGCTCAATGCAGGCAAAAAGAGAGCAGAGCCCCTCTCCTCCCTGATTCAGGAACACTTTCCCCGGTTCCCCATCCTCTGAGCACATGCCATGTTATCGATTCACGACTGCAGGCTCCTGCTTGAATGCTTTGCTTTGGTTCCATTGTGGGATTGCCCACATCTATTAGAAAGCTTCTCTCCCTCACCAATAGGGGTATATTTCTAATTTTCAAATACATTTCTCTATTTTAAATAGAAGTATAGTTTACAATATTGTGTTAGTTTCAGGTGTGCAACTAAGTGATATATTCTTTTTCAGATTCTTTTCCATTATAGGTTATTACAAGATACCAAGGGGCTTGGAAAATACCCTGATGTTGGTAAAGATTGAGGGCAGGAGGAGAAGGGGGCAACAGAGGATGACATAGCTGGATGGCATCATCGACTGAATGGACATGAGTTTGAACAAACTCCAGGAGATAGTGAAGGACAGGGAAGCCTGGCGTGCTGCAGTTCATGGGGTCCCAAAGAGTTGCACACAGGTTAGTGACTGAACAACAACAACAAAATACTGAATATAGTTCCTTATGCTATATAGTAGAATCTTGTTGGTTATCTATTTTATATATAGTAGTATGTATATATTAATCCCAACTAATTTATCCCTCCCTTGCTTTCTCCTTTGGTAACCAGAAGTTTGTTTTCTATGTCTGTGAGTCTATTTCTGTTTCATAAATAAGCCCACTTGTATCATCAAATATGCTTTTCGTCTGTGGTCATCCCTATATATGTATGTGCTGCTTGGTCTGCTCATTTCCCAGATATTTTCTGTCTCCTTAAACACTGATCAGCAAGACTGGTTTGGGGACCAGCCTCTGATATTTAATGAGAAATGCCTTCCGCTTATGCTAAGTGGATGAAAGAGGAGATATTTACATTCAGAATCCTCAAGGGTCATAAGCTGACTCTGAATTCCTGAGCCTAGACTTGGGGACCCCTAACCCGGACCTATGGCTTCCCAGGTGGCACTAGTGGTAAAGACCCTGCCCGCCAATGCAGGGGGCCTAACAGACATGGGTTTGATCCCTGGGTTGGAAAGATCCCCTGGAGGAGGGCATGCCAACCCACTCTAGTATATTCTTTTTCAATTAATTAATTTATTTCAATTGGAGGCTAATTACTTTACAACATTGTGGTGGTTTCTGCCCTACATCGACATGAATCAGCCATGGTTTTACATGTGTCCCCTCATCCTGAACCCCCTTCCTCTGGGTTGTCCCAGAGCACTGGCTTTGAGTGTCCTGCTTCATGCATCAACTTGCACCGGTCATCTATTTTACATATGGCAATAAATATGTTTCAATGCTATTCTCTCAAATCATCACACCCTTCCTTGCCTTCTCCCACAGAGTCCAAAAGTCTATTCTTTACATCTGTGTCTCTTTTGCTGTCTTACATATAGGGTCATTGTTACTGTCTTTCTAAATTCCACATATATGCATTAATATATGTATTGTTTCTCTTTCTGACTTAATTCACTCTGTATAATAGGCTCCAGTTTAATCCATCTCACGGAACTGACTTAAATGCATTCTTTTTCATAGCTGAGTAATATTCCATTGCATTTATGTACCACAAGTTCCTTATCCATTTGTCTGCCAATGGACATCTAGGTTGCTTCCATGTCCTGGCTGTTATAAACAGTGCTGCAGTAAACACTGGGGTACATGTTTCTCTTTCAATTTTGGTTTCTTCAGTGTGTATGCCCAGCAGTGGGCTGGATCATATGGCAGTTCTATTTCCAGTTTTTTAAGGAATCTCCACACTGTTCTCCATAATGGCTGTACTAGTTTGCACTCCCACCAACAGTGTAAGAGGGTTCCCTTCTCTCCACACTCTCTCCAGCATTTATTGCTTGTAGACTTTGTAATGGCAGCCATTCTGAGCGGCGTGAGATGGTACCTCATTGTGGTTTCGATTTGCATTTCTCTGATAATGAGTGATGGTGAGCATCTTTTCATGTGTTTGTTAGCCACCTGTATGTCTTCTTTGGAGAAATGTCTGTTTAGCTCTTTGGCCCACTTTTTGATTGGGTCATTTATTTTTCTGGTATTGAGCTTGTTTATTTTGTAGTATTCTTGCCTGGAGAATCCTGTGGACAGAGGAGCCTGGCAGGCTACAGTCCATAGGGTCACAAAGAGTCAGACACGACTGAAGTGACTGAGCATGCACACAGCACAACCTGGACTTTCCTAAGCTAAGCTATGCTAAGTCACTTCAGTCGTGTCCGACTCTGTGCGACCCCATAGACGGCAGCCCACCAGCTGCTCCCTATGAAATGCCCTGATATCCACACTCTGCCCTCCCTTCGGTAAGAGCATGTGTCTTCTTTTTTTTTTTTTAAAGGGGTCTTAAATATCTGTACCCCATGTAAGGCAAGGGGTGAACCTCAGACACCCGGGCAGGCCAGTGAGAGGCAATCCACAAGAAATATTTAGAGATGGAGGAATTGTACCACCACTCCACCAAGGGCACTTCTGCCAGTAACCCAGCTGTCTGGCACAAAGACCAGCCCCTCCATCTCTAAATGCTGCCCTGGCATCCAGGCCTTAGGGCATCTTGGCACCGGGCTGGGTCTTTGTTTGTGGGGCTGCAGTTCTCAGAGCCTCAGCCCAGAAAAAGACAGAAAAGAATCCCAAGTGAATGGTGTCCTCCCACATGTTTGTCTGACCATTTAATTACAAGGTCCAGTCAAACTAATTACACTTTCGGGACACTGAAGAGATTAGGTAATTAAAGGCTGCCTCACTGCTGAATTCTAAAAGGTAGACGGTTTTTAGTGCAGGTGGTAGGTGGGGCTGTAAGTCACGCAGTGAAAAGGAAACCTAGAGACCAAGGCAACCAGAGAAAGAGAAGCATCCGAGACGACAAACTCTCCAAGGACTCAATATTGCATTGACATTTTCAGAGTCAGGGAGGTAGTATATAAATTTTTTTCTAGCAAAATCCATCATCATAGAAATCTGGTTTTGCCATCAGGTTATATGGCTGAGCCACAGATGGTAGGAGCTGAGTTCTATGAAATTCAATGACATAAACCTGTTCCAGGGCAGGGTTGGGCATATAGTAAATGCTCAATAAATGGTCCTTATTAGTACATAATTATTGTTACTTATTTGAGTTAATGCAAAAACATTCATCAAGTGCTCAGTGTTGGGGACTCCAAGGAATATTGTTCTTGCAGGTTCTTGGGGTTTCCAATAACAGATGTAACCAAGGTTTAGAGGAAACACTTGAGGAAACCAAGCCTTACACTTGGCATAAGAGTTAAAGGCTACCAAGTTGTGTAGAGAGGTAATGACAGTGGCTAGTGGTTGCATCAATTTAGCCTCAAGCACCAACTTTATCCACCTTCAAGGATGAAAGAGAAGGGCTGTCTTGAGGATATGACTCTCACTGGAGAGTCTGGATTAGCACACAGCAAAGATTTTGGGATTTATTTATACCTCAGCCCATCCAAAAGCAGATTGCATGTGGCTTACAAGGATAAAATAAATACAGGTTAAGAAAGCAGGTTAGAAAATAGGAAGAAGCCATGGAAGGGAAGATGTGGGAAGAACAGTTCGTCAGACCCACCTTGGGTCTCGGTACCACTTCTCTGTGGGTGGTGGGGAGGGGTATGGCCACACGTTGGCTCCAGCTATGTGGCAAATATCTCTGCATGGTCCGCCCAGCTGCTGACCAGTGCTGAGCTTCTCAAGGGCACAACCCACAGCCCTGCCCCTGCTATAGGCTCCCCAGCCATCTCTGAGCCATGAGACACAGCAGGACTCATGCTACCCAGACATACAGAGGGGTGAACACTCCTGGGGCCAACAGGAGGCACGTGCCTGTGGACGAATTCGTCCTTTCTCTCCTCACCTAAGACACCGTAGGTTATTATTCAAAGTTAATAACTCTTTGGAAGAGCCATCACCTGAACTTGATAGTAAGCAGTGTCCAAGCCTGTGACATACTCTCTTTTTCATTGTTTTAGTATTTTTTAATTAAAGTATAGTTGATTTATAGTGTTGTGTTAATTTCTGCTGTACAGCAAAGTGGTCCAGTGTATACATATACATTTTTTTTAATATTCTTTTCCATTATGGTTTACCATAGGATATTGAATATAGTTCTCTGTGCTATATAGTGTGTGTATGCATGCTAAGTCGCTTCAATCATGTCTGATTCTTTGTGACCCCATAGAATGTAGCCCACCAGGCCCCTCTGCCCATGGGATTCTCCAGGCAAGAATTCTGGAGTGTGTTGCCATAGCCTTCTCTAGGGGATCCTTCCAACCTAGGAATCGAACCCATGTCTCTTATGTTTTCTGCATTGGCAAGCAGGTTCTTTACAACTAGTGCCACCAGGGAAGCCCATGTTGTATTTATCCATCCTTGTTTTTATCCATCCTATATATAGAAGCTGGATTTTTTACATATGGATATATAAAAGTTATATATAAATGTAGGTGACCCAGGTCTCTTGCATTGCAAGCAGATTCTTTACCGTCTGAGCCATCAGGGAAACCATATATAAAGCTTACATCTGCTAACCCCGACCTCCCAGACCATGCCACCCACAACCCTCTCCCCCGTGGCAATCACTAGTCTGTTTTCTGTGAGTCTGTTTCTGTTTCATTGATAGATTCATTTGTGTCATATTTTATATTCCACATATAAGTGATATCATATGGTATTTGTCTTTCTTTTTCTGTCTTAAGTTAGTATGATAATCTGTAGTTGCATCCATGCTGTTGCAAATAGCATTATTTTGTTCTTTTCATGGCTGAGTAGTATTCCACTATATATATGTACTGCATCTTCTTTATCCATTCATCTGTCTATAAGATATTCAGGTTGTTTCCATGTCTTGACTAGAACACACCCTCTTTATTTATTTCCTTTTTATTTGTGCCTCACTCCTTTTCCCCTCACTCTCATCTCCCTGAACTTATTCTCCTTATTGTAAAGGAGAAACTCATACGTTTTTACTTTGGACTTTGCTTTCCAGGGACTCGGATGAAAATAGAAAGTTGAGATGAAGCTTCGGAGGGAGTATGTGTGGTTTGCCCCTAAACGTGTGCTGAAAGGGTCTACATTCTTTAGCAAAGGGGCCACCAGTTTGTTCTGCAAGCTAAAGAAGCCAATGCACAGAGGAAACCTGCTGAGTGCTATTACTGAGCCACACCCATGCAATGAAGAGGCAGCTTTTGTCAAAGAGAAGCAGAGCTCTTCCTTGTACTGAGTTCAGACAAAGCTCTCTCTTGTGGTTCTCAAAAAGAGATACTGCATGATGTAGACACCACTATATTCAACATCACCCTTTAAAATCTGATAATGAGTTTTGGGGACTGGTTCTTTTAACACACTTCAGTGTGGTCTGAAAGTTTAATATCAAGGTACACTCCAATAAGAATACATAACTGAAAAGATAGTGCAGTATAAGGTTAAGAATAGGGCTTTGAAGTAGCTTAGTGTGATTTCCAGTTCTGCCACTGGCCACCTCTGTGACTTTGGGCAAATTAAATCCCCTATGTCTCAGTATTCTTCATCTATAAGACAGGTTGTGGAAAGGACAAATAAGATAATACACAAAATGTTTTCACTATGACACTGAGCACACAGTGAGTATTCAGGAGAAATCACTATTGATAAAACCATCCCGAGAGGGACCCTGGGATGAAATCTCAGAACAATGTGGTTCTCAGATAGTCTGTCTTAATTCAAGGATTAAGTGTAGAGTATTTTGTGTTGTAGCTCCCATATTTTTTCAAACAATCACACAAACAACAATATATTTTAAATCGTGACAAATGCTTTGAAGAAAGAGCCCTGTAGTCTAGGGATTGGAGAAGGCTTGCTGGAAAAGCCTAGGGCCATGCTTCCCTCCTCAGACGAGCATGATGGGCATTGTGATTCACAAATGTGGAAAAGGCCAGCCTTCAGGAATGGTGGCCCTCAGCCTCCCTAGGAGGCAGTATGCTGAAAGAACACAGGTTTTTAGAGAGCTCAACTACAGAGCTGTGTGGCTTAAGACCAGCTGCTTCAATGCTCTGAGCAAGTCTTCTGTCTGTGAAATGGGGGTAATGGTTCTCCTGTGCAGACTGCTGTGATGACTAAAAGAAAGAATGCAGGCGAAGTGCCTACAGCAGATTACCGTATGGGAAATCTCGGTAGTGTTCAGTCCTTCATCCTCCTCCCTTCTGCTGAATTATATCTGGCAATGTCATCCAGCTCCTGGTATGCTAGGCAGCAGTTTTGCCAAGAATTTCTTTGTGACCCCCTCAGAACCTAGCTTAATGACTAGTATACAGCAGGCATGCACAGGAGGTGCTGCTCACAACATATCCGACTGAAGAAGCAAACTTGTCACATTGCCCTTAGGTTCCATGACTAATGCTACAGTTATAAGAACAGCATGACTGAGATTCTAAACAAACCCTGTAATGCATGCAAATGATTTTCCACCATTCTAAATAATAACACAGATTTAATTAAAAACACTTTAAAGACATCCTTTCAAAGCCTCAGTCCATCCCTCTGTTCCTTTATCAACCTCTCAGTTTGCTGACTAGAGTGTGATTTTTGCTGAAACCTCTGTATGGCAAATCACATTTTCATCCCGAAGTGTCAGAGATAAAGTCATACAACAGAATAAAATAATTAAAGGCCAAAGAGGTAAACCCAGCTAGGAGTGCAATGGGAAAACATAAGTAGGCCAATGATCTTCACAAACATTTTTTCTTTTGCTGATTAAACCAAAGTTCTTTACTGTAAATTAGAATAGTGTTCTCCAGAAATATTAATCTATGTTGTAAAAAAAAAAGTCCACGTTGATTGTAACAATTCAAACTACTGATGAGTGTTCTTGGTAGAGATGAGTGAGTTTATCAAATCCTTTGTGGAATATTCCTTACATGGTGAGAGATTTCTACCTCCAGTGGGAGCAGAATTAATACAGACTACTAACCTCTTACCATATGTGGTCATTTTCACTCACCCACCCACTCACTTCCGTCCATCTGCCTCCCTACCCATCTACCCACTCATCCATCCATCCATCCATGCTGCCTCTAGCATGTGCCCATGAGTCCCTGCTGTGAGCCAGGCACTGCTAAAGTCCAGGGGGACACAACAGGAAAAAAGACTGGTGGGGTTCCTGCTCTCATGGAGAGAGACGACATAACTGCATAAACAAATAGTTGCAGAATATAAACCAGGATTGTCCATACTGACACCCATGCAACCAAATCTCCTTGAGCTAAATGCAAAAGGCCAAGATATCCTGGTTGTTGAGGAGGTGACTGTCTTTTCCCAAGAGAGTACAGCCCATCTCTGATTTAGCTGTGCATTACTAGTGCCTAGCATGAGACCCAGGACAGTACACACTCAGAAAAAGTGTTTAGTGAAGAGAATCTACTCTGGGGCTACTCAAGGACCAGGATACTGTCTTATTTACCTCTGCACAAAGCAGTGCAGATAGGTTTTAATTCTACTAGCTTTTCGTGAGACCCGTTCATTTCCCAAATATTGTACATGTTGTTCAGTGAACATATGTATGTGCTTTTGCTGGGTAGACTACTGGGAGTGAAACTTCTGGGACTACTAGGAGAATTACTAGGAGATTCTGCCAAGCAGTTTTGCAAAGTGGTTGTACCAATTGACATTCCCATAAGCCATATACAAGAGTTCTAGTTGTTCTGCACTCCTGCCAAGTTTTTAGTACTGTCTTTTGTTCTTTTCTCTCCTCCTTTCCTTAACCATTCTGGTGGCTGTTTAGAGCACCTCATTGTGGACTAAGTTTGCATTTCCCTGATGGAATCCCTCAGAAGAAATGGAGTGGCCATCATGGTCAACAAAACAGTCTGAAATGCAGTACTTGGATGCAATCTCAAAAACGACAGAATGATCTCTGTTCGTTTCCAAGGCAAATCATTCAATATCACAGTAATCCAAGTCTATGCCCCAACCAGTAACACTGAACAAGCTGAAGTTGAATGGTTCTATGAAGACCTACAGACCTTTTAGAACTAACACCCAAAAAAGATGTCCTTTTCATTATAGGGGACTGGAATGCAAAAGTAGGAAGTCAAGAAACACCTGGAGTAACAGGCAAATTTGGCCTTGGAATACAGAATGAAGCAGGGCAAAGGCTAATAGAGTTTTGCCAAGACAATGCACTGGTCATAGCAAACACCCTCTTCCAACAACACAAGAGAAGGCTCTATACATGGACATCACCAGATGGTCAACACCAAAATCAGACTGATTATATTCTTTGCAGCCAAAGATGGAGAAGCTCTATACAGTCAGCAAAAACAAGACCAGGAACTGACTGTGGCTCAGACCATGAACTCCTTATTGCCAAATTCAGACTTAAATTGAAGAAAGTAGGGAAAACCACTAGACCATTCAGGTATGACCTAAATCAAATCCCTTATGATTATACAGTGGAAGTGAGAAATAGATTTAACGGCCTAGATCTGATAGATAGAGTGCCTGATGAACTATGGAATGAGGTTTGTGACATTGTACAGGAGACAGGGATCAAGACCATCCCCATGGAAAAGAAATACAAAAAAGCAAAATGGCTGTCTGAGGAGGCCTTACAAAAGCTGTGAAAAGAAGAGAAGCGAAAAGCAAAGGAAAAAAGGAAAGATATAAACATCTGAATGCAGAGTTCCAAAGAATAGAAAGAAGAGATAAGAAAGCCTTCTTCAGTGATCAATGCAAAGAAATAGAGGAAAACAACAGAATGGAAAGATTCGGGATCTCTTCAAGAAAATCAGAGATACCAAAGGAACATTTCATGCAAAGATGGGCTCGATAAAGGACAGAAATGGTATGGACCTGACAGAAGCAGAAGATATTAAGAAGAGATGGCAGGAATACACAGAAGAACTGAACAAAAAAGATCTTCACGACCCAGATAATCACGATGGTGTGATCACTCACCTAGAGCCAGACCTCCTGGAATGTGAAGTCAAGTGGGCCTTAGAAAGCATCACTACGAACAAAGCTAGTGCAGGTGATGGAATTCCAGTTGAGCTATTCCAAATCCTGAAAGATGATGCTGTGAAAGTGCTGCACTCAATATGCCAGCAAATTTGGAAAACAGCAGTGGCCACAGGACTGGAAAAGGTCAGTTTTCATTCCAATCCCAAAGAAAGGCAATGCCAAAGAATGCTCAAACTACCACACAATTGCACTCATCTCACACGCTAGTAAAGTAGTGCTCAAAATTCTCCAAGCCAGTCTTTAGCAATATGTGAACCGTGAACTTCCTGATGTTCAAGCTGGTTTTAGAAAAGGCAGAGGAACCAGAGATCAAATTGCCAACATGCGCTGGATCATGGAAAAAGCAAGAGAGTTCCAGAAAAGCATCTACTTCTGCTTTATTGACTATGCCAAAGCCTTTGACTGTGTGGATCACAATCAACTGTGGAAAATTCTGAAAGAGATGGGAATACCAGACCACCTGATCTGCCTCTTGAGAAATCTGTATGCAGGTCAGGAAGCAACAGTTAGAACTGGACATGGAACAACAGACTGGTTCCAAATAGGAAAAGGAGTTTGTCAAGGCTGTATATTGTCACCCTGTTTATTTAACTTATATGCAGAGTACATCATGAGAAACGCTGGACTGGAAGAAACACAAGCTGGAATCAAGACTGCTGGGAGAAATATCAATAACCTCAGATATGCAGATGATACCACCCTTATGGCAGAAAGTGAAGAGGAACTCAAAAGCCTCTTGATGAAGGTGAAAGTGGAGAGTGAAAAAGTTGGCTTAAAGCTCAACATTCAGAACACGAAGATCATGGCATCCAGTCCCATCACTTCATGGGAAATAGATGGGGAAACAGTGGAAACAGTGTCAGACTTTATTTTTCTGGGCTCCAAAATCACTACAGATGGTGACTGCAGCCATGAAATTAAAAGACGCTTACTCCTTGGAAGGAAAGTTATGACCAACCTAGATAGCATATTCAAAAGCAGAGACATTATTTTGCCAACAAAGGTTAGTCTAGTCAAGGCTATGGTTTTTCCTTTGGTCATGTATGGATGTGAGAGTTGGACTGTGAAGAAGGCTGAGTGCCGAAGAATTGATGCTTTTGAACTGTGGTGTTGGAGAAGACTCTTGAGAGTCCCTTGGACTGCAAGGAGATACAATCAGTCCATTCTGAAGGAGATCAGCCCTGGGATTTCTTTGGAAGGAATGATGCTAAAGCTGAAACTCCAGTACTTTGGCCACCTCATGCGAAGAGTTGACTCATTGGAAAAGACTCTGATGCTGGGAGGGATTGGGGGCAAGAGGAGAAGGGGACGACAGAGGATGAGATGGCTGGATGGCATCACTGACTTGATGGACATGAGTATCAGTGAACTTCGGGAGTTGGTAATGGATGGGGAGGCCTGGTGTGCTGCGATTCATGTGGTTGCAAAGAGTCGCACACGACTGAGCGACTGATCTGATCTGATCTGATGTCTAATAAAGTTAAGCCCTTTTTAAAGCATTTACTGGCCATTCAGAGAACCTTGGTGCAGTGCTTGCTTGGGTGTTTTGAAGCCTCAGAATTTCTGTCTGCTTGGCTCACTGTGCATTCTCAGGGACCAGAGCAACTCGTGCCACATACTAGGTGCTCATAGGAAGTATTTGTTAAGTAAACGTGCAAATTCACATACCTTTCTACCATCATTTCCCTAATATTTTTTCTTTAAGTCAACTTGTGGTGGTGGTGGTAGTGGTTTAGGTGCTAAGTCATGTGCAACTCTTGCGACCCCATGGACTGTAGCCTGTCAGGCTCCTCTCTCCATGGTATTCTTCAGGCAAGAATACTGAAGTGGCTTGCCATTTCCTTTTCCAGGGGAATCTTCCCGACCCAATGATTGAACCCAGGTCTCCTGGATTGCAGGCAGATTCTTTATTAACTAACCTATGAGGGAAGCCCCTTAAGTCAACTCACTTTTACTTAAATAACTGACTTAAAAAGTAATTTAATATCATTTCATAGCTCTGAAATCATGGCTGTAATATAAAAGTTACACTTTTCCTCTTACACATTAAAATAAATGGGCAACAAATTAAAAAAAAATCCACACATGTATTTCTAATTTCTCTCCCTTAAAGCCACTGTTGATAGACTAATATCGCCCAAATTAAGTGATTTGATCCCCATGAACATATAAGTGCTCTTATGGGTTGGGTATGACTAGCTTTCCTGTTTGTGTTAGTTGCTCAGTCGTGTCTGCCTCTTTGCAACCCCATGGACTTTAGCCCATCAGAATCCTCTGTCCATGAAATTCTCCAGGCAAGAATACTGGAGTGGGTTGCCGTTTCTTTAGGGGATCATCCCAACTAAGGGATTGGACCTAGGTCTCCTGCATTGCAGGCAGATTCTTAACCATCTGAGCCACCAGGGAAGCCCAGCTTCCCTGTATACCAGTGGTATATGAACCACACCAGCATTCAGGGCAAGGGTGAAGTGGGCTCAGGAAACATGTATAGGTCAGACAGTGGTGCTGCAGCCCCTGCAACGTCTTTAGAAAAATCGTCAAAGCGAAGTAGCCAAGTGGACAAAAGGCTGGGGGCAGCGGGGGTGGGGGTGGGCGGGTGAGCCACATGGAGACATGGGAAGACAAGTTAACATGACTATGCTTGTGATGTAAAATATGTTTTCCAAGATTTTAAGTGACCAATCGTGGCTTCCTCCCAGGATAAAAAGCCCGAAATCTGTTAGAGACAAATGACTTGCAGGGGATTGAAACTATGCGAAAATCTTATTAAATGAACAGCCTTTAAATGTTCAGCCTCTCTCTCCCTAGATAAGCAGCTGTTAGATGAAATGCAGAAATGGAGCAGTCTCCAGTAATAAAGTGTAATGAGGAAGCCTCCTAGGCTTCTTTAATTGACCACATGTGAACCTGCCCTGACATCACAGCCAGGAAGGCTGGTCTGTGGGACCTTTGCAAGGTGTGGGGTCTGAACATGGTGACTGAGCCGATGATGGGGTCAGCGTTCAGCCTACGACACTGCCAGGTGAGCAGACTGCCCATAGCTGAAAGGTGGTGAGCCACAGAATCCTGTCTGTTCAGAACATACTCCCAGGGGATGGGCCACATTCTGAAGTGGTCCAGGGCAGTTCAGGCAGACTGGATAAAAGCCTTCTCTGTGGCTCAGGCTTAGGGTTCTAGAATGAAAGTCAGTGGAGCCCCTACTCTGGGGGCAAGTGATTCTTCAGTGATGCCTATTAACGGGGTTGTTTTTTTTTTTTTTTTCCTGGCAATGGGTGTCTGACACACAGGCCCCAAGTGGCGTTCCAGTAGGAACAGCCCTGCCTCCAGTAGGAAGGTATCCTTCCTTCATGTTAGTTAGTTACTGTTAGTTGCTCAGTGGTGTCCAATTCATTGTGACCCCATGGTCTGTAGCAGGTCAGGCTCCTCTGTCCATGAAATTCTCCAGGCAAGAATACTGGAGTGGGTTGCCATTCCCTTCCCTTTCCCACCTCAATAGGGCTGTAAACACGCACAGAGAAGAAGTGATTGGTGTGGAGGCCCCCGGATCCACAGAGTAGAGACCTAGGCTTCCATGCTTGTCCAATGGGCTGAGCAATAGAAGGAAGCAAAGACTCAAGTCTTTCATGTCTTCAGCCTTCACTGAGTCACTGCTTAGCAAAGTCAGAACCTCTGCTATGGAAACAGGAGTTGAGAAGCCCCAGAGGAGCCAGTGATGCCCAGGGAAGGTGCCAGTCAGATTGACAGGGATGCAGGAAGCCTGGAGTCAGAAACCTACAGAGCGTACAATGCACTGTATTACCATGTTTAATCCTCCCAATCCTATGGGGTGAAATTGGGAAACGGAGATACAGTGAACTTACTTTCTCAACTTTACATATGGAAGAGCACAGATTCAAGCCCAGAAAATCAGGTTCAGAAATCTGTGCACTTCAGCCAGGCTCATCCACTTGCCAGGCACACCAGAGGGCATGACTTCTTGTTTCTATTAAGCCCAGAATTCTAGAATTCTCCAGAACAGATTCAAACTGGCTAAGCCAAGACTTTGATCTCTAGGATGGACAAGACTAAGTAAAAACAAGGACAAAGATCAAGCAATGTAATTTATTACCATCCAGCATGAATCAGGTGCTTTATATGCACACAGCTAATGCTCATTAACCCACGTTTAAGATGAGGACATGGGGACTTGAAGGGATTAAGTAACATTCCTAAGTTCCCACTGCTAGAGAGTGGCCATGGTATGATGTGAACTTGAGATTTCCCGTTCAAAAATTACATTCTTGCTCCTATATGATTTCTTCTGTGGCTGTATATTTTCTCCAAGTATAGTGTACACACATCTGTCCTTCTTCTGCCATGGGTATTTGAATGGTAAAATGTCATCTGTCACCTGGGAAGGTGGCTGAGGCCCCAGGATAACCCTGGGAAGCTTGCACCGATTCATAGGTGCCCTGTCGGCACACACGTAATGTACCCTGATTGTGCTTGGTGCTAAAGTTGTATTACTTTGTTGTTTTACTTGGTAACTTTTACTTGGTAACGATGACTTTTTTCACTTTTATCATTTGTGCTTTTCTGTTGCCAACCCCTTCAGGTCCTGGTCAGCCTACTCCCACAGACACACCAGCTGGACCTGTCAGGGAACCTGTCTCAGCCTTCCCTGGTAATGTCATTGGTTCAAGAGTGTAGGTTTGGGTTCAACTCTCAGCCCTTCTAGTCATTGACCAGTTGATCGAGGGCAAATTGTTCTATATCTTGTCTAACCCTCAGTTACCTGCCATCTGAGTAATGGGGCAATAATGTCTGGCAGGAATTAACGAGACAGAGGAGAAGTGGTGTGAATTTCAGGGCAGGGTTCCCTGTCTGTGAGTAGACTGTCTGCCCACATCACCACAGTAAGACCATACTCAAGCTCCTTTAGAGCCAAGACAGACTCACCATCGCCCTGTGTGCTCACACCGGACCAGTGTGTGGTCGGGATTCACAGTTGTTAGGTCCTGTCCTTGCTGTTCCTGACAAGCCTCAGCTGCCCCTTGGGGCTGGCTAGGCGCCCCTCCCTGTCCACCTCTCCCTCTCTCCTAGCTCTGATCATGGTAATCCAACTACCTTCTCTCTCACTCAACTCTAACCTCCTTCAGGGCCAGGCTAGAGCTCCCCTCATTGCCAGAGCACATGGCAGAGTCTCCAGTACACAGCAGCCCTGCCCCAACACATGCTGCATCCTAAGTTACCTTTAAAATCTGTTTTTAAAAATTTGGGGGCCTAGTTGTGTAGCATGTGAGATCTTAGTTTCCCGACCAGGATTGAATCCATACCCCCTGCATTAAAAGTGCAGAGTCGTAACCACCGGACCACTAGCTGCTGCTGCTAAGTTGCTTCAGTCCTGTCCGACTCTGTGCGACCCAATGGATGGCAGCCCACCAGGCTCCCCCCTCCCTGGGATTCTCCAGGCAAGAACACTGGAGTGGGTTGCCATTTCCTTCTCCAATGCATGAAAGGGAAAAGTGAAAGTGAAGTCACTCAGTCGTATCCAACTCCTCGCGACCCCATGGACTGCAGCCTACCAGGCTCCTCTGTCCATGGGATTTTCCAGGCAAGAGTACTGGAGTGGGGTGCCATTGCCTTCTCCGCTGGACCACTAGGGAAGCTCCTAAATACATTTTTACTATAACTTGAAATAAGATGCCAAGAGCCACATAGATCAAGTGTAGAACCTACTGAACTATTTACATTATTGAGCAAACATCCTTCCAGCCACTGTTTAGGCTGAGAAAGAACTTTACCAGTTACAATCTCCCCAAATCCCTTCTGACTGGTAGATCCCACCTGTCAGAATCCCCTTCCTCCTCTCAAGAGTATGGTGTCCTGACTTTTAAAGTCTTTACTCACACAGTATTATCATTCACGTAGGGCTTCCTAGATGGTGCTAGTGGTAAAGAACCTACCTGCCAATGCAAGAGACGTAAGAAATTCGGGTTGGATCCCTGGGTTAGGAAGATCCCTTGGAGCAGGGCATGGCAACCCACTCCAATATTCTTGCCTGGAGAATTCCATGGACAGAAAAGCCTGGTCGGCTACAGTCTATAGGATTGCAAAGAGTTGGACACAACTGAGCAAATTAGCATGCATGGTGGCACACACATTATCATTCAAATTTGTATCCCTAGATACCATGGTTTAGTTTTTCCCATTAAAAAACTAATTTGTTATGCTTTTAAAGTTTTTTTTAATCTAAAGATTCCTCCTCTATTGTTCTTTTCTTCAGAATGTATCTGCTGAAGAAAGTAGGACATTTGACAAAGGAGGCAAAAATATACAGTGGAGAAAAAAACAATCTCTTTAACAAGTGGTGCTGGGAAAACTGATCAACCACCTGTAAAAGAACAAAATTATAACACTTTCTAACACCATACACAAAAACTCAGAATGGATTAAAGATCTAAATGTAAGACAAGAAACTATAAAGCTCTTAGAGGAAAACATAGGCAAAACACTCTCTGACATAAATCAAAGCAAGATCCTCTATGACCACCTCCTAGAGTATCAGAAATAAAAATAAAAATAAACAAATGGAGCCTAATTAAACTTAAAAGCTTTTGCACAATGAAGGAAACTATAAGCAAAGTGAAAAGGCTTTCAGTATGGGAGCTTTCAGTATGGGAGCTTTCAGTATGGGAGAAAATAATAGTAAATGAAACAACTGACAAAGAATTAATCTCCAAAATATACAAGCAGCTCATGCAGCTCAATACTGGAAAAATAAATGACACAATCAAAAAGTGGGCCAAAGAACTAAACAGACATTTCTCCAAAGAACACATACAGATGGCTAACAAACACATGAAAAGATATTCAACATCATTCATTATCAGAGAAATGCAAATCAAAACCACCACCTCACACCAGTCAGAATGGCTGCCATTACAAAGTCTACAAGCAATAAAAGCTGGAGAGAGTGTGGAGAAAAGGGAACCCTCTTACACTGTTGGTGGGAGTGCAAACTAGTACAGCCACTGTGGAGAACACTGTGAAGATTCCTTAAAAAAATTGAAATAAAACTGCCATACGACCCAGCAATCCCACTGCTGGGCATACACACCAAGGAAACCAGAATTGAAACAGACACATGAACCCCACGTTCATCGCAGCACTGTTTACAATAGTGAGGACATGGAAGCAATCTAGGTGTCCATCAGCAGTCGAATGGGTGAGGAGGTTGTGGTACATATACACAATGGAATATTACTCAGCTATAAAAAAGAATGCATTTGAGTCAGTGCCAATGAGATGGATGAAACTGGAGCCTATTAGACAGAGTGAAGTAAGTCAGAAAGAGAAACACCAATACAGCATTTTAATGCATATATATGGAATTTAGAAAGACAGTAACAATGACCCTATATGCAAGAGAGCAAAACAGACACAGATGTAAAGAACAGACTTTTGGACTATGTGGGAGAAGGCGAGGGTGGGACAACTTGAGAGAATAGCATTGAAACATATATATTACCATATGTAAAATAGATCATCAGTGCAAGTTCAATGCATGAAGCAGGGCACTCAAAGCTGGTGCCCTGGGACAACCCAGAGGGATGGGGTGGGGAGGGAGGTGGGAGGGGGGTTCAGGATGGGGGGACACGTGCCCCCATGGCTGATTCATGCCTATGTATGGCCAAAACCACAATATTGTAAAGTAAGTAGCCCCCAATTAAAATAAATACATTTTTAAAAAGTCACCCCCCCAAAAAACAAAAGAACACAGGACATTGACCTGTCAAGTTTCCCAGTCTGGATTTCATTAACTGTGCACTCACATTCTGGAGAAGGCAATGGCACCCCACTCCAGTACTTTGCCTGGAAAATCCCACGGATGGAGGAGCCTTGTGGGCTGCAGTCCATGGGGTTGCTGAGGGTCAGACACGACTGAGCGACTTCACTTTCACTTTTCACTTTCATGTATTGGAGAAGGAGATGGCAACCCACTCCAGTGTTCTTGCCTGGAGAATCACAGGGATGGGGGAGCCTGGTGGGCTGCCGTCTGTGGGGTCATACACAGTCGGACACAACTGAAGTGACTTAGCAGCAGCAGCATCAGCACTCACATTCAGCTCTGTCCCAGTATTTCCTGTAAACAGGCAACTGGATCCAGATTTGTATTGTTCATTTTCTGCCCCAAGCCTGGAATTAGCTATTTCTTCAAGAAAAGCTAGTTTCTTTCATCACAAATGATATGCTAAGACCATAATCTGGATAATGAGAGCAGAGACCTATCAAAGTTGTTTTCACCAGACAGTGCCTGGCATGAAGAAGCTGCTAAGACAGCATGTGTTAAATGCTTATGTATTTAGAAGTAGGAGAGTGCTTATTCTACATCATCATCATTTATCTTCCATTTATCTATCTATCTCCCTTCCCAGGTTACTCAGTGGTAAAAGACCTGCCTGCCTGTGCAGAAGATGTGGGTTTGATCCCTGGATTGGGAAGACCCTCCAGAGAAGGACATGCAACCCACTCCAGTATTCTTGCCTGGGAAATCCTATGGACAGAGGAGTCCGGTGGGCTACAGTCCATGGGGTCAAAAAAGAATCAGACATAGCTTAACATGCTTGCATCTATCTACCTAATTATTTATCCATGTGTATATATATTATGGCAGTGCTGGCCCTGTACAACACTTACATGGATCTGATCTGAATGTTCTGCTGCCACTCCTTCATTGATTTTCCTTTACAGTCATTATATCATTTAATCTTCACAAACAACCTCGAGGTGTTTACAACTAACCTTATTTCACAGATGAGGAAACTAAGGCTCAGAGTGGTGAAGTGCCTCATTCAGATCTCACAGCTAATAAGAGCAGAGCTCAACCACAAACTCAAATCTGATAGACTCCAAAGCCTGCCTGCTTTCCACGGTTCCTTCATGAGCATTTGCCCCTGAAATATTTTGTATGTTCATTTGAAAATTTAATCTCAATTTAAATTTGTTATAAATGAGTGATTGAATAAGCCTAAATTCATGGGGCCGAGTACAGGCAGTCAAGCTTTGCACTCGGCCCATGAAAGAATCTTTCCTTCCTTATTTTATTTTTAGTTCCCATTGTGACATATTTTGGCCAGATATGGCAGAGGGATATTTTTAGTATTCTGGAATAAACCTGAAGGTATATTTTCACTCTTGGCTTGTAAGGCTCATTTTATTCATATGTTTACAGATATAAAAATAAGTGAATGATATCTTTAAGTCATTCATGTCTCAATTCTCATGTATGCACTATTTATGAGTTCTCTTTTTATTTGAGTCTAAATAATAGTTATAAGAGGTTCTTTTTGCTTTGTGACCCCATAGCCAAAGCCTCACTGTCCCCTTATATTTGTGATGGTAATGGAACCTTTTGAGAAGGTTGTTTGATGGAAGGGTGTGTGACCCTTCTAATAGAAGCAGACCACATTACAAAGCTGATACAAAGCTCTGTTTCCTGGGAAACCTAAATAGAATGATAAGGGGTACTCGGTGTCTAACATTTCATGTAATGTCACGAAGGCAGATATTAGACTTCAGTTTTCACTTTCATGCATTGGAGAAGGAAATGGCAACCCACTCCAGTGTTCTTGCCTGGAGAATCCCAGGGATGGGGGAGCCTGGTGGGCTGCCGTCTGTGGGGTTGTACAGAGTCGGACACGACTGAAGCGACCTAGCAGCAGCAGCAGCAGCAGCATGGGATAGGAAAAGTTCTCCTCCCCATGAGCACATGAGAAGTTACCACCTACCCACTAAAAAGAAGAAGACAATGATCCACAGGGTCAAGCACCGCGGTGGCTCCAGCACTGTCCTATTTTCGTCTTGGACAATGAAATCAGGACAGTGTTTTTAGGAAGAATAATTTATCCCCTCTGATAAAGATGAGGGAGGGTCATAACATGTTTGTACCTTGATTTAGCCTAGAAGATGATACGGAAATTGACTCCAGAGCCTCCATTGGACTGTTCATAGAGGCTAGTTTGGCTTTTGAAGACAAAATGGCCACAAGGTCTGGAGGTGAGAGATGAGGATTTAAGGAAATGCCAAGTAAATATGGGAGACTCCTGATGTAAATGAGGGATTATTTCTGAGACCTTTGTGAATACCTTAATTTGTAAATACTATTTATAATTTCCCCCTTTAACCTCTAATTTATGGCTAAAATCATTGTTTTTGTAGCCCTCTTCACTTATTCTTTATTTAAATAAAGAGTGATGCTTATGTTTTAAAAGGGAAAGGACACTTACTCCATCTTGGGTATGCTGATTATCGGATGACACACACAGTCCTCAAGGCCTCTATGGTACACAATTTTTTTTTTTAATTAATTAATATATTTTAATTGGAGGCTAATTACTTTACAATACTGTGGTGGTTTTTGCCATACTTGACATGAATCAGCCATGGGTGTAAACGGAACCTAAGGTTTGTTTTAATCAGGTATGGTAAGATACACCTATGAAAGAAGTTTTTATACTCATAGATCCCTAGAAACAGGAGACATGGCATACCATGAAGGGCTACACAGGAGGGCAGCACTAGGGTTGCTCAGGAGGCAGAGGGGGTGAGAGGAGAAATTAGCTGAATAATTCCAATGGGCTCTAGGCTACAAGTGTGGTCCCTAGTTGTCCAGTACTTGGTTCTGGAATACTTTAGGGCAGGCATATAGTGTCCTGGTCTGCAGAAGTCCAATCAAAGGAGGCAGGTGGGGTAGGAACTCAGCACACCTTTTATAACAAAGGAGTGCTGGCAGACAAGTCATTTACTATCTCCAGAAATAAACTAGCTCTGAGAGGGGCACTTCCTTCATGGGTTCAAAAAGCCCCCAAAGGTCAAGGCATCAAAATATAGGGGAAAAAACCCCATGACTGATACACAAAGGGACAAGGTTGACACAGCTGCTTGCAGCCATAAAAGCAGCAAATTCCACCTTTCTTTCTATTCCTACACTTCTAGGCCATTTTCCAAATCCCTTAAACTTATACCTGTTGCTTTTCTTGCTTATTTTCTGAAACCCAAACCTCAGAATTTTCTCGCTAGGCCCTCTAAAACATGACAACTCTGTTTCATGGCAAACAGACAACCATACATTCTTAAATATTGTGGCCAATTCCAATTAAAGATTGGGAGGTAAAATCAGGCCCTCCTTCATCATTCATACCACCCCTTGAGCACTCTTTTTAAGCATTATTTAAAAATCCCAGGCTCAATTTTTCCACTCCTTTTGTGACCCATGCACACCAATGGTTCTTTTCCATTGTCACCACCATCACCCAATTTTGTCTGTTTTAAGAAATCTACTACATTCTGAGTCTTTTTTTTTTTTTTTTTTTTAGAGCATCCCTTTAATTTCATGGTCTCTACTCTAAAGTAGGCCTTCTTTCACATGCATCGTTAGCTTATCATAGAATACTTAAAGCTAACATTAAACTACTTTACATAAAATGTAAGAAGCGTGCAACAGTATAACTCCATTTCCCACACGCATCATTTGGTCTGCTGCATTTATGTATTTTAAATCTATGTACATTTTATGCCCACAGCCAACTTGTAACTGTTGCAGTAAAAGTTGTCATTTAAATAAACTAGGAGAGAAGTAAAGATAGTCTTTTATGTTCACTCACATATTACCATTTCCAGTTCTCTTCTTTCCTTCCTATAGATTTGTTTTTCCATCTGACACCACTGCCTTTCTTTCTTGAAGATTTTGTCATCCCATCGTCTTTTGGTTTCCATCATTTCTAGTGAAATGTCAGCTGTAATTCATATTAGTGTTCTCCCACATGGAAAAAAAAAGGTTTTTTTTGTTTTTTTGTTTTCTCTTTCTCTGAGTGCTTTCAAAATTTTGTCTTTATTTTGGGTTTTCAACTTGTTGAGGATAATGTGTTTAGGTGTGGTCTTCTTTGTATTTATCCAGTTTGGAGCATGCTTACCTTATTTAAATTTTAAAATGATGTTTTGTACCAAGTTTGGAAAACTTTTCAACCATTATGTTTTCAGTTAATTCTTTTATGCTCCATTCACTTATTTTTGTCCTTTGGTCCTTTTGAGACTTTTCTCTGTTCTCTGCTCCTTTTTTCTTCTCTTGCCCTTCCCCTTCACTGACTCCAGATTTTAAAAAATCTATCTCCTCTCTCCTTTTCTCTTCATATTGTACCACTGCCTTTGATCTCTCTTCCAGTTTACTGACTCTTATATGTCCAATCTGCCACTAAATCCTTTTTTTCATTTTAGATATCGTATTTTCCACTTTAGATTTACATGTACACATAATTCCCATTTCATCGCTGATATTCCCTAACTATTCATTCATTGTGACAATACTTACTTTAAAACTTTAAAACAATTAAAAATAGCTGCATTAAGCTTGCTTTCTGAAAATTCCCATATCTGTGTCATCTCAGGAACAGTTTCTTCTGAATGATTTTACTCTGAATCTTCAGTCAGTCAGTTCAGTCACCCCGTCGTGTCTGACTCTTTGCGACCTCATGGACTGGGGCACACCAGGCTTCCCTGTCCATCACCACTCCCAGAGCCTGCTCAGACTCATGTCCACCGAGTCCGTGATGCCATCCTGCCATCTCATCCTCTGTTGTCCCCTTCTTCTTCCTCTTTCAATCTTTCCCAGCATCAGGGTCTTTTCCAACTCTGAACCTTAGGTCACATTTTTTCCTGTCTCCTCACATGTCTAATAATTTGTCTCTCATACTGGGAACTGAGAATTGTACATAGTAGAAACTCTGGATTCTTTTTATCTTTCTCTGAGACTGTTGATTTTTATTAAATTATTTAAAGATCACTTTGTACCTGTAGACTTTGATTTTATACTATATAAGGCTATTAGTGTTTAGGTTTACTCTTAATCTTGAACATCCTGACATATGAACTTTACTTCTAATATATGTTTATCCTGTCATTTTATTATAAAACTCAAAGTGTTTATTTAGCCCTTATAACTTGGAGGAATTCTAAAATTTGTCTCATTTGAAATAGATGGTAACTAAAATCTCTGATCATTATTTTCATCTTTTGTGCTATCTCTTTTCACTGGGTTTCCAAAGTCTCTTCTGTATGTCCACAGTCCAGGGGTCAGTCAAGGATCTAAAGTAGGTTTGCTTTCAGAGTTGAGATCTCTTCCTATATATCCCTCTTTTCTGGTGTTATGTATGGCAATGGCACCCCACTCCAGTACTCTTGCCGGGAAAATCCCATGGATGGAGGAGCCTGGTAGGCTGCAGTCCATGGGGTCGAGAAGAGTCAGACATGACTGAGCGACTTCACTTTTACTTTTCACTTTCATGCATTGGAGAAGGAAATGGCAACCCACTCCAGTATTCTTGCCTGGAGAATCCCATGGACGGGAAAGCTTGGTGGGCTGCCGTCTATGGGGTCGCACAGAGTCGGACACGACTGAAGAGACTTAGCAGCAGTAGCAGCATGCTGTATGTATGCTTACTCACTCCATCATGTCTGACTCTTTGCGACCCTATAGACTGGAGCCCCCCAGGCTCCTCTGTTGGGATTCTCCAGGCAAGAATACTGGGGTGGGTTGCCATGGTCTTCTCCAAGGGATATTCCTGACCCAGGGATTGAACCTGGGTCTCCTGCACAGCAGGCGGATTCTTACCATCTGAATCACCAAAGCCTTTCTGGTGTTAACTCCCTAAATTTCCAGGAATTCTGGAATTGATGAACTTCATCTTATGACACCTCAAGCTCAAAGAACTGTGGTTTGCTTTCTTAGTTCCTTCCTTCCTTCTTTTCATTCTTCTTCACTTTTAAAATTCTTACTTTTAATAATTTTATTAAATAGCTTCATAGATAAAAGCTATCTTATACATCATTCAATTCATTCAATGTAATTGTACAATTCAATAATTATTTTTTTTTTGATGGGAGAGATATGTTTTTCTTTTTTTTAAATTTAATTTTATTTTTAAACTTTACAAATTGTATTAGTTTTGCCAAATATCAAAATGAATCTGCCATATGTATACATGTGTTCCCCATCCTGAACCCTCCTCCCTCCTCCCTCCCCATACCATCCCTCTGGGTCGTCCCAGTACACCAGCCCCAAGCATCCAGTATTGTGCATCGAACCTAGACTGGTGACTCATTTCACACATGATATTATACATGTTTCAATGCCATTCTCCTAAATCTTCCCACCCTCTCCCTCTCCCACAGAGTCCATAAGACTGTTCTATACATCAGTGTCTCTTTTGCTGTCTCGTATACAGGGTTATCGTTACCATCTTTCTAAATTCCATATATATGCGTTAGTATACTGTATTGGTGTTTTTCTTTCTGGCTTTCTTCACTCTGTATAATAGGCTCCAGTTTCATCCACCTCATTAGAACTGATTCAAATGTATTCTTTGTAATGGCTGAGTAATACTCCATTGTGTATATGTACCACAGCTTTCTTATCCATTCATCTGCTGATGGACATTTAGGTTGCTTCCATGTCCTGGCTATTATAAACAGTGCTGCGATGAACACTGGGGTACACGTGTCTCTTTCCCTTCTGGTTTCCTCAGTGTGTATGCCCAGCAGTGGGATTGCTGGATCATAAGGCAGTTCTATTTCCAGTTTTTTAAGGAATCTCCACACTGTTCTCCATAGTGGCTGTACTAGTTTGCATTCCCACCAACAGTGTAAGAGGGTTCCCTTTTCTCCACACCCTCTCCAGCATTTATTGCTTGTAGACTTTTGGATCGCAGCCATTCTGACTGGCGTGAAATGGTACCTCATAGTGGTTTTGATTTGCATTTCTCTGATAATGAGTGATGTTGAATATCTTTTCATGTGTTTGTTAGCCATCTGTATGTCTTCTTTGGAGAAATGTCTATTTAGTTCTTTGGCCCATTTTTTGACTGGGTCATTTATTTTTCTGGAGTTGAGCTGTAGGAGTTGCTTGTATATTTTTGAGATTAGTTGTTTGTCAGTTGCTTCATTTGCTATTATTTTCTCCCATTCTGAAGGCTGCCTTTTCACCTTGTGCAACAACCATCACAAGCTAGTTTTATAACATTTCTGTCACCTAAAGATGACTGTGCTCATTTATAGTTTACTCCTCCTCTGACTTTGAGTCCCAAGCAACCAGTGATCTATAATATTTTCCATCTTAAAACTGTGTTTTGTGGACATTTCATATAAATGAAGTCATGGACTATCTAGTCTTTGTTGTCTAGTTTTCAACACTTAGCATAATGTTTTTGAAATTGATCTATGTTGTGTAAGTCAATATGTTGTTCCTTTTTATTGCTGAACAACATTCCACGTATGGATATACAATAGGCTATTTATTTATTCACCTGTTAAAGGATATATTGGTTTTGTTTTGTTTTGCTTTTGGAAGCTTTTTTTCAATGTTCCTCAGATAATATTTATATAGCCCAACTGGTACTTATAGGTCTATGGACCAGTGTTTGGGAATCATGGTGTAGAAAATCAAATTATGACATTCAGATAAGGACTCATCTTTTTAAATTTAAGAAGCATATTTTGGACACATATTTGTGTTAGATGCTATGTTAAAAGTTAAAAAGGTGAATAAGACATGATATCCCAGCACTGTGGAAGAAATGAACCAACAAACAAAGAAGTGTAATGAAGTGTGAAGAATGGTGTGATAAAATTCTGGAGCCCTCATGGAGTTAAGGCTAATTCTTTATGGGAGAGAGAATTACAGAAAAGTCTTATAAAGGACGTGATCCTTGAGTCTTGAAAGATAGTCTTAAAAGATGAACAAGTAATTGGTCAGTAAGATAGTAGAAATAACTTGCTTTATCATGACAAATTGTTTTATTTTTAAAAGCTATGCAGATAGGTGTAAACATAATATTGTCCAAACTGTCTTTTCCTTGGAATTTTATGGAAACAAATTATTCCTGTGAGTGTCTGCTGAGATCAATGGATGGAGAAATATGGTGAAAACTTGGCAGATACCCCATTATGCCAAGCTATGTAAATAGTTCTCAACAAGATAAACACATAATGGAAAATAACCCATGTTCTTTTGGAGAACGGTGGACATGGTCTGATACCTTAGGCAAATTGCTTAATCTTTCAGAGCCTCATTTTCAACATCTAAAAAACTGAATTAAGAAATAGCTTCAAAAGTAACTGAGCAGATTAGACTTAATGTATGCAAATCAATGTATTTAGGGATTGGCACATAACAGCCTCTCAAAAAATGCCAGTTTTCCTTCTCTCCCTCACACATTGGCTGTTTGCCATTCTTGCACATAAGGGCTACAAGAAGCTAATGCAATCACAAGGCTTATTTGTCTTTTGATTCCTATGTATGTTGTCTAAAGAACAGTACCTTCTTCCTAGTAACCACCGGGTGCAATAGCAGTTTCATAATGAGGCCTTGCTTCCTTCTAAATATGCACTAATTGTCAAGGTGATGGAGGAGGTTCATTATTTAAAAGCATAATTAAAGGGCACTTCCTTTAGCTAAACTAATGAGCAGAAAGTGCAGCAATATTTGCATGTTTAGACATTAAGGATGGAAACAGATGACTCATAGGAGAATGGGAGAAAGCAGGGAAGGTAGGGCAAATTAATCTCACTGCCTAGGACCTCCAGGGTTATTGCATTGCAGGACATCCCTGGAGGAGTGATATTCCCTAAGAGTCAGCTTCACTGGCTTTTCTTGTTTTATTGGCTGAACAGAACTCTCACCCGCGGACCTCAGGAGAAAGCTGATCTTTACTGCAAAAGATGCTAAAATGTGATTCCTGATAAGCTGATCTTGGAATCTGTTTCTCGCTGGACATCCATGCCCTGTTCTAAACACTTAGGTATCACCACAGATATTGATTCATTCTTCTCATGCTGTGTACTCACTAAGGTTGTAAATCCTCCCAAGTCAATAACAGTGCATTTTACCCTCTTGGCACATGTGTGTTAAGGTCATATTCAAGGTTCTTCCATTTATTAGAGGAGGGCATGACAACCCACTCCAGTATTCTTACCTGGAGAACCCCATGGACAGAGGAGCCTGGTGGGCTGCAGCCCATGGGGTTGCAAAGAGTTGGACACGACTGAAGTGACTGAGCACATTTACTAGATAAGAGATGTGGAAAGCAACCTATTATGTCTCCCATTCTTCATCCTTAACCTGGGTGTTTTGCCTAAATTGCAAGATTCTTGTTAGAATAAAAAAGAAAGTGTCTGGAGCAAAGTAAGAATAGAAATAATGTTCAATCCAATTCTCCTTCTCACTATACAGCAATTTCGTGGTCATCAGTGCCTCTGCCTTATGTCTCCTAAATGAGGGTGTTAGCATTAGAATGTGCTGTTTTATATTAAGTTTCAGTTATGCCAATTTCTTATTTTCTACACTGTGGAAATGACACAGAGAGAAAAATACCTTTCATACGACAAATGTAGATGCTTGGGTTTGATGGCAAGGAGGAGTCTCTCTCCCCTCTCCCTGGTACCTAATCCCCAAAGCAGTCTAGAGAAAAGATAGGAGCAAGTTACAGTCAGTGTGGTGACTGAGTCAAAGCTGCTTCCACTGGGACCACCCCAAGGCCTGAGCATCTTATTACTGAAATGGTGATTTGATTTACTAAGCGTTTGTAATTATGTTGACATTGTTTTTGTCTTTTTAACAGTAAAATGAGACTGATTTTAAATATGTATTACAGGATGTCTACTGAACAGAAAATGCATTTGTTGCCTCTGGGCAGAGGTACAGGCTAAGACACAAATAATGATTTCACAGGAGCAAAAAGAATTACTGAGCAGATGCTCATCTGGGGAAAAGAGGCCAGAGAGGAGCCACGTCTGCCAGCAGAGGGAGAAGGTATAGGATAATTAGCATCTTTGATTTGTTTAAATTTACCAGTGGTATAGCCTTCTACTTCAAGATGGAATAAAAGAGTGGGAGAAGCCAGGTGAGATCGCAGCAGAGAAGAGAATTATAACTGAGCAGGACCCTATGAGATCTTTCTGGAACAAACTCCCCCCCCCCCCCGCCCCCCGCCTCTTGCTTGCCTCTTATCTAAGAAAAACTTTTGCCTTCTAGGCTTTCCTTGAGTTCCAAAGAATAAAATTAATCAGAGACATGAGAAAATGCAGAAAGAAAGGAAAACAGTCAAGCAAGACAAAATAATAGTTTAGCCATTAAACAAAGTCAAGGACCTTTAGATCCTCCTCAAGAGTCATAGATAATTGTGAGAAATATCCTTTGAGATGTTTTGCAGGTAGTGAAACCTCTACCAGGTGGAAGAAGTTAACTGTATGTTGCCCATAAGCACATGGACCCCAGACAAGTTGACACTAGGAGCCCGATGATATTGACTCCCAATTACCTCACCACCAACGAACCAGAAAATGTCCAAAAGCTGATCAAGCACCTCCTAACCCCCTTCCATCACCTTGGCTTTAAAAACGTTTCTTTGAAAGCCATCGGGGAATCCAGGTTTCTTAGGCACAAGCTGCCTGGACTCCTTGCTTGGCACCCTGCAATGAATGCTGCACTTTCTTTCACCACAACCCACTGTCAGTAAATTGGCTTCACTGCATGCAGACAAATGGACCCAAGTTTGGTTTGGTAGCATAATTACATTCCTGCAGCTCTTAATTCACCAAGAGTCCAGATTCTCCTTTAGCACAGGCTCTTCAGAAGAAAAATTAAAGAAAATCATTTGAGTAATAATGGAAATCCAAGAAAGCCTTGCAAAACCCCCTCTTTAAGCAATGACTCAGGATGTACTGACGAGCAAGGCTGAGGGGACCCTCAGCAGGTTTGTGGAGACTATGTCCCCAGTATGACAGATGGAATTATCTATTTGTCATCAGATGGTACTGCAGGTTAGGCTTGCAATCAGTTCCACTACAGCCCTGACAGCCTTCATCTGTACCTTGATAACCTTCCTTTCCTTCCTTTGGCTCACTTCATTTTGGTCTCTTGGTAATTTCCTTCATTTAGTTATAGTTCTGCCCCTGAAATTCTGAAGAAGTCCCTTTCTTTCCAATAATAATAGCAGTGGCTGTTTGCTAACGGCCCACTGTAGATCAATACTCTACCTGTGCATGCTAGCTGGCCAAATAAGAGCAGAGAGTTCATTTGGGAGCTGATTCCACAGAGGAAGAAAGAGGAAGTTGGAGAGCAAGTCAGGGACAGAGAATAAGACAGGGGGCATAGACAAGGTCATGGCTGTGGCTGGTGGGGTAGGGGGTTGGCTGTCTATCACTGGGACTCCTGAGAAGAGAGAAAGAGGCCACCAAGAAATGCTCCTCACCTTCACGCCTGGCTGCTCCCACGCCCTCTGAGTGAGGGGTGCTCCCAGGGCAGTAAGGCTGCTACTCCTGGACTGCGGTCCCTTGGAGCCAGCAGGCTTCTCTCCCCTGGGAGCAAGCCCTGCGGCACCAAGCTGAGAGCACAGCGGGGTGAGGTGTGAACTCCAGTAGAGACCTTCCAGTGACGCAGGTTTCTGTTCTTCAGGGGAATGACAGGTATTATCTAGAGGATCTCATTCATGTATCAACTCTGCCATTCTTAAGGCTCCAAGTGCTACTCTGTCAAGAGAAGGAGGATTTTCTAAGTTTGTCTTAGCATTTTTCAGAACCAAGCATAAAGGACTCACGCTTCTTCCCTAAAGGCAGAGAGGTACCTTTCCCACTGATCATGGCTGGTGAGGTGACCGGCACCTTGGGCTAGAGGAAAGATATGGCTTAGGGCAGAAGGAAAGGCTCAATGTGCCCCATGGGGATCCTAGTCCGGAGACTTGTTGAGGCAGCAGGCTTGGTGAACAGCAGGCAGTAAGTGGGGGATGTTAAAGGCAGTGGCTCTTCATCCCTCCCTGCTAGGGCCATGCCTCCAAGGGGAGGGGTTCTATAGAGACCCTGGACAGAGGCCCCACACTGGGGGTACAGAAGAGTCTCTGAACCTGCCTGGAAAGCTGGGCCCAGGGTCACCTCAGTAAAGTGTGGGAAGATGGGAGGTGATCTCCCAAAGGCTCACGAACAATGTATGTATTTCCTATTGCTGCTATTAAAAAAAAACAAAAACAAAAACAAAAACAAAACAACCTCAGCCTTTCTGTTAAAACAACACAGATTAATTCTATTATAGCTTTGGCAGTAAAAAAATCTGAAATGAATCTTGCTTGGCTTCAATCAAGGTGCCTTTTGGAGACTGTAAGAGACAATCTGTTTTGTTTTTTTTTTTTTAACCACCAGCTCATAGAGGTGGGTGCATTCCTTGGCTCACATCACTCTGACCTCTGCTTCCTGTCATGTCTTCTCTGACTCTAACCCTCCTGCCTCCCTCCTGTAAGAATCCTTGGATTACATTGGATCCACTTGACTAACCCAAGATAATCTCCCTAGCTCAGGATCTTTAATCACATCTATAAAGACCTTTTGCCATGTAAGGTAAAGTATTTACAGATTTCAGGGATTAGGAGGTGGACACCTTCGGAGCCATTATTCTGTCTACCAAAGGTAGACACACTTTCCTCACCAAGAATAAAAGATTTCTCCTCTCCCAGGAGCTTTGGATTTCTAAGCAGGTAGAATAGACTTAATGGGCAAAGGCACTGGTCTGACAAATTGAGTATTTGACTCAAATCCTGGCTCTGTCATTTTTTTCTGGAGGGACTTGGGCCTGTGACGTATTCTCTCCTTTATGTGGGAGGAAAGAAGACCACCTGGGTCTAAGGGACCCTGCCCCGCTCACAGCTGCTCCTTCTTCCTGGGTGTGGTGAGGGGCCACTCAGGACACAACATGCACCTTAGGTGGCTCGCTGGGGGCCCTGGGGAGCCCAGGTGAGGTGTTGTGGGGTGGAGGTAACCAGTGCAGCAGAGATGGGCAGGATGAAAGGCTGCCAGGAAAGGAGCTTCGAGGTGGAGAGAACATGGCTCAGGCAGTGGGTGATGGATTTCTAGGATGTTGGTACCATCTCTAAAGAAAACGGAATGACTGGGATAACCATGCCAGCACTTTCCAGAGAGCAGGAAATGCGGTCACTGCACAGTCCTGACCCAAGAGGACCAAGGCCGTCTGAGGACTGTTCTCTGCCAACACCATGAAATCACAGATGCCCCCTCTCCCGAAATGTTTCTAGAAGTTCTTGGAGATGAGAAGAGGCAGGGAGAGGGACACTGAAAAAAAGTGAGGGCTTATAAAGGGACCTTATGTACTACAGGAAAATAAAGAAGTAAGTAAGACTCACTGTGTTTGTGACTCTCCCCAACTCCTTATCCATTCTGAACAACCCTGCAAGTTGCATCTTAAGGGAAGTCATTTGGGATTCTGCCTAAAGGAGAGACAAAAGAGGTTCTGGACATTCTTCCTCCCCACCCGATTAGGACACATGTTCCTAAAGGGAAGCAGGTCTCACCAAAGGCCAGTGTGCTAGGTGGGGTGTTGAGTGGGCTATGTCACTGCATTAAAGGAAGCATGGCCAATGCACCCAAGAAATCAGTCTTTAACTGTGGAATTAGAGCACTGACAATGCCCAATTATTTTGCTCATTAAGACGACTGGTCTGGACTGGATTGACCATTCTCCAATTAACTCCTCGGCACTTGGCTATAATAATGATTGAACTAACTCATTTGACTCCTAGGGTGGCTGAAAAAGCAGATGCGAGTAAACTCATTTTACATCATTCAAACACACTTTCCTCACCAAGAATAAAAGATTTCTCCTCTCCCAGGAGCTTTGGATTTCTAAGCAAGTAGAATAGACTTAATGGGCAAAGGCGATGGTCTGACAAATGTGAGTATTTGACTCAAATCCTGGCTCTGTCATTTTTTTCCAGAGTAACTTGGGCCTGTGCTTCTACTCTCCTTTATGTGGGAAGAAAGAAGACCACCTGGGTCTGAGGGACCCTGCCCCACTCACAGCTGCCCCTTCTTCCTGGTGTAGTGAAGGGGTCCCTGGGGACACAACATGCCCCCCCCCCCCCCACTTGACACTGGGAACCCAGCATTCTTCATGGAGGGTGGGGCATGGGACTAGGACAGGAGGTGCTCAGAAAGGACAAATGTGCCTTACTGATGAAGATCAAACTTCTCAAACAGCCACGTTACGGTGTGGTTTTCCTGTATCCAGATGATGGGTTTTTTTGGTTACTGATCTTTTGTTTGTTTTTATCAGTGACCAGATTATAAAGTATACCATGGAACATCTGGTTTGATAATACGTTTTTAAATGAGAAAATACTCAATTTGGAAGGTTTTCTATGGCAACCTGACTCCCCATTTGTGAACGACTGCAAGTGCAGCATCAGGCTTGGATTCTTGTGTGGCCTGGATCTGCGTGGTAGGTGAGTCTGAATGAGGACCCACAGTCACCCAGCCAGGCATCTGCACTCACTTTGACTGCTTCTCCTGTCCATGACTATTAGAGTTTGGGACGCTTGCAGGAGAATAATCCTCAGGTCTGTAAAATTGGGCATAATCTAGGCAGGGCTGTGGGCTCCTAAGGCAGGATCCATCGTGTCCTTCTTTCCCCCGGTGCTTGCTGCAATTTCTGGCACAGAGAAGGTGAGGGCCAACAGAATGGATTTCACTTCCTTGCGATTTTTCAGAGATGCATTTTTTTTCCCCTTGTCTGAGCCTGGGGCGCCTGTCCTCTTATTGGTTCATTAAGGCTGTCACTCAAGCTGTGTGTTCCAATAAGTGAGTGTGCTGTCTCCCTCCAAGTACCAGTAAGTTCACAGGGAAGATCATTAGAATTTGTGATGCTGAGTCAACCATATCCAAATAACACGAAAGCTGGGAGGGCTGTAAGTTCATAAACCTTTTGCATGTGAACTGGCAACTGGCCTTCTCCTCTGCTCTTGTCTGGGTTTGCACATGACTAAGTGCAGGCTTGAGGGATTTCCATTAGCAGATCATAAGTAAAAATCTAATTAAAATGACAGTCTCCTCATCATGGATTCATTTTCAAGAGGTACACTGGGTAGTTGGGGCATTTCTTGGGGTTGCCTTGTAATGGATTTATCTGGCAGCCTATATACCCTGGCAAAGGCCTTCTGAGGTGCAGGGGAAAGGGATGGGCTTTTTGGAAGCACGTAGCTCCTCTGTGACAACTACTACACTCCCTGGGCACACACACTTGAAAAGCTATGTAGAACCTAGCCCACCCATCATGCCCTCATTTTATGCCCACAAGCAGCATCTGTCACACACTTAGTCTCCTGGCTGCAGAGAAAGGAAGAGGGAGACCCTGATTCTATCATACCCCCTGCTACTGACCCCAGTGAATAACCTGGCCTGAGTTACATTTGCTTGAATGTGATATTTTATGAATGTCATACTAGCATTCCTCACAGTTGTATCCCCCAAATTATTAGTCTTCTTTTGAATAACAAAATGCTTTGATTGTGGCCCATTCTTTGGGGATAAATTACCAGCTCAATAACACGCTATAAAAAGCCTCTTGATGTTTAATTCCCACCTGCTCCTCCAAACTGGGTCCTAATACCTGTTGAAACTGTACTCAAGTCCCTATGTCCATGTCTTTTGAAGTAAAACTATTTTGTTCTAGTCTCCCAGGTCACCTCTCAATCTTAAAAGATTTCCTAAGGTGGGCCAGGAATTTGAGTACACATAATACATTGCTATTTTTGTTTAGTTGCTAAGTCCTGTCCAGCTCTTTTGCAACCCCATGGACTGTAGCCCACCAGGCTCCTCTGTTCACGAGATTTGCCAGGCAAGAATACTGGAGCATTCTCCAGGGGATCTTCCTGACCCAGGGACTGAACCCATCTCCTGCATTGGCAGGTGAATTCTTTACTACTGAGCCAACAGGGAAGCCCACACAATACATCAGACTGGCTTCAAAGGGTTAATGCTTAGGAAATGCGAAAGTGTAGAAACAAAGACTAGCTGTTGAACCAACAAACTGGGAACAATTTAGACAATAAGTCATCCACAAAGCAGTGTCACTAAACTCCCAGGTCCCTGAGAAATACAGATAAAGGTCTGACACACATTCCTAAGTTGTACAGGTTGCAGACCCCCATCAGATGAAAACTGCTGACTAAAAGCACAGAGACTCCAGACAGGTTGAAACCAGAGGATTGGTGATGCTTACAACTTCACCTTGATGCCAATCAATTAGAACTCTGCATGAGCTGATCACGTACCGTGAGGCCTGCTCCCTCACACCACCTTTAAAAAAATTCTTGCCTGAAAGCCATGGGGAGTTCACAGTTTTTTGAGCATGAGCTGCCCATTCTCAGTGCTTGGAGCCTTAGAATAAATGCTATACTTTCTTTCACCATAACCCGTATCAGTTGGACGAATGGACCCAAGTCCAGGTTCAATAACATTGTCAACGTCTTCCCCTTCCGCCCTGTCCTTGTGCTGACACACAGAAAGCTTACAATCCCCTGAAGATGGCCCTCCTTCTCATTCCCTCCCGGCTTGGCTACCTGGCTCTACCTCCTCTGAACCCTCCCACCCCTCCCAGAAGCTTTCCCAGGCCCTCATACCCAGGGACATGGCAGGATCCTTCAGATTGGTCCCCATGGATGCCCCCTACCTGGTTCCCTGCCTTCTTCACATATCACATAGGATTGTACACTGTTTATGTGTTTGTCTGCCCCGTTGTCATGGATACTTCCAGAGAGCAGAAGCTTTATTTTAGTTGATCTCTGGTACCTAACAAAGAGTTTGGCACAAAGTTTATGCTCAGAATAAATGAGGTCTCATCAGGCAGTAGGACATTTATTATGCTTTTAGAACCCCTAAGGTGGGTCCGCAATTTGAGTACACACAGCACATTAGACTGGCTTGAGCGTTTTCCACTCAAGGCCAGAAAGTTTTATAACAGTTACAGAACCACTGGGGGTAAAATCAGTGAGATCTTTGAAAGAGTAAAATTATCAAGATCAAAGCTGAACCTTTGAGATTCAGAGAGTGAAAAAGGGCAAAATTTTAGAATTTTAAAATGTTCCATAAAAATGGATCAAAAGATCAATTAATCACCAGGAGGTTTTAAAAGATCTCGATTTTTCTTCTCTACTTCCCTCTCTTCCTCCCTCATTTTGTCTCTCCTTTCTTTTGATCTCAACATCCATTCATTTTTATGCAAACATTTACTGGACACCAACTGTGTGCTCAGGGCTACAATCTGCACTGAGAATTTGGAGAGAGTAAGACACAGACATGCCCTCCAGGATCTCAGCACAAAGTGGGAAGAAAGGCAGGACAAATAAATGGGTAACTAAGGCAGAGTAAGTATTGGGACGGATTCTGCATGGAGTCTGGGGAGCACTGGGAAGAGGCAAGCTATACAACATGTGACCCAGAATGGCTTCCTGAGGGAGGTGACTTTATCAGATACACACAGCTTGGCATCAAATGATTTACATCCAAGAAACTTCTGATATGTTTCTGTCTACAGAAAGAAGCTAGAGAGCTAAATAGTGGACAGAGGAATCTGGGTTGGTCTGTATATTCCACTGGATTGCTAGTATGAGTATGGTGGAGGTTCCCTATTCCCACCCACTGTAGCTCCTCTCAGGGTGTGGGCAACTATTCAAGTGAGCTGGGGCTTCTGATCATCAATAGGCAGGCTTCACATTTTTTATGTTAATTTCTTTAGTAGAAGAATGCTATAGCTAAATTGTTCTTTGTTGATTTTGTTTAGTTGCTAAGTTGTGCCCGACTCTTTTGCAACCCCATGGACTGGAACCCACCAGACTCCTCTGTCCATGGAATTCTCCAGGCAAGAATACTGGAGTAGGTTGCCATTTCCTTCTCCAGGGGATCTTCCCAACCCAGAGATTGAAACCACGTTTCCTGCATTGGCAGGTGGATTCCTTACCACTGAGCCACCAGGGAAGCCCTGTAAGCTGAACTGCATCTTTGTAAATTCATATGTTGAAGCTCTAACCCAAAACATGGCTGTGTTGGAAGAAAGGGTCTAATTTTCATTAGGACTAATGAAGGTTAAATGAGGTCATAAGGGTGGGACCCTAGTCCAATAGGGCTCCTGCCTGATAAGGAAAAGGAAAGGTACCTAAGCTCTCTCCACCATGTGAGAACACAGTGAGAAAGGCTGCTGTATATAGCCAGGAGGAGGGTCCTCATGGGGGAATGGCTAGCACCTTGAACTTGGACTTTTCAGCCTCAAGAACTGTGAGAAATAAATCTCTGTTGTTCAGGCCACCCAGGCTGTGGTATTCGGTTACGGCAACCCAAGCTAAGACAAGGAAGACAGAGCTTGAACAAAGTGAAGATTTGACAGTTTCATAGGGTTTCATCAGGATAAACATTTTGCACTTTGCATAATTCCGATCTCCAAATAAAAATTATTTGAAATTTAAAAATGTAAACATTTTGCATTTTGATTAGCACGCTCACCAAAGAGCACTAGAGCATATGGAAAAAGCAGGTCCTAGCCATGTTTATTGTGTGACCTTGGCCAAGTTGCTGGATCATGGTCTCCTGCTCCATATTATCCACGCAGCAGGGCTTGGGGAGAGATGAGATTGAGCTCTGCACAGAGTACCTGGCACAGAGCAGGCACACATGAATGGTAGTAAATGAGACTAGAGAAGTTTGGAAGATATTCAGTGGCTCTCAGCTCCTCCTTAAAGTCATCAGTTTGGGAGCAGATTTCAGAATTCCTAGATTCACTATAAGGTTTCCTTGTGACTCAGATGATAAGGAATCCACCTGTAATAGAGGAGACCTGGGTTCAATCCGTGGGTCGGGAAGATCCCTTGGAGAAGGGAATGGCTACACACTACAGTATTCTTGCCAGAATTCCTTCCTCACCTAGTTTAAATTCCAAAGCCTGTGACTTTCATTTGCCTATAATAGTGCCTTTCAATCCCATCTTAGGAAATACTGAAGGGCATCTATAATGATCTCAGCCAGTATAGAAATGTTTTTATTAAAACCCCTCACAATATGGAATTTATTCTAATTTACCTCAATTCATATTATGTATTTATAAAAACATCCCATATAAACCATATGGTATTTTAGAAGGTAGCCAAGAGGTTGCTGGGAAATCAGATAAACAATGTCAAGATAGTGTAATTTTTGTAAGGCCCAGAATTTCTAATTCAGAAGAACATATATTAATCCAAATGCCATATTTCCAAAACCCTAGGGTCCAGCAGGATGGGATTTATTGAGAATGGATCAGGCAGTTGCCCCAGGACTCCCTCAAACATCTTTCCCATCAGCCTGGCATCCTTGACCTTGTCACGCTGCCTGATGTCCCACCATTGAGACATTCCCTCAGATTAATGAATCTCTCTCCTAAAGAGCATATGTCAGTACTTTCATATAGAGGAAGAGTGGTAGCAATCATTCTCATCTTGGTGGAAATGAATTCCTTCTGGTATGCTTTCCAGTGACACACTCTGAGATCAGCCCCACTGGGTGCCTGGGGCTTCAGCAGAAAAGGGAGTGGGGAGTGGTAGACACAGGTAATAAGGAAAGAGAAAGGAGAGGATTATGAAACATTCAGCCCCAAGCACGGTGAGGCAGGTGGCATCCACCTGGAGGGAGAAAAGAAGGTTGAGGGCCCTAGAAGCTCTCAGAATATGGGTTGGGCAGAAAGAAAGCAAACAAGAGATGCAGTAGAATGAGCATTATTTCATCTGCTTTATTAAGCAGCACCCATGCTATGACCCTCTTCTCTGCCGACCACCACGCTCCCTCTTGACAATGTAAAACCATTGAACAAAAATTTATGCCCCCCACCCACCCCCCACCAAATCTAAGCAGAGGACAACTCTAGGTTTGCTGTACTGATACTTCTTCAGCAACACGACCACCCAGAGAAATGCCACCTCCACAATCTCATCACTGCACAGCCCTCAGAAACAGTCACTTCAAAGCATTTCATTCCAACTAGACACTTAATTCATTTGTCACTGACAAGTCCGACACAGCGGCCCTTGTGATCACAAGTCAGGAGTCAGAGATTTTCCTGCTTCAGAAGAGAACATGCACTGCTCACAGGGCACTGTGTCACTGATGATTTCAAAGTCCTCAGTCCCTGCTCCCAACCTGTGTCACCAAAGGCGAGGCTGCACCGTCACCCAAAGGACAGCATCAAAGAGGAGACACAGAGCATTTATGACAAAAAGATGTGCTAACAAAGATCAGAAACTGGGCCTGGGGATCAAGAGGATCAGCTTCCCAGGAGCTCCACACAGAGCAAGTCGACAAGCTACACACGGGCAAGTCCACTGATGGGTGACGGTCCAGCCAGGAAGGGTGGTCCTCCCCACTTCCTACTGGTCTTTAAGGCGGCAGTTTCCATCCTGACTTCAAGATGCTGTGTGTCTCCCAGAGTTGATTTTCCTCCAAATCAGCAAGTGACCGGAACCGTGAAGTACCTACCCATTGCCATCATCCCTGAACCACATCAACCATCCCGGCAGAGAGGCGGGGGGTGGGAAGGTGTGAGGTGAGCCCCATACCTGGTCCAGCTTCCAGTGGAACTCTGCTGGGCGGAAGGTGTCTGCCTGGTCAAAATCCTTGCGCAAGAGGAAGACGAGGCGGCAGTTGTGCACATACAGGGCGTAGTGATGCCGGTTCATTTCTGAAAAGCAGAAAGAAGATTTGAGGGGGGCCAGAATCCCTAAGCCCATCACCCCTAGAGGAGTCTTCCCAGTTCATCACTTAGCACAACCCCAAAAACAAAGAAATGGGCATTCTAGTTTTTTCTTTTCCAACTGATCTAATGAATAGTTCTAGAACACACGTGTGGAGCTCTCTGAAATGGAAGAGGTAGATTCCAGAAAGCCCACAAAAAACTTCTGCCAAGAAGCCATTTGGGCCTTAAATACCAACATTTACTGCATTAGCGCCTGGATAAAATTACATATGTTCTCAAGCTCTTTTTTTTTTTTTTTGTACATAGACTTCTGGGAGTGCCAAGGGCATTCTCTGACAATCACATCGGCCACTCTAGGTTCCTTTAACACAGCTGGATGCTCCCAGAGCTCTGGGCTCTTATTTTATTTCATCAGGTTTGACAACAGCAACCACAGAGCACACCTTCATTTCTGTGTGCAGTTAAGGAGATCTGCCTCTCTTCTGGCTGCTGAGAGGAGGTGGCAGGTCAACTTTCCAGCACTAGACACAGTTCCCTGAATTTCCAAAGCAATGAATAAATACCTCTTTCCCCATACACAGACAACAGATGGGACTTTCTCTTCCTGCTAAAACTTCCTTTTCTGATTAAAAAAAAAAAAATCAACTGGGTCCTAGCCATGATATCCTGTAGTCACAATATAACAGCCATTGGGAAGCGGGGAGCTGTTCTTTGACCAATACGCAGAGAACTCACACTATACTACAAAGTATCACACTCAGAAGGCAAGTATGGTGCACATGTTCTGTAAGTATTGGGCAAATGAGCAGATACAGCAAGAAGGACATGGGCCCTGGATTCAGATAGACTTGGAGTGAAGCCATACCTCTGGATGATGCTGGAGAAGTAATTCAACCTCTTAGAGGCTTGATTTCCTTAGCTGTATCATGACAGGGATGCTGGATTATCCTAATGTGTCACGAGAATAGATGTTGTGATTGACTAATTTTGCACATCCTGTACACACCTTGCTTATGGAGGTATAAGTGGGAAGAATCAACATCAATTCCCACTTCAAGGCATGGGCTCCACATTGGTTTAAGCCAAAAAGGCTCGTGAAACAACCCCCACCACAGTGTTTGGTTCAGAACCCAGGTCCACGTCCAGCATTGCAGACCATTCTTCTGGCCATGGGGCTTCAGTCAGGAAAGTGACTCGAGTCAGGCCAGTGATTCTGGAGCTGTTATAAGCAGTCTAGGAAAGAACTGTCTCCCTCTTTTAGCAGCTAGCAAGAAGAGACCCCCATCTCTTTCAAGAAGTTGCAGTATATACTGGGAGGCTTGGAGCTGCTGCAGACATGTTTACTAACATGAAATTGATACATATAAGGTGGCAGATCTGAAAAATTGTAGAGAATAGGAGCCAGGACCTTGATCACACTTTATCAGAAGCTATCTGTCTTAGCTCTAGCCACTTTTAGTTACAAGAACCCCACATTCCCTTAATAATTTTGATTTTTAATCATTCTATATCAGTTTGCTCTGTATTTCCCATTCCTTGTAACTGAAAGCATCTTAATTGATACAATGAGGAAATGTGTATAAACCATCTGCCCAGAACAGATGTTCAATGGCTGTTGGTTATTATAAGGACTACTACACTGCCTCATGACCATGACAACACAACAGAGTAGTGTCAGATGCTGTTTTCACAAAAGCATTACCATTCTTCAAAATGCAACCAAAAGATGGACAGAGGGAGAATGGTCAGTTGCCAAGTGTGGCAGCATTGGTCAAGACCAATATTCAGGTGACTACTTGATCTTTACATTGATGAAATACCCAGGCCTGCTTATAGGAATTTTACTAACCAGTTCTTGTCTCCCACACTATTGCCTAACTGATTTCCTGTAGTTTCTATAGATAACTGTCAGGAGGATACAGAAAGATTTCTCCCCTTTGGCTTCATTTGGCATCAGGAGAGGCTGTGGTGAAGAGGTTAAAGAAGAATGAAAAGATAGACCTCATGGGAGGTTTACAGCATCTCCTGCTCTCCCTCCAGTGGTCCCTCCCTCCCCCGCCCTCTGTTGGCTGGATCCCTGGAGTCACCACCCACACCAGGGTAACTGGTTCCTCGATGACATGAGGAACATCAGTGACATATGATACACTCGGAATTCAGCTCCGCTTCTGCTGTCCTTCAGTGTTCTCCCTGGCGGCCCCCCTCCTTTTCCTTGCCCACATCTCTGGCATATCCTAAAGTCTTCTGGCCACTGTCAGGTATTAAATAGTCCAGAAAGTCTCCATATCAAATACCAGCGTGTCATTAGTTAAAAGATCTTCCCCACTCAGCCTTGTCCGTGGCTTGTTGGCCACCAGTGGCGAAAGGACTCTTCTTGTCCCACTGCCTCCTCCCCCAAACTCCTCCCAGCTCCAGTCTTGGTCAGGGGCAGGGAAGGCAGATGCGAAGGAGAGAAGTGGAGTCTCTTTAAAGAGGCAGTGGACTTTGTTATTCCCCAGGGATGTCCAGTGTCCTCTGTCATGTGGGTCTACATGTGGGTTCCTTCATGGGTGCATTGGCTGGTTTTTGGAGAGGCTTTGCAGGGATCACCTGTGGCCATGAAACTGGGCCCTGGTTAAAAAATGTTTTCAGCCCTTCTCCCCCCCAACCCCTTCAATCCCCACACCCTCAATAAGAAAGGGCCTATTACAATCTTCACATAGGAATTGATCTGATATGTGACATTGTTCCAATCTGGACAGCAGGGATATTCACACCACTTCCAATCCCACTTTTGTTGGCTCTTACCTCTCCATTTGGAGAAGGAAATGGCAATTCACCCCAGTATTCTTTCCTGGAGAATCCCATGGGCAGAGGAGCCTGGCAGGCTATAGTCCATGGGGTCGCAAGAGTCAGACAGGACTTAGCAACTAAACCACCACCACCACCACCACCTCTCCATTACTTCTCTAAGCCCTGCTTTTCATGATTCCTTTCATGATTTTCATGACAGCTTTGATGGTCTTGGCTCCTGCCCTCGGTTGCTTATCCCTGCCCCCTTGCCAATCTACTTCTCCTACTGAATTCCCTCTTCCTGGCACTCAGCCCTTTTGGCTCCAGTCTCAACCATTTCTGGATGTCCATTTGGTCCCCAAGAATAAGAATAAAAACACTGATGTTCTGCTAAATTGTAGTAGGGCAGCCCCTCCCCCTGCTGCCCCTCTCTGCTCACTGCTCCCCGCTCAGAGGCAGCTGCCATTAGCCTCTTGCCTTCAGACCATCTGGGCAAGAGTCAGAGCCAGGTCCACCTTTCCTGTACCCTAAACTCCTAGGACAAAAATCACACTTGCCCAGAGCTCCCCTGGGCTCTGTTCTGACAGCAGCCTGGAACAGATGTAAGAGTGTTTTCAGCTCAGCCAACAGGGAGGTGGGAATGAGATTCCCACCTTCTCTCTACTTTAGACAACCTTGGTCCCTCTGAGAGGTTTTCTGGGCATCTCTGGATGTGTGAGAGCACCCCTTCCTTGTCCAGCAGCCTGAGGGACCATCCTAGGACTCTCTACCATGCTGGCACCTCTGTCCCCATCACTTGGTGATTTCTGGACTGGTTGGTCCCTCTGTCTTGGAAAGCACCATATGAAAGTAGCTGGCACTGCAAGTGGCACATCGTATTCAAATGAAACTCAGAGGCAGCGAGAGGGCTGATGCCAGGAAGAAAGGGTCCCACGGGAGGAGCGGGTGTGTAGGGGGAGAGGAGTTTCTAAGAGAGGCCAGGAAAGGACATTGCTCACACCAGGAATGGAGAGATAGGGCCAAGAAAGGTGGGGTTGGAGGGAGCACAAGTGCCCCTCACAATGCCATGTGGTAGAGCCATTGCTATGTATTCACCTAACCTTGTATCCTTGCTCTTAGAAACATAGCCTCAGTCATCTCGCTGCTTCTCTCATGGTCAGATGGAACACTGAGATCAAATTCTCACCAGAAAACTGAGAGCATGTGGCTTGCTGGTCTAGCTAATAAAACCCTTCTGTGTTTAACCCTCTATTCTAACTTTCTGTTCCACGGTTGAAAATGGCAGTGACAAATGATGGAAGGATCTCGAGTCCCTGAATGTCTGGGCAAAGCTGAGCCTCACCCCGCAGCTCCAGCTCGGGCTGCTGGACAGTGACAGGAGGGAAAACGAATGAAAAGGTGTTAGTTATCGTGAGGCTTCTTGGTGGTTGTGCTGAGAGTGGTTTCCTTTCTTTTATAAAACTGCAACTAACCCTTGATGACTAATCAGTTCTGTTATCCAAAAAATAAACTACTTCATCATAGGCTAGCATTGGTGAGTTTTACTTAGTGGGTAAGACAGAAACTAGTGCAATTTTCATGAAGGGTGATTTTGTAATTTATATCAACAGCCTTTCTAACATTTATTGGGTTGACCAAAAAGTTTGTTTGGTTTTAAAATCCAAATGAACTTTTTGGTCAACCCAATATATTCTTTTTTTTTTTTTAAACTTTACAATATTGTATTGGTTTTGCCATACATCAATATGAATTCGCCACAGGTGTACACGTGTTCCCCATCCTGAACCCCCTCCCACCTCCCTCCCCGTACCATCCCTCTGGGTCATCCCAGTGCACCAGCCCCAAGCATCCTGTATCCTGCATCAAACCTGGACTGGCGATTCGTTTCTTATATGATATTATACATGTTTCAATTCCATTCTCCCAAATCATCCCACCCTCTCCCTCTCCCACAGAGTCCAAAAGACTGTTCTATACATCTGTGTCTCTTTTGCTGTCTCGCATACAGGGTTATCGTTACCATCTTTCTAAATTCCATATATATGCCTTAGTATACTGTAACTAACTTAGTATAAGTTAGTATAGTATACTGTAACTAATTGGCTGTTTGGTCAACCCAATATATTCTTTAACTCAATAATTCAGCTTCTGGTCAGGAAATAATCAGAACTATCCATACAGGTATATACAAGAATGCTTATTATATATTGCAATAATGCCTATTACAACATTGTTTCAGCATTTAAAAGGAAATAATCTAAATGTCTAACAAAAGGGAGCCAGTTAAATGAAGTATAATAAAGCCTCAGGACTGTCATGTAATTCATATTTTTAAAGAATATTTTATCACATAGAGAAATGACCTGGATACATGTAATGTTATTTAAGAGAAACATAATAGTATCACAGGTATTATAAAAATAGATTAAAAATTGTAAGAATATTCTATATGTACATAGAAATTAAAATAAGATTTCATTTCATAGCGAAATATGCCAACTGTTATCAGAAAATATCTCCAATTATTAGAATTTTAGATGACTTGTATATTTTTCCTACTTTTCTGCAATTTTAGGTTACTTGCTATAAACATGTGTTGCTCTTATAACTTGAGAATTCTTTTCCTGAAATATAAAAGCCCTAATCAAGCTTTAGTTGATCCTGACAAATTTTTAATTTAGGGCAGGAGATACATACATACATACATACATATATATATATATATATATATATATATATATATATGTTTATTTTCAAGTCAAAGAAGTGAGAAAATCTTCCCCATCTTTTTTTGTGCCAGTGTTGAGCTGATTGGCCCAGTGTTATTTTATGCTGAGGCCAGAGCTGAGCAGTGCCATAACCTGCTGGTTGAAGGGGCTGAAATGCCTACTGGGGGCGCTACTCTGATGAAAGTGAGGCATCATCGTCTAACGCAGTTTTCAGCCATGGCTGCACAAAAGAATCCCCCAGACGCTAACTCCCTGGGCCGGGGCAGGGCCCTGGCATCTGGGTGTTTTTACAGGGTCACCAGGTTATTCCAGTGCATAGTAGGGTTGACAGCCACTGTTCCAACAGCATGGTCCTGAAATGTGAAATCAGTCCTGAATATTCATTGGAAGGACTGATGCTGAAGCTGAAACTCCAATACTTTGGCCACCTGATGCGAAGAACTGACTCATTGGAAAAGACCCTGATGCTGGGAAAGATTGAAGGCAGGAGGAGAAGGGGACGACAGAGGATGAGTGCAGGGAGCCAGTGAGAGGACCTCCACCCATGGCAAAGGTCATGAGGAAGGAGGCTCGACATAGGCAAAGGCGGGATCGAGCCTCAGGAGTCCCCCTGGAAATTCTCGAGCATCTACCCCCATAACCAGAGCCTGCCTACTTTACTACTTTGTGCTCTCACCTATACCTCTGACTTTACGGGGGGCTGTCCCCCACCACCTCTTTCGGAGAAGGAGTTAACTTAGAGCTCCAGTTAATAAAAACTCCTGGGCGTGACAAGAGTGTTTTAACCTACAAACTCCTCTGAAGGTTCTCTAGCCTGCCTGACAGGCTTGTCCGGCCACATGTGATTGCTCACAGCCTCTCAACCATGAGAGGCACGAGATGCTTTAAACCGTCTAAAAACAGGTTCCCTAGAAAAGTTAGAAAACCATTAGTATAAGTATAGTGGGCTGATTAGAAATTGTATTGGTGAAGGGTTTTTCATTTGTTGAGCCAATGTTTGTTGCTAAGACTCCACATCCCCTGACCTTACACACATTAATGAATATATAGAAGAAATAAGTATTAACCTTTGATATAAATCACATTAGACCTTAGGCTAAGTAAATTCTTTCCTTAACTAAAACCCACTACACCCTCACCCTATACGAATGTAACTTTATTTGGGTGGCATCTGTTTTAAGAATAATCACCCCTGGAGAAATAAGTGTTGACTGACCACTGTCACAAGGAGAGGGTCATAAATTGTCAGCAGGCCCCCCTGGCCAGAAGATGATGTAACACCCCTAAGACCTCTGTATACATTTGTATGAAGCACCTGACTTTAATAAAAGTCAGGACTGCTGTCCCTGCGTGACTTTTGTATAACATCTCAGTGTATAAAAACAGACTCTGGAAAATAAAGAATTGGGATCAGTTCCTTGAAAGACTGATCTCCCCATGTCTCTCTCCCTCTCATACTCTGGCTGAGTCTCCATCTGGAGCGCGAAGCCCACCATGCTTACTAATTATGCCTGGGCTTCTAAGATCCGACCGGGGAGGCCTCAGTGTCTCCTCTCCTTCGGGAGAATGGAAGGACACCTGCGGCCTATGTAAGTGGTACAAGCTTCTTGTCCTGAAGTTTTATTGGTTTCCCACGTAAACCAAGCTACTCAGCCTCTTTTCTCCACTGAATTTTCCTGCTGAGCTATCCTCATTCTATTACTCTTTATATCTCTAATTAATATCTAGTTGAAGCTATTGTATCCTGATCCTCCCCGAAGCCGTCTCCCCTTCGAATACCCTGGATCAGCCGGGGCTGGACCCCGGCAGATGAGATGGTTGGATGGCATCACCAACTCAATGGACGTGAGTTTGAGTAAATTCTGGGAGTTGGTGATGGACAGGGAGGCCTGGTGTGCTGCAGTCCATGGGGTTGTAAAGAGTCAGACATGATTGAGGAACTGAACTGAACTGAAACCTGAGCTGGAAAAACTAGGGCCAAGCCTGTTTCTTTGGCAATCAGTTGTGTCATCTTAAGTTAGTTGCTCAGCCTTTCAAATTCCAATTTCCTTCTCTGGAAGCCCAAAGGTCTCTATCTATTTGATCTGCCTCCCAAGGGCATTTGATACATTTTAGAAAGGACTCCATGTGTGTGGCCGCTAACCCTAGCTGGGGATGCTTTGCATTTGGGCTCCTGGGTTCATGATGGAAGCACCCTACCAGACACTGCGAAGATGGGGCCACAGGATGGCTCCTGGGGTCCTGGGCTGAGCTCTGAACCCAGTCCCAATCCCCAGTGGCACCTTAAGCAGGTTTGCGGGGCACTTCCTAGAGGAAGATCCCAGGAAAACCAATCCTTGGCCCTGGCTCTGACACCATATGCCTAGAAAAATGGGCAACTTCCTTTGTCTCAGTTTCTACATCCAAAAAACACTATAACATGTATTGCAAAGATTAGGTGAAATAGGAAATGTGGGGTCCTGATAATGATAGAATATGGAATAAAACCAGAAATAGCAATGACAATGACAACCACATTGAGTAAATTGGCATTGATTTTATGTGTGGATCTGCTAAGTGATTTCATATATTATCTCATGTTTATCTCCCCCATTTTACATATGGGGAAACTGAACTGAAGCTGTGTAGCAAGCCCTCAAAGGTCATGTGTTAAATAGTGGGAAAGCTTCCATGTGAACTGTGACTGCACCACAGGCTCCTGTTATTTATTTGAAATATTTTAACAAGAGTAGCATTTGAAATGGAAAACTGTGGGCATCAAATTTTCATAAGATACCAGAGTATTTGTGTGTGTGTATCTTTACATGTGGGGTGTGATGAGCAGAACACGGGGTTGGAGTTAGCTGGAGCTAAGCTTACCTTCCAGTTTTGATACCTACTGGCTGTATAATTTGGGACAAGCTACTTAACCTCTCAGGGATGTTTCCTCATCCTTAAAACAGAAAACACAATATTGCTTTTATAAAATCAATTGTAGAGATGTGAGACACCGTTTGGAACAGGAAGATTGCACTTCTTGTGTGCCAGCTACTGTTCTAAAGCTCTATATGTACATCAAATCACTTAATTCTGATAAAAACCTTATGAGGTAGATAATACTATTAATAAAATGCATGTTTTATAGACTGGGAAATTGAGGCACAGAGAAGTTAAACAACTTGCTCAAGATTACACAGCTAGTAAGTGGTGGAGCATTTTTAACCACCAAGCTGTGAACCCTGCTGCACACACTTAGCATGCTGAAAAATAGCTAACAAGACTTAGCTACCATTATTATGCACAGCAGTGATTTTCAAACTACTGTTGTAAGTTAGCAGGACCCTTTCATTGAAAATGATCTTAATGGAAATGTGCCTATATATAATACAGTGAAGGTGGAGCTGCTTTGCTTGAAGTAAAGATGAAATCTCCTCCCTCACCCCCAGCCCCTGGTATAGCAGCCCTACATTACTTCTGGGGAAGCTGAGGTTCTGAAGAAACCAGTCTGAAAACCACCAATGCCAACTTTTCGATTCTTTTGTGTCTGTACCCTACCTCCCATTTGTGGTCTTGCCCTACCCCAAGCCCAGGAAGTCAGCAGGCAGAAAACCAAAGACCAGAATATTTCCCAGGTCTCCTCTCATACTCCTGTTTTTCTCCCACACTCGTGGTGGCCGTGGCCATGCCTGACCAGCTGGGACATAACGGGCAGCTGCTAGGAGAGCTGGACGCAAGGCTCACCGGTTTTATCTGAGTTGCAGAGGATGGTTTCCTTCTCAGCTCTCACGCCAGGGCTGGGGCCATGCTTCATCCACATGGTGATGGTGAACTGGTCGGTCAGGTTCTTGGGCACAACTCCATCAGGGATCTTGGCACCCTGCCTGCCATCGAACTTGAAGATCATTTCACTGCTATCCACCAGCAGTCCTATGGTCCAGTTGGTGGCAGCACTGGGGGATGGCAAGAGGTCAATGATGCCAGAGGAAGCTCCTACAGGGGGCGGGGACAGAAAGAACAAAGGGTCATTCCTCCCAGGCCGGGTGTCCTCATGTTCTGTTTTCTGCTCTCAGGGCCACAGTGAACTAATATGCGTACTCACCCAGAGCTAAGAGCTCTGTCCTGAGCTGGGTGACTTGGGGAAAGAAGGGTTAAATGTCATTCTTGCCCAAGTTGCCCATGGCGGCTTGGGGAGGCATCGGTAACTTACAGACAAAAGTATTGCATGTGGGAAAACAGTGCAATTAACCATTATACAAGAAAAAAAGTGCTGAAGGAATTTAGAGAAACGAGATTACCCTGGGGGCTTCGAAAAGCAGGCAAGGTTCCTGGAGAAGGCCAGGGCTTGATTCCAACTGATGGATTCATTCATGCACTTATCCATGCATTAACCTGTCAGCCATTTATCGAGCACCCAGCAGGTGCCAAGACCCCTCCTAGGTGCTGGCAAAGTAAAAGTGAATCAGCGCAGTCCTTGATCTGGAGGAGCTTGGTCCCCACAAATTGATGGACCCCTGGGGTGCAGTGAGACCAGGGCTGTGATGGGGAAAGTTCTAGGTCCTGACCTGGAAGAGCTCGGTCCCCACAAATTGATGGATATCTGGAATGCAGTGAGACCAGGGTTGTGATAGAGGACACACAGCCCAATTCCAAGAGGAGTGTGAATCACTCTGCACTCATCATACTTTTTTCCAATCATTTGTTTAGGCCAAATGGTACAGTGGTTGAGAACACGGGTTCTGAAGTTGGCAGAACTTAAATCTGACGCCTGGTGGTGGCCTGACTTTCTAGCCTCGTGACTGTGAGCAGAGACTTCACTTTTCTGATCCTCCACCCCCTTCTCTGCCACCAGCCCTCCCAGGTGTTGTGGGGACTGGATGAGAGACTGCATCCTGGCTTGGACAGTGTGCTTGGCGCACCATGAATGGAGCTCACTCTACATTAGCTGTAACTCTGCCGTTATTATTAGAGTTGCTATGATTTTTGCTACCACTATGATTCTAGGCTAAGGATAACCCGAGGCAGTGGGAGTGCCATAGGCAGATTTGTGTTTTAGAATAATTACACCAACAGCTTTGTGGAGGGAGGGGCTGAGTGAGCCAGAGGAGCTGACCCAGAAAGTAGGATGGCACAGCCAGGAGGGTAACTGGGCTGCCTTGGCCTTTTCACTGAAGCTCAGGTGGTGCCAGCAGTGCTCTTGGCATCCTTATGCTCTGTAGAGGAGCAGAGCTCAGCTACTCAGGGGATGAGGAAGGTGGAGGGCTTCCTAATTCCAGGGAACAAGAACCAGGGAATCCAAGGTATGCCAAGGGCAGGGGACCAGGTGTGTGGGGCTCCTTCCTGGCACAGTACCAACCAGGTGGTCATAAATGGGTTTAATGGACAGTGGTGCCATTTGTCAGGGATCGCTGGACTTCTGAATTCTGTGTATCAGAGACTCATCTCACCTGGGGACTGCCACCACAAACATCCCCTAGAGTTGAAATGACCCTTGAAAATTCCTCAGAAAGGTGCAATATTAGAAACTAATGTACTTTGAAAATGTTTCACCCAGCCACTTTTCCCTGTAGCCTTGGAACAGATACCTATTGGTTTGCAATTGAAGGTTGGCTGCGTGAAACATTTGTATCCTTAGAGCCAGCTGCTCTGCTTAGCTGGTGAGAAGCTCACCCTGGGAAAGGCCTCCGGGGAACTACAGTGTCTGAGATGTAGGGGGTGGAGATTCTGGTCTCTTAATTCACAATCACCCTGTAGCTATGCTTATCAAGGGGAAATGTGGGCAGCGTTGACTGCATTATTAACAAGCATGTTTCTTAGGGATTTTGCATGGTCGCATGCCTGACACATAGTAGGTGCTCCATTAATGTTTATAACTGCCTTTTCTTCTGTAAAATACCTCTGTGAGATGCTTCTGGCCCCTACCCAAAACCCACCGAGCTTATTCACCCAGCCTCTAGTCCACACCCCACATCTCTCATCAATATTTAGAGGCTAAGACTCGGTGATCACAATGCAAGGGGACCAGGGTTCAATCCCTGGTCAGGGGACTAGATCCCATATGCTACAACTAAACTTGCATGACACAACTAAGACCCAGCCAAGTAAATAAATACTAAAAAAGAAATTTTACTTGTTCTCATCCATACTCCTAGAGTCTTATTTGATGTCCATTTTACTTATCCGATAAGCTAGTTCACACTAACATTTTAATGACTAGCAAAGCCTTCAGCGCTATGAACCTCCCTAGGTATTTGAAAGAAAGAAATCTACCAAGGTAGTGGTAGGTAAAGATTTGGGGGTAGTTGGAGGGTGGGACATATGTGGTTTTTGGAATAAGTTCATTTTCCTAGAATCTCCCAGAATAATGCCAGCTGGTAACAGCTTCTCTGTCTCATAAGTGAGTTGGTTCGGACACCAGGATTTGTCCAGGATAACAGCTGGTGACTAGGGCTCACAATGAATGTGTGTCGTTCTTGAAATTTCAGGTGGCCAGGGAGATGCAGGCTGACCATGCAGGGCTCCTGACTTCTAGCTCAAGCCAGTGCCCCCCAGCACAATCTGGCAGGGCCCAATACAGGGATGTGTGTTCGGCCGTTACCAAGGTCAGCTTTGCCACCACACAGAGCCAGAGACTTGCACACCAGGGAACCAGGATGACATTGACATGACTTAAAACTCCACTTCTTGAGCTTCCCTTTTGATCGAGGACCTTGCTTTTGTTAAGGAGCCAATGTTCCTGCAGAATTCATTAGTCATTTAGGTTACTGAAGGAGCTGATTGCTAATTTTCCCCAAAGCAAGGTTGGATAGAGGGAGGGAGGTTTAGAGCAAGGATGAGGTGGAGGGTGATGGAGAGAAAACAGAAAGAGAAGGTTAGGAGGAACAACTGGTTACATGTCATTTTATGTATGTGTATTTAGGGAACTTTACTTTTCATAGTTACAGACCTTTATTATTACTTTTTTTGACATTGATTTATAATGTTATGTTAGTTTCTGCTGTACAGCAAAATGATTCAGTTATCCATATGTATATATTATTTTTTATATTCTTTTCCATGGTTTATCACAAGATATTGAATGTAGTTCCCTGCGCCACACAGTAGGATCTTGTTTATCCATACTATATGTAGTAGTTTATTTCTGCTAAACCCAGACGCCCACTCTATCCCTTCTCCACACCCTCTGCTCCTTGGCAAGTGCGAGTCTGTTTTCTATGTCTGGGAGTCTGTTTCTATTTTGTAGATAAGTTTCTTTGTGTTAGGTTCCACAAATAAGTGATATCATCTGATATTTGTCCTTCTCTGTCTGAGTTACTTTACTTAGTGTGACAATCTCTAGGTCGATCCATGTTCCCGCAAATGGCTATAGTGCTGTTAAGAGTATAGGGGTGCATGTATCTTTTGAATTATACTTTCAACAGACATTTATTCTCATTTCCCTTGGAACATTTTATTGGGCACTGAGTGGGTCTAGACTTAAGTACGTCAATGCTTTTTCTTAGTTATTCATCTAAGTGGTGGATATTATTATGATTCCAGTTTACAGGAAGAAATCCGAGGCTCAGCAAGCCCAGGATCACAGCCAGCGAGTGAGTGGACTTGTCATCAGAATTTGCCAGCCCCAAAGCCCACACTCCCCACCGCACCACCTCAATCAACCTGGAGGAAGATCTTATCATCTCCTGCACATTCAAAACAAAATGGAAGTATAGTGACTTACAATATTGTGTTAGTTTCAGGTGTATAGCAAAGTGATTTGGTTACACATATATACGTATGTATCTATACACTTTTTTCAATTCTTCTCCATTTTAGTTTATTACAAGATAGTGAATATAGCTCCCTTTGCTATACTGTAAAACCCTGCTGTTATCTATTTTATATATGGTAGTGTACATCTGTTAATTCCATTTCCCCGAATTATCCGCTCCCAACCTCCTGTACATTTACAGACATGGAAACTGAGGCCCAGAAAGGAGAAATGACTTGACCAGGATCACACAGCCACACAGCTAGTTAGAGGCAGGCCCAGCTATCAGACACCTGGTGATATTCTTTCTACCATACAGCACAGTGTCCTGCCAAGCTCAGCCCAGAGCCCAGGACCCATCTCCCTGTACAGGTGGCTGTCCACAGAATGGCATGTGCCCTGGCAAGGCTACCAATGTCATCTTTGATGAGGGAAATAGCATGTCACTCTGCCCAGCCCACAGATGTTGCCTCCAGGAAAGCATGACACTGTGTTTCACTAGATGGTGCAGACTTCCACAGACTTAACTGATTATATTTCATTTTTCTAGGGGCTTCTCAGATGGCTCAGTGGTAAGGAATCCACCTGCCAATGCAAGAGGCTTGGGTTTGATCCCTGTGTCAGGAAGATCCCCTGGAGGTGGACATGGCAACCCATTCCAATATCCTTCCTGGAGACTCCACGGACAGTGTCTAGTGGGCTATAGTCCATGGGACTGCAGAGTCAGACATGACCTAGTGACTGAGCAACAATTTCATTTTCTGGTGCACTTAAATAAAATGAGAGGGATTTCCTTTCTCCTAAAGTTCTCTCTCCTCTCCCCAAGGTATCCCATGGAAAGCAGTGGGTAAACAGGATGCATAACTTGCAAAGATAGTGTGGCATTGTCTGCATGTCAGGGTGTATTTAAGATGCAAAAGTCCCTGGGACCCACTGGGCTACTGAGAGCTCATACTAGTCTGGTGCACAGAAACTGTGGCCTGAGTGTAAGGGGCTTGTAACCAGAAATGAAGTCTGCTTTGAGGTCTCTGAACCCTATCAAGGTGGAGAAGCCTTGCCGAGCCAGCAAGTAGATAAAGACGGGTGAGTAAGGCAGATTTCAGGACACACAGTGGAGTGAGAGCCCACAAGGAGCCTGGGGGCAGGGGTCACCATCTGGGTCTTTTCTTTTTTAATATTTACTTATTTATTTGGCTGTACTGGGTCTTAGTTCTGGCACATGGGGTCTTTAGTTGTGGCACATGGGATCTAGTTCCCTGACCAGGAATCGAAGCAAGAACCCCTGCAGTGGGAGCAGGGAGTCTTAGCCACTGGACCACCAGGGAAGTCCCTGGACCTCTTAACTGTAGGGTTTGTGTGCTGTTCTGGATGGCCTTGGTGAAGGCAGAGTGCCCTCAGCATTTCAAGTGGGCCTGCGGCCATGGTGACAGACGTGGAGCCTTAGTCATGCCTCCTTATGGTCCACAATGGGATGCAGAAAGGGATGGGAGAAGTGGAGGATCTCAGGGAAGAGGAACCATTGTAATCGAGGACACAGGCCTCATTTTGTAGCACCTTCCATGATTAGCAGCATCAACTCCATATTATTTCATTACATGCTTATATTATGTCTTAGTTATACCAGGCACTGTGGTGGGAATACAGCAATGAACCATGCAGCAATGGGCCCTACCTCTAGAGACCCAATGGAAAGTCTTTTATTTTTGGTGGGTGGAATAGTTCATTGGTAGAAACCCACTTCAGTACTCTTGCCTGGAAAATCCCATGGATGGAAGAGCCTGGAAGGCTGCAGTCCATGGGGTTGCTGAGGGTCAGACACGACTGAGCAACTTCACTTTCACTTTTCGCTTTCATGCATTGGAGAAGGAAATGGCAACCCACTCCAGTGTTCTTGCCTGGAGAATCCCAGGGACGGGGGAGCCTGGTGGGCTGCCATCTATGGGGTCGCACAGAGTCAGACACGACTGAAGTGACTTAGCAGCAGCAGCAGAGAGTCTTGGGGGAAGCCAGGGAGGCCCTCTTGACAAAGGCCATACTTGAACTGCATGAACTGCATGATGGTAGAAAGCATTCTTCTGTTCTTAACATGCTTCAATGACCCACTGATCACACTTGGCTGTGTGTGTGTCACTTGCTCTGACCAAGAAAATGTGAATGCAAATGACATGTGTCACTTTAGGGCAGAAAATTTATGAGCCAGTCCAAGGTTCACCACATATATTTTTTCCATCTGCCATGAGATCAACAATATTCTAGATAGAGACTATTCTGTTAGCCTGGATCGTGGTGGGAAACCAACATGGAACAGAGCGACAGTCAACCCAAGAAGGACATGTGATAGGAATGGAAATTAACTTTGTTATTTTAAGCCTATAGACTTTAAGCCTATAGACTTTGGCATCATTTGTTACCACAGCCTAACTTGCCCTGTCCTGGCTGATAATGTGCATAAATGACTGACATCAGTGGCTACCATAACCACTTTTCTATCTGCATACCTTCTGCATGGAGGTGGAGGACTTCTTGATGTCCTTTCCAAAGCTCACAGCCTGTTGATCCTACCATCAGATGGACTAAGTTTTTTACATGACTGTCTTCACCTTGAACTATTAAGTGGTCTTATTAACTTCTAGATAACCTCACGAATGAAAGCATTTGGACACTGAACAAATATTTGCTGAATTAAAAATAAGCAAATGAGGACTTCCCTGGTGGTCTAGTAGTTAAGAATCTGCCTGTCAGTGTAGGGCACATGGGTTTGATCCCAGGTCTGGGAAGATCACACTGCTGTGGGTCAACTAAGCCCGTGTGCTACAACCACTGAAGCCCGCATACTCTAGAGCCTGTGCTCTGCAACAAGAGAAGCCACCACAAATGAGACGCCCATGAACTGCAACTAAACAGTAGCCCCTACTTGTCACAACTATAGAAAGCCTATGCAGCAAAAAAGATACAGTGCAGTCAAAATAAGTAAGTAAATTAAATAAGCAAGAAAGCTGAACTTTCCTTTAAAAAAATGAATGAATGAATGAATAGATTCTCTATGAAAATCTCCTGTGCTCACAAGTGTATGAATTCTGAGAACAGCTCACTGTCTGATGATATGAGCTGGTCTGATGGATCCATTGCTTGATTTAACAGCAGGCTCTCACACTGCAGCCTTTCCTTCAACAGGACATGTCCTCAGAGCTCTTGACTGCACACCAGAGCAGCTGACCCCGAGTGTCATATGGGGAGATGCTGGACAGATGCCAGGAGACTGTGGTTTCAGGAAGGAGCAGTCCTGGCCTCAGGGCTCCAAGAGACGTGTGTGTCACAAACTGCTTTGCTGCTTATTGTAATATGCAGTGACTCAGGGCCATGGAAGCAGGCCTTTTCTTAGGCTTGGGCTAACGTCAAATTGAATTTGGTCAGGAAGCCTCACTGGGGCCTCATCGTACATTTCATTCTCAAGGCAGTTGTATGACACTTCACCTTGGGAAAACCTGGGACTGAGATGGCAGAGTTCTTATCTTGACTTTCTGAATCCAGAGGAAGTTATAAGCAGCTTGTCCAGCTTCCCCACGAGGCCTGGCTTCACATACAGGAAGGTCACTGGGGGACCGTGTTAGGCTAAATTTGTTCCTGCAAGTGGAAAGGGACACAGGCGCAGGAGCTTGTATCATGTTTTACAAAGTCTCAGCGCGCAAACCTCAGGCAGCAATATGGCTTATGTCTGGTGCTCCCTTGGAAACAAAGAGGCTTTTTTCTGGTGCTTTTGCACCTGCCAGGTACTTCCTGACAGTGGCTCTGCCTGGCTGCTGTCTGATGGCTCCTTATTCAGGGATGCCATCACTGCTCCTTGTGAATGATGCTGCAGAAAGAGGAAGCAGGTGGGCACTGATCAGACCTCTCTCAGAGTGGGAGACAGCCTTGCCTGGGCTACTGCACAAGGACAGTGTCACAGAAGCAATGTCAGAATTTAAAAGCACCCGGGAGCCCTCCAGCACTGCTTCTGATAGCAGAGATGGCAGGCAAATATTGACTTAAGGAAAGGGTTTGGAATGGTAAAGGAGAGAGAGGTTCTAGCAGGAAAAAAAAAAATCATGAACAAAGGCATAGGGATGGGAATGAGCTGGGGATGGTGACAAATGGAATACTCTGGCCCAGAAGAGGCAGCACACTGGGAAGAAATGGGCTCTAACAATGGACCAGTGGGATGGTGGCAGGTCCTCGGGAGCTCGGGAGGGTGGGGAGTCATTCTAGAGTTGGGCACCCACACCTGGCTGTTTCACAGATATTTATCATCACTGTCCCCTAAATCCACCCTTGCCTGGAATTTCTAGTTCTGGTTGGTGGCACTCTCATCCAGTTAGATGCTCACATTAGAATCTTCTAAGATTCCTTGTTTTTCACTGCTTGTAAAGGGCATTTTTACAAGAGCTGTTTGAAATACTTAGGTTGTGCTGTTTTCCCCAATCTCCTGCACTATTCTAGAAAAACCTGCCTTCCCATGGGCCCTCCTTTGAGCCTGGCAACATGATAAATGGGGCACTGTGCTACCCAAGCAGGGCATACTGCACATCCAGTTCTCAATCAATGGTTGACCCTTACCGATTTTGCCTCCTAAACCTGTCTTAGGTTCATCCCTACTGCCACTCCCCCAGTTCAGAAATCATTATCTCTTGCTTAGACTATGGCCATAACATCCTAATTGGTCTCCCTGTTACTATCCAAAGTCAATGAAGATATGTAGAATGAAACTGGGGCTTAAAGTGTCAATGAAGATATGTAGAATGAACACTGGGGCTTAAAGTGTCACGGTAGCCCTCTGGCTGGGAAACCCTGCCAGCAGCTTGTTGACAAGCCAGGGAAAATGCAAAGAAGCTTGTCTTCAGAACCTAAGGAGCCCCACTTAAGTCAGGAATCACAACCCAGGCTCCGCTTTAGAAGAGATCTGGTCTACCTTTCCCTCACAGTCTGGAGAGAGCGTGGGGCCCAAGGAAGCAGACCTAACATGGATGGGCATGTGTCTCACTCATTTGCTTCTGTCTTTTCTCCTCTGTAGATTCAAGAGGCAGATTCCTGATCTGGAGGCAGGAATGGCCCCCCCCCCAACAGGCTTACTCGGGGTTCCCAGAAGTGCACACCAGGAAGTGTAAGTGAGGACTATACAGTCCATGGAACTCTCCAGGCCAGAATACTGGAGTGGGTAGCCTATCCCTTCGCCAGGGGATCTTCCCAATCCAGGGATCGAACCCAGGTCTCCCACATGGCAGGCAGATTCTTTCCAGCTGAGCTTGACAAAGGTCGCTCCCAGTACTAGATAAGCTTGCATCTCAGGGTAAAGTGCTTTCCTGTCTGATTGAACCTGCCTTCCTGCCAGGTGAGGCTGGCAGCCCAGAGGAGTGAGCTATATTAACAACCAGATGCAATTTTGCTCTAAAGTTTCTTCCCTTGAAAAATCCTCTCCTTCTCTCCATCTCCTGTTCTCCCCCCAGCAACATTCAGAATCAAATCACCTGTGCGTGCCCTTGGGCTCATCTGATCTTTAACAAGTTGACTCCATCATCTCCTAACCTGGAGGAGTTGAGGAAATGACTGTAACCTGCGGTGGCGTGGGGTTGAGCTGACTTATAATTCAGGTGCACAGGGAGCAAGATGGGATATTCATTCGAAATGAGATGTTGGTGGAGACGGCTTCTCTGTGCGTGGAGTAAAGAGCACCGGAGGCAGCTTTCTCAGTACTGCGGGCTGCTGATGGGCATTTTTACAAGAGCTGTTTGGAATACTTAGGCTGTGCTGTTTTCCCCAATCTCCTGCATCATTCTAGAAAAACCTGCCTTCCCATGGGCCCTCCTTCCAGCCTGGCAACATGATAAATGGGGCACTGTGCTACCCAAGCAGGGCATACTGCACATCCATTCTCAAATTGTCACTTGGTCCTTGGGCAAGAGCTGCGTGCATGAAGCTGTGAGTGTGTGCCTGTGTATGTACCTGTGTTTTCATTGTGTGATGTGTGTACCTGTGTGTTGTGGATGTGTGTACCTCTGTGTGCGCGTGTGTGTACTTGTGTGCATTGTGCACCTAAGTGTGCATGTGTGTGTGCCTGTGCCTACTTTGTGTGCCCGTGTGCATCTGTGTGTGAATGTGTGTGTCCTTCTGTGCATGTGTGTACCTTGTGTGCATGTGTGCACTTTGTGTGCCTGTGTGTACCTTGTGTGCACCTTGTGTGTGTGTGCACATAAGTGTGTGTGCATGTGTGTGTCAGTGGTGAGGGAGGAAAACTTTTGCAAAGACAGCAGTGGAGGGGCCCCCAGTGGAGGGGTGCAGGCTGTGTTCAGGAAGTTACATCTTCCGTGGGTGATGGAGTTACCCCCAAGTACAGGCCCCGTCTTAAGACTAAGCTCTTTCTGAGCTGCCCACAGTCCGGCTGGAGAGGCTGTGTGAGGGCCTGAATAGTCTCGGAGAGAACAAGAAAGAAATGAAATATACATGGTGGGGAGGAAAGAGGCCCATCAACACACCCACGGTCTGGTTTACCAAGCACATGGGACCGTTCCCGCCGTACTGTGTCTTATTCTGCACTTGACTTGAGAGATTTACATTCCAGCTCCAGAGGCCTGGCCCAGCGTCACAGATCCAGAGCCAAAGAGCCCTTCCCTCCCATAGACCTACTTTCAAAGCCTGCCTCTGTCACTCCCTGTGTGACCTTAAACATAATTTTTCCTCTCTGGGCGTCTAATTGTCCATGTTTAAAACTGGATGAATGAGACCCTCCTCAGTGTGAATTAGGGTAGGGCATGTGAAGCACACTGGAGAAGAGAATGGCAACCCACCCCAGATTTCTTACCTGGAGAATCACATGGACAGAGGAGCCTGGTGGGCTATAGTCCATAGGGTCGCAAAGAGTTGGACAAGACTGGATGACTAACACACACACGCATGAGGTGTACACAGCAGGTGCTCAATAAAGCTAAGCTTCCTCGGGTAGAACCTGCATCACCCTGGCTCCCAGTTCTGGCCTGCTTCCTTCTTGGGGCACCATGTCTCAGCACACTGACAGCCGGCCCTCTGTCCCCTACACTTGGATCCTTCACATTCCCCATCTTTCCTCCCAGCCTAGCTCTTCTCCAGCGTGGCCATCCAGGCCCGGCTTCATCAGCATGTGACCTGAACAGTCACACGGGGCCCCCAGCTTGGTTTCATGCTTTGCTGTTTCTGCCTTAAAATTCTTCATAATTTTGGAACAAAGGTCAAGCACTTTCATTTGCAGTAAGCCCTCGTGTGCCATAGCTGGAGGAGACCCGCCTCTCCCTGAGAGGCTGGCACCACCCTTCACACTGGCCCCTGGGAAGGCACTTCTCTGAAATCAACACAGTACAAGGGAACCGTGTTCCTTCAGGTCCCAACTAGGTGCTCTTCCACTCCTGGTGCTGTGTCTACATGTGTGTGCCTGTGTGTGTACACAGGAACATAATGTCCCTATGTTACTGATGAAGAATAGAGGCTTTGTCACAGCACTTGCCCACAGCCTTAGAGTTGGTACATGGTGGGGTCTGATCAGGTGTGGTTGGTGCTGAAAGCTGAGCTTTCTAACCCTTTAACCCAGGGGTCCCCAACCTCTGGGGTCTAGTACCTGATGATCGGGGGTGGGGCTGATGTAATAATAATAGAATAAAGTGCACAGTTAATGTAATGCGCTTGAATCCTCCTGAAACCAACCCCACCTCTGGTCCGTGGAAAAATTGTCTTCCACGAATCTAAAAAGGCATGATACAAATGAAGTTACTGACAAAACAGGAAGAGGTTCACAGCCTTAGAGAACAAACTTATGGTTGCCAGGGGGGAAGAAAGGGGAAAAGGGATAGTTAGAGAGTTTGGGATGGATATGTACACACTGCTGTATTTAAAATGGATAACCAAGAAGGCCTACTGTATAGCACAGGGAACTCTGCTCAATGTTACGTGGCAGCCAGGATGGGCGGGGAGTTTGGAGGAGAAGGGATATGTGTATGTGTATGGTTGAGTCCCTTTGCTGTCCACCAGAAACTATCAAACATTGCTTGTTAATCAGCTGTGTGTAGTTGCTTTAGTCATGTCTGAATCTTTGCAACCCTGTGGACCACAGCCCACCAGGCTTCTGTCCATGGGATTTTCCAGGCAAGAATACTGGAGTGACTTGCCACACCCTTCTCCAGGGGATCTTTCTGACCCAAGGACCAAACCCCCATCTCTTAGGTATCCTGCATTGGCAGGTGGGTTCTTTACCACTAGCACCACCTGGAAAGCCTGTTAATTGGCTATGCCCCAATACAAAAGTGGAGAAGGCAATGGCACCCCACTCCAGTACTCTTGCCTGGAAAATCCCATGGACGGAGGAGCCTGGTAGGCTGCAGTCCATGAGGTCACTAAGAGTCGAACATGACTGAGCGACTTCACTTTCACTTTTCACTTTCATGCACTGGAGAAGGAAATGGCAACCCACTCCAGTGCTCTTGCCTGGAGAATCCCAGGGATGAGGGAGCCTGGTAGGCTGTTGTCTATGGGGTTGGACAGAGTCAGACATGACTGAAGCGACAGCAGCAGCAATACAAAATTAAAAACTTAAAAAAACTGTCTTCCATGAAACCGGTCCCTAGTGCCAAAAGGTTGGGCATTGCTGATTTAACCATAATAAGTAAACTTAATATTCATCCAGGGGTCACATGTGCCAGTGCAGTGGGGAGCGGCTGATTCTTTCATAATATAGTAAGATACGCTTTGTATATATTGTTTAAAACAATGAATTAAAAAATAACCCAAACAGGGAAGCCTACCACATAATTTCTGAAGGGACTTCTCAGAGTAGGTCTCCCGGTCACAGCCCTTCCCAATGTAGTTGGTCTGCAGCTCCGTGGTGATCTGGATGGAGGACACGGCCCCATCGCACGTCTCCAGGTGGATGCTGGGAAACAGGGGCACGCTCCTTGAGCCAGGCTGGTACTCAATCCTCTTGGTCCAGTCTGAGTAAACAAGGAAAAGAGTGACCGTCAGTCAGGTGCAGACAGTTCTGCTGTAACATGTGCTTTGAAAATGTACATTTGTTCCAACACAATTGGTACCTTTGGAGAAGGAAATGGCAACCTACTTCGGTCTTCTTGCGTGGAGAATCCCATGGACAAAGGATAGGCCTAGCAGGCTATAGTCCATGGGTTCGCAAGAGTCAGGCAGACTTAGCGACTAAACCACCACAATCGATATATTAGGAAATGATTCGAGGATAACGGGGATTTCACATTTACTTATGCAAGATTTTGTCCCCAAGAAACACTAGATGAATTCAGAAATCCACACCTGGCTGAGCTAAGCCACATAGGAAGGCACAAAACAGACCCACGTACAGACCTCAAAACATCTACCAGCTACTCCACTCGCCATGTGTAATGAGCCACACCTGCCTGCAATGCAGTTACAGCTTTCTGTGTCATTCAGAAAACCCTCTTCACAATAATGCATCAGCTTCAACCCTTCCTATATCCACCACCACAAGCAAACCTCAGGTCTCTTCAAGGCAAGGTACCGTATGTACTGTAGTACTTATATATTTCTTAATCATTTAACCTGTGTAAAACTGTGCTGGTGTTGTTTTTGTGTGTGTCTTTTTTTTTCAAATAAGGTTGGCTTTTAATTTATTTTATTATTATTTTTGACTATGCTGGGCCTTTCTTCCTGTGCATGGGCTTTCCCTAGTTGTGGTGAAGGGGTGGTGTCTACTCTCTAGTTGCCATATGCAGGCCTCTCACAGCAGTGGCTTCTCCTGTTGCAGAGCACAGGCTCTAGAACTCTGGTTTAATAGTGGTGCACTGGCTTATTGCCCTGGGGGATGTGGGATCTTCTAGGACCAGGGATTGAACTCATGTCCCCTGCCTTGGCAGGTGAGCTCCCAACCACTGGACCACCAGGGAAGTCCCTTTGTCTCTTTTTATGCATCACTGAGTCAGACACGACTGAGTGACTGAACTGAATTTAACTGAACTGATGATGTTTTTGATTGTTGAGTCCCTTGTCCCATTTTTCCCAGCAAGTTGATTTTCAGGAACGCATACACCTTGCCACAAGCAAACAAACAAACAAAAAAAGAGGCCAAGATAATTCAGGACTCCATGAAGCCATGGGGTTAGGCACAATGATTCCTTCCCTTTCAGGACTGTGACTTAAGTAGGGCTGATGGTCTTATCCCTGCATTTTAGTGGAAAAATAACTTGGAGACATCAAAGTGTGGGAGAGGAACAAAATCACAATCAAAATGACACTACACAAAAAAAGAGCAATCAACAAAAATAAACACTGAGAGTGAGCGTACACAAGAACTGATTGAAACAACAAGAGTGGAGAGTCAGAGTCTAGGCAAGGCCATGCTCACGGTGACTGGCAACAGCACTTGCTGACAATGATGCCTGCCTGAGAAGTCTACGTAGGCCTGAGCCAGACTTGTGGGTAGAAGTCTGAATCATCAAGGAACATGAGTTGTGGATACTATTTTATATGACTCTCAAACATTTGTCACATTGCTAGGTGGTATCTCTTTTTTAAAAAGTTTTTTTATGTGAAACATTTTTAAAAAGTTTTTTATATGAACCATTTTTAAAAAGTCTGTTGAATTTGTTACAATATTGCTTCTATTTTATGTTTTGGTTTTTTGTCTGGAGGCATGTGGGATTTTAGCTCCTGGACCAGGGTTGAACCTGTACCCCATTCATTGGGAGGCAAAGTCTTAACCACTGAACAACCAGGGAAGTCCCTGGATGGTGTCTTTATGCCAAGGTAAAAATGAAAATCTATGGATTGCCTGCCTCACCCTTGGGAAACTCAGAAAGTCTTGCATTTAGGATCATTCATCAGCCACCAAGGGGCTTCCTGAAAATACCCATTGGCCATTGGCTGCCATCTTGAGGAAACCAGCAGAGTGAAAGGGCTGAGCTTAGGGACAGAGGGCTTTGTTCAGTGAGCAAACGTATGTTTGAGCTTCTTATGCCCCCAGCTTTGCTTGGAGCATCACAGATACAGCAATGAAGGAATCTGAAAGGGTCCCTGCCTTGTGGAGCTGAGAGAGAGACAAGCAATGGATACGCCATGCTGTCCTATCACGGAGGGTAAGTGCTATGAAAGGAAAAGTGGTGACCTCTAGAGAGGAACTTCTTCAGATGGAGAGAGTTCCTGCCTGAGCTGACGCCTGAATGTCAAGGATGAAAGCCCATGGGGAGCCTCAGAGAAACTTGTTTGAAGTAAAGGCAGCAACGATCTTGGCTTGACTCCATCAGGTCAGGAAGTTCTTGGGCAGGTTATTGAAGGTCTCCAAGCCTCAGGCAGCTTATCAGTGAAGTGGGGCAACCATGTGGGCCTGGCATGCAGTAGGGCTCCAATCCTTGCTCTTCCTTCCCCAGAGAGGAAAGGAGATGCTCACACCCCCTGCACATTCCACATAACCCGGCAATCTGGGTTTAGCTCTGAACCCCCATGATAACCAACCACCCTGTAATGTATTTTTTGGAGTCATGAGCAAAGATTTAACACCACGTTGTGAGGTTTCTCACCAGGAACTTGCTATGGGATGATTTTTGTTTGTTTTTAAATGAAATTTTATTGGCGTATACTTGCTTAACAATGTTTCCACTGTACAGCAAAGTGAATGAGCCATACATATACATATATTCACTCCTTTTTGGATTTTCTTCCCATTGAAAGGATGTTTAGATGACAATGACTATAGGTAAAAGAGAATCTACCCAATTATATGTTTTCTCTCAGAGCCCCCAGGAGCTGTGTCTGGAATGGCCCATTACCTCCTGGAGGATAAGACCATGGAGTTGCTATAGCCCATGTGGCCCCAGGTCAATCTAAAGGACAAATCACTGGCAGACAGGAGGGCTTTTTGTCTGATATATCTGAAAGTCACCGTGCTGTAAGCAGCAGTCCACACATGACCAGGCTCATCTCAACCTAGGTTCAAAATATCGCATACCATTGTGCATTCAGTCATGCAATTTCTTCTGCATGGAGCTCCTTTCCTGTTCCTGTCTGTCTGTTACCTCTACCACATAACTTTCAGGATATCTCCAGTCTGGATAGAAACCTTCCTCTGTGCCCTCACAGCATTCTCAACAGTAGAGTCCAAGCTGATGGTAACTCTGAATCCCCATCATGCTGCGCGATGCCCTGCACAGGGCAGATACTCACTAGACAGTGGGAGAAAGCATGAATGGATCCTGTAGGATGTCATTGGAATGACCCATTTGTGTGCCTTCCCCTTCTTGTAACTAGGAACTCTTTAAAGGCAGGAATTGTGAGTTTACTTTTGATCCCTCCACACCAAACTGTAAGCCCAGGAAATATTTTCCAGGTGGATCTGGGGGGCCCCAGAAACCTAACCTTGACTTCAGCCCTGGCAGCCTTTCTTGAGCCACAGACAGAACCCATAGCCTATTTGTAGCTTATCTGGTACTTTCCCTGTCTGCCCCTACTCTCGTCCTACAGAAACAACCATTCCAACAGAAGCCATCACATGTTTGCTTCTCTTTGTTCTCAAAGGCACTTGGTCCAGAAATGATATGGAAGAATATCTTCCCAGTAACAAGACATGGTATCAAGGAGGAGGCTGCTCTCCTTCCCTTCCTCACTCGTGTCTCTCTGTATCATCCTTCTCTTTAGAGATGCAATTTAAAAAGATCAGAGAAATGGTTCTGTGGAGGGTGCCCATGGTATGGCCCTATATCACCAGTTCTTGAGTCTCTCCTGCTAGTGGGTGAGAGATTCCTCATAATATCTACTTCTGGAAGCCCAAGACATCCCTGGTATTGGTGTTCTGTGGGGGCCGTGGGCATCTCTTTCTCATCCAGATATGTTAGTGGTTATCTTTGATGAGAAATTCCAGCTCAAGTCTTTTTAGGAGTGTAAGTACCAGAGCAAATAAATAACAAGGCTGTATATTGTCACCCTGCTTATTTAACTTATATGCAGAGTACATCATGTGAAATGTCAGGCTGGATGAAGCACAAATTGGAATCAAGATTGCTGGGAGAAATATCAATAACCTCAGATATGCAGATGACACCACCCTTATGGCAGAAAGAGAAGAGGAATTAAAGAACCTCTTGATGAAAGTGAAAGAAGAGAGTGAAAAAGTTGGCTTAAAGCTCAAAAAATCCGGTCCCATTGCTGCTGCTGCTGTGTCACTTCAGTCGTGTCCGACTCTGTGTGACCCCATAGATGGCAGCCCACCAGGCCCCCCATCCCTGGGATTCTCCAGGCAAGAACACTGGAGTGGGTTGCCATTTCCTTCTCCAATGCATGAAAGTGAAAAGTGAAAGTGAAGTTGCTCAGTCGTGTCCGACTCTAGCGACCCCATGGACTGCAGCCCACCAGGCTCCTCCATCCATGGGATTTTCTGGGCAAGAGTACTGGAGTGGGGTGCCATTGCCTTCTCTGCTGGTCCCATTGTGTCATGACAAATAGATGGGGAAACCATGGAAATAGTGACAGACTTTATTTCCTTGGGTTCCAAAATCATTGCAGACGGTGACTGCAGCCATGAAATTAAAAAACGCTAGCTCCTTGGAAGAAAAGCTATGACAAACCTAGACAGCATATTAAAAAGCAGAGACATTGCTTTGCCAACAAAGGTCTATCTAGTCAAAGCTGTGGTTTTTCCAGTAGTCATGTATGGATGTGAGAGTTGGACCATAAGGAAAGCTGAGTGCCAAAGAATTGATGCTTTTGAACTATGGTGTCGGAGAAGACTCTTGAAAGTCGTTTGGACAGCAAGGGGATCAAACCAGTCAATCTTAAAGAAATCAGTCCTGAATATTCATTGGAAGGACTGATGCTGAAGCTGAAACTCCAATACTTTGGCCACCTGATGCAAAGACCTGACTCATTGGAAAAGACCCTGATGCTGAGAAAGATTGAAGGCAGGAGGAGAAGGGGACGGCAGAGGATGAGATGGTTGAATGGTATCACCGACTCGATGGACATTAGTTTGAGCAAGCTTCTGAAGTTGGTGAAGGGAAGCCTGGCGTGCTGCAGTCCATGGGGTCACAAAAAGTCGGACACAACTGAGTGACTGAACTGAACTGAAATAGTGGAGACAGAGTCCTAGCAAAGTTTTCAGTCCTTTTGCTGCCTTTGGTTAAGGGGGCAAGGCCCTCTCCAAGGAGAAATCAGGGAGAAAAGATCTTGAAGAACATCACACCTGCCAGTAGCTTTTGTGATCTCATGAGGCGTGTTTTTGAGGGTTTATGGAGAGCAGACAAACTGCAACCATATCGTAAAAGAAATCAATGAAGCTTTCTGAGTGTAGCATCCTTGACGTAGTGGGAAGCTCACACAAACATCTTTCATTTTTCAAGAAAGGGCGGAGGTTTAAGAGAGCAAAAGGCAAGTCATCAAACTCAGTGTTTGCCACATGAAATATCTATTCATTCTCATTTTCTGGAGGGTAGAATGGCAAGATGTCTAAAAGTATGACCTCCAAATTCAGGGTGCCTGGACTCAGACTCCAGCCTTCTCACTTCCTGCGTGGACTCCGAGTAAACCACTTACCCACCTTGAGCCTGAATAAAAGTAGCACCTACCACCAGGATCTGGGGAGATTAAATGCTGAATCATTTCAGCCTCAAACACAATGGATACATTCATCAGATATGGTATTAATGTTGTTAATTGGTCATGTATTCAATAACATTTATTGCAGGAAATAAGAGGACATACAATTATAAGCATCTACAAGATGCTAGGTGCTTTGACATCTGTTCTTTCATTTAATCCTCCCAGCGACCCAGTGAGTGGGTGTTACTATCTTAATAGTGCACATGGCAAAACTGTGGCTGAGAGTTGGTGTGACTTGCTCAAGGCTGTCTAGTTCTTTTACAATAACTCCTCTATGATTCCGAGGATTTGCTGGGACTGAGAATGGCAATTTTTACAGATTCATCTTGAATATTCAATTTACACTGATAAATTTTTTTTAATGATAATTTCTGATGATGGTAAAGGATCAAGGAATATTGTCAGTTTCATCAATGCTTGACCTTGGGGGCAGTTGTAGGGGTCGAGGGGCTGCTTTGATACTGTAGACTTGAAGAAATCTGGGTTTGAATCTCATCTCACCCAAATTCGGGTCATGTGACCTTTGCGAAGCAGTTATCTTTGGGCCTCTGTGGCCTCACCTGTAGATCTGAGATACTTATACCTCCTCATAGGCTTGATGTATGCATTGAAGGCTGAGGGCCCAACAGAGCGACCTTCCCCATGATACCTCATGATAGAAACATCCCACTTTGGTTCACAAGCTTCCTAAACTTCTCTGAACTATCCCACTTGGAAACGAAATCTTTTTGGAAAGAAAATAATTCCAATTCATGAAAGATCTAGAGACTAGTTAATGAACTGTTGTTCATTTTTTTTCTTAAATAAAGAGAAAAGAAGTAGACCACCTATTGTTTTAATACTCGGGCTCAATGGCATCATAAACATTCTTGGAAAGGTTACCCTGGAATGCCTTCAGGAATTAAATTCCCTCTCAGGGGATTAAAGATTTAGAAATGGGATGAATGTATTATAACTCCTGCTGAATTTGGGGAACATATATTTTCTCATTAGGAAAAGATTAACTACTTAGAACTCTCTTATTAGATGCCTGGAGGTGGAAAAAAGCTAAGCTGAGACTTCTGGAAAGCACAGGCTTTATGGGCTCTTGTAATTCAAGACACTCGGTAAATCGTTCCAACTCTATACTCAGAAGTGACACCGAAGGAGGGAAGGGAAAGACACAGGTGTGTCTGATGCTTTTTTCCCCTTAACTGTGCATGTTCAAGGGCCTCCAGCTCTTCCTAGTCTCAGCTCCTAGCAGAGGAAGAAGCATCAGGTTGTCCAGGAAATTGCTGCATTCATACAAAATAAATGGCTCGATGTGGGGATGCTGGGGAGGGGGAGGGATAGGAAAGGGGTTGTCCTGATCAGGGACTGTTCAGTTAGCTGATATTCTAACTAGACTCTGTAGGTGTCAACCACCTGGCATCTTTCAAGTCTTTCTTCCAGGGATGGGTGACTTTGATTTGGTACCCAGGGACTTCCTTTCCTACTGGGAGAAGCTCGGGAGGTGGACATGCTCAACAGGGAGCATCTTTATCTTCACTGGCATCCAGTGCACCTGAGCTGGGGGTGAGTGAGGAGGTAGAAATGGGCTGGAGAGGTAAGTGGAGGTCAGATGATAAATGCTGGCTAAGAGGTTTGGGTTTCATCTTAGGACCAGTGAAGAGCTATAAATGGGTGTTTAGTGAGGGTATGAAGAATGCAGACTGTGCTTTGGAAATGTCACTTAGCAGCTAGATTAGGTCTGGTGTCCAGAACACTAAAATATCTCCGATTGCCACCTCATAATCAAGCCACACAGAGGGTCACCACTGACAGGGTCACACAATAGGGAAATTAACTTCAGTTCAATTCAGCCAAATTCAACAGTGTTAATTCTGCAGTTGGACAGACTCAGGTCTGAATCATGACTTTGCTACTTTTTGGCTGTGTGGCCCTGGGTAAATCACTGAACCTCTCTGAGCTTCATTTTCACATCTGAAAATGAATTAAAATTTATGATTACATAAATCTACCTTGAAGAGTTGCTTTGGGAATTGGAGAAAAGGTTTGCAAAGCACAGGGCTTCCCTGGTGGCTCAGTGGTAAAGAATTTGCCAGCCCAGCAGGAGATGCAGATTCTATCCCTGGGTCAGGAAGATCCCCTGGAGGAGGGCATGGCAACCTACTCCAGTATTCTTGCCTGGGAAATCCCATGGACAGCGGAGCCTGGCGGGCTACAGTCCATAGAGTTGCAGAGTCTGACACGACTTAGCAACAAAACAATAACAAATGCAAAGCACCAGGAACAGACAGCTACTGCTACTACTCCTGTCAGCAGTCTTGTATCATTCTTATCATTATTCTGATGCTATGCATTTACTGAGCACCTACTATGGGCTAGGCAGAGCCCCAGGCATGAGCGACAGAAAAGTGTAACTCATGAGCCCTGACTCAGAGGCACTGACAGTCAGGTAAGGGCAGTGACAGGCACACAGCCAGCTTTAAGGCAGACAGAGGGACAAAAAGCAGACCCCAGAGAACAAAAAAGAGGTAAGTTATACTGACTAGAGTGAACAAAGGAGGCTTCCTGGAGGAAGTGATCTGGACTTCGTTTTAGCATAGGTTGTATTATTATTTAAGTGTGATAAGGCCAACAAATCAGGATATAATTGCCATTGAAAAGAGAGTTTGTTATACTCACAAGTCTCCAATAGAGGGGGTCCCCCACCACTGGGGATGCATGGAGAATCACCAGGGATAGTTAAGAGGTAGAGGGAGAGGAAAAAACCATGGGCAAGAGCCTGTGCTATGGTTTGCATGGAAGGAAGAGGTCAGGCAAGGTAAGCAGCCTTAGAATCACCTAGTTTGTATAATTTCAGTGGGCTCTGGGGCATGGAGCTGTCCCTAGCTGTCTGGTACCTGGCCCTGGGGTGATTAGTGCAGGTAAATGTTGGCTGGAGTGTGAGACCCTGATAAAAGAGGTGGGTGGGATGTAGGTTTTGGGTTGGTTGGTCAGTGCCTGAAAAGCAAAAGGGTAAGTTGTTCATTCTCTCTAGGAATTCGCTGATTGAGGGGGCAGTCTCTCCAGGCTCAGCCAGGCCCTGGTTGTCCAAGCATCAGGATGCAGGCAGAAGGCACGGTTAACACAGCACTGCAGGATGCGGGGCACACGGTGGGCAGAGAGAATTGGAGGGTGTCACCACCATGGCCTTGGTACAACAACAAGCAGTGCTACTTAGATGGAAAATGATATGAATGGTGCTCCCCACTCAGCGGCCTGGTGGGACTCAGCAAGTGTAGACAAATGTAAGGCCAGGAGTGGGCATCTAGGAGACCTGGTGTGAGATGGGCCAGAAAGCAACTTTGGGGCCAGATTGGCAAGGACTTGAGTGCTGGGCCAGGAAGTGAGCTTTTTGGTAAGAGAGTGACAAGAGCCAGCTTCTGAGACCCTCCTCATGTCTCCTTTCCCCCAGGGCTCCTGGAGTGGAGTCCTCAGAATCCCAGTCTGATTTTGGTTAGAGCCATGGTGACGCTTAGACAACGAAGTAGAGACATGAGGGAGGAGGAGTCAGATGCCTGCCTCCTCTGCCTGCCAGCTACTGCACCTTGCGCAAGACACTCCTTGTCTGTAAAATGCGGAGATATTACAACTATAGCTCATGGAACTGGTGTGGAGATAAGGTTAGATCATATACGTGGTAAGGCCAGGACTTGTGCCAGGCCTATAGGACTCTAAGACTCAACCTCTAAAAGGAATCCTGGCTTTTCTGAGTTCATTTTCTTTTAACATTTTCTCTACTGCTGTTGTGGGTCTATAAGCAGGAGATGGGACATTTAGCTGGAAGGAACAGAGACTGAGTCAGAAACTCAGTCAGAGACTGAGACTTCCAGTCAGAGCTGGAAGGAGTCAGAGCCAGGCATCCAGTCCTGGCTCCAAGACCAGCTTCATGTACAGAAGGGCCCCATGCTTGGTGTAACACTCTGCTGTCACTGTCTTGAAAATCATTTTGACCCCAATAGCTGCCTTTCCAGCTGAATAACCTTGGGCATGTCCCTTCATGTTTCTGAGCCTCAGTTTCTTCACCTGTAGAATGGGAATATTAATTAACTATCCCAGAGAGAGGAGCCTAGGTTTTGGGGTCAGACTAGGTGTAAGTCCTAGGTCTACCTATTGGTACCATGTGCTGGGGGGCCAGTCAGCTCCTTTCCTGCCTAAGTTTACTCATGCAAACACTGGTGATATTATCACCTATTTCAGAGCTGTTGAAAGGGTTTATATCAGATGATACATGCAAACTACTTAGCCTGGGCCCAATACATAAGACATACATCACTTTTTAAGCATTAAATTATGCGATTTTCCCTTCCCCAATTAAAAACAATTACACGCAGGCACACTTTCAAAAGAAAGAAAACACAAACTCTCTGAACTCAATTACAAATATAAGGAGTCCTCTCCCTTCCATCATTACTGACCCCTTTCCATTTACTATACTTATCTTCACAAGAGCATTTTATTACCTTTTAATTCTCACTAAAAAGAGAGATCTTAATTAACTACAAAAAAAGAAGGAAGGAAGAGAAAAAATACCCACAGTTCAGATCAGGAGGTACAACTCAAAGCAGCCCTTTGCCTGGTGCTCAGTCCCTGACACCCCGGTGGCTGGTCCTTCTCTTCCTCCAGGTCCCAAATCGCATGTGACTTTGTAAAGGAGGTTGTCTGGGTCTCGTTTTGGTGATGCGCCCTACCTCTACCCAACTCCTGCCTGGCCTTCCCCACTGAGAATTATTGACTCATGTATCATCTATTCATGTACCGGAGCATAACTTGTACATCACTCTGCAGGGCCTGGTGCATAACTGGTATTCAATAAATATCTAAGAAATGAGTGAATGATTAGGTATATGAAAATCAAAACACACACACTCACACACAGACACACACACACTCACACATTCTAATTTGGCTGCCTAATGCAGGGAATGGAGAAGGCAATGGCATCCCACTCCAGTACTCTTTCCTGGAAAATCCCATGGACGGAGGAGCCTGGTAGGCTGTAGTCCATGAGGTCGCTAAGAGTTGGACACGACTGAGCAACTTCACTTTCACTTTTCACATTCATGCATTGGAGAAGGAAATGACAACCCACTCCAGTGTTCTTGCCTGGAGAATCTCAGAGACGGGGGAGCCTGGTGGGCTGCCGTCTATGGGGTCGCACAGAGTCAGACACAACTAAAGTGACTTAGTAGCAGCAGCAGCAATGCAGGGAAGCTAAACTGCCAGGCACTAAAATGTGAAGAATCCTAGATATAGCTGCTGTGTGTGTGTGTGCGTGCGTGTGTGTGCATTTGTGTGTACACACATACATACACACTTCAGCCTGAGTGTCTGTGGACGAGTGTGTATGATGATGAAACTGCACTTGCATGTGAGTCCAATTTTGGAAACCCTCATGTATTTGCAACCTTTTTAGTCCCCCAAGATGTCTCAATAAATGTCAAATGAGACAACCAGTAATTTGTCCTCAAATTTTGTCCTGCCTGTGAAGTTCTCTTTAATTTCCTGATGATAGAAGGGTTTAATTTCATCCCAAGTCACCATCTTGATTACCAAATCCTTGGTCTGAGAAAACCCTCACATCGTCACCTGGGGGATTTCAAAGTCAGGCATGTGGGTGGACACTTTCAGGCCTTATTCTGGAAGCATCCAGGCAACTGCGGATAGTTTCCTGCCCAATAGCTCCTTGACAAAATCAGGGGCTTCTATCATACCCTCTTCCCTGGCCTATTATTGTCAGTCAGGAGAACCAGTACCATGAGGTAAGTAAGGATCATATAAAGATGCTTATGATCAGATTAAATTAAAAAGATCTGCATGTTGCATGTGCATGCTCATTTGTGTCCAATTCTTTGCAATTCCATGGACTGTAGCCCGCCAGGCTCCCCTGTCCAGGGGATTTCTCAGGCAAGAATACTGGAGTGGGTTGCCATTTCCTACTCCAGGGGATCTTCCTGACCCAGGAATCAAACCTACATCTCTACGGTCTCCTGCTTTGCCAGGCAGATTCTTTACCACTGCGCCATCTGAGAATCCCAAGCCTAAACCATTTCTGATTTTGTGGAGGGCAAAGGAAACAACAGATTCTGGGACAATGCTACTTACTGTGGTCTATAGAGGGGTGTGGCCTTGGAGTTACTTGTTATAGGTCTGCCATAGAAATCCAGGGTAACATTTTAAAAAACTTTATAGCAATTTGACAGGGTGATTTTATGCTTATCAAATCCAATAATACTTAAAAATTGGCTTACATTTTGAATGTCTTTGCTATTTATTTCATTTTTCTAGAAATTTGTCTCATTGTTTTTAAAGAATTAAGGTTCATGATGATTGGGAAAAAAGCCAATCCTTCACCATAGGTGATTTGAGAAGTACAATAGGGAAGAATAAACCTGACTTTCTATTAGATCTGTTTCTTTTATTTTAACCTTTGTATTCTATTTTTTGGCTACAAGAATGTTGCTAATTCCCTGAAATATACATGATAACCTATTCTCAATGCTCTAATCTTTAAGAGTATAAAAGTTTTCCATTTATATAGAGATAAGAAATTACAGAACAGAGAATAACATTTGTCTTATTGGAGGTCTGTAGAAACCTCATGACCTGACCTACCTGCATAGTTGCAAGAACAAAGGATTCTAACACCAAGATGTTTGCAACAACCAACCATACCCCCCTCTCCTTTTAGTATAAGAGCAGCCTGAATTCTAACTCTGATACAATACTTGTTTGGGACACCATTTGACCATCTTCTCAGTCTGCTGGCTTTCTGATAAAGTCGCTATTCCTTGCCCCAACAATTGTCCCTTGATTTATTGACCTGTCAGGCATTGAGCAGCACGAGCTTAGATTCAGTCCAGAAGCACTACTCTAAATAATATCCTATTTCCTAAAACTTACATCCAAAGACTTCAAATCTAGAAGGCAATACTTTAGAGCATTGTAACATTTTACCCTATATATCTACAGGGCTACTAATGCCCTTCTGCTTCTGAATTTTAGAGGACTCCTGAGATCAAACTCTTTCCACTCCAGGTTTTGTTTAAATTCCTTTTTAAACATTAATTTATTTATCTTAATTGATGCTAATTACTTTACAATATTGTGGTGGTTTTTGCCATAAATTGATATGAATCAGCCAAGGGTATACATGTGTCCCCCATCCTGAACCCCCCTCTCACCTCCCTCCCCATCCCATCCCTCTGGGTTGTCCCAGTGCACCAGCTTTGAGTGTCCTGTTTCATGCATCAAACTTAGACTGGTGGTCTATTTCACATACAGCTAATATACATGTTTCAATGTTATTCTCTCATATCATCCCACCCTCACCTTATCCCACAGAGTCCAGAAGTCTGTTCTTTACATCTGTGTCTCTTTTGCTGTCTTGCATATAGGGTCATTGTTACCATCTTTCTAAATTCCATATATATGCATTAATATACTGTATTGATGTTTTTCTTTCTGACTTACTTTACTCTTATAATAGGCTCCATTTTCATCCACCTCATTAGAACTGACTCAAATGTGTTCTTTTTAACAGCTGAGTAATATTCCATTGTGTACATGTACCACAGCTTTATTATCCATTCATCTGCCGATGGACATCTAGGTTGCTTCCATGTCCTAGTCCACTCCAGTTTTACAACCATCATTACAAATCACTACAACAACTTCCTACTTTACCTCTCTTTATGACCTTCTAATCTACAGTGGTTAACATTCCCTAACCACAATATATCTAATTATTCTTCCAGGGATTCCTCCATGATTGCTCCAATCTAGACTGTGCCCTCTCCTTCCCAATTCACAGGGCTTGCAATTTACCTCATCTACATGGAGCTCACACTGCACTCCCCAAATTCTTGTCTATACACAGATTCAGGGTCAGGGCTGGCTTCAGGAGAATCACCTGTAAAAGTTCTCAAGACAGCCTTTTGGGTCTCACCTTGGGAGATCCCAGTAGAAGGTTTTGAGGAGGAAGCCCTGGAATCTGTGATTTTAATCAACCTTCCTCCCCAAAGTGATCTGGATGCAGAGACAGACTTGGAAATGACCAGCCAAAACAATTTGCTGTTTAGTCACTAAGTTGTGTCCAACTCTTTGCAACCCCACAGACTGCAGCACATCATTATCTCCCAGTGAAGGCCTTGTTCACACTCATGTCCACTGAGTCAGTGATGCCATCCAACCACCTCATCCTCTGACGTTCCCTTCTCCTCCTGCCTTCAATCTCTCCCAGCATCAGGGTCTTTTCCACTGAGTCAGATCTTCACATCAGGTGGCCAAAGTATTGGAGCTTCAGCCAAAACATATTGGGCATTAAAATTCCACTCCATCTCTCACCACATTCATGACTTCCAACAGTCAGGGAGAGGCCTGAGAAGGGATTTCTGCTCCCTATGCAGGATGACCACAGGGAGATCTATTTGCTGCCTGAAAGCTGACCCAGCAGAGTAGGACTTGACACCGAATGAGCTTAGAACAAGTATTCTTTTCTTTCTTCACATTGTGTGGGTTCTGATTCCAGAAGAACTACAGATGCAGGGCCAGAGCTCTTAGTGGAGACAGAGCCACTTCCAGTTGTGAGGCATTAGATTATACCTCCTGACCACGTGATTGATAAAACATTTTTTCATATATTGAGATATAGGGAAGTCACTTTGGTTTACATGTGAAGTAACTTGAAGTTTCTGCTAACTAAAATAGCCTGTTTGTGGCCTATCAAACACACAGTATACATCTGCTTTAATTATGAAAGAAAAGGGCACACTGGCCAGAAGCAAACAATGTCCATGTTAAAAATAAGGATTAAATGCCCCTCTACCTGGTACACGAATGCTGGTACTCCTTTGACGATAAGACTCCCTTCCCAGGTGCCAAAGCCATACTGCCTCGCTGTGTGCATGTTGGTCTGTTCTTTTTTTTTTTTTTTTAATCTTAAAGAAATGTAACCATGACTTGTTTAATATTCTTTGTTCTGACAAGATACAAAACTGTGATGAAAACTCTACTTCTCTGGAGCAGTTTCTCAGAGTAATCTAGGAAGCTGGCTTCTGGTTTAAACCAGTTTGACTCAAATAAAACTCTTTTCTACCCTTATTATTGATTGTTTATTGACTATTTTCATTGACACCTTCCTCCGGTGGAAGGAGTACACTTCCCTTCCCCGGTGATTTTGGGGTTGGCCACATGACTGATTGTGAACAGTAGACTAAGCTATTCATTTACTTCCGTGATTGTTTTCCACCTGAAACTCTCACCCTTCACCTCCATCTTCATCTACCATCACGAGTTCCACAAGAGCGGGTTGCCTCCTTTGCTTAGATTTGAAATCTCCAGTGGTTGGTGGAGTTCCTGGAACATGGCTGGTTCTCACTACATATCTGGGGAATGAATGATATGGCTGCTTCATGGAAGGTGTCTGTGCTCATGTTCTGGGTTCTGGGAATCTTCCTGGCCCGTTGCTCTGGTCAGCCTTTCTTCCTGTTGTCTTTATTCTTGGATTCTCCTGCTCCTTCCAGCTTCTCTGAACTGAGGATGCTGCTGCTGTTCTGCTGGGCTGGGTTTAGGGTTCATTCTGTGCACTGTGTCTCCAGATCTGCCCTCAGCCGGGGGTGAGGTCTGTTCTGCTCCCATGCCTGACACAGGCCCCCTTGGCACTGCACCCCAATCTGGTCAGCCCCTGGCTGTTTGCATGCTAGGAGGGAATCCATTCACTGGTCCTCTGATGCCCTTGGGAGCACCTTAGTTTTCCAACAAGCCTCTGAACTTGCTGATGTAGGCACCCCTTCTCTAAAGCTTGGGTCCTCCCCCTTTCGCCCTGGCTCCACACTCTCCAGGATTGTCAGTGCTGCCACCGAAGTGAACCACATGGTGTTCAAAAACCAGGGCCCCATGCCAAATTTGGCTACTCTTACTCCCCACCCTTTTCATTCCCAGAGATTCTCAGCTCACATGCAGAAACATGTCCAGCAGAGTTGATGCTGGAAAGGGGCAGAAACCAGGCAATTTAAGAGCAGCCATTCTGGAAGACAAGTCTCCCAAGGGGGAAATCATTAACTCAACCAATCAGGGTACTTTCTCTTGGATTTATAGAAGCTTTTCTTTCTTATGTCCAATAAACATGAGCATTTTCCAGGCAATTTTCTTATCTTGGGACGAATGCATTATTGGTACAAGATGGAGTAGCTATTCTTCAAGAATCTTTACTTTTATAGCCTTGAAAAGCATTTACAATGCAAGCATATGGTTTTTCAAGCACACACTTTTAGTCTTTTTGTAAAGATGGCTTATGTAAACTTTTCAGACTCCAGTCACGTAAATCTTTTTAATCGATAGATCAGTGGCACATGGTTGCAGAATTAATTTTTTTAAACAAAAGGACCACAACTCCAGGTGATATTAGAGGACTGCAGGGTTTTTCATTTCACTGATTGACTTTATAAAATTGGGACCAAATTATCATCTCTTTGGAAAATATGGCACAAAGCTGCAGAGTCCATCAAATACATTGGAAATCAGAGTCCAAGCGCCCAGGACTGGGGAGAGGTGTCCTTCACATGGATGGGCAGTGGGAGTCATCACAGATGATTAGACTGATGCTTGGCAAAACATACCTTGGGCCTCAAAATGACCATATGCTTTGGCCCAGGTGATAATACTCCTGAGAAAGTACTCCAAAATGCAGACAAAGATTTTTGCACAGATATTCACTGATACACAGAAAAGCAGAACCGAGCTAAAGCTGGACAATCACTTTGTCCCATTTGACTTCAGGAACCCCATCAGGCACACTTGACCTTCTTTGAAAGAATGTTAGGCAGCTGATGAGAGGGCGGTATGGTTTCATGAAGTGGGATAATACATGTGGCACCAAGTTAAGTGGGAAACACGCAAAGTTCAAATGACTGTGTATGAAGGGAGAAAAGTATACTGTAATATTGATAATACTGCATTCATTGGATCATGGGGAACTTTTATTGTAATTATTATCTTTAAAAAGTTTCTTTTCAAGGGCTTCCCAGGTGGTGCTAATGGTAAAGAATCTGCCTGCCAGTGTAAGAGACGCAAGGGCCAGGAAGATCCCACATGCCATGGAGCGATTAAGCCCATGTGCCACAACTCTAGAGCCTGGTAGCTGCAGAAGCTGGCGCACCCTAGAGCCCGCGCTCCACAACACGTGAAGCCACCACAATGAGAAGACTGAGCGCCGCAACAGAGGAGCCTCCACTCACTGCAACCAGAGGAAGCCCGCTCAGCAACAAGACCCAGCACAGCCACAGAGAGATGAATGAAACTTAAGTATATATATTAAAACATTCTTTGCAAATGAGCAGGAAACACTTTATAATTTAAAATATATTTATATTAAAAAGTTGCTGTGGTCCAATTGCTACTTATCATACAGAACTTGTAAATGCTGCTTGAAAACCATCCCTCTCCTTTGGCCACTTGGGCAGACAGACAACCTGCCGCTTCCCTTTGCCACAGAGCTCCTGTTGGCGGGTCTGAGCGCCGCCCACACACTAGGCATGGGATGCTTTATCTTGCATTCAGTCATGAAGGGTGTTACAAATCCATGGTGGGCTGAGAGCCTGAAGAGCAAAAGCCTTGGAGTTTGGCAGGGAGTGGCATGCTGTCACTGCTTCTGGGCCTGTAGCTGGGAAGAAGGTGGGCGAGTCAGTCCACATGTGGCTGCCATTCACCAGACCTCAGTGGGTAGATGGGTCCTGCTGTGCTCCCTGCCAGTGGATGCTGCCAAGTATCACTGGCTGCTGTCACCTAGGGATGCAGGTCAGAGACAGACCCGGCACTGGGAGAGAGAGAGGGGCTTCTGGCCTCCCACAAATGACTCAACGCTGAAATAAGGCTGAACAACCCACGTGTCTTAGGCTGAAAATGAGGTCACATTGCACTCTAGATACTAATTTCCATCAACCAGATTATCAGAAATTCATCATCCTCAGAGTGTACTAGTTTCTACAGCCCCAGACAGATACTCCACATTGGCCCACAGTCTGACAGGGGAGCTCCAAGCCTCTCCAGACCCCTTGAGCTTCCACATTGCTCTGGGCCCATGTGCCCATACCTTGCCCTGCCCTCCTGACCAGGGTGATCAGCCTCCTGCTGAGGACCCCAACTGTGGATGCTCTGAAGGCCCATAGATCTCAGCGACTGACTCTGTTCCATGGGAAGGGAGGGAGAAGGGAAACTCCCACTCCCACCTGCTGAGGCCCACCACGCTCCTTTGGGCTCCAGTGAAGTCTGGCTGGTACACCCACAGCTGAACAGAATCTCTCTGGAAAGTTCTGTCTACTTCATTCACTGTCCACTTTGGAAATCTGACTGCATCTGTCATGAGAACAAACAGGGAAATGCATACTGGTTCATCCATTCGTGCCGAGTTTTCTCCACACTCTTATCTGCAACTTGAACTCTTGTCTCTCCTTGCTCATAGAACAAGAAATGCTGAGTTGGACATGGACAAGAACCCATGGCTGGCATGATTCTGAACTGAAGGTGCAGAACTGAAGGACTAGGCTCTGCTGGAGCACTCCTCCCTGCCTCTTCCCATCACAGCGTCCATCCCTACCTCCTCAGGGCACCTGGCAAATTGTACTGGCCCCTCAATAAGCCTCAGTGCCCCTTCATCCCTTTCCAAAGGCTTAGGCACCCCTACTCTCTGCTCTTCCAGGCCCTGGGCCCTGTCCCTGCTCTGACTTCCTCGGATTGGAATCATATATTCAGGATCTGGTCACCTGCTTGCTCTCTTCCCTCTTCCAGCTCCTGACCCCAGGGTGCCCTGCTCACCTGGCTCAGGCCGGGCCCTGGGGGAAGTTCCCTGTGTTGAATGGAAGCATTGAGAGCATCTCTTATGTGCTGGGACCTCAGCCACCCCTCTGCATGGTTAGAGCGGAGTTAGTGCTCTCGGCCACCGTCCTGGCATCTCCAGGGTCACTACATGCTTCGCTCTGTGAGTCCAGGGTGGACTCCTAGCTCTGCAGTCTGTTGCTCAGTCCACCAAGAGCCACATGATGAGGATGCAGAGAGGGGTTGCTGGCATTATTCTGCCCCTGTTAGAGATGAGGATGAGCTTGGCAAGGAGAGGTGAGTGACTGGCTGTGGTCACATTCATCATGAGAATCAAGTGTCTGGTTGATGTTCAGATGATAAATATCAGTGTCTAGGCTGATGATGCCTTTCAGTAACGCAGAGCAAGAAGGAAACCACCACTTAGTAAACTCTTGCTGGGCCTTTTGTATGTGCTATCAGTCTGCATGGCATCCAACTGAGAAAGGGAGCAGGCCCTCCAAAAGTAGGAGGGCCATTTCACCGATGCTGAGAGCCATTTAACTTATATGCAGAGTACATCATGAGAAACACTGGACTGGAAGAAACACAAACTGGAATCAAGATTGCTGGGAGAAATATCAATAACCTCAGATATGCAGATGACACCACCCTTATGGCAGAAAGTGAAGAGGAACTCAAAAACCTCTTGATGAAAGTGAAAGTGGAGAGTGAAAAAGTTGGCTTAAAGCTCAACATTCAGAAAATGAAGATCATGGCATCTGGTCCCATCACTTCATGGGAAATAGATGGGGAAACAGTGGAAACAGTGTCAGCCTTTATTTTTCTGGGCTCCAAAATCACTACAGATGGTGACTGCAGCCATGAAATTAAAAGACGCTTACTCCTTGGAAGGAAAGTTATGACCAACCTAGATAGCATATTCAAAAGCAGAGACATTACTTTGCCAACAAAGGTTCGTCTAGTCAAGGCTATGGTTTTTCCTGTGGTCATGTACGGATGTGAGAGTTGGACTGTGAAGAAGGCTGAGCGCCGAAGAATTGATGCTTTTGAACTGTGGTGTTGGAGAAGACTCCTGAGAGTCCCTTGGACTGCAAGGAGATCCAACCAGTCCTTTCTGAAGGAGATCAGCCCTGGGATTTCTTTGGAAGGAATGATGCTGAAGCTGAAACTCCAGTACTTTGGCCACCTCATGCGACGAGTTGACTCATTGGAAAAGACTCTGATGCTGGGAGAGATTGGGGGCAGGAGGAGAAGGGGATGACAGAGGATGAGATGGCTGGATGGCATCACTGACTCGATGGACGTGTGTCTGAGTGAACTCCGGGAATTGGTGATGGACAGGGAGGCCTGGCGTGCTGTGATTCATGGGATCACAAAGAGTCGGACACGACTGAGCAACTGATCTGATCTGATCTGAGAGCCATATAACCGAGGCTGAGATGTGAAATGACCTGCCTGAGAGCACCTCCCCAGCAAATGGCACCAACTAGCTGGCCTGACTCCTAAGCCCACTTTAGAGGCCTCTGTTTCTTCATCTCCTTCATGGTTCAAACGGAGATGCTCCTGTGAGCTCAGCACAGTTCTGTCTTGGGACGACCCTCTGAGACAAATGCTATTCTTAGTCTCTTCTTGCAGACACCATATCTGAGGGCTCAAAGAGGTAAGTGACCTGCCCAATGTCCCTGAGCCAAGATGTGATGGAACCTGGATGTGAATCCAGATCTTTCTGGCTTTGGAGCAGTCCTCCCAAGCCCCACTTTCTGTTGACTCCCTTCAGGGAGGAATTCAAGTTGCCTGCAAGTATTTAAAAGAACTGTCCATGGAAGAGGGAGTTGGCTGACTACAAGCGGCTCTGGGGGCAGACCCAGGTCCATGGAGAGATGGGCAGGTGGGCTGGGGCACTGAGTCAGGAGACCTATACCAGCTCTGGTTCCACCTCTCAGCATCTGGATGTCCTCTGGCAAGTCCATCCCCTTCCCAGGGTCCAAGGGGTCATCCAAGAAGGCCTATAGATGCCCTGCTGTCCTGAACAAAGGCAGGCATCACCTGTGGGCTTGTATGGCAGGAGTGGTACTCTCCCCACCACTATCTGGCAAGCCACCATCCTCTCTCATGGTTCCTTACTGTTCAACAACACGTTTTCTTTATAACATGAGGAAAGGGTTCCAACTGTGGGACTGTCCCCAAGACACCTTTCTTTCAAAGGTCTCCCAAGGAGGCCAGTGTCCTCCTTTGCTTTGAGACACTGCAGCTGAATGAGCAGTGGTCCTGCAGGCAGACAGGACTGGATTTGAAGGCTGGTCCTGGATATTAGTAGCTGGCTGGCAAGAGTCTCAACCACCAAGTCCTCGTCTGCAAAACGGGAAGAACACAGCTTTCAGGGTGTGATGAAGAGTGACTGGGTACATGAGTACCTGCCTCAGCCACACACAGGGCATGGCACACAGGAAGTGCTCGGTCAGCAGTGACTATTAATGTGGCTGAGTGCTGCTTGCGGTGAGTGCAGTCCACTCCCCCCTCCCCCTCAGGACTGAGATTATGGACCCAGAAACCTTGGGGCTCATTTCCCCCCAGGCTCACATGGAGCCTGGGGGAGCCGGGTTTTCGGGTGGGCACATTTATCCAGCTAGTCTTTAAGTGCTTTAAAAAGTCATGGAGGAACTTCCATGGTGGTCTAGTGGGGAAGACTGTATTTTCTCTGCAGTGGGCTAGTGTTCAATCCCTGATTGGAAACCTAAGAAGCCACATGCAGGCTGCACAGCACGGCCAAATAAAGAAATCACTGAGTAGGTAAATCAACATCCTGTTCAGAACCATCTGTTGCACCTTAAGGACCGACTGTGCCCACAGTGTCCCAACAGGTCATTATTCACAGCGCAGGAGAGCCCCATGAAGCCTCTCTGGGAGCACAGAGGCGCACCTGGCAGATCTGAGCTGACTCAACAACCACAGTCCTGGGGTCACACCCACTGGAGTTAGTGGGATTCTAATTACTGGAATTGGGACAAAATGTTCCACTGTGATCTTAAGAATTGAAATAAAGGAAACTAAAAAGAGCTGCTGTTCATTAAGCCCCATCACGTGTGGTTCTGAACATGGTACTACACACATTACCTTTCATCTCATCCTCACAAGAAGGCATTGTTGAGCCCTTTACACTTGGGGGAAGCCCAGCCAGGCAGGAGTGACTTTCTCAAGGCTGAAGGCTGGGTTGGAGCTGAGCTGGGACTGAGACCTGGTTTCTCAGCCCCCTAGACTGCTCTTCCCACCCCACCTCACTGTCTCCCTTTGGTCCAAGTCTTAGCCTCCAAAATCAAGGACTTGGTGCTTAAGCCACACAGCCTTACCCAACTCGATGGATTTCAGTGTGTGTATGTATCTGTGCCCATTTTTATGATAGTATATATTTTATCACAACATTATTTGATCACAACATTATTTGATCACATTATTTGCCTGATGATTTAAATTAGCACTTCCACACATAGAGCCTCTTGTGGTCTTCCTAAATCATACAGAATAATTGAGCCAAGGGTCATGATTCTTAATTTATAGTTGAGGAAACCCAAGCTAGCCAGGGAAGGGGCTTCAGCAAAGCCTGAAAATTATGATGGAGCTGTGTTGATGAAGCCCTTCCCACCGCCATCTAACTGTCTGCACTGTTTCTGTACCTGACTGCTGCATCCCTGGGCCCCATCACCCCCCCCCCCATCCCTCTGCGGGGATATGGGATGGGGGGTGGTAGAGAATCCTGATAAAGAGGAGAGTCAGTAGGACAATGAAGGGAGGGCATAGGGATGAAGGAGCTGAGCCCCTGGGATGAACCTCAAATAAAGCCAAGTTCCGTCCTGTTGAGCAGAAGGGTAGATGGTGGATAATCTTCAGGCTATGTCTCTGACAGGAGAAGCTGAGCTTGGGGCGGCATCTTTTGGTTTGAAACTTAACACCCAGGTCTTAGGCTCACACTGGGTTTATCTGGCCCATGAGATCACCAGAGGTAACCTGAGGCTCAGACAAATGGTATCTATTTTTGGGTTTATTCTCAAATGAACTGTAATCTCAAGGGAACAGGGCATAGGATGAGGCTCAGTTAAGGAAATGTGAAAAAGGGTCAGGCATGGAGAAGGGAGGAAAAGAATACTGGGCACCACTGAGATGCAAACTATATATTGCTTCATTGAACACTAGCTGCTCCTTCAAGGTAAGTCTCATCACCATTTTGTAGATAAGGTGATAAAGAGATTACATATATTCCCAAAGGACATATGTGTCTCTTGAACAGCTTTCTCAGATGCCTTTTGTATAAAGCTGCCTCGTTGGAAATTCCCAACTTTCTAATATATTCTCCTCCTTCCTCTTGACACCTTAGTCTGTCTGGGATAGACTGACATGAATGTGAATTCCATCTCTGCGATCTGTCAGATCTATCAGCTGTGAGGTTCTGGGCAAGTCACTCAATCCCTCTTGCCCCAAGTTTTCCTCATCTGTAAAATGGACTAGAATTGTTTCTCTGTCTTCTGTGTGGTGAATCTTGCTTTGGACTTTTGTATCAATACTTCTTTGCCTCTGTCTAAATGTGTTCATTTGTCGTTCTGTTTTTTTTTAGGCTGCCCTAGATACTCTGATAAACTACTACTCACTAAGGTGTCAACAGGCAATAATAGCTTCATGCAAGTGTCAGCAAACATTTTATGGAAAGGGCCAGATAGTAAATATTTTGGCTTTGAGGGCCATCTGGTCCCCATGAAACTCCTCAGCCCTGCTGTCATAGTGCAAAAGCTGCCATGAGATAATACATAAATGAATGAGTGTACTGTATGCCAAAAACTTTATTTATGGGCACTAAAATTTGAATTTCATGTAATTTTCATGTGCCACAAAATATTATTCATCTTTTGATTTTTTTCAACCATTTAAGATGTGCTACCATTTTGTAACTCACCGTTTCACAAAATCAGATCAACTAGATTTGGTGAATCCTGGCTTAATAGTGACATTTGACATTTACAATTTAAGTGGGGATTATCCTGTTAAAAGAAGAAAACCACAGGGCCTAAATGGCATCACTAGGCTAAGGCCCTGTGATATCAAACCTAGACTTAATACTTGACCTAACTGCAGTTCCAACCTTGTCAAGAAATGCAATCTTAATCGGGCAGTCTGGAATTTTATTCTCAGCACTAACAGGGTACTCTGTCATGTGAGATCTCTCCATCCCCCAAAGGAAGAAGCAACCTTCATGGTAGACTCTTGCCCTTTCCCCCCAAGAAAGTGGGCTGGTCTGAAACTATTCTCTCTCTCTCTCTTTTTTTTTTTTCCCACTAATAGTGTCCTTGTTCCACCCTCCTTCTATTCAAAAACCTTCCATTTTGTACAACTTCTTGGAGCATCTATCTAGGTACTAGATGAGGCACTGTTTGATTCATGATTCATGAATTATTGAATAAAGCCAATTAGATGCTCCCATTTACTTGGTGGCATTCTGTTTTTTAGCAGATTTGATGGCAGTAGTGGGACTGAAGCAAACTTTCAATGGCATCTGGGGATAGTAGGAAACACAGGCATGGTGCCCCGTGAACGCTTTCAAGTTCACTGTCTTTCTCACTGTTTCAAAGGGCCATTGGTAAGTTCCTCCCAGTTTGAGCTCCATTCACTTTGCTCTCACGCTTTCAGTATAATTGGCTTTCCTTTATAAGGCAGGTCAGTTTGAGCTGGTAAATGATTCTGCCTGGAGCCAATAGAGGTGGCAGATGACTCTGCCTGGAGCCAAGCCCTTAGCCTTTCAGACTACAATTTTCAGATTTTTGAGTGGAAAACCCCAGCCCTTGATTCTGTTCCCAGATTCCACATTGGGAACTGATGAAGGTTTAGTGTGCAATTCCACATTTGCTTGGAATTCTTCTCCAAATTCCATGTTGGGAATTGTTGGTGGCAGTTGCAGTTCTCCATTTTGTTTGGAATCAATCCTCAATGCCTCAGTCCTTGGGGTCTGCTGGTTCAATCCTTTCTCCAAGCCTCCAGGGGAATTGTTGGTGTTGCATACAGGTCTGTCTTTAGCCAGGATGCAGAATCATCTCTTGGTTACTGCCTGTATGTTAATATGAACATGTTTGTCTTGTTTTGTATTGATTGTGTAGATAAAGGTTGTTGCTAATGAGATTCTTTATACCCAAAACTTGAATGTGCCACTTTCTGACATACCTTCTTATTTTATATTTGAGAACTGTGATTCCAGAAGCTGTAGATATTTTCAAAAGTGGCAAAATCTTGCTAAGCTTGTTTTGTGTCCTGAGAGCTGGGCTCAGTAGCCATCAGGTTGGGGGTTCCAAAATATGACGAAACAGAAATGTGGATTATGCTCCATTTGTGACTAGAGACAGCTGGATAGAAATGTGGGCTAAACTCCATCTGTAGCCAGGGATCTACCAGATTGCTGTCAACTCTCAGAGGAATTACAATGGCCATTATGAGGGACAGATAGATCATTTTAAAACCCTACATAAAAGCTGCTGCTGCTGCTAAGTCGATTCAGTCGTGTCTGACTCTGTGCGACCCCATAGACAGTAGCCCTCCAGGCTCCCCCGTCCCTGGGATTCTCCAGGCAAGAACACTGGAATGGGTTGCCATTTCCTTCTCCAATGCATGAAAGTGAAAAGTGAAAGTGAAGTCGCTCAGTTGTGTCCGACTCCTAGCGACCCCATGGACTACAGCCCACCAGACTCCTCCGTCCATGGGATTTTTCAGGCAAGAGTACTGGAGTGGGGTGCCTTTGCCTTCTCCGACATAAAAGCTAGGGCTCCCAAATCATATGAACAGAATGGGATATCTATTTTGATAGGTATGCAGAAGTCTTCAGAAATTTTTGAAATTCCAAAATAGCTTCATTGAAAGACTTATTGTAAAACCTGTGAAAAAATTAAAGACATAAATTGTACCTAAAACAAAAGCTACATCCCAGTTCTTCAAGGAATTGGAAACAATTGTCGGGAGGAGGAGCCAAGATGGCGGAGGAGTAGGACAGGGAGAACACTTTCTCCCCCACAAATTCATCAAAAGAGCATTTAAACGTCGAGTAAATTCCACAAAACAACTTCTGAATGCCGGCAGAGGACATCAGGCACCCAGAAAAGCAATCCAACTCTTCGAAAGGAGGTAGGAAAAAATATAAAAGACAAAAAAAGAGACAAAAGAGGGAGGGACAGAGTTCCGTCCCGGGAAGGGAGTCTTAAAAAGAGAGAAGTTTCCAAACACCAGGAAACCTCACTGCCGAATCTGTGCCGAGCTTTGGAAGCACAGAGGGCAACATAACAGGAAGAAAAAATAAATAAACAATTAAAACTCGAAGATTGCGAGTCCTACGGTAACTCCCCCAGCGGAGAAGCAGCGCAGAAGCCTGCACGCGCCATTAACAAGCGGGGGCTGGGCAGGGAGGCGCAGCGCGGGCTGCATCGCTTAGAGTAAGAATCTGGCCTGAATACCCTGAGCACTATCTGAGCGAAATAATTTGGGCTAGCAAACCAGACTGTGGGATATCTACCACGCGAAAAGCCAGCCCCAACCTAAGACACCGCCAGGCCCGCGCACGGAACAAAGAATTGAACAGAGATAGCCGGCTGCAGACCTTCCCCCTCCGGTGACAGGCAGCCAGAGCCAGAAGGGGGCAATCGCAGCCCCAGAGAGACATTATCTATAAAACTGTAAGCAGGCTTCTTTGCTAACTAAAACTTCTTGGGGGTCTGGACGGTTAACATCTGCCTAAGAAGGTGCGCCGGTTTTACGCCCAGATAACCGAGTGGCGGGGAGGCGATAAGTCGCAGCATTGGCGCTCGCCAAACACCTCATCACTTGAGCTGCTCGGACCTGGGAAGAGCACAATACTCAGGCCCAACTGAGTCTGCGCCTCTGAGGACTACCCGAGTGCCTGAACCTGAGCGGCTTGGACCCGGGAGGTACATGCAACCCAGGGCCAGCCTCGGATTGTTCCCGGCGGAACAACCTAGAGGCCGAGCAGTGTGGGCAGGGAGGCTACACGCACCGTGAGCGGGGGCAGACCCAGTGTGGCTGAGGCACTGCGAACGCACGCCAGTGTTATTTGTTTGCAGCATCCCTCCCTCCCTCCCTCCCCACAGCGCGACTGAACAAAGAGAAGAAATACAGTTCCACCCATCAGAACACTGACACAAGCTTCCCTAACCAGGAAACCTTGACAAGCCACCTGTACAAACCTACACACAGCGAGGAAAAGCCACAATAAAGAGAACTCCACAAACTGCCAGAATACAGAAAGGACACCCCAAACTCAGCAATTTAAACAAGATGAAGAGACAGAGGAATAGCCAGCAGATAAAGGAACAGGATAAATGCCCACCAAACCAAACAAAAGAGGAAGAGATAGAGAATCTACCTGATAAAGAATTCCGAATAATGATAGTGAAATTGATCCAAAATCTTGAAATTAAAATGGAATCACAGATAAATAGCTTGGAGACAAGGATTGAGAAGATGCAAGAAAGGTTTAACAAGGACCTAGAAGAAATAAAAAAGAGTCAACATATAATGAATAATGCAATAAATGAAATTAAAAACACTCTGGAGGCAACAAATAGTAGAATAACAGAGGCAGAAGATAGGATTAGTGAATTAGAAGATAGAATGGTAGAAATAAATGAATCAGAGAGGATAAAAGAAAAATGAATTAAAAGAAATGAGGACAATCTCAGAGACCTCCAGGACAATATTAAACGCTACAACATTCGAATCATAGGGGTTCCAGAAGAAGAAGACAAAAAGAAAGACCATGAGAAAATACTTGAGGAGATAATAGTTGAAAACTTCCCTAAACTGGGGAAGGAAATAATCACCCAAGTCCAAGAAACCCAGAGAATCCCAAACAGGATAAACCCAAGGCGAAACACCCCAAGACACATATTAATCAAATTAACAAAGATCAAACACAAAGAACAAATATTAAAAGCAGCAAGGGAAAAACAACAAATAACACACAAGGGAATTCCCATAAGGATAACAGCTGATCTTTCAATAGAAACTCTTCAAGCCAGGAGGGAATGGCAAGACATACTTAAAATGATGAAAGAAAATAACCTACAGCCCAGATTATTGTACCCAGCAAGGATTTCATTCAAGTATGAAGGAGAAATCAAAAGCTTCTCAGACAAGCAAAAGCTGAGAGAATTCTGCACCACCAAACCAGCTCTCCAACAAATACTAAAGGATATTCTCTAGACAGGAAACACAAAAATGGTGTATAAATTCGAACCCCAAACAATAAAGTAAATGGCAACGGGATCATACTTATCAGTAATTACCTTAAACGTAAATGGGTTGAATGCCCCAACCAAAAGACAAAGACTGGCTGAATGGATACAAAAACAAGACCCCTACATATGTTGTCTACAGGAGACCCACCTCAAAACAGGGGACACATACAGACTGAAAGTGAAGGGCTGGAAAAAGATTTTCCATGCAAATAGGGACCAAAAGAAAGCAGGAGTAGCAATACTCATATCAGATAAAATAGACTTTAAAACAAAGGCTGTGAAAAGAGACAAAGAAGGTCACTACATAATGATCAAAGGATCAATCCAAGAAGAAGATATAACAATTATAAATATATATGCACCCAACATGGGAGCACCACAGTATGTAAGACAAATGCTAACAAGTATGAAAGGAGAAATTAACAATAACACAATAATAGTGGGAGACTTTAATACCCCACTCACACCTATGGATAGATCAACTAAACAGAAAATTAACAAGGAAACACAAACTTTAAACGATGCAATAGACCAGTTAGACCTAATTGATATCTATAGGACATTTCATCCCAAAACAATGAATTTCACCTTTTTCTCAAGCGCACACGGAACCTTCTCCAGGATAGATCACATCCTGGGCCATAAATCTAGCCTTGGTAAATTCAAAAAAATAGAAATCATTCCAAGCATCTTTTCTGACCACAATGCAGTAAGATTAGATCTCAATTACAGGAGAAAAACTATTAAAAATGCCAACATATGGAGGCTGAACAACACGCTGCTGAATAACCAACAAATCACAGAAGAAATCAAAAAAGAAATCAAAATTTGCATAGAAACGAATGAAAATGAAAACACAACAACCCAAAACCTGTGGGACACAGTAAAAGCAGTCCTAAGGGGAAAGTTCATAGCAATACAGGCACACCTCAAGAAACAAGAAAAAAGTCAAATAAATAACCTAACTCTACACCTAAAGCAACTAGAAAAGGAAGAAATGAAGAACCCCAGGGTTAGTAGAAGGAAAGAAATCTTAAAAATTAGAGCAGAAATAAATGCAAAAGAAACAAAAGAGACCATAGCAAAAATCAACAAAGCCAAAAGCTGGTTCTTTGAAAGAATAAATAAAATTGACAAACCATTAGCCAGACTCATCAAGAAACAAAGGGAGAAAAATCAAATCAATAAAATTAGAAATGACAGTGGAGAGATCACAACAGACAACATAGAAATACAAAGGATCATAAGAGACTATTATCAACAATTATATGCCAATAAAATGGACAACGAGGAAGAAATGGACAAATTCTTAGAAAAGTACAACTTTCCAAAACTCGACCAGGAAGAAATAGAAAACCTTAACAGACCCATCACAAGCACGGAAATTGAAACTGTAATCAAAAATCTTCCAGCAAACAAAAGCCCAGGTCCAGACGGCTTCACAGCTGAATTCTACCAAAAATTTAGAGAAGAGCTAACACCTATCCTGCTCAAACTCTTCCAGAAAATTGCAGAGGAAGGTAAACTTCCAAACTCATTCTATGAGGCCACCATCACCCTAATACCAAAACCTGACAAAGATCCCACAAAAAAAGAAAACTACAGGCCAATATCACTGATGAACATAGATGCAAAAATCCTAAACAAAATTCTAGCAATCAGAATCCAACAACACATTAAAAAGATCATACACCATGACCAAGTGGGCTTTATCCCAGGGATGCAAGGATTCTTCAATATCCGCAAATCAATCAATGTAATACACCACATTAACAAATTGAAAAACAAAAACCATATGATTATCTCAATAGATGCAGAGAAAGCCTTTGACAAAATTCAACACCCATTTATGATAAAAACTCTCCAGAAAGCAGGAATAGAAGGAACATACCTCAACATAATAAAAGCTATATATGACAAACCTACAGCAAACATTATCCTCAATGGTGAAAAATTGAAAGCATTTCCTCTAAAGTCAGGAACAAGACAAGGGTGCCCACTTTCACCATTACTATTCAACATAGTTTTGGAAGTTTTGGCTACAGCAATCAGAGCAGAAAAAGAAATAAAAGGAATCCAAATTGGAAAAGAAGAAGTAAAACTCTCACTATTTGCAGATGACATGATCCTCTACATAGAAAACCCTAAAGACTCCACCAGAAAATTACTAGAACTAATCAATGATTATAGTAAAGTTGCAGGATATAAAATCAACACACAGAAATCCCTTGCATTCCTATACACTAATAATGAGAAAACAGAAAGAGAAATTAAGGAAACAATTCCATTCACCATTGCAACAAAAAGAATAAAATACTTAGGAATATATCTACCTAAAGAAACTAAAGACCTATATATAGAAAACTATAAAACACTGGTGAAAGAAATCAAAGAGGACACTAATAGATGGAGAAATATACCATGTTCATGGATTGGAAGAATCAATATAGTGAAAATGAGTATACTACCCAAAGCAATTTATAGATTCAATGCAATCCCTATCAAGCTACCAACAGTATTCTTCACAGAGTTAGAACAAATAATTTCACAATTTGTATGGAAATACAAAAAACCTCGAATAGCCAAAGCGATCTTGAGAAAGAAAAATGGAACTGGAGGAATCAACCTACCTGACTTCAGGCTCTACTACAAAGCCACAGTTATCAAGACAGTATGGTACTGGCACAAAGACAGAAATATAGATCAATGGAACAAAATAGAAAGCTCAGAGATAAATCCACGCACATATGGACACCTTATCTTTGACAAAGGAGGCAAGAATATACAGTGGATTAAAGACAATCTCTTTAACAAGTGGTGCTGGGAAATCTGGTCAACCACTTGTAAAAGAATGAAACTAGAACACTTTCTAACACCATATACAAAAATAAATTCAAAATGGATTAAAGATCTCAACGTAAGACCAGAAACTATAAAACTCCTAGAGGAGAACATAGGCAAAACACTCTCTGACATACATCACAGCAGGATCCTCTATGACCCACCTCCCAGAATATTGGAAATAAAAGCAAAAATAAACAAATGGGACCTAATTAAACTTAAAAGCTTCTGCACATCAAAGGAAACTATTAGCAAGGTGAAAAGACAGCCTTCAGAATGGGAGAAAATAATAGCAAATGAAGCAACCGACAAACAACTAATCTCAAAAATATACAAGCAACTCCTACAGCTCAACTCCAGAAAAATAAATGACCCAATCAAAAAATGGGCCAAAGATCTAAATAGACATTTCTCCAAAGAAGACATACAGATGGCTAACAAACACATGAAAAGATGCTCAACATCACTCATTATCAGAGAAATGCAAATCAAAACCACTATGAGGTACCATTTCACACCAGTCAGAATGGCTGCAATCCAAAAGTCTACAAATAATAAATGCTGGAGAGGGTGTGGAGAAAAGGGAACCCTCTTACACTGTTGGTGGGAATGCAAACTAGTACAGCCACTATGGAGAACAGTGTGGAGATTCCTTAAAAAACTGGAAATAGAACTGCCTTATGATCCAGCAATCCCACTGCTGGGCATACACACTGAGGAAACCAGAAGGGAAAGAGACACGTGTACCCCAATGTTCATCGCAGCACTGTTTATAATAGCCAGGACATGGAAGCAACCTAGATGTCCATCAGCAGATGAATGGATAAGAAAACTGTGGTACATATACACAATGGAGTATTACTCAGCCATTAAAAAGAATACATTTGAATCAGTTCTAATGAGGTGGATGAAACTGGAGCCTATTATACAGAGTGAAGTAAGCCAGAAGGAAAAACATAAATACAGTATACTAACGCATATATATGGAATTTAGAAAGATGGTAACGATAACCCTGTATACGAGACAGCAAAAGAGACACTGATGTATAGAACAGTCTTATGGACTCTGTGGGAGAGGGAGAGGGTGGGAAGATTTGGGAGAATGGCATTGAAAAAAAAAAAAAAAGAAAAAAAAATAAATAAAATAAAATCTGTTGTTGAAACAACTAAAGCTGACATCTGACATCTGGAAATAGATACAGCTGAATCCATACTATACAATATGTACCTGGATGAACTCCATTTAATTTTTTAGATATAAAAATTAAAAAAATTAAAACTAATTGAAAAAAAAAAAAAGAAACAATTGTCTATATGTTGCAAATCACTGCAGGGCCCTTTTTTCTTTTGTCTTGTCAACCCCCAAACCTCACCTATTCCTCTCAAAATGCTTAAAAAAATTAGGACATTAGACCCAGACTTGTCCTGCACTTAATCTGTGCCTTTGTGATGTAAATTTCCTACCCCTATCTTCTTTAGGACCAAAGAGCCATTCTTTGAAATGCAAACTTAATTGAGAGTTTCTCACCAGAAGAAATAAATGAGACAAAAAGGGAGAGAGACAGAAACAGAGAGAACACGTATTTGGAAACTGGGCTATAAGCTCTCTGCAGCTATATGTGTGTGTGTTTATATTGTATGTATGTTGTAGATTATGTTATGTTTCCCCACCTTTGGCGGGTATCACCAAAATTAATCTGTAAAAGAGAGCCATTTAGTTGATTTGAATGCAAGTGCTTGCATGAATTGGTCATTCTGAAGTTCTCAGAAATAGAACAGAAACTCAAATATTTTTCAAGTTCACATGATTTGGGATAATCTTCAGCAAATAAAAGCTATTTTAAGTTGGTTGGTTTAATTTAAACAGATCTGTCTTTAAAGTTATCAACAGTGACTATAATACAGATAACTTATTCTACCCAGGTTTACTAGTCAAATTCATGTTTCTTGGTCACAAAATTTGTCAGCAAAAATTAAAATAACTCAGGACAATGGCTGATTTTGTCATGAAGTTTTTGGTGGGTAATTTAGACATAATTGATGGCAGCAAACAAGTTGAAGTCAAAGTGACAGTTGCTCAGTCGTGTCTGACTCTTTGCGACACCATGGACTATACAGTCCATGGAATTCTCCAGGCCAGAATACTGGAGAATCCCCTTTCCCTTCTCCAGGGAACTTCCTGACCCAGGAATCAAACCCAGGTCTCCTGCATTGCAGGCGAATTCTTACCAGCTGAGCCACCAGGGAAGCCCAGCAAGTTGCTGCTGCTGCTGCTAAGTCACTTCAGTCATGTCCGACTCTGTGCGACCCCATAGAGAGCAGCCCAACAGACTCCTCCATCCCTGGGATTCTCCAGGCAAGAGTACTGGAGTGGGTTGCCGTTTCCTTCTCCAATGCATGAAAATGAAAAGTGAAAGTGAAGTCACTCAGTCGTGTCCGACCCTCAGTGACCCCGTGTACTGCAGCCTTCCAAGCTCCTCCATCCATGGGATTTTCCAGGCAAGAATACTGGAGTGGGGTGCCATTGCATAAGTGTAAATAGGATAAGAATTTATACATCAATTTTTAAGCAACAGTTATATTTTATTGTATATGTACTTAGGAATAGCCTCCAAAGTCTTTTTGGTATCTTGAAACTTTTGAATTTTCTTGTTAAATGATAGAAATTTGCTAAATATCTAGGTCATTTAAAATAAGAGAGTCATGAAATATTAATTACTGAACATGTTTATCTACTTTTGGCTTCCGATTGCAGAGAAACTCAAGATAAATTTGGTTCTGTTAGTAAACATGTTCTGTATCACAGTGAGAGACTGTACTGTGAAGAAAGACATGTTTCTAGAAATTATGAAATATATTTGTAAATTTGCCAATCTAAAATAAAATGCTTATCTGACCTGTGGTTTACAATCACTTACTTCTTTAGTTTTCACTAAAAATGAAGGTTTCTAAGGGTTAAGAATTCTAGGCAATATATGTAAAGTTATTAGTAATAAGAAGGGACACAATTTTGTATGCAAGGAAAGTAGGATGTGTTTCTTGGTTAAGAAAAGATGTGAGGTATGGAAATGCATGCCTGTTAAGGGAAGTGAAAGTAATTTTGCCTAAACTAGAACTTCTGGTTATGAAAGACAAACTAAATGCATACAAAAAGTTGAAGAGAAAGAGAAAAAGCAGGAATTTCACCTTTTATAATCAATCAAGCTGGCTAAAATTGAAATTATATGGATTTTAAAATATGCTTGAATATTTACTTAAAACTAAAACTTGGTTTTCTTTCATCTGCTAAAATGACAAAGGAGATTCTCTTTCCACATGCACTAAAAACCTCACTGACCCCTGGATTGAGCAGATAAAGGCAGCAAATAAATCCATCTCCTGGTTAGCAGTAAATACAAATGAGATATAATAATAAATCTCTCCTTAACTCTTGGAGACATTGCAGATTCTGTTGCAAAAGCACTAGCTGCCCAGCAAAGATCCTTAGACTCTCTGGTCAAGATCGTTCTTGATAATAGAACAGGCTTTTATCCTATTTTATTCAAATAGCTGAGCAAGTTGTCTGCGCTATACCTGGATTGACACTTCAGGGAAGTTGAAACTCAGTTACATAAAATTACTGAACAAACCACTTGGCTTAAAAGGGTGACTGCTTCAGTGGGGTCTTTCTTTGATTGGTTTGGGTTTTGGGGACCATGGCTCTAAAGTGCACTCCAAACACTGTGAATTATCCTGCTTATTATAATCATAGTAATACCCTAGCGTGTTTTATTTTCCTGAAAGTCTTAAATGCGTGTTTGCAGTTGCTAACCACCAAGCAATGGCACTCTGCTCCAGTACTCTTGCCTGGAAAATCCCATGGATGGAGGAGCCTGGTAGGCTACAGTCCATGGGGTCACTAAGAGTCAGGCATGACTGAGCGACTACACTTTCACTTTTCACTCTCATGCATTGGAGAAGGAAATGGCAGCCCACTCCAGTGTTCTTGCCTGGAGAATCCCAGGGACGGGGGAGCCTGGTGGGCTGCTGTCTATGGGGTCGCACAGAGTCGGACACGACTGAAGTGACTTAGCAGCAGCAGCAGCAGCAACTACCAAGCAAATGATCTCCCTAAGACTAGAACATCAGAAAAAAGAAGATGAGGAGACTGAGCAACTTAAGGATTATGAACCTAGAACCATGGCCTGTGAATGTCACAGGGATTAAGCAAAGACATCATGAGCTATGGATACCACACCAAGGATCAACAAGGCTGTGAGAACTGCAGAGCAATAGGTGAGAGTGGTATTTATGCCTGAACTTTTGATCTCTCAGACTGAGCATTTGACCAAAAGGGGGGAATTATTAAAGGGAAAATCACAGGCTCAAAAGGGCATGCTTGTGCTAAAGCCCCGATACCAAACCTAGATTTAATACTTGACCTGACTGAGGGTTTGACCTTCTCCAGGCATGTAATCCTTTCTTTCTTCCTTTTTCTTCATTCCTTCTTACCTTTCTTCCTCCCCGCCTCTCTCCCTCCTTTCCTGTCTCTCTCCCTCCCTCTTTCTTTCTTTCTCCTGAAGTATAGTTGATCTAAAATATTAGTTTCAGGTGCACAACCTATATACAGGGATATAACCTTAATTGGCCAACCTGGAATTTTCTGATCAGCACCAGTGATTTGCCAGCGGGACCCTTTTCATCCCTCAAAGGAAGAGAGAGAATCTGAATAATAGACCCTTGCCTTTCCCCTCAAAGAGGATGACCTGACCTGAAACAATTCTTTCTTTTCATGTGCTCATAACTTCCTCGCCTCTCCCTCCTTCTATAAAAATTCTCCATATTGTACGACCTCTGAGAACAGTAGTTGGGATACTGCCTGACTCATAAATTGTTGAATAAAACAACTAGATCTTCATATTTACTACATGGAGTTTTGTTTTTTTACAATCTTTTAGAACAAAAAGTGGAATTCCCCATAGTGGAATGGTGGACCGCCTGGCAGGACAATGAATGAGAGAACAGAGGGCAAAGAGCTGTCCTTTCCTCTGTCTTTCTGGAAATGCCCTCTTACATCAGCCTGCAACAAGGCTGACATCGCCATAAATCCTCCAATGGACACATCTCCAACTTCACAACCCCATCTATTTCTGTTTCTCTCAGCAAATCTGGGTACCTTTGTGAGCTTATCATTTTATGATTCAAAATCAATGCCTCTCAACTGGTAAAATCTAAGTCAGCTCTTTGCTATACTTGATCAATAACTGATTTGACTTTTGCAAGGCAGAGGGTGAAGCCAGCTGACCCCTGGGTATTTTTCTACATGGCAGGGTGGCAGGGAAGTGGACAGCTGCAGAGGGGACAGAATATATACTTGACAAAGCTTAGCAGGTGTCTTTTCTACCCTAGACATGCCTGACTGCCAGCCTTGACCCCCTGCCTATGGAGTCTCATGGGATTTGCCTGAAAATCAAACCTTCTTTGCTTCTCAGTACTTTGAACTGGTTTTGGAATAAATGCATGTTTTTAGATATTTTTCTAGAAGTGTTCCACTTAGTATACTTAGGAATAATCATCTTTTTGGCTGGTCTCCCTGCCCCAGTTTCTGCATCCCAGCCACCATCTACATGGTCGGCCAAGCAGTGCTTCTGCTTCAGTATCCCCTTCATCATGTCTGGTGGAGCCTCTAGGCTTCCCATTGCCCTTGGGATAATATAGGAGGTCCCCCTCCGGATCTGGTCCCCACTGGCCTGTCCAGTCTTCTCCTCCATGCCCAGGCCATATCGTGCTCTCCCCCACCTTCCTGACACCTGACCCCTAGTCTAGAACACTCTTCTTCTCTGTGCTGAAACTATTATCCTTCAAGATCTACCCCAGGTACATCCCCTCCATGGCCTCTACAAAGTTAAATGTCTCTCCTTCATGTACCCAGTGCTCCCTCCAGCAGAACTTGTGACCCTCTTATTGCCTTCTATACTATGAATCCTAGTAGGTCTCTTTCCTCTATACCCCCAGCTTTCAGCACACCATGGGCCTTCAATAAAGGGGGACTGAATTCATTCCAGAATATCTCCTACTGTGTCATGTGTGTGTCAATTTCAGTTGTCTCAAATTGCAAATAACATGTATGGATGTTAGAGTTGGACTGTGAAGAAAGCTGAGTGCTGAAGAATTGATGCTTTTGAACTGTGGTGTTGGAGAAGACTCTTGAGAGTCCCTTGGATTGCAAGGAGATCCAACCAGTCCATCCTAAAGGAGATCAGTCCTGGGTGTTCATTGGAAGGACTGATGCTGAAGCTGAAACTCCAATACTTTGGCCACCTCATGCAAAGAGTTGACTCATTGGAAAAGACTCTGATGCTGGGAGGGATTGAGGGCAGGAGGAGAAGGGGACGACAGAGGATGAGATGGCTGGATGGCAGCACCGACTTGCTGGACATGAGTTTGTGTAAACTCCGGGAGTTGGTGATGGACAGGGAAGCCTGGCGTGCTGCGATTCATGGGGTTGCAAAGAGTCGGACATGACTGAGCGACTGAACTGAACTGAAGGGAAAATTAATCTCATCCAACGGCTTTCAGGTTGCTATCTTTTCAACATAAAAATCTTAGGCACCCTCTAGGTGTTTGGTAGTATTTTCTGCCTGACCATCTGACTCCAAGTGAAAGCCATGGACCAGGAACATCCAGGTCTACCCCAGACTTACTGAGTCAGAATCTGGATTGTTCCCAGCCCCCAGGTGCTCATGTGCACACTCAGACGTGAGAAGCACTTCTCTAAAAGACATCCATCTCCTGCCTAACGAAGGCCTGATTTGTGGAATGGTAGAAACACCTTGATAGTTTGATGCACCTGGAGAATTAGTCAATCCCAAAAGAACAGAGAAGAGATGGCCATTACATGGTTGCATCTCCTTTTCTTTCTGTATTAGATAGGACGCCTTACTGTGAAGGTAAAAGGAGCCAGAATTGGGCCCGAGGGAGAAGCTCTAGGAACCGCCAGCGCTGGGTGAACTGATACTGGGCGAGGTGTAATTGGCTGCCATGGGATGGTGCTCAGGTATGAAGCAGGCAAATCCTGGGGGTGGGGGCTGGAGTCTGGAAAGCTGATTTGATGTGGGAACTTCAGATACAGAATGGCTGGATGTCTGGTCGGCAACATGCCTGGGAAGAAAGGGTGAAGGCCTAGAAGGGAAGTGTACAGCGGTTCTCTTCAGAGGGGAGCTGTTTTGCATAAAGTGAAAAAATGAAAATGTTGTTCGCTCAGTTGTGTCTGACTCTTCATGACCCCATGGACTGTAGCCCACCAGGCTCCTCTGTCCATGGGATTCTCCAGGTAAGAATACTGGAGTGGGTTGCCATTCCCTTCTCCAGGGGATCTTTCCAACCCAGGGATCAAACTTGAGTCTCCTGCATGGCAGGCAGATAGATTCTTTACTGTCTGAGCCATCAGGAAAGCCACCATTTTGCATAAAGGGGACAGTAACAGACTGAACTTTGGGTCTCAGCTGGCAGGAGCAAGTAATAAATACAAAATCTGACTTGCAACAATAAAAAGGAAAATGTCCTAAGTAAGTGCTGTGCAGACGATACTTTCGGCTTGAAATGTAGAGAGACATGGGCCAAGGGATTATAAAGAACAATAAAGGGAGGGATAGAGAAGGGATGTGCGGCTTCACTGGTGGCCTAGTGGTTAAGAATCCATCTGCCAGTGCAGGGTACATGGGTTTGATCCCTGGTCCAGGAAGATGCCACATGCAGTGGAGCAACTGAGCCCGAAAGCTGCAACAACTGAAGTCTACATCCCTAGAGCCTGTGCTCTGCAACAAGAGAAGCCACCGCAGTGAGAAGTCCAAGCACTGTAACAAACAGTAGCCCCCAATCTCTGCAACTAGAGAAAACCTCTACACAGCAATGAAGACCCAGCGTGCCCAAAAATAAATAAATCTTTAACAATAAAAAAAAAGAGGTGATAGTCCATCCCATAATGTAAAAGTTAAACAAACTAAACCCTCAACCAGCAACTGAACTGCAAATGCTCCTCAGGACACAGTCTGTGGCTCCTATAAGGGGAGGTCAGCAGCACCTTCTCAATGTCTGTTGCTCTTACTGCCCCCATCACCCTGAGAGCCTCTGAGGGCACTGCATGCTCTGTGATGCTCTGACCCATGGATAGATGCAGATTCTTCCTGAAGTCCTCAGGTGTGGGCACATACAACTGCTTGGCGAAGGGAAAGAGACCCTAAGAAGACTGCAAATCCAGATGCCTGGCATGAAAGGCACGAGCTCGTCTACCGTGCACGTGTGGCAGGCACACCGTTTTCCTGGTTCCTATTAGAATCATTCATCTCCATGAATAAGAGCTGCTATCAGGCCCCTAAGCATTCTCTGAGCTCAGAAAAAAGCACAGAGATTTAGTTTTCCCTTCCACCTGCACTAGTCTAAGTGATGCTTTGAGGACCCTCTTCTTCCCTGGGTAGCTGAGAAATGGGAGTAACACAACCTCAGGCAAATCTCCACCTATCCCTGCAGAGTGAGCTGACTCCTAACACCTTTTAAGAATTACAGTCTCAGAATACAGCAGAGAAGATGAAACATAAGAGCAAGACACATGCCTCTAGTATCCTAGGGTCAAGCCTTCCTCCCTTGCTGTCAACTGAGCCTCTGATAAGTCTTGCTCTGCCATTGGTGAGTGATTGGGGTAAGCAAGTTTACATTTAGGTGATGGCTGGAAAATTCAGTGAGTGTCTGTGGGAAGTCCCACACATCTGAGGCAGATGATGCCTCAGCCAAAGTCTAAAAGGTAGGTGGCAGCAAAGCCAGGGGGTGGGAGGTCCTTCATATACAGCTGGGTTAAGGCCAGCATCACCTGGGGAAAGCTGCAGCACTACATTCCCAGAAGGGGTTATGGTAACAGATAAATTGTCCAGTGCCCCAGGGCATCACTGGGGTCTGGGAGGAAGGGAGGGCTCTAACTGTGAGCAGGTCCCTAGCTTCCCCAGGATAGCTCCCAGGGAGAAGCTAAGTACAGCAAGGCTTCAAGAGCTGATTGGGAGAGAGTGGTCCAAGGGAGACAGAGGGCTCTGAGCATGATGGATTGCTTTCACTATGCTGCAGTCGCCTCCTGCCTGGAGGGAAATGACTTAGAACAGGTACAAGAATTTGAACTGCCAAAATGTGTTTGCTTGGTGGCTCTTGCTGCTTGCTAGAAGCCAGCCCAGGGAGGAGCCTGTTCTACTGGGCAGTTATGCCTGGCACATATCTGCAGATCCCTCACTCAGAACTGGGTCCCAGGGGCTTGGGGATCATTGCAGCTCCTCACCCTGGCATCCAAAATCTTAACTGTCAACCCTCCCCTTCCCCTGATCTCACCAAACTCACTTCCCATTTCTCCCTAGTCCCTACCCACTCCACAAGCCAGACTGGCTTCCTGATACTGCTCACTGTGCCCTGAATAGCCTCCCACAGTGCAGCCTTCATCCCTACACCTGCTTCAGGAAGATCCAGCCCTTTTCCCTAGGAACTGAAGGCCTCCCCCAGTGAGGGACAGCCTGCTTCATCTGCGATCAGTAAAACAAAACAAAACCAACCCAGTTGAGAGGGTAACAGGCAGGAAGGCCAGGGGTCTCCAAATAGAGGAAATAGCCTGCAAGTGTCAGACATTTTTATCTCTCTTAAGCGGCAGGAGGAAACAAACTAGCAATATTTTTTCCTTCTCTATACAAATTTAAAGGGAGGTTTCTCTTAAAATATTGTGTTGCCATAATGACACCCGGCTTCGCCTGAAGTTAGCTATTCTCGAGTCTAGAGATAACCAGTGCCTTTTTCTTATGGAAATGTTTGTCTTAAGCTATGCTAATGTACTATGCCTTTACCCCAAACTCTGTCTCCAAGTCGGTTCCGCCTCTTGGCCCAGAACCTACTTGACAAACCAGTATGGATATTGTTCCCCTAATCTATGTAAATGAAACTATTTGTATGGTGGTCTGCCCTTCTTCAAGATTCAAGTTAATCATTTTATGGCCCAGGATAAACCATTTATCCCAAAATGCATCTTATGGGTGAGGGGCCTGGTGCCATTCTGAATTTTAAGATATTCCTTTCTTTCATTAACAGACTGCTAGTGACTATATAACATCCAGCTAAAGACTAGCAGGGGGGTACTCTTTCTGCCCCCTTCTGATGCCTATGTCAGAAGCTTTCTCTATCTCCTTTATACTTTAATAAAACTTTATTACACAAAAGCTCTGAGCGATCAAGCCTCGTCTCTGGCCCCGGATTGAATTCTTCTCCTCCGGGGGCCAAGAATCCCGGTGTATTCACGTGATTCAACAACAACCTTTCACAGTAAAACATGGCTCACTCCAGTTTGCTCTACAAAGCTGGGAGAAGGGGGCTAGACAGGAGACATATATCTGGGACTAGTGGTGATGCTCTTCCCTGGAGAAAGGAGCACTTCCAGTTCCCAGGCAGCCCTAGCCAGTAGAAGAGAGAACTGGCCCCAAGGGGAGGGCGGAGTTTGCCCCTGTGGAGGAGTAAAGTGGGCCAGTATGGTGGAAGGAGGGAAGATTCTGCACTCGGTCTGGGAGCTGGGATAGGAATTCCAGGAAAGCATTTTGATTTTGACCACTGCCACACATATCAGAGAACCAGGAATGCCTGTCTGTGATCTGTTAGCCTGTTGGGGTGATGGCTGGGGAGACAGACTTAATGCTGTCTACAGCGAGTAAGCTTGAGGGAAGAGGGGAGTGATGCAGAATCAGCATCAGCCACCCAAAGCTGGCAGACTCGGGCAGGGAGCCATCATCAAGTCATTGGTCCTAATGTTACCCCTGTTTACATCACTTTGCCTGGAATGGTGAACTGATACAGGAAGGTGCTGCTTCCTTCTTGTCTTTGTTCCACACAAAGTTATATTTTCCACCATTCATTCGTCCACTCAACACTTGTCAATCACCTGCCTTGTGCCTGGCCCTGTGCTGGGCGCTACAGACACACCAAAAAATGGACAGCATCCTTGCCTTCTTGGCCTCATTGTCAAGAGTGGAAAATAGCCTTGTGCCCCAAGGTAGCGGCCCCATACATTTTTCATATACAGAACTAACATTATCAACATGTTTTACTTTGCATACATTGAACACTGAAATAAGTACAAACTCTGTTTGGAAATTACATTTAAATTTAAGTACAAAAATGTGATTCCAAATCTGTAGGTATCTCATTTATCAAAGACAAAACAGATTGGGATCATTCTCCAGATATGGCTTTGGGTTTTGCTTTCCTCACTTAAAATCCCATTGGGAATGTGGTCCAGGCTTAGAAAACTTTTATATTCTCTCTAGGCTTTCTTTTCAAAAGCACGACTTTCACTGGGGCCAGTTGTTACATGTCAAAACAAGACAAGGCAAGTTCTTTACTCAGATAGCTTTCCATTCACTCATTCATTCATTCAAGGCCTATTTCTTGAGCACCTACCACTGGGGCCAGACATGTGTTAAGCCTGAGAAATTCTACTGCAAACATGAGCGACAGAATCCTGTCCTCAGGATCCTAAGGGTCTAGTGAATTACACTCAACCAGAGCTCAAGCCTCCCAAGGTTGGGAACAGTTTCCCACTCTGGTTTGTACTCATTTCTCTGCCTCTGGCTTGATCCTAAACAGATGGACACCAAGATGACCCACAGTGCTCTTTACATCTCATATGTCTCATCTGTGTCTCCTCTTACTCAGCATTTCATCTTTTTTACTTTGTTCAAAAGGGCTGCCCTTGTGGCTCAGTGGCAAAGAATCCATCTGCCAATGCAGGAGACGTGGGGGTTCGATCTCTGGGTTGGGAAGACACCCTGGAGAAGGAAATGGCAACCCAATCCAGTATTCTTGCCTGAGAAACCCTACAGACAGAAGAGCCTGGTGGGCTACAGTCTGCTGCTGCTGCTGCTAAGTTACTTCAGTCGTGTCTGGCTCTGTGCGACCCCATGATTGGCAGCCCACCAGGCTCCCCCGTCCCTGGGATTCTCCAGGCAAGAACACTGGAGTGGGTTGCTATTTCCTTCTCCAATGCATGAAAGTAAAAAGTGAAAGTGAAGTTGCTCAGTCATGTCCGACTCTTCGTGACCCCATGGACTGCAGCCTACCAGGCTCCTCCGCCCATGGGATTTTCCAGGCAAGAGTACTGGAATGGGTTGCCATTCCCTTCTCTGGGGCTACAGTCTGTGGGGTTGCAAAAGAGTTGGACACGACTGAGTGACTAAAAAACAACAAACTTTGTTCAAGAGCTAATGATTTTGGCTTTGTCCAAGGGTGGATTTAATTACACCTCCCATCTTTCTAGCTTCAAGATTAAGGGAGACAAAGTTGTGCAGGGGACAATCTGAGGCCCTGCCAGTCTGGCCTGCTGAACTGTTTTAGGACTGAATGCCTGGCTAAAAGGCAGCCATTCAAAATCTGGCCAGTGGTCTGGCATCAGCCTGCCTGATAGGGACATGAGCAAAAAACACAGCTTATCACACCCTTTCTGTTGTTGTTCAGTTACCAAGTCATGTCCGACTCTTTGTGACCCCATGGACTGCAGTACACCAGACTACCCTGTCCTTCATCATCTCCCAGAGCTTGCTCAAACTCATGTCTATTGAGTCAGTGATGCCATCCAACCATCTCATCCTCTGTCGTCCCCTTCTCCTCTTGCCCTCAATCTTTCCCAGCATCAGGGTCTTTCCCAGCAAGTCAGCTCTTTGCATCAGGTGGCCAAAGGATCGGAGCTTCAGTTTCAGCATCAGTCCTTCCAATGAATATTCATGGTTGCTGTCCTTTAGGATGATTGGCTTGATCTACTTGGAGTCCAAGGGACTTTCAGAGTCTTCTCTAGCACCACAGTTCAAAAGCATCAATTCTTCAGTGCTCAGCCTTCTTTATGGTCCAACTCTCACATCCATACATGATTACTGGAAAGTTTGATTATACGAAGCTTTGTTGGCAAAGTGCTTTATACTGTGTTGTCTAGGTTTGTCATAGCTTTTCTACCAAGGAGCAAGCATCTTTTAATTTCACGGCTGCAGGCACTGTCTTTAGTGATTTTGTAGCCTAAGAAAATAAAATCTGCCACTGTTTCCATTTTTCCCCATCTATGTGCCACGAAGTGATGGGACTAGTACATTCTCTTGGTAACACTCTATTAACCTTTGACCTGCCTTGTTTTGTAAGCCAAGGCCAAGTTTGTTCCTCCAGGTTATCTCTGGACTTCCTACTTTTGCATTCCAGTCCCCTATAATGAAAAGGCAGGAATCCCTCAGAAGAAATGGAGTGGCCATCATGGTCAACAAAACAGTCTGAAATGCAGTACTTGGATGCAATCTCAAAAACGACAGAATGATCTCTGTTCGTTTCCAAGGCAAATCATTCAATATCACAGTAATCCAAGTCTATGCCCCAACCAGTAACGCTGAAGAAGCAGAAGTTGAATGGTTCTATGAAGACCTACAAGACCTTTTAGAACTAACACCCAAAAAAGATGTCCTTTTCATTAAAGGGGGCTGGAAGGCAAAAGTAGGAAGTCAAGAAACACCTGGAGTAACAGGCAAATTTGGCCTTAGAATACAGAATGAAGCAGGGTAAAGACTAATAGAGTTTTGCCAAGAAAATGCACTGGTCATAACAAACACCCTCTTCCAACAACACAAGAGAAGACTCTATACATGGACATCACCAGATGGTCAACACCAAAATCAGACTGATTATATTCTTTGCAGGCAAAGACGGAGAAGCTCTACACAGTCAGCAAAAACAAGACCAGGAGCTGACTGTGGCTCAGACCATGAACGCCTTATTGCCAAATTCAGACTTATATTGAAGAAAGTAGGGAAAACCACTAGACCATTCAGGTATGACCTAAATCAAATCCCTTATGATTATACAGTGGAAATGAGAAATAGATTTAACGGCCTAGATCTGATAGATAGAGTGCCTGATGAACTATGGAATGAGGTTGGTGACATTGTACAGGACACAGGGATCAAGACCCTTCCCATAGAAAACAAATGCAAAAAAGCAAAATGGCTGTCTGGGGAGGCCTTACAAATAGCTGTGAAAAGAAGAGAAGCGAAAAGCAAAGGAAAAAAGGAAAGATATAAACATCTGAATGCAGAGTTCCAAAGAATAGCAAGAAGAGATAAGAAAGCCTTCTTCAGCGATCAATGCAAAGAAATAGAGGAAAACAACAGAATGGGAAAGACTAGGGATCTCTTCAAGAAAATTAGAGATACCAAAGGAATATTTCATGCAAAGATGGGCTCAATAAAGGACAGAAATGGTACGGACCTAACAGAAGCAGAAGATATTAAGAAGAGATGGCAAGAATACACAGATGAACTGTATAAAAAAGATCTTCACCACCCAGATAATCACAATGGTGTGATCACTGACCTAGAGCCAGACATCCTGGAATGTGAAGTCAAGTGGGCCTTAGAAAGCATCACTACGAACAAAGCTAGTGGAGGTGATGGAATTCCAGTTGAGCTATTCCAAATCCTGAAAGATGATGCTGTGAAAGTGCTGCACTCAATAAGCCAGCAAATATGGAAAACTCAGCAGTGGCCACAGGACTGGAAAAAGTCAGTTTTCATTCCAATCCCAAAGAAAGGCAATGCCAAAGAATGCTCAAACTACCGCACAATTGCACTCATCTCACATGCTAGTAAAGTAATGCTCAAAATTCTCCAAGCCAGACTTCAGCAATATGTAAACCGTGAACTTCCTGATGTTCAAGCTGGCTTTAGAAAAGCCAGAGGAACCAGAGATCTAATTGCCAACATCTGCTGGATCATTGAAAGAGCAAGAGAGTTCCAGAAAAACATCTATTTCTGCTTTATTGACTATGTCAAAGCCTTTGACTGTGTGGATCACAATAAACCGTGGAAAATTCTGAAAGAGATGGGAATACCAGACCACCTGATCTGCCTCTTGAGAAATTTGTATGCAGGTCAGGAAGCAACAGTTAGAACTGGAAATGGAACAACAGACTGGTTCCAAATAGGAAAAGGAGTATGTCAAGGCTGTATATTGTCACCCTGTTTATTTAACTTATATGCAGAGTAAGTACATCATGAGAAATGCTGGACTGGAAGAAACACAAGCTGGAATCAAGATTGCTGGGAGAAATATCAATCACCTCAGATATGCAGATGACAACACCCTTATGGCAGAAAATGAAGAGGAACTAAAAAGCCTCTTGATGAAAGTGAAAATGGAGAGTGAAAAAGTTGGCTTAGGGCTCAACATTCAGAAAACGAAGATCATGGTATCTGGTCCCACCACTTCATGGGAAATAGATGGGGAAACAGTGGAAACAGTGTCAGACTTTATTTTTCTGGGCTCCAAAATCACTACAGATGGTGACTGCAGCCATGAAATTAAAAGACGCTTACTCCTTGGAAGGAAAGTTATGACCAACCTAGATAGCATATTCAAAAGCAGAGACATTACTTTGCCAACAAAGGTCCGTCTAGTCAAGGCTATGGTTTTTCCTGTGGTCATGTATGGATGTGAGAGTTGGACTGTGAAGAAGGCTGAGCGCCGAAGAATTGATGCTTTTGAACTGTGGTGTTGGAGAAGACTCTTGAGAGTCCCTTGGACTGCAAGGAGATCCAACCAGTCCATTCTGAAAGAGATCAGCCCTAGGATTTCTTTGGAAGGAATGATGCTAAAGCTGAAACTCCAGTACTTTGGCCACCTCATGTGAAGAGTTGACTCATTGGAAAAGACTGTGATGCTGGGAGGGATTGGGGGCAGGAGGAGAAGGGGACGACAGAGGATGAGATGGCTGGATGGCATCACTGACTCGACGGACGTGAGTCTGAGTGAACTCTGGGAGTTGGTGATAGACAGGGAGGCCTGGCGTGCTGTGATTCATGGGGTGGCAAAGAGTCGGACATGACTGAATGACTGATCTAATCTGATCTGATAATGAAAAGGACATCTGTTTTGGGTGTTAGTTCTATAGGTCTTACAGGTCTTCATAGATCCATTGGACTTCAGCTTCTTTAGTATTACTGGTTGGGGCATAGACTTAGATTACTGTGATATTGAATGGTTTGCCTTGGAAATGAACAGAGCTCATTCTGTCATTTTTGAGATTGTATCCAAGTACTGCATTTCAGACTCTTTTGTTGACTATGAAGGCTACTTGATTTCTTCTAAGGGATTCTTGCCCACAGTAGTAGATATAATGGTGATCTAGTTAAATTCACCCATTCCAGTCCATTTTAGTTCACTGATTCCTAAAATGTTGATGTTCACTCTTGCCATCTCCTGTTTGACCACTTCCAATTTGCCTTGATTCACGGACCTAACATTTCAGATTCCTATGCAGTACTGCTCTTTACAGCATTAGACATTACTTCCATCACCAGTCACATCCACAATTGGGTGTTGTTTTTGCTTTGGCTCTGTCTCCATTCTTTTGTGAGTTATTTCTCCACTGATCTCCCATAGCATATTGGGCACCTACCGACCTGGGGAGTTCATCTTTCAGTATCCTATCTACTGTGGATATAGTGACTGTGGCTCAGATCATGAACTCCTTATTGCAAAATTCAGACTTAAATTGAAGAAAGTAGGGAAAACCACTAGACCATTCAGGTATGACCTAAATCAAATCCCTTACCATTACAGAGTGGAAGTGACAAATAGATTCAACGGATTAGATCTGATAGACTGTGTGCCTGAAGAACTATGGACGGAGGTTCGTGACATTGTACAGGAAGCAGTGATCAAGACCATCCCCAAGAAAAAGAAACACAAAAAGGCAAAATGGTTGTTTGAGAAGGCCTTACAAATAGCTGAGAAAAGAAGAGAAGCTAAATGCAAAGGACGAAAGGAAAGTTATATCCATTTGAATGCAGAGTTCCAAAGAATAGCAAGGAGAGTTAAGAAAGCCTTCCTCAGTGATCAGTGCAAAGAAATAGAGGAAAATAATAGAAAGGGAAAGACTAGAGATCTCTTCAAGAAAATTAGAGCTATCAAGGGAACATTTCATGCAAAGATGGGCACAATAAAGGACAGAAATGGCACGGATCTAACAGAAACAGAAGATGTTAAGGAAAGGAGGCAAGAATACATAGAACTATACAAAAAAGGAAAAGGAGTACGTCAAGGCTGTATATTGTCACCCTCCTTACTTAACTTATATGCAGAGTACATCATGAGAAACGTTGGGCTGGAAGAAGCACAAGCTGGAATCAAGATTGCTGGGAGAAATATCAATCACCTCAGATATGCAGATGACACCACCCTTATGGCAGAAAATGAAGAGGAACTGAAAAGTCTCTTGATGAAAGTGAAAGTGGAGAGTGAAAAAGTTGGCATAAAACTCAACATGCAGAAAATGAAGATCATGGCATCTGGGCCCATCACTTCATGGCAAATAGATGGGGAAACAGTGGTAACAGTGTCAGACTTTATATTTTGGGGCTCCAAAATCACTGCAGATAGTGATTGCAGCCATGAGATTAAAAGACGCTTACTCCTTGGAAGAAAGTTATGACCAACCTAGATAGCATATTGAAAAGCAGAGACATTACTTTGTCAACAAAGGTTGTCTAGTCAAGGTTATGGTTTTTCCTGTGGTCATGTATGTGAGAGTTGGACTGTGAAGAAAGCTGAGTGCTGAAGAATTGATGCTTTTGAACTGTGGTGTTGGGGGGAGACTCTTGAGAGTCCCTTGGACTGCAAGGAGATCCACCCAGTCCATTCTGAAGGAGATCAGCCCTGGGATTTCTTTGGAAGGAATGATGCTAAAGCTGAAAGCATTAGCCAGTACTTTGGCCACCTCATGCGAAGAGTTGACTCATTGGAAAAGACTGTGATGCTGGGAGGGATTGGGGGCAGGAGGAGAAGGGGACAACAGAGGATGAGATGGCTGGATGGTATCATTGACTTGATGGATGTGAGTCTGAATGAACTCCGGGAGTTGGTGATGGACAGGGAGGCCAGGTGTGCTGTGATTCATGGGGTCACAAAGAGTCGGACATGACTGAGAGACTGAACCAAACCAAAATGATATAAAAAAGATCTTCATGACCCAGGTAACCACGATGGTGTGATCACTCACCTACCGCCAGACAAACTGGAATGTAAAGTCAAGTGGGCCTTAGGAAGCATCAGTATGAACAAAGATAGAGGAGGTGATGGAATTCCAGTTGAGCTATTTCACATATTAAAAGATGATGCTGTGAAAGTGCTGCACTCAATATGCCAGCAAATATGGAAAACTCAGCAGTGGCCACAGGACTGGAAAAGGTCAGTTTTCATTCCAATCCCAAAGAAAGGCAATGCCAAAGAATGTTCAAACTAATGCACAATTGCACTCATCTCACACACTAGTAAAGTAATGCTCAAAATTCTCCAAGCCAGGCTTCTATAGTATGTGAACCGTGAACTTCTTCATGTTCAAGCTGGATTTCTAAAAGGCAGAGGAACCAGAGATCAAATTGCTAACATCCAGTGGATCATCAAAAAAGCAAGAGAATTCCAGAAAAACATCTACTTCTGCTTTATTGACTACACCAAAGCCTTTGACTGTGTGCATCACAACAAACTGTGGAAAATTCTTAAAGAGATGGGAATACCAGACCACCTGACCTGCCTCCTGAGAAATCTGTATGCAGGTCAAGAAGCAACAGTTAGAACTGGACATGGAACAACAGACTGGTTCCAAATTGGGAAAGGAGTACGTCAAGGCTGTATATTGTCACCCTGCTTATTTAACTTATATGCAGAGTTCAGTTCAGTTCAGTCACTCAATTGTGTCCGACTCTTTGCGACTGCATGAATCGCAGCACGCCAGGCCTCCCTGTCTATCACCAACTCCCGGAGTTCACTCAGACTCATGTCCATCGAGTCAGTGATGCCATCCAGCCATCTCATCCTCTGTCATCCCCTTCTCCTCCTGCTCCCAATCCTTCCCAGTATCACAGTCTTTTCCAGTGAGTCAACTCTTCACATGAGGTGGCCAAAGTACTGGAGTTTCAGCTTCAGCATCATTCCCTCCAAAGAAATCCCAGGGCTGATCTCCTTCAGAATGGACTGGTTGGATCTCCTTGCAGTCCAAGGGACTCTCAAGAGTCTTCTCCAACACCACAGTTCAAAAGCATCAATTCTTCAGCACTCAGCCTTCTTCACAGTCCAACTCTTACATCCATCCGTGACCACTGGAAAAACCATAGCCTTGACGAGACGGACCTTTGTTGACAAAGTAATGTCTCTGCTTTTGAATATGCTATCTAGGTTGGACATAATTTCCTTCCAAGGAGTAAGCGTCTTTTAATTTTATGGCTGCAGTCACCATCTGCAGTGATTTGGGAGCCCAAAAAAATAAAGTCTGACACTGTTTCCACTGTTTCTCCATCTATTTCCCATGAAGTAAAGGGAATGGATGCCATGATCTTCGTTTTCTGATTGTTGAGCCCTAAGCCAACTTTTTCACTCTCCACTTTCACTTTCATCAAGAGGCTTTTTAGTTCCTCTTCATTTTCTGCCATAAGGGTGGTGTCATCTGCATATCTGAGGTGATTGATATTTCTCCCAGCAATCTTGATTCCAGCTTGTGTTTCTTCCAGTCCAGCGTTTCTCATGATGTACTCTGCATCTAAGTTAAATAAACAGGGTGATAATATACAGCCTTGACATACTCCTTTTCCTATTTGGAACCAGTCTGTTGTTCCATGTCTAGTTCTAACTGTTGCTTCCTGACCTGCATACAGATTCCTCAGGAGGCAGGTCAGGTGGTGTGGTATTCCTATCCCTTTCAGAATTTTCCACAGTTTATTGTGATCCACACAAAGGCTTTGGCATAGTCAATAAAGCAGAAATAGATGTTTTTCTGGAACTCTCTTGCTTTTTCCATGATCCAGTGGATATTGGCAATTTGATCTCTGGTTCCTCTGGCTTTTCCAAAACCAGCTTGAACATCAGGAAGTTCACCGTTCACATATTGCTGAAGCCTGGCTTGGAGAATTTTGAGCATTACTTTACTAGTGTGTGAGATGAGTGCAACTGTGGGGTAGTTTGAGCATTCTTTGGCATTGCCTTTCTTTGGGATTGGAATGAAAACTGACTTTTTCCAGTCCTGTGGCCACTGCTGAGTTTTCCAAATTCGCTGGCATATTGAGTGCAGCACTTTCACAGCATCATCTTTCAGATTTTGAAATAGCTCAACTGGAATTCCATCACCTCCACTAGCTTTGTTCGTAGTGATGCTTTCTAAGGCCCACTTGACTTCACATTCCAGGATGTCTGGCTCTAGGTCAGTGATCACACCATCATGATTATCTGGGTCATGAAGATCTTTTTTGTACAGTTCTTCTGTGTATTCTTGCCACCTCTTCTTAATATCTTCTGTTTCTGTTAGGTCCATACCATTTCTGTCCTTTATCGAGCCCATCTTTGCATGGAATGTTCCCTTGGTATCTCTAATTTTCTTGAAGAGATCCCTAGTCTTTCCCATTCTGTTGTTTTCCTCTATTTATTTGCATTGATCGCTGAGGAAGGCTTTCTTTTCTCTTCTAGATATTCTTTGGAACTCTGCATTCAGATGTTTATATCTTTCCTTTTTTCCTTTGCTTTTCGCTTCTCTTCTTTTCACAGTTATTTGTAAGGCCTCCCCAGACAGCCATTTTGCTTTTTTGCATTTCTTTTCCATGGGGATGGTCTTGATCCCTGTCTCCTATACAATGTCACAAAGCTTCATCCATAGTTCACCAGGCACTCTAAGTATCAGATCTAGGCCATTAAATCTATTCCTCATTTCCACTGTATAATCATAAGGGATTTGATTTAGTACATCATGTGAAATGCCAGGCTGGATAAAGCACAAGCTGGAATCAAGATTGCCAGGAGAAATATCAGTAACCTCAGATATGCAGATGATACCACCCTTATGGCAGAAAGTGAAGAGGAACTGAAAATCCTCTTGATGAAAGTGAAAGAGGAAAGTGAAAAAGTTGGCTTAAACTCAACATTCAGAAAACTAAGATCATGGCATCTGGTCCCATCACTCCATGGCAAGTAGATGGGGAAATAATGGAAACAGTGAGATACTTTATATTCTTAGACTCCAAAATCACTGCAGATGGTGACTGCAGCCATGAAATTAAAAGGCGCTTGTTCCTTGGAAGAAAAGCTATGACCAACCTAGACAGCATATTAAAATGCAGAGCTATTACTTTAGTGACAAAAATCTGTCTAGTTAAAGCTATGGTTTTTCCAGTAGTCATGTATGTACGTGAAAGTTGAACTATAAAGAAAGCTGTGCACAGAAGAATTAATGCTTTTGAACTGTGGTGTTGGAGAAGACTCTTTAGTTTCCCTTGGACTGCAAGGAGATCCAACTAGTCCATCCTAAAGGAAATCAGTCCTGAATATTCATTGGAATTACTGATACTGAAGCTGAAACTCAAATACTCTGGCCACTTGATGTGAAGAACTGAGTAATTGCAAAAGACCCTGATGCTGGGAAAGATTGAAAGTGGGAGGAGAAGAGGCTGACAGAGGATGAGATGGTTGGATGGCATCACTGACTCGATGGACGGTGACGTTTGAGTAAGCTCCGGGAGATGGTGATGGACAGGGAAGCCTGGTGTGCTGCAGTCCATGAGGTTGCAAAGAGTCAGACATGACTGAGTGACTGAACTGACTAACCGATGGGACCAGGAAGCTGAACAATGAAAGCTTTAACAGGGGCTTTAAAGACATATGAAGGGAAGGCAACAGACAAAGGCCATGAGGCAGAGAAGTCCATGGAACACCATGAGTTATCAGTAAGCAGAAGCTGCAGCAGCAGCAGCAACCAAATGGCAGCACAGAGATGACTCCAGCATCCCTGCCCAGCCAGCAGAACTACTGATGTTACCACTAGAACTCTTGTTACCCCATACACTGTTCAGTCCTCTGTGAGCTCCTTCTCTGCACTGGCCTTCGCATCCTTATTTCTCCTTGAAAGTGAAAGCGAAAGTGAAGTCGCTCAGTCGTGTCCGACTCTTTGTGATCCTATGGACGGTAGCCTACCGGGCTCCGAGGTCCATGGGATTTTCCAGGCAAGAATACTGGAGTGGGCTGCCATTTCCTTCTCCAGGGGATCTTCCCAACCCAGGGATCAAACCCAGGTCTCCTGCATTGCAGACAGACGCTTTACCGTCTGAGCCTCTAGGGAAGCTTATTTCTCCTTAGTTCATTGCTATATCTCCATCACCTAAGAGTAAGCTGAACCTTCTATCTTTGCATCCTAAAAGAGGTAAACAAAAATCCACATCCATCTAAGGCCATTGTTTCTCCACTGCCAGAGCCAATAGTTTAGAAACCTGCTAACGCAGAGGCTGTATTCTGGCTCTCCATCCTCTGCCTGTATGCCCTCCGTGCAAGCCCAAGGAACACACAACCTTCCCCGGGCTGAGCAATGATCAAAACTTGAAACGCACTAGCAGCATGTAGGCTTTCCGGCACTTTCTCCTGAGCACTGTGGGATAATTACTATTGATTGGAAGATGTCATAAGACTTGAGAAAGGGCACCCTGGACAAACTGGGCACATGAGTTAGATGAGTTGCCTTGGACATTCTGAGCTGTACAGTGGGGGCAATATATCACCCAGGAGTTGTGAGAACAAATAGGCTACTCCATTTCTCACAGCAGAGTGCCTGTGCTTTACAAACTCCTCTAGTGATACATTGTGATGATCAGAAGGCAGGTGCAGCCCCTCTGAGACACACGGCCCAGCTGCCTTCAGCCGACAAGTCTGACAAGAGCAGGCCCACCTTGCCAGCCAGGCTTGCAAACTGGCTTCACGTCCACCTGCACCAGGGTGTCCTGGGCTGCGGGCTTCTGTCCACAGTCATAGGCGGTTACCAGGATCTCGTACTGGTGCTGCTTGTCATAGCTCAGCTTCTCTGTGTTTCTGACGTTGCCTGAGGACACAGGGACATTGAAAATAATTTCAGATCAAGTGAACCAAGTTGCAGTTCTTCAAAATCCCTTCTGCCCTCCTCCAGCCTTCACCAGAATAAAATGTCCCCTTTTCTTATCTCTTTATAAAAGCTAGGGCACGTAGGGAGCGTGGCTTCCACATGTGGCCTGCTTGATCCTTAGTGGCAGAGTCCTAGGAACAGCTGGCTGGAGCCACTCCAGCTGTGGGACAGAACTGGCAGGGAATTCTGTGCACACGTCTGGAATCCAAGTGGTTGTATTAAGTACGGGGTTGTCAGAATACCACCCTAAACTGCGCCCATGTGGCTATGTCCCTGATACAGGGTGTTGTGTGCTCACGTTACAGGAAATCTCTGGGAAAAAGATGGAATTCAGAAACTTCTCAACATGTATTTTTTTTTAACATCTGGGCTCTTCGCCAGGAACATGCACTGCCTCTTCTCACATTATTTTGCTACCAAATAAGAAGTAAAATCAATAAGAGAAGACGTGTGACCTCTCTTCTGAAAGCGACACAGAATAATAGATTCCTTGCCCCGGTGGCAAAGACATTTTTCTTCTCCAAGAGAGATCAGATATTGTTTCTGAGCCATTTGTGTGTTTTTGTTCCTGTGGGTTTGATACAATGGTTCAGAAATATTTGACAATTAATGAGCAAACTTTTATTTGACTATTTTTGCTGAAATACAATTTTGGTTTCAAAAATGAATCAAGGCCTGATGTGCATTTAATTATTTTAACTGTTTGATTCCAAGATTAAAGTCTTCCTTTCAGAAGAATAATTTCATTCTGGCTTTTCTTTTCCAGTGAAAATTAGAGTTGACAGCAAATTAGAACTCAAATGATATCATCATCCTTTGCTAGAAGCAAAATCAAGAAGATGGAAATTAAAAAACAAATCAACAAGCAAATACACAAACATGGAATCACTGACTCAGGTATACAATTTCTGTGCAGTTTTGTTGAATTTTTTAAAAAAATTATTAAAGTATAGTTGATTTGCAATGTTGTGTGAATTTCTGCCGTACAGCAAAGTGACTCGGTTATACATACATATTCTTTTGCATGTTCTTTTCCATTTTGGCTTATCACAGGATATTGAATATAGTTCCCCGTGCTATACACTAGGACCGTGTTGTTAATCCACGCTACATGTACTAGTTTGCATCTGCTCATCCGGAACTCCCAGTCCTTCCCTCCCCCCCCCCCCCCCCCCCGCCCCCGGCAACTACTAGTCTGTTGTCTATGACTGTGTGACTCAGCTATATATTTCAGTCTCAGCTCGGGGCCCCGCGCATGTGTGAAAGGGCTCAGTGTGGGGTTGGTAATATTCTCTGTGGCTTCTGTTAACAAACTAGTTCATGGTTATAGCCATCACAAGGGAGTCCTTCTGCCAGGTGGAAGTGCTGTAATAGGACCATGAGAATATGCTTCAGCAATAGCAAATTGAATTTTGAACAAAAAGTTTTATCTTTCTCTTTCTCTAAAGTTAAATGGCTCTCAAAAGATACACCTCGTAGAAGGGGAAGGCTCAGGGTTTACAGGCCGTGTGACATTCAGCAGAGCAACACTATTGACTGTGGGAGAAAAAGAAACACTCAAGACCGCAATCTTTGGCTCAATTTACCACAGCTCCACTTGAGTAAGAAGTCTTAATGAAACTGTCTGAGAAACTAACTTGCTTTCTCCACCACCACCAGTTTCACACAAGGGAGAATGGGTTTCAGAGGATAGGATTTGGAGCATTAGGTAAACATGAGAGTATAATAATGTTGCTGATGGTTGTGGGGGAAGGGTTGTATTTGGCTAAGTCACACTTTAAAAAACATTTTTTTTAAAGATCACAAAAAACCATCCTTTTGTGACGGGAGCCGGCATATTGCATATTGAGTGCATATTGCATATTGCATATTGAGTGCAGCACTTTCCACAGCATCATCTTTCAGGATCTGGAATAGCTCAACTGGAATTCTATCACTGCTGGGAGCCAGCGTGAGGAACTCCGCCCATGACAAAGGTCATGAGGAAGGAGGCTCGGCATACGCAAAGGCGGGATCGAGCCTCAGGAGTCCCCCATCTACCCCCAAAACCAGAGTCTGCCTACTTTCTGCTTTGTGCTTTCACCTACACCTCTGACTTTACGGGGGGCCTGTCCCCCACTACCTCTCTCTGAAAAAAGAGTTAGCTTACAGCTCCAGTTAATAATTCCTGGGTGTGACAGTGTTTCAACCTACAAACTCCTTTGGAAATCCTCTAGCCTGCCTGAATAGGTTTTTCTGGCCACATGTGATTGTTCAGAGCCTCCCAACTGTGAGAGGCAGGAGATGTTCTAAACTGTCTAAATACAGATTCCTTTGAGCAGTTAAAAGATTGATTAGAAATTGTATTGGTGAAGGGATTTTCACTTGTTGGGCCAATGTTTGCTGCTAAGTTTCCATATCCCTTACCTGCTGTGTCCCTGGCAGTGTATTGATTAATATAATTGGTGTAAATAGTAGCTTTAATGTTTGTAACCTGGGACCCTTGAGTTAATTCTTTTTCTTGTTATAGCCCACCACACCTTTGCTCTGTACGAATGCAACTTTATCTAATGCTTTTGGAGGGTGGCGCTTGACTTATCACCTTTAGAGAAAAATAAGTTTTCTGAAGAAAGGGTCTTAAAATGTTAACAGGCCTCCGGGCCAGAAGATGATGCAAATCACCTAAGCTTTTGCATATGATAAGTTTGCAGGAAGAAAGCCTGGCTTGCTGCCTGACTCTACCCCTTCCCCCATTATCCTCTATGCATAACTTAAGGTATAAAAACTACTTTGGAAAATAAAGTGCGGGCCTTGTTCACCGAAACTTGGTCTCACCATGTCGTTCTTTCTCTTACCTTCTGGCTGAATTATTCAGCCTCTTTTCTCCACTGTATTTCCTCACTGAGCTATCCTCATTCTATTACTCTTTGTATCCTTAATTAACATTTAATTAAGCAATAGTTTCCTTATCTTCACCTACACAGTCTCTCCTTCGAATACCCTGGATCAGCCGGGGCTGGACCCCGCCACTTTTGCTTTTGTGACAATTGTTGTTATTCTCCCAACTGGTTAATGATTTCTCCTAGTGGCATCTTCTCAGGAGACTTGAGTCCACAGCTACCCCAGGCGAGCACTGATCTCTGTGTTTCTCTGTTCCAAATGAGCCTGGGAAGCTAACTCTCAAAGAACTATCAGTATCTACCATGTGTCACAGTGAAAGTATTTTTTGAAAACTCAGCCGGGGCGGTGGATGCAATGAGACAAGTGCATTGACCTACACCCTCCTTCTGCCGGAATTTAAATTGGAGCAGCCGTTTTGGAAAGCCACATAGGTTGGTCACTTTGCAACTGCTCATACCTTTTGGCCAAGTCATTTCACATCTAAAAACTGACTCCAGGAAAATGATACAAATTGCAAACCAACAAATATGTTCATCTAAGCATTATTTATTATTAAAACATTGAAAAAGAGTAAAGAAACTGGATGCCCAATCATCAGGAGACAAGCTAAGCCTGAATCTCTGCTTAGATGGACTGCTCTTTACAGTAAAGTATTAATTATGAACTGTTTTACGGATGGAAAAAATCTATACAATTAAATGATAAGTGAAAAAGGGAAAGTGTGGCCTTACTTTTGTTTCAAAACTTCATGGAAAAAGTGCTAGCAAAATGTCAGTGGTAGTTCTCTTTGGTGGGATTACAAAAGTGACTTCTTCATACTTTTCTATGCTGCCCAGTTTCCCACCAGGGGCGAGCAGTTCCTCTTCTATTCAGGTGGAAGGGAAGTATGTTCACGTACTTGGAGATAAGCAGACTCGGGCTCACACCTCACTCTTAGGTAGCCAAGGGCCCTGACTCTCCAGGGCAGCCTGCGGAGGGCTCAGCAGAGGCTGTGTGAAACCAACCACTGCTTGGAGGGTACGAAAGCCTGCTGAATGGAGGCGGGTGTCCCGGTGAGCCCCGCACCTCCCTGTGCGGTCATCCCCACTCCTGGTTGAGTGCTTGCTCTGTGCCGACAGTCTGAGGAGTGCCTTGTGAGATCCGCCCTCTCACACAGGCACAGTATTTATTTATTTGTCTATTTCAGCTGCACTGGGTCTTCACTGTGGTGCTCGGGTTTTCTCTATTTGTGGCTAATGTGGGCTTCTCCAGTTGCACTATGCAGGATTAGCTGCCCCACAATATGTGGGATCTTAGTTCCCTGAGCAGGGATTGAACCATGTCTCTGGCACTGGAAGGCTGATTCTTAATAAGTAGACCACCAGGGAAGTCCCTTAGGCACAGTATTTAATTCCCATTTTACAATGAAAATCTGACATCAAGTTTAAGTAATTCATCAAGGATCTCCTTCTTTCCCTCTCTCTCACAGTGGTGGGCAGAGGATTAAGACGAAACTTTGTATTTTTGAACTTAAATACCATTGTCATACATTCCTGTCAAATATCACTGAGGACAGTGGTAATATCACTGGTGAAAAAGCTTTGGGATAAACATTCAGGGGACCTGGCTCCAGTCCCCACTCTGCCAACTCTTTACTCTTTAGGAATCAGTTTTTCCATCAGTTCAACGAAAGTGAGGATCTACAACCTAGCAATCTGAGAGAGACTAGCCAAGTGCTAGAAAGATACAGGGGACTGGAAGCCATCTGAAATGGATCCAGAATATCCCAAGAGGTGGCAATGCCACAAACTTAGTTACATGCTCATAATTTCAGCTTGAAAATCCATGGGGAGTGAGTAACCTTCATGTCCTAGTCACCCAGGCAAGTATCTGATAATCATGGTGTCATGAATGGAACACTCTATGCCGGGTACCCTGTTAACTTCATCCACAGGCACTGCCTCTCCTCGAGGCCTCACTGCTACCGCCATGATATCTCAGGGGAGGAATTCAAGGGAAGGGAGGCCAAGGACCCCTGGTTGGAAGAGGTTGATTCTTGCGTTCAGACAGGTCAAATCACTTCCATGTCATCTATCCTCCCTGATGCCCTGTTTCCCTTCTTTCCCCCACAAGCAAAGAGTCTGGCAGGTGGAAGGGCCCTGGAGCCAATCTCCCTAAAGGCCTGGGGCCTGAATGAGTGGACCCCAACTCAGCAGTACTTTTTCTAATGTGCATGTGAAGAACTTCTTCAAGGAGCTGGGAAGGTCGCTGGGAGAAGTGATGGATAAGGGCCAACTGGAAAGCTCATTAGAATGGGAGCTGCTTCTGTGTCTGCCCTGAGGTCCTGTCTTCATTACTGGAGAACTGCTTTTGTAAACCTTGCCGTCAAGGGCCCACAATCCCTGGGAGTGCCCGCTCTCCTCTATATCTCAGGCTGTAAACCAACGTTGGAGGCAGAGGCCTGGCGAAGGACCATTACTCACTTTTAATGAGACAGCCAGGGAAATAAATTGGCATATGTTAGTAAAATGGCTCATCAAGGTGAGTAATTATCTTCATGGCTGGGGCAGTTTACCCTCTGATAAAGGAATTAGCATCTCCTCTCTCCCAGGGCTGTGGCTCTCCAGAACTAAGGCAGGAGGCCAAGGGCAGTTTGACCACTAGTTCTGGATGCCCTCCCCCCATCCAGTCCAGCTCTATAGCAAGGACTTGTCACTCCCCCAGTTCCAGAGCTCTCAGAGTCATAGACTTCACAGCTGACCATTGGAGACCGGAAAAATACAAAGCATTACTCTATATTTTATACAGTGGGGTGTGAGTGCCTGTGTGTGTGTGTGTGGTGGTGACAGATCAGCTACGTCACAGGGCCTTGTAGGAAAAGCTATCCAGAGCAGTTCTGGCAGGCTCTACAAATGAAATTACCTGCTTCTTAATCCTGAGCCAAACTTTAATTACAGTACAGTATTTTCTCCTTTACTTCCTCATGCACTGATTTTGTGTCCCACAGAATTAACCTCTAGTGAGTGATGCCCAGGTGTGTGACTGACACTCGCCATGTGTTTGAGCATCTTATAAGGAAATGTCTCTATTATCACGTTATCTGCTTTATGAATATTGGTTTCATCTTTTGAGACAGATGATAAACTCCTGGATGCCAAGGATGAGGGAATCTGTAACAATTCCCAGGATGCAGAGCACTCTGTTACAGGGTATGTTTCTCCCTGGTCTCAACATCAGGAAGCCTGGGAAGCGCTGAAGATTTGCAAGCAGGTGACTGATGGTATTTCCCTCTAGGCACTGGCTACCAGGAGGCTCATGGCTGAGTCACTGCCCACCCCTGGGTCTGGATCAGGGCACGCTTTGTGCACCACCTTCATCCTTGATGCTGCCTTTCTAGTTTTTTTTTTTTTTTAATTTTGCTAGATGGTAAGCTCCATGTGGACAGGCCCGCTTATGCTATGACTTCCCTTCTCTCTCTATTCCCAGTTTCCAGACTGTGCCTGGCACTTAATAAACATTGACAGAGTGGATGAACCTCAGGTTATACAAAGTTTACATCTTTGAGCAGTTAAATCTTGTTTAAAATAAAATAAGGATAATATACATATGACCACACACTCATGCTAATAATGAAACAACGTAGTTGGCAAATAATTATCATTTGATTAATATCAAATTATTGAGAGTTGAAATGGGCTGAGCTGCCTGGGCCTCTGCGTTTGGTGTTTATACTGGAATGAGTTTTAAAAATAATGCTGATGGGGAAATATCCAAATGGCTTTCTAAGTTTAGTTTGAGATTGGGGTATAGTGGGACGGGTCTTTCATTCCTCATTCCAATTAGGGGAGAAATTCTAAAAAAACATTGGCAAGAATGGATAAAGATGATGTGGCACATATATACAATGGAATATTACTCAACCACAAAAGTGATGGAACTGTGCTGTTTGCAAAGACATGGATGGACCTAGAGACTGTTATACAGAGTGAAGCAAGTCAGAAAGAGAAAAACAAATACTGCATATTAATTCATATATGTGGAACCTGGAAAAATGACACAGATGAACCATTTACAAAACAGAAATAGAGGCACAAATGCAGAGAACAAGTGTATGGATATCAAGAGGGGAAGGGAGGGTGGGATGAACTGGGAGATTGGGATTGACATATATACACCACTATGTGTAAAACAGATAACTCATTAGAGCCTATGTATAGCACAGGGAACTCTACTCAATGCTCTGACCTAAACGGGAAGGAAATCCAAAAAAGAGGGGATATACGTACATGTGCAGGGGACTCGCTTTGCTGTACAGCAGAAACTAACACAACATTGTAAAGCAACTATAATAAAAATTAAGAAACAAATCAAAAACCAAACAAAATTGGCAAGAGCTTTAAAGATTCCTATAGTTTAGAAAATCTACAGCTTAGAAGGTGTTTCCAAAATCTCCACCTGTTCTTTTAGTGTCTCTTTGGGAACAGACGGTTTTGGTGCAGAAGTGATGTTCCAGTTTGTTATACAGGAAACTAAGATGTGGCTGAGTTGATGGTATGGCTCACGCTTGAATGACAGCAGGAAAATTCTACCAGAAAACCAACCTGTCTTCGGCATCCAGATACACAGCATCATGAGTTCTATAGACTCTTCACTAAAGAGGTTTACAAGGGATCTTGGGGTGTTTTGGAGAAGGGAATGGGAACCCACTCCAGTACTCTTACCTGGAGAATTCCATGGATAGAGGAGCCTGGCAGGCTACAGTCCATTGGGTCGCAAAGAGTCAGACACAACTGAGTGACTAACACTTTTACTTTAGACCTGACTGGGCTGCTAATTATGTGAAGTCATCCCTTCTAGTGCAGGGAATGTACCCAAGTTCTGGGTACAGAGCCTAGATCAGGGGTGGCAGGGAGGCATCACTTGGCCAAGTACATTCAGAGCCTGAACTTGACCTTTCAGAGGGGTGGGGGGTGGAGCTGTTCCCTGCTCCCATCCACCGGGGTTCTCTAAGGACACTCACCATTCCTGTCGATGGCAAAAGGCACATCAGTCGTGACGATTTCATAGTTGCAAATCTGGCTGTACTGGGGGGAGCAGTCTTCGTCGATGGCCTCCACTTGCAGGATGCTGTCATAGATCTTGCCCTCTGTCACGATAGCCTTGTAGGCCGGCTCTTTGAAGGTGGGAGCAAACTCATTGACGTCCTTCACCTGGATATGGACCACGGCCCTAGGACAACACACAGGAAAGGAAGAGAGGCCAGTAATGAAAGAATTGCACCAGACTCCTGCACTTCCCATGGGCACTGATTCAGGCCCCAAGGCCATGAGAGTGGAGAAATCATGACAACTGGGTTGGCTGTTGTCTGAGGGCCCTGTCCCCCCGTCCACTGAGATGCCTCTGCCTGTCCTGCCCCAATCCTTTGAGATGAATTCACCCCAGAGAGATACCCCCCACCCAGCTTCTTTGACCTTCCTTGTTACCCAGCTTTAGGCAACGCATTTCCTCTAGAATTCAGTGGTCTCCAAGCTTTTTGGCACCAGGGACCAATTTCGTGGGAGATAGTTTTTCCATGGACCGGGGGGTGGGTCCATGGGGGTGGGGAGGGGATGGTTTCAAGATGATTCAATCACATTACACTTATTGTGCACTTTATTTCTATTATTATTACATCAGCTCCACCTCAGATCACCAGGCATTAGATCCTGGAGGTTAGGAATCCCTGCATCTCTCTGGCTCATTTGTTCATTCACACTCCACTCAGTAAGAATTGAGCCACCCTTCAGTTCAGGTCAGTTCAGTTGCATCCGACTCTTTGTGACCCCATGGACTGTAGCACGTCAGGCTTCCCTGTCCATCACCAACTCCCATATCTTGCTCAGACTCATGTTCATCAAGTCGGTGATGCCATCCAACTATCTCATCCCCTATTGTCCCCTTCTCCTCCTGCCATCAATCTTTCCCAGAATCAGGGTCTTTTCCAATGAGTCAGTTCTTCGCATCAGGTGGCCAAAGTATTGAGCCACTCTTACTCTGACCCAATTTGAGAGAGTTATAACCCCAAATGAGGCTTCCTTGGTGGCTCAGATGGTAAAGAATCTGCCTGTAATGCAGGAGGCCACGGTTCAATCCCTGGGTCAGGAAGATATCCTGGAGAATGAAATAGCAATGCACTCCAGTATTCTTGCCTGGAGAATTTCATGGAGAGAGAAGCCTGGTGGGCTACAGTCCACGGGGTTGCAAAGAGTTGGACACAACTGAGCGACTACCACTTTTACACTCTATAACCCCTAAAAGAAAGGCGCTGACTGACAGAAGCATACGGCCTGGCAGAAATCCAGGGAAAGGTTCCAACTCGTTCTGCAGGGATGGGTTGGATCATGGAAAGCTTCCTAGAGGAAGTGACAACTGACCTCAGTCCTGATAGTAAAGTCCGAGTATCTGCACGTGAAGCAGAGGGGTAGAAAATGACCCATGCTTATGCCTGCAGGGGCCTGTGGACCTAGCCAGCGGTCTGGCAGGCTGCAGCTTCAAGGAGTGATACGCATGCGTATCGAAACAGACAGTCAGGCAGGGGAGGGCAGCAGTCAGCTCCATCAGGTCACTCACTTGTGAGATTTCTTCCAGGCTGTCTCCCGGGGCCCCGTGCCACAGTCATAGGCCTGGATGATGAACGTGTACTCCTTCTGCAGCTCACAGTCAATGGGGCTCTTGGCACGGAGCCGGCCTTCTCCAGATGTCTTGTTGAGTACCACAGCCTCAAAGGGCAACTCCTGGCCATGTATCTTGAATGCACAGATTTCTCCTGCAGGAGGACAGAAGGAGACAGAAAGCGTCTTAAGAACAGCCAGACTGCACACAGAGCTTCGACTGGACCAGACTTGCAAACCCAAAAGCCCTAGGCCATTTCCCTCCACACAGATAATTGTCAAGCTGGAAGCAGCCTTTAGGGAGCCAGTGGTAACACCGGAATGTCCCCCATCCAGTGCAGCTGGCAGAAAAAGCAAGGGGGTGGGGAGGGCGGTCATCACGCAGGGGAGCTGGCTGTTCATCCCAGTTTGCCAGTTTTCCTGGCAGGTTTCTCGCCTGCCCTCTGCCCAGAATGAGATTAAGGAATTTGACCACAGTCAAAAGACAAATGACTACAGAGGAAAGGAGAAAAAGGCCAAAGCTTTCACTGTCTTTTGTTCTGTGACAACATCCTCGATTGTTGAAAGTGTGCTCTGTGAAGCAGTGACCTGGGCATCCCTGGGGAGCTTGTTAGAATTACAGGCTCCTAGGATCTGGACCCTGGACCTCTTGAGTCAGGAGCTACATCTTTTTTATTTATTTATTTTTTAGTATGTCCATTATATCTTTTTTTTTAAGTATAGTTGAGTTATAATATTGTGTTAATTTCTGCTGTATAGCCAAGTGACTTAGTTATACATACGTATATATGTATATACATTCTTTTTTATATTCTTCTGCATTACAGTTTATCACAGCATATTGAATATCATTCCCTGTGCTATAGTAGGACCTTGTTTTTTTATCTATCCTATATACAACAGTTTGCCTCTGCTAACTTAATTAGGGTCCCCAGGTGACCTGTTTGCTCAGTCGGTGTGAGCAGCACTGCTCTGCTCTGCCCTTTACTCCTGGTTTAAGCACCCCACATTCCTGCAACCCCCTTCACGTCTCTCACCCACTACTTCTCTGTGGGGACTGGGACGGACACCACTCTGAGCTTGCCATCTTCTCTCCAAACAGTGGAGGTGAGTCTATGTGAATTTCAGAATTCCCATGGAGCCTGAGAAACCACCTTCTTAAAGAACTGACTATGCTGTAAAATGAATGCATTTCTCTCCCCCAGCTGGGTTCATGTGTTATTATACCTTTTTCTCTGCATTAAAACAATAAAGCAACGAAAATATCTTCTTTACCTCAACTGGCAAATATTGACTTCTTGAACCCTGACTCTGAGCCCTGTAGTAAGTGTTCTGGAAAGTACTAAAGGTTTGAGACACATTCTCTTCCTGTGTTGAGGGAACTTATAGACTTCTTGGGGAGATAATATGTAGATATCCAGAAGGACCATTCATAGTGCAAAGAGCTGGGTGAGCATCATGTGACATGGGCATCAAGGGGTCCAGGCTGCTGGTGAATAAAATGTAGGCTTGAGCCCAAGGGCCTGAGTCATGTTCCAGGTTTGCTACTTTCTAGCTGATTTAGTCAAATTATGTTGACTCGCTGGGTTTCAACTGTGTCATCAGTAACAGCACCAGGAGATGATGTTGCAGGGAGAGCATCTACCTGGCATGCCCCAATCCCGGTCTGACATTGTCCCAGCTGCACTGCTGGGACCAGGGTGAGGTGCCTACTGTATATATTTTAATGGGGTCCTCACATTCAGAGTGACCAGGCACCTGCCCAGCTGCTCCAAAGAACAGACACCATGAGAAGAAGGGATAACATGATTGCATGTCTGCTCTGCCCAGGCATCCAGCTTTGTACCCCCACCCAGGTGATCTGCTTTAATCATCCCAATAAACCTGCAAGGCAGACATTTTATACCAATTAGTACAAATTAACAACAAAAAGGATCAGAGAAGTTATTGCTTGCTCAAGGTCACAGAGTGAAAGTTGGTATAAACCCTGGATATGGCTGAGTCCTAACTCCACACCCTTTCTGCTTCACTGCACCATCTCCAAGCAGCCTTCTCAGAGGACCACCACAGGAATTGCTTCTGGTAACATTCTAAAACCCTGTTCAAGCCTCGCTCAGGAGAGAAAGCCCCCATTTTACATAGAGGAAGCATGCGCTGATCTCTTACTAACAATGTTTTCTGAGATGGCCAATCAATACCAATTTTACCTTTAGGCTTTTGTTTTTTATTATTTCATCGATCCTCAATTTCATTATGAACACTCCATTTTCACTACATTCCCTCCTGGCCATTTCTCAAATGTAGTCATGGAATAATGAACAAGACAGTTTGTGGGCCAGGCTCTAACAAGAAGGTTGCTTCCCTTTCTGTCACTGCACTGCCTCTTGGACAAGACTAGGTCTACAGCCTTCAAGGTGGGAGAAGGGGTTTCATCCCACCCTCAAGTTTCATTTCTGCTCTGAATTGGTTGGGCTTGAAGAGATGGACTTCTGACATGCCTGCCTTGAGATTCTATCTCAAGATGAATGCCAGTTACGGGAATACTAGCAGTAAATGTGCCCAGATTAGTTCTAGGGTATTCTCTGAAGTTCCCAACTATTGCCACAATTCTAAGACTCATTGGATCCTTTCTCTTTGAAAAGTTCAATTAAACTGAACGTGAATGAGGGCAATTCTCTGTTAGAGACACTCGATCTCATCTAGAGTAGTCCTCAAGGCTCAGAAATCCTGAACCAGAAGAAAGGAGAGGAAGGAGGAAAAGGCAAAGGAGGAAGGGGAGATCCAGACACAGGGGAGGCTGAGAAAAGTAAACCTCAGGGCCACATATTTTCATGAAACTAAATGCAGCTCAGTTCAACTCCACAGAGCCAGTATTTTTTGAGTAACTGCTGGACCTGGAGACACAAAGAAAACAACTTGGATACCTTAAGGCAGTGGTCCCCAATGCTTTTGGTACCAGGAATTGATTTCGTGGAAGATGATTTTTCCACAGACTGGGGATGTCAGGGGGACGGTTTCAGGATGATTCAAGTCATTACATTTATTGTGCACCCCATTTCTAATTCAATGTCACCACTGATCTGACAAGAGGCAACTGGTCTGTGGCCCAGAGGTTGGGGATCCCTCCCTTAGGGCATAAAGATACCCAATCCTCAAGTCCTCATTACCTCCTAGAAGAGACAGTGAAGTTCACAAGGGCTATGCCATGCTCACCTAGTCTGCACCAGCTCAGACTGAGATGGGACTTAGCCTCCTTTGAACAAAAACTAGAATTCACCCTAGTGAAATACATCACCCTCATTGATCCCACCTCTTCATCTGACTCTTGTGTTCTGGCTGCAAACGTTCATTCATTTATTCACCCATTCATCCATCTCATAAATATTTATTAGGAACTATGCTCCCAGCACTGATGAAATAGTGATGATCAAACCCCACCCAGTCCTGGGGTGATAGCAGTCCAGTGTAGGAGGAAGTTAAGGAATTATATAATCACCTGCTGTCAGGAAGGATGGTGATGGTGATATGTGCATTGAAGGAGGTGCTGAGTCCTGACCTGGGGAGACTGGGCAGGGAGGTCTAAGATAGATGTGATGGCTGAGCTGAGATCACAGGAAGAGAAAAAGGGAGACACTCAGGCCACAGGAGAGTAAACTGAGTTTCAAGCAGGGGGGGTAACACATGGGAGTGCCCTTCAGCAGGAAGGGACGAGGGACTGCAGAGACCCGTGTGGCAGGAGTAGAGGCAATGGGGCAGGGCCAGCGTCATGGATTTGCAACCGGAGAGGCACTCAGGGGCCGTGTGCTCAAGAGGGCCCTAAGCATGGTTGAAATCTCTGCTGCTGCCACACTGAAATTCTTAATAATGTTATCTTTGAACTTGGGTTTTGTAAATGAAATCTGATGGAACAAAGGAGTCTTTCTTAAGCAATGGAGGTGCTCCCTATTCAGTGCTCCGCATTCGTATCTAGTGGTCAGGATATGCCATGAGCAGAGTATTCTAGTGGACCCATGATGTGGAGAAGGAGATTCAGGAACCTCAGCAAGAGCAAGGTGAGCATGTGACGTCTACAACTGAGTAATCCACTAGGCAGGGAGCTGATAACTCCATGAGGCTACCCTTTCTGTTTAAATGAAAATTGAACACAGAATGAAGACAAGTGACCAAAGAACCCTGTCATATCCTCTGTTACTATATTCCTCCCTGTAGGAGCCAATCACTTAGGCTGAAAAGGATGACAGAGAGATAAAGATAAAACCACCCATTATTCCTTTTCTTTTTATACCATCCTTATACCAGCAAGCCAAAGGTGACAGAACATTGGTAGAATATATGTATATGAAGAAGTGAAACACTGAGGAAACCAGAAGGGAAAGAGACACGTGTACCCCAATGTTCATTGCAGCACTGTTTATAATAGCCAAGACATGGAAGCAACCTAGATGTCCATCAGCAGATGAATGGATAAGAAAGCTGTGGTACATATACACAATGGAGTATTACTCAGCCATTAAAAAGAATACATTTGAATCAGTTCTAATGAGGTGGATGAAACTGGAGCCTATTATACAGAGTGAAGTAAGCCAGAAGGAAAAACATAAATACAGTATTCTAACGCATATATATGGAATTTAGAAAGATGGTAACAATAACCCTGTGTACGAGACAGCAAAAGAGACACTGATGTATAGAACAGTCTTATGGACTCTGTGGGAGAGGGAGAGGGTAGGAAGATTTGGGAGAATGACATTGTAACATGTAAAATATCATGTAAGAAACGAAAAAAAAAAAAAAAAAGAAAACAGTTGAGTATTGCTTGTGTAGCATTTACACTGCTCTGGTGAAGAATAAAATACGCATGCATACCTGAGCTAGGACATGCAAATTCTGTAATTTTCAGAGATGCTGCATAGCAGTTAACTGCTCTTCTATTTGCATTTGAAACTGCCATTGCATAGTATAAAGATAAATGGTAGAAATTATGCTAATAATTGAAATTTTTAATTTTTCTTTACTTAGAATCACATCAAATAGCAAATTAAAAACATAGCAAGTTGAAAGAGAGACTGAAAGACAGGAATGTGCTGGGACAGAGTCCTGAGGAAGAAGCATATTTAAAATTGCAGTTCCCAACCTTTGTGAGTGACACATTGGGCTGTCTTGATCTTTTGTGAGGCCTGTCACCAGAATTTGTTATTACTAATAAAGCACAGTAGTAGGAGGATGATGTATTTAAAAGATCAGACCTAATGGCTTCCATATAGAAAATATCACTTTTAAAATCTTGCTTTCCAATCCGCTTTCCTGGGCGGGACAGTTGGTGTGTGACCTGTGTGTGGGAATTCAATGCACAGGTGCACACGCACTTGGGATCAGCAATAGACTCTGGTGAAATGGGGCCAGCAGCATGGGGCATTAGCTGGGGCCTAGGGTGGTTGAATTCTGCTTCACTGAGAGCCCCTGGAGGGGCCAGATCAGTAGAGGAGCCCCTGCAGTGTCGTGGGGGCGGTTGTCACGTGGCTCCAGCCCCTCATCACCTCCCTCCTTCTCACAAATACCTTTTCCTCTGCCGCAACACACCATATGACACATCAGCAGAAATTGGTGTAGTTATCTCTTGAAAAAAACTCTCTCTTAATTCCTCCCATAAGATTCTAGGGAAAATGAATGAATGAAAAAATAGATGAAATTGATGAATGAATGAATTAATAAAACTGATTTTTATAATATATTTTCTTCTTACCCTTGAATACCCTTGACCAACAGATTGGGTTGATTTCATTTTTCAGGTGCAAAACAGGAGCCTCAGACAGATTAAGTGGTTGACCCAAGGTCTCTTTAATAGTAAGAAGTGGATCAAGAACTGAGTTCTAGGCCCTTTGAATGTAAATCCTGTGCCCTCTGTCCTTCATGTTGCTTATCACTGGGTGGGTATGATGTTCTAGGAGAGGGGATTTCAAAGTGTGGTCTGTACACCCCTTGGGTCCCTAAGGACCTTTCTGCAAGGCCCTCAAAGTCAAAACCATCATATTAACACTAAGGTGTTATGTGACTTTTACCCTGCTGATATTTGCACTGATGGTATAAAAGCAATGGTGAATAAAAGTGCTGATGCCTTAGTAGCACCTGACTGCATTCTATGTGACAGGTAGTCAACTGTAAAAATAAAGGAAGAAGTCCAATTTCACTTAAGAATGTCTTTAACGATGCAGTAAATATTGCCAATTTTCATAAATCTCAACCCTTGAGTACACGTATTTTAATATTCTGCATAACAAAATGGAAAGTACTCATAAAGCATCTTTGTAGAGCAAAGAATGGTAGGAAAAGCATCTGTGTGATTTAAGTTGAGTGGGAGCTAAACTAGGATGTTTTCATAGGAGATGCTACTTTTACTTGAAAAGAATGACTGACAGACAAACTATGTTTATTTAAATGAGTGTGTGGCAGGCTTTCTTTTAAAGTAAGTCTGTCACTTCAAGGAAAAGAACTCATCATAGTGGTTAACCAGTGATAAATTTGAGACTTCAATTTTGGAAAATCTGTGTCTGCCACAGACAGTGTGACAATTTACCAATGCTTTAATACTTTTCTGATGAAATGAGTAGTGGTATTAAGGAATGTAAATGTTGATAGGGTATAATGAAATATGTCAACTTTTGAAAGATCTACTTAGCCTGAAATCAATATCTCCTAAATGACCAATGTATATTGTTATGCAGAATGTATGAGTAAAAGATTCATTCAAAGTGTGAAATGGAGCAATGGATTTTAATACAGCAGTATATAATAAGTTCATCGATGTGATTTCAGATTCTTTATGGTAGCCAAACTTTAAGAAACTGTTACTGGTATACATGTGTTCCCCATCCTGAACCCTCCTCCCTCCTCCCTCCCCATACCATTCCTCTGGGTCGTCCCAGTGCACCAGCCCCAAGCATCCAGTATCGTGCATCGAACCTGGACTGGCAACTTGTTTCATATATGATATTATACATATTTCAATGCCATTCTCCCAAATCATCCCACCCTCTCCCTCTCCCACAGAGTCCAAAAGACTGTTCTATACATCAGTGTCTCTTTTGCTGTCTTGTATACAGGGTTATTGTTACCATCTTTCTAAATTCCATATATATGCGTTAGTATACTGTATTGGTGTTTTTCTTTCTGGCTTACTTCACTCTGTATAATAGGCTCCAGTTTCATCCACCTCATTAGAACTGATTCAAATGTATTCTTTTTAATGGCTGAGTAATACTCCATTGTGTATATGTACCACAGCTTTCTTATTCATTAGTCTGCTGATGGACATCTAGGTTGCTTCCATGTCCTGGCTATTATAAACAGTGCTGTGATGAACATTGGGGTACACGTGTCTCTTTCAATTCTGGTTTCTTCAGTGTGTATGCCCAGCAGTGGGATTGCTGGATCATAAGGCAGTTCTATTTCCAGTTTTTTAAGGAATCTCCACACTGTTCTCTGTAGTGGCTGTACTAGTTTGCATTCCCACCAATAGTGTAAGAGGGTTCCCTTTTCTCCACATCCTCTCCAGCATTTATTGCTTGTAGACTTTTGGATTGCAGCCATTCTGACTGGTGTGAAATGGTACCTCATAGTGGTTTCGATTTGCATTTCTCTGATAATGAGTGATGTTGAGCATCTTTTCATGTGTTTGTTAGCTATCTGTATGTCTTCTTTGGAGAAATGTCTGTTTAGTTCTTTGGCCCATTTTTTGATTGGGTCATTTATTTTTCTGGTATTGAGCTGTAGGAGTTGCTTGTATATTTTTGAGATTAGTTGTTTGTCTGTTGCTTCATTTGCTATTATTTTCTCCTATTCGGAAGGCTGTCTTTTCACCTTGCTTATAGTTTCCTTTGTTGTGCAGAAGCTTTTAAGTTTAATTAGGTCCCATTTGTTTATTTTTGCTTTTATTTCCAATATTCTGGGAGGTGGGTCATAGAGGATCCTGCTGTGATGTATGTCGGAGAGTGTTTTGCCTATGTTCTCCTCTAGGAGTTTTGTAGTTTCTGGTCTTATGTTTAGATCTTTAATCCATTTTGAGTTTATTTTTGTGTATGGTGTTAGAAAGTGCTCTAGTTTCATTCTTTTACAAGTGGTTGACCAGTTTTCCCAGCACCACTTGTTAAAGAGTTGTCTTTAATCCATTGTATATTCTTGCCTCCTTTGTCAAAGATAAGGTATCCATAGGTGCGTGGATTTATCTCTGGGCTTTCTATTTTGTTCCATTGACCTATATTTCTGTCTTTGTGCCAGCACCATACTGTCTTGATGACCGTGGCTTTGTAGTAGAGCCTGAAGTCAGGCAGGTTGATTCCTCCAGTTCCATTCTTCTTACCTGTGGCAGATTCATTTTGATATATGGCAAAACCAATATAATATTGTAAAGTTAAATAAAATAAAATTTAAAAAAATAAATAAAATAAAATTGGTTGATGTAGAAGAAAAAAAAAAAAAAAAAAAACTATTACTGGGACTTCCTTGGTAGTCCAGTGGTTGAGAGTCTGCCTGTCGATGTAAGGGGGTATGGGTTTGATCCCTGGTCTGGGACGATCTCACATGCCTCAGAGCAACAAAGCCCATGTACCACAACTACTGAGCCCGCACTCTAGAGACTTGGGGGCACAACAAGAGAAGACGCCACAATGAGAAGCTCACACACCACAACTGGAAAGTGCCCCTGCACGCCACAACTGGAGAAAGCCGACTTGCAGCAACGAAGACCCAGCACATCCAAAATAAAGAATAATTTACAAAAGAAGCTATTACTTACAGCCTTCTGGCGCAGTATCAGAGAAGAATAGCTACGATTATCTGAAAAGATTAAAATACTCCTCCCTTTTCCAACTATATACCTGAGTGAGGCCCTATTTTTTTCTTCACATACTTTAACCTATGCAGCATATCACAACAGATTGAAGGGAGGGAAGTTATGAGGGTCTAGCTGTCCTCTATTGAAGCAGACATTGAAGAGACTGCAAAAATGTGCACGGCACCACTCTTCACACTAATTTTGTTTTGGAAAATTTATTTTTTGGGTCAAATCAGTTATATATGTTAACCTGTAATGAGTTTATTATTGTGATTAAAAAAAATAAGTTAATAAATTAGCATTTGGAATCTTCTCAATTTTTGTTTCGAATACAGTAAATATCAGTAGATATAACCCAAAGTGTCATTAGCAATGAAATGTTTAAAGTGGTCATGAAACCAAAACGTTTATCATTTACCAATCATAAATCATTTACCATGATTTGCCAGCCAGATCATGATTCCATATTCTATTCCTAGTACTTGCAACATGACCCACCACCTGTCAGAAAACTCCTGATCTCAGAGCAACTCAGTTTTCTCTGCATTGCACAGCTGAGGCATTTGTAATAAGAAGAACCAGGCAGAGCTTGATATCAACAAGGTGCTGGGAGTGGGGCTTCATTTCCACATCTTCATTCAAGCATGGATGGTTAACCTCTGGCTCTGTAGCCAGACAGGCTGGACTGGAATCCTCCATTATCTACATGTGTGACCTTGGGCAAATCACTTATCTCTCTGTGACTGCTTTCTCATCTATGAACTGGCATGATATTAGTAACAGTTATTCATAGCATTCTTGGTTGTTGGAAGGATTAAATGAGTTAATACATGCAAAGCACTTAACAGTGCTTGCCATGAAGTAAGTACTATATATATGTTAGTGCTTACTATTGTTATTATATTGAAGAAAAGCCACACACTTCTGGCAAAGTCCCTGTTCATGTTTGAGAATGGAAGAGGCCAAATGTGGAGTTCATTTCACCATCAGAAATATTTTCAATGTGTGTCACATGTGTCATTAAAAACAGTCTGAGGGCTTCCCTTATGATCTAGGGATTAAGAATCCACCTGCCAATGCAGGGGACACGGGTTTGATCCTTGGTCCGGGAATATTCCTCATGCCATGGAGCAACTAAGCCTATGGGCCACAGCTACTGAAGCTCAAATGCACCAGTGTCTGTGCTCCACAACGAGAGAAGCCACCGCAATGAGAATCCTGCACACCACAACTGGAGAGCAGCCTCTGCTTGCTGTAATTTGAGAAAGCCCCATGTGCAGTAATGAAGACCCAGCACAGCCAAAAACAAATAAAAGTTTAAAAAAAAAAGAGCATTTGCCTAACAGGCAAACAGTCTGGCGACTCCTTGAAGTAAGTACTTTACGTTTACCAGTCACAGCTTAACAACTTTCCTGGATATTGTTGGCCAATGACTGCATCCTGTGAAACCGCAAAATCTCGTCCAGGGCCAGTCCTGCTTCATGGGGAGAGATTTTGGGGGTGGGGTTTGTGTGTCGGTCTGATTTTGCTCATCACAGTGACAGGAGGTTGCTAATGGCCTTTATTGGGCAGGAGTCAAGGGTGCCAAGGGCCTTCCTGGTGGCTCATTTGGTAAAGAACCTGCCTGCCAATTCAGGAGACACAAGAGACATAAGTTTGATCCCTGGATTGGGAAGATCTCCTGGAGAAGGAAATGGCAACTAGCTCTAGTATTCTTGCCTGGAAAATCCCATGAATGGTGGAGCGTAGCAGGCTACAGTACATGGGGTCCCAAAGAGTCAGAAATGACTGAGCGACTGAGCGTGTACGCACGTAAGGGTGCTAAACGTTGTGTCCTGAGCGGGCCAGTCTTATACCACTGAGAACAGTCTCACCCAAAATGGCCATAGCATCGCCTTGACAAACACTGCACCCCAAGCGTGCAGATAGAATTGTTGGAAAAAACATCAGGCCAGGTTTATGACCCCAGGTTTGAGGAAAATGATAGATATTGTCAAGGCTTCTGCTTCAGATTGGTGAGGTCCCTGCCAATGGAGGATGGAACCATCTGCTCTGAGCTGCATCCTCTGTCCTCCCAGTACACACACTTGGCAGGCAGGGAATACTGACCACACCACCTGGGGGCTGGGCAGAAGGGTTTCTTAAAGTGTGCTCCACACCTCTATGTGGAGCCACCTGTAGTCACATACGGTGTAATAAAAAAAGGACAGGACAAATGCTAATCACACCAAGTGGTAATCATGCGCAGAACATCAAATCAAGGCTGAACATATACTTTAAAAAAAAAGGTTGATTTTAAGCCCTCCCACTTCAAATAAAAACTTGAAATTTCCAAAAGTGAAAAGTTGAAGGGAAAGATTCAATGGAGTATCCCTGAACTTGGCTGCCCCATCATGTATCTAGGTGGCAGGAAGATTTCAGATCAACCAACACAGGCAGCTGGCCTTGCACTGAGCCCCAGCCCTGCTCTTCTCAGCTGTAAGACCTTGAGTGTATCCCAAGTTCCTATTCACAACTGAGGATATAGCCATGCCTAATCCTGAACGTTCAGTGAGGCTGCACTGACACCTTAAAATGAACTTTGGAAAGCATAAAAGTCTATCTACTTTTTATTATTACAATTATAATAAATCCTGCCTGAAGACCTGCAGCAGCTAGAAGCATATTGGCAACTTACTTTGTTTCTATTAGAAACCAAAGGTGGCGGTGGGGGACTGTCACCATTTACAGTTATCTACTCAGTATTGAGCAAAAATAAAATATACTCTCTTATTTCAAAAGTCATTTTCATTTTCCTAAAGCTTTGTGCTAAATAAAAATCCCCCTCCTTTTGGAATATTAACACACTGGTTATGTTTTTGCTGAAAAACCAATGAAGTTAATGCATTTTTTCCTTCTTCAACAATATTATTGAAAGAATAAATGGTGTAGCAACCAACATTTATGCTAAGAGATTTGGAGTCATCCCCAGGGTTCAGTGAGTCACAACTGGATCACAAAGAACTTGGAGAGATGACAGGCAACCATTTGTCTGGTTGGAGCCCATGGTCTGGAGGTGAAGGACTCCCAAGTACAAAAACATGCTGTGGTTATCATTCACTCATCACATCTTCCCCAGGCATAAAAAAATATAATAAGAAGAAAATAAATAATAATAATTTATAAAGTTTACTCTAGCTCACATTTATAGTGAGCCAGACATTTTTTAGGGCTACAGCTTCCCTAGTGGCTCAGTTGGTAAAGAATCCACCTGCAATGCAGGAGACCCTGGTTCGATTCCTGGGTCAGGAAGATCCACTGGAGAAGGGATAGACTACCCACTCCAGTATCCTTGGGCTTCCCTGGTGGCTCAGCTGGTAAAGAATCTGCTTGCAGTGAGGGAGACCTGGGTTGGGCAGATCCCTTGGAGAAGGGAAAGGCTACCCATTCCAGTATTCTGGCCTGGAGAATTCATGCACTGTATAGTCCATGGGGTCGCAAAGAGTCGGACACGACTGAGCGACTTTCACTTCACAGTGAAAACAAGTAGCTCGCTTCTCTCTGTGTGCTGACCAGCCTGGCCAGGAATGGGAGGTTTAGATGAAACACAGACTAGCTCTGTCTTTGAGGACAGGAGAAGGAGGCAGACATACAAAGAGATGAGTGCGACAGTGTACTGTTGAGGCTGCAGTAGGTGTCTGTTCTGGGTGTTGTGAGAACATAAATGATGATGGATCAGTCAGTCTCTCTCCTAAATACTTCTAGAATTAGTGGTGGTTGTCATGCAGCCACCACCATAACTGCAAGAAGGCAAACCTTTCAGCCTCTGCTGAGACAAGACCCTGTTCTGTGGACACGGCCATGTCTTTCTCTTTGCAAAGGTTTTGGTGCTGCTTTTCCCAGCAGAAGGATCAGTGCCTAAGAGTAAGGCAAACCTAGATTCAAACCCTGACTCTTCACTTGTCTGCTCTAAAATTTATAAAAAGTTAAACTTTCCTATACCTCCATCTCTCCATTTATGAAATGGGAATACAGCAATCTCCTTCTAATGGCCACCATATTATAATCAGAATAGTACTTTTTTCTTTCTGAAGCTGAGAATTTACAATGGCATCAACTGGGTAAAGTGATTCGTGAAAAGCTATACAACGGAATTCTCATCACAGCTGTATGAGGGAGGCAACAGAAAAGGATGGCAAGCCATATCAGATGGGCTCCTTCCTAGTTCCACTGTGTGATCTTACAATGTTAATAATTCCCAGTCCTTCTGCTGACCTCACTGGTTGATCCTGAGGTGTCCACAATTCAGATAAGGTGTGGACAGATGGCAGAAGGAGGGAATGAGCAAGAATACCTCACTGACCAGGACAGTGACTGTTTATAGTGGCTGGATTTTTAATATTTGACAAGAGAGTGTTTAATTTTTGAGTGTATAAAAAATTGCTGGCCTAGATGAAACTACAGGATGGGGATAAGTACCTTTCCCACTGCCAGTGGGAAAGAGGACTGTAAAATAAGGGTAGAGAGTCTTATTTTTAAATGTTTACAATAGCCAGGACATGGAAGCAATCTAGATGTCCATCTGCAGATGAATGGATAAGAAAGCTGTGGTACATATACACAATGGAATATTATTTAGCTATTAAAAAGAATGCACTTGAATCAGTTGTAATTAGGTGGATGAAATTAGAGCCTATTATACAGAGTGAAGTAAGTCAGAAAGAAAAACACCAATACAGTATATTAATGCATATTTATGGAATTTATGGGCTTCCCTGGTGGCTCAGAGGGTAAAGCATCTGCCTGCAGTGCAGGAGACCTGGGTTTGATCCCTGGGTTGGGAAGATCTCCTGGAGAAGGAAATGGCAACCCACTCCAGTACTCTTGCCTGGAAAATCCCAGGAACTGAGGGGCCTGGTGGGCTACAGTCCATGGGGTCGCAAAGAGTCGGACACAACTGAGCGACTTCACTTTTACTTTTCATGGAATTTAGAAAGATGGTAATGATGACCCTATATGTGAGAAAGCAAAAGAGACACTGATGTATAGAACAGTCTTATGGACTCTGTGGGAGAGGGAGAGGGTGGGATGATTTGGGAGAATGGCATTGAAACATGTATATTATCATATGTGAAATAGATTGCCAGTCCAGGTTCAATGCATGAGGCAGGGTGCTCAGGGCTGGTGCACTGAGATGATCCTGAGAGACGGGATGGGGAGAGAGGTGGGAGGGAGGGTCAGGATGGGGAACACATGTACACCCATGGCTGATTCATGTGCATGTATGGCAAAACTACCACAATATTGTAAAGTAACTAGCCTCCAATTAAATAAAAAGAAGAAAAAAAATTGAAGGGATCTTGTTTGCACATAGCTGTTGGATACAGGTGAAGTCCTAAAAAACCTTCTAGAACTAACACCAAAAAAAGATATCCTTTTCATTACAGGGGACTGGAATGCAAAAGTAGGAAGTCAAGAGACACCTAGAGTAATAGGCAAATTAGGTCTTGGAGTACAAAATTAAGCAGGACAAAGGCTAACAGAAGAGAATGTACTGGTCATAGCAAACACCCTCTTCCAACAACACAAGAGATGACTCTATACATAGACATCATCAGATGGTCAATACTGAAATCAGATTGATTATATTCTTTGCAGCTGAATATGGAGACGCTCCATACAGTCAGCAAAAACAAGACCGGGAGCTGACTGTGGCTCAGATCATGAACTCGTTATTGGGAAATTCAGACTTAAACTGAACAAAGTAGGGGAAACCACTAGACCATTCAGGTATGACCTAAATCAAATCCCTTACGACTATGCAGTGGAAGTGACAAATAGATTCAAGGGATTAGATCTGAAAGACAGAGTGCCTGAAGAACTATGGATGGAGGTTTGTAACATTTTACAGGAGGTGGTGATCAAAACCATCCCCAAAAGAAATGCAAAAAAGTCAAAATGGTTGTCTGAGGAGGCCTTACAAATAGCTGAGAAAAGTAGAGAAGCTAAAGGCAAAGGAGAAAAGGAAAGAGATACCCATCTGAATGCAGACTTCCAAAGAATAGCAAGGAGGGAAAAGAAAGCTTTTCTCAGTGATCAATGCAAAGAAATAGAGGAAAACAATAGAATTGGAAAGGCTAGAGATCTCTTCAAGAAAATTAGAGCTATCAAGTGAACATTTCATGCAAAGATGGGCTCAATAAAGGACAGAAATGGTATGGATCTAACAGAAGCAGAAGATGTTAAGGAAAGTTGACAAGAATACACAGAAGAACTATACAAAGAAGATCTTCACAACCCAGATAACTTCAATGGTGTGATCACTCATCTAGAGCCAGACATTGTGGAATGCGAAGTCAAGTGGGCCTTAGGAAGAATTACTATGAACAAAGCCAGTGGAGGTGATGGAATTCCAGCTGAGCTACTTCAAATCCTAAAAGATGATGCTATGAAGTGCTGCACTCAATACGCCAGCAGATTTGGAAAATTCAGCAGTGGCCACAGGACTGGAAAAGTTTAGTTCTCATTCCAATCCCAAAGAAAGGCAATGCCAAAAAATGTTCAAACTACCACACAAATTTCTCTCATCTTGCACACTAGCAAAGTGATGCTCAAAATTCTCTACGCTAGGCTTCAACAGTTCTTGAACCAAGAACTTCCAGATGTTCAAGCTGGATGTAGAGAAGGCAGAGGAACCAGAGATCAAATTGTCATCATTAGATCATAGAAAAAGCAAGAGAATTCTGGGCAAAAAACATCTACTTCTGTTTTATTGACTATGCCAAAGCCTTCAATGTGTGGATTGCAACAAACTGTGGAAAATTCTTCAAGAGATGGGAATACCAGACCACCTGACCTGCCTCCTGAGAAATCTGTATGCAGGTCAAGAAGCAACAGTTACAACCAGACATGGAACAACAGACTGGTTCCAAATTGGGAAAAGAGTACATCAAGGCTATGTATTGTCACCCTGCTTATTAACTTCTATGCAGAGTACATCATGCAAAATGCTGACAGGATGAAGCACAAGTTGGATTCAAGATTTCTGGGAGATATATCATTAAACTCAGGTATGCAGATGACACCACCCTTATGGCAGAAAGTGAAGGGTAACTAAGGAGTCTCTTGATGAAAGTGAAAGAGGAGAGTGAAAAAGCTGGCTTAAAACTCAACACTCAGAAAACTTAGATCATGGCATCCGGTCCCATCACTTTATGGCAAATAGATGGGGAAACAATGGAAACAGAGAGAGACTCTATATTCTTGGGCTCCAAAATCACTGCAGATGGTGACTACAGCCATGAAACAAAAGACTCTTGCTTCTTGGAAGAAAGCTATGACAAACCTAGACAGCATATTAAAAACAGAGACACAGGTATACCTGTGGCAGATTCATTTCGATATTTGGCAAAACTAATACAATATTGTAAAGTTTAAAAATAAAATAAAATTCAAATAAAAATAATTTAAAAAAGAGAGAGAGAGATAAGCAACTGAAACCAAGCACAAATAAATGGTGACTCCTATACAAAAGTGTCACAGTAACCATAAAAAAAAATAAAAAAAATAAAAAATAAAAACGGAGACATTACTTTGCCAACAAAGATCCATATAGTCAAAGCTATGGTTTTTCCAGTAGTCATGTATGGATGTGAGAGTTGGACCATAAAGAAAGCTGAGTGCCAAAGAATTGATGCTTTTGAACTGTGGTGTTGGAGAAGACTCTTGAGAGTCCCTTGGACTGCAAGGAGATCCAACCAGTCCATCCTAAAGGAAATCCACCCTGACTATTCATTGGAAGGACTAATACTGAAGCTGAAACTCCAATACTTTGGTCACCTGATGCAGAGAGCTGACTCACTGGAAAATACTCTGATGCTGGAAAAGACTGAAGGTAGAAGAGAAAGGGATGACAGGATGAGATGGTTGGATGGCATCACTGACTCAATGGACATAAGTTTGAGCAAGCTCCAGGAGTTAGTGATGGATAGAGAAGCCTGGTGTGCTGCAGTCCATGGGGTCACAAAGAGTCGGACATGACTGAGTGACTGAACTGAACTGACAGGTGAGTCAGACGCACTTCACAATCATCACCTTGAGCCTTACCTCAAAGTGATGCTAACTTCTTCTTTTCCCTTTGAGAAAATAAAATGGATGTTGAAGCACCCCGAGAGTGAAAAAATCACATACAAATATAATGACCTTTAACTACTGTCCAATTATCTCCATCAGCAAAATTTTTGTAAGCACCTACTTGCTGTCAGAAGTGAATCTTACTAGGTGCTGAGGTCCCCAGAACCCCAAGACTCTGTCCTTGCTCTCCTGGGTCTCCCAACTGAGTTTCAGAAATAGAAGTTGTATATCAGATCAAATAATTAAAGATGTTTGAGGTTAATAAGTGCTAATGAGTTCTCAAGATATAAGGGCTGAATATTGCAGCCTCATCAATTAATCACGGGAAGACCTAATATTCAAATAGAATTGGTAGAATCATGCTGACAGCTAAAATCTTTAGAATCTCTTTCTGTCCCCATTTTCCTCAGTGTCCAGACAGAGGGCTCAGACATGGCCTCAAGATTGAAGCAGTCAGAGGTTCAAGATCAGTTTTCATTTTTTCCGTCTCCTTTATTCTGAGTTTTTTTCATCTGCAATGTCTTTTGGAACTTGGACAGACACAGGAAGAAAGTTTCTCTTCAAAGAATGACTTGTTAAATGTTTTATACTTTTCACTGTGGAAAAAGACCTTTTTAATGAAAATAGAATGTAAAGTTTCTCAATAAGTTTCTATTTGCTAACATATCAAAATGATTATATTAGATGTTTTGGGTTATATAACATACATTAGTAAAACCAATTTCACCCATTTCTCTTTACTGTTTTAGTGAGGCTATGAGAAAACATATATCATGTATCTGCTTGAATTATGTTTATGTTGGACAATGCTGCTCTACGTTATTCATAATATACACCATTAAAGGCTAATTTTCCCATAAAAATAAATGTAGAGAGATTCACTCTACAGTAACTGTAGAACTGTTCTGCTTTAACACTGATTTTTATTTCTTAGCATGATTCCTAACATTTAGGAGAATGCTTCCTCTTAAAAAAACAGCCCATTTGGCCTTCTTCAGATGATAAATCTAAATTTAGCTCAAGTTCCCAAAATGTTCATTGTCAGGCTTTGCATTAGCATTGCATCTTAACGACTGCTTGGATGGCATTGTTATAGGACAAAAACTATTTGATATTTTAATGACAGTAAAAATTTAAATAATAGCACACTGGTCACTTTTATAAATTCAGATGTATGTACTGACAAATGGTTTTAATACTAATTACCAGCTAAGGTAGAAGTCTTTTGACAATAAGGTTCTAGTTTACAATTCACTTAATCACTAGAATTCAAAATGTATAGCTCTTTATAAAGAAAATTTTATTTTTATAAAACAAATTTAATATTACACTATTCACATTAATACTAAAAAATATTTTTATAAAATAATAAATATATATTGCAAAAGTCATACTATGTCAATATTCTTATTGTACTTTTCCTAGTTAGAATCATTCAGATTCACACAAATTTAATGCATTGTGCTCCTTTCCCTGTGAGTAAAAGGATTTCCCTGTGAGTAAAAAGAACACTTGAGATTGTAAAACGTACAAGTAAAGGGACTTAAAGGGAGATGAGAAGACTCTGAACACAGACTCTCTCATAGAAACATCCATAATCCTTGGAAAATACCACCCCTTCTCCCTAGTTCAGTTCAGTTCAGTCACTCAGTCGTGTCTGACTCTTTGCAACCCCATGAATTGCAGCACGCCAGGCCTCTCTGTCCATCACCAACTCCCGGAATTCACTCAAACTCATGTCCATCGAGTCGGTGATGCCATCCAGCCATCTCATCCTCTGTCGTCCCCTTCTCTTCCTGCCCCCAACCCCTTCAAGCATCAGAGTCTTTTCCAATGAGTCAGCTCTTCTCATGAGGTGGCCAAAGTATTGGAGTTTCAGCTTTAGCATCAGTCCTTCCAAAGAACACTCAGAACTGATCTCCTTTAGAATGGACTGGTTGGATCTCCTTGCAGTCCAAGGGACTCTCAAGAGTCTTCTTCAACACCACAGTTCAAAAGCATCAATTCTTCAGCACTCAGCTTTCTTCATAGTCCAACTCTCACATCCATACATGACCACTGGAAAAACCATAGCCCTGACTAGATGGACCTTTGTTGGCAAAGTAATGTCTCTGCTTTTGAATATGCTATCTAGGTTGAACACCGCCCCTCCCCCTGCCACAAAAACCTAATGGTCTGGAGAGCGATTCAAAACAGGTGGATACTGGAGGGGAGTAGAATTTAGAGGAAGCTACGCACAGTGTGATTTTTTTTTTCTGTTTTAAAATCATTACAAAAATTGATGTAAAATACATATAACCTAAAATTTAATCTTAACCACTTTTCAGTATGTATTTCTGCATTACTAAGTGCATTCATGAGTTTTCTGTTTTGATCCTGTGCCTTGAGAGCAACTGTGGCCCTGGTGGAGCAGGGGGTGCTGAAACTCTAATAGAAAGTCTGGTCAAGTACACAGACCTGCTGGAGTAGGAGGGAGAATCCTAGAGAGGAACAAGCCAGGGAAGGGGAAGCCCAAATTCTAGGCTTAAACTCTACCCCAGAATGAGGCATGTTGGGGACAGACTGAAAGCCATCTGCAATGAGATCTGAACTGCTGCCCACAGCAGGCAAAAGAGAGTTCACAGTTTGGGTTGAACTAAGTAAATTGTCTATTGAACAAAATAACATCATTTTTTGAAGGGATATCACAACCTATAGTCCTTTTGAAATAACATTCAAAACGTCTAGGATGCAATCCAAACTTACTTGACACACGAATAGCCAGGAAGATGTGACCCTTTCTCAAAAACAGGGGCCAACCTTTAGATGACTCAGATATTTGTATTTTCAAACAAGTACACTAAGTTCTTATAGGATGTGTAAGGCTATAAAGGAAAACATGCTTGTAACGAATGAAAAGACAAATATAGAAAAAAAATCAAAAACAAATTCTATAACTAGAAGAGATAATATTTGAAATAAAATATCCATTAGATGGATTTCATGGCAGACTGCAGATGACAGGACAGGTCAGTGAGTGCATGACTGATCAATATAAAAGTAGCCAATCTGAAGGAAAGAGAGAACAAAGCTTGAAAGGAAAGGAATGGTGCTTTAGTGACCTGTGGGAAATCTGAAGTAGAAAAGAAAAAAATATTGGAGAAAAATAAAACCTCAGGGATGTATGGATTGATATAAAAAAGGCTAACATAACAGGTAATTGAAGTCTCAGGAAAGAGAGGAGAGGGAGAATGAGGCAAAAATAATACTCAAAGAAATAATGGCTGAAAAACTTTCCACATTTGGTGAATGGCATATATTTACATGTTAAAGAGGCCAATAAATCCCAAGAGGACTAAATATGAGTGAAATCACACCTGTGCACATTAAAGCCAAAGATAAAGAGAAAGCAGCCACAGATGAATGACATTATATACAAGGGAACAATAATTAGAATGTTTGTGGGCTGATCAAAAACCATGGAAACTAGAATACAGAAGTACATCTTTAAAAAACCAGAGAAAAAGGATCTATCAGTCTCTAATTTTATAGCAAACAAAAATAGCCTTCAAGAAAGAAGGTGAAATGAAAACATGTTAGTTTTTCTCCACTAGACTGGACCTACTAGAAATATTGAAAGAATTTTTTTCTGGAAAAAGAGAAATGATACTAGGGAAACATGGGTCTTCAGGGATAAAGGACGATCAATAGGAATTGTAAGTATCTAAAAGACAATTATTTCTTCTTAATTAGCTTCAGTTCAGCTCAGTTGCTCAGCCGTGTCTGACTCTTTGTGACACTATGGACTACAGCACGCCAGGCCGCCCTATCCATCAGCAACTCCCGGAGTTCACTTACACTCACGTCCATCAAGTCGGTGATGCCATCCAGCCATCTCATCCTTTTCCTCCTGCCTTCAATCTTTCCCAGCATCAGGGTCTTTTCAAATGAGTCATCTCTTCACATCAGGTGGCCAAAGTATTGGAGTTTCAGCTGCAGCATCAGTCCTTCCAATGAATATTCAGGGCTGATCTCCTTTAGGATGGACTGGTTGTATCTCCTTGCAGTTCAAGGGACTCCCAAGAGTCTTCTCCAACACCACACTTCAAAAACATCAATTCTTTGACTGTCAGCTTTCTTTATAGTCCAACTTTCACATCCATACATGACTACTGGAAAAATCATAGCTTTGACTAGATGAATCTTTGTTGGCAAAATAATGCATCTGCTTTTTAATATGCTATCTAGGTTGGTCATAACTTTTCTTCCAAGGAGCAAGTGCCTTTTAATTTAATGGCTGCAGTCACCATCTGCAGTGATCTTGGAGCCCAGGAATATAAAGTCTCTCACTGTTTCCACTGTTTCCCCATCTATTTGCCATATAGTGATGGGACCGGATGCCATGATCTTAGTTTTCTGAATGTTGAGTTTTAAGGCAAATTTTTCCACTCTCTTCTTTCACTTTCATCAAGAGGCTCTTTAGTTCTTCTTCGCTTTCTGCTATAAGTGTAGTGTCATCTGCATATCTGAGGTTATTGATATTTCTCTCAGAAAACTTGATTCCAGCTTGTGCTTCATCCAGTCCAGCATTTCTCATGATGTACTCTGCATATAAATTAAATAAGCAGGGTGACAATATACAGCCTTGACGTACTCCTTTCCTGATTTGGAATCAGTCTGTTGTTCCATGTCCAGTTCTAACTGTTGCTTCTTGACCTGCATACAGATTTCTCAGGAGGCAGGTCAGGTGGTCTGGTATTCCCATCTCTTTCAGAATTTTCCACAGTTTGTTGTGATCTACACAGTCAAAGGCTTTGCCATAGTCAATAAAGGAGAAGTAGACGTTTTTCTGGAACTCTCCTGCTTTTTCGATGATCGAATGGATGTTGGCAATTTGATCTCTGGTTCCTGTGCCTTTTTAAAATTATCCAGCTTGAACATCTGGAAGTTCACAGTTCTCGTACTGCTGAATTAGCTTAAAGTATGTATTTTAAACTATTGTTTAAACTAAAATTATAACATTGTTTCTAGGGTTTATAAGGGTGGCAGGAAAGGCCTTGTGAATGAACCTATATGGTTGCAGGCTTTCTGCAATTTGCACAAAGTTATAAAATATAATTGTAGGAAGACTGTCAAAATTTATAGATATATATATAAAGAAAGTAATCAGCCATTAAAAAGAATACATTTCAATCAGTCCTAATGAGGTGGATGAAACTGGAGCCTATTATACAGGGTGAAGAAAACCAGAAAGAAAAACACCAATACAGTATACTAACGCGTATATATGGAATTTAGAAAGATGGCAACGATAACCCTGTATGCGAGACAGCAAAAGAGACACAGATGTATAGAACAGTCTTTTGGACTCTGTGGGAGAGGGAGTGGGGGATGATTTGGGAGAATGGCATTAAAACATGTATAATATCATATAAGAAACGAATCGCCAGTCCAGGTTCGATGCAGGATACAGGAAGCTTGGGGCTGGTGCACTGGGATGACCCAGAGGGATGGTATGGGGAGGGAGGTGGGAAGGGGGGTTCAGGATGGGGAACACGTGTACACCCGTGGTGGATTCCTGTTGATGTATGGCAAAATCAATACAATATTGTAAAGTAAAAAAAAAAAAAAAAAAAGCTCTGAATGGCATTAAAAAAAAAAAAGAATAGAGAAAGGATCCTGAAAATGTCCAGAAAGAAAGACAAAAACATAAGAGATCAAGAATCAGAACAGCATTGGACTTTTAACACCATGGATGGCTGCAGACCAAGTTCGATGCATGAAATAGGGCACTCAAAGCCAGTGCACTGGGACATCCCAGAGGGATGGGATGGGGACGGAGGTGTGAGAGGTGTTCAGGCCAGGGGGACAAATGTACACCCGTCGCTGATTCATGTCAATGTATGGCAAAACCCACCACAAAACTGTAAAGCAATTAGCCTCCAATTATAATAAGTAAATTATTTTTTAAAAATGCAAAAAGAGAAAGTAATCACTAAAAGAAAGAAAAAAGAAAGACATTGCAGAAAACTCAATAGATAAATGAAATTATAAGAATATTAAAATAATCCCAAAGAAGACAGGAAAGGAGCAATAGAGAAACAAACATCAGAGGCTAAACAAAAGAAAACTAATAAAATGGTAGATTTGACTCTAATCATATCAATAATTATGTTAACTATTCCAATAAAAAGAGGTTATCGGAATGGATAAAAATGCAAGACTCAACAATAGGCATGCTATCTATAAGAGATGTGCTCCAAATATAAAAACCCAGATAGGTCAAAAGAGATGATTGAGAAAGAATTCAATAAAAATAGCAAGTATAGGAAGGCTGGAGCAGCTAACTAAATAGTATATGAAACTGATGGCAAACAGAGATTAGTGCTAAAGAAGGACGCTTAATAATTTTAAAAGGAACAGACTATGATAACAAAACATATGCACCAAATTATTATCCTCAAAACACATGAATCAAAAATGGACAGAATTAAAGGGAGAAATGGACAATTTTACAGCAATGTAGGAGAGTTTTAGTAATTGACATAACAAGAAAACAAATATGATGAATAAAGTCATACGTAATCTAAATAACACTATCAACCGCTTTGTCCCAACTGATATTTACAGAACTGCACCCAACTGTTCAACCTCACAAGTTCAACCTCACAAGCTATGCTGACAAAGACCATACTCTGAGCCATAAAATGACCCAGTCAAACAAAAAGGTTGAAATCCTAGAGTCTGTTCTCTGATCACAATGGCACTAAATTGGAAACCACTAACATTTAACAATAAAAGATCTAGAGAAACCCCACATATGTGGAAATCGAACAATACACAATTAAGCAGTACATGAATCAAAGAAGAAATCGAAAGGGATATTAGTAAATAATTGAAACTGAAGATAATATAAAAACAATATATCAGAATGTACGGGTATGCAGATAAATCTGTGCTCAGAGAGAAACATAGCTTTAAGTGCATATATAATAAAAGAAAAAGATCTGATATCAAGAGCCAGGAAAAGAAGAGTAAAATTATCCACAGTAAGTGTATTTTAAAATCCCTATTATTGCCAAATTTAATCAAATGTTAAGTAATTTGTAATTTTTATAAAAACATCTTTCCACAAAGAAAATTCCAGGCCTGGATTATTTCATTAATAAGTTCTATCATATATCCAAAGAAGAAATAACAGCAATTATACACGGCTTGCTTTTAGAAAATAAAGGAGGTGGGAACACTGTCTCTTTTTAAGAGATTGATGTTATCCCAATACCAAAACCTGAAACATACATTGCCAGACAATATAAGTAAGGGAAATGACAGACCTCTGTCATGAACACAGACACAAAAATCCTTAACAATATCCTAGCAAATTTCATCCAACTCTAAAAAAGGATTATGACTAAGTAGAACTTCTCCTAGAAATGCAAGATTCAGTCAATGTAATTCACCCAAACTTATTAACAGCATAAATGAGAAAAAACACACGGTCATTTTTCAACAGACAAAACAATTTGCTAAAATTCAGCACCCACAGGAAATATAGTCTCCCAGTAAATTAGAAATAGGAAAAACTTTTTCAAACTGATAATGGGCATCTATGATAAATCCTGCTAATGGTAAAATAACAAATCCTTTCTTCCTGAAGTCAGGAACAAGGTGGAGGTCTACACTTGCTACTCAGTCACTCTTGGTGCTTATTTTGTGCCAGGTACAGTGCCAGTCACCTTAGAGCAACTCTTTGTGCCAGCAGAAATGAGAAGACTGCAGCACAGAGAGGTTAAGAAACTCCCCAACATCACACAGTAATCATAAGCCAACATTTATATTCAGATACTTCAGAGTTCACCTCTGATTACATATCTTCTCAATAGTATAGTAATAATTATTATTATAGAACCTAGGTTATATTCTTTGCAGCCAAAGATGGAGAAGCTCTATACAGTCAGCAAAAACAAGACCAGGAGCTGACTGTGGCTCAGACCATGAACTCCTTATTGCCAAATTCAGACTGAAATTGAAGAAAGTAGGGAAAACCACTAGACCATTCAGGTATGACCTAAATCAAATCCCTTATGATTATACAGTGGAAGTGAGAAATAGATTTAAGGGACTAGATCTGATAGAGTGCCTGATGAACTATGGATGGAGGTTCGTGACATTGTACAGGAGACAGGGATCAAGACCATTCCCATGGAAAAGAAATGCATACGAGACAGCAAAAGAGACACTGATGTATAGAACAGTCTTTTGGACTCTGTGGGAGAGGGAGAGGGTGGGATGATTTGGGATAACGGCATTGAAATATGTATAATATCATATATGAAACGAGTAGCCAGTCCAGGTTCGATGCACGATACTGGATGCTTGGGGCTGGCGCACAGGGACGACCCAGAGGGATGGTATGGGGAGGGAGGAGGGAGGAGGGTTCAGGATGGGGAACACATGTATACTTGTGGTGGATTCATTTTGATATTTGGCAAAACTAATATAATATTGTAAAGTTTAAAAATAAAATAAAAAAAATGCAAAAAAGCAAAATGGCTGTCTGGGGAGGCCTTACAAATAGCTGTGAAAAGAAGAGAAGCAAAAAGCAAAGGAGAAAAGGAAAGATATAAGCATCTGAATGCAGAGTTCCAAAGAATAGCAAGAACAGATAAGAAAGCCTTCCTCAGTGATCAATGCAAAGAAATAGAGGAAAACAACAGAATGGGAAAGACTAGAGATCTCTTCAAGATAATTAGAGATACCAAGGGAACATTTCATGCAAAGATGGGCTCGATAAAGGACAGAAATGGTATGGACCTAACAGAAGCAGAAGGTATTAAGAGATGGCAAGAATACACAGAAGAACTGTACAAAAAAGATGTTCACGACCCAGATAATCACGATGGTGTGATCACTGACCTAGAGCCAGACATCCTGGAATGTGAAGTCAAGTGGGCCTTAGAAAGCATCACTACGAACAAAGCTAGTGGAGGTGATGGAATTCCAGTTGAGCTCTTTCAAAATCTGAAAGATGATGCTGTGAAAGTGCTGCACTCAATATGCCAGCAAATTTGGAAAACTCAGCAGTGGCCACAAGACTGGAAAAGGTCAGTTTTCATTCCAATCCCAAAGAAAGGCAATGCCAAAGAATGCTCAAACTACCACACAATTGCACTCATCTCACACGCTAGTAAAGTCATGCTCCAAATTCTCCAAGCCAGGCTTCAGCAGTACATGAACTGTGAACTTTCAGATGTTCAAGCTGGTTTTAGAAAAGGCAAAGGAACCAGAGATCAAATTGCCAACATCTGCTGGATCATGGAAAAAGCAAGAGAGTTCCAGAAAAACATCTACTTCTGCTTTATTGACTATGCCAAAGCCTTTGACTGTGTGGATCACAATAAACTGTGGAAAATTCTGAAAGAGATGGTAATACCAGACCACTTAACCTACCTCTTGAGAAACATATATGCAGGTCAGGAAGCAACAGTTAGAACTGGACATGGAACAACAGACTGGTTCCAAATAGGAGAAGGAGTACGTCAAGGCTGTAAATTGTCACCCTGCTTATTTAACTTATATGCAGAGTACATCATGAGAAACGCTGGGCTGGAAGAAACACAAGCTGGAATCAAGATTGCCGGGAGAAATATCAATAACCTCAGATATGCAGATGACACCACCCTTAAGGCAGAAAGTGAAGAGGAACTAAAAAGCCTCTTGATGAAAGTGAAAGAGGAGAGTGAAAAAGTTGGCTTAAAGCTCAACATTCAGAAAACGAAGGTCATGGCATCTGGTCCCATCACTTCATGGGAAATAGATGGGGAAACAGAGGAAACAGTGTCAGACTTTATTTTTGGGGGCTCCAAAATCACTGCAGATGGTGATTGCAGCCATGAAATTAATAGACGCTTACTCCTTGGAAGAAAAGCTATGACCAACCTAGATAGCATATTCAAAAGCAGAGACATTACTTTGCCAACAAAGGTCCGTCTAGTCAAGGCTATGGTTTTTCCTGTGGTCATGTATGGATGTGAGAATTGGACTGTGAAGAAAGCTGAGTGCTGAAGAATTGATGCTTTTGAACTGTGGTGTTGGAGAAAACTCTTGAAAGTCCCTTGGACTGCAGGGAGATCCAGCCAGTCCATTCTAAAGGAGATCAGCCCTGGGTGTTCTTTGGAAGGAATGATGCTAAAGTTGAAACTCCAATACTTTGGCCACCTCATGTGAAGAGTTGACTCATTGGAAAAGACTCTGATGCTGGGAGGGATTGGGGGCAGGAGGAGAAGGGGACAACAGAGGATGAGATGGCTGGATGGCATCACCGACTCGATGGACGTGAGTTTGAGTGAACTCCGGGAGTTGGTGATGGACAGGGAGGCCTGGCGTGCTGCAATTCATGGGGTTGCAGAGTCTGACATGGCGGAGCGACTGAACTGAATTGATAGAACCTAGAGGTTGGGAAAATCCTCTGTATCCGGCTCCTTCTGCTTCCCCTCCCCACAAGAGGCCCAGGCAAAAATGCCTGCTGACACTTGTCCACTGTGGACAAAGCTGACATAGGCTGAAAGGTACATGGTTCTTAGGAGATGCTAGTGAGAGCTGCTGCCTGATTTACACCTCTCCATCAAAGACGCCATGCTCTCCATCAAAGCAATTTTCACATTACAGTGGTATTTTGCTATTCAAAGTGAGTCTAATTTGCTCATTTTCATTATTTAGAGGCAGTTAATTAAAAACTCAGCTGATATTTATTTTGCTCCCTTAACATCACCAGTGATTTCTTGCTCCTGTGCTTTTGCAGCATTACAGTTTTATGACTTGACGCAGCCTATCGTGGGTTTCTTATGGTTTTGTCTCCCATTATTTTAATTTCAAGCAAGACATTAAACTGCTGTAAGAATTCAGCCATTGCTGGTGAAGCATGAGGAACAACCATGGTGTTCATCTTAATGAAAGAGCAGGCCCTACTGGGTTTTACAGTAGGGGATGGACACCTCATCCTTTCTACAAGGAGAAGGGAGGCTTTGGGACTAGTAAAGGATTGACTACAAGATTATACGGGCAAGAAACTGGCAAACTTAATCCTAATCCCATCCAGCCATTTCACTATCACCTAATGATGGAGACTTCCCTGGAGGCTCAGATGGTAAATCGCCTGTCTACAATGTGGGAGACCCGGGTTCGATCCCTGGGTGGGGAAGATCTCCTGGAGAAGGAAATGGCAACCCACTCCAGTATTCTTGCCTGGAAAATCCCATGGATGGAGGAGCCTGATAGGCTACAGTCCATGGGGTCACAAAGAGTTGGACACAACTGAGCGACTTCACTTCACTTAATGATGGAGAAGGAATTGTTATGCCAAAAAGTGGCCTGTGTTAACTGTGATGTTTCTAACAAAGCTAATGTATTATTTCTTAATATTTTGTATTTTGCCATTCACTCTGTAAAATATCTAAATGTCTTTAAGACTTCTCTGGTGGTCAAGTGGTTAAGACTCTATGCTCCCAATTCAGGGGGCCTGGGTACAATCCCTGGTCAGGGAACTAGATCCCACGTGCCACAAACTCAAGATGCCACACCATCAAAGATATTTATTCTTAGTCAAAGGTATTTATTTATTTATTTATTATTTCCCTGAACCAGATCTTAATTGTGGTACTCAAGATCTTTGTTATGGCATGCATGATGCAACTAAAAAGATTCTGCATGCCACAACAAAGATCTTCTATGCCACAGCTAAGACCTGGCACAGTAAATAAATAAATACCTTTGACTATGAAATTAATGTTGTTTATCCTTGCATCTTTGAGTAGAATTGACATTATGAGAAAATGTGTCATGCTTATCTGGCAACTCCAGATTTGCTTGGCAAGGGCCACTTCAAGTAGAGAGAAGCTCTGCTTGGAAATTGCTGGTTGAAGGTTAGGATATCAGAAAGCCAAATGGCAACTAATGCACAAGCTTTTTCATCTGGAAATCAAGGAGCAAAAATATCCCAACAAGCAGGCTTTTGCAGATTATTTGCAAAGAGAAACCTGTGGAAACAAAAAGGCTTGCAAGTTGCCCATTTGAGAGGTTAGTAAGCAGCTAAGAAAAAGGGCCATCCAAGTTGCTCTTGGTCAACTAACAGAGAACTCTCCTTTTTAAGTATCTACTGGGATAACTCCTACACAAGCTTCAAAACCCAGTCATCTCCTTTGAGGAGCCTGCTCTGACTTCTCAAGCTGAGATGGGCATCACCTCCTTGGTGCCCCTACTCCATGCCCCATGCTTCCCAGGCTCCCTGCATTTTCTGCATTATGAATTGCTTCCACACATCTTTTTTTCCCTTTGGAGCTTCTGGAAGTAAGAATCTATACTTATCTTCCTGACTTTACTGCCTAGCTTAAGACCCGGCTTAATATAGGTGTTCAGGGAATATCTATTGGATGTCAAAGTCTTGATCAACTCATAGGAAAAATGGGATGATGGTTAAGAATCATTTGGAATCAGAATGACTTGGCTTCAAGTACCAGCTCCAACATTCCTAACTCTGTGAACATGGCCAAAATGCATGGACTTTTCTACACCTCAATCTTTTCATCTATACATTGGGAATAATAACAGAACCTACTATATTGGGCTTTGTAAACTATAAATCAACAAAGCAAAGTTCAGGAAGCACTTTACAGGATGCTGGCATGGAAAAAGTATACAGTAGGTGTTGGCAATTGCTCGCATCAGTGGTGGCCCATTTGTACTAAAGCTGGGAAAATCATTTTCTTCGGATTTTGTCCTCCCAGGAGAGAAAGAGCCTCAGAAGTTACCATCTGGTGTCAGAAAGATCTCAGCAAGGTCATCACTAGGACCCTGCCTCCAGGTTTCTCTTTGCCAGTTACCAAGCCCCTTTCTCTTTTACCTGGTCATTTCAAAGTCTGTTTAGCCCCTACCTCAGATCCCAGTTTGTGTCTGGGGCTCTGCCCTGTAACACATCTCTGTTACATCTCTGTTACACCTGGGCTGTTATTCCAGGTGCCAGGCTCCTCTAACGCCTGATGCTATCAATAAGCTTGCCCCATGGTTTGCTTCTTCTGAGCTGGATACACCGTTGCATCCTTTCCAAATTCAGTTCCAGTCAATGGGCGCACTGCCAGTAGGAACTATCACCTTACCAGCAACCCCACTGTCAGTAGGTATTCATCCCACTTAATGGATGAGTCAACTGAGACACAGAGCAACTGGATGACCTGTTCAAGTCACTGTGGGATCTGATGCCATGTGATTCCTAGCTCCGGTGCTGTCTCCAGATCAAGCTTCTTCCTTGTACAGCAAGGCCTCTGAAACTGAGAAACTACTGCAGGTGTACAAGACCTCACATTTTCACTTCTTGACAAGTTCTGCTCATAATCCATATCTGGTACTGAAGTTCCCAAGTGTTCAGGTGGGGAACCCCAAAGGGGCAGAGGCATATTTTAAATGTTTAATTCAAGTTAAGGCAAGTGTCAGGAAAATCCATATTTCCAGCTGCAGAAGAAAGAGAAATGGCAGCCCAATCAATATTACAGAAGTATATGGACTCTTTTTACTGTTCTATCAATTCTGGGAGCTAATAAGTCAGCCTCCCCAGGGGACAGCTTCACAGTTTAAAACCAAAGTTCAGAGGCCGCTGCCTGTCAGGCATGACTCCAGCTTTCATTCTGATCAAGGTGGCTGGGAGATGAAGGACCTTCTTACACAAGGACCCGATGACCCCATGGACACTGCTCATCAAGACCAGGGCTGCCTGGCTGGTAACAAGCACCTCCAATGTGGTTGGCTAATTCTTTATTTCCTTGTCATCGATAGTGCTGACAAAGCCCCCACAGAAGGCAGGCAGATTAAAATGTTAAATCAAACTCAGAAGAAAAATTTGAAAATCAATTTGAGGTTCCTGAAGAAAAGGCCAGGGAAGATAATTAAGGCTTGTAACTCCCAGCTTCAGCTGCTTCATTTTCTAATTCTGGAGCAAAATAAAACCATCACTCCCCCAGGAATCAGAGGGAGCAGGGATGCAAAGGGAGGTCTGAGCATGCTTGCAGGCTGGCAGCCACCATGGCCAAGGCATTCCAAGTTCATGGACAGGACATGCACTCCAGTAAACCAGCCTTTCAGCGAACTGACTCAAAACATCTCTCTCATTTTCTTTGCATGTACTGTTTTTTTTTTTTTTTTTTTCCTTTTTCCTGGCAACAGAAAGCCAATGCAAATGTGAAAGGTTGGCTGCTTCCAAGTTTACAGTAAATAACTTGAGAGAGTTGTAGATTGCCCGGACCCTGGGTGTCAGGAGCTAATGCATTCTAAATGTAACCCATTTCCAGCAGAGCCAAACTCTGCTTTGACATTTTCCTTTGCTGCACACAGATATTTGTATTATTGGTGCTTTGCTCTGGCTCTAATTTGCCGATTGTGATTCACACGGACCAGCAATGTTAATAGGATGCTTCATTTCCCCCTTGGGCCAATGCAAGATAAATTGCAGCCTCATGATCCATCTCATTTTACAGTAAATACCCCTTTGCTTCTTCATGCTTTCCATGCAAAACATATGTGGATGTAGTTCACTTTTTTAAGCTACAGAGAAATGGAAAGAGAAATGGAATTCCCCCTTCTCTAGGTAGGAGTTATTTATAGAACACCCAGGAGAATTTAATTCCCTTGCTGCCAGCAGCAAAGGTCACATAATTATACTATGTCCAATGAGATCCAAAATTCTGCACACCCCAGTAAAATAAATTGACAGAAGGAGTCATTTCTGCAGCTTCTCAGAATTACCTTTGTTTTTATCGATTAGGAAGTCTGCATCGCACATTTCTGCACAAAATTATCAGCCCTAGTTTTTCATCCTCCTCCTGCTTGGTGAATGGCATTTGGCTTAGAACTTTTGGGATAAGCTTAGGGTACAACTACTTACATCTTTTGTCACTTGTTACTCTCCTAGCCAATCACACTCATGCATGGGATATTAGGAATAATTAACAAGCACCTGTTATATTCCAGACACTGCAGAAGAGGCAAAAGAAATAGAGTACCAGCTGACATCTTCTTAGGAAGAGGAGCTGTATGCACATAGCAGTGTGAAGTTTTAGACCAAAGAAAGATTCAGGCCTTTATTCTACTGTTTTTCAACCTCAGTTTGCCAAGGATCATCTTTGTGATTTTGTCTATAATCCACAAAGACTTATAACATTTTTACTTCATAATTTCAATTGGATTTGCTCATTTTTATTTAAATTTATTTATAGGGAGAACACACCAGTGGTTCAGCGTAAAACAAATCTGCCTGCCAAAGAGGGAGATGAGGGTTCAATCCCTGGGTTGGGAAGATCTCCTGGAAAAGAAAATGGCAACCCACTCCAGTATTCTTAACTGGAAAATCCCATGGACAGAGGAGCCTGGTGGGCTATATAGTCCACAGGGTTGCAAAGAATTGGGTATGACTTAGTGACTACATTTATTTATAAAGAAGATTTTAACTATTGCTTGATCAGCCCTGGGATTTCTTTGGAAGGAATGATGCTAAAGCTGAAACTCCAGTACTTTGGCCACCTCAAGTGAAGAGTTGACTCATTGGAAAAGACTCTGATGCTGGGAGGGATTGGGGGCAGGAGGAAAAGGGGACAACAGAGGATGAGATGGCTGGATGGCATCACTGACTCAATGGACATGAGTCTGGGTGAACTCCGGGAGTTGGTGATGGACAGGGAGGCCTGGTGTGCTGCAATTCATGGGGTCACAGAGAGTCGGACACGACTGAGCGACTGAAATGAACTGAACTGAACAGCTTGATAACACAATAATTCACAAAGAGAAGGTGCTGTTTAGGTATGATTTCCAGTTTGACAGTGTTACCCGCATAGTAAGGGAACAGACACACACCCACCCATTTAATATAGCGTCTGAGAAGTACAACAGAGACAAGCTAGTCAACAGTGAGGATGGGGAAGGCTTCCTGGAGGAGGGGACATCTAAATTGGGCTAGAAGGATGATTAGGAGTTCATTAGGAAGACAAGAAAAACTTCCACATTCTCTTGCCGTTTTCCTTGTGTCTCTGGCACCAGCCAAGATGTCTTGGTGTTAATTTACCTGTCATCCTTTCTGGAATAATGCAGAGAAATAAATTACTGACTATCCATCATGGACATCAAAATTGATTTGCACCAGCACCTTTCAAACTGCTTAAGCAGTTACAGTGATGTGATCTGATCATTTCTTTTGTGAAACAACTCAAAAATGTCTGTTTTCACACTCAGCATCTCTCATGTGTTTTGATTGTTATGATTTAACGACCACATTATTGGCTATTCCCACTTTCCCCAGGTTCTGATCATCTGCTAGGATCATAAGCTCAGTCTCTCTAGCTTGCCATGAACATCTCAGTTTTCAAAGTGTAATGATGCCTGGAGACTTGGTTGTGGTGACTTCCCTACTGTAGCTGAAGAACCCATCTCCTGGTCATCTGATTGTCATATAGGGGGAAACCCCCAAAGCCTTTTAGTTGGAGCCCCTCCATTTCTCCTCCTGAGGGCATAGAATCATCTCATTTCTCACAGAGCCTATGTGAAGCATGCTTGAAGTTTGTGCAAAGAATAACAGCCTCTGCTGCTTCCTGTTTTTGATATTACTTTTCTGTAGCAGGAGGTTTTTAGAGGTTATCCTAGTAAATTGGGCCCCAAAAGAAATGAAGTAGAGCATAGTCCATGTATATTGACGAAGATGGTGCTGGTTGCAGGGGTGCTTGTTAACTTCCATGAAAACAAGCAGACTTCCTTGGCAAATCATATTGATTGAATCACTCAGTTGAAAGTAGAGACTATGAGTTACTCATTTTCCCTGGATGATCAGCATCCCTTGGCTTTATGGGGCCACATGTTATCTAGAGGAAATACTGTTTCCATCTGTTCAGTCAGTTGAGTTCAGTTGCTCAGTCATGTCCGACTCTTTGCAACCCCATGAATCGCAGCACGCCAGGCCTCCCCATCCATCACCAACTCCCAGAGTTTACCCAAACTCATGTCCATCGAGTTGGTGATGCCATCCAGCCATCTCATCCTCTGTCATCCCCTTCTCCTCCCACCCCTAATCCTTCCCAGCATCACGGTCTTTTCCAATGAGTCAACTCTTCCACCTGTGAGAGACCCACAAAACAGTCCCCAGCAACCGCTATAAGCACAATCTGAGCTAGGAGGCAGTAACCCATGGATAATAAACTGGGCAGGATCTTGTAATCTCAAATCTGGTCTAATGGTAAAACTAAGTCTCCTTGAAACCAAGTTCCTCTGCCAAATTTATGATTAACCTCTCTATTAAAAATGTTGTTCCCTCTCTCCTTGTCCCCAACCTATTTCCCCCAGGAATGAAGAGTATCAAAGAAAAGGGGTGACTGAAACCTAGCAGGACCCTCTGGAGGCTTCCCAGGGCCAGATCTCCACTCACCCCCACCACCGTGCCCCCCACCTCTTGTTTGTTGGAAAGCTTTAGTTTCCCAGGCTTCTCCTCAGTCTCAAAAGACTGGCTAAAGACTATGAATAACAGTATGGAGGCTCCTTTAAAAACTAAAAATAGAACTACCATGTGACCCAGCAATCCCACTACTGGACATATACCCTGAGAAAACTGTAATACAAAAAGACACATGTACCCCAAGGTTCATAGCAGCACTATTTACAATAGCCAGGACAAGGAAGCAACCTAGATATCCATCGACAGATGAATGAATAAAGAAGATACGATACATATATACAGTGGAATATTACTCAGCCATAAAAAGGGATGGATTTGAATCAGTTATAGTGATGTGGCTGAACCTAGAGGCTGTCATACAGAGTGAAGTCAGAAAGAAAAAAACAAATACCATATATTAACGCACATATATGGAATCTAAAAAAATGCTACAGGTGAACCTATTTGCAGGGTAGGAATAGAGACGCAGATGTTGAGAATGGATGTATGGACATGAGACAGGGGAATGGGGGTGGAATGAACTGGAATACTGGAATTGACCTGTATACACTACCAAGTGTAAAACAGATAGCTAGTGGGAACCTGCTGCGTAGCACAGGGAGCTCAGCTTGGTGCTCTGTGGTGACCTGAAGGGTGGAATTGGGGTAGGGTGGCAGGGAGGTCTAAGAGGGATGTATACATGTAGCTGATTCACTTTGTTGTACAGCAGACACTAACATAGCCTTGTAAAGCTGCTATACTCTAATTTTTTTTTTTTTTTGAGTTAGTGATTGTAAGCATGTGAACATGCAGTAACAAAAAATAGCAGTTGGGCCAGAAGAATGGGCAACAATTTAAACCTCAGATCAGCCACACTGCTGACTCACAGAATCTTTACTTCCTCCTTGATGGACATAGATAACAGTCTCTGAAATGCATTCCTGATTTGTTTTTTACAGAAGTCAGACTCCCACCAGATGGAAACTGCTGACCACAAGCACGTAGACCCCAGACCAGTTAGAACCAGAAGGTTGATGATGTTGACTCCCAAAATATCACCTGGTTGCCTCACCATGCACAAATCGGAGAGCTGTGCACCAGCTAGTCACACAGCCCAAGATCCCCCCTCCATTTTCTCCCTTTTGTTTTTAAAAAGCTCACACCCCGGCCAGCCAGTAAGATGGATCCGAGACAAACTGAAATTTCCTGTCCTCTCAGCTGGCACCTTCTCATTCAGTAAACTTCTTTCTCCTTTGGTTTGTTCGGTCTTACTGTGTGTCAGGCATATGAACTTGGAACAGTGGAAAACAATGGAAAAGACAGGTATCAAATGAGTACAAGACTGATGATGTGGTTACACATGGGGTTTAATGTTAGGATGGGAAAGAACAAGAAAATAACTGCACGTAGGGAGGATGCTAGGTGAGTAAAAAATGAGAAGAAATTTGTCAGACATATTGGGAGACAGGGAAGAAGGGTAGAGGGTAGATACACAGGGCATTTGGGGTAGAAGAAACAGCAGTGCAAAGGCCCTGAGGTAGCAGTGTGCTAGCCTCTTCTTAAGGAAGAGAAAGGGAGTCTGAATACAGTGAGGATGTGATCAGTAGCACGAGAAGAGTCAGAGAGGTAAGTATACACATGTTTTCTAATTCAAGGCTTTCTGGTCTGACCCCAAATTTATTCTTTAGAGGCCTCTTGTTTTCTGTTATTCAGTAGGCCTTGTGGCAAAGGTGGCCTCAGTGATGTTGTTTTAAAATGGCAAGGTCCAGTTGTTCAATTCAACAAACTGATACATTACCAACCTTGGGTCGGCACTGTGCTCTTGCTGGGGACGCCCAGCTGGACAACCTGGGAGGCTCCTGGTGGCCTGTCACTCTCAGACTCCACACCGGAATCAAAACTACAGTATCAGCTCTGAGTGGAGGAACTGTGTGGTCAGTAAGTGTAACCTGAAAACAATGAGAAGTCCCACCTAGGATGAACCAGGCATCATGCTATGTGCTTTACACACAGAACTTCATTTAGACCTTGCAGTGACCTTGGTGTTTGGCTTAAACACACACACACACACACAGTAGGGGGTGGTTGAGGTGAAGAGAGACTGAGTGATTTCCAAGGCTATACACTTACTGGGTGACAGAATCAGCCATAGAAACAACTGTGGATTGAATTATGTCCCTCCACTAAAAGGCATGTTGAAGTCTTAACTTCAGAATGGGACTATATGTATAATTAGGGTCTTTACAG